>NC_081325.1:43956460-46628127 GCF_026419965.1 Kogia breviceps | reverse complement strand
TGCCATTCTGTCCTCTTCTGAGTTTGGAAGTCCTGGCATATATCTCTTACCCAGTTTCAAATCACAGTCTCTTGCTATACATAAATTAATGGATAATTATATTCCTTCTTTGTTTCTGAAGGAAACAAGTGGTTTAGCCTTCTTACATTTGTGAATATGTTAAAAGATGGTTAGGATCATTATTTAAAAAATAATGATGGCTCTATATTTCAAACTTGTAATTATATTTATCTTTAAGATTTAGCCTTTGAAAAGGGGCAACATTGAATTCTTTCGTGGACTATATTTTGTTAATTTCCTTTCAGTAAAAACTACTTCCAGAAAATGAAGTAGTTTTCTTTCTTCCTTTCTTCCTTTCTCTCTCTCTTTCTCTTTTTCTTTCTTTCTTTTTTTCTTTCTTTTCTTCCTTCTCTTCCTTCTTTCATTCTGCATTTGAAGTATATTGATACAGATTTAAATATAATTTTGTATCTTGATATTATCTTTGTATTAATTATAAAATTGGGATAACTATTAAATATTTTGTGGTTGCTAGTGGAGCATAAAAATAAATATATAATTCTTGGAGTTATAGCTATCAATTTGCTGTATAATTGATTTGTTATTTATGAATATTATTAATTACTATCTATTCTATCATGACAAAAACTAACCTAAGGCTTTTGTGAAAAAAGTTTGAGTTCACAAAGCAATATCCTATTTGTTTAAGAAACAATTTTCACAGGAAGCACTCTAGCACAGGGGTAAAGAGCATAGTCTGAGAATTAGACCTCTTTGTATTCAAGTCCAGGTTAAAGTTGTAAACCTGGTACATTATATAACATCCTTGGCCTTCAGTTTTTCATCTGTGAAAATAGACAAATAGTACCTGAAATATAATCACAAAGTTTTGTTATGATAATTAAGTGCTCAGACTGTATGATATATTGTATACATGGCAGATCCCTTCAGGAAAGAGACTGTGCATAGGGATAGAATTCAAGGTGTGACTGGAGAGGATAATGCAGTAATCCAGGGCTTAGTAGAAGCCATGCTGTCACATTTTGGTGCTCCATCCGATCTGCTTGCTGGGGCATTCAGTCGACTGATCCATCCAGAGGACACAGACACACCTTGAAGTGACACAGATCAGAGAGCAAGGTAGAGAGGGTGGACGGTGAATATGGAGCAGACTGACAGGAATCATAAGTCACTGCATTCCAAGCTCGGTGAATGAGAGTTTGAGTCTGTGTTATTTACAACCAGATCTGCAGTGTCTGTCACTATGGTGCGCTGTAATGCATTGCATAAAGGGGTGAATGGTTTATCTGATCAGTGGTCATTTGATGTAAGTAGTAACATCAAAGAGAAGATCACAATTCCAAGAAACATTTGTGGAAGGATATGGAATAGTTTTATAGCTGTAATCTCATACCTTTAAATAAATCATTGTAAATCGTTTCTTAGCAGCATTCTAACAAATTTACCATTTATTTAAAAAAAACAAGCAATTTTCTCTGTATTTCTTCATTTCTTCATTAATTCAGCAAACGATTTGCAGTTACCTGCTATATGGCAGGCACAGTGTTTGTTGCTGAGAATTGAGAGATGAATTTTAAATGAAGGACATATGACATTGTTCTTTTATATTTTTAAGGCATACTAATGAGAAGCTTTTGAATTAAATTGATGATACTGAGGGACAATGCTATATATAGGAGTTATTCAAAAATGCCATACTTCTTGCCATACATTGCCTAAATGTAAACTCTATTAAAAAATGGCTATGTGTCTCATGGCTTTATTTTTTCCTTCCATTTTATTGGCCATCATGAATACACAGGAAGTTTTCCATTCCACCTCCTCTACAGTCATGCAATAGGTGTAGTTTTACACCTGAAGCTAGATTGAGAATTGTCATAGACAGTGGTGTGCATTGCTTTACTGGTAACAATGAGACAATTTTAGGAAACAGATATGCAGTAAATCATTAGTGTTAAAGGATGTTATCATGTTATCTCTCATGACAAGGGAGAGGACTTGGCACTTCTTGGGGACCTTTAACAGAAATAGTCCATTTAAACCTAGATCTAAGGATGGAATGCCTTTCTTTGCTATTATTTACAGATAGGATGGAAGACCAGACATGACCTATGGCATAAATTGTCTTGCAATTGGGGTGGGGGGTGGATTTTTGAAGACAAATAGTGCCACATTCTCCCAATCAGTGTTCTCTCCACTTATGCTATCTAAAATAAAATCCAAATCTAGGCAGGTAGGCAATTTAAGGGTAGTGTATTTCCTTATCTCACAAGATTTAAGTTAGATACTCTATGCATCACTTAGAAAAGTATTTGGAACAGTTATCTGCTCAAGAATGTTGGTTCCCTTTGTCTACAGAGAAAGAAATCAAGAATTTAACTATGTCTCCATACATGGAAATAAAAGCATTATGCAAATAAAGGTGGTTTTTTTTTGAGTTTTCCTCTAAACTCTAATTTACATATTTGTTCTTGAGGTTTTTTTAGTTAGTTTTGTTTTAATCTAAGTATTTTGGGCTTCCCTGGTGGCGCAGTGGTTGAGAATCCGCCTGCCGATGCAGGAGACACGGGTTCGTGCCCTGGTCCGGGAAGATCCCACATGCCGCGGAGCAACTAAGCCCGTGAGCCATGGCCGCTAGGCCTGCGCGTCCGGAGCCTGTGCTCCGCAACGGGAGAGGCCACAACAGTGAGAGGCCCGCATACCGCAAAAAAAAAAAAAAAAAAAAAAAAATCTAAGTATTTTGAGTTTTCAGTTTATATCATCTTTACTAGGATCCAGCTTAAAGAAAAAACAACATTGGATTATAAATCTATAAAAGACTCCAATAAGGGATGCATGCTAATTCCAGTTTCTCCTCCAGACATTACTCAGAGGCCAAAGGCAACAGGATTAAATTTTTCTTCTGTTGCTTTTGAGTTTCTAATGATGAACCTAAATCCTTTCAATCCCAACATAATCATAGCTCATGTTGCATCTCAACTTAAATGCAATATTCAAGTTTAGGCAGCGGGTGGAAGGAGAGAGTAATCTATTCCAGTAATGTTGGAGACAGCCTCCTTTGTTTTGTTTACTATTAATTCATATTCCTCAAGGGTCTCCAATCTTTTATTTCATATATATATATTTGATTCCACTATAGTTTATTTGTATAATTAAATATTAAGGTAAGCCATGACAGTTTTTAAAAAATCATAATCATTAAGAGAAATTAAGTCAGACATAAAAGAAAGTTTAAGAGCCAATAGAAAGTCATTCCAGAAAACCATAAAAACACTTCCTTGAGTAACTGATAATCAGTATCATCCAAGGAAGCAATCTTTCTTTGCTTAGTCTTGGCTAGTTAATACCATACACCTGATTGCAAAGCATTCTAAAGTGAAATTTCTATGGAACCTTATATACCAGGACTTTGTAAAGAACAAAATAATCAATGAACTTCATTTTACACAAATACTAGCATCATAGTTTGCACCTATTACTTACAAAAATATTTCTAGGGAAATAAAGTTCAGAATATTGTTTCTTTCCTACTTTGTGAAAAATGCTATGAAATATAATAATTTGTATTTAAAAAAACTTAAAATAAAGAACATGTATTAATAGGACATGTATGTGTAAAGAAAGGGCGTATGGGATTCATAGATAACCACCATACAGATTTTTATTTATGTTGGTGATCAATCAATTACTTGAAAAATATCTCCAATTTTAGCTTAGGAAATATTGTAGAACTTGATTAGTAAGTTTGCTACCTATGATATTTTTATGGTAGACCAAATATCCTAATTTGTGTGAGTAACATAAATTTAAATAAAATGAAAACCTGCAAGTCGCCATAATGTCCACAGAGCTATAAGATTTCAAAAAGATTTTTATTGTATCATAAGAATTATGATGTTATATAGAATGAAAGCACCGTAAAAAATCTGGATTTTTTGATATGTAGTATCAGTTCCATTTATTAATGATAGTTGTGGTGATATTTGTTTTTGTGATAACCCACATATAATATCTGTCCTAAGAATGTCATGACCAAAGGCATTTGTAATTATATTTACTTCTGAAAGATTATGGTTTATAGTTAAAGCAAAAGAGGCATCCTGTCATTTTCTAAACCCGTTAAATGTGACAGAATCTATTTTTCTGCCAACTTGTGAGGACCAGGCAGTGAACAAATTTGCTGTGGTCAGCTAAGTGTAACCACTGAGCAGGAAAGTGAATTTAATAATGCATTATTGTTCTTCACTGAAGGTGAACTGTTACAGTGCCTTTGTTATAGCCGACTTTGCTTCTGCTTAGGTTTCCAGATGCTGTGTAGATTACCTGCTTAAAATCTCTAATGCATGATAAAATGTAGCAGGTATACTTTTATATTAACATAAATGCATCCTTTTTAGGGCCATAATACTGAATCTAATTGGAAATATTTTCTAATTATATTGCCTTGTGAATTCATATTATAAATAAGCATTTGCTATACAATATAGAATAAGTGACATGGAAATAGAAATTCATAAAGCTTATCTTATAGTATTGGTGATTTATTTTGTTGATACTGAAAGAAATTTCTAATATTTTATGATATGATAAAGAATAACATCTTTTAAATCAAGTTTATTTTATTTTCCATATTTTAAAACAAACTAAAAAATAGAAGAAACTCTTGAAAATAGATTCAGTTCTCCCATAACTACAGTTTTTTAATGCTCTTTCTTTTCCAGTTCTAACTTATTTTGATGCTTTCTTTTTAAATGCATTGATTAACTGTAGAATTTTCATAACATTTTTAGCTCTCATTGAGTAGAAAAATGCATGGTAAAGAATTCGAGTTTGCTGTGATTTTTTTTTTCTATTTTGTCCAAGTTCAATTCATTAAAAAATAAAACAAAATACGTAGAAGATAATGTCTTGAAAGAATTAGAAAGAAATGTAAGCTTTATTTAGGAAATCAAAATATGAGGAATATATTCATGTAGATTACTTATATCATTGTACATTCTCATATTGATAGAGGTTCCTGTCATTAAGATTTTCAAAGAGTTCATGAAAATATTGCAAGTTGTAGGCTCCTGTTAGGTTAACATGTTATAGATTCATAGTTGGGAATCAAACAGTTAATTTGGAAGTTATCTCTCAGAGATTTTTTTTTTCTAGTGAGTCTTTTGAAGGAGATGTTTCGTATAATCCATAACTGAAAAGCACACAAAACCTAATCTCTGGTGTCACTGCTGAACTTTATGGGAAAGAGGCTAAGAAAAGCATTTTTCTGAATATCAGGAGCACCCATCAATGAATATCACTACGGACCACAGAACATGCAAGTTCCAGAGGCAGGAGGAAACCAGGAGTTGACTAAAAAAAAATAATAGCAGCTACAGCCAGTGTGAGAATGCTTTTATAGAACAGTAAATAAGAAAGCGATTTCCACCATTGTTTTCCTCTTAACAAATAGAGCTCTGTGAATATAGTAGAACCATGACAGTTTTAGCTACATTTTTACTTTAACATATAGATATTAAATATTTTGATTCTATTCAGTAATTACAAAATAAAATATAATCAATTGTGCAGTCTTGAAGAAAGAGAAATGAATTATAATGTGATGGTAAATATAAATATCTAATTACTTTCTTAAATGATTTAAACTCTTTCATTACACTGTTAACAAAGTTAGTCCTTTTATTTTATTAATTTTTAAAATCATATACATTTCAGATGTACAGCATTATAATTCAACATCTGTATATACTACAAAGCGATCACCAGAAGTCTAGCTCTTATCCATCACCATACAGTTGACCCCTTCAACCATTTTGCCCACACCCAACCCCCTTCCCCTCTAATCTGTTCTCTGCATCTGTGAGTTCACGTTTGTTTCATTTTGTTTGTTGGTTGGTTTTGTTTTAGTTACATTTTTTTAGATTCTTCTTATGAGAGAGATCATAAAACATGTGTCTCTCTTTGTCTGATTTACTTTGCTTAGTGTAATAACCTCTAGGTCCATCTGTGTTATTGCAAATGGCTGAGCAGTGTTTCAGTTTATGGCTGAGTAGTATTCCATTGTATTACATATATACCACTCCTTCTTTATCCATTCACCTATTGACAGACACTTAGATTGTTTCCATATATATCTTGGCTGTTGTACATAATGCTTCAGTGAACATAGGGGTGTATATACCTTTTCAAATTAATGTTTTCATGTTCTTTGGATAAATATCCAGAAGTGGAAGAGCTGCATTATGTGGTAGTTTTATTCTAATTTTTTTGAGGAAACTCCATACTGTTTTCCACAGTGGCTGCACCAATTTACAGTCCCACCAGCAGTGTACGAGAGTCCCTTTTTCTCCACATCTTCCCCAACACGTGTTATTCCTTGTATTTTTGATAATAGCCATTTTAACAGGTGTGAGGTATCTGTTTCTGTGTCAGTATCATACTGGTTTGTTTTGTTTTTTGTGGTACGCGGGCCTCTCACTGTTGTGGCCTTTCCTGTTGTGGAGCACAGGCTCCGGATGCGCAGGCTCAGCGGCCATGGCTCACGGGCCCATCTGCTCCACAGCATGTGGGATCTTCCCGGACCAGGGCATGAACCCATCTCTCCTGCATCGGCAGGTGGATTCTCAACCACTGTGCCACCAGGGAAGCCCAGTATCATACTGTTTTGATGAGGTTAGTTTTGTAGTAGTTTGACATCAGGGACCATGATACCTACAACTTTGTTCTTCTTTCTTAGTATTGTTTTGGCTATTCAAGAATTACTAATTACTAATAATAAGAATTACTTATTCTAGTTCTGTGAAATATGCCATTGGCATTTTGATAGGGATTACATTGAATCTATAGATTGCTTTGGGTAGTATTGACATTTTAATAATATTCACTTTTCTAATCCATGAGCATGAAATATCTTTCCATTTTTTTGTATCTTCTTAATTTCTTTCATCCATGCCTTATAGTTTTCAGTGTACAAGTCTTTCACCTCCCAGTTGGTCTTCCTTTAAAAAGGACAGGAAAGATTAAACAAAATTGAAATGCAACAAATACATGTTTAACTTGATGCTGAAATCTTGATTTAAAACAAAATAAAAGTAGACTTCCTTAGGCAAGAAAGGTGCCTAACACGTGAAACTTCAGACAATCTTAAAGATTTTTCTTTTTAAACTAAATTTGTGATGTAGCTTACAGTTTCTAAAAATCTTCAGAAACTGCTGCAGGTTGATTTTCAGCTGCAGGTTGATTTTTTCCCCAGTAATTTTCTTTGGGGAAATTCATGTGAAAGTTTGTTTGTTTCAGATGGCTGATTTTCTTAACACTTGAGGTTCCTTTCTTTCCCACAGATCTAGTGTTAAAGAAAGCCAGCACATGATTCCCGTTCTTCAGGACCTATTTTCATGGGTCCCACCTCTCTTGTTAGATCTTCAGGAGCCTCATTGCCTCTTTTTTGGATATTAGAGTCTTCTTTAGCCACTGTAGAGTTTATGGCTGGTCTTATGGTCTCATGGAATTAATTACATGGTTCTTATTTAATATCTTCAGAGGAGTAAAATGCACTAGTGAGAAATACATTAATTCTGTACCATTCAAACTAAATTCCAACGTTCGTTAGTCACTTCAAATGGCAAATGTAGTCTTGAAATATCTAACTTACTATAGGAATTACATGATTCTGTGTAAATGGAGTGTCAGCATTTCCTTCCAAGTTCACAATCTCTTATGTGTATTCTCTCTAATCCCTTTCCTTGCTCAGAATTCTTATATAGGTAGGGAAGACCTTCCAAAATTTCGTTTTCTTTCTTTTTTCCTAATAAAATGATGAAATTGATGATAGCTTCAGGTATTTTATCTTAAAAGTTCAAATAATTAGATTTTTAACCTTAGTATTATCTTAATTCCTTCTATACTCTAGCCTTGAGAAACAGTCAATGTGAAGTATCGAAAAGCAGTGGCCTTGGGTGGGGCATCTAGCTTTAAAGGTCAAACAATAGTGTACCATGACATCCAGTTGATGGGTGCTTATGTTGGCAGGTCTCAAGAAGTAGGAAAGGGTTCAGTGAAAATTCAGAAGCTGGCTTATCTGATGCATAAAATGATTTGGATTCTTGTGGGGTATATTTAGGGAAAACGCTAGTATCACTCATGTATTTATGATTTCAGTAGGAAGAACTTGATGGAAATATATAAATATACATATATATACACAAATATATGCATTTTCTGTACATTTCTAGAAAATGGCAAATATGTATTGAGCAGCTACTCTGCATCAGGCATCATACCAGATACTGGAGGTACAAAGAGGAGCAGGGCATCACAAGGGGCACAATTTCTAATAAGGGAAACAAACATGAGACAAAATTATAGTGTGAGAAATTTAACAACTACAATATATCCAAAGTGGCATCAAAGAATGAATGATTAAGTATGAAGGAACCATCGAAGGCTTTGTTGTATCTCTCCTTAGAAGTAGACATTGTAACAACATAGACATTCCTGAAATTTCTTTCCTTCTCCCTCCTGTCCTTTTTCCCCTTTATATTTACCATCGACTATTCATTGAAGCCTGAGGACCAAGCACTGGGCTAGCTCCTGGGGGCACAGTGCTGAATAAGATTTAAAAAAAAAAAAAAAAAAAAAGCCTCTGTAAATGTAGAGTTTATCTTCTCATCAGAGATCAACTATAAACAAGTGAACAACTACTAGGGAAGCAAACATATGAAGGAATATCAAATGGTATTTTGTGCTATGAGCAATACAAAATGGGGTCATGTGATAAGAACAGGGCAGGGTATTATGAGTAAAGATGACCCCAAGAGGCCTCTCTGGGGTACTATTTGAACTGACTTCTGAATGACAAGACAATGCCTGGCAGCCAGGGGAAATCCAGAGATGGGAGGGGAGTTATTTTAGGCAAAGGGACAAGCAAATCCATGGCCCTGAGCAGAAAGAGCCTTACTTGAAACCTCGTGGCTGGTGAATAAAGATTAAGGTGGAAAACATGGTAAGAAGTCCGGAAGGTAGGGAGGTACCAGATCATTTGTACTCTGTGATAAGAAGTTTGTATTTTATAAGCACCCATTGAGGATTTTAAGCAGCGGAATGACATAATTTTAAGTGGCTTTTGTACTGTGAATATATAATATATAATGGGGTGGGAGGACTAAAATTGAAGAAGAAACTAGTTAAGTGGCTGTTAAAGAGTGTAGGTGAGAAATGCTGGTGACTTTGACTAAGGTGTTGGCAATTAAAATGGAGAGAAATGGATTGCTTGGAGTGGTGCTGAATGGGTTTGCTCGGAGATTGAATAATGGAGAGCATGATAGGAAAAGAGAAATCAGACTCTCTTACATTCAGGTGTGAGCCTTTTGTGAAGTCCATGAGGGTTACCACTTTCAACCCATCATGCAGTTGAGTGCCCATACAGACAAAACACTCAAAGTATTTGTTGAGTGAATGCATTTCATATCATGCTTAAGCTTGATTTGAAGAATGAAGTTTGTCATACAATTACAACAAAGTTAAAATACTTATATTCATAGCCACTTGGTAGAAAATGCAGTCAATACATTGATTGATAAATGTCTTACTTCTCCCATATGCTCTGTTTCCCACAGCACACTGCCTGTCAATAGTTTTCTAAGTATTTTACATTAAGCCCTAAGGTTTTGAGAGGAGAGGATGTCTCAAGAATGAGGTGAGATGAGATCACAGCATTCTGTGGACTAATCCTTTAACCAAAGTAGCTCTGCCTAGAACTTTAGGGATAAAATTTCATTTGAAAAAGGATTTGCCTGCTAAAAATATTTAAAGTGTTTTAAATCAACTTTTTAAATAAATGTACTAATTTTAAAAAGCATTTAACTTAGACTATCACTTACACTTTTTTTTTTTTTATGGAATGTTAACTTTAGTTACATCTATATTTGTTAAATTTTTACTAGAATATAGTGTAGGAGGATCAAATCAATACATTCCCCTTAATCATTTACCCTTAAAATGAGAGTAAATAAAATTCTTTATCAAATAAAACAAATATGGGCATTAGTCACTCAAAGAAAAATACTTTAACGACCATGTTTAACCATTTTCAACTCTAATTTTGGTGCAGAATTTTCACTCATTATTTTATAAAGAAACTCTCCAACAAACTAAAATATGTACATTTAAATGCATCTTTTCCCTCTAGTCAACTTGGGAGAAAATGTTAAACCATTGTCCGACACTTTTAAAGACTTCTTTAGATTATTATTGAATCTTCAAAATATTTATACTAATATTTTCAGTTGTCATAAGATTTTATTAAGGTTTAATGTATTTTAGGAAGTTATCAAAAGTGAAGATTGGCAATCTTGACTTTAATAAAGTAAATAAAGTGCAAACCAAGCCATTTAAGTGTTCATAGCAAATATTTTAAAGCAAAATATACTCAGCATCAAAGCGCTGACTTGGGAAAAATTCATCTGAATTAATTTTAGCCTTTTGTAATCCACAGAATCTGTTAAGGAACTTACCATGTCTATAAAATAAAGCAAATGTATTGTTACTTTCCATATCAAGTTTGCTGAGATTGTCTCATTATTTCATGACCAAAATTTGATAATCAATTTCACTACTTTATTATTGATTGGTTAGTTAATAAAATTTTTCCAAATCATAATAGAAAATCTTAGTAATATGCTATTTGTAAGTTCTTAAGCATGCTACAAACCATTTGGGAGTTTTAATTTTGTAAAGAAAATTTACCTGATAGATGCCCATTATTATGTCTATAACATCTAAAAATATAATCAATGTCTAGAAGAAAATGTCTTTAAGGTTTTCTTACACCAAACTTTAATCAGTATTTTGCATTGTACAATATTATGACATAACAAGATACTAATATATTGATTATAATAAGCTTGGTTTTCTAAAGTTCATTCTTCTGCATTATAAAATTAACTAAATTACATAAAATACTACAATAATTTTAAGAAATATACAGATGCTCTAATATGTTAAGTATTGTTCTGGGAGTTAAGATGTCAAAGTTTTCCTGTCCCTTTTCTTTTAGCTTGTTGTTCTCACCTCTTTTAGAGGAAAAGAAAATTATCTATAATGTATCTAGATCATTTATCTAGAATTTCAACAGGTTTATTTGTGTTGGAAAACTTACAGACAGAAACAAACTAAAGGCACAATTTTGTTTTAGTGGCTTCATTTAAGTGATAAATTTAAACTTTTTCCCCTTTCAAATAGTATGTATGCACTATTAAAAATATGGGTTGTAACTTTAATATTTCATGATATTATATGACAATGGAATTTACAGTTTTTATCATCATCAATAATACTTCATCTTCATCATCCTCTGCCTCTTTTAGAAGTTTTTCTTTTTCCTAATCTAAGATTTAGAATATTTTATTGTAAAATCTAGATGCTGTTTATTTCTTTTCCTTCCACATAGCTGCAGTTCCTGACTTTGGAAACCATCAAAATATCGTTTACCCTTTAGAAGCTAAAAGATCTGGTGTTGATATTTTGGTTAATTTTAGAAGTAAAACGTCAATATATAATTCAAGAATTTTTTTTTCCTTTTCTCTATGATTTGTGTAGATATTATTAAGGTAATAAATATTACTCAACGATTCCAAATCCATCAACAAAGTAAGCACACAGTTAAGATATCAAGGATAATTAGATCTTAAAAACAAAGAAAGAGTCTGGTCCTTCCCTTGTTGCTATTGATGTTTGTATTTTTCCGTCAATTTATGTGTTCCATGTTTAGTATACCTTCAGTCTATGAAGAAAGTCAACAATAATAACAACGTAAATCCACATAAAATATGTTGCCTCTCATTGAGAGAACATTTCAAAGAGTTTTTAATCAGTTCTTCATTTTTCCCCTGTCAGATGCTGAAATCTTTTACTACCCCTCATATTGCACAGAAATGCAGGTCCACTGATACTGTCTTCTTGTAGCTAAGCTGTGAAGAAGTCAAAATTTCATTTTGTAAAGGCAGTTATCATGAAGAGTGCTGCAGGCCCAGGTTATTGGTCCTTATTGAGCAAACCTGAAGATAAGATGTCTAATTTCCTGACCAAGCTTCTAGTGAGTTTACGTGAGTCTTTCTCTCTATGCAAGTGGGGGTGGGGTGGGAAGAGAGAGAGAAGGGGTTCTTGTATAAAATGTTGAAAAAGTGTTGGAAAGACCCTTAAACTGATTTTAATGAGATTACTTAAAGTGGCATATTTGAATTTAATATGGTATTGAAATAACTGTGGTCAAGTTTTTTGTTTTTTTTTTAAGTATAGTTGATTTACAATGTTTCAGGTGTACAGCAAAGTGATGCAGCTGTACATATACATATTCTTTTTCAGATTCTTTTCCATTATACAAGATATTGAATATAGTTCGCTGTGCTATAGAGTAGGTCCTTGTTGTTTATCTGTTTTAAATATAGTAGTGTATATCTGTTAATGCCAAATCTCCAAGTTTTAATAATGATTTCAATATCATAGTGCTTAAGCCTAATTTGAAGCACTGAGAAAAATAGACAAACAAGTAATGGCCAAGCTTGGAGTTTTCTCTTGACTTTGTTTTACTGTTTTATGTCTTTGCCTTTTCTCATGATAATTTTTAGTTTGAAATAAAAGGAATTACATATGAGACTTCCTTTTATTCCTTTGGATGCTGACCTACAAATAGTCTGATGAGGGAAATGGAATAAAAATTGCTCTAACTGCAATTAGTGGGAAAGACAGAAAAAAAATCTTCTGAAATATGCTTTGAAGGGCTTTTCTGTGACTCAGAGTTTCCATTATATACTCCTAACCATTAAAAAAAAAAAAGTTACTGTATCGCTTTTTGTATTTTTCCAAAAAAAAATGTTTTAAACACCTTTTCTGACTAGTTGCTCTAAAAACAGTGGTTTACTCATCAAAGTAGGTAAATTTAAAATATATTGTTTCTAATAGGGTAAAAATGTCTCCCAGTGTTTCGGGGATTTACTTGTCATTAATTTTTCTGAATATAATATACCTGATATGTAGGAAAGTGCATCATATTATTTGAAATTAGGCAGAGCCTTGTAAATTCCATTTGACACCCCCAACATAAAATTAATTGAGAAATATATTCATATATAACTTGCTATCATCACATATATCCCAATTATTTTGAAATACTAAAACAAAGTGGAAGAGATAATTAGGGCTACTGTCATGGATTATTAAGACAAAAGCATTTTTTCCTAAAGTTATTATTATCCTCATGATTCAGTCAATAACGGGAAAGAGAAGGAAGTCAATTGGTATTTACTGAATCCTTACTATATACTAGAAATCTTTAAGCTTATGAACACATTAGAGCTTTTCTTTTCCTTTCAGGTTTTCCCAAAATCTCATCTTTCGTCGGTAGTGTAAGCTTTTCATAATTAAGTACCGTGAAGGACAGACTTCTTAGTTTTAATTTTGGTAAAGCTTTTCCAATTACTTTATGTTGGTGTTGGAGACACCCCTCTAGATTGCTTTTGGTGGAACAGTTTAACATGTAAATAGTAAATGTTAGAAATTGGGGTATAAATGTTTGAAAAAGTAAACTGATTTAAAATTTTCATAATTTGTTTTACTTTTTTCATCTCTCTCAGTATTTCTAAAATTAAAAGCAATTTTTAAATTGAAAGGCAATATATGTTTTTCTCAAAATTCTCTTGCAGGGTTAGATTTTAATAACATAGTCTTACAACGCGATATATTTGAAAACCCCAAAGAACTATTGCCAGCTAAATTGTCTTTACAAAATGGCAAAAATATCAGTATAAAGACTTAACAATTGGCAACGTTCAACCAAGGACTTTATCATTGTTTCATTATCATAGGTCTTATAAAAAGTGATTCACTAATATGATTAGCTTATTTTCTGCTTTCTGAATGAAAGAGGAAAATGACCCTTACAAGAATAGCAAGAATTTATTAAGTACCCACTATATGCCAGACACAGTATGCACTTATATTTATATTAATATGGTTCTTCATCAAGACAACTATATAAAACATATTGTTTTATTTATTTGTGAGACCTAAAAACTCAGTATCATGGAACAGGCATTCAAAAGAGGTCTTCAAGTCATGAGCCTGTGTTTTCCGTTTACCAACCTGTTTTGAGTACAACACCTCTGAGAACAAACAAGCACACAAAATGGCAACACTTATAACGTAACTACTTAAAATCATTGGACATGTAACTCACATTTTCCTATAACATTAGCTTTGTGTATTTATCTCAAGGGCTAATTTTTTTTAATCCGTTCCTTTCTTCTTATGTTTTAATATTTCAGGCATTAACAAGCCAAGTCCTATTTCTGGGTTAATATTTTCAAAAAGAAACAATGATGATCTCATTATGCAAATACATTTATTAAACAGAGTTTCACTTTGTTTATCTAATATGAGATTAGGGAATCTCAGAATTCATTCTAGAGGTCTTCATCCATAGTTGCATAACTCTTAATGACTTGCCATTTGAGTTTTTCTTCAGTTCCCGTATGTTTGTGCAAGGCCAAACATCTCTTTTTTGTTTATAAGGTTGTGAACCCCTTCATAGACTTTTCTTCATTAGGAGCATGTGAACACAGTGTATTTGAAATTCAGTTATGTTCTGAAATAATTTGAGTGAGTTTAACAATGTGTATTTATACATGGGTAATAAATGTAACATTTAATAAGACAAAAAATTCAAATAAAACTTATTCTTTGTTAAACTATATAACTTTTCTTGAAAGCTAGAAAAGCACTCCTCTCTCAATAAAGAGATGTCTAAATGTTCACATCTACAGGATGCCTGGTATTTATTGTCTAACAAGAGGAAGATACCTACACATGATTATCTTATTTTTGTTATTGTTATTATGTATTTTTTTCTACCTCACTTTATACCTCCTAACATCTCCCTCTGTCCTCCACCCTCATGTTGATCATAAGAAGGGAAGAAGAAAATAGAAAAACCTGAAAAATGATAGTCTGAAACCAACCTAGAAATTACCTTTTGAAAGACTTTAAAAAAAAAATAAATAAAATGGAGAAGAAATGAAATTTTTTAAAAAATTTCTTTAAAAAATTTATTTACTTATTTATTTATGACTGTGTTGGGTCTTTATTTCTGTGCAAGGGCTTTCTCTAGTTGGGGCAAGTGGGGCCACTCTTCATTGCCGTGCACGGGCCTCTCACTATCGTGGCCTCTCTTGTTGCAGAGCACAGGCTCCAGACGCGCAGGCTCAGTAATTGTGGCTCACGGGCTCCGTGGCATGTGGGATCTTCCCAGACCAGGGCTTGAACCCGTGTACCCTGCATTGGCAGGCAGATTCTCAACCACTGCACCACCAGGGAAGCCCAAAAATTATTTTTACAAATGAAAAATCTGATTTGTCTTTACCTTTCTGCATTTACTTACTAAAAATATATGCATTGAATGTCAATCCCACGACATGCTATGATGTCGAAGTATTAGTTTCTTTTTTGTTTTTTAAAATAAATTTATTTATTTATTTATTTTTGGCTGCGTTGGATCTTCGTTGCTGTGCACAGGCTTTCTCTAGTTGCAGCGAGCGGGGTCTACTCTTTGTTGCAGTGTGCAGGGTTGTCATTGCGGTGGCTTCTCTTGTTGCAGAGCATGGGCTCTAGGCACGTGGGCTTCAGTAGTTGTGGCTCGTGGGCTCAGTAGTTGTGGCTCACGGGCTTCAGTAGTTGTGGCTCACGGGCTTCAGTAGTTGTGGTGCACGGGCTCTAAAGCACAGGCTCAGCAGTTGTGGTGCACGGGCTTAGTTGCTCCATGGCATGTGGGATCTTCCCGGACCAGGGCTCGAACCCGTGTGCCCTGCATTGGCAGGCAGATTCTTAACCACTGAGCCACCAGGGAAGCCCCAAAGTATTAGTTTCTAATATTAAGGTTTTTGTTTTTTTAACCACAAGACGATCAGGAAATATGGGTTGCTTGTCTTTCTTTTCTCTTCCCTCTGTGAAATCATTAGAGATCTTTAATCATTTAAGAGCTTCTTTACCAAAAGAAACCAGTAAAGTGACACTGAGAAGGCAAGTAGGCACGTACAAACAAGTGATTACCTTAAGAGTGGGCTTCAAGCTCACCCCTTCCTTAGAGTTTCTCTCCAACCCTTTTCCTTTTCCTGCAAAGAATACCATTGTAACCTCTTTTAAAATTTAAGTAACTTTAAAAAAATTTGACTTTGTCTAAAGAATATAGGACAACTTTCAGGTATTAATAAAGAAGAGAATAAGGTAATATATATTTTAAAACAATCACTACCAAACCACATAAGTTAGAAAATTATAGAATAAACAAAAAAGAGTACATAGGGGCAGTGATCAGAACATATTTTTCCCATTCTGCGAGGGTAGCATGCCCTAGAATTGATATATAGCACTGAGAGAGCTTTATTTGTTGTTCCAGACCCTTCTCTAAGTAGTAAAACAAATAACATTAATTTTTCCTTAGTGTTCCAAGGCACACAGAGTCGAAAAACTTTACATGTTTTCCATAACTGTGTTGTGTTACTCATTCAAACTTTTACTACTTCAATTTTTCACCTGCAAGATTTAGTTGTTTTGCATTTATTTAATATAGTATATTCTAATTTTATTTAAAAGCTATTTCAAAAAAATCTGTAACGGTGAAAGAGCCAACATAATGCAAATACTGTTTTTAACTGTAACCTGAGTAATTTGATAGAAAAGATCTATATATGGAAGTTTTTTTCTTTGAGTATAAATTGACCCTTGTTAATGTGACTCTGCTTGCTCTCTAATGGACATTTTGCTAAAATACTGGTCCCCAAATTTTGTTTTCCAAAATGTTTGTTTTCTACAGTATCAGTTACTTTGGATCTGATCTTTGGGAAGAAAGTAAAATATTTACAAGGAGAATGCAGACTTTTTGAAACTTTATAATACCAAATAATTAAGGAATTCTGATTGGCTGAACTTGCATTTAAAATGAATGGCAATTGGGCTTCCCTGGTGGTGCAGTGGTTGAGAGTCCGCCTGCCGATGCAGGGGACACGGGTTCGTGCCCCGGTCCGGGAGGATCCCACATGCCGCGGAGCGGCTGGGCCCGTGAGCCATGGCCGCTGAGCCTGTGCGTCCGGAGCCTGTGCTCCGCAACGGGAGAGGCCACAACGGTGAGAGGCCCGTGTACCGCAGGAAAAAAATAAATAAATAAATAAAAAATAAAATGAATGGCAATATGTAGGTGCAGCTAGATTATACCCTTTGACAAAATAATATATCATAAAGCTTTCTGAAGTCTTTAGTAAATATTTTCTAAAGTCATTTTCCAGGAACATAGCATTAGAGAGAGAATACAGACCTCAAGGCAGGTGGATCTGGCTCTAAGTCCCAATTGCTGCATTACGAGAGGTATAATAATAAACCAATAGAAATATCTAAATCTAAATATTGTTTGAAGCACTTTATGAAAACACATAATAAAATAAGCACAGCCTTTGACACATAGTAAGTGCTTTATTTATTCCTCCCCCTCTGTTTCTGTAACTCCAGTCTTACTCGTGGTAAGCTTATAAATTTCTTTTATCACTTATCTATTATGATAAAAGGTCTTTTCTTAGTGGTATGGTTGCTGATTAATAAAATTCACTACATTGAGGATACATATTAATGTACATGCTGACAGTAGAGACACTAATTTGACTTTAAAAAATATTAGTATTAATAGCTACCATTTATAGAACATATAATGTGGGACAATTACTGAGTTTTCTATATCATCTTTAATCCTCACAGTAAGCTGGAAGGTGGATGTTATTATCCTTACTTTACAGATGAGGTTCTGGGAGGTTAAATGACTTGTTCAGGATGACACAATTGTCCTGCAGGGAAACTGGAATTGGAATCATGGATTCTGTTTCTGAAACCTTCTTTTTCCTGAAGCAGTCTTACTCCTTGAAGAGAAGGCATACCACACAGTTGATGAAATTAACATAAATAGGTGAATGTATTAATTTGAATTCTAAATTAGTCTCATCATCTGCATCCATCACTTCAAATACCCTCTGGTATAATCACTGAATTGCTCTAAACAATTTGTTCATGTTCTTATGTCTGTATGAACTCTATATCATTGCTGAGCTTTGGAAAACAAACCAAAATATCTTTATTTCTGTACTTAATCTCCTTGAAAATTTTAATTGAAAATATTGGGCTATTCTTCACCATGAAAATTTGTTGATCAGCTTTACAATTTATAATGTCTAAATTCACAAAGAATTCATGGTAAATGATATTTGCATTTTTATACTTGAATCATTGTTTGCCATGAAATTGGTATGCACCATCTTGAATTATTTGATGATATGTGTAAGAGTGAAGGGATTCTTTTAAAAAGCCTTCACAAATTTACCAAAGGCAGTTCAAAGACCTTTATCATTTTTTTTGTTGTTGTTAGTAACTTCCATTCTCATGTCATTTGTTTTAGTTTTTACTACCTTCTTCCTCCCAAAAAAGAAGTCACTTTGGAAATGGAAAAAAATTGTTTCAAATCATTGGCAAAACTTAATGACTTCTGACTGCTGAGATATGTTAATGTAAGCCAGACCAAATGTTCCTCAGCTGCAAGTATTTGGTGGTGTTCACTGGGAACTGGCAATATTTATGAAAGCCCAGTGGCAGAGACTGTGCTCACATGCCTCTCATTGTAATTGTTTCCCATATTCAGTGATGAAGGACTGTTAGGGAAGAAAATATCAACTTTTCAGGGACTAGTCATTTAGACTCAAATAGAATGCTATTTCACCTCTGATTTACTATGGCACTCTCATGACATCTAAGTTATCAAAGTTCTTTAAACTTTTCCACCTCAATTCTTAGAGATATAATCTGCGACTTTTCAAGGTGCTCCGAAGTTACAAAACAAAAAAAGGAAGTGATTTGGTTTCAGTAATTTATAAGATACTTACTTTAACTTATACTTAAAAAATGAAAACTTTATCAGTTATGTGTGTTGCAAATATACACACATTACTACTTTTATCAACTTTTAACCTCTTTTTAAAAGTAGTGGAAGGCAATTCACATTCTCAAAAAAAGTAAGTGTTAAATATAAGTACCTATTTATAATTATTAAAATGCTAGTTACTGTTCAGAAGGATGAATAAAGGAGAGTGTTTTAAATATCTGATGAAGATATTTCAAAGATGTTAATAACAGATCTAATACCAGATGAATATAATAGTCAAAGTTTAAGCTTTCCATGGAAGAATTGAGCCTTAGGCAGATTCTAAACCTTGAGAGTAATAGCTAGCCCCAGAAGACTTCACTGAGAAGACAGGATTTTGAGAGTAATAGCTAGCCCCAGAAGACGTCACTGAGAAGACAGGATTTTGATTCAAAGGAAGTCTTAAATGTATGACAAGAATTGACAACAAATAGCTTTGTAATACTTGTATTCAATACAGGCCACCCTGTTCTTACATAACGGTAAATGTTCATTGTAAGTATTCTTTGCAATAGTCATACATATTTTTACCATCATGGTAGAACAATACTTCCTTCAAAACTATTGCGTTTAAAACTAAGTCATAATCTAACCTGTATGTGCTGCCTATTATGTACTAAGAACTAGATGAAGTTGACATGTACTAACTTGCTTAGTCCTAAGATGACTTTTGGAGATAGGTAATATTATTCTTCCCATTTTACTGATTAAGAAATAAAGTTGCAGAAAGCATCTAGAGTCAATATTTGTGATCTTAAACTGAATCTGATATTGCTTTTCAACTTAGGTTGTCTTTTGGGAAATATGTCAATAGTTATTTGCTTCCATTATAATATGATAAGAAAAAGGAATTGTTAATGATGACAGAAAGATCTTACGTATTTATTCGAATGCTTTTTCACACACTATGAAATTTTATCCATATAAAGACTCAGTAAACTATATAGTGATTGAAAAAGTATGAATGTATTTTCATTTTTCTTGTGTTTTAGCATGTAATATCAACTGACTAACTATGTATTGTTAAAAGGGTCAGCCTCTGCATTATTCAATATTGAACTCCTTAATTATGTATCTCTGTAAAATAAAGGGAAAAGTGCTGACAGAATGCAGAAGAAAAATCTAAATTTTTTTTTTCTTGAAATAACTGTGACACAGATAGTATAAAGCAATATTTTTGTCCTTGAAATGTTTAGAAGTATTGACATTCTGTCTACTGAATTGTCAGCTTGTCTTTAAGGTTAGAGCTTCTAAGTCCTTAGCATTTAACAGACTGACATTGATCTCTTGGTTGTTCAAACTTGTATACCACCAGCAAGCTGGACTTGATTTTGAAGCAGGGCATTTAAATTTTTGCCCTTGATGATGATATCTCATAACTTCCGTCGACTATGCTAGGATTTTTGCATTGGATGTCTAGCCTTTAAGTATGGTTCCAAATATTCCACCAATATTAAACTTTTTGGTAAACTCAATGTTAGAAAAATGTCTTATGTATTAAGGGACAATTCAGTGGATAATAAAATACAGATACAAAAGCAAAAGAAAGTAACAAATTGGTTCTAGTCTGACATATACTTCAGAAACCAGTGTTATAAGGATGTTCACAGTGCTTATTAGCATCATTTTGATTTGATAAACAAAACAAATTGTTTAATAACTTTGTCATGCTTATGGAAATATTTCCAAGAAAAAAAAACTAGCTGACTTTCGTTTGTTACTTTTTAAATAAAGTGTGTCAGTGGGAAAAATAATTTATAGGATTTGAAATAATATTTATTAATTCTGGACTATAACTGGACTTTCCAGATAATATTTTCATTGTTCCTTTAGTTGGTTAAAGAATCACAAGAAATGGCAGTGCAATTTTTTTTTTAAGATTTCTTTGACTCCCTCCACCCACAGGCTCTGAGCAAGGCAGTAAATAGTCCATTTTTGTTAATGAAGCTTCCCTCATACAGCTGGGATTGTTTAATATTTTACGACTGTTACTTTGTTTTGCTCTCAACGATCTCAGGCAGTTAAGGATTTATGAATCGTGTTTTTCTCAGCCCATCTGCGGTTTCCTATCTTCCCTGGCCTTGAGAATATGTTTAAATTTATTAAAGCGAAGCAAAGGCTCATTATTTCAAAGGAGAGCCAAAGTGACACAGTGAATTGGTTATTAATGGAAAGGCACTGCCATAGGGCGATTGAAATTTAATGATATCCTACAAGAAAAAAATGAGGGTGTCACTTTCCAAAAAGTCATGCTAAATGCCAGCCTTTTTAAGGTCCTGCCGCTAATTTTATGCCTACGCACAGTAATGTTTTCAAAAGCGTTTAGGAAACACGGACCAGTGACTGTACTGATTATCCTTTTCACCTTCGCGCCTGTTCCAAATGGGTTTGTGCAGTGAGCGATTTAATCTCTAAATATAGGGAACGTTAAAAAAAAAAAATAACATTGCTGTTTTTCACAAGCTAAGGGCCTTTTGCAATCCTCCAGAGATGGACTTGCAAATATGTTATCTCCATATGCTCTCAGTAAGCTTTCAAACTGGCGCATCACCAAAAACGAAAAAAAATAAATCCCTTGATTTTTATTTCTGTCATTCAAAAGATATTTTAATGTCATAGTCTATAAACTATATTTATTAATATTCAGATAACATTACGTTTGTGCTACAATATGGGACTTGGTGTAATTTTAAGTTTTCCTTATTTAACTTAGTCATTTTATTGAATGACACTGTTGACACACTACCATACCATTTCTTTATCTCCCCCCATTTAATGTAAACCAGAGACATCTATCTATTACTATGAACACTTTTTTGATAAATTGAAATATTCCTTTTAGAGTTACTCTCTCAGTAATTTCCTGTATTAATCGAAATACCCCTTAATTATTTTTAAAGTTATTTCAAATTCCTCTGGAAAAACATTGACATGATAATATCCCAATCACGCTTCAGAACGTTAGATGGGATTCCATAAGGATTCCTGAAAGCATACTATTCCTTTTACAGTTTTTGCTTTATTTGAATTTTTCTACCTGTGTGTTAATTGGTGACCCTAATATTCTACCTCTGTATCACTTTCAAATATATATTGGTATTTGAAGAGGGGTGACTGTGTACATTCCAGAAAATGGCAGTTTAGATTTAGGGATCTTGTTCAGTTAGACTTGGGATTCAGCAATTTAAGCAATATATTAATTCCATGAAGTAAATATAATATGAACATTTTAAATTCTGGAACAGCAATGGGTCCAGTTTTTATGCATCTTTACTTACTACTGCTGAATATAAACTAAAATGTAAACTAAAATGCATTTGACAGGCACTGTAGTAACATATAATTTTCTCATACTGCATTTGGTAATATTAAATCGTCTACTGGTGGCAAACACACTTTTGGATGTAGAAGAGTATGAGTTCTTTTTCCTGTTTTATGGCAAAATACGTTTTCCGAGAATTTCTGAAGTTAATTTATAAAAATTAAATTTACACTCAATTCAGAATTACGTTAACAAGATTTTATAACTTGTGATCACACGTTGGGGAACTTTTCATTTATTCTGGGTCAGAGCGTGAATCTGAAGAGATGAGAAAAATGTTCAAATCTAAGAGACAGTAACGTGTCTTATAGGAGAAAAATCCCTTGGAATAGGGTGTCAGGGATCCACAATTTAAGTTTCTCTGGATCCTGACTCTCTTTAAGAGTAAACTTACCATTCTATAATCTTCCTAACAGAGACATAAACACTCCAGCTACATCTATTTTGATTGTTTCACGACAGTTTACTGGAGGCTGAGCAATGACAGATTTCTTCATTGTCTTTTTGCCAAAATTTGTCCTTTAAGTCATTTTTGTTGACTGCCCCTTTTAGCAGCTCACCTCACAATGAGGGAGAAGACAATTAATGGGAGGGTGATTTATCACTGCCAAAAACTGTCAAGGACTTCAGTTGTAGCTGGAGAAAAAGCAATTTCACATTATGGCATTTCATTCTGAATACATTGTATTTACAGCTCACAGTTTTATTTTCAGAGCCTATTATCAGGTGAAACAGTTGCATCTGAAATGTTGTTTGTGACATAGGTGACCTGTTAGGATTTGATAAGTATTTACGCCAGAGCACAAGGGGCTCACACATCTGCTGTTGGCAGAAGCAATGGAAAAAAATAACCTGGAAATGAGGCGTTTGATTTTTCTGGTTCCTACACTCGAGCATCTGTTGCTATAATTAAGTGGCTTCAGTAATTGCAGAGCAATGGTGAAATAAACATATGCATTCTTGCCAGCTTTTAGGATTTGGTGTCCTTACAGTAGGAGAGACAAGCAAAGTGACTTCAATAAGAACAAAGGGTTTTGTAGCAAAGTTTAACAACTAACTTTTTGGTAGAAGAGAAAAAAGAATGCCAAGTCAGAAAATGATTTCATCAGAAAGTGAAAGAGTATAGTTTTACAAGAAGGAAGTTCCTGCAACATGAAGCCTTTGGAATGAACTCTGCATCTATAAGCATGTCAAAAGGGTTAAACACCATACCTGAGTAAGTTATATCATGGGGGAATAAAAGAATAACAAAAATAGGGTTATTATTCATCTTAATGGTATTGTGCCATGAAAAAGAGATTACAGTGAAATTCCTTTAATGAGCTAAAGAAATATATTTGGTAAGTTGTAAGAAATCAGTATGTTTGCATTGGAGCTTGACTTTTAAAAGCAATATGATGGATTATTTGGGGGCTAAAGTAATGCTCTCATCAAAATAGAAAGTGATTCTTAACGGTGCTGGGGGCAAGGGCAAGCAGTGAGGTGGGCTGTAGCACTTTTTTGAATTACAATCCACAAGCCTTGCCCCTGCTCTCCAGGTACTTCTGAGATTCTTGGGAAAGGACCCCAGATGTCTCCCAAGGTCTTTTTATTCCCATGTACTTTGCAGAGAAAGTCTTGCCTATGAAACAAAGATACCCTGCTTATGAATACTGTATATACTTACTAAAATTCTTTAGTCAATATGTTTTATGCCCCATTAGTTACTTAGAACAATTCAAATTCTTCCACACAGTAGAACAATTTGAATTTGGTTGTTGTACTGTAGTGGTTTGCGGTTTCCTGGAAATGTCACATGACAAATTCTATTGTGCTATAAATACCTGCAAAACAATGACTTTTGGAAGGAGAAAATGTGAACTTCAAGCTCTCATGAAATCAAAGTATTAGTATTCATTTTTTTAAGTTTTAAGTGGATTTCATTATTATTAGTAAGGACAGTATGGTGGCTAATAAGCTAAGCTACAGCGTCACTGTGACGTCCTTGCTCTGTTGGCCATTTGAGAGGGCCTGTGAGGTTAAGTATAGAAGAAGCTGGCCTCATATGTGATTTGGCATTTTTATCTGATACTTTGGCTTCAGGTGATCACTTAACTTTCTGGGTGAAGAAAAGACATGAGGAGTCAACCATGAAGAAATGAAAATGATGGATTATGGCTTCATAATGTCAACAAATGTTGTGTGTCTGCTTAGAAGAGAGCTTATATGAACAACCGTTTTCCTTGAGTTTGAAAGATTAAAAGATCATTTAGCTTCTTTTTTTCAAGAAGTGGCTTTAAAATGTGTTTTAAAATAGGTTCAATATTTTTAATTCTCGTTGGATTGTGTTGAATAGTAAGCAGATTTAGAGCTATAATAAATCCATATCTATATCATTAATCTATATATTTATATTCATATCTCTATATTTAATATGGGAAAGTCATAACCTATTATAGAAGAAACTGAAAGAAAAATACCATCCCTGCCCTCTATTTGTTTACAAAAGATTTACTAACCACAGCAAACTTTTACACAGCACACGCTATATGCCAAGTGCTATTCTAAATACTACAGATATAATAACAGCCTCATAGCAATGTTTTAG
Source organism: Kogia breviceps (assembly GCF_026419965.1). Taxonomy (NCBI): domain Eukaryota; kingdom Metazoa; phylum Chordata; class Mammalia; order Artiodactyla; family Physeteridae; genus Kogia; species Kogia breviceps. Next base: position 46,603,194 of record NC_081325.1, on the reverse strand, counting down.
ACAGTCACATTACTGTTATTACCTCCATTTTACAGATGAAGATAACAAGGCAGAGCTCAAGGCCCTGCGACCAGTAGGTAGCCAGCAGGTCTGGGAATTGAGTCCAAAAGAGCCTAGAGGTTAGAAGTGACATAACTTAAGTGCGTGAATGTTTTACACGTGGGGAATATAGTATGTATGTATATACATACTATAGGTTGTGATGTGGTGATGAGAGCATGGCATTATCACACTTAATCCTTACAATAATTTTCTGAAGTTGGTACCATTTTATCTCCATTCTAATGGTGAGGAAACTAAGGTTTAGAGATGATTAATAGATTGTCTAAGACTCAGAGCTTAGGAATGACATTATAAGGAAGAAACCCAAATTTGACCTCTTCTAGTGGCTTTTGCTCTCTGAACTGCCATGTGCCACATTTAACCTTATTTCAGTTTATTGCTAAAATCTTTTTCTTACATGTAAATATTAAAAATATATAAGTAATGGTGATGTAGTGGCCAGATTAATTTTCTTGATTAGGTGTATATCAATTTCTGTTCAAATATTTAATCATGCCCATATGTGTATGCTACGTTGATTAGGACCCAAACATTTGAACAATAGATTCGCTGAAACTTTAGTGGTAAAGTGTTACAAAGTCCTCAGAAGTCTTGCTTTTATCAGTTGTGAATATAATTGGTGTTTCTTTAATGAAAACTTTAAAATTCTTTGTTTTGTACTTATTTTAAAACAGTTTGTTAATAAAAGTATTAAAATATGAATAGAAGGAATATTTACCTAAGTGAAATTACTGTAGACAGTGGAGCATAATGGTTGAAAGCATGAGCTCTCAATTCAGGACAATTTAGATTCCACTTCTTACTCCATTTCATAGTGAAGACGCTATTAAATTGCGGTGGTTACTTAGCTGCATTAATCCTCATTTTCCAAAAGTGCAAAACAGGAATAATAAGTACCTGCTGTGGGGAGAAGATGTAAGAATAATTGAATAATGTATAGACATGGGTAACTATCATTCCTATCAACTTTCATCATCATCAATCATCCCTTAAACAGGTAGCCAGGAATTGATCAACAGGTATGTTCCAAAAATTCACTTGTGCATTGTTTGAAAGTTGAACCATCTTTTCCCCCCATAGAATACCATCATAAATATAGATTAGAGCTGATTGAAAGAATACTATCAGCTTATTAGTGATACCCTATAAATTCGTTATGAGTTAAATAGGCTCTCTGGAAAAATCAGAGCTAGACTATTTGAAACAATTATAATAAAGGACGGTACTAATCCTATTGTATAAAACATGAGTCAGCAAACTTTCTCTGTAAAGGCCCAGACAGTAAATATTTTAGAATTTGCGGGCCATATGGTCTCTGTCACACCACTCAACTCTGCTATTGTAGTGTGAATGTAGCCATAGATTACAAATAAATGAACCATTGTGGCTTTGTTCCAGTAAAACTTTATGGACACTGAAATTTGAATTTCATATAATTTTCAGGTGCCACAAAATATTATTCACTCTTTTATTTTTTCAATTATTTCAAAATGCAAAAGCCATTCTCTGCTCACAGGCTACACAAAAAACAGGTGGTGGGCTGGATTTGGCCTATAACTATAGTTTGCCCACCTCTGACATGAAACTTGATTTTGTCTCTTCTGAACATTTTCCTTAAAATATTTCATTCCAGTCACCTTTGACAGTCTTTCATCTCTCAGAGATGGAAAAGGTTCTAAAAATTGGAATTGATTGTTTTCACAAAAAGTCCAAAGACACATGGACAAGGCCAGAGTGTGGATAACTTGGAACTTAGAAGTCCAGGCACAAGATAGCATCACAACCTAACAACGTTCTGCTTTGGTGCAAGCCAGTTAGCACTTCAAGCCCAGCCTTCTCGAGTTGAAAGCAGAGGAAATAATCTCATATTTAACAGCCTTGCTGTAAGGAACAAATGAAATACTATTTTATTTTATTTTATTTTATTTTTTTGCGTTACACAGACCTCTCACTGTTGTGGCCTCTCCCGTAGCGGAGCACAGGCTCTGGACGCGCAGGCTCAGAGGCCATAGCTCACGGACCTAGCCGCTCCGTGGCATGTGGGATCTTCCTGGACCGGGGTACGAACCCGTGTCCCCTGCATCGGCAGGCAGATTCTCAACCACTGCGCCACCAGGGAAGCCCTGAAATACTATTTTAAATGATCATAAATTAGAAAACTCTGTGCTATTGCATAATTCAAGAATTTTGAGATATGATTAGTACCTCACTATATGATGGTTTTCAGTATCTGTACTCTGGGTCTCTGTATTAGTTTGGTAGGGCTGCCTGAACAAAACACCACAGACTGCATGGCTTAAACAACAGAAATTTATGTTTTCACAGTTCTGGGGGCCCAGAAGTGCAAAATCAAGGTGTGGCACTTTTAGTTTTTCTTAAGGTTTCTCTCCTTGGCTTGCAGACTCTGCCTTCACACTGTGTCTTCACATGGCCTTTCCTTTGTGAGCTAGCATAGATGGTATTTCTTCCTCTTCTAATAAGGACACCAGTGTTGTTGGATTAGGGCCCCACCTTTGTGACCTCATTTAACCTTGATTACCCCCTTAAAGACTCTATCTCTAAATACAGTCACATTGAGGATTAGGGCTTCAACAAATGAATTTTAAGGTGACATAATTCAGCCCAGTCCATAACAGTTCAACTTAATGATTAAATGGTCCATAAATCAAAGTAGGTAGCCAAGCCAAATCCCCTTAGACATAAGACAGAGTCTAACATAGAGGATAGACAGTGTTACTATAAGGATGTACTTTATAATAGTTTATTTAGTCTCAAAATGCAATATCTGCATTATTTCTATCTGAGATAAATTTAAATAGAATTATATTACATTGAATTTTTACTTTTGTTTTATTTCTTTGTTTTCTTTTTTTTTTTGCATTTTGTATAGGAAAATAGAATGCCAAGGAGTAAAATTAATTTGCTTTATAGAGATTGATTTTTGACCTGTGAGTAAGGTTAAAACAGCAAAAGCTTTTAACTCTAGGAATAACGAGTAGTGCTTCAGGACTTTTGGCTGTGTTTATGCAGGAAACTTTTGCCAAGGTACACAATATTGTTTTCCCTAATGCCCTCTACTCTTTATTACTTTCCTTTGCTGAAGATTAGATTATTTATTTCCTGAATGTTTGTTTGCTATCTATCATGTAGACCTTTTTGTTTGTCTTTAGTTGATTAAGTCATGTGTCAGATTCTACTCATGTCATTGCTTTTGGTGGAGTAAAACAGATTGCTCTGGGAATCATCGACCTTGAGGGAATTTACATAGTGCTATTTTGATATTCCACAAAAATTCAAAAATCCTAATTGTTCTTTCTCACTACTTCTGTAAATTCGTCTTCAGATATTTCAGAAGGTTTTTGGTTTTCATAAACAGCTACATCCAATGTTAATTTAATACATATGTACTTGATTTCTAAAAAGGCATGGCAGAAGATAATGTAGTCTTGAAAATCTACAAGTCCTACACAAAACATAGACTGACAGGTGTTTAATGGACGCACATGTATAATCAAGCCCCTGTTGACAACCATTACTTGAAGAGTCAGTTAGATAGTTAATTTCTAAATTCTCTTAAGCCAAAAAGTGGCAGTTGAGTTAATTTTGTCAATAATATGTAGATTCATGTTATGGGCTGTAGTTTGCTAAGAACCTAGTGAAGGCCATAGAAGTAATTTTAATTGAGTTTTTACAACCATTTGATAACAGTGTTTTGATCACTGTAGTTAGGGCAGCATTCCAACAGTGGCCATAAAATCTGTGACTAATCCACTGAGTCACACAGTCCCTGTCATATACTGTTTAATGGCCCATGTTACTGGGAATTATAACAGCTTTCTAGTGATAATTTTTAAAGAGAGAAACTTTGTGGACGCAAAAGATGAATAGAAGTTTAAAACTTATGTTTATAAAGACACTTCATAAAACATCCCACTAAGTATATAATGGAGTTTACTCACTTATTTATAATGACTGTTCAGTCTCTTAAATCATATACATATAAATATATATATATTTATGTGTATATGTATGTATGATACTGATGAATATTCTAACTTTCCTTGCTTAATGTTTGCAGGGCACTTACAGATGCTAGAATAATCTCTAATGTTTTTGCTCAATCTGCTCTGGAGATGGATGAAATAAATAGTTTAAACTAATTAATGTAACACCAGCTGTTACAAGTGCTTGGCAGACGTCTGTGTGTTTTGATGGGCAGGGAGCGGCTGTTGTACTTGACTTTATTTTCGTACAATGTTGATCACAGTGTAAGCTGGAATAAATGACAGGTCGAAAGAAGAAACAGGGGATGAATTCCATGTAATGCAAAATAAATACCATCTTCTTCTTCTTCTCTAAAAAGATATAATTTTTAAAGCTAATGAATGGAGAAACTGTTGTGCTGGAATTCACCAAGTCATAAAGCCTTTCATAGCCGTTAGGTTAAACACGCCTGGTAATTCTATGCTGCAGACAAAAAGCTGCTAAAATACAGGTATGTGAACTTGGACACTGTCCTTGGTTTTCCAAAGGACCTATATGAGTTGCAGGTATGCAGTGACAGCTAGTCGTTTGAGACCCTCTTTCTGCTAATTAAATGCCTTTAGAAAAAAATAAGAAAGATTGTAGTCATCTGGAACAAGTTGTGAAATTATTTTAATTATATTATTTTAGCAAGTGGAAAGGAGGTATTGGGTTTTATTGCTTGGTGATAATGAATGTTACTGTTTTTAAGTTTCTGTGGAGTACTCTAGTATCCTTCTTGTATAACCGATTCCCTTGTTGAAAAAAAAAAAAAAAAAAAGGAATTCACAGCCCAAACCCTAAGCAGGAATTGTTCATTGGAATGGTAACCTTGTGTGAGGAGAGTTTTTTTTTGTGAACTTACAATGGAGAAAAATGCTTCTGCCCATATGCTTATAGTTTCCATAAGACTTTAGAAGTATAAATAGCCTCCTAACTTTTAAAGTTGGAGGGCAGAATCTTTGTGCTCTGGCAGAGAAACAGTGGTTGTTATCTCAGTATGTGCCAGCATTAAAATAACAATGTCATTGTACAGATTGTTACCATGTGAATTTGTCTAATAAGTTATAACAACGTGTGCTGGGCAGATGGCAAGTGTGCTCCTGAAAAAAACTGATGGATGGGATATGATGTCATCAATGAGATGACAAGGTTCACAAGGTACTTGACCTCCAAGAATAAGTCCTAACTGGTTAGAATTCTAATTGGTGAACTTTGGTGACACTAGCTAAATGGGAAATATGTGCAATTTGTATTTCTTTATGGTGGTGTTTACCCCCTTCACTGAACTCCACATAATGGGATTTTGTCCCTGAAGACTCAGAGATATTGTTGGAGGGTTGCACCCTGTAACCTTCCGAGGATTTCAAATACAAAATCCACACGTCTAAACTTTAACAAAATCACAGTGAATGTTATTTATGAAGTCAGGTTCAGAGCTTTCCCTTTTTTATATGTATATATGCAGAAAGAACTTAGTTAAGACATCCCATTAATTTTAACATGTTATCACAAAACAGCAAAGTGCTGACTCCGTGGAAATATTCAGTGCATAAAATTAAACTTTTATATTTTCATTAAAATATGTTTCTATATATACAAGCCTAAAATAAGCTCTCGTCAGAGATCCTGATGTTGTCTTTATACTTTAATTATGACTTTACTTGAACAACCTAAACACATTAACACTTTTATTTCAATATTATCGTTTTAAAATTTCAAATGACTTCACAATCTCTTTCATATCACCTGTGTGATATGACCTCGGAATTTACACTGGCCTGGCAAATGTATTCTGGACAGAGACCATAACAAGTATGATTACAGATAGGGGGACTCAGAGGAAAGGTGGGCAAAACATGCTAATAGGATATGTGTATTGTGTGAAATAGAATAAAAAAGACCCAACCGTTGATAATTGTTTTGCGGAAAGAAGGTTGACTGATCAAAAGACCTGGCTCAGAAGAAAATACTGTAGTTGTATTAAAGAAAGGACCAAGCAGCAAAGCACAAACTCCCATTTTTAAACATTATCACATCAGATTTTATTCATAAACTGGCAAAAATTCTAAGGTCTAACAAAAGTAAATTGCCATAAGTGTGGTGGGCTACATTGTTGTTGTTTTTGTTCATTTTGAATAACTGAGCTCAGGTTATTAACAGTGAAGATGTTTTAAAAAATGAGATGAGTACTTTATTATTGAAGGAGATGAAAGAAATATACACATATCACTGTGATTAGCATAAAGGATATGCGTGTTTTTGTGGCATATTCTTGTTAAGTGCTTAAAACAGTAATTTGATTATGAAATATATTATCATGCACATATATATATCAATACTATCAGTGTTAAAGAGGAAACATAGAGATAATATATATAGCTCGAAATTTAATGAAGTTATAAAAATAGTAATTTTATCAAATGAATGAATTTACAGTAAGATAAATCACCCCATGAAGTTCATTTGTTTGGTAACTTTATATGAATTTGTAGTGGCAGTAGAAGATGAAGAAATGTAGTATTTTAATGTATTCCATATTTTAGATATAAATTCTAACTGTAAATAGAGTTCTGAGGGTTTCTTAATTACTTTAAGTTGACAGCAAAGTTTAGCTTATAGTTGCAAATGTTATAACAATGAATTAATTTTAGAACAATTACTATGGTAATGTAGATTATAATTTAGATTCAGTCTTATCTCTGGATATATCAAAGCCTATATGTTTAAACCAGTTCTAAACTTTATAAGTTTATACTATTATGTGTGAATATTGCCTAGTTGATTAGCATAATTAAACATTACTCTGTCAATGTATATCAAGTGATCAAAAGAGCTTATGAAATTATTGGATAAATTATTCAAATAGATTTGCTATTTTTAATATAAATGAAATAACAGAACCCATATCTCATACCACATTGACACTCAGTATTGATTATATGGCTAAACCATTTTCAAGAGCTGACTTTACTTAATCTGATCTTTTTTTCTGTCTGAGGAAGATAAAATATTAATACAAGGTAAATGAGTGCTCACTGAACTTGCCATATGGCCTCTGTGGAGGCCAGAGGGGCCTGGGCAGCCTATGGACTTGCCATATGGGCCTAGAAGGAAAAGGTAAGTATTACACAGAGAACAAATCTACCATATGGACTGGGTGGAGCACTTGAGACTCTAAATACTTCCTTATACTGGAGCATTTTCACAAAAGAATAAAAAACACATAAATAATACATTATACAAAAACCCTTGAAAATGGATCAATTGTTTAGATTTAACATGATGCTTTCAAGCAATGTCCAGAGCATATAAATAATCATGGTTTACTTTGAAATGGCAAAGAGGATCATCAATCATTTACCCCTGACATTTTTACATTGCATTTAACATCTGTTCCATAATAGCATGGTACAGTAATACACTTAACATCATATTATACACTGAACCTAAACAAATAAATATAGCACTAAATTAGAGTTTCTGAAAGTTTGCCTTGCTTCTATGGATATTTTTGCAAGGACTGAATTATCTACCCCTTCCATCATTTGAAGTTTTTGTTATTACACAAGCAGGTGAAATTAAACAAATGGCAAAAACAATTTTCTTGGTACAATCAAACCTCATTAATTTGGTTTCTGCTAATATGGAATTTATGATAATTCAGCTTGGGCTTGATAAAGTTTACCTTTGTACTAGATATGAAGAAAAGATTTGCTCAGCCAATTATTAGTATAAACAAGATAACAATGAACATGTTTAACCCACTTAAGAGAGCATACTTTTAAAGGATTTTAGGACATTAATTGAATGCAAATATATACTGCTAATAACAAATGAGTCTAATTTAGTCTTTGAAACAGGTCTTGTAGTACCTGTACTTGTTAGCAGATGGTTCCAATTACTGTATAGACTTCCAAAGCCTGTGCATATTTCTTTGTAGCGTTCTGTTTCTTATACTTTTTTCGAATTTAGCCGTTTCCACTAATCATGTTCTCACTTTATTTTGCGAAGCATCTATGTCTCTGTTTTTGTGTGTGTTTTTTCTTAACATGTATAATCTTTTAAAAAAAAGATTACTTTTCTAGCTTTTCTATAAAGGCATAATGCTTCTTCTGTGGGTTTCTTATAATTGGGATTTTATAATTGAAACAACAAAAGGCTTATAAGAATCAACTCAGAAACACAACTGTTTGGCAAATGTGGATACATCTGAAATTATATTTCAAGTTGTTCTTTGCAATTCTTTATGGCCAATTAACATATGAAAACACGTATTTATACAGGATTTTGATAAGTTCAGGATCTGGTATCATTGGATTGAGTTTATTCATACTTTGAAATCCAAGAAAAGTTTGTCAGAGAACAAAATTATCCAAATCTTTGGACTTTATTGGTCTATTAGACCGAATATTTATATTTCCTGTCAACTTCAGTGGTCTTTACACAGTCCTCAGAGTTGCCATTTGATTCTTCCCTCTCTGTTTTGGAATTTTTCCTTTCTCCTGTGTTAGTTTTCCTCCTGATTCTCTAGAGGGAGATCAGAGCTTCTTCCTCTATGCCATTACTTTTCTCCTTTGATTTAATGGCTGCTCGTTAATTCATGTTCTAAACCAAATGGAAAATCATATGATTCTAAATTCAAAAAATTTGTAAGTATAAGGAATATGATACACAGAAAGCTAGGCAGTAGTCAGGATGCCAAAGCGGACAGGTGGCAAGAATTTCTTGCAGGTGGTGGGTAGCAAGTGAAGGCCTGTAAGCAATAGGCATTAGTGGATTTCTGAAAAACAAGTGTGTACACGTATTGGGGAACACTTGACCATAGAGAATTGGTTTCTGTGTCGGATTTCCAAAACCAAAAATGATAAGATAGGAAATGTAAAAACCATAAGCCAAGGGAAACTGAAATATTGAGTGTGGAACCAAAGCACAGGTTCTGGCATGGGATTGGCCCCAATTATAATATTAAGAATAAACCCTGTAGGAAAACAAGGCAGGAATACAATTACTAGAAGCAGTACTGAGGGCCACAGCAGATCAATAAAGACAAATTCATACTGAGTTTTTGTTTGTTTAATCTCTTAGCTTGATATGCCTTATATTAATCCTTCTGCTGATACTAATGATTGCCTTCAATGAGTACTGACACTTGAATCTCTGGTTTGGAGCTAAATGGCATGTGCGTGGAGGCAAAGGAAAGAAGAGAAGGTAATTACTACAATTCTAGATTTGGGTCTATAAGGAGCCAACACGTTTTCTTCCTTTTTATTTTTTGGCCTTGTTTTTTGTTTCTCAATCTTTATGTAGAAAGCAAGTAGAAATTCTTGGCTCAAAGTCTTTGGTAAGTAAAACAAATCTGTATCTCAACAGGAGTGTCATCAAGCCCTTATATTCCCTCCACCCTATACCTTGCTACATCCTGGAGTCTTCTTTCCAATTTTCTCAGTTTGGTTAATGTCACTACTTTTTCCTGGCTATCAAGCATACAAACTAAGACTTTCTATTTGACTTTGACTTCTTTTTTAGTACACAGTTTAGTCACCAATTCCTATGAAATTCTTGCCAGCATCTCTAGGATTGGAATGCCTGTTGATGACAAGGACTTAAATAGGAGTTTTCTAGATGGGCTGACACCACCATACTCATATTTCTTCCATATTCTCATACTCTCATTGCCCACTCATGATTTTCTAGAATTCTCATTGAAGCAAGGATTAGGACTGGTAATGGGCCTCTGTCATTTTTCCCTGTTACTATCAGCATTATTCCGACAAGGACTTCATGGGATATAGAACCAGGTAAGGTAGGCAGTAGGAAAAAACCCTAAGTGATGAAATGGAATAAAATGTGATTTCAAACTCTAGCTGTGTCCTTACTATGCAACTTTAGGAAAATTACTTCATCTCTGTAAGATTCAGTTTCTTTTATGGTGAAAAAAGAATAATACTATTCAAGATTTTTTTGTGTGAGAATCACATAAAATAATGCATTCAAAGGTCTAGTGTATAGATAAAATAAAAGCATTTTACTGCAACATTGCTTATAATAGCAGATATTTTGGAACTAACTGAATGCTGCAATGGAAGAATGAATAAATAAAATAGAGTATAGTTGTACAATCTAATTCCATACAGCACCTCAAACGAATAAATAGATCTATATGAACCAATTTAGATAAGTCTGAAAAACATAATAAAATTTGGAAAAAGATATCAATAGTATGGTGTTATTTATGTAGGATTAGCCCAAAAGTGTGTTAAAGGTTACTCATGGTCTCACACAAATAGGAATATATCCAGATGTATATTTCTATATATTATTTATAGCTATATAAACTAAAATGAAACACTACAAACTCATCATTTTAGTTGACTCTGAGAAGAAAGTGAATGGAATGGGACTGAGATTAATAATATGATAGAAGGAGCAGCTGTGGAATTGGGCAATTAAGTGGTCGGTTTTTGAACATGTGAATTTCAAGATGCCTATTAGATATCCCATGGGAAGATGTGAGTCCGGAGATGAGGGCAGATCAGGCAAAAGGTCTGAGCTAAAGATATAAATTTTGGAGCCATCAGCATATAGATGGTATTTAAAGGCATGGGTCTGAATGAGATCATGAGGAATGAGTATAGCAAAGGAAAAAGGTCAGAAGGTACCATGTAATGTTTTGGGCTTGAAAAGATTAGATGAAAAGGAAAAGCAATAAAGAGACTTAGAAGCTGCTATTGAGGTTCTGGGAGAAGAAGAGAGAATGGTGTCCTGGAAACCAAGTGAAGAAAGGGTTTCAAGAATGAAGGACTGATCAACCCATCAAGGGCTGCTGATGATAAGTCAAGTACAGGAAGGTCTGAGAATTGACTATTGTATATGGCAATATGGGCAACACAGCTAATTTTGGTAAAAGTCATTTTATTAGGAAGGTAGGAATAAAAAACTGACTAGAGTGGGCTCAAGATTAAATCGTGGGGAGAAGGTGAGAGTACAGAGTTTAGCCAGCTCTTGAAAAGGGATATGAAAACTGGGACAGTAATTGAAGGGAAGGATGGTATCAAGGGAGATTTTCTTCTTTAGATTAGGTGGGTTATATTACAAAATGGCTATATACAGCTAGAAGTATTCAATAAAGGGGCAGAAAGTCTATTCAGAGAGAGCACAATTGTCCGAGCGGTACCCTAATTATTTAGTAAAACTGAGACAGAGAAGAGAATGACTTACTTGATATTATCATTATTATTATTATTTTTGAAATGCTAGAATCCAGATTGAAATGCTTAGAGAAGATGTAAGCCAACCTTCCCCCCTAAATTTGAAAGCCCACATTCAGGATGGAGATAAACTCAAATTACAGCCAAGTAATCAAGCAACGATATAATTTTTAGCACGTTCTATCTTCAAGTCTATATGGCACGCAACTAAAACAATACAAAGAAGTAAAAGTTATTCATTTGTTTTCATTATCTTTCTAAGAGAAAATAAAAATAGTGATAGTAAGCAGCATGAGAGCTCAAGACAGATGAAGCCCAAGATAGAAGAAGAGATGGGAAGAAAAGTCTTGGCTATTCTAAATGAATGCAGGCCACATGAATGATGTTTTTAAATGTTTGGATTAAATTTACAGCTGAATTTGCTGTCCCACAGACAAGAGAGATGATCGATGCGTAAACAAGCTAATGCAGTTATGATTCTTTTGAAAAATGGATAGAAGCTTATTTCACATACGGTGTAAGAAGCACCTTGATAGTGACCCTGAGGATTCTAAACTCATTCTTTAAAAGAATTTCTTAGAAAACAGGATGGAAACCACTAGGACCGGCATGGGCTCTCCAGGAAAACATTCTTTCAATTTAACCTCATTTCTTTGACTATCAGGGAAATGTGGGAATAAGATGAAGAGATTTCAGTAAAGATATAGATAAGGTTTCTAAAAAATGTTTAATTGTTAATAATTAATAGATGATAGAGGAAAATATATTAACACTTGAAGGACCAACTCTAAAGTAGAGGGAGAGTCTAAAGCCTTGATATATAAATTTTGAGACAATAAATTATCTTTTATTTTTTTTTTTTTTTTTTTTTTTTTTTTTTTTTTTTTTGTGGTTTTTGTGGTATGTGGGCCTCTCACTGTTGTGGCCTCTCCCCTTGCGGGGCACAGGCTCCGGACGCGCAGGCCCAGCGGCCATGGCTCACGGGCCCAGCCGCTCCGCGGCACGTGGGATCCTCCCGGACCGGGGCACGAACCCGTATCCCCTGCATCGTCAGGCGGACTCTCAACCACTGCGCCACCAGGGAAGCCCAATAAATTATCTTTTAAAAAAAAATTATTTCTCCTCCCCATATACTAAGATTTTAGCCATGCCTTAAGGCTTGTATGGTGATTATCCTTCATTCTGAACTGGATTTCTCCTCTTCCAGGAAGTCCAAGAATGAACTAAATGTCCTTACTTGCTGCAATATTCCTCTCTTCTTAGCTTTGTTAGAGTGCATAGACTGTATTATATTGAATTTGTTGTTCATCCATAAATATTTCTAGAAAGACTAACTTCTAATTTGGCTGATTTGTCAACTGAACCATTTGGCAAAAAAAAAGATATATTCATATATATCATATATTTCAGGGTTACTTTGGCTTCCCAAAAACTCTCTGATGAAATTTAGCCGTTGTGAAAATAATTTTGTTTGTGAAAAAGAAATATCTCCCTTTAGAGTACCATGATTTTTTGAAGCTGTTGTTATCCTAGACACTGTATTCAAATCTCTGTGGAGAATTTGTGTGCTATACACTAAAAGTTAGGGAATAGATGTTTAGAATACATGATAAGAGAAACAGTGAGGACATTGTATTTGATGATTCCCAACCGAAAGGAAGACACTAATATAAATTCTTCCTGTAACTGCTAACCTGGGCCAAGGTAGGTAGGGGATATATCAGAATCTTAAGAGTGACCTGTGAGTTTTGAAAATTCATATAAATATAACATTTTAACTTATCTTTATTATGGTAGTTCTTCAAATATAAAGATAGTTTTGATAGTAGATATTATGATAGTTTTTCTAATATAAAATGACATTAAAGGGCAGTGAGGGTTTTCTCATGTTTATCAAGAGTGTAGGAGTAAAACCTGCACGTTTGGTTTGCTTGTTCAAATGTGAAGCATTTCCTAATAAGGCTGAAGATTTTAATTGTTTTCAAATTTTCCATCAGTATTGTCATTTATGAAATTGTGTTTCAATACGTATGCTGCTTATAATTTCAATACGTATGCTACCTATGTTAATCTTAAAGTATATGGGACAGAAAGTGTTAGTAATATAGACAATAGCAGTAAAACTTCCAGTTTCTAACTGGATTCCTCATTCTTGTGAAATCTTACTATATAGGAAGGAAGAATAAGTAATGAAGGATAATTTATTATGTTAAAAAAACTTATTACTTAATTGCCTAAAGCCTTTGGTGAGAGTTTTTAAAGTAAATTAATAATCTAAACATAGAATAGTTATTGACTAACTAAATACATCAATACAAGAGTTCTACACACCTGAATACCTGTGTGTACCTAGGTACTTATATAGCTATGTGCATATGTGTATATAGTCATTTATATGCATATATGCATACATATAATATACTTTTCTTTGAATTTCCTTCAAAAACATTAGATCTTATAGGGTTATTTTACCAATAGTAATAAAATTTATCTAAATCTTTCTTAAAGTGCTGTTAAGAAGATTCTTTAACCAATATATATGCTCCAAATTTGAAAATTCTGAGTAAAACAAAATGCACAAAAATAGCCTGAAAGATTAATTTATTTCATTTTGAAATATTTTGAAACATTTTTAAATTTACTATACACATATATATTGAGAGCCTAGTAAGTGCAAGGCACTGCTCAAGGTAGAGGGGACACAGTATCATCAATACAGAGAGGAATTTTGTCCTTAAGCAGCTTGCATTTTAATTAGAGGAGAGAAACCATAAATAAATATACAAGAAAATATAGGGTAGCAATAATGCCAGTTTGATTTGAATTGAACAAAACATGTCAGAGGAATGAATAGTAGGATGGTAGGATAAAATAGTTCTACATTCTCATGAGATGTATGTGATTAGAAAGAATGTGCCTTTTCTGCAAGATGATCAGCCACAGACAACAGGCTCCCAAACACCATGGACCGCAACTTTGTGTCCAGAGCTCTTGCAATTCTGGCCCCCTTACTTCTCTGATGTCTACACTAGCCACTCTCCTCACACTAGGTGGGTCTCAGCCACACCACCCTTCTTCAGTTCCCATAACACATGTTCTCTTTCTGGCTAAGATTCTTCTAACTTGAATGCATACAGTCTTCATGATTTGAAAAAAAGAATCCTCAGAGAATCTGAGGCATCCATGCAATTAGACATATAGGATATAAAGTAGAAGATAACAGGGAATACTTTAATAGGAAACCATTGCTTGATGGGTTTTTTTTTTTTTTAATTTGAATATTTAAAGTGATTTTCACTTTTGAAGCACTTTTTCAAATAAATTAAAAACAGGTAATAAAGGAAAACTTATGCAAGATGTCTCATTTCTGTATCCAAATTTTGAACTTTTCTTGAGCCAACAGCTGTTTTTCTCTTAAATCTAACACATTAGAAAACTAGGAACGGGCTTCCCTGGTGGCGCAGTGGTTGAGAATCCGCCGATGCAGGGAACACGGGTTCGTGCCCCGGTCCGGGAAGATCCCACGTGCCGCGGAGCGGCTGGGCCCGTGAGCCATGGCCGCTGAGCCTGCGCGTTTGGAGCCTGTGCTCCGCAACGGGAGAGGCCACGACAGTGAGAAACCCGCGTACCACTTAAAAAAAAAAAAAAAGCTAGGAACAACAATTTTATAATTCTGACAATATCATCTTTTTCTCTTTGCTACAAAGAGCAAGTGGTTATAAATTGGAAATCAATTTTTTCAAACTTACTATAGTAAAGGTCCAGGCATTTGCATTATGCTTTTATGCTCTAAGAGTTGCAAAATAGCAGCTGTGCTGTTCAAGAATCCCCTTCTCGCAAGGGAAGAATGCTGACAAGGACATAAACATACAATCTTAACTTTTATATTTCCCTAAATCCTAAAAATTAGTGTTCTCCTTTGCATTTTTATATGACTATGTTAGAAAGCAGTTACTTTTAAAGGAAGAAGTCATAAAATCTCAATAGGTAAAAAGGATATAAAGGTCACTTAGTTTAACCAATTTCCAGGGAATAGTTTCTATAATATTCCTGACAGGATGCTTCTTAACTTTGCATGGACACTCTCTGTCATGATGAATTTACTATTGTCCAAAGCAGCCAACAGCACTTTTAGGTACATGAATCAGATATTACCGTTTTCTACCCATACTTACTAGTCCCTTTTCTGCACAGGGTAGCTACAAATATATTTTTTTAATTGGAATTTTAAAATTTAGAACTTTAAATATCATAAATAATTTTTATATTCTAGATTCACATTTCTCAAAGACAGTCCAAACTGAAAGCATTTTTTATTGTATACCTTTTCATTTGTTCAGATCCAACTAATTTAAAATGTAACCTCAGCGGAAATGCATCTTTATTAATATAAGAACAAAGGACTTAACAAATTAACTAGTTTTGGAAATATATTGCATCAGATATTCAACCAGTCAATACTAAAAATGTATAACATGTCAGGCATTGAGGTGACACAGGTAAACAAGATGGACAGAATTCGCTCTTTCTCCCTTTTTTCATGTTAAACACACCGAAGGAAACAAACCTGTAAAGAAGTATGTTTGATTATAATTGTCAATGGATTTGATCATCTGAAATAGTCTTGGTAAGATAGTAATTCGTTTTTATGAATGGGAGGGGAAAAATGAATTGGTTCAAGCCAGTGAAACTGAAGGTATAGATAGAGCTTGTAAGTATCATCTCAGGAGACTTTGTACATTCACGTGCCATACTCTCCGTCTCAAAATGGTTCAGCAAGGGAGGTGAGAGTGAAGGGACCTATTAGAGCACACCTGTGGCTTGGAAGGACTTCTTGTGCTTAGTAAATTAACAGAAATTAATTTATCTACACCAGCATGCTGATGTCTACCTTAGGGCAGTGTCCCAGTAGCCTGGTGCATGGTATCTTATCAGAGCAGAGTGGTCACCAAGAGCTATGGAAGTTCCCGGTACAAGGATGGAGTGACACTGATGGAGTCAGGAGAGGGGTGGGTCTGATAGAGAAAGAATGATTTAGAAATCTAGATAAAGTTCTTGTGGTGGAAAGTGAGGCAATATCACAGCTAGGGTCGCATGATGACGAAATTCAGGAGAAGCTAAATTGGAACAAGTGCAGAAGACAATTTGGGACAATAGCCAAGGACTGATTGTAGCCAATCAATTGGGTAAGGCATGGAACCTGCTCCTTCTGAAGTAAATCTCTTGGACAATAATTTTGTTTGTTTGTTTGAAGAATCTTTAAGTACGCCTGGATTTTTTTACCTCATGAAATGCATGTGTCAATTTCAAAGTGATATTTTCATGGTTAAATATTTCTCACAAGGAGAGTATAGACATTGTTTGTATGGTGGCATTGGGAAAAGGTTTGGAGTGAAATTTACAGAAATTTACCTTGGTGGGCTACTTAAAGTTAGGGTTGGTGTTAAAGGTCTGTTATACTCATGGTTGGAGTTCTCTGGTCACATATGGGGAGAATCTGGAATTTCAGTTCTAAGATATATTTGCTTCAAAAATGAATAATCATAAATGTGACAGTGGAAATTGTCAATTTGGGGGAATCTTGGCTGCCTAGGATGACCATTAGGTGGATTTCCAGGGAATAAGTCAACCCTTGCTGAAAAATGAGTGAAATAGAACTTCCCTGGTGGCGCAGTGGTTGAGAGTCCACCTGCCGATGCAGGGGACACGGGTTCGTGCCCGCGTCCGGGAAGATCCCACATGCCGCAGAGCGGCTGGGCCCGTGAGCCATGGCCGCTGAGCCTGCGCGTCCGGAGCCTGTGCTCCGCAACGGGAGAGGCCACCAAAAAAAGAATCTGCCTGTCGATGCAGGGGACACGGGTTCATGCTCCGGTCCGGGAAGATCCCACATGCCGCGGAGCGGCTGGGCCCGTGAGCCATGGCCGCTGAGCCTGCGCGTTTGGAGCCTGTGCTCCGCAACGGGAGAGGCCTGCGTACCGCCAAAAAAAAAAAAAAAAAAAAGAGTGAAATAGAAAATCTCTAAGTTTTCTTTCTACCCTGAGGTAAAATAACTGTAGAATTATTTTCTTTTTTGGAGTGTATGTTACTTGTACATATCTGAACACACATATCAAATACCTTTTAAAAATTCTGATAAATATCTTACATTTTACTCCTTGGATGTTTAAAGAACATAGGCTCTAGACCAAGACTACTTGGGTTCAAACCCGGCTCCTCTCCTTACGAGCCCAGTTATCTTGGCAAGTTAATTAACTCATTTTTACCTCTGTCTACTCAAGTGTAAAATGAGGATAACGCTAGTAACAATCTAACAACTATTGTGAGGATTAAATGAGTTAATGCATGCAGAGTGCTTAGAGCAGTGCTTTGCATGCACAGGAAGCACTCAGTATATGCTAGTTATTATTATTATTATTATTATTTTTGTGTGTGTGTGTGTGTGTGCGGTACGCGGGCCTCTCACTGCTGTAGCCTCTCCCATCGCGGAGCACAGGCTCCGGACGCTCAGGCTCAGCGGCCATGGCTCACGGGCCCAGCCACACTGCAGCATGTGGGATCCTCCCGGACCGGGGCACGAACCCGTGTCCCCTGCATTGGCAGGCAGACTCTCAACCACTGCGCCACCAGGGAAGCCCTATGCTAGTTATTTTGGTGATGCTGGTGATGATCATCATCATACCAATGCGTCTGACTTTTTGAAAGAAGAATGAGTTAATAGAATCTTTCCTGACTGACATTACTTTTATGTTAAAAACTTTTTATTATAGAAAATCTCAAACATGCATAAAATTAGAAAAGGATAATGAACGCCCCATATACCTACCCATCATTCAGCTTTAACAGTGATCATCTCAAGCCCAGTCTTGCTTCATAAATTCTCCCACCCAACTCCTCCTTTCCCCCAGAGAATTCTGAAGCCAGTCCCAAACATATTTTATTGAATCAGTTGATGTTTCTTTATTTATTGCCAGTGTGTATCTCTTAAAGAGAGGGACTCTTTTCCCTAAATCATGATCATATTATCGTTATCATTCCTAAAATCCCTTAATATTTATTAAATATCCTGCCAGGTTTCCCATTTCACAAATTGTCATATGTGGACATGTGTTTGTGGGTATGCATATCCTTGGAGTCAAAATGTTCTTTTTCCCTGTATTTCCTCTAAATAAAATCCTTTTTTTTGTGGGGGGGAAAAAGTCTTTATTGATAAATAAATAAAGTGATAGTTTTTAGGGTCAGTCACTTTTGAACTTGTTTTGTCTGAAAAATGAAGTATGTGTACCAAACAATTTCCAAAGATATCTCCCACTTTTGTAACTTCATGGTAATTTTAGTCCATGTGCAAATCAGGGTTTAAGGAATCCACAATGCCAGAACTATTTAATATTTCAGGGGAATAATTTGAGAATTGTTCTGTTGTATTCACTTAGCAATAAGATTCATTTTGGGTTAGGAGACTCATAAGTGAAATAGAACTGGGCAGAAGTGACAAGAGAGAGCAAGCAGAATATCAAGCCATGGCGCACTATGGGGGTGCCCAGTGTTTCTCACCATTTTCTCTTTACTTCTCAAGGTATATTAATTTTGAAAAGGCCTTGGATTTATGTGACAAAGTCTCTCCCCACCCCCTGAAAATTCGCAAAGCACATTTCAGAAATTCATTTTTGGCAGATGAAAATTTAAGTAAATTGGCCAAGGTCACAGCACAATAAGGGCAGAGTTATCAAGGCAATGCAGTTTCCTGCTTTTTCCACCATCCATGAAATTAGAGTAACTCCACCCCTTAAAATGAAAGGGTCCACTTTTTTTTTCTTTCTGAAATTATAAACCATGATTTGGAAATGTTTTTTACCATTAACTCAGACTCTCAAAAGTGGTCTTTTAAGGCTATGAAATGTTTGTGTGTGCCTTATTTCAGCTACTACAACTGCATATATTACAACCTCCACAATTTGCTTTAAAACAAGAGTGCATGTTTTGTTTGAGCTGAACCATCAGATTTTCTTTTCATGAGGTACGACATGATGAAGAAGCTATCTGTAGGAACAAAACTAGTTCACTTTCTATGGGCAAGCACAAGCTGTAAAGTAGATTATTAAAGTACACAGAAATAGAAAGTTAGATCAGAAGTGATATTTTACTGTGAGGTCTACTTTCGGCCTTATAAAATGAGAAAGAACTAACCTTGTTCTATTTCCGAGTCCTGAAAAAAGCCTCCTAGCAGGCATATCACCTTTAATTAGGTTTCTGCTTTTGGGAAGCATTCTACCAGCCCCCTTTCATTTATTTTTAATGATGTTATCACTAACAGGCAAACAGTCCCTTAATAAAACAAAAACAGTTTCTATATAAAGCCTGGTGTACATGTCCTGAGTCAGTCATCTAAAAACAAATGTTATGATTGTTTCCCTTGTGCTCTTAGAACCCTTAATGGCCCTACTGTGCAGATATGCAAAACATCAACCTAGGAAATATAACTGTGTCTGTTGTGCAGCTTTCAATAAATGCTTTCCCATATTCACTTGCAGTATCAGCAGTGAGGTTAAACCTACAGGGTCATGGAGAAGACAGAAAGGTCAATTAAGTGGGTTTTTTCGGCATAAGCTACACCAGCTCATTCATAAACACTTACAGCTTAAGACTTTAAGCAGGGATGAAAGCCACCCAAAATGTTTAAAAGTTAAATCAGTGTGTGTGTGTGTGTGTTTAATGTGTGGCACCATTGTATTTTGCCAAGAAATTCCAGTTTGTTGGAGGAAAAAAAATCTATGCACAGATACCTGAGTATTTTAGTTTCATTTTCTCAATTGCCAAAGGACAATTTTGCTGTCAAGGCCAAGTTTGGAAATTAAAATTAATGTGTAGCTTGATTTAATGTTTCTTCCATACATAGATTTTGAAACACAAATGCAAAATAGACAGAAATTAAAGGCTCTCTTTTGAGAATAGTATCCCTGTTTTCTGTGAACTGTTATCCCTGTGTGGTTTCCTCATACAACCCTTTCACCTTCCCTGTTTAAATATTTCCCAGTATTCAATGCCCATTTCTAATGCACCTTGCCATGAAAATTTTATTTTTCTTCACTCTGCTGTCAACTTGCATCATCTAAATATAATCTCTTCTTTTTCTAAATAACCACTGGGTGTCATTTGAATCAATCTTTGGCACATAAGCTTATTGGGATTATAATTGCATGTATTTTTTAATCTTCTTCCTAGAGCTTCCTCCTAACGCAAGGTAATGTCTATGAAATTGCCTTGTAATCAATAGAGTGGTTTCCCAGTAGAAAGTATTTTTAGTTTTATTCTCCTGGGTGTAGTAAGCAGAGTCTATATCCTTCTCATTTCAGCTTCTGCCTCATCTCATCTCATTCACATATTCTTTCAACAGATATCAATCAGTTCTTACTGTATGTTAGAGCTGCAATACATGTTCTATTTCTTCCCTTAAGGAGTGGTCCCAAACTTTTGTCAGCTTCTCAACAGTAAACAACCCATGATAGTTGCATATGTGTGTAATAAATACGTTATGCATTAAATTAGGCAGAATTGTGAACTTGGTGTATTTCTTAGCACACCTCCATCATCCTGCCAAACATGTACTTACAACGATCTCCTTTGAGTATTAAATCTTCTCCTTTGTTTACCCAAACTTGAAATCCAGAGTTCTAATACTGCTTCCAGTGTAGCCAAGTAATACAGTGTTTTTATGCTTTTCAGTCTATTTCTCCAAGATCTGTACTATTTTCTTTTTGTGTAAGTCAATTTACCCATTTTCTTTAGGGCCTGCTACCTGAAGAAAGATCAGTAAACTAGTTCATCCTCTTTGGCCCTTTCTCAAGCTATTTCTATCATAGTCAATTTTAACTGTTCACTGAACTAACTCAGGTTTAGTTTATATATGGCAACCGTAATAATATACAGTAGTAATTTTATTATCAACATGATATTTCATCATCACAAGGCTCATTAGAGAGAAATAATATAGAAACCACAGGCTTATGGCTCATGGTACAATATTAGGATTCCCTCCATGGCGCATTGAAGCCAAGTTTACAATAGGAAATTTCTGATAAATTTAGTTATTTCTTAATTATTAATACTTTATATTTATTAGCATTTTATATTTCACAAAGCACTTTCATATACATAATCTAATTGGATTTGAACTATAGTCTTTTCTGTCTGTGGTCATCGTTTTAATAAATAAACCAAATGAGTCTCACAGAACATAAGAGATGGATTCTTTGCTCAATTATTTGCTAATACTTGGTAGAACCAGGACTTAAACTCACACCTTCTGAATCTAGCCTGGGTTACTTTTCATTTTACTGTAACTGTATCACATTATGGTAATGATTTTATGTAAAAAAAATGGAGTAATTTTAAATCCAGAATTTGGAAAGTGGGCTTAAAATTAAAATTTTTAAGATAAGACTTATTTTGTGATATTCCTGGATATTTTGTAAGAATTGGAATAGATACATGAGCGTTTGTGACCAGTTTTTTGTTTTGTTTTTTTTTTAACATCTTTATTGGAGTATAATCGCTTTACAATGGTATGTTAGTTTCTGCTTTATAACAAATTGAATCAATTATACATATACATATGTTCCCATATCTCTTCCCTCTTGCATCACCCCCCCACCCTGCCTATCCCACCCCTCTAGGTGGTCACAAAGCACCGATCTGATCTCCCTGTTCTATGCGGCTGCTTCCCACTAGCTATCTATTTTACGTTTGGTAGTGTATATATGTCCATGCCACTCTCTCACTTTGTCACAGCTTACGCTTCCCCCTCCCCATATGTGACCAGTCTTTGATTTAAGATTACATTGTGGCATCAGAATTATTAGTTCCTATTGTCAGATTAAATCCAGAGTGCCTTGAGTAGGAACGAACCATGATTGAGGTGTGACTGAGCTCAATTTAAATGACTGTGTTTTATGTTAGAATATGTTTCAAAATTTTTTAAACACCAATACTTAATTTTTTAAATTATTCATGCCTCTACTCCAGTTGAACAATGTGGCTGGTGAGTTTCCCAAAACACTAGTAAACTTAACTTTATATACAATTGTGATGGGAATTTATCAAAATGACCAAGAAAAAATTTTATTTCTATAAATAACTATTCACTTCTCTATAGACAGTACCATATTCTCCAGAATTTTTGTCAACATTTTTTTTACTTGACCAGTATAGAAATATAACATTTTCATGCAAACTTTCAGATCACTTGTAAACATTAAATATGGACATTTTTCCATTTTAATATTGCTTTTATCTACTTCACATTAATATGAATAAATGTGAATTCCCTTGGAATGTATGGTTTTCTAAATGTATTTTTCTACTTGGACCTTATGATATAATAAAAGATATCAGAGACAAAGATACACACACACACACACACACACACACACACACACACACACAAACTTGAAAGCGAATATATAATTCAAACCCAAAGGGATTAGTTATGAAAATAACAACTGAGTTAGATTTTATTAACAGGAAAGAAAACATTTTAAAAGTAGAGGCTCATTACTTTTTCAAACAACATTGTTCCTTAGGATATCCTGCTAAATTGTTATGTGTGATAAGATTGGATGGAAAAAAGCCTGTCTTACAGCGGCTTCAATCTTAGTGATAGTCATTTATTGATAAATGACTTAAAATATTAGTAGAATCATGAGATGAAATTATGAGAAGAATGAAATAATTTTTTATACTTTTTTGATTTTGGAGTTTTAAAATATTTTCTTCTCTTTTTTACTTTCTCTTTATATTGTCCTTTATGTTTTAATTGATGTTAATTGATTGTGTGTTGTTATAGTTGTCATAATTATATTTGTTATAATTATTAATATGTTAATCAATAGCTTTTTCTGGTCAAAAGATGAAATCATTTGTTAGTTTATAATATGTGCTGTTCTGTTTTCCTTTAGAAAATCACTGTAGTTCCCTAGAACTAAGTTAAAATACAAGAATACTTTAAAGTTAATAACCACTCTTTCTTAGGACTTTAAAAACAACAAGAACTCTTTAGAGACCTGGCATATCTACTGACCCCTATGGATGTGGAGTACTTAAAAAGATTATGCCCTAGTTAATGCAGCTTTCAAAAGTGCTTACTTTATTCCTAGGAAGATATAACCATCATTGCATCAGTCTTCAGTGTTGTGAGTGACTGTCTTATAAATTTTTCAAATTTTATCAGAATTTATCAAATTGTCTAATTTGGTAAAATGAAACAAGATAATTTGACTCCTTATAAAATAGAGTTTGTAAACCTAAGCATAATCAATAGCTTTCTCTGAAATTTCGTGTTTGTGTGACTCATTCTTTTTCAGATGTTAACTAGATATCCATAACTCTTTGGAACTTGTAATTAAGATATTGAAATTCAGACTCCAAATTGATGCATTATCACCCTCCAATCAATATAAGTGAAATTTCCACTTAACTAATTTTTATGATTTCTTATAAGGAGTAATAGAGAATGTGTAATTTTAGATTTGAGTGATACTGGAGTTTGTCTCATTCAACCTGCTAGTTTTTTAAAATTGAGGAAATTGAAACCTGAAGAAGTTGTCCCATGTCCAAAGTAGCTGTTACTAACTGGACACTGAATTATTTTCATTATACATCCCAATGTATTCAGAAAGTAGTGTGCACAGTTTTAGTTATCTATAGCTGTGGAACAAATTGCACCAAAACTTAGTGGCTTAAACCATCATACATTTAAAATCTTATGATTTCTGTGAATCAAGAATCTGGGTACAATTTAGCTGGATACCTCAGGTTTAAGGTCTCAAGAGTTTGCAGTTGTGCCATCAGCGGCGCTGCAGCCTCATCTAAAGGATCGATTGGGCAAGGAGAATCTACTTTCAAGCCAACTCATGTGGTTTTTGGCAGCCCTCTGTCTCTTGTCCTGTGTCCCTGAGCAGGGCTGTCTCATGACATTACAACTGGTTCCTCCATGGCAGGAAATATAAGGAAAGGGAGAGAGAGAGGTGGAAACAGCTGAATCCTGGAGGTGACATCCCATCACATTTGCTTTATTCTGTTAGGTCTAACTCAGACTAAGGGAAAGGTTCTATATGGGGTGTGAATAACAGCAGGGAGGAATCATCAGAGGGCATCCTGTAGGCTACTATATACCTGCCACCTGCTTAGAGAAAATACTTCCCAAGTACATGTCAAGTAAATTAAAATACTTATTTATTAATTAAGTCTTTATAGTAAAACATCTCAGGTAATGGAATTAGAATATGGACTCTTGGTTGAACAATAGTATTCTATGTATGTCATTCTTTATGATTTTATACTGTGATTATGAAAAAGTATGACTTTGTACTTATGAAATATGCAGTGAAGTCTTAAAGATTAAAGAGGGAAGATGGTTCAGACATACATACACATGCACAGAGCAAGAGACAGACAGAGACAGAGAAATAATTAAAGACCAAATATGGCAAAATGTGAACAATTGTTGAATTTGAGGAAGGAGTTCAATTCGTTTCCAAGGGCTGGTTTAATAAATTACCACAATAAAACAATAGAAATTCATTTTAAATTACCACAGTAAAACAATAGAAATTTATTTTCTCACAGTTCTGGAGACCAGGCATCTAAAATCAAGGTATCAGCATGATGAGCTCCCTCCAAAAGGCTAAAAAGGAGAATCTGTTCTTTACCTCCTCTAGCTTCTGGTGCTTGTCAGCATTCCTTGACTATGGCCCCAAAATTCCAATCTTTGTCTCCATCTCCACTTTGCCTCCTCCTCTTCTCTGTGGCCCTCTTCTGTCTCTCTCAAATTTCCCTCTGCCTTTCTCTTATAAGGACACTTGTCATTGGATTTAGGGCCTATCCTACATCAGGATGATCTCATCTCAAGATCCTTAACTTAATCACACCTGTAAAAACCCTCTTTTCAAAAAATCTAGAATTACTGGGATCCAGGGATTGGGCATGGACTTATAGTGGGGGCCGGGGGGCTACCATTCAATACGCTACAGAAGTATATAGAGATTCTTTGTTCAATTCTTGCAACTTCTCCATAAGTTTAAAATTATTTAAAAGCATAGCATCAAAGAACAAACAACAGAGATTACATTGTCAAATGCCATAATAATTCAAAGAGAATAGCATCTGACAAGCTAACTTTCTTTTAAAGATAAAACTTTAAAAAATGTACAGCTATATCAAACTACAATAGGTGTTTTGTGAATTTGTGCTTCATCATCATTCATTGTTTGAAGTCAGTGGAGATTATGTGATGTCAAAACACTCTTCCACGTTGTCTGGCTTCTCAAACTTTTGCTTTAATCTTCTTAAAACATTTAGGATATCAAAGGTCACTTTTATTTCAAAAGGAATAACTGTGTTCCCAATTTTACTATCTTTGTAGGAAGACTGAGACTTTCTAGGATGTTAATTGCCACAGGATGACAACTTTTTCTCAGACAGTAGGGTCTTGAAGCCCAAAGGAATATTTTTGTTTTGTTCCATCTTTGATTAATTTATTTGTCTTCTTTTCAAATATGTTTATTGATCTTCAGAATCACTCTTTTTTCATTTCTTTATAGCTTTCATTGTGCCCTAAATTTGATTGAGTTAAAGTGCCTTAATGCAGTATCTCAACCATATGAAATGATAAATAAATGAATCTAATCACATAATACCATACTACATGATAGTCTGTTCACACTTACCTGAAGCCGTAAGGACCAAGATGAGCATTCCACTGAAGCAACTGCAGAAAAGAAAAAAAAAAAAAAATGACATTCACACACACAACCCACATATACCTACACGTAAACAAGGAAAAATTTTAATCCTACATTGGGAAAAAATTGGAGTAGCTACTAACAGAATAATGATGGAAGACAAAATGTTTTACTAACTATAAGAATTAGCTACTTTACAATTGGAATCTGTCACTAGGGTCTAGGTGAGCTCTTAAGACTTGCAAATTGTATTTTTTAACATCACTTCTCCAGTTTCTAGTACATTGTTTAAGTAGATATCGGTAATTTTAAGTAAATACATATATAAATGTATATATCATGAGTGATTAATGGATTAACTCACACAATAGCCAAATGTAGTCAAACATAAATGTATTGAAGTTAAGTCAAATAGTCATGGGAATTATAGAACTTATAATCAAATGTGTGTGTGTGTGTGTGTGTGTGTGTGTGTATACATACATTTGATGCTTTTTGCTTGGACAACACTTAAGAATTGTGGAGTCATAGACTCTAATGCTGAAAGTAAACTCAGGTGGTTGTCTGGTTCTATGCCTTTCTTCAAGAGACAAGCAATTATTATCCCCATGATCTATTAAGCCACATTTTCTTTAGCATGTGACAGCTAAGGTGATGCTGATCAAAAAATATAGCTCTTTATTCTTAAACAATTTCACATGCACATAGATGTTTAACAAGCACCTTTGCAGAGCTATTATGAGAAAAAGCTAGCAGCCTTGGTCTGGAGGAGTAATTTATGACAGCTAGGTAAATGGTGTCCAAGATCACCTTGATCATATTAGCCACGTAGTAGCCCTACCCCTGCACTGCAGGCTTTCTTTAACCCTGGTGACAAGAGTGATTAAAAAATAATAATAATAACACAATGAGTCCTACGCAGGCTGCTAACTCTGTTTCTTCTTCTAGTACCTGCTGCCTCAGATCATCTGTCAGTAAGTTAACAGAGGAGGGAGTAGAAGGAGAAACTGCTAAGGAATGAGAGTGTGTATGAGAGCATTGTAGTTAACAGAAGACCTTGTGTCCGTCACCCCCCTCCCCAACCTTGCTTCCCTTTTGGTTCATTAACTAGAAATGTGGAAAGGTGAGGGAGATGAATTTAACTTGTCCTGACATTAGTCAGAGACAGAGAAGTGCGGCGACTTCCAGAATATTTCTGCCCCAGAGAGAGGGAATTGGAAGAGGTGTTGTGTGGTTAGGTGTTGTAATGAAAAATAAAGAAATGATTCAGGAGAACAGTGGAATCAAATTATAAGCATAAAGGCAAGTGTGCTGAAGTTTTTAGCCACTTGCAAAATTAAGAGATATTATCAGGACTGTGCAAATATATTGCTCTGATTAATTTTCCTGAGGTGAAATATGAAAATATTTACAAAATTGAGAATCCCACCCTGAATAAAATTTTCTCTGTGATATAATAGACTAAAATAAACCATAACAAGTATCTATTTTAAAGTGTTTAAATAATAAAGAACTGAATAAGAAGATTTCACCGTGAGAGTAAAAAGAATTTGTATCTGGGCATTACTCTAAGTTGCTTACAATGTTGGAGAATATTCAATAAACAAAGTAAAGGTTAATTTATCTTAGAAGGTTTTATATTTGATTTTCGAAATGTTGTTTTGAGAGTTGTATATTATTACCCTCTCTTTAGACCGCTTTTTCATGTTTAAAAAACTAGTTTTTCAATATGAGGTGAGAGGTATTCAGGGCCAAAAGAATTAGATCTTTAGTTTTCATGATATTGAATAATGCAATTATAATTGAGAAAGAATATATCTGATTCCAGTTTTTATTTTAGTCGTGGAATTAAAGGTTTTAATTGTATATTCACTTGTAGATTCCTTAAGAGTATATTTGAACAAATCATTGATATATAGGAAGGGTTAATTGAGAAAGAGACACTAATATACATGGCATTTCTCCTATATGAAGCTCTAGAAATACCCTATTGTCAATCCAAACAGAACAAACTAAAATGAGATAATTGGGAAGGTGCCCATAAAGTCAGCTTGAATATATTATCACAACTATATATGAGATAATATTTGTTTTAAAAAGATTCTATGGCACTGTAAACTCAGTCTCATTAGAGACCGCATTTAAGAGGCTTATAAAGTTCCTCATTAATGTTATCTGGTTGTATCTCCACAGCTTTTTCATTAAAGAAAATTCAGCAGAAAGCATTTTCTCCTGATAGCAGGAACCAATTTGCAATAAATGTTCTGGAAACCACTAGGGAAGCCATTACTGAGGTCTAATAAAAACAGACAAGCGTAACTTGTTCTATATTTTTGTTTCAATCACATACAGATGAGACCCCGCTCTCCACACCAACTGCGAGAGACAGCCTTGACAAACTTTCTCTAACTGGGCACGGACAACCACTACCTCCAGGATTTCCATCTCCTTTTCTGTTTCCTGATGGACTGTCTTCCATAGAGACCCTTCTGACTAACATACAGGTAGGACTTTTCACAGTCTGGGAGAGAGCAATGTGGAAGGCTCAGTTGTCTATTTTTTCCCCAATTCATACTATTCCAGCTTAATCCATTCTTGAGATTGACTGAACCATGGTATTGAAATTTTTCTAGCAATTTAAGAGTTTAAACTTACTACACAAATCAAATTGGTTAGAAATACTCAAATATGTATACTACACCTTAACGAAAACTTAGATGCAAATGACCTGGGCCTTTTAAAAATTGTTCTGCCTAAATGCCTTCCTTATTGCCAAATAATGGGAGGAATCTAACTGTTTAAGTTTGTCTGATGTAGTAAATGACAGTATACCAGTGCTAATAAATATTTAGCTATTTTTTAAACTGCTGGCCTTTCAGTGAGGAAATTATATGTTTAGTCGTTCAAATATGTCTAAAGTAAAAGAATCCAAAAAAATCCCTTCTTTCATAAATAAGTTTATTTCAGTTAATAGGGTTTCTTCAAAGAATAGACTTCAAAAAGCCATACAAAACTTTCCACGGATTTCCTATGTAGTCTTCAGGATGTATATTTTACATACAGTACATTATGAATCAAAAATACTTATAGTTAGCAATAACATAGAGCATGGAGCCAAAGTAATAAGAGTGTTTGGGATAAAAGAAAGCATAATTTTCTTGCCCACACATGTAGTGGTCATGTGGACCCCAGATGGAGATTTTTGCCATCTACTTCAATACATTTGGAATAGCTAGTAGTAAGCATACGTTTACAGATACTGTGCTGGTAATTTTTTTTTTTTTTTTTAATCTTTGCTCAAGCACTTGATCCTTAGTGATATTTTTCTGTACACATTTCCTACCATATTAAACTTCCTCCCAGTAGAAATGTAATTAATTTTATTTACCCCTCCAAGGACATAACAGAAGGCCTTTAATGTAACATATCTTCTCATCTATTAATATGGCATTTTTAATACTAACGTAATTAGAGTCTCCAGAACTGTATTCAACTTTAAGGTTTTACATCTCAGTAATTGAAATAAATCATCAGTCTAGCCTAAATGTAATCAAGGCTAAATAATTGATTATATTTTAGAATAAACATAAAACTTATTTTTTTCAAAATTTGGCCCATATTATTGTTTTCCAAGGTAGAGTTTTTAATGAATTTCTCCTTTGTCAAATTAAATACTTTCAGAAAATATCCCTCAACATCTTAAAATGGACACTCTGAGAAGTAAGGGAACAATTTATTTTCTTATGTATATAATCTCATATGAAGGTAAGCATTTAACTTAACTTTCTCCATTTAGGTGTCTGTATCTTCACTAACTAAAACCTCTTTAACCAGGAAAGCGGTAATTAATTTCAGTTTCAGCAGAGAAAACATTTCTGTGTAAACATTCACCAGTGTAGACCAGCTTGCTCACCTGAAGAGTGAGTTTACAAAGGAACCCTTGCATTGTGTGTGAAAACCACATCACTAAGTCAAATTCTGTCAGTTTGGGAGTGTTTTTCCACCCACCCCTGGCCAGTAATACCCAGACTGGAAATATCTGCATCACCTCAAATTGGAATTATTTTTTTAAAGGAAAAAAGAAAAAAAGAAAACTTCAGTTTTAAAATTTTAGACAAATAATTTATTTTATTGAAGGTATCTCTAGATTTAATATACTCTCTAACCTTCAACCAGCCCTGAGAGGGTATATTTTAGGAAGAGTTGATAATAGGATGATCATCAAGGCAAACTAAGTTATTTATTTCTAGTCCCAAATCATAGGAAACTGTTTCTGATAAAGTTAGAACACCTACAATAAGAATACTTCATTTAAAATAAATTATGCTTGTTCACTTCAGTCTTGCATATATATAAGTATGTATATAGATGTAGATATTATATATTTATATGTATGGATTTAATACCTATATACATGTATATGTGCATGCACATATGTGTACATAAGGTAAAATAAAGATGAAAAATCTTATTGAGTTCCATGCACAGTAATACAAACACACAATACATACATACATATATACGTGTGTGTGTGTATATATATATATATATACACACACACACATTAGACACACATACTGGATTTATGTTCAGTAATGGCTTCACATTATTTTGCAAAAGGTCATAGATGCTAGCTCTTTTATTATTGCCACATATATTGAGTTATAGTAATATCCTAGGAATGGTATAGAATGTTTAAACAGTCATGACCCTGGCTTATGGGGCATACAGTATAAATGTGTTTGCTGTCCAAATTCTAATTTGGGTAATTACATTCTGTCTACCTCAATTTCCTCTGCAATTTCAATTATATATAATGGGGTTCTCTACTTTCTGATTCAAATGGTAACACTCTTTTGGCATGATAAGTTTAAAGCTCCATATTTCCTTTGAAGGTATTTTATCACAATGACAATGAAAAAAATTGAGTTAAAAATGTTTATATTTTTTACATCATACAATTTCATGTTTGAAACTAAAGGTTTATTATGTATATTTGTTATTGTAATTAAACCCAAGACATTGGGTTATATTTAAATTTAATGCACATAGACTCTATTTTTCCTAAAAACTAATGACCAAACATCTCTTCAGAATAATTTAAGGAGTTATTGTTCTAATATTCAATAAGTTAATTTCATGATATTCTATAATTTGATAATTTTCAATTTTAAAATTTGTAATGATTACTACAGATGTCCTTTCCATAACGTGTTATCAGAATTGAATTTTCGTAAATGTTATTTCTTAGTGCTTTAAAAGAGGGCCTGTGGAAAAATACTGTAGACTAATATTTTAAAATATATATGTACTATATATAGTATAGAAAATATATTTTTATATATATCAATAATATAGAAAAATATATGTAGTATAGAAAAAATATATATATATTATATATCTTTAGGCACTAGATTTTTGCTACCTCCTAGAACTATACTGTTCTTTCTTAAAATTTGAATGTTTCAGAAATTAAAAGTAATAAGACAGCAATTTCAGTAAAAGACAGCAGTTTCACTTTAGTGAGAGATATGGATTCATTCTAGATTTTGCTTTTCAAGATTTTAAAAAATGTATTTTATATGGAATTTTATTTTATTTTTTTCAATGTGGGTAGTCTTTCATTATGGCTTCCTTAATCAAACACATCTGTGGAGAACTCCCTGTGAGATTATAGGTGAGGAAAGTAGAATTTTAGTATCAATTTACTGGATGTGACACCTTTGATCATTGACTACCATTTGAACAAACTGAAAGGAGAATTTTACCTACTTACTCAATCTGAGCTTTCATGCTGTAAAGCATAACTGGGATCTATTTGTACGTAGGACCAGGAACAAATGATTTACATTGTTTATCCTATTTACGAGAATTATTTTAAATGACTTACAAATATTAAAATAAGAATAGGTAAATAAGTGAAAGGTAAAATATGGTAGAGAATATAAAATTTAGTTAGGGGTGAAGTTAGCACTAAAGATATATGCCATAAGGGAAGATAGGATAGGAGTTTGGGTCAGTATGGTTTGTCTATGTGGTGGTATTAAACAAACAAGGAAGACCTAAAAGGGATGTTAAAACCGTAATGAATGGCAGTCCCAGATTGGTTCACTATGGTCTAGTAAATAAACATAATCCAAATGTGGTATTTTAGAAGTATTTGTTACTTCTATATTTAAGGGAAGACAGTGAAAAATAATTTGACCAAAATATTCTGATTATACATATTCCAGTCTTTACATTTCAATGTCGTGACCAGTAATGTTATATTTTATACATTTCAAAGAAATTAATCATTTTTCATTTGCATCATCAATACATATTTTTAATTATAACAGAGTCAGATAAGAGAATTAGAAGGAAACTTTTCGAAAAGGTAAACAACAAAATAGGACACTGGCTTCAAAATATGGGTAGACTAGAATCAGATATATTGGTCTTACATTATATCTTTTTATCTTTAATGATAATAATAATCTTCTCCCCTTTGTTCCCATTACCAGCTTGTGAAAAGAGATCATATTAAAAAAAAAAAAACAGTAAAATATAGCCAGTATTTTAAACCCAGTTTACTATAATGAAGACAGTAGCATTATCCTCTTAAAAATCTGGACTCTATATTGTATTTACTAATTTATATTGTATACAACAACAATAATAATAAAATAAATAGTAAAAACTCATATTTACTGAGTAATCTTAATGAGTCCTTATACAGGAAAAATACTCCTGTATAAGTCTCCTCTACTCTACTCCAACACTACTTAACTTCTGACACTTCTGATCAAGAAATGTCTGGTAGTTTTTCCCACACCAAGCAATTCTGCAACCCCAGCTGGGTGCCCTACAATTTAACTCAATTCTGGTACTATCTACCTAGAGGTAGCATCAGATCTCACAGGCTAAGAGTTCAGTCCCACAAGACTGCGCACCCTGCCCCCATTTCCATTGTCAATTTTAAGTCCAGGTTATAACCTGTGCTTGTGACCAACCAGCTACAGATTGGAGGTTCCCACCACCCCCGCCACGAGTTCAATTAATTTGTTAGAGCAGCTCACAGAACTTAGGAAGATGTTTTACTTGCTAAATACCCAGTTTATTATGAAAGATGAGAAAACCAAGGTCAAGAAGGAGCAGCTGACTTGTCCAATATAACTCAGGAGCAGCCAGATAGAAGAGATGCATAGGGCAAGGTACGTGGGTTGAGGCATAGAGCTTCTGTGCCCTCTGCACATGCCACCCAGCCAGTACCTCCACATGCTGACCAATCCAGAAGCTCTCTGAACCTCACCCATCCTTTAGGGGCTTTCCAAAAGTCAACTTAGTAACAGAAACTTAGGTGCAGTTGCAAGGGGCTTATTATGAATAACAGACGACCCATTTCACCTCTGTTGTTCTTATCACTTAGGAAATTCTACCCGTTGTAGGATCTCTAGACACCAATATCCAGTGTAGGATACCTAGAAGTGCTTTTGATGGAGAGTTCATTGTTAATCTACTTCAGTGAGCAGTAACCATAACATTAAACCAAGTATAGATATAACTTTTGTCGCAAGAGCTGCGAAAATGTGTTAATTGATACTGTGCTATCGTATTTTTTTTTCTGTCCATAAAAGTTCCTGGTTTCAAGGCACACTATTCCTTCTCATCCTGGAAAGAAACAAAAGAAAAAAAAAAGTTAAATAAGTTAGGGAGTTCTGATCCAGGCTTAGTCAACTTACTAGTTTGGGATCTTGGATAAGTCACCTGTTCCTTCTGGACCTTGGTTTTCTAATATTTAAAAGGTTTTAGTTAGAATAGGTGATGGCTAAAAATCTCCTCCAACTAGGTTATTTACTTTCATTAGAAGCAGCAAATTATTGAGCACAAATTTTGGCACGTGAGTTTCAGTGACATTCATGGAACCTTACGTGTCATCTGATTCTGAAATAAATTTGTACAAAATACAAATATGGATTAAGTAAGATTTTCTTCCTCTAGGATCTAACTAGCAAATTAAGAAATGTTTCTTTCATATCAGTATATCTTAAAGTCCCCTTATACAAACAGATATTTGTACTTCCTAGGCTATAGAAATAGTTGAGATATTGCTAGATTAATTGGTGTCCTTAAAAAAATATATATGTATATTACATATATAATAGACTCATTCTCTGAAAAATTATGGAAATAATTTAATTTACATGGTAGATCACTTCATAAAACAAAAATGTTTGTGTATTATGACAACCATTATGCCTGACTTATAGAAAAGAAGTTTGAGGTCAAACAACCATTATCTTTAATAACTGCTGTGTCATAGAGTAAGCTTAAAATGCATTTCTTCACAACTGTCATGGTCCAACTTCAACATCATGAGAACTGACTTCCCCTTGGAAGCAAATTCACGTTTTAAGCCCTGTGTATTTTACTGTCATTGTAGAATTTTGCTTGATACTGCATGACCACATGAGACCCAGCATTTAGTGTGACCTTTTGCATATGATCTACCTAGAAAATTTACAGAGGTCACACAAATCCGAAAGTACTATTATCGTTGATGGTTAAAATGGTGTCCCAGTGATTTGTAGATGTTGTGAACACTACTTTTTATTGCTTTTCCCAGCCCCTTGCTGCACTGAAATTTAATCGGTTTTCTGTAATTTTTGCAGCAGAGCCATCACAGGCAATACCATATTTCTTGCATATGCATCTGTTTGACTCTAATGAAGATTTTTGTTCACACTGGACTCCTGATGTGCACTGATTTAAAGTCTAAAAATGAAACTTAATTTTATACAGCTTATAAGTATTCCCTAGAGGGTATTGGCCCTAAAAGCTAATATTTTTCAGACATAATCAGCAGGAATAGGTAATATATTACCATTAGCGACATTAGCAGCAACAGTAACAAAAGGAAACAGTAAGTATAAATGTTCTTAGCAACTTCATACTTTACAACAAATATTAATATAAAATTACACAAATAAGAGTTACAGCTTAACATTCAACATGTTTATTCATAATGATTGTTTCATATTTTAAAAATGCCTAAATATTGTGTTTTGTCAACCAAGGACAATAATAGTTTAATAGTAATTTATTTTAAACAGCTACTGATAATACAACCAATCAACACATTAAGTGGTGCCAACATTGGCATCTTACTAAATAATCTCTAGACATTGCACAGAGAGAACATCTTTCAAAGATAAGTCAACAAGAGCAATCAGAGCAGAAAATTAAAATTTGGTATCTTAGAATTAAAATACAGCAAAACTAAAGTTTTAATTGGGGTGATCTAAAAGGGCATTTGATGTAATGATCTCTTTTATTTGTTACTAATTGTTTGTTTCTGGTGAAGAAGAAACATACACAGGAATGTTACTGAATTAAGATGGCAGTTTTCTTAGCAGCTATGTTTTATTGCTAAAAACAAAAGAGTAGGGAGGGATGAACTGCCACATAGAAATTCTCCGGTTTGTTTCATATCACAAGAATTAATCCATAAAACTCAGGGTCAGTAATAACAAACATGAAATAATCTATATGTGCTTGAAAAGAGACTAAAAATGGCTTGTGACAATGCTACATCAGTGGGCTGAGCTGAAGGTACATTCCTATTGCACTAACAAGTCAAGCTGGAGTTGAAATTCCTGAATCAAACTGCTTATGGTGTCTCCTGCAAAGGGGTCACATTCTAGAATATATCTACAATGGGCATTACTTCCATTTCATTTCTAATTTCAATTGAAAAATTCAGCTGCTGATGTTCACAAGCAAAACGCGTCTTCTTCAAAACAGCATTTTGTATTGCTGAGTTGATAAGGATGGAAATTTTAGCTCCAAGTTTTACTAATAATTTTCTAAAGCATCTTAGAAGAGAACACATGCAGAAAGCTTTGTATATGTTTTACATATTCTCATAATCTCACTTTCAGAAACCTCAGAATACTACTAATTTTTTAAAATAGCATACAGTCAAATTACATATATATGACTTTATGTTATATAAATAAATATAGTTTGCTTTTACCATATGCTCTTGAATTATTATATATACTGTCAAATAGTCCCCTAAAAGTTGTCCTCTGTTTATAGCCATTTTGATTGCCTTTTTAAAAATAATGCACTATTGGGCTTCCCTGGTGGCGCAGTGGTTGAGAATCCACCTGCCGATGCAGGAGACACGGGTTCGTGCCCTGGTCCGGGAAGATCCCACATGCCGCGGAGCAACTAAGCCCGTGAGCCATGCCCGCTGAGCCTGTGCGTCCGGAGCCTGTGCTCCGCAACGGGAGAGGCCACAAGAGTGAGAGGCCCGCAAAAAAAAAAAAAAAAAAAAAAATAATGCACTATTAAGCCACCTTGTTTTGTATCCCTTACACATATTATGTAGGTCGAGAAAAATATACCAGTATTATAATTTCTATTCATCAAAATTTAAAAAGCTACTCTATGGTAGGCACTCTCTCGGTTTTGGGGACGTAGTACCCAATGAGAGAAAATGTCCCTGCCTCAGAGAGCTTACATTTCAGTGGAGAAGATGCAACGTAAAGCCCTAAATGAATAAATATATGACAAAATTACACAATACTGCTCTGAAGAATTTTAAGGAGGGAATAAGCAGGTGAGTTTGGAGGACTGTTCCAGATAGGATGGGAAGAGAAGGCCTTTCTTGAGTGGTGACGGAACAAACGTGCAATGAATGAAGCATGAGCCATGCAAAACTCGGGAGGAAAAGCATTCAGGAGGGTATCAGAAAGAGGCAAGTCCCTGGTGCAGAAACAAATCAGTGCCTTGAGAAACGAAAGGCCACTGGTGTCGCATATAATCTCAGTAGGGAGTGGTAGAGAACGAGCCCTGAGAGATAGGTGGGTACTGCCAGCATCACGTGGGGTTATATAAACTATGTCAGATAATTACATGTGAAACAGCTCCAGTCTAATTTTCTCCACGGTATTTATTTCTTAGACACGCCTATGTGCTGCCCTCATATAGTTTTAAATCTAGATATTCTAATTAGAAGCAGTTGAACCTGCATGCCAAAAATATTTGTCTTCCTAAAATAGTTTAATTAAATTTAGATTTTTTTTTGCTTTAGTTATAGTATTTGTCCTAGTGAGTACAGAGTGACTGCGCAACAGGAGTCAAAGAATTTGATAAGTGGGTTGTTCTCTTTTAAAATACTTTAAACTAATGAATGAAATGTGCTTCATACCAAAATATTACAATTCTGAATACCTTCTTTGTACAGGGGCTCTTGAAAGTTGCCATAGATAATGCCAGAGCTCAAGAAAAACAGGTTCAACTTGAAAAAACAGAACTGAAGATGGATTTTTTAAGGGAAAGAGAATTAAGGGAAACACTTGAGAAGCAGTTGGCGATGGAACAAAAGAATAGAGGTATTTTCAAACTTCCAACTAAGTCTAATACTTTATGTCAAATATTCAACATAACAATACTATGTTTCGTGATTTACTGTGAGACCATAACTTTTTTGTTTTTACTTTTAACTAAATTTTAGAGCAGGATTTGAATCCTGGGCTTACTATACTTCTTAATCTCGAAAGTATATTGTTTCTCTTCTGTTCATACCTCAAGGGGTTGAAATATATCAGTTATATCATTAATCACATAATTTTTATTGCTTACAGCATTTAACAAATTCATAATTTTAAGATAAGAAGGTGCTCTGATAAGATGACAGCCATGAAGAAAAATTTTATATTCATTCACAATTGCCCTTTGAAAAACTTGAGTTAAAGTCATAAAGCTAAAATAGAAAATACTGATTATTCAAGCGAAGCAGATTTAGTAAAATATTTATCAACTGAAATGGGAGACTGATGAATATCTGAACAAATGACCAAAGTTGAGTGTTTGTATAATTTTCTTTCTGAATGCCTCATTTTCATCCAGCAAGGTCAAATACACATCAGAGTAGAAACTGATATGAATTTTTATTGGGTAAAAATAATGATATTATCAATCTATGAACTGCTTCTTTTTACACACTTTATAGTGCATGTATAGATAAGTTTGAAGGTCATTCATATTTGTGTGTTTATTTTATGTATGAAATCGAAGAGTATTTTCTTTACAACCACTTCCTCTTTGTCTCGGCTCTAAGGTTCTCCTCAGTATTCTAGAAGGGGGAACTCCTTTTCTCTCATTTAATAAGTACCCATTATAAATACTCCACACTTTCTCCTTTGATATGTTTGACATGGTCATTTAAAAATCATTCTTTCTGATTTGCTTTCAAAACTGGCAGGACTTAAAGGTTATTCATTAGTTACTATGAAGCAACAGCTAGTGGGTTCCTGGGATGAGGCTGATTTGGGAAACTCTCACCCCAGGTATATAGCACTGCTCTAAATAATGTGATTTCACATAGATTTAGATACTAGAGTAATCAAAACAAGATAAACATTGATAGCAGGATATGTTCTAAGTGAACATGGTTCATTTTGTGGAACCATCTTCCATGAGATAGCCATGTCTTGATCTTGTTCTCACTTGGAGAAGTGGTTTTTTTTTCAGAAGACTTAAAAGCAGACCCTTGAATTCCTAAAGTAACCTTTTGGTTACTTGAGAGACTTTCAGAATTTTCTTGGTTCACAACTGTTGGAGGATTTACATTCTGTTTTATTCCTTTAACCACTAGAGGTATAGGGCAAAATATTTCACAGATCACATCATGCACCTCCCATTTAATTAATTATGAACAACAAATTAAGAGTAATAACTATCAGTAATTATCTATTATGAGTGTGTCTATTGAAGCAGCATATTACCCTGAAGAGAGAACATGGCAATCCCATTGCTTCAGTCACACAGGAGGAAGCAGTGAGCGGTCTATGGCAAGGCGCTGGATATTGAGCTTTCAGTGCCAGAGGAGTACACAATCCAAATAAATAATTCAGAAATTACTGTCTCTTTTCAAAGGGACTTATAAACAATCATCTTTGGAAAGAGAGAGAGTAGGCAAGTAAGTTTGTTAAGATAAGCATATGATTTTCACACTATTAAATAAAGGAAATTAGCATTTATTTGAAACCAGTTTTGTTTTTCTTATAAGACTGTACTCAATGTACATTTTGATAAAATACAGTTTCTGTTAATATATAATACCAGCAACAATAAACTAGACAAGTTAATGGTCTGCCATCTTAATACTAATGATTATAAAAATGAGATTTGTGTAAATTAGAAATTGAAAGTAAAACTCTTACATGAACCATTATTACCTTATTTTATATTTTGAGTAAATACTGTGCTAAATAAAAAATGTTGTTCTTTAATCTGTAGTAAGTAATCATATAATAAACTTGGAATGATTACTTCTTGTGACTAACTCTACCAGAAGGATTTTCTAATACTGATTCAGTCACATTCACATCCACAATGTTTATCAACTATCCAAGAATAAATTATTTCAAAGAAAGGACTTTTATGATTTCCATATGCTGACTGCTTACTTTATATATAGTATAAAAGTTAAAACAATGATCAATTATTGTATTGTATGTATAATTGTATGTATGTATAATTATTGTATGTATGAAATGTATGTACAGTTAACATACATTTTGTGAGGAACATTTGATATTATTTATTGATTACATGTTATATACAAGTATTTAAATTGTCCAGTAGGAGAAAAATTCATCATAGTTAACTTTTTGTATCATAAGCTACTTTTTTATATAAGTAGCAGTGAAGTTTTATACTCATCAGATTCCTGCAGAGTAAAAGTAAAACTTTCTTGAAATATGTTATACTGCATATGTATTTGCTATGATGAAATTATTAATATCTCTAAGAAAATTGCAATAGCTTCATCCAAAAATATCTGCTTATATGTGTTAACAATAATTAGGATTATTTAGCTCCTTATATACAATAATATTTGTTGCATTTTCTAAAATGTCAAGAAAGAGTTATTACAAATTTTGCTGGTGCAACAGTTTTGTAAAGGATTTATAGGGGAAATGCTCCATTTACTACTCAAAATTGATACTTCATAAAGAGATAGGAGTCATAAAGTTTTGCACTATTCAGACTACTTTGTGTTAGTCTGATTCCAGGGCAGAGACTAAGCCACAAAATTTACTTAATCAGTCTTCCTTTATTAGTGAATATAAATATCTATTAAAATTAGTTTCCCATTAAATCTGCCTCCACATATGACAATTAGAGTCAATCTTGTAATAGTTCAAGGCTAAATAAAAATTGGCCTCCTTGGATATTTTACTGAGATTTATTTTAGGTAAAAGTGGGTTGCTGTTGTTGCTGTTTTAAAATTTCCTCTGCATAGACAGATGCAGTCCAGCATGGAAAAAAAAAAGAAGAACATTACATAAAACACAGACCATTTGTGGAAATTTGATCATTGCAAAAATTTTTAAAAATAATAATGTACATATACTCTTTTCTAGCCATAGTTCAAAAGAGGCTAAAGAAGGAGAAGAAGGCAAAGAGAAAATTGCAGGAAGCACTTGAATTTGAGACAAAACGGCGTGAGCAAGCCGAACAAACACTAAAACAGGCAGCTTCAGCAGATAGTCTCAGGGTCTTAAATGGTAAGAGGATGCATCTTTATGCATGGCTAACTAACTTTCATTTTGAATACTCAAAAGGCAATTTGAGACATGTGTCTGTGGTTTTGTATGTTTCTATGGCTTGTGATTCATTAAGCTCTGCTTGAAAGCAGGGTGGGAAGAAGAGTCATATGTGTTGGGGGAAATGTTTTATTTCATAGGTGCTTCCACAGTTTTGTTACTTCAGTATCTGAGACTTGACATTGCTTCTCTATTTAACCAGATCTGTCTGTACTGAAACATAATAAAATATTAATCTGAGAAGTTCCCAACCCCCATCTCATTTTATGAACAATTTTGCATTATTTATCCATTCACATCTTCTGATGGTTCTCATGGTTATAGTCTTTGTTCAACCTTTAAAAGATGACAAAGATTTATGTAATTTTAATTCAGCACCAAAGTAACAGGTTGCTTTTTTTTAAAGGACAATGGGAATCAAATGAAATGTGTGTCACTCTTACCTTTCTGTGCTTTTAGACTCTCTGACCCCAGAGATAGAAGCTGACCGCAGTGGCGGCAGAACAGATGCCGAAAGGACAATACAAGGTAGGAATTTGCAAAAGGCTATAAATCTAGATCTTGCTCTATGAGTTTTTCCTCCGCTTTAGCCTGCTATTCAAGCATGTAGCCTACCATCTGGGCCACATCAAAACAAGTTCAAACAAGGTCAAGTTCATCTTGCTTGTTTATATGAGTGTATTCATTTTGTGCTGATAGACTTTCTTTAAATTAACAGGTCATTTCTGTTTATACAATGCAATTAAAAAAGAATAATTAATTTTAAACAATGTATGATTTAATCTTGAACACAGTAAATGTGTTTTATTGAATGCTTGAAGCCCAATCTAATACATGAAGGGTTTATAAGTTCTATTCTATATCAGTAAATTCATGAGTTAATCAACTAGGTAGTTCTTAAAATTTGAAATTGTCTTCTTTTTGTTCTTGTGACATTACATGCAAAATAGACCAGTTGAAAGCTAACAATAAATAAGATTGTTTGGTCTTATATGGATTTTCCAAATGTTCTGTGTGCCACTGTATACATTTTAATAACACAAATCTGCTGAGCAAAATCATATATAGAATAGTAAAAGGAGTTTTATTAAACACTCAGAAGAGCAAAATATTTATATTGCCGAGGCCACACTATTAGGAAAGAACAAAATCTGAAGGTAGCATTTATAGTCTAACATCTATTCTAGGCAGTAAACTCAGTCTAACAACATGAATACGAAACAGTAAAAAGAGCATTAAATGAAGATGATTCTTCAAAGGGACGCCTTAAATGATAAACTGATAAAATCCTCCCAATTGCTTTTATTTTGCATTTTAGGCTCAATCATTTGGGGGATATTGTTTGACATTAATCGTGTTACTTAATCAGTTCCAAAAGTATCATTCTTGGTTTATTGTAAAGGAAATATAATGTTGTAAAGTATCATACATGCAATAAAAAAATCAGAAACGTGAAACATTCCTGGAGAATGTTTTTTGCTTGTTGATTTTAACTGACACCATGATAATTATTTTTTAAATCCTAAGGCTTGAACTGTATGTTATTATGAGACACCTTCTTGGATATACAAGATTGATGCACCTGTAGATGTAGAAAAGACTTCATTGTTTTAGAGCATTACGGACTTCAGTAAAATTATATATGTGGGTGCATCTAATATTATTAAAATCAAAAGATTTCTGTTGCATCTCTAAAGAATTGCACACATATGTAAACAAATTACTAATAACAAAGCCAGTCCTCTTTATCAGGGACAATAACCTCAATAAGGCCAATGTAAATAATCAGCCCTGGTTTGTGTGTTTGAGCACTACTCAGGCACTAACTTAGCTAATGTCCAAAGTGGTCTAAGGAAGTACATAAGTCTCTAGGTAGATGTGATATATAAATTATCTGATATCCACAGAATTCTCAAGGTGGTCAGAACTCAAGCTTAGAAAAATTATAGACAATATATTCCTTCCCACAAATGGGAGATTTAAGAAAGGATTAGGCAATGATTAAACATTTTTGCATAGTTGACATAATATATAGTTCATGAGTTTGCTATCAACAATATTTTGCCCATCAATAAGGCCATAATTATTTTTATTTGAATTTGTAAAACTCACATATATTCAAATATATTAATATATTTCAATATAGATAAACACTTGCTATCTATGTTGAAGTTCTGACAACTCTCAATTTCTATTACGATTTACTTAATACTCTGAAGAAAATTTTTAATAATAAATTGCCTTCTTTTTGCCATCTGGAATGCTGTCAGTTGTATAACATAGAAAACCCACTCAAACAACCTAATAATTAAGGAAATGAAATATTTGAACACAATTATACATAGTTACTTTAAGCAAATATAAAATTTATGGGGTTATTTATTGCTTTGGTTTAATTGTAATATAAAACATTTTTTCACTTTCATTCATTCAGCTTGTCAATTAAAAACATGGGTTCCTCAAGTCTAATGTGAATGATCAGCAATAGTCTACCTTTTGTATACTTACACTTGGATTTAGTGATTTTC
The DNA here is from genome assembly GCF_026419965.1 of Kogia breviceps. Taxonomy (NCBI): domain Eukaryota; kingdom Metazoa; phylum Chordata; class Mammalia; order Artiodactyla; family Physeteridae; genus Kogia; species Kogia breviceps. The sequence goes on along the minus strand of NC_081325.1, from coordinate 46,560,031 downwards.
TTATACTGTTCATTGAACAGTTTTCTGTAAAACATTTAACTAATATTAATTATTTTAATTAGATAATATGATTTTTTTCTCAAATGTAATCTAACAAAAACCACTTTAGATGAATCTGCATTTCTATGTGTTAATTGCTAAAAGTTATTTCACTAGCACTTGAACTACCTAAGACTTTTAATATACAAAAGCAGAGATCATCTTTTGCTACTTGAACCCCAGTAAATTAGCTCATTTGGCCCTTTGATACTTTTTTTAAACCTGGAAACTAAATTCATAAATTTGGAAGCTAACAAAAATAACAAAATTAATGATGAAGAGACGATATCGAAGAAAAAAAAGACTGTATTTAGTAAAATTCGGAGTCTAAGATGAAGAATGGGAAAGGCAAAGAAGAAAGAACCGGAACTCATTGCTAATTTGTGAAATGGTCTATGTCAGGCATTCTGGGAGCTATGAGCATGTGTTGCTTCACACGTCAAGAAAGACACAAACACAGCCTTGTTCCTTCACTTACTTTTTCTCAGTGTCCCCAAGCCCAGGCGTTATGATAGTCTTTGTATTCTTTCTTGCTCCCAATTCAATAATAACTGAAATTATTCTGTATTCCAAAATAAACTCAACTTAATTAGGGAAAAAATGGGAAACACATTTCTTTATACTTGTCATATGCTCCTTTATTTCTAACATTTTGGCAATAAATAAATGCCATGCTTGGCCCTGGAGTTAGTCACCTAGCAGTCAGGCACTTAAATACTACTCAGTGACCCCCAAATAAATGTTGCCTCATCAGTATTTATTTATTTAATTTATTTTTTTAGGGGTAATTATTATTATTTTAAAACATTTTTATTGGGGTATAATTGCTTTACAATGGTGTGTTAGTTTCTGCTTTATAACAAAATGAATCAGTTATTCATATACATATATCCCCATATGTCTTCTCTCTTGCATCTGCCTCCCTCCCACCCTCCCTATCCCACCCTTCTAGCTGGTCACAAAGCACTGAGATGATCTCCCTGTGCTATGTGACTGCTTCCCACTAGCTATCTATTTTACATTTGGTAGTGTATATATGTCCATGCCACTCTCTCACTTTGTCCCAGCTTACCCTTCCGCCTCCCTGTGTCCTCAAGTCCATTCTCTAGTAGATCTGGGTCTTTATTCCTGTCTTGCCCCTGGGTTCTTCATGACCTTTTTTATTTTTTATATTTTTTATATTCCATATATATGTGTTAGCATGCAGTATTTGTTTTTCTCTTTCTGACTTACTTCCCTCTCTGTAAGACAGACTCTAGGTCCATCCACCTCACTACAAATAACTCAATTTCCTTTCTTTTTATGGCTGAGCAATATTCCATTGTCTATATGTGCCACATCTTCTTTATCATTTCATCTGTCGATGAACACTTAGGTTGCTTCAATGTCCTGGCTATTGTAAATAGAGCTGCAATGAACATTGTGGTAGATGACTCTTTTTGAATTATGGTTTTCTCAGGGTATATGCCCAGTAGTAGGATTGCTCGGTCATATGGTAGTTCTATTTTTAGTTTTCTAAGGAACCTGCATACTGTTCTCCATAGTGGCTGTATAAATTTACATTCCCACCAAGAGTGTATGAGGGTTCCCTTTTCTCCACACCCTCTCCAGCATTTATTGTTTGTAGATTTTTTGATGATGGCCATTCTGACTTGTGTGAGATGCTATCACATCGTAGTTTTGATTTGCATTTCTCTAATGATTAATGATGTTGGGCAAGCTTACATGTGTTTGTTGGCAATCTGTATATATTCTTTGGAGAAATGTCTATTTAGGTCTCCTGCCCATTTTTCGATTGGGTTGTTTGTTTTTTGATATTGAGCTTCATGAGCTGCTTGTGAATTTTGGAGATTAATCCTTTGTCAGTTGCTTCATTTGCAAATATTTTCTCCCATTCTGAGGGCTGTCTTTTCGTCTTGTTTATGGTTTCCTTTGCTGTGCAAAACCTTTGAAGTTTCATTACATCTCATTTGTTTATTTTTGTTTTTATTTACATTTCTCTAGGAGGTGGGTCAAAAAGGATCCTGCTGTGATTTATGTCATGGAGTGTTCTGCCTATACTTTCCTCTAAGAGTTCGATAGTGTCTGGCCTTACATTGAGGTCTTTAATCCATTTTGAGTTTATTTTTCTGTATGGTGTTAGGGAGTGTTCTAATTTCATTCTTTTACACGTAGCAGTTCAGTTTTCCCAGCACCGCTTATTGAGGAGGCTGTCTTTTCTCCATTGTATATACTTGCCTCCTTTATCAAAAATAAGATGACCATATGTGCCTGGGTTTACCTCTTGACTTTTATCCTGTTCCATTGATCTATATTTCTGTTTTTGTGCCAGCACCATACTGTCTTGATTACTGTAGCTTTGTAGTATAGTCTGAAGTCTGGGAGCCTGATTGCTCCAGCTCCGTTTTTCCTTCTCAAGATTGCTTTGGCTACTCAGGGTCTTTCGTGTTTCCATACAAATTGTGAAATTTTTTGTTCTAGTTCTGTGAAAAATGTCAGTGGTAGTTTCATAGGGATTGCTTTGAATCTGTAGATTGCTTTGGGTAGTAAAGTCATTTTCACAATGTTGATTCTTCCAATCCAAGAGCATGGTATATGTCTCCATCTGTTTGTATCATCTTTAATTTCTTTCATCAGTGTCTTATAATTTTCTGCATCTAGGTCTTTTGTCTCCTTGGGTAGGTTTATTCCTAGATATTTTATTCTTTTTGCTGCAATGGTAAATGGGAGTGTTTTCTTAATTTCACTTTCAGATATTCCATCATTAGAGTACAGGAATGCAAGAGTTTTCTGTGCATTAATTTTGTATCCTGCTACTTTACTAAATTAATTGATTAGCTCTAGCAGTTTTCTGGTAGCATCTTTAGGATTCTCTATGTATAGTATCATGTCATCTGCAAACAGTGACAGATTTACTCCGTCTTTTCTGATTTGGATTCCTCTTATTTCTTTTTCTTTCTTCTTGATTGTTGTGGCTAAAACTTCCAAAACTATGTGGAGTAATAGTGGTGAGAGTGGGCAACCTTGTCTTGTTCCTGATCTTAGTGGAAATGGTTTCAGTTTTTCACCATTGAGGATGTGTTGGCTGTGAGTTGATCATATATGGCCTTTATTACCTTGAGGAAAGTTCCCTCTATGCCTCCATTCTGGAGACTTTTTATCATAAATGAGTGTTGAATTTTGTCGAAAGCTTTCTCTGAGTCTATTGAGAAGATCATATGATCTTTCTCCTTCAATTTGTTAATATGATATATCACATTGATTGATTTGCATATATTAAAGAATCCTTGCATTCCTGGGATAAACTCCACTTGACCATGGTGTATGATCCTTTTAATGTGCTGTTGGATTCTGTTTGCTAGTATTTTGTTGAGAATTTTTGCATCTATGTTCATGAGTGATATTGGTCTGTAGCTTTCTTTTTTTGTGACATCATTTTATGGTTTCAGTATCAGGGTGATGGTGCCTTCATAGAATGAGTTTGGGAGTGTTCCTCCCTCTGCTCTATTTTGGAAGAGTTTGAGAAGGAGAGGTGGTAGCTGTTCTCTAAATATTTGATAGAATTTACCTGTGAAGCCATCTGGTCCTGGGCTTTTGTTTGTTGGAAGATTTTGAATCACAGTTTCAATTTCAGTGCTTGTGATTGGTCTGTTCATAATTTCTCTTTCTTTCTGGTACAGTCTTGGAAGGTTGTGCTTTTCTAAGAATGTGTCCATTTCCTCCCGGTTGTCCATTTTATTGACATAGAGTTGCTGGTAGTAATCTCTCATGGTCCTTTGTATTTCTGCAGTGTCCGTTGTTACTTCTCCTTTTTCGTTTATAATTCTATTGATTTCAGTCTTCTCCCTTTTTTTCTTGATGAGTCTGGCAAATGGTTTATCAATTTTGTTTATATTCTCAAAGAACCAGCGTTTAGTTTTATTGATCTTTGCTATCATTTCCTTCATTTCTTTTTCATTTATTTCTGATCTGATCTTTATGATTTCTTTCCTTCTGCTAACTTTGGGGTTTTTTTTTTTTTGTTCTTCTTTGTCTAATTGCTTTAGGTGTAAGGTTAGTTTGTTTATTTGAGAAGTTTCTTGTTTCTTAAGGTAGGATTGTATTGCTATAAACTTCCCTCTTAGAACTGCTTTTGCTGCATCCCATAGGTTTTGGGTCATCTGGCTTTCATTGTCATTTGTTTCTAGGTATTTTTTGATTTCCTCTTTTTTTTTCTTCAGTGATCCTTTGGTTATTTAGTAGTGTATTGTTTAGCCTCCATGTGTTTGTATTTTTTAAAGACTTTTTCCTGTAATTGATATCTAGTCTCATAGTGTTGTGCTCAGAAAAGATACCTGATATGATTTCAGTTTTCTTAAATTTACCAAGGCTTGATTTGTGACCCAAGATATGATCTATCCTGGAGAATATTCCATGAGCCCTTGAAAAGAATGTGTATTCTGTTGTTTTGGGATGGAATGTCCTATAAATACCATTTATGTCCAACTTGTTTAATGTATCATTTAAAGCTTGTGTTTCCTTATTTATTTTCATTTTGGATGATCTGTCCATTGGTGAAAGTTGGGTGTTATAGTCCCCTACTATGACTGTGTTACTGTCGATTTCCCCTTTTATGGCTGTTAGTATTTGCCTTATGTATTGAGGTGCTCCTATGTTGGGTGCATAAATATTTACAACTGTTATATCTTCTTCTTGGATTGATCCCTTGATCATTATGTAGTGTCCTTCTTTGCCTCTTGTAATAGTCTTTGTTTTAAAGTCTATTTTGTCTGATATGAGAATTGCTACTCCAGCTGTCTTTTGATTTCCTTTTACATGGAATATCTTTTTCCATCCCCTCACTTTCAGTCTTTATGTGTCCCTAGGTCTGAAGTGGGTCTCTTGTAGACAGCATATATATGGGTCTTGTTTTTGTATCCATTCAGCCAGTCTGTGTCTTTTGGTTGGAGCATTTAATACATTTATATTTAAGGCAGTTATTGATATGTATGTTCCTATTAACATTTTCTTAATTGTTTTGGGTTTGTTACTGTAGGTCTTTTCCTTCACTTGTGTTTCCTGCTTAGAGAAGCTCCTTTAGCATTTGTTTTAAAGGTGGTTTGATGGTGCTGAATTCTCTTAGCTTTTGCTTGTCTGTAAAGGTTTTAATTTCTCTGTCAAATCTGAATGAGATCCTTGCTGGATTGAGTAATCTTGGTTGTAGGTTTTACCCTTTCATCACTTTAAATATGTCCTGCCACTCCTTTCTGGCTTGCAGAGTTTCTGTTGAAAGATCAGCTGTTAACCTTATGGGGATTCCCTTGTATGTTATTTGTTGTTTTTCCCCTGCTGCTTCTAAGATTTTTTATTTGTATTTAATTTTTGATAGTATGGTTAATATGTGTCTTGACATGTTTCTCCTTGGATTTATCCTGTATGAGACTCTCTGTGCTTCCTGGACTTGATTATCTATTTCCTTTCCCATATTAGGGAAGTTTTCAACCATAATGTCTTCGAATATTTTCTCAGTCCCTTTCTTTTTCTCTTCTTCTAGGACTGCTATAATTGGAATATTTGTGCATTTAATGTTGTCCCAGAGTTCTCTGAGACTGTCCTCAGTTCTTTTCATTCTTTTTCCTTATTCTGATCTGCAGTAGTTATTTCCACTATTTTATCTTCCAGGTCACTCATCCATTCTTCTGCCTCAGTTATTCTGCTATTGATCCCTTCTAGAGAATTTTAAATTTCATTTATTGTGTTGTTTATCACTGTTTGTTTGCTCTTTAGTTCTTCTAGGTCAATGTTAAACGTTTCTTATCTTTTCTCCATTCGATTTCCAAGATGTTGGGTCATCTTTACTATCATTATTCTGAATTCTTTTTCATGTAGACTTCCTATTTCCTCTTCATTTGTTAGGTCTGGTGTGGTTTTGTCTTGCTCCTTCATCTCCTGTGTGTTTCTCTGTCTTCTCATTTTGCTTAACTTACTGTGTTTGGGGTCTCCTTTTCACAGGCTGCAGTTTTGTAGTTCGTGTTGTTTTTGGTGTCTGCCCCCAGTGGCTAAGGTTGGTTCAGTGGGTTGTGAGGGCTTCCTGGTGGAGGGGACTAGTGCCTGTGTTCTGGTGGATGAGGCTGGATCTTGTCTTTCTGGTGGACAGGTCCACATCTGGTGGTGTGTTCTGTGGTGTCTGTGACCTTATTATGATTTTAGGTAGCCTCTCTGCTAACAGATGGGACTGTGTTCCTGTCTTGCTAGTTGTTTGGCATAGGGTGTCCAACACTGTAGCTTGCTGGTCATTGAGTGTAGCCGGGTCTTGGCGTTGAGTTGGAGATCTCTGGGAGATTTTCGCCATTTGATATTACATGGAGCTGGGAGGTCTCTGGTGGACCAATGTGTGAATTTGGCTCTCCCATCTCAGAGGTACAGCCCTGATGCCTGGCTGGAGCACCAAGAGCCTGTCATCCACATGGCTACAAATAAAAGGGAGAAAAAAGAAAGAAAGAAAGGAAAAGATAAAGTAAAATAAAATGTAAAAGTTATTAAGATAAAAAACAAAAAATAATTATTAAAAAAGAATTTTTTAAGTAATTAAAAAAGAGGAGAACAACTGAACCCCAAAACAAATCCACCAATGATAACAAGCACTGAAAACTATACTAAAACAAAAACAGAAACAAAACAAAACAAACAGACACTACCTTAGGACAAATGCTAAAAGCAAAACTATACAGACAAAATCACACACAGAAGCATACACATACACACTCACAAAAAGAAAAAAGCGGAAAATAATAGTGTATCTTGCTCCCAAAGTCCACCTCCTCAACTTGGGATATTTCGCTGTCTCTTCAGGTTTTCGGTTTTCCACAGATGCAGGGCACTTCAAGTTGACTGTGGAGCTTTAATCTGCTGCTTCTGAGGCTGCTGGGAGAAACCTCCCCCTCTCCTCTTTGTTCACACAGCTACTGGGGTTCAGCTTTGGATTTGGACCCGCCTGTGCGTGTAGGTCACCTGAGGGCGTTTATTCTTCGCTCAGATAGGACAGGGTTAAAGGAGCAGCTGATTTGGGGGCTCTGGCTCACTCTGGCGGGGGGGGAGGGGTACAGAGTGCGGGGTGAGCCTGTGGTGGCAGAGGCCGGCGTGTCATTGCACCAGCCTGAGGCACGCCGTGCGTTCTCCCGGGGAAGTTGTCCATGGACCACGGAACCCTAGCGGTGGCGGGCTGCACAGGATCCCGGGAGGGGAGGTGTGGAGAGCAACCTGTGCTTGCACACAGGCTTCTTGGTGGTGGCAGCAGCAGCCTTAGTGTCTCATGCCCATCTCTGGGGTCCGTGCTGATAGCCGCGGCTTGTGCCAGTCTCTGGAACTTCTTTAAGCAGCACCCTTAATCCCCTCTCTTCGCACACCAGGAAACAAAGAGGCAAGAAAAGGTATCTTGCCTCTTTGGCAGCTCCAGACTTTTTCCCAGGCTCCCTCCCAGCTAGCCGTGGTACACTAGCCCCCTTCAGGCTGTGTTCATGCAGCCAACCCCAGTCCTCTCCCTGGGATCCGAAGCCCAAGCCTCAGCTCCCAGATCCCTGCCCGCCCTGGCGGTTGAGCAGACAAGCATCTCTGGCTGGTGAGTCCTGGTCGGCACTGATCCTCTGTGTGGGAATCTCTCTGCTTTGTCCTCTGAACCCCTGTTGCTGTGCTCTCCTCCATGCCTCTGAAGCTTCCCGACTCTGCTACCTACAGTCTCCGCCCGCAAAGGGGCTTCTAGTGTGTGGAAACCTTTCCTCCTTCACAGCTCCCTCCCACTGGTGCGGGTCCTGTCTCTATTCTTTTGTCTCTGTTTTTTCTTTTTTCTTTTGCCCAGGTACATGGGGAGTTCCTTGCCTTTTGGGAGGTCTAAGGTCTTCTGCCAGTGTTCAGTAGGTGTTCTGTAGGGGTTGTTCCACATGTAGATGTATTTCTGATGTATTTGTGGGGAGGAAGGTGATCTCCACGTGTTACTCTTCCACCGTCTTCCTCATCAGTATTTAGTAGCATCATTTCTGTAAAACCATAGAGGTGAGAAAGAGGAAAACAGAAAGCAGTTTAAGAAATGTTTCTGAGCAAAGAGGCCCTGTGTAACTGACTTACTTATCTTGATAAGTAAGGTAAATCAGCTCATACTACACAGGAATAAAGTTTTCATTGCTGATATTTCTAGTAACTAACTCAAAATAAATGAATGTGGTGACTTTATGAATTTAAAATTTTAAAAATTTAAAAACAACTTGTTTCAGGAACTGGATTTTATGATAATCAACTTTCTCATGCCTGAGTCTTACAGAGTTATATGTCATGATTTGTTATGAAGTTTAAAAATTTATCTTACTTTAAAGCTTTTTGTAATATATTTTGAATATATATATATAGTAGACAGAATTCATATAAATACTTATTTAACTATTATTTGGACTAGGTAATAAATATCCTCCAAAGCCAGAGCTGCCACACATATAAATGCACATCCACATGAATGTATGCAGCCAAATCTGTAACATTATGCATTTCTTCAACTAAATCCTAATCTCCTCTTGTAGTATTTTTTTCTCACTCCATAGGTAATAGCATTCACTTAAATGATTTATTTAACTTATATATTTTAACAATTTAAAAAACATCTCTCCAGCCAATCCAGACATCTCTTAAGAGTTCCAAATAATATCACATTTGTATTCGGCTGTCTCACAGGGACCTCAAAGTCCAGGGCACAAAACCTAAAGGATTCTTCACTTCTCCCTCCTGCAAACCTGTCTTCCTCCATGTTCCTTCTCTGTGGTTCCCACATCTGTCCAATCCAATATCCTCCTTAAATACACTGAGGGAAGTGAAGCTTGACATTTCCCTCCCTTGCCTTCTACACACAATCACAACTTTTGCCCTTCACTCTCTGTTCTTCTATCATACTGGATTTTTTTTTTCTGTAAAGCCTCACATCTTTCTCCACCTCCCAACTACATTTCCCCCTCTTTCCTGCCTTTACTTACCCATCCTTTAAGTCTCATCTTAGAAGTCACAACCTCCAGGAATGCTTTCCAGACTCCATACCTACCCCTGCAGGTTCTCCCTGCTCCATGGGTCTAGTTCCTCCACTTAGAGGTTCTTATCATACCTTTCTCTTCTCCACAATAACAGCTGTTCATCGGTAGTTCCTTTTTTAATGTCTTCTTCCTCCTTTCTCAGGATGGTAGCCAGGCAGGGAATGAACCAGGCCTGTTCTGTTCACCACTGTGCTCCTAGTGTCTATATGCTTGACACTTACATCCTAATATGTCAGATGTTTGTGTCACATTTATGGTGCCCAAATATTTGACACATTGTGATGCTTGCTATATATTCCCCGAAGGAATTAGGACCTTTGTTAGATCTTGTGGATAGATGTTAAGGATCCCTATCGTCCTGACATTTTTCAGACATTGGTTGGAGATACTGATGGGAGGAAACAAAGGATAATATGATTCCACCTAGGAAAGTCAGAATTACAAATTCTGGCAGAATTTTTCTATCTAAGAGCTGAATTAACAGAATGTGTTTATTCTTCCTGTGTGCATTTCTAATGTTACTTTCTTCTTACACATTTGGCCCAAGATTTGGATTCTGTGGATATTCACTTACATCCATTTTAAATTTATATTTAACTTAATATACCATAATCACATTTCTTAAATAACACTTTCTTCTTTGGTTTAATAAACATTAACCTCATGCTTCTTTTCTGATTTGTTCCCTATAATTTCAAATGGTTTAATCTCTGTATATTGTTTAGGTGCTCAATATATAGACATGAACTATAACATGGGAGAATCATGAATTAGTACTGTTTTATCTATGTTTTATAAATTTTCAAAAAGTTCACTTGCAAAATAACAGCTTTCTGCTTTTTCCTTCTAAGTAAAAACCCATTCTCTTAAACCAAAAAGTAATTGTTGAAATCAGTGGGAATGTGGACCACAGTTCCTCTGACATCTTAGGATATTGGCGAGTTATGCCTGCAAAATCTTGACTCCACTTGAAAGTACATCCCTTTTATTTACATCCAATGTCCATAATCAAAACTGTTTGGCTTTTTATTCTATTTTTGACTGATCTCAGATCATAGAAAACCAGATGTTCTTCCAATCAAAGGACATAAAAGACTTGCCTTCAAATTAACAATCTTTTTGCTCCAATTTAAACATATCTTCTTTCTGTTTCCTAGATATTTGAAGATACATGCTAAATTTGAAAATTATTCACTTATTCAACAAATGTTTATTGAACACTGATGAAATGCCAAGCACACTTATATGATGTTCCCTCCTTAGCACTGGGAAGGCACTTTAAAGATAAATTAAATCTATTCATTTTGCAAGAGAGGAAACTGAGGTTTAGTAAGGGTACATGACTTGATAAAGGTTACACCAGGAGTTAATTGGAGATGAGAATACAACATGTCCAACTGCTTTTCACATCCCCTGTTTTCTTACTGATTGTTTTTAGATTAGGATTGTTAAAATATTGTTCTTTTAAACTATGTTATTATTTTTTGTTTAGTAACTTATAGATCCAAAACATCATAATGCAGGTCAAGTTTATGAGTGCAATTTGTATATTTTATCAAGCTATTTCTATTGAGTCAAATATTCCAGCACATATTGAGTGTCCTAGTAATACATTTTCTTTTATTTAGACTTAGTGATATTACACAGTAAGTGGAGTATTTGCTTATTAAAATAGTAAGGTGGTTTAGGAGCTCATATTTATTGAGCCTTTCCTGTATATCTAATTTAATGTAAGATAACGAACCTGCAGAATGGCTAATTAACAGTCTCACATTTGCACTATGAGTTAGTGGGGTTGCTGACATTTAAATTCAGACTTATGACCCCAGAGTCTTTGTTCTTTTCTTCATGCTTTGCTGTCTGGATTTACGTATCTCTCTTCTAGGATAGCTACTTGAAGCCCCGGCACTCATTGTGGATAGTTAACACATTGCCTGTTAATGACTTCAAAAATTCAAACAGTCTACTGATAGCAGCTAGGCAATGATGTGTAGTTGGAAAAAAAATGTTTCTTTTCCAGGTTTTTACTTTTTAATCAGTCATTTATGCCTATACCATGTTTACAGACACTTCCAGACACACTAGGGAAAACCTCATTCTAAATGAAGAAAGTGGCAATAAAAGAAATTAAGAGATTAATCATATTTCGATAAAAGATTTATCTACACCCCTACAACTTAGCATGCAATGAACTTAGGACAAATTAAAAATCAGACACAAATCCAATTTTGATTCAGTGTAAGACATTTGAAGAGCATTTTCATTTCTTCAACAGTATGTGGTTTAACAGAGTTGCTAAATGGTCTCCCAAGACTTCTACACTGTGAAGGTCCTACACTGAACCTTACTTAAACTTACCACTTTAAAGATCTATATGAAAGTATGGTTTAAATTTGATTTTACATAATTGTCTTATGCATATTTCTATTTCTAATCCTTAAAAAAGACCCATAAGTTTAATGTGGGCTTGGAGGTTCTCTAGACACCTCTACAGAATCTACCAGTTGAGAAATGCTAGGAGTCAGGTCTAGATTCAAATCTTTGCTCCACTATTTTTTTTTTTCCCTATAGTTATTGCTTAGCCTCAGAGCCTTACTGTGAGGATTAAATAAAATAACCCATGTAAAGCACTTAGCATATGCTGAGCAGTAGTATGTACACAGTTAAGTTTTAGCTGTTAATATTAAATTTTATTATTACAAGTTACCATATTTATAGTGCCTAGCAACTGGTAAACACTGAAGCTATTATTACTCTAACATATAATTTTCTCTGTTTTTTTAGAAAATTGGTCTCTATTTATAACATAATGTTGATTTAGTCCCACAGTAAAGTGTTTGCAGAAATTTACAAGAAAATTTTTGTTACCTGAACCTAATTTTCTATGTATAAAATGTCTGTATTTAGCTTAAAAGAGGGAGGTTTTCATTTTAAAAAAAAGGAAGGTTTGCTTAATACTGATTTCTGGGCTGCCTGCAGTGCATACTGACTATTGTTTATTCATTTAGAAAGTGTAATCACCTTAGGGATTGCCTCAAACTAGTTTTCTTGATCTTAAAAAATAAATACTAAAATTATATTACTAGGAACAACAAAAAAACAATAATAAATTTACTTCTAGTCCCTTGGCACTGGTTTCTGTTGTTTGGCAGCATTTCAATGCAGCTAATCAATCTAAACAACATTGATTAAGTTGAACAAAAGATGATATTGATTGCAGGCAGTAACCAATAAGCAGGCTAATGTTCCATAGTTATCATAGGTCATTGTTTACTCATTTAACTAGACAATAAGAGTTATTATTATTAAATAGAAAGTCTCAGGGATACTCATGAGTTGTAATATTTTATAAAATGTTAGAATAATATTTTCTTATAATTTCAATATAAGCATGTTTATTCTTTTAAGACATATATTAAAAAGTAAATCTTGTTTTTGAATGTAGGCAGATATGCTTAAACTCCAAATGCTGAAGGTCTCTTATAGGTCTGTTGGAAATGTCTTATGTAATTTCAACTAATTATACCTGAAATCAGACACGGTGAGAAGTATGAAGTTGCTCAAAATAGTATTAAATTGTAATTCATTAGAATTATATTACATAAAATTATTTTCAATGTGTTATTTCCATAGAGCTAATTTTCTAAACTCCTGGTTCTTACAAAAAATATTGTCATTTTTATATGTTTGTGTTGAGTTGTGACATAAAATAAGGTTTTGTGGTGTAATTTTAATTTTTATTCCATTGCCCAAATATTAGGCAAAGTAAGGCCAAATGATTGGGCATAGTTTGTAGTATATTTGACATCATATTTCCTAGTAAAAGTAATATAATAGGTGGTAGGTGCTATGAGATTTTAGGGGATATAGGAAATATCAGGAAGAATGAATTGGAATTGGAGGTTTAGAGAGGGGAAATGGACATTGTACAACTAAATTGCTTTTAAGGATTGAAATAAAGCAGTTATTAATGGAAAGTATAATAATATTTTGTTAGCATAGATAAAATTGAAAAATTGAATTAAATTGGCTTGTTCATGAACATGTTTTTGTCTTGGCTTGAATACTGTCTGAAGACCATAAGCAAAGCATATTGATAAATGGAAATTGGGACAGATATTAGCAGGGGGGCCTAAAGATCAATGCTAGATCCATGTTGATTTAACATCATAATTAGTAATATGGAAGAGTGGTTAAACAGTGTGTCAATGAAAGTCAGATGATCTTAATTTAGAAGGTGTAACATACATCTGTGTGGGCAGTGTAAATATGCAAAAGAAATCTAGAGAATTTAGAATTTCAGGATGAATAGAATGAGGTTATCCTTGTAAGAAAGAAAATTTAATTTTGAGATCTATTTTTGGAAAATGTTAAAGAGCTCAACAAATATTAAGGAGAATGTATGTCCACTTGTAACTTTTCATTGGACCATACTAACAGTGACTGGCTGCAGCACTACAGAAGTGTCACAGAATAGGTAGGAAAATAGCCTCTGTCATTTTAATTTTATATGCATATTTATCAATGATACTTTTATTATTATTACTAACTAGACAGTTCAGGACATTGTTTTTCATTATGGTCAAGAAATTAATGTATTAGTTTTTAGACAATACATTATCACCTTCAGATTTAAGGAAAATTTATTTAAAATAAGTTTTTGCTTTGAGTATTTTTCACCCTTATTATCAAGGGAAAAATCTGATGGCCTTTTATCCAATTAACTTGCTCACTGGAGATCGTAATAGTAGAAAATGTATATAAAGTCTACCGAAGATGAAGACAGTTACCATTTAGTAATATAGATTTGTGGTTCATATTCACAAAATCTGTTTTCTCTTTTTATATTCACCCTTAGAAAGTAAAAATACCCTGGCCATCTATACATGTTTTCTTTTATTTTCTGAGAAATGTTATTGATACTTTAAGAGTTACAAAAGTGATCTGAAAATATTTAAATTACAGAAAAAGAACCCTCATGTTAAAGTCTATTCACTAAACTACAGAATTTGTATGAACAACATTTTAAGAATTGGTATGTAAAAACATGATGATGGAAAGTATGTGATCAATTTATATCATGTATATGTCTAGACTTTTGAGATATATTATCACCTTTGCTGTAAATTTTCCTTTAGAAAAAAAATGAAACATCGTCATTTAGACTATAAATGTAAAAATGCTTATGGTGAATTATTCTACCTCCCATGGTTAGGGACAGAATGCAGACATTGCCACAATAATGTTTTTTATTTCTACTCTTCGAACCATATTAATGAGAACATCATTTTGGAGAACTAATTATTTCTATTTGTCTTGTGTCACACTTTCTAATTCCCCTATATTAGCACAGCCAAAGCAAATTAATTGCTTTTCCAGCAGTTGAAACTTGTCCAAGAATGAGCTCACATTCCCTTCCAGTTTCCCTGTTTCTGAGAGTGCATTGTGTCAGAAATTTCTCTTGATACTTAACATAGTCTAGAGAATATCTTTACAGATTTCTGTTCACTCACTGGATGAAATTTATAAGTTTAAGTGACCCGCCAGGAAAGATAAAGTTCTTAGCTGCAAGATTATACATCAAAACAGTTAAAGTGAAATTAAAATTAAATGAATGAATCTCACTGAAGCAAAAAAAGCTGTAATTAATGGTTCCCTTAATTGTCTTCATAAAATATTTGCATGGGTCTAATTTGCATAATTTGCAAGTATTAATTAATCTTTCAAAGGAATTTTGTGCTGAGAGAAGCCAAAAAATCTCTTTGTTTTATTTAACATCTAATGAAATATTTATCTTCTTTAATGAACTTCTCATCTTCATTAAAATAAAAATTGCACAAGTTTGTACGTTTTAAATGTTTTTATAATTGAAGTATTCAAAAAACCTCTTTAGACTTACAACAGCTGAAAAGCAAACAAGCACATTATTTAGCATTCAATATCATTTTACAA
Source organism: Kogia breviceps (assembly GCF_026419965.1). NCBI lineage: Eukaryota > Metazoa > Chordata > Mammalia > Artiodactyla > Physeteridae > Kogia > Kogia breviceps. The sequence goes on along the minus strand of NC_081325.1, from coordinate 46,544,993 downwards.
CAGCAACACTTTAAAAAAAAAGTACAATTTCACTTTCTCAAAGGTGGCAAGGCAGTCGGTAAATGAATAAATGAATCTGTTTAGTTTTAAAAGTAAGATTTACAAAGACCCGATCATTTCTTTCAATGGTAATGATATTTTTATGGCTGAAATAGTGGGCAACCAGAGGAGACATATATATATATATATATATATATATATATATATATATGAAAAATCAGTATGTTTAATTGTTTGGAAAATGGTTCATTGGTTGAAAATATTTTAGCTGTTTCAAAGAAATTAGTCCATTAAAATCCACTTTCTGTTTTTTGGGTGTTTTTTTTTTTTTTTGCGGTACGCGGGCCTCTCCCGTTGCGGAGCACAGGCTCCGGACACGCAGGCTCAGCGGTCATGACTCACGGGCCCAGCCGCTGCACGGCATGGGGTATGTTCCCGGACCGGGGCCCGATCCTGTGTCCCCTGCATCGGCAGGCGGACTCTCAACCACTGCACCACCAGGGAAGCCCTGCCACTTGCTGTTTTTAATAACTGCTGGATTCACAGTATGTCCTGGAAGAAGCATTACAGTGCTAACTTTATTCTAAATCTGCCTGCTGAAGAAAGGGAGCAGGTGTTTCTTTTCTCACAAACTAAGAGATCATAGTGAAAAGCAAGAGATGTGCCTTGGGAGAAATGAAATCCAAAATTTCATCAAGTGCCAAATAGTATATATTCAAAAGAGGTGAGGAAGAGAATGAGGAAGGAGCCTGGAAGTTAAAAAGACATTAGGGAAGGGTCGTTGGTGACCTGAGAATGGTACTCATCCTTTTTGATGCAGCAGTGATTCAGGATATTACAGAGAACATCGGTTAACTTTTCTAAACCAATTGCAAGTTTGCACAGCTTTTTCAAATACATTATTTGTGTTGATCTTCACAGCATGCCCCTTTTATATTTGAGGAAACTGAGGAACATGGTCTTAAAGCAAATTGCTTGGAATCAGACTGTGAACTCAGGACCTTCTCGTCCCTTTGACTCCATATGCCTTGCTCTTACATGACATCCATCTTTGTATCTCATGATAATTTATGAAGTGGCTGTGACTGGCTCCGTGTTCAACCAAATAATGAGGGTGGCATAAAGTTTTAAGGATTAAGATTTAAAATGCAAATATATACTAGTTCCTCCCGTGTAAAGTTTAGTAATGTGATAATATCAATTAAATTGACATTGGTTTCCTGTAGGATTCATCTTCAGGGAAGTAAAAAGGCATTTTCATTAGGCAATGGTTATTTTTTAGCCCTGAAACCACTCTCATAATTTGCAATTTCTCATGGAGTTTTCTCTAATATAAAAAGAAAAATAAATCCATTAGGTTATAAAGATAATCAGTTACAAAGTAAATGCCAATAGAGATTGTTTCTCTAGCATTAACATTGATGATTTATTTAAATAACTGATTTCTAAATTATTAGAGTTAACACTAAGATGATTTAGTCTTAGGAGAACAATGTGGGACTGGAAGCCTTAGTCTAGTATCGATACCACGATTCATTGATGTTGTGATTTTAACTGCTAAGACCTGCTCTATTGCTGATATTTTTATCCTGTCAAAATGACACAGACATCTGATAAGCCATAGTCTAGTATCGATACCACGATTCATTGATGTTGTGATTTTAACTGCTAAGACCTGCTCTATTGCTGATATTTTTATCCTGTCAAAATGACACAGACATCTGATTTTTTATGAGTATAAACACACACGCTCACACCCAAACCACACACACACAGTGTGTTCATGGTCCATTACAGGTATGTGGATTCTGGATACAAACTGCTTGGGTTTGAATCTCCACACTGCTATTTATTATCTGTATAACATTGAGTGTGTAAATTAAACTATTTGATTATGAGAGTTCCTTATTCATAAAACATAGAAAATGATCATGATATTCAATATACCTCGCAGAGTTGTTACAGGGCTCAAATGAATTAATATATGAACTTACAATTAATATAAGAACTTACAAGTAAGTAAAGGCTGTGCTATAAAGAATTTGCTATTTCTACAATTATGCACAAATTTAATGTAATAGTACTTGCAATATTATTTATTTTAGGTGAACATTAAACATTATTTGGATTTTAAAAATTTATCTTAAGCCAATGAATTGTTTTTCAATATGTGGCACATACTTTTTCTTTTAGTATATTTTAAGCTGGAAAATGAAAATAATATTCACCAGCGTTTTCAAGGCATTTAAAAAATTCATGACAGGGCTTCCCTGGTGGCGTAGTGGTTGAGAGTCCGCCTGCTGATGCAGGGGACATGGGTTCGTGCCCCGGTCTGGGAAGATCCCACATGCCGCGGTGCTGCTGGGCCCGTGAGCCATGGCTGCTGAGCCTGCGCGTCTGGAGCCTGTGCTCCGCAACGGGAGAGGCCACAACAGTGAGAGGCCAGCGTACTACACAAAAAAAAAAAAAAAAAAAAAAAAAAAAAATTCATGGAAAATTGTAGGTTTCAATATTTATGTCAATTTAAACAATGTGGCTTAAGGAGATTTATTTTCAGTTCTGTATTATTACTTATCTCTTTTCAAATTAAATAAAAGGTAAACTAGTTGTTTTTGACTCATTTAAGATGAAAGTGTTAGAACTTCTTAATTTTTGTATTATATTTTGGCAAATTTCTTTTAATATGGTTTGTATTTTCATATAGTGTGGAGTAACTGCAGACTTTTAAAATTCATAGATAATCATACTCCAGAGATAGTAAATCTCCAAACATAGTTCCACCTAAGCTTACTAATTACACCTATAAAATGATGAATAATGGCTACAAATGATTGGATCTGACTCTCATTCTTTATTTATTTCTCCCTGGCAGAAAGAGCATTGGATGGGGAGATTTTAGACCATAAATTATTCCCATACATAATCAGGTGTGCTGTGTTTAACTTTGATTCTATACTATGGTTTTACATTTACTTATGAAATTCCCATTTTCACAGATTAAGATTAATTATTTGATTTCCATGATGAACTGGTATTTACTTGTATTAATAATTTCAATGTGTTTATTTTTTCTTCATGGCTCATGCTGGTTAATATAGTTTTCGGTCTACCTTGTTCCAAGTTATCATAGTCTTTGGACTGATTTTTATGTTTCTCCAGCAATGTTATATGAAATCTCAGAGTCTAGACTTTATCTCTAGTTTAAATGTTGGGAATAAAGAGAAATTTCACAAATGAGAAAAGATTAGATATAAGACAATAAGGATAGAAAGTACATTCATTTTCTAAACCCACGTATGGTTCTGGGTTCAAGCCAACTATTGCCCAAGTAGGACCATAAGCTTGGTACGACCATATATGTTTTCTGAGGGAACTCAAAGATACACATTTGTATATAAAATGACAGATTTTTTTAAAATGTGGAAGCCTTAACACGATAAATGTTCATTTATGTTCTCTGATAATAGTAAGACAGAAAAAAGTTGTCTCAGTAAAAAAACTCATAGTATATCAGATTATCAATATATAAACCAAATTGAAAATAGCAATAAATCACAAGTAAAGAGAACAGCTCTTCAAGCTTTTTAGAGTGAATGCAATGACTTCCCCTAACTGCTTTGAATTCAGACATACTTTTGAGATAGAATTTTGAGGCCCACCTGCCCATATCTTTTTTTCAAATGTGTACAATTGAGATTTATTCCATTTTATCAGGCACTTTAGTGGTTTGTTTATTGCAAAGGATTAAAAATGTGAAATTTTTTGTTTTATAGATTCTAATTTTACTTCTTAAATTATTAGAATGAGATGCATTTAAATAAATGCAGAAGGTCATTTAATTTAAAGGTTTGGTTATATAATGTAGCTCCTTGGCTTATATTTCCCTAAGAATTCAGAACCAATCTTGGTTAACATATCCAAGTTTCAGTAAATGAAAAGAGTGAAGTAAACGTGGTAGATAAAAAGAAAAATGTTAATGGCATGGCATTCATATGCTTATGGTCTTATAGAATAGTAAACTTCTTATAATTCTTCATAGCTTTCCCGGGTAGAACCTTATTGAGATGTGTGATATATTTACACTAATTTTCCAAGGTTTATCAGCAGCAGAATCAAAATGTGATTGTAAGAAACTGTTTTTCCATATCATATTATCCCACTATTTGTAGATAGTTTATTGTAGCCTTACAATGAGTTAAAATGCAGGCAAACTTGGATTAGTGACTTACAGCTCCTTGTTACACCTATTAATATAGCAAAGTAGGGTAAGGTGGCCCCATTGCATTGAACTGATTTTAGTGCAGGCTAGACAGAAACCTCCTTACTGGCTCTCACAAAGTTACCCATGTCAAGTCCAAACCCAGGACATGGGATGGGTCATCAACAAACCATGGCTCCCACCGCAACAGACGATCCATTTGAAAGAAGTAAAAGCACCAAAGAATATGAGCTATCTTGTTAACAACAGAGCAAACTCTTTTTTGGTCCAAAGATGGGAGTAATATTTAACTTAGTTTCCACATTCTCTCATCTCATAATTTCACATCCACAACAAAAATCTTGACCAACTAATTCCAAAAGTACTGATAGCATTGATCTATACAGTGAAAATGTTATGAAATTAAAATGTTATGAAAATTAATGCTTGAGTGGTTGTAAATAAACATACAAAAATTAGGTGAATATTTTTAGGAAGTTTATATATTTACATTTCAGTATAGCTAGATTTGGGGGGGTTTGTTTTGTTTTAGTGAAGTCACATAAAAATTGTGGACTAACTGCCCACTTTGATCTCAAAAGCAGTTCTTGGGTGCCTCGTTTTCAATAGCATTTCAAAATGCAGTTCTATTCCTATGTGAGAAAATTAGAACACAAGCATTTATTTAAATGTAACAATTCACATAGAAAAGCTGTGAATTATCACAACTCAGTTGGCTCCTTTGCATGTTATTTTTACAAAACAAAGGTAATGCAAAAAACCTTTCCAAATATTTTCTTAATGTTAAAAATTTATAGTCAACAAAGGAGTAATTTTTTTATCTCATCATTCCCAATCTGTGGGCTTTATATATTTTAACACTTGAAGTGGTGCTTTTATATGAAGTATTAGGGAACAAGTATGCATACAATTTTAGCAATGTTTAATGAATCAGTGACTGTTTAGAGACTTGAAAATAATGAATTTTATTGCTTTTTACTATTGACAGCATTTATGATTTCTCAATAAAACAAGTTAGCAGTGTGACAAACATAATAAAATATTGTTTTTCACATTTTTCTGCTTACTTTTAATTTTAGCTGCTTCTTTACTGTAGCTTTTGTCTTCTCCCTCTCTAAAAACTAACTGAAGGTCTATATTTTCATATGGTTAGGCTAATAAATACAGAATATAAAGAAATCTCATGAAGGAAAATTCTAGAAGTGCCAAAACCATGAATTTAAGTTGTAATGAAACCTTAAAATTTCTGTTCTCATTACTTTCAATTAAGTATTTTTCATCTGCTCTCTCTTTGAAACTCCTCTAACTTTAACACCTCATTTCAACTACTGTAAAATCTTCACTACAGTCTGGAATGGAAAAACATAGATAAACATGCTTTTCCAACATACCTTCCAGACTGCTATCAGTGTCCTCGCCTGAGAATCATCTCATGAACATTTGGCGAGAACAAAATTTTTAAATGGTTTCCTATGAAAAATGAGTGTCATTTTAAAAAATTTATATATCTTCTTGGATTTTCAAAGTCCATGTTTAGTATTTTGAAGACTCCAAAAGCCCTGCATTAAAGTTAAACAGTGTCTTGTTTCAAAACTGACACTTTTGATGGGCTTCCCTGGTGGCGCAGTGGTGGAGGGTCCGCCTGCCGATGTATGGGACGCGGGTTCATGTCCCGGTCCGGGAAGATCCCACGTGCCGTGGAAGCGGCTTGGCTTGTGAACCATGGACGCCGAGCCTGCGTGTCAGGAGCCGGGGCAGGAGAGGCCACAGCAGTGAGAGGCCCGCGTACCGCAAAACAAACAAAAAAAAATGATATCTTTGACTAAAAAGTTAAATAGCACTTAACTTTAATACTAGTGTAGTTTTTGAATTTTTTAACATTTAATCTGCTGTAACTAATTCATTTTAACAAATGCTTAATACTTAAGTGCTGGGGCCAGAAAAAATGCAAAACACATGGTATCTTTTCTAAATAATTCATACTCTCATGAGATACAGAGAAACATAATTCTAATAAAATACATATTGAGTTAATTCTTATTGATAAAGCTGTGGGTGTCAAGGTGTTGTTCAGGGATGGTAGGAACTATAAGTCAAATTTTACTTATATAAAAATATGAAATATTTATACATTTAAATTTTTATATGAAACAGGAATAATTTTTAACATATTAAAATATGGATGGGGCTTCCCTGGTGGCGCAGTGGTTGAGAGTCCGCCTGCCGATGCAGGGCACACGGGTTTGTGCCCCGGTCCGGGAAGATCCCACATGCCGCGGAGCAGCTGGGCCCGTGAGCCATGGCCGCTGAGCCTGCGCGTCCGGAGCCTGTGCTCCGCAACGGGAGAGGCCACAGCAGTGAGAGGCCCGCGTACCGGAAAATAATAATAATAATAATTTATATATATATATATATATATATATATATGGCTATATCATGTGTCTACATTCTCTTTATTTAAAAACTAACATACTCTATAAACATTTTAGGTAGCCAAACTTTGAAGTTTTTCCAATGTAACTCATTTTTAGATTTGTTGTTTATAAGAACTCATTAGTATACTATTGGGAACATACATGTTCCAAGGCATAAAATTAATTTAATAGATGAAATCTGAAATTTTAAAAACTTGATTTTTTTCTCAAAAGCTATAAAAGATCTATTGTTCTCTTTTAATGAATAACACTTTGATCTACTGCTTCTGAAATGTAAACAAAGTACTTTCAGAAAACAAACAAAGCAATTTATTCCAATTGCATGATTGGTGAAGATTCATTTAAGTCTACATATGTAAGTCTAAATCTCTGAGAAGCCACATTATTGACATATTTTATATAATTTTTACAAACAAAGGAAATAAATATTATGACTGCTGCTGAGTATGGCTTTAAACAGATTCCGAAATAATATTTATTGAAATGGAAACCTTGTTCCCCTTGTTTTACATCTGAAATAAATATACTAAATCCTAAATACAATATAAACATTGTATAGGAGGAGTTGATAAAGAGTGAGAAGAAATGAAGAATGTAATGAATTCACAAATGAAGTAATGAAGAACCAAATTATGGTGGAGGGCAAAAAATAAATAGGAAGGTGCATTTGAAATACAAGGGGAATCAAATTGCAGGGCTTAGAAAATAGTGGTTGGTAATTTGAAATAGATAATCTGGGAAAGAGATCCAGGCTAGAGTACAGGATGATGAGTTTGCCTTCCTGCTACTGGTTTCGATATGACAACTGGGCTTTTAGATAAGAGTTGAAGAGTACCCATCTAGGTAGACATAGATCTGGCACTTGAATGTGAGGTGATTTCAATGTAAAGTCTAGACAAGAGACACAGCTTTGGGCACCATTAAAGTCTTATGTAGAAAATATAGAATCACTTTGCATAATGTTGATATTGTCATTCTTCTGAAAAGGCCAGAGTATCAAGCCACCCTCCCTCCACCCCAAGAAAAGATTATAATAAGTAACAAATGCAACATTGGGAAGCAAAGTATGTTCAAATGGTTATGAGTTAACAGATTTCTCTCACTTTGCACCATCCTTATTTGTAATGAATAACCTAATACATATTTTTTTTTAAATAGAGAAAACATAATGTAGCTTTTTTTGCGGCAGTTAGAAAGGATGGATTACTCAGCATTGAATTCTGTCCATTAAAGTGAGTGTAATAAAACTGAAACCAAAAAATTTACAGTGCTATATTGTATACATAAAAGTAGAATAAAGAATGCTAAAAATACATAGTGGTATATTAGATAATTCATATTTTGACTTAGTTATTTTGCATCTTTGTTGATTCTGCAGATTTTACCTATGACAAACTGTCAGTTCAACTTTGCATTAAGAGACATGTATTTTTCATGATATTGTTTTGTATGGCAGTATGTTGGATACCAGTCCTTTCAAGTAATCAAACTACATTGAATAGAGTCATAAAAAAATGCAGCAATCATTTACTCTCATTGTTAACTTTTCCCTCGAATGCATTGATATTCTTTGCAATCATTTGAACAGTATAATGCACTCTTATTTTGATGAAGGGCAAGTAAAAATTACACTTATTTTTTTAGACTTGGTAAATTAAAAAAAGTGCTCATATAATAGTGTTCTGAATTATCACAACAAGTTTGTGATCTGCCAAAATAATACTAGTCTTATTTTAAGCTTTAGGAGCACCATGATTTTTCAATACATAAGGCATTTGGTAATAGAGTCATCAAGAGTCTGGTTAGAGTTACAGCATTTAGAGAATCCTCATCTGAGTACTGAACTCCTAAAGAACAAGGACCTGTTAAAGAAGCCTGATAAAGTAGTGAATTCCCCATTCAGACACCATGATGCTATCTATCAAAGACTGGATGAGAAAAGGCAAGATTTATTATCGAAGACTTAAAACTTAATATTTTTATACTGCACAAGTAAGTTACCTTAAAAAGAGATGGAACTGAAGTCCAATTGAAATGAATCAGGGTTATTAAGATAAAATAAGCATTCCTGGTTGAACAATTTGGTATTGTCCAAGTGCAACTGAGAAATAGCCCTGAAATTAAGAGTGGTGTATAGTCCCTATGGTAGGAAAATAAAGATTTTATTATAAAGTAGTTTTGACATAATCCTAGATGAGTTCCTTAAATTCATAATGTTTCTTGAAATCTAACCTTAATTCAGGATATAATGATCTACATGGTGATATAACTTAATTTATTCATGTCACAATTGCTAGCGATGGGAGAATAAGGCAATACTGACAGTAACCACAGCCACAAGCTACTAATTTTAATGGAAATAGTGTCCTATATTACAATGACCCAGGGCAGAATTTCAAAGTGGGCATGAAACATACATATATCAGCATTTATCTTCCTTCTAAATATATGCACATTTATTATACTTAAGATGTTTATTTGTAGAATTTTTGTGTTTATTTTTTGAAATTGAATTAAAGAAATTTGGCAATCTCATGGGATTTAATATATGCTGAAAACTAATTGGAACTTAAACATAAATTGTAAGTAAGTCTAGAGTGTTCAGATGTTTCCTAAATTCTTTGTGTATACAAAGACAGAAAATTTATAAAATGCCAAATTGTCTATTAGCATTGCATATTTTTGTGATAGCACATTTTGTCTTTTTTTCATTACTTTCCATTTTAGAAAGCATTTAGTGTCTTACATTTATTATTGTTTGTGGCTGTTTTGTTGATATTTTCCTGATCAATTTGCAAAGAATTATGTTTGTTTCCTTGGAAAACATGCAGTATAATAATATTCCTTCAAATATTGCAAGATACTAGATTTAACCAAAACTGAACTTAGCCAGTCACCACTACTGAACCAAAGATTCTGAAAATCATTACAAAGATTGTCTGATTTCTAGGTGGCTTTAATTTTTTTTTCCTTCTCTTTCTTTTCTTTTTTGGTAGCTCATTAAATGGTAACAATTCCGGCTGTATGGAGCTATAATATTTCCTAGGAGGGTTACTTCTGTCACATTGGATCAAGTGATTTGATACAGTCATTATTCTGAAACAAGTTTAATATAAGGATTAGACTAATGAAAGTTACTGTCTTTAATTCTGAGAAGGTCACCATATATCATGAAATAAGATCATCAATCTGTAAGGAATATCTATGTTTTATTCCCGATAGAATCAAAGTACCCTAAGGTAATACAAATAATTTCCACTTCCACAAAAATACATATATTTTTAAAAGAGCAAAACAAATCCTTTACAATTGTGAAAATAAATATTCTGTGATTTAAAATAGCTTATTCCATTAGTAGCAAACCAGAGAGGTTTTAAAAATTTATTTTGATATAGTAAGACAAGAAATATTGTACTGGGAATTATGCAACTCGGTTTTGCTGTTTCTGTGAAATGCAGGCAGACTTCCAGAAGCACTCACAAGGCAGCATTTGGCTTGGTGAGCTCCACAAGCCGCAGAGTTGGGTTATCAATCTTTTCTGTGTTCTAAAGGAAAGCAAACTAAGATATTCTAAAACACTGTAAGTCACAAGAACTGAAATATTTACCTGTGACATTGACCAGCACATCTTTCTTATAAAAGAAGGAGTATTTATTATATATTGTGGCACAACAAACTACTTTGAAACTTCATGGTTTACATCATTTATTATCTCACAGTTTCTGTATGTGAGGAATCTGGGAGTAGTTTAGTTGGGTCCTATGCTTCGGGGTCTCTCTCAGGCTGCAGAAAAGTTTTGGCAGGGGCTGCAGTCATCTCTAGACTCAACTGAGTCCGGCTCTACTTCCAAGCTCAGTCATATGGCTGTTGGCATGCCTCATGCCCTCAAAGGTTTTGTACTGAGGGTCCCAGGTCCTTGCTGGCTATCAGCCAGAAGCCATCATCAGTTCCTTGTCAAGTGGACCCTTCCTAGGGCAACTCAGTACATGGCAACCTACTTCATCTGATCATGCAAGTGAAAAGATCCAGAGAAAGAGTGTCTGCCAGCACAAAGTCACAGTTTTTTATAGTCTCATCTTGGAAGTGACTTTTCATCACTTTTGCCATATTCTCTTCATTAGAAGCAAGTCATTAGATAAAGCCCACACTTAAAGCGGAGAGGTATCTCACAAGGATGTGACTCCCAGGTAGCAGGGGATATTGCTAGCCATCTTAGAGGATTCCTACCATAGAGAGCTATGCAAAAAATAAAATTGTCAAGTTACCTGGTGAGAATGGGATCGGACCAACGAGTATTATATAATTCAAATATTTTATAAGCTCAGGAATGTATGTAAAGGTAGACCAGATGTCCACATCAGTCTTTGATGGAAACCTTATCCCTGGTTCATGCTTTAATGGGCATCTGCCAAAACTTGCCTGATCAACTCTGTTGGACAAACACTCAACTGATTCTCATATTCTTTCTTTAGATATGATAATTCTGTCGTATCTAAACAGACTTTCTTGTCTGTTTGATAGTCTGTCTCTTTAATCTGTCTCTGCACATCTCTGAACTGATCCCTTATGTATTAGTTTTAGAGTTTAGTGCACAGAGAACTATCTTATTTTAGAGTTCTTGTATAGCATGTTAGTGTTCTTACCCACATGTGGTCTAAATACTTGATTCCATTAGATGAGATGTAAAGAAAAGCAATTCCCCACAAAAGTGCCATTTCTTTAGTTAAAAACAATTCTCATACTTACTGAAAACATTTGAGAGCTTTCAATGAAGTTTGACATTTGGTAAGTTTAGCACTAGACCAGCATTTTGGTTCAGCATTGTATAAATGTTAAATCAAGCTCTAGATATTTAGAACTTTATTCATTCACAATTATTTCTCTAAACAAATATAATTTTATTAAAATTACTGTATTAGTCATGCTATAAAAAATAGAGAAACATAAATATGCTCAACTTTTAAAAGAAAGATGATTTTTTTCTGCCAAAATTAAAAGAAAATAACTAGGCTCTGATAAGAACTACCATTCTAATTGCCACCTTTGGTTTGTTCTCTAGAGATAACACATACATTTTTTTCTGAAAACTCAATTTATTCACTGCAGATTTTGCTTGTTTCTTGCAGTTCTAAAGGATACAGATGCTTGATTTGAAAGATCCTTGTTTCTCTTCTCTGCAGTATCTTATTTTTATCAAATAAGGCATCACTTTTTTATGCTCCATTTTTATTAAGCACAGTAGACAATTTTTCCATCATCACTAAGGTTCAGGTATACCCTCAAATGATTTCCTTCCATCCCTATATCTTAGTATTTGTTCTCCCAGAAATGAATAGAAGAATGGAGAAAGTAATAAGGGATTCCATTGTGCTTCTCTTTGCTGAAGTTGGGAGGTCTCACCTTCCAATCAGGACAAGGTAACCTAAGTGCAAAGTACCCCATTCTCACTTGATGGTACATTAACCTTTCTGATGGATTCTCACTTCTTACTAATGAATACTTGATTAGAACACACACACAAAAATACTTTACCATAGTAGACTTAGCAGCAATATAATTTTTCTTTATTTACAGAAACAAAACAAAACTTTAACAATGTCTGTATTCTGCTTGTTTTTGTTTTTCATAAACTTTTAAAAGATAACCTGTGCTTCAAACAGCTAAACAGAACAATAGTTTCTTTACACCAACAAGTGCACATTAGCATACACAGCCCTCACTAACTAACACGTGATACAGTTAGGTAGACTTCATAAACTTTACAATTGTAAATTTACCATTCAAACATAATGGACCAATAGACCAGAATCCAGCTTATATGCATACCCTCAGTCCAGTAAGTTTCATGAATCTGAACCTGGTTTTTCTGAAGAACTCTATTAAGAAAATCACTAAGCATCATCTTACTATCTAATACTTGAATAGGACTTCTCAAAACCTTGCTCCTAAGCAGAAAACATATTTACCATGAGAATACTTCCCATATAATCAGTGAAAAAGTGTAGGTGGATAATGGACAGCATAAATCTTCAACTAGTTATTAATAAATACCTGATATTGGTGACGCATTAAAATTTCATTTCACTTAGGCAAACTGTTTTATTTTTTAAATTTACATTTGAAAAAGTTTACTTATAGAAAAGTTCAAAAATATTAAAACTCTCCTATGCATTTTATAATGATTCATTTATTGTTAATGTTTTGTTCCATGTGCTTTATAATTTTCTCTATCTGCGTAGTATTTTCTGAAGTATTTGAGAGTGAGATGTATAAATCATGGTTCTTTATGTGTTATATTTACCCATACGTATTTCACAGGGTACTTATTAAAAATAAGGATGTTCTCTTATACATAAACACAGCATATTTATCAGCCCAGTAAATATTTCATTGCCACAGTACTTTTATTCAAACTGACATTGACATTCTAATTTTGTCATTTGACCCAGTCATGTCCTTTATAGCATTTATAGCCTTCCTGAATCCAAATTAGGATCACATTATATTAAGTTGTAATTTCTCTTTAGTCTTTTTGATCTTGTGCATTTCCTTGGCCTTTAAATAAAATTTTTAAATTGACATTTTTGAAAAAAACCGTCTTAAGAGAATGTTTCTCATTTTGCATTTGATGTTTCCTCATGATTAGACTCAGGTTGTGTATTCTAAGTCAGTATACTACCCAAGTGACGTTGTGTTCTTCTCAAGGTATAATATCCAAAGGCTCATAATATCCATCTTCCCCTCATTTTGTAATGCTACTTTGATAGTTCCTTCTGTATGTATTTATTGAGCACTTGCCAGGTTCCAGGCAATGTTCAAGGTGCTAGAAATACACAAAGTCATATGGTATGTTACCTACTCTTAAAGAGATTATAGCTAGATTTTAATCAATTTCTCTAGGATAGCAAAGCTGTATAAGTATTGGCATAGTGAAAACAACTTAGGAGAGGACAAGAGTTTGGATCCTATGACAAGTGTTGTAACAACACTTAGGTCCTAGTAATACAGTGTATGGGATCCAAACCCTATCTGCATGAGTATAGGCTGATCGTTCACAACTAAAACATTTTGTCAGAGGGCTAATTTTTTAACAGGAAGTATAGACTTGCCTGTTCCCTGTTGAATAGACAAATCACAGGCTGCCCAGTGAGGTTTCCTTCTAGCTCCCCAAGAACTAAAGTCTAGTTCCACCTGCTCCAATTTGTCAAATTGTCAAAGTTCAGGTCTCTCCCCTATTAGTGTGCTTACCTGGAGTCTAATACAAAGTTTCTTCACATGTAAAGGACAGGGATTCACTTTCATTGTTTTTGTCTAAAAATGTGGTTACCTTTTAACCTGTATGTCATAACTTTAGATAATCCCCTGTTCTCAGACATGTTTTAAACTAGACTGTGTTCTCTCATGCACTTTCTTCTTTGAAGAAAACTGAAAAATATTTAAAAGCAGTTCTCAATTATAAAATTATTTTTGTTTGCAATATTAGCTGCAGTCAAGAGCTTTACTTCATACTAGCCTTGTAATAAACATATTATCTACTCTGATTTCAAATGAGCTGGGCCATGTTGGTCTACTAAGTAATCTATTATCTATTGCTTGTACTAGTATGTTTGTCTTGTATAGACAGAATACCCTGGTTGATGTGCCTTCTTACACATAGTCCGTGCCCACTCTCTAGAAAGGCACTGGGTGCTTATAGAGAAAGCATTCAAAAGGGATCTGAGATTCAGTCCTCTCTCACTTTGACCCAGCTCTGTGGGCCTCAGGTTCTGCAGCTATCACCCTGAAATACCTAAAATTCAAAATCTGTTACAACTTTTTCAGTTTTTACTTTTTCACTATATTTGAACACAACCTTGACTATAACTTCTGGAAATCACGGATACTATTATTATCTGCATTTCATGAGAAGAAATGATATTTACCCAGTATTCTCTTGTAAAAGAGCTTGTGCTGAACATCAATCTCTCTTAAAATATTTCTCATGTTAAATGTAGACTTTGTGTCTCTGCTTCTTTGCCTCAGCAGTAGCAGAATGTTCTTACTCTAAATATAAAATTATAAAAAAAGCAAGAAACAATATTTTCTTTAATTAGCTTCTTCCTTTAGGGGTTTTAGAAGAAGGGTTATGACTTGACAAAGATCCTTCCCATCTGTTCCTGTTTGTTTGCTTTTATTTTGACTTCCTTTCGTTGTCTTATCAAATATCACATGAATCATTAACATTTGTTTTCATCATTTGTTTTGGTTTCCCTTACTTTAAATGATTAAGACATTCTGTTGAGAGAAGCTCAGGGTTACTATATTTCATATTGACCTAATATTATTTAAGTAAATATTAAACTTTCTAGATGTATGATCTTATATGTTTGCCCTCCATTATGTTCATATTTTCCTCAGCTCTGGAGGAGTGAGATATGGGCACATGCAACTGTTTTGTGAAAGCAGCAAACTTCATGAGATTACAGGTGTCTGGATATAAGTTTTGAACAAATAGATGCCATTTTTAATAAAACTACTTTCTAACAGGAAATGTAATTTATTAAGCCCTTTGTGCTAGAGACAAGTAAGAGATCCTTGTGGATGTTTTTGCAAGGAAGTTCTATTCAAAACTGGAGTATATACTATTTGCCTACTGAGTAATACTTTTCAGTAACATACTCCCTTGTTAATGATTCCACTTCGTTTTCATACAATGAAAGCACTGGATTTCTGGTGTCAAGTAATTTGAAATTATTCCAATTTGTATGCCATCTTCTAATATAAAATCTCATCATATATTGTGATTGTTATTGAACAAACATCATTAGTTTTTTAAAGTAAATGATCAAGCTATTCAATACTTTAGTTTTATATATGGAATAAAAGCTAAATTATATATCTGTCTATATGTATTAGATGTTACAAATAACTACATATAACAATAGCTGCAAAAACATTAAATCAGTGTATATGTATAACTGAATCACTTTGCTGTACACCTGAAATTAACACAACATTGTAAATCAACTATATTCTAATATAAAATAAAAATTAAATTTAAAACAGAGCAAACTTAATTCATGAACACAAAACAAAACAGAACTGGAAATTTTGTGACATTCTCCATTTCTCCCTCCTCATCCACAGCTAAAAAATAACAGATAGAATCTTTATATTTAATGGTCTGAGTCGAAGATTTCAACTTTAATGTTAAAACCTGAGATTCATTTTTATCAGGAGTTTAAAATTTTTTTCTTTAACTCATCTATAGATCCAAATCTGCATAATAACAGTAAGCAGCATACAAAAATTCACACCTGTAATAAACTACTCAGTGATCTGGATACTTTCTTATACACCAAATTAGAGCTGTAAACATCAAATCACAATGAACTCTGGAACTATTAGGAATTTGTAATCTAAATAGTTTCAGTCAGTGCCTACTCCCACATGCTTTTAATTAGAAGAGACTTTTTAATTAAGTACTCCCATGCACAAAGTGTCACTTGATGATTTTTGTCACATCAACCTCCCTTACGAAAGCAAATAATCATTGTGTCAACGGAAGATATTTTCTCTGAAACCAAACTATAAGAATTTTAGTTCTGATTTCAAGTTGTTCAATTGAGGCTCTGCATACTAAAAGGAAACCTCTGTTTTCTGAGAAAATGGTGAGGAACAGATTCACAAAGCAAGGAGACTGATGGTACCAAGGTGTCCAAGAGTCAGTCCCTTACCCCTGCAAATCAGAGACAGGGTATTTCCTCCAGTGATCTTGCAATTGCTTACTAGAGGAAGTGACATAACAGAGTAGATTTGGGTTCACACAAATATCTAATCACTGCACTTCCATTCACTAGCTCTTTGAAAATTTGCAAGATAACTTAACCTTTTTGAGCCTTAATATCCTATTTGTAAAAGGCACTAAAAATACCTATTTTATTGAGTTGTTGAGAAGTTTAGATTTAAAATCTATAAAGTGCCCTGAACACAATAGGTGCTTAGAAAATATTAGCTATACTGTTGATAATCATTATTGCCTTTATTGCCAATTTACTTGATCTTAAAAAAGTTCCCGGGCTTTCCTGGTGATGCAGTGGTTGAGAGTCTGCCTGACGATGCAGGGGACGCGGGTTCGTGCTCCGGTCCAGGAAGATCCCACATGCCGCGGAGCGGCTGGGCCCGTGAGCCATGGCCACTGAGCCTGCGCGTCCGGAGCCTGTGCTCCGCAACGGGAGAGGCCACAACAGGGAGAGCTCTGCACGCGTACCGAAAAAAAAAAAAAAAAAAAAGTTCTTATCCGTTTGAGATATCAAGGAATGATTGTTTCATAAACCCTGCTCAGCATCAGGAAAACATATTTTTCTCTGGCCAACAAATGCAGAAATAAAGACAATATAGGAAATGGTGAGTAGCTGTGAGATTATCTAGTTAGAAAGGAAGTGTAATGCACATAGGGCAGCCATTAAAACAAAACATAAATAAGCCTCTGAGTTTCCAGATGCAAACAAACAACACACTTCTGAATAATGAAGTCTTAGCCATGAAAATACTCAGGGATTCCAATAATCTCCATCCTGTGCTTGTTTTTACAGGGCCTTCTCTAGGGCTCCATCACTTTGCCTGCTGTTTAAAGAGTAGGGGAAGGAAAGATTATTGGCACCATTATTACAGAACATAAAAAAACATGGCACAGTTTGAATTATGGGCCCATGTTTTCTTTCTAGCACCCTTGCCATTCAACTTGCTCTCCAGTGGTTTGTTATCAGAAGTCTGAGATAAACCCACAGTCCCATAACTCAGAAGCCTGCTGGTAGCTCTCTGGGTACATCCATAAGTGGTTATTTGCTGCGGGTTGGTGGGCCAATATAACTTCTCTGGATCAACATAAAATTACTTTAAACCTTTTTTTTCTTACAGACTTTGAATTATCCATAAGTATGTTTTAATAAAGATGACAAAATTATATGGTAGAATTGCCTTGAAAGTTAGGCTCCATAGACAAAGGGAAAGGGAGTTACTCTGTAGGGTCTGTCTATGCCTGGTATGTTTCTGTTTCCAGGTAATTCTAAGGCAGATAATCTCTGATGTCTAAGTATTATTTAATCATGAAAATGCCTTAACTATACCAGTTGGGATCTATTTTATAGCTGGCATCGTTAATGCTTGATGCTTTTGTCCATCTGTTAGGAACATTAGTCAAAAATTTAAAGAGACATTTATTAAAAGTAGATTATTATAGTAGATCAAGTACTGAGCACATAAATACAATGTATATAATTTTTATAAGCATGCTTTGTATATGGTCTAAAGGATCTTATAAAATATTCATGCTATAATTTTAATTAATATATTTTTATTTAAAAATTTAGTTTCAGACAGACTTTAAAATTTCTAACATGCTAAAGGGAATTATTTTTAATACGTAAGCATAAGTAATTGATTTCTCTGAAACTTAGACATTTGAGACTGCATTAAAACTTTTAAGGCAAGCATCATACTGAAGCATTCTCCTTCTGATACTGATGGAAAAGAAATATGGCTGCTGCTTTCGTGGGTCTCGCCATGTAAGAAGCTTCCCATACATAACTTCAAAGTGAGACAAAGTGCTATGGAGTTAATTCTTAGGGTGCTTGTGTTGCAGAGTAAATTGGAGACTCTATATAGAGAAGTTTAATAGATGGGAGCAACAATGTAAGCGGGTAAGAAGGAGGTACTTATCTTGAGGCATCTAGAAGGAATAACAGGTCTGAATACTCCAAAGCAGTGCAGAGCTTGGTGTGCCATATGTAGAATGGCACACCATTCTACGTTAAGGAGAGCCAGGGTCACTGACTGAGGAAGAGGGGAAGCATATAAGGTTAGAGAAGAAAATCAGTAGCAAATTATATAGCACTTGGGTGGAGAATTTGGCTAGTGGACCTTTTAAAACAATGATTCATACTTAATGAATGATTTCTATATATCCGTTCTTTGCTACTACATTCCTAATACTTAATACGCTATAGACATCACAGAAGATTAGAAAGCAATTTTTCAAGACTTTAATTTTTTTCTTTAACAAACATTTTTTTTTGGCTGTGCCCTGCGGCTTGTGGAATCTTAGTTCTGCGACCAGGGATCAAACCTGGGCCCCCAGCAGTGGAAGAGAGGAGTTCTAACCATTGGACCACCAGGGAATTCCCATATTTTTTTTTACTTTAATGTACAAAGATTTTTTAAAACTCCATAGACTGAAATGTTAATTTTGAGAAAATAATTTCTTTTCCACAAGTATGTTGAAGGACTTCACTGAATAAAATTTGAATTTGGGGGAAATTGAGAATGTTTCTCTCCCCCTGTCTAATCCTAGGAAACTTTGTCTATTTTTTTTTTTTTTTTTTTTTTGTGCTATGCGGGCCTCTCACTGTTGTGGCCTCTCCCGTTGCGGAGCACAGGCTCCGGACGCGCAGGCTCAGCAGCCATGGCTCACGGGCCCAGCCGCTCCGCGGCACGTGGGATCTTCCCGGACCGGGGCACGAACCCGTGTCCCCTGCATCGGCAGGCGGATTCTCAACCACTGCGCCACCAGGGAAGCCCAACTTTGTCTATTTAAAAAAAAATAAGAATGAGAATGATATCCTCAACTTAAGTGAATACATGATAGAAATATTGAGATAATTGGAAAGAGAGAGAAGTAGGGATAAATTAAATAAGGACTAAAAATTAGAAAATTTTGGTTAAAAGCATCAATGTTCTACTTCTTTAGTTATTTCTATGACTAAATTTTAAAACAATTTAGTTGCTTTTCTTAGTACAAACATTAAGTTCAAAACTATCTTTTAAAAGGTCCAGTTTTTAGCCACATGATACTAAGAATATGAAAGAAAAGTTTCAGTTTATTTTTATAGTATTAGTTTATTAGGTTTATTTATCTACTTTGTATAAATCACATGAAAACTATATCTGATGTATTCATTCATTCATTCAAACACATTTTATTGAACATACACTGACTGGGTGCTTAGACTACATTAATAAGCCAAACAGCATTCCATAACATGTTGGAAGTAATAGTCCAACTGTACAAACTAGGCTAAGTTAAAACATGTTGTAGGAATATACAACTTCGGCACACCAATATTTCTGTGAAGTAGAAAAATAGTTTAACATTGGTTTTTAGCTCCTTACTAATTATTGTATCTACCACAGATTATGTATAAGCACTCAATTAGCTTAACGTTGATGGTGAAATCAGCAAATATTTAGACTCTCTATTTCCTAAATTTACTGTAGGCTGTTTCTATTTCCTTACGCTTTAATTCTTGAAGCTATCAGACATTTTTCAAACATTTACATTGTATAATACATTAAAAAAATTTTTGGAAAACTTTACTTTTCTGATTAGCTTCTACTGTAGATATTAAAACATGAAATTTAAACATATTTTGTACAAACATTTCCAAGGTTTAGACCACACCACAAAGTGGACAGTTGGGAGAGTGTTACATTTGGGAAATAGGCTTATGCTTTGTTTTGTTTGTCCTCTGGATTTTTAATTTCTTATTTTTGCTTCATTCAAGTGGGTTTATTGAAGATTTGATTTACTTTTCTTTTTCACATAGCTGTGTGTTTCTCAATAGCTAAAAGCTGTGTAATATATTAATATTTAATTGTTCATTTAATCTCACTTCTAGGTAGTAAAGGCTATAGTTCATTGATATTGATGAAATAACCCAAGTGGATTTCACATAAATAGCAACAAATGTGCACAACAGTTACATTACACGGTATATTTAACAACACCTCTAAGAAGTAAGATGGGAGCTCAGCCTTTCCTGATGGAGATATATCTGAGTGCATTCAAAGAAAATTTGGTTCTGCAAGCTTAGAGGAAGTAATTGTCATTCAACAGAAATCAACTAGCTTTGCATATCAGTAAAACACATACACACACTCTTATCTATTTTCTGAGTGCTCTGTACTGATATCAACATAGCAAATATATATTTATGAGAACTAGAAACGTATTCTTTTCAGTCACTTAAATTCAATGTAACTATGAAATTAACTTTGAGAATATGTGAAAAATGTTACTTCCTAAATAAGTGAAGATAGAATAAAACCCACAAATTTTATATCAGGCTATGTAGTTTTTATATTCACATTTGTCCCCCAGATGTCATATAAGTAATTATTTTTTGTTGTTCATTTTTAGATGGAAGACTGTATTTGAAAACTACTGTCATGTACTGAATCTTTCCTGTTGAAGAAGTCCATGTTATAGTAAAGAACTTTGCAGTCAGACATTCGTCATTGGAAAGTTCGGGAAAAAAATTAAGTCCTTTTAAGGGAACTTCCTCAATTTTGTGTATTAATGTTCTTTAAAAGTTTAAGTATTCTACAAAAAAAAAAAAGTTTCCTTCATTGATTTTCACCTGTGGTTCATACCAGAGACCTGAGAATGTTTGTAAATGTACAAGTATCAAACTTCTTACAGTTAATAATTGCAACTTTGCTGCTGGACACTTGTATATGGAGTCAAAGGCAGGTCTCAATAAGACCTAGCTTTGTTTTTTTAATGGAATGAACCATTTTCCTCTTCTGAAAATTCTGTATCTGAGCACATCAAGAGACGCTTGTAGCACTGGTCACCCAGACTTACAGAATTATGTCCTCCAGAAACCAGCAAGAACACTTGGAAATGAACTTGTAGGGGACATAGAGGATTCCTAAAAAATCAATAAATCAAAGAGTAATATTCTGTTACATTCTATTTTAAACTCTCTAATTGTGGGTTTTCTCCTGAAGATTTTTGTTCATGTACTTTCCAAAAGACCAACAAATGGATACTGACAACAACCCCATGAAATAACATTTTTTGCATACCTGAAAAGAAACATTGGAATAAGCCAAAAGGTTTCACCGAAGGTCTTTTTTCCTTAAAAATATATAAACGTAACATGTTTTCATTCCAAACTGGTAGTGGTATATAGAATTTAAAATGATCATTCTTCTTCTTCTTCCAACTGTTGGTCACATGTACAGTATATAAACATAAAACATACAAGGAAGGTATTATGTATGCAGTAGTATACTAGAGTTTAGGAAAATGAAAATTTTAGAAAATACGTTTTGTCACCCTGTTGGTCAGAAAGACACCTTTCTGGTTTTAACGCATGCAGGCATGTAAATATTTGTCTGGAGTCACAGTATTAATGAATGAGATCTTAAGCATCTGGTGACATCAGAACTCTGTGTCAGCCACTTTTATTTGTATATTGAACCCTAGTTAGTGCCCCAAACTGCACTATTGAGAATGGATTGTGGCTGAACAGTAAATCAAAACACCAGAAATATTTTTATATGTTAATGTCATATTATGTTAATGTTGCTGAAAGACAAAACCTAACAAACCCTTGATCCTTGATGTATCAGTCCAATACCATGTAGCGCTGAGTGATAAAGTTAAAAAGTGTTGTGCTTCCCACCCTGGTCAGAGGGAAGGGTGCCTACGTGTTATTTTCACTGTCTTTTTGAAAGTTACACTATGTGTTTTCACTTTTGTGCAGATAACTGGAAGTCAAGCTGCGAACAGTGCTTATTATTACATGCTGAAGTTACCTTCTCTTTGTTTTTACCTATTTGGAGTTACACCTTTAAAGACTGATATGTGAATCAGTATAGTTGCTGGACATTTTATGATTTTGCTGTCATCTTACAAGTTTATGATCATAACATTATTTATTACCATAAATAGCAAAATCTTAAATGACCAAGAAAACTAGCTTAAAAATGTTTAAAGATAGTTCTCATTGGGTATTAATGATTTGAAAAGAAATTAACGTTATAGATACACTGGCACTAAGCTTCTATAGTTTTTTAGGTCTTCCTTGCAATACTGGAACATATTTCTTTAGTGTAGCTCGCTATTAACCAGCTAAGACCATTTTTAATGCAATAAAAAGGTTATATATACAGTTCCTATTTTTAGCTTGCTTAAAAGGGAGCAATATTTTTATTTAAAACACTGTTAGTAAATGCTTTGTAGAAACTTGGTTTTCTAAGCATAGTTCTTCCATAACCTTCTTTTGTTATTTGAGCACAAGAGATTCTATTCCTTGTTGTATGTATCTCTTGTTTTTCCCTGTATGCAGTCTTTAAAGGATTACAACACTTAAAATCAGAGGAACTTGTGGCAAGCTTTTGAATCATACATTTTTTGAAAGTTTTTTTAAAAGCCTACAACTTCCATAAGTAGTAAAATCAGCCATTTCTCTGCTTCTTGCATAGAGTCACCTGTTAAGTAGGTTAAATAGTTTTAAAATACATACTTTCCAGACCTTTGAGAATGTTTTAGTGTTTGGTTCGCTATAAAAGGAAATTTTAGCAAGAATTAAAGAAAAAAGCTATCAGCTATATGCTAAGAGAGAATCTTACTAACATGTTGTAAATATTGCAAGTCATGAAATGTTATTTTAAGTCTGTAACTTAAGTTTTTCCCCCCTTTATTAGTTATACAGGTTGGTTTAAAATTTTTTTTTTTTGGTTTAAACAAGTAAAATTGTGCCCATTTTATGGTTTCCATGCTTTTGTAATCCTAAAATTATTAATGTCTGGTTGTTCTATATTATAACCACATTTGCACTCTATGCAAGCCCTTGGAACAGAACATACTCATCTTCATGTAGGACCTATGAAAATTGTCTATTTTTATCTATATATTTAAAGTTTTCTAAAAATGATAAAAGGTTATTACGAATTTTGTTGTACAAAATCTGTACAAAAATCTGTTTTTACATCATAATGCAAGAATTGGAAATTTTTCTATGGTAGCCTAGTTCTTTGAGCCTGGTTTCAATGTGAGAACCACGTTTACTGTTATTGTATTTAATTTTCTTTTTCTTTTCAACAATCTCCTAATAAAACTGTCTGAAATCTCCCTGTGACTTTATTTACAGTTCTTCTTTATTAAATTTTGTGAAATGCATAGCACTGAAGGAATATTCACTTTCTAATGGGAGGCATCTCAAAACAACATAAGTCAGCTCTTTACAATGTGAAGGGAACAATGCTCCGTGATTTTATTTAACATGAAACTGCTTCTATCTCTAATATGAATTACTGTGGTGAAAAACATCATAAAAGCACACTCTGTAGTTATTGTTTAACAAGCAGATTTTCCATATTTTGTTTCTTGCCAGCTAAGCAAACTGCCCACATATACATGATTTATTTATGTACATTTCTCAGTTTATGAAGCTGTTATTTGTACCTTTTTCTTTTATATTCTTATATTCCCATGATTCTTATTTCACTAAGCTTTGTGCTGAATAATGTAAAGTAGACATGTTGATGGAACAAAATATATTATTCCCATATCTATAAGAGTGTAGATTTGTAACTCTAACTCAGTGTTTTGCTTTCAGTCTCTATCATTGGAAAAAAATGCCTTTAGAAACTTTGCAATTCCTATAGCCTTTAATAATATATAAACATTTTAATCAATCCAAAATGCAGCACTCAAAGAAATATTGGGTTACTATATCTGTGAATACTCTAAACATTCCCAAAAGAATGGAAAATGAATTTTTTTCTGTCTAAAGAGATTATTTCAATGAATTAACAAATTATGATTTATCCCTAATAAAACCTCAAATGTTTATGTGACCATTACAAACACATTTTTGTCTTCTGTCCTCATATGTTTTTGTCAGTTAAGACTTGTACTAGAACATCATACAGCCTCTGGATGTTAGTGGCATTTGGTGATGATTTAAGGTTTCTCCCCATGTGTTTTCATTGGCATTAGCAAATTTACAATATGAACAAAAGTTATTTATTACTAGAGGAGAGTAAATTATAAAGTTACATGGATTGCATTTTTAAAAATTTATGTATTTATTTATTTTTGCTGTGTTGGGTCTTCGTTTCTGTGCGAGGGCTTTCTCTAGTTGTGGCAAGCGGGGGCCACCCTTCATCGCGGTGCGTGGGCCTCTCGCTGTCGCGACCTCTCTTGTTGCGGAGCACAAGCTCCAGACGCGCAGGCTCAGTAATTGCGGCTCGTGGGCCTAGTTGCTCCGCGGCATGTGGGATCTTCCCACACCAGGGCTCGAACCCTTGTCCCCTGCATTAGCAGGCAGATTCTCAACCACTGCGCCACCAGGGAAGCCCGAATTGCATTTTTACATATGGGAAGTAGGGATGTTAATAGGATTAAAATATTATTGTAAATGGCATTGTAAATATAACACTTTGCCTCATGTGTAGGCTTGGTGCTAACATTTATCTTTCCTATGTACACCTGGTATATAAAAGCTGAACCAAACCTCATTTATTCCTTTAAACAGATTCATTAATAAAGCCTCTATTCTGCACAAAGCACTGTGCTAAATGTTGTAATGAATGAAAACATAGCTGTTTTCCCAGAGGAGCTTATACTTTTGTTGGAATAGGAAGTCTTACTTTCAGCAAGAGAAGATTCACTCAGCATCTTTTAGACTGTCATGGATATAGAGCTAGTATTAAGAGGGCATTGGCTTAGACTCCTTCCTACTAAGTGGTAACAATCTAGTGACCCATTTTGTACCTTCACCTTCTAGCGACTAATGTAAGACAGTTTGGGCGTCAGACAATTCTGTAGAGATTGAGAAAGGGGATGGATACAGTTTCCCCTAGGTAAAACACCATACTAGTTATTCTTTTCATGTTATTTTTCATGTATTTCGGTCACATCACTCTTCTTACCAAGGCTCACAAACTTTGTTTTAAATAAATAGCCTGTTTGCAAAACCATCAACAACCAATAAATTCCTAATATTCAGATTATTGAGTATAGAGGTACAATATTCAATTCTTATCATCCAGCATCTATGTGGCTAGGGCATGTAATGATCTAAAGTGATTCAACCACAGAGCATAAATTCCTAAATGCCAAATGAGTGTGTTAGGTAATGAGTGACATTTGTAGTGGCAGCATCATTTACAGTTATAGGTTAATGAGCTAGAGATTTTGGCTTGCAATATTGCATCTGTTAGGACCTCTTTGGTTGGCTATAACAAAATGAATTCCTGCAAGTCTAAAGAGCAAAAGGAATTGGTTAGGAAGGCAGAGGGGTGCACATGGGACCTCAAGCCAGGATTGCAACCAACCCCCAGGGACCAGGGTTCCTCTTCAACTTTCATCTTTCTGCTCCTCTCAGCGACTCTGCTTCTTTCTCCTCTCATTGCAGACATATGTGTTCCTCTTGGTTCCTCTACTCTTCAGGAATATAAGACCCCACCCACCGAACTGAACCAATCATTTTCTCTCTCTTGTCTTAAGTCAGAATCCCTGAGTTCTAATTGTCTGGAGCCAGAGCACATGGCAGTAAGGTAGCTTGGCACTACAAATAGATGGATCTGAGGAATTTTAGAAACTACTGTGTCCAATTAAATTTGAATCTTGGGGGATTGGGGCTGTGGCATCAGGATTTTTAAGTTCCTAGGGTGATTCTAATGAGCAGCTAAAGTTGAGGACCACTGTCTGGGAGGATGGCAAGTATTACATAGAAAATGACTGGTGGGCCTTCTGTTGTGGGGTAAGGGGGGTAGTTGGAGTGAGTGGGGGCCATTGTGAGCTGTGCAGACACTATAAAAGCCGACTAATAATTCTTTAAAATCATAAAAATTACATAAAATCTATACACTAATTCATATATTTAAAAAAAGTAATTCTAGCATTGTGAACCTAATTCTGAATTGAATATAAATTTACAAACCCCCAGTCAGTTTTAATAGAAGTCACATTATTTTTTCCAGATAAAATTATTGATTAATATGACCTTAGAACTAACTACACAGGGAGGGAAAAATTCCATTTCAATCATTACCGAAGCTTCCTCCCTCTGCATGACCTCAGTCCACACATTTTTCACAGTCCATACCATTTGGGGAGAACCCCTCGAGTTTTCATGCCTAGAATCTAGTTTTCGAGAAGCTGATCTAAGCCCTTCCCTTTGGAGAGACTTCAGGTTTGTGGGAGAAAAAATTACACAGTGTGGTGTAATTCTCAATGTGGAGGAGAGGAAGGTTTAAGACAATTAATTTGTAATTGGGAAATTACATGTGAAAGGAGGTAATGTTTCGATGCTTTATTTGAACTGGTAAAATGTCAATCAGCACAAGTAGACTTGTGGTAAGTTTTGCATATAGA
This sequence comes from Kogia breviceps, assembly GCF_026419965.1. NCBI lineage: Eukaryota > Metazoa > Chordata > Mammalia > Artiodactyla > Physeteridae > Kogia > Kogia breviceps. The sequence continues at coordinate 46,518,187 of NC_081325.1, read as the reverse complement.
ACGTAATACCTGGAGTGACCACCGAAAGTGCTGTTATCAATATATATGCTCTACAAGAATATAGATAAATCAAAATGTAATTCAACACTGTAGTATGATTAGCTCCCAGATAAAAAGTAAATACTTTAGGGTAATTCATCAAGAACTTTAAGATAACTTTGCTAGTAGTTTCCACCTCTCTTAGGCACTTTGGCTGCTCTTTCAACAATGCTAATTGTGTGCCAAACTTTGTCTACTTCTACAGATTAAGGTAAGTTGGTTGATACATCTCTAGCACAATGCATCTCTATTTTCTACTTATCGGGTGTACTCACATCAAATAATATATTTCAAACTGATTTTTTTTAATGTAGAAACTGAAATGGTAACTATTAAGTTGTTAACATTTGTTTTTATTTTTTTAATTTAATTTTTATTTTATATTGGAATATAGTTGATTTACAATGTTGTGTTAGTTTCAGGTATACAGCAAAGTGATTCAGTTATACATATACATATATCCATTCTTTTTCAGATCATTTTCCCATTTAGGTTATTGCAGAACATTGAGTAGAGTTCCCTGTGCTATACAGTAGGTCCTTGTTGATTATCTATTTTATATATACAGTAGTGTGTATATGTTAATCCTAAGCTCCTAACTTATCCCTCCCCCAGCAACATTTGTTTTTTAGAAATCCCATTGTTAACTTCTACCTCTGCCTCAAGTGTGGGGAGCTGATGTTGATACCAGTCAGTCCTTTTTTACTAACTCATCTTTTTAGATTTACAAAGGAAAAGAGTCTCCCATTGAGATGGATCTCTTTTTAAGTCCATCTGGTTGTTACTTGCCTCGGTTCATTTATGATGAATGATTTTTGGCTCCTTCCATTAATAAATTTTGATGCTTCTTAGTATATGCTTTACATGCTTTGCTTTCACTTTTCCCGCAGATAGCTACTATGAGATAATAGGTACACAACAGGGTCTAAATGAATATTCTTTACCCCAACAAACACCTTTAATGTTGGAGCATTGTTCCAAATGCAGCCAACCCTCCTTGTACCTTTGTCACAACAGTGAGCCAGACACACATTTCTACCAGGTGAAATTCCAGCCTGAGATAGACACTGGTCCTCTGTGTCCAATAACCTCAGATCCTCTGAGTGGTCCTCTTGAGGTCTCTTTAGATTTTAGATGAAAGACAGACACCTGTCACCTCCTGTGGGTGATTGGAGGGGATTGGACCTGGAAAAAGCCACAGCCCTCAACAACAACAATCTGTTTACCTCAATTCTTTACCCCATGACTTTCATCTCTTTTACAATCTGTAGGTGTATGGACAGCTGAGGCCACAAAAGTAGTTTTCAGATAGCTATTTGCAAGCTCTGCATGTTGATCTTGCATCTTACCTTGGAAGGTGGTATCCATTTTATTCATTTGTTGATTAATTTATCAAAAATCACCTTTAATATTTTGGAGATAATTATAGATTAAATGCAGTTATAAGAAATAACAAAGAGGCATCCCATATACACTTCACACATTTTCTTCAAGGATAACATTTTGCATAAATATAGTATAGTGTCAAAACCGGGAAATAAACATTGATATCACCTACCAACTTTATTCAGATTTCATCAGATTTACATGCACTCATTTGTGTGTGTGTTATATATGTTTAGTTCTGTACAATCTTATCACAAGTGTAGATTCCCAGATACAGAATATTTCCATCACAGGAATCCCTCATGCTACATTTTTATAGCTACAGTCACTAACTTCTCTCCCTACCTTTCTGTATAAGTTAGGGTTCTCCAGAGAAACATAACCAATAGTGTAAATACACACACATATAGAAATGTACATGTTACCAGGTCCTGTAGAGTATGTAGATCCTTCAAATGCCCCCACCCTTATTCCCCCAGTGGACCCTGGGGCCTGTAGAGAGGGAGTAGGTGAAATTCCCTCTGACGCCTGGTATATAGTTGGGTCTAAGCCACCCACATGGATTGCAGCTGCTATTCAGCCCAACACATACCATGTGGATGAAAAAAAGAAGGAACTGCAGCAGCCAGTGGGCTGAACTCAGAGAGGTTTGATTGATGATCAGTCCAGCCCAGGACATTGACCCTTTGCATTAACAATTAGGCTGTTCCAAAGGGATTAACTTTATGACTTGGACACTGAGAAACTGAGGGGTGGATGATCATGAATAAGCCCTGTGGGGTCAAAATATGTGGAAAGATGCTTGGGTTATCTTGCAAGAGACTGAGACAGTCCTCACTATTTCAACCCACTGGTTCATCCCAGCCCTAAGCTGTGTATGGACCCTACCAACTTATACTTCAGTAAATACAACAGGTTAGGTACACAGAAAATCAGCCAGCACAGTGCCTGATTTCAATGGTGTATTGTCAAGGATGCCGGACTGCCCTTGAAATACACTGACTTGGTTAATGCAGTAACAGAATGTCCTGTATATTCTATTCAATGCCCAAGGCAACTGCCAAATGAGTCTGGCACCACCAGAGTTCCCAACCGGTGAGAAACTGGAAATTGATTATATTGGCCCCCTCCCTCTGAGTGAGTGTTCTAAATAGGCCCTGGCTTGTATGGATGCTATATCTGGCCTAACCCAAGCTTTGCTTTGTTGTTGGGCAAACCAGGCTGCCACCATTATGGGCTTAGACAAACTGAATACAATGTACCAATACCCTGGTGGAATCGACAGTGATCGTGGGTCATATATTAAAGGTCATGCTGTGCAAAACTGGGCAAAAGAACATGACATTGAAAGGAGGCTCCATCTCTCCCATAATCTGAAAACAGCAGGGTTGGTAGAAAGGAAGAATGGAATATCAAAGCAGCAGCTTAAATGACTAACAGGTAAAACTACCTTGGCCAGTGGACTAAGGTGTTATCTTCCACTTTAATACATTCAAATGAGCAACTAGTAGGGTCTACTGCTCCATATGCCAGGCTGGGGACCCCTGTTGAGACACCCAATACTATAAAGTTATGGAAGTCATGGAAAACAACCATTGCCCTTTTTCTCACAGTAGATCAACATGCTATGCTGCTGAGAACACCACATCCCATCATGCCTTGGGAAAGGTATTATCTACTGGAATTTGTAATGGGACAGCCCATTGGGATGGATGTTACTATGCACCCCTGTGTAAGGGGTTATGACTCAGTCTCCACTGGGGTCTTATTGTCCAGCTACAAGCTGATGCTGTTGAAACTCACTATACCTGGAATAGAACACTCACCATGGAAAGATGGAAGAAGGTGGGGGTCTTGGTCTGGCATATCCTACCCCCATTCCATCTCCTCACACCTGACAGTGCTGCCCCCCTCCACCAACGTGTGTCATATGCACAAACAAGTCATGTTCCTAAAGTGCCACCTCCCTCTCCTTGAGGCCAGGTGGACATGCTCTGCTTCCCGCTGGTATGATTATTTAGCAATCATCTTTATTCCCTCCACTGGCCTGGAGGACATTATAACCCTTACTAAATCCACCCAGCAAGCCTTGAATGAGAACCAGCAAAACCTGTCCTTACTGAACACCGAAATGTCTCTGAGAAAAGCTGTCCTCCAAAACTGAATGGCCTTGGACATTATCACTGCCTCACAAAGAGGCACTTGTGCCATTATCCAAACAGACTGTCGTATGTCCAGACCTGAGGAGTCTGCTCATGTATCATCTTTATTAAATCAAATGAGGATGAAAGTGAATTTCCTGAATGATCCAACCCTCAGTCTAGGGGACTTAGTAAATCAGTGGTTTTATCATGAGGCCCAGTCTAGGGGACTTAGTAAATCAGTGGTTTTATCATGAGGCTCTTGGTGGGAAAAATTGTTACTCATTTTGCACGTGCCTATATTTGCATATGACTATATTGTTGCTGTGCAATCTGCCTCCAATGCAGCCAGAGAGCCGCCAAATGTGCCACCTCCATTCTAATAAAACCCCTTGCTGACTGTTCAGGGCACATTGCAGAAAAGGGGAACATATGAGATTGTATGGGCCAGTCACAAGGGGCAGAGTTTTGAAGGAGGTTATTGAGAAGACGTGACTAGTTGACCCTTGAGCTGGACCCAGGCAATCGAATGCTCCTTACCCAGCCTCCTGTTCTTGGAATGTATGTTCTGCCCACCATTTCCACTTTAAGACACAGCCTTGAAAAAGTAATGTGTTGTTGAGACCGTCTGGACTGTTTACATCACTGAACCTGGTTAAGGTCTCTATATAACTGTTAAGATTCTAGTGGGTGGGTGCAAAGACCTACTTGTCTTGTAGTCACCCAAGGCAAGCATAGTAAGTAAGTTCCCTTGTTTCTCAAAAGTGATACCTACCAATCTGGAGGTGTCTGCCTTTTTCCTTGGTCTCTCCTTGCCCTTAGTGTACAGGGGACCAGTTTCAGATTATACCTGGGAAATTCTCAAGGTTTCGAGCAAACATTTCTTTTTTAACAGTTGTAAAATATCTTTATTTCATACTCTTCTTGGAAAAAAAAGTATTTTTACTTAGTGTATACTTCTAGGTTCCCAGTAATTTTATCTTAGCAATTTCTATGTTACACTGGCTTCTGGCATCCATTGATATTTTGGAAAGGTAGTTTGAATATTGTTCTTTGTAGGTAATTTGTCTTTTCTCTCTGGATGCTTTTAATAACTTTTATTTGTCTTTGGTGCTTTGCAGCTTGAATATAATGTGTATAAGTACAAACATATTTTTATTTATTATATTTGGGAACTGACGTCCCCCAATAATTGAGGAGGTGTTTTTCTTTAATTTTGAAAATTCTAAGCCATTATCTCTCCAAATAATGTTTCTATTTTTTATACTTTTTGCAACTTTCTGGAATCCTAATTTAGTTCTAAGTTAGACTTTTCTATTAACTTCTAGGTTTCTTAACCTTCATACATATATGCTGTTTCTTTAACTCTGCTTCAGATTTATCTTTCAATCTACTAAGTATACAGTTTGCTATTTAACACTTGCATATAATTTTTAATAGCAATTATTTTATTTTTCTTTTTAGAAATTCTTTTTTTCTTTCAAACCTTCTTAGTCATTCTTAATAGTCCCTCTTTATGTGTTTGGTTCTTTCACTTATTATTATTATTTTTTTTGCGGTACGCGGGCCTCTCACTGTTGTGGCCTCTCCGCACAGGCTCTGGACGCGCAGGCTCAGCGGCCATTGCTCACGGGCCCAGCCGCTCCGCTGCACGTGGGATCTTCCCGGACCGGGGCACTAACCCGTGTCCCCTGCATCGGCAGGCGGACTCTCAACCACTGCACCACCAGGGAAATCCCTTTCATTTCTTTATGTAATGTGATATACATGTATATATATCACACTTTTATTCTGTTTCTAATAATTCAATATCATATTATTGAGGTCTGATTTTACATTCATTGTATTTCTGATTCTCTCTAAGGCCTTATCTTAGTAATTTTAAAAAAAATTTGGTTTGAATTCATGTTTATTAAAACTTTGTGGGAATCCTTTAAAATCTGGTTTAAGAATTTAATACTCCATGGAGAAATTTTATTTCCTTTTGCTAAGTGCCTGGGAACAGTTAATTTAAATTTAAATTTAAATTAACTTAAAGTTCCTAACTTGTAGCCTCTTAGTTCACAGAGTTAGTGTAAATCTGAGTAATCATTTCCAAAGACAGGAGGGTGAGCCTAATTCTCCGGAAGTCTCAAATGAGAATTTCCTTCTCTACCCAGGGCCACAGATGATACAAATATTTTTCCTACATCTGTCTTGGATTTTTTCTACTTGAACCATTTCACTGAGAGTATACTCATTTGAGTTCTAGCTTCATGGGAAGTTCCTCAGTCTGACCTTATTTCCTGCCCCTCATAATCATGATGATTGTAGCAGAAGCTCTGTCACCATGGATTTATAGATGGCTCAGATAAACAAAGGCTTTTGTTCTTGGCCACTTTCCTGAAGGTCTTCTCTTTTATTCTGGCCTCAGAGTGACACCCTCATGTTTTAAATATTTAATCCAGCATTTGTTGTTTTTGTTTTTGTAACAGGGATGTTTCAGTGTGTTGGACTGTTATTATCAGAAGTTAATACTCACTACATAAAACTTAATTTTCAGACTCCTAAAATACAACTTATATTTAATACAAACATTAATCAATCAATTAACAGCAGTTAAACATTCATATATTATTCTATCATTATAAGGAACTAATGCTATGTGTAAAATTCTTAGTGTAGCTTCAGGAATACAATAAATGCTGAAAAATGTCAATTATTATTATTAGAATAACACAAAACATGAAAGACACAATTTTGGACCTCAGGGAGCATATATGCTGTAATAAAATAAAAGGTTAAGATATAAATATTATATGTTGATTGCAATTCTAGAAAAATAATGAATATATATAGTTTTTTTTTTTTTTTTTTTTTGTGATATGCGGGCCTCTCACTGTTGTGGCCTCTCCCGTTGCGAAGCACAGGCTCCGGACGCGCAAGCTCAGCGGCCATGGCTCATGGGCCCAGCCGCTCCGCGGCACGTGGGATCTTCCCAGACCGGGGCACGAACCCGTGTCTCCTGAATCGGCAGGCGGATTCTCAACCACTGCGCCACCAGGGAAGCCCTATATAGTTTTAATATGAACATTTTCACATGAAAAATATTTATTTGACATAATATATACATATATGAACTCTTAAGAAAACCTTCTCCTTCATGATTTTTCAGGATTACCCATTTTTGAAAATGAACACATTATTTTTTTTCCATCAGCAAGTTCCTAGAGTTTGTTGATACTTTTTGAGCACTTACAACTATATTTTGCTTTCATCCTTGATTAAGTCAAGTTTCTGCCAAACATGATGCAGCTCAACATTTCATTTTTTTCCTCCCTCTTCCTCCCTTCCTCCCTCCCTCCCTCCCTTCCTTTCTCTCTCTCTTTCTTTCCTCCTTCCTTCCTTTCTTTCTTCCTTCCTTCTTTCCTTTCTTTCTTTCTTTCTTTCTATTCTACAGAATTTAGAAACAGTAGATAACTAACCTACTAACTTTTTATGTATGTGACAAAAGAATTTTATTTCTTACTTATTGATTTCTGTATTATTATAGCTGTATATTATATCACAACCTATGCTATAAATCACAACACTACACTGTTATTATTTTTGTTAAAACAGTCAACTATATTTTAAGGTAATTTAAATAATGAAAAAGAAATCTAATATTTACTTACAGAGTTATCATTTCCTATTAGCTTCATTCTTTTGGCAAACCATTTTTTTAAATCCAGTATCATTTCTCCTGTGCCTGAAGGACTTCCTTTTACATTTAATTTAGTTTGAGTATGCTGGTGATGAATTTTTTCTATTTTATATGTCTCAAAAGCCTCTTTGCTTTCATTTTTGAAGGACATTTCCATAAGTATAAAATTCTAGATTGACTGTATTTTTTTAAGTACTTTGATTTTACTGCTTTATTGTCTTTTCATGTACATTGTTTTTGACAAGAAACCTGTCCTCTTCCTTATCTTTATTCCACTGTAATGTGTCTTTTTTCTTTCTGTATGCTTTTAAAATGTTCTCTTTATTACGTTATGTGAAATTTGATTATGATATACCTTTGTGTAGTTTCCTTTATATATTTCTCATGTTTGATGTTTGTCGAGATTCTTAGATCTGTTGGTTTATAGTTTTTATCAGGTTTGAGAAATTTGGAGCCAATATTTCTTATAATGTTTTCTTCCAGCCTTTCTCCTTTCTTCAGGTATTCTAATTGTACATATATTAGACTGCTTGATCCTGTCCCACTGTTCAGGCTTTCTTCTGAAATTTTTAATCTTCTCTTAATTTCATCCAGTGATATTTTATCCCAGACATTTTTTTGTTATTTTCTAGAATGGTGATTTGGGTCCTTTGAAAAAATACATTCTGTGTCTAAATATGTTCAATATTTTGGAATGTATGCAATATAATTCTTAATCCTTTGTCCTCTGATTCTAAGATCTACCAGCTCTGTGCAATTTTTAATTGATTGATTTTTCTCCTCCTTATATTTCAAGCATTTCTGCTTCATTGCATGCCAGGTAATTTATTATTATATGCCAGTCTTTGTGAATTTTACTTTATTAGATTCTGGATTGAGTTTTGTTCTTGGACAATGTGTCAGAGTCCTTAGGAACAGGCAGAGTTTCAATGATTCTCTAGGAAAACACAGAGGGCTCAACATATAGTCATATGCATACTCATAATTTATCATGAGGAAAAGATAAAAAGCAAAATCAGCAAAGGAGAAATGCATACGGGGCAAAGTTTGAAGGAAACCAGGGTCAAGCTTTCAAGGGTGCTCCCAGAGTGGAATCACAAAGGGCATTCATAAAGCCCCCAGCAATTAGTTGTGACAACATGTTCCCAACCAGGGAAGTACCCCCAGTCTTTCAAGTACCCAAATCCCATAGTCCTAGAGGGCAAGAATATGTTCAGCCTAAGCCATGTTTTTGTTTAACCAGTTTAGGCACAGTGAATCACTTTTATCAGTTTATGATAGGAACTCTCCACAGACCTAAGTTCCCAGATGCCAGTCAATACCAATCTTGCATGCAGGATGATTGCTATTGAGTTACACAGAAACAGCTTCATTCCTTCCATTCTTGATTTGAATTTTGCTAGGTGGGGCTGGAACACTCTTTTGTTTTGTGGTTAATTATTTCCCACTACTGAAGCAAGACACTTTGAGTACTTTATCCAACAGTGCATGAATTGTAGGTTTCAGAGTCTGGCTTGTAGGAATAGGCACTATTCCACAGACTGGTGAGCCTCAGGTTTATTTCCCTCATATTCTTGTGGGTGTTTCTTTGCCAGTCTTACAAAGTGTTGATCAGGACTGCTGAAAACTCAAAAGAAATACTCTATAGGTATCCTAATTTCTCTCTCTGTGCAATTCTTTCTTTGTTGGTACTCTGTTCTGTGAACTCCGGTCCCTTTGTTCTCCCCAGACTCTGAGGTTCATCTCTTCAATCAGAAAGTCCTGCAGGCTGTGCCTGTCCCCCTCCTTGTGACTCAGACTGAAATCTCTCTCCATGTAGTAAGGCTTAGCAATCTGAACATTTATTTTGTTTATTTTCTTTCTCTCAGAGATCACTGTCTTCTATTGCCAGATGTCTAATGTCTTGAAAACTTTATTTCAAATATTTAGCATGTTAGTTATTTTGGGACTGAAGGATAAATCTAGTCCCTATTATTCTATCTTGGCCAGAAGCTAAGATTTCTCAGGAAACATGAATTTAAATAGTTACATGTCATAGTATAGTATAAAGAAGATATATATTAAATAGCCGCATTTTGAGGTCTATTACCAGATTAGCCTCCAGTTACTCCTTTCTCTTTATCAGATTTTCTTCCTTTTTTTACCCTTGATGGTTCCCATGCTCAGTCATCTGAACATTTTTTAGCAGTGCTACTTCTTATTTTGTTCTCTATATTTGAATGTCTTGAGATTTTTTTGCTCAGAATATATAATTTTTTTTTTTTTTACTAACATTTTACTTATACCATCTAACAAGGCTAGACTACCACCTTCTCTGTCCCACCTTTGTCTTGTTGCCTCCTTTTAATCTTAATTATGAATCAGGTCAGGTGCTAATTTCTTAGGAAGAATTTCTTGATGATCCTTCCTATTCAATTCACTCAACAAAGACCACAACCCTTCTTGGCTTTCTCACAAGGCATTGGACTCTATAATTACATCTAAAATGATTTATAATGCTTTTTTTTCCCCTTTGGCTTTTTTTCTTTGAATGTGAGTCTCTCATGGAAACAAATTCTGTCTTCTTTTGTTATTTATGTCATAAATACCAGCTCTGGGAATGATTTCTAATAGTTGATTAATAAATGTTTGTTAAAATCAGTATGAAATTATGAACTGAACTAGCTCTAAAAAACATTTTCTTTCATCTAATATAACAACTTACTTTATAAATAAAAATGATTGAGGCCCAATGAAAACAACAGTGCAGTTTTGTTAAGTATCCACAGAAAGATGCTTTAGGGCTACAGGAACATGGGGCTAAGCTCCTTGGTCAGGATGGACCAGTGAAGGTAGTAAGGATCAGAGATAAGCAGAGAGCTGGCAGATATAACTGACATGAAGCGGTGAAAATGTACATTGTTGGAGGGCACATGGTGTTGGCAAGAATAAAAAGGCACAATTCTGTGTCTTATAAATTCTTAACCTTAATTTCTTTTATATCCCTTAATGACACTACAGAAAAAAAAGGAAAATTTGAGTCATGTATTTTAGAATGAATACAAATAATGATTATAATAATAATAGTAGTAACTAACATTTATTGCACATTTACTCATGAACTATATGTTAAGTGCCCTCCCAAGAATTTGATTCACATAACCTCCTTTAAGCCTCACAGTAAGCTCTGAGGTAGGCACTTTTGCATCCACATTTTCAAGATGAGGAAGGGAGACTCAAAGAGATTAACAAGCTGTCCTGTGCTCATGCAGCTAGTAAATGTCAAAGCCAAGATGAGGATTTTTGAGGTCAATGGTCTTAACCATTAGTTTATAATAGTCATGACTCTCACTAACTCTTGATAGAAATCCCAGATCAAACTTCCTTGAGCAAAAACAAAAGCAAAAACAAAAAAGGAAAGTTTTTTCAAATCCAGGGTTATTTTAGCCTCTCACAGTTTGATTCAGAGCCTCGATGATGTAATCAGGATTCAATTAAAAAAAAAGTCTCTCTAACAAGTCTTTCTCTTGTTTTCCTCTCTTTTTTAAGATACACACAAACCATAATTCCTTCAATTAGTTTAGTTCTCCATGCAACTAGTTCCCATTGATAGAAAAATGAAATTTTTTCTTCACCAACAGTGTGGGTAAAATAGCTAATTTTTTCACCAAAAAAATTTATCTCCTTCCATTGTGTAATGTAGTTATAGATAATTTTTCTTTTTCTTTTTCTTTTTTTTTTTTTTTCAGATCAACAGTTTCAGAGTAAAAGCATGTGACTGAATTCTAGCCAGTGGAATTGGGACAGAGCTCATATAGGCCATTTCTAGGTCTGGCCCATTGAAATTGCCCATATAACCCTTTGTATTCTCTTTTTACCAGTGGGTGTTGCCTCAGAATGATACTGAAAAGCACATTTGATGATGAAATAGCTTGCCTTAGCCTATTTTCCTGAATGCCTATGTGAAATATAATACCCTCTTCATCTTTCACCTATTTGTTTGGGTAAGAAATAACTTTTATTTTTAAAAGCCATTGTGAAAAGTTAGCGTTACTTAAAAAACAGAATAGTTTTTGGTTTTATTCTTTTTCTTCAATGGTAAATGAGAGTGTTTTCTTAATTTCACTTTCAGATTTTTCATTATTAGTGTATAGGAATGCAAGAGATTTCTGTACATTAATTTTGTATCCTGCTACTTTACCATATTCATTGATTAGCTCTAGTAGTTTTCTGGTAGCATCTTTAGGATTCTCTATGTGTAGTATCATGTCATCTGCAAACAGTGACAGCTTTACTTCTTCTTTTCTGATGTGGATTCCTTTTATTTCTTTTTCTTCTCTGATTGCTGTGGCTAGAATTTCCAAAACTATGTTGAACAAGAGTGGTGAGAGTGGGCAAGCTTTTCTTGTTCCTGATCTTAGTGGAAATGGTTTCAGGTTTTCACCATTGAGGATGATGTGGGCTGTGGGTTTGTTATATATGGCCTTTATTATGTTGAGGAAAGTTCCCTTTATGCCTACTTTCTGGAGGGTTTTTATCATAAATGGTTGTTTAATGTTGTCGAAAGCTTTCTCTACATCACTTCAGATGATCATATGTTTTTTCTCCTTCAGTTTGTTAATATAGTGTATCACATTGATGGATTTGCTTATATTAAAGAATCCTTGCATCCCTGGGATAAACCCCATTGGTCATAGTGTATGATCCTTTTAATGTGCTTTTGGATTCTGTTTGCTAGTATTTTGTTGAGCATTTTTGCATCTATGTTCATCAGTGATATTGGCCTGTAGTTTTCTGTCTTTGTGACATCTTTGTCTGGTTTTGGCATCAGAGAGATGGTGGCTTCATAGAATGAGTTTGGGAGTGTTCCTCCCTCTGCTATATTTTGGAAGAGTTTGAGAAGGATAGGTTTTAGGTCTTCTTGAAATGTTTGATAGAATTTACCTGTGAAGCCATCTGGTCCTGGGCTTTTTTTTGGTTGGAAGAATTTTAATCACATTTTCAATTTCAGTGCTTGTGATTGGTCTGTTCATATTTTCTATTTCTTCCTGGTTCAGTCTCAGAAGGTTGTGCATTTCTAAGAATTTGTCCATTTCTCCCAGGTTTTCCATTTTATTGGCATAGAGTTGCTTGTAGTAATTTCTCATGATCCTTTGTATTTCTACAGTGTCAGTTGTTACTTCTCCTTTTTCATTTCTAATTCTATGGATTTGAGTCTTCTCCCTGTTTTCCTTAATAAGTCTGGCTAATGGTTTATCAATTTTGTTTATCTTCTCAAAGAACCAGCTTTTAGTTTTATTGATCTTTGCTATCATTTCCTTCATTTCTTTTTCATTTATTTCTGATCTGATCTTTATGATTTCTTTCCTTCTGCTAACTTTGGGGTTTTTTTGTTCTTCTTTGTCTAATTGCTTTAGGTGTAAGGTTAGGTTGTTTATTTGAGATGTTTCTTGTTTCTTAAGGTAGGATTGTATTGCTATAAACTTCCCTCTTAGAACTGCTTTTGCTGCATCCCATAGGTTTTGGGTCATCGTGTTTTCATTGTCATTTGTTTCTAGGTATTTTTTAATTTCCTCTTTGATTTCTTCAGTGATCTCTTTGTTATTAAGTAGTGTATTGTTTAGGCTCCATGTGTTTGTATTTTTTACAGATTTTTTTCATGTAATAGATACTTAGTCTCATAGCATTGTGGTTGGAAAAGATATTTGATATGATTTCAATTTTCTTAAATTTACCAAGGCTTGATTTGTGTCCCAGGATGTGATCTCTCCTGGTGAATGTTCCATGAGCACTTGAGAAGAATGTGTATTCTGTTGTTTTTGGATGGAATGTCCTATAAATATCAATTAAGTCCATCTTGTTTAATGTGTCATTTAAAGCTTGTGTTTCCTTATATGTTTTCATTTTGGATGCTCTCTCCATTGATGAAAGTGAGGTGTTAAATTTCCTTACTGTGATTGTGTTACTGTCAATTTCCCCTTTTATGGCTGTTAGTATTTGTTTTATGTGTTGAGGGGCTCCCATGTTGGGTTCATAAATATTTACAATTGTTTTATCTTCTTCTTGGATTGATCCTTTGATCTTTATGTAGTGTCCTTCTTTGTCTCTTGTAATAGTTTTTATTTTAAAGTCTATTTTGTTTGATATGAGAATTGCTATTCCAGCTTTCTTTTGATTTCCATTTGCATGGAATATCTTTTTCCATCCCCTCACTTTCAGTCTGTATGAGTCCCTAGGTCTGAAGTGGGTCTCTTTAGATAGCATATATACAGGCCTTGTTTTTGTATCCATTCAGCCAGTCTATGTCTTTTGGTTGGAGCATTTAATACATTTACATTTAAGGTAATTTTCGAGTTATATGTTCCTATTACCATATTCTTAATTGTTTTGGCTTTGTTATTGTAGGTCTTTTCCTTCTCTTGTGTTTCCTGCCTAGAAAAGTTCCTTTAGCATTTGTTGTAATGCAGTTTGGTAGTGCTGAATTCTCTTAGCTTCTGCTGGTCTGTAAAGCTTTTAATTTCTCTGTTAAATCTGAATGAAATCGTTGCTGGGTAGAGTAATCTTTTTTTTTTTTTTTTTTTGCGATACATGGGCCCCTCACTGCTGTGGCTTCTCCCATTGCGGAGCACAGGCTCCTGATGCACAGGCCCAGCAGCCATGGCCCACGGGCCCAGCTGCTCTGCGGCATGCGGGATCCTCCCGGACCGGGGCACGAACTCGTGTCCCCTGCATTGGCAGGTGGACTCTCAACCACTGCGCCACCACGGAAGCCCGGTAGAATAATCTTGTTTGTAGTTTTTTTTCTCCTTCATCACTTTAAATATGTCCTACCACTGCCTTCTGGCTTGCAGAGTTTCTGCTGAAAGATCAGCTGTTAACCTATGGGGATTCCCTTGTATGTTATTTCTTGTTTTTCCCTTGCTGATTTTAATATTTGTTCTTTATATTTAATTTTTGATAATTTGATTAATATGTGTCTTGGCATGTTTCTCCTTGTATTTATCCTGTATTGGACTCTTTGTGCTTCCTGGACTTGACTAACTATTTCTTTTCCCATATTAAGGAAGTTTTCAACTATTATTTCTTCAAATATTTTATCATTCCCTTTCTTTTTCTCTTCTTCTTCTGGGACTTGTTTAATTCGAATGTTCGTGCATTTATTGTTGTCCCAGAGGTCTTTGAGACTGTCCTCAATTCTTTTCATTCTTTTTTCTTTATTCTGCTCTGCAGTAGTTATTTCCACTATTTTATCTTCCAGGTCACTTATCCGTGCTTCTGCCTCAGTTATTCTGCTACTGATCCCTTCTAGAGAAGTTTTAATTTCATTTACTGTGTTGTCCGTCACTGATTGTTTGCTCTTTAGTTCTTCTAGGTCCTTGTTAAATGTTTCTTGTCTTTTCTCTATTCTATTGCCAAGATTTTAGATCATCTTTACTATCACTATTCTGAATTCTTTTTCAGGTAGACTGCCTATTCCTCTTCATTTGTTAGGTCTGGTGGGTTTTGCCTTGCTCCATCATCTTCTGTGTGTTTCTCTGTCTTCTCATTTTGCTTAACTTACTGTGTTTGGGGTCTCCTTTTCGTAGGCTGCAGGTTCATAATTCCCGTTGTTTTTGGTGTCTGTCCCCACTGGCTAAGGTTGGTTCAGTCAGTTGTTTAGGCTTCCTGGTGGAGGGGACTAGTACCTGTTTGCTGGTGGATGAGACTGGATCTTGTCTTTCTGGTGTGTTGGTCCATGTCTGGTGGTATATTTTGTGGTGTTTTTGGCCTTATTATGATTTTAGGCAGCCTGTGTGCTAATGGATGGGGTTGTGTTCCTGTCTTGCTAGTTGTTTGGCATAGGGTGTCCTGCACTGTCGCTTGCTTGTCATTGAGTGGAGCTGGGTCTTGGTGTTGAGATGAAGATCTCTGGGAGATTTTCGCCATTTGATATTACTTGAAGCTATAAGGTCTCTTGTGGACCAGTGTCATGAACTTGGCTGTCCCACCTCAGTGACACAGCACTAATGCCTGGCTGGAGCACCAAGAGCCTGTCCTCCACATGGCTCAGAAGAAAAGGGAGAAAAAAGAAAGAAAGAAAGAAGAACATGAAATAAAATAAAATAAAATAAAGTAAAATAAAATAAAACTAAATTATTAAAATAAAAAATAATTATTAAGAGAAAAAAAATTTTTAATTAAAAAAATGAAAAACTGGTGAGAGAACCCTTGGACAAATGGTAAAAGCACAGCTATACAGACAAAATCACACACAGAAGCATACACATGCACACTCACAAAAATAGAAAAAGAGAAAAAAAAAATATATATATATATATATATTGTAGCTCCCAAAGTCCACCTATTCAATTTGGGATGATTCGTTGTCTATTCAGATATTCCACAGATGCAGGTACATCAAGTTTATTGTGGAACTTTGATCCACTGCTCCTGAGGCTGCTGGGAGAGATTTCCTTTTCTCTTCTTTGTTCACACAGCTCCCTGGATTCAGCTTTGATTTGGACCCACCTCTGCCTGTAGGTCACCTGAAGGTGTCTGTTGTTCACTCAGACAGGATGAGCTTAAAGGTGCAGCTGATTTGGGGGCTCTGGCTCACTCAGGCCGGGGGATGGGAGGGGTACAGAATGCGGGGCAACCCTGCAGCAGCAGAGTCCGGCATGACGTTTCACCAGCCTGAGGCATGCCGTTCATTCTCCTGGGGAAGTTGTCCCTGGATCCCGGGACCCTGGCAGTGGTGGGCTGCACAGGCTCCCGGGAGGGGAGGTGTGGATAGTGACCTGTCCTCGCACACAGGCTTCCTGGTGGCTGCAGCAGCAGCCTTAGCGTCCCATGTCCATCTGTGGGGTCTGCGCTGATGGCCACAGCTCGCACCAGTCTCTGGAGCTCCTTTAAGTGGCGCTCTTAATCCCCTCTCCTCACGCACCAGGAAACAAAGAGGCAAGAAAAGGTATCTTGCCTCTTTGGCAGCTCCAGACTTTTTCCCAGGCTCCCTCCCAGCTAGCCGTGGTACACTAGCCCCCTTCAGGCTGTGTTCATGCAGCCAACCCCAGTCCTCTCCCTGGGATCCGACCGAAGCCCAAGCCTCAGCTCCCAGATCCCTGCCCGCCCCGGTGGTTGAGCAGACAAGCCTCTCTGGCTGGTGAGTCCTGGCCGGCACTGATCCTCTGTGTAGAAATCTCTCCGCTTTGTCCTCTGAACCCCTGTTGCTGTGCTCTCCTCCATACCTCTGAAGCTTCCCAAGTCTGCCACCTACAGTCTGCACCCACAAAGGGGCTTCTAGTGTGTGGAAACCTTTCCTCCTTCACAGCTCCCTCCCACTGGTGTGGATCCCATCCCTATTCCTTTGTCTCTGTTTTTTCTTTTTTCTTTTGCCTTACCCAGGTACGTGGGGAGTTTCTTGCCTTTTGAGAGGTCTGAGGTCTTCTGCCAGCATTCAGTAGGTGTTCTGTAGGGATTGTTCCACATGTAGATGTATTTCTGATGTATTTGTGGGGAGGAAGGTGATCTCCATGTTTTACTCTTCCGCCACCTTGAAGCTCCTCCTCTGGAGTTGTGAAGGTCAAATTTAATAAAGTTTTTTATGAGCATATTCCTAGTTATATTTTGTAAACATAGAAGTATTTAATTTCAAAAGTTTGGGGTTCTTTGAGAATCTGAAATTTATTATGAAATAAGAACCTGTGACTGAATTGCTTAATTTTAGTCAATTTTATGGCTAATTTAATTAGGGAAACTTATATATAACAATAAACTTATTTGTAAGAGAAAGAAATATTTCTTTAGGGAAACCATTTTATAAATTGAAAATCCTCCAGTGAATAATCCTAGTACTCTGACTGTGAGGAAATCAGTCAGGCTGCAGCAATTTAAGTACTTAAAATGCTTACTTAGTTGAACCTTATATTTAATTTTTCTTAAAACTTATTATTTGGATTCTTTTGGTTTGAAAAGTCATATATGCTGACAGATTATTTCAGTTAGTTGTAACGTATTTTGATGCTATGTGGGAATAAGTCAATGCCTGAGTTCTCTGAGAAATAGACTCAAAGTTTGCATGCAGATGTTCATTGGGATGTATTCTTTGGATCAACAACTGGAAGAGTGAAGAAAATAAGACTGGGCAAAGGAAGAAGTTGAAGTTCAGTGATGTTCAAAGAAGGGCCTCAGCCAATCCCAAAGGAGCTGGGATGACTCTACAAAGTTGTACAACATAAAGGCAAGAAAGGCTGGGCTCCACAGCCTTGCAGGAAGCAATTATTAGAAAGTTTTTTTTTTTTTCCAGAAAGGGGGACATGGCTTTCAATGAAAGTTTTGGAGAGATACTCAAATAAATGATGTTAGTAGTTGATAAGTCCAACAGCTAAAGGAATGAGTCTCGAAGAGGGGACATGTGTGAATTACCATGGCATCCATTACAATTAAAAGAAAAACAACAACAAAGAAACTAGAAATATCTTCCCATATTGCACAACTCAATTTCAGAAACAAGAATATGGTTCACAATACAGCACCTCTATAGCAATAGGTATTAATGAGCTTTCTCATCATATACTTAGTGTTCTTTACATTTTATCTTTTTTTTTTTCTTCTTTGTACTTTTTCAGCTGTGTTCTGTCTCTGGTTTTCATTGCTGCAGCTACTGCTGTTACTGGCTAACTTATCTTTTAAATCATCTAAGTCTTCAGAGATAACACAGCATTCTTTCCGTGGGTGCTCCTTCTTTCTATACACTCTACTGTCCGCTTCTTATCTCACATTCTAATTCCCTAGGGGAGAGAATGTTATTGTTTTAGACCCTCACCATTCAATAAAATGTGTCTCTTGGGCAAATCTTTTGTGCCAAGTCCTATTAAGGGCTGATCTATATAAATGACTGCCTTTGAGTATGTGATGTGGCCAAATTAGTGCGATCACAGGGCATAAAACATGATGACCTATTTATAAAGAACTTCCCAGAAAGAAGTTCTGAGTAAGGCAGGAAATAAGGGGCTACTCTATAGGGGTCGATTTAAACTGAAGCTCATTGCCTGGCTTACAAATTCATAGTAGCAACCCCTTTACAGGGATTTACCCCCCTCCCCCATACTGTTTGAACCAGCTGGGATTATCAAATTTCACTCTGCACTTAACATTTAGGAAGATAGTTTAAAATGAAGATTGTTAGGGTAACAAGAAACATTTTGTATCCATTAGGCTGCAGATAACAACACAACTCTAGTTAGTTTCAGAAGAAAGAGCTTTCAAGGAGGCAACCAGATGCTTACAAATCTTGAGGGGGGTGTTTGCACACCTGGCTCCTGATTCGACTTCCAGGAATAACTCTCAATACAACACCATGGAACTGGCTTATCCAAAGGGCTGCTTCCCTGGCTGTAATCAGGTCATTAGGGTATAAAGCAGTCTCTGCCACAACACATATCAGCAAATGGATAGCACACACCTTTCCTGTTGGCACCAAAAAGCTATGGAAGAGGCACAAGCATCTATCCTACAGCCGTCGCAGGAAAATCTGACCACACCATAACCTTAAATGAAGCAGAAATAGGGGAGGCAGCAGAAGCAGAATCTCTGCTTCATGATATTCACTTTCATCTTGCAAACTATTACTGATGCATCTACCTGCAGAAGATAATCCTACACGGAATCAAGAGGAAGGCAGTCTTGAGAAAGTTTCCCTATCTTCTAATCTACAATGAGTAAACTAACCTGAACCATCTGCCAAAACCCTCAGTGAATCTGATACTGGTGTCCATGAACCACAAATTGAGAATGCAAATTATCAGATGGTAACTCATTGGGTAGAAGTTAGTGCATTCTAATAAAGAAAACAAGAAAGTAAATAGAGAATGATACTACCAAACATTAAAGAAGAATTAATACCAATCCTTCTCAAACTCTTCCAAAAAACAGAAAAGGAGTGACCTCTTCTAAACTTATTTTATGAGACCAGCATTATCCTGATACCAAAATGAGCCAAAGAAGGCATAAGAAAAGAAAATTGCAGGCCAATATCCCTGATGAACATAAATGAAAAAATCCTCAACAAGTTACTAGCAAACCAAGTTCAACAATACATTCAAGGGTTCATATGCCATGATTAAGTGGGATTTATTCCAGGGATGCAAGAATGTTTCATCATCTGCAAATTAGTCAGTGTGAAATACCACATTAAAAAAGTGAAGAGTGAAAATCAAATGACCATCTCAATAGATGAAAAACTAGCATTTGACAAAATTCAACATTCATTTGATAAAAACTCTCAACAAAGTGGGAATAGAGGAAATGTACCACAACATAATAAGGTCATGTATGACAAGCCCACAGTTAACATCAGGTTGAGTTTCTATATACTAATAGTGAACTATCAGAAAGAGAAAGTTTAAAAAATAATCCCATCAAAAAGAATAAAATACCTAGGAATAAATTTAAACAAAGAGGTGAAAACTTATATATTGAAAAGTATAAGACATTAATGAAAGAAATTGTAGAGTACACCAATAAATGGAAAAATATTCTGTATCCATGGATTGAAATAATCAATATTGTTAAAATATCCATACTACCCAAAGCAAAGTACAGATTTAATATGCTTCCTGTCAAAATTCCAATGGTATTTTTCAAAGAAATAAAACAAATAATCCTAAAATTTGTATGGACCCACAAAAAACACTGAATAGCCAAAGCAATCTTGAGAAAGAGCAACAAAGCTGAAGGCATCATACTCTCTGATTTCAAACCATATTACAAAGCTATAGTAATTAAAACAGTATGGTGTTGACACAAAAACAGACACATAGATCAATGGAACAGAATAGACAGCTCAGAGATAATAAACCTATTCATATATAGACAATTAATTTATGACAAAACAGGCAAGAATATGCAATGGGGAAAGGACAGTCTCTTTAATAAATGGTGTTGGGAAAACTGGACAGCCACAGGCAAAACAATAAAATTGAACCACTATATTACACCAAACACACACAAAAAAACCCCAAATAGATTAAAGACTTCAATTTAAGGCCTGCAACAAGAAACTTATAGAAGAAAACATAGATGGTATGTTCCTTGACAAAGGTCTTGGCAATGATTTTTTGAATCTGACACCAAAAGCAAAAGCAACAAAAGCAAAAATAAATAAGTGGAACTATATTGTACTAAAAATATTCTGCAGAGCAAAGAAAGCCATCAGCAGAATGAAAAGACATGATACTGAATGGAAGAAAGTATTTGCAAATCATTTATCTCATAATGGGCTAATATCCAAAATATGTGAAGAACACATACATTTCAATAGCAAAAAACAAACTGGTACCGAGTCCAAGCTCAAAATTCTTGACAAGCCAATAAATCAAGAGATGAGTTGTTGGGGCAAGGAATAGTGACTTTATTTGAAAAGACAGCAGACTGAGAAGATGGTGGACTAGTGTTCCAAAGAACCATCTTACCCGAGTTACAATTCAGGATTCTTTTATACCAAAAGGGAGGGGATGTGGTTGGTTATTGCAAATTTCTTGGTGCTGAAATACTTTGTTTTTGCATCTCTCCATGTAGGTCAGGTCAGGATGTTCCTGTAAACAAGACAAATGTTTTTCTCTGTCCTGCAACTTTTTATCTTTATATGAATGGAAAAGTGTTGCACCTTTAAAGGTCAGAACATATCCAGTATATTTCAGGCTATAAGCAACATTCTTAACTTGTAGCAAACATGGTAGAATACGAAGGTCAAAGTAAAAGGAACAGATCCAATATGGAGTCATATTTGTTCTTCCCCATTACAAAACAATCCAATTAAAAAATGGGCAGAAAATCTGAATAGACATTTTTCCAAAGAAGACATATAGATGACCAACAGGTACATGAAAATATATTCAACACTGTTAATCATCAGGGAAATACAAATCAAAACCACAATGAGATATCACCTTATACATGTTAGAAAGGCTATTATCAAAAAGATAAGAAATAACAAGTGTCAACAAGGATATAGAGAAAAGAGAACCCTTATGTTCTATTGGTGGGAATGTAAATTGGTACATCCAGCATGGAAAACAGTGTGGAGGTTCCTTAAAAAATTAAAAATTGAACTACTATATGATCCAAAAATTTTGCTTCTGGAGTCTTTGTTCAAAGAAAATGAAAACACTAATTTGAAAATATATATGCTCTATATTCATTGCAGCATTATTCATAACAGTCAAGATATGGAAACCACCTAAGTGTCCATCAATGACTGAATAAAGAAACTGTGGTATATATATACAGTGGAATATGATTCAGCCATAAAAAGTGATGTCTTGATATTTGCAAAAATATGGGAGGGCCTCAAGGGCATTATGTTTGGGAACTAAGTTAGACAGGTAGACTAATACCTGTAGGTATTACCTGTAGGTAATACCTGTAGAGGTAGACTAATACCATGACCTCTCATATGTGGAATCTAAAAAATAATAATAAAAGTTTATAGATGTGGAGAATAGAATGGTGGTTGTCAGAGGTGGGGGGTGGGAGAAATGGGTGAAGGTGGTATAAATTTATTACAAAATAAATAATTAATAGTGATCTTTTTAAAAAACAGATCATTCAGAATATTCACCTGAAGATTTCTTAAAAATAAAAAAAAATGTGAACAATTTAAATTTACAAAAATGTAGAGAAAAGTTATAAAATTATATATCAAATACCATATGTACCATATGTTCATTATGCTATATTTGTCATAATTATTTTCTATCACTTTTCTTAAAGGTAATAACACTTATGGATACAGCTAGAAACTCAGCCCATCCTTTCCCCTTTATTACTTGCTCAAAAAAAAAAAAAAAAAAAAAGGGTGGGGGGAGTAGCCTTTCTTAACATGTCTGGATTCTACAGTGTTATTAAATAAGTCCTAATTACTTTAAAGTACATAAAGATACTATCTATGATTTTCCTTTTTCTTTTGGTAAAATATTTGTGGACTTTTAAATAGATATGGATATAGCATTGAATGTTATAGTTTATTAATCTTTGACCTTAAATATTAAAATTTAAACTAATGGATAATACTGTCAACTACATTAAAACAATGGACTGATTACTTAATAAAATCATAGTTAATATGGCCCCAAGGCATATCATCCAGAATTCCTCTTTAGTGCTGTTTCCTGCCTTGTTTCTAAGGCTGATAAAGCAGAGAGGAAGGAGACAAGAGGAGATAATGCATGAAGCAGCAGCACCGAGGGCAGCCAAGGCATCACTTAGCAATTGCCACTCACTCAGGGACAAATGTGCTACTTGCTTCTTTCACTGCACCCTCTGCCATAGGTGAAGTCCCATGAAATTAATACAATCTACAGATTTTTCCTTTTAATTTGTAAAATACGAAAACTGGATAAAACCTATTGTGTTGCCACATGAGTTTCTGTAACACAAACTAGCTAACACACATTTGGTAAAAATGGGAATGTCATAGAAACATTGTATTGACTTGATTTTTCCCCACAGAATTCCCCAGTTAATTAATCCAGGGGATTTAATTTAGGGGCAGAGGGGTTGGAAGAGATACCACACAGCTTTAAGTAATTATTAGATTCCACCTGCTCCTTCCATAACTCTTATCCTGACAGTGGCTCCTACATCCATTCCTTCTACAACCCTGCACACAGACTGCTGATGTTCAGGAGGTGATGCTGAGCCTCAGTGAGATTCTCCCCTGACACTGACAATTCATTATGTGCCTGAATTTTCCCTATTATGGTAGGAAAAGAGATGTCAAATGCAAGGGGCTTCTTAGTCCACAGTTGTTTAAATACGCCATCTTTCATATCCTTCTTCTCCCCCTATTCCCAAAGCACCCCTTCTAAGGGAGGTAACACTGAACTGAAAATGAAGTTATCTGCTTGCTGGAAGATTTTCCCTCTGGCCCTCTGTTCATGGTATCTGATTTATAAATTTGCTCATTGAATACTTTCAAAATCAGTAAAACATGCCTACTAATTTTTATGTGAAAACAAAGACCCTCTTATCTGGTCTAAGTGGTCTTATTAGTTTTAAAAGACTAAAACTGGAAGTGGGTCCTCATTTTTCCTTAGTGTAGACCTTCATGTGGCTTGCACTCAAGGGGCATTTCATCTGGGTAGTGAACAAAACTAGCTACTTTACAAGGGCTCCCTTGAACTGGATTCATGCTGGAAGAATCTTGAAGGATGGTCATTTTCTGAAGTAGTCATTTCACTTTTTTTTTCTTTGAATTTGAGCAAGCTTTTCCATCTTTTCACTGATAGAAGATTCAAGTCCTCTAGGACTTTGTTCCTTTGTTTCTCACCAGCTTTGTTTCAGATATTTTTCTGTTTAAAGCTGTTCTCTCTGCCTGTTGCAGGTCACAATCCACCAGCTGATCATTGCTCATTGTTGGATAGTACAGGTAGGGAGTGATGAAGCACCTTTTCCCAATCATCCAGAAAGTCTCTCCCTGACCTTTGCCCTATAACACCATTCCCCCCACTTCACAGACCTCATTCATGATTTGAGGATTTCTCATGGTTTTGTGACAGATGGAAATGTGATAAAGCAACCCTACTGACTTCATTCCAGAAGCAGTACACACTTTATCTCCAAATAAGCATTATTGGATATTTGGGGACTCCCGCACCAACAATTTAAGATGATGTTTCATCTTGAAGTCACCGAGTACAGTTTTTCTGGTGGTGTCTTTAAAATCTTAGCATCATGGCCACTGTTATTCTTCTGCAGGAGGCTTGATACTGTTACTGAGCAAGGTTCTTGGACGCCTTAATCAATAGAAACTGACAAGTGTCCAGACAACAAATTCAGGCAAAGCTTTTTGGGGAGCAAAAACAAGTAACAGGTGCCCTTGTTTCCCCTCTAGAGGAGGGGAGGGAGGGAGCTGGTCTCTTAAATCAGGTGAGGGTAGGGGCAGGATCAGGAGTCAGGGTGGAGGAGTAGTTTGTGTGATCTGCCTACCCCCTTGGTGGTGCCATGTGCAGGGATCATGTGTAGTACCCTGCTTTTGCTCACGACACCTCAGAAGTAGCAGTTGGGTTTTTGGTCTTTCTGCATCTTGCTGCCCATGATTTGCCCCAGCTGTACATGCATGCAGTTATTTCTAGTCCCCTATCGTTTCTTTGCATTCTGTTGCTCAAGGAGACATTTGTCCAGGTGCCAGCACTGCAGCAAAGGGTCCCAGCCTGTCTCAACACTACCATATACATATTAGTGGAGGAAAATATTAAGAACCTTTGATGGGGCACTATGTTAAGGCATGTTATATCATCACATAATTATCTAATTGAATCATAATCATAAGCAACATTATGAGGTATTATTAGACCTGTCATAAAAATAAAGACATAAAGCCATGAAATTTAGGTGATGTTCCTGAGGTCACACAGCTAGAAAGTGGAAGAGTGAGTAATAGGATTCAATTTGTCCTACTCTACAATCATTCTCTCAAAAATCTTTCCATTATACCTGGCTACTTACTGTTTTTATATATACATGAAATAATCAGGGAATGTTGTTAAATATATGTTTATTAGAAAAAAATTAATATCCAATAGGGCAGTTTAGATCAACATTTCACAAACTTGAATGATATTTTAAAGCACAGGCAATTCCATCAAATCCCATTGTTGTTGTAAACTCTTTAATTTAAAGTACTTCAGTATATACAAATATATAAGGAAGGAAAAAATCTTTTACTTATAACCCCAAGAACCAAACAATTTTATACACTAAATGAAGCAAACCCCAAAACATGTAAGCTCTAAGTTCATATTATATTATGGTTGATGGTGTTGTGCTGAAATTAAATCATTCCTTACAGCAGCAGTGCGCAACCTTTTTGTCACCAGGGACAGGTTTCATGAAGGCATATTTTTCCACAGACCGGGGTGGGGGGGGTATGGGAGGGGTGTAGGTGGTAATGCGAGTGATGGGGAGCAACGGGTAGCATCAGATGAAGCTTTGTTCACTTGCCTGCCACTCACCTCCAGCTGTGTGGCCCGGTTCCTAACAGGCTGGGGGTGAGGGACCCTAGCCTTACAGAATGAATATGGTAATGACTGTTATAGTCAGACTCTTATATTTGACATACCTTTACTGCTGTTTGATAGGGGATGGCACAAACATCTCACTCCTACCTCCTTTTCAAAAAACTGTGAAATCTGTTCCAGAATGTTCTAAGGTGATGTGGCATTTATTTGGCACAAAAGCATAGTTTACTAAAGCACCACATATTAAATCTTCCTCTGTTCTTTTTCATCAATGTGAGCCAACCCAAGTAAATGGGGGTGATATACAAGTTAATGCAAACCTGATTGCCAGTCTGGACATTAAAATTTGAAGGTGCTTCTTGAACCAGATAACCCAGAGTATACATATGATAATTTTTTATAATGTTCTGGCTTTATATTATTTGCAATAATTTGGGGCTGATATACACCCTTCATGAACCTTAGTTTACTTATCCATAAAATTAAGATAAAAATAATAGCTACCTTATAAATTATGTAAGTATTAAAAGAGTTAAAATGTGTTCAATCCTTAGAAAATGTCTTTCACACTCAACTCTCAATAACTATTAATTTTTATTCTTAAAAATTTTTATCCTAAAATGAACAGAAGCTATTTTAGAAATTAGTATTAAAAACTAACCAACAAAACTCTTATAAGAAAAACATAGACAGAACATTCTTTGACATAAAATTGTAGCAAAATTTTTTTGGAGCTGCCTCCTAAAGCAAAGGATAGAAAAGCAAAAATAAACAAATGGGACCTAATTAAATGTAAAATATTTTGTAAAGGAAACCATCAACAAGATGAAAAGACAACCTATTGAATGGGTGAAAATATTTGCAAATGATATGACCAATAGGGGGTTAATATTGAAATATATAAACAGCTCATACAACTGAATATTTTTAAAAACATAGTTGAAAAATGGGTAGAAGTCCTGAATAGATATTTTTTCCAAAAAGATATGCAGAGGGCTAACAGGCACATGAAAAGATGTTCAACATCTCTAAACATTAGAGAAACGCAAATCAAGACCACAATAAGATATCATCTCACAACTATCAGATATGGGCACCATCAAAAAGAACACAAATAACAAATGCTGGTGAGGATATGGAGAAAAAGGAAGCTTAGTACACTGTTGGTAGGGATGTAAACTGGTGTGGACATATGGAAAATAGTATGAAGTTTCCTCAAGAAACTAAAAATAACACTACCATATGATCCAGCAATTCCACTCATGGGTATAAATCCGAAGAAAACAAAAGCAATGATTTGAAAAGATATAGTCACCTCAGTGTACATAGCAGCATTATATACAACAGCCAAGATATGGAAGCAACCTAAATGTCCATCAACAGGTGAATGGATAAAGAAGATGTGGTATATATACACACACACACACACACACACACACACACACACACACACACACACAATGGACGATTACTTGTCCATGAAAAGGAATAAAATTCTGCCATTTGCAACAACATGGATGGACCTAACTGGTATTATGTTTAGTGAAATATGACAGAGAAAGACAAATACTGTCATCTATACATGTATTCTAAAAATTAAACAAATATATATAGGAATATAACAAAACAGATACATGATCAGAGATACAGAGAACAAACTATGGTTACCAGTGGGGAGAGGGAAGGAAAGAAGAGCAATATAGTGGTAGGGGATTAAGAGGTACAAACTACTATGTGAAAAATATATAAAATACAAGGACACAGGAGCTTCAAGATGGCAGAAGAGTAAGACGTGAAGATCAACTTCCTCCCCACAAATACATCAGAAATACATCTACATGTGGAACAACTCCTACAGAACACCTACTGAACGTTGGCAGAAGACCTAAGACCTCTCAAAAGCCAAGAAACCCCCCACCTACCTGGGTAGGGCACAAGAAAAAAGAAAAAAACAGAGACAAAAGAATAGAGATGGGACCTGCACCAGTGGGAGGGAGCTGTGTAGGAGGAAAGGTTCCCACACAGTAGAAGCCCCTTCACGGGCAGAGACTGCGGGTGGCGGAGGGGTGAAGCTTCGGAGCCATGGAAGAGAACACAGCAACAGGGATGCAGAGGGCAAAGCAGAGAGGTTCCCACATGGAGGATTGGTGCCAACCAGCATACACCAGCCTGAGAGGATTGTCTGCTCACCTGCCGGGATGTGCAGGGATTGAGAACTGAGGCTCAGATTTCAGAGGTCAGATCCCAGGGAGAAGATGGGGTTGGCTGGGTGATCAAAGCCTGAATGGAGGGAGTGTGCTACGGCTACCAGGGAGGGAGTCTGGGAAAAAGTCTGGAGCTGCCAAAGAGGCAGGAGACATTTTCTGCCTCTTTGTTTCCTGGTGCACGAGGAGAGGGAATTAAGAGTGCCACTTAAAGGAGCTCCAGAGAGGGGCGCGAGCCACTGCTATCACTGCGGACCCCAGAGACAGGCATGGGATGCTAAGGCTGCTGCTGCAGCCACCAAGAAGCCTGTGTGCAAGCACAGTTCACTCTCCACACCTCCCCTCCCGGGAGCCTGTGCAGCTTGCCACTGCCAGGGTCCCGTGATCCAGGGACAACTTCCCTAGGAGAACACACAGCACGCATCAGGCTAGTATAACATCGGGTCAGCCTCTGCCGCTGCAGGCTCACACCACATCCATACCCTTCCCTCCCCACGGCCTGAGTGAGCCAGAGCCCCCTAAGCAGGTGCTCCTTTAACCCCGTCCAGTCTGAGTGAAGAACAGACACCCTCAGCAACCTACACACACAGAGGCGGGGCCAAATCCAAAGCTTAACCCCAGGAACTGTGCGAACAAAGAAGAGAAAGGGAAATTTCTCCCAGCAGCCTAAGGAGCAGCAGATTAAATCTCCACGATCAACTTGAGGTACCCTGCATCTTTGGAATACCTGAACAGACAATGAACCATCCCAAACTGAGGAGTTGGACTTTGGGAGCAATGATATATATATATTTTTTCCCGTTTTCTCTTTTTGTGAGTGTGTATGTGTATGCTTCAGTGTGTGATTTTGTCTGTATATCTTTGCTTTTACCATTTTTCATAGGGTTCTGTCTGTTTTTTTTTTTTTTTTTACTATAGTTTTTAGCACATGTTATCATTGGTGGATTTGTTCTTTAGTTTTATTGCTCTCTTCTTTCTTTCTTTCTTTTTTTATTACTTTAAAAATTATTCTTTATTTTAATTATTTTATTTTATTTTATCTTCTTCTTTCTCTCTTTCTTTTTTTTCTCCCTTTCATTTGGAGCCACGTGTATTACAGGCTCTCGGTGCTCCAGCCAGAAATCAGGGCTGTGCCTCTGAGGTGAGAGAGAGCCAAGTTCAGGGCACTGGTGCCCAAGCGACCTCCCAGGCTCACGTAACATCAAATGGGGAAAATCTCTCAGAGATCTCCATCTCAACACCAAGTACCAGCTCCACTCAATGACCAGCAAGCTACAATGCTAGACACCCTATGCCAAACAACTAGCAAGACAGCAACAAAATCCCATACATTAGCAAGGAGGCTGCCTAAAATCATAATAAGGCCACAGACACCCCAAAACACACCACCAGACGTGGACCTGTCCACCAGAAAGACAAGATCCAGCCTCATCCAGCAGAAGATAGGCACTAGTCCCCTCCACCAGGAAGCCTACACAACCCACTGAACCAACCTTAGCCACTGAGGACAGACACCAAAAACAATGGGAACTACAAACTTGCAGTCTGTGAAAAGGAGACCCCAAACACAGTAAGTTAAGCAAAATGAGAAGACAGAGAAACACACAGGAGATGAAGGAGCAAGACAAAAATCACACCAGATCTAAAAAATGAAGAGGAAATAGGCAGTCTACATGAAAAAGAATTCAGAATAATGATAGTAAAGATGACCCAACATCTTGGAAATAGAATGGAGAAAAGACAAGAAACGTTTAACAATGACCTAGAAGAACTAAAGAGCAAACAAACAGTGATAAACAACACAATAAAAGAGATTAAAAATTCTCTAGAAGGGTACAATAGCAGAATAACTGAGGCAGAAGAATGTATAAGTGACCTGGGAGATAAAATAATGGAAATAACTACTGCAGAGCAGAATAAAGAAAAAAGAATGAAAAGAATTGAGGACAGTCTCAGAGACCTCTGGGACAACATTAAACATACCAACATTCAGATTAAATGGGTCCCAGAAGAAGAAGAGAAGAAGAAAGGGACTGAGAAAATATTTGAAGAGCTTATAGTTGAAAAATTCCCTAACATGGGAAAGGAAATAGTTAATCAACTCCAGGAAGCACAGAGAGTCCCATACAGGATAAATCCAAAGAGAAACATGTCAAGACACATATTAATCAAACTATCAAAAATTAAATACAAGCAAAAATTTTTAAGAATAGCAAGGGAAAAACAACAAATAACATACAAGGGAATCCCCATAAGGTTAACAGCTGATCTTTCAGCAGAAACTCTGCAAGCCAGAAGGGAGTGGCAGGACATATTTAGAGTGATGAAAGAGAAAAACCTACAACCAAGATTACTCTACCCAGCAAGGATCTCATTCAGATTTGATGGAGAAATTAAAAACTTTACAGACAAACGAAAGCTAAGAGAATTCAGCACTACAAAACCAGCTTTAAAACAAATGCTAAAGGAACTTCTCTATGCAGGAAACACAAGTGAAGGAAAAGACCTACAATAACAAACATAAAGCAATTAAGTAAATGGTAATAGTAATATATATATATATATATATAGATAGATAGATAGATAGATAATTACCTTAAATGTAAATGGATTAAATGTTCCAACCAAAAGACATAGACTGGCTGAATGGATACAAAAACAAGACCCATATATGCTGTCTACAAGAGACCCACTTCAGACCTAGGGACACATACAGACTGAAAGTGAGGGGATGGAAAAAGATATTCCATGCAAATGGAAATCAAAAGAAAGCTGGAATAGCAATTCTCATATAAGACAAAGGAGACTTTAAAACAAAGAAAATTACAAGAGACAAAGAAGGACATTACATAATGATCAAGGGATCAATCCAAGAAGAAGATTTAACAATTGTAAATATTTATGCACCCAACATAGGAGCACCTCAATACATAAGGCAAATGCTAACAGCCATAAAAGGGGAAATTGACAGTAACACAATCATAGTAGGGGACTTTAACACCCCACTTTCACCAATGGATAGATCATCCAAAATGAAAATAAAGAAAGAAACACAAGCTTAAATAATGCATTAAACAAGATGGACTTAATGATATTTATAGGACATTCCATCCAAAAACAACAGAATACACATTCTTCTCAAGTGCTCATGGAACATTCTCCAGGATAGATCATATCCTGGGTCACAAATCAAGCCTTGGTAAATTTAACAAAATTGAAATCGTATCAAGTATCTTTTCCAACCACAGCGCTATGAGACTCGATTTCAATTACATGAAAAACATCTGTAAAAAATACAAACTCATGGAGGCTAAATAATACACTACTTAATAACAAAGAGATCACTGAAGAAATCAAAGAGGAAATTAAAAAATACCTAGAAACAAATGACAATGAAAACACGATGACCCAAAACCTATGGGATTCAGCAAAAGCAGTTCTAAGAAGGAGGTTTATAGCAATACAATCTTACCTTAAGAAACAAGAAACATCTCAAATAAACAACCTAACCTTACACCTAAAGCAATTAGAGAAAGAAGAACAAAATTCTCAAAGTTAGCAGAAGGACAGAAATCATAAAGATCAGATCAGAAACAAATGAAAAAGAAATGAAGCTGGTTCTTTGAGAAGATAAAAATAATTGATAAGCCATTAGCCAGACTCATCAAGAAAAAAGGGAGAAGACTCAAATCAATAGAATTAGAAATGGAAAAGGAGAAGTAACAACTGACACTGCAGAAATACAAAGGGTCACGAGAGATTACTACAAGGCCACCATCACCCTGATACGAAAACCAGAAAAAGATGTCACAAAGTAAGAAAACTACAGGCCAATATCAGTGATGAACACAGATGCAAAAATCCTCAACAAAATACTAGGAAACAGAATCCAACAGCACATTAAAAGGATCATACCCCATGATCAAGTGGGGTGTATCCCAGGAATACAAGGATTCTTCAATATACACAAATCAATGAATGTAATACACCATATTAACAAATTGAAGGAGAAAAAACATATGATGATCTGAAATAGATGCAGAGAAAGTTTTTGACAAAATTCAACACCAATTTATGATAAAAACACTCCAGAAAGTAGGCATAGAGGGACACTTTCCTCAAGATAATAAAGGTCATATATGACAACCCCACAGAAAACATCATCCTCATTGGTGAAAAACTGAAAACATTTCCACTAAGATCAGGAACAACACAAGGTTGTCCACTCTCACACTATTATTCCACATAGTTTTGGAAGTTTTAGCCACAGGAATCAGAGAAGAAAAAGCAAAAAAAGGAGTCAAATTGGAAAAGAAGTAAAGGTGTCACTGTTTGCAGATGACATGATACTATACCTATAGAATTCTAAAGATTCTACCAGAAAACTACTATAGCTAATCAATGAAGTTGGTAAAGTAGCAGGATACAAAATTAATGCGTAGAAATCTCTGACATTCCTATACATTAATGATGAAACATCTGAAAGTGAAATTAAGAAAACACTCCTATTTACCATTGCAACAAGAAGAATAAAATATCTAGGAATAAACCTACAAAAGAGACAAAAGACCTGTATGCAGAAAATTTTAAAACACTGATGAAGGAAATTAAAGATGATAAAAATTGATTGAGAGGTATACAATGTTCTTGGATTGGAAGAGTCAACATTGTGAAAATGACTATACTACCCAAAGCAATCTACAGATTCAGTGCAATCCCTATCAAGCTACCAAGGGCATTTTTCACAGAACTAGAAAAAAAAATTTCACAATTTGTATGGAAATACAAGACTCCAAATAGCCAAAGCAATCTTGAGAATGAAAAATGGAGCTGGAGGAATCAGGCTCCCTGACTTCAGACTAAACTACAAACCTACAGTAATCAAGACAGTATGGTACTGACACAAAAACAGAAATATAGATCAATGGTACAGGATAGAAATCCCAGAGGTAAACCCATGCACATATGGTCATCTTATGTTTCATAAAGGAGGCAAGAATATACAATGGAGACAAGATATCCTGTTCAATAAGTGGTACTGGGAAAACTGGACAGCTACATCTAAAAGAATGAATTTAGAACACTCCCTAACACCATACAAAAAAATAAACTCAAAATGGATTAAAGACCTAAATGTAAAGCTAGACACTATCAAACTCTTAGAGGAAAACATAGGCAGAACACTCTATGAGATAAATCACAGCAAGATCCTTTTTGACCCACCTCCTAGAGAAATGGAAAGAAAATAAAAAAATAAACAAATGGAACCTAATGAAACATAAAAGCTTTTGCACAGCAAAGGAAACCATAAACAAGATGAAAAGACAGCCCACAGAATGGGAGAAAATATTTTCAAATGAAGCAACTGACAAAAGATGAATCTCCAAAATTCACAAGCAGCTCATACAGCTCAATATCAAAAAATCAAACAACCGAATCCTAAAATGGTCAGAAGACCTAAATAGACATTTCTAAAGATATACAGATTGCCAACAAACACATGAAAGAATGCTCAACATCATTAATCATTAGAGAAATGGAAATTAAAACTACAATGAGATATCATCTCACACCAGGCAGAACAGCCATAATCAAAAAATCTAGAAACAATAAATACTGGAGAGGGTGTGGAGAAAAGGGAACCCTCTGGCACTGTTGGTGGGAATGTAAATTGATACAGCCATTATGGAGAACAGTATGGTGGTTCCTTAAAAAACTAAAAATAGAACTACCATATGACTAGCAATCCCACTACTGCGCATTTATCCTGAGAAAACCATAATTCAAAAAGAGGCATGTACCCGAATGTTCATTGCAGCTCTATTTACAATAACCAGGATAGGGAAGCAACCTAAGTGTCCATCAACAGATGAATGGATAAAGAAGACTGGCACATATATACAATGGAATATTACTCAGCCATAAAAAGAAACAAAATTGAGTTATTTGTAGTGAGGTGGATGGACTTAGAGTCTGTCATACAGAGTGAAGTAAGTCACAAAGAGAAAAACAAATACTGTATGGTAACACACTTATATGGAATAAAAAATAAAAGTTCTGAAAAACCTAGGGGCAAGAAGGGAATTAAAGATGCAGACGTACTAGAGAATGGAATTGAGGATACTGGGAGGGGGAAGAGTAAGCTGGGACAAAGTGAGAGAGTGGCATGGACATATATACACTACCAAACGTAGGGTGGATAGCTAGTGGGAAGCAGCTGCATGACACAGGGAGATCAGCTCAGTGCTTTGTGACCACCTAGAGGGGTGGGATAGGGGGTTTGGGAGGGAGGGAGATGCAAGAGGGAAGAGATATGGGGACATATGTATACGTATAACTGATTCACTTTGTTATAAAGCAGAAACTAACACACTATTGTAAATCAATTATACTCCAATGAAGATGTTAAAAAAAAAATCAAGGATGTATTGTGTAGCACAGGGAATATAGCCAATGTTATATAATAATTTTAAGTGGAGTATAATCTATAAAGATACTGAATCACTATGTTGTGCAC
This sequence comes from Kogia breviceps, assembly GCF_026419965.1. Lineage (NCBI taxonomy): Eukaryota > Metazoa > Chordata > Mammalia > Artiodactyla > Physeteridae > Kogia > Kogia breviceps. The sequence continues at coordinate 46,484,240 of NC_081325.1, read as the reverse complement.
CTGAAACTAATATAATATTGTAAATCAACTATAATTCAGTTAATAAAACAAAACAAAAATACTAACCAACCTCTGAGAATATATCCATAGCATCCAGTATTATGGAAACCCAGTTTGACAAATGCCATTTTGACTCTCTATAGTATCTATGCCACAGAGGTGTGATTCACACATAACAATATTATACAGAATAATTATTATCAGGTTAATTGCTTCTATTTTGCAAAAATAATTTCCTTAAACATATGAATATTTGAACAGGAAATTTCTGCTGCTTACCTGTCTACAGGCTCAACTATCAAATCATCTGTCAAATTTTGAATATTTACATTTAAATATTCTGAGCTTTTTATCACAAGTGATCTGGCACTGGATTATTTTTCTTTTTAATTCCTAGAAAATTTGGACTGAAATGAGTTTGGCCAAAAATGTGGATTTGTATCGATATACTCTTTTCTATTTCCTTATGTATAAATTATACATCTTTTAGAGTCATCACATCTTATTGATTACTTTAAAAGCTCTAGACATTTCACAATTCCTATTTATTTGGATTCAGTCCAAAAAAACTGTCAAATTATTCCACCCACTTTTTCCAAATTCTCTTTACCATGAGCCTCAAAGCTGTGGAAATTAGATGCATGATTACATGGGAAAGCAGATGTTGTGCTGACCCCAGTTGAGACAACCCATAGTCATTTGGGCTTCTCTTGTGAGCATGGACCCTATTGAAGCTGCATTTCCACAGGCCAATGACAATGTCTTTTCCCCTCAAAGGTAGAAATTGTTTGCTACATGAAACTCCTGAAAGAATGAAACTCAATTTTAAAATGGGAGAGAATTGAGGACAGGCAAAGAATGAATTCTCCTCCCTCTTCCCCCACAGATTTATGAGAAATTAGTAATTCACTATTTTAAAATTTTTGTTTACTTATTTATTGTCAAGAAATAGAAGATCATAAAACTTTATGAGATTCATGTGTCATTTATTAAAAGTTGTAATCCTCAATTCCACCTAGATAAAAATCATTAGAATATCACTAAATTTTATGAATTGTCAGGATCTTTTTTTTTTTCTTCCTTGCTGGAGAGTTTGTCATAAAAAAGGAATATTAATTCAAACAAGAAACTGTAAGTTGGTTATTGAAAAAAATCTCTACAAAAATCTATCAGTAATTATTTAATTCTTCTGCTGCTAACCATTTACTATCAGAGTGAAAGCATGATTTCTGTCATACATACCACTATCTCTTCAAGGAAAGGAAACACAAAGTTTACTACAATCCAGTTTTCTTTGTAGAACTATTAGGTTACACGAAGACCCTATATTTATGTATTTCTTGCAGGCTTTTTCAACAAGATCACTTACAGCTTTGAGAATCAATTTTCCTAGCAATATTATGGCTTGCTTACATACTCAACTACATAAAATTTTTACTCATCTTTCTGGACTGTGTGTTTTAACTAATTAGTTCTACTGAATTCTGAACATTTTAAAAATGGTCCATATCATTTAAAAAGACAATGCAAGACTCTACAATGTCCAGCAGGATAAACTAACTTGGTGACAGCCCGATTATCACATTACTGCTTCCTACCTGAAACATCTTCCAAAGGTTTTATAATTGAACTGTACAAAACAACAACTACCACATGAGCCACAACAATGATAATGTCATCAATTGCATAAAGGAGATTAAATTCAGTAAAGATAAAGTAGAAGTTTCCTCATATTTGGCTTGTACCGGATTGGTTTCAGTTCTCTGTAACATAGATGCTACTGATCACAAAGTAATTGTCAGGAAAAGAGAATCAGCCAGCTAGATCCTATGAGCTGTTTAGCATAAGGGAAATCTACACTTGTGAACACAGACAAAACCTAGCTTTGCAGAACACAATGATTGTGATTGGCATAACTGTTTGACCCCTAGTTGAAGCGGGGATTCTTTTGGTTCCATTCTTCTTTTAGAGTCATGGTATGAAATGAAGGCAGAATGCTTCCATTCTAACCCTTTCGATTTCTCTTCTCCCCTCTATTAGTAAGCTTATAAAGCTCTTACTGCTAGCCCTAAGATCCTGGTTGTGTGATAAAGGAGCAAATGTTGCCATTGGAAACTTTAGTTTGGCTCATTTACTGTCCTGGAAACAACAACAAAAAGAAGCAAAAGAGAAATGTACTTTGTAAGTGCTTTAAAGAACGGCCAAAATGATGAAAACCAATCTAACAAAGAATCTATGAATCTAATAGCCAGCACTTGCACTTTGCTTTACACAATCAGTATCATTTCCCCTATCAGTTTAAAAATGATATTGAGACTAAAACCATTTTTACAGTGTAAAAACAACTTACCTATTTATACTGTGTATTTTACTGTTGTAGGGAGTAAATTCACTTTTATACAGTCTGCATGGTGATGTGTCTTGGATGACATTTCAACTGTGACTCAGCTTCCAACAACAAAATTCAGAATATGTGCCTGTCTAAAAATTATTTGCTGAAATTAGTGATCATAAAATAGTTAAGATATATTGAACACTTTATGTCAGGTTCTCTTCTAAGTGCTTTTACAAGTATTAACTCATTTGACCCTACCAATAAGCCTATGAAAGAGGAATTAATATTATCCCCATTTTATAGACGAGGGCACTGAGAGACAGTGAGGTAAATGTTCCCAGAGCTCGTAAGTAATCAAACTTGAATTCAAAACCAGGCAGTCTTGCTTCAAATCCATTCTCCTAACCACTATATGAGACATGCCAATATAAAGTAAATGATTGAGGAGATAATACGGTACTGTGGAACTGGATTTGAACTCTAAGTTCCACAACCAAGCTGTCTGTTCTTGAGCAAAATAGTTCATTGTACTGGGACTCAGTTTTTCCATCTGTAAGCTAAAGGCATTATTTTCAAATTATATGTATAATTTGTATAAATGTGTATTTTGATCTATTATGTATTGTATATGTATATTCTGCAAATAAATTTTTTCTAGAATTAATGCTGATCTCCATTTATGCACTGTGTTGCATGGACCTCTTTACAACAATAAAAGTAGAATAACTGCAAGTCTCTGAATGAGCATAATGTTGTATCTACTTTCTCTCTGTACCCACTTTATAAGTGAAAAGTAAGTTTATCTTTCCACTCTGAATTTGCTGCATTCCTTTTGTGCTATAACTTAGAGTATTCATTAACATATTTGGAATTTGCTGATGGCTAGGTTTTCTAAATTTTGTGTTCCAGTGAGAAAAGAAAAATTATGTGAGACATACTGTGGACACAGAAATTATGTCCAATACTGTTCTCTTTCTTTTTTTTAGTTTCATTGGGAAGTAACTGACATACATCACTGTATAAGTTTAAAGCATATAGCATGCTGGTTTGATTTACATATACTATGAAGTGATCACCATAGTGGGTTTAGCTAACATCCATCTTCTCTTATAGATACAATAAAAAGAAAAGAAAGAGAGAAAAAAGGAAAATAATTTTCTTCTTATCAACACTGCTTTTGAACATTTATTGCAACCTTTACTACATCATGAAGAGGAAAATGAGCTCCACACAAAGTTCATAAAACACTAAAGGTGAAGAGATTTTAAAATATAATAATCATATTCTAAAACAATTATCTGAGAAATCAAACATAACCATAAAAACAAACAAACAAACAAAAGTATATAAAAATCATTTGGTAAAGCTGTTGGTCTTTCAGGTTATGATCAATTTTTATGGAAATTCCTTGTGAGAACTAAGATGAAAGTAAAGTGAGAAAATGATTTGAAAGCTTTGTGTCTTTCAGAGACGTTATTCAAAACACATAAATATCATGCCCTTTCACCCCTGTGTGGTTAATATGAGGCCCCTTGTCTTAACTGAAACACATATGTAATTGAAGGAAATTAAAATAAATTAAAATTTCATATTTTGATGGATATTTAATGACTATCTTGATACCAATCTTGTTCTGCTCAGCAACAATAATCCTTCATTAATTCTCCACCTCATTAATACAAAAGCAAAAAGAAGAAGAATAAAAGAAACCTTTTCCCACTACTTTGTTCATTCTTCTGAATCCAGCTAAATTTTCACCAAATGCTTCCCTTGAAGTAGCCTATACCAACCCCAGTAACAAATTAGATTTGAGGGTCCACTTCCTTGTATCACTATATGAAAAGTGCTTTGTATCCTAGGCTCCCTTGCCTAGTGATTTCTTAGGATATGAAAATATGGTATGGTTTATAGGTACATGGGAGAAAATCCTATCACACTTCTGGATGTATATCCCATACAGGAACAGTATGTTGTTATATCTTAGACTCATCAATTGGTGTTTTAAAAAACTCAGCAATTTTCACCCGTGCCTTTCTTCTATATTTTGTGTGTGTGAGTGATGGTGCAAACTTTGAACTGAGTAAAATGTTTTATCAATTATACTCATCATTTTATTCCTTACTATGTGTAGTTTTTTTAAAGCTGTTGTTTAGCTTTTCTCCTGTACCTTTCTATCGAAAGGATCGTTGATCATATTCACGTTGTTAATATTTCATATCTGCTTGCTACAACCATATCATAGCCTCTCTTGCTGCCTCATTTTTATTTCATTCGATTGTATTTTGTTCATAGCCACTAGAAGGTGATTGTATACATTAGATAATGTGATCTGATCTCCTTTCCATTTGATAGCAGTATGTTTGTTAATGAGATTTAATTACTTTTCCATGTGATACATTAGGTCAATTGTCGGACAGGGCCACACAATATTTATTCTTAGCTAAATATATTATTAATTGCATTTTAATTCACACTTAAAATATACATATAATTCAAACATATAGCATAATTTGCAGTATACTTCTATGAGTTTTGAAAATGCATACAGATATGTAACCGTCAACATAATCAAGATACAGAATAGTTCCATCACTCCCTAAAATGACATTATACTGAACTTTTGAGTCAGTTTCTCCATGCAACCACTGATCTTTATTCTATTTCTATAACATTGCCTCTCCAAAATATCACATAGATGGAATCATGTAATATATAATCTTCTCAGTCTGGCCACTTTCATCTGCATAATGTGTTTGTGATTTAGCCATGTTGTTCGGTATATCAGTATTTTTTTCCCTTTATTTTCTCTGAGTAATATTCCAGTTTATCCACTCACTAGTCGAAGAATATTGTTTCTAGTTTTTGATGATTATGAATAAAGCTGTTAAAAAGTGTGTACAGATTTTGGGGTTAATATAAGTTTGCATTTCCTTTAGGTAAATGCGTAGAAGTACAGTTACTGGGATATTTAGTAAGTACATGATCAGCTTCATAAGAAACTGCCCAGCTGTTTTCCAAAGTGGCTGTACCAGTGTGCACTCCAACCAGCAGTGAAGGAGAATTCCAGCTACGTTACATCCTCTCTAGTAATTGATATGGTCTGAATTTTTTTTTTTTTTTATATTAACGCTGTGATAGATGTGTTAGGGAACCATTCACCAAAACCACCCGCCTTGGCTAGGCATGGAAATAACTGCTTGCCTGAGTTATCTCACAACAGGAGGTCCCAATAAGGAACACAGAACTGACAAGCTACCTACCGTCAGCCAAAACAATCTGGAAGGGGCCAAAAGGAAGGAAGAGATGTCAAACCATAATATGTCCTGTCAACCTCCCAGAAACCCTCACACTGGAATCCATCTTGGCTGATAGATGTGTGGGCCCCCAGGAAGGACCCTGAGGCAGACCAAATATGGGCACAAGCAAGATGACTGACTAGAGACAACCTGGAAAACTAGCCCCATTCCCATAAAACCTGAAACTGTGAGCCATATGGCAGAGCAGTTCTCCCGGGTTCCCTTACACTCCTGCTCTCTGCCTGAGCACCTCTTTCCAATAAAGTTTTTTTTTGTATTTTCAATATGTGTGTCTCTTCGGACAATTCATTTCTGAGTGTTAGACAGGAGCTCACTCCCAGGCCCTGGAAGGGATCCCCCTCCAGTAACAGATGTAGTGGTATTTCATTGCAAATTTAAAAATAGCTTATTTGGGGTATAATTGATATAAAATAAACTAAGTAGTTACCATATCCTGTGTTCTTCATTTCTTCATATAGATTCATATTTTTATTTGGTATCATTTTGCTTCTGAAAGAAGGACTTTCTTTAACATTTTCCGTTGTATGGATCTCCTGATGACAACTCCTTTCAGCTGTTTTTTTTTTTCTTTCAATACTTTAAATATGCTATCTGCTGTCTTTTCACTTGTATTATTTCCAACAAAAACAATCTGCTGACATCTTCATCTTTGTTCCTCTGTTTATAATGTATTCTCCTCCCCTCTGGCTTTTAAAGTGTTTTATCACTGATTTTTAGCAACTGGGTTATGAGGTGCAAGTTATCTTTATGTTTTTTTTTAGGTGAAGTTTTCTTTATGGTTTTGTGTTTGGGGTTCTGTGGATCTACAGTTTTCTTTAAATTTGAAAACTTTGGGGTCATTATTTCTTCCATTTTTATCTATTCCTCTCTACTCTCCTTTGGGGACTCTTAATTATATGTGTTTCAGAGCTCTGGAAGTTGTCTCACTTACTGATTCTCTATTCATTTAAAAAATATTCTCTCTGTTTCATTCTCGAAATTACTATCACCAAATTCATTATGATTTGTCTTCAAATTTACCAATCTTCTGTAATGTCTAATCAGCCAATGATTCCATCTAATGTAATTTTTTTCTCACACATTGTACTTTTCAACTCTAGAACTGTGATTTGGGTCTTTCTCTCTCTGTCTTTCTCTCACTCTTTAAAACATATTTATATAAGTGTCTGAACTTAACTTTTTGAACTTATGGAATACACAGTTTTAATGTCAATATCTGCTAATTCTAATACCTGTGTGGGTTCAGGGTCAGTTTTGATAGATTGATTTTTCCCCCTCATTTTAGGTCATATTTTCCTGCTTGTTTGCATGCCTGGTGACATTTTATTGGCAATTTAAACTTGGCACATTTGCAATATTTTGGTATTATTGTAAAATTCTTTAACTTTTCTCTGGGATGCAGTTACTTGGAAACAGCTTGATCTTTTCAGGTCTTGCTTTTGAGATTTATTAGTAGGACCTCACTCTAGGATCAATTATTACAATTGACAAAAAAGCATTTTGTTTGCTCCACCAAATGTCCTGTTAATTATGAGATTTTCCAGTATAATTGGTGAGAACAGGCTCTTTTCCTAGCCTTATATGAGTTCATTGCACTGTCTCCTCTCATCTTTTCAGGTGATTCTTTTCACAAACTTAAGTAGTTTCCTCACATGTATGTGTGATCTGTGCTCAGGCGAATACTGCAAAGGACTCCTCTCCAGATCTCCAGAGTTCTATCTCTGTGCAACTCTCTGTACTCCAGCAACTTTGAGCCCCCGGGATTCTTCACTTCAGAGTTTGCTGGCTAAACTGGTATTTTTCTTTTCTCCATATGCCACAGCTTGGAAACTCTCTCAAGGCTGTGAACGAGGGTAATTCTAAGGCTCACTTGCTTTTTTACCATCTCTCAAGGATGATTGTCCTTCATTGCTTTATGCCCAGTGTCTTGAAAACCACTTTGATATATTTTGTCTTTTTGGTTGCTGTTTTTTGAGGTAGGAAAAAAAATCAGGTCCCTGTTAATCCATCTTGATTGAGAGCAGAAGTCAACTCTGCTCGTTTCTAAACCTCCTCAAATGTATGCTAAATTAAGAAAAGATGTCAAAATCCAAAAGGATAGAGAAAGTGTAGGAGGGATGATAGTTGAAAGGAATATTAAGGAAGTTTGGGATATGAAAAAAAGATGAGCAAGTGGCATCTGATTTAGTTGAACAGAGGAAACTTGAACCCAAGTACTTGCATTGCAAGCAGTCATTCAGAGTCAAACTGATTCATAGTTGGAGAATTCCGGGTTGTCTCAGGAACTCTGAGGATCTTCTTTTTCAGAGCGAATATTTTATTACAAGAGAAATCCCTGGTTTAAAAAAAAAAAAGAAGGTAGTGGAGGTGGTGGTGGTTCAATGAGGCATCATATCCAACAAGGAGCAAAACTCATAGCCAAGAACTCAGAGTTCCTTCTGTGGCCTCATTCATGTATCTTTGTTAGCTCTAAGACAGAAAGGAGATAAATTTTCAAACTTTTATTAAGAAAACTCTGTCAAATATGATCAAGATTGTAGAGGCAGGGACTGAGTCCTCAAGGAAAGGGATCCTGGGCTTCTGAAGCTGGAGTCCCAGAGGTAAAGGACTGGTGGGAGATCCTGGGAGCAGTCAGTTTCAGAGTTCTAGAATCTGTACTTGGCTAGGGATGACAGCCTTTTTTTTGTTCATCAGTTGTTCTTCAGTTCCAGGGCCAAATATAGAAGAAATAGATAACATTCTATAAAAGGGTACGTTAGACATCCTTTACCGGCTCTCATATCACTCAAATAACTACCTCCTTTTTGCCCCTATACAAGATTGAATATATGTCTGAAGATGTTGAATTAGACAATCTCAGGATTTATGAAGATCAAGCAGAGCTGAAGGCAAGAAAATTAAGTAATTATCTCCTTACATAAAACAGCATGACCCAGTTTTTTTCCTCTACTACGTTCCCACAGTGCTGGCATTCAGGCTTACAACCTCAAGAAAGACACTGAAATGCTCCTCTGTGGGAAACTTGCTAGTCTAGGAGAAAATGTTTCTGAAGACAGATATTTGAAAGTTCCTCAGGGAAAGAGTGAAATCCCCACACACTTACCCTGTGGTGAGGTTGACCAGTCTACACAGCCTTACCATGCACACATTTTGATGACTCATTTTTTACTTATGAAATAAGAGTCCATCGTTGGTCATCCTATTAATAACTTAGAGGAAATTCTATCATGAAAAACAGCAAAACAGAGAAACAAAACAAACAATGCAAAAGTCAGTTTCTATGAGCACAAATAAAGGAAAGATTCAGAGAAATTATAATGATATCTTTACAGAGGTGAAGTATAATACTCATCCATTAAAAAAGAAATAAGATGCTATCAAATGCAAAAATGTAGAGAATAAAAAACATCAAAGAAATAAAAATATAGTAATTCCAATGATAAAATTTTCCACTGATGTTGTAGGGGAGGAAGTTGAGCATTCTAAAGGAATTTTAAAGGAAATTAAGACAAATTTCAGAAATGGAAATTCTGAAAGGAGTGGAAAGACATTAGAATATCAATACTTGAGCGCTTATGAGTCACTAATAGGAATTGAAGAATGATAATGGAGAAAATGCAAAGGAGGAAATTATCAAGAAAATTTTACAGAATTAAAAAAGATAAGATTATTTATATCAATTCAACCCAAAGAGATCCCAGCAAATTAATTGAAAAGACTGACACAAACATCAAGGCAAAGAATATGAACCTTTTCAAAACATCAAGGCAAAGAATATGAATCTTTCAAAGAAGGTAATATGTACAAATAAGCACACATACATACACAGTTTATCCTTATTATTCATGAATTCCGTACTTGCAAATTTTTCTAGTCAATAAATTTTATTTATAACTCCCAAATCAATATTCCCTGTGCTTTCTCATCATCCACGTAAACGAATGAGTGGTGAAAAATTTGAATCGCCCAGTGTGCACATTCCCAATTAGATTGAACAAGGCAGCACTGCCTTCTTGTTCCATTTCTCATAGTATAAACAAGTGTCCTATTTATGGTCTGTTTAGTGCTATTTATTTCTCAGTTTTGTGCTCCGTGTTGGTGATTTTGCTGTTGAAAATGGTACCCAGGCACATTGTTGAAGTGCTGTCCAGTATTCCTAAAGGCAAGAAAGCTGTGATGTGCCTCAAAGAGACAATACAGGTGTTAGATAAGCTTTCTTCAGTCCTGAGTTATTGTGTTGTTCGCTGTGAGTTCAATGTTAACAAATCAACGATATATATTAAATCAGGTGTCTTTAAATAGAAATACACATAAGGGATTTGAGAAGATGGTGGAAGAGGAAGACACGTAGATCACCTTCCTCCCCACAGATACATCAGAAATACATCTTTGCATGGAACTGCTCCTATAGAACACCCACTGAACCCTGGCAGAAGACATCAGACCTCCCAAAAGGCAAGAAACTCCCCACATACCTGGGTAGGGCAAAAGAAAAAAGAATAAACAGAGACAAAAGAATAGGGACGGGACCTGCACCAGTGGGAGGGAGCCGTGAAGGAGGAAAGGTTTCCACACACTAGAAGCCCCTTCGCGGGCAGAGACTGCGGGTGGTGGAGGGGGAAGCTTCGGAGCCGTGGAGGAGAGCGCAGTAACAGGGGTGCGGAGGGCACAGCGGAGAGATTCCTGCAGAGGGTCAGTGCCAACCAGCACTCATCAGCCTGAGAGGCTTGTCTGTTCACCCACCAGGACGGGCGGGGGCTGGAAGCTGAGGCTTGGACTTCGGTTGGATCCCAGGGAGAGGACTGGGGTTGGCTGAGTGAACAAAGCCTGAAGGGGCTACTGCACCACAGGTAGCCGGGAAGGAGTCTGGGAAAAAGTTGGACCAGCCGAAGAGGCAAGATAATTTTTCTTGCCTCTTTGCTTCCTGGTGCATGAGGAGAGGGGATTAAGGGTGCTGCTTAAAGGAGCTCCAGAAATGGGCGTGAGCCGCGGCTAACAGCGCGGACCCCAGAGACGGGCATGAGGTGCTAAGGCTGCTGCTGCTGCCACCAAGAAGCCTGTGTGCAAGCACAGGTCACTCTCCACACCTCCCCTCCCCGGAACCTGTGCAGCCCGCCACTGCCAGGGTCCCGTGATCCAGGGACAACTTTCCCGGGAGAACGCACGGCACGCCTCAGGCTGGTGCAATGTCATGCTGGCCTCTGCTGCCGCAGGCTTGCCCCACATCAGTGCCCCTCCCTTCCCCTGGCCTGAGTGAGCCAGATCCCCCGAATCAGCTGCTCCTTTAACCCCGTCCTGTCTGAGCAAAGAACAAACGTCCTCAGGCGAGCTACACACAGAGGTGGGTCCAAATCCAAAGCTGAACCCCAGGAGCTGAGCGAACAAAGAAGAGAAAGGGAAATCTCTCCCAGCAGCCTCAGGAGCAGTGGATTAACGCTCCACAATCAACCTGATGTACCCCACATCTGTGGAATACCTGAATAGACAATGGATCATCCCAAATTGAGGAGGTGGACTTTGGGAGCAATGATATATTATTTTTTCCCCATTTCCTCTTTTTGTGAGTGTATATGTGTATCCTTCTGTGTGTGATTTTGTCTGTATAGCTTTGCCTTCACCATTTGTCCTAGGGTTCTCTCTGTATTTTTTTTTTTTTTTTTTTTTTACTTAAACATTTTTTTCTTAATAATTATTTTTTACTTTAATAACTTTATTTTATTTTATCCCCTTCCTCCCTTCCTTCCTTCCTTCCTTCCTTCCTTCCTTCCTTCCTTCCTTCCTCTCTTTCTTTCTTTCGTCCTTTCTTTCATTTTTTCTCCCTTTCATTCTGAGCCGTGTGGATGAAAGGCTCTTGGTGCTCCAGCCAGGTGTCAGGGCTGTGCCTCTGAGGTGGGAGAGCCAACTTTAGGACACAGGTCCACAAGAGACCTCCCAGCTCCACATAATATCAAATGGTAAAAATCTCCCAGAGATCTCCATCTCAACACCAAGACCCAGCTTCACTCAACGACCAGCAATCTAAAGTGCTGGTCACCCTATGCCAAAAAACTAGCAAGACAGGAACACAGCCCCATCCATTAGCAGAGAGTCTGCCTAAAATAATAATAAGGCCACAGACACCCCAAAATACACCACCAGACGTGGACCTGTCCACCAGAAAGACAAGATCCAGCCTCATCCAGCAGAAGACAGGCACTAGTCCCCTCCACCAGGAAGCCTACACAATCCACTGAACCAACCTTAGCCACTGAAGACAGACACCAAAACCAATGGAAACTACGAACCTGCAGCCTGCGAAAAGGAGACCCCAAATACAGTAAGACAGGCAAAATGAGAAGACAGAAAAACACACAGCAGATGAAGGAGCAAGTTAAAAACCCACCAGACCTAACAAATGAAAAGGAAATAGGCAGTCTACCTGAAAAAGAATTCAGAATAATGATAGTAAAGATAGTAAAGTAAAAAATCTTGGAAATAGAAGAGAGAAAATGCAAGAAACATTTAACAAGGACCTAGAAGAACTAAAGAGGAAACAAGCAATGATGAACAACACAATAAACGAAATTAAAAATACTCTAGAAGGGATCAATAGCAGAATAACTGAGGCAGAAAAACGGATAAGTGACCTGAAAGATAAAATAGTGGAAATAACTACTGCAGAGCAGAATAAAGAAAAAAGAATGAAAAGAATTGAGGGCAGTCTCAGAGACCTCTGGGACAACATTAAACGCACCAACATTCGAATTATAGGGGTCCCAGAAGAAGAGAAAAAGAAAGGGTCTGAGAAAATATTTGAAGAGATTATAGTTGAAAACTACCCTAATATGGGAAAGGAAATAGTTAATTAAGTCCAGGAAGCACAGAGTCCCCTACTGGAAAAATCCAAGGAGAAACATGCCAAGACACATGTTAATCAAACTATGAAAAATTAAGTACAAAGAAAACATATTAAAAGCAGCAAGGGAAAAACAACAAATAACACACAAGGGAATCCCCATAAGGTTAACATCTGATCTTTCAGCAGAAACTCTGCAAGCCAGAGGGAGGGGCAGGACATATTTAGAGTGATAAAGGAGAAAAACCTGCAACCAAGATTACTTTACCCAGCAAGGATCTCATTCAGATTTGATGGAGAAATTAAAACCTTTACAGACAAGCAAAAGCTGAGAGAGTTCAGCACCACCAAACCAGCTCTACAACAAATACTAAAGGAACTTCTCTAGGCAAGAAGCACAAGAGAAGGAAAAGACCTACAACAACAAACCCAAAACAATTAAGAAAATGGGAATAGGAACATACATATCGATAATTACCTTAAATGTAAATGAATTTAATGCTCCACCAAAAGACACAGGCTGGCTGAATGGATACAAAAGCAAGGCCCATATATATGCTGTCTACAAGAGACCCACTTCAGACCTAGGAACACATACAGACTGAAAGTGAGGGGATGGAAAAAGATATTCCATACAAATAGAAATCAAAAGAAAGCTGGAATAGCAATTCTCATATCAGACAAAATAGACTTTAAAACAAAGACTATTACAAGAGACAAAGAAGGACACTACATAATGATCAAGGGATTGATCCAAGAAGAAGATATAACAATTATAAATATTTATGCACACAACATGGGAGCAAATCAATACATAAGGCAAAAACTAACAGCCGTAAAAGGGGTAATCGACAGTAACACAATCATAGTAGGGGACTTTAACACCCCACGTTCACCAATGGACAGAGCAACCAAAATGAAAATAAATAAGGAAACACAAGCTTTAAATGATTCATTAAACAAGATGGACTTAATTGATATTTATAGGACCTTCCATCCCAAAACAACAGAATACACATTTTTCTAAAGTGTGCACGGAACATTCTCCAGGATAGATAATATCTTGGGTCACAAATCAAGCCTTGGTAAATTTAAGAAAACTGAAATCATATCAGGTATCTTTTCTGAGCACAACACTATGAGACTAGATATCAATTATAGGAAAAAAGTCTTTAAAAAATACAAACACATGGAGGCTAAACAATATACTACTAAATAACCAAAGGATCACTGAAGAAAAAAAAAGAGGAAATCAAAAAATACCTAGAAACACATGACAATGAAAGCCAGATGACCCAAAACCTGTGGGATGCAGCAAAAGCAGTTCTAAGAGGGAAGTTTATAGCAATACAATCCTACCTTAAGAAACAAGAAACTTCTCAAATAAACAAACTAACCTTACACCTAAAGCAATTAGACAAAGAAGAACAAAAAAAACCCCAAAGTTAGCAGAAGGAAAGAAATCATAAAGATCAGATCAGAAATAAATGAAAAAGAAATGAAGGAAATGACAGCAAATATCAAAACAACTAAAAGCTGGTTCTTTGAGAAGATAAACAAAATTGATAAACCATTAGCCAGACTTATCAAGAAAAAAAGGGACAAGACTCAAATCAATAGAATTAGAAATGGAAAAGGAGAAGTAACAACGGATACTGCAGAAATACAAAGGATCATGAGGGATTACTACAAGCAACTGTATGCCAATAAAATGGACAACCTGGAAGAAATGGACAAATTCTTAGAAAAGCACAACCTACCAAGACTGAACCAGGAAGAATAGAATATATGAACAGACCAATCACAAGCACTGAAATTGAAACTGTGATTAAAAATCTTCCAACAAAAAAAGCCCAGGACGAGATGGCTTCACAGGCGAATTCTATCAAACATTCAGAGAAGAGCTAACACCTATCCTTCTCAAACTCTTCCAAAATATAGTAGAGGGTGTAACCCTCCCAAACTCATTCTATGAGGCCACCATCACCCTGATACGAAAACCAGACAAAGATGTCACAAAGAAAGAAAATTACAGGCCAATATCACTGATGAACATTGATGGAAATATCCTCAACAAAATACTAGCACACAGAATCCAACAGCACAGTAAAAGGATCATACCCCATGATCAAGTGGGGTTTATTCCAGGAATGCAAGGATTCTTCAATATATGCAAATCAATCAACGTGATACACCATATTAACAAATTGAAGGAGAAAAACCATATGATCATCTCAATAGATGCAGAGAACGCTTTTGACAAAATTCAACACCCATTTATGGTAAAAACCCTCCAGAAAGTAGGCACAGAGGGAACTTTCCTCAATATAATAAAGGCCATATATGACAAACCCACAGCCAACATCATCCTCAATGGTGAAAAACTGAAACCATTTCCATTAAGATCAGGAACAAGATAAGGTTGCCCACTCTCACCACTATTATTCAACATAGTCTTGGAAGTTTTAGCCACAGCAATCAGAGAAGAAAAAGTAATAAAAGGAATGCAAATCGGAAAAGAAGTCAAGCTGTCACTGTTTGCAGATGACATGATACTATATAGAGAGAATCCTAAAGATACTACCAGAAAACTACTAGAGCTAATCAATGAAGTTGGTAAAGTAGTAGGATACAAAATTAATGCATAGAAATCTCTGACATTCCTATACACTAATGATGAAACATCTGAAAGTGAAATCAAGAAATCACTCCCATTTACCACTGCAACAAAAAGAATAAAATATCTAGGAATAAACCTACCTAAGGAGACAAAAGACCTGTATGCAGAAAATTATAAGACACTGATGAAAGAAATTAAAGATGATACAAATTGATTGAGAGGTATACAATGTTCTTTGATTGGAAGAGTCAACATTTTGAAAATGACTATACTACCCAAAGCAATCTACAAATTCAGTGCAATCCCTATCAAGCTACCAAGGGCATTTTTCACAGAACTAGAACAAAAAATTTCACAATTTGTATGGAAACACAAAAGACCCCAGATAGTCAAAGCAATCTCAAGAAATAAAAATGGAGCTGAAGGAATCAGGCTCCCTGACTTCAGACTAAACTACAAAGCTACAGTAATCAAGACAGTATGGTACTGGCAGTAAAAGAGAAATATAGATCAATGGAACAGGATAGAAAGCCCAGAGATAAACCCACGCACATACGGTCACCTTATCTTTGATAAAAGAGACAAGAATATACAGTAGAGAAAAGACAGCCTCTTCAATAAGTGGTGCTGGGACAACTGCACAGGTACATGTAAAAGTATGAAATTAGAACACTCCCTAACACCATATACAAAAATATGCTCAAAATGGATTAAAGACCTAAATGTAAGGCCAGACACTATCAAACTCTTAGGGGAAAACATAGGCAGACAATCTATGACATAAATCACAGCTAGAAAAACAAAAATAAACAAATGGGATCTAATGAAACTTAAAAGCTTTTGCACAGCAAAGGAAACCATAAATAAGACCAAAAGACAACCCTAAAATATTTGTAAATGAAGCAACTGACCAAGGATTAATCTCCAAAATTTACAAGCAGCTCATGCAGCTCAATAACAGAAAAACAAACAACCCAATCCAAAAATGGTCAGGAGACCTAAATAGACATTTCTCTAAAGAAGATATACAGATTGCCAAAAAACACATGAAGGAATGCTCAACAACGTTGATCATTAGAGAAATGCAAATCAAAACTACAATGAGATATCATCTCACACCAGTCAGAATGGCCATCTTCAAAGAATCTACAAACAGTAAATGCTGGAGAAGGTGTGGAGAAAAGGGAACACTCTTGCACTGTTGGTGGGAATGTAAATTGATACAGCCACTATGGAGAACAATATGGAGGTTTCTTATAAAACTACAAATAGAACTAACATATGACCCAGCAATCCCACTACTGGGCACATACCCTGAGAAAACCATAATTCAAAAAGAGTCATGTACCAAAATGTTCATTGCAGCTCTATTTACAATAACCAGGACAGGGAAGCAACCTAAGTGTCCATTGACAGATGAATAGATAAAGAAGATGTGGCACATATATACAATGGAATATTACTCAGCCATAAAAAGAAACAAAATTGAGTTATTTGTAGTGAGGTGGATGGACCTAGATTCTGTCATACAGAATGAAGTAAGTCAGAAAGAGGAAAACAAATACCATATGCTAAGACATATATATGGAGTCTAAAAAAAAAAAGAAAGAAAGAAAAATAGGTCCTGAAGAACCTAGGGGTAAGACGGGAATAAAGACACAGACCTACTAGAGAATGGACTTGAGGATATGGGCAAGGGGAATGGTAAGCTGGGACAAAGTGAGAGAGTGGCATGGACATATATGCACTACCAAACGTAAAATAGATAGCTAGTGGGAAACAGCCACATAGCATAGGGAGATCAGCTGTGGGGTTTGAGACCACCTATAGGGGTGGGATAGGGAGGGTGGGAGGGAGGGAGATGCAAGAGCGAAGAGATATGGGAACATATGTATATGTATAACTGAGTTACTTTTGTTTTAAAGCAGAAACTAACACACCATGATAAAGCAACTGTACTCCAATTAAGATGTTAAAAAAAGAAATACAGGGGCTTCCCTGGTGGCGCAGTGGTTGGGAGTCTGCCTGCTGATGCAGGGGACACGGGTTCGTGCCCCGGTTCGGGAAGATCCCACATGCCGCAGAGCGGCTGGGCCCGTGAGCCATGGCCACTGAGCCTGCGCGTCCAGAGCCTGTGCTCCGCAACGGGAGAGGCCACAACAGTGAGAGGCCCGCGTACCGAAAAAAAAAAAAAAAAAAAAAAAAGAAATACATATAAAACAAAGTTATATATTTATCATTTGATGAAAATGTGAGAAAAACTAATTTTTTATGATTCTTAATTTTAGGGTGCTTTCTTATATAAATAACGAGATCCATGACTAAATAAAAGGAACATGACATAGATATACATATTTGTCAAAACTCGTCTAATTGTATACTTTAAATGGTGCATCTTACTGTATATAAATTATACTTCACCAAAGTTCATGTAAAAAAAGAAGAATCCATGGACTCTAGGAAGTATAGAGTCTAGAACAGAGAAAAGCCAAGGGAATTCCGGAATGATAATAAAAGTGTGTCCTAGAATGGAAAGGTAGCAGTAAACCTAGAAATTTCTGATGAAATGGGGGAAATGAAGCATAGCATCTAGTAGAGATGTCTTTAAAAAATAATAATAATTTAAAAAATAAGGGAACTGATAAAATATCAGATATTTGATCACACATAAAACAGTTTACACTACCATCAGAGTGTTTGAGGATATGTTAATCATAATTATGTAGAAAATAGATTAAATAAATGAGAGAATTATGAATTCTAGGAAAAATTTTAAAAGCACAAGAAAGCATATATAGCTATATTATACCATATGGTATAATAACAGGTAGTATCTCTACATCTCAATAAATGAGGATTAATTTTACAAAAGTAATATTATAAATACATTAGGTAAATGGAATAAAGAGATATATAGTCCAATTTTGTATTTGATGTAAGGAGCTAAATTCTTGTCTTCCTTAGTAGAAGGTAAATAGATAAATATAAATTTTTTAAAAGACAGCTTCATAAATATATTATTTTGAAATATGTAACCAAACACTAAAATTAACAGTTCAAATGCTAATATAATTTCTATATGTGGAACAACAAGTGTGGAGAGGAATGGAGTTGGAACTGGCATATATATATATGGCATCCATATATCTTTAAAAGAGGTACATATATTATTGATAAAAATTAAAATTTAATTTAAACATTAAAAATTAAGAATTATTGGAGATTCAGAATTAGAACTCAAAATATGTATCCTAGAAAGACATAAATCCCATTAACATTTATTTATAATGATAGAATTTATAATATTTAATACTCTGCTATAAAATATATTATATCAGGATCATTTCTCATATTTCTAAGTAGTCATAAGAATATTTTAACAAAAGATAGTGACCATTTATTGTGTCATAAGATTTTTTTTTTCTTGACTTTGAATTTTTCACTGTTTGTGTTCTCTAGAAGAACAAAATCAATAGGATGTATCTAGAATGAGATTTATTATAAGGATTGGTTCACTTGACTATGAAGACTGAGAAGTCTCATTATCTGACATCTGCAGGCTGGAAATCCAGGAAAGCGAATGCTGTAAATTCCAGTGCAAGTCTGAAGGCCTAAGAACCAAAAGGGCCAATGGGGTCGAATAGTATGACAAGTGTGACAGCTCATTCAGGCAGAGTGAGCAAATTCTTCTTTCGTCTGTCTTTTTGTTCTGTTCAGGCCCTCAACAGACTGGATAATGTCAACATACATTGGGGAGGGCAGTCTGCTTTACTCAGCGAACTGATTCAAATGCTAACCTCATCTGGAAATACCCTCACAGATATACTCAGAAATAATGTTTAATCTGAGCACAGCAGGGGCTCAGTTGAGTTGATACATAAAATTAACCATCACAAGTCCACTCCTTGTCAACCTAGCCCCCATACACATCTCCTTAAGCCATATATTCTTTGGGAAAGGATGGGGAAAATATTAGCAGTATAAAATTTTGATCATGTACCAGGGTCATTCCCTTAGGGGACTCAGTTTCCCCTTCATTCAGGGGTTCTGAGTCTGTAAACCAGCTCAAGTCTAGGAATTAATTGATTGAAGTCATTTTTTTTTTTTTTTGATTCAGGTTAGACTTTTGTTCACTGACTTAGAACTTTTCTGCTTACACTCATCAAGTAAGAATTTAGTAGCTCCCTATCCATTTTACTTCTAGTAACACCATGATCAATTAGCCTGAGAAATCAGACCCTTCTGATTGCTGCTTTGACTCTGCTGTCCATTACTTTAACTTACCCCCATGTTGTCTTTGGCAGTTGGGTGTTGCCACGTGGCCCCTGCCACCAATGGATCCAATTACTCCCATTGCATTTGTTTTCCCAATTCAGTGACTGCAGATCGGTGCAGTCTGGGCTGCAAAGAAGAGAGATCACTGAACTCTTCAAGGATGCTGGGGCTCCCCTCAGAAATTTATTTCTCACAGAACTGGTAAGAGGTATGTCTTCAGGTCCTTCCCACAGTGGGTGAGTAGGTCTTAAATGGAAAAACCCACTCTCTCATACCAATCTTCCTAACCCATTAAATCCCCTTTTCTACATTAAACCAAGGCAGTTCTGGCATTTCCAGTTCACTCGCTGTGGGCCAAAGTGTGGTCCATGTTTCAGCCAACCAAACAAACTGTTAGAAACTTTTCTAATTCCTGAGCTGCAACATTAAATGCAGAATCTCCGACGAGTGAGTCCATGTTAGTGCTCCTTATCCAAATTTATGTTCCTTCCATCATTACCCCACACCCTTAGTATCCATTCCTACACATGTCTCTGAGTTTCTGCTTGTATCAATCAGAAAACTCAATGAGCTCTTTTGAAGCGTAGCATACCTCCTCTTTGGTCAAATTTTGTACCTCAGCTTTAGAGGCCTGCTGGGACTTGAGTCTAGTTATAAATCTAGAAACAAGGAGGAGTGGTGAGGGTAGGTCCTGAGAAGAGTCAGCTCTGTCGTGCACAGCCAATGACTCCGGAGAAGCCACTACCGTTTTCTCAGGCAATGCAGGGTTAATCCTCTCAGACAGGGGTGGAAAGGCAGATGCTCCTGGGATAGGGGTGTTGCTGCCACTGAGTGTGGGGAGGCCACTTCCACGGGGGTTGTGGAGGTCTCTGCCACTGGCCAAAGAGACTCATTAGAATTTAGGGGCTCAATGACCCCAGCTTCTTTACGGTCTTACCATACATCCCCATCCAAACTTACTAGACCACATTCTTTCCCAAACAATGCCCTCATTTTAACAGTAGACACCCTACAATGCTGGGAGTTCAGGCTGAGGTGTACTTCAGCCAGTCACAGGATGAGATTCTACATCTGATTTTCAGCAATTTTAGCTCTGGGGCTACCGGAGATAAGGGTCTCCTTCAGAGCATACATAGAGACCTTCAGGACATTATTATGGTGCCTGAGCTGGGAATTCGAATTCCTTCATCCTTTTTTTTCACCACTTTGTCTAGGGACAGTAAGAGCAACCAGCCAACTTCGTTATGTTTATTTGTTTTCCAAATTTTTTTTTTAAGTGTTATATATGGTCACTCAACTCTAGGCTTCTTATAAGTCATTGGTTAGAAGTATTCAATACAGATATTTCACATATCTCTCTTACCATTTGATGCGATGGACTATCGGGGCTGTCTTTACTACTGAAAATGAGTCGTCACCATCTTTAGAGCTAATCAGTTAGAGAGACAATTCCAGAAACCCTAGAATCAGTTCATAAAACTTATTCTTAAGTATTTTTCTTTTAAAACTATTCTCAGTTCCAGAATCTGAGTTAAGTCATGGTCTCCAGAGGAAAAGAACCCATAGGATATATATTTAATAAACTGACTTATAAGATTATAGAGGCTGAGAAGTCCCATAATCTGCCATCTGCCAACTCAAGACCCAGAAAAGTCAGTGATGTAAATTCCAGTCCAGTCTAAAGGCAGTCAGGCAGGGAGAGGAATTCTACCTTCCTCTGCCTTTTTGTCATATCCAGGCCTCCAGTGGATTGGATGATGCCCACCCACATAGGGGAGGGCAATCTTTTTCATTCAGCCCATTGATTCAAATGCTAATATAATCAAACACCCTCACAGACACACCCAGAAATTATGTTTAATCTGGGCACCCCAGGGCCCAGTCAAGTTGACACAGAAATTAACCATTATACCTGTCAATTACTTTTTTCTTTTTAAATCATCCTTCAGCAATTTGCATCCTTCACCCTAGTCAAAGGAGATCCTAAATTTTTTTTCCCCTACCCTATTTTTCCTTATGTGGAACAGAGTTATTGGAAATAACCTTCTTTCTCTGCAAACTGTTTTGGGCTGCCTGCCCTTCCAGAGACTTCAGTCAAGTCAACACTTTGTATGACACATTTCTCAGAACCAAGGGGCAGTTGATACTGGAGTTAAGCTCTTAACCTAGCTCCAATTATTTCACTTATTCTATGTTTGTATCCTAAGTTGGAGAGTAAAATCTTTGAAAACAGAATACTGCATCTTGCTTTTATTGCATTTCTTTACTGAATCCAGTATAGTACTGGACATACAAATCCAATGACTGACTAACTTGAAAACTAGGGGACCTAATACTTTTGAGGAGGAAAAATAACACTGGCCAGGGATTGTGGCATTTAAATCTCCCTTATGAAGTATTCAGGGAAAGAATTGTGTGCCGGGACAGGTTGGGCATGACAAATGTTACAAACATCCTAAAATAGGAGAGCACTGAAGGCTATTTAAGCTTGAGTAGTGAGTTATGCATTTGGAGGTCAATCTCACCTTATTCTTAAGAAATATTTTATAATGGACTTTAGCTCTCTAATATCCTTTGAAATGAGCAATCATAACATACTTATGAAATGAGTCTGTTGTTAACATGATAGAATTATTTCCTTAACAACCATAAACAATTTCTATCCTTAGATCCAGTATTGTATTTCATTAAGTGGAGTTTACCAAATAGAATACTATTTTACTCTGCTCTATAAATCAAGGATAAAACAAAACTGTACGTTTGAACTGATTAATTTTTTGATCAGTTCAAAGTAATTTTCTTTCTTTAAATCCTTGCATAAATTGTGGAAGAGATATATTTACTGAAACCAGAAAGCATTTGGCGAAGGCAAACTGCCCTCTGTCAAATAAGAACATTTGTGCCAAGGGACATTTGAAGAGGCCTCTCTTCTTGCATTTGTGCTGCTGTGTAAAGTTATCCTATTTAAAGGCTTGTTTTTTGAGTGACGTAAGCCAGAAAGAGAAAAAAAATATCGTATGTTAATGCACATATGTGGAATCTAGAGAAATGGTACAGATGAACCTATTTGCAAAGCAGAAATAGAGACATAGATGTAGAGAACAAATGTGTGGACACCAGGGGCTTAAAGGGGGGGCGGGTGGGATGAACTGGGAGATTGGGATTGACATATATATGCTGCTGAGTATGAAATAGATATCTAGTGAGGACCTGCTGTATAGCACGGGGAACTCTATTCAGTGCTCTGTGGTGACCTGGATGGGAGGGAAATCCAAAAGGGAGAGGATATGTGTATACTTATGGCTGGTTCACTTTGCTGTGCGGCAGGAGCTAGCACAACACTATAAGGCAGCTATACCCCCCCAAAAAAAAATTAAAAAAAAATAAATAAACGCTTGTTTTTTTCCCTTACTTTCCCTTTTCTGTACAAATTGTAAAAATCGCTGTCTCCTTTTAATTCCCTTTCATTTCACATGATTGCATGGTTTGACCTCCATGAATTATTTTTATTGAGAAGTTAATTTATGAGATTTTATTTTTTAATTCTAGTTTGCTTTCTAAACCGTACAAAAAAGGATCTAGTTAATGAGTGCAGAAGAAACAAGTGCTTCAGTTACTTATCTCTAGGGTTATTATACATCCTTTGTGCCCAGAAAACTCCTAGTTTATGCCTGTTTTACTAGGATATTTATTGATAGTATCCCTTTCCTCAATCTCCAGAATGTCTGGATTTAAGTGATAAATTATTATGGTCAATCTCCTCACAGAGCAAATAGGTGCTACATGTGTGTTTTTTGACAACTACTCAGCCAACTATATATTTCCGAGCAGCAAAAATCCAAATGATGGAGAAGAGGAGGAACAAAAATCAGCCCATTTTCTTATATTTAAAATGTGTAACACCATTGTGGCCATTCTGTTATTTGGTTTATTTCTTGTATAACAGTAGCACTTGATAAATAGGATTTGTTTTAAAGAGAATAATGCAAAAGACGCTTGTCACTAAATTCTAGTTAACCTAATGAGATATACAAAGGCAATTTGTATTATGATTCTCGTGTTTGTTTGTGAATGTTCTCGAATTAAGTGATCAGGAAAGATAACTGAGAAGACAGTCCCCATCTAACAGAATGTACAATAGAATACAACACTAGCTAGACTAGGTAATAAGAGTAGATATAATCTACTAAAGGAACTCAAGTAGACATCAAATGCCACCACCATCACTGTCAGGCATAGTTGCAGGCCTAAGAGAAGACACATAAAATAAAGTGGCAGTGACAGAAACGGTGCACTAAATATAAGCATTCCTCTAATTTTGACTTGAAATCTGACATTTACTCAGAGCCTATTCAATAAAGTATTGGACCCCTCATAACTTTATAGCAAAGCATCGTTTGGAAAAAGTAGCCTGAACCCTTAGAAAGCTAGACAATAAAGTGTCTTTCTAAATTTAAGATAACAGGTGGAATTTTATATTCCCAATTTTTTCAAGCTTCTCTAACATTCTCTATCATTCCCAAACTGCATTCATTGATATTGCTCAGCAGAGACCATTTGGATAATAAATATTCACCTCTATTTTTATAGTGAATTTTACATTCTCATTGTATTTTAACCATGAAAAAGTTGTCTGACCTAGATTTATAGGACTTTCCACCCAAGATGCTTAGTGATTACTTCCTCAAGTAGGTGATAATATGTGTTGGGAATATAAAATGAACTCTGGGAAGCAAATAACCTAAGTAGTTCATCATTATGCATATAATCTACTATTTTCAATTATCCATGCCACTGGTTTGCTACTTTCTCATGACTAATAAAAAGTTATTATTATTGTTGTTTCTTATTTTTTTCCCTATTGAAGTACAACTATGAACAATTCACAGAGAAAATGAACGATTCACACCATCTCTAATTACTACTGTCATTGATTTATATGAAGCTGATGATACAGAATTCTCACACTTTGGTTAATGTTTTAGCTTTGAAATTAAATATGCGTAGTATTTTTTTTTCAGGGATTGAAATACACCTCTTAGACATCACTGATATTTTTATCTTGTTAAAAGAATCATCTTCTGTGGATAATCACTTTAGATGCATATTTACTATGTGTAGCAGACCCTGCTCATTGGCTACCAAGCAGCCATTCTACACCTCATCTTCTGCTTATAGAAACTGTAAAACAGATGGCAAACAGAAATTTCTTAGTTCTATGGAAGAAAAGATTCTTGCCGAGTGCCATTATTATACCCAGGGAATAATCACATTCTGAGAATCCCATTCCCTTTAGCCCAACTTTAGTCAAGGGGTAGGCACGTGAGAGTTCTGACCAATGAGACAGGCAAAATCTCCTTCCTGCTGTTCTTTATCCAAAATAACAGGGCATATATTCATGAGAAGAAAATATTTTGCCTCATACTCCTTGTTTCCTTTTTTGAGTCGCTGGTGGTGCAGTAGCCATATTTCAACCATAAGGCAGAAGTCATTAGGTCAAAAATCGAACCCATGAGAACAGAGAGTGGAAAAAAGAAGTCTGGGTCCTTAATGGCATCACTGAGTTGTTGAACCATACCCATATTTTTTGTTACTTTTACAAGTATCGATATGTTTACAGCCAGTTTTAGTCTTTTGCTGTGGTTGTTACTTGCTGCTGGAAGTCTTTATATATACATTAAACACGTTGCTTTTCTTCATTAATTTCAGAAGCTTTTTTTTTTTTTTTTTTTTTTTTTTTTTTTGCGGGGGTACACGGGCCTCTCACTGTTGTGGCCTCTCCCAGTTGCAGAGCACAGGCTCCGGACGCGCAGGCTCAGCGGCCATGGCTCACGGGCCCAGCCGCTCCGCGGCACGTGGGATCCTCCCGGACCGGGGCACGAACCCGTGTCCCCCGCATCGGCAGGCGGACCCTCAACCACTGCGCCACCAGGGAAGCACCAGAAGTTCATATTTTAAAATGCTCTTCTTGACTCCCATTTATGATTATCCTTTAGTTTTTGATCTTGGGTTATATAAACATCATCTTTTAGTTCTGCTTTTCTCCAGGTTCTGGAACCAATCTCATTCATAAACTAGGAAAGTACAAGATTTAATAGGGCCTCTTACTCGGTTATTCAACTTCAAGTGACTGTTGCATGCAGATTCCAAAATCAGCATTCCTTCCTGAATCTAATAACTAGATTTTTAAGTTTCTTCTCTGAGAGTACACTTGTCCAGTGTAGAATAGTGTCCAAATGCCTGGACTAGTTTCAAGTCACCACTCTGTCATTTACTTGATTTGTGAATTGAGCATGTTAGGGAATTTTATGGGACCTTGCTTTCCTTTTCTGTGAATTGGAGACAATGATATTGCTAGAGATGAATATGAAGGTGAAATGAAAACAGGTTGAGCTCAGCGCCTGGTACTATGACTCAAGGAATCTAATAGTAGGCCTGAATATCAGTCTTTTAGAGTGGACCATGTGGAGGCTCAGGGGGATTGAATAAATTGTCCAAGATCCCACAGATCTTAGGAACCCAGGAAAACAGACATTTAAACCATGTGTCTCTATACACTGGATGTTTACTGTTTTCATTCTACCATGCTGCCCCATTTCTATGTTTATTTTTAGTAAGAGCACTCATTTCTTCTATTTTCCTGAAGGCATCTGTCCTCTCCTGGCATCGCTTTATTCCCATCCTCACTCTCCCCACCATGGGGAAAGAAGATCACTTGACATCAATTCTCTTGGCTACTTGGTGAAAAAATTTGAAGAGCATTGAAATTTTGAGATCCCTAGGATAAGATCCCCTGTGGTCATTTGCATTGCCATCTTGTTAAAGTAAAGTGTTTTTTTTTTTTTTTTCTTCTGGAATCCTGAAGTCCTATAGTTTGGAATTAATGTCCTTTTGTCCTAGTTTCTTTTAATTTCTCTTCAAGAAATGATTTAATATGAAGTAGCTTAAGGAATAAAGAGTAACAGCCAAATTAATGATGGACTCCTCTGAAAGGCAGTAAAGGATTAAGAGCACAGAGACCTTTTCTCCTTTTGCACCCAAATTTTATTCTTTTACATCTGCTGCCTTGTGAAAGTAGTAGGAGGCACTGAATGAATCATTGTTGCACTATCGTTAACATAATGCCCATGTGTGGATTTATCAGCAGACTTTCAGTTTGATAAACTGTTGGCATGTAAATATTTCCTTGAAGAAATTCCGGTCCAGCTGCTTTTGTTTACAAATCTATCAATGGTTAAAACCACTGAATGTATTTTGCCCGTTTCTGAATTATAATTACACGTCTAATTGTGAATTAATTATAAAAGAGGAAGACAAAGCAACACAATAAATATTTCCCCATTTCTGGACACATGCCAAGTTTCCCCATATTCATGTAATGTAAGACCTTGCTCTCATATGCCATGATCTTACTTGTTTTGCATGTCTATGTGCAGGTAGTTAGACAAAGACAAATTTGAAAAAAATATTTGATTCTTCGGAAGACTGTTTATTCCCTTGTTTTCCTTTCTTCTCTATATGCTTAATTTTTCCAGGACTTTAATTAAGATTAGATTTTGATATGCCAGTCACACTAGCATTGAAATTGACCTGAATATTGAATATCTGTTGCTTTCCAATGTTTTCATCACATGCAATCAAAATGATTCTACAATTGCCTTGATTTTCTGCTTCTCATCTGTGAACCACAGCAACCAAATATATACATTCACAAATTAATATGAATGATGAAAAAGCAGCAGGCCATGGGGCTATTACTATTCATTTGTGAGTTCACCTGAAATACAATTACATTGATGGGGAGAGATCATCTGTACTGCTCAGACCACTTAAAAGGCATCTCATCACTCACTGTGCCTGTAACACAACAGTCACTCTGGATAGGCTGTGAAGGCTTGTGTGTGTGTGTATGTGTGTGTGTTTTCATGAATGTGTGCCAACAGGGCAAGTCTGGGAGAACCAATTTTATACAGCAGTGCTCCCACCTCTGCCCCAGAGCACTTAGAAAGGGAATGTGGGAGACTGCAGAAGGCAGCTGTAGTGTGAGGCCAAAGATAGAGCACTCCTAGCTCAGAGAAAGAGCTTTGATCACTTCTTGTTTCAGAAACCTGCTTCCCTGCTTAGCCCATTCGATCTGTATGACATTCCAATGGTCTGCAGAAAATCAGCCGCAAAGATTCTTATGCATCTTTAAATCCCAAGATACAAAGTGCCCAGCATAGAGTAGCAGCCCAGTAAATATTTATGGCAGCATGGAACAACGCTGAAGATCCCAGTAGAATTTCTCTGACAGTAACTACAGTAGCAGGCAAAGCTGCAAGTACGGTGGTCTCTTTGTGAAGCAGACAAAGCTCTGGAGCCCATTTCTCTTCTCTGCTACTTTCTCCTAAGGGCCAATGCTTCTCAGGAATCCTCAAGCAACAACAGTAGCCACAACAGAAAAATAATAATAATAATATCACCTAACATAGTGCAGATTGCTTTGGCACTATGTTAAACGCTGTGGAAGCATTGTCTCATTCAACCCTCAAGCAACCCTTTGATGTCGAAAATATTTTGGTCCCCATTTTGAAGAGAAGAAAACTATTGTACCATTTTTCAGACAGGAATAATGAGGTGTTCAACAGGTGACATAAGAACTCAATGAAGTCTGTTTCTCTTTAACTTTCAGATCTCTGTTGGTAAATTCTATCTGCCCCAGAGATTCTCTGATTTGCCTCTGCAAAGGAGTCCCTTGAGATTTTGTTAGAAGTTCATATACTTTGGTTCTAAAAGTGGAAGGGGACAGTAGAAGGCACTTAGGAAGCGCTATTTTAATAAGAACACAGATTAGTTTGATTTAGTGACCTTAAGTCCTCAACTTACTCAACACTGAGTAGACGTAATTAACTTTAAATGATTTTAAGAAGTTTTTCCTTAAGATGCTGTTGAAAAGTAGTACCATTCCAAGAAATTAGTTCGCCTCAGCTTTTGAGACTTGGGGTCCAGATTTAAGACAGAAGAAAGTCTCCCTAAATCAACATGCCACCTGAGCAATGTACACGGAAACTGCATTTATTCAGCTCTATTTGTTCATAATAGGAGAGTTAGGCAATTCATATGTGAAAGTCACAAGTGTCATTATCAAGCTGATAAGTACACTTCCTCTTGCCTTGTATTGGATATTACTTTTTTTTTTGTAATCAAATGTTTCTTTATTTTTGTCCTTTCACAAGTAATATAGGATGCTTTTTAAGAAAAGGAAAAATAAACTCCCATAATACAGAAGGTTATAAAGTAAAAGTTTGCCCTGTGCTTTCCCTAACTTCGGCATCAGATCATCTTAAATCTGCCCAGTATTTTGTGCACCATATGTATATTCATTCACATATTAACAAATACACTCAATTTAATTTACAATAGAATTTTTTCTGTATTAGGTTTTTTTTAAGTAATCAGTCTATCATGAACATCGATCTTAAGCAGTACAAACTTACCTCCACTTCATTCTTTTAATAGTTACTTAATATTCTATAGAATGGATGTAACTATATTTTAGGTCTACCCTTATTGATGAACATTTAAAATGTCTCTATTTTTCTCAGTTAATAAGTAAGTCTAAAGTTATCATGTCATACAGAATCTCATAAAGTTGTACACGTACTATCATTTTAAGTCAGAAAAGACATATAACAGATTGATAACAGTGATTGGAATAGCATTGTGTGCATGCCTGCCTACGTGTTTTTCTTTATGTTTGATTGTTGGTGTGTCAGGCTTTGCCGGCCCATTACCCTATCCTTTCCTTTTTCCCTTGGGCACAGCCAGACTACATTTCTAAGCCATCTTTGTAGCTGGGTATGGCCTTACAACTAAGCCCTAGCTGTAAGGCATGTCAGCAAAGTGAGGGACCGCATCCAGGCCCAGTCCAGCCTGTGGAGCCTTGCCCACTGAAGTCCTCCTGGCCGTCTTCTCTGCACTGGGCTTGATGCAGACAAGGCTGGGTTGAAGATGGCATGGCGGAAAGAGGGGAAGAGCCTGAGTGTCTGGATCCCACTATGTGTAGAAGAGTCAACTGCAGATATTGAAACCCCATTTTACACCCTCAGTGAATGACAAATAAACATTTACTATACTCGATCTATAGTACAATGTTGAGTTTTATTACCTCAATTCGTAATACTCAATACCCCTCCCTCCTCCCTTTAAAAAAAAATCAGTAATAGACATATATTGCTTAGGTAACGTTAAAGAGATTTTAAAAAATTTACCCAATTTATATAAAATCTTGCAGACCTAGTCAGTTTTTCCTCTCTTTGTAGTGGTTCCATTTAGGCTCTCTTTTTATAGGGTTTATTTTCAATCAGTTCAACCAATGTGATATCTTTGTTTTTTCCCCTGTCTTCTATACAATGAGGTCTCCTTTTAGGTAGAAATTCCAAGGTTGACTAATATTACTTTGAAGAGAACTGATCAGACTTGTTATCAACAATGAAACTCTTATTCATGGAATAGTTCTAGGAACAGTCATGTCTATTGTGAACTTGACTAGTAAACTATGTGCAAGAGTAAAAAACAAACAAAATTTTAGACTCAAGGAGGTAGGGAGGACCCTGTATTCAACTTATCAAAAGATTATGTAATAGGTCTTAATCAGGATTATCCAGTAAAAAAAAAAAATGAAAGTGTTCCTTAAAGTCATCGAATCTGTTCAGTCATTGAATCAGTTTAAGATCAATACAATAAGAATATTTTACACTTTACAAAGTCTTGCTACAGGACTTTGTAGCTTTCTTAAGGCTAAGAAGTTTACATTTTAAGAAACTGGAAAGTAATTCTTTTGGAGGAAAAACAAGGACATAAGAGACAAGTACCTACAGTGTCATGCCATTGCATAACACCATATTTTTGCATAAATCTCATTTGACAGACTTTCTAGTTATCTGTACTACACAGTGTTTATTTGGTCATACTACATTTAATGAACTTCTGCCACAAGCGAGTTTTCCAATAATGATAACTAGGAAAAATAGTGACAACCTTAGAGAAGTAAACTTGACAAATGGGTGAATAAAAATCCTACAAGTTCTGTAAATGCAATCCCTCCATCACAAAAAAAGAATGCTTAATGGCCATTCCACTCTTTAGTCAACTAAAAGGCCTACTTTACCTGTGGTGTAAAAATAACTACCTTTAGCATTATTGAGAGTTATGCAACAACAGACAGAGGATAATACTTCCCTATGAAAGGAATTTAGAAGTTATGTGCTATTTGACTTTGAATTACCCTTGGTTTTAGTAGTCTTCAGTGGAAAACTCACGAGTACTTGTCCAGGGGTAAAGTATGAAAAATTCAGTAAGTTATTTGTAGTTAGTAAATTCTACATTTCTAATTTTATTTTATTTATTTATTTGCGATATGCGGGCCTGTCACTGCTGTGGCCTCTCCCGTTGCGGAGCATGGAAGAGGGCTCCGGACGCGCAGGCTCAGCGGCCATGGCTCACGGGCCTAGCCGCTCCGCGGAATGTGGGATCTTCCTGGACCGGGGCACGAACCTGTGTCCCCTGCATCGGCAGGCGGACTCTCAACCACTGTGCCACCAGGGAAGCCCTACATTTCTAATTTTAAAATTTTTATTGTTGCTGCATAATGGGGACATTAACTCAGAAAAAATAAGAGTCTTAAAAAATGCAAGTAAAGTTTCTTAATTAGATTGTAAACTAGGATCATACATAATTCACCTTTAATTATCTCCCCCAAACAGAATTTAGCAACTGTCCTTCATTCTTATTCCAGAAACAAAAGAGAATGGATTGGTAATTTGAGGCTTCGGCTGTTCTCTATTTTTAACATCACGGCTTCTCCAAAGAAATGGATAACAAAATACACCTAGAACATTAGGAAACTATTGGAACTCAGTGAATTAAAATGTTTCTTTAAACATGTATTTAACAATAGACTCCTCAACTCAAATAGAGAGGAGATAAAACTCCAAGTTAATAGAGATAAATGCACAAATAAATTTGAAAAGATCTTATGTTAAACTTATAACTGTAATTTTAGGTAAAGAATAATTGTTCAAAGAGTTAATGTAACTTGTTAAAAGCCACCTAGGACTGTCTGTTTCCAAAGCTGACGTTTTTTCTGCTACATTCACAGAGAGGAAAATGGAATTACAGTTGAAACCTTTTGGGGGAGAAAAAGAGATGAGAGAAGCAGAAATAAAAATTCTACAGATTTCTAGGCCAGACAACCAATATTCAAAATGTTTTCCTAATGAATATCATAAAACTGGCACAGTACAATACTGGTAATGATAGAGGACTTTATTTGTTAGAAGTTTTATTCTGCTAAAAACAGAACATCTGATAAATTCTTGACTTGCCTTATTAAATATTTCATCATGAAAAACTTTGAGGAATCAATATGGGGAACTGCAGCTCTGGACACTATTATGATGAGTAAAGAAAACTGGGAGTGGAAGCAAAATGATCTTTGGGAATAAGTAACCAGGTCATTTTTGAGTGTATTAAAACCAAAGAAATGAAGGCTAGAAGTCACCAGACACATGCCCAGGATTTTATGAATGTGTATTTCAAAATATTGAAAGGAAGATAGTTATAGTTCTACTGTTAGCTCTAAAATTAAAAATGGCTTGAGAGATATATGGATCATATAGAACTAACTTCTAATGGTGCTATATCTTAATACTTAATATTTGAAAGCTACATTATTGCATTGAAGTCAATGATACCCTTTATCTCTATATCTGTATCTATAACATTTATATCTATAGCTATGTCATCTATATATCTTACTAAAAGCTAATATAAACAGGGACAGCTATGTAGCACACACATTCTATATATAATATATAAAATATTGTATGTATTATGTATGATATATATCATAGTTATCTGAGTTTAGACAGTAATTAAAAATGTTTCTTTTTAAAGGATAATAAAAACAACTTTAGCCATGTAGAGCCTTTCTCTGTCCTTGGTCTGCTTTGGATTTAGCTCTTCTTCAATCAACTTAGTTGTGTTGATTCTTTCCTCAGTGTGTACCTCACTGTTCTTTTTCTCACAGTTGCCTGTGGTGGGGTGATCAGGCTGACCACTACTTTGTACATGGGTGTTTATAATCACAGGTGTTTCTTTTGTCTGCATTTAATCTTTCTTCAACTATTATATACAAACTTTTCATCCAAATAATGTTTCTACAATGCTATTTTCCTTCAATGTTCCTACAATGTTATATTTCCTAAGATACATTATGAATGATGCTTTGTCTAGGGACAAATAAAAAAAAAAAATCTTTCCTATTTGTTTTTTCTTTTCATTGGTCAGCTGAATAGCTGTAGCACTGTAAGACTTATGATAACCCATATTATTGAAGCACAAGACAAAACAAATTACATAATGGTTATTTCTTAAAAGATTTGGCCATCTTATTACTCTTACTGCAAACTTATACTTTATTAATTACTATCTACATATCTCTTTCTCTGCAAATTACTATCTATAATTCTTGAGTGTGGCAGAGACAGCATGCTCACTTAATATTCCATCTGTTCTCAGATTTCCCAGCCTCTGGACAGTTAGGTAAGCCTATGTGGTTAGTTCTGACCAATGGACTGTGGGCCGAAGGGACAGGTGACACTTCTTGGCCAAAGCATGGGATCAGAGTACATGGTCCTCTGCCATTTCTTCCTCAATGATAGCAAACACAGTGATCTCATTTGAGGGTAGTAATCAACAGATTAAATAGGCTGGGTCACTGAGTCACCACTTACAGGACAGTAAACATGAAGATGGTAAACTACAGCCCTTAGGTCTTACCCAGATCACCACCTCTTTTTGTGAACAAAAGTTTTTTTGAAACGCATGCTTATTCATTTACTACTACCAGTGGCTACTTTGATGCTACTGGAGCGGAGTTGAGTAATTGCTACAGGTATTGTTTAGCCCCCAAAGCGAAAAATCTGATCTTTTACTGAAAAATTTGTCAATGCCTGATTTAGAGTATCAGTGAGTAACATGGGATAGTTCTGATATCTTAGTGAGTCAGAACTAAAACCATTAATGTCATAAATATAATCTTTCTAAAATATCCTCTAATATATTCTCATAATTGATCATAAAATCACACATGATAAAGTAAAAGACATGTCCCCAAAGGTATATAATAAATTGTGATTTATTTCTAGACAAAAAGAATATTTTAAATGTAACATACAAAAGAGAAAATGAAATGTAAGCAACATCATTTGAATAAGTCAAGCAACTTATGCTAAAGATGAAATTGAATGCTCTTACAACAGAAATTTTCCGTATATTATTCTCCATTTTGCGTTAACGATGTCAGTCCATTCACACTATGTATTTGAAATATTTCTTTCCTACCCTTTATGGGCCATTAGGGAAGCAGAACAAAAATAGTGATTGACTTAAGATGTGGTGTATTTTTATCCTGTTGATACTGCATAGGAGACAGGTCACATCTGAAGTAAAATTTGGCAGTTGCTGCTTATCTGAATCATTTCAAGGAAATATAAAGGGAAGAACTAGATCATGTGAGTCATTTTGTGTGTGTGTCTATGTCATCACGTTACATAGAATAAAGGATACAGTGTTATCAGGCCTTGCACTTACTACATGTGGCTAAATAGCTTTTCTAACAGAAAAGATCTGGGAGACGAAATTCACATTTCCAAATCACTTAGATTGGGTTCATTTAAGCATAGTTTTCAAATGCAATTTGCATTGAATACATGTTGATGATCACAAATGAATTTTCCATAGCTACTTATACTTCAAATGATCTTAAATAGATCATTGTGGAAGTTGAGTTATTTGATTCTGTGGCTCTTTTCCATCAACTCCTATTGCTCACCTCATTCATCCTCTACACATAAATGACGTATGTACGTGCACCGTGATTCCACGAAAGTGCGAACTTGCAGAAATGTTTATTTGTAGTAATATAGTAACTTCTGGAGGAATATAGTATAAACCTTTGATACTTCTACTAGCAAAAAGTAACTCTGGAGGAAAATAAAAGCTTTTTATAGTACCATTTACTCTTGATATTGTACTCTTGTGTGCTAATTTTAAAGAGGGAGATGAACATGGCCTAGATTCCCTTGCCTGTACCACTGAAAGAATGAAAAACAAGGTGTATTATAGACACAGGGCTCACCTAAACAGAGTGGATTAACTAAATTATTTGAGGTTGAGTTTTGCTATCTTCCAATCGCTTAATTTAAAGAAATGTTTCCTGCCAGGAGTCCGCAGCAAAATTCCAAAAGGGGAAGATTTTTCAAAGGCATTTTCCATCTTTCTTTTTTGATTTTTTTTGTGCATGCTCTTTTGATAACCATTATCCATGCTCAGAATGATTTCTGACTGTCCAACCTTCCTATGCCATTTACTAAGAATTGGACTAGCCTTTACAACCAACTCAATTACTATAATTTTTGCTTTATTTCTGTTGGTTTGACTAAAATAATGCTGATACATGACTGATCTTATTTTATACTATTGTGCTCAAGCATTTCTTTATAAAGCAAAAGAAGTTTTGAATTTGTGGAATATGTGAGTTATTTATAGCAGGGAATATTATCTTGTACTCTCTGGTAACTGTGGCCAAACTAATCCTCATAAGACAAAAATATTGTGACTACTCCTGGAAACCAAATACTATCTATTACCCACATACAGTCCTCAGCACTCCTGTTATCAGTTTTGCCTCCTCTCTCTGGAAGTTTTCCAGGTCCATTATATCTTCTTAGAGAAATCAGTCAGGAATTGTGTATAAGGTCCCTGAATTCTCAGTCTCTACATCACTCACATGTGTTTATTTGCTTTAACCCATGCTTTTACACACATACACACACGCACACTCACACACACACAGAGCTTTCTTTATCTAAAGCTGTAATTTTCAGCTGTGGCTGCTAAAAATAAATACTTGGATACCTCTGAAAAACCCAAACCTATACATGTGTCCATTCCAGAAAAATTAATCAAAATTTCTGGCTGAGAATAGGTAGGAACTGGTATGTTTATAAGTTCCTCAATTTAAGAAACTCCAAATTGATAAAGTAGTCAAAGGAATATTTTCAAACTAGGGGATTTTACAACTTAATTGCATTTATAGTGGCATCATACCACCTAATAATGATTGAAGTGACTGTTTTCCTGGCCTAGTAATACATAGTAATCACAGACTTTAGTATGTTATATTCAGCATCTCTATATATAATTAAAGTACTGAATTTGTTGCATTTCTGTTGATTGCTTTTCATTGATCTGCACACACACCAACGATCCTTGTGATTTTTGTTTATTGTTTGGGTTAAGATATGGTAATATTTTACATTTGTGGGAGTAGAATATTGTTCAAATAGCATTTAAAATTTGTTTCCCATGTACTGCATGTACATGTGCACAGTTTTGGGAAATAAGTTCAAATATGTTCCTTCTTTTGATTTCATAACTCTAACTTGTGGACTACATCCTAAGAAGTAGACCAAAGTGCCAAAGATGTCAATTACACTTTTTTTTTTTTTTTTTTTTTTTTGCAGTACGCGGGCCTCTCACTGTTGTGGCCTCTCCCTCCCGTTGCGGAGCGCAGGCTCCGGACGCGCAGGCCCAGTGGCCATGGCTCACGGGCCCCCAATTACACTATTTATATAGCAAAATATATATTGTAAAATATCTGTTAAAACACTACATTATATAGGTATAGGGAATAATCAATATTTTGGCCTCAATACTGTAACTATTATTAATCACGTATTTGAATATTTGGTCATATTAAAAGGTCAAGATGAACATCAGGATATTAAGATGATTATTACTGAATAATCTTAATTATGTTAAATGACTTATTTTAACTCTACAAGGAAGTGGACCACCATATGGCCTTCACCATGGGAGATTTTAGGCAATCAAGAAATGATGTGGGAATCTTTGGTAAGACATCAAGTCAAAGTTTACCTGTGTCATAATTTTGACCTTATTTATAGCTTCAAAAATAACAAACTATGCCATAATCAAGAATGGGAGCTTGTCAGGGTCATGCTTTTGATCTGATTCTGACTAGAAATGGATGGTTGTGAGTTCTTGCAATGTAGTCAAGCACCAGGTGAAGCAGTAAGCTTAGTGAGTTTGGAGTGTTGGAGGATGGAGTAAATACAAACTCACTGCTATTGCTGAGATGCCATGGTTGCTGGGTGATTTCCAGCTGTAGTTCTTTTCTGCCTTGGATCGTGTCTTCAAGGAATATTGAAAGGCAATTCTATTCCCTCTCCCATCATTTTCTTGAATATGGCAGTTTTCTGAACATGACAAGAACAAAGGTTGTTGCTTTTTGTCTTGTTTGGGTTTTGCTTTATTCCCATTTGTTTCCTGTTCTGTCTATTTAGGTTTAACATATAAATTATCTCTGGCTTTAGAAATGTGGAAATTGGCCAGGTGTCAATGAGTGAATAGATGTATATAGTTTGAAATAATGCCTCTGAGTTGTTTTTTTGTTTTTTCTCTTTAAAAGGATGGTGGTACTAGATGAGCCTGTCTCCTTCAGACATTCATGATTATTTATTTACAAGAACTGGCAGCAGAGTTGGTATTTTTTAATGGACAGAGCAAGACGCTTTTATATCTCAGAAGACTTGATTTAAATGGCAGACAAAGCAATCCAGACAGAATGGTATTAATGAAGGGTTTTAAGGGTTATGAGCAAGACAATATTCAAGTTGGTTTCCTCACAACTTCTTTAGCCCTTCATTGTTTTTTAATTACTCTTCAATTTTAGTAGGTGCCCTTCCTAATGAGTCTTCAATAAAATTTTAAATAACAAATGAGTTTTTTAGAAAGAATTTCCATCATTAGTTTTATATAAAAGAGGAGAAATGCATGCATTTTCCTGAAATAAACTCAACTTCCATGGGTCTTTCAAAATTGTGTTGTTAGGGTTTAAGTGTCAGGTTAAATGTGCTAAAAAGATTCAGAAAAAAATCTAAAAAGCCTGGAGATTTGTAAAGAAATATTTGATTCTTCATAATTATGCCTAGTATTGGCCTTGGACCTCTGATTCTGAGTGACTTCCAAATATAGATTTTCTACCATTTGCCAAAATAAAGAATACTGTGCTAATAGCTAGTAAAGTGAGTTTGGGAACATTATTGATTAACTCTATCATTCATGCACTGCCTTGAAAATATTTAGTTACATGATTAATTCACTTTGTACTTAATCAGTCTATGAATTATGTGACTAACTATGATAGGCCAACTATGTGAATGATAAATTTAGTGAATAGAGTTTTCTGATGCATTTTATCTTTCCAAGTACATTATCAAAAGTGAAGCGTTGCCTCTAATCTTAAGGAAATATAGTGTAACTCTTGGCAGCCTACTGCTATAGCATATTTTTATTCATAAGGGAACAGGGCAATGCTTACTTTCCAGAAAGTAATATGCTTCCCTCTCTCTATGAAGCAAATTTTTATCATATCTATAATGGAAAGCAAATGATATGTCTTACGATAAGTTTATGTTCCTGGTAGCTATTACCATAATTGAAGGTATTGAAACGGTGGAAAATACCAGTGTGTAGAAGAATGGAAGAAAAGGAGGTAACGTGAAGGGAAAACCGGGCTTGTTGATGCCCCAACGTTTTCTGGTTCATGTATCTCAGAATAAGGACATATTTCACATGTTCACTTTTATTTCTATTGTATAAGAGCATAACCATTTTAAGTCTTTGTCAAAATGAAACAAAACAAAACAATAGCAATAATAAGAAACAAAAGCCAAGAGGCCAAGATACCTAATTAATTTTTACCAATTTAATTAACCAGACAAGTTAATGAAAATTTTCACTGATTCAATTAAGTAAAATTTTCAATTAGTAAAATTTCACCAATTTCAATAAGCTGATTGTTAAACTGACTAGGGGTTTAAATGAACAGTTGAGTCCTTATGATGGTAGCTTCATAGAGAAGTAATATGATAATCAAGAAGTAAATGGCAGGACTCTGTATAAAGTATGTACAGAATGAGACTTTATAGGTGGTACTTTATCCCATCATCATGTCAGAAGACTATTATATTAATTATATCTTCTAGTATGCTTCAAAATAATTACTACATTTTTGACATTGAGAATTGATACATCCCATATTCTACTGTGAATATTATACACTTTATATTGCCCATAAGTCTCTCTTACTCTATTTTGTGTGAGTGCAATAACCCCCTAATTTGTATCACTCTTGGAATATCTATCCAAATCCATCCTGCATGAGGCAACTAGAGTAATCATTTTATAAACATGAGCTGGAACATGTTACTCCCCTTATCAGAATATTCAATGACCCGTTATCCTAAAGATCAAGTTCAAAAGTCTCAAGGTGGCCCACAAGTGTATGTTCAGAAAGCTGCCTATGTCCTGCTTACTAATACTTCTCACCTCTTTGTTCTCCAAGTTTTTCCCTTACAAAACTTCCAGTTCTACTCTTACTTCTGTCAACTCACCTACCTAACTCATCTTTGAGTTCCTCACTGTAACAGGGTTAAGAGGAACTTTTCCTGACCTCCTTAACTGGGACAAATCTTGCCGTATGTTTGCATATTGACCTATATTTCTCTTTTGGCAAGAGTTATCACATTTTTAATAGCTTGTGCAGTTTTTCCAGCTTGCTTTTAAGATCTATGCTTGTGGGACCATACATGTCATTTTCTCATTCAATCCATAGCATCCATAACTCTGTATAAGATATACAATACATAGTTATAGATCAAATCTCTCAAGGAAATTACATACTGATCTAAAAAGATAAACAAGCATAGAACTTAATAATTTATTTGGTCATCTTAGTACACTGTATCTAATATTTATATTTATAACAGAGCTATTTTATTCCAAGCTCTTTCATTCACCAGTTGAGGAATATAGTTTCATACCTCAGGAAGCAGTGACAGTTTTTCCTTGCTGCTATGAAAATGAAACCAATTCATTCATTTGCAAGTGACCTCATTCATTCATTCACTTATCCAACTAATGTTTATTGATCCCCAAATGCCAGATCCCAGAAGGTGGGATATTAGGCGTATATTATTAAATATTGAGTTTTGCTTTGAATAACTCACTGAAGAGTGGAAGAGATGAACCAATATCAAATAATTACTATGATTTTATAATTTCTCTAATAAAAGCAAGTATAAGAACTATGGGAGGTCTTAAGCTTTCCATCAGTTGTTTTAGCATTGTATGAACACAGCCACACAGCTTATTTTTGCTCACAGTTTTTTTAACAGGATGAGTAAACAATCATAAAAAACTGAAGAAAGATATCTTGAGATAAATAACACAGTAAACTAGATTTGTTTGCCTCATTCCAACCTCATCAAACTCACATCTTGCTTAACAACTGTCCTCATCATTTGATTTTCTTTCCTACCCTTGAAAATTAGTAGTTATTCTTTACATTATTATCTACCCAATCTCATATGCAGTACTTTTTTTTTTCTGACATTAGCAGATCATCAGGGAACTGTGCATGTTGTATCATGGTGGTGTCACACAGCTTCTTAACTAATTATT
The DNA here is from genome assembly GCF_026419965.1 of Kogia breviceps. Classification (NCBI taxonomy): domain Eukaryota; kingdom Metazoa; phylum Chordata; class Mammalia; order Artiodactyla; family Physeteridae; genus Kogia; species Kogia breviceps. The sequence goes on along the minus strand of NC_081325.1, from coordinate 46,444,266 downwards.
TATTTTCCTAAAAATAAAAAAGTACTGACATAAATCTGACACATTAACACTATTTTAAATGGAAATTTCAGATGATTTTAACATGGTATCATCTCAAGGAAATACATTTCCTGAAGTAGCTCATGATCATTGGTTTATTTACTGACAGAATGTTTTCCATGATGAGTTTCAATGATCTTAACCCGACCTAACATCTTACTTGCCTTTTTGCCTCCAACTAAACATTGAGTTGATAACTTTTTTGAGTTATTCACAATAATATCTGGATGTTCTTTTCGGGAATTACAGCTAATTTAGAACCCATTAGTATGTACACTTAATTTATATTGTTCAGTTAAATGAGCAATATCGTACATGAATCTACAGTGAATGGTCTGCCTTCAGGTACCATTTACCCAGGTTTGTTTGCTCTTGCCAGGGTTATGCAAAAGCCTGCCTTGTTCTGCTTAACTTAGGTAATTGGATGTCAGCAACAGATTGCGAGTACTGTTATTTCATAGTTTACTTCCTCTGCCAAGTCATTTATATACGTCAAGTTTCTCTCTCGTGTGTGTGTGTGTGTGTGTGTGTGTGTGCGCCAGTGCACATGTTTCTGAAAATTAGAGTTCTTAGGGCTGGTATTCTGTTTGGGCTCTTCAGATGCCCAGAAGTTTTCTACAAGTTCCTGATGGGATAATAACTCTATTAATTGGTACTATTATTTACCCGCTATGAAGGGAAAATCATTATGGTGACTAACTGAATAAGGATGAGATATGGTATCTAGGTATTCATAAGAATATTTATTTTGCATGACATAGAAAAAATAAACTTTAAATTTTATCTAATTTGCACTGCACAAATAAGAAACCATTATTTTCTGAGACTTTATGTTACATTTATTAATCTTTATTCAATAGCTTTTCATTCTTTCTTTCATATTTTATTCATGAAGCAAATATTTGCTGTTATACCTAGTGTATTTAAGCAACTAAGTTAAATGCTGATGATCAGTGGTGAACAAGGAAAATGTGGACCTGCTTGACCTTCTATAGTAAAAAATAGACCAAAAACCAGAATTGTAAATTGGTATAAGTATACATTAAGTCATACTCCCTTTTCACACTTCGATGCTTTATACATCTTTGTTTGACTCTCCTTTTTTTTTTTTTTTTTTTTTTGGGTACGCGGGCCTCTCACTGTTGTGGCCTCTCCCGTTGCGGAGCACAGGCTCCGGACGCGCAGGCTCAGCGGCCATGGCTCACGGGCCCAGCTGCTCTGCGGCATGTGGGATCTTCCCGGACCCGGGCACGAACCCGTGACCCCTGCATCGGCAGGCGGACTCTAAACCACTGTACCACCAGAGGAGCCCTTGACTCTTCTTTTTTATACCTGAATGCTTTGTATTGCCCCGGTCTGGGAGGATCCCGCATGCCATGGAGCGGCTGGGCCCGTGAGCCATGGCCGCTGCGCCTGCGCGTCCGGAGCCTGTGCTCCGCAACGGGAGAGACCACGGCAGTGAGAGGCCCATGTACCGCAAAAAAAAAATTAAAAAAATAAAAATAAAAATAATAAATATATATATATATATAATTTATATCCTTAGAATTCTGGAACATCATTTTAGCAGGGAAACGACATTATTTTATTTAGGACTTGTGAAGGAAATAAAAGAGGTAACGTGAAATTAGGAAGGCCAGTTAGGAAGCTGATGTACTAAGCCTGGGAAGACATTAGGTTACGGGGAGTGATGAAACATGAAGTGAAGAGATTTCAGAAAATTTAATATGATAGAATTTACAGAAGATGCTAATATATTGTAAGACAAGTAAACAAAAAAGGGAAGAATCAAGAATGATTCCTGGATTTCCAACTTAAGCAATTAGGTGGAACGTGGTATCCACTAACTGAGAAGTAAAGACTGACTTACTGGGAAGTCTGGGAGTGAATTGGGGAGTTCTTAAGGGAGAAGCTTAGAGCTATTGTGACATAAGTGACTTAATTTTGAACATTTTAAATTTGAAAAATATCTATCCTAGTGAAGAGGTCAAACTGAGCAGATGGATATGAACTTTTACGATACAAAGAAGAATATTGGAATAGATAATGATTTGAAAGATATTGGTATGGAGCTTTATGGAAAGGTACGGTTGGAGAGACAAGAAGAGAACCAAAAGAAGGAGGGGAACATCAGTATTTGGAGGCTGAGTGGAGGAGAAGAGAAGTGACTTGTTACATAGTAGAGTGGGCTCATGGAATATAAAAGAGAACAATGGACTGTGTCAGATGAGGTAGTGATTCAGAATAAAATAAATACAAAAACATATTCTTTGAGTGTATCAATAGCAACAGTTTGGACATTGCTGAATATGAAAAGAGAAGTGTAAACGGAGTGTTAAATAGAAAATCAAGTTTGATTGGTTAAAGTGGGAATGCAGGCAAGAAAGAGGAGGTGGCAAGTATGTACAATTGTTCTTGGCAATTTGTCTCTGAAGAGTAACCAAAAAGTGAAGCTGTGACTGGGAGACTCTGAGGAGGTTATGGGACTTTGTTTTCAAATGTTGGAGATACTGGGTTGTTTTTCAAAAAAGTGGAGATGATTCATTAAAGATGGGGGAAATTCTGATTTTCGAGTGATAACAAAATTAGTTAAGTCCACAAGAAAGCAAGAGGAAATAGGATTCATAGCTCAAGGGAGATGATTGAATTTTGAAAGAAATACTACTTTAAAACAGAAAGAAAGAAGGAAAAGATGAAAGCAAAATAAACTTGGAGATTTAATTGTTGAAAATGAGAAAATTGGTTAATAATGAAAAGGGAAATACATTTTGGGCAAGAGGAGATCTGACAAATTATCCAGATGTAGGAATCCAATACCCCCTATCTTTACAATCGTTTACTTGTGTAACAATAGTCCACAATATGTGAGTGTCAGCCATGTGTCAGGCACTATTTGAATACCTGGGAAACACTGTCCAGAGATAGACAGTAATATCTGCTTTCATTATTACAAATTAAAACAATATAGGTACGGAGTGGTTTACCGTAACTGAAGTGATTTTCTGCATCTGCTCAGGGGTAGACACGGAGAAGGTGAATGGTAAGGGCTCTTGGCACTGGGATGGCCCTGGGTCTGTGACTCCCTGATGTTTCTTAAGCTAACTTCCTAACTGACGTGTCCCTTAGTGATGAGGAATAATATAGAAAAGACACATTTCCATTTCCCAACTTTATTAAATCTTATTATTTCCATATTTTGCCAATTTTATTAGATACATTAAAATGTTCTGATATATTTTTAATTTACTCACATTTCTATGTCTCCCTCTTCTGAGTCTGCTTTTCTGAATTATCATTCTTGTGAATGTTTTCATATCTTCTATACATAGCAAATCGTATATAGCATTGCCTTGCATGCTTAAAACTATTTAGTGATCAATTTGTATCATTCTACTCATTCTATTTATTTCCCAAGTGCGTCTTAGCTCTCCTCCATTTATTTTAGCTGATGTGCATTATTCCATGTATCAGTATACAAGTTTTTTCATTTATTTTTCTATTGAAAGGAGACAGGACCATTTTGGCAATTTTCCATACCACCTTGTCCTCTGTCTCTGTTATCATGTCCCTTTCCTTCCTAAAAGTGACCATTTTCGTCTGTGTGAAAATACACATATAGCACACCCTCTTTTGTTGGTTTCCTTGACTCAGAATGATTTATCCATATTGTTGCATGTGGCCATGATTTTTATTTCCACTGATGTTTCATATTCTATTATGTGAATATGCTTATCCTTTCTACATTACAGGACATTTGAAGTGTTTCTAACTTTGAGCTATTTTGAGTATTGTCCCCATGAATTGTCATGTACATGTCTTTAGGTGCATACATGTACACATTTCTTTGTGTATATACCACGGATGGTATTATGAGTCATAGGGTATATGTGTTTACTGCTTTATGAGATCTTACTAAACAGTATTCCATAGTGGATGTACTAATTTATACTTCTGTCAGTGCTGGATGAACAATCCAGTTGCTCCACATCTTTGATCTTTTCTTTTGGGGTAATCTTTTTCATGTCCTGGTTTAGAAAACTTTGTCTTCTCCAAAGCCATAACATCTTATATTATTTTCTACAAGATTTGGTGTTTTAACTTTCACATACATATATTCACAACCAACCCAGAATCTACTTTTCTATATGTTACAATTATAGATCAAGATCCTTTTTTCACCCTTAAGGACATCCAATTGAGTTGGAACTTTTTATTAAAAAGACCAGCCTTTGCTCTTTGCTTTGTAGTGTCTTCTTTTTCTTAATCCACTGACATATATGTGTTTCTGTTTTTGACTCACTGGTCTATTTGTCTATGCTTGAGCCAAAACCACACGGTCTTAATTCTGTAGTCTAGTAATAAATTTTAAATTAGTAAATAATTTGATAAATTACTAAATTTTGATAAGTTAGTAAATAATTTTGATAAATTTTGTCATCAAAACTTATTTTTCTTCAACATGACATTGGATATTATTGGCCCTTTGCATTTGTGTATGCATTTTGGAGTCAGCCTAATTTACACACACAACATAGTATGAATATGTGTATTTATATATTTTGTGATTATGATATTAAGTATATACAAATTTAGAGTTGTCTTTTCATTTTGGTGGATTAATCCTATTTTTTTATTTCTAAAATTTGCTCCTTAAACCTTTGATATAACTATAACAGGTTATTTTTGTGTTGTGTTGTTTTGCTTTGTTTGTTTTGGTTATTAATAGCCTGGTATTTATGTTTTCTATCTTTTTACTTCAACATTTCTGTGTCCTTATATTTAGGTGTATGCTTTCAGCCAAAACAGCTGCATTTAAAAAATTAATAAGACAACCTTTGTCTCTTAATTACAGTAGTTAGATAATTTAAATATAATTTCTAACATATTTGGGTTTAAATCTATCATTCGCCTATCTCTTTTTGTTTACTATAAAAATTTTTAAAAATGCTTTATATTGTACCATTTTAGTTACATATTGTGCCAGCAGAAAATTACAGTATAAAATTGGCTGATTAAAGCCTGATATTTTCTTCACTTCCTGATAAATTCAAGGACCCTGGAACACTTAAATGCATATATTCCCTTCTAAATAGATATAAACAAATATATGCCCTAAATATATATATATATATATATTTACCTTATTACCATAATATATGTTAGGTTTATATATACTTTAGATGACAAAGGACTCCATTTTTTTATATTGAATATTTATTAATGTATCTATGAATTTATCATTTCTGTTTCTCTTTATTTCTCTCTGTTTTTATTTTATCTGAGAATATTTTTCTTCTATGTGAAGGACTCCATTAGTGTAACTTATAATATTAATACTGGTGACAAATTTTTTCAGTTGTTTGTCTAAAAATGAATTTGGCCTTCATTCTTGGAAGGGTATTTTTTTTTTTTACTGAATATAGAATTTTCACTTAGCTGTTATTTTATTTTCACACATTAAAAATGCCATTTCAGTGTCTTACTTTCTGTGGGGATTTTAGCTTCATCATTACCCTTGCTACTTTGAAGGCACTGTCAATTTTCTCTTTCTCGACTAGACTATTTTCTTTTTCTTTGTTTTTCAAGATTTTAGATTCTATTTTATTTGTTTTAATTGAGATTTGTGTTTATAGAGCTTCTTGTAACTGTTGCTTGATGTGTTTTCTCAGTTTTGAAACATAGCTGTTATCTCTTCAAATATTGAATTGTTGCCTCTCTTTCGCATCATTGTATTGGACTGTTTTACCATACTCCAGATGTCTCTGTACTGTTTTTAGTATTTTAAAAATCTTTTCACCTTTCCTGGCTTCAATCCACTTTTTTCTTTTTAGTTTGTTTTTTCTTTTTCAACTTTAGCTAATATGTGGAATTGGATTGCTAAATCAGATTTATGTAAATCAGAAATCCTACCCAGTATCAACTGTTACTAATCATACTTGCAGCTGATTCACTTTGTTATAAAGCAGAAACTAACACACCATTGTAAAGCAATTATACTCCAATAAAGATGTTAAAAAAAAAAAGAATGCATGCAATCAAGAAGCTTAGATGAAGTGGTGAGAGTTTTGGGACACCGGTGATGGTCTCTACTGGTGATGGCTCCTTACTACATTAGGCATGTCTTGATGGCTTAGAATAGATGAGGTCTCTAAATGAGAGACAATGTACAATTTACTTATTTTTGATTGAACAACTATCTTATTTCCTGTTAAATAAACTGCAGTTAAAAAAATTCAAAAATAACTACATTATCATCATTATTCCTTAACACTGAGTATTTTGTTTTTGAAATGATTCTCTTTATTCCACTTAATGTGTTTCTTAAATTACAACAAAATATCTATTATCATTATATTTAATATATTAATACAATTATGACAAAAAATCTATCATTATATTATTTTCATTTTTATCTTTTCATGACTTTCTAAAGGTTTTTCAGTATTTCCTTGCTTGGTTCAATACAAATGCAATCAAGTAGAATATGTCCAAAATTGTGGTCAGCTTAATTGACCACAACCAATTTACAAATAATGAGGAACCTAGAAATTATCAGAATATGAAACTTATATCAGTTCTTGTAAACTAAGCATATCATTTTAGTTGATTATTTTAAGAACACTACATCTATGTGAGGAGCATATAAAAGGTGGTTGGTAATGTAAGTAGCAAACTCGACACATTTATTTTAAAGAAGCTATTTTGGAAAGAAATTCTCTTTATTCATGAGGTCATTGCATAAAAAAAATCAGAACTCTTTTAAAGTTAATGTAACACACACACACACACACACACTCTTTCATATTTTTTTGTCAATTATTTAGTTAAATCCTCAAATTTATCACAAAGCTTTACTTTGAAGGATATTTTGACAGTTTCAAAAATAAAATTTAACTTCTCATGGGGAAAATTACAGAAACTAAAAATACTCAAATCAGTTAAAGAGAGGTTCTGAAGATTATTCCCAAAGAGGAGTGTTTAAATTTTGTTTAGCAAAGGTGATATTTTTGAATTAAGGCCAAAGTTTCAATATATTGACAAGAAACAATAACATATTAAATATATAATTTTACTATAAAACAACAGTCATTATATTATAGCTATAAATTTAAGTACAATTTTCATTAACCTAATTATTATCAACCCAGAGAAAAATATTTTATTATTCTCTTCCAGTACAAAAATTACAAAGTCTTTATTTCAGGCATAACTTTGACTTTTAATAAAATAAATGTAGATTTGTATTTTTTGACATGTGTATCACAAAATTTTTGGTAGGACCACTAAGGGGTTTATTTTAGAAGTATGGGCAGAATACTGTAACAAAAATAGGATGATAATAAAACTTTTTTTTTTTTTTTTTTTTTTTTTGCGGTATGCGGGCCTCTCACTGTTGTGGCCTCTCCCGTTGCGGAGCACAGGCTCCGGACGCACAGGCCTAGCGGCCATGGCTCACGGGCTTAGTTGCTCCGCGGCATGTGGGATCTTCCCGGACCAGGGCACGAACCCGTGTCTCTTGCATCGGCAGGCGGACTCTCAACCACTGCGCCACCAGGGAAGCCCGATAATAAAACTTTTAAAGCTACTAGGATAGTCTCAAAAATCTGTTAATTTTTTCTCCTTTCTTCTTTATGGATGTTTGTGTGTTTGTTAACTTGTTTTGTTGCTTGGTTGATTTCTCTTCAGCCTTCTTTACTAAATATATCACTTATTAGTGAATATACTTTGAAGTTTCTTGAAAATCTGCTACCAGCTATTTATTTTTGTAGTAATTATACTTTTAAACAAATGGAATGTTGTGTTTATTTTTTTAAACCTCATTATATTCTTTATCATCTCTATCAATCTATCTATCTATCTTCTATTTTTCTATCCCCTGTCCATTTATCTATCTATCCATTCATCCATAATTGCTTGTTATTGGTTGTATAATCTTTAGTTTTGACTTTTAAATACTAAATATTGTAGACAGAATTTAGCTTTCATATGTAGACACATTTTGTATGAGCTATTGGTACCATATGCTAAATAACTGTTTCACAATTTTAAAATGTTTAGCTTACAACGAGCATTATACTTATGGTTTATAGATTTTTTTTACATTTTTGGGGTATTTTTTTAAAATAGTCTTTTTAAGAACAACTTTAAATTTACAGAAGAGTTGCAAAGATAGTAACAAAGTTCCTATAGACCTTCCACTGCTTTCTCTATTTATTAACATCTAACATTAGTATGGTGCATTTGTTATAATTAATGAACCAATATTAATACATTATGATTAGCAAAAGTCCATATTTTATTCAGATTTCTATAGTCTTTAACTTGATGTCCTTCTTCTATTCCAGTACCTTGTCCAGGATGCTACAATAAATTCAATCCTCTTGTCTCATTAGGCTCCTCTTGGCTGTGACAGTTTCTTAGACTTTGCTTATATCTGATGACCTTGAAAGTTTTGAGGATAACTGGTTAGATATGCTGTAGAATATCTCTCATTTAAGATTTGTCTGATATTTTTCTTGTGATTAGACTCTGGTTATGTGTAGTCAGAAGGAAAACCACAAGAGTTAATGCGCTATCATCACATCATATTAAGGGTACATACGATCAACATAATGTATCGCAGTTGATGTTAACCTTCATTGGATGAGATAGTGTTTGTCAAGTTTCTCCACTATAAAGTTACCATCCCCTCCCTGCCCATTTTCCATACTGTCCTATTTGGAGAAAGTCTTAATGTGCAATGCACAATTAAGGAATGGGAAGCCATGCTCCACCTTCTTGAAGATGGAGTAACGATAATCAACTTCATAAAATAAGTCACAGATATAACATTTTTTTGTTTTGTATATAGAAATTTGATATGGCCATTTAAAAAATGACACTTTGATTTATAAAAAACCAAATCATTACACTTTCAGCTTTTTAAAAACAATCAAGTGATCAAAAGATCTCATCTAATTTGTCTCTATTTATTTATTTTCTTTATTTTTTGGCTGCATTGGATCTTAGTTGTGGCATGCGGGATCTTTTTGTTCTTGTTGTTGTAGTGCACGGGCTCTTCATTGCTGTGCATAGGCTTCTCTCTAGTTGTGGTGCATGGGTTTTCTCTCTCTAGTTGTCGTATGTGGGCTCCCCGGTGCATGGGCTCTGTAGTTTGCAGAATGGGGGCTCTCTTGTTGAGGCACGTGAGCTCAGTAGTCGTGGCTCATGGGCTTAGTTGCCCTGTGGCATGTGGGATCTTAGTTCCCTGACCACGGATTGAAACCATGTCCCCTGCATTGGATGGCAGATTCTTTACCACTGGACCACAAAGGAAGTCCCTAATTTGTCTCTAAAGCTCCCCTTTTATTAGACCTCAAGCCATATCTTACTTGAGTCTTACCCTTTTGGTGAGCTTTACCTGAGAGTAAAGTTGGAGAATCAGAAATGGGATAAGATAGGAAGAGATGTTTATTACGTACATAATGTGGTATGTAAAAATGTTTTTCATTTTAGTTCAGATGCTTTGATGCATTTGTGTGAAATACCTCTTGTGTATATCTTCATTTCTTACATGAAATGTCTCTTATTCCTCTCCTGCCCAATAGTTCTCAAGAATGCAAAATGAAACACCCTTGATCCTACAATCAGTTCTAGAAGGGTGACTTGCAGTGTCACCAGACCTCCCACAGAGTTTGCATGGGCAAGAAACACTTGTCTGTATTAAATCATCATGGTTTCAAGGTTTGATTGTTAACTGTAATGTACCTAGTGCATCCTGACTATAATGAGACTTTTAATTTAACATCTTAATTTAAATTTAGATTTAAAATCTTTTTAATTTGAGAATCTGCCATGGCCTCATCAATTTCTCCACTTCATATTCAGGGGCAATCTCTTCTACCCAGAATTATTGGAAAAGGGCTGTCTTTTTCAAGTCACAAAGGGGTTCCATAAAGAGTTTGCCAAGGTTACTACATAAGTGGGAGAAATCTTTCAAAGAGTGGAAGACTTAAAGAAGACTGGTTAATTCACTAGAAAAAAATTAGCAACTTCCTCTTCCCTAGGTACCAGCTACATTAGGAAACAATCCCTTTATTGATTTATTACTGAGCTTGAAATTCCTTGCATTAGAGTAACTTCTTTGAGTTAAAACATTGTTTCCAGAATGAAAGTTCTTATTAAATATAAAAGTTCTCTGGAGAAACATTGAATTAATAATAATAATAATAATGAAATAACTAACATTTAAAGGCAGATCCATGTTTTGTGGAAACTGAAGCTTATACTGTTTGCAGAGTCCACTTTAAGAAAAAAGAATATAAAATTAGATCAGGGTACTTTTAGAATAAGAAGCAAAATAAATAGTACAAATTTAAAAGTCATAAATACTACAACAATCACAAAAAATGTAAAAAAAATAATTATCTGCCTGGTAACCTTAATATGACATTTTTTGTCTGACTACTCATTCATTTGGCCATAATTTAAAACTATCTTCTCTACAGAGAATAGAACTGTATCAGTCTTTCTTTTACATGGTTGCTCAGAGTGTCTGTTTTATTCCTGAAAGTTTATAAAAAGTTTCTTTCAGGTTCACAATTCTTTAGTAATGTCATGTAAATGTTAAGATTACTGTTAAAGTTGGGAAAGGCTGTAAGTTTTCAGGGCAGTTTAAATTTCCTTGTGCAGTTGCTGACTTAAATGTCCCTACCTCCTTCCAGTGCTTCTTTCCTTAAGACTCCCTCATATCTCTCATATCTCAATGCCACCTCTTACCCTGTCACAACCAGGGATTCGATTCAGAGCAGGAGGTCTAAGTATTGCTGAGAGCTTTCTTTATGCCAGTATAGCCAGTAATAACTGGACTTTGTACATCACACAAATACGCATCCTAAGTTTAAACTTATGTATTCTTTTCATTTTTTTAAAAATTGAAGTATAGTTGATTTACAATGTTGTGTTACTTTCTGGTGTACAGCAAAGTGAAGGACCTTGAAGCTTAAAAGGCATCTGCTGAGGGTTGTACTGATGTTTGTCTCATTTTACCCAGGGATGTCCATTAACATATTATCAGGGACTCCCTTGTATTAACTAGCTGGCTATCACCTAGAACAAAGCAAGACACTGAGGAACCTAAAACTTTAAAGACATGTTGATTTCAGAGGAGTCCTAAATCTGGTGCATGAAAGACTACAAGACTAAAAAGATGTGGTTGGACCTCTCTGGTGGGAGACACAAAATATCCAAGGGACAGCATGAAGGTTCTTCCCTTAGAGGAAAAGAGAGTGAAAGAATCAGGAGGTGTTGAAGATAATCATCAACACTAAGACACTTTCTTAGCTTTGGACCTATAATGGAGAACCGGAGCTCCTCCACCATAGCATTCTAAGGTTACCTGGAATTGTAGACTTTTCTTCCTGTCTGCTGTGTCTGCAGACATTTAGAAGAGTCCTAGACATATTTAACTAACTGTGCTTGAGAGATGTAAAGGAAATTTCATAAGTGTTTGATGAAGATGGAGCAAGGGACAGGAAAGAGCATCCTGGACAAGGGGAAAGCGTGGGTTAGAGCAAGGACAGTGTGAAAAGTAACCACAAACCCAGGGAACAGTGATTTTTAGAGGGCCTGGTAGGAAATGGTAGGTGTGAGGAAGCATCCAAAGATGAAGTGTTTGAGAAGGTGGTCGAGACTAAGGAATTTGGACTCATAGTATATCTCAGGCTAGAGAGTACTACAGGATCTTTGTTAGTACAGAGACATGAGGTTATTTATTTCAGTACCTAGAAAAATGGATCTGAATTCAGCAATTTGAAAAGTGTGTTATTTCTTTCAGGGAAAAAAGTCCCCCAGCAAAAATCCAGCAGTTGTTTTGTTTGTTTGTTTTTAACAGTACTTGGGTGGCCTAAATGAGCTAACACATCTCTACAACAGATTTGATTCAAGGAAAGCTAAACCAGTCAGAAATCGTTCTTACAGGGGCTTCCCTGGTGGCGCAGTGGTTGAGAATCCGCCTGCCGATGCAGGGGACACGGGTTCGTGCCCCGGTCCGGGAAGATCCCACATGCCGCGGAGCGGCTGGGCCTGTGAGCCGTGGCCGCTGAGCCTGCGCGTCCGGAGCCTGTGCTCCGCAACGGGAGAGGCCACAGCGGTGAGGCCCGCACAACACCCCCCTCCAAAAAAAAAGAAACCGTTCTTACAAGTACACAGTAGATTAGTGATCAGATGTTAGGTTTTTTATGACTGAGCCTAATTATTTTTACCCAAAACTATTCCAAATGTATAAACACAGATGGAGTCACTAGAATGTTTAAGAAAGTAAATGTTTAAATACTATAGTGATTTCCCCTTTCCTGGAAATCATAGGATGTTTCACATATTTTAACAGCATTAACATCTAGGTAATATTGTTATGCAAAGGTAACATTGTGTTTAGTCAACTAATTTGTGAATCTTCAACATATAAAATAACAATTATTATTCTTATTATTTTTTACCAGAGAGAAGAGTTAAACCAAATCAAATGAAAAAAGTAGTTTCTTAGATTTTTCCATTTTGCACGTTTTTCCATAGGATTTTCTTTTACAAATCTTTTTACAAATCCATAGGATTTTCTTTTACAAATTTCTTTTACAAATCCTTGTGGAATGGGATACAGTCCTCCTGCAGTGAGCTGCCAGCACAGGGAATTTGAGCTACCAAAACATGGCATGGAACATTATCTGCTGGTCTTTTGTTTTCCTGTCTGATGTTTGCAAACATTTTATTTTCTTCTAAGTTCATAGTTGATGTGTTTTCAGTAAAAATGGCACAACTCAAAAAAGTGAAGACCTACTTTTTTTCCATCTAAATAGGGTGGGCTAAAACTATCAAACTTTTCATTCAGACACATCTACAGTGCACAACCTTGCTCTTTGCTACAGGAGTCAATGAAATGAAGACATACCATTACTCCCAGGAGAGCTATAGAAAAAACAGAAATTTTATATTTGGCAATACACTTTGGGTTATGTTTAACACGTTTATATAGGGAGGAGACTGTACACATAAACGGCATGGACTGAAAAAATTTTAGTACCTTCCAAGGATGATAAATTGTGCTCAATTTAACAACCTGTTTTAGGGTCAAGTCAACATGTTCTAGGTAGAGCTAAAGAACTCTGACAGTAAATCTTGTTATACCTAACATTATTTCTTTAAGTGTACAAATTACAAATAATTTTAAAGTAATCTTACATATGGCTGATCCTTTTCCTTCAGCCTGCGTTTCTGATATCTAGGTGTTTACGCAGATTATAGAGGATGCCCCTGCCACCTGGAAGCTTCCTTACTTTCCAGATTTTTAACTAAAAGCTAGTTAGACAAGCAATATATTTCAAGGAAATTGCAACTATCATGAGATTACATGTAAGCAAAACCCTTGCCAGAAGAGATGCATTTTATTATTTCTGACACTTTGTATAAACCATCATAAAATTCTATTACAAACACATCTATAAATAGGACCACATTTCTCTATAATAAAAGGTTAGACAGGTAACACAGATTTCACTGCACTTAAAAACCTTTCAGCATTACTAACTTATTCAAAGTATTTTCTTCAACTTTCACGAAACTTCTCTCTTGCGTCTCTTTCCATCAACATGACTGTTCCTTTACAGTCTCCTTTGCTGGTGCTTATTGTTTTGCTTGCTGTTTATAAGTCACTAGAACCAGGGAACATCTATGAGAGTAACTTCACTTTTTCCTACATAGTATATACTGTAGCCTGAAGCTTGCAAAAATGTGTAACTATCCAGAAAGCTTTTTTCCTGAGTAATGAGTTTTGTTCTTACTTGAGAATCATGGCAAAGGTGTCAATTTCTTTGAGTTTATCCTACTCACAGTTTATTGAGCTTCTTGGATATGCATAGTAATGGTTTTCATTATTTCTGGAAAATTTGGGACCATTGTTTCCACAAATATTCTTTCTGCCCTCTTTCCTTTCCTAGGACTCCAGCTGTGTATATTAGTACTCTCATGATGTCCCTCAGATCTCTGTTCTTTTTTCTGCATGTTTTTTTCTTTCTGTTCTTCAGACTAGAAAATTTCATTTGAGTTCATTATTTTCAAGTTCACTGGTTCTTTCATCTTCTGGCTCATTATGCTGTATAGCCCCTCTGGTGAATTTTTCATTTCAGTTATGCTTTTTTAATTTCAGAACTTCTATGTTGTCCTTTATTATAATTTTTACCTCTTTATTGATACTCTCCATCTGGTGAGACACTGTTCTCATACTTTCCTTTAATTCTTTAGATTAGGTTTCCTTTAGTTCTTTGAACATATTTTTAATAGCTCAAGTCTTTGTCTGGTAAATCCAGAATCTATCTGGGCTTCCTCAGGGATAATTTCTATTCTGTGTTCCTGAGTATGAGGCATAACTTTTGTTTCTTTTCATGTGTCCTTATTATATGCTGAAGACTGGACCTTTTAAGTAATATAATTGGGCAACAATGGAAATAAAATTCTTCCTGCTCCCAGGATTTTTTTTTAATACTGTACACTGTTGCTCTTGTTGCTATTTATTTGTTGAATGACTTTCTTGGGCTAGTTCTTTAAAATTTGTATTCTTTATCATGTGTAGCTGATGAAGCTCCTGCTTGATAGCTTAGTGGTCAGGTGATAATTAGACAGACACTTCCTTAAATACCGTAAGCCAATAACCCTTCCACTGTTTGCATAGGAACTCTGTGTGTGTTCAGATGTAATTTCCATGTTCTGGCAGTTTATGACCCTGCCTCAGCCTTCACTTCTAGCTTATGCACAGCCTCAGGGTCAGGCAGAAAAAAAAAAAAAAAGATGACTTTCTTAGGTCCTTCCTGGGTATGCACATATCCCTGCAGAAGCACATGGCCTTCTAGATGCTCCCAAAATGTCAGAACTTTTCAGAGCCTCCTATGGACTTTTTATTCTCCTGATTTTCCTTTTCATCTCTTCGATCATCCATTTCTCTATCCCATGTCTTTATCCTAACTGCTATCACTGCATTAGGAAGCAGCAATGTTACACAACTGACATCGATTTTTTTTTTTTTTTTTTTTTAGATACACACTCTGAGGATGGGGCTTTACTCACTGAGTGAGCTAAGTCAGGTTAAATAATGACAAGCTCTGTGAATGGAGCTTTTAGAGGCTGCCAGATCAAATAGTGATAATTCTTTGGAGATGGGGCTTTTGGGGGGAGAGCTCTAACCTATTCCTTCTCCAGCTGCTGCTAGACTGCTGTGTTTCATAGCTACTGTTGTTCCAAGACTGCTGGTTTTCAAGGCTACCATGGAGCTGGGAAGAGGAATAGGTGAATAGGAAGTTTCAAAATGTGGCAATTCTTGCTGTTCTTAGTGACGGTCAACTCTTTTTCTTGAATAAACACTTAGCAAACTGTTTCAAGCCTTTGGTTAATTTCCAGAGTTCTGAAAAAGTTGATTTTAATAGTTTTTTCCACTGTTAATATTTTTGTGGAGGAGTGGATTTAGGAGGTTCTTGCCCAGCCATTTGGAAGTGCTTCTCTCTTATCTCTAGAGTTCTTTATAAAAGTGTGTTTTCTTAAATCTGATATATGATTTGCAAATATTTTCTCCTTGTCTTTGGTTTGATTTTTTATCTCTTAACTGTATCTTTCAAAAAGTAGAGACTATTAATTTTGATGGCTCTCAATAAATCAATTAACCTATTTAATAAATTGGGCTTTTTTTCCTATATAAGAATTATTTGCCTAATCAAGGTCACAAAACTTTCTTCTATTTTCTTCTGAGATATTTATGGTTTTAACTTTTATATTTGGGACCATATTCCATTTTGAGTTAATTTTGTATATGATGTGAAGTGTGAATCAAAGCTTATTTTGAAAATATGGATATATAATTTTTCTAGCATCAGTTGTTAACAAGACTAGATGTTCTTGTTGATATGTATTTATATCTTGATAAGAAATCAGTTGTTCATAAATATGTGCATCTCTTTTTAACATCTTAATAGTATCGAGTCTTTGGTCAATGATTACAGTGTATTCCTTTATTTATTTTGGTTTTTAATTTTTCTCAGCAATGCTTTTTAGTTTCCAATGTTCTTTTCTAACACAGTTGTAATCATTCAATGCTAGCATATAGAAACGTAGTCATTTTTATAATGATATTATACTGTTCAACTTTTCTGAATTCACTTATTAGTTCCAGTAGCTTTTTTTAATAGACGCTTTGGAATTTTCTACATAGGCAATCATCTTGCCTATGAACAAAGACTGTTTTATACCTTCTTTTAAATAAAGATACTTTTAATTTTAATATTTTTATTGCTATCTGTAATCTATAGTACAATGTTGATCATCCTTGTGAAAGTGAACGTCTTTATCTTGTTCAGGGTCTTAAAGGGAGAATATTTAGTTTTTCACCATTTAATATGATGCTGGCTATAGTGTTTTCATGGGTGTTCCTCACCAGTTTGCAGAATTTTCCTTCTATTTCTAGTGTGAAGAGACATTTCTTTCAGGATCACTTGTTGGATTTTGTAAAATACTCTTTTCTACATTTATTGAGATGATCATATGGCTTTAAAAATGTTAATATCATAAATTATATTGATTAACTATATTTATTCCTCTCATATCCTCTGCTAATATTATTTTTAAAATATCTGTTTATAATGTAAGCAAGGCACATTTTAAAATTAACTATAATACATTCAGGTTATAATAATCATAATCAATAGAACTATACTTAGACTCCACTTAGGCAGTATACACAAATATAAGTTAGAGAGAAATTAATAGTTTTGCTACATCAGCATGAGGTATTAAGTTTTCCTATTGTGTATGTTTGTTCAAATGCAATACCATAGTCACTAATAGAAAATTACATAAGTCTTGTTAAGGCAATAAAGTAAATAATATTTAAAATGTGTCTTTCTAAATAAAATACATTATTCAGAACTGATAAAATTTGCAAGTGGTAATTTAAATTTTTTAAGTTTCTAAAATTTGTGCCTTGTCCTTATCCATTAACTATTCTGATTCCTAAAGAATATATAAGTAAAAGTGTTCAGTTTGATAGCATTGACTGACCTAATTCACAAAAGAAACATGAAAAAATGGCAGCAAAATGACCCATTTGTTAATAAACTAAGTTAATACAAAACAAAAACAAAACAAAAACACAACAAAAACCATCCAGGGAATAAACTCTTGGATTTCTTAGGCATAGTTTTTCCTCCTCGGCAGCAGCGATTTACCAGATAGAATAAGTGAGGCAAAACAAATTTACAAATGTTATTACACGAACTTATTTACAAACCCTTTAGCAAATGACACAACTGGATAATGCCCAAGAAGTTTTGAACTTGTAGTTTCAGTGTTATTCCTTCTATTTTCTAATCAAATTGAATACCCTTTTAAAAGTTAACTCTCTTTTTGCACAAACCTCAGTTAAAGTACTCCACAGAGATTGTCCTACAGTGGAAGTAGTTAAATAATTTAAAACCCTGGCCTTGGTTATTATTACTTACTTAGTTTGCATGTAACATTTTCATTAAAGAATTATTAACATGAAAAGAGGACCCAATACCTGTATGCATTAAGAGAGGCACCTACCCCATCCAGTCCAATCAAGTCCCTGAATACACATGATTGAATTCCAACTGTGTTCTTAACCTATTTCACTCTTTTGATTGCAGGAAGATAAGCATTAACCACCTTCCTCTTTCATAGCTAGTCTCTTTCTCTTGATATTTCTTTTAAATTGTCTGATTGTAAACATCCTATTTCTGTTAAATGCATAACTTATTGCTCCAGTATAGTATATTTGTTTATGATAACTGCAAATAGTAATCTCCCTAATACATATATTTATGAATTTTTTTCTCCTTATAGAAAGAAGTCCACCTTTTCATTTTTCCATATCCTCACCAGCTGATCATAAGTTTTATAAAATACTTTGCAATGTAACTCATTCTGTTTAATTTCATCCATGAAAACCAGTTTCAAACTTCAGTTAACTTGCAAAGTAACAGCTGCACTGTTTCTTTTATCTGGCAAAAGTAGCAAGATAATTGGTTTTATATAAACATTGATCAAAAAAGACTGTTTAGAAAAGCTTACACCAAAACAGAATCTCATTTCCCTACTCGCTAACAAATTCCAATGTGCATGTTTTTTATTTTTCAAGAAATAAAGTTTAATTGCCTTTTTATATTAATTTACCATAAACTTCCCGAAATATTATTAAATTGATGATTCTCCCACTGAAAATGTATCCATAAATGAAGAGAAAATATATTTAAACATGGTCTGTTTTGGACTTACGTTTTGAATTAAAAAACAAGAGATCTTAGGATCTGTAATGCGCATGAAGCTGCAAGACTCTTCTGTCATTGTGAAAGCATACACGTAAATTTCCACGTGCATAACCTGGTGTAAAATATCTTTTCGTTGGGCATTACAGATAATAGAAGGCCAGCGGGTGAAAATTAGCTCTGATTTTCACTGGACCGTTCCGCATCACCTGGTTTCACCAGCTGTGACTTACATGTGGTACAAAATGCCTGAAGGAGCAGATGCAAGGATGTTCATGTCCTGAGCATGTAGTCCTGTTGGTATCAAAGCAGCTCACTGGAGGATACTTCAACCCCCAAAGACTATTTGACCACATTTCCAGAGCTTTCTGGTATAAAAGACTTTAAGAAATAAAAGATAATATACTAAAGCTTTCATCCCTATCCCCTCAGACTCCATTATAATCACCTTCTGAGAAAGCACACCTCATTACAAAACCAAATTGCTTGCCTCCCAAGAGCTACTTTTAAGTCTGGGTGGATTTTACTTATCCTCCAAACAACCAAAAATAATCAAGATGATTGTCTTAGTTTGACAATGTCTGATGGCTTTTGCATAATAAAGTCAGAAAGGTTTTCTTTGTTTATTTTTTAAAGAAAATTCCATCTGATAAATGAAGACTGTGTATAATTGATGCATATTAAGAATAACGTTATTAATTCACATCATATGAATACTTATAAAGAGTTGTATTAAAAAAGCAGAGTTTCAGTTTATCTGAATTTAGGGAACTGAATCACATTATTTAGAAATTATCCACAAGTGTCTAATCTTATATTATTTCTATATTATTGAATCTACCTTCTGTCCTTGAAATATTTTCCCTTGGTATATGTTTGTCTAAACACTCCTTTTGAGTGTTTGAAAGTACTCATCTGTAAAGCTATGTGGGTCCAACATTTTCTCTGTTGAAAAATTTTTAAATATCAATTGAAATTGTTCATGATTATAACCTCATTTAGGACTTAGTTTTTTCTTAAATCATGCTTGTTAATGTATATTTTTCTAGTAATTTCTTTTTCCATCTAAGATTTTCACTATATTGGCTTAAAGTTATTCAAAATACATTTTTTTAATCCTTTTACTTCCTCGTTGGTCAAGGTGTGTTCTGCAGCGTTAGCATCGCATGAGAGTGTTATAGAAATGCACATCCTCAGGTCCCACCCCTTATCTACTTAATGAGGTCCCTGTTGCAGGCAGAATTGTGTCCCCTAAATTAATATATTGAAGTCTTAATCCTCAATACCCCAGAATACTTCAGTAATTGGAGATAGGGCCTTTGTAGAGGTAATTAAGGTTAAATGAGGTCATACAAGTGGGCTCTAATTAAATATAGTCGGTGGCCTTATAAGGAGAAGTAGAGACATGGGGGTTGCCTGAGCACAGAGAGAGCCCATGTGAGGACACAAGGGAAGGTGGCCGTCCACAAGCCAAGGAGAGAGGCCTCAGGAGGAACCAAAACTGCCAGTTCCTTGATGTTGGATTTTTAGCTTCCAGAAATGTGAGAAGATTTTGCTTTGATATTTTCCTATACCTTCCTTTAAAATCTTAGTCCAAAACACGATTATTCCTCAGAAAAACTACCATAATATCATCCAACATGGACTTGGATCACTTCAAATTAGTCTTCACCCAGAAGTCAGTGTTCATTGACGAATATGTCATATTACTGTTTAAAAAAAAGTTTAATAAATTGCTGTTGTTTGTAGGATAACAACCAAGTTTCTCATCATGCTGCATAGGACTCTTTGATCTCATTCCTTCAGCCTTGCCAGGTTTGTCTCTTAACACTATTTCTTTTTTGTGAGGATCTACCTTTTCAGGATGTTAGTTTCATTAATCTCCCCTGAAGGGTTTCATGCATGCTGACTTCTGGATCAACCTCCAGCATACCTTCTCCCAGTGAATTATTCCTAATGCTTCATGGCTCTACCTAAATATCAGGGCCCTGAATCCAGAGACTACATCCAGTTCCTCAGCTATAAGCTCCCGATGGCATCATAGCAGTTCTCATAATGGCAATTCAGTGCATTTAGGTATTTAAAGTCTTGTCATGTTGCAATCATATAATATTCATAGGCGGATAGCAGGCTTGCCTCATTCATCACCCCAGTGTTTCAAAGTAAGTGAAAGTAAGTAGAGACTAATTTAAAGCAAGTGTAATAAAAACTTTCAGTATACTTCTTGAGCAATCAAGTGTGGTAATTCAAATTAAGTTATATTTTTCAAAATTATAATGAAATTTATAAAGGATAAGAAAACTGTTTATAACACTGATAATAATGGTTATGTATTTTTGTTTTCTTCAGATAGATACCCAGATGTCTGTTGGCCATATGTAAATTTTCTTTGGAAAAACATCTATTTAGGTCTTCTGTCCATTTTTAAATTGGGGTTGTTTTTTTGATGTTGAGTTGTATGGGTTCTTCGTATATTTCAGATATTAACCCCTTAACAGATATATTGTTTGCAAATATCTTCTGCCATTTAGTAGGCTGCTCTTTCATTTTGCTGATAGTTTCCTTCTCTGTGCATTTTAGTTTGATGCTGTCCCATTTGTTTATTTTTGCTTTTTTCCTTTGCCTGAGGAGACCTATTCAAAAGAAATATTGCTAGACTGATGTCAAAGAGCATACTGCCTATATTTTCTTCTAGGAGCTTTATGGTTTTAGGCCTTAACTTTTAAGTCTTTAATCCATTTTGAGTATGATTTGAGAAAGTAGTCTAGTTTGATTCTTTTGAATATAGCAGTCCAATTTTCCCAGCACCATTTATTGAAGAGACTATCTTTTCCCCTTTGTATATTCTAGCCTCCTTTGTCATAGATTAATTGACTATATGTGGATGGGTTTATTTCTGGGCTTTTTATTCTGTTCCATTTATCTATGTGTCTGCTTTTGTGCTGTAACACATTGTTTTGATTACTGTAGCCTTGCAGTATAGTTTGATATCAAGAAGCGTGCTACTTTCAGCTCTATTCTTTCTCAAGATAGTTTTGACTATTTGGGGTCTTTTGTGTTTCCATACAAATTTTACAATTGTTTGTCCTAGTTCTGTGAAAAATGTCATTGGTATTTTGATAGGGCTTGTGTTGAATCTGTAGATTGCTTTTGGTAGTGTGGTCATTTTAGCAATGTTAATTCTAATCTGTGAGCACTGCATATCCTTCCATCTGTTGTGTCGTTTAATTTCTTTCATCAATGTCTTACAATTTTCTGAGTACAAGTCTTTTACCTCCATGGTTAGATTTTTTTCCTAGTTATTTTATTCTTTTGATGCAATTATAAATGATACTGTTTTCTTAAGGTCTATTTCTGGTAGTTCATTGTTAGTATATAGAAATGCAAAATATTTCTGTATATTAATTTTGTGTTCTGCAACTACTGAATTCATTTATTTGTTCTACTACCTTTTTGGTGGAGTCCAGGATTTTCTATGCATAGTATCATGTCTTCTGCAAACACTGACAGTTTTACTTCTTCCTTTCAAACTTGGATTTTTAAAATTTCTTTTTCTTGTCTGATTGCTGTGGCTAGGACTTCTAATATTATCTTGAATAAAAGTGACGGGAGTGGGCATTCTTGTTTCATTCCTAATCTTAAAGGAAATGCTTTCAGCTTTTCACCATTGAGAATAATGTTGGCTGTAGGTTTGTCACACATGGACTTTATTATGTGGAGGTATGTTCCCTTCATACCCACTTTGTCAAGAGTTTTTATCATAAATGACTGTTAAATTTTGTCAAAAGTTTTTCTGCATCTATTGAGATAATCATATGATTTTTATTCTTCAATTTGTTAATGTTGTGTATCACATTGATTTATTTTATGGATATTGAAACCTCTTTGCACCCCTGGATAAATCCCACTTGATCATGGTATATGATGCTTTTGAGTATTGTTAAATTTGAATTGCAAACCCTTTTGTGGTTTTAATTAAGCATTTTACATGATTCCATTTTCTCTCCTTTCTTAAACTATCAGTTATAGTTCTCTTTTGCTTTTTAGGTGATTGCCCTAGAGTTTGCAATATATATTTACAGTTAATCCAAGTTCACATTCAATTAACACTATATTGCTTTATAGGTAGTACATGTACCTTATGATAACAAAATAATTCTACTATCACCTTCCTATTCCTTTTATCATTGCTGTGGTTTGTTTCACTTATACATAAGCATACATAATCAAATACATAGTTGCTATTACTATTTTGAACAAGCTATTATCTGTTAAATCAATTGAAAATAAGAAAAATGAAAGTTTTTATTTTACTTTTACTTAGTTCCTCTTTGATGTTCTTCCTTACTTTATATAGATTCAAATTTCTGACCTATATAATTTTCCTTCTCTAAAGAACTTATTTTAACATTTCTAGCAATGTGGTCTACTGGTAACATATTCCCTCAATTTTTGTTTGTCTGGGAAAGTGTTTATTTCTTCTTCACTTTTGTAGGATAATTTTGCAGGGCACAGAATTCTAGGTTGGTGGTTTTTTCCCTCAAGACTAAATATTTCACTGTACTCTCTTCTTGCTTGCATGATTTCTGAGGAGAAGTTTGATATAATTCTTATCTTCACTCCTCTTTGGAGAAGGTGATCCCCCCCACCTCTATCTTCTTTCAATATTCTTTATCTTTTTTCTACAGTTTTACTTCAAATATTATTGCTTCAAATATTCAAAAATATTATTCCTTCAAATCTTTTTTTTTAAACTCTTTACCTTCTTTCTTCTTTTTATGGTATTCTCATTATTTGTAGTTGTCCCACAGTTTTTGGATATTCTGTTTTGCTTTTTTTATTTTCCAGTCTTTATCAATTTTGGAAGTTTCTACTGAGATATCCTCAAGCTTAGAGATACTTTCCTGAGCTGTGTCTAGTCTACTAAGGAGCATTCTTCATTTTAGTTAGAGCATTCTTTATCTCTAGAATTTACTTTTTTTTTCTTTCTCAGTATTTCCATCTCTCTGTTTACATTGCCCTTCTATTCTTATATGCTGTAGATTTTCTCCATTAGAGCCCATAACATATTAATCACGGTTTTGAATTACCAGTCTGATAATTCCAACATCCCTGTTAGATCTTAGTCTGGTCTGATGCTTGCTCTGTCTCTTCAAACTGTTTCTTTGTCTTTAAGTATGGCTTACAATTTTTTCTTGATAGACAGACATGATCTCCTAAGTAAGAGGAACTGCAGTAAACAGGCCTTTAGGGGTACGATGTAGGTGGGGAACAGGAGCATTCTATAGATCTATGATTAGTTCTCAGTCTTTCAGTGAGAGTTTTCCTCTGAACTCTGAACTTCACCAGTCCTTCTCATTTCACCCCTGTCCCCCTTACCTGGGATAAGAAATCTAGAGTGAACTGAAGTTGGGTATTTTTCTTCCCTTAGGTTGATTAGGCTCTGAAAAAAACCCAAAAGTTTAGGCTCTGGTAAAATACTTCCTCTTGAGGGCAGATCTTATTAAGAAAGACAGAAAGCTGTGACATATTTCAAAATGGTATCTCCCCCACCCCATCCACCAGGAGTAAGAGCATACATTTTTCTGGTATTCACTTTAAGAACTTGGTCAAGCTCCTAAAACTCCAAGTGTGTGGTCTCACCATAACTGTGAACCCTGGAGTTTTTACCTCTCAGACTTGTCTACATTAAGCCTCCAGCAATTCATCAATTACAATTCAGGTTTTCCTACCCAGCACTGGTTTCCACAGAGGTTTCTTCTTATGGGTTTCTGATCCAAAAATTTGTGATTTTCTGTATTCACCTGTTGGTATTTCCAATTTGGGGGGCAGCCATTTGCCCTATGACTTCACTTCTCTGATAGATCTAAGAAGATTTGTTGATTTTTCAGCATTATACTTGTTCTTAAGTTGGAGTGATGCCACTGTTATTTTTTTTTAATGCTTAGATAGAAACTATTTACTCCTCCCCACTTTTCTCTCTTGCAAAGTAGCCTAACTTAATTCAGGAATCCACCTGTCTCAATATGGCCATATCCTTCAGGAGAGGTGGTCTCATCCATGTTGAGCTGGAGCTGAATCGTATTTGGTCTAGCTGATCATGACATTTATATTCTCCTTGCTTGAAATTGGTTCAGAAATGGATATATTACAAAATTCTGCTGAAGGAAACATGAGGAAAGTTTCAGAATTCTCTTTGAAAAGGTTTCTCTTTTTCTACTGTACATTACTCTGTCTGGGTGTGATATCTGGAATTTCAACATCCATCTTGTGAATCTAAGAGGGTTATGATGAGTTTGGCAGATGAGTAATATGGATGATATCACTGAGCTGCTGAATTAATCTAATCGTGGAACCAGCTCTATGAGGTGTTTTTATCAAAAACACTCTCATTTTCTAACTATTTGTAGACAATTTGGAAAACTCTTTGATAAGATTTTCTGTAACTTGCTCTTGAGAGTAAATAACTTGACTTACAAACCATTGGATAAACAAAACAATGGGTACATTTAACATCAGTTTTTCAGTTATGTCTTTCATTTATAAAATAGAGAGTATTTCCCTCCTTAAGATTAAAAAATATGACCCCTGGAAATTGCAGCAATTTGTAAAAATTTTGAAGCAATATTTTATAGGTAGTAAGAATCCATAGTAATTAATAAGGTGGAACCTGAAGTCAAACTTTCTTATTTCGAACACTTAACACACAATGACCTTAGACAAGTTATCTAACTTTCTATTTCTCAGTTTTCTCATATGTAAAAGAGTAATAGAAACTACTTCAGGGTTACTGTGAAGATTAAATGAGATAATCTATGTAAAGTTCTTAGCAGGTACCTGAAACTTTGTAAGCACTAATAAATGTGAGTTGTTATTATAAATAACATTTTATTTTTCTGAATTACAACATTCTCCACTAATTTTTGTCTGTCTTTCAATGTAATCAAGTTCCTACAAGGGAAATTTACATGGGAATAAAGTTAGTCCCATTTACTATACCTTACTAGGTATGCTTAAAAACATTCTCAATCTGTATAATTCTATGAGAAAGAAATTAAAATTAGACTTGTTTCAACTAAATCATTTTAGAAATAACTTTAGATTTTAAAATTGAATTTTATTCTAGTTGCTCTGTTGATTTTCTATCCTTCAGTATAAAACAGCAGAGCAAAAATTTATTGATATTATTCTCTTTTTAAAATTATTTTGGCCATGCAGAGCGGCTTGTGGGATGTAGTTCCCCCACCAGGGACTGACCCCCTCGGCAGTGAGAGCACAAATTCCTAACCACTGGACCACAACAAGGGAATTCCCTATAAGATGTTATTCTTTTTTTTTTTTTTTGTGGTATGCGGGCCTCACTGTTATGGCCTCTCCCGTTGCGGAGCACAGGCTCCGGACGCGCAGGCCCAGCGGCCATGGCTCACGGGCCCAGCCGCCCCGCGGCACGCGGGATCCTCCCGGACTGGGGCACGAACCCGTGTCCCCTGCATCGGCAGGCGGACTCTCAACCACTGCGCCACCAGGGAAGCCCTATAAGATGTTATTCTTAAGAAAAAAATTTATTTGTCAAAAACTTAGTTTTCAGTTTATATCAAATTATAGGTATTGACTATTGGTCATGAGGTCAAGATTCTGATACCTTGTATGCTTTTTTTTTTTTTTTTTTTTTTTTTATGCGGTACACAGGCCTCCCACTGCCGTGGCCTCACCCGCTGTGGAGTACAGGCTCCAGAGGGGCAGGCCCATGGCCCATGGGCCCAGCCGTTCCGTGGCATGAGGGATCCAACCAGACTGGGGCACGAACCCTCGTCCCCTGCATCGGCAGGTGGACTCCCAACCACTGCGCTACCAGGGAAGCCCATCTTGTATGCTTTTAAAATTAATTCCTACAAATGAATATGGAAATGAAATGTAAGTTCCATCTAAATATCCTTACATAATATGCACCTATTTAGTATTTGACACTGATGTGTACTAGTAAGGATGAAAATAAAATTGCCATTTCCAAGATATTGGTCAGTCCCTTTGCTTCCCTTTGTAACAAGGTTTTAAAAATGCATTTTCCTGAGACTCTTATTTATTTCTTAGATTTTTTTTTAAAGCTATAGACCCAATGATTCCCTCTGATAGCCCTTCCTCATTTTATTCTTAATAATGACTCTTTGGGGAGCAATGCTATGGGGAATGAGATTGATCACCTATCACTGCTTCTGATGTGCTGTTTAACCAAGCTGGTGAACCATAGACTGTCATCATAAAGGGTATCAAATCAACAGTGTGTGCCATGCAGCCTACAGTCCTCTACACTTAACAATAATGAGAATTCTTTTAGTTCATTAGACAGCCCAAGGAACTGCTAAGTAAAATTCAGGACAAAAAAGTTTTATGTGATTCTGGGTAATCTATGTCACTAAAGAAGTTGAAAAATGGCGTCCCAAGTATGTGACTTCCTGATTTAGATCTTATGATGTTCAAAGGATTTCCAGCATTTATGTTACATTAGGTAAAGAGGAGTGTTTCGGTTTTGGACTTAAGTATATGATGATATTTTAAAAGATTCATAATTATCAATAGCAGTATCTTGTCTCCCAAATCATTCTTCAAAACATGGCAATTTATTGAGCTGTTTTGTTCACTTTATTTTAAAATTCATCTTTGGCCCCATTTCACGCTCTGTTCATTTTGTATTTGGGAAATTATTTAGAAAGGAAAATAATATTAAATCCTCATATACATTTGTTAATTGTTTTACATATTAACATTTTACTTTCCAATGAGGCGATCAGATTTTCAAAGAGGACATGCATGATTTCTGTTTATTTCATACGCTATAGTGGTTATACCATACACAATTTTGTATGTAGAATTTTGTTAGTAGAATTATGCTGAACTTCTTACTCTACTTAAGTAGAAAGGATTGAACTAAATTTTCTCAAGTACTTTAACCGTATGTGCAGTTAGACCCGAAGGTCTCTTCCACCCTTGTCAAGGGGAGTGCTAACATTCTCTCCTTTCATACAACACTCAAGTACTTTAGATTGGAGTTTACGTTATTTTATGATGAAGGCTATTTGTAATGCAAAGTCAATCACACCTGTTCATACACAACTTGCCAATCATCCTGTTTTCTCTAAGTATACACCGAGTATGATTAAAAAATAAATAAACAAATAAAACCAACTTCCTAAATAGACTAGCTTAGCAAAACACACCTTTCACTTATTGGAAAAATCTTATACCAAAACCAAATTTCTGTACAAAGCACATGTTTATTTATATATACAGAAATATCCAAAGGTTAACAATGCCCTAAACATTTCTGAGAATATCTATAATATTGCCAATAGAATAAAATAATTATTATACATTAATATGGAAGGTAATGTGGAGGAATTTTTTTCTAATTTTTTAGAGAAACTAAATGGGGGAATTGTTATAATTTTAAAAATTAAAAATGCATTCTTTATTTGAAACTAAATACAATAATAGCATTTTAAAGTAATATGCTAATTCATTCCATACCTTGCACTTAATTGAACAAAAACAGCTTTTTCATTTTTCTGTACTTCCCTGTCAAAGCTTATCATTTTCTCCTTGACAAAGCATCTGTTTTTACCCTTTCCCAGTGTATTCTGGTTTTGAAAAGAGTGTCTGAAACATAATAGATAATAAAAAAAATTTATAGGAAAATCAATTGAATAAAAAATTACTCCACATGCTGTTTTTTTTTTCTTTTGTGGAAATTTTATAATATATTGGATAAAATTGTCAGCATATTTTACAATAATTTTGCTTTCCCCTTTTCGTATTAAATTTATAAAATAGTTTGTGTATAAAAATATAAAAGAAATATAATGGGATAGATAGAAGGTAACGTATTTGAGCTTATTTGCTTGATAAGTGTGTTTAGACATTGATTATGTTAGTGCTTTTGAAGTTGCTACAGGCGGAAACTCCACTAAACTTCATAGATAGTCTTTTAACTTTATATGTGCATTATGTGAGGTAGCTTAATGAAGCAGGAGGGAATATAAGAAAGAATAATATGGACTTTAATAAATCATATATCCTTGTGTTATTTAAATGTTTCTTCAAGGTTGATTGAAACTTTAACCTCGGTCTCAATAAAAAAGAAAAGCTTCAAATTTGCCAGACCTTGAATTTTTACAACACTATGTTGAATTATGCAGTGATCAGTCAATTATTCATCTCCCTCCGCCTGAGATAGCTGTGCTTTGAAAAGCAGGCAAAAATGGGGCTACAGAATGTGATGCTGTGTCAACACATTTCACTCAGGATTGCTTACAAGACAAATTTTTGTTTCAACATTGATTCTAGTTTTCTTGATGTTTGCTTCTAATAAGGTACCTGTTACAAATCAATTTCAGTTTGCATGCTTTAGTTTCTGATTCAGGATGATACACTGCCAAAATGATATTACTGCCTTTTCCATAGATTTCTGCACCCATATGAGAAATAGAGACCTTTCATATTTCAAGGTAATATTAACATAAGATGGCAAAACGAACCTACTTTTCTGCTAATGGAACAAGCAAGAATGGATGAACTCATTCTAAACTCCAGAACAGATTTATGTGCAATAGTTGGAATTCTTAAAATATTTCATCAATAATATAAATAGAAAGAAGGATGCAGAAATACAAGTGTGCTGGCCTCTAACAAATCTATTGACAAAGAAAGGATTCTGTTTGGGAAGCAAAGAAGGAGAGAAGTATTACAGCAGTGATCGAGGGCGCTTTGGAACTTGAAGCCTGGGTTGCAATCATGATTCTGTGATTTCACCTAGGGCAAGTAGATTTACCTCTCTGAGCCTCAGATTTCTCATTGTTTTAACAGAGAAAACCACACTTATTTCATAGAAAAGTTAGAAAGATTATATAATAGAGTGTATGTTGAGTATTTATAACACAATATTTGGTCCCAGGTGAGCACTCAAAAACTTATACCTATTTTAATTAACTGGTGGTGGAAGCTGAGAAGGGAGACTCACAGATATGTTTAGACTTCAGGACACACACTTTCTAAAACTGGTAAATATGATAAAATACTCTGTTTTGATTAATGAATGAATAGTATCCACAGTATTCTGTCCAAAAATCTGCTAGCATGTTTACATTTAATGAGAGGTATGTGGAGCCGGACAAGGTATCTTGTATTAGCTACTTGTTGTGACTATCCATAATGTCAGCTTTGGCTGTATCATATTCCCTTCCAATGAAGTTATCTTGCTAGGCTTTTATAGGATCTTTCCAGCACAACTGGAACATTCAGAGACCCAACATAAATTATGAAATTCAAATCTCATTTGATTTCCTGTTGAAAGTGAGTGTGCCCAAACAGCCCAAAGTTGACAGTAAAATCACCCCACTAGTTCAAGGAAAGCTGCCTGAGCAGAATTGAAAATCTTGGACCTAGTCGATTCAGATACACTCTGTGCATAGTTTTAGTTTTAACATTAAAGACGTTACAAAGTTGAGTTGCTATTGATATTTTTGTTTTCTGGTTTGAACACAGTATTAAAAAGGTATATATTGCCAAAATGATTGCAAAATAATAAACTTATTTCAAAATTAGCAAAGAAAAGTAAGTAACGAATTAAAGATATTTTATTGCCACCTTTAATAAACCAAATTAGCCACTGTTTCTAAAAATAATCATATCTGATAACTATAGGATTAAAAGGATTACAAACTAATTTTGCCAAATGCATATGACATTGAATAGTCTAGATATATAGTTTTTCCTTGTTAAATATTTTCAGAATAAAACAAACCAACTCTAATTAGCACAAAATTTGTGAGGCTAAATTCACACTACATCCCACATAGAAAGGACATTTGGGACAAAAAATCCAACAAACTCAAGAAGAGCTATTTCACTATACAGAATATAAGCTTATCTGCATCATTGCTTTCAAAGTGTAATTCTCTTTTGTTAGAAATACTGAGTAAAAATCAGTGGAGCAGGGGTTAATGAAGCTAGGATCAAATGAATCTGGGTATATGCTCCATTAATCACACAAAAAACTACCCATGTCTTTTATTTAAATAACATCTCAGAATATATAAAACTGAAAAACCTTAACAGCCACTGACCTCCTTCATAGTCTAGTGTTTACCTAGATTTTCCCAACTTCAAAAAATAGTCATTGCAAGCTCATATATATTTAAGTCATTTCTCTTGCCATATTTGAAGTTAGGAAAGGATAAATGTGTTTATTTTGCATTATCCAGAATTCTATCCAGAGAAAAAACAAATATATTGAAGTAGCACAGTGAAACATGGAAAGCAAATATACAGATTTGGGAGTAAAATGATGTGGATTTATAGCCAGCTTCCATCACTTCCAAACCTATGCTTGTATAACTGTGGCCAGGTGTTCAACCTAAATAGGTATCAGTTTGCTAACCTAAAAAGTGGTGATGATCATATTTAGCTCAAAGGGGTATCCTAGGATAAAATGAGGTACAGGTTATAAAATAATTATTATGTTCCTTAACATATGACAAATGCTTAAACATGATATTTACTGACCTATCTTGATGGCCTGAAAATAGAGAGGAGAAATTATTGTTTTTCAGTACTCTTTGAAACTACTTAACAAACCTAATGTGTTTCTAGCATACTATTTCTACCAGATTCATATGTGATTTAAATTAATGTATTATCTCTAGCTTCTATGTTGTTTCCTTTTTACCCTCCCTTCTTATTTTGTTAAACAACTTCCTATCTACTATATTTCTGTCTATCTATCTATCTATCTTTCATAAATATACATAAACAAATTTACCCCCCTTCTTTTTCACTTTGAAGAGATGATCGATCCTATTTTCTCCAAATGTTCTTTTTTTGTGAAATGGGACTGTAAGTCATATTCATCTGTGAAGATGTCCAAAAAATACAGCTAAATGGGCCCATGCTAGACTTGAGTCAGAATTCTCAGGTGTGGGACATAAGAATGATTATTTAAAATTTTAAAGAGATATTTTCTCAGGTTATGCTGATACATTAAGAGGTACTGAAGTAGAATATTTGATGTTTCTATTATGTAGTTCAGCTGATATATGAAGCCCAGCAAATAGTTAGTCAGGGACACAGAATAAAAATTATACAATTCATGGGAAGGAATAGTTTTATTTCTGCATTTATTTATGAATGCCCCACCTTGTTCCTAAAAATGAATCAACCCAGTCTTAAAAAGATAGGTGCTTTGGAATGCTAAAAAAAAGTTGAATTAAGTGAAGATAGAGGGGAGGGAAAAGGGTAGGAAATTAAGGTGAATTTGTGATGAGGGTTGATTTAAAATATTCAATGTACAAAGATTTATGCATTGGCTAAATACAGGCCACAAATTTCACTCTAAGTTTTGTCCAGCCAAAGCAAAGAAAGAAAAATGAGCATCTGTAGTGTTTACATAGTCTATAACATAAAATAAGCCAATAGCTGAGGAAGCACAATTATTCCTGATAGAACTGAGAAAAATTCCTCCAGTGTGCAAAGGATACTGGGTCCAAATAACTGGACAGGTTCAACATATAATTTTTGGACCAGGAAAATACAAAACTTCTAGAAAAACAAGAAGTTTTGTATCTTTATAAAAAGTGCAATGATCTGATGAATCAAGTCTCTTGGCTCACAAATCAGTCTGAAAATTAACTTCTACTCTAGCATCATACATAAAATCATATCATTCTGAGAGGAAAACTTCTGAACATAGTTCTGTAAATTGTAAAGCTAATCTTAAATATCTTAAAATATTGAGAGTTATTTTTTTTTCTAGGAAAGCATTTTCATCTTAGAATGAATTACTACCCTTTCTCTAATCATACCAGCGGTAATAACATGGTTGCTCAAAGGGCTTCTTCTACTAAAGCTAGTACAAGTGATGAGGCCATTATAATTTAGGGTGTGTTCCATCCTTCTGTAAGAGGTAATTCCACATGAGATGACTGTAATGGATACAGTATGCTGTGATGTAGTATACAATAATAGAGTGTGACATAGCACTGCATGACTGTAGGCCTTAGAATGACAGTCCTGGGCCAAACAACTTAGGACAATCAATTTGATTTACACATAAGGCTGATGCAAACCAAGGCACATGAACATCATGAAATCCATCTAGTCCTACATGCGGTGATGGAGACCTAGAAAATAGTTATTTTCTTTCCATCTTTTCTTGCTGTTCAATTTCGGGTGAGTGCCATATAATGTACTGAAATAAACTGTCAACAAACACTGCTATTGCTCATTGGCAAAAAGCTCTCCTGCTTTTTGGATGGCTGACAAAGTGTCTGTGGTATCAACACAGAATCTTTATACATTTAAAATTAGATGCACATCACGGTATAGTGAAATGCTGCTTTGGTGATAACAATACTATACATACATACTTTTACACCTACGATTTCATTTAAATTCAACTCAACATGCATTTATTGGGTGGTTTATGCACAAGTGCCATGCTGAGTGTTGGAGAGGCAAGAATGAATAATACATGGTCCTAGCACTAGAGAAAATCATAATACGGTGGGTAATACAGGTGTGAAAACAAATAACTTGTAATAAAATATGATAAATACTTTTAGAATGAAAAGGAAATGTGTTGTGGGACCTGCTTAGAGAAAAGAACAGTTAATTACTTTTAAGAAACTTACTGTAGAGGTGACATTTGACCTGAGTTTTATGAGAATTATAGATTTTTCATTCTAAGCACTAGGAAAGACATTTGTGTTCAGTCTTGGAACATGAAAATTTTGGAAATGCTGTGATATGTTGCAGATTTCTGTAAAGTGGAAGCATGGGAGATTAGGACATGAGAAGAGCATGGGCCAAGTATAGAATGAGTGGAAGTTGTGGTGTTAGGGATGGACAGTTGGGTGCCCACTGTGAATGACTTTGTATGCCAAGCTCAGGAATTTGGATTTTATTTTGTAGCCAATGGACACGCAGGGTGGTTTTAATTTAAGGAAGTAACAGAATCATTTTTTAAAAGAGAATCATCATGTTGAAGGTATTAGAGAGATGCTGTGACAAAAGACTGCTATAGTAATTTGAGAGAATGATGAGGATGGACTTGGAATAAGACCATGACAGTGAAGAACAGAAGAGAAGCCAGACATGAGAGACATCTCTAAAGAAAAAATGTGAAACGATGTGTTGAGTACTTAAATTTCAGCCAGTAAGAGAGTGGGCAAGATGCAAGAGATAATCCAAGTTTCCATCTTGGAAGAATATAAAAATGAAAGCTGACCCTCTTGACTAAGAGAGAACATTAGACAGAGTTTGGTTTAACAATATTAAATTGAATTCAGTATTGCATATACTCAATTTAAGGCACTTGTAAGACACGCAGTTATGTTGATTAAGCATTTGGACTTAGAGCGTGGTTCTCAGGAGGAAAAGTGTGGCTGGAGATAGACACTTGAGACACATCTGCATGTGGCATGTAGTTTATGTTACGGATAAAATCCTGTGTCGGGTATATCTTGGGTGCCTCCCCATATATTCTATTCTTATCTGTCTCTGGGACCCTCAGCTACTTACCATCATTGCCACGCAAGCCGCCACTGTAGGGACCAGTGCTGCATGGACTCTGACCACCTTTGTGCAAATGCGTCGCATGCCCACACCTTGTATCTTTTCCCTCTTGCCTCAAGGCACCCATTTTGCTCATATGGTATGAGGCATGGGAGAGATCTTCTTGGCATCTTTGTATGCACAGATTAGAAGTAGAGAGAATTTAATATGCTGTAGAGTGAAACTGTGATCAATGGAAGTCAAGAGCCAGCAGGTAAATTATTTCCCCTTTTTCCTCAACATAGACTTCCATTAGTTCATACAGACTCTCAGAACATGGCCCAATGTAATCCATCAATCAATTATGTTTGGCAACAATGGGTATCTCCATCTTAGTTAGAAACCATTCATCCTGTTTCTCCTTCCTGCCTTATCTCATTTTTATTTTAACTCATTCTTGCTTCCTTAGGATTCTATGTTCTAATAGAATAATAACATTAAGACTTTATCTAAGGCACTGCTCTCTGGGGAAACTAGACTATATCACACTGGGGAAGCTGTATCATTTCTGAGACCAAACTGGAGACAGAAATCACTCAGTAGTTTGAACAGGTAAAGTGTAATATGAATAATTATCAATTATTACAGGAGCTTACAGTAGTAAAGAATTGATGAAGAAGACGTAAAGAGAATTATAAAAAATATAGGAATAGCAGATATAAAGGAAAGGGAGCCACTCCATATGGGGCTGAGATAGAGAAACCAAGGGAGTTCTCCCAGGCCGAGATCAAGGTTTTGTTGGAGAGAGCACAGCCTTGGCTCAAAGAATGGCAGAGAAGTTGCTGTGGTGTCACACCATAAGAACATTCCAGAAATCTGCCCTCTAGGGTTCTGGGGAAAGCTGTTTACAGGGAAGTATCTCATCACTGGTACCCCAAAACAGAAACACCCAAGAGGGTTACTGGGAAAAGTTCCTGGCCGGTGGGTCCTGCTGGCCACCATGCATCACAAGACATTGCAGAAGATATTGATGCTGTGGAAACTTGGTGCTGAAGAATCTGTGTGCACAGTGCGAGCCTGGTGCCACACAAAAGCACATACTACAGGCACCGGGCCCTGGGAAAGTTGAGTGTCCTCTAGAAGCTGGACACTGGAGAAGACACCTGTGTTGCAAGAGCCTGGCTACTGAGCGCTACAGCCAAGAAAAAACACTTTCCTTCGGCAATGTTACTCCAGCTCCCGCTACTGACAAAGCTTAAAGTTATGGCAGCAGGAAAAGGAGAAATATTTAAGGGCGCAAATCCATTTTACTGAGCAGACAAAAAGGGTAAAAGAACCAAACACCAGGGCTTCCGTGGTGGCGCAGTGGTTGAGAGTCCGCCTGCCGATGCAGGGCACACGGGTTCGTGCCCCGGTCCGGGAAGATCCCACGTGCCGCGGAGTGGCTGGGCCCGTGAGCCATGGCCGCTGAGCCTGTGCGTCTGGAGCCTGTGCTCCGCAACGGGAGAGGCCACAACAGTGAGAGAAACGCATACAGAAAAAAAAAACAAAAACAAAACAAAAACCAAACACCAATAAATCGATCTCTGGCATATAGACTGAGATAATCACCTTCGAAGAGTATCACAAGTAGCATATATGACAACAAAAAATATAACCAAATAGATCAGGACATTTAAAAAGTGGGTAGAAAATGATGTGAAAGAATGATGGAAGGATCAGAGAACCAAGGAAAGAGAGGTGCTGGAAAAGCCAAGGGTATCATAGTTTTGAGAAATAGGATGTGGTAAAGAGTTTAGTCGCTTTGGAGAGGTGAAGAAGGATGAAGAGTGGACAATGGCCTTTGAATTTGTAAATGTGCAGGTTATCAATGATACCAATTAATCAAATAAATGATTTAAGGAAGAAGGCAGAATAAGATGGAATGAAAAGTAATTGGATATTGAGGAAGCAGAGATATCCAAGGGATTTGTGGATAAGTGGAAAATACATATGAATGATAAGTAGTAGAAAGTATTTTTGTTTTATTATGGTTGTTGTCATTTATTAAATTTAAAAAAGCTTTGATGTGTGTGGATGCGGAAAGATATGAAGAGATCAAAGTTGTAGTGGTGGGAATCTCAAGTAAAGTCAAAGGGAAAGCTTTGGAAAGAAAAAGGAATCCCTTTCACTCTGAGAAAATATGGAAAGGGTAGTGATGATGCATTAGATTGGAGGACATGTACTATGGAAAAAAATCAGAGCTATAGTCAGAAGACCTGAGGTGTGACTTTGTTTTTCTTCGTAGTGATGGACTGTGGACCTTATACAAGACACACTCTTACTGTGTCTTAATTTTCTACATGTTAAATTTGTGATAAGAACTCAGTAATATCTAAGATCCTCTTGAGAGCTAACATTCGAAAATAAGAAGCAGAAAGGATAATTATTTGCCCAAGCTCATGCAGAAAGTCAGTGCGAATTTTGAGAGATGTGCACAGGACTAGAGCACAGAGATCCAGGCAAAGTGCACAAAATGTCTTGTACAAAATCAATTTCACATGAACCACCTGAATAAGCCAACTCATGAAATGCTGCAATAGTGCATCAAATATGTCTGCAATTCAGAAATGTAGTATCAGTGGAATACAGTCCAGCATGACAGCCCACTCAGAGAGTCTGATGGACATGTGGAATACAAATCAGGTCTCAAATAAAACCATATTGTAGGACTTATACCAAGCATAAGAAAAGGGAAAGAGCAACAAAGGGAACTCATAATTATCTGAGGCAACTGTAACCAATTCATAGAAATAATAGTATCAGTAGGTTGAGAATTAGTCGTGATGCAGAGGGACTCCAGGGGATTTCCCCTCTCAGCCTCTGGGTGTGACAGACAAAGATCCTCAAATTCTTCTCAAACATTTTTGGGCAAGCAGGTCACCTATAGATCTAGTCGAAATGTAGATTCTGATTTTGTAACCTGGGGCTTGGGGTAAGGCTTGAGATTCTGCAGTTCTAACAAGCTCCCAGGTGATGCAGACCAACTTTGAGTTGCAAGGGTCTAAGAAATGACAATTGGCTGAACTGAAGGGCCAGTATGGGATACATGTGAAAACAACTACAAAACAAGTTAAATAATATTAAAAAAAAAAAAAAAAAAAAAAAAAAAAAAAAAAAAAAACAACTACTAAAGGCATAGAACAGTCTTGAGGCTGGAACGTGATTTTTTTTATTCATGGCTATATTTCAGTTTTAGTTTTCAAATTATTTAACATAGTCCCCTTTAAAAAATTTAACAGCTAATGTTTGCAGCAGATTTATGAACATAAGTGACCATCTCGATGAGTGCTTCTCATAATTTTCTTTGCAAACCAACTGATATCAGATAAACCTAAGTGATTAATTAAAAGCAGATCCGGAGAGGCTGTTACAGACTGGAGAAGACTAAGGAGAAATAATGAAATGCAGTGTGGGAAGCTGCAACAGAAAAAAACACAAGTAGAAAAATCAGTGAAACTCAAAGTCTGTAAATTGGTTAATAATACTCTGCCAATGGTGATTTTCTAATACTAAAAATTATACTGAGTTAATGCAAAAATGTTAGTACTAGAAGAATTAGGATGAGGGAAATAATGGGACTCTATACAATTTTTACTAGTTTTGCATGTGTCAAGTTAGTTCAAATATAAAAGTTTATTTTTAATAAAACCAGGTTCCTTTGCTCTATTCTAGAGCTACGAAATCAGAATCTCTACTGGGGACACCAGGAACATACATATTCAACGCATTTCTTGGACAAACATTTTGCACACTAAGGTTGAAGAACAACCTGGAACACAGCTTCTCCTGAATGGATCTTACTCTAATCCTGCCTCCAAAGTAAAGAGGCAGAGTGGGCAGTTACAGAAAGAATGGCTACTCCAGCATCATAGTTCAGTTCTATACACTGCAGAATATGTACATAGTTGGATCTGCATTGCAGAATGTGTATAATCCTGCCATCTTAATGTGTGTTTGTCCACCTGTCACCTCCCCTTTACTGGTGCCATATTCTAAAGCAATCTTATGTGTCTTTGGACTAAAGATTTTAGCTTGTCAGAATCTACTTGATATTGTGTTATCTTACATAAAATCCTGCTTGCAATTTTATATGGAGGTGAAATATGCTGTAGGGTATGATATTGAAGCTCTAAAATATACTTCTGTTAGATTCCACATTATAGGAAGCCTGCACATTGAAAAGAAATGTTGGATTTTTCGAAGCTGGATCCAAATCAATAACATGTGTAATGCTTAACACTGCTGATATGTCAGTCATTTGCCGGAATTGTGTGCCATTCATACCATTAAATGAACATTTTTATTTCCCAGAGGAGTAATCTGCTGTCCATCCTTATAATATGGAGCATTGTTCCCAGGCTATTTACATCAACATTGCTCCCTTACAATGGGTCTGTTACATTGGTTTACATAAATTGAAGGATGCTTTTAAATAAACCAGAAGAGAAAAAAAATCATCA
This sequence comes from Kogia breviceps, assembly GCF_026419965.1. Lineage (NCBI taxonomy): Eukaryota > Metazoa > Chordata > Mammalia > Artiodactyla > Physeteridae > Kogia > Kogia breviceps. Next base: position 46,405,883 of record NC_081325.1, on the reverse strand, counting down.
TGCTGCTTGTGATTAATCAGAGAGATTGTATGACAATGAGAAGATGCATCAGAATATAAGAGGAATATTACGGACACCAACTATAATAATGTAGAGTATATATTTAAACAGCTTTATTTGGAAAAGATCCATATTGACTACATGTATCAAAAGGGTGATTTAGAGGAGTTTTTCTTGTGTATTATGATTATGTGACTAGAAGCAGGAAACAGTATTTGTAGTTTCAATCATCTAATGAGGTCTGTCCTAAAATGTAGATTTTTTTAGTGTGCTCTGTGGAGATACGTTTATATGAATTTTTATGAGCTTTAACGGGTAGGTTGAGAAGCTAGTTTGTTTTTCTTTTCAAATCAAGGATATTGAGTAAATTTTGCATATATTATTTTCCTTTTTCATGCAATAAATATCTTAAAGACAAATCTGTAAATAGAAAGGAATGGATCTTCCCCGTTCTTTCCAAATTCATTCACTGCAGAATACAAACCCAATTCATAACAAGTGAAAAATACTCTAAGAAATGTTCTGAAATCAAATTTCTCCAAAGAAAAAGAGAAAAATACTTTCATGGATTCAATCATTCCCATGTGCATATTAAATATGGAGATACCAAGAAATGGGTTCCTTATTATTATTATTTTTAATTCACCAAGTATTAGTTCACTAAATGAAACAAACATGAGTAAGGGTTTGTGTGCATATATGGACACGCCCAATGCAAACACACACAAGTGGGCATCCTAGAGTGAAAGCTTTAACAAATCCTCATTATTCAGGTAGTTAAAGAGCAGGCTAAATAGCAGCCCTGACATGCTGTAAATCCTCAAGGATGACAGAGAAGTGGTTATGACAGCTTTCACATTATCTTATTGCAGAATCGAGGTAGTAGTCACAGCTGGCTCATATGTCAAAATGTGTCAGGACTTAAATGGTAAAACAGGAGTGCAACAGCAATTGGCTTTTCAATCAATAACACAATCAATATATTTCACAGATATTTTCCCATATCTAAATTACTCTGCAAAGATGAGGGAGCCCAAGTGAGTGTTTATAAATCAATAAAACACACAGCTAAAGGACATCTGCTCCTGTTCTTTTACTTCAAGGTGCTGTTTGCCTTTTCTTTCCAACCCTGTTCTTATTTAAGAATGTACTTTTGAGGACAAACAGCCCTTTTGTGCCCACAAATCAGCTTACTGCTGCATTTTGTGCCCATGATGTTTTTTAATAATTCTGTACTTGAGCATTCAACTAAATGGAAGGACAGCTTTTCTTAGCTAAGAATGCTCTGACTGTTAGAATTAATGAAGCAACTTTCAAATTTCAAGTAATATATGCTACATAAATGCAAATAAATAATATCAAAGTATAGCATCCAGCCTTGCAAGTTGAAATAATAACCCAGGGCATTATTTTTTTCCTCACATGGAACAATATTTGTACTGAAAATTATATATTGAATTTGTGCAGAGATGTCACAAATGAGAAAAATGCTCTCCTCTACAAATCTATCTCCTTTGCAGGAGAAAGGAGGGGCAAAAAAAAGAGAGAAAAAAACTACAATTTAATGCAAAACTCTAATACTGACATATAATTTTATTTCCATCCTGTATATCAAAATGAGATGAAGTATGAAACATAGTTTAACAAAAGCTGCAGTATTTTGAGTTAAAGCTGCCATATTCTATCAGTGGCCTCTATAATACAAGGTGATATTATGTTTCATACTCTGTCAGTACATCTTTAAAAACAGAAGGCCATATTGTGTTGCAAGTGGAATGCAAATGAAATACATCAATCCATACACTTTTCCTAAGCTTGTGTTGCTGGGGGAAACACTTTCCAAGAAGCTTACACTAAAGCACAAGCAATTGAAGGGTCATGGTAAGGACATCACTTCCATTTGAATTTGGGACATGATTAAAAAATGGGGCACCAAAATGGAAGATATTCCTCCTTATTCAAAGCTCATTTTTTTGCCAAATGCTTTTTCTGTAAATTTATAGCTAAGGATATTTACTTCTTATTCCAATAACTAGAGTGATTGTTTTGCCTATCAAGTTGGCAATGCCTTATAAATATAGATAGAATTTCATTCCTGTGGTTAGTGTTATCTTCTGACAACTAATTATCCTCACCCTAGTAATTGGTTAATTAGAATGTAATTTCCTTTGTCATGTCCCACCCTTTTTTCCAGCCTCATGTCCCACTAACCCTGTCTTTATACCTTATAGCTCAGCTAAGTTCCTCCCTGAAAGTGCCTTGCGCTGTCAGAATTTCATGCCTTTTCAACCTGCTAAAATTTGTTCAACTTGTGAACCTATTGAATTTGTCACCGTTGCAAGGCCCATTTGAAATCCAACCATTTTGGGAAGCCTAACTCAACCCCTAACTAGAATTAGGTGTTCTTTCTTCTAAACTTGAAGATCATGTTTCTTATGATTCTATGAGATACTCAAGTGCTGCCTTCTTTTGTAATTATTTATTAATGATTCCTTCCCTAAGAATACAATATAAAACTCTCTGACGTTTGGGACTTGCCTTGGTCATTTTTTGATTCTCTACTACTGAATAAATATTGAATCATTTCATTTATTTTCATTGAAGAGAGAATGTTTTTAAGGTATCTAAAATCATTTTTAGAAAATAATAAAATGAACTTTAAGCTCCTAGAGAAAGTTCAGTCTCATTAATTTCATTCACATAACAATATTCATGAGCACCTCCTTTATGACAGGCACAGGACATAGCATTAGACAAAAGAGACAGAAATCCCTTCCTTCATTTTACTTACACCTTGGCAGTAATCAAAAATTGTGAGTTAAAACTATAATGGATATCATTTTTATATAAAATTTAAAAGATTTAAAACAAATTTTAAGACCACACACAATATATTGTCGCAATTCTCTCAGAAGTCTTTCCCATAAGATATTTGGCACATTTTTTTTTTTTAAACATCTTTACTGGAGTATAATTGCTTTGCAATGGTGTGTTAGTTTCTGCTGTATAACAAAGTGAATCAGGTACACATATACATATATCCCCATATCTCTTCCCTCTTGTGTCTCCCTCCCTCCCACCCTCCCTATCCCACACCTCTAGGTGGACACAAAGCACCAAGCTGATATCCCTGTGCTATGTGGCTGCTTCCCGCTGGCTATCTATTTTATGTTTGGTAGTGTATATATGTTCATGCCACTCTCTCACTTTGTCCCAGCTTACCCTTCCTCCTTGTGTCCTCAAGTCCATTCTCTACATCTGTGTCTTTGATCCTATCCTGCCCCTAGGTTCTTCAGAACCATTTTTTAAAAAAATATATTCCCTATATTTGTGTTAGCATACAATATTTTTCTCTTTCTGACGTACTCCACTCTGTATGACAGACTCTAGGTCCATCCACCTCACTACAGATAAATCAATTTCATTTCTTTTTATGGCAGAGTAATATTCCATTGTATATATGTGCCACATCTTCTTTATCCATTCATCTGTCAATGGACACTTAGGTTACTTCCATGTCCTGGCTATTGTAAATAGAGCTGCAATGAACATTTTGGTACATGACTCTTTTTGAATTATGGTTTTCTCAGGGTATATACCCAGTAGTGGGTTTGCTGGGTCATACGGTAGTTCTATTTTTAGTTTTTTAAGGAACCTCCATACTTTTCTCCATAGGGGCTGTATCAGTTTACATTCCCACCAACAGTGCAAGAGGGTTCCCTTTTCTCCACACCCTCTCCAGCATTTATTGTTTCTAGATTTTTTTGATGATGGCTGTTCTGACTGGTATGAGGTGATACCTCATTGTAGTTTTGATTTGCATTTCTCTAATGATTAGTGATGCTGAGAATTCTTTCATGTGTTAGTTGGCAATCTGTATATCTTCTTTGGAGAAATGTCTATTTAGGTCTCCTGCCCCTTTTTGGATTGGGTTGTTTGCTTTTGGATATTGAGTTGCATGAGCTGCTTGTAAATTTTGGAGGTTAACCTTTGTCAGTTGCTTCATTTGCAAATATTTTCTCCCATTCTGAAGGTTGTCTTTTCATCTTATTTATGGTTTCCTTTGCTGTGCAAAAGCTTTTAAGTTTCATTAGGTCCCATTTGTTTATTTTTGTTTTTATTTCCATTTCTCTAGGAGGTGGGTCAAAAAGGATCTTGCTGTGGTTTATGTCATAGAGTGTTCTGCCTATGTTTTCCTCTAAGAGTTTGATAGTGTCTGGCCTTACATTTAGGTCTTTAATCCATTTTGAGTTTATTTTTGTGTATGGTGTTAGGGAGTGTTCTAATTTCATTCTTTTACATGTGGCTGTCCAGTTTTCCCAGCATCACTTATTGAAAAGGCTGTCTTTTCTCCATTGTATATTCTTGCCTCCTTTATCAAAAATAAGGTGACCATATGTGCATGGGTTTATCTCTGGGCTTTCTATCCTGTTCCACTTATCTATATTTCTGTTTTTGAGACACATACTTATACTAAAAATATTAGTCCTTGTTTATCTGAAATTCCAATTTAACTAGGTGTTCTGTATTTTTTCTGGGAAGCTTAACTTAAATGCTATTTAATAAGTTAGTAATAAATGAATTTAATATATGAAGCTTTACCCAGGACCAGATGGCTTCATAGGTGAATTCTATCAAACATTCAGAGAAGAGCTAACACTTATCCTTCTCAAACATTCCAAAAAATTGCAGAGGAAGGAATGATTCTAAACTCATTCTGAAATGCCAGCATTGTCTGACACCAAAACCAGACAAAACATATCACACACAAAAATGAAATTACAAGCCAATGTCACTGATGAACATATATGCAAAAATACTAAACAAAATATTTGCAAACTAAATTGAACAACGCATTAAAACCTCTACCATGAGCAAATGGGATGAAACCCAGACATGCAAGCATGGTTCAATCTCCATAAATCAATCAATGTGATAAACCACAGTAACAAATTGAAGAGTAAAAATTATATGATCATCTGACTAGATGCAGAAAAAGCTTTTGATAAAATTCAACATCCATTTATGATAAATGGATTCTGGATAAATTATCCAGAATGTGTGTATAGAGGGAATATATCTCAATATAATAAATGTCATATATGACAAGCCCACATTTAATGCAATTCTCAAGGGTGAAAAGCTGAAAACATCTCCTCTAAGAACAGGAAAAAGACAAGCATGACCACTTTTGTCACTTTTATGCAACATAGTATTGGAAGTCCTAGCCACAGCAATCAGACAATAAGAAATAAAAGGAATCCAAATGGGAAAGGAAGAAGTAAAACTGTCACTGTTTGCAGATTACATGATGCTATACATAGAAAATCCTAAAGACAGAAACAGAAAACTTAGAGCTCATCAATGAATTTGGTAAAGTATCAGGATACAAAATTAATATACATAAATCTGTTGTATTTCCATAACTAACAACAAAATATCAGAAAGAAAAAATTAAGGAAACAATTCCATTTACCATTGCATCAAAAAGAGTAAAATATGTAGGAATAAATGTAACTAAGGAGGTGAAAGACCTCTACTCAAAACTATTATAAGTCATTGATGAAAGAAACTGAAGATGATACAAACAAATGGAAAGATACAGTGTGTTGTGTTCATGGATTGGAAGAACTAATATTGTTAAAATGACTATACAACCTAAGGCGATCTTCAGATTCAATGCAATTCCAATGAAAATACATTATTCACAAAACTAGAACATGAAATTTTTTAGATTTGTAAGGAACCACAAAAAAACCTGAATAGCCAAAACAATGTTGAGAAGGAAGAACAGAACTGGAGGTATCAAGCTCCCTGACTTCAGACTATACTATAAATCTACAATAGTCAAAACAGTATGGAACTGGCACAAAAACAGACATATAGATCAATGGAACAGGATAGAAAACCCAGAAATAAACCCATGCACTTATGGTAAACAACCCAATTAAAAAATGGACTAAAGACCTGAGTAGACATTTTTCCAAAGAAGACATACAGGTGATCAACAGACACCTGAAAAGATGTTCAACGTGGCTAATCATGAAAGAAATGCAAGTCAAATCCACATGAGATATCACCTCACGCCTGTCAGAGTTGCTGTCATCAAAAAGACCACAAATAACAAATGTTGGCAAGGATGTGGAGAAAAAGGAACCCTTGTACACTGTGGATGGGAATGTAGATTGGTGCAGGCACTATGGAAAACAGTATGGAGTTTCCTTAAAGAACTAAAAATAGAACTACTATATGATCCACTCCTGGGATTATATCTGAAGAAAACAAAACACTAATTAGAAAAAATAAATGCCCCCAATGTTCATAGCAGCATTATTTACAATAGCCAAGATATGGAAGCAATCTAAGTGTCCATCAACAGATGAATGAATATAGAAGATAAATGAATAAAGAATGAATAAAGAAGAATGTGTGGTATACACACACACACACACAATGTGTGTGTGTATATATATAGCATTGTGTATATATATACCACACACAATGTTGTGGTATATATATATATATATATATATATATACACACACACACAATAGAATACTACTCACTCATAAAAAGAATGAAATTTTGCCACTTGTGACAGCCTGGATAGACCTAAAGCGTATTATGCTAATTTAAATAAGCCAGGCAGAAAAAGACAAATAGTGTATGTTATCATTCATTTGTGGAATCTATAAACCAAAATGAATGAATATAACAAAACAGAAACACAGGTACAGAGAACAAACTAGTGGTTACCAGTGGAAAGAGAGAAGGACAGAGGGACAAGATAGGGATAGAGGATTAAGAGGTACAAACTATTATGTATAAAATGAACGTTACAAAGACATTATTATACAGCACAGGAAATATAGCCAATATTTTATAATAACTTCAAATGGAGTATAATCTATAAAATTTTGAATCACCATGTTGTATGCCTAAAATTAACATATTATAAATCAACTGTACCTCAATAAAATATTTTACAATAAGTAAATTAAGCTTTATCCATATACTATTAAGGCAGATGTTAAAAAGCTGTTTCAATGACAGAGAAAATAATATTAAGTGAAAATAAAATTTTTAATAACATGTAGAGCATAATATTAGTTTTATTATATATATATACATATATATATTTGGCATATATATGTAAATATGTGAAAACACCTAAGAATTTTTTGAAAATATATATTAATTATTATTTATTTATTTTTGGCTGTGTTGGGTCTCTGTTTCTGTGCGAGAGCTTTCTCTAGTTGCGAGAAGCGGGGCTCACTCTTCATCATTAATATATTAATTAATTAAAAAAAAAAGAGTAGCTCCTGCTCGCCACAACTAGAGGAAGCCTGCATGCAGCAATGAAGACTCAAGTCAGCCAAAAATAAAATATAAATAAATAAATTTATTTTTAAAAAGTATTAAAAAAAAATGGAACTCCTTAGCTTTTATTCCTGATGGTCAGCCTTAACTGGTCTTCCACTTTGAGACCATATTTAGGGACAATATTTATTCTCTTTACTTTTCGATGTAAAGACCTATCAAATCAGGCTAAAGGAATGTTAATTTTTTCCACAAAAGCAGTGTTTATCTTTATGGAGATCTAGGATGGGTTAACTTAGGGCTTGGTGTAGAACAGAAACATTAAAAGAAAATTCTGAATATTATTATTGTTATTTTAAAAATTTCATTATAGGCAGGAAATGTGTTGCTGAATATTTGTTTCCAAAATAAAATTTGCAATAAACAATTTATATACAAATTTATATACTTTAAATAAAATTGAAAATGACTTCTTCCAGATAAGTCAGTGACCTTATATTGTGCTCGGGTTTGACTAATCACTGGCAGCAACAACAACAGCAGCAAAAACTAATCTTAATTGAGTACTATGTCCCAGACACTTTCTATATTCAGTCTGAAATCAAATATAACCTCAGTTTAGATGATTATCTCTATGGCTGGAATCTATTTATATACTTTTGCATTCTATTAAATATATATTTGCACAAATGGAGACAGCAAACAACATTTAGAATTTGTGTTCAGGAATGAGGGCTTTGAAAATGTTATAATGTCTTTAGCCAAAATATAAGATGGAAACATAATGAGGCAGAATGTAACTTAACAGTAGGTAGTAGTCCTTGCTTGCCTGCAGGAGAAGAAATAACGGGAGAAAATTTCTCCTTAAGGCTCTTGGAATTGCATGCAGAAATAATGCTTATAAAATTGTCTATAAACTTTACTTTCCATGAAACTCCTCCCAAACGTTCAAATGATTAGCCTCCAAATTCCACCCCACCCATCATTGTTTGCTTACTTGTTGTGGTAACAAATACCTTTAAAGCTAATGAGGTAAATCTGAGGATGGATATTAAATTAGTCCAGGATGAAGGCTCATGCCCTCAGGTCAGCTGTAGAGCCATTTAGGCGTGGACAAGCTTTGAATTAATCTTGAAGAAAGCAGGCAGAGTAGTAAGTCTTGGACTGCTCTTGAAGACATTGACAAATGAGAAGATCTATAAGTTTTTAAAACATACTGAGGACTCAATTTGGTATCTCATTATCAGAAAACTCAATACAAAGTGAAACAGTTCAGAAGGCTCAAAAATATTAATTGATAATGAAAAAGAAGAAAGGTGATTGATGAAGGGTAGATTCAATTTGATTCAAAGGCAAAGAAAACATGAAAGTTGTAAGTAGCAACAAAGGAGAATTGTTTTGTTGACAGTCATGCAAATAAGCATTGACCCATATGCTCAGTGCCTAAAATAAATTTAGTGTACTTTGTTCACATTTCCTGTCAGCTTGGGTTTTATAACAAGTTACATTTTGTTGGAACTCAGAATACTTGTTGCAGGAAGGAGCTTGTCTTCTTTTAACCTGCTGATTACTAGAACACTAAAAGAGTATGGTTGAATGGAAGGCTGAAGCAATGGCATTTGTAATTTAATTTGGGTCAATGAACATTTGAGAAACCAAATATAACTTTCATGGTCTAATAATTCTTGAAAACTCTTTGAAAAGCTGGTTTAACATTCTTGTTGCATACACTTGGAAACATAAACCTTTAAAAAATATTTTAATTATGTAATTTGTCAAACATATATAAAGGTACTGAGGCACTTATTTACCCACCATATAGATTAATAGTTTGTCATCTTTTTCAGAATTTAGGTTTTTAAGAAGTAAATATTAGAGATGCCATTGAAGTGATCTTTTCTATTTTATTTGCATCATCCATGCCTAAAAGAAAACAAATATCCTGAATTAGATGTGCATTATTCCCCTGAATATGTTAAATTATTACTGTAAAATTATATATTCTTATATAAAACATATCAATTTTTTACATTTTTATTTTTACAATTATATCAAACTATATCACTTGTAACTTGATTTTATCACCCCAAAAATGTACTAGAGATTCATCACATTGATTTTTGTAGAACTGGTATGTTACATTTGCTGCTTAATATTCCAAAGATTATACAATTTATCCATCCATTCTATCATTGAGTGACATTTAAAGTTGTTTAATTAACTTGCTAAAAAATGCCACAATCAATTCTTTTGCACAAGTCTCTTTGTACATGTGTGAGTGTTCTCTGGAATATATAACTAACAATGAAATTGCTAAATTTATGTGCATTTTCAATTTTACTAGATATTACTAAAATATCTTGTTATGAAATCTTACATATGCTGTTTGCAAAATCAGTCTTTCTGAATGTTCTAAAAAGTTATTTCTCTTTATTTTTAAACTTGTTCTATGTATTTGTATTTCTTTACTCATCAGTAAGTTATATTTGTACACTGTTTCTTATAGGAGTGTTATGTAACTTTTTTTTTCTATAAATAAAGTACCAACTCCCACTACAATTTATTGAATAGTACATAATTTCCTTACAGAGTAGAAATCCCACTTTGTCATATAACAGCCATACATAATATGTATCTATAAAACATATATGTACATATTAAATACATATATGCATATATATGTGTGTACATGTATATACATGCACATGGATATTAAAATTTTTCTACCAATTTATTTGTTTTTTCTGTATCAATATCTTTAAACTATTGTAGTTTTATAATTTGTCTGGACAGCTAGAAGATGGAATCCCATTTGTACTACTATGGTCTTTCCTCCTCCTCCTTTTCCCCCTTCTCTTTCACATGTCTTGTACTCTTCCTTCTTTCTTTTCTTTTTATTTTACTTTTTAAAAATTTATTCATTTTATTAACTTATTTTTGTCTGCATTGGGTCTTCATTGCTACGGGCAGCCTTCTCATTATGGTAGAGCACAGGCTCAGCTGCTCCACGGCATGTGGGATCTTCCCGGACCAGGGCTCGAACCCATGTCCCCTGAATTGGCAGGCAGATTCTTAACCACTGTGCCACCAGGGAATCCCCTTCTTTCTTTTCTTTATTTCCTCCACCTTTTTTTTTTCTCCTCTCTTCCTCCCATTCTTTCTCTGCTACCTCTTCCTTTTCTCTCCTCTCTCAATATTATCATGCCCATTCTTCATCATATGAATTTTGGAATCAACTTAAACTTATCAGATCTTTTTGGGATTTTGTTGACAGGTCGGGAAGGACTTAACTCTTTAAGTAAATCTTTCTATTTAATCTTTCTATATAAAATGTCTCTGCCCTTATATAAGTGTATTTTCACGTTTTTAAAAGTCATACATTTTAAATTTTGTAGTCTTGCATATTATTATTGGATCTATCCCAAAATACAAGTGTTTTATTATTAATATTAATATTTTGGTTATTGAAATTCAGATATTTTTATTACATACTCATTGTTTTTGTAGAACTATAAGAATGTTGTCATTTTTATATATTGAGCTTTTCTAGAATAATTTTGAATTTTTACTAGTTCTAGTCGATTAAATGTCCTTTGCATAGTTTCTCTGGATATGTCTAATAAATAATGAAAATTTGTTACCACCTTTATAGTTCTTAAATGTCATATTTTTCTTGATTTATTGTATTGCTCAGATCTTCAAATACAATGTTGACTAAAAAATGGTGATAGTAGACATCCATCCTGATTTTAAAGATAATAAGCATAAACTTTCACAATTAATAATGCTATTTGGTATACAGTTTGGTAGGTACCATTTTCCTGTTGGAGAATACTGCATTGATTAGTGGTTTTATGTCTGTGTAATTGCATATGGGTTTTACTTTTGGGGTATTTATTGAGATAATAATGATTTTTAAAATCATCAATTTGATAAAAATTGATAAAACTACATTTACTAAATATAACATTTTAAAAGACAAACAATTTTTGCTTTTGTTAATTAAAAATTATGTTGTTAGGTTCATTGAATTAGTATTTATTTACTTATTTATATCTATATTTTGAGTTCTTAATTTTCATGCTTTCCTTCTTAATTGTGGTAATAATGTCACACTAATCTCAACATTACTTGCAGAGTATGCTTTCTTCTTTTTCTAGTCTTTGTAAATTTATTTATGCAATAGGGGTTGCATATGCATTGAAACATTCACATCAAAAATGGTAACAATTTCCAGTAGTGGAAAGGTACATAAAGGTCAGAGTACCTTCAGAATATCCTTGCAATTACTTATTTGCTAAATCCAACACCTGACTAGTAAGAACTATTAGGTAGTAAGTAATACTTCAAAAAAGTATAGTATTGGATCATCTAACAGCTTATAACAATATATGTTTTATTATTCTCTAAATGTCATAGGCATATGAAGAAGAATTCCACAAATCATTATTTATAATAAGCAAGTATCCTAGAAAGCTACATCAAATGTTTTGGTTCATGTCTAAAAGTCTTTACTTTCTTCTGTGTGAACAGTAGGTTATTTTACTGTTTAGATGTCAAATAACTAAGTTTTATGCCTATGAATAAGAGACTAAGTGAAAGTATTCTTTTCCTCTAAGCAGTTTGTGACTATTTCAAAATTCTCAACAAGTCCAAATATCATTTGACACCAACAGAAGTTAAAAACATAATATTAGGGAGGCTAGAAAATTCTACAGTAATCTTAAGCAATGCTTTCTTTTTTTTAAAGCCATTCCTCTTAGACAATACTGGAAATTGGAGGAGTGAGTTAAAGGGTCAGGTAGCAGATTTGTGCCAATGTAGACATCTCAATTGTTTCAATCAAACCATGATTTAGTACTTATGAAAATATTTAAATACAGAAAGAGATAAAAATTGCTTCAAAAGAAATATATATGTATATATACATATATATTTGATACATATAAGATACATATATATGATATATGTGTATATCATCTTCGTAAAATATCTATGAAAGGAAATATTCCCAAAATTTAATCCAGAGTTGAACAATGAAACTTAAAATATTAAATCTTCATTAAATCATTGCTGGTGATATTGTCAGAAGTAAACATTTCTCTGGTCTAAAATATATTTTAAAATGTATATATTTTTAAAATTATGGAGCTATAGTTTGAAAAATTATGTTTGATATGATGGCCTCAAGACCCTATAAGATGCTTAAAAATATATATTAACATACTCAGTTTACTTGGGAAGGAAATTGACCCAGTACACTTTACAGTGATTTTTTAATACAGTGAAATGAAAACATAAATAATGCTTGGGTTAATTAGAAAATTTTGTGAATTAGTGTCCCCATTTTAATGAAAGATGAACTTATTTTTGCTATATGGTATATATGTCTCAGAAAATTTTGTCCTAATAATTAAAACTCATTATTACTCAGGAAAGCTGGATACCTGAGAGATGATTGGGATAATTAGTGAAAGGTTGAGCTAGGAGATGATTAATTTGTTTAATAAGACTTTTGTCCTTTTCTTCTAAGTTTTTGCAAGTATATTGATTACCTTTTATATTTTCAAGACAGTTCATGACCTAAAATTTTTCAGACTATGTGAGTTCTAATATTGACTCTATCATTGATTTGATTTGTCATTGATCTTCCAAGGATAAATCATTAACCCTATCTAGTAAGACAAAAAAATGCTCAGTCTTTCATATACTGAGTGAATGCGCTAGTTTTAAAAGGAATTCCCTGAGTGATACCCAATACAAACAGTTGCCCTTTTGCTCATCCAGTGTTTGGCTGAGTGTTTCCTCATAAAAAGAGACAGTGGGGACTTTATATGGTTGCCCCTTTTGTCATCAGCTTTCGTATTAGAGCAAAAGAGGACATTTTGGCTTTAGACTCTCTGATTATTTAATGGAAATCAAAAATATAATCTCTCATTTAGATTATTTTTAAACTACAGGCAAACTGATGACCTTAGTAGGGTTTAGTGAAATATATGTAATGGTTTTTTTGTTTGTTTGTTTTTGTTTGTTTTAATGAGACTTTAATTAGTTAGGCTGGATTCATAACTTCTCAATTTGTTTCAAAGATGTCCAATACAATCTCAAGGAAATATCTCAAGAGGAACAATTTCATTCCCATTAATATAGGTTTTCCCACTCCCCAAACTATTTCTCTTTTTAAACTTAAGGCAGGATAAAGGTTATAGATTGCAAAATAATTAAAATATATATTAATCAATAATTATTATTACTCATTTGCTTTTTATAATTTGAGGTGATACATTTAATTTAGAAAATGCTGAACACAACTATGTATAATAGAGTCACTTGCTGAAGGGTAAAGCATATAATTAATATGGTAACAGTAGAAGCAATTTGCTGTTGTCTTTTTCTCTAACTCACTTTCAACAATATAGGCTGAGAAAACAAACAAACAAACAAACCAATATAGGCTGTTCTGGGATTCACAGGGTTAGTTATCCTTGCGATAAAAATGGTGCTAGAATTTTGACTTTGACCATGAAATTTCTTCCACTCTTCTAAAGAAACATCATGAACCTGTAAAGGGATTTTAACAACGTGTCTTTCAAAGTCAAACAATGCAATTCTTATACAGAGGGGGATGCATTGACTGGTAATGAGGTGTGAGAAGTTTGAAATAGCTTGGTGTGGGATCAAGGTTAATATAATTATGGACCACAAACCCCAAGAAATCATTCACTCTCTTACATCTGAACTACCAGCCTGCAATAAAAGGTGGTCTTTCAGTCTTCAGTGCACTGATTTAAAATATCTATTGATCTGGACCAAAGAAAGACGAATATACTAAGGGACCGAGGCCGCCTCCAAGTGATAATGAGCAGACCGGGAGGAATGTAGCTGTGGGATCGGGAATCTTCTTTCCACAAAAGACTATGGCAAAAGCTGGGACTTTAAAGAACAATGATGAAGATTCGGAGAAGAATGTCATTCTTGTGGTCCCTGAGAAAATGCATTAAAAGAATGTCAGGAACTACAGAGGAGAATCATACAAGTGAATAAAAGATGAGCTCTTTGCAGTTGCGGACTGAAGCAGGCGCCAAAGAGAATCACACAACTTTGGGAATTGTGGAAGCTTTACTTGTTTCTAAAAGTTTTCTTTTTTTTTTTTAATACCCAGAGCAAATGAAAATGTTGCAAGAAAAAAGGCCCATCAAATCTTTCAATCATGGACATTTTCATGTGTGTTTGGATCAAAAGCAATAATATTGAGATAAGTGTTTCTCTGATCTATATGTACCTTCTCATTTTTGATTACTCATGGACACAGATATGAACTCTCATGCTTTATAGATAATTTCTTTTCAATAATTATGTATTAGAAAATAGTGCCTACAATTTTTTTTTTTTTTTTTTTTTTTTTGCTTTATAAACAAGTTACCTTTAAAAAGTAGATGTCTAAGTTTCAGAAGGTCTTTGTGTTTGAGGCAGAAAATGTATTTGATAGTATAATTTAAAATGATTCTCTTTGTTTTATACATTCTGCTATTTCAGTTACATGTACGTTTGAGTTTAATTCATTTTGTCTCTATCACTCTCTTCTGTGAGAATATCCTTAAGTTATAGAGGACAAATTATTTTAACACATTCTCTTCCCTCTAGCAAACTTAAAAACAAAAAACACACAATAATATTTGTTCTACTTAAACATCAGTGTAGATATTATGTAAACATTTAGGTCAGGATTAATTACATGTATGAGGATAGTTAGACACTTTTTTCCTCACTGCTACTATTAAACCCTTCTGGGATTTTGCGAGGACAGGAACTGAGTTGTGTGTGGTTCAGGTCCTGTTCCTGAGAAAACTCCCAACAAATATGCTCTCAGCTTGACCCTCAAGGCTGTAATTGGAAATGGGCAAAGAAATAATCACAATTTTGAAGGAGCATGTATAATATGGTAGGAAGTACATGGCCCTAGACTCAGGAAACTTGAGTGTAAATCTTGGCTTTGTCAAATAATTAGCTAAGGTTTCTTTCTGACTTCTCTAAATCTCTTCCATGCCAAAGGGGCGTAATACGATCAACCTGAAGGTATTTTTATGGCCTTTTATTGTCTATATATTCAGTTTTATATTTATTAAATAAATATGTATATATGTCTATATATATCATATATATTATAATAGATAAATTATGTATATATACACAAATATGTATATATTCATCTATACACCCCTACACACAAAGTCATGCAGCAAAAATAGCAATCGAACATTCCACACATCCCTATCTCTAGTTCCCTGAGTAAATCACTTTTAACATTTCCTCTTGTTTTTTCAGCTATGCTCCATATTACCAAGGGATTAGTCTCCAAAATTTACAAACAGCTCATGTGGCTCAATATCAAGAAAACAAACAACCCAATCGCAAAATGGGCAGAAGACCTAAATAGACATTTCTCCAAAGAAGACATACAAATGGGCAAGAAGCACATGCAACGATGCTCATCATCACTAATTATTAGAGAAATACCAATCAAAACTACAATGAGATATCACCTTGCGCCAGTCAGAATGGCCATCATCAAAAAATCTACAAACATGGGAATTACCTGGTGGTCCAGTGGTTAGGACATTGCTTTCATTGCTGGTGGGCCCCAGTTCAATCCCTGGTTGGGTAACTAAGATGCCGCAAGCTACACAGTGTGGCCAAACAAAGAA
Source organism: Kogia breviceps (assembly GCF_026419965.1). Classification (NCBI taxonomy): domain Eukaryota; kingdom Metazoa; phylum Chordata; class Mammalia; order Artiodactyla; family Physeteridae; genus Kogia; species Kogia breviceps. The sequence goes on along the minus strand of NC_081325.1, from coordinate 46,389,855 downwards.
AAAACAAATCTACAAACAATAAATACTGGAGAAGGTGTGGAGAAAAGGGAACCCTCTTATACTGTTGGTGGGAATGTAAATTGGTACAACCACTATGGAGAACAGTATGGAGGTTCCTTAAAAAAACTAAAAATAGAACTACCATATGATCCAACAATCCCTGGGTATATATCCAGAGAAAAACATGGTTCGAAAGGCTATATGTGCCCCAATGTTCATTGCAGCGCTGTTTACAATAACCAAGACATGTAAGCAACCTAAATGTCCATCAACAGATGAATGGATAAAGAAGATGTGGTGCATATATACAACAGAATATTACTCAGCCATTAAAAAAAATGAAATAATTCCATTTGCAACAACATGGATGGACCTGGAGATTATCATAATAAGTGAAGTAAGTCAGATAGAGAAAGACAAATATGATATGATATTGTTTATATGCAAAATCTAAAAAAACAAGATACAAATGAACTTATTTACGTAACAGACACAGACTCTCAGACTTAGAGATTAAACTTATGGTTACCAGGGAGGAAGGATGGGGGGGCAGGGATAGATTGGGAGTTTGGGATTGACATGTACCCACTACTATATTTAAAATAGATAACCAACAAGGATACTGTATAGTACAGGGAACACTGTTCAATATTCTCTAATAACCTAAATGGGAAAAGAATTTGAAAAAGAATAGATACGTGTATATACATAACTGAATCACTTTGCTGTATGGTTGAATCTAACACAACATTGTTAACGACTATGCTCCAATATAAAATAAAATTTTTTTAAAAATTAAAAATTTAAAAATAAACTAATTAACTTCCCTACACCAACTTTTTGTTTTATGGAATAAGCAAGTACTTCATTTTATAATTTGATGGTATTCTAAGACATTAATTATTCATCCCTATGATCTCGGGTGGTCTCGGCCTGCAGAGTGTCTTGAAGCAGGATTTCGGTTCCCGGCCAGAGATTGAGATCGGGTCGAGGTCATGAAAGCACTGAATCCTAGCCACTAGACCAGTGGTCAGTGACAAGGCCCTGGCCCTATGGCTTTGCAGAAAAAGAATTCCCACGAAGACGGAAAGTAGTGAAACAAGTAAAGTATTTATTAGAAGAAAAGCGTGTAGTACGTGTGGATAGACACACAGGCAGGCTCAGAGAGAGAGTCGCGCCCTCATGGCAGTTTGAATCACTTTTATGGGACATTTTTTCCAGGTTTCCTTTGGCCCATCATTTTGATTTGCCTGGTTCAGAGTCCGTATTTGGTATGTCTCAGGGTCTTCCCATGTGTGCGTGTGTATCTCTTAACCAAGGTGTATTCTACTGAAGAGGCCTATGGGTAGACTTAGCAGCACTTAGCTTCACTCCACTTTTGACCTCCAAGGAGCCTTTCTGGGCATGTGTTGTCAGGGAGGTCTCCTGACTTTGAGAATGAGAAATATGTGGTCTCTTATCTTCTATCTGGGGAAGGCCCACCCTTCTCTCTCAATTGTCCTGTTATTCTCCTCTCATCTCAGAGTATTGGTCCAGAGGGAACAAACACCAACCATTTGCCCCAGGGGCCCATGTATCTCCTGCCTCACCTATGTGGTACAAAAGAACTGTAAAATCCCTATTAATATAGTAAAATACATAATATGTTTGGCATTTCCTTTTGTGTCTGTATATGATGTTTTTCTTTGCATTTGATGCTCTACAAGGATGCTGACAAGAGCTTGTCTATCTGGCATCTCTCTCACTAGGAAATCCCTTTCCTTCTCACTTGATTTTATCTTTTGTTTATTTTTCTTTGTTTGCCATGTATTTTGAAGAATCACATCTTCAAGAAGCTTCTTGAGAAAGTTTATTGGAACTTTAAAATCTTGTTTTGAGATCTTGCTTCTTTAAAAATATTTTTAGGGGCTTCCCTGGTGGCGCAGTGGTTGAGAGTCCGCCTGCCAATGCAGGGGACACAGGTTCGTGCCCCGGTCCGGGAAGATCCCACATGCCGCGGAGCAGCTGGGCCCGTGAGCCATGGCTGCTGAGCCTGTGCGTCCGTGAGCCTGTGCTCCGCAACGGGAGAGGCCACAACAGTGAGAGGCCCGCGTACCGCAAAAAAAAAACAACAAAAAAAATATTTTTAATATCGTATTTAAATATAATTTTTCTATCATTTCAAAGGACTTTTTTATTATTATTTTTTAGCTGCCAGTGTTGCCATTAATGAGTTTAATGCAATTTGATTACTGAGAATTTATATTTTTTTGGTTTTTTATTTTAACCCTCCAAATCCATTCCTCAATCACAGAAGCTTTTTAATTCGCCATTTTTCAGTTGCCATTGTTCCCATATTTCTCAATGCTCTACCTTAATAAGGAGTTTTTCCATTAATTTGTCTAGCTACTCAGTGATCCTTTCAATTTAGAAAGCTGTGCTTTAGAAAAAATTTTTTTTATTGTTTCTTTGACAATATCCTTCCATCTGATTTTCCAACTGTTTCAGGTATTCCTTTCGGTTGGGTCTTGGATGATGCATTTTTACCATTCTTATCATTTTAAGGAAAGTCACAAATTTTCCTTTAAAACTTCTATTGACTTATTCAAAGTATTACTATGATCATAGTCTCTAATTATAAGAGTCCATCCTTGGACACACAGTATCTTATTATTATTTTTTTCTTTTATAGTATCCTCTTCTTGTTTATACTTAAAACATCTATCTTTTTCAAGACTTTATAGTCACTAGAGATTTTTTTTTTCTTCCTGAATTATATTTTTTCTTACTTCTTTTTTTGTTTATTTTTGTTTTCATCTTTGATGTTAGAGATTTTCTTCAAACGCCTGGTGACTTTTGCTAACAGTTGGTAATGAAAAATACAGAACTAAACAGATGATTGCTAGATCATGCATGCTTGGGACTTTCTGAATGATGGGCTTCTTCACAGGAGAAAAAGGTGGAACAATTCACTGGGAAATTCCTCATGATATATCTGTCAGTCTTTTCTCCTGGAATCTGGCAACTTCCCCCAATGGAATCCTTAGACTCCTGCCTGCATGATACAATATGTCCAGCTTTCATCATCCACCTTTCTGGGGATTGAATACGAAAAAAGAAGTAGGGATCTCCCTATTTGATGTGTACAATTTCTCTCATTGCCTTTCTGTTCAATATCATACCTTACTTTTGTGTTCAACTGTGGCTGGTTTCCCTATATCCTGAGCTTCTCTGGTTTAATTTCCCCAAGATTAATTTTTCCAGGTAGTCATCTTGCTATGCTAGGTAAGGGAGGACACCTGGTGGAGGCTTGTTTACAGATATGTCACCTACTTTTCTGTGTTTGACTCAATCCCTAATCTCTTCCTTCACAGATACCTGCTGTCTGTGACACCTGGACCTTTCACGGTAGTGCAGTGTAAACCATAACGTGCCTTCTTGCATATGTGTCAACTTTCTTATCTTTGTTGGATTCAGTTGCCATCCATCCATCTATTCTTCTATACTCAATTTTCCAGAATGTTGAAATATCTTGACTTTTTGTGTCTCCTCTTCCATTCTTTTGTATGTTTGTGCAGTAATACTTTTTTTGTTGATTATTTCACTGCCATTTTAGTGAGATTTTATGTGGGAATTAAGATAATTGCTTATTCAATTTACAATAATTAACCTCAAGAATGCCAGAATTTTTATACTTTATTTTTTTCTTTAAAAATAGGATAATTTGTTTAAAAATTAGTTGAGAATATGGGTTCTCAAAATAAATTAATAAAGAGTAGAACTTTTCCAGTTGAAATGGAAACAAGGGAGATAAAACCTAATTGGACTTCATGTTTCTTATCAGCATTCAAGAAAGTGTCAGCAAATGGAGTCCATACAAATATGATCATACAACATTGGTTAGGGTTCTGTACCAGACTATAGAAACCACTTTATCTAATTCAAGCATACATTTATTGCCAGGAATTCTTTTGATAGGCTAGAAGAATGGACTCAACATACAGCTCTGATTTCTTGTAATCTCACTACTTCTGCTGTGATTGGGAAAGCACTTACCTCTGTTTAGAAAACTACCAGATTAGGAAACCTCTGCAATAACCTGCACCAGCAAAATAGTCATTTCCCCCAAATTCTCTCTTCCTTCCTAACAGTGATTCAACTTGATGTTTGGAGTAAATTGATTTCTTTGGTGGAACTTCAATCACATCTGGAATCCAATGGCAGGAAATTCTGAGAAGTACTTTTCAATCTCTTTGGTATCTTCTGGAAAAAGGGAAGGGTGGGTGTTAAGAAAGTTAAGTTATTATTCAGCCATCCATCTCTCTATCTAACTATATCTGCAGCAGCTTGCTTTGTTCATACAACAATATAACTTGGATATTTTAGCTCTGCTTAAAAAAAATACAAATAATTCCAAGTGATTGAATGAATTCTTCATCCATGCTCATCTCTACCCAAGCTTAAGAGTGGAGAAGTCAGATGCTTGGATCGATTCATGGTTTGGGTTTTGTACGGTGAGTGTAAAAGTAGGACAAGAATGCAGACAATTGAAATGAATAGTTGAGAGACTACAGTCTTTGAAAAGAAAGAACATCCAGAAAACACTAATACTATCCTTATAGTACTTATGGTATTAATCAATTTATTAGATAAAATCCTTACCTGCAATGAGTAAAACCCATTTTAGCTAGTATAAGAAGGAAATAATAAAATTTATTAGAAAATTCACAGGACTCTTTCAGAGCCAGAAAATCAGACTTGAAGGCTACTCTATCACAAAGACCTAAACTGCACTGAAGAGTGGTATGGCTGAAACAATATTATGTGGATTTAGTCACAGACCCTGCAGATAGCATTGCTGATGCTGGGTGGTTTGTGTTACTCTTTAAGATTCATTATTTTACTACAGAAAACTGGCTTCCTCAGCCAACATACTTAATAGAATGAATTCCAGGCAGCTCCAGTTTCTTCATGGTGCTTCTGAATTAAGAGTGTGATGCCTGTGTTTTAGTTTCAAAAGAGTGTGCTTGAATTTGACAAAACATGGAACAATGAGTTTGGAAAAATCCAAATGTCTTCTACAATAGGACTGAAAAGAAGTTATAGGAAATTGAGAGAACTAGTAAAATAGAATGTTGTCAACACTGGTTGTGTTATTGGGATTTAATATTTAATCAATACAGCCATTGCAGAAAATGTAAGTATTTTGAATATAGTAGTCACTCAATAAAAGTCTGCAAAATAATTAAAGGATGGTAATACCTATTAAATACAATAAATACGTATAATAAAAAATAATCTAAAAATGTGCATGAATTAAAAACAACTATTCTCACATTTAAACTAAGATTTAGAAGTTTTGTATATATTAGCAACACATAACAATTTTAGTAGCAATGGAAAATAAATGGCAAAATGAACTTATTAATAGCTTATTATTGGAATTTTAGTAACTCCAGCAAAATAGTAAAGTATTTTTAAAAATACTTTGGATCAGCTCCTAATTTTCCAAATGTTTGACTCCCTTTGCATGCTAGATAATTTTAAGTTGTATCACACATATATAAATGATACACAGTGATATAGATAGAAAATAGGTCTTTGAGTATACTTTCTAGAAATTAATATATCATAAATTATCACTTTTGTTTTTAAAGTTGTAATGAATAACTTTAGTTTAATATGCACTTCAAATTATTAATGTATTTTGGCAAGAAGATACACTCTCTTTAGAGCAACAATTTTGAGGCAAAACCTGAGTGTCTCTCACTACTTTACTTATTCTGGTAGCAGAGACACTATTAGATAAATTTCATCATGCAAATGTCTCCTAAATAAACAGAACCAACATTTTCTACAAGGATCTGCTTCAAGCAACACTTACTATAACTATCACTTTAGATCTACTGTTTTTAGAACATTTTTTATGTTATTTCAATAGAAATTGTTTGTATTAATGGATTGTCATATATGCTTGCTGTTTATTTCATATCTATTTTATTGTAATATTTACAATTTTTTCTAAAGTTATTTTTATTTACTTTGAGATTTTGACTGGATCACATCTTACTTCATAGTAACAAAGGACGAGAGTTAGTAAAAAACAAATTATTGACATATTATCTCCCGTATCATAAAGTTTAAAGAGAGGGATGAAGGTAAATAGAGATAAAAGGGAGTTGGAAATAGAAGAATAATAAAGATGAAAGGGAGGTAGAGGAAAAAATTTTAAGAGAGCTGAAAAGGAAAGAGGGGAAAGAAGGTTTGATATAAAAAATGAGATGGAGGCAAGAAGCTAGAAAACTGAAGAGAAAATAAATGGACATATTATAAAGTATCTAAGAAAGAAATTACACAGTTTGTTGATAGAGGAGAAAAGGAGTCTTTTTTCTTAAGTGTTTGTAAAATAAAAGAAGTCTTATCATGTCTTTAGATGAATAGCGTTGCATGGATCTTATAGGAAGAATATGAGAATATAACTGTCACAGTGAGTCACATCAACTCCAGAGATCCAGCATAGTTTCTTTGATGTTTCTCCGAAAAACATGCTAGTTGCCTTCCACACCCGAACCTTGGGGAGTCTGTGATCCCTAGCTTCCTTTCGGTAACCCACTATAAACTCCATTCATGAATATATCTAAGCCTTTCCTGAACCTATTTATATTTTCAGACTATATAACCTTCTGGGATAATGGCTTGCATATGTTTACTACCAACTGTGTAAAGTACAAAGCATAAATCCCTTTTATCTTTTACCCTACGTTGGGCATCCTCTAGTCCCGGTGCACTTTAATTTGGTGAAAGGAATCCATCTTCACCTTTCATGATCTGGCAAAGTTTGAATCCATGCAGTCTCATCTGTAGTTTTATAAACTGAATGTTCTAACTTTTGACAATATTTTGACATAGAAACAAAGGTTTACCAGAGGTTTACTTTTAATTAGTTACATGTTTTGAGAGAAATTATCTCATTTTTCTAGGTCCCCAAGTTATCTATAAATCAAAGTGCTTGAGCCTGTTTAAAATTTCTTCCTTCTTCTTACTTGCTTGTACATTACCATGCATTCCACCCCACGCCTAGGAGGGGGAAAAAAAAAAAAAAAAAAAGATGTGGATGAGAGGGAGAAAACTTCATTGTAGATGAGTACATGGTCTTTAGAGTTAAACCACCAGGATTCAAATTCCATTTCCTCCACTTAACTCTATACCCTTAAACAATTTACTTACTTCTCCATACTTTCATTTCTTCATCAGTAAATTGGGGATAATAATAGTTTCAGCTTCATAAGGTTATATTCTTTTTACCAAATGTGTGTTATGTGTATGTGTGTGTTTAACTTAAATCATCATCTACTATAAAAATCACTACATAAAAATTGGCACATGTACACACACACGGAGAAAGAGAGAGACAGAGAGAGCAACACACCTCCATGTACTGGTGCCTTTATGTGGTCATCCTACGTTGACTCTGGCCTTGGCCTTGTGACTTGCTTAAGCCAATGGGACATCAACAATGAGAAACAAGTCTATTTTGAAAAGTCTTTCTACATGGGGCTTTTGGAATTTTCCTGAGACCACCATGTAAAGAAGTCCAGTCTAGCCTATCTGGAGGCTACATGGAGCAAGAAGTCCGGTCATCCCAGCTAGAGCCCAGGTCCCAGTTGACCAACAAATTACCTGCAGCCACATGAGTTTGCTCAGGTGAGGCCAGCAGAAGGACCACCCAGTCAATCTGTAGAATCATGATAAATAAAGTGGTTGCTCTTTAAAATCAATAAATTTGGGGTGCTTAGTTACATAGCCCACAGATATATACAACTGATAGTTTGATCTCTGATTCTTCTCTATGTGCTAGTTTTGAGGGTTTATGACAGCAACTAAAAGTTCACATAAAGCTAAACTAATAAATTCAAATCCCATTCTCTATTATGAGACGTTCACACTGTGTGTACAAATGTGACAAATATATGCAATTGCATTAAATTGAACAGATCAGTGATGTCTAATATAGTGTTCTCTGGGAAACAGACTTGGAGATAGAGACTCCAGGGCAGGAAGTTTATTGGGGAATGTTTTTAGAATTAATACTTGTGAGGGAGTCAGGTAAGCAGGGCTGGACAATGGGAGAAGTTAAACCGCAGTGTCGTTGATGCAAGGGTCTCAACATCACACAAGGGCTCTGGAGCTGTGATGGCCCTTCAGCATTGTTCTTTGGTACCACAGCTGTGATTGGTCACTGGTTGAGAACTGCCTTCAGGGAGAGATTTTTAACCTTGGGTGAGGCAGAAGCAATATTTTTTCTTTTTTTCTCCTTTATTTACAAGTAATTCTTAAATTGACATATAACATTTCATGTTTCAGGTGTATAACAAAATGATTAGATATTTGTACATATTGTGTAATGGTCACCACAATAAGTCTAGTCAACATCTATCACTATACATAGTTACAATTTTTTTTCACTATGGTAAGAATTTTTAAGATATGTTCTGTTTCCACGTCTTGGCTATTGTAAACAGCACTGCAATGAACATTGGGGTGCATGTATCATTTCGAACCATGTTTTTCTCTAGATATATGCCCAGGAATGGAATTGCTGGATCATACTGTAGCTCTATTTTTAGTTTTTTGAGGGACCTCCATACTGTTCTCCATAGTGGCTGTACCAATTCCTAAATGTCCGTAGACAGATGAATGGATAAAGAAGATGTGGTACATATATACAATGGAATATTAATCAGCCATTAAAAAGAATGAAATAATGCAACTTGCAGCAACATGGGTGGACCTGGAGATTATCATACTAAGTGAAGTAAGTTAGACAGACAAAGACAGATATCATATGATATTGTTTATATGTAGAATCTGAACAAATAAAATATATGAATGAACTTATTTACAAAGCAGAAACAGACTCACAGACTTAGAGAACAAACTTATCATTACCAGGGGGACTGGTGGGAGGGAGGGATAGATTGGCAGTTTGGGATTGACATGTACACACTGCTATATTTAAAACTGATCATTAACAAGGACCTACTGTAAAAAAATTTAAAAAAAATTTTTAAGTTATGTTCTGTTAACAACTTTCAAATATATTATATGGTGTTGTTAACTATAGTCACCCTGCTGTACATTACATTTCTAATACTTATTTTATCAATCTTTTATTTCATAAAATATGGGTTTTATTAGTCAGCTACAGTCATAATATGATCATTATAGATTTCCCTTTTTAATTTGTCCCACCAAACACAAAGTAGAGCTATTTGCCAGTCTAATTTTCCTCATGTGGGTCACAACTTTGGTTTGCCAATAAAATCCCCTTTCTCAGCTTCACAGTTGAGAGTGACAGAAACTGACTGCTCCTTCTTAGACGTAGACATCACAAGCCTTGGAATGATACACATGGGATGGTCCAATTGCAGGCAGGAAGGAGAAGATGTCAAGGTTAAGCAGGGTCCGATGCTTCTGTTTTACCTGATATTGGTACACTGTGTCCAGTGCTCTTGTGAGAGCCATTTTCTAATGATGTATATGTGTTTCTCTACCATCACAGCTAAATGTGTGGCACAACCTATATAAAGGGCCCCAGTGTGACTTAGCTTCCACAACTACATGTCATTTATATCAGTGCAATGGAGGTCATCATGGATTTTTCACCTGATGAGCCTCTGTGGATACAAAGCTTTGTCCCTGCTGCCATCTTCACATGATTTTCCCAGGAAAATTGTTTTTTAATGGGTCTTTTGCTGAGGCCGGGTCAGAATGCTTGCATCCCACACATGTAGATTCAATCCTTTAGGGGCTGACTGTCTCATTTTCCTTAACTGAAGATGTACAACAGGTTTCCAAAGATTTCTAATAGGGGTGGAATGTTTTTGGTCATGGTGGGGGATGAGGGGGTTTATGGTCATCTCTAGAATGGTCCAGGTCCTGGCTTCAGAATTTTAGGACTTGTAGACAATCTTGATTTCCTGGCTGTCCGGTGCTTCTAAACACCCCGATGCCACATCTATAGGGTACACATCTGAGAAGCTCTCATTTGAATTTTGTCCCCCAGTGATGAAGATCTTCCCTCTCTTGACATCACAACTGGAGGTAATCATGAGCAGCTATGACCATGAAGGACAAAGTTATACCATGTTTCTTTCTTGGGCTTCTCTCTAGGCTCCAAGACTGGCAGCAACTTCATGGTGCCCCCACCAGACTAAATTTCAAAAGAGGAGGTCCTGATAAATTCATTCAGTTGTCTCCAGAACCCACCAAAGCATAGAGTAGAAGTCAGTGATCAATGAGTGAATTAAGAATGAAAATGGTTGAATAGATAGATGAGTGAAAGAATACAACCAGATGCCTAGGCCACTGATTGCCATTCTCAAAGCACAGAATTCAGCAGTGAAGCCTTCCTGTAGGCAGAGAGCCTCCTGCACCTGTCCCTGTTACACAGTCTTATTCCTGTGTAGCAGCTTTGGAAGGGGGAGACAGGATTGGGAAAGAAGAGACTGGTTTCTTTAGTTCCATGCTGCAAGCCAGAGTCCAAGTATGCCTTCTCTATGCTCAGGTCCACTTCCCTAAGAGCCTGGCTTATGGGATAAGAAGCACCTTGATATTTGTAAGGAGAGATCTGGACAGTACTACATAGAATTCACTAACCATAGTTTGCCACAACATATAGCAATATAAAACCTTTGTAGAAATTCCTTCTATGGAAATTTCTGAGAGACTAAGAAAACAACAGATTTAGAAAAGTATGCTTTGTATGAAAGCAAAGTGGTTAAGTAGCCATTTAAAATATTGAAAATTTAAAAGACAGATACAAAATTTATTTGAACATATATCTATATATTTGTAATTAGGCAAACTAAATATCTTTAGAAAAATGAGGAGATATAGAAATGATCAGAGCAATCTCTTTGAATTAAGGCCATTGCATTGAAAATTGTTGGTAGGTAGATAAAAAGGGTGAATATGAATCTCTTCCTCCCCTCTATGTTTTAATCTTGGGACAAAAAAAAAAAAATACTCAAATAAAAATCATCCACACACTCATTCTTTCCTTCATGCATGTAATAGAATATGCTTTTTGGATTAAATAGGCCACATTCAACACTCGCACAAACCACTAAATAATGATGACTTAACAGATGAGATGCTGATTTCTTTCAAATAAATTAAGTTTGAAACCAGTAGTCCAGAGCTGGTATGGCAGCCCCTTGCTGTCCTCTAGATTTTTGCTTGGTCATCCTTAGTTATAGCCCTCATTGATTTAAGATGGCTGCTGAAGCATCAGCCATCACATCTGTATCCCAGTTATTAAGATGGAGTTAGAAAGGGAGCAAATGCCCAATGTTTTTGAAGAAATTTTCTTAAGCACTCAACCCTTTAATTTATAACTTATTACCTGGAAATTTGTCACATGGCCAGAGCTAGCTACAGGGAACTTATCCAGTTATATATCTAGCTTAATGGGCAGGGTCTCTGGATGATTGCTGATTCTTTATCAGATCCAATAGCTCTTTATTTCTTAGTAGCTTACTAAACTAAAAGGAAAGTTATCTACCTGATACATACCCAGAAGAGAAGGAATAGGGAGAATGACATAAAAATTCCATTTAGAACAAGTATAGAGTAGAAAACACTGACATCATTAGCTCATCAAAATGATGGGCAGGAGTAATGGGGCTCCTTAAACTACTTGTAGAGCAGAATCCTCCATTACATTATCTGTCTGTTCTACTTCTGCTTTCTGGAGAAGCTCTCCTGCCATTGACCTCTCTGGTTCCTTGTTTTACCTTCCTGATGGGGAAAGTGAAGGTGGGGGGCGGGTAGTTCTTCTTATTCCATGGCCCTCCACAGCTATTTCTAATGTAAGAAATGGAAATTGGCATTTCATGGGGTTTGCAAAGATTCTAAAGACCATTTCCTTCCAGGACAGGTTCAAGTACTATTAAAGTTTTAATAATAATAACCTTTGCAGTCCAGGTTTGTGGTTTCTTTTGGCTTTCAGATCTGGTAGTTTCTAAGCCTGATTCTAACTTGAGACCATTTAAAAGAATAAGCTTGGGTAGGAAGACAACATACTTCATCTAATCTTTGCCGCTAGCTTGCCTTCCATCGTCTGACAGAGAACTATTAATGGAAGGTCTTTTAAAAAGCATTGGGGCCAGTGATTTATCTCCTGCTAAGGCTGCTTTTTCAGAATAGACTTCTAAATGCTTCAGTTTGAGCACAGAGCAGTTGTCTTTTTTTTTAATCTTGAAAGGTTCCAAAATTTTTAAACATTTTATTATCTTTTAAAAAACTTTATTGAGGGAATAATTGCCAACTATAATTGTATATTTTTAAATGTACAACTTGATGATTTGTAAAAACTTTTTTATTGGGGTATAGTTGTTTTATAATGTTGTGTTAGTTTCTACTGTACAGCAAAGTGAAGTAGAGTTCCCTGTAATATAGAGCAGGTTATCATTAGTTATCCATTTTATACATATTAGTGTATATATGTGAAAGGCGCCAGATTTAATGCATTTAGATTGTGGACCACAGAGAGAGAACATGTCTCTAACATCTCTGTCCACTGATAAAATGGATCTAGTCTGAGTTCATTAATCCTAAAACTTTGCTAAAATCAGCAAGAAGCAGCCAGTGTAGACAACATTCTAATTTTTCCACATTTTTCCTTAAGGCCATTTAGTTTGCTTTTCGACTGCTTTCCAAGGAAAGGTAGGCAGCAGTTTGACCAAATATTTTAGTATTAAATGATAAATGTTGCCAACTTCCCAGACTATGATATGGAGGATGTTAAAGCAACCAGATTAAACCCAAGATGATGTCATTCATGCTAAGCCCCATATCAGCAAACAAACAATTTCTATGCTCATCTCTCCCAGAAAAGGAAGGCCTAGGTCAACCAATCAGCACTTGACCGATCAACACAAGTCATTTGACCTGGCTCCTAAGACTTTCCTTAGCTCCTTGTAAGGAGACTATCCCTGCTTTAACCAATCAGCAAATGCCCAGTCTAACTTCCTTGTTCCTGCTGACTTTGGTCTATAAAAGTGCTTGTCCAACTCTTCTGAGCTCCTTTCTATCTGTTAGATTGGATGCTGCCCAATTCACGAATTGCTGAATCAAGCCAATAACATCTTTCAGGTTTACTCAGATGAATTTTGTTCTTTAACACGGGCACATTTAATGTTCCAATATTTCAATGTTTCATGCTCATGTAACAAATTCTGTATATATTAGGATTGTGATAGGCTGAGACTAACAGAGCCCAGAAAGTAGTTGCTTAAAAAATACATGGATTTATTTCTCTCTTTGATAGTCAAGTAGTCCAGGGCTGGGGGACAAGACCCCGATGCCATCAGGAATCCTCGTCTCTATGTTTATTGTGTATCATTCCAGTGAATAACACTTATGCATAAGGTCAAGTGAAAGCTCAAGGGAGCTGCTCCAATTCTGATCATTATGCCTACATGACAAACCATAAGCAGGAAATTTTTCAATGGAACTGACAAATTAGGAAGTGCCCCCCTTTTTGGTTCCTCTAACTTGAGTCATCTTGCTTAATAATCTTCCTAGTTGTTCCACCTAACGCTTATATATCATTGTTCAAACATAGTCATCTGGTTGGCAAAGCCCCGAGAGGGTTAGGAACACTTGTATTTTATTCTAGGTGGCAATGTGTCCATCTGAAAATTGGGTTTATGCTACTAGGGAAGAAGAGAATGGTGGTTGAGATAGGCAGCTCACAGAGGAAAATAAGAGGGGGAAGGAGAGATGAGCAGAATGGAAGAGATTTATTTCAAAACAGGAAGTATAAAGATGTTCTTTTCTTCTCTGGCTAAATGACTTGGAAATTGTTGTTGGTACTATTTCTAGGAAATTAGTATTACTATAATGTGTTATCCATAACACCTTAGGGGAAGCCTTTTAATTGATTCAAATCAGGATACTGTAGGATTGAGAAAAGACACTATTCATATGTTGGAATAATGGATATAAATTGGAATCCTCTTGGGTAAATCAAAGTATATGAGTACTGTTACCTCACTACCTCCTGTCATTTACCCTCTCAGTTGTCTACAGCTAAGACTACTGTTACTCTGGCATAATAATAGTAATTACCTTTATTAGTAGATCAAAGTTTATTCACAGATACCTTGCTTGCTGTTTTCAACAAACTGTTGAAAAATTTTCAAAACAAATTTAATAAACAATTTTTGAATAAACTTGTTTAAGCCAAGAGTTAAAATAATTATTCAAATTCACAATAGAAGGGATAAAATCAGAATCTGAACCTTGGTGTGTCTGATGCCAAGTTCTTGTCTTGATTCACCAATCCACATTGTTAAGAGCATACCCTCTTTAAAGATAGGAATATCTTTGTGAGTCAGTAATATGCCCCATCATCAGAAGGTATATGTACAGGTATAGTTTAGAACACTTCCAGTCAGTATTAGAGTGACATATCAGAAATTATCATCCTGTTCTGGACTGCAGTGTACCAAGTCATGTAGTATGTACTTGGGCTTGTCCAGAGTTGGGAATTTTGTTGACCATTTGCTGTTATATTTTTCTACCATAGCTATAACAGATATAACTAATCAATCTTGACATTTTCTCTCACTTGACTTGACTTGGCATCATAATCCTTTTCAACACAGCATTTCAAAGAGTCTCTTCAAGAATGGGCATAAAGGAAGTGACAGCAAAATGGTAGAAAGCAGTGCCTTGCTCTCATACTCCCACAGAAATATTGAAAAACAAGCACAAACTGTCAGAACCAAATTTGTCAGAACTCTGGAAAGCAGTCAAAAGTTTACAGTAGCCAGGTACATGCAGAATCAAGAAAAAGGTAAATGTAAAATCATATCACCTCACACCTGTCAGAATGGCCATTATCAAAAAATCTACAAACAATAAATGCTGAAGAGGCTGTGGAGAAAAGGGAACCCTCTTGCACTGTTGGTGGGAATGTAGATTGATACAGCTGCTATGGAGAACAATATGGAGGTTCCTTAAAAAACTAAAAATAGAACTACCATATGACCCAGCAATCCCACTACTGGGCATATACCCTGAGAACACCATAATTCAAAAAGAGTCATGTACCACAATGTTCATTGCAGCTCTATTTACAATAGCCAGGACATGGAAGCAACCTAAGTGTCCATTGACAGATGAATGGATAACGAAGATGTGGCACATATATACAATGGAATATTACTCAGCCATAAAGAGAAATTAAATTATTCGTAGTAAGGTGGATAGACCTAGAGTCTGTCATACAGAGTAAAGTAAGTCAGAAAGAAAAACAAATATTGTATGCTAACACATATATAGGGAATCTAAAAAAAAAAAAAAAAGGTTCTGAAGAACCTGGGGACAGGACAGGAATAAAGAAGCAGATGTAAAGAATGGACTTGAGGACACAGGGAGGGGGAAGGGTAAGCTGGGACGAAGTGAGAGAGTGGCATGGACATATATACACTACCAGATGTAAAATAAATAGCTAATGGGAAGCATCCACATAGCACAGGGAGATCAGCTCAGTGCTTTGTGACCACCTAGAGGGGTGGGATAGGGCAGGTGGGAGGGAGATGCAAGAGGGAAGAGATATTGGGATATATGTATATGTATATGTATAGCTGATTCACTTTGTTATAAAGCAGAAACTAACACACCATTGTAAAGCAATTATACTCCAATAAACATGTTAAAAAAATAAATAAATAAAATAAAATCATAGGAAAGTTTTGTGGTGCTTTTACTTGCCTTTGCTCAACCTCTCACCATGGTGGTAGATGTGTTGGTTTTAAAGTGGAAGCAGCTTGTATTATCAGGGAAACCCACTGAATCCAGAGGAAACAAAGCAGAGCTATGTGCAAATTATTGTGTTTATCTGTTCTAACCTGTCTGGGAGCTACCTGAAGGACTAGTGCAAGGCACTTATCTCTATTGCCTAACTGGAAGTCAAGTGGTGGGCATTGCTCAAAAATTCTGCAAGGTGAACTAACAATCCTCATGTGCCTGGGACAAAAGATTATAGTCAATAAAACAATAGACCACCTAAGACCAAAGAGCAAAAGCTGAGAGAGTTTCTTTGGGAAACTAGAACAATCAAAAACATCATCTATATAGGGAAATTTACAAATATGTGCATATGCCCAGGCTATGATACATGGTCAGAGAATGCTTGAGAAAATCCTCAACTTTCATTTTGGGCTGATCCATAGACTTGTGCAAGCCTGGGTAAGTGTGGAATGAAAGCCCTGGCACAGAACCAATATGCAAGGACTAGCTCCTTTTTTATGGCTTCTAGCATTCAACGATATCTCTGTCAAACTCTAGCTGAACACAATCTGGAGAGCAGAATTGGCAGCTGTACATGGCATAAATGCAGTATTTCAGTGAATAGTTTGGGGTCACTGGACAGGTAAACTACTATAGCATTCAAGAATTGAAAAATCAGCAGACCCTGGGGAAAGGAGAGAATGATTTCCAGAATTACCATATTATAAGATTTAAATACCCAATTTTCAACAACAACAAAAAATTTACAAGGCTTACAACAAAACAGGGAATAATGGTCCATTCTAAGGAACAAAGTAATTTGACAGAAACCCATCCCTACAGAAGGTAAGACTTACCAGGAAAAATCTTTGAAACAAATGTTTTTAAAATGCTCAAATGACTAAAGGGAGACATGGGTAAAGAACTAAGAGAAATCAGGAAAATGACATATGAACAAAATCAAAATACCAATCTAGACGTAGAAATTACAAAAAAGAAACAAACAAATTTTGGAGCTGAAAGGTACAATAACTAAACGAAAAATTCACTAGAGGGATTCAATATCAAATTTGAGCAGGTAGAAGAAAGAACCAATGAACTTGTAGATAGGACAATTGAAATGATTGATTCAGGATCAGAAAGAAAAGTGAACAGAGCCTCGGAGATATGTTGGAGACCATTAAGAGGACCAACATGCTCATTGTGGGAATGAATACCAGAAGGAGATGAGACAAATCAAAGGGTAGAAAGTGTATTTGAAGAAATAATGGCTGAAAAGTCCCCCAAATTGATGAAAGATATGAATCTACACATCCAAGAGGCTCAATGAACTCTAAACAGGATAAACTCGGAGACTCACCCAGAAATACATTATAATCAGACTTTTGAAAACCAAAGACAAAGAGAGAATCTTGAAAGCAGCAAGAGAGAAGAGACTGACTAAAGTCAAAGCATCCTCAATAAGGTATCTGTTTTGATCACAGTGGAACAAAGCTCAATTAATAACAGAAGAAAAACTGGAAATTTCACACATATGTGGAAATTAACAGTATATTCTTAAACAACTAATGGATCCAAGAAGAAATTGCAAAGGAAATTAAAACTATTTAGAGTTAAATGAAACAAAAATAAAACACAAAATTTAATGGGATGCAGAAAATGTATGCTCAGTGGAAAATTTACAACTATGAATGCCTGTATTAAAATAAAAAGGACTTCAAATTAATAACCTAATTCTATACTTTAAGGAAGAAGAAAAAGAATGAACTATATCCAAAGCAAGCAGAAGTGAGGGAAAAAATTTAGAGTGAGGTAAATAAAATAGGCAATAGAAAAGCAATAGACTCAATAAAGCCAGAAGTTGATTCCTTGAAAATATCAACAAAGTTAAAAAATCTTTAGCTAGATTGAATAAGAAAAAAAAAAAAGAGAAAGAGAGAGAAGCCACAAATAAATAAAATGAGAAATGAAAGTGGGGATGTTACTACTGACCTTAAAGAAATGAAAAAGATCATAAGAGAACACTATGAACAATTATATACCAATAAATTAGATAACTAGATAAAATATACAGATTCCTAGAAACACACAAACTACCTAAACTGACTCAGGTGAAAGGAATAGACTAAATAGTTAGAAATAGACCCACATGGAGATATTCAACTACTTATTTTCAACTAAGGTGTCAAGTAAATTCAAAGGAGAAAGGATTGTACTTTAATCTTGTGGTGCAAGAAAAATTGAATATTCACTTAAAAATTAAGCCCTTAATTCACAACATACACACACACACACAAATTCAAAATTGATTATAGAACTAAATATGAAAATTAAAAATCTTTTAGAAGAAAATGTAGGAGAAAATATGCAGAATCTTAGAGTGTAATTTTTAAGAACTGATTTTTTAAAATTAATATTTAAGACATATTTTTTAATAAAGTGCTTTTAAAAGTATTAATATGTGTAGTTATATGCATTTACTGCTTTTGATTGCTGTTGACAAGGATCTGTCTAAATAAATCAGTGTTCCAGGCTCATTTTACATATTGATAAGGAACTAGTCCATATGGCAAATCCATATGAAATGAGAAGAGAGAAGGGGAACAGAAAAACAGGAAAAGTGGCAGTCATCATAAAATTTAGTAAGATGCATTTTAAAAATAATGAATACCTTGGCTATGAATACATGTGGCTATTAAGTTTGTTTTTTGAATCCTAATATTTAATATTTATTACCTATTGAAGTTAAAACATAAACTTGTCAGTATTGAGCTGGAGTTTGAGCTGGAGAAAAAGGGAAAACCAGAATAAAAAATTTTGAATCAATAATTTCAGGAAATGATATGTATAAAGTTTTATCTGGGGTAAATATAATATGAAATATATCTAGGTTAAATATTCATCCAAATATGAGATGAATTTGGAAATGACAGAACATAAAATATTTATTATGAGTTTCTGAAAATAGAACAAAACCATATGCTTGCCTCAAACTCGAGATTTAATTTCTTGCAAACTTCCTGGTGAGAGAATTCCTGGTCTACAAAATGAAACTTTCTAAAAAATAGGGAAGGCAGATTTGTCATGAAGTTAATGAAAATGAAGCTTCAGGGCCTTACACGGGTAAAGATATTAGTAAGGTTTTGAGAAGGGTCCTAGCAATGGTTTAGGTGGCCACCTGATTAAAGAGGAAGCCCAATATTTAAAATTTAGGCTTACAGTTCTCAGAAATAGGTATAAAGAGCCTTAGAAAACAAATGAACACGTTAGGGATTTGCAAATGCTTTAGGTTTCTTTTGCTTCCTGAAAACATTTCACAGTGTCCCTCTTCTGCAATCTCAAAAAAATGTTTGTAAATTGGTTTTGCTTTGTTTCAGAGAGTGTGTGTTTTAAAGGCATTCTTTTCATTTTCCCTTGTCTAGTCCTGAAACCAAAGACTCAATGCCTTCTTGATTTTATGACCTGTTTTTGTTAACTCTTGTCTCTTGGGTCCCACTGTAATCCCCCAAATGTCGAGTAACTTGGATGCTCGAGGTGGAAGAATCTTTGTTTAAGGTTTATTTAACCTACCCAGCTCATCAGAGTTGGATAGGCATTTCTCAAACACTGTTTTCAATAAACTCAATAAAAAGGGTTATATAGCCTTTGAGCAATTAATGGTAACTTCATGCCAGCCTGCATAAGAATCCAATAGAGAACTATAATATGGCTCTGTCAGGACTTTTTACACAAGCCTCAGCCCGCCACAGTCTGAACAAATACAGGAGAATAGTTCCGAGGCTTGGGTTTATTTTGGTTCAGTTTCCTTTTTGTCTTATGAGCCTTAGCTGTGAAAATCACTTTTCCATCCAGTGTAATTCTATTGTTTCTTCCCTAATTTAGTACTTGCTTTCCTGTTGTTTTTAATGGACATAATTTACAATTTTTGTGTAATAAAGAAGTAACCTGAGATGTTCCCTAACCTCTAAAAATGCACACTTTCTCTGTTTTATTCTTAGTCATTCAAGGATCTGAATTCATGCACCACATAAGACATTCACTGGCAGAGTTTGATTTTGTTTGTTTGTTTGTTGCGGTATGTGGGCCTCTCACTGTTGTGGCCTCTCCTGTTGTGGAGCACAGGCTGTGGATGCGCAGGCTCAGCGGCCATGGCTCACGGGCCCAGCCACTCCGCGGCATGTGGGATCCTCGCGGACCGGGGCACGAACCTCTGTCCCCTGCATCGGCAGGCGGACTCTCAACCACTGCGCCACCAGGGAAGCCCCAGAGTTTGATTTTAACAAGCATATGCTTAACAATTGGGTGGTATTAAGTTAGAACATTTGAGATGTGCTGTAAAGAAAGGATGCATGGTATTCCCTGCATGAGAGCCTAAATGAAGGATCACATAATAACCACAGATTCCAAACCCTGGATCCCTCACATGGGTAAGTTTTAAGAGATCTTACTACCCAAAGGTTTTTGGTCTATGTACTGAAACATGTTCTTTAAAACGTATGTCAAAAAATCTTCAGATTTGGGGGTGTGGGGGTAGTGAAGGGGCTTTGAAGATGTGAGATTGCATCTACAGTGGGAAGAAAAAGATGTTATTTTAAGTGGCTTTTACAGAATTTTTGACAAGTGGATAATTCTCTTCTTTATGAACACATCCTAATAGATGTTTGATTATGGATATGAACTTGAATGAACTAAAGCTGGGCAAAGAGGACACTTCAGCAGAAAAAGTTAAAAGGAGTTTCTTTTATGAGGAGAGCAGGGAATAGAAGAGAAAGAAGGGAAAATGAGGGCACTAGTGGAAAAGGTGGGTGAAATCTCAGTCAGTGAGAAATTTCTAGAGGTGGAAGAGACTAAAGGACTTTCGAGAAGTTTGCCTAGTGCTCATAATTTACTTCTTTATTTCATGGCAATGTAATTCATCATCTAAAAACATTCAGTAAAGGCTGTGTGAGTGATAGTTCAAATAATGAAGGACAAGAGGCTGTTTTTATAACTGAGTCAACATGGTGGTGAAGAAAACAATGTATCTTCTAAAGGCAAAATGGAATCCAGATGAAATTCAGCAAAACTAGAAAATAGAGTAAGAGATGGAAATAAGATTACATGTATTTAGAAATTCAACAACAACTTGGAAGTGAAGTGATACCAGAAAATGAGACAGAGAATAATCAATTTTATTTAAATATCAAAAAAGAAGATAATACAATTAATCAAAACGTTTGTGTACAATTACATCAGTCAAGATAATGTATGCTAGTTGTTTTAACAAATGACTCCACTTTTAGGTGATCAGTACAATAGAAAGTCTATATTTTACTTTCACCGCAGTTCAGTGTGGACTGAGAGGCTCTTTTGGGTGGTTCTCCTCCAATCAGTGACTCGAGGATCCTTCCATTAGGTGTTTCAGCCATGTCAGCATCTTGAACTTTCAGCCATGTGAGTGGGACATGGAGAGACTCAAGTATTACATAGAACATACTATGAATAGGTCTGGAAGGTCACACATCCGTACTACTTATATTCCATTGGCCAGACCCCATCATATGGTGCTAAACTAACTGCAGGTGAAGCTGGGAAACCTTGTCTTGTCCACGGTGGTCTTGGTGTGTTTCTGGCCAGTCTCTGCCACAGTTATGTTTTTTTTTTCTATTTCTGTAATCAGTTGAAGTTAGAAAAGTTGCAGGGGTGGGTGTTGGCTTGCGTTTGGGAATAGAACAAGCTAAAAACTCTACTTGTTAACAATTTCTTCAAAATCATACCTTACGTTTTGGCTTTCAAATCTCTAGATTAGGATCAATAGAGCTTAAGACAAGTTTTAGTTGATCCCTAGAGAAACCCATTTTGGCACCTAAATATAGGTATCAATTCACTTTTAAAAATATAAATATATATTTTAAAATCCACTTATAAAAATGCGAGGGGTTGGCATTTTGCATACTTTTCACGAAAGGACAGATTTAAGGATTGCAGACCTAGTGTCTGTGTCTCGGCTATGTGACTCTGCCATTGTGCCCCCAAAGCAGCTATAGACAGTTTGAAACAAATAGATTCAGTAAAATTTATTTACAAAACAGGCGTCTGGTCTGAGGGTCATAGTTTGTCAACCCCTGTTTTAAATAATTTCTCACCTAAAGGAAGAAACAAAGAAATAGTTAATTTTGTATATATATTGTAAATTAATGCAAATCAAATTCCTATAAATCATATTTTTAAAAGACTGTTGAAAGTTGTATAATCTGTTTTCTAAATGATAAGTCCCTTATTTAGTAAATAATTACCCTTTGAGTTATTTTTGGTTTAAATATATCTTATATTGTGTATATTTGCTATTATTTGAACCATTATTTAATGGTACTTATGTTTGAACTCTTTGTTAAAGCCGTAAATCTTTTTATAAGTGTGATGCATAGTCTGCTTTTTCAATATATAGATTTATTTATATTAAAGTCAGGGAACATCCATATAACAAATTCAAATTTTTTTCTCAGTGAAAATGATAGATATTTTGAGGAACCCCTAGAAGGCAGGCCTGAATGGTTTCTCTAGTATGGGTAAGCATTTGGAAGACTTCATTGCTCTAAATACCACTGGGGCCACTTGTAAGCCAGAAAATAAGTGGGACACGATTGCCACGTTGAAGTTGGTGCAAATGTCAATCATTTTAGTAGGCTTAGAGTCAATAATACAGTGGTAGTTAAGGCAAGACATGGGAAGTTCCACAATCAGAGGGCCATATTTTCTGCTTTGTTCACTTCCTTTCAGACCAGCTGACTTTAGATTAGGTTTATCTCTTCTGTAGTACCTAGAAGAAAACTGTAAGAAATAGACAACAAATTCCAGTATTCCGAATTTTCCTACTATTCCTCACAACACTAAAGATTCAAAGGCGATTTACTATCCCAAGGTATTTCAATAAGTTTGCTTAATTAAGAGTTAACTGCTTCATAATGACCACCAACTTTCCAGCCTGGAAGAGTTAAGTTCTCAATTCTATATCCTCCACCCCAACAATTCCTTGTTTTAGAATCTCTTAATTGTACCAACAACCCACATTCCACCTACAAATTACTTATCACTTAGAGTGCTTTTGGTTGTAAGTAATCGAAAACTTGTCTAAAATGGCTTAAAGCCTGGACAGTTTTTTCCTCATATAAGAAGCATTCCAGAGAGAGGTGGTAGCTTTTCTAAGATTAACTTCTGTTTTTTCTTAAGGTACTTGAATGTCCAAAGCAAATCTAAGCAGCACGGTCTCAAATTACAATATCAAAAAAGAATTTGTGGGAAGATTTTTTTTTTTCCCTTGGACACCTCATTTTTATTAGAAGGAATATCTTCCTAAGAGGCCAGCCAGGTCACCTGTGACATTTCAGTGGCAGTTATTGAGTCATTTGTCCATCCCCAGATGAAAGAGGAGAGGCAGGGAAAATAAGTACTTGGCACTTCCAGTTTCTAAATGAAAAGGTAAGATCTAGCAGCAAAGAAAGAGAGGCTGGGCTGTGAATTGCTTTGGGGCAAATAGATAAGTGTCTGTCACAACTCTAAAGCAAATAACCATCAAGTGGTATTTTGGTTTCCGGGAGGAACTTGTGAACAGGTAAAATTTTACCTAACAATTGCCTCAAATCTGGTATGCTGCCTGCAGCTGACTGCCAGTAAGAATCCCCATCGTGTGTTAGAGAAGGAACTGAACACCTAATTCCTGGCATTCCCCTAGCTGGTTGCGTATCTCCCTGTCCATGGTGCTGGCAAAATACACTGCTGCACAGCTGTGATTTATAGCATTGGCTCTATCGGATATGTTGATTTATTGATCATGATTTTTTGGAAAATGCTTAAGAATGCTTTCCCGGAAGAAACATGCTTGAATAGGACAGTAAGAGGCCACGGCTTAGGTCAGTGTAGTGGAATTTGTCAATCTTGGATCCTTTTGTTAGTAAATCCTTCTGTCCTCTAGGCGATCCCCAATTATGTATAGTTTTGGTACAAGATAGTGTCTGCCCTCAGTCAGAAATCTGAAGGAATCATATCATCACTGTCCCCATCTTGGTCCATCAGGGGTCACTTAAGGTGATTTAGGCTCAGTCTATCAAGCTCTATCTCATGTGAATTTGAATCTTTAGTGAATGACACAAGAACACGGGGATGGTGAGATGTGATACTTATTGCAGCGTCTTCTGTGAAACCAGTGGAATTTACGTGCACTTGCTGTGGTTCCTGTTTCCAGCCTTTTTTTCCTGCTCATTTTCTAAAACTTATTGTCCAGTCTTTTGTTAATTTTGTGAGCGCTAAATTATATTTTTAATAAATTAAGGTCCATTAAGATCTCACTAAAATTAGGTGAGGCAGATTTCTGTGCTTGCATTTAGCCGCCTGAACTAGGGGCTATGATGGTACCCAGCACCAGCCCCCATACTGCAGCTCCATGATGGTTATAATATCTTGCTCTATTGTGCGTGCCTGAGGCTTCAGCAATGCCTGTGGCTTAGACTTGTGCTTGTGTCTGTTCTGAGTTTATTTCCCCTACTTCTAGGTAGAGTTGAGTAAGGAAAATGACAAGAGAGAAATTGAGTAAGGGTACCATAAGAGGTTTGTTTGGATAAATTATGTGAGTTTTTGCTGTCTTTAACTTAATGTGCTGGTAGCTCCCAAAACATTCCTTTTAATAACTTCTGGTACAATATTAGTAGCTTGAGTTGCCTGAATGCATCCGAGACTAAACTTTAACCACCTTTTAGAATCTAACTACTGACTCCCATGCCCTCCTAGATTAGGGGTTCTCAGAGCCTGGCTGAGCACCTGCATGGGGACAACATGTCTCAAGAGCTTAAAACAGAGCATTTGAGATCAAGATCTCTGGGGCCTTGCTCCTTATCTCCTAGCTTGAAGGATAACTTTCCTGCCTCATTCTCTGAGTACACTGGCATCTTATACATAATGCAGCCCAGGCTTCCAGTTTATTTTTTTCTCTAACCATTTTCACCAGAGAAGCCTAGTCCTCATGACTAGGCTCTTCTGCTTTTTCCATAATTGACAAGTAATTCACGATGCATATAAATAAATATGCCTAATATTTTCTTGGCATTTTTTAATGTACAAAATGCAGAACAGTACTATATTTGATTCTCACAGGAGCGTGGAAGTAGGGAAAGGGATTAATATCTCTCAGCTTATTATTTTCTTTTTCGAGAAGATAAAATATTTCAGAGCACTTGAGTGATTGTCCGAGATTGCTGAAATAATAAGCAGATCCAGGATTCAAACCCAGGTCTGGCTTCAAATGTCAACGTTCTATGTTCTAAGAGAATAATTGTTTGTGGAAGATGAAGAGGTAACTTTTAATAACTGGATCAGAAATATAGATTTTGTCCCTTTCAGTCAAAGTTTGACCCTCAATATTAATTATACTCTGAGGACTGGTAACTGACAGCTGGAAGAGGCTACAAAGAAGGAGTTCTGGAAAACCATGTTGTTGGGGAGACAGGAAAGCTAGTTCATAGCTGCCAAAAAGGTAAATATATCTTATAAACTCATATTCATATTACGAAATGTATAATTTACACCAGAACCAGAAAGGATTATTAGAGAAAGAGACCTAATGGCATATAGTCTAATTTCTGTATTCTATAAGAGGAGAAACAGTTTCAGGCACTGTGTAAGAAATTTCTCGCATGTTAGTTTATTTGAATTTAGTCCTATTTAAGCCACCTAATGGGAAAGATTTTTAAAAAGCCAATTTAAAATTTACAAAGTAAAAAATTGAGACTCAGAGAAGTTTAATGATGTGTTCAATACTACTAGATCTATTAAGAGGCAGAGAGGAAACTAAAGCTATTATCTACAGATTCTGGACTATGCTTTTGCCAGAATCTATAGAATCCATTTTGAAATCATCATCAATTCACTGTTTTCGAAGGGAGTGAAAGGATAGTTAATTTTTCTTACAAAAAGGCCCAGTTCTGGCAAGATAAATCGATCAAATACTTTATTAGATTCATTTAAGGATCATAATTCAAAGAAAACCAAAAGCACAAATGTTTTATTTTGCAAATGAACTCTAAGAACAAAATATTGAGTCTAGAACAATTTGGTTCATAAATAGTTCAGAGTTCTTTAACACTTAGGATTAATTCTGGGTAATAAAGTTCAGTAAATAGTATGCAATTAATAGATTAGTGAAGCTGGGACATGGGTACAAAATGTTACAGTGCATGGAGGATATGGATACTTCAAAGAGAGCACAATTCTGGCAAGTAGAATAGTTAGTAAAAGCAACAGGAAAATATATAAACAGTGGTCCATTAGTCATATTAAGATAGAAAGTAAACCAAATAGGCTTATTGATGTGGTAATGAACAGTGCACTGGAACAAAGATAAAATATTTGTTCAGAGAAAAGGATACAGGAAAAGACCAGAGAGTTATTATATTTTAAGCAGAAACTTTAAAAAGAAAAAAATGAAAATTCACAGGGGATACTGAACAATCTCAAATGATAATAAAGTAGTAGATAAAATACATGAAGTAATACAAGTATAATATACATCTATAATATATTATACTTGGCATTTCAGGTTAGATTTGAAAATTTTTATTTAAACCTTTTTTATAATATAAATGTGGATTTTAATACAAAAGTTAACTCAAGGACAGTTCAGCTTACATATATAAAATAAAGCTTTGTATGAAATACAAAGTAATTCTTTTTTTTTTTTTTTTTCCGGCGGTACACGGGCCTCTCACTGTTGTGGCCTCTCCCATTGCGGAGCACAGGCTCCTGACATGCAGGCTCAGCGGCCATGGCTCACGGGCCCAGCCGCTCCGCAGCGTGTGGGATCTTCCCGGACCGGGGCACGAACCCGTGTCAACTGCACCAGCAGGAGGACTCTCAACCACTGTGCCACCAGGGAAGCCCCAAAGTAGTTCTTAAAGCACAGGTTTGTGGTACATCTTTTTTTTCAGAAAAAATATTTTTTGGCAAAGATTATGTACCAAACTCTGTTAACAACACTACAAGGCAAGTAGTACATTATTACCTTGTTTTAAAGGTGAAAAGAATAAGGGACAGAGAGGTTAAGCAATTTGCCGAAGGTTACAAAGTTATTAAGTTTGAGGGTAGGAATCCAATACATTTTGCTAAGACATAAATCTTGTACTGGGTCTTATGTTGTTGGCTCTGTAGCAGAAAACTCCGGACAAGGATTGGAGGATATGCATAAGCAGTTATATAATTCTTTTTTTCTCTTTTTTAAATTGAAGTATAGTTGATTTACAATGTTATAATTTCTTTTGTACAGCAAAACGATTCAGTTATATATATATATATATACATTCTTTTTCACATTCTTTTCCTTTCTGGTTTATTACAGGATACTGAATGTATTGTCCCTGTGCTATACAGTAGGATCTTGTTGTTTATCCATTCTGTATGTAATAGTTTTCATTTGCTAGTCCCAAACTCCCAATCCATCCCTCCCCAACTCCCCTTTCCCCTTGGCAACCACAGGACTGTTCTTTATGTCTGTGAGTCTGTTTCTGTTTCATAGATAAGTTCATTTGTGTCATATTTTAGATTCCACAGCAGTTATACAATTCTTATAAATCACTCCACATTCAATTTTATTAGGATTTCTTCATTATAATATGAGTGCAATGAATGAAATGGCTCCTACTTATTAGAAGTTCTTATTAGGGACATTAAATATCATTAAGGTATCATCCTAGAAAAACAAAAGAAACAAATAATAATAAACAAATAATAGTCAACAAATTTAGATGGAATTTAACAGTTTATTGACAAATGTACAAAATAATAAATTAAATAGTTGTTACTAGATTTAAGAGATCAATTTATTTAAATCCAGTAGATATTACAAAAAGAGAGTTCTATGAAATACATGACTTATTTTGAAAATATGTATTTTAAAAATTAGGTTCAAAGATTAAAAACACTGAGGAAATTCATTAATCAAGAAGAAATGAATAAGTTTGAAAATAGCTAGCTACAAAAGTACACTAGAACCAAACATCTTTGTAAATTAATCTTATACAAACTTTAAAAAACAGAACCTCATTCAGAACCTGAAAATTTAAGAATACAGAGAATTAAGGAAGAAAGGACTCTCTGAACACTTTTTGCCTGCACAGTGTACAAATGACATCCACAGGTAGCAATCACAACACAAAAAAGACCAATCTCAACTATAAATATATAAGCGAATATCTTTTAGAGGATATCTGTGAATAGACTCTGAAGAATGTTAATATGAATAAATGAGGTTTGTATCAGGAAAAGAAATGTAGTTTGAAATTAGAAAATATACTAACATACAATTCAGCACGTTAATATGACAAAGGAATAAAATAATAATTTCTATAGATGCTGATAATACATGATAAACTTTAAAATCAATATGTGATTAATCAGTAAGACTTAAAAGTAGACTAAATAATCGCTTCTGTAATAAGACAAAAAAATGTCTTATAGCAAGAATCAGCTTGAAATCTTCCATCTGAAGTCAAGACCAAGACAAAAAGGCCCACTGTGATCACTATTACTTAAAATTGTTCTGAAAGTATGAATCAATGCAATTAGTTCACAAAGATTATCACCTCTGTGCTTTGTGACCACCTAGAGGGGTGGGATAGGGAGGGTGGGAGGGAGGGTGATGCAAGAGGGAAGAGATACTGGAACATATGTATATGTATAACTGATTCACTTTGTTGTAAAGGAGAAACTAACACACTATTGTAATACAGTTATACTCCAATAAAGATGTTAAAAAAAGAAATATAAAATTTTTAAAGGAGCAGGCAATATACTTTTGATGATATTTTATACTTCTAAGTAAAAACAAGCATCTGAAAACATAAAAACACAGACAAATATGTATGGTTGCTGGTTAAAAAACAGTCATATGTAGGACTTCTTTTAATTAGGAAGAAAGGGAGAAAGGATTTTGAGAAGAGAATAGCATTTCCTACCAGAAATAATAGAATTTAACTCCTTCCTTCCTTGTTCCTAACTGGCCAACAACTCCAAGAACTCATTCCACAGAAATAACAGATAAAATATATTTATAAAATACAAATATAAGTGAGACCACAACATCATAACAGATTGCTATACTTTTAAAATATATTTTAAGTAAAAAAAAAAAAAGCAGTCATATATAAACCAAAAATCAGCTTAAAAGTATAAGTGAAGATGAGCTTCTACTCACAGGAGCAAAGATATATGCATAATATCTCAGAAAAAATTAAAAAAACAAGAAATGTCTAAGTGTTATTAAAATAAAACTTTAAAAAATGCTACCTAGGGACTTTAATCCAGAAGATTTTAATAAAAGAGAACAAATATCCTATTCATGGAAATAAACACTCAATATTGTGATGAAATCAATCTCTTTAATTGATACAATATTAATTACAAATCCAATAGCATCTCTTGAAAAATACTCAATTCAAAATATGTGAAAATAACCATTAGAGAGAATGTTGAGAATTTTGACATAATGAGTCCTCCAGTTGTTAAAATGTATGTTACAGCTACATCAATTGAAATAATTTATTATTTAACATTAACTGACAGTTGATTTCCTCTTCTATTTATAATTTACATAACCTTCTCATTTGTTTCTTTCTTCAAACTATGGTATCTGCAGGCTGGTATCTTTCATATATACACCAAAAAATCTGTTTCCTGAATGCATTAGAGAAAGACTAACATTGGGGTCCATTTTACAGATATCATACAGATTGTATGCCTTGTGTTGTCGCCTACATCAAGGAGTAGAATTTAATTTATTTGAGTTAAATTTTTTAGTTAAAATCCCTTTTCAATTATTCTTCTCAGGAATAACATTCTCACCACCATGATTACATTTCAGTTGTTTCAGAAACTCTTTAATCACCAACAGCATATATTTGACTCTGAAATCTTTATGAATTACTGAACTGACCCACTATATTGCTTTACAGCCATAATAAATAGGATTCCATATAAGAGTACAAGGAAAAATAAAGAAGACAGGCATCTCAAAATCTCAACCAAGCACCATGTTGCTTAGAATTTTATTACATTAAGAATTTGTTGGTAACTCATGTGACTGAATTGCCAAAGTAGTAGTGGTTCCTTCAGAAGCCAGTGCCCTTTGGTTCCATCTCTAGTCTTCCATCGTTATAGGATTCAGCTGATTTCTCTTCCTTTATCCCTCTCCATGTGTCTTGATTTCTGTTCTTATTATACCAGCTGGTTAACTCTTTACCTAGAGGGTAACTCCATTTGAGAGCTAATGGCCCCATTAATCTCCACAATCCCTACTGTACAGAGCTTTTTTACAAAACCCTTCTAACTCTAGATTGACTACTTGCGGCAGGTTCTACGTAATTGGAAAATATCTGTGAGAAAAACGGTGGAATCTGGCAGGCTTATTCTCTTCAAGAAAACATGAAAAATTCTGTCTCAGGGAAGAATATTGAGGATAACAGTTGTTGGAATGAGAACCATGGAAATCAACATCTTGCAGTAATTTCTATCAATTATGTATTATACTTGTATTCCTCCTAAATTTATTCCTCAAGAATATCATTTTATTTTAGGAATCCCTTGCTATCAACCTCATATACAGCATAAAAAATTGGAAGTTTTGAGGGAGCTTCAAAATGGCGGAAGAGTAAGATGTGGAGATCACCTTCCTCTCCACAAATACGTCACAAATACATCTACATGTGGAACAACTCCTATAGAACACCTACTGAACGCTGGCAGAAGACCTCAGACCTCCCAAAAGGCAAGAAACTCCCCACGTACCTGGGTAGGACAAAAGAAAAAAAGAAAAAAGAGAGACAAAAGAATAGGGACGGGACATGCATCAGTGGGAGGGAGCTGTGAAGGAGGAAAGGTTTCCACACACTAGAAGCCCCTTTGTGGGAGGAGACTGTGGGTGGCAGAGGGGGAGCTTCGGAGCCGCGGAGGAGAGCGCGGTAACAGGTATGCAGAGGGCAAAGTAGAGAGATTCCCGCACAGAGGATGGGTGCCAACCAGCACTCACCAGCCCGAGGGGCTTGTCTGCTCACCCGCTGGGGCGGGCGGGGCTGGGAGCTGAGGCTCAGGCTTTGGTCGGATTGCAGGGAAAGGTCTGGAGTTGGCAGAGTGAAAACAGCCTGAAGGGGTTAGTGCACCACGGCCAGCCGGGAGGGAGTCCGGGAAAAAGTCTGGACCTGCCGTAGAGGCAAGAGACTTTTTCTTCCCTCTTTGTTTCCTGGTGTGTGAGGAGAGTGGATTAAGAGCGCTGCTTAAAGGAGCTCCAGAGATGGGCGCGAGCCACGGCTATCAGAGCGGACCCCATAGACGGGCATGAAACGCTAAAGCTGCTGCTGCTGCCACCAAGAAGCCTGTGTGAGAGCACAGGTCACTCTCCACACCTCCCTTCAACCTGCAGCTGGCCACTGCCAGGGTCCCATGATCCAGGGACAACCTCCCTGGGAAAATACACAGTGCGCCTCAGGCTGGTGCAATGTCATGCCAGCATCTGCTGCCCCAGGCTCGCCCTGCACTCTGTGCCCCTCCCTCTCCCCAACTCCCCCCCCCCCCTCCTGAGTGAGCCAGAGCTCCCAACTCAGCTGCTCCTTTAACCCTGTCCTGTCTGAGTGAAGAACAGTCGCCCTCAGGCGACTTACACGCAGAGGCGGGGCCAAATCCAAAGCTGAACTCCAGGAGCTGTGTGAACAAAGAAGAGAAAGGGAAATCTCTCCCAGCATCTTCAGGAGCAGAGGATTAAATCTCCACCATCAACATGATGTACCTGCATCTGTGGAATACCTGAATAGACAACGAACCCTCCGAAATTGAGAAGGTGGACTTTGGGAGCAACAATATATATATATTTTTTCCCTTTTACTCTTTTGGTGAGTGTGTATGTGTATGATTCTGTGTGTGATTTTGTCTGTATAGATTTGCTTTTACCATTTGTCCTAGGGTTCTGTATGTCCATTTTATTTTTTTTTACTTAAAAAACTTTTTTTTTCTAAATAATTATTTTTTATTTTACTAACTTCATTTTATTTTATTTTATTTTACTTTATTTTATTTCATTTTATTTTATCTTCTTCTTTCTTTCATTCTTTTTTTTTCCCTCCTTTTTATTCTGAGCTGTGTGGAGGACAGGCTCTTGGTGCTCCAGCCAGGCATCAGGGCTATGCCACTGAGGTGGGAGAGCCAAGTTCAGGACACTGGTACACAAGAGAACTCTTGCTCCACGGAATATGAAACAGTGAAAACTGCCCAGAGATCTCCATCTCAACGCAAGACCCAGCTCCACTCAATGACAAGCAAGCTATAGCGCTGGACACACCATGCCAAACAACTAGAAAGACAGGAACACTACCCCATCCATTAGCACAGAGGCTGCCTAAAATCACAATAAGTCCACAGCCACCCCAAAACACACCACCAAACGTGGACCTGCCCGCCAGAAAGACAAGGTCCAGCCTCATCCAGCAGAACACAGGAACTAGTCCCCTCCACCAGGAAGCCTACACAACCCACTGAACCAACCTTAGCCACTGAGGACAGACACCAAAAACAAGGGAAACTATGAACCTGCAGCCTATGAAAAGGAGACCCCAAACACAGTAAGTAACACAAAATGAGAAGACAGAGAAACACACAGCAGATGAAGGAGCAAGGCAAAAATCCACCAGACATAACAAATGAAGAGGAAATAGACAGTCTACCTGAAAAAGAATTCAGAATAATGACATTAAACATGACCCAACATCTTGGAAATAGAATGGAGAAAATACGAGAAACGTTTAACAAGGACCTAGAAGAACTAAAGAGCAAACAAACAGTGATGAACAACAAATAAATGAAATTAAAAATACTCTACAAGGGACCAATAACAGAATAACTGAGGCAGAAGAATGGATAAGTGACCTGAAAGGTAAATAGTGGAAATAACTATTGTAGAGCAGTATAAAAAAAAAAAAAAAAAAAGAATGAAAAGAATTGAGGACAGTCTCAGAGACCACTGGGACAACATTAAATGCAACAACATTTGAATTATTGGGGCCCCAGAAGAAGAAGAGAAAAAGAAAGGGACTGAGAAAATATCTGAATAGATTATAGTTTAAAACTTCCCCAGTATGGGAAAGGAAATAGTTACTCAAGTCCAGGAAGCACAGAGAGTCACATACAGGATAAATCCAAGGAGAAACATGCCAAGACACATATTAATGAAACTATCAAAACTTAAGTACAAAGAATAAACACTAAAAGCAGCAAGGGAAAAAAAAAACAATTAACACATAAGAGAATCCCCATAAGGTTAACAGCTGATCTTTCAGCAGAAACTCTGCAAGCCAGAAGGGAGTGGCAGGACATATTTAGAGTGATGAAAGAGAAAAACCTACAACCAAGATTACTCTACCCAGCAAGGATCTCATTCAGATTTGAAAGAGAAATTTAAAACGTTACAGACAAGCAAAAGCTAAGAGAATTCAGCACCACAAAACCAGCTTTACAACATATGCCAAAGGAACTTCTCTAGGCAGGAAACACAAGAGAAGGAAAAGACCTACAATAACAAACCCAAAACGACTAAGAAAATGGTAATAGGAGCATACCTATCGATAATTACCTTAAATGTAAATGGATTAAATGCTCCAACCAAAAGACATAGACTGGCTGAATGGATACAAAACAAGACCCATATATATATGCTGTCTACAAGAGACCCACTTCAGACCTAGGGACACATACAGACTGAAAGTGAGGGGATGGAAAAAGATATTCCATGCAAATGGAAATCAAAAGAAAGCTGGAGTAGCAGTTCTCATATCAGACAAAATAGACTTTAAAACAAAGACTATTACAAGAGACAAAGAAGGACACTACATAATGATCAAGATATCAATCCAAGAAGAAGATATAACAATTGTAGGGCTTCCCTGGTGGCACAGTGGTTCAGAATCCGCCTGCCAATGCAGGGGACGCGGGTTCGTGCCCCAGTCTGGGAAGATCTCACATGCCGCGGAGCGGCTGGGCCCATGAGCAATGGCCGCTGGGCCTGCGTGTCCGGAGCCTGTGCTCTGCCAACGGGAGAGGCCATAATAGTGAGAGGCCCACATACCCCCCAAAAAACAAACAAAAAACAATTGTAAATATTTATGCACACAACATAGGAGCACCTCAGTACATAAGACAAATACTAACAGCCATAAAAGGGGAAATCGACAGTAACACAATCATAGTAGGGGTCTTTAACTCCCCACTTTCACCAATAGACAGATCATCCAAAATGAAAGTAAATAAGGAAACACAAGCTTTAAATGATACATTAAACAAGATGGACTTAATTGATATTTATAGGACATTCCATCCAGAAACAACAGAATACACATTCATCTCAAGTGCACATGGAACATTCTCCAGGATAGATCATATCTTGGGTCACAGATCATGCCTTGGTAAATTTAAGAAAATTGAAATCATATCAAGTATCTTTTCCAACCACAACGCTATGAGACTAGATATCAATTATAGGAAAAAAACCTGTAAGAAATACAAACACACAGAAGCTAAACAACACAGTACTTAATAACCAAGAGATCCCTGAAGAAATCCAGAGGTAAATCAAAAAATACCTACAAACAAATGACAATGAAAACACAATGACCCAAAACCTATGGGATGCAGCAAAAGCAGTTCTAAGAGGGAAGTTTATACCTATACATGCCAACCTTAAGAAACAAGAAACATCTCAAATACAGAACCTAACCTTACACCCAAAGCAATTAGAGAAAGAAGAACAAAAAAACCCCCAAAGTTAGCAGAAGGAAAGGAATCATAAAGGTCAGATCAGAAATAAATGAAAAAGAAATGAAGAAAACAATAGCAAAGATCAATAAAACTAAAACCTGGTTCTTTGAGAAGATAAACAAAATTGATAAACCATTAGCTAGACTTATCAAGAAAAAAAGGGAGAAGACTGAAATCAATAGAATTAGAAATGAAAAAGGAGAAGTAACAACTGACACTGCAGAAATACAAAGGATCATGAGAGATTTCTACAAGCAAGTATATGCCAATAAAATGGACAACCTGGAAGAAATGGACAAATGCTTAGAAATGCACAAGCTTCTGAGAAGAAACCAGGAAGAAATAGAAAGTATGAACATACTGATCACAAGCACTGAACTTGAAACTGTGCTTAAATGTCTTCCAACAAACAAAAGCCCAGGACCAGATGGCTTCACAGGCGAATTCTATCAAACATTTAGAGAAGAGCTAACACCTATCCTTCTCAAACTCTTCCAAAGTTTAGCAGAGGGAGGAACACTCCCAAACTCATTCTACGAGGCCACCATCACTCTGATACCAAAACCAGACAAAATGTCACAAAGAAAGAAAACTAAAGAATATCACTGATGAATATAAATGCAAAAATCCTCAACATAACACTAGCAAACAGAATCCAACAGCACACTAACAGGATCATACACTATGATCAAGTGGGTTTTATCCCAGGAATGCAAGGGTTCTTCAATGCATGCAAATCAATCAACATGATACACCATATTTACAAATTGAAGGAGAAGAACAATATGATCATTTCAATAGATGCAGAGAAAGCTTTTGACAAAATTCAACACCAATTTATGATAAAAACTCTCCAAAAAGTAGCCATAGAGGGAACTTTCGTCACCATAATAAAGGCCATATACAACAAACCCACAGCCAATGTTGTCCTTAATGGTGAAAAATGGAAACCATTTCCATTAAGATAAGGAACAAAACAAGGTTGCTCACTCTCACCACTATTATTCCACATAGTTTTGGAAGTTTTAGCCACAGCAATCAGAGAAGAAAAAGAAATAAAAGGAATCCAAATTGGAAAAGAAGAAGTAAAGCTGTCACTGTTTGCAGATGACATGATACCATACATAGAGAATCCTAAAGATGCTGCCAGAAAACTACTAGATCTAATCAATGAAGTTGGTAAAGTGTCAGGATACAAAATTAATGCACAGAAATCTCTTGCATTCCTATATACTAATGATGAAACATCTGAAAGTGAAATTCAGAAAACACTCCCATTTACCATTGCAACAAAAAAAATAAAATATCTAGGAATAAACCTACCTAAGGAGACAAAAGACCTGTATGCAGAAAATTATAAGACACAGATGAAAGAAATTAAAGATGATACAAATAGATGGAGAGATATACCATGTTCTTGGATTGGAAGAATCAACATTGTGACAATGACTGTACTACCCAAAGCGATCTACAAATTCAGTGCAATCCCTATCAAAATACCACTGGCATTTTTTACAGAACTAGAACAAAAAAATTCACAATTTGTGTGGAAACACAAAAGACCCCATATAGCCATATCAATCTTGAGAAAGGAAAACAGAGTTGGAGGAATCAGGCTCCAAGACTTCAGACCATACTACAAAGCTACAGTAATAAACACAGTATGGTACTGGCACAAAAACAGAAATATAGATCAATGGAACCTTATAGAAAGCCCAGAGATAAACCCACGCACATATGGTCACCTTATTTTTGATAAAAGAGGCAAGAATATACAGTGGAGAAAAGACAGTCTCTTCAATAAGTGGTGATGGGAAAACTGGGCGGCTACATGTAAAAGAATGAAATTAGAACACTCCCTAACGCCATACACAAAAATAAACTCAAAATGTATTAAAGACCTAAATGTAAAGCCAGACACCATGAAACTCTTAGAGGAAAACATAGGCAGAATACTCTATGACATAAATCACAGCAAGATCCTTTTTGACCCACCAGGTAGAGAAATGGAAATAAAAAGAAAAATAAACAAATGGAACCTAATGAAACTTTAAACTTTTGCACAGCAAAGGAAACCATAAACAAGATGAAAAGACAACCCTCAGAATGGGAGAAAATATTTTTAAAGGAAGCAACTGACAAAGGATTCATCTTCAAATCATACAAGCAACTCATACAGCTCAATGTCAAAAAAAACAAACAACTCTATCCAACAAATGGACAGAAGACGTAAATAGACATTTCTCCAAAGAAAATATACAGATTGCCAACAAACACATGAAAGGATGCTCAACATCACTAATCATTAGAGAAATGCAAATCAAAACTGCAATGAGATATCATCTCACACCTGTCAGAATGGCCATCATCAAAAAATCTACAAGCAATAAATGCTGGAGAGGGTGTGGAGAAAAGGGAACCCTCTTGCACTGTTGGTGGGATTGTAAATTGATACAGTCACTATGGGGAACAGTATGGAGGTTCATTAAAAAAAGTAAAAATAGAACTACCATACAACCCAGCAATGCCACTACTGGGCATATACCCTGAGAAAACCATAATTCAAAAAGAGTCATGTACCAAAATGTTCATTGCAGCTCTATTTACAATAGCCAGGACATGGAAGCAACCTAAGTGTCCACTGACAGATGAATGGATAAAGAAGATGTGGCATTATATACAATGGAATATTACTCAGCCATAAAAAGGAATGAAACTGAGTTATTTGTAGTGAGGTGGATGGACCTAGATTCTATCATACAGAGTGAAGTATGTCAGAAAGAGAAAAAGAAATACCATATGCTAACACATATATAGGAATCTAAAAAAAAAAGAAAAAAAAGAAAAAAAAAGAAAATGGTCAGAAGAATCTAGGGGTAAGATGGGAATAATTATGGAGATGTACTAGAGAATGGACTTGAAGATATGGGGAGGGTGAAGGGTAAGCTGAGACAAAGTGAGAGAGTGGCATGGACATATATACACTACCAAACGTAAAATATATAGCTAGTGGGAAGCAGCTGCATAGCACAGGGAGATCAGCTTGGTGCTTTGTGACCACCTAGAGGGGTGGGATAGGGAGGGTGGGGTGGAGCGAGATGCAGGAGGGAAGAGATATGGGGACATATGTATATGTATAACTGATTCACTTTGTTATAAAGCAGAAACTGACAAACCATTGTAAAGCAATTATACTCTAATAAAGATGTTAAAAAAAATTGGAAGTTTTATGACTCAGACTTTCTTCTTTGGCATCTTTGAATGAGCCTAATTTCTGTTTTCATAGACTAAGTAACTTTTGTGTCCATAAGTGAGTTAATTATAAAAGGGTAAACAGTATTTTAATTTTTATCTATCATTAATGGGATAATTTTGTATAGTCAAAAGGTACAATTAAACTTTAAATTTTTTCTATTAGACATATGTACTTTACACACATAGGGAACAACTTGGTAACATATTTCAGTATGTAAAATATGCTCATCTGTTAGACCAGCAATTCCAAATCTAGAAAATCTTCTTTCTAGTAATACTTACACATATGTGCATATATATATATATAAATGCACCTGACTCCTTGTGTAAAATAGCAGACTAGGAAAGAAATTAAATATCTATAAATAGGAATAGGTAATTGTAATCATACTGTGAAAATTTATGTAGAAGCTAAACTGAATGAAATAAATTTATAAATATTGATATAAAAACATCTTCAATAGAGAGATCTCTATATACACTTATAGCTATGAAGATATGAGTCTCTTCCACACCACACTATTAAAATGATTACATATGAGGTGTGGAAGAAGTGTGACGATAAGTAATGTGTTGAGAAATTTTTATTTTTTTATTAAAAAATATGAATTGCTAGATTTAGATTTTAATGAGAAATTAGTTATGAATTGTATATCTAGATTTTTGAGTTCTTTGTTAAAGTATAACATCTATACAGAAAGGTGCACAAACTATGTTTTCAGCTTGTTACAGTTGCACATAGCATGAATTTGCCCATGTATCCATTCCTTGTATCAGGAAATGCAACCGCAGAAATCTCTTTCATGTCCTTTCCTAGATAATACCTCTCAAATGTTAACCACTATCCTGATTTTTTTTTTTTTTTTTTGTATGCAGGCCTCTCACTGTTGTGGCCTCTCCTGTTGCGGAGCACAGGCTCCAGATGCACAGGCTCAGCAGCCATGGCTCACAGGCCCAGCCGCTCTGCGGCATGTAAGATCTTCCCGGACCGGGGCATGAACCCATGTCCACTGCATCCATCGGCAGGCAGACTCTCAACCACTGCGCCAGCAGGTAATCCCAATCCTGATTTTTAATACCACTGATTAGCTTCACGTGATTTTGAACTTCTATAAATGGGATGTTTCCATATACTTGATTTGGGTGTTTGTCTTGCATATTTGATTCTTTCACAAAAAGTTGTTGAGTCTCCATGTTGTATAATACTCAATATTATGAAAATAATACACATTATTCATTCAACTGCTAAAGGACATTTGAATCATTTCCAGTTTCTGGCCATTACAAACAGAGCTGCTGTGAATATTCTGTATGTTTCTTTTACCGAACATATGCATACATTTCTATTGGCTGTATACCTAAAAGTACAATTGCTAGGTTATAAGGTATACATTTGTTTAGCTATTATAGATCCTAAGTAAGTACTTTTCAAAGTGGTTTTTGAATTTA
Source organism: Kogia breviceps (assembly GCF_026419965.1). NCBI lineage: Eukaryota > Metazoa > Chordata > Mammalia > Artiodactyla > Physeteridae > Kogia > Kogia breviceps. The sequence goes on along the minus strand of NC_081325.1, from coordinate 46,350,552 downwards.
AACACCCATTGGCAACTTATGGGAGTTATAGTTGGTACACATTCTTTCCAATACTTGGTAAATATTTCATCTTTTTCATTTTAGCTATTCTGATATTTGTGTATATTTAATTTGGGGCTCAATTTTCATTTCTCCTATTACAAAAAATGTCAAGTACTTTTTTATTCATTTAATAACCATTTAGATAAGCACTTCCTGAAGTATGTATTCAAGTACTCTGCCCACTTTCTATTTTGATACTTCTCTTTTTCCCTAGCTATGTTGACGAATAAATATATACTTTACTAATAAAAATTTTACGTATTTATGGTATATAATATGATGGTTAGATGTGTGTATACATTGTCAAATGATTACCACAATCAAATTAATTAACCCATTCATCACCTCACATAGTTTACCGTGTGTGTGTGTGTTAGTGTGTAGTGAGTACACTTAAGATCTACTCTGTCAGTAAATTTTGATTATCCTATAGCTTATTATTAACTATAATTACCCTCATTTACATTAGATTCTGAGAATTTATGTATCTTATACTAAAATTTTGTACTCTTTGACCAAAATTTTCCCATTTTTCACACATATTGTTCACCACTGGTGAACAATATGGTTCTGTGAGTTTGACTGTTTTGGATTCAACATTAAGTGAGATTATAGACTGTCATTCTCTGTCTGACTTGCTCCATTAGCATTATGTTCTCCATGTTCATTCATGTTGTTGCAAATGGCAGTATCCCATTCTCTTTGTATGGCTGAATAATATTCCACCACACACACACACACACACACACACACACACACACACACACACACACAAACATACAGTGCACAACACTTCCCTGTTCTCCGCATACTTGTCAGCATTTATCTCCTTCATGATAATAAACATCTTAACACATGTGAGGTGATATCGTGTTTGGTTTTGATTTACATTTCCCTGAATGGTGATACTGAGCACATTTTCATGTATTTGTCAGCCATCTGAAAGTCTCTTTGGCAAAATGTCTATTCTGTTCCTTTGCCCATTGTGTTATTTGGTTTTTGCTTTTGATTTGTATGTGTTCATTATATATTTTGGATATTAACCTTGGGAAAAGAATGAGACACTAGAATGTATACTTTTTTTTTGTGGTATGCGGGCCTCTCACTGTTGTGGCCTCTCCCGTTGCGGAGCACAGGCTCCGGACGCGCAGGCCTAGCGGCCATGGCTCACGGGCTTAGTTGCTCCGCGGCATGTGGGATCTTCCCGGACCAGGGCACGAACCCGTGTCTCCTGCATCGGCAGGCGGATTCTCAACCACTGCGCCACCAGGGAAGCCCTAGAATGTATACTTTTAACTGTCAGTATCATGTTTTAGAGGAAGAGAATCTGTGTGTGGCTGACTGTGTTCCCCAAATTACTTGACTTCTCACAGGCTTATTTTCTGCAGGGCAAAGATCTTTGGAAAAATATAGTCATGATACAGTTGCCTAGATCAGATACTACTTATTTTTTCATTTTCTTCATTAAAAATAAAATCTCATTATTATTTTGTGTGCAATGTAAGCAGCCAAATTTCACAACTTTCCTTAAAGACAGAACTGGTTCTTTGCTACAGTTCTAGAAAAAAATGTGCCCCCTTCTTCTTGCATACTTCCCTCCTTCTTCTTGCTGAAAATATTGTCAAGATACCTGAAATGTTGGGTAACCATATTTTTTGCAATGGTTTAAGCTACACTTTGAGGAAACAAATATGAGGATGAATATTATAAGCTAAGTGAAGCAAAAATATGGAATTATGGATGTGGTTGACTCCATTAAATTAATTAAGCATTCTTGGACACCAACTTCTGGACTTTCTGATATGTGACACTCTTTGTTGGTCCAATATGGTCTGGTGTTTCATTTCATGCAGCCAACTGAAGTCATGCTTGGGACAACTATCTATTTTTCACTGCCAGCCTCCTCCACCCACTCAGAAGAATTATCTCATAGTGTGCTCATTGGAGAATACACAGTTATTTTATTAGTGCTAAATTAATATTTCAATGTATTGGTGTTACACTTTTATAAGAAGTGGCTCATTATTGTTTTCTTACTGCTAATAATTAAAATACCCAAGTTTGAAAGAATAATTTTGTATGCAAGGAAGGATTTGAGTTTATGTATAAAATATGATTGCTCTAACAGACTTATCATTCCTCTATACTTTTGTGAGTAGTAGATAAAGAAGTGGGTTTAGAGTTAGCAAGTAATTGACTCATGTAAAGCTAGTGATTCAGGAAAACCAATGCATATGTGCCTCTGAATAAAAGAGACAAAAAAAATAAAGCAAATTAGAAAGCATTACTAATAACAAAAACAGTTAAAATCACTGTCCTAATTGAATTTTAAATTTAACATGAAATTTAAAAGATAGATAAAAATCAATATTGAAAGAAAATACAAAGAACAAGTAGATCAATCAGTTTTCAACATGCACAATGACTCTTTAAATTGTTAATCTGCACCAGGCTATACTCATTTTAATAATTTACTGTTTCATAAAATACAGGCTTGGTGGTTTTTTGTTTGTTTGTCTGTTTTTTTTTTTTTTAGTTTGCGAAAGACATGGAATAAACTGCTTATATTTTCTGTCATTAATTTTGGATGTCTCCCACTTCTTACTTAGTGACACTAGTTTTCTTCCATCCTTCCATCTGTTGGAGAACTAAATAAAGTATGAACTGTTGTCCATTATGCTTTGTAGAAATGGCAAATGCAAACACTTAGCCTACTCTTTTCAGTGTTAAATATTGTGCTTTAAGCTTATTTTGCTTGTTTTTTAGCTTATGTATTTATTTTTAACAAATTTTAACATTTAAATTAAGCATTGTATTTTAAGTTTTAAAATGTATTGTCATTAATAGTAAAATAATGGAATAATATTTAATTTCAGATATTCTCCATCACTTCTTTGGATCTGATATTATAACAAGCAAGGAAATTATTAATTCCATGGAAGAAAAACCTTAAAAAAATACTGACTCATTCAGTCTTCAATATTTTTCAAATAGTAAAAGAAATGTATAAATAATGCTTGGGAAAATCCAAATATTATTCAGGGAAAATAATCTGCAGCTAAATACATTAAAAATATGATTGAGATGGTGATAGGTACCATGAAGACAATAAAGTAAAATCACATGATAGAAAGTATTTTGGGAGGGGCTACTTTTGATAGTGTGCCAAGGGAATGTCTGAATTGTAGCTGAGCTAAGGTCCTATATTAGTTAGGATAAATGTATAGCTCCTCTAACAAAGTCCCAGCTGAATGATAATAGTTTAAACAGTTTTTTCTCGGCCATGTAACAGTCCTTGAATTATCAGTCTACATTGTTGAGGTCAATTTTTCTTCTATCTTTTGCCCCATGCCCAAGACATTGTCTTCATCATCATGTCAATAAGCACTCAATACTACTTCTAAAAGATTTACATTTCAGGCGGAGAGAAAAAGAAAAGGTAGAAGGAACACACACCATTAAGTTGAAAAGACATCACCTTGAAGTAACTCAAATCATGTCTATTTACACCCCATTGGCTAGCACATAGTTACATAGCCACATCTGGTGCAAATGAATAAAGAAAGGATGGCTTCATTTTAGCCAGATACAAAAGTTTAGTTCCATCACTAAGGAAAGACTGGACTTTGGGCAGCAAACAGACTTTTACCTGAAATGAATGTAAGGATGAAACTCTGTTAAGATTTTGGGAGTCAGCTTTCAGGCCATTATTTCTTCAAATTATTTTTCATTCTGCACCAATCTTTGGCTTCTCTTTCTGGAAAGCTAATGAAATGATTATTAGACCTTCTGATATTAGACTCATAGGTGCTTGAGCTCTACTTATTTTTGTTCAGTTTTTTTTTCTTCTGTTGTTAAGATTGGAAAATTTCTACTGATTTATCTTTAAGTTCACTGAGTCTTTCCTATTTAATTTCCATGTCTGCTATTGAGCCCATGAAGTGAAACTTTTATCACATACATTGTGTTTTTCAGTTATAACATTTCCATTTGGCATCTGATTCTATAATATGGTTTCTATTTCTCCACTGAAAATTTTTATATTTTTATTAATTTTGAGAGTGATCAACTTTAGCTCACAGGGCAAAATAATAAACTGCAAGGCTTTGCCTGATAATTTCAACATGGGAATCATCTTGGGATTGGCATTTTAATTATTTTTTCCACTAGTGTCTGGCCAGATTTTCTCAGTTCTTTCAATGTCAAGTGATTTGGGATTATATCATGGACATTTTGTGTATTATGTTGTAAAAATCCAAGTCCTGTTAAAATTAAAATAAGATTAACTGTACATTTTTTTTCTTGTTTGTTTTAGCAGACAGTTGGCATGGTTAAGTTCAGATCAAAAGTTTTGATTTCCCTTCTGTAGGCAGTGCTTTCAAAGTCAGTTTAGGCTTCCAAGTTAATACTATGCTGTTTGAGTTTTCTTGTGATTGTTCACTCAGGGATTTGCCTAGGACTTCTGTTTTGGTGTGAACAATAATTCAGTTCTCAAAGCTTTGATCATGTTTACTGTTGTCTGTTCTATTAGTGCGCAGACTGGGCTAAGCCTGTTTTTTTTTCAGTTCAGATACAGTATTTGGGCAACCCCATCTCCCACCTCCCCAGTTTCCCAGACACTGTTTTGTTCCCTGGGGCCCCCTTTTCCCAGTCTCCTGATATGGGAGCCAGAATTTCTCTCAGGGTTTAGCCTTTTGTTCTAGTGAACAATTTTGCAATGCTGTGGCCATTCTCAGGTAAAGCTTAGAGAGAAACGCGAGACAAAATTGTGGTGATATCTCACACACTCTTTGGACCATTGAGGCCACTTTCTTGATTCCTCTGGATAGAATTATATTTTTACCCTGAGGTTTAGATATCCCACCATGGAAGCAGAGCCGCTTCACGACTGGAGCTTCCTAATGGCAGGGCTAAAATAGAAATAAGTAAAAGGAGATGCCCCTTCCAATCCACTCTCCATCTTTTTGCTTTGAAAAACAGAATTTTCCTCCTAAGGTTTATTGTCCATCTGTATTTGTGCTCTCAAGTAAAAGCCAGGAGATAAAGAGGGGAGGGTAAAAATGAGTAAAGTCATGGCCTCTTCTTTCTTCTTCAAGTTTGACTTCCTCCCATTTCATCTGCATCATTTACTTTCCAGAGTAAACATAGTCATTCTTTGTATTCTGCCCAGAGTTTTTTTTGTTGCAATTATGGGGAAAGATAGGCTGTAATGAGCTTATTCCAGCTCAGTCATCGTTGGAACTCTTGTACTAGACCTTTTTTCTTCCTTCCAGTTTTATTGAGATATGACTGACATACAGCACTGTATAAGTTTAAGGTATACAGCATAATAATATGATTTACATACATCATGAAGTGATTATCACAATAAATTTAGATCATTAAAGAAAAATAGAAAAAACATTTTTCTTCTTTTGATGAGAAGTCTTAGGATTTACTCTCAAAATCTTTCATGTATAACATACAGCAGTGTTAATTATATTTATCATGTTGTATGTTACATCTGTAAATTCTAATTTATCTTATAACTGGAAGTTTGCACTTTTTTACTGCCTTCATCCAATTCCCTCTCCTCCCACCCCGTTTCTGGTAACCACAAATCTGATTTCTTTTTCTATGAGTTTTCTTGTTTGTTTTTGAAGTATAATTGACCTACAACACTATGTTAGTTCCCGTTACACAACATAGAGATTTGATATTTACATTTCAAACTGATCACCACAAGTCTAATTACAAATGTCACCATACAAAGATATTACATAATTATTGACTGCATTTCCCACAATTTACATTATATACCCATTACTCATTTATCTTGCAACTGGAAGTATGTACCTCTTAATCTGCCTCACTTATTTCTCCCCTACCCCTACCCCCCTCCTCTCTGACAAACCCATTTGTTCTATGTATCTATAACTTTGATTATGTTTCGTTATGTTTGTTCATCGGTTTTGTTTTTTTAGGCTACACATGTAAGTGAAGTCACACCGTATTTGTCTTTCTCTTATGACTTATTTCACTTAGCATAATACCCTCTATGTCCATCCATGTTGTCACAAATAGCAAGATTTCATTCCTTTTTATGGCTGAGTAATATTCCATATCTTGTTTATCTATTCTCTATGGCCCCTTGGTGAATGGGGCTGCATCCTGGGAAGGTTGGCTGAGGGCCTAAAGGTGTCCTAGAGTTGGTTGTCCTACTGGTGAGTGGGGCCATGGCCCATAGGAATCCAGGCCTGGTGTCCACCCACTGGTGGATGAAGAAGTGTCCTGGAGCTAGTGCCAGCCTACTGGCAGGCAGAGTCAGGTCCTGAGGGTCCCTGGCTGCAGGGTTCAGGGTTCCTGGATCTAGTGTTGACCCACTCGTAGGTGGGTCCAGATCCATGGTGGCTGGCTAAGGAGCTCAAGGTGTCTTAATGCTGATGTTGACTGCTAGTAGGGAGGGTCAAGGCTCAGGGTTTTCTGGGGCTTTTTCTGGCCTACTGTGAGTGGTCTGTGTCCTGCCAGGGTGGCTGAGGGGTTATGGTAGTCCTGGGAATGGTGTCTACCCTCTGGTGGGTAGGGACAAAGCACAGGGGGTGTTGGGGCTGATGCCATTCCACTGGTGTGGGAGGCTGGACCCAGGGCTATATCAGCCCTCTGAGGAATGGAGTTGAGTCATGGGGTCTCTGGCTGTAGGGCCCAGGGGTCCCACTGTTGGTGTGTTGGCCCACAGGTGGATGGGCCTGGGACCCAGAGGTTCCTGGGTTAGTGTGGGTTCACTGGTTTGTGGGATTTGTCCTTGGCCCTCTGGTGGACATGGTCATGTCCTGGGGCAGCTTTGGGTTCAGGGGTTCTTAAGGCAGCCTGCCTGCTTGTGGGTGGGGTTGTGTCCCTACTGGGCTAGTTGTTTGGCTTAGGGCATCTCAGTACTGGTGCTGACAGGCTAGTGGTTGGGGTTGAGTCCTGGTGCTAATAAGCTAGAGAGAGGATTCCAAAATGGTGTTTGTCAGTGCCAGTGCCCAAGTGGTAGGAAAAGCTCCCCCATATGGCTGCCGCCAACATCTCTGTCACCAGAGTGAGCTGCAGTTTCCTCCTGCCTCTCTAGGAGGCTTTCTAAGATAAGCAGATATGTCGTATCCAGGCTCCTTTCAAAGTATTACTTCTTAACTAGGTCCAAGAGCATGTGAGATTTTGTGTATACCATCTATGAATGAGCCTCTATGTCCCACAACCCTCTGGCTCCACTGAAAATAAGCACCCCTTGCCATCAAAGCCAAACATTCTGAGGGCTCATCTTCTTGGTGCAGGACCCCTGGGTTGGGGAACCCAATGGGGGTATTGAACTCCCTTGCTCCTTGGGGAGAAACTCTCAATTGTAATTATCCTCTTGTTTGTGGCCCACCAGCCTGGGGGTATAGGACTTGACTATAGCACAACTCTGCCCCTCCTACACATCTCACTATGGTTCCTTCTTTACATCTTTAGTTGTAGAAGATTTTTCCTGCTAAATTTCAGTCTTTCTTATCAATATTTGTTTTGTAAATAGCTGTAATTTTGGTGTGCCCATGGGAGGAGGTGAGCTCATGGTCTTCCTATTCTGCCATCTTGGTCATTCCTCACTCATGCTTAATATTTTACCATTAATGACTTATTCATCATGCTACTTTTTGGTTTACATTTTTGGCATATAGTGTGCCAAGTACTTTTTCTGACCTTCAGTGAGGAAAGGGGAATTCGAAATATTTGGAGAATAAAGAAGAAAATTATGGATAACTATAACATAGATTTCACTTACTTTAGACCCAATATACATTTAAATTATTTTATACCCACTTTTCAGAGACAATGTGTGAAATACGCATGTACTAGTGTTTCACTAATTTGTGACATCTGTTTGTGGTGGCATTGTACATATATCTCACATTTCTCATTAATCTCATTTCAACACCTAGTTGACATACATAATATTCAATTTTGACGTCTCAAAATTTGTTTTCTAGAATTAAAAATAGCTTCATAACTTTATAGAAGAAACATAGCACTGATAATAGCACATTAAATGGTTCTGCCATTTAATAAAATATTTAGCCAACCCGACCATTTTTGCACTTACTTTACACTCATGTAACCTCCTAAGATTTCTGGAATATCATATGCTTTATAGCACAAAAAGTACATAGCGCCACACAAAATAGACAATAGAAAAATAGAATAATGCAATGTATACCGCAGACATTTTTAATAGTAAATTAAAGTCATACTGCAAGATTTTTCTTGAGCATTTTAGTTTTTGAAGGATGCTTTCAAAACTAACCTTTCTTTATTCTATCTCCTCTGGGTAATTATGTGTGAAATATTTTGATACAATGAGGAGGGACATTGTCTAAACAATTACTTTTTCCTGTTAGTAAACTTTGCATGACTCTATTACTCATAATCTAAATTTGGACAAAGCAATGGATATAGCAGACATTCAATACTATTCTGGATGGATATAACCCAATCTATATAGCAGTATATTTCCTGGAATTGTTTTCCAGAAAAATCATGCACTTTTCCATGAACAGTAGTTCTCATGTACAATGTTAACCGGCAGGTCAGGCATTCCTATCCTCTCATGTCATTAATACTGCTCAAAATCGGAGATTGAATTAACTTCAGTAAAATTCTAGTTAAAAAGCAAACAGATCTGTTTAAGGAATCATCTAAATTTATAACATTAACTGTTATGATGGTTATTAAGTAATGGAATTTAATGTAATAAATTTTATTAAACACAAACTCTGTAAGGACCTACACAGAGACCACAAAGATAATATAGGAATATCAAAATTAAAATGTTGTGCTCAAGAAAGTTATAATTGTATAAGGGCATATTAAATAATTAAGACAGTCATTTTTATAACTAGTAGCTGTATAAGAAAATTAATATTTATTGAGAACTTACTATATGCCTGGTCCTGATTTTAGCACTTTAAAGTTTTTATGCTATTTTATATGATGGAAGTTTATATTTTCCCCACAATACAAACAAAGGCACAGACTCAAAAGAGTTTAACAATTTTCTAAAATAGATCCACTATTCAAATGCCTGTTGGAAGCCTGTGAAACACAGTGGAGCCTCACACAATATTCTGGGGATACTTACCAATACAGTTGCAAGCAAAATGCCACAGGAATTGATAAAAAAGGAACAAAATCTACATGTCTGATCACAAGTAGTTCATGGAAGTAGTGGTACTTAATATTGGTAGGGTTTTAAAAACAATTTTATTTTATATTGAAGTATAGTTGATTTACAATGTTAGTTTCAGGTGTAGAGCAAAGTGATTTAGTTATACACATATCTATCTGATTCTTCTCTCACTTAGGTTATTACAGAATATTGAGTAGAGTTCCCTGTGCTATACAGTAGATCCTTGTTGGTTATCTATTTTATATATAGTACTGTGTATATGTTAATCGCAACCTCTTAATTTATCTCTCCCCCCAACTTTTCCTTAGTGTGCAAGTGAGAGCACTCATTATATTTAGAAAGTGAAGACTAAACTGGAATCCAGAAGTTGGAAATCTTAAGAGTTTTTCAAGAAACTACAAATGTTGGAGTTTTAGGGTGTCCACAGTGGAGCAGCGTGTAGAAGCAGTGGAATAAAATAAATTTAGGTTGAGGAGTTTGCTTGTTGTTCATCAGGTAGGTGATGTTCACTGTAGGTCATTGAGAGGAAGAATGAAATCATTGTTTATCAAGGTAAATAATAATTCCTTAGGTAGGAAATAACATGGAAAAGAAAGATACTGGAAAGAACAGACCTGAGTACAGTACATATTATTGTAAGAGTTTAGAGAAGAGGATATTAACAAGCAGACAAATGTGAGGAATATTAGGGGAGATAGAATAAATTAAAACTAGCTAAGTATATTTTATAGATCAGGAACAGGGAGGCATTAATTAAATAATAAAAGTTGGGTCATTATAGTTGAGAGAGAGGAGGTGCCCTTGAGGGAAAAAGAGAAAACAAAATAAATGGTTTTGAGAAGATGATATTTTTAGTATTGGGTACATTTAATTTGAGGTGAGGATAAAGTACCTATGTACATTTATCTATTAAGACATTGGAGATTCTTTTAGGTTTGGGCTGAAGATCTAGGCAAGGCCAAGGAACATCAATGTGGGAGGTATCTGCAGGCAAATTATCATTGAAACTCTCAAAGTGGATGGAATAACCCAAGAATCAAGTGCATAGGAAACAGAAAAAAATTTTAAAAGCACCATGAATTTAGGATTCCAGAAAACAAACAAAATCAACAGAAGAGAAAATTAGAAGCTGTGTTTCATACATAATACATATAAGCAAAATTCAAAAAGCAGAAAAATAATTGTAGCTCTCTTTCCTTATGCTTAAGTGCAGTCACATATTATCTCATTTAATCTCAACATTCCTTGGAAGTAGGGCTACCGTCATCCGTTTACAGAGGAGAAACTTGAAACTCTGATGGGCTAAGAAACTTCCCCTGGTCACACAGGAATGGATGGCTGAACCAAGATTCACACCAAGCAGCCTGCATCTAGATTTTGTACTTTTAATTTTTATGTTATACTGTCTCTTGGTTATCAAAAAACTTTTCATTTTACAAATATGAATAATTGGAGATTTATAATTATTCTTGTTTATAAGTCCTTATTTTACTCTTGCTATCTTGATAAGCAAAACTGACCAAGAGACAGAGAAGGATCAAAGTGAAGTAGGAGAGATTTCCAGGTGGGGCATAATCTTTATGGGGTGATACAACATCACTGAATTAAATATAGATATGGTGCTGATAACCCCATTTTCCAAGAGTGACCTCTTATACAACTGATATAATTTAAATTCATCATACTCCTAATCAGTACATGGAGTAGTTTCTTAGCTTTAATTTATTCATGTCAAACACACAGAATTGTGGATCCTCCCAAAAGGTAATTGCTTTTCTGATAGCAAAGAAACTTCATCCTTAGCATGATGACCTTTGTCATGCTTTAAGACATGTTTAATGAGTGGATTGGGGTATCTATATTTTGAGATAAGTGTTGAGGAAAGCATAATGCTCTTTGCTACACTTAGAGACTCTACATGTACTCTACATCATAAACCCCTTGTTCCATTGTGCTTACAGAGGATTCAGCAACTTTTAAATAGCTCATTATACTGTGATGAGATTATACTCTGATGAGAGTGAAGTTTGCTTTCGGTCAAGCCTAAAGTAAAGGACTATGGGATGCTCACGTATGAGTCACACACCTAAATAAGTAAGCTTATGCTTTTATTAACGGAAGACAGAATAGCATGGAAGCTAAGTGTGGGCTCTGGAGCCAGACAGCTTATGTTTGAATATTAGCTTCACTGCTTACCCTAGCTATGTGATGGCAGATAAATGTTGTGTGCCCCATAGTTTTTTTGTGTGTGTGTTTGTGTGTGTGTGTGTGTGTGTGAGGATTAAATTAGATTATCCATATAAGATGCTTAGAATAGTGCCTCTTGTGTGTTAAGTATACAGTAATCTTTCCCTTCTCTTAAAAATGAAATTTGAATGAATATTTAAAGCATATTTGCTTAAAGTGGTACCCACTTATTCTGCCTGTGGCAGGTCATAGGATTAATTCTTTAATCCTGATGAGCTCTGTTCGAATTATTCTTACTTAGTAATTTAAAAAAATATTCCAACATTTTCATGACGAAACTATATTAGCGTTTTAACATCTTCTGTTACACATCCTTTCTAATTTTAATGCTATCTTTTTCTTGTTACAATTCTCTCTTATTCTGGTTTGCAAAAGTTTGTCTATTTTATTGATCTTCAAAGGACCAGCTTTTGGTGATATTCATGAAACCAATTTCCTTATTATCTTCTGTTCCTTTATTTTTTGTTCTTATCTCTATTTTTTATATTGCTTTTGCTTCTTGCTCTTCAAAGTTTTGAACAATAGGTGGATTCCTTTATTTTCAGTCCATCTTAATTTGAAACTAATACACATGTCTTAACATATTACAAGCAACACTTTGGGTACATCATACAGCTTTTTTTTTTTTTTTTTTTAAATGGGAAACACCGTTAGTTGCTACCTGATGTATAGCTTATAAAATATGCTTTTAAAAATTATTTTATTGAGGTTTTCCTTTGGACTCTAAGGTAAATTTTGTAACAATTTCATGTGTTTTGAATAAATGCATTTTCTTTGACACATTCAAAATGGCCAGTGGATATATTAGTTCCACACAATTTTGTTATTTATATCTTAATATTTCTTAGTTTTCCTTAGTTTTGGGGTTTTGATATGTCAGCTGCAGAGAGAAATTTGTCACATCTTTCAGTATATATATTATGTATTTGTCATTTGCCCCCTTTCTTTTCTCTTTTATATTTCAAAATATAAATTGATGAATAATAAATTTTAGCAAAATATAAAGTGTAGTCCAATTTTGACCTGAATTCTATTTTGCCTGACATTACTAGTGCTAAAATTGGTTTCTGTTAGTAAATATTTCTTGATAGGTATATTTTTTCAAATCAATTATATTTATATGTTGAGATGTATGTAATTTTGCTTTTTCTAAACTTCTCATATATAGATTTTTATTTTCCCACATTATGGATTTTCTGTTAACAATGTTGGATAATTTGTATCTTTAATGAAGTATGAACTCAGTCTTATTTGTTAGGATCACTCATAAATTTGGGTTTATTAACATGCTGTACTACCATTTTGTTATATTTTCTTTTATGGTTTTGCATTTTCACCACTTTCTTTCTTCCCTTTATTTTTTCTTTTCTAGTGGTTTAGGGGTTGCATATACTATTTCTAGTTTCCTTGTCACTATTTACCAACATTTAACAGATACATATTTTTGATCAATATATAAATAATGATCCTCTATACCTTTCTTCTGAAGAAGACAAGAACTTTGCTATTAACCTTCTCCCCAGACCTTCCACCCATATCCTGCTTCAAACACCAGTCATGATCATCTGGAGAGTTAGTGACAGAATTATAATAATGTTTAAACAGAGTATTGTATGGAGTCTTAACCTTGAGTATTTTTTTATCTGAAATATCTTTATTTTGTTGTTTTCACATGTAAATGAAAGTTTAAGTAATGAATGAAACAGGTTTAAAATTATGGTTTCTTACAAATTTGTTAAATACTTTTTGAGAATCCTGAAAAACATTTTTTTCACTCTGCAAGCTTTTTGGATGTTTTCTTTATCCATGCAGTGCTGAAATGTCATGATTTATCTAATTGTGTGCCTTTTCTGTTAATCCTGTACAGTATTTTGTGCATCCTTCAATCTGAAGACTTGTGCTTTAGTTCTCAACTATTTTCTTCTATTATTTTTCTTGATTATTTTTACTCTTTTATGCCCTTTAGGGACTTTTAATTTTCTAATATTTTAAAACACATTTGAGAGCAGTTTTAAGTTCATAGCAAAACTGAGCAGAAGGTACAGAATTTTCTGTATAGCCATTGCTCCCACGCATGCATAGCTTCCACTTTTATTAACATCCCCCGCCAGAGTAGTACGTCTGTTTCAATCAACAAACCTGTATTGACACATTATAACCACCCTAAGTCCGTAGTTTACCTTAGGGGTCTCTCTTGGTGCTGTATATTCTATGGATTTGCACAAACACATGTAATCATAATTATAGTCTTATATAGAGGATTTTCACTGACTTAAAAATTCTCTGTGTTTCACCTTTCATTTTTCCCCTACTCACCCCAACCCCTGGCAACCGCTGATATTTTTTCTATTTCCATCATTTTGCTTTTTTCAGATCGTCATATACTTAGAATCATAAAGTACATAGACTTTTCAGACTGACTTCCTTCACTTAGTAACATGCATTTAGGATTCCTCCATGTCTTTTTATGGCTTGATAGCTCATTTCTTTTTAGTACTGAATCATATTCCACTATATGGATATACCAGAGCTTATTCATGCATTCACCTACTAAAGGACATCTTGGTGGCTTCCAAGTTTTATCAGTGCTGAACAAAAGCTGCTATAAACATCTGTATGCAAGTTTTTGTGTGGACATACCTTTTCAACTACTTTGGGTAAATTCCCAAAGTGTGATTACTGGATCATATGTAAGTATTCTTTTGGAAATTGTATGAGGTAAAGGTTAGAATAAATGATCATGCTCTCCATCCTTTCCCTTTCTGAATCTTTCTGAGATGATCTAGAATTCTGATACACCATCAAGCATGGCTGCTGAGAGCACACACTCTGGGGTCAGATTACTTAGGATCAAATGCCAATTAGTTCTCCTGCTTCTTAGCTGTATGACCTGAGGGTTATTTTTTCATCTTTCAAGCAGAAAATTCCTCACCAGTTAAAATAAAATAAAGTGAAACTACTGATGTTTGTTATAAGTTATTGTAGAGATTAAATCAGATAATGAATATAAAGTACATAGCATAGTGCCTGCCACATAATTTTTTTTTTTTGGTGGTATGCAGGCCTCTCAGTGTTGTGGCCTCTCCCGCTGCGGAGCACAGGCTCCAGACGCGCAGGCTCAGCGGTCATGGCTCACGGGCCCAGCCGCTCCGCGGCATGTGGGATCTTCCCGGACCAGGGCACGAACCCGCGTCCCTTGCATTGGCAAGCGGGCTCTCAACCACTGCGCCACCAGGGAAGCCCCAATTTTTGATGTCTATTAACTATCATTGTTGTTGGTTGATTTTCCTGAAATTTTGGGAATTCTTAAAATGGGCTAATAGTCTCTAGTGTAGATGTGTGGATTATCTTTTCTGGGAATTAGTGGTTACCTAAACCATAGTCCCACCTTTTTTTTTTTTTTTCCACATGCACTAGATCCACTGCTATAGTTTGTCTATAAATATCACTATTACTAACGCTTAGGACAATCAGGGAAAGAAGGAGAATCTGGGCCACCTAACTGCTCCAAATGCATCTCTCTGGTTTATCACCCCAAGACAGTGACACTGCTTATTGATTCAAGACCTGGTCTTTCTCCGATGTTTCTACTTTGTCATATTTCAGCCTGGATGTGTTTAGGACTCAAGTTTACTCCAGTTTTGTTCTTCAACATATTTATATTCACAGATTTTCTAACGTTAAGAATTCATTATTTATGGACTACTTAAAATGTAATGTACTTATTTATCAGAGTCAGTATGGATTTGCTCTTCTTTAAAATATGCTTTCTGTTATATCATGAGATTTGGGGTAGAAGGAAGTCATTGACCGCCTTAAACCAATCTCAACTGTTTGTTGGGAGTGTCTTGAATTAAGTTTTTCAGCTTATGTTTTATGTTCTGCCCTCCTCCATGCCTAGTTTCCATGATCTATTCTAAGCAAGGGGTTCTAGTGGAAGTATACCCTCAGCTATGTGGACTTTTATCATGGTTACCAGCCAGTCCGAGACACCGGAATTCCAGCAGTGTTCCTAGCAGAGCTGTCCTGCTTGAAGACCATCACAAACCTTTTCACTTTTTTGTTTCAAGGAATCAAATATTTTTCTAAACCTCTCTCCTGTCTTTCAACTCTCACAGTTCCTCCTCATAGACAGTAATATAACTGCTTGAAATGTATTAACATTAGTTATAGCTTGAACAGGCATTAGGCCATATTTCTGCAACAGTACATTATAATATAGAACATAACATTTTCTTTCTTAAGCTAATCTTGAGAAAAAATACAGACATCTCTTCCATGTTGTAAAACTATAAGCTATTTTCTAAATAATCCACTGCTATTTAGTCTTACTAAAAAATTCAAATTCCATTTAGCCAATAATTTTGAAAAGTAAAATAAAGGGACAAACACATGTTCTTTGGAGGTGTTACTTGCCAAGCACTTTAAGATATTGTATTCTTTAATGTTCAAAATAACCCTATGAAGTAAGTACGCTCTCATTTTACCAAAGAAATAGTTGAGGTTCAAAGAATATAAGTAACATGTCAAAACACCAGGAAAGGCTACAAGACGGGTCAGAGATATAAAGTCTGCTGGGCAACAAAGCCCATTTCACATAATTTCACAGTTACAGATAAGCAGTTAATAAATGAACCCTTTAAGCAATAGAGGTCCCTTGCTTCTTTTTAAAATTTTCATGAATGTCATATATTACAATATAATATATATATATATATATATGACTACAAAATAGACTCAAAAAAGAAATGATTGGAGAGTGTGATATTTCTATATCAGGGGAGGAACTTATTGAAAATGTACACATAAATCTTTAGCCTGAAACTAAAAAGAAAATAAAATCTGTTATACATTATTCCCTTAATCTAGTTAACTTTAATGATAAAATTCTAATATGTTTAATTCATTTTTCCTTTAAAATTGAAACATGGAAAAAGATTAACAGTTTATATACCATTTGCTTCTTCCATTTGCTCCCCTATGAAAATGCATTTTGGAATATGGGGCTACAAGTACAATGCCTCTAAAATTAATTTGTGTGATTAGGCAAGTTATGTTTTAGCTAAAGCACTGAATGAAGTAATACGTGCAAAATAGTATCATAATATGTATAGCAAACAGAGTTGAGCTTTGGTACAAAGAGGGAAATGAGATTCCCAGGTTAATTTCAAACTTTGTATTGTATGAGTCATTTCAAATGTCTCTTCTGGGACTATTTAGATTGTGAGGTTCAGGGTAACTATGCCTTCCATACACATGAAACTTTTCTGGATATACTCATTAGTAAATGCAGCTTATGTGATTAATCATTGGTTAAGGAAAAAATTCATTGGAAAATTGAATAATAAAAATGCTATTTTTCCCTATAACTTAATAACATTAGTTCAAATTAGTTTGGTGGCAATTACATATATCAGTTAACACTGAAGAATGTCAACCCAGGCTATTATTTTTAAAATTGCCATAACTTGAATGGAGTCAAAATATACTCACTGAATGAGTTTCTGAATCAGTTACAGTATATTCCTTGAAAAATAATTTATTTTGTTTTTACAAATTGTTTCCTTCACTAACTGAGCAGAGATGAATATATCTTCCAATCCTGCAGTATATGGTTTCAATTTAGATGATAGAAATAAAGATGATTTATAGGTAATCCAAAGGAAAAAAGAAACATTTTAAAGAGGAACGTTTGTCACATAGGGCAGAAGGTGAGAATGTTTATTTAAGAATTTCATTGAGAGCACCATTGTGTTGTGATGTAAGTGATTTGAACTTTGTGCTAAAGGTAAGGTTTCTTTATCACACCTTCAGCCAAGTAAATATTTAATTTTCAAAAACCTTGAAATAAATTTAGAAATATGAATATATTGTTAACCAAAAGGTTTTTTTCTTTTCTAGAACCTAAATTATTTAACTTACATGAAAACTTCATTCACTATAGCATGAGTTCTAAAGTATGGAGGGAATTCTAGTTCAAATCAACCACTAGCTTTACCTAAACTTAAGAAAGTGAAAGCATTCTCAAAAATAACATTGCCAGAGACTAAACTGTTAACTTCCACTTCAGCTGGCAGATCCCGTATTTTATTGTTCTTAGTGTACTAAAGCACAATTGTGTAACTGCGTTCCCTCTGGCTCCTCTATAAAAATAGATATATATCTTAAAAAGCTGTCTAAGGAAGTAGAGTTTTAAGTAAACAATATAATAACTTGTCTTAAGGCTAATCAGCATTTTCAAATATCAGAAACGAAGCAGTTGAATTGAATTTTTAGTTACTGTTTCTTTAAGTGAAACAAACACTGTCTAAATCTTTTGAAATGTAAAATAATATAGCTTATTTGAAATTCTCATAATTATAAAGGGTTGGAATTTTGTCTGTATATCTCATTTCTCCTTTTAAGTGTCTCTAGCACACTCTGTAAGCTAACGGAAAATACATTTATGAATATGTGGAATCACAAATAAGTTAGTAAACACAGAAAGCATTTTGAGAAGCACTGAAATATAATAGATATGTAGATAATGACACATTTCAACTGCGAGTTTGCAATAGTTATCTTCCAAGCAAAGTGTAAAAGCTTGACTGAACAAAAGATAAAGCTAATACTATCTAATAAGAATAGACCATTATAGATCAGTGAAACTGCAAAACAGAGTTATAAGACAAGGGGCAAGCCACATTATCTAAATTAACATTTTTCCAGCTCAAACAAAAAGGGCCACTGTAGGAAAGCAAGAACTAAGTAGTATGGTCTG
This sequence comes from Kogia breviceps, assembly GCF_026419965.1. Lineage (NCBI taxonomy): Eukaryota > Metazoa > Chordata > Mammalia > Artiodactyla > Physeteridae > Kogia > Kogia breviceps. Next base: position 46,332,325 of record NC_081325.1, on the reverse strand, counting down.
CATTTAGTCAACCTGAAGTAATTATTAATTTATGGTTGTCTGTGATTTTAATGAAAATGAAAGCTGTGAGGAAAGAATTGAGAGAGATAATGTGCCGTGAAATTGAGTTTCATTTACTTTGGGGCCAACTTTTCCTTTTTTGTTGTTGTTAAAGGAAAGAAAGTTAAGGCAAGATGTCCACATTAAAATCTCACTAGGATTATGTAACCACCAAGTTAAATGGTAATCATTATATTCAAAGCAGAGTTAATGCAAAAGAAATTGAAGCCTGGATTTAGAGCTTATTGGCAAGGGCAGAGTAAAAAAACACCAATGGGCTGCAATTAATGTCAAAGTTATAATTACTGTCTTTATAAATATGAAGAATCCAATAGCTATTTCATCAGACATTTTACTCTTATTGTCATCATTAAATGCCCCTTTCGGTGATACCATTGTTGGAAAGAATGTATTTCAAGAGTAAGGAGGAAGCCATAGGAGGCAAAACAAATCATCAGAATGCAACCTCTTTGTTTGACCTCAAACAAAGTATTTCTAGAGAGTCATAAGAATGACAAGCCTTCCAGAGAATAACAGGCATATCTATCTAGTGTAATAGTGTGGAAAGAACAACTGTTCATGAATTGAATTTTGTAGCTTCCTTCTACAAAAATAACAACTCTGTTCTGAGAATCATCTGCAAATAAGAAGTCAAGTGATAGGTCTAAATTCCTCTTACCAATTATAATGGGAAAAATAATGTTCAATGACTTTTCAACATCTTAGTTCTTTCATGAAAGAAAAACTTATTTTCTGATATTTTAATTTTCAGTGTTAAGAAATAATAAGAAAACAGTCTAAAATTGGGATAATGTCAGTGTTTATTCCCATCTTAGATGTGAAACAGTTATCTTTATTCTAGAAAATGTTAGGTGAAGTCCACGTAACGGAATGCATACATGACACCTGATTTTTCTTGAAAAGCTTATTATAAAATATACTTTACCACATATATGTTATGTCTTTTTCTTAGACATTTATTAAGTGCTTGACATTGTGCTGAAGTGTTGGGAATACAAAATTAGATAAGCATTACCACTATTATTAAGAAGCCTACATGTGTACAGATGATTTAGTGCTGAATATGGTAAGTTTCTGCAAAAGAATAGAGATCTAAATGAAACTTAGTAATGCAGAATCTTGCTTTCTGAGGTGAGAGGGAAGGATTTATGTGGGTATGAGCATTTAAAAAGCACATTTTTGGGGTCTCCAGGAGGATAGAGCATTTGAGGATGTTTATAGAAGGCAATAAAGAATGAACATTTACTACTAAATGAGAGAACTGGAATTCAGAATAGTATCCTCCAGGAATTGCCAGAGACCTATGATATTGGAAGTAATACTTAGAAGAGTGTACTAACAAAGCTGCAGTAGCAAATGAAGACTGGAATTTGAGAAGTAGCTATAAATCAGCCAATTTAAGACAACAGGGAAAAGTGGAGGTTGGTAGCGATGGGGTATAAATTTCCTCTCCTTGCGGAAGAAAAGGAAATATTAGCCATTTCTTGTTTATTTTATGTAAATTATCTACTGGGATTGAAGTGCAGGGAAAGCAATGTGGAGGCAAAAGCAACAAATATCTTTTACTCCGTGAGGCAAAGGTAACTCTGCTTTCTCAAATGGCCTAGGAGGACTCAAATAACAGAAATTCTGGATGGTTCTGAACTCAAAGATCCAAAGCATCTAGATACCTACATGGTACTCCAATTCAGAAAAGAGAGATAGTTTGTATTGACATGTTCTTATTAACAAATTCCATATGCATTTTTAACATTTGAACAACTCTCTATATAAGATTGATATTTAAAATCCTGTACTGATTTGGAATATTTAGCCAATGGCCAAATGTTGCTCTACTACAGCACTCCAAATTCCAGGCATTAGACTCTCCTGAAGTAGTAGCTTCCCAACCAAGAAGAGAGTTGTTATGTTTGACACAATATAAGGAGCAGATGATAACCCATTTGAACAGAAAACATTCCTTTGCCTGATTACATAAAACAAGAAGAAATAGAACCTCTCCCTTAAAATGAAAAAAAAGAAAAAAGTTTTGTAATACCACCTGAGTTGATCTTACCTGTAATGTGCATTGACTAAGACACAAAATGAAACAAACAAACAAACAAAAATCAGAAACTTGGCAACGGTAACAGAAAAATTCACAACCTGTTCCCAAACTTCCTTCATTTTCTCCTTATGCCTTATCACCTGGTAACAATCTCTTACTGCTAGAAAGAGCAGCTCCTGATTTCCTGAACAAACAATGCAGTTTGAACCTTCTCTTTCTGAAAATTCTTGAACTGAATGCTCTTTTTCAGTTTCCTACTCATCTTGAACATTTCCCTGGTGAAAACTTTCTTAGGATTCTCTCTCAAAGTAGGAACTCTTTCTCTGTGCTTTCTTCTTTCTGAAAATGTAACCATATCATTTTTTGTTCAAGTTAGTGGTATCTAAGGTCCTTCAGCTTTTCAGCCATGTTTCATTCATTTTTACAGTACAGACCCATTTTTATCATTTAAAATAAGTGTGCAATACATGCTAGTTGAATGCTGAAAACTAAGGAAGCCATACCATAAAAAAAAATTCTAAAGCTCAAGATTTCTACTGCCTAGATAATTCTATGGATTTGGAACACTCATGACTCATCTTAAAATAAAAATTAAGAGTTGTCATCATTCTTTAAAGACTAAGTACATTTGTCCATCTATGAGGGCCTCATAGGCTGGGAAAGGCAAACATTATTAACAGAAAGACATTCAGCAAAATATTAGTGTATTTATTATTATTTCCATTACTCCACTAAGTTTCATCAATAAAACAATAGAAAATAAAAATAAAAAAACTTTTCAATAAGAAAAATTACTAAAAAACAGTATTATTGAAGATGGGCTGAACCATTTGTCAGAAAATGATAGAACTGATTTGTATTTGCACCATGAATTTTCTTCAGAGTACTTTCTTATTGAAGAGAAAAAAATAACGAGTCTTCATTGTTCTACCTTCAGTAGGTCATATCCTAATACGAATTTTTTTAAATAAATAAATTTATTTATTTTTGGCTGTGTTGGCTCTTCATTGCTGTGCGTGGGCTTTCTCTAGTTGCTGCGAGCGGGGGCTACTCTTTGTTGCAGTGCACAGGTTTCTCATTGTGGTGGCTTCTCTTGTTGCAGAGCATGGGCTCTAGGCTTGTGGGCTTCATTTGTTGTGGCTCGCTGGCTCTAGAGCGCAGGCTTAGTAGTTGTAGCACACTGGCTTAGTTGCTCTGCGGCACGTGGTATCTTCCCAGCCCAGGGCTTGAACCCGTGTCCCCTGCATTAGCAGGCGGATTCTTAACCACTGTGCCACCAGGGAAGTCCCCTAATACGAATTTAGTGTTTATATTCACACAATGATAAAAGGAAAGGAATTTCTTACACTGTTAGATATTTGAACCTAAGAGAACATCTATTACATATTCCTGAGTTAAAGTGCAGGAATCTGAATATGATGTATCTGCAGAGACCAGTAAAAAAAAAAAAAACCCACGGCATTAACTTTGTTTTTCATTCTTGTATTCCATTATGAATACTTTCAAAAGGATTTCCCCTGTAGATTTGCCTACCTGCTAGAGTCCAAACACCTCTTTAAACAAAGTGGTAATAAAAAGCTTTAATAAGTACAAGCCTTGCTGAGTGAGGAATCATTAGTGTAGAGGTGCAGAAAAACAGACTTTCTTATTTGTAGAAAAGTGTCAGGAAGGCAGAGTGTGGAAATAAGAGTCATCAAAATGCAGATATAATAAGCCACTTAAATAAGCAGATCTCACACTAATGTTGTGCGCCAAATCCTGTTTTCCCTAGCCTCCCCTGAAGTAGAATTTTCATTTCTTCTCCTATCTCAGCCTAAATTTTTATTTACTTTAGGCTCTGTTGGAATACTTCCACCTTAGCAAGGCTCACATGTGAATAAACTGCAGAGTTTGATCTAACTCTGATAATTTCTTTCTTCTTTTATAGGTGTCTGATTTACAAAGGGTGCAGGGTTTTTACTCTTACTACTGGCCTTCTTAATGGTACACCTATCTTACAGAGTCTTGAGGAAAAGAAAAGCATGGCACTTGAAATTAAAGAGTTTAAGAAAAGTGATTTTACTAGCTACCCCAGGTCAGAGGCTGAGAAATGTAATTAAAATGATAACTCTAAATCATTCTAGATAAAATAAAACAAAACAAATTTTCTTAATCAAACAAGTAGGAGTATTTTGGCACCTTCATAATATCAATCAATTTTTCATTTTATGTAAATGATTGGTGCACAGAAAATGATGCTTAAATAATAGCCCATATACCTGACTACTAAAATAAATAGATATTCTTGGTCCCATCAGAGGAAGGGATAGAGAGATCTGGAAGCAAACAGTGGAGCTAAAAAAAAAGCTTGAAAGGTGTTTTAAAAAGTTTTTTGCCACTGAGATATGTATCTGGTTGTGTGTATTAGGAGTTAATGTAAGAAAAGAGCTGAGGTAGAAAAACATATCTGGGAAGAAACAATATTTATATGTATAATTCATCGAAATACATACATTTTTTCTTAGACCCGAGTGGTAATTTCGTATTGACAATTTGCAGCTGGTATTACTCTTTTAATTTGTGGGTAAAAATGGTAGAGAGAGATGAACAGAAAGTTAGCTTGAAGTTTGAAAGGGACACAATTCTCAATTTCCATGAGTTTTAGGATATATATTTATGTTCCCTCTCACTTGATTAGGATACAAAATTATGAATGCCAGAATTATGAATTTGATTCTCATATAATTTTTATTTACTTTTTCTTGTTAGTCATTGATTATACAAATTTATAACTCTAAAATGTTGTAAATATTGTTCAAGAGTGACTAGACCACAGGGCACATTTAGATAGATACAATCCACCATCCTTTTCTGAAAAGCTGAGTGTTTATTTCCTGCTGCTTATGAGATAGTACTAGTACTACCATTTGCATATACAGTATAATTTATTATAATAAATATCATCTATCAAGTATTTATAATGTGTCAGGCACTGTGCAAAGCATTTTTTTTAATTCGCAGAATGATTCTCTGATATAGATATTATAATTATTTCTTCCAATTTATAGAAGAAAAAAAAGCAGGTTAGAAACATTTTAAAATTTGAGCAATGTTGTAAAATTACTCAGTGAAAGAGCTAAGATGTGAATCTATGTTGTCCAATGTGATATCCAACCTCTTGACTAGAACTATACAGCTATTGCTACCAAAAACAAATGTAGAAACAAGAAACTTTTAATAGTGCTATGAAAAGAGAGCAATAGGGTAAATTCAATTATAAAGTATTAAAGATGAACAAAATATGCTGGTGGTTCTATCTTCCAGCAATTCAACTGCAAATATGAGATATGAAAAATAATGGTTTAAAGAAGATAGTGGCTTAAAGAAGACAGAGGTTTTATTTATTTATTTTTTCTCTTGTAAAATAAGTGCAAAGGTAGACAGTCCAGCACTGATATGGAGGCTCTTCTGGCCGACCTCATAAATGTTCTGAGTGCCTTCAGTCTTTTCTCTCTATCTATCTATCTCTATCTCTGCCTGGCTTTTATATTCAATCTGTGGTTACAAGCTGGCTGCTGAATCTCAAGCGATTACATCCATGTTCCAAGTAAGAAAGATTAAAAAAGAAATAGAGGGACTAAAGCTACCTTTCATCTAAGTCAGATACCTTTATAAGGAGTTTTCCAGGAAGCCCCCAGTAAAACCTTAACCAACCTCATACAAGCAAGAATTTAGTCACATGGCCACTGCTATCTATAATGATAGGAGTCAAACACAGTTTTTCAGTGGGCATGTTTCTTATTCATTCGCCCCCAAAACATGTGTTGGTAAAGAAGGAAGAGTGAATTTTTTTTTGAGGTTTCAGACATAATTTATTATTATTACTTTTTGCTATATAGCAAGGTCTCATTAGTTATCTATTTTATACATATAAGTGTATATATGTTAGTCCAATATCCCATTCCATCCCACCCCCTCTTTTCCCCCTTGGTGTCCATACATTTGTTCTCTACATCTCTGTCTACATTTCTGCCTTGCAAACCAGTTCATCTGTACCATTTTTCTAGATTCCACAAATATGTGTTAATATACGATATTTGTTTTTCCCTTTCTGACTTCCTTCAGGAAGAGGGAATGTTTATCTTGTAAATAATCAACAGACTCTTCCCAATGCCTAAAATTATGGAAGCTTTATTTTAAAAACTATATGTAAATATGTATGCATATGTGTATATTTGTATGTTTCATGTCTTTTTTTCTCCTCCTTAGGTAAGACCCAACAAATTGTATATTTCCTAATATTTTAAATATAGTGTAAAGAAAGGATTATAAGGAAATCTAATTCTAATAAAGGAAAAAATCTGTAAGAACTATCCTTCATCCGAAAAAGGCAACTTTCCTCCAGATCCACCAGTTCTTGGTTTCTCCAGGAGGACCCCGTTCTGACAGTCTGGGAAATCAGGAGGACACAGCTAGGTGAGGGCCAATTCAAAGTGGGATCACAGAAAAAAATACACGCTAGCTTTTTAACTTTATTACTATTACTATCATGTTTTAAAAACTCGGTGAGGGAGCACTAAATTCAAATAAAATAAATACATGCAATGTAGAGTAGAATTAACACACACACATTCTATCTTTAATAAAATTGTCACTGTAATTTTATCTATGCACACAAAGTTAAACACTTCATGTCTCTTCTGGTTCTTTGGTTTTAGGAGAAGTTCACTCTGGATAACTTAAGCAAACAGAAAAACTTATGGGAAAATTATGAGCATAAATGAAGGAAGAGCTGAGGGAAAAAGTTTGAGAAGTCTTGAAATCAGGACAGCTGTACGCTTCCCAAGTTGATGGTAACGGCAACTGAGGGAGAGTTCTTTAAGATTAAACCAGACCCAAGGTCTCTAGTTTTTTGTTTTTCTTAAATTTTTGTTGGAATATAGTTGACTTACAATGTTTAGTTTCAGGTGTTCATTAAAGTGATTCAGTTGCACATATATGTATAAATATATATATTCTTCTTTTTATATTCTCTTCCATTACAGGTTATTACAAGATATTGAGTACAGTTCCCTGTGCTATACAGTAAGTCCTCGTTGGTTACCTATTTTATATATTGTAGCGTGTATACTTTAATCCCACACTCCTAATTTATCCCCCTCGCTTTGGTAACCATGTTTGTTTTCTATGTCTGTGAGTCTATTTCTGTTTTGTAAATAAATTCATTTGTATCCTTTTTTTTTTTTAGATTCCACATACAAGCGATATCAAATATTTGTCTTTCTTTGTCTGGCTTACTTCACTTAGTATGATAATCTCTAGGAAGTTTCACTTCCAGGCAGAGAGAAACCAACTAGTTTATTGAGCATTACTCCTTGGTAGGGACAATCACTTGGCCTGGCAGAAGAACCAGACTGTAACCGATGGAAGAAAGATGGTTCTCCAATAGAAAGTCACAGTGCTTTTACCTAAAGTGGCAAAAATGACTCACGTTTAGTTTAGCTTCTGAAGATTTTAACTTTATCTGAGGTAGCATAGTAAGTTTTCAGTGACTTAAAAGTGTGAATATTGGGAATATTTGGAAAAACAGAAAAATAGACCCATTGTAAAAGAATAGGTTGTCCTTACAACTTCCTTTAATGTTTAAATGCCAGGTGCTGTGGAAACGTTTTATTTGTCTTATTATATCAAGATGAAGGTCACATTTTTATGACCATTGATGTCACCCTGTTTTCCTCCTCATTCCTTGTATATTTTCAGGCACTGTGGCCAAAAATGAAAAGCACTTCCCTTCGTTTTCCTACGGGATCCCATACAACACAACAGTGGCAAAGGATCCAAAGGACGTTTTCCTACTGTGAGTCTGGCACCAGAAACTATTTCATCTCTACACAAGCAGTTGCAATTGAAATTGCTTCTTGATCCACAGATATATTTATTCTCCTGTTTTCTTCTTGCTATTGCTTTTGTTTCTCTTCAAACACACAAACATAATACAGATTTTTAAATTCACCTCTGAAAAGAGAGGAGGCAAGTATGCCTTTTGTATAAACTGGGTGAACATTCACATTTACAAGTCAGCTTTTTTTATTTGTAGGAATGATAGGCAGATGCCAACAATGTGACCAACATTCTACTTTTCATTTCTTTATGTATTTCTCATTTTATTTCTGTACACACAACTTGATGTTTTCAAGTGCATTTCCTGTTTCTTCAGCCACTTCAGACAAGTTTTGCATAGATGAAGGTTTGATAACTTCATGGCCCGCTATTATAAATTTTATGGAAATCATGAGGAAAATCTGAAAGTTAAGTTTCATTGACTTAGCTTTGCTGCTGGAAAGCTGTAGCGGTTGACCTTGGACATGGAACATGTTAAAAAACCAGTGTTTATTAAGAAATTAAATCAAGGAGATGTATGAAATATATTCATAGGTAAAGATACAGAGGACCAGGGCCTGAAATATATTTATCAACATATATCATCATTAATATCTTTGCTATCTTTTTAATATCTTTTTTGTCAGAATGTTAATTCCACTAATATGATTGCTGTAGATCCTTGTAGTAGACTAATCAAGAGCTCCTCTGGATGTATATTTCTATTCACTCATCCAAATTATAAAGCAAATCCTCAGTTATCAGAAAAATGAGATGAAATGAGATATCTGCTAAAATTCTTTTTGAATTGTCTTTTTTTGAAAAAAACTTTTAATTAATTATGAATATAATGTCTTTTTTGGATATTTATGAAAATACAGACAGTAAATTACTTTCATGGTCTACAGATAGAAGATTATGTAAAACAAGACAAAACCTAAACAAACACGGTTAGCTGGCTCACAGTTTGAGTAAGGTCATAACCCTAAACAATATTCTTAGACATTACCATCAGCAATACTTCAAAAATAAAGACTGAGAATTTTTCATAAAAGGTCACAATTTATAGGAACAATAACACACAATAAAACTGAATGCATGTGCTATACTTCCTTAGTGGTAGCAAAACAAGATTCGTTCATAAAGTCACTTAGTTAACTCATGGGATTTGAGAAGCTGCGAAGAAGAACATGGAAATGCTAGGGTATAGACTTTGGCCTGGGGGATTTGAGTAGAAGCTACTCTAAGAAGAGGGCAGTGATGGGGTAATGACATAAATATTTGCAAGTGGCAGTGAAACGGATGTGTCCCATCTCAGGCTAGTTGCTAACTACATTATTATTACACACTTAGTTTGGAAGAACAAGTTCTGGAGAAGTAAAATCATACCCATTCCCTGAGATAGACCTGTTTCTGAAGAACTGCTCTCGTCTGTTATACACTTACCCAATTTGCTTAAGATTCAGTGTTAACAGTTGACTGTCTTCATAGTATGCAAATAAAAGCTGTGTGTGTGTGTGTGTGTGTGTGTGTGTGTGTGTGTGTATTTGGAGTGTGCTTGTGAATGCTTACGTTTAAAGCCTGTGTAAAGACTCCCTAATCCAGAGTCAGCAGATCCACATTTTACTTTTGTCAGAAGTGGTGGAGGACCTTGATGAGCCTGTTGAAAACTGTGTAGATAGAGAAGCTCCCTGTGTAGATTAATTCAGTGCACAGCTGGGGCTGGGATGGCAAGCCCATTCTAGGGAATGAAGAACAGCCGATCAGGGGTGGAGCTGCCCGCCTCCCTCTCCACAATATACTAATCCTCAATTTGGCACTGCTTTAAAAGAAAAGAAATCTAAATTGAGGCCAGCTGATTTCTTACTGAATCAGCCAGCTGGATGTGGAGCCAATTTCCGCAGCTTCCACGCTGTGGTAGCCAGGAAATATTTTAATTGAAAGAACTCTATGTTGACAAATACCGAAGACAGCCTATTTATATCTTTTAACCAATATTTATGGAATTCCCTGATTTAATAACATTTCACTTTAAACTCAATTGCAAAATAGAAAAATTGTTAGGCTAGAACCAAAGCTAAATGATGTGGAAGGATAATAAGTAAAATCAGAGTAAAGGGAAAGGAAAGAACTGGTAAAGGTTGTAGACATATTCATAGGCACATGTAACTGAGGAATGACATATCTGTGTATATACATATATATTCAATAAAAATGGTTTCAAATTGTAATTAAAATATAATTTAGAAGATTTAATATTAAATGACTGATGCTATGATTTTCAGCACCTATAGTCTTATGAGGTATGTCTAAATGATGCATATTAGCAGGGAATTTTATTTTTCTAGATAATCTGAATGACTTGGCTTTTTCATTCCCCTTTGAGGAGGAAACAGCTTGTGTTTAAATAATCTTAAAACACAAACAAAATCCAATATAAATTTTCTCTTTTCTTTAACATTGGTACAGTGATTGGAAACTACAATCTTGATTATAACGGTGATATCATATTATCTTTAAAATATATTCCCTCCATTATTAAAAATTGTGGCAGAGTTTATTTGCCTTGTTCCATAGTTAAAACAGCTTAGTTTTTGCAGTTGTTTTTCATCAATGTTTTTTAAATGTTTAAAAGCAATGCTTTGCTTTTCACTGTTATTTCTTCTTTACATAAATCTATTTTATTTTAAATAACAACTTTTTATAATATTCAGTGCGATGCACATGGTGATTTTTTTTTTTTATAATTGGGAATATTATCATAAAGTTATTTTTCCTCAGCCAAAGAGGAGACAGGATTTGGACAATAAAAATTGTTTGGAACAGGGTTCTTCCATTTTGAAATGGGAGCAAACTCCTAAGTTGATGATTTATGTTGTTCCAGATACCTGTGAATCATAAAGAATCACACAGTGATATGGAATGTTGGGAAGATACTATTACTAACTTTACCTGGTTGGGAAATCTATTGTTATTTTTTCCATTACTATTACTGATGATGGAGAGTTATCAAGTGTGGCCGTGCCGTTAGCTGTGGTATGCTGTAAGGCAGCTCTCCCTAGTGGACACTTTGCTATAACCATGCTCAGTCTATGCCTCAAGAGTAAAGACCATCCCCATGAACTTTCTGAATATCTATCTATCTATCATCTATATAAAAAAAAATATATAAATAAATATCAAGGATGTTAGGTATAGTATATATACATTTAAGAATGTTATCTCAAATGATAAATCAATTTTGGGGTGGAGATAGTAAAAATCCAATGCTTTATTAATCTCTCAAAATAGGCAAAGTATTTTTGAGCACTGTCATCCTTCATATTAGTTATTATTTATGAAAGTAACTAGTAAGAGGTGATAAAAGAAATATTTGAGTTCATTCATGGGAGAGATAAGAGAAATATTTGAGTTCATAGAATCTGGAATAAAAACATTCACAAATAAAACCCAAGTGTAATATTTTTCAAAATTTGGCAGAGAACTGTTGAGAATTATTTAATCATAGATGAATGTGCCTGCCATAGAATTTGATAAGTAATCGTATTGGGGAGATAGATGCACCTCATTACTCACTTTCCATTTTTATGAAAGGTTCATCCACGTGTGCAATGATGCATTTATAGGTTTACACCCTCTTTGAAAAAAAAAAAGGCACTTTGCATTTAAATTGCCCTTCCTATTACTAAAGAAGCTCTAAGGAGAAAAGTATGAACAGTACAATGTTGAACATAGTTTGAAACAGTATTATATGTTTTAATTTCTTATAATTCATTTTGTTAGGTTGTTTACTTTTCATTGTATGACATTGTGAGGTAATAATTATAGGGGTAACAATGTCTTCCATAGTACTTGAGGCAAAGTGATGGATAATGGTGTGGCCTGTGGGTTACAGTCAGCTAGATAGAAACCCAACTAGTCACGTAGTCTATGTTCATTGGTAGTCCTCACCTGTTCTCATTTAGAATGTAAGGAGAGATTAAAAAGACATAAAAAAGAATTGCTCCACGTTCAATCCTCAATACAATTTTTTTCCACTCCTAGAATACCTTAACCTTTGTTCTGAAGAGGCATAGTTAAAGCAGCTACAGGGCTTTGTACCCACGTTGTTGTCAAGGGAAGTAGAGATGGTTAATATTATTTTGGGGGCAAGGGGGAGTCTGCATCAGTCCCAAGGGACTATCAAATAATATTTAAATAGTAGCCCATATGGGCTTATTGCCTAGGTAACTGTCTAAATATGTGAATAACTTAACACTACCTAAGGAAAGAAGAAATTCCATTTCCCAATCTGCCACTGCATTTATGTAGGTTTTTTAGGTCTCTACTTCAATTAAAGAACGGATTAGAAGAACGGGGGGTCACCCTTAAAGCTGTAGCCTCTCATTCAAAGCAATACAGGAGACTCAAATTAGCATATCATTAAAAAACACCAGGAAACATAAAATTCATATTGTAAAAAATGCTCATTTCTGTACTTAAAATCCTCGACTAGCTAATTTCTACTAAGAGAAAATGAGGAGTCAAAGAGAGGTGCGCAGGGCTTCCCTGGTGGCTCAGTGGTTGAGAGTCCGCCTGCCGATGCAGGGGACACGGGTTCGCGCCCCGGTCCGGGAAGATCCCACATGCCGCGGAGCAGCTGGGCCCGTGAGCCATGGCCGCTGAGCCTGCGCGTCCGGAACCTGTGCTCCACCGCAAAAAAAAAAAAAAAAAAAAAAAAAAAAAAGAGAGAGAGGTGCACATGCACAGATAGGTTGGGAGGGGAGAGAGAAAGATTTGAGAAAGAGGAAACTGCAGAACTCAGCGGCCTGCAGTGGGGTTAGCAGAAATCTAAACCCTCTGCAGATTTCTGAGGTTGTTATTCTCATATGGAGAAACTGAAGAGGAAAACAGGAGAGTCATGTTATCCACATAGAAAGACTAGGTGACTTGGGTGCTAACACTCCTTAAAAAGGGTTTGTTTGTTTGTTTGTTTTTCTTTCTTCCTCTGTCCACATGGGTTACAAGAGCAAACTTTGCAGAGTAGCTGCAGGAAACCAGCACATTATCGACAGGAGCCGGAAAGCACAGATGCACTAGATAGGCATAGTAGAAGCACAGTTGTCACCGTTCTCGTAAGGAAGACTTCTCCATCGTGTTTCCGTGTTAAACTCTCATTTTCAGATGGCCAAATCAACATTTAAACAGAAAAAAGGAAAAAATCATGAGAGGAAGACTTGGGCTCCTCACTTGCGTTTATAGTTATTTAGGTTTGTGTTTAACAAGTTACTATTTTATCCTTATGTTAACTTTCTCTTATCAATGCATTTTTCCTGATTGAATTTTTTTTTTTTTTTTTTTTTTTTTTTTTTTACGGTATGCGGGCCTCTCACTGTTATGACCTCTCCCGTTGCGGAGCACAGGCTCCGGACGCGCAGGCTCAGCAGCCATGGCTCACGGGCCCAGCCGCTCCGTGGCATGTGGGATCTTCCCGGACAGGGGCACGAACCCGTATTCCCTGCATCGGCAGGCGGACTCTCAACCACTGCACCACCAGGGAAGCCCCTGATTGAATTTTTAATCGTTTTAAATATGAGAAGCAATGCAGCAACTGAGCTTCATTTTATATTCATTATACATGCAGATTTGCTATTATGAAATAATTTTCTTCATTACTATTGTCAGAAAATTTAGGGTTATTGAATAGTTTCTAGATTTTATATTTTCTAGCTACATTCATATATTCGCCCAACTGTTTAGAAAGTTATTTGATTTTAAATATAAGAATATAGCATATATTCAACTACTTCTATGACTGTGGGTATACTCTTCATACTTCATATATGTTTTATGACTTGTCTAAATGTCACTTAAGGTTATCATTTAATTAAATTATTAAATAAATATATATTATAACTACTTCCTTTAGAAGCGCTAGAGTAATTTCTATATATCCAGTTTATTATGATTCAGAGAAGTTGCAGCATTTTTTCTCTTTTCAGAAATTTATATTTTATTATATTTGTATAATACTATCTACAACAGTAGGAACATGATGATTTTTAATAATATCGACATCATGTGCGTCCAATTATTTGTGCTAAATATGGCAGGTGTAGAACTAAAGGTCTGTTCACTTGCAGAGGAATAACTCTTGTTCTCATAAACCATCTTCACCATAAACTGTGTTGCTACATTTTTACTCCCATGAGAAATCCCTTGGTATTTTCTGAATTGATTGTATCCTTTCTCAAACAATGGCAAGCAACATGATATTTTATAAGGTAGTGTATCCCAATGATGGCACATGCTTATAAGTATTCCTAAACAGAGATAATTGCTGAATGATTAATAAAAAATACATCTTACCAATGTAGTAAGCAAGTATTATTATTATTTTTTAAATTTTATTTATTTATTTTTGGCTGCGTTGCGTCTTTGTTGCTGCACATGTGCTTGTCTCTAGTTGCAGCAAGCAGGGGGCTACTCTTTGTTGTGGTGCACGGGCTTCTCATTGTGGTGGCTTCTCTTGTTGTGGAGTGTGGGCTCTAGGCACGCAGACTTCAGTAGTTGTGGCACACGGGCTCAGTAGTTGTGGCTCACGGGCTCTAGAGCACAGGCTCAGTAGTTGTGGCACGTGGGCTTAGTTGCTCCACCGTATGTAGGATCTTCCTGGACCAGGGCTCAAACCCATGTCCCCTGAATTGGCAGGCGGATTCTTAACCACTGTGCCACCAGGGAAGTCCCAGCAAGTATTATTTTTAGATATGAATATAAAATTTCATCTGACATTATCCAAAGATAATACCGTGCTTCTATTTCACATATTTATAAATGTCTTGAAGTCTTTCAGTAATATTGCAGGAAGTTTTTGAGAAAAATCTAAATAGCTCTCTACAGAATTAATAATTCTATAGAATTATGAAATGAATAACTTTGTTTTGGCTATTAGTGACACTGGCCCTTTAAAGGCCAATAACACATAATCAGTCATCCCTTGACCATTCAAATAGAAATCTAAGTGTGTTTTCAGTTGAATAGTTGCATTGCAATGTGAAATGGGGTGTATCAACAGAAATAACCCTTTCATTTTACCTAATCCCGGGAAATAAAAGCTTTAGCTAATAATAACCCATCCTTACATTACAAATGTAATTTTAGTAATGGATAAATCTGAAATAGCTGGGCACATACCATTCATCATGGAATGTCAAACAGACAGTTCAAGAATAGACTTGAGGCGCCAAACTAGTAGTTATGAAGGTTTATTTGCAGGTACTTTTCCTATGAAAAGCAAACAACAGTAGAAAGCTCCCCAGTCCACCTCCTTTAAAATTTTAACATTGGTGATGGAGTCAGAAATACCAAGCATTCAAAATCATACTAAAAAGTAAGCAAACTAAGCTGTATTAAAAGGGACTTCAGTACATGATCATAATTACTGTATAACCTGAGAAAACAAATTTGCTGAGAAGGCAAAAATTACTTTCTTCCATCTCATGCACAAAAGTCTCATAGATTAGTCCACTGAATAGTAAAGTACTTATTTGATTTTTTATATTTAAGTATTATCTTAATAGTTTATATGATAATACATATTGTATCAATTGCCATATATCATTGGAAAATATATAAGCCTATATATGTTGTATATATTAAACAACATAATATATATAATATGTTTATAATATACATATTATATATATCATATATTAAGCCACAGGCTAACATTATACTCATGTGGTATCCAAAAAGCAGATGGTTAATACAAGTTTGTAGAAGTAACAAAAGTGTTTTGCCAAGATGTTCACTTTAAAATGAGTGTCATAGATTAAAATTTTATAAACACAACACTAATCCAAGTAAATATCAAGAAGGTGAATAATTAAGAAATTATGTACATTTCAGTAGCTTTCCCACAGTCTGTATTTTTTTCTCAGTTAATTCCTTCCCACCAATTCATTGGACTTTACATGAAAATTTTTGCTGTCTTCAAAAAAATAGTTTTAACATTTATGAACATATCCTTAAATAATATGGTTTAGTTTTGCCTGTTCTCAGAACTTGTAAAAGTGGAATCACATTGTACTTATATTTCGCGTCTTGATTTACCCTTTCAAAATTGCATTTGTAAGAGTCATCAGCATTGTTGGGTGTAGTTCTAGTTGATTCATTTACTTTGCTATATATTTCACTGTGTAGCACAATTTATTTATTTATTCTATTACTGATGGCCATTAAAATTGTTTCCAGTTTCAGACAATTATAAACAATGCTTCTCTGAATATTCTTTCTTACATGGTGCATATAAGATGTATTTTTATGGTTCTATATTTGGAAACACAATTATTTAGTAGATCATAGCATAAATATTTTTTCAACATTATGAAATATTTCACATAAGTGTTTACAACATTTTACCTTCTCATTAGCAGTGAGTTCCTCAGGTTAATAAAATGTTTAACAAGTGCATAGCCTGTGTAACCTAAACCTCTTCTGGGTGTAAATTCTTATTATTACCCAAGGAATTTCCCTCCTGCCTCTTTCCAGTTAAAATTAACCTACATCTCCATAGAGGCATCTGTTGCTATGGTTTTTCTTTGCCATAGCTTAGTTATGCCTGCTCTAGAAATTCATATAAGTGGGATCCTATGGTATATAGTGTTTTAGGTAAAGTTTTTTCTCTCCTTTTACGTGGCATATCATTTGGAGATTCACCCATATTATTGAGTATATTTGAAGATTGGTTATTTTTATTGCTAGGTAGTACTCCATTGTGTGAATATACAAATATTTATATTTGGTTATCCATTCTCTTCCCAAGGGGCATTAGGGTTATTTACAGTTTTGAGGCATTTGAATATAGTTATGAACATTCTCTGTCAAGTATTTTTTGTTTGCTTATTTGTTTTTTATATGTGTGGCATTAAATTTTCTTAGATAGAAACCTAGGAGTGGAATTGTTGGGCCATTGTGGAGTATTATTTATTTTTTATAAGAGAACTGCCAGCCATTTTGCATAGTGCTAAGTTCTTCTTTATTCTTATCAACAATGTATGAAAATTTGCACTGCTCCATGTTCTTGCCAATGTTTGATGTTGTTAATCTTTTAATTTTAGCCATTCTTATTGGTGTGTTGTGGTAACTCATGGTTTGAATTTGCAGTTCCCTGATGACTGATTATTTGATCATCTCTTCATGCAATTTTTGGCCATCATACATTTTATTTGCTGAAGTGTTTATTCAAGTGTTTTACCCAGTCTTTTAAAAAATTGGGCTATCTTTTATAGCAATAATTATAATTGCCATAGACGTATTTTATCTAAGATGGAAACTCTTTGACATATATACATGGCAAATATTTTTTTTACAGACCATGGCTTGTGTTTGAACTTTCTGAATGATGTTGTTTTGTTGAGCAGAAGCTTTTAATTTCTGTTTTACATTTTTTTTTTGCGTGGTACACGGGCCTCTCACTGTTGTGGCCTCTCCCGTTGTGGAGCACAGGTTCCAGACACGCAGGCTCAGCGGCCATGGCTCACGGGCCCAGCCGCTCGGCGGCATGTGGGATCTTCCCGGACCGGGGCACGAACCCGTGTCCCCTGCATTGGCAGGCGGACTCCCAACCACTGCGCCACCAGGGAAGCCCTTCTCTTCTACATTTATTACCTGATGTGATAGTCATATAACATAAAATTATCCACTTTAGTGTAAAATTAAGTAGTATTCAGTACATTCAGAAAGTTGTGCAGCTACCTCCTCTATCTAGTTCCAAAATATTTTCATCACTCCAAAGGAAAGCCTTGTGCTCATTGAACAGTAACTCCCTATTCCTGCCACTCTCCAGCCCCTGGAGAGACCATTAACCTGCTTTTGTCTCTATGGGTTTAACTATTCCAGATATTTAATATAAATAGAATAATGCAATACCTGTCCCTTTGTGTCTGGTTTATTTCATAGAGCATGACGTTTTTGAGTTTCATCAATGTTGCACGTACATATTCTATTTTATGACCAAGTAATATTCCATTGCATGTATATATCACATTTTGTTTATTCCTTAATCTATTGATGGACACTTCATTATCGTCAATTTTCCTTTATGTTATGATATATAAAAATAGATAATTTAAACTATTTTCTATAAAATTCAGTATCAGGATAATCTCAGGGTTTTTTAAAAAATGTATTCATTTATTTATTTATTCTTGGGTGCGTTGGGTCTTCGTTGTTGTGCGCAGGCTTTCTCTAGTTGCAGCAAGCAGGGGCTACTCTTTTGTTGTGGTGTGCAGGCTTCTTATTGCGGTGGCTTCTCTTGTTGTGGAGCACGGGCTCTAGGCGTGTGGGCTTCAGTAGTTGAAGCACACAGGCTTATTTGCTCCGCGGCAGGTGGGATCTTCCTGGACCAGGGCTCGAACCTGTGTCCTCTGCCTTGGCAGGCGGATTCTTAACCACTGTGCCACAAGGGAAGCCCAGGACTAGTATTCTTTTTTCTACTTTTTTAACATCTTTATTGGAGTATAATTGCTTTACAATAGTGTGTTAGTTTCTGCTTTATAACAAAGTGAATCAGTTATACATATACACGTCTCCATATCTCTTCCCTCTTGCATCTCCCTCACACCCTCCTTATCCCACCCCTCTAGGTGGTCACAAAGCACCAAGCTGATCTTCTTGTGCTATGTGGATTCTTCCCACTAGCTATTTATTTTACGTTTAGTAGTGTATATAGTTCCATTCCAGTCTCTCAGTTTGTCCCACCATAGCCTTCCCCTCCCCGTATCCTCAAGTCCATTCTCTAGTAGGTCTGTGTCTCTATTTCCGTCTTGCCCCTAGGTTGTTCATCACGTTTTTTTTTTTTTTTTTTTTTTTAGATTCCATATATATGCATTAGCATGCGGTATCTGCTTTTCTCTTTCTGATATACTTCACTCTGTATGACAGACTCTAGGTCCCTCCACCTTACTACAAATAACTCAATTTCATTCCTTTTTATGGTGGAACAATATTCCATTGTATATGTATGCAATCTTCTTTATCCATTCGTCTGTTGATGGACACTTAGGTTACTTCCATGTCCTGGCTATTGTAAATAGAGCTGCAATGAACATTGTGGTAGATGACTCTTTTTGAATTATGGTTTTCTCAGGGTATATGCCCAGAGTGGTATTGCTGGGTGTATGGTAGTTCTATTTTTAGTTTTTTAAGGAACCTCCATACTCTTCTCCATAGCAGCTGTATCAACTTACATTCCCACCAACAGTGCAAGAGGGTTCCCTTTTCTCCACAGCCTCTTCAGAATTTATTGTTTGTAGATTTTTTGATGATGTCCATTCTGACTGGTGTGAGATGATATCTCACTGTAGTTTTGATTTGAATTACTCTAATGATTAATGATGTTGAGAATTCTTTCATGTGTTTGTTGGCAATCTGTATATCTTCTTTGGAGAAATGTCTATTTAGGTCTTCTGCCCATGTTTGGATTGGGTTGTTTGTTTATTTGACATAGAGATGCATGTGCTACTTGTAAATTTTGCAGATGAATCCTTTGTCAGTTGCTTCATTTGCAAATATTTTTTTCCCATTCTGAGGGTTGTCTTTTCATATTGTTTATGGTTTCCTTTGCTCTGCAAAAGCTTTTAAGTTTCATTAGGTCCCATTTGTTTATTTTGGGTTTTATTTCCATTTCTCTAGGATATGGGTTAAAAAGTATCTTGCTGTGATTTATGTCATAGAGTGTTCTGCCTATGCTTTCCTCTAAGAGTTTGATAGTGTCTGGCCTTACTTTTAGGTCTTTAATCCATTTTGAGTTTATTTTTGTGTATGGTGTTAGGGAGTGTTCTAATTTCATTCTTTTACACGTAGCTGTCCAGTTTTCCAGCACCACTTATTGAAGAAGCTGCCTTATCTCCACTGTATATTCATGCCTCCTTTATCAAAGATAAGGTGACCATATGTGTGTGTGTTCATCTCTGGCCTTTCTATCCTGTTCCATTGATCTATTTTTCTGTTTTTGTGCCAGTACCCATACTGTCTTGATTACTGTAGCTTTGTAGTATAGTCTGAAGTCAGGGAGCCTGATTCCTCTAGCTCTGTTTTTCTTTCTCAAGATTGATTTGGCTATTCAGGGTCTTTTGTGTTTCTATACAAATTGTGAAATTTTTTGTTCAAATTCTGTGAAAAATGCCAGTGGTAGTTTTGTAGGGATTGCACTAAATCTGTAGATTGCTATGGGTAGTAGAGTCATTTTCACAATGTTGATTTTTCCAATCCAAGTACATGGTATATCTCTCCATCTATTTGTATCATCTTTAATTTCTTTTATCAGTGTCTTATAATTTTCTTCTTACAGGTAGGTCTTTTGTCTCCTTAGGTAGGTTTATTCCTAGATATTTTATTCTTTTTGTTGCAATAGTAAATGGGAGTGTTTTCTTAATTTCACTTTCAGATGTTTCATCATTAGTGTATAGGAATGCAAGAGATTTCTGTGCATTAATTTTGTATCCTGCAACTTTACCAAATTCATTGATTAGCTCTAGTAGTTTTCTGGTAGCATCTTTAGGATTCTCTATGTATAGTATCATGTCATCTGCAACAGTGACAACTTTACTTCTCTTTTCCGATTTGGATTCCTTTAGTTTCTTTTTCTTCTCTGATTGCTGTGGCTAAAACTTCAAAAACTATGTGGAATAATAATGGTGAGGTGGGCAACCTTGTCTTGTTCCTGATCTCAGTGGAAATGGTTTCAGTTTTTCACCATTGAGGACAATGTTGGCTGTGGGTTTGCCATATATGGCCTTTATTATGTTGAGAAAAGTTCCCTCTACATAATAAAGAGATTATTTATTTACATTTTCTTAAATTTACCAAGGCTTGATTTGTGACCCAAGATATGATCTATCCTGGAGAATGTTCCATCAGCACTTGAGAATAATGTGTATTCTGTTGTTTTTGTATGGAATGTCCTGTAAATATCAATTAAGTCCACCTTGTTTAATGTGTCATTTAAAGCTTGTGTTTCCTTATTTATGTTCATTTTGGATGATCTGTCCATTGGTGAAAGTGAGGTGTTAAAGTCCCCTACTATGATTGTGTTACTGTCGATTTCCCCTTTTATGGCTGTTAGTATTTGCCTTATGTATTGAGGTGCTCCTATGTTGTGTGCATAAATATTTAAAATTGTTATATCTTATTCTTGGATTGATATCTTGATCATTATGTAGTGTCCTTCTTTGTCTCTTGTAGTAGTCTTTGTTTTAAAGTCTATTTTGTCTGATATGAGAACTGCTACTCCAGCTTTCTTTTGATTTCCATTTGCATGGAATATCTTTTTCCATCCCCCCACTTTCAGTCTGTATGTGTCCCTAGGTCTGAAGTGGATCTCTTGTAGACAGCATATATATGGGTCTTGTTTTGTATCCATTCAGCCAGTCTATGTCTTTTGGTTGGAGCATTTAATCCATTTACATTTAAGGTAATTATTGATAGGTATGCTCCTATTACCATTTTCTTAGTCGTTTTGGGTTTGTTATTGTAGGTCTTTTCCTTCTCTTGTGTTTCCTGCCTAGAGAAGTTCCTTTGGCATATGTTGTAAAGCTGGTTTTGTGGTGCTGAATTCTCTTAGCTTTTGCTTGTCTGTAACGTTTTAAATTTCTCTTTCAAATCTGAATGAGATCCTTGCTGGGTAGAGTAATCTTGGTTGTAGGTTTTTCTCTTTCATCACTCTAAATATGTCCTGCCACTTCTGGCTTGCAGAGTTTCTGCTGAAAGATCAGCTGTTAACCTTATGGGGATTCTCTTATGTGTTACTTGGTTTTTTTCCCTTGCTGCTTTTAGTGTTTGTTCTTTGTATTTAAGTTTTGATAGTTTGATTAATATGTGTCTTGGCATGTTTCTCCTTGGATTTATCCTGTATGTGACTCTCTGTGCTTCCTGGACTTGAGTAACTATTTCCTTTCCCATACTGGGGAAGTTTTAAACTATAATCTATTCAGATATTTTCTCAGTCCCTTTCTTTTTCTCTTCTTCTTCTGGGGCCCCAATAATTCAAATGTTGTTGCATTTAATGTTGTCCCAGTGGTCTCTGAGACTGTCCTCAATTCTTTTCATTCTTTTTTCTTTATTCTGCTCTGCAGTAGTTATTTCCACTACTTTATCTTCCAGGTCACTTATCCATTTTTCTGCCTCAGTTATTCTGCTTCTGATCCCTTTGAAAGAATTTTTAGTTTCATTTATTGTGTCGTTCATCACTGTTTGTTTGCTCTTCACTTCTTCTAGGTCCTTGTTAAACATTTCTTCTATTTTCCCCAGTCTATTTCCCAGATGCTGTATCATCTTTACTGTCATTATTCTTAATTTTTTTTCAGGTCGACTGCCTATTTCCTCTTCATTTGTTAGTTTTGGTGGGGTTTTGCCTTGCTTTTTCATCTGCTGTGTGTTTCTATGTCTTCTCATTTTGCTCAACTTACTGTGTTTGGGGTCTCCTTTTCACAGGCTGCAGGTTCATAGTTCCCGTTGTTTTTGGTGTCTGCCACCAGTGGCTTAGTTTTCTTCAGTGGGTAGTGTAGGCTTCCTGGTGGAGTGGATTAGTGCCTGTTTTCTGTTGGATGAGGCTGGATCTTGTTTTTCTGGTGGGCAGGTCCACGTCTGGTGGTGTCTTTTGGGGTGTTTGTGACCTTATTTTGATATTAGGCAGCTTCTCTGCTAATGGGTGTGGTTGTGTTACTGTCTTGCTAGTTGTTTGGCATAGGGTGTCCAGCACTGTAGCTTGCTTGTCGTTAAGTGGAGCTGGGTGTTGGCACTGAGATGGAAATCTCTGCGAGATTTTTGCTGTTTGATATTATGTGGAGCTGGGAGGTCTCTTATGAACCAGTGTCCTGAAGTTGGCTCTCCCAACTCAGAGGCACAGCCCTGATGCCTGGCTGGAGCACGAAGAGCCTGTCATCCACACGGCTCAGAATAAAAGGGAGGAAAAAAAAGAAAGAAAGAAAGAAGAAGGTAAAATAAAATAAAGTCAAATAAAGTTTTTAAAATAAAAAGTAAAATATAATTATTAAAAAAGAATTTTAAAAAAGAAATAAAAAGAAAAAAGAAAGAAAGAAAGAAGAGAGCAACCAAACCAGAAAACAAATCCGCCAATGATAAGTGATAAAAGCTATACTATTAAAAAAACAAAAACAAAATAAGAGACAGACAGAACCCTAGGACAAATGGTAAAAGCAAAGCTATACAGACAAAATAACACACAGAAGCATACACATACACACTCACAGAAAGAGAAAAAGGGAAAAAAATATATATCGTTGCTCTCAACATCCACCTCCTGAATCTGGGATGATTCCTTGTCTATTCAGGTATTACACAGATGCAGGGTACATCACGTTGATTGTGGAGATTTAATCTGCTGCTCCTGAGGCTGCTGGGAGAGATTTCCCTTTCTGTTCTCTGTTCGCTCAGCTCCTGGGGTTCAGCTTTGGATTTGGTCCCGCTTCTGCATGTAGGTCGCCTGAGGGTGTCTGTTCTTCATTCAGACAGGACGGGGTGAAAAGAGCAGCTGATTCGGGAGCTCTGGCTCACTCTGGCTGGGGGGAGGGAGGGGCACAGAGTGCAGGGAGAGCCTGCGGTGGCAGAGGCCAGCATGACGTTGCACCAGCCTGAGGCACGCCATGCTTTCTCCCGGGCTCCTGGGGAAGTTGTCCTGGATCCCGGGACCCTGGCAGTGGCGGGCTGCACAGGCTCCTGGGAGAGGAGGTGTGGAGAGTGACCTGTACTTGCACACAGGCTTCTTGGTGGCTGCAGCCGCAGCCTTAGCGTCCCATGCCCATCTCTGGTGTCCACGCTTATAGCCGTGTCTCGTGCCCGTCTCTGGAGCTCCTTTAAATGGCGCCCTTTATCCCCCCTCCTTGCGCACCAGGAAACAAAGAGGCCAGAAAAAGTCTCTTGCCTCTTCGGTAGCTCCAGAGTTTTTCCTGGACTCCCTCCCGGTCAGCTGTGGTGCACTAACCCCTTCAGGCTGTGTTCACGCCGCCAACCCCAGTCCTCTCCCTGCAATCCGACAGAAGCCGGAGCCTCAGCTCCCCACTCCCACCTGCCCTGGCAGGTGAGCAGACAAGCCTCTCGGACTGGTGAGTGCCGGTTGGCACCGATCCTCTGTGCAGGAATCTCTCCGCTTTGCCCTCCGCACCCCTGTTGCTGTGCTCTCTTCTGTGGCTCCGAAGCTCCCCCGCCCCTCCACCTGCAGTCTCCGCCCGAGAAAGGGCTTCTAGTGTGTGGAAACGTTTCCTTCTTCACAGCTCCCTCCCACTGGTGCAGGTCCTGTCCCTATTCTTTTGTCTCTGTTTTTTCTTTTTTCTTTTGTCCTACCCAGGTATGTGGGGGAGTTTCTTGCCTTTTGAGAGGTCTGAGGTCTTCAGCCAGCATTCAGTAGGTGTTCTGTAGGGGTTGTTCCACATGTAGATGTATTTGTGATGTATTTGTGGGGAGGAAGGTGATCTCCACGTCTTACTCTTCCGCCATCTTGAAGCCGTCCCTCTCAGGGTTGTTTTGTCTTTACTGCTTTTTTCCTTGACGTTGAGTCTCAGTTTCCTATTTCTTCATTTCTTCATTAATTTTTGAAATATATTTTGAGCAATATAAATGACACACTGTAGAAAATATGATTTTTGTTATGTGTCTCTAAGAAGTTTTGGTTTTCATGAAAGCAGGCACTTAACTTGGGTAGACTCATATTTCAGACTCTATCTTCCTGGTAGTAGGTGGCACCTGAGACTGCCCATTTCATTTAGTTTTATAGCCCTTCCTTTTCACAGGAAAATTTGCAAATACATTTCAATGTTCATTCAGGGGTTTAGGTCAGTGAATGACATGATAACTGGATTTCTTCTCTCATACTCCTTTTTGTCCAGGGCCTTCTTGCTGTGCCAAAGTACAAAAACCATTTAGTTAGGAAAGCCTTGATAAAGTGAAATTACCCAGAATTGAATGAATTTGCCAAAATTAAAATCTTTGCCTGGCCTCTAAATTATGTAAATAGATATTTATAGTCTACTCCACCTTTCAAGCATAAGTTGCATTAACCCCCCAGTTTTGCCTTTGGGGAGTGTCTTAAACCATCTCAATAGAAGAAGGATTTTGAATAATACTCATAAAAGTGTAGGTTGTGAGAAAGTGGACAGAAAATCTGTAGTTGGTCCATACTAGTCCTCTATAAAGTCTTTGTCATAATTTTTATTCATATCACTACCCCAGAAATGTTCAAATTGTGACTTATGTAATCTCTTCTTTCAAAAGCTATTTTATATATAGCTTCTTTAATTGTCATTGTGGTAAAAAAGAAAGAAAAACTGGAACACTTGTAAGTTAAATGAAAATTAAATTGATACTGACATATAATCCCATAGTAGACATGGATGACATAAGACAAACTAATTTTCACTTTCTGCTTTTAAATTAATGTAATAAATGACAAAACAAGAATCAAGTAATGCCCAATGAGACTTAAAGCACAGCTTTAAGTCTAAGAAGTGTTTTCCAATTATTGAGTCATATTTATTTTTGTATTTTTATTTTATTTACTTCTCTTACTCATTGACTTACATTTCTTTTTCATAAAGAGATAATATGTGATTGTGGGGAGCATCTAGAAGTTGTATCCTTAGTTTTTATTTCAGGAATCACAAACCTTAGATGTCAAAATTTCATTTTTTGGGAAAATGATTTCAAATTTAGCGATGAAAGGCTATATATAAAAAATGGTAAATGATAAGACAGGCAAAATTATTCCATGCTGTTAGAAATCAAAAGAGAGGGTAATCTATTAAAGGTAGTTCAAAGTGTTAGTAATGTTCTGTTTTTTTATATGGTTGCATACTATATGAGCATGTAAAAGTTTGTGAGAATTCATAAATGGTGCAATTATATTTTCACTTTCTACAAGTATAAGTAAAGTGGGATATACACATGTATAGCTATATCTGTATGCTGAATTAGAATAGTTGCCTGTATTAGAAGAAGCAAAAGAGAAATGTGGATTAAAGTTGGAAGGACCTTGTAATAATCAAGAAATAAATGATTTCAGGTAGACCGAAAGTGATACGAAAGGAGAGGGCAAGAAATGAATGACTTGTACTGTATTTTGAAAGTAGAATTTATAAGGCTTGATAGGTGGCATTGGGAAGAAAGAGTATTTTCTCAATTGTCTCTTGGTTTTTTGGTATGACATGTCACATGACAATTTTTGAGATTATTAAAAATAAACATGGAGAATCAGCAGCTTTCAAGTGGAAGATCAGTAATTTATTTTTATCTATGATCAATTGAGATGCATGATAAAGAGATATCAAGCAATCAGTGGTACATATTAATCCAAAGTTCAAAAGGAAAGTTTAGTTTAGAATTAAAATATTTTGAATTATTGATGTGTAGATAATATACAAATGTGGGGAGTAATGAGGTTACTGTGTAGATTATGAAAACTAAGAAGGAATAGAGTCATGGAATGAAACCTGAGTAATTTTAAGGGAATAGGTAGAAGAAAATGAGTAACGAAGGAGACTGGCAAAGGTAGGGCAAGTGGTGACTTAAAGGATACCAGCTGAGGGAATTCCCTGGAGGTCCAGTGGTTAGGACTCCATGCTTTCACTGCTGAGGGTTCGGTTTTGATCCTTAATCAGGGAACTAGGATCCTGAAAGCTGCATAGTGTGGCCAAAAAGTAAAAAAAAAAAAAAAAAGAGAGAATACCATCTGAATGTGTCATAGAAGTCAAGATAAGGGTATCTTCAAGAAAGAGGGAAAGTTAACTATATAGAATACTGCTGAGTGGTTAGGTTCAAAGGAGATATAAAAAATATTGTTCAGTGATCTTAGCATAAAAAAAAGTCTATAGGGATTTTAGCCACAGCAGATTCTAATGAAATATTGGCAATCAAATCAATATAGGAATTTATTGAAGAATGAAGGAGAGATGAAGAGAAAGCCGTGTATATAGTCAACAACTGGTTAGATTTTATAATAGAGGTAGAACAGCTATAAGAGCTTTATGTGTGATGATCAAAATAATGTTTAAATGCTGGCAGGAAAGATCCATAGAATATGAGAAGTTGAAAATATAGAAGAGTGAAGAGATAAAGATGAGGATAGGATAGGATAGGATAGGCTAGTAAGATCTGGCATCTAGAACGAATATGAAGGCTTTTGTCTTTGCTAGGAAAAGGGATAATTCTTAAATTGAAAAAAAAAAAAAAAAAAGGAAGGCATAGAAAATTAGTGTAATTGCAGGGGGGCCTTGTAGATTTTTGGAGGTAAGATGAGGAAGTTTCCATCTGATAACTTCTCAGATTAGAGAATGATTGAGTGGGGGAAAGGGACAGGGATGTGGTTTAAAGAGAATGCAGACTGTATTGATTAATCATAGTGGTGAATAAATCCTTTGGAATAAATAGATGGAATGAAAGTAAAGTCCCTAGAGATGATGAAGGCAAGGAGCTGAGAGATCAGGCAAATGGGAGAGTTCTGAATCCTAACACTACACCACCAGGGATGGTTCAGGCAAATGGGTATTTATTTATCATGGCCTTGGAAGATCTTCATGATGATATCAAGAGTTAGGGAGAACAATCACAATTATTTTCAATGAATTGGATGTGGATAACATAGTCCATAGATGACGGCAATGAGGAGGGAGAATTGTTAAAGAGCCTAATAAACTGAAGTTCAAAAGAGTGTGAATTTTCTTTATTTAATTGAAGTACAGTTGATTTACAATGCTGTGTTAGTTTCTGGTGTACTGTAAAGTGATTTAATTATACATATACATATTCTTTCTTATTTTTTTCATTATAGGCTATTATAAGATATTGAATATAGTTCCCTGTGCTATATAGTAGGACTTTGTTGTTTATCTATTTTATATATAGTAGTCTGTATCTGCTAATGCCAATCTCCTAATGTATCCCTCCCCCCCACCTTTCCCCTTTGGTAACCATAAGTTGGTTATCTATGTCTGTGAGTCTGTTTCTGTTTTGTAAATAAGTTCATTTGTATCATTGTTTAGATTTCACATATAAATGTTATCATATGATGTCTTTCTCTATCTGACTTACTTCACTCAGTATGATAATATCTAGGTCCATCCATGTTGCAAATGGCATTATTTCATTCTTTTTTATGGCTGAGTAATATTCCATTGCATACATCTACATTATACCTTCTTTATCCACTCATCTGTTGATGGACATTTAGGTTCCATGTCTTGACTATTGTAAATAGTGCTGCTATGAATATCGGGGTGCATGTATCTTTTCAAATTAGAGTTTCTCTGGTTGTATGCCCAGGAGTATGATTGCTAGATCATACAGTAACTCTATTTTTAGTTTATTAATGAACCTCTATACTGTTCTCCATAGTGGCTGCACCAATTTATATTCCCACCAACAGTGGAGGAGGATTCCCTTTTCTCCATACAAAAAGGGCAGGGATTTTCATAAAACTGGGATTTCATAAGATTTTCATGATCTAGGACAATAATCAGAAGAGATGACAGTAATACTATTTTCAGACCAAATGTAAAGAAGAAAGCTTCCATTTAAGAAGCATACAAGGAAGCAGTTTTATTTCCACTAAGATGTGATAGTGTTCAAAGAGTTTTAAAATGAGAAGGGTAGAAAGAACACAGATCCAGAGTTCAGGGAATACAACATTAGAGTGTGAGAGGGAGGCAAAAGTGGAGAGCTTGGGTCAAAGGAACAGATGCACAAAGTATTATGGGATGAAGGATAATGAGTTAATTATGATAGGGATGTCTTTGTTTTGGCAACAACAAAACAAAGTAGTAGTGTAAATACGTGCTTGAGGCCCAATGCATCCAGCAGAGATGATGTCTTAGATCAATGGCTCCACTATCTACATGTTTGTTTCAAACAGAGGAGTGTTTTGGTGCTTGCTTGTTTTCTTTTGTTCGTATGTAGTCAAGAGTTCTTCACTAATAAGAGAGGAAAGAGGAAATAATAAGAAAGAGGAAAGAGTGACTGAGAATGATAAACATTGATCATGATCATAAAGAATTTAGGTATTAACCACTAGTTTAACAGACCCAGCCTTCATTCTCTAGATTGGTTTTTATGTGACTGTTGGGGGCTGGCTGTAGATTTATGCTCTGTCTCTCTCTGTACAGGTGGATGTAGTTTTAGGTTGAAAAAATGTTGGAGGCTTTAGGGGACAATGCTCATACAGATTCATGAGGAAATGTTTTTCTTCCCGGAGGGTAAAATATTGTGCTCAAATAGGATACAGATATCACTTTAAACTCTGCCTCATTTCCCAGAGAGCTTTGCAAAAACATTTTTAGCTATTCTCCAATACTTTGATTTATTTTAATGCAAAGGAAAATACATGAGTGCATAGTATCTTCAAGATATAAAAAGAAAGGAGTAAGATTTAGAATTATTTTTTTAAGACAGAAACAGGAGTAAGTGGGGTAATCTACGATTTAAAGCCCAAACATCACCAGGAATCTGACTTTTTCCCCAGCACTTGTTCAGTGGTATATATCAGTCTGACAGTGAAAGGACACTCTAATTCCTGTGTAATACCCAGAGGAGTGACATTTGTGTGGAATGTCAAGTTCTGGGAACTTGCTGTTAATTACTATGCTTTTCAAGATATTTTTAATTTAATATGAATTAGTAGATTTATGTCAGCATCTCCTTTCTTTATATGATACAATATAATTTCCAACTTATCCCATTCACTAACCCCCATCAAATTTCAAAGTGACCTTTTGTTGCACTGGCAGGTCTAAGATTGTATCAATTATGAATTGCAATGTATTATCAATCAAATGTTACTCATTAGGCTGTTTTTCTGCTCAGATCAAATACATTTTCAGAAGTTATAAGTTTATATTTGAAAATATGATATGAAGAATTTTATTGTCCTATCAATGAATGCACATACATTTTTATTTCCACTAATATTAATGGGTAAGTTACATGTACATGTCAAGTATAGAATAAAAAATATTTAAAATATATTCTGAAAAAAGAATATTAGATAATGATTTATCATTAAAATTTTTGAAAGGATTAAAAGGTGAAATACCTTAGCAGAGTTCTAATATATACATTCTTAAAAATAATCATGCCTAAAGATGTTATGGTTTTGAGAAATGCATTTTTAAATATTATAACTATTCTAGTTAGAGTTAATATGATGCTTGCTATTAATCAGTATCTCAAAATTGAAGTGAAATGCTATATTTATGTTCATTTACTTAGAGGCTGAAAATTTGATTTCCAAACAAAATTGATCACTCAGATAAGATGAATGGTCACACGAATGTTGCGTTGAAAGTGTACCTTATTATAAAGAAAAGTAAATAGAGGTAAGTGTATTTATTTTGTTATTTGTACAGCATTTTCCCTTTAATTCAATGTTCCTCAAAGTTTGATCTGTACCAGAATATTCTGTAAAACTTTGTAAAAAGACAGGGGAAAGGCAATCCCTCCCATTCCAGTTTCCTGTGTGTCACCTAGGGATTCGCAACAAATTTTCAGAACCAGTGCTCTAAAAAACTTCCATTTGGTATAATTTCTGTATTTCTTTAACTCAGAGAAATACCTTTTCTATTTTCTTCCGCTGTTCCAACTATTTTCAAATCAATTATGCATTTTATAATAAAGGACGCATTCAAATTTAGAATGTGAGGGACGCCCAAGAAACAGCACCACTACTCTCCCAGTGCCTTTACACAGAGTCATACTGCAAAACTGTTTTGGCTACTGAAGAGTAGCAAAATGGATGAATTTGGTAAAAATGTAATCTCTCCTTCGATTATGTAAATAGATATTCAAGGCCTAATTTAGTTTTCATGTTAAAATTCCCTTACCTGATTTCTCATTTTCTATCACCTGCTAGTATCTCACCCGAAGGAAACTGGTTTCCATATTGTCTTTCTTAACAGAGTGATCTGTGAAGACCTCCATGGGTGTCAAAGTTTGAGGTAGGGTAAAACTCTTCTCCGTGTCTCCAAATGCTTAGAAATATACTGTGTATGAAGCGCACAGTTTTAGTAGCCCTAAATTTATTCCCCGGATGCCATGGTGTTCCCACTTGACCTACTCTCAGATACAAAACTCCTTTCTAGCAGTCAGAAGTCTTATATCTCTCCTCAACCCTCAAAGCAAACCCAGGCTCTGACGTTCAGCTCTGGTATTTTGTCCAAGTGCCACGGTAAGCTTTTCCCCATAGTCCTGTGGTTTGCTTTGCCACTGCTGCAGCCAACCCACACTCTCTTTTTCTGGACTTTATTCATCAGTTTCAAATGGCACTGACTAATATCGTCTCTCTGGAATCCCTTGGTACCTTGGTTGCAATCTCAAAACCACAGCAAGTAAGCAACTAGGAATTCCATTAAAATACAAAGTGAATAAAATCGTACTGTTCCTAGATTTAAAAATCTATGTATTACCTACTGTATAACCCAGGGAACTATATTCAATATCTGGTGACAAGCCATAATGGGAAAGAATGTGAAAAAATGTGTATATATATATTTTTTCTCAGTTTTATATATACATAACCAAGTCACTTTGCCGTACAGAAGAAATGAACACAACATTGTATATCAACTATACATCAATATAATTTAAAAAAAGAAAATTACAGTAGCAGTTACCATGCCAGAACAGTATTAAGTTCATATTAATCAAGTATAATTGAATCCTTACAACAACCCAGGTTGCCATCCCCAATTTACAGGTTAGCAAACTAAGGCCCAGAGGGATTAAATAACTTGTTGAAGGTCGTCCAGTTAGGCCAGTGGCCAAGCTTTGATGTAAGTCCAAGTCTCTTGAGCCAATCTCTTGAGCCTCAGAGTACACTCCAGTGTCTAAAGATGTGTGGAAGGAATGGTCATGGGGGAGAAGCCAGATGGGAGGCAGCTGTCACTGTCCAGGTGAGAGTAGCGATGCCTGAGGGGGCTGTGGCAGAGGCACTGGAGAGGATGGGATAGGTGACAGCAGCTCTTTGGCTGTTGCTCCCTCAAACAGAATTATGTCAATGTTCTGAGAATGGGGGCTGGAGAATAGATGCATTTCACCACTTGCTCACTATTGCGGGTCCAAAATGCATGTTGCATGCTAGTCATACAGAACTGGTAAGAGGCACATCTGGGACATGTAAGTAGCATGGGCAGAGCAGTGAGGGAGTGGTTGTTTTCGTGTATCCTTGAAAGGACGCTCTGTGCCATTCCTCCTGCACAATATCTCTGAATACCCACTCAGAGCTTAATCTCCAGTAAGGAATATGATATTGCCTGTTTCTCTGTAATAGGTGTCGTCTGAATAATGCCATGTATTTATTTCTCCAGCATTTTCCTTCTTTAATGCTGCCACCACTGGTATCATGTGAACTATGGAAGGCTTTTTGTGGCTGGCAAGTCAAGGCACTATAAAATAGTGTTTTCCATTTCCTCTTGGATGTAGTAGCCTGACAGGTGTTCAAGAGCTGTGTAAAAATGGGGACTATCCTTTGAGGGGCACTGAAGCAGCAGAGCTAAGGTGAAGAACCAGAAAATGGGGAGAATTTGAGGTTGAAGCACTTATAACATTATCATGCACTGAACCTAAAGGACAGAACAAGAATAGGAATAGATGAGCAGGTACATACAAAAGGCAAGAGCAGAATGAGAACAATTTGAGGAATACGTCCAAAAATGTGGTTCATCACATACTGTGAGCCAAGTGAATCCTTGAGTACCTCTTTACTTCCCGTCCTGTGGGAGTAAGACCTTGTAGTCAAAGGAGCCACGCCAAGTTGAACATTCAATTTTGTTCCCTCTTAGACAACTCGGTGATTATTGGTGACTTCGGTTTCTTCTTGTCTACTGAACCCTTCTCCTTGCAGTTATTTTAGGTGATCCTCAAAGCGATTCGCTCGTTTTTAGTTCTATTTTTTTCCTCTTTGTCAAACTCTGATTGGCTCCATTAAAAATATTAGTGATGAAAATCAATGTCCTCCTCATGTGCCTTTCAGTCAATTTCAAACACATATCTCAACATTCAAAGAACTCTTGTATCCTGTATCCACTTTTTCCCCCTCTTTTTTCCCCCAGTAGCTTCTCTGATCAAATGTTTGCTTTTTTTTTTCTCCTTCTCATCTTTACCATTTTTCCTCTTGCGTAAATCATTTTTTTTCTGCACATCTGTCAAATCCTCTGTCATTTCTCCTTTAGTTCTTTACTGCCACAGAGCTTAGTCTTACACATCTAAAGACCAAGGTTGAATCTGCTGAGACTGATGAAGAATCAAAAAAACAAGACACCACACCTGCATGGACTTGCCTTTTCCATCCATTATTTTTACTGCTTTTTATTCTTTTAATCATGAGGATATTAATATCCTCATTGCTGTACCTCACAGAACAGGAGACAGCATCACCCACTTAATTTAAATTTGTGGCTAATGGTTTTTATATTAAAAGTTTACTCCTTCTACATGTTCATTTCTGGGGGGAAGAAAACCACAACATTTTGAAGTGCCAAGCAAAAGAAAAATGCTAAGCCAAACACAAGTAATAGAGAATTTTATCATTTGAGTGTAATTTAATATCATGCTAGATTTAGAGGTTTTTAAAAAGGTTATTCTAT
The DNA here is from genome assembly GCF_026419965.1 of Kogia breviceps. NCBI lineage: Eukaryota > Metazoa > Chordata > Mammalia > Artiodactyla > Physeteridae > Kogia > Kogia breviceps. The sequence continues at coordinate 46,298,737 of NC_081325.1, read as the reverse complement.
CAAAGCCTTTCTTACAGAAGTGTAAAAGTAAGCTAAGATTATATAAATGGTGTGCCTAAGGCGGCTGGTATCAGAATTTGTTTCTCTTGATTTTAAGCTCATTCTTTCAGAAAATAATAGAACTTGAGTATAAAAAATATATTTTAAGTATTAAGCTATATTATAAACAAGTAATTTTTGAGTAATAAATTTATGAGCAAATTTCACATATTGTAGGTAAACATGAGTTGTTAGCATTATAAGCAGTGTAATGTTTGTGTTTTAAAAATAATTCTGGGCAATATTAACTGAAAATTAATTTCACTTAGCTTAGGCAAGAATATTGTCACAAGACCCAACACTGACTAAAAAAATAATGATGAATGGCCATTTATTGAGCTGAGATGCTAGATATCAAGTAGAGTGAAGCAAGAATCAATGTAAGATAGGTTTTATTTAATATCTTCATTATGCTTGAAGATTGTAGGAACAAAAATGACAAAGGATCTTCAAGGATTGATTCATGAGAAAAAGATTAAAATCACATAGTATTTATAGGTTTGCCAAAAAATGACTTGTGGGTAATGATAAATATTTACAACAACTGAGATTAATTATTTAAGGGAAGAAAACTAGATAAAAATAAGCTAATTTGTTCTCCAGTTGTTTTTAGTGTGCTAGAACATAATGTATCTTCTTCAGCTCCAAATTGTAGAGAACACCATCCCTTTAAAATTGGAGGTTATAATAACAATCAGCATTCACTGAGTTATTGCTATGTGCTAGGTATTGTTCTCAAGTGCCTTACTTTTATTAACTCCATTAGCCCTCATGATAATCCTCAGATAGGCTCTATCATCTGCAATTATAGAGCATACCAAGGCACAGAATAGTAATATATAGTAATGGTAATAGTAATATGATTTTTCAAAGGTGTCACACGTTGAATGAGATAGAGTCAGGATTTAAAATTGTGGGGATAATTAACCTCTATACTGTCTCAGATTAGATTTCAAAATAACTGTAAAGTTGCTGCAGGAATTATGTGGTGCCAGATATGGGAGATTTAGTGGATTCCATTCAGAAAACATTTATTGAGAGCACACTACATTCTAGGGATTAACAAGAGCCATCAGATCCTGATAGAAAAATAAAATTTCAACTTGTATATTTCCTCCTATTTCATTTTCTTTTTCCTCCAGTCTAATATGTTTGATTATTGACCCCTTATTGAATTCATGATGTTACTTAACCTCCCTCTAGCAAAATCTGCTCCCAATTAATTACCATGTTGTAACTGATATATTAAGTCACACCAAGGGAGAAATAACAATAATAAATAGCATTTTTATTTTAACACATAGTCACTTTTCTTGAAGAAATAATTCATGAACCCAGTATCATTAACTGTGGAGAGAGATTTTCAAGTTAGGGTCTTTCTAGGCCTATGCATGCTTATAACTTTAATAGTAAAACAAATATGACTTTCAATAAATTAGTCCTTCTTACTTGGAAATGTCTGGAATTGCTTGAACAACTCAAGCACAGTCCCAGTTGGGTTCCTTTCTAAGCCACCTTGGTTATTTGATTTGATACATTTTGTACCCCAAGTCCTGAGGAGAAGGGAGTTATGAAATTCTTATAGAATATTATTTTTAATTGAATGCTCCCTCTTAAAAGAGCATTTTAATTGAGATTTAATAACACCATAAAAGATAAATCTAGCTGCCATGTAATAAACAGTAATTAATTAGTTAATATCAATTAGATAGTAAAAATATTAATTTACATTTAACATCTAACTACTGTAATTTGCTATAGCTATCTTATTAAATGCTAATTAAATTCCTAAATATTCTCACAAATTTAATGCATTAATAACAAGAATGTAAGTACATATTTACTGTATCTGCATTTCTGAGTTCATTACCTGGCAATGAGATTTATCTCTTTTACAGTAATTAAATATACTAAGCAAACCCCAGTAACTTTTCCTAACACATACCATAACTGTTTTATTAATTTCAAATTAAATGCTCATTTAAGGTTTTTAATCTACAGCTGCCCCAAACAATTTTCTACAGGCAGAGCGAAGGTTATTAAATGTGTAATTAAATTTTAGTTTTTAACTTTGGTTTGAAGCTTTCTAAATATGACTTTTGGTTTCTCAATGCATTCAATATTAGCTTTTTGATAATAATATTTATGCACATTTTCTATATCTACCATGTTTTTTTCCTTTGCCCTGTCTTTGTACCTTTGTTCTCCATCTACTAAGTCTATAACTATTTTTTTTTTTTTCCTCTGTTTAATTCAGGCCAGAAAGTGTTTTCTTTCTTTTTCTGTCATTGAAGAACAGAGCTTTTACTAGCATCCTCTTCAGGTATCTTTTATTTCCATTAATTACCACTCCATTGTTAGAGAAACATCCCCATCAGGAAAATTTAAAAAAAGAAGAAGAAGAAGAAGAAAGAAAAGAACGAAGACTAAGGTCCTGTGACATTTGTAAGCAAAAGTGATTCCGGTTAGCAAGGCTGAAAGAGAAATTAAGTTCTGCCAAGGTTCCAGCCTCAGGATTGTTTTTGAAAGACTAAAAGAAAATACAGTCCTTGCATGTATCAAATGATTTAGAATCTTCAGTCCTTCCAGATATGATGGGGGATGTCATAAAGACAGGAGGCGGCTGAACAGCAAGGGAAGCACATTAGCTATTAACCTTCCCCCAGCCGATCAACTTTATTTTGCAATCTTCCCTCAGAACCATTAGAATACCCTGAAGAAATAACTTTCCAATTAAAAAGGATCTCAGAGAACAAAGCCATTTTATCTCTGACTCCTGGTGTTCTTTATTCCAATAATTTAAATTGGAATTGATTTTTCAATTTAGTCGTTGACTTGCTATGGACACACAGCTGAAAAGGCCGAATGGAATTGCATGGCTGAAATATTTGTCTCTGTGATGCACTTCTCATAAATTCACAGGAGCCCTTTTTTTTTTTTAATGCATTTTCTTCTGCTGCCTTTGCCTTAGACAACAGCTTTTTAGCACAGCATGGGCAAACTGAGAAAACACGTCCACCATGACCTCAGGGGTCTCATCCTCTATTCCTCATAGATCTATCTAATTGTTACATCTCTTAGAAAATAAATAAATCCAGTCTATCGAAAATGACTGGGCTTCTTGAAGACTAAATGTTTGTTTTCTAATTTACATAGGAGATTTAAGTTTTTGAAAAAGGAAAATACCCTTTTCAGTATCTTTTACCTCAAAAAATATGTTGTAGTGGAGATTGAACTCTCCCATAATTGCTTTAGTTGTTAGTAGCTAAAAATAATGGATTTTCAATTAACACTTGATAATTTTGAATTAAATACTCCAAGTATTAAATTGTTCTTTATTACCCTTTTATATTTTATAATAAAAGCACTAGTAATATCCAATTATGAAGGCTCTTGATTAGCAGTCAGAGCTTTCTTGTCTATTCACATTTCTGACCATTTGCTTTCTGTGACCTTAGATGAAATGTCATAGTCTTTGTCACCAGCTCCTTCCTGTTTCCTCACCCTGTCACTCCAGCAGGTGTCTCTACTTTCCTTTGTCTTATAGGCTCAAGTCTTGTTCTGCTATCAGTACTGATGTGAATAGCAGGTATGGAAGGAAATCCTGAGCTCAAAACATTGTTTAATTTTTACTAAACACCATATTGCTTATTACTCACACCCCTTGTGGTTTTGCTAGGCATTGTCTTTCTCAGAGCCGTCCAAATGCATGATCTCAGACCTGGCCTTGAATACTGGCACAGCAATCTCTTTTACAAAATCAAGAGCAAAAGAGAACATGGAACACGCAGAATGTAAAGGCCACAAGAACACGTTCCTTACAGGTATTTCTTACTCACCACCTTAGTCCTTATGACAAAACACTGCTTGGCACCTACTTGGTACTTAAAAATCTGCTGAATACATGAATTTTACCCTGGCTTCTGTCGGAATTTTCTTCCCTACAACCAGTTATGAATTAATGCAGGGAGAGAAAATATTTATAGTAAATATAATAAATATACTTTTGTGCTGATGGTTATAACAGAGTAGCTATTAGTTGTTACTATTAAAACATATTTTCCATAGCAGTTTGATAAGGTTTTGACATTGTTTTTTCACCTCTGGGTACTGCATGGTTTACACCACTTTTAAATTCACTGTGATTAAAATAACAACACATGGCACCATTTGTCACATGCTTATAAGAAGCATGAGCTTCTCACCAACTAACATAAGAAGGCAGAAAAAATGTTTTTACATCATTTATTCATTTAACAAATTGATCATGTCCTGTTATGGGCTTGGCACTGTTCTGAGCACTAGGGGTGCACCAACAAATATACTGGAGAGAAACTCCTATCCTGGTGGAGCTTAGTCTAATGAGAGGAAACACATAAAAATATAATTTACAAAGTGATATAGTAGGTTAAATCATTATAAGAGATGAAACGTAGTCGTAGGTTAAAAACGTGACTAGATCAGTGTAAACAGTTTCCCTGGTAGGGCAGGGGGCATAGCAGCACTTTAAAGGAGGATGGTCAGAAAAAGCTCTTTGTAAAGGGATTTGAGCAAAGACTTGGGGCAGGTGAGGAGAGGAGCTATGTATAATCTGGGACAAGCGCCTTCCAGGAAAAAGGAGCAGACTGCCAAGGGCTCTAACCAAGAAATGTGCTTGGAAGGCTTGGCAGCCAGAAGCCAGTGTGGCTGGAACAGAGTGAATGAGGCTGGGAGAGTTTAGGTCAGAGGAACTGACACCAGATCCTAGAGAACCTTGTGAAGTGTGAAAGAACCAGAGCCACTGCTAGCTGCTCCTATTCTGACCCGACTTTGAATAAATGGAGTGGTCTCTGCAGTGACAACTGAATACACATTGTGTCGCTTTGGGTGGGGGCGATGGGGGATGGGATGAGGCACTTCTCAAAGGAAGACTTGTACCTTCATTCTGATAATAAGTTTTGCAGAGATCACACCTCTTATTTTCCCGTTTCCTCTTGACTCTGAACATTTACTCTGTCCGACTACATATGTCACCCAAGAGTATGAGAAACTGTTTCCAAGCTTTCCCCACTGAAACGTACGTAGCTTGAGGACAATTTATCTATTTGGGGGATCTGACACAGGAGAAAGGCTCTACCGGTGTTGGATGAAAAATTGAGCTTAACTGAAAATTAGCAGAAAAAGAAGAAAGGCAATTTATGGAATTAAAGCACTACTGGTTTCTTTTCACAATAACTTCAGTTCCTCCTGCTTCAATTGCCATGCTAGATTTTTGTTGTGAAAGCAATGTAGTTAGAAAACTCGAGTCTTCCTAATGTAGACAATGGTTATATTTTGAAAACTGTTCAGTATTCTCTCAGACAATCTACTAATTTAAGATTTCCCTTACTTTGCCAGCTTCAGGAAATTTGTCTGATGTCTGTATGCATTCAGATTTACCCCCACACACATAGGGAATCTCGATTTGCCTGGGTCTGAGAGAATTCTCTATTTAGTCTACAGAAAGTGACTATGAAAATTTCCTTATTCTTTTGAGGACTCTGTGAAAGCTCCTATCTTTAGAACATCTCTCCACTCTAGAGGACAGATGGGGAAGGCAAAGAACAAGAATTTTTTGCCTCCTGCACACTAATATCTGAAAGAGCATAAATGCACATGTGTGTACATGCACACACACACACTTGGAAAAAAATTCAGTCTCTGATTTGTTTATACTGAAACTCGTTTCCCAATCCAACATTCAATAATGTGGACCATCAGTGGCTGGGAGGCTACTTGCTCGGCATGACAACAGCATGTCACTGTAACGACTTTCACGTTACAACATTTCATTGTGTTTCATGAGACACGTTTAACTCAACCCCAAATGCTGTTTTTAAAGGGTCTTTTGCAAACGGAGTTTTACGAATTATAAAGAGGATCAGTTAGGAGAAACTGCATTTATATCCCCCACTGATAATTATATATGTATTTTCAGTGTATTAACCTGACCACAAGAAGTTCAACTAGAAGTAATATTAAAAAGTGGGTTTTGATATATATCTGCTCTGTACTACAAAGGAGTAATCCTCAACCATTATGTGGAACTGAACATTCACGTAAGTCTGTAATGAGCTCCTGTCTGGATCACTCGTTATACAGACTCTGCTCTTTTTCATCCCTCTGCTTCATCGTTGTCTTTCACATGATGGCGTCCCTGATGCAGCAAAACCCATCCCCTCTTGTCTTCTCTAGCGACGTTGCTCCAGCAATCTTTCCATCTCTATGCTGAATAATCCTACCTTTTCCCTCTTTATTGGATCGTCCTCATTATAATCCAGAGATAGTAAAATGTCAACTGCAAAGCAAAATCTCTTATAACTCCGCACCCTCCTCTAGCTACTATCCTACTTCTCTGCTATTTTTCACAGCAAATTTCCTCAGAAAAGTTGTTTACCATTTCCATAACCAATCTGTTTCGTCCTATTCCATATTCCAATCAAGCTTCTGTCCCAACTACTTTAGTGAAAATACTCTTGTCATGGTAATCAACGGTCTGATTTATCTCACTCACCAGCAATCTTTGATACAGTTGATCACCCTTCATTAATACATTTTTTAAAAATTAATTAATTTATTTATTTTTGGCTGTGTTGGGTCTTCGTTTCTGTGCGAGGGCTTTCTCTAGTTGTGGCGAGCGGGGGCCACTCTTCATCGCGGTGCGCGGGCCTCTCACTATCGCGGCCCCTCTTGTTGCGGAGCATAGGCTCCAGACGCGCAGGCTCAGTGGTTGTGGCTCACGGGCCTAGTTGCTCCGCGGCAGGTGGGATCTTCCCAGACCAGGGCTCGAACGCGTGTCCCCTGCATTGGCAGGCGGATTCTCAACCACTGCACCACCAGGGAAGCCCTAATACATTAAAAAAAATCTCTATGGCTTCCCAGATACCACATACTCCTGGTTCCTTCTTCCTTAGTAAACACTTTTCCTTGACCTTAAACATTTGGAGTAACTCAGAGCTTTTCTCTTCTTTATTTGGCTGCATTGCCTTGGTGATCTGATTATTTCTCATTGTTTTAAGTATGCTCCATACATTGATATTCCCAGCCTAGACTACTCACCTGGACTCTAGAATTGTATATTTAATTGCCTACTTGCCATCACTGTGCAGTTTGCTATAAGATATCTCCATATTAGCATGGCCAAAATTTAACACCTGATCTATCTTTCTAGCTTAGGAGTGAGAGGTCTCATCCATAATTTCCCACATCTAAGAAAATGGTAGCTCCGTTCTTCCAGTTGCTGACAACAATGTTTGAATCATCCTTGAGTTTTCTCTCTTTACCCCACATTTGACATGTCAGAAAATCATACTGTCTCTACCTTCAAAATATATGCAGAACCCAACCATTTACAACCTTGGATGTTGCTACATTGATGCAAGTTAACATCTTTCAACTTGACTATTACAATGATCTTCTAATTGGTGTCCCTGTTCAAAGCTAGCAAACTTTTTAAGATGTAAGACAGACCAGGTTTCTCCTCTGCTCAAAGCTATCAAGAGCTTTCCATCTCATTTAGAGGGACAGTCAAATCCTTACAATGCCCTTAAGTTATTCGTGGTTACAGTGTGCATAGCCTACATTAATGTGGTGAGAAATATGGGGTAAATTGTGAGGGAAAATACCCAAGCTGCCACAATGTACATTTAGCTACCCTGATCCTGCCTTTCTTTAGACAGTTTTGGCTTGCATCTTTCTCAGGACCATCACACTGGCTGTTCCCTATTCCTTGCAGGCGATTCTCTCACCTGCCTTAACTCATTCCCTCATTTCCTTAAGGACTTTTTTCAAGTGTCTCTTCTCAAGTAATACCTACTTTTACCACCTTATTCAAAGTGCGCTCCTTTCCCATCCACTTTCTTGCGTTGTATTTTCTTCATAACATTTATCACCATCTGACACACTATGAATTTTCCTTATTTATTTCATAATTACTCGTCTGCCTCACTAAGTGTAAAGTGCACGAGGGCAGAGGCATTTGTGCTCTTTTTCTTCAGGGTAAATATTTGTTGAAAGAGTAGATGATTAAATAACCGTTTCTGGCTTAAGAGCACTTATTACTATTTGCAGATTATTCATATTTATGGCTAAAATAACTTCAAAGTTTATTTTAAATAATAAAACTTTGTTTTTAATACTTTTGGAGATTTGTTTCTTCTCATGTGCTCAGTAAATGCCTGCTAAAATTTATATGCTAACCTAAGAATTATTTCTCTCCCTTTCTCTAATCTGCATTCTCTGTTGTAAGCTTATTTTGGTAGAATCGAGTTATAGTTATTTGGGAGAATCGAGTTATATTTGGGGTTGAAACAAAATATAAACTTTTCACTTAGGCAGAAAACTACACTTCGGCAGGCCAGGTTTTTCTCTGATAAACTGTTCATCACCAAATTCATATAGACTCTATTAAAATTATATCCTATTAATTTTTTTTTATTATTATTATTTTTTTTTGGTGGTATGCAGGCCTCTCAGTGTTGTGGCCTCTCCCGTTGCGGAGCACAGGCTCCGGACGCGCAGGCTCAGCGGCCATGGCTCACGGGCCCAGCCGCTTTGCGGCAGGTGGGATCTTCCCGGACCGGGGCACGAACCCGTGTCCCCTGCGTCGGCAGGCGGACTCCCAACCACTGCGCCACCAGGGAAGCCCCAATATCCTATTAATTTTAATTAACTATTAATTTTGTAACAGGACTTCATGTTTCATTGGTTTGTTTGGGAGGCTTTTCTATAAAACTATTTATTAATTGCCTGGGGGGTAATTTAAATCATCTAATAGTACGTATTTGGCTCCAAAATAACAAATTCATCTAAAACCCATGAGGTGAAGCTCCTTTAAGTTTAAAGTAATAATTAAATGGTTCACCTGAAGAAAGGTTAATATTGTTAATCTTAAAATAAGATTACAGACAAAAATATTGTCCTATATTTCCCAACATTTTGAGTTTTTAAGTTAACAATGAAAGCCATTGCTTAAAATGCAGAGAAACTTCACCGAAAATGATGCCTGAGTGTTGAATGTAACCATATAATTTGAAAATGGAACTGATACACTCTTTAAAAATCATATGTTCCTTGACTTTTTAGACACACTGTTATAAACAAACTTGATAGTTAATGATTGACAAAAAGTGAAGTGAAAAGATCAGTCTTGATAATGTAGGTGTAAATGGCTGGTAGACAGAATTTGGGAAATAGAAGGAGAAAGAAAACGTTGAGGGAAGGGTAGAACCATAAACATCCTCAATATATTTAATTTGAGGGAGATAAGAAATTTTATTTTAGAGGAAACAAAAAATTTTTAAAGTCTTGTAAAATTAAAATTTCAGAAAAACAAAATATTAATAGATGTATTAGAAATTAGAAAAAGATGGTGGGGATAGTTTAAGTGATCTAAATCTCCTGTTCTTTGGGCCATAAATATGACCTAAGTCGACAAATCAGTGAACAGATATATAAAAATGTTTTCTATTGTTATAAACAAAAATCAAGGAAAGAAAACAAGGCCAGGAGTCATTAAAAAATGAGTTTCAGGGTTAAAATGGTGGAGTGGAATGAAATAATTTTCTTTCACTTTTCACTGTCATCCTAAACACTGAAACTTTTTGTTTTCTATGTGCATACTATCATTTTGACAAATATTTTTAAAATAAAGAAAAAAAGCTGTGGAAAGCTCATCTTTATTTAAATCACAAAATATATCCAAAAAAAGAAAAGGGTATTGAGGAGGAGAAACCTAGGTGCAAATATACATTAAGAGCATCCCTTTAACATGTTGGTCTCCCTTTGAGCAATGTTTGTGAATGTATGTTAAGGTGTGAATTTCTCCCAGTATTTAAATTTGTTTTAATTGTGAACTGTGTCTTTTTTCCCCAACTCTAAATGTAGAGAGAAAAAGAATCCCTACTTAGTATTATGTTCCCTAACTGCCAAGAAAAATATTGGATTTGGATCAGATATCTAGCAACAGAAAGCATTAGAGTTGCTCCAAAAAAAATAATGATTTGGCAGTATATTTTTAGAAGAAAAATAGGGAATGATTTGGAAAATAAACATTAAAATAGCAAAAGTTGAAAACAACAGCTGGATTGTTTGATCCTCAATGAACTTCTCCATTGAAGTCTGGGTGAATGATGGAAAGGAGAAGAATAAAGCAGAGCTGGGATATAAGATCAGGAGAGAAAGGAAGCTTTTATTTGCATGTTTCATCTGAGTGAACTTGAAGGCTATCATGACATTTTCCTACAGATACTTAAAAGTAAAGCTGAGTTTAGAAGGGAAAAAGAAAATTCAATGAATAAAGCTCTTTGCGTAGGCTCAAAATTATTCAAATCCCTAGAAGGAACTTGTACTTTTCCCTTTTTTCAAAAATGAAAATTTTGAAATATCTGATGTTCTTTCCAAATAATTTTAACATACTTAAAAAAAAAGCATCACGTAAGCGAGAAATGTCTGCTCTTACTCTGCAGAGACCTACTTGTCTACTTTAAAATGTCTGCTTTCCTAAATGTTTATTTTATTATGCTGACAATCCACTGTTACGCTGAATTTGACAGTAGTGTTAAGTGACTAGCAGGGGACCAGAGGGATATTTTAAGACACTGAAGAATGTAAGGAGAAAGAGACTATAGGCATGTGCACGATTATAAACATGGATGAGTTAATGCAGTTAAAGCTTACCTCCCAGTGACTACCTCGAATACCCTGGGGTTAGAGTACATGATTCATCTTCCTGTGAAAATGACACAGCTACTTCATATTTCCTGAGTACCCCCCATTCATTTGCTCTTTCTATCTGTAGGTATCAAAATTTGGGTTAGGTTTCTCATTGCCAACTCTTGATGTCCGCTGTGTCTATAAAAATAGATCCAAGTTGTCAGCTTCCCCACCCGACCTCACCTCTGCAACCCTTCAATTTCTGTTGTAGATTATATTATTTTCCCATCACTTCTCTTCTTCTTTGTAAGTAGTTTATATATTCACACCTTTGTCATGGAACTTTTCATTGTCTTATCTCTAGGCAGAGAATGCTTATCTATTCTCCTGTTGTTGAGCTAATGGAATGTGAGCACACATGAAGCCAAACCAAGAATAGCAGAGCTCAGGTGAATACAGTCCAGTCCAGCCAAGTCCAGTCAAGCCTAATGGACCCCAGCCAAATCCAACGGCAGCCAGCCAATCTCCTAAAAACACAGCTCTAATAGGACATGAGCAACAAACAGACGCTTGCTGCTATAAGCCACTAAAACCTTTGGGCTCTTCGTTGGTGTAGCAAATGCTATTTCGTACTGCTATTTCTGTAAATGTTGACAGTTGATAGATACAGGAAAATAAGGTTTTAAAAATTTGCAAAGAATGAGTTTGGGATAGGGGTTGATAGAGAGACACAATGATTTTTAAAACTGTCAGAAGCTGTTGCTCTTAGTTTTTATTCAAATATGAATGAACCCAAGCCCAATATCAAAGTTTCTGTTCCTAAATTCTGTTTTAGAAATCTGATGGGAAACTAATTCTAACGGAAAGTGAACCTGACTAATACTATGTGAATTGGAAACAACACCAAGTCATGCAAAAGTTGACTTGAGGTGGATGTGAGTTTACAAACTGCTAAGATTACCTAAGTCATCAAGGTCATAGCTTCAAGACTTAGAGTTCTCTGTATATACTTGGAACCTACTTCTTAGGTACTGCATGCAGTAGGAACACCTTGTGTGTTTCTCTTTACTTATCCAGGGAACCTTTCCTTCATACTGTACACTAAACATGAACTGTCTATGGCTACAAGAGTAAGCACTTTTGTTAGTTAAGTTACAGAACTCAACTCATTCTAATTCTTACAAAAATAAACATTTCACTGGATCACATACTTGCAAAATCCAAAGGGGATCTGTACAAAAATGGTGATCTCTCTCTCTCTCTCTCTCTCCCAAACTTCAGCTTTCCTTATCTCTCCTTCTCTTTGCATCCTGACCTCATTTTTCCCTGTCCAAGTACGACTTTCTCCATACAATGTGAAAAATAGCTGCTGAGCCCCAAGCCCACAGATGTAGGTCCGTTTTCCAAAGTTAACAGACAGTTTTACTTGTTAGCTTTAGGGAAAAGTGTCAGGGGAATCTGATTGGCTCAGCATGGATCTTGTTTTCCACCTACATGACCTGCTGTGTTTGCCTTGATTGTCCCAATGAAAGCACACAGAAGGGTTAATAATTTGAACTGGAAGGAAGAAAACAGGATCTTGCAAAGTTTTTTGCCATTTTTTTTTTTTTTTTTTAGTTCAGCATCTATGTCTTTGGCCCCTGGAACTCATGCCTTTACCCCAACCTAAGTCTCTTTATTTATTTTGCTTTGCTAAATGAATTTGTCGAGCTAAAGCTATTTCTACCTTGAAGTGATGAGAAGAGTTTTAAGCTAGTTTCTGGTCTTATGAAATAAGAGAGAATATGTTCATAAATAACTGTCACTAGATTCCTTGTATAAGGATAATCTACTTTTGAAAAGGATTATAAGTGTTTGGCAATTGAAAGTGAGATCCTGAGGGATTTGAATAAGAGAGATATTTGGCATTTATCAGGAAGAAGAAGAGGAAGTACATGGAAAAGAAGTGAAAAGAAAAAGTGGGCAGTGAGGCAATGGAAACAGCTTAATCACTAAAGACTTTATGCTCTGAAGTATAATTCTTCCCTATTACCTTCAGATATGTACTAAAGTCATTAAAATCATGAAATGATTGAAATATGTGGACTGTGTGCGGAGAAAAAAGAAGGGGCTAAGTTTTGCATCTAGATGGAGGCAAGCCAAGGTGGCACATGTGGGCAACATGGGGGGTCTTCGGGGAAGCAAAGAGCACAAAGAAAGAATAAACTGTGTGTAGTTTTTAGAGTGGTGTGGAAGACTCAGGATTCTCCCGGTTTGTAAATTTGGAGGTTGTAAAAGCTAACTTAAATCTCTGAGGAGCAAGAAAGCCATAACTGGCTTCTGGAATAAGAGCTTCTAATATCAGTATCCCTATCGACTGATCAGGAAAATAATCTGCAATTTTTTAGTTCCAAGATTGCATGTGTTTTAACTGCTATTTCCTAGCACTCTATAATGTGGAAGCACTCCACAATATTGGTTGAATGACAAAGGAATCCTCTTTGGTGCACTGTATGTTGTTTCTGTCACACAGTGTCTGGTATCATCTACTCTACTGTAATGTAGTGTTTAACCTCTCAGCTTGACACACCGTTTATTTGCCATTTATTTGCTCATGATACTGGGGTTCAGGAATTTGTGTTGGGTTCCATTGCACTTACTCATACATTTGGACCTTGACTAGAATGGAAAAGTCTGGGACCTTTCTCTCCATATCCTCTCTCATACTCTGACATACTAGCCTAGGCTTTTTTAAAATCCATGACAGAAGGGTTCCCAGCAGCAAAGAAGGCAAGGCCCAATGTGCAAATACTTTTCAAGTCTCTGAATGGATCACAACTGTAATATCTCATTGATCACATTAAGTTACATGCCCAAGTCCAGAATCAATGTGGGTGAGGTCTACACACCATACACTGGAAGCCATCAGTGTAACAATCTACCATAGAAACCTTAGTATTATTGATTATGAAAAGTTTTGAGTCTATGCTGTGAGTTTAGTGTCTTTAATGAAGACTGAGGACCAGAGTGTGTGTGAATTCTCTCCTGCTATCAGATAGAGAAGGAAGGTTAAACTCTTTTGTAAAAGGCTCTACTTTTGCTTAGAGTAAGAAGTAGAATTTGCCCCTGTGAAATTTATATTTTTCAAAAATGGCCACAGCAATATTCTCTTTTCACATATTCTTCCAAAACCTTGTTACTGCTCCAACAAGAAGACTAGTCTCCCCTTGCAACTGGACAGGACTTTGTGGTTGCCTCATTGGATAGAATGCGATAAAGTGGTGTTATGTGACTTTCAATCCTGGATCATAAACGATGATAGTCTCTCTCTCTCTCCACTCTCGCTCATGGAACCTAGACCCTAGGTATCATACTGCTGCAAGGAAGCCTCAGCCATGTGCAGAGGTCATGTATAAAGGTTCCAACCAACTTCCCAGCTAAGGTCCTAGCCAACATCCAGCCAACCAACAACCAGTACCAACTAACCGAAATGTAAATCAATGAACACTCAGATGATTCTAGAACATAGATTTTGAGCCACCTCACTTGATGCCATTTGAAACATAATTGAGCTCTCCCGACCAAGCTCTACTCAAATTGCAGATTTCTGTTCAAAATAAATGTTGATGTTGTTTTAAACCACTGTGTTATAGAGCAGTTTTTTATACGACATTAGATAGCAAGAACAGACCTCCCATCTCTTGCTATGATGTTACTCCCTGTGCAAATCAATGAAAAATTCCTAAAATGACAGTCATTCTCAAGAATACTACTTATCTCTCCATGTGTAAAATCACACAAAGTAAAAAAAAGACCTACATTTTATGGTGAGAATGAAGTAGTGATGCACAAACTCAGGGCATGAATAAAATAATATGAAAATGCTACTTATCAGATAGAGTTAAGGGAAGAGAAATCTTCATCTAATTAATGCAATTGTCAATTCATGATGGTTTTTCAGTTTTTGAAATTACAAGTACAAATCAGTAAGTTAAACATCAAGCGATTGTCAAAATGAAATATTCCTCTTTAAGTGTTTGTAACTTCTAGAAATGTAATGCACAGATTTAGAAGCAATTTCAGAGATAATGTAGGTTAATGATGGAAAGTCCTTGTATGATGAAGAAAGTAGCAGTACAATGAACTAAATTCACATCTTTGCTTGACATATGCCTTGTTTCATACTATGACACTTACCTTTTTATTTATTTTCTGATTTGTTAGAAAGCATGAATTATTTATTTTTATTTATTGGGGGATCCTAGGTTTAATCTCTACTAGGTTGAACATTACTTTTAAAATGTAAAGCCTAATAATTAGTGCTGTTGAGCATCATTTCATGTGCATCTTGGCCATCAGTATGTCTTCTTTGCTGAAATGTCTATTTAGGTCTTCTGCCCATTTTTTGATTGGGTTGTTTGTTTTTTGATATTGAGCTGCTTTGTCTGTTGCTTCATCTGCAAATATTTTCTCCCATTGTGTGAGTTGTCTTTTCATCTTGTTTATGATTTCCTTTGCTGTGCAAAAGCTTTTAAGTTTAATTAGGTCCCATTCACTTACTTTTGTTTTTATTTTCATTACTCTAGGAGGTGGGTCATAAAAGATCTTGTTGTGATTTATGTTGATGAGTGTTTTCCCTGTGTTTTCCTCTAAGAGTTTTATAGTGTCTAGTCTTACATGTAGGTCTTTAATCCATTTTGAGTTCATTTTTGTGTATGGTGTTAGGTAGTGTTCTACTTTCATTCTTTTACATGTAGTTGTCCAGTTTTCCCAGCACCATTTATTGAAGAGGCTGTCTTATCTCCATTGTATATTCTTCCCTCCTTTGTCATAGATTAGGTGACCATAGGTGTGTGGGTTTATCTCTGGGCTTCCTATCTGTACCATTGATCTGTTTTTGTGCCAGTACCATACCATACCATGTCTTGATTACTGTAGCTTTGTAGTATAGTCTGAAGTTGGGGGAGCCTGATAGGTATCACCTCACACCAGTCAGAATGGTAGTCAGCAAAAAATCTACAAACAATAAATTCTGGAGAGGGTGTGGAGAAAAGGGAACCCTCTTGCACTTTTGGTGGGAATGTAAACTGATACAGCCACTGTGGAGAACAGTATGGAGATTCTTTAAAAAGCTAAACATTGAACTATTATATGACCCAGACATCCCACTACTGAGCATATACCCTGAGAAAACCATAATTCAAAAAGACACATGTACCCCAATGTTCATGGCAGCACTATTTACAATAGCCAGGACATGGAAACAATCTAAATGTCCATCGACAGATGAATGCATAAAGAAGATGTGGTACCTATATATAACAGAATATTACTCAGCCATAAAAAGAAATGAAATTGGATCATTTGTAGAGATGTGGATGGACCTAGAGTCTGTCATACAGAGGAAAGTAAGTCAGAAAGAGAAAAACAAATATCGTATATTAACGCATATATGTGGAATCTAGAAAAATGGTACAGATGAACCTATTTGCAGAGCAGGAATAGAAAGGCAGACGAAGAGAACGGACATGTGGGCATAGAAGGGGAACATGGAGGGTGGGATGAATTGGGAGATTAGTCTTGACATAAATACACTACCATGTGTAAAATAGATAGCTAGTGGGAACCTGCTGTATAGCACAGGGAGCTCAGCTCGGTGCTCTGTGATGACCTAGATGGGTGGGATGCGGGGGAGTCCAAGATGGAGGGGATATATGTATATATATATATAGCTGATTCACTTCACTGTACAGCAGAACCAACACAACACTTTAAAGCAATTATACTCCAATAAAAAAAATAATGTTCCTACAAAAAAAAGAGAGAGAGAGCCTAAAATACATTTGCAACTTAGAATAATTATAAGGATTAAACAATTAATTTATCTTTTATTGTTTTTGTGTAATCTTCAGAAATTTTAGAGAGATTGTGTCAATACAATTGGATGTTTTAAACCTCTTTGGCAAGTCATTCATTTTCTTTGATGAGGCACAACCTGAATTTTCTGATATATATAGCACTCTAAGAAGCCTAAGCCTTCTCACCCTAATTGGACCTATCTATATCAGGGAAGCATCTAGCTAGGGAATAATTTAAACAAGTTGTATGGTATGATGTCATTGACCTTAAACAGAGATGTTTGGCGAGGTAGAAATAAAAGTTGCTTAGACAGTGCTTCTCAAACTTCGATGTGTATACAAATCAGCTCCTGGGTTTGTTAACATGTTAATCAGATCCAGTAGACCTGGGTGGGGGAAACTTGAGGTTCTCACTTTCTAACGAGCTCCTAGGTGCTGCCATGTTGCTGGTCACTGGACCACACTCTGAGTGGTAAATGTTTAGAGGTATTACAACAGACTCAAGTATTGCCAAAGTGAAGAATTCAGGCCAGTAGAGCAAATAAGGGATGCTTTGCCTGAAATGCTCAGAATAATTATAAAGGAACCTTGCTTCTCCAACCAGGAGCTCTAGAAAAAAGTGCGAAGTGTTTTTTCAAAAGCTGGACTAGTCACCTTTATCAGAAGCAAACTCAGTAGATGGTTAAGTAGATTCTGACCTTACCTGAGAAACTAGATCCTCATCTACATGGGATCTCTTAGCGTTCATTTCCATAAGTCATGTCATATCTTTTCAGTATATTTATGTCTCTGTATATACACGGATGCTCTTGACTCTCTGAGACATAGTCCCTGGGGCTCTTCCTTTCGTTGTCTCTGCTATTCCTCCTCTTCTGCCTTCTCTTCCTCATTATGTAATCTTTGTATCTGATTATCAAGTTAAAATCAAACATTGTCCTGGCTTATACCTTTTATTTAATTTGCTTCTCACAAAACCAGAATGAGGTAGGTCTTATTCTCAACATGAAAACATAGGAAATTGAGGACTAGAGAGTTAAGTTTCATGTTTAAGGTCCCATGTTATCAAGAACAGAGGAACGTCTGAATTCCAGATCTGAAATCCATGCCTGTCCACTCCAATCCACTTCCTTAAAGTGAGAATCTTTCTTCTTTGAGGTCCTCCATTATTTCATTTAGCTGAAGTTTTGTGACAAAAGAGCTTTGACTGAAATCTACAATTTCCCACTAGATGAGGGCAGGATAGATATAGTATAGAAAATATTTTAACATTAAAATTATTATTTACAATTAAATGCCTACCTATTTTCTTTAGTCAGAGGTTGACTTTTTTCAATATTTAGACAAAAGTGTCCTGAAAGCATCACATGTGTAGGTTTTTATTCTCCGTTTTATGCTTGGTGTCTAGCACACAGCTTAGTACATGTTAGATGCTAAATATTAGTTGAATGAAAAATGAGTGAATTTATTAACCAAGTTATGGATGAATATTGAATACATAAAAAAGAATTGTCTTACCTGGTCACCTATTTTGAATATTATAATAATAAAAAAGGAACACAGGTAGTTTGGTTTAAATTTTAAAGTGTAATAAAATAAAATTGGTTTCAATCCTAATGCATGGTCTGAGAGAAATGCAGTATACTTGAAATTGTATTTAACATGAATACTTAGTTTGGAGTCAAAATAAACTTGTCTGTCCATTCGTTTTTCTAATACACATTTACACCATTAGAAATCACTGTTACGGCTACATATCTTCAGCCATTCTATTATATGAGCCTCAGACTCATGTCCCAATATAACCCTTATTTCTGAGCTTCTGAACTTTCTTTTAGAAATCTCCAGTTGAAAATCTCTAAGCTGGTAAAAGTTAAAGCTTTCAGCAGTGAACATAATCATCTTTTTTCTATAATGTTGCTTTATTCCTTAGTATTTTCTGTCTTGATGCAAAACATAATCTTCTATATAATTGCCCAAATCAGAACACTAGGAGTTGAAGTTTTTCTCTCCAACTTCATTGCCCATATTTAATTAATCCTACTAACTGATGTCATTCAAATTCATTCTTTACCATCTAACCCCATGGTCATTATTTTGGTTTGAAACTTTAGTATCTCTATAGCTTTCTAAAAAAGTACAACAAACAAACAAACCAAAATCCCACTTAACTCATCCTTCTTTACCTAGTCAGTCCTTCCTTCATAGTTCTGCCAGAATGATCTTCTTAAACATAAGTCTGATTTTGTCTTTCCCCTCCTAAATATATCTAATCATCATAACTGTTCTAGAAACAGGTCCACAAACATTTCTTTTATACAGGCACCTTGTCATCTGAACTAAGCCTATAGTTGCAGACTCCATAAACTATCTTTTTCCTCAAGAAATATACGTAATATCAATACAGGAATGTTATTCTCCATTTGTTTCATGCACTGGTACCTTTGTTCTCTCTGCCAGAAATGCTCTGCTCAACTCTACTTGTCCACTACTCATTCGAAGCGTAAATGCTAGTATTATGCCACACACACTGTCCTTCTGTCTATTTTAGAGCATTCTTTATATCCCTGTGTAACTTGGTCCATACCTGCTTAGTACTAATCTCATTGTTTTGTGATTATTTGCACACATACCTGTTCCCCTCATTTCTTACTGAAGTTATAAAATATATTGCTTGTTGTATCATTCAGAGTTCCACAAAAAAACAGAACCAGTAGGAAATATATATATATATATTTTTTTTTCTTTTTTTTTTTTTTTTTTTGCGGTACGCGGGCCTCTCACCGCTGTGACCTCTTCCGTTGCGGCGCACAGGCTCCGGACGTGCAGGCTCAGGGGCCATGGCTCACGGGCCCAGCCGCGCCGCGGCATGTGGGATCCTCCCGGACCAGGGCACGAACCCGCGCTCCCCGCATCGGCAGGCGGACTCTCAATCATTGCGCCACCAGGGAAGCCTCAGGAAATATATATTAAAAGAATTATGGTAAGGCATTAGCTTACATGATTGGGAAGACAGCTAAGTCAGTCTCAGATCTGTAGGGCTACGTGTAAAAAGGGCAGACTGGAGCTCTTGGGCCCTGGCTGAAGCTGCTTTTCAGAGGTAAAATATCTTCTTCAACTTGGAAACCTGAGCTCTGTTCTTAAGGCTTTTCAATTGTTTGGATAAGGTCCAGCCAGAATATCTAGGATTATCTCGTTTATAATTATGATTATATTTACTGATTATCAACTGATGATGAACTTTAATCACATCTTCAAAATACCTTCATAATGACACTGAGATCATAGTATGATTAGGTAAATTGTGGACTACAGCCTAGCCAAGTGGACACATCAAAAGACCATCACAACTGCTAATATAACTTTAATACAATCTGAAATATTTTAGGAGGGGAGAACCAGAAAAAAGGAAGAAGGCTAACTTTTATATTTAGAATTGATTACACCTTAACTTAAAAGTGAGTAACAATTATGTAATTGATTATTTTGACATTTTTAAACTATTCAATATAGAAGATCATTGAATCATTTTTGTTAAGACTACAGTAAATAAGATTTTACCAAATATTGAGTTCATCAGAATTGTTTAAAATAGTGGAATGTGTGGAGGTACATATGCAAGAAAATATGAACTATTGTCTGGTTTGATGAATTAAGTATAGAATTTAAATGTAAGATATGGGAAATAAACATTCATAAATAATTTTTCAAAACATTTTTCTTGGATAAAAGCTTTTCACTAAAGGTATATTGATTGTGTGAATTAATTGTAAAATACATTAGTCCCCCCTTATTTGTGGTTTTGCTTTCTGCAGTTTCAGTTGCCTGCAGTCAAGTGAAATCTGAAAATATTAAATGGAAAATTCCAGAAATAAAAAATTCATAAACTTTAAATTGGGCATCCTTCTGAGTAACATGATGAAGCCTGCTGCCATTCCACTCCATCCTGCCCTAGGCATGAATCATCCTTTTGTCTAAAGAATCCCACCCATTAGCCGCTTAGTAGCCTTCTGGGTTACGGGCTTGACTGTCTTGGTATCGCAGTGCTTGTGTTCAAGCAACCCTTATTTTATTTAATGATGGCCCCAAAGCACAAAGATAGTGATGTTGGCAATTTGGATATGCCAAAGACGAGCTACACAGTGCTCCCTTTAAGTAAAATGTGAAAGTTCTTGACTTAATAAAGAAATTGTATGCTTAGGTTGCTAAGATCTATGATAAGAATGAATCTTCTATCCATGTAATTGGGAAGAAGGAAAAGGAAATCCATGCTAGTTTTGCTGTTGCACCTCAAACTGTAAAAGTTATGGCTACAGTGCATAATAAGTGCTTAGTTAAGATGGAATAGATATGAAATTTGTACAATAAGATATTTTGAGAGAGACCACAGTCACATAACTTTTAATACAGGATATTATTATAATTATTTTGTTATGTTGTTAATCTCTTACTATGCCTAATTTATAAATTAAACTTTATCAGAGATATGTACATATAAGAAAAAACATAGAATATATGAGGTTTGGTACTACCCACAGTTTCAGGCATCCACTGGGGGTCTTGGAACATATCCCTCATGGACAAGAGGGGAATACTGTATTATCAAGCTAATGACCAAAGGCATTTAATTTCTAAATAAGCCTCTATTATAATAAATCATTATATATAGAAGTTCCTTTAGTAGTCAAGCATAAAATAACATTTTTAGAAGCAAATATTTATATTCTTCTTTAAAACAATGTGCACCTCACAGGTGAACTTCTTTCACAGTGTAAAATTAATTTTGCACAACTAAGAATGAGTCCTGAATTACAACTTTAGGCATCAGGTAGTTAAGTAGAAACATATCAGGTCTATTTAATTTGAAAATTCAAATAATTAATTCTTTTAATTGATATTCATTATTTTTCCAAAAGATTAAAATCTTAGAAATAACAAATTTTGGCATGTATTTCATTGCTTACAAAATCTACAATTGTATACTACATTAACATATTATTACAATACATGAATACATAAAATATAGTACTAATCAAACATATAATTTTACACATGCTAATAATATATATCACTACAATAATTGGTGTCACACATGATGTGTTGACCTCATACCAAAAATGTTTGAAAATAATTTGAAAAAAAACCTAAAGAAAAATAAGTTTACAACTTATGTGTTTAAAAGTTAATGTACATTTTCAGGGCATTCACAGGTAGAAGAAGGCAACAGATACAGTCCCCTAGTCTAGCACATCCGTACTCATAACATCTATTTGCTTTGCTTTGTCAAAACATATGAAAAATCATTAAAGTGTTTTAATAAATGTCTGGTTTTCCTGCTCATTCATCTTATAAATATTAATTAGCCATGGATCAGGCAATTAAAGTTTAATCAATTTGCACTAATTAGCACCACATACTTGCATACAAAGATAAAACCAACTCCTGCATCTGGCTGTTATTTGCAGTTTTTGTCAAGTGCTGATGAGTTTAATCTTGAAGAGAAGATTAAGAAGAAAAGAAAAAAAAATAAATCAAGAAAGTAGTGTTAATTTTATTAAAATTTCACTCAAAGCTCCAGTCATGAGAATCATGGAGATAATGGCAGCAACATTACCCAGTTTTACCAAAACCTGATTCACTCCCTCCTTCCTCATAAGCCCCATTCGAAAGGGAGGGGCTCCATATCTTCTGCTTGTGACACTGTTATATGCATTTTATTTAACTTTCACTATGAATTCAAATCTGACTCATTTCTATTCTTTGTGACTTAAAAACTAAAATGAACGGTCCCTGCAGCCATCGATATTAAGGATACATGTTATTCCTTCAGAATAAACATGAATGGTCTGTGTTGGAGGAGAAATTAAAAAGTTGCAGCCTTACCAATGAAATTGAAATGTTCATAGAATAGAAATTACAGGCAACTGTTAGGCTGAGAGAAATCTCTGAAAGACTTAAGATTTGCATTCTGATCTTTTGTGGGCATTTCTTAACTGAATTCATTTTTGTCCCGCATAGACTTTGAGACTAACTTCTGCTTCTCTGTCTTTGACTTCTGTATTTGATTAAATAAATTACACTGCCAATCTAGTAAGGAGACATTGTACAGTGCATTTGCATTACTATTTTGTGTTTTAATAACCAGAGAAAATAAAGTGTTCCATTACTGCCTATTCATATAATTGACAAGGATTATAGGGAATGGAACTAGTCTTTAATCACTGATGGAAATTTATCTTAGGCTTGGCAGGTAAAACTACATGTTTTAAGATGATTTAACATTGTACTAAAAAATAGCGCATGATTCATAAAAAAAGCTGTGCACCATTTACATGGGGATTTTTATTCAGTTTATGCAAGAATAAACCAGTGAATGGTTATTGATATTTTTCAAATAAAGTATGTATGATTCATTAAACTCCCTATTCCCCTGTGAACAAGCCACTGCTCTGCTAGGCACTCTTTGCCTACATAACCCATACAGAAAGCAAAGGCAGAAAAAGGGGGTGTCATGCTTCAATGCCTTCTTTTAAAAAAGTGCCTAAAAATGAGATCACATACAGTAACAGATAATTCTTTCAATTACCATCTGGATTTCAATACATATGATTATTCACACTGTTGTTAAAAAAAGTGAATATGTTCTTTGTTAATACAGTATAGGCATGCTGGTATAGAGATATATACCTGTATTTACTTTAAAAAATAAGATTATGAATCAAATTCCTGTACTCTAGAATCTTTCTACTATGAATGAAATAGTGTATGAGAAAATGCTTTTTAAGTCTAACTTACTATAAAAATAACATAGTTTCATGGGGCAAAGAAAGAAGATATCATGGTTATGCTTCAGTAGACTCCTTGGCAACATGTTTCCTATCTTCTGACATGACCAGTATTTAAAGTCCAGCCTTATGTGGAGGAAAGCCAGCAGAGTACAGTGGCAAGATCTGAGTCTACAACTATGTTCTGCCTCCTTCAAGGCTCAAAGTTTTAGGCCATATATTTAATCTTTCTAACTCCTTCTCTTCCCCCACACAAAATACTTCATTCTCTGTTTTGTTCAACAAGTATTTATAGATTGCCTTTTTTTTTTTTCTATATGCAGGCCTCTCACTGTTGTGGCCTCTCCCTTTGCGGAGCGCAGGCTCCAGATGCGCAGGCTCAGCGGCCATGGCTCACGGGCCCAACCACTCTGCGGCATGTGGGATCTTCCCGGACCGGGGCACGAACCCGCGTCCCCTGCATCGGCAGGCGGATTCTCAACCACTGCGCCACCAGAGAAGCCCTGCCTATTTTTTTATAAGTTGCATTGGTAACCAAAACACGTCACTTCACAAATGATAAAAATAAATGATTATGTTACACCTAGAGACAGGCATCATAATCGTCTTCAATATTTAAATACATACGATATGAAAAAGGACTTAAAACTTATTTTGTTTGATCCCGGAAGAAATGTGTAGAAGTCACAGGAAGATAAACATTTACTTCCCATAGAAAATAACCCTGAAGTCTGAATCTATGCCTTTTAAATTGTTTGTCATGGGAAGAAATGAGTCCAGTTGATCCTTCGTGAAGATTTTGTGTGTGTGTGTGAGGAATGTTGCTACTGATTAGAGTTGGCGATCAATTATAAGATTATAGGAGAAAATAAAAAATATGATATAAATATATAAAAAATAATGTATTTGACAATATCCTCTCTTCATAAAACATATTTAAACATTGCTGGTTTTTACACACAAAAAATGCAAGTTTAATATCCTTATCCACTTAAGATTAACACAAATAAATTCCCATTGTTACCATTAACCTGGATCCCCAAAATAGTGCACTCTCCTTTACAAACTGGGAACCAGATATTGGTAAGTTCTCTTTTCTCTTTGAACTATCTTTGTATAGTATGACAAGTCAGTATTAAAAAAAAGAAAGAAAGAAAAAAAAAGCACAACTTATATAGCACACTTTTCTGATCTTCTTTAACTTAAAGGTATTCTCAGATTCTACATTTTTCTGAGAGAAGTAGTTTGTATAAAAATTATGTTGGTTTTAATTTTTCTTCTCAGTCCTTCTCATCTCATTGTACATTTTTGAGAGAATATAATTGAAAAATAATTGAATCTTCATCGCTTGTTCTAGCCTACCTGACAAAATTTCCTCAGTCTGCTTATACACTATTCATTAGAGAAATGAAAACTACACGGTAGTGGAAAGCAACTCTTCTCCAGACAATTAATATCATTTTTAATTATCTGGAAATAGAGTCATCATGCATAAATTTTACAATCATATATATATATATATATATATATATGGCTTAAGAATGTTCAATTTTTAAAAAAATGGTATATATCTTTGAATTTATTGATATTTTGTCCTATTCTCCAATAATATAGTTTATAGGTATTGTATATCATGATTAATTAATGAAAGTATAAAACAACTGATGATATGGTGATGAAAGAAGTCAGTAGCTTCAATGAAGAAATCTTGTTATAAATTGGAATATTATAATAGTTATTTCTTATCTGGATCAAATTTAGATGCACATAAAAAAAGTTGTGTTTACCAATTTGTTGATTTATTAAAGCACTAATAATTATCTGAAGTTCTACTTATTTAGTTATCTAAGATAAACTAAATCACACCTGTAAGATGTAAGGAAGAATAATAACTTTGTAAAGAAAAAACAGAATTTTTAAGGAAAAATATTAAATACAGTATATGTATTCTCCATCTGGTAAAACAGAGAGATTAGGACAAACTCCGTTGTAGTTAACTGAAGTAGAAGTGGTATTTGAGAAATGAAATAGAAAGTACGAACAGAAATGTGAATGCATTCTTCCCCAGGTGATATTTAACTTCATTTAATTGCATGTTAATAAGTATAGTGATTTTATTTTAAAAATTATGTAGTAATTAATTTATTTTTAATAAAGAGAGATTTTGACAATTTTTACATCTGACATTGAAATTACATAAGTAATTTCAACAAATGTGAAAACTTCGGTTGGAAGAAAGTATGTTTTCAGCAAAGAAAAAGAAAAAATAGTTCCATCAACCTACAATTACATTGCAAACCATTTATCCAGACTGGCAAATAATTATCTGAAATTTCACCAATGGTATCAAATAGCCATGGATATTTCCAGAATTTTAAGGAAAAACATTCTTATTCACTCCTTCAGGACACAATTCGTGAAATTTTCTCTAGAATTCCCTTTGTGATTATTAGAAAACCAATTACTAAGAAATCCCTTTGGTCCCCTGTAACCTTTTCTCCTACTTATGCATTGTACCCTTCATATGTACTCCTCGTGTACTCTGTATTTTGCATTTCTTTATCATGCTTTCCCATGAGAAAACATGCCTAATTAAAGCACTTGTACAGTGCCAAGAACTCTATGAAAACTCATGTGCTAGAAATGAGTGTGATGATTTTCCATCCCCATTGCATGAGAAACCACTAATGCTTAGGAGCAATTGTAATGTGAAAAAGAATATCTAATCAGGTTGTAATGATTAGTTGGATTCCTGGAACCAGGTATGATGATAGATCTTAAACCAATCTTGTTAGTTTTTTTCCTTAATGTGGTGATTAGAAAGGGTCATTATAAAATGAGACAACTTTTTATACTAAACAAAAATCTAGAAATAGGAATAAAAATACATTTGGTAGAAGAAAAATGACTGCAATTTCCTTTCCTCCCCTTCAATAAATAGATATAGGCTTTTTTGGTCACTATCCTGGAACTAAAAGTTTACAGATTATTTACATGAAATTTAAAACCTGTTAGGAAAAACAGAGTATTCTTATGGATAAATTCTGATTTTGGTCAAGTTCTGTTCAGTGGCATCTCCAATTTCCTTTTAGGCACATGTCCCCTCATAAACTCCCACCTCTCACTTGTTTGACCACACCTTTTAATTTTTTCCAGAATTCAGAAAGCGTATATGAGGATTGCTTATCTCAGTTCCATGATGCCTAGAAACTAACCTGAGGTGGCTCAGAGAACTGGTATGGTCATTTGGAGATATTCCTCTGGGACCTCAGTTCTTAATTTTAGCTTCTAGTCTGGAAAGTCTAGGAAGCCTTCACTCACATGTCTGATATCTCAGTGTTTTCCTTGTAAGATCTCTGTTAGTTGACTAGGTTGGTCTTCTGAGTATGGGGGTCTCAAAGTAGTTCAACATGGTAGCTGTCTTCCAAGAGGAAGAATCAGATGTTGTTGATCCTTTTATATAGGCATAAACCAAGAATGGACACATCATTACTTCCACGATGTTCTGTTGGCTTAAACATAAACAATCCTGGAAATATATTCTGTCTCTGAAAGGGAAGGATGGTAAAGAATTTGCAGCTACCCCTGACCACAAGTTACTTACATTTCTCCTACTTTCTGAATGCACTCAGTCTCTCCTATGATACCCTAAAGTCTCATCCATTATGTTATTAAATTCTAGCCTGGGAACTTATCATCTAAATTGGTCCAAGTGTGGGTTGAACATTTTTGGTGCAGTTCCTTGGGTTTAATTCCTTGGATATGACTCTTTGTGACCTGAAAACTTCATAAAATAAAGTTATCTGCCTTCCACACACAGCATGCAATTATAAGGTTTGACTCGGAAAACTTCAATAGACACTCTCATTCAAAAGAAGAAGAAAAAAAAAAGGACAAGGGAAACTACACAGCTATTAATAGTCCATAACATTTCTAAAATCCTGCCATGTCTATATCACTGGTTTCCTGATTAAGGCATAGCCTTGTTCCTGGAAATGGTTCTCTGTGGCTCTTTAGCTGCATCTGCTGAGCTCTCAGCTCCACTTTCTGAGTCATTCTTTCTTTTCTATAAAAAAGTAACCATGTTTGCTGCTGAGTAGCTTTCTTATCCTATTTTCTGGCCTATTTTAGGCCCTAGAAGTTCTAGTGCTTATTTTAGGTCCTAGAAATTCTAGGGCCTAAAGGGTCTATTTTCATTTTGAACTGGCTCTGTCACTTTCAGACCAAGTTGATATAATTCCTTTAAACATTTATTGGGTCTCCTGTGTATTACATTTTAATCCATTCCGACAGAAGTGATAATCAGAAATCTTTTTTGAGGATAGATCTCTCTCTACCTTAAACTGAGAATTAGGGTACTGTGGAACAATGTCCTTACGATTCTTAAAAATCTATTTCTCTCTTTTTGCAGATCTGTTAGACACTGCCATACAATTTTTTGAGAGATTAACAAAGGGTCTTGCAGGATGAGGTCATTTCTTAAGTTGAGATTCTTTTTCTAGGAAGGACTAGGGATGAGAAGGTTTTAATTTTGAACCCACCAAGTTTTAACTCAGAAATGTTTCCTCTAGGTGTGACTGGAAATTGAACATCTTTTTTAGTTCATCTCTCTGTAGTCATCCTTTATTACATACAGCTAAAAGCAATCCATTGCACTTTCAACACACTGAGTGGAAATTTCCTTGACCAAATTCATTAGTTCATTAGGTATATTTCTATTTTCCAGAATTTGACAACTTTTCAGCCACATGTGACATCTGTCTTCCTTTTGCCAGATTCCAATAATGGTTTCCTATTGTCCTTCAATCTTTAATCCTCTTCTTGAAGACCTTTAGGTCTAAGCTCTTGACAAGATCCCAAAGTTAATACTACATATTCTAGGTTTTTGTGGTGGAAATACTCCTTTCCTGGTAAGAAATTCTGTTCAAGTTATCAGATCTCTTTTCTTCCCGAGAAAAGAAAAGTATATTAAAAACAAAATTAGTTTTGGCTTCCATAGTTCTATGGCTTGACATCACAGCTAGTTCTTTGGAGTCTCCAAAACAGTTCAATTAGATAGTGGCTAAGATTCTAGTCATCTGAATGTTCAACTGTGTTCATAGTCCAGATTCTTTATACTTCACTCACATGATGACCTTCTCCTAACACATGCCTCTTTTATATAAGAAACATGCATAGGGAAGAAAGGGCACTGCCAGATTCTCCTCTTTAATAGCTGCCAAGCCGTCACCTTTTCCCCAAGTATTTGCTGTATACATGAACTTCTGAGTCACCCAGAGAATGTGTTTCTAGAAAAGCCATCAAGGCCTCGAGTTTATTTTTTAGTTTTGCAGTTTTTGTGCGTGTGTTTTGGTTGTGTTCTTATGCAAAAATATAATGAATTCATTTCTTCGATGGATTTAGGGATATTCAGATAGTCTGTTTCATCTTTGCCAGTTTGAGCAAGATTTATTTCTCAAGGAGTTTGTACATATCTTCTAAGTTTTAAAATTTGTTAGCCTAAGTTTATTCACACTTCCATTATTATCATTTTCATGTTTTTTAGGATCTGCAGTAGTGACCCCTCTCTCAAAATTGATATTTCTATTTTTTGTTCTTCTTTCCTTGATCATTCTAGTTAGGAGTTTACAAATGTTTTAATCTTTTTAAATGTCTAGTTTTTGGCATTGTTAATTTTCCCTATATGTATCTCTTATATTCTACTAAGTTCTGATTTTAAATATTTAGTTTCATCTATTATTTTGACTTTATTTTGACCCTAGTTGTTTTTTGTTGTTTTGTTTTGTTTAGCTTCCTAAGGGAATTTTATTTTTTTAATTTATTTTAAAAATACATTTATTTATTTATTTATTTTTGGCTGCATTGGGTCTTTGTTGCAGTGTGTGGGCTTCTCATTGCGGTGGCTTCTCTTGTTGCGGAGCACAGGCTCCAGGCATGCGGGCTTCAGTAGTTGTGTCACGTGGGCTCAGTAGCTGTGGCTCTCAGGCTCTAGAGTGCAGGCTTAGTAGTTGTGGTGCATGGGCTTAGTTGCTCCACAGCATGTGAGATCTTCCTGGACCAGGGATCAAACCCCTGTGGCTTGCATTGGCAGGCAGATTCTTCACCACTGCACCACCAGGTAAGTCTCCTAAGGGAGTTTTAGATTATTGAGCTCAGATCTTTTTTTCTTTTTAAATATTACCTTTCCAAGCTATAAATTTCCCTCTTGGTACTGTTTCAGCTGCAGTCCACAAAGTTTAATATATTTTATATTTATTATAATATAGTCTTTATTATTTTCTTTGTGATTTCTTTTCTTAACTCACATATTATTTTTAAGTATGTTGTTAAATTTTCAAAAAAAATTTTGAGGGGAGTTCCACATATCTTAATTGTTATTAGTTTCTAATTTAGTTCTATTGCAGTCAGAGAATAGACTCTGTATGACTCCAATAATTTTAAGTTTACTGCAACTTATTTTAATGTTCAGCATACAGTTTCTTTGGTGAATGAACCATGTACACATATTTACTTGAAAATAATTTTTATTCTGCAGTTGTTGGTTATTGAGCAAGGTTCCATAAATATCAGTTCAAACAAGGTGCTTAATATTTTGGTTTAGGTAATTTGTATATTTGCTGATTCTTTATATAGTTGTTCTGTCAATTGCTGAGAGAGGTGTGTTAAAATATCCTGTTATAATTGGGAAATATCTATTTTGTGAGTTTTTGCTTCATGTATTTTCAGGCTCT
The DNA here is from genome assembly GCF_026419965.1 of Kogia breviceps. Taxonomy (NCBI): domain Eukaryota; kingdom Metazoa; phylum Chordata; class Mammalia; order Artiodactyla; family Physeteridae; genus Kogia; species Kogia breviceps. The sequence goes on along the minus strand of NC_081325.1, from coordinate 46,268,677 downwards.
ATTATTAGGCACAGAACATATTCATCATAATTGTTGCTTCATCCTTATGAATTACCATTTGCCTTTATGAAATGTTTCTTTTTATCTCTAGTAATAATTTTTATCTTGAAATATATTTTCTGATATTAATATAACCACTAAAGTTTTCCTTAGTGTTTGCCAACTATGTATTTATCCTTCCTACTTATTTTCAACTTATGTGTAACTTTTTAGTTAAAGTGGCCCTGCACACAGCATATAGTTGGGTCTTACTTTTTAAATCTTTTTGGTAATCTTTGCCTTGTAATTGGAGTGTTTATATGGTAACATTAAATGTAGATTCTTGTAAAGTAAGATTTAGGTCTACAATTTTACTGCTGCTCTCTGTCTCCTCTGATTTTTGTTCCTCTGTTTCCCATTTCCTGACTTCAGTTAAATTATTTGAATGACTTTAGAATTCCACTTTAATTTATCTATTTACTTTCATGTCATACTTTTAGGCATAATCTTTTATTTACAATGCTGGCGCATGAGAACAACTTCAAAGAGGTGGTTTTTTTGTTTGTTTTGTTTTTTTTTTGTGGTACGCGGGCCTCTCACTGTTGTGGCCTCTGCCGTTGCGGAGCACAGGCTCCAGACGCACAGGCTCAGCGGCCATGGCTCATGGGCCCAGCTGCTCCGCAGCATGTGGGATCTTCCCGGACCGGGGCACGAACCCGTGTCCCCTGCATTGGCAGGTGGATTCTCAACCACTGCGCCACCAGGGAAGCCCAAAGAGGTGTTTTGCTTTGAGGAAGAAGGACAGAATTTTTACATAGCTTTAGCATGAGTGGTCAGATGAAGTTTCACAAGTTTGGGAAACAACTATTTAAAGATGGTTCCCAGGACTTCCCTGGCGGTCCAGTGGGTAAGACTTCACCTTCCAGTGCAGGGGGTGCAGGTTTGATCCCTGGTCAGGGAGCTAAGATCCCACATGCTTCGTGGTTGAAAAACCAAAACATGAAACAGAAGCAATATTGTAACAAATTCAATAAAGACTTTAAAAATTGTTCACATCAAAAAAAAAATCTTAAAAAGAATGCAAAGGTCGATTTAAAAAAATAAAATAAAATAAATAAAGATGGTTCCCAAATAAGGGGAAATTATTCTTGTGGCTTAGTAGCCACTTACTGGGCAATTCAGGATTATCAATAAGTATAGGAAAAACCGGGCTTCCCTGGTGGCGCAGTGGTTGAGAATCCGCCTGCCGATGCAGGGGACACGGGTTCGTGCCCCGGTCCGGGAAGATCCCACATGCCGCGAAGCAGCTGGGCCCGTGAGCCATGGCCGCTGAGCCTGCGCGTCCGGAGCCTGCGCTCCGCAACGGGAGAGGCCCGCGTACCACACACACACACAAAAAAAGTATAGGAAAAACCAAGACAATGTATAGAACAGACTGAACAATTTTTAGTATGTTAGAATCTCTTACATTACCTCATTGTAACACTTAATCTATTTCACTTTTCTTCACAGTACTATTTCCACTTCAAACATTTTACCAGTTTATTCATTTCCTTCATATTGTTTGTCTCTGCCTTTGAAATATAATCTGCATAAGAGTCGAGCTGCTGTCTACCCTCTCCTCTTTGGTGTTCCCAGTGTTTACAGCATTGTCTGGCATATCATGGACTCTCCAGACATACTGCTTGAATAAAAATTGGGGGATGTGGTAAATTATAACTGGAAAACAAATATACAGTTTTGAATGGATTTGAGGCAAATTGTGCTGTAATCGGATTTTCTTTTAAACAAAGTTTAAAAAGCAAGTGACAATAAAAGAAAATGGTTCTGCTACAGGACCAGCAGTACAAAAACGTAGTGTATGAGTAACCGGGTAATACACCCAGTTGACAATACTGCAACTTTAAAATACAAATTGTTGACTGTTCATAGGCCGCCCAGAGTTACCATTCCACATTTCAACAACATGCTGACAGTTCCGAAAGAAAACTACTTTAAAAAAGGTATAAGCCAGATGTTCCCTCATTTGACCATCTCCGTCTAAGTTTAGATGTGCAGAAGAGTTTAGATATATCCAGAGTAAGTCATATGAAACATGTTACCTGATCAATTTTCTAAAATAATATTTCAGGACAGTGACAGTAAGGTAAGGAAAGAAAACATAGAGGAATGAAGTCCTAATTACTATACGTGCATCTTTTTTGACAATGGGAAATATTTTACAGATACATTTCAAAGAAAAGGAAAATAAATGATTTTGTACAAGAACTTTCACACATTCTGTACAATGTGTTTATTTTGCTGTCTTCATTCCAATAAACTTGTCATAGTTTACTTGACCATCACCATCAATATCTGCTTCCCTGATCAGACTGAATACTCTTTTACTACCACTTTTACATTCCCCATCATGCACAGAAACTAGAGCTTTACCATTTAGATAGATTCCTTCTCTTATAATCTCTCAATTCCCTCAATTTATAGCTTCAAACCTAAATCCAGTCATCTTTCTAATCAGGAGACTATAGTTTACCAAGGAGATAGCAAACAAGTGAGGAGGAAGAGAGAAATGAATATAATCTATCAACATACAGTCACCATGCTCCTCCTCCAAAATAGACTTGGCTCATTTCCAAGAAAGGTGGAGATTTATTTAAAAGGATCTAGGGGAATGAGAGAAGAAAGTAGATGGAGGAAGGCAATAACTTCCTCTCTCTCTCTTACATATGAGATTTTTTCTTCACGCTGAGCTTAAAATAGTTCTTTATATTTTAAAGTAAAAGGAAAAAGCCACTTAGTTGCATGCCAAATTATCCATTAATATAAACTCACATTTGCATTTTAACCAAGATAATACTGTTTTTCAGTTCCAATCTTGAAGACTTCTCTTAAATTTACAATCAATTTTGAGGGAATTAATGTTTTTCTAATAGTAGTTCCCCCCTGAGAAAGTTATCCTATTTCAAAGCACATTTTGAACTGTGTCATAGTTTCTCTGTCTATATTCATACCTTTCTCCTCCTAGGTTTAGATTGTATAATTCCATGCCTGTAACCCATCCCTTAGGTCCTTTCATCCTACTTTGCTTGACCATATTCAATGTCTAATATAATTGTTTTAATTTTACCAAAAAATAAACATATATTAAAACTGAGATACCTAATTCTAAATATGTAACTAACGTACTATTTTAGCATATGTTGAAGGGTAAATATATTGCAAAACAAATTTAAGTATAATTTGTTTTATTAACGTTGATGTTGTAGATAAAATGTTCTGTAAATAAGTTCCCAATTATTCTACTTTTGTTCAGCAAATGTCTTTACATTGTAATATTTTCTAGGTTGGATTAAGCAGCTCTAAATATTTTTGAATAATTAAAACCTTTCTCTAACACATTTTCCTTCAAGTTGTATTTCTATTTGTTTACAGTCTTGATCTCAGTTTGTGACTCGCCTGCAATGTTTTCCATTACTGTGCACGGTTTGAAAATGCCTAGATGGTGATAAACATTGGGCTCCTGGGGTGTGATCAGTGTGGCGAGCATCCCTGACTTGCCTTTTAAATTTTCTCCATTTTCCCACAATTAAACAGATTTTAGTCTTGTTTACAATTAGCCTCTCACTTTAATTTTTGGTCAACTGTAATGTCATTTATTTTCAGTATAATCTTGTAATATATGATTTTCAATTTCTTCAAACTTGTAACCTATAATTATTTTCAACACACAATTGAACACTGAAGTTAGTTGATGTTAAAATTTAGGGATAAATTCTATGTATTTTACTCATGCAACTTTTCCTGCCATCTGTGTGTGTGTGTGTGTGTGTGTTTGTGTGTATTTATATATATTTTGCCAAGAAGAGTAATATCAGTATGCCCTAAGTGAGATAACATTTTATTTATATCCTTTTTCTTCTGATCCTATTTTATAATTCTTTTAAACAAAACCTATAAGATGCTGGGTGAGAGAGAGAAATATTAAGCTTTTTCTAAAAGAGGATAGCATATGAAATTTATAAAGTAGATCCAATCGTGCTGCACCCTCTACTACTTCTTTCTGACATCTTCAAGCTAATCTTCCCTAAATCTTCTAACTAAATGCCACTGTTGCAACATTTCTTCCAAAGAATTGACATCCTCCTTTATAGGGTACCTGCATTCAAAACAAGCCAATAGTCTTTAAAATATAAAATTGGTAAGTATAATTTCAATGTTTTCCTTTGTTTCATGTTGAATTGCCTACAGCTAAAGTGCTTCAGTTTTCTTAGTTAACATTACCAACTAGAAATAATATTGTAAAGTTACGCTCAAGTTAGTTTTTTTAAAAAATTAACCTCATATTTTAGCTGTTTAAAATCTGAAAGAACTAAAGTATTTCTCTTTCTCTCTCTCACACCCACACCCACACCCACACACTGTAATTCACCACTTATAATGTTACATAGGTCATTGACCCAAATTGTCAGGCTTAACCAGACAGATCATTTTAAATAAAAGATTATGACTGTTTTAGACCAGTCCATTTTTGCAGAGTCAAGGAAACATTCCAGCTCTACTGTGGTAAAAAAATTTGTTGAACTTTGTATTATTCGGCATACCCTAATGCATTTTCTAAACTTAAAGGTAGTTTACTGACTATTTAGGATGCCAGAGTAGCTTAATGGGGTATTATCTTTCTCCTAAGTCTTTCTGCACCACCCAATATGGGTCATTTAATTGGCAATTAGCCCATGCATGTACGCATAGCAGCTGTCAATAACTGCCCCAAGGAATCTTATAATTTTAGGGAATGTATGGTCCTGTTTGTGGATCCCTAAGGCCTATTTGTCATAAAAATCCTTTTGAGCCATGTGCACCTAGCGTTATCTGTAAGAACCCTGGAATTTCATGTGTTAAGTAAGCACAAACTGTTAAGTTGGCAAGACAGGCAAAACCAAGATTCACAGCAGGTGTGTATCAAAAACCATCTAAGCAATAACAATAGTGTTCCCAATTAACAGTCTCCCTACCTTCCAGCTCCAGTAATTTGTATGGCTTTAGGCTTGATTCACACTATTTACAACAATTCTCTCTATATAGTACACTCACATTTAAATAAGTTGACAAATCCTAGATTTATTTTTTTAAGAGTGAAGCATAAAACGTTGGGTTGACAGTTGAATGTTTGTAACAATAAAAACAATATTATGGGGTTATTTGCAAAGAATAACAAAAAACAGTACCCACAAACTTTGACCGAAAAGAGAGAGACTTTTTAGCGAGAATTTTATATTTGCTAGTCAATTTCCAGGAGCTACTTCATTGATTCCTGAGGAAACCCATACAAGATTAAGTATTCCCATTTTACAGATGAGGAAAAGTTGCTCCAGATCACTCGCATCAATCAGACCCTATAGAGCTGGAGGCTCCAGTGGCCTATCAATCCCCCCTGCCAGCCTGCTGGATGTATACCTATTGATGATATAGCCTGAGCAGGGCCTGGATTTACAGATGGGCAGCTGGACACTGGAAATGGAGAAGGACCAGAGTCATTATGGAGCCAGAGGGTCAGAGCCAGGATGTCAGACCAGGTCTATCTTGGTTCAGAGGCAGTCATTCTAACACACGAAATTCTGATCAACTAAAAATCAAATTATTAGCCAATTTAATGAGCTTGCAGAATTGAAATAAATTTAAAAGTAGTTATTGATTGCATGCTATAAACCAACAGCTCTGATTATCATATATATAATATAAATTTTGTATATGTATATATTAGCTATTCTCCCCCTTTCCAATCTTCAGTAAAGTGTTTATGTGTATATATACATATACATATACAAGATATATAGAGAGTGAATGTTTTGAGTTTTTCTTCTTGGTGTATGTACACTCATATTCACAAATAATAAACAATGGCAGAATGGGGAAACAATTTCCAAGCAACATTTCTTCGGTTGAAGCAGGAGGCAGGAGCCACAGTGACCAAGAGATCGGAGACCACCTCTCTTTCCCCATCTCCCGGCTTCTAAGAATTTGAATAACTCTTGGGATGGCTGAGCACTTACTACAATATCTGGAGTTAAAACGTTGTTGAACTTTATTCAGACCTTGAGGGATAAGTTGTCCAAACTAACATCTTAATTATAAATATCTTAGAAACATGCCAGTTTTAAGAAAATATTTGATGTGGTTTGTTGCTATAGACTGAATGTTTGTATCACCCAAAATTCACATGTTGAAACCTAGTCTCCAAATTGTTGGTATTTGGAGGTGGGGCCTTTGGAAGGTAATTAGGTCATGAGGATGAAGCCTTCATGTATTAGATTAAGGCTCTTATAAAGGAGGCCCCAGAAAGTTCCCTCCCCCCTTCTGTCATATGAGGACAAAGCAAAAGAAGACTGTCTATAAACCAGAAGTGGGCCCTCACCACACACCACATCTGCCAGCACCTTGATCTTGGTGGACTACCCAGCCTCCAGAGCTGTGACAAATGAATTTATCTTGTTACAAGCCACCCATTGAGCTGTTCTAGCAGCTCAAATGGTCGAAAAGACTTGTACGTCATCTATTAATTTGCAATTTAATTGGAATTTATTACTGGATTATTATGATATTTTCTGTTACAATAAGCAAAAATTCCCATAGGCTTTACTTTATTTGAACACATTGATAATTCTATCCCAAAGAAAACAGTTCTGTAGGAATATCCGAAAGGAGATCTATAGACAATATACAATTTCATAATATTGTAATTTAAGTCTATAAACGGTCTGAAAAATAACAAGAGAAAATTTCATTTTTTTAAGTGCAGAATGAAACTTGCAATCTGAATCTCTTAGCAAGTTAGTACTCTCCATGCCAACTAAGTAACATATGTGTGATAAGGCAGACCAGTGACTCCCTCCCCCAACCCAAAGATGGTCACGTCCTAATCCCCAGAACCTGTGATTATATTACGCTTCATGGCAAAAAAAAAAAAAAAAAAAAAGAATTAAAGTAGCTGATAAAATTAAGATTGCTGATCACCAGACTTTAAAGTAGGGAGATCATCCCGGTTTACTCGCTTGGGCCCAGTGCAATCACAGGACCCTTAAAAGTGGAAGAGGAGGCGGAAGCATGTTACAGTGAGGCAGTGTGAGAAAGATTTAAGATGCTATTGCTAATTTTGAAGATAAAAGGGGACCACAAGCCAAAGAATGTGGGTGGCTTCTAGAACCTGGAAAAGAGAGCAGGTTGTCCTTGAGAGCCTCCAGAACAGAACACAACCCTACGAACAACTTGATTTTAGCCCAGTGAGACCCATTTTAGGTTTATGTTTCCTAGGACAGTCAGACCATACATTTGCATTGATCTGTGCCACTAAGTTTGTGGCAACTTGTTACAACAGCAACAGGAAGCTGAACACTAACTGATGTTTATTGCATAATATTGCTGCTGAACATGTATTCTTTGGCTAAAGATAGAGCAATGTAGGGTGAAGTTGGAAATCTTATAGAAATATCAATTTACCCTTTTTGCTTTTTTATTTCTAGTATCTAAATTTCAGAGATGGCCTTTTTGCCACATGGATAGGCATGAAGTATTACCGATTCTTCTATCAATAGCTATCTCTATATGTATATATATGCTTTTAGGAAATCTCAGATAACATTAGATTATAGATGTTCACAATTTACATTCTATTCACATTCTATATGGCCAACTTCCTACTCAACTTCAGCCAAAGACACGGGTCATTAAGCTGTGTTCGTATACCATTTATCCAATAAATATACACTCAGCTTTTAGCATGGACCACTTTGAACTTTGCAGTACATAATCAAAACCTAATGTTTCTTCTTAGAAGTTTTATTCTATGCTAGAACTTTGGTGCCTAGTATGGTGCCTGCTGTGTGATTTGGTCTCTAAAATCTTTATGGACTAAATTAAGTGGAGATAACCAGTGACGAGAGCACTGATGTACTGTTGAGGCATTGTTTGTAAAGGCACCACCAGAGTGCTAATATCTATCTTTTCCTTGGTTGTCCACAACCCATTTCAGAAGCACACAAGCCTGTGCAAAGTTTTTCATTTTCACATTTTGCTGATATAAGTGCTACTCAGGTACTTAAGTTCTCAGTGTCTCAAAGGTTTTTGTGAAAAACTCTCACTTTTCACCCGTCCTTTTCTGAGCATTCTCATCTAAAAGATATCCACCAGTCTGTTCAATATCTGGGCTGATCCTGTGCTATACTCACAACCACTTCCTCTCTAATGTAAGAGTTTTTTCTTAAAAACAGACTATTCATTTCCTCATCTTAGTAGATTTCTTTTGGGCTTACGCCACTAGTTCTCTAAAATAAAACTATGCAGAGTAAAACCAAATTATATACACATCGTAGGTGCAAAGCTCCCATTTCTTTTTTTTTTTTTTGTGGTATGCGGGCCTCTCACTCTTGTGGCCTCTCCCGTTGAGGAGCACAGGCTCCGGATGCACAGGCTCAGCAGCCATGGCTCACGGGCCCAGCCGCTCCGCGGCATATGGGATCTTCCCGGACCGGGGCACGAACCCGTGTCCCCTGCATTGGCAGGCGGATTCTCAACCACTGCGCCACCAGGGAAGCCCAAGCTCCTATTTCTTTAGCTTCAAATATACTCATTATTTCCACAGATAACCTTTAAAAATATTTATGTTGTAAAAAGCCTTTAACACAGAGACTGATACAAAGTAGATACTTAATAAATGTTAGTTTATCTGCCCCTTTCTATGAAGAACCATGAAATACTTTCCTACAGGAAAAAACTGCTTAGATTAATGTGAAAATATAATATGTTGAATATTTAAAGCCATAAGCCCCATAAGACAGCTATTTAACATGATTTTATAACAGATATGTAGTTATTATGTAATGAAAAGGTATATGAAGAGCAGTGGAAGAATATCAGCACATAATATCCTGGGCTTTTTAGTCCAATGGTAGAAATCTCCATAATTATTATAATTATGGAGATTGGGAAGATTATCATTAATGCTAATTCTCAACTAAAGCTGGTGAACCTATAAGATAGCTTTGGCTCTAAATTACAATCATAAATTTGAATTTGATGCTAACAATTAAATTAGTCAAATTTCTCTAATCAATATTTAAACTATTTTTCTAAGATAAAGACAATACAAATTTGTTCAAGGACTTGATTTTTTTTAACTTTTTAAAATTGAAGTATAGTTAGTTTACAATGTTGTGTTAATTTCAGGTGTACAGCAAAGTGATTCAGATATCTATCTGTCTATCTATCTCTCTATCTTTCTATCTATCCATCAGTTTACCTATATTCTTTTTCAGATACTTTTCCATTAAAGTTATTACAAGATATTGAACATAGTTCTCTGTGCTATACAGTAGGTTCTTATTGTTTATCTGTTTTATACATAGAAGTGTGTATATGCTAAGCCTAAACTCCTAATTTATCTCTCCCCCCCTCAACCTTGCTATCCCCTTTGGTAATCATAGGTTCGTTTTCTATGTCTGTGAGTCTATTTCTGTTTTGTAAATAAGTTCATTTGTATCATTTTTTAGATTTCACATATAAGTGATATCATATAATATTTGTCTTTGTTTGACTTACTTCACTTAATATGATAATCTTTAGGTCCACCTATCATGCTGCAAGTGGCATTATTTCATTTGTTTTCATGGCTGAGTAATATTCCACTATATATACCACATATTTTTTATCCATTCATCTGTTGATGGACATTTAGGTTGCTTCCATGTTTTGGCTATTGTAAATAGTGCTGCTAGGAACATCAAGGTGAATGTATCTTTCCAAATTTGAGTTTTCTCCAGATATATGCCCAGGAATGGGATTGAAGGATCATATGGTAATTCTATTTTTAGTGTTCTAAGGAACCTCCATACTATTCTCCATAGTGGCTACACCAATTTACATTCCCACCAACAGTGTAGGAGGGTTCCTTTTTCTCCCTCTCCAGCATTTATTACTTGTAGACATTTAAATTATGACCATTCTGACTGGTGTGAGGTGATACCTCATTTTAGTTTTGATTTGCATTTCTCTAATAGTGATATTGAGCATCTTTTCATGTGCCTTTTGGCCATCTTTATGTCTTCTTTGGAGAAATGTCTATTTAGGTCTTCTGCCTATTTTTTGATTGGGTTGTTTGGGTTTTTTTGATATTAAGTTGTATGAGTTGTTTGTATATTTTGGAAATAAATCCATTGTTGGTAACATCATCTGGAAATATTTTCTCCAAGTCCCTAGGTTGTCTTTTCATTTTGTTTATGGTTTCCTTTGCTATGCAAAAGCTTTTAAGTTTAATTAGTCACATTTGTTTATTTTTGTTTTTATTTCCATTACTCTAGGAGGCAGATCCAAAAAAATTTTGCTGCAATTTATGTCAAAGAGTGTTCATCCTATGTTTTCCCCTAGGAGTTTTACAGTATCTGGCCTTACATTTAGGTCTTTAATCCACTTTGAGTTTACTTTTGTGTGTGGTATTAGAGAATGTTCTAACTTCATTCTTTTAGCTGTCCAGTTTTCCCAGCACCACTTACTGAAGAGACAGTCTTTTTTCCATTGTATAGTCTTGCCTCCTTTGTCATAGATTAATTGACCATTAGTCCATGGGGTTATTTCTGGGCTTTCTATTCTGTTCCATTGATCTATTTGTCTGTTTTTGTGCCAGTAACATATTGTTTTGATTACTGTAGATTTGTAGTATAGTCTGATGTCAGAGAGCTTGATTACTCCATCTCCGCTCTTCTTTCTCAAGGTTGTTTTGGTTATTCAAGGTCTTTTGTGTTTCCATACAAATTAAAAAAAAAATTTGTTCTAGTTCTGTGAAAAACGCCTTTGGTAATTTGATAGGTATTACACTGAATCTGTAGTTTGCCTTGGGTATATGGTCATTTTTACAATATTGATTCTTCCAATCGAATAAAACAATATATCTTCCATCTGTTTGTGTTGTCTTCAATTTATTTCATCAGTACCTTAAGGTTTTCAAATACAGGTCTTTACCTTGTTAATTAGATTTATTCCTAGGTATTTTATTCTTTTTGATGCCATTGTAAATAGGATTGCATTTTAATTTCTCTTTCTTATGGTTTTGTTGTTAGTGTATAGAAATGCAACAAATTTCTGTACATTAATTTTGTATCCTGAAACTTTACTGAATTCATTGATGAGTTCTAGTTTTCTTTTTAGTGGCATCTGTAGGATTTTCTATGTATAACATCATGTCATCTGCAGTGACAGTTTTACTTCTTCCTTTCTAATTTGGATTCATTTTCTTTCTTTTTACCTTAAGTCAAAAATATTATGGTTTGGGGGTTTCCCTGGTGGTGCAGTGGATGAGAATCTGCCTGCTAATGCAGGGGACACGGGTTCGAGCCCTGGTCTGGGAAGATCCCACATGCCGCGGAGCAACTAGGCCCGTGAGCCACAACTACTGAGTCTGCGCCTCTGGAGCCTGTGCTCCACAGCAAGAGAGGCCGCGATAGTGAGAGGACTGCACACTGTTGTGAAGAGTGGCCCCCACTTGCCACAACTAGAGAAAGCCCTCGCACAGAAACGAAGACCCAACACAGCAAAAATAAATAAATTAATTAATAAAACTCCTACCCCCAAAGTCTAAAAAACAAAATTATGGTTTTGAAGCAGTGATCTCCAAATATAAAAATATATAAAAGAAATTTTATTTAATTTCAAACTGGTTCTTCTCCTTTGTAGTTTGTCATATGACTTAAAAAAAAAACCTCACAGTCAAAAAGATGTTGCCACATGCAGCATTTGATTTTTTATATTCTAGTGTGATTAAGTATACTTTTTGTAAAAATGCAAAGCTGATAACCAGAACAATATAATCATCGAAATTTGGTGTTTTGTAAATACGATTGTAATTTTCCTAATATTTTCAATGACATTTAAATGTGTTTCAAAAGTTGCCTGAAATTAATCACAAAGAAAAAATAGTAACTTTTCATTGAGGATATGGTGAACACCACCTTAACTAAGTAATCAAAGTTAGTATCATCACTAACAGGAAGAATCAACATCATGTGCCTCTGGATATGATACACTGAGAAATACCCAAAATTCATGAGAAAAAGTTATATAAATCCAAACTGAGGGTCATTCTATGAAACAACTTCCTGCAATCTTCAAAAATGTGAAGGTCAGGATTGTTCAGGTACAACTGAGGAACTTTTCCAGAGTGAATGAACCCAGAGACATGTCAACTAAATGCGTTATGAGATGCTGAATCTGATCTTAAATCACGAGAGAAAAATAGCTCTAAAGACATTATTTGGACAAGCTGATGACATTAAATTTGAATATGGAGTAAACTTTAGGTATAGCATTGCGTCAATATTATATCTCTTAATTTTGAAAATTGTACTATCGTCATGTAAAAAAAAAGCTTTGGGGCTTCCCTGGTGGCGCAGTGGTTGAGAGTCCGCCTGCCGATGCACGGGACACAGGTTCGTGCCCCGGTCCGGGAAGATCCCACATGCCGCGGAGCGGCTGGGCCCGTGAGCCATGGATGCTGAGCCTGTGTGTCTGGAGCCTGTGCTCCGCAACGCGAGAGGCCACAAGAGTGAAAGGCCCGCGTACCGAAAAGAAAAACAAACAAACAAACAAACTTTTGTCTTAGGAAATATACATGGGAAAATTTAGAGATACAGGTCACCATGTTTCCAACTTAATCAAACAGTATTAAAAAATAAAATGCATATATCAAACTTATACAGACAAATAGTAATAAAGCAGTTTGGGTAAAATGTAAACAATTAGGTGAATCTGAGTAAGAAGGGCAGAAACTCTGTACTATTCTTGCAACTTTTGTTTAAATTTGAAATTATATCAAAATGTTAAAATTACCATAAACATAGGTGCCTGGAAATGTACATTATTTACCCTTGTAAGGTAAAACTATAGAGAGTATTTTCAATATTTGATAAACCCACTTTCATTAGAAAACATGTAGTGTGGATAATATGTTCCAAGACTAATTTAAGACTATGTAGTATTATTTTATATGTAGGTGATATCACAGCAAGTGATCATTTTGGTGAAAGCATTATTGTTTGTGATTTTTTGGTTCTTTTACTTATTTCAAAGATTAAGGAAACAGCTCTCTTTTAGAACAGTTCTGAGTCAAGGTGAATTCAAACCAGATGTTTTGAGGGTTTAATTCCACTCCAAATTTTTTGAGACACACAGTGCACAGAGACTGTCTAAGATGTAATGACCAGCCAGAACTTCCCATTTAATATTGGACATTCCTGGATCAGCCTCCAAGTTAAATGTTTATTTTTCTAACTGTTTTATAGTGAAGTTTGGTTAAAAGAATTGGCACAGTGCACTTCAGTTTAATTTTAAGCCTGACAGAAATGCTGGCCTCAGTGTGTGTATGTGTGTAATTTAGTTGCTTTGCTACTGGAAGTCTATGGAAGATTAATGAATGGTGAGGCTCGGTGGCAGTTGTGAGGGGATGCAGGATAGAGAGAACCAGCCACCATCTGTTCAAAATGTCTTTTGTAGTGCTTTTAAGGGAAACAGTTATCAGCAGCAGACAAAGGCAAACAATGGCTTTAAATATTAATGTTTCTGTTGCTGCAAATAAATATTGCAATTGTACTTCTATTATTTCAACAAATAAATATGTTTATATCATGTTGCGACCAACTGTATATTCAAATCAATTCTCCAAAAAGCAAGAAAATTACTAAGAATTTAATATCCTTAACAATATTTACTCTCAATTAGGATCTTTGGGGATATGATATATATTAAACTCAAAGACAAGCTCTGTAAATCATCTTTTCCCTTAGAGTTAACCTTTTTCCTTAGAATCATATCCACCCCAGTTTCATACAATTTATACAATATGAATTAATTATGTTCTCGTAGATTCATTATCCCAATCTTGCCTTCAAATCTTTTCAAAACTGGCCATTTATAACTGAAATGCTATCAGTTATTTATGCTCACTCAGAAAACTCTAGGCCCATGATTTTTCAAACTTTAATTTAAGACAAATCACTTGGGGGCGGTCTTTTTAAAATGCAGATTTTCATTCAGTAAGTCAGAGCTTGAACCTGATTCCCAGGTGATGGCAATGGTGTTGGCCCACTCTGATTACAAGGATAGAAATGTATCTTTATGAATTTTTGGCCATTAAGAATGGTGGAGGGGGTCATTCATAAAATGCTAAAAATATATATACCCCCCAAATGTTGGTGTCTACTTGGCTCAGTCTTTGCAGAGTTTCCCACTCACCCAGCCACCAAATAATAATAATAACAACAACAACAATAGTAGTAGTAGAAGAAGAAACCCTTTAATGGCATATTGGATATCATTAGTACCAGTACTGAAACAGCATTGGGTCTTTCATCAACACCTTTGGTTATATCAGAATATCATAAAAGATGTGCATAACAACTTATGCATTTTATTTTAATTACAAAACATAAATGTTAATCCTTTTGCCCCTCTTTGATCTAAGGCCAAGTTATTTTATTTTTGTATAAGTCTGTTGATTGTATTTCCTTGTTATCTTTCATGCATAAAAGGTTCTCATAATTCATTACCTTAGATTTTCAGTTTCCATTTCTTTCATGTGGATCAATAAATTAAGTAAACCTACAAAGTACTATAATTAGGAGATTTACAGTAACTTCCAATTTTTTACAATTAGCTTGTCTACACATAACTCAAGTGCAATTACTTTAGGAAACTTAACTTTATTTGCATTAATCCAGAGCAGTCAATTTCCATAAAAACAAAAGAATGCTCTTTCTCTTAGTGTTGTTATTGCTGTTTACATAATGATTAATTAAGTTATACCTTCAAGGACAAATACAATGAAAATATTGAGCTCATTACTCAACATTGGTGGCAAAACAATGTGTGTAAACTAGGGCGTGACCAACTAGACAAAAGGGTCCATTGTGCCATTAGTATCCATGAGTTTGATTCACAGAGGATATTGAGAATGATAACATGTCAGGGAAATGGAGGATCGTTAAGAAAGTGTCTAATCTTAAAGCAAATCCAACACAAACCTGCAACACTTAAAAAAATTAAGGAATTTAACTTATAACCTTCAGAAATATTTCTCATAATCTCTTCTTATACTTCCAAATTCTTCTGTACATTTGGCTGATCTTTCCTTCCCACATTGTCATATTTTCTTCTCTATCACTCTGTCACCATTCCTAGTTTTTTTGTTTGTATGTATCAACCTAGTCATTCTAAATCCTCCCCTTTTCTTCCTAAATTTTACCTCTAATTTTCCTACTTCTGAATTGTAAAATATCTGGGGGGAAAATGGCAAAAAGGAGTTGGTGCAGTTTAAAATTATTTCCTTGGTGATAAATTGACTTTATGTCTTGCAAATATTTGTTAAAATTGTTATTTGCCTGATCAGTCAATTGTGAGCTAAGATTACACATTAATCCTTTAAGTCTCTAGAGTCCCAACAGAATGAGTTAAGGTAACTCTGTTATTTGCTACTAGAGAATGATTTCTTTGATAAGGATTATTCAAATGATACCTAGGACCAAAAATCTATCAAAGGACTTTTTTCTCTTAATAACACTAATATGATTACCTTAGTGACACCAACTGATAACAAGATTATGCAATATGAGCAAAATATAACTAGATTTTCCACTCTTCTTTACAAAACGTGTGATTTTATCATTCTTTATGATTTCCATCAGAGAAAGTAAATAAGAGCAAAATTTTAAAAAACTTAAAATACACTAGAGTCAAAATTTCAATGAAATCATGCTAGCAAAAAATTGTCAAAAAAGTTGACCATTTAGAAAGAAAATGCATTTTCTAAATTAGCTTAATTACTAGTCATACAAAAAGCTTGGTTATAGTTTCTGTACTCAGTTTTTCCTTCACGATTTTATGATTTAGTGGAAAAAAAATAGGGTTGGAATTCTAAAAATTCTCTTATCAATTCAGGTGTTTATTAAACATAACATCAAGTAAATCACTTTATCTCTTTGAAATTTACTTTTTACTCTATTTTTCAGGGATTCTAATATGGCTTCTGAAATGATTATTTTTGGAACAAAATCTCTTGTAAAATATTTAAAAGCTAAAACAGGCAAAGTGGGCTTCCCTGCTGGTGCAGTGGTTAAGAATCCGCCTGCCAAAGCAGGGCACACGGGTTTGAGCCCTGGTCCGGGAAGGTCCCACATGCTGTGGAGCAACTCAGCCTGCACGCCACAACTACTGAAGCCCGCGCACCTAGAGCCCGTGCTCCACAACAAGAGAAGCCACCACGATGAGAAGCCCGCGCACCGCAACGAAGAGTAGCCCCCGCTCGCCGCAAGTAGAGAAAGCCTGCGCACAGCAACAAAGACCCAATGCAGCCAAAAATAAATAAATAAATATTTAAAAAATAAATTAAAAAAATAAAACAGGCAAAGTATGTAAGCAACACATTAAAAAATTAATGAATGGTTTGTATATTATTATACTTAAGCAGAAATTAAGATACAAATTAGAAGGTAGAAAGCAAATTGTCCTAATCATTTCTCTTTTCCTGGTGAATAGCAAGTTATTTTTTATAACATTAGATGTTTTATTTAATTTTTCTTTGTTAAGGATTTGAAGCAATTATGAGGAAGCCTCTTCAGGTCCAAAAATTAGACAGAGTATTTATCAGCATATAAATTTTTATGACTTTTGCTGTACAGACACACACACACACACACACACACACACACACCCCACATACACACACACACACACACACACACCCCACATGCAAACACTTACAGACAGACCCACCAACTTACACATCTATAAATGGGTAATCGTCTACTTTACTCAATGTTGGTTTGATCTCTTTTAAGAAATCATGCATTATTTACAGGGCACTTGTATTAGCAAAGCTGATTCAATGTGATAGTCAGGTTAATTACTTTATTCTTCTGGGGTTTTGGACCTGATTTCTATTTCAGTTGACAAAATACAGTGAAAATTGGGATTAGTGAAACCGTTCTTGCCTGTAAATGAATTTCCAATGTAAATAGCTAAAGCAAATTGTAAAAAACGAAAACAAAGGTTGTCTACTCTAAGAGTTTACTCTTCTCTAATATAGGTATGGCATTAAATAAAAGAAACCAACCAAAACTTTTTCCCAGATTTAATATACCTTCTTACAGGAATTTTGTAAACCAAGTCTGCTGTGTAAATGCCCTAATGGAGATATCGAATTTTAATTGATAGCGTAAGAGATAAGAATGGGTGGCTATAGTTATTCTTTTTTTTTTTTTAAGTTATTTCTGAGATATACATTTTAAAGTAATAACTAGAATTATGACTTATAACATTATACCAGAACATATAAGATTTTTAGAAATTTCATGTAATGTCTGAAACATTTATATTAACATATTTCCATACAAATAACCCAATGAAAGTTTAGTATTAGTTGTTTTGTTTGTTTGTTTGTTTTTCTACACTGCAGGTTCTTATTAGTCATCAGTTTTATACACATCAGTGTACACATGTCAATGCCAATATAGTTATCTTACCTTTCCACAACAAAACTTATTGTATAGCAGTTGGATAAAATGAATCTAAAAAGTTCTAAAAATATAAGTTAGCAGTTAGTGTCAATAAACAGCTTAGCTAGCTCATGCTGTTTAAGCTCATACTACAAAACTATGGGCATGAGGCAAAACTGATCTCTGGTACTCTCCTGTCCCTTACAAAGATCAAGTCATCTTGGTGTATCCCTCAGAAGGCTATCTATTTGACCACAGTCACTCAATATCAGTGGGACTTGCTTAAAAATTTTAAAACTGCCTATACTCTTGCCAATTTACCCAATAATGTTCTTTAGAGCAAAAAGATGCCTGTAGTGAAGAGAATTCCCTTCTGCCTCCCACCCCACACACACCTGCCTTCAAAGATGTTCTGGGTAATGGCTGGAACCTGTGAATACGTTTCCTTACATAGCAAAATGTGATTAAGGTTAGGGAACTTGAGGTGAGAATGAACAGGAAGGAAGGGGACAGGGCACAACCATTAAAAGAATGACACAACCATTAAGAAGAACAGGATACCAGAAAAACCAATTAGAATCTCCTAGGCCCAAGATGGCGGAAAATTCTACTTCCAGTAGACCTTGAGCCTCATTATATGCTCATTGTAATGCCTTAGCATACTAAATGACACCCCCATAGGCACCAGGGCAGTTCTGAGCCCGACCATAAAAGACCAAAAGGTGGATGGTGCCCCCGTTCCTGAAAATCCCCACCCCTTCTCCAAGTGAGTTAGAATATTCCTCTGAAATTATCCAACCCATAAAAACTAACCACTCCCACACCTTGGGACACTCTCACTTTCTGAGAAGACCTCATGCCCTGGGGCTGCCTCTCGCCTTCCAAGATAGCCCACACTCTGTCTATAGAATGTGTATCTCTCTAAATAAACCTGCTTTCACTTTACTATGACTTGCTCTTGAATTCTTCACTGTGCAAAGCCAAGGACCCTCACTTGACATGGCCCATCCTAGGGACTCACCCAAGACCTGGGACATGATCATCCTCTCTCTCCTCAATTTTCCCTACAACAAGAATATTAACCTGAACGACCCTGGTAAACTCAACCTAAACTCACAAATCCTTAACAGTGGAGAACCTTTTCCAGCTGTGGTCAGAGAGTAAGAGATGGCAGCAGGAGAAGGATTTAACTTTGACCACATCCAGTTGCTGATTCTGAGATGTAGGCGGCTGTGCGTAAGGAACTACATTCTGCCAACAACTGAATGAACAAGGAACTGGATCCCCCCCTAGAGCCTTCAAAAAGGAAAAAGCATTGCCAATACCTTGACTTTGGCTGGGATGAACCTGTGTTGTAATTCTGACCTATAGAAGATAATAAATTTAAGGCACTCTAAGCCACTAAGTTTGTGGTAGTTTATATGGCAGCAAATGAAACCTAATAAAATTCAAAATCACATGCTCCATTTAACTGCCATATATCTTTAATTGACTTGATTTTGTAAGTTGCTCAGTCTTCTACTGACTTTCATGACCTTAAACACTTTTGAAGATTGCAGGCAGATTAAAATGCCCTTCAATGTGGGTTTGTCTTAAATGTCCACATGAGTAGATTTAGGTACAGTGCATTTGGCAGAATACCACAGAAGTGATATGATGGTTCTTCCCATTGCATTTATCAGATGGAGAATGATTTTGATTTTTGCCACTACTGTTGATATTCACTCTGACTGAGTATTGTACTGTCTTCCAGGCTTCTCGAACTGTGAGTTTACTATTGTTCCTTTGGTAATTCATAAGAGTTTTGTAAGGAGTACTCAGAAATATGTAATTATCACATCTGTTGGTAAACTTTCAATTTATTCATTTATTTATTTATTGTTAAGAGTGGACTTTAGGTTTCATCATTATTTATTTAAATGCCACCATAGCTCTTCAGTAGATGTTCTCATTACTGTTCTTGGATTCTGACGTGGGTCTTCCAGCTGTGAGGACACTCATAACACCCCTTGGGCACCAGCCCTCCAGACCATGTCCCCCTGTGGGCACGCCTTTTACTCTTCTTGGGCTCTGATATTCCTCACCGGCTGACCCTTCATATGGATACCCACCTAATTCTACTGTGCTCTGACTTCTGATTTTCAAAAATATTAAATCTAAGTTAAAACTTCATTTGCTCTTCATGAAACCCAATAACTTGGGTTTGAAACTAAATCAGTTATTGGAACATGGTTTCATGATAGCTTGGTATCAATTGTGAAGTGTTATGAATAAAAACTGATTATTAATCATTCATTTTTGTGAGTAGTGGAGTTGTTCTTAGTTTTGTTCATTTGTTCTATAGAAGTAGACTGGAAATTTTCAAATGTGCATATGTGATAAATACATTAAATGCTAGGAAATTTCATTACTTTGCATTCAGGTAAACTAAGTAAGAAAATGTATGTCAAGTTTTATTCACCTCATTAGTTTACTTAAAATGCTAACATACAACACAGAAAAATCAGTAGAGCTGATGAGTTGAAATGAAAAGTCTTTAAATGCTAAGTCAGAAAGCCAGGTTTCATACATACCTTCTAATTTACTTTGGACAAATTAATTAGTCTAAATCTGTTTCCTCATTTGTAAATAGAAGAAGAATAATCTCTACCTTGTTCACTTTACAATCAGTGGGAAGAGAATAAGATTTGGAGTCAGATAATTTTGGATTTGGATCTCTGTTTTAATACCAATAGTTAAGGGAATTTTCACAAATCGTTTAATATTTCTTATCCTGCATTTGGTCATCAGTAACATGGCTATAGTAATGGCTACCTCAGAGATCTGAAGTAGGAATGAAATGGGATAATGATTATTAACACCTACACCAGTGATTGTTAGGTCATACAGCATCTGACACTTAAGAGTATCAACAATTAGGAAAAAAAGAGAGATGTTATATACAAAATTTTGTTGTGAATTATACAATGCAACTTATACATTATTTAATTGGTTCTCTTTAAAATGATTTACTAATACTTTGTATTTCTCCTTTTGGTATTACCACAAGTGTAATAATTTATTTTCTAGTTATTTTTAAGCTTTTATTTCCTATTAGACTATATGGAAAAAAGAACTGTGCTCCTACAATATCCTAGTATTCACCTATAAGATTTTATTAGAGGTATTTGTGTTCATCTGTATCTTCCTTTGCTAGAGTAAACTCTCTCAAGAAGTACCTGGCATAATTTCTGACTCCTGAGTGTCAAATGAATGTTGAATGAAGGAAAGAAAAAAAGTATGAAATTCACATGTGTTAATAAAAGCAGGCAGCCATACTGTGTCTCCTTTTCAACCATATTTCCAGTTCAAATATACTGATCTTAGAATTACCTAATGAAGCCATAGATCAATTGTCTTTTAAAAAATCTGCTTGAATATTAGAAAGTGTGCTCTTTATAAGAACTTCAAGCTAGTTTTGAATATGGTAAAAGTATTAATTTCTCATTAAATAAAACTGAATTTACTTTCATTAAGAGAGAGAAAAACAAAGTTGAAATGAATGTTGTTCCTCACTTTACTGTAATGTGTTAATGCTTTAACTGAATGTTTAGGAATGGATTAAGGAACTGTGTCAAACTGAAAACTACAAGAAAGGAGAAGTTTGAAAAGAGAATTTGTGATTTCCATTGATAATTTTCATTAATGTCTTCCATATGGTTAAAACTGTCAAATCTTAATAATTGTGTTATTATCATAAGCAGTGTTTATATTTTCTCTTGCTTGTAAATTTTCCCGCATCAAGTTGTGAAAATCTTCAAATATTTTATTAGATTTTTAATCTGGAAAAAGTATTATATGTCAAATTATTCAATAGGGACATATAGCATTGGCCCAGGAGAGTAAATAATCTGAAACTTAAGAGGTAGGGTTGAGGAGAGTACAGTGTTTGGTATCTAAGTGGATATTGTAATTTTCAGAAATGCAGCTAGACTGAGAACTTAAGACTCACTAATGGGTAAAAGAGGTAAAAGCAGCACTAGAATAATCTTAAAAATATTCAAAGACATCCTTTGGCCAGTGGAGCCTTTTTAAATGGACTTTGTAGGGCTTCCCTGGTGGCGCAGTGGTTGCGAGTCCGCCTGACGATGCAGGGGACACGGGTTCATGCTCTGGTCCGGGAAGATCCCACCTGCCGCGGAGCAGCTGGGCCCGTGAGCCATGGCCGCTGAGCCTGAGCGTCCGGAGCCTGTGCTCCGCAATGGGAGAGGCCACAACAGTGAGAGGTCTGCGTACCGCAAAAAATAATGATAATAAAAAATAAATAAATAAATGGACTTTGTAGTCCACCTAAAATAATAATAGTTAACAAAGCTTGGAATTTGATTTAAAAACTGATCCAAAGCAACAGGCGCAAGAAGATGACAAAAGATCCCTGAGCGTCCAACACTACAGGATGGCGTGTAGTGTTTTAGGGACAGTGGGCTAAAGAATTAGAATGGCCCAGTAATAATTCAAGGCCATTTCTCACTCTACCTCTTCATCTTTCTACTAAGACCGGCGTGTTAAGCATCTTACAGATAATCTAAGCTATGCACTGGTAGTGTTTTTTGGACTTTAGTTACCTGGAAATTACCAACCGTCCCAAAAGGTTAGTACCGGATATTTCACTATTAGTTCTTCCTTGGCTTTAATCATTATTGCACAGGATATGTTAGTGAAAGAATAATAATACTTTCAAGCTGTTGTTAGGCAACTGAACTTTAAAAGGAATATTTCTGAAGTACTTTCAAGACTGAAAATGTTAGCAGTGGAGAAAATGAGATTATGAGGTTTCCGGCGCTCTTTTTACCTACAAGTTTTAGTCTCCTCTGAAAAATCTTTCAAATTCTTAAAAATGGAAAACCTGTTAATCGCTTCCCTGCTTAAGACCCTACCATGACTTTTCATTGAACGAATAAAATTTGTCATCTGGCTTCCATCTACTCTTCTGTTTCCATGTAGCCCTTTCCACACACACTCTGAAAGCCAGTTTCGAGAAACTGCTTACCGCTTTCTCTATGCATTTTATGTAATGTTCTCTCAGCTGTAAATGACCCATTTCTTTACCTGGTGAGCAAGGACCTACAGAAAACTCCTCCAGTCTAATACCAGCACCTCTGTGAGTCTTTGGCGGCTCCGGCAGAGTCACGTGATCTCTTCTTCGTGGCTCCTATGTCTCTAATGACATTGTTATGTTTATATGTTCATCCCTTTCATTAGTCTGTCAGTTCCTCAGAAGGAGAGATCATGTTCTATACCTCCATGATTCTCTAGTGCCTGGATATAGCAACTCTTTTATAAATCACTGATGAACATTGAATGAGTGAAAGACAAGAAGAAAAATATTACTGCTATATTTAAAGTAGATAGCCAACAAGGACCTACTGTATAGCATAGGGAACTCTGCTCAATATTCTCTAATAACCTACATGGGAAAAGAATTTTTAAAAGAATAGATACATGTATATGAATAACTGAATCACTTTGCTGTACACCTGAAACTAATATGGCACTGTTACTCAACTGCACTCCAATATAAATCTAAAAAAAGAAATATTACTCAAATTTCAAACAGAATGAAAATTCATTGACTTGATGATTTTTTTTTAGTGACAACTAATCTAAGTTTCCTTACATAACTGCTTTCCCTTTGCCGGGTAAGAAGAGTAGAATTTAAATGATGCCACTACATTCGATACACCCCAATGGTTACGGTAAGTTGTTCACTTGAACACAGGGCTTCACTCTCTCTTTTTTTTTTTTTTTTTTTTTTTTTTTTTTTTTTTTTTTTTTTTTGCGGTATGCGGGCCTCTCACTGTTGTGGCCTCTCCCGTTGCGGAGCACAGGCTCCGGACGCACAGGCTCAGCGGCCATAGCTCACGGGCTTAGTTGCTCCGCGGCACGTGGGATCTTCCCGGACCAGGGCACGAACCCGTGTCTCCTGCATCGGCAGGCGGATTCTCAACCACTGCGCCACCAGGGAAGCCCCACTCTCTCTTTTAAACTTTGTCACACCTTCATATCTATAGCCTGGTCCACCCCTTCACAACTGAAGAACGCTTGAGTGATTTTGTTTTCTTACATATTTTTAAGATCTACCGTTTATAATTTATTCATTTCTGTCTTGCACATATGTAATGTCCTCTTTAATGCTTTTCATCAACTTCTTTTGTATCTAGCACTCGAATGATGTTAACATTAAGGTAAATAATTAATATAATTTTGCACAAACACTATGGAAACTTTGAGTTCATGGATATACAATTTGTTACCTTTTGCAGAGTTTGACAGAAATATTTTATTTTCATGTTAACACAGTAGACAGTTGCGTGAACAAAAATGACCTTTTCATATCACGAGGTCTTCAAATCCTCTACATTGATTCAGTTTTGCATACTACACCTGCTGAGTTTCTAATGCAAACTATCACAGTGTGTGGTCCCTTCTACTGTAAACATGAATTCTTTCTCATTGTGATTTCATATCTTCAGCACTGAATATAATGATTCTTTGTCAGCTCAAAGCTGTCAACTTTGTTCTCAAAGAACTGCAATCTTAGCTAACAAAATACAGATAGCTAGTCACAGGGAATTAAATGTGGTCCAGTGCTCTCAAATATAAAAGACAAAAGGGAAACAAATATTTCTCTTCTCTCTCAATGACAAAAAAAAAAAAAAAAAAAAAAAAACTTGTATAATTTTGGTTGTGTTTTATCATCTTATAAATGAAATTCAATATTTTAATAAAGTAATTGACATCCCTTTTATATTTTTTCTTTTTACCACAGCAATTTTCTAGATACAAGCCACTTACAGTTATCCTTCTGTTTAATCCTCCTTAACACATTTCCCTTTTCATAAAGAGTGATAAAATACACAAACACTCAACTGCCTGATTACCCAAATACCTCTGCTAATTTGCCAAGGTTAGCAGAAATGGGGCATACAGTATATTGCTGGCTATGCATGGCTGAAGGGTGCAGAAACAGCACAAGGCTATATATTTCACACTCCATAAACAAAATGGTGAAACACACACTAGAAAGGTACAATACTTATCTAATCTAAATTCAGGCAACATCAGTAGCTTTGATCTCTATTAGGTTAAATCACTGTCTCTTCAAGGAATGACCAAATCATTAACCCAACAAACCAGTTGATGAAAACACTCATATATATGAATACTGAGTAAGCAACATTTCTGATGCGGTGAAAAATAACTCCACATAATTGAACAGAACACTAATGACTGAAGTCGCTCCAAAGCTTTATCCCTTCTTTCATCTATTTGTCCACTCATACAAAAAATATATATATTTAATATCTATGAACAAGGTGCTAGGCACTGAAATAACAAAAATAAAACAACAATTTCTGATACTCTGAAGCTCATGGTTTAGTGTGAAAAGCCGGCCATATAAACAAATAAATAAAACAGAACATTGGTAAGACTTGTATCTAAGTCATAAGAAATGGCCCCCAAATCGTAGTGCTTTATAACAACTAAGGCTGTGGTTTTCCTCTAGGTCATTTTCACTATGGAACTTGCGCTAAAGGAACAGCCTCTCTGTGGAATATTTTTGACTTTAAACTTTCTGCCTGGAAGGGATACATGGCAATTCCACTTATATTTTACTGGCCAGACCAAATAACATGACCAAGACTAACAACAACCTGATGTAAAAGAATAATCCTCCTTTTGTAAGGTTAAAGAAAAAAAAAATTGAGAATAATCATGCAGCTGTTATAGTATTTTTTTTTTTTTTTTTTCAGTACACGGGCCTCTCACTGTTGTGGCCTCTCCCGTTGCGGAGCACAGGCTCCGGACGCGCAGGCTCAGCGGCCATGGCTCACGGGCCCAGCTGCTCCGCGGCGTGTGGGTTCTTCCCGGACCGGGGCACGAACCCGTGTCCCCTGCATCGGCAGGCAGGCTCTCAACCACTGTGCCACCAGGGAAGCCCTGTTATAGTATTTTAAAGGAAGAATAGACCACAAGCTTTTGGAAGATAGTGTGCAAATCAGTGCTAATTCTGGAAGAAACTAGTGTAGGGAGGGCTTCACAGAGGAGGTGACAATTGAAGCAGGTCTGGTACATTAATATACCCTGTCAAATATTACCTTCTCTCACACCATTAAATAGGAAAAATGAATTCTCTACAGAGATTCAGAGGAAGTCTTGGAGGCATAAACTGAGAATAGCATGCTTGGGTAACAGAGAGAAGTTCAGGACTGGAAATAGAATATTTCGCAGAAGGAGAAAATAGTAACATGAGGCCAGATAATAAACATTTTTGAAGACTAGACTATGCGGATTAGAATAGATTACAATTGGCTTTGAGGAGTCAAAGGAGATATTTAAAGAAGAAAGGGACATGGACTTAACCAGACCCTCTGGTCTCATAGGGACATGTGATGTAGGGGGCAGTTAGAAAGCATCCTCAGGAAGTAGGTGTAGGTCTGAAATAGGGGAGACAGAGCAGGACTGAGAAAGGGTGAACTATTCATTCTTGGAAAGTTTTAATGATTCAAACACATTAGTTAACATATGGGACCTTAGCTACTCAGTCATTGGAATTGAAGTAAAAGTGATTAAATACAGGAAAGAAAAGATATTTATTCAGTGATTCCAACCAATGTTACGTGTTATGATATTAAAATATTGTTAATTTTAAAATTATAAAGTATTTTTTAAAATTATGATAAAATATAGATTATATGAAATTTACCATTATAACCATTTTTCAGCATACATATCAGTGGCATTAAGTATATTCACATTGCTGTGCAACCGTTGCCACCATATATCCCTAGAACTTTTTTTGTCTCGCAAAACTGAAACTCTGTATCCGTTTTACAACTCCCTGTGACCCACCTCTCCCCAGTCCCTGGAAACCCCCATCCTACTTTCTGTATCTGTGAATTCAGCTACTCTAAGTATGTCATATGAGTGTTTTAATGGTTTTGAAAGAAAAATTAACTAGGAATAATTCTATGAAGTATATATATTCTACTATGTCACTCTAATTATAATAAACAATTTATGAAATTTTGAAATTTACTGTCTCAGTGGTCCCATGGCCCCACTAGCTTGTAAAACTTATGTTACTCAAAATAACAATAATACTTAAAATAATAATAATACTCAAAATAATAATAATACTCATAACTCATATTTATTACAGAAAAGATACAATAAAGGAACATCCAGGAAAAGATACATAGGCAAAGACTGAAGTAGTCAAACACGGGCTTTCTTGTCCTTCCTCCAAAGATGTATCTTTTTTCTCCACCATCAAAATGCAGGGAATTGTGTGAGCTGTCCTTGCCCAAGAAAGCCTGCTTAGTCTTTGGGTTCAAATTTCTTAAAAGGAGCTGGTCACCTACCTACCATGTGACCAGCCATGGTGCAAACCCCAATCCAGGCATCACAGGCACAGCCCTGAATCTTTATGTTCACTCTGAACAGCTAACAACCTGGTCCATCTTGATGTACTGCTTTGGGTAAATAGAATAGCATCATCCGCCAGTAACTACAGGAAAATTCCAGTTGACTACTTCTCAGAGTTTGACTAAATGTGGTCACCATGGCTACAGGGATAAGCAAGAACAGAATAAAACAGGCCTGCTGCATTACAGTTTTCTTCACATGTACATATTTTATTTTTTAATATTTGCAAATATTCAACATCTAACAGCTTCCTGATTTCCAATTTCAGTGTAGCCATCTATATTAAATAATAATGAAACAAAAATCTTTGAAATAGTTTTATATATATATTAGATCTTTAGAAAAATCTTTTGCATTTCTAACATTATATATAAGGTACATGTAAGCCAATGGAACCTCCACCACTAATTAGAGACAAACTTTTCTCCTTAATTTATAGTTATTCCAAACAAAAATCTTATTGTATAGGTCAACGTTCCCTGTGGAATTTAGAGACTTGCAAAGAGGCAAAGTGCACATAAAGAACAATTCTGGGTGCAGAAGTTTAGGTGAGTAGTGTTGGCTTAATAGTCCTTGGGGCCTCAAATTTCAAAATTATGTCACTGAGTCTTCCCACATGACTCTACATAAAAATTGCTTCTCTTTTCTAACCAGCCTACCATTTTAGCTTCTCCCTGTAATACCTCCTTAAGGTGAAATAAACATCCACTTTCAGCAAATTGGCTTGTAATTTACTCACAAATATAGGTTTTGGGGGAAAATTAAAGTAGAACACTGGATTGTACTTACTTTCTCCTTTTGTAGAAGCTGTTTAATTTAATTCTGGTTGGTAAAACATATGTTATACAATTTCAGTCTTTTAGAATATATCCACACTTGTTGTGTTGTCCAACATGTAGGCCATCCAGTTGAGTACGTCATACACAATTAAAAGAATTTATATCCTGCAGTCTTTGGGTGAACTATTTTAAAATATCAGTTTTTACAGTTTATCAGTTTGGTTAATAATTGTTCAGTCTTTTATATCCTTGCTGATTTTTGCCTAGTTTTGTCTAGATGTTTTCTAAACTATTTAGAGTAAGGAATATTGATGAATTTCCTATTTCTACTTTCAATTCTATCAGCTTTTGCTTCAAATATTTTGGGCTCAGTCATTAGGTGCATAAACATCTATATATTCTTCATGGGTTTATCCTTTTGTCATTATGAAATGACACTCTTTATCTATAGTAATATTTCTTGTCCTAAAGTCTATTCTATCCCATATTAATATAGCGACTCCAGCTCTACTATGGACTTTCTTGGCTATATAGCACATATCTATCTCTATCTCTATCTCTATATCTAGCCATCCTTTTTACTTTCAACTTACGGGTGCTTCTGTGTCTATGGTGTGTATTTTGCAAACATCATATAGTTGAGTCTTGGTTTTTATCTGATCTGAAAATCTCTGTCTTTTTAGTTAATTGATATCGTTGAATTTACATCTACCATTTTAGTATTTGTTTTCAATTTGTTCTGCGTCTTTGTTGTTCCTCTGAGTTTCTCTATTGCCTTATTTTGTGATTAAATTTTTTTTTGTAACAATTTATTCTTCTGTTGATTATTTTACCTACATAATTTTGACTTAATTTTTAGTGGTTCCTCTAGCAATTACAATATGTGTATTACATTATCACAATTTATTTCAGAATAACATTAACTTGTTTCTGGTAAAATATAGAACCCAGGCTCCAATGCAGGTCCATTTCCTCCCCCTCCTTTGTTCTATGATTGAAATCCCAGATCTTTATTTTTTTCAGGGTTAATGTTACCAGGAGCCACTGAAATGTTGTGAACAAGAAAGAGGTTCAGATATGCATACCCTAGTCTTTCTTACCCATATTCACAGGAAATCATAATTATGAAGACCTTGCCTGCCCAGAAGAGCAGGAGTCTGTGAATGGGGGGAATGGTTCCACCCCAGCTCTGATACTGCTTTACAACATGCAATGTTGTAGAGTTAGTCCATCCTGTGATAAGGAGTTTGCATTCCTGACCTTTTCTAGCTCAGGGATACTATGAATCAGCTTATGCTGCATCTCAAGCTAAGATAGAATGTCCCCATCCTTTTGCTCCTTATGAAGTTAGAGCCTGTGTCCCAGTGTGCCCATAAAGTGCTTCAGCTCTGGTCTGTCAGTCTGTGCCTGGTTTTTGCCCCTAAACCGTCTTCTTTTCCCAGTTTTTATACAGTGTAGAAATAGACTGAACTAAATGTTACCCTTGCAGCAGAATGTTTTTGAGCCTTAAAGGTAATCTAACTTTAAGACAAATGTCCCTTTCCAGAAAAAAATGTTATTTCTCTTATATAAGTATTAGCAATTACATTTCGAGAAAGGCACAACTTGTTGAATGGCAATGTGCTACCACAAAATATGTTAATGATACTCACAATTCCACATATGACTCTGAAATATCTTCCTTCTTTTAATTTTCAACAAAATCAGACTATGTATGGCAGGTGCTGCATTGCTTTTTTCATAAAGGAACTTGGCAGAAACTGAGTCATGGGCTCTCCTCCCAATAAGAATTATGTGTCAGACCCAAGGACCACCAGGACATTGAAGCAGATGATGAATTAGGGTCAGATCACTCAAGTGATGTGTTGTGTTTAGAAGGATGATAGTTGATCTAAAATTCAAAAGCAAAGTACGATACTACAACAGGTTTATCAGAAATAGCAGACAGAAAACAGAAAAAGGAGGGGAATAAACTCATGATTCAGAGTATTTTCATTAAATATCATGTTCTTCCTGCTGAATTTCCTAGCCCTAAGTATATTTGGACAGATCCTCCTGTAGGGAGAACTCAGTGTTCTGAAATGCTGCATAATTTAATACATTTATTTTGATTTATAAAATAGAGTAAATTTAGACTGACTCATCCAAACTTCATATTTAAGAATTTAAGGATTGTATCTGCTAAATGTAGAAAGTCTCTTCTCTCCACAATTCTGTTATATAGAGAAAGAAACCATGGTTATGAATCACGTAACCAACTGAGGTGGCTTGGAACTCTACATTACCATATTTAAGTTCTTATTATGGACACTAAATAGATTTTAGAGAAGTTTAAAAAGAAAGAAAGGAGTTGTAAAGTGTTCAGTCTAACCCCCTGATATTAGGGCGATGGGTGGGACTGAAGGAAAAGAAAAATACAAGAGCATACACACTGGGATGCACATTATTCTAATTGCTTCAGTAGCAAGCATATGCAAAAGGATGCTAATTATGAACTTCTTCCTTATACCTCCCTCTTCCAAGTTGGAAAATATACTAAGAACGATATTTGAATTCTAGCCAGTAAGGAATGAGAACAAAGTAGGAAATGATATTCAAACATTTGGTTACCTTAGAGGAGATGGAGTGTCTATTATTCCTATGAATTCTTCTCAAGTCAGAAGCCTTCAAACCTTCTTTCCTGTGCATGCTGTGATTTTCTAGATACGTCAATATGAGGCTCATTACTTTATAGGCACAATAGATAAAGACATAGGGTAGTTAAAGCTTTTAATTTGAAAAATAAACTAACATTATATCACATAATTTATGGGAAATATGCAATGTATTTTATTGACTGCATGTAGAACTTAGAAATATGATTTATATGAATTTGCTATTTCAGCATGATGAATTGATTGTCACATTGAGGATTATGGAATTAGCTGGAAGAACAGATGATTAACCACCACAGCCTTTTGGCTAGTGAAGTTTTACCTTCTGATTTTTGAACATTAATAAATCATACTTCAGCATATGGGACTATTTTGGCAATAGAGCCACTATCAATTTAATCATCTCAAACCAGAAACCAATGTGTAAGTTGCAAATGTTGCAGACACGAAAACCAGTTACTAAGAACAATTGAGTATTATTCTTCTAGTCACATTAATTACAGCTGAAACAAACCTTGAAGAGCTAAGAAAACATAGCACAACTTTACTATTTACTAGGGGAAACAAAAAGAATCAATATAGCCATTAATTGCATAAATAGCAATAAATACTTTGGCTGCTGTCCAGGAAGTGTACAAACTGAGAGAATTTTTTGTACTGCTGGTTTCATTACACAGATCATAGTCACAGTAAAGCGGGCAGTGGACTGCTGTTCAATAAATTAAATTTAATGTTACTCAATTATGATCATCGCGCTCAGATATAATACTAATAGGAATGTCAACCGCGATTACATTTTCAGATTTATGTAAAATGATTCAAATGCTATTTGCTATCCCTCAGATACAAGGTTCATCCGGTTGTTTATGCAGTTGGTCGATATTGATCGTGCACAGCAAGTAGCGTAGCAGAGGCCCAATGGCATGGATATAGAGCATCCCTTGTGCCAGCCGCCAGGGTGCCATGCCAAGCACCAGGGGCAATGTGCCAAGTCATCAAGCGGATAGCACACCTCTGCAAAGCTGCCTTGTTGTTTTTTTACAATATATTTTTTTGAATTGTTCACATGTGCCATGAATAATTCTTGCCAACATTACCCAGCATGAAACAGAAATGAAGGCACAGAAATGTCTTTCTTAGAGAATTCTTTTCAGAGCTAAATGAATCTAGTGAAGATATCAGTGTAGCATCATTATATGTTGTTATGTATGGCTGGGGCTGTGTCATTTAGCAAAGTATCACTCAGTAGGCTAAGCAGCTGGTGTATATGATTTTGTATACCACCTGCAAAAAAGATGCCCAACCATGCAATCAACCACCTGGCCAAGAGAGGAGGGTAGCTAAACACTACTTTGTTGTTGCGCCCACATTTTCAGGAAGTTTGAGAACATAAACAGACATAGGCAGAATGAATATTGTACAAGACAAGGTTTGTTAAACCTTTTCTGTTCCATAAAGCATACAGTGCCTGCTGTTCAGAGTACTGTTGAACAGATTTGCTTTATTTCTAATGAAGGTGTCTGGGCAATTTCCTGGCACAAATGGAGTAGAATTATGTACTTAAAACAATATTTTAGAACAGTAACACAATATACAGCCACTTCAATAGCACTGCAACAGATTGGAAAAAATGAAAATAGATATAAACTGAAACTCAATAATGACTTAGTGTCATTACTATGGGTGAATCATTCATTTAGGAGAATCTTGCTTAGCCTCAAACAACCCGTATGTCTAGCAACTTCCACTGGATGCCTTTCTGCCTAAAACATGTGTTTATTATAATCGTCTCCGAGCCATTACTCGTGGGGAATATACAGGTGGCCTCTTTACTTATTTGGCTGTAAGTGAATATGAGAGTAATTTGATTGTAAACTAATCTTTCTCTCACCAGGTTTTTGATGTCAGCAATGTCAATCTCATTATCTCACCTTTTCACTGGCTCAGCAGTAGCTCGCTTTCTGTGGCCATGCACCTTTTAAAAACCCAGTCCCTCATTGTTTGACAGATTACTGGAGGAAGAACTAATAACTAGATGAGGGTATTCAACGTGAAACAAAGGGAGTTGCTGCTTACAGACCTAGGTCTCTGGCTCTCATCGTCTCTGTGGCTATGAGTTTAATCTCATTAGACTCTCCCTTTGTCTCTTTTTAATATAGAAGGACTGATTTGGGACTTGTTGACTTGATCCCAACTCCTTAAGTAAAAAATGCTAGACTTTTGAACACTTAGAGAAGTTCTGCTGGGTAATATTAGTTTTTGACTGAGACATCTCTTCATTTTGAGACAGCTTGGTTATCCCCTATCTCACTTTTTTTCCCGATCTTTCCCTTGAAGAGAAGATTCTCACATGAGAGCTTTAAAAATTATCGTTGTAAATTTAAAAATAGGAATTTATTTTATTAAATTAAATAATTTACTTAAAAATAAAATTGTGTGAATATATGGAGGTTTTTGACAATCACTACAAATTGCACCTTTTTTTCCCTTCTCTTTCCTCTTGGAAAAAGAAAGCAAAGGGGAAGAAAAAAAATAGAGCTTTTAAAACCTATTAAAAACGTACTGTGATTTATTGTACTATTCATTACAAGTCAAGATGTTCTTGGAACAAAAGAAATGCTTTCTATATACTGGATCATCAAAGAAAAAAGGGCAGTGTGATTTACGTATTTCACCAACATCATACTGCTCATGAAAAAGCTAAATTTAAAGTTCCAAGAAAAGGAAGAGTTTATTTCTGTCTTAGCTAGGCTAATTCAAATTTTTCATTATACAAATCAATAATAATGTTATTTTGGTACAAGAATTAATAAATTTATTTAACTTGGATAGAAGTAATTTTTTTTTTTTTTTTTTTTTTTCGGTACGCGGGCCTCTCACTGTTGTGGCCTCTACCATTGTGGAGCACAGGCTCCAGACGCGCAGGCTCAGCGGCCATGGCTCACGGGCCCAGCCGCTCCGCGGCATGTGGGGTTTTCCCGGACCGGGGCACGAACCCGTGTCCCCTGCATCGGCAGGCAGACTCTCAACCATTGCGCCAGCAGGGAAGCCCGGATAGGAGTCATTTTGAAAATTATATGCTTTTGCTTCAAAGTCAAAACAATTCTTGCAATAATGATAAATTAGTTTTGTTAAAATTGATGTAAATACTAATGGCAAATAATATTTTGGTATTTGATTCTGTTATGAAACTTTTAAGTATATTT
Source organism: Kogia breviceps (assembly GCF_026419965.1). Taxonomy (NCBI): domain Eukaryota; kingdom Metazoa; phylum Chordata; class Mammalia; order Artiodactyla; family Physeteridae; genus Kogia; species Kogia breviceps. The sequence continues at coordinate 46,235,063 of NC_081325.1, read as the reverse complement.
GGAAAATCTTGGGGGATATGATTCTACTTTCTCAACTATAAGTTTTATTATATTTAAACAAATCAAATATTTCTGATGAAAACTTACCATTGGAATTGAGATATGCTGTAAGTGGAAAATCATGCTGGATTTTGAAGAGGTAGTAAAAACAATGTAAAATATATGTTTAATATTTTATACTGATTCTGTTTGGAAATGAGAGTATTTTGTATACATTGGATAGATAAAACATAATACTAAAATTCATGTCCCTATTGTTTTTTACTTTTTATGTGGCTACTAGAAAAGTCAAATTACATATATAGAGTTCACATCACATTTCTATTGGACGGCATAGAGGTCTGACATATATTTTCACATCAATAAATTCAACCAATCCAAATCTATGTGGTTTCTTTTATGGTCTTGTATTCTATCAATGACTCTCACACAATATTTTGAAATTTTTTGCCAACGTATATTAGCATAATCTTGCATTTCTCATGATGTGTAAATGTCGGGTCCCCTGGGACATGGCACGCTGACATCTGACTCTGGTGAAGGCCCTACAGGCACTGACAGGTGGGGTGGGGGGTTGAAGGCAAGCTGAAACAGATAAATCCTTTAAACTATCCTTTAATTCTTTTCCAGTGTGTTCTCCAATTAGTATTTAAGATAACAGTAGGCTCTCTGAATATGCTGTAATTTCTCAACCCGGAGCTTCTGGCTCTGATTGTCTTTTAGGGCAGTCATAGAAACTTCCTTCGTTCTACTATGCCTTTAGTCAAGAACTTAAGATTTAAAGCCTATCCTGTTATAGCAGCTTTAAACTTTCCAGTGGATGAAACAGTCATTCACTCTCATGGTCTTACTACATTCCTCATTCTCAGCACAGTGGTGTGGCAGCATGCATTTGGTCTGCCAAAGGGGAATCAAGAGGGAAAATTTAGGCAACTTATTTGCGATTTTCATGTACAAACTACTCGTACTCTACCTGGAAATAAATGAATATGCTGTTTTCAAGACCAACCAGGCATCAAGCCCAGATTCCAATCACTAGAGTGGTGTTACCAGTTACAATATAATGTGCCTTTCAGTGACAGAATCTACTCTAGATAGTTTCAAAAGAAAGAAATTTAACAGAGGGAATTAATTAGGTGCTTAAAATTGTTGGGTGATATAGTATAGAATCTGGGAGTGACTGCCAGAACAATGTTTCCGAATTGACTTCCCAAAGGAGCTCCAAGCTCTATCACTTTTGAAATCTGGGGAATCAAGAAGCTCTCATCACAACTTCAGACTTCTGGATTACATTGTCACTGTTGTGACCTCAGCTATGAAAGAAATATCTGCCTGAGGTTTTGTGAGCCACCTGCAGTGTTTGTTTATACCACTTTCCAACAAGAAACTTAGAACCGGATGAGTCAATTTGTGAGAAGAGGGAGCTGAAATTTTGCAGCAAAAGGCTAATAAAAAGAGCATTATTATAAAGCAAGCCAGTAAATAGCAAAAACATTGATTGCAACAGGAAGATATTACAATTCTAAACTTTTATGAACCTAGTGATGTATCCTTAAAACACATAGCTCAAAAAGAGATATAATCACAAGGAAAAACAGACATATATACTATCATAATAGATTTTTTTTTTTTTTTTTTGTGGTACGCGGGCCTCTCTCTGTTGTGGCCTCTCCCATTGCGGAGCACAGGCTCCAGATGCACAGGCTCAGTGGCCATGGCTCACGGGCCTAGCCGCTCCTCGGCATGTGGGATTTTCCCGGACCGGGGCACGAACCCGTGTCCCCTGCATCGGCAGGTGGACTCGCAACCACTGCGCCACCAGGGAAGCCCCATAATAGATAATTTTAACGTACCTCTCTTCAGTAGTTGATAGGTCAAGCAGACAAAAATATCTGTAAGAACAATGTAATGAACAAGCTTGATTGGACATATATAATTCTGAAAAGTAATAAATAAAAGGATATTTTAAATTAATATAAGATATAGTTAAGAGAGAGACAATATCTCTAACTTCCAACATTGTTTGCTATACAAAAATCCTTTGAAAGATTATCCTGGAATAAAGGGCAGTCAGTGCCTTGCTTACAGGAAGTAAATTCAAAAGATTCCTAGAGAATTTTCTCTCACCAATGACCCCGCTGAAAGATGGCAGTTTCAGATTGTTTTAAAGTCATAGCATCAAATGTAATGTATATGTTGCCTCTGAGATCCTAAAAGACTTACCACAAGTATTTTGACTTTTTCTTTGTCCTTAGGAGCATACAAGTGCACCAACTTGTCTTTCACCTTTGAGGGGATAATGGTATTGCGGTAGTGTTTAGAATTCTCTCTTTACCTTCGCTCTTGTGAGAATTCCCAGGCTCGTTGACTTTGGGCTTGGTCACGTAACTTGTTTTGTCCAGTGGAAGGTAAGCTCACTTTAAATATGCTTGTATGGACTTGCCTGGTTTGCCTTGCCCTCTAGCTATCCTGCTCTGCACCTTGAAAAATAAAAACATCATAAATAGCGATTGCTTCTTCAGCTTTAGTCCTGAAATGAAAGCTATGAAGAGCTGATCTGAGCCTGATCTACAGCCTGAAACAGAGATATTACACCCACGCCACAGGGTGCAAGAAAGAAATGTGTGTGTTGTAGACCACTGAGATTTTAGAACTCTTTTTATGCAGAATATGTGGTTATGCCCCAAACCATTGGACATCCAAAATATTTATTTAGGTGCAGATTCCTGAGTTTTCATGGGAATTAGCTCCTATGTTGCTCCAAATAAGGAATTTTTCAGAATTTTTTCTCCCAAACTGGGTGTGACTTTCAGTGCTCAAATCTAGTTCCTTACTTGGAATCTGTGTGACATTTCTCTTCACCTCAGTCATAGCATACTAGAACTAAAACCTGTGCCTGTGAATTGTAGCTCCCAAAGCAGGGAAACTAAATTGCAACCTTAAGACCTCTTAATTGAAAGGAGGAATTCACTAACAATATCTGTTAAAATGAAGCTTTTAAAATTGCTAATTGAGTTCCTGGGTGGTTGCTTCAAGTTCTAAAATGAAAATCTTCTAATCTTCCAATTCAAAGTAGAAACATTTTATTTCCAAACTGTTTTCATATGCCCCTTTATATTTAAAAGTATTACTACAAGAATACTATAAAATAATCAAGAAGAGAATATTAGTAGCTGCATTTTACATATAAAGAACAATGAGGAATCAAATCATAAACTGATAAGAAAAGTAACATGTTAAAGTTTGTTCCAACGTGAGCATGGGAAATGTTCCTTAGATAACGAGACATTTTCTTTTTTTAGAAAACCACTCTGGAAATAGATAAAACTCTAATTTTCAAATAACATTTTGAGAAAAATGTCTCTGAATGAAACTTATTTATGGTTACATAAAAGACTTCAATTTTCTGAAATAACCTCATTGTAATGTATTTTTTGTGATAGCCTGGAGTCTATAAATATTTATATATATTAAGGTATATATATATTTATCTTGAGAATTTGCAAAAGGTTAATAAATATTCATTATGTATGACCTAAAGAGCTCAGATAAAATAAGGATAATTAACTTGTAAATAACTAATGTCAGTAAGGACCCACCTGCTATTACTTAATCATACTGTATTCTACAACAAAACATCCACGTAAGGGTCATTACTGATAAGAATGTCAAATTGGCCGATTTAATGCTACTCAGGGCTTACTTTATCTACGTAACTGTCTCAGATAAGAATTGCAAGCTAATAATAATTACATTAGTGTCAGAAGTATAGGGGACACCTATGGTTTACTTAGTAGGGATAGCTTGAATGTTCTAAATTGAATTTTACTGTCTATTTTGAAATAGTTAAAATAGCATATGTAAAATATTCAACCACCCATTAATGGTTGATATCTGAGAAATACAAAAGTGCTGGAAAGGGCTTCCCTGGTGGTGCAGTGGTTGAGAATCCGCCTGCCGATGCAGGGGACACGGGTTCGTGCCCCGGTCTGGGAAGATCCCACATGCCGCGGAGTGGCTGGGCCCGTGAGCCATGGCCACTGAGCCTGCGCGTCCGGAGCCTGTGCTCCGCAATAGGAGAGGCCACAACAGTGAAAGGCCTGCGTACCCCCCCAAAAAAAAATTAAAAAAAAAAAAGTGCTTGAAGTATTTTAATCTCTACTGCTACCTCAGCCCAACTGTTTGTCTAAGGGTGATGGCCTAAATATATTATTGATACATCTAAATAAAGTTACTATATTTTCATGAAGTAAAATTTAAATGTGTCATTTTTTTAAAGTTACAGATCATTTATACTTCTGTGGATTTAAAACATTTACTCCTTTTGCTAGCATGTTGCATTCTCCAAATTCATTTGTCTATGGGAAAAAGCTTTACAGAAAAAGCTTTACAAGTTTACAGAAGTAAACTTGTAACAATAAGCATCAAAATAACGTGTTTTATGTATAATTATCATTTTCAGATAATACGCATGCAAACACAAAATCTGTGTTTGACACTGAGCCATCAGAATCAATTATGGAACAGTAAAAAAATACAGAAAACTGAGTACAACCTCAAAACTATTTTTAAAAGTGGAGCCTTGCCATCTGTATATTTTTAAGTTCCTAATTTTTCAAAGGCGGTTAAGAGTCTCCAGTACATGTGTTACCCTAATGAACTAAGAAATAAGCACCTTAAAAATATCTGGGGCTTCCGTGGTGGTGCAGTGGTTAAGAATCTGCATGCAAACACAGGGGACACGAGTTTGTGCCCTGGTGTGGGAAGATCTCACATGCCATGGAGCAACTAAGTCAGTGCGCCACAACTAGTGAGCCTGTGCTCTACAGCTGGCAAGCCATAACTACTGAAGCCCACATGCCACAACTACTGAAGCCTGCGTGCCTAGAGCCTGTGCTCGGCAACGAGAGAAACCACGGCAATGAGAAGCCCTCGCACCGAAATGAAGAGTAGCCCCCACTCGCCGCAACTAGAGAAAGCCTGCGCGCAGCAGCGAAGACTCAACGCAGCCAAATAATAAATAAATAAATAAATAAATAAAATCTTAAAAAAATCTGTCATCACCACAACAATAGTAATATTTTGGTTTTGAAACATGTCTTTAAAGTGTTTTTAACATTTTGTTATAACAATTTGTTATTATGTCTTCATTCATAGTAGAAACAGCAGCAAATATTCAAAAAGAGACTTCATATAAGCATGTGATCAATTGATCGTTAGCATGAATCTATGCTAACTAATCTAGCATAGCAGTGAGTAGGAATTGTAGAGCACCTTTGGAGAAAGTTTCTCTTTTCTATATGGAATGAAAACTTTTGGAGTTGCTGACCAAGGGAGACTTTGTTCCCATTGCTACATTAGATAATATGTCAATCGTTAGAAAGACTAAACGCAAAGATGTCTAAAGCAGCACATTTTAGCTTTATATCTTTTGTTTGAAGCTCAGCTTTTCAAATCTGTTAGAACAACTGGTCAAACTGACTGGAATATGCCTAGCCAGGAACCACCAAGTAACAGAGCAGCATATGGACACTGTGCTTTATAATTCACAAAGCATTTTACCACACATGATCTCATTTCCTCCTCACACCAACCCAGATACATTGGTAGGTCAAATATTATATTCTGCAAGTTCAAAGGTAGAAGCAGAATGAGAGAATTTAAGTGATTCTCACATGGACACACAGTTTATGGTAGCAGATTCAGGATGTAGACAAAAGTTTTCAAATATTAATTACAGACTTCTTTCTGTTACATGTGCTCTGTGAGAAGGTTGAAAACATATATTTCATCAAGATTTAATGTATATCATAATTTTGTTAAATGTCAAATATGTGAAAAGTCTTCTAGATGAATTCATACTGGCTATGAACTTATTTTGCTTTTAGATCAATCAACATCCTGAAATATCTATTCCACAGGGCACGATGGGGTCAAATGAGTATACAGTGGGCTTCCTACTTGGACAGTAATTATGTTAGTGGTATGATAAACCATATAGGGAGTAGGATAACTTGCAGCCTTTTATCAAACAAATATTGGAAATAGTTCTAAAAGCAAAAAATGAACATGGTAAAAGATAAAGACCTAGGTGTTTCTCTGTAAGTGTGTGCATGTGTATATATTTTTTCTCACTTACACGGTACCTGATATGCCAAGTGCCAACTGAATCCCCGAAATGCAATAAAACAGTGAACATTACTATTCATTACTACTCCTCCATTCAGGAAGCTTAGAATCTGGTAATGGACACCAATATTAATCAAACAAGCATTTTCTATTCAAGTATTCATTCATTCAGGTACTATTTAAAGAACCCTTATGAATGAGAACTTATTCTCAGTGCTGCAGATAAGGTTGTGTAAATATAGGTGCCATTGCACAGATATGAAGTGATAGAACTGGGACACCAAACATCCTGCAAATGGACCACACAACTCCATCTGCCTGAAAGCAGAGGTCTTGTGAACAATTAACCATGTCCCGACCCTTCTTCATCTATCTAGAAAATGCCAACTGAAGCTAGACATTTATTTGAAGTTTCTTATTTAGTTCAAAAATACATGCAATTTTGCCTTATTTAATAATATATAAATATGTATTTATACCATATAGCAACAATTTATTACTAATATATTGTAATACGATGAAGACGTTAGTTTTCATTTGGCCCCAGTGTTTTAAGTAAAATTGATTATTGGAGCAGATGTTCCACTGAGACTTGTTTGGGGAATGGTAAGCAATTATTTCAGCTGCAGCATTATTTTAAAATATTTTTAAAATAAAACTAAAACTGGAGATATAGATAAGAAACTGTTCTGAAGACCCAAGAATGTAACAGCAAAGTAATATTGTATTTAGAGAGGACTTATTACTTTCTTGTTCACATTATTAGAGCTATTAATATCTCCCTTGCAGAAGAGTAATGAGATCGTCTAGGTAAATGTACCTTTCAGAGTATAGAACATATAATAGGAAATCAACAAATATTAAGATATATATTCTTTTAAAATTTATTTTATTTTTAAAAATTTATTTGTTTCTTTTATTTTTGGTTGTCTTGGGTCTTCGTTGCTGTGTGCAGGCTTTCTCTAGTTGTGGTGAGTAGGGGTTACTCTTTGTTGCAGTGCACGGGCTTCTCGTTGCAGTGGCTTCTCTTGTTGCAGAGCACAGGCTCTAGGCATGCAGGCTTCAGTAGTTGTGGCACGTGGGCTCAGTAGTTGTGGCGCACGGGCTTACTTGCTCCGCAGTATGTGGGATCTTCCTGGACCAGGGTTTGAACCCGTGTCCCCTGCATGGCAGGCAGATTCTTAACCACCATGCCACCAGGGAAGCCCTTAATTTCTATCCTGGCTCTGTGAGGAAAAAGCTGTCCAATCATAGAAAAGTCAGTTCCTACCATGCTGATGGCTAAAAAAAAAATATGTTTCTTTATTTGACCATGGTTTAGAGTAATAGTTTTTCCTAAAGCTGGGGTATGTAGTCGTAGAACCACGCTCAAATATGGGGTCATTTTCCTCAACAACACAGGGGCCTTTCATTCTTAAGACTTCTACAGTTAAACTTTCTTCATCCAAAATGATAGAACCCTCTTCTGCCACTTTTACTTGAGGAACCAGCAATGGCCCATCATTCATCTCCTCTTCTATTTCTTCATTATCTTCACCATCAGGACTACTCTTACCTTCTTGCTCTCTTGTCTGGACTGGTGTCAATGATTTTTCAATTTTCTTTTCTTGCTCCAGTGAAGAAGTCATTGGATTGTTATCTGGCAGGTAATATAGGAAGTCTCTCATAGTCATTTTGGAACGATCTGGTGGCCTTTGACTTTCATTTACAGCATATTTGTTTTTCCATTGCTTCTTCTCTTTCCTCAATTCTTCTTTCAACATTTCTCTCAGTTTCTGGGCTTTATATATTCGGTATCTGCCTGAGCATGGCTGTTTCTCTTTTGTTGGAACAAGGTTTGGCTGTGGAGCTTCTCGATTCACTGTAGATAAAGGATGAGGTTCTGAAGGAACACTGACACTAGGTTTAACCAGACTGAAAGTACTTGATACTCGCTTTCTTCTCTGTGAAACGGTAGAGGAAGATTTACTGGATTCTTCAACATCCTTCCCACCGTCTGTCTTTTCATCACTGCTCTTGGGAGTCTATTTTTTCTCGGGGCTCCTCTTTCCCGCAATCCACCGGGGGCACATGTGTGGATTCTGCTGGCTTCGGGACAGAAGCCGGTGCAGGCTCCGGCGGCCTGGGAGCCTCTCGTTCACGCTGTGGATTGGGGGCGGTGGAGCCCCCGGCGCCTGCCGCAGGCCTGACACTGGGCTTCACGCTAAGGCGTGCCCTGCGGAACATGGCGGAGGCAGGGGGTCCGGGGAGGCGACTCCACGGCCGTTCTCAACCCCGAGCGCCGGCCGCTGCCCGGAGAGGGCTTTAGGAGCTACGCCCGTCCCACAAAGCCACACCAAGAGCCCCGCGGGCAGCTACCGCAGTTTCACGCCCCCGCCGCCGCCTCTTCTTCATGACCCTGCTACACTAATAGCTAAGTTTCCCCTGGTACCTTGTTCAAGATATATATTCTTGACGGCTTTTACAGTAGTTCAGTTTAGAAGTAATGAGGGCCTTATAACATACTTCTTTGCTTTTTTTTAATATGAAATTTTACTTTTAAGTCAAAGTATGCAATAATTAAAACCTACAGAAAAATTGTTTTCATCACAATCTGTTGCTTTTTCAAATAATATTTTGAAAACATATTCCTTTTCAGTCAGTATAAAGTTCCTGAAATACAAAAGAAGTGAAATCTGTAAGAAAGCTTAGTAGACCAGATGCTGTGGTCAGAACTCTGTACATTGGTGGTTATGCTTCGGTACATCACACACCATTCACCTCATTCCTGCCATCTTGCCCATGGAAACCTCCACTGAATCCACCACCACCTAAGCCATTAGGAATACTGTATCTTCCATTGTAAATTGTTCATCATTCACACTGTCCCAATAGATACATAGCCTCCCTTTTTATACATTCCATCTCTGTCACAGCTTCCCATTCCAGAATCTCCCATTCCAAAGCCACCTCAGGACTAGAATTCAAGAAGAATTCAATGTATTGATGTTGTATGTTATTCATATCTTTAGACATGGCAAGCTACTGCAACTTCACGTGTCATGAAGTGTACATCTGCTTCTCTGGTTCCTCTGCCATCAGCTCCAATATCAGTATAAACTAGTGTTGGATTTAACGCTGGGAAGAAATTAGCAATGTCATTTTCAGTTAAACGAAAATGTAATCTTCTCATATATACAATATGACCACCCTGAAAATCTGAACTTACATCGGCAGCTCCACCATAGCCTGGAACTCCCATACCTCTTCCATCTCTCATTCTATCATCAAAGCCATCGTGCCCATAACCAGAATTATTAGAGCCACCATAGTCATCACAACCTCCATAACCAGGGTATTAGGGAAGAAAAAGCCAGGACAGATGCTAGAGATAAAAGAAATATATTATTTTCGTCATCCATCGCCCACCCCCTGTGCAGTATGAGAGCTTTGATGAATATTTGATCTAGAACAAATCACCCCTTTCATCTCACTGGTAATTTTACATAGCCAGAAAAAGCTGCTGAAATGTTAAAATATGAAGTATGAAAATATGACAGATAGTAAGCAGGATAGTGTTAATGAGATACACAACCCTACAAAATTTTGATACAAATATATAATGGTCTTTGACAGTTATTTTAAAAAATAAAATTGCAATTCTTTACTAAGAGGGAATATAGTTGGACTTTTGAAGTCAGTGCAGCAATCAGGTTGCACAGGATTTGAACTCCTGTGCGTCACATAACTCAATGTTGTAGAAACCTGGATTGAGTCTTGTCTTTTATTTTTTATAATATTTTATATTTTATACTACTGAGATCATCTAACTTACTCATATCTAGGCTCAGGCAGCATTATATCTTCAATATTTCTCCATCCTTCATATATAAATATATAGTATATATATACACACATATATATTTTATTGGTTTCCCTTCTAACATTTTTAGAACATTGGTATTTCGCTCTCTTCATTTGATTTTCTCTTACTATGTGGCTCCAGATTTTATCTTTAATCTCAAATTATTCTATTAGAGGAGAGAACAAAGAATTCGAATATCTTTCCCTTTTGCCAATTTAGATTTCCAAATGAACAATAGTTTACAAGAACTCAAGTACTGGAACTTAAGCAGAATCCATTAATTTCTCAAAGAAAGTTTTCTGTCATATGAGAGAACTCTTCCTCTTATCTCTAAAAATTGTTGTCCTCATATTTTGGAGACCAATATAGAGCTGAAGGGTACAGAGCATTTTCTAAAACTGGGTTTCTCTGTGTGTGTGTGTGTGTGTGTGTGTGTGTGTGTGTGTGGTGTTGTGTTGTGTGTACATACACGCATGTACTCATTTGTACCTCTTTGGGGTGGTAAAATATTTTCTTTCTCCTTTACAAATAAAAATGTCTTATTCTAAAGAAGATAAATAAACTATCAAATGCAATGTGATGTTTTTGTTAAAATAATAAGCAACAGAAGCAGACAGAAATTAATATTTCTCATGGAGGTAAAATATATACAACTAAAATCATAAATATACTGGAGAATTATAATATGAATTTGTAAATTGTATGCAAATAGCTTGAAACCAGATCTATAAAGACATAAATAAAGCAACAAGACTGAAAGGTTTATATGTTGGCTTGTTTATAGAGTAGCACAAACATTTTTCTTTTTTAATTGGCAATTAATTTTCGGCAGCCATCTAGGTACTTTCATGTCAAATTACTTTTCTTACACTAAACAAGATTAGGCATCCAAGCAGCAAAGCACTTACATGAAAAGTGAGAAACTGACTGTCAAGTAGATATTTTCCACCTATAACCAATTAAAATGTTTCTTTTTTGATGAATGAGTGTGGTAATTTCACATTTTGTATTTTTACCTAAGTACGTACCTGTGTAACATCTCAGTTCACAAGGGTTAAAAAAGATGTGTGTTGATATTTCTGCTATTTCTTTCACACAATTTACCTTTAGAATGAAATGAACGAGCATTTTAAAAAAACACAGAGCTTTCTTATGCTACTGAACACAAAAATACATCAACAGTACATGTATATGTATGTTTAAGTGTATATATATGTAGAAGTGTAAGTATATATACATATACTTGTTTTTAAGCAATGATTAAACTTCAAAAAATATTTCCATGAAATGATTTTTAGCCTCTCAGTTTCTTGTAGATTATCATTTTACATTGAAATGTAAAGATGCCTGTATTTAAAAATTAGAACCCTGACACATAAGGTAAAAATGTAATGTATTATTGATAATCTTCAAGTAAATGACATAAAAAGGAAAATATTGATTTTTTGGAAGATGTCTCATTTTTCTTACTTCACGGAAGACTGATGCAGGTTCATGAGCCTGTCAATATTATTTGAATTAATGCATATTCCTTACTATTGATTGCTTTAACAGTGATTGTCATAGCTGATTTATGGGCACTTATGCCTGTTAAATATTTTAAGAAGTAAATATCAGATTTGTATATATAAGTAGGTTGACTTGAATAAACAACAGGGTTGGATGTTAACATTACGCCTTTTGATTTAATCCATATTATAATACATTATGCAAGAAGTATTTTTAAGATAGCAGCAAAAATTCACTAAAAGCTGATATTAGATCACATTGCTAACTAGAATTAAGTGCAGAATTCTCTCTAAGAATAAAAAAAAATTAAATTTGAGGTAACAATTCTCATGACACTTGGAAATTTATCTAACATCTATGAGAAAAATCAAACAAAAATATAAAATTTACATATCCTTTTAATATACTTAAAATGGATTTGTTCCTATTGCTTAGAATAGATCAGAATATAGGATTACAATTCTTATTTTCAGTTTGCTATGGTGACTGATACCCAATATTTCCCAAATAATTGAGAGAAGCTGTGATGAAGTGGGAAGCAAAGAGGGGGTATATATATATCTATATCATTCTACATTTAGCATGAGTATCTCTGACTTGAGATATGATATATAATAACTATAGTTATTTACCAAGGAAACTACTTTTAAAAAAAGTTTATTGAAGTATCATATATGTACCATAAATTCACTGGGTTTAAGAGTACAAGTCATTGATTTTTATTAAATATTTTTTTTTTACTGACAGAGTTGTGCAAACATTACCATGCTCTAATTTTAGAAGATTTCCATTACCCCCAAAAAGATACCTGGGGCTCACTGCAGTGAGCCTTGTTTCCAGCTCCAGTCCCAGAGTTGGAATTACTAATATACTTACTGTCTCTAAAGATTTCCTTTTTCTGGACATTTCACATAAATAAAATCATACAAAATGGGGTCTTTTGCATCTGACTTCTTTCATTTAGCACTTTATTTTAGAGTTTCATCCATGCTGCAACATGTATCAATATTTTATTCATTCTTTATTGCCAAATACTATTCCATGGTAGGGATAAACACAACTTTTTATACATTCATCAGCTGAGGGATGTATGCATTGTTTCCACTTTTGGGCTATTACAAATATTGTTACTATGATCATTCATGTAAAAATCTTTATATGGACATGTGTTTTCATTTCTCTTATGTAGTCTAGGTGTGGAATTAGTGGATCATATGGTAAATTTATGCTTAACTTTTATGAAACTAACTGTTTTCCAAGTGGCTGCACCGTTTTACATTCTTACTGACAATGTATGGAAGTTCTAATTTTGTTACATCCTTGACAATATGTTTTATCTGTTGTTTTGATTGTAGCTATCCTGTAGATGTGAACTGTTAAATCACTGTGGTTTTGATTTGCATTTCCCTAATAGCTAACATTGTTGTGCATGTTTTCATGAGCTTATTAACCATTGCACTTCCTTGTTGAGAAATGACTATTCAAATCATCTGCCTGGGCTTAAATTGCACTATCTGTCTTTTTGTGTGCTTGGTATTATATCTAAGAAATCATTGTCTAACTAAGAAATCATTATCTAATCCAAGGTCATAAGACCTTACGTGTTCCTCTAAAGGTTTTATACAGTTATCTTTTACATTTAGACCTACTATCCATTTTGAGTGAATTTTTTTCTTTTATGGTGTGAGGTAGGAGTCCAAATTCATTCTTTTGCATGTAGATATTGTCTCAGCACCATTTGTTGAAAACACTATTGTTTCCTCATTGAATCGCCTTTTCTTCCACCTGTACATGTCACATTTTCCTCTTTTGGGGCATGCCTCATAACTTCTCTTGAAAATTGGACATTTTAGATAATATATTGTAACGATTCAGGATCTTAACTCTCCCTGCCCCTGAGGGTTGCTGTTGTTTGTTTAATTACTATTTATTTGCTTAGTAAGTTGGTGGAACTAACTCTATGAAGTCTATTTCCATTGCAATGTGCTGTCTCTGACAACCCAGCTCAGGTGATTTTTATCTTTTTTACCTGATTACCCAGAAATTGTCCCGGGTCGGCATAAGTCACTTATTGGTAAAAAGATGTGCTTAAGTCCCCTTGGCCTATTAGACATTTGCCTTTTGCAATTCAATGCATGTATGGTTAGAGGCTGCTTCCACAGTTCAAAGAGTTTACATGCTTGCACCCCGACCTGACTTCATTCATTCCAGAAGTAGTAGCATGGATTTTCCCTGTATGATCCCTTTTTAGACCACTTGGGCATTCACACAGTTTTCCAGTCTGCCTAGGATGGGTGTGATTTTATTTTTAAACCTGGCTTATTAATAATTACTTTTTGTCATAGTAGTTTACTGTCCAGCCAATGTTTGGTTAGAGGTCATGCTTAAGTCCCTAGTTTCTGTGAGGCTTCTGCCCTTAGCTATGTGTGTGACTTGGGGAATGTTTTAATTTCTGTCTTCTCTTCTGCTCTGATTGCTCCTTCGTTGGTTCAACCTGGAGTGTGTGCAGAGTGTTTCTGTACCCTGGGGTTAGACATGATCCCTGGTTCTCTCTGTTAAACTTGTGACTGCTCCATGATCTCAACTTTTTGCTACTGGTAAAGCTATGTGCACCCTTCTAGCTGCTCTCAACCAAGATCACTGTTGTTTGTGACATCTCCCCTTTCTCTCACAGGCACAGGATTCTTCACATTCTTCCAAATAAAATCAATTCCTCAGGCAGGACTGGGAAGTTGTTTTGTCCTATAGTGTGTCTGATACCCTTTAGGGTATAACCTTTGCATAACTGCACAAGATCTGGGGCCAGGGACAATGACCCATTTCTCCTGGAGTTACACCCTTGCTCTAAGACCAGGTGCTGGGCAGAGGGTGGAGAGTGTTCGCTAGTCTTCTTGGCTTTTCCCTTCCCTGGAACCTCCACCCTAGAAGCAAGGTGAGGTGGGGGTGAATGGGGCCTGGTATTCTGGTTTTCTGGTGCCGGTGCTTTTGCTGAGAGAGTGGGAACTTGGTGATAGAAGGGAGCCTTGGCCCTCTTGGCCATGTGGGCCCAAGATACAGCTTCAGCAATGTAGAGTTGGGGGAAAAGAGAAACACCAGGAGTCTAGCCGTCTTGTGACAATATAATTTCTTAGACTGGGAACCAGAAGGAGAGGGAGCCCTGTACGATGAAGTTTTCTGAGTGTGGGGAGGCGATGGGTTTTGGCTCAAATGCCACAGACTCTCATTCTTACTACTTAAAATTTAGTAGATTTTATTGAATGAATATTTTTCCACTTGCTATATGCCCTTCGGATAATTTACAGAGACTTAAATTAGTTTTTTTTTAATAAAATTTTCTGTATATAAATGGTTGTTTTGTTGGGTAGAGAGTCTATTGTGCTTCTTACTCTGCAATTCCAGAAGAAGTCTCTCAAGCAACTTACTTCTAAAGATAACTACTTTGTTTCTATTTTCAAAAGCCAAAATATTCATTTAGGGGCATAAACACTTTAGGGACTCATATTACAAGCTTCTGTAAATATTACTAAATACATTCAAATGCTTCTGTTAAAATTACTATCTTGTTGATTAAAATTACAAAATGACGGCCCTTTATCAACCATTATAAGACACATGATGCCATTATAGCAATTTTTTTTTCTAAAGAGTCTTCATTTAATTGTTTTTGATAAAATATCATTTGCTATCACCAACACCAAAATCACTGTGAGCATAAATTTTAATTGATAATTTATAGTCTAATTGCTAATCCCATTCTGTACTAATTTATAATTCTACCTATATCATAAATATGAATGGATAGTTTCCAATCGTATACTATCATGCATTTTTTAAAGGACTTCCTTTAATTACTTCCATTATTCCTGATCCTGTGGTGTAGGTGGGAGAAATTTGGGTAACCCTTTGGATGCTATCACTGTTTTATGTGTCAAAATTGGATTAGATACTATGCATAATGCAAATAACCATGTAATTATTTAGAATTTACAAGGTATTTACTATGTAATTGCATAGTAAGTGCCATATAATTACAAGATGATTACATGATTACTTCTGCCTTTTACCCAGCTTTAAAAGCAAAAGTTTTTGTTGCAATTACTATTGGCATTTATTGGTAAGTGTTACATAGTAGAGAACAAAATATTTATCATATAATCAACCAAGCAAGCAACTGTTATTGACTCTTTTCAGTTGCAAAATTATATCTAAAAGTTATTGCAGTGAACCTAAAAATGTTCTGAAAAATGAAGTTTATCAATTAAAAAATGTTATTGCACTTGAGGAGTTAAACATGAATACAGTGCACAATCTGATATCTCAAAAACAGCTGATTATTGTGTACACCACTCTGTTTAACTATTGTGATTGTGCATTTTTAATTGAAGCTTTGACTTTCAGGTTGATTTTTAAAATATTCCAAGAAAATCTTAATTGGCCAATATGAGGAGAAACTCAAGAAGTAAAAGTGAATATAATACCTTAAAACACCCATACATATCATAATAAAACATATTATGACTTTTAAAAATTCATGACTCACACATTTCATAACATTATAAAACATAAGTATTTTATATTAAAGCAGTATTAGTGTTAACATGAAAATTGGGGAAATAGTACAGAGTTTCTACACACCCTACATACCCAGTTTCCACTATTATTAACATTTTGTGTTATTTTGGTGCATTTTTTATAATAAATGAACTAATAGTGATACACGATTATGAACTAAAGTGCACAGCCCACGATTAAGCATAGGGAAATTATGCTCTACTTCCTTGAAGGCAGAATATCTACATAAATTATCTGAAATTCTTCTGCATGGTAGATATATCCATTCTCCTCCACTTAGTTATTTATTCAATCATTTATTTATATCAGTATGGACTCATGCATATTTATTTTATACTTTGGGTTATAATCTAACAATGCATTATTTTATTGCTCAAATTCTTCCAGCTTTGGCCCTTGGAAGCTCTCACAGTTAGCTCCTTGGTTCCTTTGACATACTGGATATTGTGAAAGTTTCAAGAAATTATGTATAAAGTTGCTATATGCATTTGTATGCAGATTTTTATGTGGACATTAGTTATCAGATCTGTTGGGTAAATATCTAGAATAGTGATTGTTGGAGTGTATGGTAAGACTATAATTAGTTTCTTAAGAAACTGACAAGCTGTCTTCCAAAGTGGCTGTATATTTTATATTGGCACCAGTAATGAATGTGGGTTCCTCTTGCACTGTATTGTTGTCAGCCAATGGAATTGTAGTTTCTTGGATTTTGTCACTGTAATCAATATACAGGGGTATTTCATTGTTGTTTTAATTTGCGATTATTAATAACAAATTATATTGCACATCTTTTCATATTCTTACTTCCCATCTATGTGTCTTCTTTGCTAACGTATGTGTTAGATCAGTTGTGAATTTTTAAATTAAGTTGTTTATCTTCTTTTTGTGTTTTAAGAGTTGCTTATATAATTTTGTATACATTCTTTTATTAAACGTGTGATTTTGAAATATTTTCTCACAGTCTGTGGTTGTATTTTGCTTTTCTTAACAGGCTTTTGCTGAAAAGAAGTTTTTAACTTAAATATAAGTGATCAACTTTTTCTTTCACAGATGGTGACTTTGGTGTTGCATCTGTATTATTTTCCTAGGCCTGTTCTAACAGTGTACCATAACCTGAGTGGCTTTAACAACAAAATGTTTTGTCTCACAGTTCTAGAGTCTAGAAATCCAAGATCAAGGGGTCAGTAGGGCCACACTTCCTCAGAAAGTGCTGGGGAAGGATGTGCTCCAGGCCTCTCTCCTAGTTTCTGGTAGTTCTTTGGCTTGTGGTGGCTTAACTCCTATCTTCACTTGGCATTCTCCCTGTGTCCAAATTTTCTCTTTATATAAGGACACCAATCCTATTGAATTAGGGGCTCACTTTACTCCAGAATGACCTCATCTTTACTTAAATAATTGTATTTTCCACACCCCTATTTTTAAATAAGACCATATTCTGAGGTGCTGGGGATTAGGACTTTAACATGAATTTGGGGGGACTCAGTATAACCCATAACAGTCTCTGAAACTCATCGCCAGTCTCATGGTCACCTAGAAGTTCTCCTATTTTTCCTCCAGAAGTTTGGTAGTATTTCATTTAACATGTAGATCCGTGATCTATTTTTAATAACTTTTTTGAAAATTGTAACATTTATTTATTTTTGCATGTGGACTTCCAATTATTACAGCACCACTTGTTGAAAAGATGAGGCATTCTTCATTGAATTACCTTGTCTCCTTTGTCAAAATTTAGTTAACTATATTTGTGTGGATGTTGTGGGTGTTTTTCTGGACCCTCTATTCTGTTCCATTGATCTTTGTGTCTATTCTTTCACTGATGCCATGCTCTCTTGATTGTGATACCTTTAAAGTACGTCTTCAAATCAGCTTGCGTAAGTCCTCCAACATTTTGGTTTTTCAGTACTATATTGGCTAGTCTAAGTCTTTTGTTTTTCAGGATGAATTGTAGAATCAGGTACATTTTCCCAAGTACATGATAGGATTTGTTGAAAGTTTCAGCAATAAGAACTAAAAGGGCAAGTTCTTGACCTTGCTCTCTCTCTATGGCTAATATGTAATTCCTTGTCTGAGTGACTCAGCTATAAGACATGGAAACTTCTGCCTTCTAAGGGAATAAGGCAGGAGTGGCTTCCCTCTCCCACAGTTGATGTCTTAGATAAGAAAAAATAGAAAGGACCATGGTGCAAGCCTTTTTAGTGAAGAGCCCTGCTTCTGCTGACAGAGGCTGCATTGTTCACTGAAGTATTGCCTTTTTCTGTAGCTGCTGAGTGCTACTTGCTTACACCTGGAGAAGCTTGAAAACCTAGGCAATGTATTTCAATATTAAGGTACATACAAATCGCCAAAAGATATTGTTGAAAAGTGTATTCTAATTCAATATGTCTGGGGTGGACCATGCTTTTGCATCTCTAACAAGCTCTCAAGTAATGCTGCTGCTATTCTATGAAACACACTTGGAGTAGCAGAGAGCTAGAGAAATTTTTCTCAAACTTGAGCATATACAAAATGACTTGTTAATATAAAGAGTCTTGGGCTTCATCCCCAGACGGATTCATTAGGTCTGAGAAGGGTCCTTTGAAGTTGAATTTCTGACAAATTCCCAGGTTATGTTGAGGCTGATGATCTGGGAACCACAATTTGAAAAACACTGACCCAGAATTCTAACATACAACCACTCCAAAATGGAAAAGTACCAGAGTTCTAGCCTATTTGGTAGGTTGGAGAAAAATAAAACCAAAATCTTCTCCCTACACCTCACCACTTATTGACTCATCTGTTGTCCAGGTGGTCCAAAGTGTGATTTATGAAATGTAAACAAATCAAGAGGAGAAACAAAATAAAATAGATTCCATCTTGGGGGAAAATGGCTATATTCTTCTGCAACTGTCAATTGGCTCCTGAATACTTCTCTCTGTCTTTCACATTTTATACACAATTATTCACAAATCCACTTGGCACTGCATTCCAAATACATACAGAGTTTAACCACTCCCTACCATCTCCACTGCTAATACCTTGACCTAGACCACACATTCTTTAATCTGATGTTACCATACCTGCTAATATGCCTCTTTGCTTTCCCTTATGTCTGCCCACAGTCTATTCTCAATATCACCTCAGAGTGATCCATTTAAAACATCAGGCAGATCACATCACTGCTCTGTTCAAAAAATGTCAGTGGCTCTTTACTACACTCAGTAAACTCACTTCTTATTAAGTCCCACAAGACTCCCTACCACCTGGCCCCCTGTTATTTATCTAACCACCACCCTTCTACCCTTCCCTCTTGCTCATTCTGGTCCTCAAAGCAGGTAGCCATGCTCCTGGCCTTAGGTCTTTGGTGTTTCCTTTACTTGCTTCTCCAAAAAATCCACAAGGGTTGTTCCCTCACCTAATTCAGGTCTTTGATCCAATATCACCTTTACAATCGGGACTTTATTGACTGCCCTATAGTAGTAACTACCTCTGTCTCCATACTTCTTTCCCTCCCCTAATTTATACTTCTTCATAGCACTTAATATTATCTGACATGAAATATATTTTTCTTATTTCTTATCTACAGTATCATAATGTAATATAAGCTGTAAGAAAGAACTTTTTTGGTGGGATGGGACTTTTTTGTTCATTGCTTCTATATGCCTATAACCTGTGGGAGTACTTGACAGTTCCAAACAAAAATCCAAGGGATTGGGCATTATCAGTGAGAATAAAAAATAGGTATGAAAGAAAAATCCAGAGAGTCTTACAATTGAATAATAAAAGTTCAATGGAAATGAAAAGACTATAGAAAAAATAATCAATAGATATATAAATACTGTACTATAAATGAATGTATAAACTAACAATAAAGAGAAAATTCTAGAAGCTTGTTGCCAGACAAAATAGGTTACCTACCAAGAATGAGAACCAGACAGCCATTGCTTTTATACTGAAATTTAAAGTACATGGACCAATGTTTATGGACTTATAGTAGAAATGGTTGTATTTCTAGAAGACTGTGCATGTTTTTGTGAGGGAAACATAAAGCATCTGAGGGAGTCCACCACTTGTGGTGGAGACCGCTGACTTCTTCCATGGCACTGCGTTTATATCTGGGCCCAGGACTGCTCCGTCACAGCACACTTCCCTACCACTCGGGTTAGCTGAAGCCTGTGACTAGGTTGTCGACAGTGAGATAGGAACAGATGGGAAATGTACTAGGTCCGTGGCTTAAGATGCTTGGACGTGTTTTGTTCACCACACTCTCTTCCTTTCTCAGTTTCTACCACCTCAAAAACTCAATGCCCAAGTATATTTAAGAGGAAACTGGGTCACTGATGAACTTTGAGGAGCAGAGATGCCTTACAAACCCAGAAAGTTCACATCAATGTGAACTTTGAAGAAAAAGAAAGAAAAAACCTGCCCCCAAAGGAGGAGTTCTTGCTTCTTAGCTTAAATGGGCAGATCTAGTTCCAGGCAAGATCAAGGAAGAGAAACATATATGGATGCATATCTAGGTATATTTATGAAATCTAAGGAGAGAGTAATAAAACAATAAAACTTTTAGTTTTTTAGCCACTGTATTTTGAGAATCTTTCCCATTATAAAGTATACACTTCCTCCAAAATAATGCATTACCCATTTACCTTTCCTATGAAGTTTACCTAATCAAGTGTTTCAAGGGAAGAAATAGTAATTTTCACTTCTTAATATACTTCTCTAATGTTGTAATGATGAGTTATTTTTTAGTTTTTTTTCCAATCATAATATTGATTGCAGAAGAAACTGAAAAAGCCATAATTCAGTATGGGATGTTCAGTCAAATAATTTAGCTGAATTGGTTAATAAAGAAAGAGAAAATAGCCCCCCCAAATCAATAATTTTCAGATGCTTTTTTTTTTTGCCCTAGAATACTTTGCATAGACTGTTCCCTCAATCTGTCAGCTTGAAATGACTTTGCCTTCTTTTTCTTTTTGTTCTACGTATATTTTTCTTATCCTACAAGACCCAATTCAAATATCCCCTTCCACAAAATTCTGTCCAGACTTCATTATAACTTATATAGCACACGATTTTATGATAATCTATCTAAATGTTACCTTCTCCCTCTAGGCTGTGAAAACATTGAATACAAGAAATGTGTCCTGTGCTGTTATTTAATGAAGAAATACTATTTATAATTATATCGACTAAGAGATGGACTTGACCATGTGCAGCTAGCCAAAATTAATAAGATAAAGGGTAGATGGAAAATGTAAATTCTTATGTTTGGGCTCAAAATAGCAATATTACAAGGGCAGGAAGAGAGAGGCCTGACTTAACCACAGTTCATATAAAATAGCTTATGAGATTTTGCTAACTACACAGCATGTGAATCAACAAAGTAACATGGCTGCCAAAACAAGCAATAAACACAATGAAAATGTTTCACTTTGCCAGGCTCAATAAACATTATTTTGCTGTTCTGATGGTCTCTAATTAGGATAATTAAGAACTGAAGTGTCAACATTTGCCCATCTACTAATTTCCTGATTGTTCCTGGACTTTAGTGATTTCGCATTTTGTTGCTCTGCATTCTACCAATCTGGTCTTTTTACATTGCCTAATAAAGATCTATGACTCACTCGTAGCTGCTTTGATGTATGTATTAGACAGTTTGCATCAATGCTCATGTAGAGGATGTGATAAGATATGCAGTCATAAGAACTAGCAAGAGGTATCAGGAATTTTGCCTTAATAACAGTTGTATTTTCAGCCAAACAGGGCTTTAATACTTTCTGATAAGCACTAAATTTGATATAATAAGTAGAAAGTATTTATAGACAGGCTAAAATGTTGTTTAAACAGGGTTTAATGGAAGAGTAGATAATGAAAAGTCTTAGAAAATCTCCTCAAAATTACAGATTGAAAAGCAAATTAGAGAGATTGCCTACCTGTGACATTTAAGCATAGGAACTCTACACACTTATGTATGTATCTCAAAAGTGACAGTATCTCTAATGTCTAATCATTGGTTAGATTGCATAATGCCACTCAACTTACAAGTCATTTTTCTATACAAAAACAGTTCATTATACTATTAACATAATCTTTTATCAGGAAGAATAAAGAAAATATAAATATAAAGAATGACTCTTCCAACTTTATTTTTCCTCAAATTGTAGGTAAATGTCTTATCTCAAATCAAGGTGGTAAGTGTCTCATCTCCTGACTGAGGTTCAATGTGTGCCTGTTTCCTTCACCTGAGCCCACATGCAACTTGATGTTCCTCTTATCATTAAAAGCGCAAATCCTTTATTTCCCCAGATCTGTTGCCTCCATCCCAGATGTAATGTCTTAGGTCAAGTTCCTGAGAAGCAAAGCCTGAGGCAGGGGTCTGAGTGCACATAATTTATTGAGGGAGAACTTTTCCTTTAAGGGAGGAAGTGGACTAAGATAAGGAAGAGGAAGGTGCCACGTAAAAATGTGGGTTCGGGTCAAGCCTAGTCTTTGCCTGAACTACTTGGTGGAAGGAGGGAGGCTAGGAGAACAAACTGCTCTGCTACACTCTCTACATTTGAAGCAAGAGATTCAGCATTTAACCTCCCATATTAGGAAGTCCCTCACTGTGAGCTTCCCTCAGGTTTGGGCAGGTGTGTATAACTTCTGGTGTAAGGTAGCTCCAATCAGACAAGAAAAATTTTCCATAGAAGGAGTGGTGTATACTATTTTGTAGCAGTTAATACAGCAGCTAGAAATGAACAATGAACACAAAACTAAGAAAGGGAATCTGGATGGGGTATCATCCAGGCATAGCTTACCTAGAATTCTCTGGTCAAAATTCCTGAGACAACTTACTATAGTAGAGTTACTGGGAAAACTACAGTCCACTGACATGGATCCTGCAGTTAGTACCAGGGCTGTAACTAGCACTATCATTTCCCTTTTTTACTCCTCCTTCCAGATTCCCCTCACTCTTGGATAAAACTTTTGCTGGACTAGAGACTGGCAAAATAGGATGACTCAGACCCCAATCTTGCAGATTTTTGGTACCTGGGCCTCAGGTTACCATGCACTTATCAGATGTAGATGCTGTAATTGCTCACTTACAGTTAAAATTGGCCATGTGATGCCGCGGAGCAACTAAGCCCGTGAGCCATAGCCGCTGAGCCTGTGCGTCCGGAGCCTGTGCTCCGCAACGGGAGAGGCCACAACAGTGAGAGGCCAGCGTACCACAAAAAAAAAAAAAAAAAAAAAAAAAAAATTGGCCATGTGAATACCACCTGTTGCCTCAATGGCATCGGAATATCAAATACATTTCTTCCTCCCTTAATTATAAAACAGCAATCCTACCTAATAATCAGGGTCAATTATCTCTGCCAGACTGTATGCTGACATAAGAAGCCCAAAGTTACCCTATATTAGTCCTAGATTTAGTCTTACTATATCCCTTGTTAGAAGGATCATTCCTCTGAGAATGAAAATGTCTGGACTCACAGATCCTAGAGTTTTAGGGAAAAGGCTCATGAATTATCAAGTGGATACCTAGAAGGATAGGTAAATGGGGTGTTATGGGCTGAATTGTGGTCCCCCAGAAGTCCTAAGCCCCAGTACTTCAGAATGTGGCTGTTCTGGGCATAAGGACTTTAATAAGGCAATTTTGAGGCTGGGGGGGGGGTCGGTGGCTAACCTAATCTGACTAGCATTTTTATTAAAAAGAGGAGATTTGGACACAAAAAGAGATAACAAAGATGTGCATGCCCTATGAAAAAACTATGTGAGGACATAGCAAGAATGTGGTCATCTGCAAGCCAAGGACAGAGTCCTTAGAAGAAACCAAACCTGCTCATAACTTGATCTTAGACTTCTACCATCCAGAACTATGAAAAATAAATGTTTATTTTTTAAGTCACCCAGTCTGTAATATTTTTTACCACAGCCCTATCGTGAGCCCAACTTTGCTTTCACAACGTGTGTTCCAGACACACATATTCTATCTCTCGGGGCTACAATGACACATAATGCTTATATTTTAAGGACTATACCTCATTCTAAAGATTAGCACCCTTTCTTTGCAGGGTATTATTTCTTCATTATTTAGCAGTTTAGTCTACTGTTCTTTCACGCAAGTATCTTCAGGTTAAGGTGGTGGGGTAGTGAGACCAGTGGATCGCATGGTTGTGAGGGTACTGTCATGTTAACTTCACTGTAAAATAAGTCCCTTGGTGCAAAGTGACATGATGTGATCTACCATGTCAATGAGAAATAACACTTGCAGAATGGTAGAATGAGGAGATCTGCAAAATATCTCCCCACAAAAACAATAAACAGGACAAATTTCTCAAAAACAACCATTTTAGTTCTCTGAAATTAAAAAAAAAATACAACAATTTGTGAAACATGTATTTAAGTTAAGAAAAATTACCAAAACTTACATAAGAACAGTGGCGAACTATGGTGTTTTGGCGTAAGACGGGTCCCACTCCCCTCCCACCAAATCCCCTAATCCTGCTCCTAAACTATCAGAAATAGTATTCTGGGAGCTGAGAAAGCCATTAAAAGCTATCAATTTTATTGCTAGACAGCACCAACTTTATTAGTAGCAGAGCACACAAAAATTCCATGACCAAGATCATTACTGAGAACTTTATTGATCTTGATGGCAACCAACTTTGCAGCTACCTGAAGCTGGGATACTGGTGGGGTTAAGCAACAGATGAGCAGACGTGCTAAGAATTTATCAAGGAGATCTGGAGAATGAGACAGCCATAGTGGGCTTGATAAGCTACCACATATCCTATGTGGTCTCAAAGGCTGTGCATATATATTCACAAGGATGTGCAAAAACTTAGGAGAACCTGGAGAGGGCTCTAGTTAGCTCCATGTTCCTGGATGAACATGAGGCCATGTGCAGGTGCATAGAAGACATGACAAGACCCAACAAAAGGTAAAAACTGGGACAGATTTGTAAACTGCCTGAAATATGAATTACAGCT
Organism: Kogia breviceps; assembly: GCF_026419965.1. Lineage (NCBI taxonomy): Eukaryota > Metazoa > Chordata > Mammalia > Artiodactyla > Physeteridae > Kogia > Kogia breviceps. Next base: position 46,210,055 of record NC_081325.1, on the reverse strand, counting down.
CAATCTTTACACACATGTGTCACAAAGAGTGGAAACTTTACTGAATCAAGGTGTTTAAAGCACTATCTCTGGCCAGACATTTCTTGACTATTAAGTTATAGTAGCCCACATGTGACCACTAGGATCTCAAGCTTAATAAGAAAAATAAACAAATAAATAGATAAATTAAAAAGAGAGATCACTGGTTACATACTGCAGAACAGACAGACTCTGCAGAATTAGTTCAGGTAAGTGGATATAAATATTAACTAATAAACAACAAGAACCTGCAGATTCAGTAGGGATGAACACCAGAATCCAGAGCTGCTATAACATATTACTTAAAATGTTGAGTTTTCAACAACATATTGTAAAACATGTGAAGAAATAGGAATATGTGACACATGCATGAGAAAAAAAATCAATATAAACTATTATTTATACAAGTCCAGATGTTGGACTTCACAAAGATGTTAAAGAAGCTGTTATAATATGTTCAGGGAACTAAAGGAAATCATGTTTAAAGAATTAAAGGAATAATAAAATAAAATTAAATTAAAAAAAAGAATTAAAGGGAAGTATGACAATCACTCATCAAAGAGTGAATACCAATAAAGAGATAGAAATCATAGAAAAGAAGCCAGTGGGAATTCTGGTGTTAAAAGTGCAAATATTGAAATGAAAAATGCACCAGAATGCACCAGTCACTGAACTGAAGACACAAAATTTGAAAATCAAGAATGAAAGAAGAAACTCTAAAGAAATGAAAATAATTATAAGGAAATAATATAAACAAGTTTAAAATTACTAGAAAGAGTCAAATTACCAAAACTGACTCAAGAAGAAATAGAAAATCTGAATACATCTGTAACAAGTAAAGAAATTAAATTAGTAGTTGAAAATCTCACATGATGGGATTAGTCCATTTATAAAAGAGGCCACAGAGAGCTCCCTCCCTCCTTCCACCATTTGAGGACACAAGAAGAAGATAGCTATCTATGAACCTGGAAGTGGACTCTCACAAGACAACAAATCTGCTGGTAACTTTGTCTTGAACTACCCAGCCTCCAGAAGTATAAGAAATAAATTTCTGTTGTTTATAAGTCACCCAGTCTATGGTATTTTATTATAACAGCCTGAAGAGTTAAGGGTGTGGCCAGGCAACCATTTGTTAAGGAGATTAGTGTGGGTGTGAATCATGGTCCTAAACAGTCATCTCAACAGAAGCCAGGTTCCATTCTTCCAGATAAGGGAATAATGACCCAAAAGGTAATTCAGAGATCATTGGGGCTACCACTTTCAGTTTAAAAAGGGAGGATGATTGATCACCTTGTTTTCAACAGGCTAGGTGACTTCTGCCCTAAGCCACAGAGGTGGGGCTGTTCAGAGTCTTGGTGCCCAATCCCTGCCCAGAAAGCTGAAGGAGTAGGACACTTAACCCAGTGGGTCCAGATGGTGAGAGCATCTCCTCTAGTGTGTCCAGAAGGTAGGACCTTGACCTGGATGGAAAGGAGGAGCATCAAGCCAAAGAGGATTATTCTGGAGCCCGAAGATCTCATATGGAATTTGCCTTGTGGTTGGATTTACTTGGGACCTGTTACGCCTTATTTTTTTCCTATATCTCTCTTTTGGAATAAGAATGTCTATCCTATTCCTGTCCAACAATTGTATTTTCAAAGCACATAACGTTTTATTTCATAGGTTCACATCTGGAGAGCAAATTGCTTCAGGATGAACCCTACCTTGAGTCTCACCCATATCTGATTTGGATGATATTTAGATGAGACTTTGGATTTTAGGCTTTGAAGTTGATGCTGGAATGAGTTAAGATCTGGGGGGCTATTGGGATGTATTTAATGTGTTTTGCATGTGAGAATAACGTAAATTTGGGAGGTGGATGAAATCTTTGTGTCTCCCCAAAATTCATGTGTTGAAATCCTAATCTCAATGTAATAGTATTAAGAGCGAGGTTTTCAGGAGGTGATTAGATCATGAGGATGGAGCCCCCATGGATGGGATTATTGCCCCTATAAAAGAGACCCCAGAGAGCTCCCTCACTCCTGCTATGTAAGGCCACAGTGAGAAGACAACCATCTGTAAACCTGGAAGCAGGGCCTCACCAGACACTGAATCTGCTGGCACCTTGGTCTTGGACTCCCAGCCTCCAGAACTGTGAGAGATATATTTCTGTGATATAACTGTGAACAGATATATTTCTGTTCTTTATAAGACACCCAGTTTGTGGTATTCTGTTATAGTACCCTGAAAGGACTAAGATACATCATCTTTTACTGTTTGGGATCTAGAAGCATTTTTTCCAAATCCTGAAAAACTGCAAGAAACTGATCTCTATCATTCCTTTACTACTGTTTCCAGATTAAACAATTCTCATACAAGCTTTTCTTTTCCTTCTAATAACTACTGACTAACCAAACCAATGTCATGTGTTCAGTTTCTTATTTCAGTATCACCCAACTTTAAGGTACCAATGTTTATTACTTAATGAAGGTAGTACTAGCTACAGTAACAGATGAATTCCTAAATTTTGGTGGCTTAATGCAATAAAAGTTTCGCATGTGCTCACAATAAGTCCATAGTATGCAGTGGAGAAAACATTCATTTCTAGGGACACAGATTGGCAGAATCGGACAGCTCCATCATATTTGGCAAACAACTAAACTGTGTCTGCCAGCTTTCTTTCTGAAATGCAAATCTAATCATATCATTTTCCCTGTTGAAATCATCACTATGAATCCCCTATTACACTGAGAATAAAAACCAAGCTCCTTCACATGCCATACAAATATTTCATTCTTTTGAATTCTTCTACCTATCACACAAAATATATGGAGTATATTAATACCCAGGAGTACTGAGCTGCCTAAATGAACCTGCATTTTCAATCTTTCTTCCTTATCATACAATGTTTCTTCTTTTGGGGATTCTCTTCTCCTCCATTACTACTAGGCACTGTCATATTCATCGTACAGAATTCAACTCAAATGTCATCTCCTCTTGATTGTGTCTCCAAAATCCACATAAACAGGTTCTAATCAATTCTTTTTTGTGCAATGTATTGAAATTGCTTTTGCGTTTACATTTAAAATGAACCATTCTATATGATTTTATAACATGTTTTTCTTCTTATAAGTTTTCCTCAATACCTAGCACAGTGAGTAGAGTGAAAGAGGCCAAAAAGATAATTATTGAAATATATTACATGCTTAGCACTTTCTGAGACACATTATAGGAACAGTGGCTCATTCTGCACTAAAAGTTTTAATATTTTTAAGACCTATGAATTAAAATGACTAAGATTCAGAGTACTTAGATTTATAAATAGAAATAAAAGACCATTTGTATTTTATAAGATCCCACGGTAATTTTTTTTTAGAATTCAGTGCTCCTTTCTTGGTTTATTTTTCTGAATAAAGAGGCTTCTTTATTTTCTTGTTGCAATTTTCTTTCATTTTTCAGATAAATTGTAAAATTTAAACCTGTTCATGTTATAATAGATATTTGTATATGTAGTATATTTTAACATGATTTTGAAGCACTTTTCCTTTTCTGCTTGCTTCAGACAAGTAAATTCAAGTTCAGAATAGGGCTGGGTCACTGAGATTTGGTTGTATTTGAATTTAATTTGATTTTAGAAATACATTGATCTGGCTTCTCCTATGTGTAAAGAACTATGTTAGACTTTTAGAGGGATGAAATTGAACAGGCATATCATCTCCTGCCTTCACACAACTATAGTAGAGACCGTGTTGGATTAGAGGCTTATGGAACATGAGTGGGCTTGGTCTTTGGTATGTCCAGAGATGACTTTCTGTGGCTCATGCTTTCAATTTTCTACCTCCGGAATGTTAATTACTTGGGTTTTCATTAATTACTTGGATGCCGTGTAGCAAAGATTTTCCTTTAAAACCATCGTTCTGAGGTTGAGCTTCTTGGCTTTTATCCTCAAATTAGTGCCAGTAAAACCAAGACAAACACTGAAAGGATTTGTGGTCAACACTGTGGTCCTTGTCTCTGAAGTGCCCAGTGTCTGATGGTAGGTGATAGAAGAAAGGTACATTCTGAATTCAAGGGGCCTGACTTTCCTTAGCCAACTATGTAGTGTCTGAGGGAATGAATCTCTGAACATCTATTATATCAATGTATATCTTGAAAATTCAATGAACAGTGACTGAATTTCAATAAATGAGAAACTATATAAAAATACTATACATATATCCCAACAACGTTAGAGATTTTTGAAAGTTGACAGTAACTTCAATTCCTTCTTGGAATTAGCATGAATTAGATGTTAAATGGATGAATGAATGAATATTAAATAACAAAATTCTTGGTCACATATTTCTGGTTCTCCCTCTGAACGAGCAATTGCTCATCAGTAAGTGTTCTTTAACTTGTGGTATTTTCTGTGTCAATATGCACGGTGATAATATACAAATAAATCACACCAAAGTTTCTTTTTTTTTTTCTCCTTTCTTTCTGAGGACATGCTATAGACACAAATCCAGCTATTGAATAACATATCTGTATTAGGAATACAATCACCTGTGAGTAACTATGGTTTATTCTTTTCAAATATATACAGTGTTCCCAATAAAATCCTTTGAAATAACCCATTTGAACCAGAAGCCCTCAATGACTATATTTCCTTTAGATTTGTTTTTAAATATGACATTAAATGTGTAAAGGGAAACTAGGTGATTGTTAAATCAATTAATCAAAAATAAATTATTTAATGAATAATCTTTCCTCAGAAAAACTAAGCTTATTTTTCTGTTACACATAAATCATAATGGAATTGATGTTGATAGCACTTAACATTTATGTTCTTCTTTGCATTTTTCAACATATTTCAACCTTTATTATGCTATTTAGTCATCTCAGCAGCCAGGCAAGAAATATTTTCTCCTTGTGGCTGAAGAAACATATATTTAAGGACTCTAAATGATTTTTTTTTAATTATAGAGTAAATTGTAGTATAAGGAATCAAACTCACATCCTCTGATTCCAAGGCGTCAATATTTAAACAAAACAAAACAAACAAAGGACTTCAAAAGCTAACACCAGAAAGAGACTGGTAACTCTCATTCCCTGAGGCTTCGAGGATGAAGACTAAGTCCTGCCAATTCTAACTGTCTCATTTTTTCAAAGAGATAGAATAGAAAGCTCAGAAATCTTTGGGGACCCACTCCAAAGGCACCGGATTTGGCACTGGGACCATCCCTTGAGCACAGATTGGAGCTGGAGCAAGGAAAAGGATGCGTTTTCAGTATACCACTTGTATTTTAAGGCCTTTTTTATTATGATTGTATTAAAGTGTTTTCAGTAGCTTCAAGCATCAGGACAAACCCAAGAGCAGAGGCCTTTGGGATAGGGCTTATGGCAAGTTGAAGTTTGGCCTTTGGACACCAAAGCATCTTCCCGGGTTGTAAAAAGAATAAAAACCAGTCAGATGAGGCATCTGAGGATAGTAAATCTAAAGTCTGGAACTCTGCCAAAAGACGCAACAGAAACGGCTAGATCTCTCTCAACTCTGCTGTTTGCCTTGTTGTTGCCAAATTCACCAGTGTAATGTCCATTAAAATAACATCTTTGGGAAAATAGCACAGTGTCAATGTTGTCTACGAGAGCGAGAAAAACAGAAGGAAGAAAATGACTCTTGTGACAACCTCTAACTGAGCAACTATGGGGAATCAAAACTTCTAAGAGAAAAATTAATTCCTTTTTAGAAGATGGGTAAAAGGAAGAAGACTATATCAGATCAAAATAAGTTTAATCCTTGAATTTAATCACAGTTCAAAGACCAAGAATGAAATGGATCACCATTACAATGATTTATGATTCAGTTATTTTCTTCATTCTTCAAAGCAATAATGTAGAAACTATCGTGCATTAATGTGTGATGAGAATTCTCACTAATGACTTGATAGGCTCTCAATTCAGCACCCTCTGGTTTTTCAACATTGGTCACATAATTTTCATATGTTGGTGGAGTCCTGTCTTACCCTGTTAGCCAATTATTTCCTGGAAAAGCAAGATAAGGAGATTTAGGTTAGTAACTCATAACATCACTGGTGACAATTTGCTTTTGAATCTGCCCCCTCTTTCCTCAGAGCCACCATCCTCTCTGGTTCCCCAGTGACTGATTTTTTTCCTGAGTTTTTACCCTTCAAATTAGCCCTGCTGTGAGATCCCTGATGTGTGCCTCTGACCATCTATCCTCCTTCTCCACAAAAACAAATCCTGCATTTGGACACAGTTTAGGTTTCTGAAAACAGTTTCTACCCAAATTCCATTTTTAAACTACATTCAAATTATCCCCTAATTTGTACACCTATAACTGCCCTCCTGTGACCTGATATTGACATATTCCCAGAGATTTGGTTTTCTTCCCAGCCCTGATCTTCCACGGGGTGACCCCTCTAGATAAGCCTCATTTCTGATCTCCTATTATCCAGGCGATGAATAGATGTATTTTCCTTGCCAGGTAAAATAGTACGTGTGATGGTTAGTTTTCTGTGTCAACTTGACTGGACCACAAGATGCCTAGATATTTGGTCAGAAATTATTCTGGGTATTTCTATAAGGGTGTTTTGGATGCGATTAACATTTACATTAGTGGACTTTAATAAAGCAGACTGTACTTACAATGTGGGTGGGCCTCATCCAAGTGGTTGAAGGCCTCAATAGAACAAAACTAAGACCTCCCCTAAGAAAGAGAATTCTCCAGCTGACTGCCTTTGAACTTCCTTCATCTGCAACATTAGTTCTTCGTGTACGGCCTTCAGGCTCAAACTGGAACATCATCTCTCCTGGATCTCCAACCTGCTTGACGTTTTGGACTTTCTAGACTCCATAGTCATGTAAGCCACTTCCTTAATAAATCTCTTTTCCACATCCACACATATCCAAATTTTTCTGTTTCTCTGGAGAACTTTGACTGATACAGTACCATTTGATAGCCATCTATTCATAAAGAACAATACTATCATCATTAAAGAACAATTCTATAATCATATGGAAAGCCTTAAAAATTAAAACTGTACAGACCCTTTTATTTTCATGTTCACTCCCCTCAGGCTTTTAAATCTTGGTCCACATTGATATATTTTTATGAAATTGTCAGATTTCTTGACAATTTACATTGTTATGTTGTTCCAGATGACTTATAAGTATTCCACTCAACATTATATCATGATAACTCACATTAGATAGTTTTATCACAATTATAGTTTATTATAACTAGTAGAATTAACTTATAATTTTGAAAAATGTTAATTAAAAAATTTTAAGTTAAAAAATTGACAATAAGCATGTATACGTATATAATCCAATAAATGGAATTAATAGGTGAAAAGTTATAAGCATGAATAATTACCTTCTAAAAACTGTTATATTGTATGACTGTGTAATTAGAGATGGTCCCAACTGATAATGGTTTAACTTAAGATTTTCTCTTTACAACTGTGTGAAGGCAATAGACCTCCAGTGGAAACCATATTTCCCATTCTGAATTTTGATATTTTCCTGGGGTAGTGATGTGCAGTACTATATATACTCTCTTGTGATGGCTGGCAGCTGCAGCAAGCCTTAGCTCTTCAAGTCAGCCAGGTGATCATGAGGGTAAACAACCAATACACTTACAACCATTCTGTTTTTCACTTTCAATACAGCATTCAATAAATTACCTGAGATATTCAACCCTTTATTATACAATAGGCTTTGTGTTAGGGGATTTTGACCAAGCGTAGGCTAACGTAAGTGTCCTGAGCACCTTTAAGGTGGGCTAGGCTAAGCTATGATGTCCAGGGGGTTAGGTGTATTAAATGCATTTTGATTATGATATTTTCAACTTATGATGGGTTTATCAGATGTAATCCCATTGTAAGTTGAGGAAGATCTGTATATATAAAGCTATTGACAGGATATAAATACTTATGTCACATACAACACTAGTGTATATAATATATTGTCACCTAGAAAATTCTTTTTATTAATTTAAAATTTTGTCTTTATTATATTAGGGAATGTTGAATTTTGTCACAAGTAGGACATAAAACAAATTCACAGTTTTACTCATTGGTATTTGCTGTCATTCTCTACTTTTTGCAGGTTCTCACCCACTCATTTCATTGATTTTCTTTTTTATAAAAAAGAATTGTATATATTTAGGTTGTACAATATTTGTGTTGATATAGTATATATTGTGAAATGATTACTAAAATCAACTTAATAACACATTCATTACCTCAAATAGTTACTCCCCGTTTCTCTTTGTGGTGAGAACACTTGAGATCTACTGTTAGCAAGTTTCAAATATAATACATTACTATTAACTATAGTCATCATGCTGTACATGAGGTCTCCAGAATTTATTAATCATATAATTGAAATTTGTACCTAATGACCAACATCACCCCTCTACCCCCATGGCCTAGACCCTGGTAACTGCCATTCTATCTTCTATTAATGAGTTCAACTTCTTTATTTTTTGATTCTACATATAAGTGAGATTATACAGTATTTGTCTTTCTATGTCTGGCTTACTTCATTGTATATACACCACATTTTCTTAATTGATTTATCTGTTGGTGGACACTTAGATATCATGAATAATGCTGTGATGAACATGGGAGTCCAAATATCTCTTCCAGATAATGATGTTATTTCTTTTGGATATATACCCAGAAGGGGTTTGCTGAATCATATGGTAGTTCTATTTTTAAGTTTCTGAGGAACCTCCAAATTGTTTTTCATAATGACTATACCAATTTACATTTCCACCAGCAGTGCACAAGGGTTCTCTTTTCTCCATGTCCTTGCCTACACTTATGATCTTTTGACTTTTTGGTAACAGCCATTTTGAGAGGTGTGAGGTGATATCTCATGTGGCTTTGATTTGCATTTCCCTGAAAATCAGTGGTGTTGATCATCTCTTCAAGAACCTTTTGGCCATTGGTATGTCTTCTTTGGAAAAATGTCTATTCAAGTCCTTTACTCATTTATTAATTAGGTATTTGATTTTTGCAATTATACTATATGTATTCCTTATATATCTTGGATATTAACCCCTTATAAGAGATATAATTTGTAAATATTTTCTCCCATTTTAAAGGTTGCCTTTTTAGTTTTATGATTGTTTCTTTTGCTGTGCAGAAGGTGTTTAATTTGGTGTAGTCCCACTTGTTTATTTTTGCTTCTGTTATCTGTGTTTTTGATGCCAAATCCAAAAAATTTTTGTCAGGACAGTGTCAAGGAGTTTTCTGATGTTAGAGTTTCAAGGTTTTTTTCTATTTCTGTGAAAAATGCCATTGGAATTTAAATGGGGATTACTTTGAATCTGTAGATCACTTTGGGTAGTGTGGACTTTTAACAATATTTAGTTTTCCAGTCCATGAGATGTCTTCCATTTATTTGTGCACTCTTTATTTATTTATTTATTTATTTATTTTGCGGTACGCAGGCATCTCACTATTGTGGCCTCTCCGGTTGCGGAGCACAGGCTCCGGACATGCAGGCTCAGCGGCCATGGCTCACGGGACCAGCCGCTCCGCGGCATGTGGGATCTTCCCAGACTGGGGCACGAACCTGTGTCCCCTGCATCGGCAGGCGGACTCTCAACCACTGCGCCACCAGGGAAGCCCCGATTCTTTAATTTCTTTAATCAATGTTACATAGTTTTTAGTGTGCAGATCTTTCACATCCTTGGTTAAATTTATTACTAAGTAAATAAATACTTTACTTTTAGTAATTGTTGTTAGTGTATAGAAATGCCACTATTTTTGTATGTTGATTTTGTATCCCAACATTTTACTGAATCTGTTTATTAGTATTAACAGTATTTTGGTAGAGTCTTTAGGGTTTTCTGTTATAAGATCAAATTATCTTCAAACAGACAATTTAATTCTCCATTTAAGATGGACTTTATGCCTTTTCTTTGCCTAACTGCTCTGGCTAGAGCTTCCAGTACTATGTTAAATAGAAGTGGTGAGAGTAAACACCCTCTCTTCTTCCTAATCTTAGAGGAAAAGCTGTACACTTTTCACTTTTCACCGTTGAGTATGATGTTAGCTGTAGGCTTGTCACAAATGGCCTTTTTAACATGGAGGTACATTCCTTCTATACTTAATTTGTTGAGAATATTTTTCACGAAAAAAGTTGAATTTGTCAATTTTTTTTCTGAGTCTATTGTGATGATCATATGATTTTTATTCTTCATTTTGTAAAATGGTGTATCCCGTTTATTGATTTGCATATGTTAAACCAGCCTTGCATCCCAGGAATTAGTACAATTTGATTGTAATGTAGGATGATTTTAGTGTACTGCTGAAATCAGTTCGCTAATGTTATGTTGAGGAATTTTGCATCTATCTTCGTGAAAGATATTAGCCTGTAATTTTCTTATCTTATAGTGCTGAGAAATCTGTGGATATCCTTATGGGGGTTCTCTTGTATGTGATGAGCTTCTTTTCTCTTGCTGCTTTCAAATTTCTTTCTCTGTCTTTGATTTTCGACAATTTTATTATAATGTGTCTTGGCGAAGTTCTCTTTGGGTTGAATCTGTTTGGAGATTTATGAGTTTCATATAACTGAATGCCTGTATCTCTGCCCAGTTTGGGGAAGTTTTCAGTCATTATTTCTTTTAATAATTTTCCTGAAGCTCTCTTTCTCCTTGTAGAACTCCCATAATGCATGTATTTCTCACTTGATGGTATACAAATCTTTTTTTTTTTTTCATTCTCTTCTTTCTATTTGTTCCTCTAACTGGATAATTTCAAATGACCTATCTTTGAGTTTGAAGAATTTTTCTACAGGTTGATCAATACTACGTTGACAATCTCTATTGTATTTTTCTTTACATTCATTGTATTCTTTAGCTCCAGAATTTCTTTTTGGTTCTTTTTTATAATTTTTATCTAGCTGTTGAAATTCTCATTTTGTTTCTGTATTGTTTTCCTAACATTGTTGAGTTGTCTATGTTCTCTAGTAGCTCTCTGAGCTTCCTCCAGCAATTCATAGATCTCCAGTTTTTTGTGGTTGGACTGGAAAATTATTGTATTCCTTTGATGGTGTCATGCTTCCTTGATTTTCCTGTATCTGTAGCTTTGCTTTAATGTCTGTACATTTGATGCAGAAGTCATCTCTTCCAAACTTTACAGACGGGTTTCAGTGGGAAAAGATCTTTATCTACAGGTGGGTGTGAAGCAACAGCTGGGTGGGGTGTGGCAGTTCTGGCTCCAGGGATAGTGCAGCAGTGCAGTCTTTGTGCAGCTATAGCTCTGTGCATCTGATGTGAGCTCAGCATCAGTGAAGATTGCAGAGGTCCTTGACAGTTAAGACTGCAATTGTCTGCAGCAGTGGCAAAAGCTATTAGGTCTTCAGTGGCAAAGATTGCTGGAGTCCTCCTGATGCCTTTTTCTTCCATGGAAGCTGTCATGGCTGAGAAGCTTCCACTTAGAGCTGTGTTGAGCTTGCAAGTGCACTTGCAGTGGCAGTGGTATCAGTGTCTGATGCTCAGGCACCTGTGGAGTGGCCATGGAGCTGATATCTGGAGTGTGAATGCCCTTGGTGCAGCCATGGAGCTGGGGTTCAGAATGTGGGCACACACAGAGCTACACACCAGGGTCCATGAGCATTCTCAATGCAGCAGTGGCTCTGGTGGGTGTACTAGGCATGGGTGTTCACAGACCAGTCATGGAGGTCTGAGCTATGTGCAGGGTTGTGGAGGTAGTGACCCTGGTCCCTGGATGTCACAACAGCAGCTTCTTCTTTGGGAGAAGAGTAGTGTGGCAATGTCTCTCTCTTTGGGGGTGGGTAGTGATGATGAATATTGATTATTTCAGTGGTAAAAGCTTTTGATGTCCTCTACAAATGAGCTGATGGAGTTCACACTGATGAACACTGTAGGGTCCTCTGCTATGAAAGCTGTGGGGAGTCCACGGCTGCCATCTGTCATGAGGGCTGTTGAGGTCCTCAGAGGTAAAGGCTGCAAGGGTCCTCTACACAGCAGGCCACTGGAAACCATGGTGGCACCTTCTGCATGGCTGATACTGATAGCCTCTGCTTTTTTCTTTATTTTTAGCTCTCTCCAGACATCTCAGCTCTACCAGCCTCCCAACAATACTTTGTATGAGGTTGTTCTTTGTTTTTCGCTCCTCTGTGTTGCTGCAAAGTCTAAATGGACTCTTGAGCTATCCCTAGGGTATTTTTTGTTTGTGGATGGCTGTTTGTGGATGGTTTTCTTAAGGGGAGAAAGGCTGGAATTGCCTACTTCTCCATCTTGTTGACTTCAACTACAAAATTTTTTTATAGATATATGACAATAAAATGCATTTAAAACATTATCTAAAATATTATCAAAATATCATAATACCCAAAAGGTTTTATTTTTATATTTAAACATTATCTTATCTATACTTTAAAATAGACATTTGAAGTTAGATTAACTCCAAGATTTTATGATCCTAAACAGTTTTGTTAAATGTTTTTTAGCTTCTGATAAATTATAATAATTTTTCTTCTGAGCAGTATTTTGCTTATATTTGATAAATGATAATATATAGTGATATGATTGGTTATTTGATAAATATCCCTTTCTTCAAGCTTTGATTTTTTAAAATCTAGAAGTAGTCTTACTTTTTTGTTCATTTCTAAGTAGAAAGGTTTTTATTTGCTTCTAATATTTACTATGATTTATAATTTTGTTGCATTGATTTATTATCTAAATTGTTATCTGATCAATTTTTTAGGTGTTCAATGAATGCTTTATACTCTTAACATTAACATCAGGACCATAATAAAACTAAAACCAAAAGTGAACTCAAAAACAAAGAAAGAAGATAAAACTGGCTTAATTATGTTTAAACAAACAACATAAATGCACAAATATCAAACATAAAACATGCAAAATGTATGGACAGAGATAGGGTATTATTAATAGACATTAATAATCCTACTTCACAATGTAAGCCCACAAAACAATAAGTGGATAAAAAATAAATAATGGTGAGGAGGATCTAAATGATATAGCCATGCAACTAGAAATGATGACTCACCAAAAACTCTCACTTTTTGTAGAATAATTTCTTAGTTGTTTGTGTTACTTAATAATTTGAGACATGTAAAACACCATAAAACTAGTGCCATGCATGTGTATAATAAATGATGCTTAATTTTTTTAAAAGTAAGAAATAGTGTGTCTTTGTCAAATAAAGACTAAATGATATGCTGATGTACTGCTTCAGGGACGGCTCAGCAGAAATTCAAATAAAGACCATTTCTGGGAGAATTAGGACACCAGACAGTAAATAGTTGCATAATATAGACTTAGAACATGGTAGTATAATATAGACTTAGAAAATGGTTGTGTAATATATACTTAGAACTTTCCACAGCAATGTCTATAGTGCACAGTTCCTCTCTTGAACATATCACCAAGTGACAATTTATTAATAGAAGGTTTAGTAATATGTTAACAGGGAAAAACATTGGGTAAATTATGTATTTTATTTATCAGTATTACATTTAGGGTGTGTTGCTTAAAATAAGAACTATCATTCAAAAAATATTGAGTGTTTTCCAAATACCAAATGATATATAAAACAGACCAAAGCCCTGCATTTCTAGGAATTATGTTCAAAACTTGGTGAGGATGAGGGGATGAAAAATAATAAATATCATATTTGAAACACATATTGAATAAATATGTATTTGTCTTTAAATTAACATGAATTATTTCCTATACTCTATTTTAATTATATTTTATCTATTTTTATCTATTGAATCTTCATTAATAAATTTTTGTCAACTTATGAAATCTTTGTTACTATTGGGAAATAAATTTCCTGAAATTGGTTTGCCTCAAAGTATTTTCCTCCTTTCTCACTCTTAGTTTTTAAATATTTTATTTCAATTTATTGAACCCTGACAATTGGTATAAATTATAATTATTTCAGATAACTTTAGGAGACATTTTGAATGGATTTTAGAGGGATATTCCAAATTCCAAGATTTTTCCTGATGCTTTAATTATTTGGATTTGGATTTCCACTTTGTTTTCCACAGGATACTTTTCTGTGACTAAAAGCAAGAGTGACTTCAAAGGTCAGTATTTTAAGTATCAGGACAGGTGAAGCAGATATATTTTAAGCATTTTGATGCTTTTCACATCAACACCCTGCTATATTATGGACAGCCAAGATGGACAAAGCAGTTTATCTTTGCTGTGGTAGCAGTTGTAAGTACACAGCAAACCCCTGTCATACTACTGAACTATGACTACTGTGATTTTGTGAACATTCTAGAATATTCAAATAACAAAAATCTCACACACTACAATCTCTTGTCAAATGCTTTTTCTTTAATAAGATTTCCTAGAAAATGCATTTTGTAACTATTTAATGAAATATGTGACAAGTAAAATTTAAACACTAAAATATAAACTTGTGAACTTATTCTATTTTAATGGAAATTTATATATATATATATATATATAAAAAACACATAACAAACATAACATATGTTCTATATTCTCTCTTAGATGTTTTATATATTTTTAGGTATAGCAGCCCAATGCTAATTGTTACATTTTATGGGAAACTGCTTGTTTATAGTTATAATTGTATAGATCACTTGAAAGTTTATAATTGTAAAATAAAATTTGCATCGTGTGAAAAACAAAAAGACTGAGAACAAAATGGTATATAGATATACAATCTAAATTAATATTTTACTGGGTTTTTAAAATATATTTTGGTTTGCTAATTTTCCCTAGGAATTAGATGTCCATGTTTAAATCTGCAACTTAGGAAGCTGGAATTTCTTCCCATCAGAGATACAGTAATAACTTTGTAATTAGTGAAATAATTGTCACACTGCATAATCAGCTCATTGAACACATACATTATAGTAAGAAAAAATAATAAAAAATCCTTGATAATAACATAACTGTCCCATTAAAGTCTTGATTAACTTCATAACAATAATGTAGTATCATTTCACTTTTATAAATTAGCAGACAAATTGGAAATATATCAAACAATGCTCCTGTATCTTTACAGATGGGAGGGATGCTTAATTAAAATAATATAAAGCTGGCAATATTAATTTCTTATTGTGAGGATTTAGCAACTCATTTCAGGATGTGAGGCCAAATTTATATTTCAGCAGTTTTATGTTAAATGTTTCAAGGAAAGCCATACGGCCCCTGGACACTGTATGACATACAGTAGTATCAGAAACAATTGATGTGTGTAATGACAATTGCGAACATCCTTTCCAGATGAACTGGCGCACCCTGATTCCACCCTGCTGCTCCTGTTTGGTCAGCAGGTACCTTTCACCATCTGTTTCTCTCTTAGCAGCTGAATTGTTTCTCTTACTGTATACCTAGATGGTGAAGCACATTGAATATGAAATATAGCTTGAAATATGAAATATAGCATGTTATAGTCAAAGTATTTCTGTTTAATTTAGTAAGACTAATTTTAGCTTTGATTGCATTTTCCTTTAGTAGTAGGAAGAGAGATTTTGTCCTGAACATAATCAGACTAAGGCATGTAAATTTTTAATAGGGACCGTACATATAATTGCAGAGATTGCTATAATTTGCTGTTTGTACTATTAACACCCTTATGATGATTTAATAATCATTTCTTCAAACTAAGTACTTTGCATGATTACTAAACTGGCCACGAAAACTATAGAGCCTCAAAGAAAACATGTAGAATTGGCCTTCCGTATCTGTGGGCTCTGCATTCACTGATGGAAACACTGATGGAAAATATTTGGAAAAAAAATTCCTGAAAGTTCCAAAAAGCAAAACTTGAATTAGTTACGCACAAGCCAGTAACTATTTACATGTCACTTACATTGTATTAGTTATTATAAGTAAACTAGAGATGACAAAGAATACAGGAGAATGTGTGTAGTTAATATGCAAATACTACACCATTTTATATAAGGGGTTGAGCATTGTTGGATTTTGGTATCCATAGGGGGCTTGGAACCAAGAAAATTGTATACTCTGTTGACTTGAAATCTAGACATAATTTTTGCATTGTTCTTTGTCTTTCTTCACCAAAGATCACAATGTACATTAAGGTTTCTTTTTTAAGCATTTATTTCAATTTGTTAGTATTTTTAATGTTTAAATAGAGCCCCCAATATTAATATTATACACAGGAGATTAACATGCTTCCTTGAAGTAATTCTGTTGCTCTTAATTTGGGGGAATGAGACTTAAGAAATTCAGTCATGCTGGGAGCAAGTCAAAACTGGGATTCTTTTAGGGAAAGACTGGTAGGGGCCCAGGCAAGAGATGGGTAAAGAAATGGCTCATTCTTGAGAAAAGAAAAAGAGTAGCTAAAACTTGAGCCTAGTCATCATAAGCAACATTTCCAAAAATATTTAAGACTCTAACAAACTAACATGTCTAAAATGTTATTTTCATTGTTACTATTTATTTGGTTATTTAAATGTAGTGATAGGGGAGGAGGTTCAAGATGGTGGAAAAGTAAGACGTTGAGATCATATTCCTCCCCACAGATACATCAGAAATACATCTATATGTGGAACAGCTCCTACAGAACACCTACTGAACGCTGGCAGAAGACCTCAGACCTCCCAAAAGACAAGAAACTCCCCCGCGTACCTGGGTAGGGCAAAAGAAAAAAAGAATAAACAGAAACAAAAGAATAGGGATGGGACCTGCACCAGTGGGAGGGAGCTGTGAAGGAGGAAAGGTTTCCACACACTAGGAAGCCCCTTCGTGGGCTGAGACGGGGGAGGGGTGTGTGTGGCGGAGCGGGAAAGCTTTGGAGCCACGGAGGAGAGCACAGCAACAAGGTTGTGGAGGGCAATGTGTAGAGATTCCCACACAGAGGATCGGTGCTGACCAGCACTCACCAGCCCGAGAGGCTTGTCTGCTCACCCGCCGGGGCAGGTGGGGGCTGGGAGCTGAGGCTCGGGCTTCGGAGGTCGGATCCCAGGGAGAGGACTGTGGTTGGCTGCGTGAACACTGCCTGAAGGGGCTAGTGCACCACAGCTAGCCAGGAGGGAGTCTGGGGAAAAGTCTGGAACTGCCTAAGAAGCAAGAGACTTTTCCTTGCCTCTTTGTTTCCTGGTGTGCAAGGAGAGGGGATAAAGGGCACCGCTTAAAGGAGCTCCAGAAAAGGGCATGAGCCACGGCTATCAGTGCGGACCGCAGAGATGGGCAAGAGACGCTAAGGCTGCTTCTGCAGCCACCAAGAAGCCTGTGTGCAAGCACAGGTCACTATCCACACCTCCCCTCCCAGGAGCCTGTGCAGCCCACCACTGCTGGGGTCCCGTGATACAGAGACAACTTCCCCGGGAGAATTCACAGCATGCCTCAGGCTGGTGAAAAGTCATGCTGGTCTCTGCCACAGCAGGCTCGCCCTGCATCCGTGCCCCTCCATCCCCCTGGTCTGAGTGAGCCAGAGCGCCAGAAATAGCTGCTCCTTTAACCCCATCCTGTCTGAGAGAAGAACAGAGATCCTCAGGTGACCTACATGCAGAGGCGGGTCCACATGCAAAGCTGAACCCTGGGAGCTGTGCGAACAAAGAAGAGAAAGATAAATCTTTCCCAGCAGCCTCAGGAGCAGTGAATTAAATCTCCACAATCAACTTCATGTACCTGCATCTGTGAAATACCTGAATAGACAATGAACCATCCCAAAATGAGGAGGTGGACTTTGGGAGCAATATATATATATATATATATGTGTGTGTGTGTGTGTGTGTGTGTGTGTGTGTGTGTGTATTTTTTCCCTTTTTCTCTTTTTTGTGAGTGTGTATGCATATGTTTCTGTGTGTGATATTGTCTGGATAACTTTGCTTTTACGATTTGTCCTAGGGTTCTGTCTGTCAGGTATTTTTTTTTTTTTTTTTGTATAGTTTTCAGTGCTTGTTATCATTGGTGGATTTCTTTTTTTGTATGGCTGTTCTCTTCTTTCTTTCTTTCTTTCTTTTTAATTACTTAAATTTTTTTAATAATTAATTTTTGTTTTTAATAAATTTTATTTTATTCTATATTATCTTTTTCCTTCTTGCTTTCTTTTTTTCTCCCTTTTATTCTGAACCATGTGGATGACAGGCTCTTGGTGGTCCAGCCAGGTATCAGAGCTCTACCTCTGTGGTGGGAGGGCCAAGTTCAGGATATTGGTCCACCAGAGACCTCCAGGCTCCACGTAATATCAAATGGCGAAAATCTCCCAAGATCTCCATCTCAACACAAAGACCCAGCTGCACTCAACAACCAGCAAGTTACAGTGCTGGACACCCTATGCCAAACAACTAACAAGACAGGAACACAGCCCAACCCATTAGCAGAGAGGATGCCTAAAATCATAATAAGGTCACACACAGCACAAAACACACCACTGGACGTGGTCCTGCCCACCAGAAAGACAAGATCCAGCCTCATCCACCAGAACACAGGCACTAGTCCACTCCACCAGGAAGCCTACACAACACACTGAACAAACCTTAGCCACTGGAGCAGACACCAAAAACAACGGGAAATACGAACCTGCAATCTGCATAAAGGAGACTCCAAACACAGTAAGTTAAGCAAAATGAGAAGACAAAGAAACACACAGCAGATGAAGGAGCAAGGTAAAAACACACCAGACCTAACAAATGAAGAGGAAATAGGCAGTCTACCTGAAAAAGAATTCAGAATAATGATAGTAAATATGATCCAAAATCTTGGAAATAGAATGGAGAAAATACAAGAAACGTTTAACAAGGACCGAGAAGAAATAAAGAGCAAACAAACAATCATGAAAAACACAATAAATAAAATTTAAAATTCTCTAGAAGGGATCAATAGCAGAATAACTGAAGGGAAAGAATGGAAAAGTGACCTGGAAGATAAAATAGTGGAGATAATTACTGCAGAGAAGAACAAAGAAAAAAGAATGAAAATAAGTGAGGACAATCTCAGAGACCTCTGGAGAACATTAAATGCACCAACATTCGAATTATAGGGGTCCCAGAAGAAGAAGAGTAAAAGAAAGGGACTGAGAAAATATTTGAAGAGATTATAGTTGAAAACTTCCCTAATATGGGAAAGGAAATAGTTAATCAAGTCCAGGAAGCACAGAGAGTCCCATACCAGATAAATCCAAGGAGAAACACACCAAGACACATATTAATGAAACTATCAAAAATTAAATACAAAGAAAACATATTAAAAGCAGCAAGGGAAAAATAACAAATCACATACAAGGGAATCCCCATAAGGTTAACAGCTGAACTTTCAGCAGAATCTCTGCAAGCCAGAAGGGAGTGACAGGAAATATTTAAAGTGATGAAAGGGAAAACATTCAACCAAGATTACTCTACCCAGCAAGGATCTCATTCAGATTTGACAGAGAAATTAAAACCATTACAGATAAGCAAAAGCAAAGAAAATTCACCACCACAAAACCAGCTTTACAACAAATACTAAAGGAACTTCTGTAGGCAGGAAACACAAGAGAAGGAAAAGACCTACAATAACAAACCCAAAACAATTAAGAAAAAGATAATAGGAACATACAAATTGATAATTACCTTAAATGTAAATGGATTAAATGCTCCAACCAAAAGACATAGACTGGCTGAATGGATACAAAAACAAGACCCGTATATATGCTGTCTACAATAGACTGACTTCAGACCTAGGGACACATACAGGCTGAAAGGGAGGGGATGGAAAAAGATATTCCAAGTAAATGGAAATCAAAAGAAAGCTGGAGTAGCAAATCTCATAGACAAAATAGACTTTAAAACAATGATTATTATAAGACACAAAGAAGGACACTACATAATGGTCAAGGTATCAATCCAAGAAGAAGATATAAAAATTGTAAATATTTTTGCACCCAACATAAGAACAGTTCAATACTTAAGGCAAATACTAACAGCCATAAAAGGGGAAGTAGACAGTAACACAATCATAGTAGGGGACTTTAACACCCCACTTTCACAAATGGACAGATCATCCAAAATGAAAATAAATATGGAAACACAAGCTCTAAATGATGCATTAAACAAAATGGACTTAATTGATATTTATAGGACATTACATCCAATAACAACAGAATACACTTTCTTCTCAAGTGCTCCTGGAACATTCTCCATGATAGATCATATCTTGGGTCAAAAAATCAAGCCTTGGTAAATTTTTAAAAAATTGAAATTATATCAAGTATCTTTTCTGACCACAACACTATGAGACGAGATATCAATTACAGGAAAAAAATCTGTAAAAATTACAAACACATGGAGGTTAAACAATACACTACTTAATAACCAAGAGATCACTGAAGAAATCAAAGGGTAAATAAAAAAATACTTAGAAACAAATGACAATGAAAACATGATGTCCCAAAGCCTATGGGATGCAGCAAAAGCAGTTCTAAGAGGGAAGTTTATACCAATACAATCCTACCTTAAGAAACAAGAGACATCTCAAATAAACAACTTAACCTAACACCTGAAGAAATTAGAAAAAGAAGAACAAAAAACTCCAATGTTAGCAGAAGGAAAGAAATCATAAAGATCAGATCAGAAATAGATGAAAAAGAAATAAAGGAAACAATAGCAAAGATCAATAAAACTAAAAGCTAGTTCTTTGAGAAGATAAAAAATATTGATAAACCATTAGCCAGACTCATCAATAAAAAAAGGGAGAAGACTCAAATCACTAAAATTAGAAATGAAAAAGAAGTAACAACTGACACTGCAGAAATACAAAGGATGATGAGAGATTACTACAAGCAAGCATATGACAATAAAATGGTCACCTGGAAGAAATGGACAAATTCTTAGAAATGCACAGCCTTCCAAGACTAAACCAGTAAGAAATAGAAAATATGAACAGACCAATCACAAGCACAGAAATGGAAAAAGGGGTTAAAAATGTTCCAACAAACAAAAGCCCAGGACCAGATGGCTTCACAGGCGAATTCTATCAAATATTTAGAGAAGAGCTAACACCTATCCTTTTCAAACTCTTCCAAAATATATCAGAGGGAGGAACACTCCCAAACTCATTCTATAAGACCACCATCACCCTGATACCAAAACCAGACAAAGATGTCACAACGAAAGAAAACTTCAGACCAATGTCACTGATGAACATAGATGCAAAAGTCCTCAACAAAATCCTAGCAAGCAGAACCCAACAGCACAGTAAAAGGATCATATACCATGATCAAGTAGGGTTTATTCCAGGAATGCAAGGATTCTTCAATACATGAAAATCTATCAATGTGGTACACCATATTAACAATTTGAAGTAGAAAAACCATATGATCATTTCAATAGATGCAGAGAAAGCTTTCAAAAAATTTCAACACTAATTTATGATAAAAACCCTCCAGAAAGTAGGCATAGAGGGAATTTTCCTGAACATAATAAAGGCCATATGTGACGAACCCACAGTCAACATTGTCCTCAATGGTGAAAAACTGAAACCATTTTCACTAAGATCAGGAACAAGACAAGGTTGCCCACTCTCAACTATTATTCCACATAGTTTTGGAAGTTTTAGCAACAGCAATCAGAGAATAAAAAGAAATAAAAGGAATGCAAATCAGAAATGAAGAAGTAAAACTGTCAGTCTTTGCAGATGACATGATACTATACATAGAGAATCCTAAAGATGCTACCAGAAAACTACTAGAGCTAATCAATGAATTTGGTAAAGCAGCAGGATACAAAATTAATGCACAGAAATCTCTGGCATTCTTATACACTAATGAAGAAAAATCTGAGAGTGAAATTAAGAAAACACTCCCTTTTAGCATTGCAACAAAAAGAATAAAATATCTAGGAATAAACCTACCTAAGGAGACAAATGACTTGTATGCAGAAAACTACAAGACACTGATGAAAGAAATTAAAGATGATACAAATAGGTGGAGAAATATACCATGTTCTTGGATTGGAAGAATCAACATTGTGAAAATGACTGTACTACCCAAAGCAATCTACAGATTCAATGCAATCCCTATGAAACTACCACTGGTATTTTTTAGAGAGCTAGAACAAAAAATTTCACAAGCTATATGGAAACACAAAAGACCACGAATAGCTTAAGCAATCTTGAGAAAGAAAAATGGAGCTGGAGGAAACAGGCTCCCAGACTTCAGATTATACTACAACACTACAGTAAACAAGACAGTATGGTACTGGCACAAAAACAGAAAAATAGATCAGTGGAACAGGATAGAAAGCCCAGAGATAAACTCACACACATATGGTCAGCTTATATTTGATAAAGGAGTCATGAATATACAGTGGAGAAGAGACAACCCCTTTAATAAGTGGTGCTGGGAAAATTGGACAGCTACATGTAAAAGAATGAAATTAGAACACTCCCTAACACCATACATAAAAATAAAATCAAAATGGATTAAAGACCTGAATGTAAGGCCAGATACTATCAAAGCCTTAGAGGAAAACATAGGCAGTACACTTTATGACAGAAATCACAGCAAGATCCTTTTTGACCCACCTCCTAGAGAAATGGAAATAAAAACAAAAATAAACAAATGAGACCTAATGAAACTTAAAAGCTTTTGCACAGCAAGGGAAACCATAAACAAGACAAAAAGGCAGCCCTCAGAATGGGAGAAAATATTTGCAAATGAAGCAACTGACAACGGATTAATATCCAAAATTTACAAGCCACTCATGTAGCTCAATACAAAAAAAAAAAAAAAAAAAAAAAACCATTCCAAAAATGGGCAGAACACCTAAATAGACATTTCTCCAAAGAAGATATACAGATTGCCGACAAACACATGAAAGAATGCTCAACATCATTAATCATTAGAGAAATGCAAATCAAAAGTACAATGAGATATCATCGCACACTGGTCAGAATGGTCATCATCAAAAAAATCTACAAACAATGCTGGAGAGGATGTGGAGGAAAGGGAACCCTCATACACTGTTTGTGGGAGTGATATTTGATACAGCCACTATGGAGAACAGTATGGGGGTTCCTTAAAAAACTAAAAATAGAACTAACATATGACCCTGCAATCCGAGAAAACCAAAATTCAAAAAGAGTCATGTACCACAATGTTCATTGCAGCTCTATTTACAATAACCAGGACATGGAAGCAACCTAAGTGTCCATTGAGAGATGAATGGATAAGGAAGCTCGACATATATATACAATGAAATATTACTCAGTGATAAAAAGAAACAAAATTGAGTTATTTGTAGTGAGGTTGGTGGACCTAGAGACTGTCATACTGAGTGAAGTAAGTCAGAAAGCGAAAAACAAATACTGTATGCTAACACATATATATGGAATCTAAAAAAAAAAAAAAAAAGAACATGACGAACCTAGGGGTAAGACAGGAATAAAGACACCGTCCTACTAGAGAATGTACTTGAGGACATGGGGAGGGGGAAGGGTAAGCTTGGACAAAGTGAGAGAGTGGTAGCATATTTATGGACTACCAAATATAAAATAGATAGCTAGTGGGACAAGTCGCATAGCACAGGGAGATCAGCTCTGTGCTCTGTGACCTCCTAGAGGGGTGGGATAGGGAGGGTGGGAGGGACGGAGATGCAAGAGGGAAGAGATATGGGGATATATGTATATGAATAACGGATTCACTTTGTTATAAAGCAGAAACTAACACACCATTGTAAAGCAATTATACTCCAATAAAAATGTTAAAAAGGAAAAAAAGAACTGTAATAACTCAGAGAAAATTAAGCATGCTGGTTTTGAGCTATTCCATTAGCTAATTAAATGACCTTGGATAAGTAATTCAAAATTTAACGTTTTACAGTGGTCTCCCAGGTCCTGCCTGATCTGGGCCTGCAGTACTTCTATTTATAAACATTCCTTGTACTCTTGTTCTCCTCATTCACTCGGCTCTAGTCACAGTAGCTTCCTTGCTCTTTCCTGAACATGTCAAGTATATTCCAGCCTCAGCTTTGCAATTTCTTCTGCCTGGATCATTCTTACTTCAGGTATTTTCACTTCCTTCAGTTTTTTTAAATCTAATGAACCTATCATTGAGGATTTCCTTGCCAACTTAATGAAAAATTGAGTCTATCCACAAGAACTCCCTCTCTCTTTCTCATCCTGCTTTAATTTTTCCCCAAGCTCTTCCCAAGCATCTTGATTGAATTTATATATATTTATTTGTTTATTTTCTTATCCTCTTTTCTGGAATTTAAACTCTTTGAGACACAGGTTGTGTGTGATTTGCTTATGGCATAATCTCTAGATCCTAGAACAATGCCTGGTATATAATAGATGCTCAATAAATACTTGCATGAAGCAATTAATTCAGCAACCAGTTTATCCGTGACCTTTTTGTACAAGCATACCAAAGACAGACTAGAGATACAGTGCCCAATAAGATAGGCTTGGCACTTGTGGAGATATAGTCTTAGATACAAAATATTTTTAATGTGACAAATCTGTACATTATGTAACCTCTCTTTACTTGTGCTTTAATGAGCAGTTGAATTCAATAATCTCTAAGGTTTCTTTCATTTCAAAATTTCTATATTATTACTGTGCTAAGGTCAAGTTGGATTCCAAATCCTTCCTAATCTACCTCCATTTCACTGTTCTAACACCTCTCTCTCAAGCCTGTTTTATATCCTCTACTCTTGAAGTACACTATCAAAATTATCAACTCTGAACTTGCGTAAAATTTTTTTCATATACTGAGTTCTCTTGTTCATCTTTGCCCATCTGTATCTTATCTACTCTCAAAGGTGGTCCAAATCCTTCTTATCTGTGAAACTTGACTTCACTAAACCAGCTCACAGTAATTACAACGAGAACTTGTTGATTAGTTTAATCAACCTCATTTACAGTGAAAATGCAAATAAACTAAGTCCTAGAGACCTTGCTTCTTAGTCAAAAGCTCTAGTTAGTTGATGACAAATTTTGCTTGTATGCCTGAGCTCCCAATTTAGAGATCTTCTGCCTGGACCTAGAGATCATATATTCTTTTGTAGTGTTGCCTTAGTCTATTCAGGCTGCTATAACAGAATAACATAAATAGCTTATAAATAATAAAAAATGTATTTCTCACTGTTCTGGAGAATGGGAAGTTAAGATCAAGTTGCTGGCAGATGTGGTGTCTAGTGAGGCCCTGCTCCCTGGTTCATAGATGGCCATCTTCAGGCTGTGTCCTCACATGGCAGAAAGGGCAAAATATCTCTCTGTTGCCTCTTTTGTAAGGGTACTAATCCCATTCATGGGGTGCTCTGCCCTCATGACTTAATCAGTTCTCGAAGGCCCCACCTCCAACTACCATTAAATTGGGGATTAAGTCTTAACTTATGAAGTTCAGAGGGATATAAACATTCAATCTATAGAAGCTGCTAAATATCTTTTTTATTTATAATGTTAAGTATACACAAATTAGCTGAAACATAACTTCATGTTGGAAGAACCAGGGCTTTTTGATATGATAACACAGTTTTCAGAACTCTTTTTTTTTCAATATATCTGATCCTTTTGTGAAATTTTTCTGAAAAAAATATTATTTAATGGAATCTTGATTTACATCACAAATTATATTGTGATTTCTTCTAGAAAAACATTTACATACCCTAACATGAGTATTATGAATAGGTGTGTGTTTCATCTGTGTTTTTTCTAAACACAAATGTGAACACAAATAGAGATACTTCTTAGACCTTTGCATTTTTCACTTAGTACTTTTTGTAGATTTTTCCACATCAGTCCTTGTTCTTTCTAATGTTTGCAGAGTATTCCATTATATAAAATATAATAAATAAACATCTAGGTATCTCTTGATGGGCTCTTTAGGTATTTTCATTGTTTCTTTTTGCTACTCCTAGTAATAGCTTAATGAATATATTATATATATATTTATAAATTTTATACACAAACCCACAATATAGTTTTTCATAAATTTATGGGCCACTTATTCTTTTTTGTGAACTACATGTTCCTATCCTTGGTTGATTTTTGTATTGATTCAATCATCCTTTCCTTTTAAATTTGTATGGGATCTTTGTAAATTGAAGGTATTAGCTCTGTGTCAAGTGCTGTAAATATGTTTTGCCAGTTGTCAATAGTATTCACTTATTTGAGATTTAAGACAATTCATGAAATAAGACTCTGAATGCTATTCAGAATTAAGTGGACATCTGAGACAATTATTCAGCAGAGTCTATCCAAGAAAAAAATGCTCAATCACTTGAATATTTCAAAAGGAAGTGATAGTTTGGCTTATTTTTTAGGAAATAAAATTACTGGCATAGCAAAATAATCTTTTATCTTGAGGGCAATGGCATAAGTAATATTTAATAGCTTTTACAACATAGTTCATATATAATTTAGACATTTTATAGGTGTCACAAGGAACTTTTCCTCTTTTCAGTTCTTGGTCATCCCTTTGAAGTAGTTGTTCTGGCCATATGAACATGTATTGTGTCTCCTTTATGCCTCAATGTCATTAATGCTTAACTTAAGGTAAAAGAAAATTGTATTTTGAGAATTAAATATTTAGGAAAGAATAATAGTGATAATTATATTGATAAAAATTCATTTAGGACATATAAATATATACCAAATAGAGACGGAATCCTTGCTTCTCCCCCACATTAAAAGGTCTGCCTAATTTTCTTCACCTCTCTCTCTCTTCATTGTTTCTACCACCTACTTGAAAAATCTCAGTTCTTATTGAGGGATATTCAACTGTATAGTCTACTATTCTAGTCATTATGTGGAAATTTTGAATCCCCTCTATCTTATATAATTGTTTTACTTCTGACAGACATTTACATCACTGTTATTTCCATTTTCACACTGTGGTTTGGATTCTTTCTAGTAAGCGTGTGAGCTTGCAGTTAACACACTTGGTCTCAAAGTGTGATGTGAGCTCACCTGACACTTTTCTTCATTTAAATCATGTTTTTTAGTGGCACATTGGTTTCTATTTTAACTTCTCTCTACTTTTAGTTTAACACAATTTTTCTTCTCATTTATTTGATGCATATAGAGATATCATTTAAAATGGTTTCTGGAAAACTTTATTTATAAACAGATGTTGCTCTAGACACACATATAAAATCTTTTATCTGGAATTCAATAATAAATAATATTCAGTAGCTTGTACAAAAAAGTGGTATATAAATATATATCAAATAGAAGTGTAATTCTTTCCCTTCTATATTTGTTTATCTATCTTTCTATTTATCAATCAATCATGTATTTATCTATTATCTGTACATATAGATAAAAAACAAAATAATGGGCATACCTAAAGAGTATAGGTGTGTGTGTTTACATATATACTTGTGTGTGTGCATATATGTATATGTATGCATGCATACATATACATATAATATACATATACATATATATATATATATATATATATACATACATACATAGAGAGAGGGAAGGAGAAAGAATTATACTTTTATTTGATATACTTTCCATCATCTGAAAACATTCAAAACAAACTATTAGAGAAAGTGTGATGTTTTAAAATACAAAGTATCTGGAACAAATCTCAGAGATATTCTATGGTGAATTGTTGAAGCAAAAATGAAAACAAAAACAAAGCAACTCTGCATTATCTACAGCCAAGGTTTAAGCACTTCTCCTGGGGGACTAAGGAAAGAGTGAGAAGTCACATAGTATGGGTATTAAGAGGGTAGGCTCTGGATGCCTGGTGACTGGGTTCACTAGCTGTTTTTCACTGATAGTGACACAACTATTCTACATCTCTTTCTACTTATTTATAAAATATGGCACATAATAATCTCCATCCTATAGGGTGCTGTGAGGATGGATACATTAATACAGGTAAAGTTCACTGCAGAATGTTTGGCATGCAGTAAATGCTCAGTGAATATCTGGTTGTATTATTACTATTATTATCCCATCTTAAGCCTGTCTAAAAGAGACTTTTTCCACACCTCCCTCATATACAGCAATCCTTCTGCTTTATTTGAAGTTTGGGAGCTAGTTGGCTTTCAGAGGAATGCAATCAGAATGAGAAAGTGAGGAGGGCCATGCAGTTGGGGCATGGCATGGAGGGTCATGCCATGTAGGATGGCAACGGAAATGCTTGGGCATGATTGTTCTCATGAGACTAAAGCCTAGGGCACAGGGGAGGGTTGGCAATAAGGTGAGAAAGGTAGGCTGGCATCAAACTGTGACCAGTATAATTGTCATAGTGAAAACATTCAAAAGTCACTGAACCCCAGCTCTAGGACCAGTTTCTACAATTTTGCCTTTGATAATAACCGTCTTTGTTCCTGGTCAGTCTCCTGATCAAATATTACAGATCTTAACATATTTTTTTTTCTCAATTTCAAGTGAAGAACGTGATAGATATGGTATAATGCTGTGAGAATTAAATGAAATTAAATATGAGAACTAAGTATAGTCCCTGGCTTAGAAATGATAGTTATTATTGTTATCAATATCCTTATAATTATTATTTTATACACTTCACCAGAGGAAATATAAAGAGTCAAAATTACACATATTTATATACAGAGAAGGCCAAGGAACAAGGCAATGAGAATGTTTTTTAAAACTACAATAAGAGAAATATTAGAGTTGTGCCATCATCTGGCTGGTTCACCTTATGCAGACAAAAATAATTTCAGAAATTTGCTATTGAAAGTTATACCAGGTATCAATCTTTTTCCCAGTAAATTTTATTCATAGAAGATTGTAAGTGTGAAAAATACCTACGTGGGGATAACATAAGAATGTTAAAAGGCACAGCATCCAAGTGAATAAGATATCACATCAGCATCCTTACCATTTCACAACCTGAAGACAACTGCAGTGTAGCCAGCCCAAGAGCAAGCAGAGGCTGCCAAGGAGCCAGATGCTATTGCTGGAAAGAAAATTTTCTCAGCTCAGCATCTGGTCTCGCAATCCAGAAAGAAAGAGGGCAAGCAGAGCTTTGTAGATGGGAACACAGTGTCCTTACCTAAATGCTGTATGTATTATAAAAAGTAATATTTATAATATTTTTAAAACTAATTAACAAACACAAACAGACTGGACCTTGAAGGTGATATTCCTCCTTGTCAGTGATCACATCCATGAAGAGAGTTACCCATTATAAGGGTTACAATAACATATATTATATTTGAGTTTTTGGAGGAAAGTAAGGATTATATATGACCATGTGTTGAGTATAAATTCCTGGAGATGAAGAGTTCATAAATGGAAGCCTCTGCTCTTTGCATGCCTGTATCTGTAGTGAGATGTAGGACTTGCAGGCTTTCGAATTCTAGTATTTGCTTCTAATGTAAAATACTCTCCATAGGGAAGAACATTTATCCATTGGAAAACACTGAATAAATCAGAGATTAAATGGACAAGACAGGAGTTAATATTGACACCAGACAGAATAATGTGCTTGTTTATCTGAAATGATCATATAATCTATATTTTTTAGAAGAGTATTTCTGTTGGACAAGGATAAAGTGTATATAAAAATAAATACATATTTGCAAAACATACCCCTGTATATCAGATAATTATATTTTGCCATGGAGAATTTACATCATCATATTCTACAAGAATACTTATGTGTAAATCTATGAATCTGAGATTGATTATAATATGTATCTTTCAATGAATAATCTTCAACATGTTTTTAAAATAAAAAATTCAGTGTTTGGTAATGAAAGTATATGATTAAATATTCTAATAAGGTGTACCTGGCATTTGATTATTTGAAATTCAGGAAGTTGTGTAGTAAAAAATACAATTTAATCAATCCTAGTTGGCCTATTATGTTTAAGGCATTAAGAAACTGCTGGAGTTGATTCAAAAATTAAGAATGGGCTTTTTCTGTCCAGGAGTTTACTATATTTTGACATAATTACAAATATATACCACTTATAGTTTTCTACCTGTTTTATGAAGAGCAACATTCCAGTACTAACAGATTAAAGAAAAATTATGTTTTAAAATATAAATGTAGATCTGCTACATTCCATATCTTCTAAGCAATAAGATTTATTTATTTGTTTATCTATTTACATCGAACAGAAACATTTTCTTTCAATGTGCAACATCCTGATAATTAAAAATAATAATAATATTAGTTTCTAATGATAAAATAATAATTTCAAAGTAAAATAAATAAAATTATTTATGCTGAATATCATATTTTTTTCTACTTATAAAATCAAATATGTGCTGAGATTTATTGCTCCTTTTCTTTTAATTTAGTTGGTTTTAATATATGTGGTTGGAGAAATAATATCAATGAGACCAGATCGAAGCTCTAAATCCCCATTTAAACTATTTACTTTCTTGGTCAAGAGATGTAACATTAAATCTAGGAGGCAGTTTTGGAAATATGTGACATTGGTCATAAGATACACTTGACAATCTAGTGTGAGTACTAAATTGTTACAACTGAAAATGAATCCCTTCTCCTCCACACTCCCCAAAAATAAATAAATAAGTCAGTAGTGTTTTTACTTCAGTATTATAGATTATATGTGTGTGTTTTGTGCATGTGTGTGCTTACACGGTAGATGAAAATGAGGCAGAACTTAAATACTTCTGAAAAAGAAAGAAAACATTATTTAGCATGTGGAATGTTCCCTGAATAGTTTGTTTTCTGTTAAATCAACAGTTCTACTTGCAAACTCTCTAGGGTTTTCAAAATCGCTAAAGAGAGCCCAAATTAGATTACTGGAATCCACAGTCCTGTGGCTACCCATATATTCCCCCCCTGCTTTTTATTGGATAAGTATTGCTCCAAGTTTTCCAGCTGCATAATCTCTGTACTTTGCATACAAACCAAATCTATTAGATGTATAATAAGGATAGTGCTTGTAATCATGTTTTATTTCTGGGTTGCATCCAAAATAGGGTCAAAGTAATCCTGTAACTCCCCCAGCATCAAGCATTGTGTATGCTGACATTTACAAAGAAGGTTTATTGAATGGAGAAAAAGAAGAATAAATTTTAAAAAAAAGAACAAAGAAATAGGATATGAGATATTTAAATTATATTGAATGGTCTGTAGAGATGAAGACAACAATGAAAAAAAGGGTAGAAAAACATATACAGAATGAACAACCTTACTTATTGGCAAAGATATCATAGCACTGGCAAGACAATTAGCTGTGTGCTAACAGTGAAGGATGAGTTTCTAGCTTCAGTGCTGCAGTTAAGTGTTTGATAAATCATAGACCTCTCCAGGTCTTGATATCCTCATCAGTTCTGGTAAGAGCATAGTGACTGTAAGAGCCAGGAGATTCAACAGTAATTCTAAGCCCACCACTTCATGTAACAAACAGTCAAATTGTGGATGTTTGGTTAGTAATGCCTGTCATGGGCCTGTGGGAATGATGGCATCCATGAGCTAGAAGATTTTTGAGGGTTTTCCATGTTTCCTGTCACTTCTTTAACTATT
Organism: Kogia breviceps; assembly: GCF_026419965.1. Lineage (NCBI taxonomy): Eukaryota > Metazoa > Chordata > Mammalia > Artiodactyla > Physeteridae > Kogia > Kogia breviceps. The sequence continues at coordinate 46,178,619 of NC_081325.1, read as the reverse complement.
GTTTCTTTCGGCTGAAAATGCTTCTCTTACCTCTTTACCTCTTGCCATCACCCACTACTTACTAGTTTCACTTGAACCTTTTTGGGACAGATGTTACAAACTGATCACTGGTTAAATGACTAAGTTCCACATCTGGTGTTGCCTTTTATTGTTTTGTTATCATAGATGAGAAATTGTTATTTTAAGTCTTGGATATAAACAATCTCATGTAAAGCAACTAAAACTGTTTTGTGCTAGAAAAGTGATTTATTGTCTATTTAATAAGATGCAAAATTATTTGAGATCATATAATGTTTCCACAGTCACTTAAAGTTAATTAGTTATTTGATAACATTAAGCAATGGATAATTCTAATATAAAGTAGAGTTTTCATATAGGATTAAAAGTTATATTCAGGTTTTACTATAACTCATTATGTTCCTGGGAATGTTACCTTAAACTATTATCTATTTATTTCAAGGCACTAGTAATCCACGTATCATGAAATGAGAATATTATTAACATTAAAAAATTAAGTTCAAACTTTTACACATGTAGGTAGTTTGCACAAGCAGATGCTTAAAAAGCTACTATTACAAACAGTTTAGTCAATCTTGTTACAAAAATTATCTTCTAACAGACATAACAATGTACTGGTTCTAATGCATTTTAATTTATCAGTTTAATCAACTTTGGTATGCATGTTGCCAATGTTTTCTTTTTAAACAAGAATATATGGTCTTTGGTGGAGCTAATGGTGGACTCTGGGAGGACTCATGCCAAGAAGTACTTCCCAGAACTTCTGCTGCCAGTGTCCTTGTCCCCAGAGTGAGCCACAGCCACCCCTTGCCACTTCAGGAGAGCCTCCAGAACTAGCAGGATTCAGCCTAGGTGAAGGTATAAGAACTAATGTGGGGGTGCCTTCAAGATGGTGGAGGAGTAAGACGTGGAGATCACCTTCCACCCCACAGATACATCAAACTACATCTACATGTGGAACAACTCCTACAGAACACCTACTGAATGCTGGCAGAAGACCTCAGACTTCCCAAAAGGGTCTTGGTGCTCTAGCCAGGTGTCAGTCCTAAGCCTCTGAGGTGGGAGAGCCAAGTTCAGGATATTGGACCACCAGATACCTCCCAGCCTCACATATCAAATGACGAAAGATCTCCTAGAGATCTCCATCTCAATGCTAAGACCCAGATCCACTCAACGACCAGCAAACTACAGTGCTTGACACCCTATGCCAAACAACTAGCATGACAGGAACAAAAACCCACCTATTAAGAGAGAGGATGCCTAAAATCATAATAAGTTCACAGACACCCCAAAACACACCACTGGACGTGGTCCTGCCCACCAGAAAGACAAGATCCAGCCTCATCCACTAGAACACAGGCAAAAGTACCCTCCACCAGGAAGCATACACAACACACTGAACCAACCTTACCCATTGGGAGCAGACACCAAAAACAATAAGAACTACAAATCTGCAGCCTGTGAAAAGGAGACCCCAAACATAGTAAGTTAAGCAAAATGAGAAGACAGTAAATACAAAGCAGATGATGGAGCAAGGTGAAAACCCACCAAATCAAACAAATGAAGAGGAAATAGGCAGTCTGCCTGAAAAAGAATTCAGAGTAATGATAGTAAAGATGATCCAAAATCTTGGAAATAGATGGAGAAAATACAAGAAACATTTATCAAGGACCTAGAAAAACTAAAGAGCAAACAAACAATGATGAACAACACAATATATGAAATTAAAAATTCTCTAGAAGGGATCAATAACAGAATAACAGAGGCAGAAGAACAGGTAAGTGACCTGGAAGATAAAGTAGTAGAAATAACTACCACAGAGCAGAATAAAGGAAAAAGAATGAAAATAATTGAGGACAATATCAGAGACCACTGGGACAACATTAAACACACCAACATTTGAATTATAGGGGCCCCAGAAGAAGAAGAGGAAAAAAAAGGGGACTGAGAAAATATTTGAAGAGATTATAGTTGAAAGCTTCCATAATATGGGAAAGGAAAAAGTCACAATCAAGTCCAGAAAGCCCAGAGAGTCCCATCCAGGATAAATCCAAGAGAAACACAACAAGACACATATTAATCAAACTATCAAAAATTAAATACAAAGAAAAAATATTAAAGGCTGCAAGGGAAGAGCAAAAAATAACATACAAGGGAATCCCAATAGGTTAACAGCTGATCTTTCAGCAGAAACTCTGAAAGCGAGAAAGTAGTTGCAGGACATATTTAAAGTGATGAAAGGAAAAAAACCTACAACCAAGATTACTCTACCCAGCAAGGATCTAATCTAAATTCAATGGAGAAATTAAAACCTTTACAGACAAGAAAATACTAAGAGACTTCAGCAAAACCAAACCAGCTCTACAACAAATGCTAAAGTAACTTCTCTAGGCAGGAAACACAAGAGAAAGAAAAGACCTACAGACTGCAAGTGAGGGGATGGAAAAAGATATTACATGAAAATGGAAAACAAAAGAAAGCCTGAGTAGCAATTCTCATATCAGACAAAATAGACTTTAAAATAAACTCTATTACAAGAGACAAAGAAGGACACTACGTAATGATCAAGGGATAAATCGAAGAGGAAGAGATAACAAATGTAAATATTTATGCACCCAACATAAGAGCACCTCAATACATAAGGCAAATACTAACAGCCATAAAAGGGGAAATCAACAGTAACACAATCATAGTAGGGGACTTTAATACCCCACTTTCACCAGTGGACAGATCATCCAAAATGAAAGTAAATAAGGAAACACAAGCTTTAAATTATACATTAAACAAGATGGGCTTAATTGATATTGACAGGACATTCCATCCAAAAACAACAGAATACTCTTTTCTCTCAAGTGCTCATGGAACATTATCCAGGATAGATCATACCCTGGGTCACAAATCAAGCCTCAGTAAATTTAAGAAAATTGAAATCATATCAAGTATCTTTTCTGACCACAATATAATGAGACTAGATATCAATTACCGGGAAAAAATGAAAACACATGAAGGCTAAAAAGTACACTACTAAATAATCAAAAGATCATTGGAGAAATCAAAGAGGAAATAAAAAAAATACCTAGAAACAAATGACAATGAAAACACAAAGACCCAAAACCTATGGGAAGCAGCTAACGCAGTTCTAAGAGGGAAATTTATAGCAATAAAATCCTACCTCAAGAAACATCTCAAATAAACAACCTAACCTTAAATCTAAAGCAATTAGAGAAAGATGAACAAAAAAACCCACAATTAGCAGAAGGAAATAAATCATAATGATCAGATTAGAAATAAAGGAAAAAGAACTGAAGGAAATAATAGCAAAGATCAATAAAAATAAAAGCTGGTTCTTTGAGAAGATAAAATTGATAAACCATTAGTCAGACTCATCAAGAATAAAAGGGAGAAGACTCAAATCAATAGAATTAGAAATGAAAAAGGAGAAGTAACAACTGACACTGCAGAAATACAAAGGATGATGAGAGATTATTACAAGCAACTATATGACAATAAAATGGACAACATGGAAGAAATGGACAAATTCTTAGAAAAGCACAACCTTCTGAGATTGAACCAGGAAGAAATAGAAAATATAAACAGACCAATCGTAAGCACTGAAATTGAAACTGTGATAAAAATCTTCCAACGAGCAAAAGCCCAGGACCAGAGGTCTTCACAGGTGAATTCTATCAACCATTTAGAGAAGAGCTAACACTGATCCTTCTCAAACTCTTCCAAAATATATCAGAGGGAGGAACACTCCCAAATTCATTCTAAGAGGTCACCATCAGCCTGATACCAAAACCAAACAAATATGTCACAAAAAAGAAAATTACAGGCCAAAATCACTGATGAACATAGATGAAAAAAATCCTCAACAAGTACTAGTAAACAGAATCCAACAGTACATCAAAGGATTATACACTGTGATCAAGTGAGATTTATCCCAGGAATGCAAGAATTCTTCAATACATGCAAATCAATCAATGTAATAAACCATATTAATGGATTGAAGGAGAACAACTATATAATCATCTCAGTAGATGCAGAAAAAGCTTTTGACAAAATTCAACACCCATTTATGATAAAAAGTCTCCCAAAAGTAGGTATAGAGGGAACTTACCTCAACATAATAAAGGCTATAAATGACAAACCCACAGCCAACATCAATCTCAAAGGTGAAAAATTGAAACCATTTTCACTAAGATCAGGAACAGGACAAGGTTGCCCACTCTCACTACTATTATTCAACATAGTTTTGGAAGTTTTAGCCACAGCAATCAGAGAAGAAAAAGAAATAAGAGGAATTCAAAGCGGAAAAGAAGTCAAGCTGTCACTATTTGCACATGACATGATACTTTACATAGAGAATCCTAAAAATCCTACCAGAAAACTACTAGAACTAATCAATGAATTTGGTAAAGTAGCAGGATACAAAATTAATGCACAGAAATCTCTTGCATTCCTATCCACTAATGGTGAAAAATCTGAAAGAGAAATTCAGGAAACACACCCATTAACCACTGCAAGGAAAAGAATAAGATACCTAGGAATAAACCTACCTAAGGAGATGAAAGATGTGTATGCAGAAAACTATAAGACACTGATGAAAGAAATTAAATATGATATAAACAGATGCAGAGATATACCATGTTCTTGAATTGGAAGAATCAACATTGTGAAAATGACTATACTACCCAAAGCTATCCACAGGTTCAATGCAATCCCTATCAAACTACCAATGGCTTTTTTCACAGAACTAGAACAAAAAAATTCACGATTTGTATGGAAACACAAAAGACCCCAAATAGCCAGAGCAATCTTGAGAACGAAAAATGGAGCTGGAGGAATCAGGCTCCCTGACTTCAGACTATACTACAAAGCTACAGTAATCAAGACAGTATGGTACTGGCACAGAAACAGAAATATAGATCAATGGAACAAGATAGACAGCCCAGAGATAAACCCACCCACCTATGGTCACCTTATCTTTGATAAAAGAGGCAAGAATATACAATGGAGAATAGACAGCCTCTTCCATAAGTTGTGCTGAGAAAAGTGGACAGCTACATGTAAAAGAATGAAATTAGAACACTCCCTAACACCATACACAAAAATAATCTCAAAATGGATTTAAGACCTAAATGTAAGGCCAGACACTATTAAACTCATAGAGGAAAATATAGGCAGACCACTCTATGACATAAATCACAGCAAGATCCTTTTTGACCCAACTCCTAGAGAAATGGAAATAAAAACAAAAATAAACAAATGGCATCTAATAAAACTTAAAAGCTTTTGCACAGCAAAGGAAACAATAAATAAGATGAAAAGACACTCCTCAGAATGGGAGAAAATGTTTGCAAACGAAGCAACTGACAAAGGATTAACCTCCAAAATTTACGAGCAGCCCATGCAGCTCAATTTCAAAAAAAACAAACAACCCAATCCACAAATGGGCAGAAGACCAAACTAAACATTTCTCCAAAGAAGATATACAGATTGACAACAAACACATGAAAGGATGCTGAACATCACTAATAATTAGAGAAATGCAAATCAAAACCACAATGTGATACCACCTCAAACCAGTCAGAATGGCCATCATCAAAAAATCTACAAACAATAAATGCTGGAGAAGGTGTGGAAAAAAGAGAACCCTCATACACTGTTGGTGGAAATGTAAATTGATACAGCCACTATAGAAAACAGTATGGAGGTTCCTTAAAAAACTAAAAACTAAGTGTCCATTGACAAATGAATGGATAAAGAAGATGTCGCTCATATATACAATGGAATATTACTCAGCCATAAAAATAAACGAAATTGAGTTATTTGTAATGAGGTGGATGGAAGTAGAGACTGTCATACAGTGTGAAGTAAGTCATAAAGAGAAAAACAAATACTGTATGCTAATACATATATATGTAATCTTAAAAAAAATATATATATATATATATATTTGTGAAGAACCTTGGGGCAGGACAGAAAAAAAGATGCAGACATAGAGAATGGATTTGGGTACACGGGGAGGGGGAAGGGTAAGCTGGCATGAAGTGAGAGATTGGCATGGACATATATACACTACCAAATGTAAAATAGATAGCTAGTGGGAAGTAGCTGCATAGCACAGGGATATCACCTCGGGACTTTGTACCCACCTAGAGGGGTGGGATAGGGAGGGTGGGAGGGAGAAGCAAGAGGGAAGAGATAAGGGGATATATGTATATATATACCTGATTCACTTTGTTATACAGTAGAAACTAACACACCATTTTAAAGCAATTATACTCCAATAAAGAAGTTAAAAAACTTAATATGGAGATCGATCAAAAAGAATATGCTTTCTGTGTGACTTTGAAACTCCGCCATTCCTGCTGCAGTTGTGTTGCTACTATGGATGACTTTCACAACAGGAAATCAGGCCAATTTATAGTCCAGGCACCAAGCAATTTGAGAACCACCAGCTTTATGCAGTAATATAATTATTCCCTCTGAGGCTCTTAATTGTATTCATCACACCATGATTTCTGCACAAATTAAGCATGCATTTACTGCTATATATAACTTGCTTTGCAGTTAACATTCTGGAAACAAATTTCAAGGAGATAGAATTTTGAACTTATTCGTCCCCTGAAATCACAAGTTCCTAATTTTCCATATACTTTAAGATCACATTTTCTACCTTCTATCCACTAAACAAATGAGATACCAAACTATTTAAGAGAGAAGAAATATCTGGAAAGGATTTTTTAGTTCTTATTTTCATTACCCTGAAAATGTGTAGGACTTCAAATTCTAAATATTTCTTACATGTACATTGTTGTTCTGGATGGAATTCTTAGCAAAATCTAAGTTACATATAAAATCAGAATCAAAAGCTGAATATGTTCATTATGAAGTTTTAATTACCCATGAAATAGATTGCACACATTTAGGATAAAAATAAAGTAATCAAAAATGACCCAATGAATATACATAGATAATTTAGAACTAAATAGTATGTTTTACATGATATATTCAGAAAATAAGTTTATTTTCATATGTTTCTAAAAAAAATTTAAATCAGAAAAATTAAGCTTCCTTTTCATTATTTCATTTAAAAAATTGTAGTTATAGAACTATTGGATTTCTACTGTATTTTCTGCTTATGGCTTTTATTACACTACTTTCCCTTACCCTGCTTTATGTTTATTCATATTAGAAATATCACTTTATAATATTTTATAGAGTTTAGTTATTTTCTTTATTTTTTCCAGATTTTAAGCTCCATGAGGGCAAGGGTTTCTCCCTTTCTCTCTCTCATCTATGTATCTAATCTATCTCTACTGCTGTATTACTAGCGCTCCCAGTAGTGTCTACCAAAAGTTGGCATTCAATAAGTATTTGGTAAATGAAATGTTAAGTAACCATTTCCTATGTTATTCCCAGCTCATTAGATAGATAGTAAACTCCTTGAAGAGAGGAGCTTCAGGGAGGACACGTAGTGATTTGTCTTCTCTCAGTTATTCAGTCAAAAACCTTTGTTGAGCAGCAACCCTGGGCCAGACAGCAAACTAAAAGACATCTATGGTTTTGGCTCAAACTGCAGTGGTTCAATGCATGGGCTTTGCCCTGTTTTGGTTGAATAGCATAAAATTATTTAAAGTCTCGAATACTCTGTATGTTCATTTGTAAAAGGAGATTAAGTACAACTTTTATAAAATTGTTAGAAATAGGATCCCTTGCACACTGTGGGTGGAAATACAAAATGGTGCCATCAGTATGGAAAACATTATGGAGGTTCCTCAAAATACTTAATATAAACTACCATATGATCCAGGAATCTCACCTCTGGGTATGAATGCAAGAGATTTGAAATCAGGATCTTGAAGAGATATTAGCATTCCCATGTTCTTACAGCACTATTCACATTAGTTAAGATATGGAAATAATCTAAACGTCCATTGACAGACAAATGGATAAAGAAAATGTGGTATATACATACAAGAGTATCCTGTTCAACCCTAAAAAAGAATGAAATTCTGCAATATGCCAACAATGTGGGTGGACTTTGAGGACATTATGCTAAGTGAAATAAACCAGACAAAGGCAGACACTGTGTGATTCCACATATATAAGATACCTAAAATAGTCAAATTCATAAAATCAAAGATTAGAATGGAGATTACCAGATGCTAGTGAGTTATTAGTCAATAGCCATAAAGTTTTGGTTAAGATGAATAAGCTCAAGAGATCCATGGTATAGCATTGTATCTATAGTCAACAAGAATGTATCATACACTTAAAATTTTTAAGAGCCTTGAACACAGGTTAGGTGTTTTACCACAATAAAGAAAGATATAATTCCTGTGTTTACTTTTACATTTTTCTGAATTAATAAATAATTTTAGAAGCAAAAAATCTTAAGATATAATACAATACTGAATTTATGATACTGTAAACATAGGTCTGGCAGAAGGTAAGTACTTAGTAATTGGTAACTATTATTTCTGAAGGATTTTTAACTTCTATATTTTTGTACTTAACACCTTAAACATAGTAGGTAGGTATCAGATATTTTTGAAAGATTGATTTCCTTCCAGCTGCTACCATCCAGTCAGTTATCATTAGATCATGGGACTCTGGAAATGAAAGGAGATGTCTTAATTTTAATTACAACTCTGAGAGAAGCTAGGAAAAATGGTGTTTGTTAGAGGGGTGGCCTGAGCCATTGAGATAGGAGAGGACCCTGGGAAGCAGAGGGGTAGGCAATGTGATGAGTAGAGATTTCTTCTAAGGGCATCAAACTACAAACCCATGAAAGATGTTTAAGAATTTTGCAAGATAGAAAATATCTTTGAGTATTTTCTGGGAGGTTAAAGAATTAGATTAGAGGAAATCTGATGATGAATAAAATGAATTTTCTCATTAATGCAAGTGTAAAATGGTGGTAAAATATATGAAGTTATTTGGAAAATAATGTAGAAAAATAGGCAAGAGAAAGACTCAAAAGTACTGGGCAATTGGGTTGTAGGAGGTAACCAAATATAAAATATAAATATCTAATTGAATAATTAGGTCAGTTACTAAGGAAGGGAATATAGAATGAGGAATAAGAATTCTTTGGACACATTTCAAACACATATTTTATGCAAAAAATAATGGTACCTAATTATTGGGCAATACATTAATTCTTCCTTCTTAATTTCTTGCTTAAATTTATTATAAGTTTTCTTCCACCTGTAAATTTGATCTGCTCAGTGATCCACAGATTGAAAACTTAAGGCTAAAAAGTATTAGATATTTGTTCTATTGTTATTCTTATAAAAATGAATCTGTAAATTTAATTAATATTTGTATTAATTTATAGAGAAAACCTATGCTGAGGTGGAAGAGTCAGGAAGTCCATATTATGAAAGTAACATCAAAATAACAAATGATGGAAACTAAATCTTGTCATTTATAAAAAGCCATTTTTACATCAATGTTTGAAAGTTGATGATTAGAATAATTGATTCTTTAATTGCAATATTTGCTACCATATTATTGAGCTGAACATTAGATTGGCATTTTGCAAAACCTTTCATTTGCAGATTGTAAGCTTCTAAATTCTGTGCTCCCATCTGTCAACTTCAAGTACATCCAGCCTATATCATTTTTAAGTGGTGTTAACACAACTTCATTACATAATGATATATATTATACAAATGTTAATTATGTATTTGACCTTGTTAATGACATAGCAATGTTACAATTTTGATTTGCGTTTAAAAACTATAGATAAGACAAACTATGTAGAAGAGTATAGAAAAAAATAATTAATGAAATAAGATCCAATACATAAGCATAAAATATCCCTAACATGTTATTAATTCAACCTATTTTTAGGAGAAAGCAATAACATTCATGATACATTGTTATTTTTATACATTGTTATAAATTTCATGTACTATCATTCTTATGTGCTAATTAAGGAAAAAACTAATATAATAACGTGACATTATTTCAAGGTAAACCAAAAATAATTTTATATCATTTACTAAGTAAGATTCAATCTCACATGTATTCCCTTTATATGAGAAATGATAGTAAGCACAATACTTTGAAATTAATTATTATCAGAGTTTTGTCTTTTAATATTAAAATATGACAACCAGTAAGTTCTGCCTACTTCTAGATTTATGCTGTCCACATGTCAATATAATAATTGACATATGATAAAGCAGAAAGAATCAGAGAGAGAGAGGGAGGGAAAGATAGATAGAGAACAAGAAAAGAGGACTGGGAACTGCTAGGAACCAATTTTCTTGAAATAAAAACGAATTATCTATAATAGATTCACTAGTATTTTATGTGTCATCTTTTTCCAGTAAGACACAATTTTAGAAAATCAAATCTGCATAGCATGGTAAAATTCAGGGCTACTAAAATCACTAAGCTCCAGTCTTCTTGAAAGACCAAAAAGATAAAGAGCAAAAAATAAACAAAAAGGATATAAAGGAATCAGTTGTCTGCAACAGGAGAAACAGAATCAATACAAAACAAAACAGCATTCTGTGGGAATATTGAGAAAGAAGAAATTACTGGCAGAGCATAAACTGCATACAAGAAGCATTTATTGTCATGAATATTCATGCCACCATATGCAAGGAAACTTGAGCAAGAGCTTCTTGAGGCTGGTATGTTGTAACAAGATGGGTCCTGAGAAGAAAACCTTAAGCAAAAACTAAATTTGCACTGAGGAAAGAGAAGAGTTAGGGAGGCAAGGATATATTTTTGCCAGGTGACGCATATGTGTGTGGTGTCGTCCAATAAAGGGACTTGTGATGGGACAATTCATTGTGCTTTGGCATATTCCAGGTTCAACAGAGGAGGAGTTGCTTCTGGGAGTGACAAGTGGAGCCCCAAGTGAGCTGATATCACTGTATTACATTCAGTGCCAGAACCGAAGCTGAAAACATATTTGTAGCAAATTTTTAAACAATTAATTAACTACGTCTTCTTTTTGAAGATGACTTCCTTTGAATACTGCTATATATTTCAGTAAGCAGGCAGTTAAAAAAAAAAATCCAGATAAAAGGATTGTGAAGAATAACTATATAAACAAGTGATATTTAAATCTAAATTTTTATATTATGACAAGTTGTGAATTGGAAAATTGATTTCCTATTTTTCTTTATTATGCAGAAAAAATACCCCAGCTTATTTTTATATGATGTTTAGTTTTGTTTGTGATCTGAAGAAATGCTTTTGTATTTTAAAATAACAGTTGCCTTTATTCTAATTTATATTAGTTTATAAAATTACTGAGTAATCTTTGGTTGTCTATGAAAAGGATAAAACTTAAACTTTGTGGTTTTGAGAAGAGCTGTAAATGTGCATAAACCAGAACTTTTTTCAACTCTTCATTAAATTATACCTTTAGAAATAATGTCAATGTATCTTAGGAGTTTTATAATCTATAGAGATAAATTTTAATTAATTATAGAATACAGGCATGAATGATGAACTTAAAGAGTGTTCATTCGAGAAAGAGAAAGTTTTCGTATTAGGAACCAGCACTATATTAGGAGCTGAGAATAGAACCATAAATAAAAGGCTGACCTTGCCTTTGGGAATCTCAAATCAGCTTAATAGCTAAACACAACACAATATACTTCTGCCTTCGCTATGTTAGATGAAACACATGTCTTAAAAAATTGGTGAAAACTCTTATTTATGACAGAGAGAGAGGTTCTGTGTGTATATAGTGTAGAAGTTTAAACCTTTTAAAAGAAAATAGTAACCCCATAAAGGTGATGCATTACAAACACACTTTGATCTGCTATATAGAAATCACATTAGAGGCATAACAGTGCAGATGTGAAAGTTGAAGTACCAAAGTACTATTAATTAAAATGTGTGTGTGTGTGTGTGTGTGTGTGTGTGTAGTACAGCATTGTACGTGGTTTTTACTCTGAATTTTAGATTTTGTACTATAAAGATGTGTAATTTTATTTTTAATTTTTACAAGACACTTGAATCTCTACATCGGCAAGAATGCCAAGGAGTTAGAAGTTCCTTAATGCTAGCAAGGGACAATAAATCTGGAAGCTTTAGCTTAAAGATGTAGTGCCCTACTCACAAAGGACCAAGAGTCTTATATGCAAGCAGTCCAAGCTTTAATCCCTCTTTGATACTCAAATTATTGACTGGGTCATGAACTGGAGAATATTCTTCAGATTAAGTAGGATTGCTCTGAGTCTCTGGTAATACAATTATTTGTCTTGTCTTCAGGACCGTTGGCCCAAAGAGGTCAAAAACGTGTCTAGTATTGGAATTGCAAAAAGAGGAAGAAAAGAAAATAAACAATGAAGAGAAAACAAAGGGGTAGGTGAGAGAATGTTAAAAAAAAAAAGAAGATGGGAGATTGATTGAGTCAAAATTCTCATGGCAGCTGGGTTTTGAATAAGCGTCAATAAGATCATAATTTAGGATAGTGATTATGGAAATGTGGATTTTAAAAGAAAATGAGATTTATGCCATGCACAGGGGCTGTTGTAGGCACATTAGTTCACTGCAACCTAAACTTGGAACAAATCAAAAACAAACAATAAAAAATTATATACGTATATACTTTTATATATATACTTCAATATATATATATATACTTCCATATATATTCTCCATAATGAAGGTATTTCCAATTGTACTACTTATTTTGCTATCCACATAGGTGTAAAATAATGGCAAGAGCACGAAATCTGGAATCTGAAAATTTGGGTTCTGAAGCTAAGACTGTTCTGTAATGGGGTATGTAACACTAATGAGGTTACTTAACCTCTCCAGGTCCTTTTTCTCAACAGGGAAATTTGTAACTGAAATTTTCCCTGAAATTTCTTTGTAAACTTGGAATCAGGATGCTCCCAGACTTGTGTATACAGTGGTCAGTAAACTCTAAAATATTTTACAGCTGCTTGGTGTGGCGATTATAGTATGCTTTAGAAAATGTTGATTTGCTTCAGTCTAAAGGTATCCTGTCCATAACTAACTGTAATTTTTATTTTTTGTGCATCTAAAGTAAAGAGCATTGGGCACTACACATTTTCTTTTTTCTTTCTTTCTTTCTTTCTTTCTTTCTTTCTTTCTTTCTTTCTTTCTTTCTTTCTTTCTTTCTTTCTTTCTTTCTTTCTTTCTTTCTTTCTTTCTTTCTTTCTTTCTTTCTTTCTTTCTTTTTTAATTCTTCTCAACAGCTTTCCACACACGGCAGAACTATATATGGGGAGGAAATCACCCCTTTGTGATCTCCAGTGATGTGTCTTCTGAAATGAATGGCTTAAATTTAAAAAGGATTTACAAAATAATTCAAAATGAGTAGTGAAAAGAGAAATTTATTTAGTTATCCTTTGTCACATAATCACTCATGGAAGTGTGGTTTAGGTTACAGCCATATAAAATATCTAACTTTATTCAATGGTCTTAGAAAAAAATATATTTTTAAAGGTCAATTTTGTTCATGTCACTAAGTGATAAAAATCATCATGAATTAGATCCCAATCTTTTGTTACACCTAAAAGAGGAAAAGAACTCCAAGGGAGAAGTTCCTGAAAAAATTTCAGATTTCCCTAAAACCATAAAAAGAAAAAGATTTTAACAGAAATTTAAGGATTTTTCAAAATGTCATTGATATTTCTCAAAATGATAATACAAAGGAGAAGCTGCCTTGTTTTGTTATTTCCATTTAAAATAAATAATACTTGAAATGGATTTACTCCTCATAGAGATTTGGGAGCAAGAAATTTTAGGGAAAGGGACATTTCCTGGGAGATTGAATTGATTTAAAAAATTTTTAAGAGTATTTAGGAAATTTTTATCAATAATTCTAAAGAAATTCAAACCCTTTATCCTAGGTATATTAAGAAAAAGATTTAGAATTATATGGGGGAGTAAACAACTATATGTACTGAGGTTATATTTATAATAGGGAAATTTGGCTATGACACATATGTCTGTTACCATCGTTTTTTCAAAGCAATTTTAAGGACAGGGAAAAATGTTTTCAATTCTGTATGATTAATAGAGGCAAAATATAAACTATTTGTAATATAAAAATATTTCTATATATAGTGTGAAAGATATACAACAATATAATAACAAGGTTCTGTTTGAATGATAGTATTGTGTGCAATGAATACTTTAATTTTTTAATTTATACTTTTCCACACTTAAAAAGTTCCTGTGTTTTACAAATCCAGTATTTTAAATTGAGTGCTTTTTAAATGTCTAGCAATGTGATGGCAACTTCAGTTAAAATGGTGAAAGGGAACTAATTATATTTGGTAAGAAAATATACCTTTGTTAAATATTATACTAGCAATTCTCTTTCGATGTAACTAAAATCTAGCTTGTGTTTCAGAAGTGTGTGTATGTGCTGCTATTATGTTTTTTGCAATAGTTGATCTGAATCCAATTAATTGTGACATAATCTAGTGCTTTTATAAAGAATGATTTTTGGTGAGAATAAAAAATGACTTCCCACTTGCAGAAGTTCTCAAATGCAAAAGTTGAATTTTTATTATTATGAAATAACAGAATAATCCTCAAAATGTATAAAAATTTGGTACTACAGAAAGCAGTAGAGGTGAAATAAATGTTTTAGTTGTTTTGTTTTGTTTTTTTGTTATTTGTTTACTTCTAAAAACCTATTTAATTGTGCACAATAATCTGAACCCAGCAAAATACATGTGTAAAGACCATTATGCATTTACCATACTTGCCTCATTAGACTCAGCATTCAAAAGAGATCAATGACTTGGCTGAACTGACAAAATATGCATTTTCCCTTTTGCTGATGTGTTACCTAAGAAAGATAGGAAATATTGCTTTCTTTTTTTTTTTTTTCATTCCTTTAAAGCATTTCAACTTTCATTTCTGTAAGTGTTATCACATTCAATGACTTCAACACACTCCCCATTTCACTAGCAATCTGTTAGTGATCTGTTCCTTTTATCTCTCCACAGATTTGTCCTAATGAAATCATTATGGCTGAACTTATGTTTTTCATCTGCCTTTATTCCATCTCTCTATGATAATAATGATCTCATTTTATTTTCAGAAACACTGACACAGCCACAGTTTAGGGTCATTATTTTTGTTTCTTAAAAGAAAAGTAATTGATTCTCTAAATATTTTTGTTTTGTATATTTATTTAAGGCAAATACAAGACTGCAGTTATTCTGAAAGGTGGTAGAATGGTGTGGTTAGTAGATGCCTTTGCATTCAGAATGAACTGGGTTCAAATCTCTCTGCTACTTAGAACTATGTGTTCTTAACATATAGCTTAATTCATTAATCTTCAGCTAATTCATAGGCTTGCTGTGAGTATTAAAAGAGACAATGCATAGAGAATAATTAGTTGAATCCCCAGTATGTAGATGTCAAGCTAAATGCTTTACAAGAATAGACCTGCTCTTATGACTAAAGGCCATTATCATAGATGCATGCAATTAAGTCATGCTCTAATACTGAGATACACATGCATTTTTACATGTCTTTACCTGTCAATATCAACTTACTTATTTTAGATCTGCCACAATACCTAATTAAGAGACTAAAGGATCTTCTAATCTGTTGCTATTGATTTTTAGTAAACTTAAAAATATACAATCATATTTACATAAAGGATACTTTAAACAAGTGTTATTACTATGTTGAATGTGAGCTTGAGGATCTGGTTTAAAGAAGGAGGCATCAGGACATACAAAACTCTGTTCATGTAAATCTGATTTTTTCCCCTCAAATTTTCTTTTGCCTCTTTGTAAACTTTCACTCCCACCCATCCCCACCTTACGTCTCTCCCTTTCCCCACACATTCACTGATAGGCTTCCTATCAAAATGGATTAGTTTGCATTTATAGAATTTTATATAAATGGAATTATATCATATGTACCATTTATCTGTCTCACTTCTATTGTATAATTATTTTGAGATTCATTCATGTATGATGATATAGCAATAGTTCATTTAATGGCTAAATAGTATTCCTTTGTGAGATATAACCAAATTTGTTTATCCATTCAAGATTTAGGTTGTTTCCAGTTTTTGCCCATTGCAAATAAAGTTGCTATAAACGTTAGCAAACCAGTCTTTGTTTTAAAATTTGCTTTCTTTTTTTTTTTGAATAAAAAGAAATGGAGTGGGATGGCTTGGAATGGAAAGGCTAGATTACATGGCATTTTAAAGAAACTATCAAACTGTTTCCACAGTGGTTATATAATTTTACATTTCCACTAACCATGTATGAGAGTTTGTGTAGAACTGTTAATATTTCTTTCTTAAATGTTTAGTAGAATTTACTGGTAAAGATTTCTGATCTTAAAGTTTTCTCAGTATTCACATGGGAAGATTTTTAACTACGTATCAAATTCTTTAATAGTTAAAGGACTATTCAATTAATATATTTCTTCTTGAATGAGCTTTGGTAGTGTGTGTTTTTCAAGGATTTGTCCTTTACATATAAGTTCATAGAGTTGTTGATGCTCTTATTACCCTTTTAATAACTGGGTCAGCTCTCTCATTTCTTATATTGGCAATTTGTGGCTTTTCTCTTCTTTTGAAGGTCAATCTGACTAAAGGTTTATCAATTTAATTGACCTTCTAAAAGAACCAGCTTTGATTTCATTGCTTTTTCCTGTTTTTAATTTTTGTTCTAAGCTTTAATTTTTGTCAGCTTATTTTAGATTTATTTTGTTTATTTTAATTTTTTGTTTCTTAAAGTGGAATCAGATTACTGAATTATTTCTTTTCTAATATAGGCAGTTAGTGCTAAAACTTTGCCCATAGTGCTACTTTATTTTTTTTTTTTATTTATTTATTTTTGTGTGTGTGTGTGTGTGTGTGTGTGTGTGTGTGTGTGTGTGTGTGTGTGTGTTTGTGTGTGTGGTATGCGGGCCTCTCACTGTTGTGGCCTCTCCCGTTGTGGAGCACAGACTCCGCACGCAAAGGCTCTGCGGCCATGGCTTATGGGCCCAGCCGCTCCACGGCATGTGGGATCTTCCCAGACCAGGGCACGAACCCATGTCCCCTGCATCGTCAGGTGGATTCTCAACCACTGCGCCACCAGGGAAGCCCCATAGTGCTACTTTAGTAGCATCATCTCATCACACTATTTTTGATATATTTTTTTTCTTTTCATTCAATTCAAAATGCTATTTAATTTCTTTTTAAAATGCCTTCTTTTACCAATGTATCATTTATAAGTGGTTTTTCTTGTTTGTTTGTTTTTAGTGTCCACATATTTAGGGATTTTTCAATGTTTTTCTCCACTGTCTTCCTGCTTAGTCTATTCTGTTTTCATTTACATTGTTTATAATGAGATATCTGCTGTCATCCTTATCTTTGCTGTTCTTTACATAACATGTATTTTTGTTTTCTGGTTGCTTGTAATATTTTCTTTTTTCAGTGGTTTGGGCAATTTTATTATGATGTACTTTTTTTTTTTTTAATGTTCCTTGTGCTTGGGGTTTGTTGAGTTTCTTAGGTCTGTCTGTTTGATTATTTTATTTGCTGGATTTTTGCAAATTGGAAAATTTTAGACATTATTTTTTCAAATATTTCTCTGTTCCTTTTCTCCCTTTTGGTATTGACAATTATATTTAGAGCACACTGCTTAAAGTTGTTCCACATTTCACTGATGTTCTTTTCTTTATTATTACTTTTTTAATTTAATTTTTTCTCTGTGTTTTAGTTTGGATAATTTCTATTGCTATGTACCCAAGTTCACTACCATTTATTGTGTTATGTCTAATCTGCCATTACTCTTATCAATTGTATTTTTCAATCCAGACATTACAGTTTTCATCTCTAGAAGTTTGATTTGTGTCTTTTTAAATCTTCCATCTTAATTTTTGAACATATGGAGTTCATAATGACTGTTTTAATGCCCTTGTCTGTTAAGTTTATTATCTGTGTCAGTTCTGAGTTGATTATGACTGATTGATTTGTCTCCTTATTATGGTTTGTAGTTTCCTACTTCTTTGTGTTCCCCGTAATATTTGATTGGAAACAACACATTGTAAATTTCAACTTCTTAGGTGATCAATATTTTTATATGCTGAATGTTTTTGTGTTCATATTAATATTCTTTAGCATTGTTCTGGGTCATAGTTAAGTTACGTGGAAACAGGTTGATCATTTTGGGTCTTGCTTTTAAGATTTGTTAGGTAGAACAAGAGCAGTGCTTAGTCTAAGGCTAATTGTTTCTCACTACTGAGGCAAAATGATCTGGAATACCATCAATGCTTTGGAAATCAAGTTTCCTTATCAGATGGTGGGAAAAGACTATTCCTAGCCTTGTGACTGTTGTGAACTGCTCCTCTAATCTTTTTAGATGATTGTTTCTTTGGCCTAAGGCACTATAGTTACACACATGCACTGATTAATACTTAGTTGAATACACAGGGGAATTCTCTGCAGTCACATTTCTATCTTCCTGCAGTGTTCTTTCTCTCTGACTCTCTGTCCAGCAAACTAGCCACCTTGATTTCCTCAGATCTCAACTCCATTTTCTCAATTCAGACAGTGCACTGGCTCCTTCTGTGTTCCTTTTTCCTGCTACTTAACATGGAAATTCTTTCAAAGCGCTAAGCTGGAGCAATCATAAGGCTCAATGAGGTTTTTTCATATCTCTCAGGGATCATTTTTCTGTTAGTGTTTTCAAAACAATTGTTTTATTTATTTTGTCCTTCTTCTTTTTTTTTTTTTTCCTGTGGTGTTTCAGGTGGGAAGTTAAATCCAGTATCTATCACTCCATCTTCTAAATGTAGTTTTGAATCTCTTTGTTTGCTCATTTGTTTGTTGCATTTGAAACCAGGACAAGTACAGCTGTATTATAGTTGTGGGTCATTCATATATGTTATAAATATTAGTATTTTCTAGAAACATTGCAACCATTAGATTGTTTTCTGTGTTTTGAAGTATGGGAAGTACTTATATTTTAATTTTCTAATGGCCAAATTTTATAAATTGATAAATAAATGTAAAGTTAGATGTGGATATTATTAGGAAACATTAAATTACCCACAGAATATAAATAGAGCTGGAATTTAAAAAAAATTAATTTTCTCTAATGTATTATAAACAAATCTAAACCTATTAAACATTTAGAAAAAATGGAAACTTTAATCAAATTTTGTGATTCTTTTAAATACTTAGAAATAGTGATATACAAATGTAAAAATAATTTACCAAGTATTCTATTTCTACCCAGAAATTTGATATTAGCAACTGATGAAATAATTTTCAAGAAAACAGAAAATATCTGATACGAACCGAGCTGTTAATATTAACCATTCTTGTTCTTTGATACAGGAAAACAATTAGATAGTCTTTGGAACTTAAGTTTAGAGACAGTGGTGGGGAATTTGTAAATAGTGAACATAACCACAAACAGCAAAATAGTCCTTATACCTAATAAGAATTTTTTTCATTAAACACAGATAATAACTGTAATTATAATATTTTAATATAAAGAAAATATATTAGGGAATATATATGACTAATCTTCAAAAAAATAATGGCCTTTTCCCCAAAAAAGGAAATTTGTAGCCATTTCATTTATTTTCACTCTATTTGCTCATTCTCAAAAACAAGTTTTCATCTGTATTTCTTTAACAATATTATTTTAGAAGAGCACAGATGATGTTTGGTGCTCTAACTTTTTCAAGCCAAGAAGTACTCTACTTAAAACTGGCTTCAGTTTTCTTTTCTGTTGTATATTTTTACTACATTTTCATGGTATGTTCTACTTAAAATACAAACACACAGATGGCAAGATACTGTTACCAGCCATAAGGTTGAAGTATGTTTGTGTGTGTTGGTGGAAAATATCTATAAAATGAAGTACTTGTAGACAATAAACAACATCCATTCCCTGTAGATATTTTATAATATAGCTACATATGGAGCACTTTAATGACCACAATAATATGCTTCTAAAATTAAGCTTGTTTACTTCAGTGAAAAATTATACAATCTTTGGAGACCAAATCCAAAATTTGCCTCCAATTTTTCAGCAAGTTGAAAGAAAAGATTTTGCTAAGTATAACCTAAGGAAATGAAAAGAAAAATGGAAAAGGTTTAAAATTGAAGTTATTAGACATAATCTGACATATATTTAAACTGTTTGGTGTTGTTCATGCCTTTATGTAAATAAAGTGACTTTTAGGCAGACACATATTTTAAAAGGAATCCATTATCTTTAACGTGATAACAATGAAACATTTAAAAAAATCCACTGGCTTATTATGCTAACTTCTTTCCAATTCAACATTAATTATTGCCATACAAACAGAGGGAATTCTAATGGAGAAGCTATGTTTGTTCCTAAAATATAAATTAATTAATTTCAGCATTTTTTTTGCAAGATTGCAAACATCTGGATTGTTTCAAAATGATTTAACTTAAAGAAGAAAGAAGAGAGACAACCATACCATATAAAAGACATGGTTAACTTTCAGAGAAATCATCAGTTATAAAATTTGGTCTCCAGATTTACGGTATTGGTAAGTGTTATATGCAGAAATAATTGATTCAATAGCTGAGACAGAAACTAAACAGAAAAGTAGTGGAAAATATCAGATTCATTTATTATTGGGGTAACAATGAAACATGAAGAAAAATCAAAGCAATCAGTTATATTTGCTAAAAATGTTGCTATTATCAGTTTGCATTTAAACCTCTTATTGCTTGATGTGAGACCCATTAAAATTTTAATAGTGAACTTTTAATTTTTAATCCAAATATTTCTTTTTTTCTCAACAACAAAAAACTTTAAACGAGTCATTGAGATTTTAAACATGATTTCAATTTCTTTGATTTTATCATTTATACCTCTATGTTTAATGGTCAATTTCATCATAGAAATAGAAAATTATGTACCTCTTTAACTTTTTTCCTTGTTTATCTACTTTATCTCAGATTTTAGCTACATACAATACTTTGTATTTTAGCTTGTTTCCAGTAACAGAGAATAGTCAATATATAAATAACTAGATGTATTTTAGAACAAAAAATAAATACCTTGTTATTTTGATGGAGTCATTGGATAATTGCCTAATTGTGTCTGGAGGTAATCATTATATTTATTCAAGTGCATTTTCTCCTTCTTTCCTTCAAGTTTTTTTATAGATTATATTAATCTTTAGAACTTGGAAAATGTATATATTAAACCTACTAATTGCTATTTCCCCACAGATTTCTTTTTCTTAAACTCAATAATTGCCTCTGTGGAAATTAGTTTGCAATTTGAATGATATATTGCTGTTGAATTACAATTCAATGATAAATGTTAATTGGTAACAAAAATCAAAACCAAAAGTCATCACTTTGTTTGTGCTTAGTTTGATTTACCTGTGACCTCTCAGAATCTGACAAGTAGATGGGACATATCATCTTTCTACTGCATTTTTTTTTTTTTTTTTTTTTGTCTTATATTACTCCTCAGGTTCACCAACACAATCAAACCCTGGAAACAGTTGAAGGGCTCAAAATGTATTAATAGCCTTCCAAGTAAGTGAAATAGAAAGGCTTGAATATGAAATGATATGAAGGACACTGAGGAATTTCCCCCGCAGCTCCTCAAATTCTACCTTTAGGCATTCATCGCTTTAGGTAAATCATTGCTTCTTCTCACCTCTCCTCACCAGAACTTTCCCAGGACTCCACTCAAAATAATTGATTTCACTTTAGAATGAATTCATTTATCATACCATTTTCTTTGTAATATAGGAAACCAAGAGAGCATAGCAAGTTCAGATTCTTAAGTGGGAGAAAAAAGAATGCTGATAGCTGGAAAGAATAGGCTAAATTTGCTTTTTCATAATTTTGTGAAACTTTCTTAATATGACTTCAGTTTGGATTAGAATCATTTCCCACCCTGATGCTGTAAATCTGAGATTAACTTGTGGACACAATGGAGCTCTAAAGAAAGGCAGATATCCTGTGCAAGAGGGGAGGGAATCTCCTTCTCTGGAGCTAGCGAACAGTCCTCACTTCTTTCTACCTTCTATAATTCTGAACCAAAAAGGAAAAACAGGCTGCATAAATTAATATGTTTATGTAACTTGTAGCATGTAAAATAACCTCAAATTAAACATCTTTCCTCATAATTTCATGAGTTTTCTCCTTTAAATAAACCTGTGCATCATTATTTCTATCATCATGATCATCCTCATTATTATTAATGAATTTTGCATCCATTTTGGGGACTAAACTCAGTGATGCATCAGCCTCTGTACTGATCCATGGAGGCAGGTGGCCTCTCTGACAATGACTGTAACCCTCATAATACTCCCAGTCAATTGTGCAGGAAGTCATTCCCTCCCAATTTCTGCAATGAGCAACTTATTCCCTAACGTGTGAGATTTGATTACATTTTCTCAGCATGCATTCAGACAAATGTTATTATTGGTCATAAAATTATCCAGCCCAGTGACCTATGGTGACAGTGAATTTCACAAGGTGACTGCCTGCTGAGTGAAGCATCTCCTTTTACTTGTTCTAAATATTTTATATTATGGAGCTTGAAAATAAAGGAAGAAACTTCAGATGTTTAAGTACAGTGACTCTAGCATAGTAGGGTGGTGATATTTTAATGTCTACATCTTTCATTTGCCTTCATTGAGTAGAGTTGTCAAAATTAGCAAATAAAAATACAAAATTCCCAGTTAAATTTGAATTTATGATAAAAAATGACTTTAGTAAATGTATGTTCCATGCAATATTTGGGACATATTTATTCTAAAATACGAAATGTGTAGTTTATCTGAAATTCAAACTTAACACCTTCACTTAAGGTGTTCTGCATTTTATTGGGTGTTTCATCTTAACCTTTGCTTCACCAGATACCATTTGTATTTACTATAGGTTGTCTTTATATAAATCACTGATTCAATTAACTGTTTAAGGTGTTATATACAAAGAAATGTTATAACTTGTAATTTCCCTTTGAATCACTCAGAAATTAGATAAGGTGGAATGCTTGCTAGAAATATTTTAAGTTCAAAACCCAAATCTATTTGTTAAAAAAAATAGAGAATGGGCAAGAGAAAGTCAAATTATAGATTCTTTCAGGCAGTCAGTGAAATAATAGCTCTGAATAAAAATGTCCACTTCCTTTTTCTCCCTTCTTGGAACTATTCTCATGCATGGCTTTGTATGTAAAATTCATAAATGCTTGAATCACTGAATTCAGATTTAACTGTTGCCTGAATGAAATTGTCACCACAGGGAAATCTATGTAGCACTGGAAAGGTCATGAGAGCACCTACCCAGATGTTAGCACATTGTGATTCTTTGTGCTGCAACCTTGGTTAGTAGAGATTATCTGTGGAGAAAAACACTAATATTTACTCTCAGAGGAAGTTGCTGAACAAGACAGCTCACTTGGCGGGTACTCTGTTAGCAGTGGATAAACCAGTGTGCAAATATTTATTATCTCAACAGAAAAAGATGGGAATTTTCTACTTGAGCAAAATTCTGTAAGGAGGGCATTTGGAGTAATAGAATTCCATGCATACCTATGTGGGAGAAAATGTATTTCAATAACTGATCATAAACCTTTGGTAAAAAGCTAGAGATCTTTCTATAGTGACTGTCAAGCTGTAACAATTGCTTATGGCATTGTTAGCATAAAGTAAGAAAGTCACTGTAGAACCTCTTTGGAACATGGCAAAGCAGATTCTCAAAATTCTCTAGAGAAATCCGGATGCCTCAGTGTAATTTTTGTCTGGTTTGTTCCCTATATCAACTTTAGCTATAAGTAAATAAAACAATAATTACTCTGAGCAGAAGATGTCAAGTACTTCATAAACATATAACATTGTAATTCCTAGTCCTGACTCAAAGTTAGATACAAGGGAAGACACAATTGGGTCTTTGATCACACCTTTTGTGTGAGACTCAAGAATCTTATTTAGCTTTGAATCTATAGAATTCTATTTTAGAACAAAAAAGTTATAAAAATGAACAATGTGTCATGCATAGGGGTGGATGTTACAGCAAAGAGGTGAAAAGCAGACCAACACCACTGCTGTCCGTGTAGCTGATGTTATGAAGAAGCCCATGAGCATATGATGCTCTATAGACGGTTTGCGGAAGATTTTCAATAATTGTACTTCTTTTTGGTAGGAGGTCACAATCTAAAACCAGAGAGTGGAGAATTGGACACTCAAAAGAAGGCCTTAGAAATAGATAACTAAATACCTCAAAAGTTTCAGCAAAAATGAGGAAGGCAAAAAATCTTCTTTGGTGTATTTTCTCCTTTTTTTAGGAAATATAATCAATGATGATGGTTACTCTTTGTTAAGGGCATACTGCAGGCTTTGTGTACATTATCTTTTTATCCATATCATTGTTAGGGATAATGAAGGTAGAGATGAAGTAGTGGATTGTTATTTCTAATTTACAAATGGGTTCCTTGTTTGAGTTCACACATTAAGTTACAGGATCAAGAGCAAAAGTAAGACTGAAGTAAAAAAAAAAAAAAAAGGAATCAAACTAAGTAAAAAGACACATTCTTTCTTCTATACCTTGTAACCAGTGGGTCTGGACAAGGGACAGTTTAGCCCCTGAAAGCAGATTTGACAGTCTGGAGATATTTTTGGTTGCCACAACTGTAGGGAGGGAAGAGGAAGAATGTTAGGCATCTAGTGGGTAGGGGCCAGGATGATGCTAAACATCCTACAGTGTGCAGGAAAGTCCCCAAAACAAACAGCATCTGACCCAGATGCCAAGGTTGGGCAACGCTGGTTTAAAAGGAGCCTGCTATTAAGCTGCTTTGATATCTGTGTCAGTTTGATCATTTAAAAAAGAGAATTCTCTGTTATACTCCACAATTACTTAGGTAATGGACCACAGAGACCAAGAACTCAAATATTCCTGCTATTCTACCTACTAGATGTGTGAATTTGGGTAAATATTCCTAAATTGCAGGTTTGGTGCTATTGTGATTCAACCATTTTTATGACCCAGTTGCTTTCACCAAGGAAATGGGTGAATTATAACAAATAAAATTGTTACAATTCTAATAGCTGTCATAATCAGGTCATACACACACACACACACACACACACACACACACACACACACACACACACACCTCATTATTTTCCCAAACTTTTAGGCTCCAGTACTATTCTAGTCACCTAGCTCAAAACCATATATATATTCATCCTGTCCCTCAGGCATGAACCTTATTGTCACCAGTCTTGTTTTAGAGACTTACTTGTGTGTTTTTCAAAAGGATGTCTTTTAGTTCAGTCTGGTCTATGCACACAAACTCTTGATTATGTCATTCCCTGGTTTAACAAACAAAAAAAGACACAAACGAAAAACAATTTTTCTCTGAATTACTTTTATCTTTAGTGACACAAAACAACACAACAGTGGACAAAACAGTTCAGAGCTCTGTTTCATGAAGTTCTCAGGGATCCACACTACTTCCAATTCACTATTTTGTTCTTATAGTATAGCTTTTGTCTCATGGAAAAAGATGGATAGTCCAGATCCAGATTTCTGATCCATGTACAGGCAACAAGGAAGAGGAAAGGACAAAGAAAGACATAGCTCTTTCTTTGAGAACACATCTTGGAATTTGCACACAAAACCTCTGCCTTTCTATCATTGGAAGTAATGCAGTCATATGGCATCCAGCTACAAGGGAGGCTAGGAAATGTAGTTTTTATTTTGGGTAGCCACACAGCAGGGGCTCAGTTGTTAAAGGAAGAAGAGGAACATGAATAAGGAAAGGTAGCCATCAGTATCTTGTACACAAACAAAAAAGTAATTCTCCTTTGACAAGACAGTGTCAAATTATCAACATGACTATGGAGGCTTCTAAAATAAGCCTTACCTTAGCTTTTCAGCCTCCTTCTCCACAATTTATAGGTTTTACCACTGCCAAACCTTCTTTAAATGCACCATTATCACTATAGTTCCATCTTTTCAGCCTTTCAATTTTGTTACTTCTTGTTTTCCAAAGTCAGGCTATCCATATTTAGAAGCTGAGCTTAGATTTTTTACCATTACCCTCTATGTCTTCCTGTTAGTCCCTTATGGAAGGATCTCTTCTCCTCTGTGTTCCTCTAGCTCTTGGTGTTCCTATCATGGTTCTTCCATCATTTGTCAGAGCATTTTCTACTCTCTTATCTCTTCTACTCACCTGCAAACTCTAAGATAGGTTAGTCCTGTTCAGTGTTTTCATGCTCCAATAGTCCTTTCTGAAAACACTATTTACATTAAATATGACTGAACTCCAAAACCTGGCAAAAAAAGTCTTTACTAAGTTTTGACTATGGTGAAAAGAAGTTGAATACTTTGGAACAAAATAGCACTAAACCTTATCTGGCATTCCCTGGTTAATATCTGGTTGATATTAATCAACCTAATATCTCTTTCTCCTTTGCTTTCCTTCAGTTTGATCACATTCCAAAAAACTTTTTCTATGTCATCGTCACAGTTTTAATTTTGCTCTCCCTGAACAGCTTTGTAAAAACCATATATTTTAAGAACTTTTCCTGCTCAATCAGTAAAGGTAAACATTTTCTTCAAATTTGAATTCTAAACTCAATTTCTGACTTCAAAGAAAGTTTAGCTTAACTAATGTTGTGACAGTCAAACCTCGATTAGGAACAGCCTCAGTTCAGGCTGCTGTAACAAAATGTAATAGACTCAGTGGAGTAAACAAGTATTTATTTATTTATTTATTTACACTATAGGTTGCTTTTACTTTTTAAAAACAAAAATTAGGTTAATTTTTTTTATTGTAGTATAGTTGACTTACAATGTTGTAGTAGTTTCTTCTGTACACCAAAGTGAGTCAGGTATACATACACATATATCTACTCTTTTTTAGATTCTATTCCCATATAGACCATTACAGAGTATTGAATAGAGTTCCTTGTGCTATTCAGTAGGTTTTTATTAGTTATCTATTCTACATATAATAGTGTGTATGTGTCAACACCAGTCTTCAATTTAGCACCCCTATGTTTCCTTCTACATGCTTGTTTTCTACATTTGTGACTCAATTTCTGTTCTCTAAAGAGTTTCATTTGTACCCTTTGCACTTATTTCTCACAGTTCTGGAGGCTCAGAAGTACAACATCAAGGTGCCAGCAATTCTTTGCCAGGGAGGGCTCTCTTCCTGATTTGCAGATGTCTGCCTCCTGGCAATATTGTTCAGTGGCCTAGAAAGAGTTCTCAGGTCTTTTCTTTTTTTTACAAGGGAATTAATTTTATCACAATGGTCTCATTCTCATGACCTAATCTAAATGTAATTGGCTTCCAAAGGCCCCAAGTCCAAATACCATCGTACTGGGGATTAAGACTTCATTTTATGAATTGGGCAGGTGGGAGGCAGTTCATAGCAGAAATATATCAGTTAGAATTGAAGGCTACCTCATGTGCCATAAAAATTGGGATTTGAAAGTCAGGGGTTCAGACCAAGAAGTTTTGGGGTAGAAAGACAAATAGATCAAAAGACATAATATCTTGATTCATGGGATATGAAAAGAGAATGAACCCAAAGAAACTTGTTCTTAGGTCATGCCTAAAATTTTTAAACAGACAGAGGTTTTATTAATATATGATAGAAAGTTTATAAAATGTGTAATTTGTATGGTGGTTTGTTATTATAAATTTACATGTTTTTTTAGAGCAGTGCTTGTTTTCAAACTTGTTGTCACTCTTGCACCCTAAGGAGAAGTTTTCATTATTTTTTTCCTAATAATTCTCACCATCAGGAAAGTTTAATATCACAGATATACTATATATCTTTTCATGTACTGTAACCCTTTGGAGGGCCACAGATTATTACAATATCTTTCTTCTCCCAAGAACCACTTTCCTCTCCTAGGTGGCAATATCACTTCACTAAAGAATGCTTGTTGTCAAATGAAATAATCAAATTAAGTAACTCATAAATTTAACACTGTTTAAATTTAAACATCTTAACCTGTCATAGAAAAACTTTCAATTTCTTCCTCCAAGCTGTTGCCTATAAGGTAATATTTAGGTGACATTAAGTTTGAAATTTTAAAACTGGAAGGAATCAAGTTGGTATAACTTTGAAATGATATTCAGGGTGCCCCTTCCATACCACTCTCACCTTTGGTGACACTATTCTAGTGAGACTTACCTCCTGGATCTCCCTAGGTCCTAATGAGCCAGCTGCTTTTTAATCTAGGGCAGTTTCTCTCTCTTCATTCTTCATGTCATTGACTTTAGGCAGAAACTGCGTTAGTTTTTCGATGGAATGTCCCACATTCTGCATTTGTGACTATGGTACTTTGTGGTATATTTACCTCATTTCTCTATCTTCCAAATTTAATAAAATGAAAAATTAAATCCAGAGGCTTGGTGTTGCTTCAGGTTTAACTTGCTTTTTTTCAGCTAGAACAACCTAAGCTGTGTGCTACATGTTGCCTCACATCAGAACATACATAGTATCTGATTATCTCACTTTTAGACATAATTAATCAGAGGATGTACTGATTGAGAATGAAGAGATAATACTGTCATTGTTTGCAGATGAGTGTCTATGTAAAAAAACCAAAAGCATCAACAACATCTCTCGGAACAAAGAAATGCTTAGAGTAGGACACAAGGTTAATGTTACAAAAGTCAATCACTTTCCTATAAACCAGCAATGAACAAGTACCATAATGCCATTTACATTAGCTAATGTAACCCCCCCAAAAGAAATACTTAGGTATAAATCTAACATAATATGTACAAAATCTACAAAAGGAAAACTACAAAACTCTGATGAAAGAAAGCAAAGAAGAACTAAATAATTGGAGAGATATTTCATGTTCATGGATAGGAAGACTGAATAATGTCAAGATGTCTCTCCTCTTTATCTATAGATTCAGTGCAATCTCAGTCAAAATCCCTGTAAGTTATTTTGTGTTTAATGAGAAATAGATCAATGGAACATAATAAAGAGCCCAGAAATACACCCACATGAACATAGTCAACTGATCTCTGACAAAGGAGCAAAGGAAATACGATGGAAGAAGGATAGTATCTTCAAAAAATGGTGCTGGAGCATCTGGACATCCACATGCAATCAAATGAATCTAGATACATTCCTTATACCTTTCACAAAACCTAATTCAAAATGGATCACAAATCTAAATGTAAAATGAAAAACTATAAAACTCCTAGAAGGTTAACATGAGAGAAAATCTAGATGGCCTTGGATTTAATGATGACTTTTTAGGTACAACACCAAAGACATAATCCATGAAAGAAAGAATTGATAAGCTAGACCTCATTAAAATTAAAAGTTTATGTGCTGTAAAAGACACTGGCAAGAGAATAAAAATATGTCACAATTTTAGAGAAAATATTTATAAATATATATCTGATAAATAACTGATATACAATATATACATAAGAACTCTTAAAACTCAAAAATAAAAAAGTAAACAAGCAATTAAAAATTGGCTAAAGACCTTAACAAACATCTCAACAAACAATATATATAGATGACAAACATATGAAATGATGCTCCACATCATTTGTCATCAGAAATGCAAATTAAAACAGCAATGAGATACTGTTATATACCTATTAGAATGAGAAGATCTGGAACACTGATGACACTTAAATGATGGTGAGGACATAGAATAACAGAAACTCTCATTCACTGATGGCAAGAACGCAAAGTGGTACAGCCACTTTGGAAGACAATTTGTCAGTTCTTATAAAACTAAATATATTCTTACCATATGATACGACAGTTATGCTTCTTGATATTGCCCAAAAGAGTTGAAAATTTATGTTCACACAAAACCTGCACATGGAGGATTATAGCAGCTTTACTCATAATTGCCAGAACTTGGAAGCAACCAAAATGTCCTTCAGTAGGTGAATGAATAAATAAACTATGGTTCATCCTGACAATAGAATATTATTTAACATCATAAAGAAATGAACTAACAAGCCATGAAGACATAGAGGAAACTTAAATACATATTACTAAGAGAAAAGACACTAATCTCAAAAGCCTATGCACTGTATGACTCCAATTATGACATTCTGTGAAAGGCAAAATTATGAAGACTGTAGAAAGAATAGCGGTTGCTACGGATTGGGGGAAGGGTAAAAAACAGATGTTTAGGGCAGTGAAACTACTATGATAATATAATGGCATATACTTGTCATTATACATTGGGTCAAACTCATAGTATATACAACATAAAGAGTGAACCCCAGGGCTTCCCCTCGTGGCGCAGTGGTTGCGAGTCCGCCTGCCGATGCAGGGGACACGGGTTCGTGCTCCGGTCTGGGAAGATGCCACGTGCCGCGGAGCGGCTGGACCCGTGAGCCATGGCCGCTGAGCCTGCGTGTCTGGAGCCTGCGCTCCGCAACGGGAGAGGCCACAACAGTGAGAGGCCCGCGTACCGCAAAAAAAAAAAAAAAAAAGGGAATCCTGATGTAAACTATGGACTTTTAGTGATGATGTATCACTGTAGGTTCATCAGTAATAAATAATAAATATACCACTCTGGTGTGGGATGTTAATAAGGGCAGTTATGCATGTGTGGGAACAGAGGGGATATGGGAAATCCCTGTATCTTCTACTCAATCATGGTATAAATCTGAAAGTTTTCTGAAAAGTAAAATCTATTAAAAATTTGCCAGTGAGTCACTAGGGGTAATAATAGGTGGTGCTACTCCCACTTGTACCCCCTGATTCCTGGTCCCATGAGCCTTGGCTGTAGGAGAAACAACGCCATATATTGGACACTGACTCAGAGCACATACAGGCATCTGGAGACCCTTGCCCTCATCCTGCAAAGTAGTGCCACCTAGCTGTCAGTCTAACTGAGTCTCCAAGAGCCATTCTGTAATTCTATCAAGCCAGCTGCCTCATGATGGGGAACATGATATGGTCACCAGCAAAACCCGTTAACAATTTCCAGGGAGTAAAAATAGATTCTGGGTAATAAAGTCCAACCTTTTTTTCCTTTGTGCTTAGTCTAGTCTCACTTGCTTATAGGGTACCACGTGAAGAGGCTTTTCACCTCGCACTTCAGACCTGAGTTCCTAGTGTGGAATGGCTGCACCTACAATGCAATTCATGACTGTGTGCAGAAGAGCCAGCAGTGTGCCATACTCAATTCAAGATGGCGGTGGTGGGCCTTGTGCAGAGATGCTGCACCGGAACTGTGATCTGGAGCGTTAGCAATGTGGCTGTGCCTGCTTCTGGCCCATGAGAGCTCCAGCCCTCCCTGCTGAGGAGAACCCTACAAAGCAGCCCCGCCCAAGGCCTGTGAAAGAGAGCAGCTGCTAAAGAGAGGCCTGTGAAAGGAGCTTGAGCTCCTCTGCCTCTCCATTTTTGATCCAAGAATAAAGTTTTCCTTTGTTTCTGAACCGACCTTGGTCTCCTTCTATTTGTGCAGGAGGACTCCTGCTGAGGACTGACTCTGGAGGGTAAGTAACAATAAGACCAGTGAATTCTATGAGCATGGGCCGATTGCCATGTTAATTCACTATGAAGTGAATTACTTGGTCAGAAGAAATGCTGTGTGGAATACCATGCTGATGGATAAGGCATTCTTTAAGTCCACAGTGATAGTTTGTGCAGAAGCAGTGCAGGTAGGGGAGGAAAATTCATAGCCATAGTAACTGTCTATTCCAGTTAGAATAAACTGTTACCAAACCAAACTTGGGTCTGCTTGCCCACATGCAGTAAAGCCAACATACCGCCACCAAGTTGTCGTGAAAGAAAGTACAGCTTTTATTGTAAGGTGCCAGACAAGGAGTCTGGGGCAGCTAATGCTCAAAAAACCCAAACTTCTGATGGGTTTCAGAGAAAAGTTTTTATTGGCAAAGCTGGGCGGAGGGGTGGGTTTCAGGGTGTGTAACCCTTCTCCGATTGGTTGATTGGAGAGGTAACTGGGTGATGTTTCAGGAATCTCAGTCGTCAGCCTTCTGGTTCCATCCAGCCTGGGGTCCACGTGCTTGTGCTCAGCCTGAAGATACTATCCTCCACCTGGGTAGGGGCCTTTGTTCCTGTAAAAGAACTCAGAGATAAGTTTCAAATTGTTATATACATCCGCTGAAGAGAAACCAGGACCAGGCCCCACTGCTGCACTCATTTTTTTCTGCATTTCCTCATGCTTCTAATTACTAACTGAATCTGCCCTTTGAAACTCAGAAAAGATCTAGGAGGCTAAAACCTTTTTCCTACAAACAAGAAATAGGGGACACATGAAAGGCCTTTTTATTTGGGAGAGCCCCACAGGGTCCTGCATGGCTTCAAGATTACTGCTCTCTCCATGATGGAAGCAGTCCAGTGTAATCTACTGGTCACCAAGTTGCTGGCTAATCACCCAGGTAAGTAGTGCCCTATCAGAGACTCAGTGCTGAGCTCTAATGTTGGCAGATTAGGCACTCAGTGGTAGCTGTAGTTACATCAGCCTTGGGGAGTGGAAGTCATGTTGCTGAATCCATGCATAACCTCCATCCCTGCCATTATGGCCACTTTGTTCATAGGACTATTTGGTGATGATGAGGGTCACTGGGGAAGGATGCTGACTGGTATCTACACAATGGGTCATCTTTCCACCTTATTATTCAAGTCATTCAAGTCTTTTCTTTCTCTATCAGTTGATTGTAGGGAACTCCCTATGAGGCCATAGGCACAGGCTAGGAGAGAGAAAGCAGTTTAGCAGGAGTGGGGACCATGGGCATTTGGGCCACTTCATGTAATTTACTTGTGCCTTTAGGGACTGCTTGGGCCAGATTTCATTTATACCTCTTTATGTGATGATTGACTGCTACTATGTACACCCAACTTTATGGCTTGGTGAGTCATATAACACCTAGTTCCTTATGGGTAGCTCACTTCATATGGTAACTTGTTGGCTCATGGGTAAATATTCCACTAAGGCCCAGTGGTAAGCCAAGAGCTATTTCTCAAAAAGAAAGTAGTTATCTGCAGAAAAAATGACAGGACTCTTTTCCAAAATTTTAAGGACCTCCGCTATGATTCACCTGAAGGGTACTGACAGAGGCTCCAAATCTGCCATTGACACTTTAAGCACCATTGTATCTGCTGAATCTTATGGCTCAAGTATCAGGGCAGTTTTCACAATAGCCTGGAACTGTTTAAGAGCTCTCTCTTCTTCTGGACCTCACTCAAAGCTAGCATCTATTTTGGGTGATTTGTTAAATGAGCAAAAATTACACAACCAAACAAGGAGTATGCTGCCTCCAAAATCCAAGGAGGTCTCCATTAGGGCACATAATAGCATTCCAGTCACTTATGCAGTACTTGAGCTATGAATTTGAGTCACCAGTGATTTTAGGAGCAACCAGCCAATCTATTATATTCATTATTTTGCCAAAAACGTTTGAGCGCATCATATACATGGTCACCCAGATCCTTCCTTCTTATAAATGTTAGATTAGTAGTACACAGTGATGATATTTTGTCACACTCTATTACCAGATCACACTATGGACTATCAGTGCTCTCTTTACAACTGAAAATAAAGTCATTAGCATATTTAAATTTTATTAGGTTAGAGAGCCAATTCCAGAAACCCTAGAACCAATTCAGAAAAATCAGCCTTAACATTGTCCTTCTAGAACCACTCCCAGTACCGAAATCTGTATTAGTCATGGTTTTCTATACAAATAGATTTATTTATTTATTTATTATAAGAAATTGGTTCCCACAGTTATAGAGGTTGATGAGTCCTAATATTTGCAGTTCGCAAACTGGAGAGCCAGGTGAACCAATGATGTAGTCTCAGTATAAGTGCTGGAAGTCTTGAGACCCTGGAAGAGCTGATGTTTCAGTTAGAGTACAAAGGCAGGAAGAAAAACTGATGTCCCAGCTCCAAGGTGGTCAAGCAGGAGGAGTTCCTTTTACTCATGGGAGGTTCAGCTTTTTTGTTCTATTCATACTTTCAATTGTTTAATTGAGGCTCATCCACATTAGTGAGGGTAATCTACCTTATTCAGTCTAAATCTACTGATGTATATGTATAGCCAATTCACTTTGTTATACAGCAGAAACTAACACACCATTGTAAAGCAATTATACTCCAATAAAGATGTTAAAAATAATCAAATGTTAATCTCATCTGGAAACATCCTCATAGACACACCCAGAATAATGGTCAAGCAAATGTTTGAGCACTCTGTGATCTAGTCAAATTGACACATAAAATTGCCTCTCATACTCCTAGCCTAAAATTCTCTACTATAAACCTTTTATTTATTGGTTGTAACTATTCATACTCATTGACTGTGTTAATTATTTCTTTAAAGTTTGCAAAATAGATACTCGTTTACTTCAACATTCCTTCTTTAAAGAGAATTTTCCTTTATCAACTAGAGCTATTAGATAACTCTGAAATGCAGTTCACTCAGAAAAGATAAGATAGATGTTTTTATTCTTTCTATTTGGTGTCTTAGCATAAGGAGTTTGTTCCCAAGTTATGTTCAGTTGTTGTTGCCTTTTTTGTTTCCTTTCTGTAGTTTTTTAAAAGCATATACATAAACTCCTGGGTTTTATTAATCATTGTTTCCATCACTTGTAATCATCAGTTTTTAATGCTTAAATTGTTTCATCATTGGCTACAGTGAGCCCTTCATGTTGACTTCTGTATTTTTTTGTATAACCAATTGGTTTTTGAATGTTTTCCATGCTTTCTTGAGCAACAATATTTAGAAGTCTCGTATTCTTCCAGCCCTAGAACGAAAATCGGCCACTCCTCAAGGAGTTCTGGTTCCCTGGTATTTAGAGACAATAATCTGGGTGTTGATGATGTTTATTACTATAAGGTAGTCATTGCTTTCAAGTCTTTTTAATGCATATTTTTAAAAGGAAATAAATAAGTTCATAGTGGTATTTATGGATTGGCCAAAAAGTTCATTCAGGTTCCTCTATAAGGTGTTACAGAAAAAACCCAAACAGACTTTTTGGCCAACCCAAATACTATTCAAGTTCAGTATGATTATATTATAAGTATGTGTAAGAACAAATAGTTGCAAAATATCTTAAAATTAATTCAATAGTCATAGTTTAGTAGTAATATAGGTGTTGATATTTAAGACTATTTCATATATGGTAGGATAATCCATCATTTCAAGCTGAACTCAATGTTATTTCCTCCTACAAAAGTACCCCATGGTCCTTGAAGCTGGTTTTAGCAAATTGCACCCAAAAGCTATGGAGTCAGGCCACTTGGGTAAACTTCTAAGTATGCTACGAATTAGAGACACAGTCTTGGACAAACAACTCAAATATCAGAGTCCCAGTTTCTTCATATGGAAAACTATAAAGAATAATAATATCTATCCACCTTACTTAATTGAGGTAAGGACTAAATGAGATAGTATAAGTAAAATATTGGAGCAGAGCCTGACAAATAATAAGCATTGGGTAAAGGTTAGTAATTCTTAAATATGAAACATTCTAAACTGAATTATATTCTAAAATTATTTAGGGCATTAAAATAATTTTTAGTATACTTTAAGCTTCTGGATGGCAAAGTCTACATTTAAATCATCAATATATTCTTGCCTATAATCCCAAAATAAGTTGTCTGAGTTCCTTTGCAGGATACCTTGCACAAAGTGCATGCTCAGTAGTACATGAATGGGATTTTGTGTGTCTGTGAATACATATGTATGTTTATGTGGGAAACAAAACACAAGAGACAGAAAGACAGAGTTGGGGGGAGAAAAGGAGGGGAGAATAGAAGGGAAAAGATGGAGGAAGAAAGGGAGAGAGGGAGAGAAAGATCAAGTTTGAAGTTTGCTTGCCCCTTTCCTTAGAAGTTCACTAGAGTGCTATCCAATATTTGCATGGAGATTAATCCACATAAAAATGCAGAATTTCAAAGCCATTTTTTTGTAATGTTTCTTGAAGTAGATTGGTAGAGTGTCTAGCTTACCTGCTGTGCAAAGAAGGGCAAATTCTCAGACATCTATCACAGCTGACCTTGAGGAACAAAACTCACTAATGATAGCTCATGCAGACTGGTGGTCATCAAGACAGCTCATCAAGACATTCTCTTGATTCTGAAATTGACATTTATAAATTTTATGGAGATTTTTATGCTATTACCACATGTCTCTGAGCCTCCAAATATACACATTTTTTCTGTAATAGTAACTTATGGTGTATATCTTTCTGCAACTTTAATTTGCCAAAAAAAAAAGCTGTGAGATTAAATTTTGTTGATACACGTATCATTAGTCATTCATTTCCATTTTCCATATTGCTTTTCATTGTATAAATATGTCACAATTTGTCAATCTATTTATATTCTGTTTGTAGACATTTAGGGTATTACCACATTTTGATATTAAATGCAATGCTCCAAAGACCATTCTTATATAAGTTTCTTTGTGTACAAGAGTTTCTCTAGTATTTATACCTAATAATTGCTGAGCCCTAAAGTACATAAATTTTAACCTTTACTAGCTATTTCTAGATTACTTTCCACGGTTGTTTTTAAACCAATTTACAACTACAAACCAACAGTGCATAATGTTTTCTATCATTCTTCAGATTTATTAACAACATATTGTCATAATTAAAAAAATCTACCAATCTGATGAATATGAAATAGTATATTTATTGTGGTTAACTTGAATTTCCACAATTACTATAAGACTGAACTTTTTGTACATTTTCATTACTATATCATGTACTTATTTATTTTTATTATTAGAATGTCTATCTTATTTAAATTATTTATGGGAGTTCTTCATAAATTCAGATACCAATCTTTTATTTTATGCATTGTGAATATCTGTTTCTGATCTTTTTTTTCTTTTTTTGTATGATTTTATTACTAAGAAGTTTTAATTTCAAAGCAATCAAGTTTATCAATCTTTTAAATTGTTTGTACATTTTATATCTTGTTTAAGAATTTCTTTATCTCCTGAGGTTATCAAGATATTCTCCTGTTATTTGTACAAAAGTTTTAAAGCTTAGTTTCACATTTAGGTCTTATAGTCCACATGGAATTTATTTTTGCCTATGGCTTGAAACAAGATTCCAAAGTTATTTAGTTCACATGGATAACTAAGATAATTGACTAGTGCATTATTTTCCCACTGATCTGTAACACTAAGTCTTTGATTTGTCATGTGTCCCAATGGGCAAACACAAAAACGATCATTGTCAAATCAGACTTACTTAAATCATAGATCTGACCCAGGATCAAGCTTTACAAATAATTCTAAAAACACCAATAATTCAGTAACTCAAGTGAAACAAGCAACTGATATGTAAATGGTTCTTGTGACCATGATTATTGTATGAGGTCTCTCAAAGAGGTTGGCAGTTATGTCACTTACAAAGATGAGCTGTATCAGTCATGGAACAGCTCCATTTTATACTCAAAAAGTTACACTTCCTTGCAATCCAAGACCTCCAAATCCGTAGATTCCAAATTGATTGCCCACAAGTCACCCAGACAGATTAAGAAATAACATTTCCTCCCTCATGAGCTAATATCTTTCCTGTGTTTGCCAGAAGATTGTTTATTAAACAGTTTATGAGGAAATTTCATCAGATCACTTTCCTTCTTTCCTTTCTGGGAGCATCGGCCTCATGAGTTTGACGATGAACCTCAGCCCTTTTCTTTCTACCCTTTTCTAACCTGCTGTTAACTCTTTTCTTTCTACCAGGCCTAAGTGAATGGGGTTTCTGTGGCTCTATTATCTTCTGCCAATCTGTCAATTCCTGTACCAAAATTACATTGAATTAATAAGGACACAAGAAAGTGTATGTTTCCTAATTTATTCTTGATGCATAGTTATTAAATTTATTTTTGTATATTGTTATTATATCCATTGATTGACCTCTCATTAATTTCTTAATTTCTCTATTTTCTTTGATTGTTTCATGAAGACAATCTTTATTTATGGACAATGATATCTTCCATCCTTCCATCCTTTCCAAATATTTTACATTTTATATATTTTCCTTATTTTGTTGAGTTATCTAGGATTTATAGTGCATTGTTGAATAAAGCTCTTCTTCTTTACTGTAAAGACAACTCTTACATTGTTTTACTCTAAGGAATGTATGCATTTGTTTGTTAATTCCTTCTGTCAGATTAAGAAGGTTCTTTTTACTCATAATTTGTAATGAGTTATGAATATGTTTTAAAATATTTCAAATACATTTTCTGTATATTCTGAGGTAGTTCTTTAATTTGGTAATGGAGCAGATTTCATTAACAGATTTTCAAATTAGATATTCTGTTATATTTCTAGATAAACCAAAATTGGTCATGCCATGTTATTTTGTTTGATAATTCTGTTTGCTAATATTTAAGTTGGATTTTTGTATTTATGTTTAAGACAGAATTTATTAATTTACATAGTATCCTCTAATTTTGTATCAAGGGTATATTAGTGTCATAAAACAAATTGAGGAGCAATTTTATCCCTGTGTTATATGAAAGAATGTGTTTAAATTTGACACTGTCTACAACTTAAAAATTTGACAGCACTTG
This sequence comes from Kogia breviceps, assembly GCF_026419965.1. NCBI lineage: Eukaryota > Metazoa > Chordata > Mammalia > Artiodactyla > Physeteridae > Kogia > Kogia breviceps. The sequence continues at coordinate 46,140,081 of NC_081325.1, read as the reverse complement.
TAAGAAACCTTGGCTGTTAAGTGTATATGAAGATAGTAAATTATTGATTCAATATTTTAAAATTTCATGAGTTAATTTTAGGAAGGTATAGTGTTCTGAAGTTTGTCCATTTTATGTAAGCTTAAAAATTTACTGATAGAAAGTCCTTCAGGGAATTTCTCTAATTATGAACACTTGTCACTGGTAATATTATTTATTTCTGAAATCTCTTAACCTACTATGGTATATGAATTTCATTTTCAGTTGAATCAAGGGGCATTCTTGAATTGTTTTGGCTGAATTCTCATATCCCATAAATATGCTTGTTCATTTTGAAATTCTTATTTACTAATTTTAGCCTGATTTATATATAAATAAATAAGAAATTTATATTAAAATATCACACCATCATTATGGCTTTAAAACCTTTCCTTAATAATATTCTTGAGTTTTGGTTTTGCTTCACATTTTATGAGGCTTTTCAGAAGGTGCACCAAAGTTCAGAACTGAACAAAGTTCAGTTTCTTTGCTTGTTTTTATTGGGGTATAGTTGTTTTACAATGTTCTTTTAGTTTCTACGGTACAGTGAAGTGGAGGTCCCTGTGCTATACAGTGTGTTCTCACTAGTTATCTATTTTATACCTATTAGTGTATATATGTCAGTCCCAATCTCCCAGTTCATAACAATTCCCCTTCCCCCCATAGTGTCCATACATTTGTTCTCTACATCTGTGTCTCTATTTCTGCCTTGCAAATTGGTTCACCTATACTATTTTTCTAGATTCCACATATATGGGTTAATATGTGATATTTGTTTTTCTCTTTCTGACTTGCTTCACTCTGTATGGCAGTCCATAGGTCCATCCACATCTCTACAAATAACCCAATTTCGTTCCTTTTTATGGCTGAGTAATATTCCATTGTATATATGTACAACATCTTCTTTATCCATTCGTCTGTCCAGACATGTTTAGGCTGCATCCATGACTTGGAATAGTGCTGCAATGAACACTGGGAACATGTGTCTTTTTAAATTATGGTTTTCTCTGGGTATATGCCCAGTAGTGGGATTGCTGGGTCATATGGTAATTCTATTTTTAGTTTTTTAAGGAATCTCCATATTGTTCTCCATAGTGGCTGTATCAGTTTACATTCCCATCAACAGTGCAAGAGGGTTCCCTTTTATCCACACCCTCTCTGGCATTTATTCTTTGTAGATTTTCTGATGATACCCATTCTAACTGGTATGAGCTGATACCTCATTGTAGATTTGGTTTACATTTCTTTACTAATTAGTGATGTTGAGCAGCTTTCCATGTGCTTCATGGCCATCGGTATGTCTTCTGTGGAGAAATGTCTATTTAGGTCTTCCTCCCATTTTTGGATTGAGTTGTTTGTTTTTTTTTTGATATTGAGCTGCAGGAGCTGCTTGTATATTTTGGAGATTAATCCTTTGTCAGTTGCTTCATTTGCAAATATTTTCTCTAATTCTGAGGGTTGTCTTTTTGTCTTGCTTATGTTTTCCTTTGCTATGCAAAAGCTTTTAAGTTTCATTAGGTCCCATTTGTTTATTTTTGTTTTTATTTCCACTACTTTAGGAGGTGGGTCAAAAAAGATCTTGCAGTGACTTATGTCAAATAGTGTTCTGCATATGTTTTCCTCTAAGAGTTTTATAGTGTCCAGTCTTACATTTAGGTCTTTAATCCATTTTGAGTTTGTTTTTGTGTATGGTGTTAAGGAGTATTCTAATTTAATTTTTTTACATGTACCTGCCCAGTTTTCCCACCACCACTTACTGAAGAGACTATCTTTTCTCCATTGTATATCCTTGCCTCCTCTGTCACAGATTAGTTGACCATAGGTGTGAGTTTATCTCTGGGCTTTCCATCCTGTTCCATTGATCCATAGTTTTGTTTTTGTGCCAGTACTATATTATCTTGATTACTGTAGTTTTGCAGTACAGTCTGAAGTCAGGGAGTCTGATTCCTCCAGTGCTGTTTTTCTTTCTCAAGATTGCTTTGGTTTTCGGAGTTGTTAGTGTCTCCATACAAATTACAATATTTTTTGTTCTAGTTCTGTGAAAATTGCCATTGGTAATTTGATAGGGAGTACATTGAATCTGTAGATTGCTTTATGTAGTATAGAAAATTTCACAATATTAATTCTTCCAGTCCAAGAACATGGTATATCTCTCTATCTGTTCGTGTCATCTTTGATTTCTTTCATCAGTGTCTTATAGTTTTCTGTGTACAGGTCTTTTGCCTCTTTAGGTATGTTTATTCCTAGGTATTTTATTCTGTTTGTTGCAATGGTGAATGGGATTGTTTCCTTAATTTCTCTTTCTGATCTTTCACTTTTAGTGTATAGGAATGCAAGATTTTTGTGCATAAACTTTGTATCCTGAAACTTTACCAAATTCATGGATTAGCTTTAGTAGTTTTCTGGTGGCATCTTTAGGATTTTGTAGGTATAGTATCTTGTCATCTGCAAAGAGTGACAGTTTTACTTCTTTTCCAATTTGGATTCTTTTTATTTCTTATTCTTCTCTGATTGCAGTGGCTAGGGCTTCCAAAATTATGTTCAATAATAGTGGTGAGAGTGGACATCCTTGTCTTGTTCCTGATCTTAGAGGAAATGGTTCAGTTTTTCACCATTGAGAATAATATTTTCTGTTGGTTTGTCATATATGTTCTTTATTATGATGAGGTAGGTTTCCTCTATGCCCACTTCCTGGAGAGTTTTTATCATAAATTGATGTTAAATTTTGTCAAAAGCTTTTCTGCATCTATTGAGATGATTACATAGGTTTTATTCTTCAATTTGGTAATGTGGTGTATCACATTGATTGATTTGCATATATTGAAGAATGCTTGCATCCCTGGGATAAATCCCACTTGATCATGGTGCATGATCCTTTTAACCTGTTGTTGGATCCATTTGCTAGTATTTTGTTGAGGATTTTGAATTTATATTCATCAGTGATATTTGTCTGCAATCTTCTTTTTTTGTAATATCCTTGTCTGGCTTTGGTGTCAGGGTGCTGGTGGCCTTGTAGAATGAATTTGGGTAGTTTCTTTCCTCTGCAATTTTGTGGAAGAGTTTGAGAAGGATGGGTGTTAGCTCTTCTCTAAATGTTTGATACAATTCAACTGTGAAGTCATCTGTTCCTGGACTTTGGTTTACTGGAAGATTTTTAATCACAGTTTCAATTTCATTACTTGTGATTGGTTTGTTCATATTTTCTATTTCTTCCTGGTTCAGTCTTGGAAGGTTATACCTTTCTAAGATTTTGTCTGTTTCTTCCAGGTTGCCCATTTTATTTGCATGGTGTTGCTTACAGTAGTCTCTTATGATGCTTTGTATTTCTGTGGTGTCCGTTGTAACTTCTCCTTTTTAATTTCTAATGTTATTGATTTGAGACCTCTCCCTCTTTTCTTGATGAGTCTGGCTAATGCTTTGTTTATCTTCTCAAAAGAACCAGCTTTTAGTTTTATTGATCTTTGCCACTTTTTTCTCTGTTTCTATGTCATTTATTTCTGCTCTGATGCTTATGCTTTCGTTCCTTCTACTCACTTTGGGTTTTGTTTGTTCTTTTTTCTTTAGTTCCTTCAGGTGTACTGTTAGATGGTTTATTTGAGATTCTTTTTGTTTCCTGAGGTATGACTGTATCGTTATAAACTTCCCTCTTAGAACTGCTTTTGCTGCATCCCATAGGTTTTGGGTTGTCATGTTTTCATTGCCTTTTGTCTGTAGGTGTTTATTGATCTCCTCTTTGATTTCTTCAGTGATCTCTTGGTTATTTAGTATTTAGCATATTGTTTAGCCTCCATTTGTTTGTGTTTTTTACAGTTCTTTTTCCTGTAACTGATTTCTAATCTCATAGTGTTGTGGTCAGAAAAGATGCTTGTTATGATTTCAGTTTTCTTAAATTTACCAAGGCCTGATGTGATCTGTCTTGAAGAATGTTACATGTGTAGAAGAAAGTAGAATCTGCTGTTTTCGGATGGAATATTCTATAAATATCAATTAAATCTATCTAGTCCATTGTGTCATTTAAAGCTGTGTTTCCTTATTAATTTTCTGTCTGGGTCATCTGTCCATTGGTGTAAGTAAGGTGTTAAAGTCCCCCATTATTATTGTGCTACTGTCAATTTCCCCTTTTATAGCTGTTAGCAGTTGCCTTATGTATTGAGGTGCTCCTATTTTGGGTGCATATATATTTATAATTGTTATATCTTCTTCTTGGATTGATCCCTTGATCATTATGTAATGTTCTTCTTGTCTCTTGTAACATAATTTATTTTAATGTCTTTATCTGATATGTGTTCTACTACTCCACTTTTCTATTTTTTCCATTTGCATGGAATATTGTTCCATCCCCTCACTTTCAGTCTGCATGTGTCCCTAGGTCTGAAGTGGGTCTTTTGTAGACATCATATATACGGTCTTGTTTTTGAATTCATTTACTCGGTCTGTGTCTTTTAGTTGGAGCATTTAATCTATTCACATTTATGGTAATTATTGATATGTGTGTACCTAGTCTTAATTGTTTTGGATTTTTTTTTGTAGGTCCTTTTCTTCTCTTGTGTTTTCTGCCTAGAGAAGTTCCTTTACCATTTGTTGTAGAGCTGGTTTTGTGGTGCTGAATTCTCTTACCCTTATCTTGTCTGTAATGCTTTAGATTTCTCTGTAGAATCTGAATGAGATCCTTGCCCGGTAGAGTAATCTTGGTTGTAAGTCCTTCCCTTTCATCACTTTAAATATATACTGCCACCCCCTTCTGGTTTGCAGAGTTTCTGCTGAAAAATCAGCTGATAACCTTATGGGTATTCCCTTGTATGATGTTTGTTGCTTTTCCCTTGCTGCTTTTAATATTTTTTCTTTGTATTTAGTTTTTGATAGTTTGATTAATACATGTCTGGCATGTTTCTCCTTGGATTTATCCTGGAGATTATCCAGGACTCTCTGCACTTCCTGGACTTTATTGATTATTTCCTTTCCCATGTTAAGGAAGCTTTTGACTATAATCTCTTCAAATATTTTCTCAGACCCATTCTCTTTCTCTTCTTCTTCTGGTATCCCTATAATTTGAAAGTTGGTGCATTTAATGTTGTCCCAGAGGTCTCTGAGACTGTCCTCAATTCTTTTCATTCTTTTTCTTATTTTTTGTTTATCCTGCTCCATGCTCCATGGCCGTTATTTTCACCATTCTATCTTCCAGTTCACTTATCGGTTCTTCTGCCTCAGTTATTCTGCTACTGATTCCTTCTAGAGTATTGCTAATTTCAATTATTGTGTTGTTTATTACTGTTGGTTTGCTTTTTAGTTCTTCTAGGTCCTTGTTAAACGTTTCTTGTATTTTCTCCATTCTATTTCTGAGTTTGGATCATCTTTACTGTCATTATTTTGAATTCTTTTTCAGATAGACTGCCTATCTCCTCTTCATTTGTTTGGTCTTCTGGGTTTTTACCTTGCTCCCTCATCTACTGCATATTTCTCTGTCTTCTCATTTTGTTTAACTTACTGTGTTTGGGATCTCCTTTCCACAGGCTGCAGGGTCATGATTACTTTTTCTTCTGGTGTCTGCCTCCAGTGTGTGAGGCTGGTCCAGTGGCTTGTGTAGGCTTCTGGGTGAGGGGGACTCATGCCTGTGTTCTGGTGGGTGGAGCTGGATCTTGTCCCTCTGATGGGCAGGGCCATGTCTGGTGGTGTGTTTTGGGGTGTCTGTGAGCTTAGTATGATTTAGGCAGTCTGTCTGCTAAAGGGTGGCTTTGAGTTCCTGTCTTGCTAGTTGTTTGGCATGAGGCATCCAGCACTGGAGCTTGTATGGGTGGAGCCAGGTCTTAGTGTTGAGATGGAGATCTCTGACCTGTTAATATTTCATGGTGCTGGGAGTTCTCTTTGGTCCAACATCCTCGATTTGGCTGTCCCATTTTGGAGGCTCAGGCCTGACCCAAAGCTGGAGAAACAGGACCACACAAGCCTCACAGAATGGAAGAAAAGGGGAAAAAAAGAAAGAAAATGAACAGACAAAACTGCAAGACAAATGGTAAAAGCAAAACTAAACAGACAAAATTACACAAAGAAACACACACACTCTCTCAGAAAAAGAAGAGAAAAAAAAAGAAAAAGAGAGAAAACAAAAAAAGGAGAGAATAACCAAACCCCAAAACCAAAACTAACACTAAAAACTAAAGTAACAAAAAAAAAAAAAAAAAAAATCAAACACAGACTGCAAACTTAAAAAAGGAAAGAAAGCATAAAGCAAACACAGAAAAACCATCCCAAAAGGTATAAAAACAAAAGAAAGATGAAAACAAAAGGAAAAACTACAGAACAACAAAGAAGTTAAAAATAGAAAAATATAAAATATAGTCAAAAATAAGATAAAAACAAAGGAATCCAAAAAAAAAAAAAAAGAAAACCAAGTACAAAACACAATATAATGAAAAAATACAGTAGAACTAGGAAAAAATAAAATAAAAAATATATTAAAGGGCTTCCCTGGTGGCGCAGTGGTTGGGAGTCTGCCTGCCAATGAAGGGGACGCAAGTTCGTGCCACAGTCTGGGAGGATCCCACGTGCCATGGAGCAGCTGGGCCCGTGAGCCATGGCCGCTGAGCCTGCGCGTCTGGAGCCTAGGACCAAGATAACAGCCACTGCTCATGCCCACCTCTGGAGCTCTTGTAGGCCATGCCCTGCTGTGTGTGAGGAGGGCTCACCCCTCTCCTTGTGCACCCCACAACAATGGTCTCTTGCTTCTCCAGCAGGTCTAGACTTTTCCCAGACTCCCTCCTGGTTACCTGTAGTGTATTAGCCCCCTCAGGCTGTCTTCATGCAGCCAACCACAGTCCTCTCCCTGGGTTCTGCCTCTGAAGCCTGAACCTCAGCACCCAGCCCCCACCCACCCTGGCGGGTAAGTAGACAAGCCTCTCAGGCTGGTGAGTGCTGGTCGGCACTGATCCTCTGTGTGGGAATCTCTCCACTTTGCCCTCCACAACACTCATGCTGTCCTCTCCTCTGGGGCTTTGAAGCTCCCCCCCATTCCAGCCAGTGAGGGGACTGCCTAGTGTGTGGAAACTCTTCCCCCTTCACAGCTCCCTCCCAGAGGCACAGGTCCTATCACAATTCCTTTGCCTTTCTCTCTCTCTCTCTCTTTGTTTTTCTTTTTTCTTTTGCCCTACCCAGTTACATGGAGATTTTCTAACCTTTTTGGAAGTCTGAGGTCTTCTGCCAGCATTCAGGAGGTGTTGTGTAGGAGTTGTTCCACATGTAGATATATTTTTGATATATTTGTGGGGAGGAAGTTTATCTACATGTTTTATTCCTCTGCCATCTTAAAGGTCTTCCTCCAGAATTGTTTTTAAATACACAGTCAGGGCTTCCCTGATGGCGCAGTGGTTGAGAGTCCACCTGCCGATGCAGGGGACGCGGGTTCATGCCCCAGTCTGGGAGGATCCCACGTGCCGCAGAGTTGCTGGGCCTGTGAGCCATGGCTGCTGAGCCTGTGCGTCTGGAGCCTGTGCTCCTCAACAGTAGAGGCCACAACAGTGAGAGGCCCGCATACCGAGAAAAAAATAAAAAAAAAAAAAAATTAAAAATAAATAAATAAATACACAGTCAATTCCCCCTTTATCAGTATGAAGTAACTGTCTTCATTTCTAACAGTAGTTTATACCTTAACATATATTTAGTTTGATGTTTGTCTGTATATCTCATTTGCCTGATTATATTTTCACATCCTTCTTTCTATTTCTTTGTGTTGTAGGAGTGTCCTTATGTATTATTTGTGTCTGTTATAACTATTATATTTATTTTTGCTCCTCATCTGAAATTTTTTTTCATTTTTCATTAACTGAGTTAATTTTTTTGTAGGCCTTTGAATGCAATTTTAAGCCCAAATTTCCTTCTTTATATGGGTCAAGGGCTACTAAATGCATGCTGGTAAATGTTTAACAATAATGTCTCAAAAAAAAAAAGAAAAGAAAAGAAATTGCCTCAATTTGTAGTATTTGCCAAATGCTGTAATGTAAATTCACCCTCATGACTAATTTCAAACTGCTATCATTGAAATGATGTATACTACTGACTCATAGCCTGTATGGACCAGTATCTGTTTTTTCCACATCCATCTACCTCATACCTAGTATGGTATTGAACAAAGAGTAAGCAATTGATAAAAAATTTGTTGAACAATAGAAAAAAATTGTGGGATGATGTGAGAAGCAAGATAAAAGTGTAAAAGTACTTACAGGTAGACTTATTCCCTTGCATATCATCAAATTCCATTCCAAAGAAGAGAAGTGTCATTTAAAAAATGCCAGTTACAAAGTATCTAAAAATAGTTTAAAAATTATTATGTATTTAATATCCACTTCCTCCCAGGAGCCTGTGCTATAATTCTAACAATAACAAGCATAAAATTTACCATCAGATTGGTATGCTATCATTTAATCCCTTTTAAAATTCTATGTACTAAGTCAATGAGCTATATTATCTCTCTAAGTCTCAATTTTAATATCCATAAAATAGGTTTTATAACAACTACTCCATATATTTGTGACAGGGAGTAAGTGGATCGCAATGTAACTCTACACATCTTACTTAGCATATTACTAAGTAAGAAGCCGGCTCCCTTTGCTTATTATTGCCAACCATTTTGCGAATGTGTTGGAGCCAACTTTAAGCATAATATAGAATGCATTCGTTCAATCCTCATCAAGTTTTGAACATGTGCAAAGTACTGTGAGGCTGTTGTGATTTGGTTCCAGGAATAGTGTATCAGTTGTCTAACTGCATAATGATTCTGTGTAAAACACTATGTCAATGCTTAGTGGCTCAAAACAATAAAATTTATTTGAATCACAAAATTGCAGTTCAGTAATTTAAGTTGGACTATCCTGGTCTTGGCAGTGCTCACTCATATAGTTGGGGTCCACTGGCTGCTACTTGGGAGCTGATGCATTTGGGAGTAGGCATGCTGTAGAACAGAGTTCTTGGCTCTGCTCACACATCCCTCTGTCAGGCTACATAGGTATGTTTTTATGGAGGTAGCTGGTATGCTCAAACTACTCTGTTGGCTACTGCCCCATTGGTCAAAGTTAAGTCACATGTCCAAGTCCAGAGTCAATATGGGAGGGCACTAATGAAAGGCTTAAATGCAAGTAAGTGTGAACAATTGTGGCCATTAATGCTATCTGTATCTTGAAAGAAGGATTCAAAAATAAAGTTTTATCTATGACCTTTAGGAATTCAAACATCTTTAATATATGGGACATATGTGCAGATAATTAAAACACAAAGGAATAAAAAGAATGTAAAAAGAAAGGAAAGATCACTTCACCCACAAATAATCAAGAAAATCTTTAACAGAAATTGCAGCTTGACATGAAAAATCAAAGAAGGGAAGAAACACTCATTGGAGGAAAATAATAACTTAACAAATCATGAAGAAAGAAAGAATATGGTATTTGGAGGAGGGAGAGGGAAGCCTGGCTAAAGCAGATTTGTGTTGGAGTATGTAAAAAGTATGGCTTCTATAAATGCTTTGGATTATGATACCTATAAATGCCTTATATCTGACCACAATTTATTGCTTTTTCTTTCAAGATAAATATAAATATGTAGGAAATACTTCAAGTACCTATGATATTTGTAGAAGGTAATAAAATAAACAAAAAATGACATTTGGGAATGGACCTGTAATCAAATTATTTATAACACATTAATAAATGCTTCAGATAATTATAAGAGAAAGAGTATCATAAAATTAATGTTATAAAATCTCAAATATAGTGTACTGAAATTTTGAAATGTACCTAGATGCCCTATTTTCAGAGCATACTGAAGAGTTGATATCATATGTATGGTATCAAAATCAGGATAAATTAGATCAAGATTATTTTTAAGCACTCAACATAAAAGTACATTAAGGATACATGATGTCTAGCTATTTACCTTGACAATTTTACTTTATTTTTAAATATAGATACAATATTAGAAAATTTGTTCAAATAATTTCTTATTTTATTTTAGTACATTCTTTAGAATAATTTTATATATTTTTCAGAAGTTCCATGAGATTGGTAAAAGTTTCACCTAATAGATATTTTTCCTATCACTCAGATAGGTAATTTTTGTCTAATGGAGACAGAAGGAGTGGGGTATCAAAATGTATTATGCCAATTTGTTTCTAGATTCATTCAGATTTTCCTATGCTTCTCACAAGTATAGAATTTATACACTTTACTTTTAAGTACAGTCTAATGTAAGTTAGACATTGTCTTAAGGCTCAGGGTTTAATTTAAGCAAATCTATCAATCCCATTCTCCAATGAGACCCAATGTTTGGGTTTTATTGGCAGACCCCAATGTTGTAGTATTTCACTGTAGTAGTAAATTTTATTTAGTCTTTGTTTTATGTTAATTAATTTCACTCTTTAATATACAAATTAGCTTCTCCTCTGCTATGTGTTCACATAAAGAATCACTGGTAAAGTAATAGATTTCTACCTGTAAGGTGATCACATGTTTATTAGGTCAGTGCTCTAGGGCCAAAGGAAGCAATATGAAGTTTTGGGAAATTAAGTTCAAAACTATGTAATAATAAAATTCAATTGGAAGTACCACATCATTTATCCTAATATGAATCATTAAGACAAGCTTCATTCTGAAATATTAAAATATTGTTTTTCTTTATATCACTTTTTTAGATCTACTTAAAATAGTATATACATATTCTTCTGTGCATTTAGAGCACCCTAAATATATTCTCACAAAGCTAGGAACACTAGACAGAGATGAAGCATTATGATCAAGGATGACATTTCAGGGTCAGTAAATAAATTCTATCAAACACCAATCATTTATTCTTGAGTTACTTCAAGCGCCTTTGACCTTGACTCTACACAACTTCTTAGATTTACTTGTATCTGTGACTTAAGCCACAGTTTGCTCTAGCTAATACGTAGGAGTATTTTAAACTTAGCCTTTTGCAGCATATTTCCTCCCTTCAATTCTATTTTTTGTTGTGAACAAATTGGTCCTGTTTTAAATAATCTTTGGAAGCAGTTCTCAAGCTTTTGGTGTGAGAACCCCTTTATACATTTAAAGTTTATCAAGGACCTCAAAGAGCTTTTGTTTATGCGGTTTACATATATTTATGTAAACCACATAACATATTTATATATGTATTTACCATAATAGAAACTAAAACTGAAATTTAAAAATATATATTTATTATTTTTAAAGAGAAATAAACCCACTAGATGTTAATATAAATAACATACTTTAATGGACAATAATATTTCTAAAGAAGTTAGTGAGAAAAATAGCATTCTTTGGTAAATCCCTTTTAAAATCTGTCTTAATACAAGACAACTGGAATTTGGCCTGTCCTTTTGCTTTCTCCATATTGAGTTCTCTCTCTTTCTCCATATTGAATTCTCTCTCTTTCTCTCTCATTTTTTTTGGTTGAAGTATATGAAGAGAATCCTACCTCACACTGATATATATATTATATATATATATATATATATATATATATATATATAGTAATTGGTATGTATATAATTCAAATTGGTAATTCCAATTGTGGAATTACCAACTTGTTTAATTTCAAGCAACATGATATATATATGGGGAAAGGTGACTTATTTTAATTGTCTTTTCTTAAAATTGTAGGTATTCTTCTTTGACACTACACCAAACTACATCAAACCCATAAATGGTAATTTATTAAAAGTTGGTTGTGATCTGGAATCTGAAACCATATTAATGAACTTTATACACTTACATTGAAGTCTATGGGTCGCTTTTGTACTTTGAACAGATATTTGCTCAAGCATAATTTGTAAACTATGCATTGGTATTTTGGAAAATATTGGTTTATATAGTTATGCATACTTTCCAAATGTTGAAACATTTGGAACATTCAACATTTCCAAATGTTGAAACATCTTATAATATAATGTAGAGAAATACTATTTATTAATAACAAGAGTAATCTCATCACAGTTCTGAATCTGTTAAGCTCTAGATGACAGGTACAAGTTTCTCACATTTCTATTTTCACTTAAAAACTTTAATTTTTTCATAGGCAATAAATACTATCATTTGTTTTCCATGGATAGCAGACTCTTTTTGTTCATTGTCAAAAAACTATTAAATACCCAAGTCTGAATACCTATAAATACCTTCTCAGTTCCTCTTTCAAATAACAATAATGTTCTATAATAAAAGTGTCTAGTTTGGTTAATAACTCAGACAATTAAACAGCTGCTTTTTTCCTCAAAACAATAATCATACTTTGGAATGCAGCAAAAGTATTTTTAAGGGTACTTCTATTTTATCACACAGTATATTAAAAATACGTAATTCAAGAGAATTTAATACAATTAAGAATATTTACTACTCTATTATGAAATTATTAGGTACAACTGGATTTTTCTTTCCTGCAAGTTTGTGGCAGTGAAGAAAATAGTAAGTACTATTAGAGTTTGGTGTCACTGCCTTGATTCATACTTAGGAGCCAGCAATTGAATCCACCATTGTTTTAGCATCATTGAACAAATATCAACATGATGAAAAGGCAAATAACATTTTAATATTATTATGAAAACAGTTTTGTCCTCCAAGATTCCCTGAAAGGGTCTCATATGTGTCCTCCTCCTCCTCTCAGGGGTACCAGGAAGTCCACAGACCATTCTTTGAGAAATGTTGATCTGTAATAGAAAATCATTTACTTGTGAACACAGATTCAATTATTAATTAAATGCTATCCCAAATTCAAATAATCTGCATAGTAATGTCTTCAAATGTGAAAACTGTATGAATCAATAGCATTTTCTATCACAACTTAAAAAATTTAAATTGTCAACATTGAGTAAATATACATTATGAAATAAAGATTTAAAATAGCACAACCAAACTATTCCAACAAACTATCCATACAGTTTGCAAACACTGAATATTCAAAAATCATAAAAACTTAAGAAAATGGAAAAATAAATTCTAATTTTCCATCTCAGCAAGTGTGTTTTCATAAATTTGGAAAATCTTCTTGGGTCTCTATTTTTACTTCTATTATATAACAACATGATACAATAGAAAAAGCATGACTTAAGTGCCAAGCATATACATATATATATAATTATACATATATAATATAAATATTATATGTATCTCATATATATAGATATAAACAGAGATCTCAGTCACGTCATTGAAGAATTTTAATTCTTGTCAAATCATTTTTCTTTGAAGTTTGGATTGAAACCCACATTGGAAAATAACAGTACTTCATTCAGTTGGCTTTTCCTCTTTCAAATTATCTTTTAAGCCCAAGAATTTTTTTCAAATTTGGTGGGAGTTTATATATTTTTAGCTACCTCTTTCACTTATGATGTCAAAACTTTTGTCATATTCCTATTATCTTTTATCTAGGATGATAGTATTTATTCTTCTTAGGAAGCTTCACCATTCTCATGTCATTATATTAATAATTTTGTGGCTGTTTTATCAAATTATTTTACATGTTATCATTGATGGGGTGTTTTAATAAATTACATTAATGATTAAAACATTATTTATTGAGTACTCAGTATATGTCAGCACAGTGTAGTGACCAGGAGATCAAGTGGCAAACAATTCAGACATGGTCTCTCTTTTCACAGAATTTATTGTCTAGCATCAGAGATAACCAAGTAACAGGTAACTCTTTGTGGTGAGAAGAGGTAAAGCCAACTTCTCTTCCACTTGAGTTTGGGCTACATGAGTACTCATTTCCAAACAATAAAATAAAGTACAATTGACCTTTGAGTAATGTGAGGGTTAGGTCCTCCGATCCTCTGCACAGTTGAAAATCTGTGTATAACTTCACAGTTTGGCCCTCCAAGTCTGCTGTACCACATCTGTGGATTCAACCAACCTTAGATTGTGTAGTCCTGTACTATGTAGGGAAAGTAAGTCAGAATGAGACAGACAAGTACCATATGATATCACTTATATGTGGAAGCTAAACTATGACACAAATGATTTATCTATGAGACAGAAACAGACTCATAGACATAGAGACCAAACTTGTGGTTGCCGGGGAGTGTTGGATTGGGAGTTTGGGACTAGCAGATGTAAACTATTATGGATAGAATGGGTAAACAACAAAGTCCTACTGTATAGCACAGGGAACTATATTCAATATTCTGTGGTAAACTATAATGGAAAAGAATATTAAAAACTATCATCTCTCTCTCTCTCTCTCTCTCTCTCTCTCTATCTATCTATCTATCTATATCTGAATCACTTTATTGTACACCAGAAACTAACACAACATTGTAAACCTTCAATTAAAACAAAATAAAACCTAAAAAATTCTGCACATAGGTGGATCTGTGCAGTTCAAATTCCTCTTGTTCAAGGGTCAACTGTAGAAGTGATGGTATGAGACTTTGGAGAGTTGATGATAAAAGGCCCAGCAGCTTCATTCTTGCCCTCTTTCTGAGTTTGCTACTCCAGGGAAGATAATGACTATGTCAAGAGAACATTCAAGCAACTCAAGAGATCCATGTAGCAAGGACCTGAAGCTTTTTGCCAATAGCTATGTGAGTAAGCCATTTTGGAAGCAGATCCTCCAGCCTCAGCTGCTTTGAGCCAAAACGTAAGTAGACTACTCCTAAATTCCTGACCCACAGTGACTGAGACGATAAAAGTTTGCTGATTTAAGACACTGAAATTTGAAGTCTTTTTGTTATGCAGTAATAGATAACTAATACATTGTCATAGAGTGGATAAGTTCTGTTGGAGAGGTAAGCATAGGATACAATGAAAGCTTGGAAGTACAGCATCTACACCAGTCTGATAACATTTCTGACTGTAAGTAATGTTTAAGCTGAGACCTGCTAAAAGGACAGAAGTTATACCATATGACTGATTTTTCCCTTTTTCCTCAAGCTCTTATATGGACCAGTTTATCCTGTCTCTAAAATTTTAGTATGTTTTATCACAGATTTTTGCATTAATTTCGATTTATGAAAATATCTCATTAAAACATTATTAATCTGATGTGTTTTTTTGGAATTCCATTAAGATTTGTACCTGGGCAAGTGCTTTTCTTGCCTCATTCCAGTCTCAGAAGCCCTGCTGGGAGCAGAGTAATATTTCAGGCAATGGAAAATACATGTGCAAAAATTGGGAGAGAACATGGAATTTGTAATATCCTAATAAAGAGTTATAACTACATATTTCAAAGGATTCCCTAAGTACTGGTGACATTCTGTTACCCTGAGGAATAGCTGGAATTATTGTGATGTAGATGATATAAAATTCTCTATTAATCCTAGGCTTGCTACTTCTAAATTTATGATCTTCAACAAGTCTCCTAAGCAATTTAAGCCTCAGTTTTCTGCAAGGTGGGAACCATAATGCCCATGTCATAGGTTAATAAAGTTGAAGTAGGATAATGAACATGATCCCACCTAGATAATTAGAGCTAGGTCAGCATTTAATTGATGATAGTTCATTTAGCAACTCTTGGCTTGACTCTTTTGGCTATTATAATTGAGAGCTGGGTACAAAATCTTTGTGTTGGAAAATAATTTCATTCTTCTGTTACAGATTTTTCTAACCATGGTCTATATATTTTTGCCTATACAGACAGTATTATAAAGCTATCTTGTGCTTATTTCTATTTTAATATCTCACATAGTATTTTTAAAACTTAAGCAATAATATGAGTGATAAAAAGTTAACACTGGTTTGTGCTTGCATGTCAAGCACTGTGCTCAGCACATTAAAGACACCCCTTTTCATTCTCACAAGAGAAATGCTATTATTATCCCCATTACACAGCTGTGAAAACTGAGATCGTGAGAGTTTAGTAAACCACCCAGGATTATGCCGCTGACACATGATAGAACTTGGATTTCCATAAAGGCATTCTGGAGGGTCCACTCTGGGCCACTGCCTCTCAACATGTACCTACACACCCTCTATTTCATCTGATTTAGAAAGCTCTTAATAGACAGACACTGATTTCATCTTGAAATGCTTATTTTAATTTACTTTTTAAAGTCAGTTCTTTCACCATCTTAAATTTTCCTTTGTAATTCTATATTAACTAATGTTTTGAAAGTCTTTTTGGAAGTAAACTTATTGTAGAGGCTTCAAATTTCTAAATGTATGAAAGTTACTGCTGTTCATTGAACGTCATTATTCATTTACCTCAAAGAAATTGATTAGATGTGCAAGACATGTTTGCAGGTTTTAAGGTAGGATAAGTACCCTTTGGATATTTGCAAACAAAAATAGATCATAGAGGACAGCACACTGGCTGGTGAAGCACTTGTTCAGCTATTCTCTGTGGTAGGAGTTATTCTGTAACTGTAGCATCTAGACATTCTTCTTAAAAGTAATTTTAGTAAACTTTTCTTTATTATAAGATCAAAGATAATTTAGATTCACATATTTTAAGATAAGACTCTTTTGTATCATTTTTGCTTTCCTTTGGCCCAGTTCTATTGTTATAAATAAATATAAATAAATATATATATATATATAAACTTTTACATATTTCCATAGATACATCTTTTCTTTATTGAAAATTTTAAAATTATAATTTTGTATTGAGAGTTTCTGCTTAAGTTAGCAAAAGTGCATTAATGTTTCATTATATATCATACAATAATTTACATATTGCACTGAAATGCTGTCAAAGGAATATATCTTTGGTTTACAACATCATTAACTATTGACCTGGGCTGTATTCAGCTGGTGACCTAAGGTTGATGGGCTCCACACATTGCTACCAGAATGATTATGAATATGTGAATGTAAAGAAATTTTACAGAAATAGGCATTTCCTCATGAACAAGAGTACTTGCTGTTATCATTGCTACAAGTATTTGGGGGAACTTTCTTGATCAAAGTAAATATTTACTCTTATTTTTTATGAAGTTGCTTTTCCTTATGCTTGGATTTATATTATATCTAATAAATCTTAAACTCTTCAATGGTATCCATAAAAGCCATGTTTTCTTTTTCTTATTTATTTTCAATTGCTATCTGCAAGCAATTTTATTAATCAGCCTGTTGCAAAGTTTTCTATATTCCCATAAAAATTTAAGTTTTTATGTCTGTAACTAACTTTCTTAACAGATCCTATCAATTTTTCTTTCAATACATTCCATTTTCCCTAGAGCAGTAATGCCCTTTTGTGGAGTGGTAGCTAATACTGTACTATGCAGAATGAGAAGAACTGATTAATTGCTTTTAGAATAGTAAATGAAGCCTTTTAATTTAATGAATATTTCAACAGAATCAATTCACTTTGTCTCTCTAAAGGCAAAATTCCATAGGGAGAATTTCTTTGGGGTGACCTAGAGAGCATATTGGAACCTCTGTGAGGTTGGCATACAACCATATGTTTTCACAAGCACTTAGATTATTTGTATAATTCTAATAGATTACCCCTAACCTAAAATGCATTCAATTTCAAGAGTTTATATTTACAAATTATCATTGGGTATTGTGATTTGTGAGTCCAGGGCAAGAGCTCTCTATATCTGAGATCTGTCTGTTCTAAGTATATTTGCTGAACTTGAATTGCTTAAAAGGCAGAGGAGTGTAATGGATAGGATGGTAGGCTAAGAGCACATCTATGTGTGGTAAAGGGAATGAACTGCACCTTAAATCCTGTGAGCTTGACACAGTACAACTCATTTATATGACATAACTATTTGAATCTTTGAACTAGCTTGCTCTTATAATCGCAGTCTTAGATTTTAAGCCAAGCATCAAGGCATTTTTTTTCTACTTGCTTAAACATTTACTTATTCTTTTAACTTAGTCTGCCATGCCTCACTTTCTACTCATTTGAAAATGTAGTAACCACTTTGATTCTTAAGTAGCTTTCTATGAACACCCTTTTTCTCTGATGGAAAATTGCATTATGACAACTGTTGATAATTATTTTATTTAATTTGAATAAAATATAATTGTGTTTTCATTAATGTATGTACATAAATATATACTCAGGAAATTTTAAGACATTATAGATTACCCTCAGAGGTAAGGTCAGTATTTATTAAAAGCAGATGAACAATTGGTCTTTCTGCTGCTCTTGGAAATTTAGTTTTGCTGATTTTTACAGAAACTCCAGACACACGCCTCAAAATTGCTTAATACAAATGTACTGAGAGTAAAGTAGAACAATGTAAAAATTGTAAGATAATGTATGCTAGCATTCTACTACTCAAAAATAAGCCTTTTTATTTCCACAGCATGTTAAAATAGATTGAAATTTCTTCATTTGAATATATTTATTTTAATATTTGCTTATGATTATATTTCTCCTTTGACTGGTTTGAAATTAACTGATACTTCTATTCTTCAGTCCAATAAAGTGTTCTAAATATATTCATTAAATTCAAATCAATGAAGATTTATAAAATGTAGTGAAGTACTTAAATTAAGAGGAATAGCCAACAGGGCATAAAGTTGAATGATAAAGCACACTAGAAAAAGCAATTACAAAAACCGCCTTCAGAAATCCTGTTTAAAAAAAAAATAACAAATCAAACTGCAAAGATGTGAAAACTAGAAAGGAAGACTTTATAAACATCTAATAAGCTATTTGATTCTTTGTACATTGGTATCAACAAAATTGGGAGATAATAAGATATTATTCTTAATATTTAGATATACAAAAATCAGAACTTCAGAAAATATTTTCTTGAGGATAAGTAACAATATTTTTCAATTTTTTGGACCCAGAACCCATATTTAGAAGTAATTTTATAATAAACTTCAGTTTACTGTATTAAAAAAACTTTCCTATATTTGAAGCTTGAATGGGGTATTAGAGCCTGTATGTTTGGGTTTCCTTTATCGTCATTCTTTCTCCCAAATAATCTTTGGGAGGTTTCCCAGACTGTCAATTCAGAACACCTGAAAAAAATTGCTGAATGATGTAGAAAAAATGAAAAGATCCAGTTAACATTGTTTCCAAATCAAGTTTACTTTCAATGTAGCAATATGATGACATTATGAAATACTGAGTGGCTTTACATTTGACTTCATCTCAAAAATCTCTCTATAGTCTTTCACTACACTTTCAAACACTCATTTTACAAGAGTCATCATTATCCATGAACTGTTCGAGGTTGGACAACTCATATTTTCTCTTTGGAAGGTAATTTGAACAGCTTGGAATGGAAGATTTATGGAGGACATGAATATACTAAGATACTGAAGAAAGCTAATGCACCACATTTATGTAGTCTGAAGTTTATAGCTGTCCTCATTAAACAGCTGGCTGAAACTAAGCTGAAAGAGTTTTTGTGAGTGCTGTGAAAATGTGTTTGACCCTTTAGGGTCAATTCCAAAACTGGCTGGGAAGCATCATTCTATGCCACCGTTTCTTATATTTAATAACACAGAGAACTCATTTAAACATGAATAGCTTCTGCAGTGTCGACTCTCTTAGTTTGTTTGGACTGCTATAATAAAATGCCACAAGTTGGATAGTTTATGAATAGCAAGGCCTTCTCTCTCTCTCTCATTTCTTGGTCTGTGTAGCCAAAGGTGTTTTAATTTTGTTGATATTTTCAAATACACAGCTTTGGGTTTTATTAATTCTCTTTATTGCGTTTTATTGCTGATTGCTTTTCTATTTAATTGATTTCCATTGTTTATATTTTTCTTTCCTCATACTTACTTTAGTCTTAAGTTGCTTTTCTTTTTCTAGACTCCTGAGGTGTAAACATAGATTTGTGGTTTTAGACTATTTTCTTTCTAGTAAAAACATTTTAGGTTATAAATTACTCTCTAAGAATTTCTTCAGTTTCATACCACAAATTTTGATATGATCTGACTTTTTTTACCATTCAAGATTTTGTCTAATTTTCCTTGGCCTTTTTTATTTGATTCATGAGTTGTTTAGAAGGTCTTGATTAATTTGTAAATATTTAGAGCCCTTTTCAAATTGTTGCTGATCTCAATATTAATTATGCTTTGATCAGAGAACATATTCCACATTATTTCTATCTTTTTAAATTTATTAAAACTTATTTATGGACTAAAATATGATCTATATTGATTAATATCCCATATGAACTTAAAAATAATGTATATCATGCAATTTGTATGGCAATTAGGTGACGGTGTATTGTATATTCCTGTAGATTTTTTTTGGCATAGTTTTTCTATCAATTACTGAGACAAATATGTTAAAATTTCCAATTCTAATTATACGTCTCCCTCAAGTTCCATCAGTTTTTGTTTTATGTATTTTAAAGCTCAGATGTAAGGTATATCTATATTTATAATTATCATATCTTTGGGATAGGTAGAAATTGTATCATGATTAAGTGTTCTGCCTCTAATAATATTCTTTGTATTTAAGATTTATTTTTTTTGATATTCATTTAACCAGTCCACACTTTTTATGCTTTTTTTCTTTGTTTGGTATTTTCCCCCTTTTTAAATTCAACTTACTTAAATATGTATACACACTTAAGAAGTGTGTATCTTGTAGACAGCATATTATGTTCTTGTTTTTCTTAAACCTCATCTCAGCCTTTTGAATGGAATGTCTAGTCCATATACATTTAATGCAACCAATGATACTGTTGTATTTATGTCTGACATTTTGATATTTGTTTTCCCTTTTGCCTTGTTTTTTTTTTTTTTTTAATTGCTCCCTTGTTTCTTCTTTCTTTATTTTGTGTTAATCAAAAATGTAACACACTTTTAAAATTCCTTATCGGCATTCTAGTTGATAGAATGTGACTCAGATTCTGTTATCCTTTTCAAAGGATTCTTAATTTTTTGTTCTAACAGGCTTTGACTTCCTACTCAAACTGAATACTCTACTTTTCTTCCATAGAAAAGATATTTTTGTGATTGTTTTGGGGATTAAAATGTGCTTTTTTAATTTGTTGCAATTTCCTTACAGTTAATATTGAATTACTTCTGCTAAAATGTTGGAAATTTGCTTGCAATTATATATTTCCATTTATTGCTTATTCTATTGCTAATACCTTCATAAATGTTATAGGCACAACAATATACTGCTATAATTTTTGCTTTAAACAATAAAATGGCTTTAAAGAAAAGATAAAAGTATGTGTGTTTTCTCACATACCATTTCCAACATTTAAGTCCTTTTTATTCACATTCATCTTGCCATCTGGGGTCATTTTCGTCAGCTTGGAGAACTTACTTTAGCAATTCCTATAACACTATAGGAGACTGTAGGTCTGCTAATGATTAATTCTTTCAGCTTTTTGTTTATATGAATATGTCTTTATATCATTTTCATTATTTTAAAAATAAATGTGCTGGATAAATAAAGTTTTGTTGGCAGATTTTATGTATTTTTCTTTCAGTATATAGGATATCATGTTATAAATATTTGTAATAAGAATCAGCCATTAATCATATTGTTTTCTCCTGTATGTAAAGTGTTTTCCTCCATATATGAAGTGTTTATCTCTAGCTGCTTTCAAGATATTCCTCTCATTGGTTTACAGCTGTACCCAAGAGTGGTTTTCTTTGTTTTTATTCTGTTTAGGGTTTAATTATTTAGGAAAACTTTGTCATTATTTTTTCAATTTTTTGTCTCTCTTCTTTTCTGTCTTTCATTCTGAGATTCAAAGTTCACTTGCTTTTTTTTTTTTTTTTAATTACCTGATATTTTCACATTGGTGTCTCAAACTCATTTTAGTATCCTTAAATCTTTTCTCTCTGCTCTCCAGGTTAAAAAATTTCTTTTGATCTATCTTGAAATTCTAATTCCTTCTATTGTTTCCAGTCTCTGTTGAAACAATCTAGTAAGTATTTTATTTCAGTTATTGAACTCATCAGCTTTAGTATTTCCATTTTTTATAGTTTCTATATCTCTGTTTAGATCCTTTGTATCTCCCCTCACTATGGCCTTTTTTTCCCCTTAAATTATTTGAATATTCTTGTAAAAGCTGTTTTGAAGTCTGGATTTGTTATGTCCAACATCTGTGATGACTGACTTGGAATCAGTTTCTGTAGACTGCTTTTTACCCTGAATAAAGGTCTTGCTTCCATTTCTTTGGATCACTGTAAAATATTGGTGGTAAAGTGGACAATATAGACAAAGTGTAATAGTGACTCAGAGGCTGCTATCCTTTTCAAAGGATTCTCAATTTTTTGTTCTGGCAGGCTTTGACTTCCTAGACTCAAACTGTAGTCTCTATTTTTCTTCCACAGTATATTGTAGGCGATATCTGTTCAGTTTTTGCCTTCTGCTTGTTTTAGCTTATTGTATTTTCATTCTGGCCCTCTAGAATTTTCCTGCATACCTGCAGAGTGTGGTGTTCAGCCAAGTATTTGGGTACAGTTTATACGCATCTTTGGGGCTCTCCCTTTCTTTTGTCTCTTTGTTTCTATGCAATGCCTCATAAATTTCTAGCTACTTGTCTTCTTGGTCTGTCTTCTCATACCTCAAAAAGTGAGCATTTGTCTTCTGCTGTCCAAGCTCTGAAGATACTGGAAGTTCACTCACTTAAAAAACAAATAAAAAACAACAACAAACTCAAAAATCTCACTCAGTGAAGTTTTGTCTTGCAGGAATACATTCTTCTCTGGTCCCTAACTATGGAAGAAGGCCTATAGTTGATAGAGAAAATATTTCAAGTCTGTAGTTACATAACAAGGTGATCTCTTTACTAAATGTAAAGTTAGCTAAATACCATTTTCAGACATTTAAGATCTCAGAAATACATCCTTCCTATGCACCCTAAATTAGAAAGCTACTGGAAGAGGTGCTCCCCCCAAATGAGGAAGTAAATCAGGAAAAACAGTAAAAAGAGGACCTATTTCAAGAAAGTGGCAGAATAACTGTCAGGGTGATAATGAAGGAAGTATCTATACTGTATGCTGTGCATCAAAAATGGCAAAGGAGTATCCTCTAAGAAAGAAATATGATGGACTACTGGAGGCATATGAAGGAACTGAGAAGATTTAGGCTATTAAGGAAAGTCTGGCTGTAAATTAGGTTTAAAATCTACACAAAATACAGTTTCAGAGAAAACAGAATATTGCAGACAAAATATATTTGCAATAATCTTTGCAAATACAAGGCTCATCTGTGAATACAGGGTTAGAGTCGTATACCCAATAAATGATGATTTCATCAAGCATTTATATAATGATAATTGAAAAGACTGTGGAAGGTTAGGACTGCCAAATATAATACAGGATGACCTGTTAAATTTGAATTTCAGGTAAACAACATTTTAATATATTAAAAGTAAACAGGATTTAAGATATTTTTAGATTTACAGAATTCTCACACAAATTCTATTAAATAGGTTTCATTTTGCTCCTTTAGCAGATTGGAAAACAGAATCAAAGAATTTAAGTATCTTGTAGTTAAGTAATCTACATGAGTCAAACGTCTAGCCAGAGACAGATAGTTATAATCTAAAGTATCTAACTTTACTTTTTTCTGGTAGGCTAGGTTGTTCCTTCTGTCATATTAAAGATGGCTGGAAGTGCCTCGTGGTCGTGTCTCTCAAGCTGCTGTTCCTTGTACCCACAGGACTGCCCGTGCGCAGCCAAGATGCCACCTTCTCCATAGCAATGGACAACGTGACGGTCTGGCAGGGGGAGAACGCCACCCTCAGCCGTGTGGATTAAAGGTTCTTGGCGCTCCAGCCAGGTGTCAAGGCTGTGTCTCTGAGGTGGGAGAACCAACCTCAGGACACTGATTCACAAGAGACCTCCCAGCTACATGCAATATCAAATGGCGAAAATCTCCCAGAGATCTCCATCTCAACACCAAGACCCAGCTTCACTCAAGGACCAGCAACGAACAGTGCTGGACACCCTATCCCCAACAAAGAGCAAGACGGGTCTACATCCCCATCCATTAGCAGAGAGGCTGCCTAAAATCATACTAAGGCTACCAACATGCCCAAACACACCACCAGACATGGACCTGCCCACCAGAAAGACAAAATCCAGCCTCATCCACCAGAACAGAGGCACTAGTCCCCCCAACCAGGAAACCTACTCAAGCCACTGAACCAACCCCAGCCACTGGGGACAGCCACCAAAAAAAGTGGGAACTACGAACCTGCAGCCTGCAAAAAGGAGACCCCAAACACAGTAAGATAAGCAAAATGAGAAGACAGAAAACACAGAGCAGATGAAGGAGCAAGATAAAAACACATCAGACCTAACAAATGAAGAGGTAATAGGCAGTCTACCTGAAAAAGAATTCAGAATAATGATAATAAAGATGATTCAAAATCTTGGAAATAGAATAGACAAATTGCAAGAAACAGTTAACAAGGACCTAAAAGAAATAAAGAGGAAGCAAGCAACGATGAGCAGCACAATAAATGAAATGAAAAATAATCCAGATGGCATCAATAGCAGAATAACTCGGGCAGAAGGACGGATAAGTGACTGGGAAGATAAAATAGTGGAAGTAACGACTGCAGAGCAGAATAAAGAAAAAAGAATGAAAAGAACTGAGGACAGTCTCAGAGACCTCTGGGACAACATTAAACGCACCAACATTCGAATTGTAGGGGTCCCAGAAGAAGAAGAGAAAAAGAAACGCACTGAGAAAATATTTGAAGAGATTATAGTTGAAAACTTCCCTAATATAGGAAAGGAAATAGTCAATGAAGTCCAGGAAGCACAGAGAGTCCCATACAGGATAAACCCAAGGATAAACACGCCAAGACACATCATAGTCAAACTGTCAAAAATTAAATACAAAGAAAACATATTAAAAGCAGCAAGGGAAAAACAACAAATAACACACAAGGGAATCCCCATAAGGTTAACATCTGATCTTTCAGCAGAAACTCTACAAGCCAGAAGGGAGTGGCAGGACATATTTAAAGTGATGAAGGAAAAAAACCTACAACCAAGATTATTCTACCCAACAAGGATCTCATTCAGATTTGATGGAGAAATTAAAACCTTTACAGACAAGCAAAAGCTGAGAGAGTTCAGCACCACACAACCAGCTTTACAACAAATGCTAAAGGAACTTCTCTAGGCAAGAAACACAAGAGAAGGAAAAAGACCTACAAGAACAACCTGAAACAATTAAGTAAATGGTAATAGGAACACACATATCAATAATTACCTTAAATATAAATGGATTAAATGCTCCCACCAAAAGACACAGACTGGCTGAATGGATACGAAAACAAGACCCATATATATGCTGTCTACAAGAGACCCACTTCAGACCTAGGGACACATACAAACTGAAAGTGAGGGGATGGAAACAGATATTCCATGAAAATGGAAATCAGAAGAAAGCTGGAGTAGCAGTTCTCATATCAGACAAAATAGACTTTAAAATAAAAACTATTACAAGAGACAAAGAAGGACACTACATAATGATCAAGGGATCGATCCATGAAGAAGATATAACAATTGTAAATATTTATGCACCCAACACAGGAGCACCTCAATACATAAGGCAAATACTAACAGCCAAAAAAGGGGAAATCGACAGTAACACAATCATAGTAGGGGACTTTAACACCCCACTTTCACCAATGGACAGATCATCCAAAATGCAATAAATAAGGAAACACAAGCTTTAAATGATACATTACACAAGATGGACTTACTTGATATTTATAGGACATTCCATCCAAAAAACAACAGAATACACATTTTTCTCAAGTGCTCATGGAACCTTCTCCAGGATAGATCATATAGTCACAAATCTAGCCTTGGCAAATTTAAGAAAATTGAAATCGTATCAAGTATCTTTTCTGACAACAACGCTATGAGACTAGATATCAATTACAGGAAAAGACCTGTAAAAAATACAAACACATGGAGACTAAACAATACACTACTTAATAATGAAATGATCACTGAAGAAATCAAAGAGGAAATCAAAAAATACTTAGAAACAAATGACAATGGAGACACGACGACCCAAGACCTATGGGATACAGCAAAAGCAGTTCTAAGAGGGAAGTTTATAGCAATACAATCACACCTTAAGAAACAGGAAACATCTCGAATAAACAACCTAACTTTGCACCTAAAGCAGTTAGAGAAAGAAGAAAAAAACCCCACATTTAGCAGAAGGAAAGAAATCATGAAGATCAGATCAGAAATAAATGAAAAACAAATGAAGGAAACAATAGCAAAGATCAATAAAAGTAAAAGCTGGTTCTTTGAGAAGATAAATAAAATTGATAAATCATTAGCCAGACTCATCAAGAATAAAAGGGAGAAGACTCAAATCAATAGAATTAGAAATGAAAAAGGAGATGTAACAACTGACACTGCAGAAATACAAAAGATTATTAGAGATTACTACAAGCAACTCTATGCCAATAAAATGGACAACCTGGAAGAAATGGACAAATTCTTAGAAATGCACAAGCTGACCAGACTGAACCAGGAGGAAATAGAAAATATCAACAGACCAATCACAAGCACTGAAATTGAAACTGTGATTAAAAATCTTCCAACAAACAAAAGCCCAGGACCAGATGGCTTCACAGGCGAATTCTATCAAACATTTAGAGAGGAGCTAACACCTATCCTTCTCAAACTCTTCCAAAAGATAGCAGAGGGAGGAACACTCCCAAACTCATTCTATGAGGCCACCATCACCCTGATACCAAAACCAGACAAAGACGTCACAAAGAAAGAAATCTACAGGCCAATATCACTGATGAACATAGATGCAAAAATCCTCAACAAGATAATAGCAAACAGAATCCAACAGCACATTAAAAGGATCATACACCATGATCAAGTGGGGTTTATTCCAGGAATGCAAGGATTCTTCAATATAAGCATATCAGTCAACGTGATATACCATACCAACAAACTGAAGGAGAAAAACCATATGATCATCTCAATAGATGCAAAGAAAGCTTTTGACAAAATTCAACACCCATTTATGATAAAAACCCTGCAGAAAGTAGACATAGAGGGAAATTTCCTCAACATAATAAAGGCCATATATGACAAACCCACAGCCAGCATTGTTCTCAATGGTGAAAAACTGAAACCATTTCCACTAAGATCAGGAACAAGACAAGATTGCCCACTCTCACCACTCTTATTCAACCTAGCTTTGGAAGTTCTAGCCACAGCAATCAGAGAAATAAAAGGAATACAAATAGGAAAAGAAGTAAAGCTGTCACTGTTGGCAGATGACATGATACTATACATAGAGAATCCTAAGGATGCTACCAGAAAACTACTAGAGCTAATCAATGAATTTGGTAAAGCAGCAGGATACAAAATTAATGCACAGAAATCTCTGGCATTCTTATACACTAATGAAGAAAAATCTGAGAGTGAAATTAAGAAAACACTCCCTTTTAGCATTGCAACAAAAAGAATAAAATATCTAGGAATAAACCTACCTAAGGAGACAAAAGACTTGTATGCAGAAACTACAAGACACTGATGAAGGAAATTAAAAATGATACAAATAGGTGGAGAAATATACCATGTTCTTGGATTGGAAGAATCAATATTATGAAAATGACTCTACTACCCAAAGCAATCTACAGACTCAATGCAATCCCTATCAAATTACCACTGACATTTTTTACAGAACTAGAACAAAAATATTCACAATTTGTATGGAAACACAAGAGACCCCGGATAGCCAAAGCAATCTTGAGAACGAAAAATGGGGCTGGAGGAATCAAGCTCCCTGACTTCAGACTATACTACAAGGCTACAGTAATCAAGACAGTCTGGTACTGGCACAAAAACAGAAATATAGATCAATGGAACAGGATAGAAAGCCCAGAGATTAACCCACACACATATGGTCACCTTATCTTTGATAAAGGAGGGAAGGATATACAGTGGAGAAAAGACAGCCTCTTCCATAAGTGGTGCTGGGAAAACTGGAGAGCTACCTGTGAAAGTATGAAATTAGAACACTCCCTAACACCACACACAAAAATAAACTCAAAATGGGTTAAAGACCTAAATGTAAGGCCAGACACTATCAAACTCTTAGAGGAAAACATAAGCAGAACACTCTATGACATACATCACAGCAAGATCCTTTTTGACCCATCTCCTAGAGAAATGGAAATAAAAACAAAAATAAACAAATGGGACCTAATGAAACTTAAAAGCTTTTGCACAGCAAAGGATACCATAAACAAGACCAAAAGACAACCCTCAGAATGGGAGAAAATATTTGCAAATGAAGCAACTGACAAAGGATTAATATCCAAAATTTATAAGCAACTCAACTGATTGAGCTGCAACACATGCAGCTCAATAACTAAAAAACAAACAACCCAATCCAAAAATGGGCAGAAGAACTAAATAGACATTTCTCCAAAGAAGATATACAGATTGCCAACAAACACATGAAAGAATGCTCAACATCATTAATCATTAGAGAAATGCAAATCAAAACTACAATGAGATGTCATATCACACTGGTCAGATTGGCCATCATCAAAAACTCTAGAAACAGTAAATGCTGGAGAGGGTGTGGAGAAAAGGGAACCCTCTTGCACAGCTGGTGGGAATGTAAATTGATACAGCCACTATGGAGAACAGTATGGAGGTTCCTTAAAAAACTACAAATAGAACTACACTACCATACGACCCTGCAATCCCACTACTGGGCATATACTCTGAGAAAACCATAATTCAAAAAGAGTCATGTAAAAATGTTTATTGCAGCTCTATTTACGATAGCCAGGACATGGAAGCAACCTAAGTGTCCATCAACAGATGAATGGAAAAAGAAGATGTGGCACATATATACAATGGAATATTGCTCAGCCTTAAAAGGAAATGAAACGGAGTTATTTGTAATGCGGTGGATGGACCTGGAGTCTGTCATACAGAGTGAAGTAAGTCAGAAGGAGAAAAACAAATACCGTATGCTAACACATATATATGGAATCTAAAAAAAAAAAAAAAAATGTCATGAAGAGATTATTGGTAGGACGGGAATAAAACACAGACCTACTAGAGCATGGACTTGAGTATATGGGGAGGGGGAAGGGTAAGCTGTGACAAAGTGAGAGAATGACAGGGACATATACACACTACCAAATGTAAATTAGATAGCTAGTGGGAAGCTGCCGCATAGGGAGATCACCTCTGTGCTTTGTGACCACCTAGAGGGGTGGGATATGGAGGGTGGGAGGGAGGGTGATGCAAGAGGGATGAGATATGGGAACATATGTATATGTATAACTGATTCACTTTATTTTAAAGGAGAAACTAACACACTACTGTAAAACAGTTATACTCAAAGATGTTAAAAAAAAATAAAGATGGTTGCTTTCGATTTAATTGCACCACTCTAATTACTTTTGAACAAAAGTTTATATCACTGCATATCTCCTTCTGTTCAGTGTCAATTTTGTTAATTTCAGTGCATTCAGTACTATATTTAATGAAACTTTATCCTATGAAATTTTAAACAAAAATAAAATAATATTTTAATGGAAAATATATATACTGAAATGTATATTTAATGTTCAGTATCTGCTAAGATTATTACTATCAATTCAAGTACCCTAAGGAAGTACAGAGTTTTGGTCCAATCTCTGCCAATTACATTTGTTTTGAATCTAACATGATTCTAAAAGCAGTTTCTTAAAGATGATGTTTTTCTTATCTTTGTTGAAATTTCCAAAGCTTTTAGCTTGCATAGGAGAGAATGTAGGAAGGTTAACTGCAAACACATTTATCATTTTTAAAACAAAATCACATACTGCAAAAGACACATGGTGAAGTACCATCTCCTACATACCATGAGATTATCCACTTCCAAGATGATAACCAAAAATGAATCAGTGTTGTATGTTTGGTTAACATTTGCCTTTTAAGTATTAGGAAATACTTCCCTCAACCACTCCTATTTACCTCATCTTTTCAGATGGGAAAACATTTTTCTCTGAATTGATGACTACTTATTTTTCAGCTAAAGTAAATACAGGTCTATATCTCTTCATTTTTGTGAGAAGCTGACACATTCTGTCACAACATCGCTTGAGGAAAAGGGAAAGTGACAGCTTCCTGGCAAAATTTTAAAGAGATATACATCTAGTTTTGTTTAAACAGCCAGTAAAAAATCAGAAGCTTTCCAGATTGAAAGGGTAAAAAATGCACAAGTGTTGCAAATTGGTAAATGAATGCACTCTGGAAAATTTCTGATGTTTGCCTCTATGTTTTTAACCACAGCTCAGTATTTTCTGGGATTAAAGAATAAGTTTTCAAAGAATAAATTCTATCAAGATGATAGAATTATCAACAACCTTGAATAACAGAATTTAAAAAAAAATCAAACAATACTCATAGAAACAATTTCTTCTAAATTGAAATATCAAATATTTGCTTCTTCCTGCACTTGAAGAGTATTCCAGTTTTAGTCAAATACTATTACTAAAAGTCATATTATTTGGTTTAAAAATAAATCTCTTAAAATTATTGTTACTTAGTTTTATAAATCAGTTTTAAAATAACACATTTTTAAAATGTTTTTTTCTTTATAACTATTTTACAATTATATAAACATTACTACTTTTATCTGGCTTATTTATCTTAAAATATGTTCACATAGTATGTGAAATTATTGTTCAAATAACAATGTTACTTGCAAAATTTGTATTTTTCTCCAGCTTGTCATTAAGGCTTTAAACATAGAATCATATAATTCATTACTAATATATGTAAAATTGGGTAAGTGAACACCTTATGTTAAATTTAGTCTAAAGAATTTAGTAAATAAGAAAGGTTGTGCTAATTATTGAGACATAGTAATGTGAATGTCAGAGGTAGGTATTTAATGTATCTTTTAAAATTTTATGGCTCTCATATTTATAATTCCTATTGATATTAATCCCTTTTATATCATTGTATAATGTTCTTCAGAATTTCCTGGAGCAAATAAACTGATGTTTAATCTTGTGTATTCTATGTTGTTCCAGTAACACTCAGTAAGCCCAGCACTGAAACAACCATAATGTATTATAGTCCTGCATTTTTGTCTCATCTCTTTCCACACCTCCCCAGCCAAACCACATCACAGTCCTTGGAAGATGAGAATGACAGGGGACTTTAATTTGATCTTCAGTTACAAATCAGAGGTCAAGGGTACTAAATGTAGAGACTGCTACTGATTAAGTAGAATCATAGACTGATAACTGACAAATTCTATGATTAATACAGTGATTGCAAATAAGCAAACAACAGGGTTCAAACTATTCCTACAGTTCAGTGAAAAATTGAGTATTGTAGAAGATAATTGAAGAAGAGTCACAGATTATGAAATGCAGTTACTTTACCTTGTTTTATTGCACTATCAGGCAAATTTGAAATGTTTTATTCCTGTCTTTAAAAAACACAACAAACAAAGAAAGAAACCTCTAAAACATTCACAAACTTCCTTTGAATCTTATTGTTCAGAAACTTTGGGAACATATGTTGTAAAGGTTTATGTGTGAGAAAAAATTTTTATTAGTTTACATGTATATAAACACCTAAACATGAACTTCATCTTGGACTTTGTCACTTGCCTATGCTCTGATAGTCTTTCTGATTTACATACACAGGGAGAACTTGAGCATGCATTAAGATGTTCAGGAAAAAGCAGAAATGGAACAGCTAAAATACTGTTGACTGTATATGATGACCAGAATCTCCAACATTTGGACCTTAGTATTGAGCTACTCTGGAGCAATAAGTGAGAAAGGTGGGCTGGGATTTAAATAAACAGTGTATTTATTTTACATTGATGTCTCTTGATTAACAGTAGAAGACATCACTCCTGAAAGCATCTGCAGTGTCAGTAATTCCATTAACAAAGAAACCACTTTATTATCAACATACTGTAGATTCATTTTAATGTGTCATTTACACTTCAAAGTCACATAACTTTTATTATGGTAAATCAATTAAAACTATTTCTCATGATAATTTATCTTCTGCGGAGTTTATCATCTCAGAGAATGCAATATTTCCCAATTTAACTTCCAAGACAAAAGTGATGTAATTTGAATGCCTTTTACTGAGCTTATTAAGCATAAAGATCACAGAAATTTCAAACCCTGAAAGATAACTGTTTCATCTATGTGATAAAATGGAAGCCACATCTTTTGTAGTGTATTATAGGTGGTGGAGACAGTATGCTAATTAGTAATATAACCTCATTTACTGATTTTCTACGTCTCCCATTTTAAAATATAATCTAGTAAAAGCAGATAGTTTCTTTGATATTAGTTTTAAAGAGAACGTAAAAGTTTATATAAAAAACATTTTATCGAAGCTTTGCAAATGAACTGAATTTCAGGATGAAGTAGTAACCTGTTTTGTTAGTTTTAATGACTTTGTAACAACGTGCTTCAAAGATTTACATCCATTTCTTATCTTTGAAAACTGCCAATATTTTTCGACCTTGGTTGAATATTTCTAAAATAAGCAGCTTTAATATCCATTTGCACCCTGAAAATGTTTGCATGGAAATGAGAAATTTTATGCTTTTCTAAATTGAGTATTTAAACTTAGAGGGTATTTTCAGACATTTGCCATATATACATATATTTTTTGCTTTATTGTCCAATTGAATTTAACTGAAAACTTCTGTCAGTAGAGATAGAAGAGAAAATACGTGTGATTACTTTACAAGTGGCAGTCAGAATATGTAATATAAGTACCATATAAAGAAGAAAAGTATAAGATAGTTTACTTAATAATGCATTATTAAGTTTTGGTTTATTTCATGATAA
The DNA here is from genome assembly GCF_026419965.1 of Kogia breviceps. Classification (NCBI taxonomy): domain Eukaryota; kingdom Metazoa; phylum Chordata; class Mammalia; order Artiodactyla; family Physeteridae; genus Kogia; species Kogia breviceps. The sequence continues at coordinate 46,107,353 of NC_081325.1, read as the reverse complement.
AATTAAGCACCTTCAATGGCATTGTTTTCTGAGATTATATTTCTTAGAAAACCTCATTAGAGATGTATGCAATATTCATTTTCTTGTCAATATCTTTAGGTTTTCAGTTTCTAAATACTGAGAAGTGTGTGCTTAGCAAACTTTTTTTATCCATTCGTTTAATTTTTGCAAGGAAATTGTCTCTAGTGTATATAGGAGTAGGACTTGGAAAGAATTAAGTTACTACACACTATCAGAAATAGTATCCTTGATTTCAGCATTAGTAATGTGAAAATTACAATCTAATATCAGAGAGAATTATGCTAGTAAAAAGGACCAGAGAGTAAATCAATTTAATTATAATAGACTTACTTCCTCCCATCATCATAGCAGTGCCTAAAGGATTTCCTGAGGACACCTGGGTCTTGGCAGGATAGTTAAGGCACTGGCTGGTGTTGTTGAAAATAATGAGGATTGAAGCTGGAGAGACTTAGTCTAAAACCCTGTGTATGTTATTTATCTGTATTACTTTAGACATTTTACAATATCCCATACCTGTTTTGTTGGTGGTGATAGTGGTAGTAATGGCCGTGGTGGTGATAGTGAAGTGATATCAATAACAATTATTGGAAGGATAGTGTATGTAAAGCATTTTGAATCCAGTAGCATGCAAATTAAAGATAATACTGCCAGCTGTGGCTCTGATCCCTTTATCTAGTCTATACCACTAACCTAGAGGCTGGAAATGAGAAATTTTATGCTTTTCTATATTGAGTCTAAATATTCTAAATAGGTATCCACACTTTTAGATACCTCCAATATATTATGTGCATATTTGTTGTTGTATAAAGTATATATGTGAACTTTTATAGTAATATATGATATTTCTAGGAAAGCACTCTCATCTATATGAATTGGTAAGATGTCTTCCTAATAATAATGGCTTAATATTATCAATAATTAATATCTCAAGGGAAAATATACACTTTGGGCAAGGCTATTAATGCATGTGGTAGACTTACTTTTTAGTTGGTATTCCCAATAATTCTGAATTATTTTGAATAACTTGTTAGATACGGTTGTGTCACAAATGCTTTTGCTCAGAATGAGACAGATAAAGAAAGCACAGGACAGTAAACTGTCAAATCTTCTGTGATCTTGTTGCCCTCCTATGCTTAAATCATTGGGAATATCATCAACCCATATAATATAGAAATCTTGTTTAACCCATTTGTCCATTGTGCTTGGGTTAGTTCAGTTAAAACTGAATGATTACGTAGCAAATCCATTTAATTGTGGAAATACCTTTGAAATATTCTGTTGTACAACAAACCCATGAGGATAGTTCCTTTAACTCTTCTGCCTTGTGTAAATCCAGCTCTTCTCTCAAACCTTCCATTATAAATGCAACAACTGACATGAAATAAGACCTGAGAAAAGTTGCCAGGTCAATTAGTCCACTAAAAGTTCAACACCTAAATGGGTTCATAATTTTTAAAATAAAAATTTAAAAAACAGAAATCTTAACATATTCTTTATATATCTGTGTAGTTTGTCTTACATAGTTCCTGTGGTGTTTTAATTCTGATTTGGAACTAAAGCATCAGTTGCTGCTATTGAACTGCTATGATTCAGTTTTCTCCCTCCTGATACCAGAACAACTTACAGGAATTTTTCTCTCTGGGAGAATGATCTTACTCCCTCAATATTAAACATGGTCGAGTCTTAGGATTTCAGCTTTCTGTGTTCAGCTCTATCCATTCCCACTGCAACTATCTTCTAGAGTTTCCCAACCAGAGGATGTCTAAGTTAGAATTAGCTACTATTTGGAACCTTAAAAGCATCCCTTTCTCCCTTTGAGATCCACATCCAATGTTTTGACAAGTTTTACTTTAAAATCAAGGAAAACCCATTCTTCCAGCGAGTTCTCCACCTCCCTCCTCAAAAGACTCTATTCTGTAAACTCAGTGGTTGCTTTTTGTTTTTCTTATTGTTCTAAGGAAGATCTTGTAAATGATTTTGAGATGCCAAATCTATTCTATCTGAAGGTGAGGTGAAGGATCAGTGGTCATTCTAAGACACTATTCATATACCTTCCCTGAGGGAAAAATGCCTTCAGTAAGCACAAAGTTATATTTAGCATATCCTTAATAATCAAGGGCAAATGCAATTTCTCAGGGGAACAGGATTCCAAACCAAAATAAATAACAAAAATATTTTTCGGCACTTCTAAACATTTTGGTATTATCTGTTTCTTTCCCCTTTATTGTGAAAATAGAAAATAATTTTAAAATTCTCTAAAATAATTGTTCCATTTCTTATTGACATATACCTAAATTCTTGTTATCATCCTACAAAAATGATTCTTTGGAATGTCACCATTGGTTTCTCTTTCTTAGGAAAACAGCACATCTTAATAACATTAAGGACTCAGAGAATGTCTTTATATGACTTTAATATTCAACTGTCTTCATTAATTATTGATATGATATTGGTATGACTATTATAGGAAACACAATTATATTTATAAGTTACAGATAACATTATCATTTATTTTAGGACCTTCCTGAAAATCCATTTATCTTACAATAGAACAAGTCCTCATCAAGGATCCTTACCAGAGCAATAGATTGTTCAAGGGAATTCAGAGACAATGCTTCAAGAGTTCTTCAAAACACTTCATCAAAATCCGCTTACTTCATTCTATGCGCAATTCTACCATCATCCAAAAATTATTTCCCAATCTCGATCAAACCCCTAGTTAAAAAATCGACCTTATACTAGACTTTAAATATCCTACCCTTATCTTGCCACTTCCAAAAAGGCACTAAAACTCTAATCTAGCGGTTTCTTCTACTCTAAGAAACAATGACCTTAGCTTTGCTTTATTGACAAATTATTTGATAAGTTTTGCTTGTTTGCTTTTTAGGGATTTGTATATTTCACTTGCTCATCTGTCATCTGTTTAATTTTTGATATTTCAATAACAAGACTGTACATAAATGTGCCTGTACATTCTAAAGAATAGTGTTAATAATTAAATGTGCTTGTGCTTCCTGGTTATTTATGGTAGGATGTGGCAGCCCAATATTCCTGCTGAAAACAATTAGAAAAAATCACTACTAATTACAAAAATTTTAAAAGCATCACAGAGAAATGAGGCTGAGAACTAGACGGACTAACACTGCACAGAAGGGAGATTCATTCCAAAGTGAGGACACAGTTACCTCTTCAGGTTTAAAATCAAAATTAAGCATGACCTGGTCCAGGTGGAATCTCTTTAGGGGAAAGCAAAACCAACAGATTTTTTTAGTGGTCACATGGGGCTAAAGTGACAAAAGTTTGTTCTTCTCTGTTACATTATTGCCTTTCCAGGCTGAAGGAACTAAGAATAGTCATGCTCTAGAAACAAGGATAAACTAATAATTGACTACCAAAACTGCAATCTAGAGAACCGAGTGTCCTCAAAGGTCTGGTCCTTTCCTCCACAAGACATTCTCTGTATTCTAAGGCTATGCTGAGGGTTAAAATGCTAGGTAGAAAGAAAACTTCTGAAAATTAGACCAAAGATCTTATAAAGTTCACTGGTGTTTAAAAAACAAAGATCCATGGTGACGTCAACAAAAAAGATTAAAGTCCTAGAAGGAGAGTTGAATGGACTGAGGTTCTTCATTAATATGATGAAGAACAATTTTTTTTAACCAAACATAAACTTTTTTTTTTTTTTGTAGTTAAATGCAGTGGAGTTTTTTACACCCCTTTCCTCCTTTTACACAGAATATAAAGCTCACTGGCCTGGGAGTAGCCTCTATCTTGCAACTTTTGGCCAGTGAAGAGGACTCAGAGAAAATAATACAACTATCAATCACAAAAAGGAGGGATGACAAAGGAAAATAATTAAGCTGTGGCTTCAATCATGCATTCCTGTGCAAGGTGCCTTTGCCACATTTCCCTTGGCGGAACTTCCTGATTCTGAGTGTAGATGGAGACTTAGAATCAGGCTTGCTCTTTAACAGAAGGCTTTTGTTGAGGAAAAAGGAAATCAGTAGAGATTTTGCATTCTCTCTGGCTTGCAGAGGTAAAACTGCATGGGTATGAAATATGTGGTGTATCTATACATCAAGACATTTGTGTTTTGAAGCTGCGTGGTGCTGAAAAATGAAGAGCTAAACTAAAAACTTCTGAAAGATAGAAGAGTCTCATTGTTACAAACTCCTGCTGCTTATCACATGACAAGCCAATAAATCAAGAGATGAAGTTTTGAGGCAAGTAATAGCAATTTTATTCAGGAAAGTCAACAGACTGAGGAGATATTGGACTAGTGTCCCCAAAACCCATCTTACCCAGAGTTAGAATTCAGGCTTCTTTTATACTAAAAGGGGAGGTAATGTGGCTGGTAGTTGCAGACTACTTTGTGCCTGCCAGACCCCTGAGGGGATGTGATAATATTTTGTTCTTGCAGCTACCCATCTATCTGGTCACAGAGTTCCTGAAAACCTCCAACAAGATAAATGTTATCTTCTGTTCTGCAACTATTTATCTCTATAGGAATGGAGGTCAAGCCTGGGAGACAGAGCCTTAAGAAAGGGCTATAATGTATATTTCAGGATATAGACAACATTTTTTTTTTTTTACAAAGGTGCAGAGCCAGCATGACTAGGCACATGCAATAAAGTACAAAGGTTAGAGCTAAAGGAATAGACCCAATATGGAGTCAGGTTTGTTCTTCTCTGTTACATTATTGCCTTTCCAGGCTGAAGGAACAAAGAATAGTCATGCTCTAGAAACAAGGATAAACTAGTAATTGTCTACCAAAACTGCAATCCAGTCCCAAACCAACGAAAGTTTTGACTGGATTGAGGATATCAATTAAGATTTTTAAAAGTCTTAACCTAAAGTGATAAGAAAGGACTAGACATTTCTTTGATGATTTTAGTCTATTGTCTGAGTTAAGTGGGAGGTTGCATTGGAGACCCTTTAAAATAGCTCAATAGCTCAAATAGAAAAGGAAAAAATTACCTGCATGGATAGGCATTGGAGATATTTCCTGGCTCACCCTTGGGTATAGGTGACTTTCTTAGAAAAATTCTATAATTATTAAATAAGTAAAAGCATAGTTAAATAGCTTTACCAAAAGTATCCATTTATCAATTTTTTCTATGACCATTTTTTGTTTATACATGTGAACTTTCAATGTGAGACTCTGAAATTTTACTTTCTGCTTATATGTTTCCTTTTGAATTTCCTTATTCCTTTATTTTTTATTTTTTCCTGGATGATAATATCTTTATTTAACCCTCATTCTTTTTTTAAAAAAATCTTTATTGTAGTAGTTGCTTTACAATGGTGTGTTAGTTTGTGCTATAACAAAGTGAATTAGCTATACATATACATATATACCCATTTCTCCTCCCTCTTGCATCTCCCTCCCACCCTCTCTATTCCACCCCTCTAGGTGGACACAAAGCACAGTGCTGATCTCCCTGTGCCATGTGGCTGCTTCCCACTAGCTATCTATTTTACATTTGGTAGTGTATTATGTCCGTGCCACTCTCTCACTTCGTCCCAGCTTACCCTTCCCCCACCCCGTGTCCTCAAGTCCATTCTCTACAACTGCGTCTTTATTCCTGTCCTGCCCCTAGGTTCATCAGAACCAAATTTTTTTTCTTTTTTTAGATTCCATTTATATGTTTTAGCATATGGAATTTGTTTTTCTCTTTCTGACTTACTTCACTCTGTATGACAGACTCTAGGTCCATCCACCTAACTACAAAAAATTCAATTTTGTTTCTTTTTATGGCTGAGTAATATTCCATTGTATATATGTGCCACGTCTTCTTTATCCATTCATCTGTCGATGGACACTTAGGTTGCTTTCATTTCCTGGCTATTGTAAATAGAGCTGCAATGAACATTGTGGTACATGACTCTTTTTGAATTATGGTTTTCTCAGGGTATATGCCCAGTAGTGGGATTGCTGTGTCATATGGTAGTTTTATTTTTAGTCTTTTAAGAAACCTCCATACTGTTCTCCATAGTGGCTGTATCAATTAAGCCTCATTCTTAAAAAAATATTTTTACTGGGTATAAAATTCCAAGTTGATAATCATCTCTAACTTCTTTACAGGTATGAATTCTCTTTCTTCTCTTATCGTTGTTGTAAGATTTCAGCAATGTGTATAATCTCTATTCCTTTCAGGTAGTTTGCTTTTATTCTCTCTACTTTTAAGATATTCTATTTTTCTTCATTGTCTTCACTATACTTTATCTAGGCATGGGTTTCTTTTAATGTTTCCTGCTTTAGAATGGCTGGACCTTCCAGTGTTGATATCTTTTAACAATAATGGAAAGTTATAATCCATTGTCTCTGGATACTGCTATTTTCCTTCTTCTTTGTATTAGTTGGTTTGGAATTTTTTATGGACCTTTTAATGTGTTGGTAAATGTTTAACAATTGGTTTTTCAAAATAAAAACCGTGATTGTAGCATTTGCAAATTTCCACAGTGTGAATATCCTCTTTATGGTCAGTTTCAAGCTACCACGGTGATGTTCTTGAATCCAGAGTTGGAAAAAGATATGCACAATCAGCTTTCATAAGTGAATCAGAGCTGGTCTTAGCACACCATTGTGTGGACTTAGTTATTCTCTCTTACTCTGTCTTCCACGTTACATATTTTACATTTATTCCTCTAGGTTTCTAACATTCTCCTTAGGTGTGATTAATCTGCTTGCTGATGCAAACCTAGAGTTTAACATTTCAATTAAAAAATTGTCCATTTTGGGGTTATGTTGAATGGTTTTTAAATGTGCTAGTTTTCTGCTCTTATTTTCAAGACTTTATTATGTTTATTTCAACTCTCTCTATATATATATGTTATATGTAACTGATATATACATTTATAAAATTTTATTTTTGTTTAATATTTTCAGTAATAATGTATGTCTGCTTATGCTGGTTTTGACTCTGAGAGCCTTATTTTCTCTCATGTTTTGTGATTTTTGACTGTGAACTGATCATTTCGCTAGAAACATTATTTTTGGAAACTTGAGTTGATGTTAAATTTCCCCATAAGTATATACATTTGCTTATACCAGTCACATTTCTAAATTCTCTCTCAAGGTTTTAGACACATATAACTATTATAATTTCATAAAACAAATATGTATAAAGCCAGCTGTGTCTACAGATTTTCCAGAGATTTGTCTCTTTCCACCTTGTTCCAGAATTGAAAATGGTGCATTTTCTTGCTATTCTTTTTAGCAAAAATAGTTATCTTTAATTAATCATTATTCAGAGGATGTAGCCCTTTGATGTCTTAGTTTTACACAGATGTCTCCTGTTAAGAGTTTCCATGCTATGTGGGCCTAGCGATTTATTTCCTGTTCCCTATGGTCTTTAAAATAGTCTTCAAAGCAGAAGCTGAAGGTCTCCAGCATTCAGCAGGTACCCTCAGGGTGAATCTTCAAGATTAAAAAATGGATTTGGTTCTTTTTTGACTTGCAGGGTTCCAGGTTCCACATTTGGGGTCTCAGGATAGATCTTACTTTTGTGCGTGTGTGTGCCAAGCTAGCAATGAATTTTATTTATATTTAATTATTTCTTTGTACTCTTTCAGGACTTTATTTGTTTCAATGTGGAAAGTAACATGAGATATCTAATCTTTCAAACTAGATTACAAAACTTAAAGCCAGGATTTGTATCCAATGAAAATCTAAAGAACAAAATACAGCAGAATACATCAACACAGAGGAAAAAAAAATGTACTTTTAATCTCATTCAATGCATTTAAAATTTTATCCCCTAATCCTTTTTTAAGGAGCATTTTCAATTTCTGTATAATAATTCAAATTTAGCAAAATATCAGATTGTTAAATGAGACTCAACTTGCCTAATTAAATTGCCTCAGCTGACTTGTTTTATACACAAAACTTTCTCCAAGTATTTAGTGTAACAAACCAGTCAAATTCCTGTTAGCTACAGATAACTGCATTTAACATGTATTAATCACATCAAAATAACTTCTGAAATGGAATTTTACTTTTTTAAAGTATTTAAGAAGCACCTGTTTTGGAGTTCTTTCTCTGGCATCTAAATTTTATTTCTCTGTTCTCTACAGTTTGTGGTAAACCAGGGTATTTCTTTAGTTAATAAAAATAATTATCTTCATCAATTGATTTAGATTATAAGACAGTTAAAATTGAACAATCACATTTAATATAATATTTTTATTGTGCTTCCAAAATCATCTACCAACACACTGGGAATTTTCTTCTTTGGATATAGGTTATAGGAATCAGGAGCAAAATGTTTGTCATTAATAATATACATATACACCAGACATTTTCAGCTCTCTGTCCTGTGGCCACCTGGTTAGGATTGCATTTCCTTGTCTCCTTCCACGGGTGGAGAATTTTTTATAGTTTTCATGAATGAATTTTGAGCAGGCATAATGTGTTTCACTTCTGAGACAGAGTTTTCATCCCCTGGCATGAGAAACTCTCTCACCTCCCAAGTACTTTTTTATTCTCGCCACGGCAACAAGCAAAGAATGAAATAATAACTGCTTTGTCAGACTGAGTCATAGAAAGATACAGCGTTAGAATGAAATAAGCCTTTAATTTTGGTGTTTCTTTGGGATGGCAGCATATCCTGGCTGATACAGTGGCCATCACAGAGGTAGAGATCAAACTGCAAATCAAACAAATGGTTTTACCATTTTTGTTTGTGGAACGCAGAACACTACCCCTCCCCCCACCCCAAATGCTCACATCCAATTCCCTGCAACTTTTGAACCTGGAAGCTAAAACTTTTAGGTTACATGGCAAAGGGGAATTAACACAGCAGATGCAATTAATTTTGCTAATCAGCTAACCTTAAAAAAATAGAGTACCCTGACTTACCAAAGTGGGCCCAGTGTATTCTTAAAAGTGGAATTCTTAAAAGTAGAAGAGTAAAGCAGAAGAAGAGAATCAGAGAGAGTCATTAACACAGGAGAGTGTTCAGGGAGATGCAGTGTTGGATTTGAAGATGGAGGAAAGGTACTACCTCCAAGGAATGGCTGGTAGAAGCTGGAAAAGGCAGGAAATGGAATCTCCCCTAGAGCCTCCAGAAAAGAAAGCAGCTCTGTGGACACATTGAGTTTAAGCCTTTGATACATGAGATAAGACTTCTGACCTCCAGAAAGGTAAGATAACACATATAAATTGGTGTAGTTTTAAGCCACTTAATTTGTGGTAATTTGTGTATGTCTTTTTTTTTTTTAATTCCCAGCTTTATTGATGTATAATTGACATATAATATTGTGTAAGTTTAAGGTGAATAACATGATTTGCTACAAGTACATATTACAAAATGGTTAAAGTTAGTGGTGATTTGTTACAGAGAAAAATAATGCAGTGGTACCTGTCCGTGTATTATGTGAAATGTTTACTCCCAATATTTACCACATTTCATCAGTATTGTCTAGAAATGTATTAATAAACATTGAGAAACTATCTGATACCAGATTTAAAACACTTTGCTAGAAATTCAAGGTGCAATAATCAGACAGAAATACTACTCATGCTCACTGAATACATAACAGAATTTCCTGCACATTAACTTTATTATTAAACATAAAAGCAAGTTCATTGGATATAGTACTTTATATAAAAGAATGAAAGTACAGTCCTGAAAATGTCATTTAATTTTGAAAATTTTGTTGATATAGAGGAAGATTTACTGGAGCAAATCTGAGGACATTGGGCAGAAAAATCTTTCAGTCACACTAAATTTCAATCGCAAAATTGACCTATTTGTGTAACTTTCACTCCACTAAGTTTTATTCTATGTTCAAGACAGGTTCTCCCAATAAGTGATGCTTCTTTGTGCCTCTGGGTCTTTACATGTACTGTTCCTTCTGTGTGATGTGCTCTTCCCTGTGCTTTTCACTTGGCAAACTCTTATGCGTTCTTCTTTTTCATTTCCCCTCAGATTTTACTGCGTCAGAGAAGCTTCTCTTATCCTCTTATGAGCTTAAGTTATCTAGTTGTGTTTATGCTACCACTGTTTACAGTGCTTATTACTATCACATTTTAAACACACATTAAAATGAAAAATTTCATGATCACATAATAGAAAACAGATGCAAAAATAAGTGTGAGACAGAAACAGATATTTAGAACATTGAAAGGAAATACCTGAGAACAAGTTCATAACTAAGTCAAATATAAATAACATAACTTTTTAAAGTATCATAACATAGTATAAAATATATTTGTATGATGAAAGTGGGATAATTAGATATCAGAACTCCCTTGAGAGAATGGTTGCCATTCTCTGATGCTGAGAGCATCCCCCATATCCAGGGAGAAGGATGGAAGTTACTGTCTCCCTACCTCAAGAATAGTGAGAAATTGTGTGCCTACACTGTGGCTGAATGAGCAGGTAGATGCTGAGTTTGGCTAGAGTACATTTCTATCAAATGATGAGGCAAGGGATGTGAATGTTTACCGTGGATCAGGAGAGCTGCTCTGGAGCCATTGCAGCTTCTTCCCATAGTTACTTCCCATAGATATTTATTGTCTTTTGTCTTTACATCACTCTCACTTGACTATAGGATCATATAGATATTGTATATTTATACCTCCCACACGTGGCTGGCACATTGTGAATATGTAGTAAATTGGACTCTGAATGATGATGAATATATGAGAAGATGAGAGATAGATTTAGATTCAGAAAAATGATAGATTTAGATTCAGAAAAATGATAGATTTAGATTCAGAAAAATAACCACCTAAAATAAGCTAATCCAAAAACAATGTCTTAAAAAAAAGGCAAGGTTAGGGACTTCCCTGGTGGCACAGTGCTTAAGAATCTGCTTGCCAATGCAGGGGACACGGGTTCAATCCCTGGTCCAGGAAGATCCCATATGCCGTGGGGCAACTAAGCCTGTGCACCACAACTACTGAGCCTGTGCTCTAGAGCCCGTGAGCCACAACTACTGAGCCCATGTGCAGCAACTACTGAAGCCCGCATGCCTAGAGCCCATGCTCTACAACAAGAGAGGCTACTGCAACGAGAAGCCCGTGCACCACAGCAAAAGAGTAGCCTCCGCTCGCCACAACTAGAGAAAGCCCGTGTGTAGCAATGAAGACTCAATGCAGCCAAAAAATTTTTAAAAAATAGGCAAGATTATTTCCAAAGCAATAATAGATAATAACCTTTTTCTCTAATTGTCTTAATATTTCCTTTATGTAGATAAGATATATTATTAGCTCTATCTTACAGATTAGGTAATCAGCTCAGCAAGAATGAACTAAATACATTGCCAGTAAGAACAGGATTTGCTTTTCAAGATCTTTGCCTTTTCCTCTCTTATTACACCATGCTGATTTAAAATATCCATTGAATTAAAATGGTAAAAATGTCACTATTTTGTGTACATGGAAACACTAGATGAATTTTTTTTGAAAGTTGGCATTTTTCCATAATTATTATTCTAATCAACCGATATGTTATTGTCTATTGGTTGAAAGTTGAAACCAGTGATCAAAAAACTGAGAACTTAATTTACCGGTCATCACAAAAATACACACGAATAATAAAATACCCCATTTCATATATTGTTTCACATTGTTTTCATTAGCAACGTTGCTAATTTAATAACCACAACTTGACCATGCAGCTTTTTTATAGAATCCACTTTCATTACTAGTCACAGTTTTGCCAAGTAAGCTTCAGGGGGAAGTAATTAAATTTAATAGAAGCCACCTTCATTTTGAATCTGCCGTCAATTTAAAGCCATGGGGAAAGGTAATTACATTTAATAGACACCATAGTTTCTAGACGAAGATGTACAGTATGTGACATTAATCATTAGCCCAACAGTCTGAAAAGTAAAATCTTACTTAGACGAAACTCCCTATAAGTAAACTAGACCCTCCTTTTTCCTTTCAACTTAATAGAAGTAAAAAAATGATGCTTATTTGGTTCTTAAATATGTTATTGAAATTTTACTCAGAGGATTCAGTTCATTGATTTCAAGAAATGAAATGTAGGTAGGTGGCATTTATGAATCCTACTGCAGTATTATTAACTCTTAAAGAAATATAAATTGATAATACTCTTTATTAAATATTACTTAGGCTCAATAACATCTCTCTTTTTCTAATTTCTGAGGCTGGTACAATAAACTACTGCTTTTAGAATTCATTCTTATATTAGGTTTTTTTAATGCTGTGGTTTATGTAAATTAAAGATGCTTACTGAGTTTCATTATATAAGAGTCTTAAATCAGTGAATGATCATAATAAATATGAAAGCAGAACATTCCTTTTTGGTAAACACATCTACAAGCCTGACTGCATTTCACTAGGTTCATTTTATAGGTTCATTATGCCATTTGGCTCACATTGAAGTCACCTTAGATTTAATTTTTATTTTCTTCTTCATGGTGTATGAATATTTTTTGGCTTCTGTTTAGACATTTGATTTTAGAAATAGTTTTGAATCAGATTTAGATAATGAGTTCACATACAGTTCCCATAAAATCAAAAGGAATTTCCCAAGGGTTTATGAAATTAAAAGTGCATGTAGAATTGGTAAAATTTACAACACTATTTTAAGAATCTAGGATTATTACCCTTCAGTGATGTTTCTATTCAAAACATTTTTACTTGTACATATTCTGGCTAGCATAGTCATATACACAGAGAGGCAAGGAGGAGAGAGACAAGGAAAGAAGTTTGGATAAGAATGTTTTTTAGGATTGGAGACAACCAAAAATTTTTTAATCAAAAATGAAATTAATGCCAATAGCATTTTGCTACTTTAAAGAATAGTAATAATGATAAATCTATATCAGCGACTCAAGTAAGACACAAAAGAAAAGCATTCTTTTGTGAAGCTAAAGAACTATAGAAAGCATTTTGTAAGGAAATTTTAAGAAATTATGCATTTACTATTTGTGATAAGAAATGAAAGCACAATGGTCTTTTTGTTTGTCTGTTTATATCATTACTTTCCAGTGATACTTTAGCTAGCAATCTTTTAAGAAATACCAATGTTGAGTCTGATTTTTCAAGTACATATTCAGGCTCTATTGGTTCATTTTCTTTAATAATATCATTCACAGTTCTCAGAGTATACCTTTGTCTTTCTTCTCTAAGACTGTAAGAATTTCTTAGTTTGTTGGCGGCAGATTTCACTGGATATTTTTTTAAAAGATTCATCATTATGTTTAGTGAAGTAAAAAGTCAAAAGAGTTAAAATTAATCACATCAGGTACATTGGCTGGGTGCCTAGTGACTTCGCTCACATTTTTAAAGACAATTTGTTTAATATTTTCAAACATTTTAAAATTGCAGTAATTATTTACAGTTTATCTGAAAAAATAAAACCTAAACAATTGAAAACAAATTCTATGGCTTTCTTCTTTAATTTAAACATTGTTTACTTTACATGTTTACAGCAGCCCAAAGAATGTTTAAAATTCATTCATTTTTAATATTAGTAAAATTATCTATTTAGCAGCCTTTCTAAAGTCATATCAAGTAGTTTATTTATTTAAGTTTAAAGAATTTTATACCACTAACACTTTTATAGTCTTTACAACTCTTCAATATTAAAAGAAAAAAAGCCTTGTATAAATCAGGAATTTTGAAGGGTATTGAAAAATATAATTGCATACTTGTATCAAGTAAATCCATATCAACCACAAAAGAGGTAATCTAAGTGTACCTATTTTACACACTGTTCCAATGCTCAAGTATTAAAAAATAATACTCTTCAGTCAAATAATATATAATTTAGAACTACCTTTTAAAACTTTGTCTTAACTTTCTTTTTTAGTTTTGTTTTTCTCAAATACTGTATGTGAAGAAATGCCATAAAAGCTACTAGATAACCACAAAAAAATTTGTAAATCCCATGCACTTTTGAAATCCCTTTGATTTAAAATAAAGACGACAAAACAGACTAGTCCACTAAAATTACACTATGGTGATTTAGGAATAATATAGTAATATTTTTAGAATAGTATTATTGATAATTATTTGTGAGTATTGATGGAAGTTACTTACAAACCAACATAAGACACCTAATATCATCATATAATAAAGTGCGATTTTACTTCTAGTACATTGTGTAGATCCACGTTACACCTAAAGACAGTACATCCAAGAACATATGTTTCTAAGTTATAGAGTATATTGGGGTGGGATAGTAGAAAAATATAAATTTACTAATGAATATATAACACTAATAAACAAACATTTCCTGTTATTGCTTGTTAAACATTTCCTGTTATTGCTTCACTATTCCCCCATAGAAACTTCCATGTTAAATATTTTCTGCTTCTCTAAGAGGTCTGCTTACCATCATGAAACTCTATTAAGTTCCATTAGTTAGTATGTAGCTTCAACTGATACAACAAGGAGCTCTAAGAATATAATGTCAAACAAGACAGTGGCTTATTTCTCTGTTAAGTAATAATAGAGAGAGGAAGATGGGAAATTCCTGGCAAATAGTAGATTTTGCTCCACAAGATTGTCCAGAGACTCAGGTTCTACTCATATTGTCACCACGCCATTCTTTTGAGCAACAGTGCCCATTAGAAATATAATGCAAGCCATAAACAAAAGCAAATACATTTTAACATTTTCTAGTAACCATTTGTTGTTGTTGTTGTTTTTTGTGGTACGCGGGCCTCTCACTGTTGTGGCCTTTCCCGTTATGGAGCACAGGCTCCGGATGCGCAGGCCCAGCGGCCATGGCTCACGGGCCCAGCCGCTTCGCGGCATGTGGGATCCTCCCAGACCGGGACACGAACCCGTGTCCCCTGCATCGGCAGGTGGACTCCCAACCACTGCGCCACCAGGGAAGCGCCACCAGGGAAGCGCCACCAGGGAAGCCCTCTAGTAACCATATTTTTAAAAAGTAGAGAGATTAAAATTAATAGGATATTTTATTTACCCCAGTATATTTAAGATATTATAATTTAACATGTAATAAAAACCAATTATTAATGAGATACTTAACTATTTTTTCATCCAATATCTTCAAAACTGGTTATATATTTTATCCTTATAGCTCACATCAATTTGGACTAGACATTCAACTTGGACTAATGTCTGCCATATTGGCCTGTTCAGCTACAGAGTGTTGTACTTATCTGAGGGGTGGAAATTGGCTCATTACCACTGTATTTAGTGTCATCCTGAGACCTGGGCAAGAGGGACAACTTCCTTGGGTTCCATGCTTCAGAGAGTCCTGCTCTGGACCTCATCACTCTGTGTTTCTCAGCATACAGAGGCAAGCCGAAGAACAGGGGTATATGCTGGCCTGAAGTTTGTGCTCCTACTTTTAGGCTACAGTCAGAGTACCAGGGACCTCAGAATTCCCTGTCCCCAAATCCCTTGCCTCCAGGTCATGACTGTGCTTCTGAAGGTTGAGATGACATCAGTGGGGGCACCCATGAACCCAAAGGATGCCCATTTGCTTGGTGTATAGATGGGGCTTGGACTTGGGATCTGAAGTAACCATGCTTGTTTGCAGCTGATCTCACTGTGCAGAATAGAACAGTGAGGCTGGAATAGAATGGTAATCAGTCATGGGCCTTAGGCTAGGTGCCAGGTTTTCTAGTATTCCCAAGTTCTCACACAGAACTTAGATGATTCTGAAAATTCTAGACTTAAACCTGGTTTTCCAGGTTGTTAGGAAGGTGAAATCATCAAGTTAGAAGGATAGAGCACACTTTATGTAAATGTTATCTTGACATGTATCTTTTACTTTTTTTTTTTTTTTTTTTTTTTTTTTTTTGCAGTACGCGGGCCTCTCACTGTTGTGGCCTCTCCCGTTGCGGGGCACAGGCTCCGGATGCGCAGGCCCAGCGGCCATGGCTCATGGGCCCAGCCGCTCCGCGGCATGTGGGATCTTCCCGGACCGGGGCACGAACCCGTATCCCCTGCATCAGCAGGCGGACTCTCAACCACTGCGCCACCAGGGAAGCCCGACATGTATCTTTTAAATATTTATACATGTGGTATGTGAATCTCCATGTGCACTCTTACCTCAGTCCTTACAAATGTGAAGTGTTTGACCACATCTGCATTCAGCATGTAAGAGGAGAGGAAAAGAACGAAATGTATCCTTGATCATGTTAAGTGTAATATTCAGAAATTTCAGTCATAATACTTACACACAACACATGATAAGAGCTTAATTATGTAGATGCACTTAACTGTGAAAGAAACTAGGAACTACAGTGTTGAGCTGAGAATCCATGTGCCCAGTTAAATATTTGTAATTGTATTACTAAGTGTGTAAAAAGGAAAATGAATACAGGGGGACAATAAGAGGTATCAGCCACAGCTCACCATGCACTTTACTTAGCACTGGGTGAACTGGGGTGGAAAAGGTATATTCCATGGCCTCAAAGTTTAGAGTCCAATGTAGAACGACACAACTAAGTAAGCCATTATATCACTGTGTGATGAATTTTGTAATAAGGTTAATCCAAGCCGCTTCAAGGGGCCAATAAGAGTGGGAGCCAATGTGTTCTTTTGGCAGAGGGAAAAACTTGTCTAACCATATAATGACATACAAATGTACTCAGTGAGTACTTGATGGATGAGTTAGCTCTGATTAGGCCCATTAACAAGCATTCCATCCCTCTTTGCTTTTACATTGAATCATTTAATCCTAGATTCTCAGAACATGCAGAAAATTTAAGGTATATCTATTCAACTTCTTAACCAACACATAATTCTTCTTTATAATGTGTTATAAGTCCATTGAATTCCTCAACTTCTTTTAAAAATACATTCTTTTTGTTGATTATTCTAATCCCTTAGTGCATTTTATATATTCTTCTAATAGAGACACAGGATATTGTGATATACTTAGCTCTCTACATGTCTGTTTCCCTGGCTAAATTGTGGACATCTTGAGGCCAGAGCTATATCATATTCGTCTTTATTTTCCCAACATATATGCCCATAGACAACATATAGCAAATACTGACTGACTAAAATGTTTAAACAATTTATAAAGGATTCTTTTATCACATCTGCAAGTGTGAAGGATCTGACATGTTATCCTGTCTTCAAGCTAACAAATTATCTTAAAGGAGCAGCAGACATTTTTACAAGAGAAGAAAACTCAGAAAACAATCTTAGCAACACCAGTTCCTCTAATTCTCCAGGGAGCAACATGATGAGGGCTTGATATCACTTGCATGATCAGGGGTGGAAACAGGAGAGGAACCGCAAACTTATGAAACTCAAAGCTTGTATAGGGTGGCTAGCTTATCGGATCCTCTTACCCTCAGGAGAGTGAAAGGGAGAGCATTGCTCTGGAATGTAAAGGGGGAAGAGAACATCTTTCCAGCTTTCCTTCACCACCCTGGAATGTAAAAAATGGGCCTGGGGTCAAGGATGCTTTAAATCTCTCCAGAGCAATACACAGTCTCTGACTTTCAATCATCCTGTAACCCAGGTGCCAACGCTCTTTGCTCAGAAAATTTTGGCTATGCAGAAATGTGAAAAATATTAGTTCCCCAACCTAGTCTTTAAAGGTTCTTAATTTCATTTTTTGAACTTTCATTAAGTGTTTTCTTTCTGAAGCTCTAGAAATTACATCAATTCATCATATATACTGGGCTTTTAATTCATTAGAAAATATGTTCATGTTTTCCCATTTCCAGCTTCAAGATCTCTGGTTCCTTCCTCTACTTTCCAATTAAAGTGTTATCCAGAGTTCTCCCTATTTTTGTAGTACTCCTTATTATTGAGTTGCCCATATACATTTTTTTTTTTTTTTTTTTTTGCGGTACGCGGGCCTCTCACTGTTGTGGCTTCTCCCGTTGCGGAGCACAGGCTCCGGACGCGCAGGCTCAGCGGCCATCGCTCACGGGCCCAGCCGCTCCGCGGCGTGTGGATCTTCCCCGACCGGGGCATGAACCCATGTCCCCTGCATCGGCAGGCGGACTCTCAACCACTGCACCACCAGGGAAGCCCCATATACGTTTTTTTAAAAAATAAGTAGCCCATATCTAAATACATTTAACTTTAACTTGCCCTCGAAAACAAATTTATTAAATCCCATAATATAGACAAGACGTGGTATTTAAATTGATTCAGAATGTTGTGGCAACTGGTTTAGCTGTGTGAATCGTATCTAGTTAGACTCTTTTCAGCCTGTATACTTATAACCTTTCTTTGAGAGAGAGAGCAGTTACACATTTATATCTTTTTATTTCATTTTAAAATTTATTTCCATTCTTACAAGAATGTTGAGCTCATGATCATTTTTTTTTCATCTTATTATCTTACAAACTTACTATTCTTCCCAATCTTAGGTTTTGAACTAAGTAGTTTACAATATAGCACAGATGGAGCATGCAAATAAATCAGTGGTACATTACCCAGCGATAAATGCTATTAATACATAGAAAAGGGGTTTCCCTATCAGACTGCAAGGTCACAGGTGGCTTCCTAGAAAGAGTGATGCTTGAGTAGAAGTTAGAAGGTGAATTAGGATTTAACATTAGGACACAGATACAATCCAGTTAAGTTCTATGGCACTGTATCACAAGGACTGCCTTTCCTCCAGGTTCCAATAGCATGTTCCTTATTTTCATCTGAGGTTCATCAGCATGGCCTTTACCATCCACATTTCTACCAACATTCCATTCGTTATTATTAGGAATTTTCTAAGAAGACCGAGGCTTTCTCTACAGTTCTCCTTTTCTCTTGCTGAGCCCTCATCAGAATCAACCATTGTGGTTCATTCAAGGCAAAGTAGCCTTTTCCAATACACACCTCAAAACTCTTCCAGCTTCTACCCATTATAGCGTCAACATTTTTAGGTATTTGTTATAACAACACCTCCACTTCTCAGTGTCAATTTCTTATAGTCCATTCAAGCTACAATAACAAAATATCATTGACTGTGTGGCTTAAAAACAATACATTTATTTCTCATAGTTCTAGAGATTGGGACGTAAAGACCAGGGTGCCAGCAGATTCAGTGTCTGGTGAGAGCCTGCTTCTTGGTTCATAGGTGGCTGTTTTTTCGCTGGGTCCTCATAGGTGGAAGAGGTGAGGGACTTCTCTGGAGTCTCCTTTCTAAGGCACTACTCCCATTCATGAGGGCTCTGCCCTTAAGACCGACCTACTCACCTCCCAAAGGTCCTACCTCGAAATACCACCATACTGGCAATTAGATTTCAACATACAAATTTGAGGGGAACACAAGCATTGTCTATAGCAATGAAAAATTAGAGTAGTTTTGTATTTAAACAAAGAAGATTTTTCATGAATTTTTACTTTTTTCTTCTTTAAAAACTTCCTAACAATAACAGAGTCCAGTAGGTACAGTATTACAATTATGTTGTATAGTTGTTGCCAGTTATGGAATTAGTAAATAATGCATTTTAAAATGTGAATGTATTATTGCATTATGATATTATAAGCTTCTAAATTTTTATGTTTGGGTCAAGAGGTTATCACAGGAACCATGGTTTAAAAATATAACTATTATTCAAGACAGACTCTAAACCATATCAAGGAAAATATAGTTATTACCACACATTGATACTGTAAAACCCCTCACTTTATAGTAGAGTTTCCAATATGTTGGTATTCCTTCCTTTATCAATGTTCTTCAGTGGATTGAATACTCCATACAAAGAGTATCATTTCTTTACTATATGCCAGTTTTAAAACTGTGAGTTGAACTGAAATACTCAGGGATATTTTGATATGTTACATTTCTAATCTAAAATAAATATGGAGCTATAAGCTGACTTTAAAGTTCTTGCCATTTTATTAGTTTAACAATGCTAAATAATGCATTGTTTCTTTAGTTTTAACAGTAATGCTTGGAAATCTAGTTATAAACATGTCTTTGAAATAGTTTGGGATAAGTTATGAAGGACAATTTCATCAGCGTAAAGTATGACTTTACGTGAAGACAAATCTTTAATTTTTCTTTTAATTTAAACTGAAAATATATTTTAAAATATCAACAAAGATTCAGAGCTGATAAACAAACTCTCAGTTAGCTCCAAAGTTAATGTTTAATAAGCAAGAACCATAAATCTATCAATGCTATAAATCTCTTTTTGGAAAGCTTAGAAAGTGCAGAATGTGTTTTCTTTCACTCGTTCACCACTAGTGAAATAGGAAATGTGGTTGTGCAAATAGTTGCTAATTATATTATTGAAACATCAGGATTAGTAGGTATAACTTTGTCCCCGTTTGACCAAATGAGATGACACTGAGCATTTTTTCTAAGAAACCTGTTTACTCAAAAATATGTATCATTTCACTTTGGGGAAAAATTCATTTGATGTACATTTTAAAATTTCTTTCAGCAGGGAAGAAAAAGGGACTAGAACTGTATATAATTTGAAGGCCATTTTTTAAAAGTTTCTAAATAATTCCACTTAGAGAAGAATAAACAAACGTAATATTTATACATATATATTTATAATCCAAGCATCATCAGTATATCACATATGAGATCTCATAAAATGGGTTATCCCTTATGTTAGGGATGTCTTTACATATTTTAAATATGCTTTTACGTAGTTGAATATATGTCATTGATTTCTTAATAAAATATTAGTTTTTATAGAAAAAGAAGTATGTCCTTTGGAATTCAAAATTGTTTAGGATTATTGTGAATCTTGCAAACTTTTGTTAAAAAGATGAGTTTTGGGCAACTCAGTTTACACTTGAAGGCCATTAAGACTTTATTAACTATTTAAAGCTGTAGTAATAGTAATAAACAAATAATCAATAGTTTTGACTACTAATTCTGAAGCACAGAATATATAGATTAAACTTCAGTTGTTTTCAGGGATACAGGTCACTTGTGTTTAGCACTGGTTCAAAAAGTAAAACATTCACAAACTGTTTTGTCATGAGGCCTCTACTTTGTGTGCATGTTTATGTGTATAAACATACATACATATACATAGTTACAAAAATATATAATACATAAATGTAAAGAAATGAAACAAATATATGTATATTTATATATGTATTCTTATATGTGTGTTCTTGTGTGTGTATTCCTGTACAGTCCTATATAATATTTTCTTTACATGTGACCTTATGTAGCAGTGAAGAGAGTAAGACAAAGGTAGTACCTTTATTTATGAAAAGAAACTTATGATATTAAAAATATATTTATCATTTGAAATGGCATGGGAGAGAAATCTGGGTAAAGAGAACAATGTAAGGAAGAAAAGTTATCTGAGCAAGAATGAGCCTTGTATGTATCTAATATGTCCATAATCATTCTCTCTAGAAGAAAGTAGAATGTTAGAAGATAAAGAGAAATGATAAAGCAGTATAGAGTTGAGAAATGAATTCTGAAATCAGGTGTTTTGAAATCAGACCCATCTTGATTTTAGCTCTTGCTTTTTCATTTACTAGCTGTGCACCCTTGGATAATTGGCTTAACCTGTTTAAAGCTGTGTCTGTATATGTACAATGGAGCTTATAATGATACCTGCAACATAGTGAGGTAGGGAGAATTAAATAGCATTAATTAACAAAGTGTTAGTTCACCTCTGGGTAGTCTTTTAAAATAGCTTATCCCTTCTCGTAGATGAGAATAGCCTCAGAAAATAAAGGAAGATGGCCACATATTTATAAAGGACAGCTAGTAACCACTGAGGTTCTCTCAGTATAAGAATTTATCCTCTATACCATTTAGTCTCACAGAAAAATCCAGGCAAATGATTTTTAACAAAGTATTTGCAAAAGATTGTAAATGCGTTGCTTCATTGAAGATATCCTTGACACCTATATTTAAAGTACTTGGGTGATCTAGAAAGAGACTAATGTTACAAAGGCCAGACAGCAAGTGGCTTAGGTTATTTCAGTCAAAGCAGGAGACTATGACAACTGACAAGAGATGAATTTCATGGCTGATAGAGATTTGCAAAGTTTAGGGAAAAAGGATATTTCCAATGTATGCACCATTTTTATATTAGAGAGAAAATGAACAGACCCTATTTTAAAATGCAATACTTTCCAAGTGACTTATTGACTTGCTCCTCGTAAATTAGCTTTTAACGTTTTCGTATCATATCTTTTCTTTTGCATTTCTATGTGTATGAGTTCCTCAGTAAACTGGAGTCCAGGTTTTAAACATGAGGGCATTTGTCTGCATTTTCTCAATGGAAACTTATACATAATATACTGACAAAATTATTTTGTTTAGGCTGAAACTCATGTGTTTTCTTCTTTCTTCTTGAAAAATAAAACATTTTATTTTTATTCATTTTCTCTCTTGACAAAATATCCTAAATCAGCACCACATACCCATGCACAAATTGTATTAAACATTTTTTTTAGTCCTTATCAGCAGAACACATTTCATTCTTTCAGAATTGAAGGATATGTTAACTTCTAAACGAGATTCCTGACATTAGCAGGAATGTACTGAACAGGTCCTGTCCCTCTCCACATTCTATTCTGTCAGAATATAATTAAGCAATTAGACCTGACAGTGTGTATTGTAATGTAGGAATAACACAGATCCTCAGATGTGTTATGCAGTACAAGACTGAATTCCATTAGGAATCTCCCCCAAAACAACTTATTTATAAGAATAAAACATATCCTTAACTGGGAACTTCAACGAAACAAGTCCATGGTGGGACAATTTTGGTCTGTGATGGTGAAGTTGTAAAGCAAAGGCTACATGTTATTCTTTTTGTTGTTTTTTTACTATTATATATATATTTTTTACAAAAACATGAAATATGTTCATTTGCTACCAGCTATTATGAAAATCAGCACACTAGAGATGCTGTTTTAATTCATTCTATATTAAAGTATGCATTTTCTAAAGTTTTACAGATTTCCAAGTGTACCTTTTAAGCATAATAACGTAAATTGCTGTTCTTAGATCCTAAAACATTGAACACTTTTCCTTGAATGCTTAAGTTTTGTTCCAGCATAAAAGTTATGAAAATACATACCATTGAATGTATCTGTTCCAAATATAAATCATAACTAAAATAGAAGTATCTCTTGATTTCCTTATCATACAGACATGTTGAGAATTTAAATTTATTAAAATAAATATGTACTTTCTATAACTTTGATAAGATTAGATATATTTTTTAAATGTATGAATGTATACATATAGAAATTTTACCATACCCTAAAATATAACAGTGTGAAGGCTATGTCATATTAAATAGTCAGGAAGAAAAATGACAGAAGCTTAAAGTTTTACATATATAAAACTTTAAATTTAATTATTATGTTATATAGTTACAATAGAAACATACTGCATAAAGTATTGATAACATGACTTCTTTGAAGGGAAATATTCTCTTCTGAAACTTCTAAAGATTATTCCCAATCAACATATTTACAAGAATAAAATTTATAGATAAATTGTGAAGACATCCAACCAATTTATTACATGATAATTTCTGGTGTGTGTGTGTGTATAAACGTGTGTATATATAAACATATATACACCTACTTGTGTATTTACAGATTATATATATACAAATTTATATACAAATTTACTTATACTTAAGGAGAAGATAGTGTGTGTGTGTATATACACACATACACACATATATACACATATACACATATGTGTGGGTGCACATGCAATATACTACAGATAGAAAAATTAGTTAAATGTATTTAGGCTAAATCTAATGCAATGATTCATGTATGTAGACATTGTTCATACTTAAGATGAAAATAATCCTCTGAGAATATTAGTAACTAGTTTTGAGACCTTGGGCTAATTATTAAATTTCACTGTGTCACAATATTTTCCTTTGGTTCTATGGGGATGATAGTATCTATCTACTTACTGAGCATAAGAACCAAGGCTACTTCAGGGGCATGAAACCAGTACAGTTGGTCAAAAAGGCTTCACACCTAGGGTCTAATGTTCTGAATTTATGTCTTGAAATACTTAGTAATTTTATCCTTGAAATGGTCCTTTTTAAGTGAAGTGAGACAATGGCGCATGAGGTGAGGGTTGGACGCAGGGATGGGGAACATATCTTTTTCCTTCCAAACCTCCTGAGTCTGGCTTGTATTTGTCTCTTTTTGCTCATCTTGAGGCACCCCTAAGGATGAGCCAGGATATAAGAATAGGGTCATTTCAATAATTCCACGTATGAGTGAAATATCCTGATATTTCCATTTAAAACAGTCATTGACCAATATAAAGATGAAAGGTAAATTCCATGTTAATAATTTAAAATTTTAATTGTTCTTTCCTTAGAACAATATTAAATAACAAAGAACACCATGACAAGTTGAGGGAGGCAAGGGGAGGGAGAGGGGTGGGGAAGGAATGGAGATACCAGGGACAAAAGGAAACAAGTATTATAAGTACCTTTTGTGGTACTTTTTCCCTGTTTTTTGAACAAAGCACTGGGCATATCCATTTTTGAACAGTGGCCTAACATTTGTGTACCTGGCTTTGATACAAACCTCAAAATGCTATGTTTCTATTATTATAAAGATTATTTTCCTTCTTTAAGGTGCATTATGTGACAAATTTGTACAATTACTACTACAATATTCCCAGTAAAATCAAACACATATTTTTCTCATCTTGATTATTTTTTCAAATTAGAAAGCCTCCTTAGTTTTTTTTTTTTAATTTTGTAAAAATTAATAAATGCATTATTATATACCCAAATGTGTGGTTGAAGTAATAGGATTTTCATTAAGCTTTCTGATGAATGCTGAAAGTTGCTGATGAGAAAATAGAAGATAAATATGGAATAAAGCCATAAGTATGCTATGCAAATTATGAATAGTAAATTGGACACATTGATTAGATTCTTAGAAGGTGTAATAGATTGAAAAAAGAAGTCTGTCAACTAAATTTTTGACAGGTGTCAAATACACAGAACTATTTTTTTAAATGAGATTAAGTAATTGACAGAGGGTGCTATGTGCACTTTTTATATTAAGTATTCAATATAATTCAGTTTACTTTTACTGATATGAAGACTACTTTAGCAATTGATAGTTTTTGAAAGATAAGTGACCTTAAGAACTCATCTATCTAGTTGCGGTGCAAATTTAGTACTGTATTCAAGGTTTATTATAATGTAATCTATATTTTGTAAGATCATAGTATCATTTCATTCTTTTATAAGACTAACACATTCTTTGTAGGCTCAGCCTACAATGCCATACTTCTGTATCTTGGTGTGGCCATTTAAAGGAATCAACTGTTTTACTGTTTAGAACTTTAGTACCACAATAGAAAGATTTCTAGATATGGACTCAAAAGTGTCATGAATTCAAGTCACAATCCAGAGTTTTACTATCTGAGTGACTTTGAGCAGGAAACTAGTATTACTGAAACTCAGTTTTGTGATCTGTTAAATGGGGATAATAACAGTTTCTGTGTCTCATGCATAGGATGTGGGAATCTATAGAAGCAATGGTAAATATAAAAGTACTCTGTAAATCTTGATGGACTACATAAATGAGAGTTTCACTAACATTAATGGAATTACTTCCACTATGGGCTCAATTTGCCCTTACCCAGAGAATAACGTTGGCAACCCATTATGTTTATGTAACAATTTAGTGTGTGCAAATCATTTTACTTTTACTTTTGCCAATGGTATGTGAGTTGCAGAACAGTTACCTATATTAGATCTGTGAGCGAACTGAGACAGAGAGTCTAAATAATTGCCCAAGATCATAAAATCATCGAGTTTGGTAACTGAAAAAAGAATTAGTGATTATTTACTCTATCTTTCTCATTTTCCATATGAGAAAACTGCAGCTCAGAGAAAACTGGTGAACTTTCCATGGTATGTATACAAGGACAATTATATTACTTCGTATGTTTCTCCCGATAGTTCCTTTTTAATTTTTATCCAAACTTTGCTATTCCTGTAATAGCAATAATTTAATTTCTTCCTCAGTTGAAACGAATTTCATCAGTCACCATACATAAAATTTAGTGCATTTTGATAAAGCACAATATTAACATTCATAATTTTAAATTTTGCACTCATTCACTTATTCATTCAAAAATACATATGAAGTCATTCAGTGTGTCAGGCATTGTCAATTGCTCACAAGAGAATATTTCCCATTCTTTCCTTAAACCTAGCATTTAAAGAATAAGATAGACACCCCACCTCCCAAAGTAAATGAAGAAATAAAAGATGAATTTTTAATTCTAAGAAGTACCACAAAGAAAACAAACCTGTTGTTCAGGCAGAATAAATTGAAGAGGAAAGAGCTGCTAATTAAAAATGAATGGTCAGATAATGCTACTTTGATGAGGGGGCATTTGAATTGAGTTGAGAGTTAAACATGGCAAGTGAACTTAAGGCAGGGAGACAGCAAATACAAAAGTAAGGAACTTTAATTGCATATGAAATACAATGGAAAGCTATTTGAAGGGTTTTAAATAGGAAAATATTATGGTGTATTGTACACTTTTAAAGTATCACTTTAGCTTCACTGTAGACAGTGATTGGAGGAAGTAATAATGGAAGCAGATGAAATGAGAAACAATTGCAGTAGTCCCGATGAGAAAGGATGGTGACTTGGAAGCAGGGCTGCTGTGTGCGATTGTGCTGTTCTTGTACAGCTCACCTATAGGTGGCGCCATTCTCATAGACTGCAAAGTGAATAGTTCTCTTTAGAGTTGCATAATGAAAAACTGTAAAACTGTATACGATGATCCTTCTTGGAGTGGTATGGTAGTAGTGGAGAAGGAAAGACTTGGCAGAATCAATACATAGAGAGAATAGAATAAATTAAGCTTTTTAATTATATGGACATTCGTGGAGAGAAATGGGAGAATTCATATTGACAGATATTGGTGGTATTTGTTGGTATTTCTTAATTCTTGACTGCTTCTATACTTTCTTTTTTTACATACGCTATTGTCATGAACAGTAGAATAATTTCTTAAATTCATTTATTAAAATGGCTTTTAAATATTCTGGATCCCCTGGATTAATATTTACCCTATGATGTGAGTATGGTTTCTCAACATGAAATAATTCTATAAAAGATTAGATTTTTTTTTTAATGTTGGCAGTAGGAGTTTATTAATAAATTAATTAATTTTTGCTGTGTTGTGTCTTCGTTTCTGTGCGAGGGCTTTCTCTAGTTGCGGCGAGCGGGGGCCACTCTTCATCACAGTGCGCGGGCCTCTCACTATCGCGGCCTCTCTTGTTGCAGAGCAGAGGCTCCAGACGCGCAGGCTCAGTAGTTGTGGCTCATGGGCCTAGTTGCTCCACGGCATGTGGGATTCTCCCAGACCAGGGCTCGAACCCGTGTCCCCTGCATTAGCAGGCAGATTCTCCAAAACTGCGCCACCAGGGAAGCCGAACAGATTGGAAATAATATGATCTTTCAAAAACTCAAGATATACACAGTAAGTGGTCAATAGCTATTTATTGATGGTGATGATGTTTTTCTCCCTTTGAAGAGCTGTTAATAATACAGTGCAAACCATGTGCTGGTGAAGTCACTTAAATGGGATATTTAATAATATGATTAGACAAATTTGCTGCAAGATTGAAATTCTTATCTGGTGTTAATGCAGACTATAGTGTAGGCCTAAAAGAGAGTCACAGTTACACATAGCGCCTCTTTTAAAAATACGCTTTTGTGTATTCAAGTATTTTGGCATTAAAATATGGATTTAACCTATTATTAAATTCCAAATGCTGAGATTGTAGACCTTCTCTACTTTTCCTTCTGCCCAAGAAGGTACAAGATGTTGATACTTTACAGGATTTACCGTATTAACTTGGTCTTAGAGGACTGGTAGTTTAGAAACAAACAAAGAACAGCAAGGAAAAAAAAAAAACAACCCTTTCATTTTAAGGAGAATCTTCAAGTCTTGAGAGGACTGGCAATTCATTCAGTATTTCAGTGCTGTCACTCTGTAATCTGTTGATTGGTGTTCATAATTCTTCACAGAGATACTGCAAAGATTAATGAAATAGAGTTTGTAAAGTATTTTATCTCTTCAAATGCAAGTTCTGTGAGCTGAAAGTTTAGAAGCCTCATTATACAGTCTATAGTGTGCCAGAACTCTTAAACTGTTAGTAAAATCTCTAAAGTGTTATACTTCATCACTGCTTTCTTGATAATGTGGGGCTGTGCCTATCATATCAGTTTTTGTCTCTTCGGGACTGTTTAAGCTTATATTATTGATATTTGCCATTTATCAGTGTTACAGTGATCCTCTTTAATTTGGAGAGTATAGAATTTTTGCTTGATCTCTCTTATACTGTTGCCTAATAACGTCCAGCTGTATAGAAGCACAACCCACAATTACACAAAAAGCAATGTTATTTAAAGTCTAGCCTGGGGCTTCCCTGGTGGCGCAGTGGTTGAGAATCCGCCTGCCGATGCAGGGGACACGGGTTCGTGCCCTGGTCCGGGAAGATCCCACATGCCGCGGAGCAACTAAGCCCGTGAGCCATGGCTGCTAGGCCTGCGCGTCCGGAGCCTGTGCTCCGCAACGGGAGAGGCCACAGCAGTGAGAGGCCCGCATACCGCAAAAAAATAAATAAATAAATAAATAAATAAATAAATAAAGTCTAGCCTGTGTATAATGAACCTCCCAAAGCTGTGCTCTACAGTCTGATATGTTCTTCTCCCAAAAGAGCTTCAGGAAGCTTTATTAATATACCTAAAAGATAGTGCCTCATATCAACAAAACTTCCTGCATCTTTACTGTAAAATAACATCAATTCCAGAATGTAATTTCTTCTAGAAAATACTCTAAATTCTAGAAGGAAGCAAAGATAAACTTGTTTTCAATTTGATATTACCTCACTCTACCTTGAGGAAGAGAGAGGGGATGAGACATAGAGAGGTAAGGGAACTCTAAAGTAGCCAAGGGCACTTAGGTGGCTGGAAGGGGAGTGGTTGGGTTCTCATTCACAGACCCTCATAGGGTTCTGGGAACAGTCATTCTCAGGAAGGGAATACAGCTAAGGACATATCAAAAGAAAAACTGTTTCCAGTCACTTATATGATAACATTTCTTTAGAGGAGAAAAACTTAAACTAATCTTTTAGAAACCTAATTTAGTGGTAAACTGTGTTTTTGTTCTTTTTGTTGTTGTTTTTTTTGCTGTAGTTAGAGAAGGAGTGTTACACTGTATATATATGTGGGGAAAATAAAAATTTTACTTTTGTTATACAATTCACATAAACCTATTTTAGCTCAATAATGTAAAAAGGGGTCACACTACTTAGAAAAGAAGTATCTATGCAAACTTTTTCTTAATTTTCTGACTGGTTATATGCTTGTCAGAGTATTTTGTAAGGTAAGAATTTCTGATCTAAGTATATCAAAACAAGTACACTACTGAACTGAAGAAGAAAAGGTAGTGAAGACAAATGGATGAAATAAGAACAGAGACAGGTAAAAATAGGAATAAAATCTGAAAAAGATCTAGTCATCATAATTTTAGTATGCATTAAGGATATCTAGTGCCTTTATTTCACTCAAACATTTATGTTTAATCAAGATATAATATTTTTAAAACTTGAATGTTGTCATTTTAATCAGAAAGTGGTCGTGTTGCTCCTATCTTAAACTACTTGTCACTGGTGATCATCTTTTAAATAATAAAAGTGAGACTACATTTCTACAGTATATTATCTAGATATTATAAGCTAGTTGCTATATATTTATACATGACTAGATGGTTTATTGAAAGGAAAGCAATTCAGAGACATGATTTTTAACATAACTTTAGATAAATGTTGTCTGAAATATTTTTATAAATCCCTCCCTATTTCAAATTATAAAAACTATTAACTACCATTGAAAAAATCTTTGGATGGCTTATAATCCTTAGGTTTACTTAAATAAGACTCAGTGTAAATAAATCAAATTCTTATACTCTATCAATATATAAAGATTAGTGTCTTTTACAGTGTATCTCTTGCTGAATTTTTTGCTTATGTTTATTATTTTTGCTACATATTTAAGATGCATTTCATGATCATACAAATTCATGTTTCATTTTTGACAAATGTCCTATAAATCATAAATAAAATATATTTATCATGACAGCAAAATTTTAAGAGACCTTATATATCAGGTATTCCATATGCTACTTTCCAGAAGTTTTCTACTTGGTCAAGTAGGAAATATTTCAAAGATTAAAGAAACTGAGTGCTATTTTATGAATCTCTGAATAGTAAAAATAACAGAGAGCTCTCTCTTTAAATATGATTACTGGTAGCAAAATTTGATGATGCATCAGAAGATAATTTCAAAAAGCCTGCAATAATGTAAATCCTTGTAAACTTGCAAAGATTAAAAATTAACTTTCAACTAGTTGAAGTATTTGGTACTTTATAGGTAGTATTGAAAATTCACAACACTTTATAAAAAGTTGTACTCTACCAGAAATCTGTGTTCAAGCCTATCAGAAAGGGGGAAAGCGCCACCTATTGATCAGAATATGCAAATTATTTGTTGGTCTTTGAACTTTTAGCTTTGTAAACTGCATGGAGTAAAAGAATTTACTAGGTTGAAGACTTTATCTCCTCAATATAAAATTCTTTAAGTCCCTTTTATTCTGAAGAATATGATCTTTCCATTTAAGTGTATATTCAATACATCTCAAAACCTCATTTCAACTGTCCTTTTCATATTGTCTTTATGAGCAGCAAATCACAAACCTCTCAGCAGTATGTTTGATGAACTGTCTCTGAAATAATGGAACATAAACATATTTCCTTTTTATTCAACAATGAACTTTGTAAGTAGAATAAAATGAGTCTTCATAAGTTTGGGGAACGGGTGTTTCAAAAATTAGATTTTAATCAGTCAGATATGCTCAAATAGGAATTGCTTGAAATGACATCATGCATGTAGCTTAGTAAATGTGTTTAATGTATGCAATTATAGTCATTTGTTACATATTTAACTTTAAAATCTGAGGACTTGATAATGAATAGTTAATTCACTGAGTGACATTTCAACAAACTGTATTAAAATTCATGGACCATGTAGGCTGAGTGAAAAGGTAACTGTTATTCTTTTAAAATAAGATTTTATGTCTTCATAGAATTGAGAAAGATTGACCTTCACATGAGATATCTCTGTACTTCTATTACATCCCCAATATCAATAGAAAACTGTTTTTAATCTATACAAGAGTGTCTTTTATCCTTTCAATGCATGGGAGATTATCAGGCTTAAATCCTGAATTTACCTACAGGCAGGAACTGCCCTCAGTCTCTGGAGTTATAGGGAAGAAATTCTGAGTAACATTTTAGAATATCCCTTGCTAAGCAAAATGTTAACCATGTAAAATCACTTAGCCTTCAAAAAAGAAACAATAGTCATGCAGTTAAAGGAGCTATATAACTGTGAATAACAGCTAATTAGGTTGAAATGTGCTAAAATTTCCCCTAAACATTATTTCGAACATACAATTTTCATTCAGAAAGAAGAAATCCAATGTCCAAGTGCCCTTATTTTCTAAAGGTGATATATAACATTTATAATTTGTATCTGTTTTACTAAATAATTGTAACGCCTCCATTTTACTAGCCTCCATGTGAAACTTTACAGGTTATCTTTGTTCTTTTCCAGGTCAATAAAGTAACAGCAGATAACTATTAATATATTTTTTTTGTATCTGTACAGTGAAAACTTTAAATATTAAAACGAAATATTGCAGCCCATATATCATCTACTCTTACAAGACAGGAATGACAGTATTAAGATGCACATTCAGGATAGCAGTCTTTCTACTTTGAACGCTGTCAAGAACAAAGTGCTTTACA
The DNA here is from genome assembly GCF_026419965.1 of Kogia breviceps. Classification (NCBI taxonomy): domain Eukaryota; kingdom Metazoa; phylum Chordata; class Mammalia; order Artiodactyla; family Physeteridae; genus Kogia; species Kogia breviceps. Next base: position 46,075,571 of record NC_081325.1, on the reverse strand, counting down.
GACTTAAAATAAATCTAGGTACTAATCCATTGAATTTCTGACAACAGGAGCCCAAGGTTTCCATGCACTTAGCTGAGTACTGCATAAGAGCTTGTGCATTATTTATGGCCACTAATGGTGTTGCAATGTGCTTTGTGTGAAGCAGTGACAGTGCAATCGGCTAAGATAGCTGCTGCTGTGGACAAAGCCATACATTTTCTTGAGCTTGAATTTTTGACAGAATACTCTATTAATGCCAATTCTGCTTAAGTAAATGCTGAGCAAGGGTCAGTTGTTCCTTATTTTCCCCCTTCTCTTATTATTTAAGAAAACAGTGCCATAAAATTGAAAATGATGTTCTGAGGTTTGCTGAATTTTTCAGTACAACAGTAACCAATAAAGGTCACTCTACTTTTTAGTCTACTTTTATGATTTCGTGTGATGGTCCACAAACTCAATAGGAAAGCTCTTAGCACTAGTAAAGGGAGGTGCTATTAATTCCAGTTTCAGTGCTATTGTACTCTTCAGTGGATCAATAGAATTAAATGAGCTGAGATATTAGGAAAATATTGAAAAAGCAGGAGGCTTGTATTGTATGACCAGGGTTGGGATGAGTTGAAAATAAAGAACCATCTATGGCAGCTGTCAATAAATCATGAAAACTATACTCTGAACCAAATGGAATACAGCATGAAGCCTCACACATTAAATGCCCATAATATCCTTGTTGTGTTTTTTTAAAATTAAACATTTTATGTGAAATATCCACTGCAGTTGTCTTTTATCAATCAAGTGGTAAGGTTTTGCCATTTAATTAAGCTGTAAGAAGTCAATACAGTCTGGTCTTCTTTACAGCAAAAATAACTTGAAAGTGTTTCATCCTAGGCAATAAGAGGTGCATATTAGATTGAACATTAATAATATACTTGTTTACTCTCTGAACAAATAAAAGCAGAAAAGACTCACCAGTCCCTAAAAGGGTGAAATTCTAAGCACAATTGAAGTAGTCACAAACCTGTGTTTACTTCTTTTGTTGTTAAGCCTTACTAGAACTTGCCACATTTAAAAATTATCTCACAGTGGTAAATTTAATATATTATAATATTTTTATTTTCAAAACTAATATCAACAAGAAACTCTACTTGAGAAAAAAAAATAATGTGTGTTTATGGCAGATACCACAAACTGCTCAAGATATATTCATCTTGCTTACTGCAAGACTGCATGTTCCTTCCGTCTTGTGATTAGGTGAGGCAATTTCTAGGCAAAGGAATGTGAGAGTAAGTAGTTTGTAGCATTTCTAGGCCAAGACATATAAGGAGTGGCTGTGCCACCTCATGCCTTTTTTCCCTTCCTCTGAATGGATGTAGATGACATTAGGAAGAGTAAAGCTATGAAACAGAAGAAATAAAGACACTGGAATCTCTGTAAAGGGTCACTACAGATTGGGAACATGTACTTGTACTATTATGAAAGCAAGAATGATCATCAATTGTGTTTGAGTCATTATGCCTATTGAGTCTATTTGCTACCACTGCTTAGGCTTCCCAAAATGACAGAGCCAACATTAAGTAAAGGTCAGTAATCATTGACACATAATGGTTGTGAAAGATAAAGATGTTACAAAATATAGAACTCACAAGTTGTTTTTCACGGCTTAGAATTTTTCAGAGTGCCATATATAGCAATCTATTCTATGATCAGTTTTGCTTTTCATGACCTTGGAGATGGCATCTCACAAAATGGCAAATTCTATTTAAGATCGCCCAAATAATGTGTTTAATTTGACAATATCCTCATTCAGGCCATATATATACAAATTGCTAATAGGATAAAATACAACTGGAAGATTATTTCATTTGACTGTCCTGAAAAAAACCCAATATTTTTATTTTAATCAATGATTTTTCTGCAATAGAAATTATGGTTCTGACTTTTGAAGACAAGGGAAGATTTGATTTCTCTGAGAACAACCTTTGCATATTGAGCATATAAGATTTTATATTGATAAGATTGAATAAGGATTTGGGGTTTCATTTGATCTTCCTGACTTCATGTAGATACATTTTAATCTTTATTGACTTTTGATTGACTATTGACTTTAAAGATTCTTAAAGTTGATAAAGAGAAATTGGTTAGGGTAAATGATCTCAGAACTTGGCAATAACTCTCAGAGATCCATCTTATATTGAAGACCAAATTTTAAGAGGACAGACTGAACTTTTAAAAGAGAATAATCAGTTAGGAAACTTAAAGAAGAATCAATGTTTAAAACAAATTTATTTTCCTTGTCAGTTTTACATGATAATTGTATGGAAGTAAAACATATCAGTTTTCTTCTCCCTAGCCTCTTCTCTCAAGCTCTAATATGTTCATAGTATGTTCACACCCTTGATGTGAATCCATATATACTTTTTAACAAATGGTAGAAGTAATCTTTATTATGTACCTATATAATTTATCAGATGTTTTAAATTTGTTTTTTAAAGTTTTAGTAGTAAGAATGTAATACACATTTGTAAAATGAGTAAAAATTAATATATAAAATAATGTTGGTGTCAACAAGTGTAAATGGGTTCAAAGTAATTGTCTTTCCCCATGAACTATTTTTACCCCTTAAGCTGCCATATCTCAAAGCACAGAGGCAGCTTAACAATTTATTAAATCTAATAGTTATCAAATGAAATACATTTCTAACAGCTCATTTTTCAATCTAAAACTCTACAATTCAGTAAAAGCCAGTGATCCAAGCATTCCTCTTCTTCTCCTAACTCTTAATATTGTACATCGAAAGTCAGCCCTAAGAGTGAGAGATTATTACTACCCTCCTTTACTTTATTTGAATTTCTCCGCTTATAAACACCTTTGGCAGATTCAAAAGAAAGAGGAAATTGAGGAAAATTAATAAGAGTCCTGAGAAGAGTTACGATCTGATTTGTGATCTGACTTGTGGGTGGGGAAAGAAGACTCTGATTGTCATAAATTAAAAGTGAAACTTGTTGGAAGTATACTAGACTATTTTACAAATGCAGGAAGAGTTGAGCAACCAAGATTTAAGCAGTGAAGGAGCCAAGGATGAGCAGGGTTTCAGCAACAAAAATGCATAGAGCTCTTTCCAAAGTTGTGTTTTTGTTTATGTCCATTAGTGGTTCCTGAATTCTACTTAGTGGGCCATTAGCAGTACTTAATATAATACAACTGTATGTCTTCTTTGGAGAAATGTCTATTTAAGTCTTCTGCCCATTTTTTTGATTGGGTTGTTTGTTTTGAGGATATTAAGCCGCATGAGCTGTTTGTAAATTTTGAGGGTTAATCCCTTGTCGGTCGCATCTCCAAAGAAGACATACAGTTGGCCAAGAGGCACCTGAAAAGACGTTCAACACCACTAATTACTAGAGAAATCCCAATCAAAATTACAATGAGATGTCACCTCATACCAGTCAAAATGGCTATCATCAAAAAATGAACAAACCATAAATGCTGGAGAGGGTGTGGAGAGAAGGAAACCCATCTACACTGTTGGTGGAAATGTAAATTGGTGCAGCCACCATGGAAAACAGTATGGAGTTTCCTTGAAAAACTAAAAATAGAGCTACCATATGACCTTGCAACCCCACTCCTGGGCATATATCCAGAGAAAAACATGGTCCGAAAGGATACATGCTTCCCAATATTCATTGCAGGACTATTTACAATAGCCAAGACATGAAAGCAACTTAAGTATTCATCGACAGAGGAATGGATAAAGAAGATGTGGTATATATATGTATATATATATATATATATATATATATATATATATATATATATATATACACAATGGAATATTACTCAGCCATTAGAAAGAATGAAATAATGTCATTTGCAGCAACATGGATGGAGCTAGACATTGTAATACCAAGTGAAGTATGTCAGACAGAGAAAGTGAAATATCCTATGATATCACTTATATGTGGAATCTAAAAAGAAATGATACAAATGAACTTATTTACAAAACAGAAACAGACTCACAGACTTAGAGAGTGAACTTATGGTTACCAGGGGGGAGCATGGGGGGAAGGGATAGTTAGGGAGTTTGGGATAGACATGTACACACTGCTATATTTAAAATGGATAACCAACACAGGGAACTCCGCTCAATGTTATGTGGCAGCCTGGATGGGAGGGGAGTTTGGGGGAGGATGGAAACATGTATATGTATGACTGAGTCCCTTTGCTGTGTGCCTGAAGCTATCACAACATTGTTAATCAGCTATACTCTAATATAAAATAAGAAGTTAAAAACATAATAGAATGGAATAGAAAATAGGAAAACATATAATAACCGGGATAATTACTGTTCTGTAAAACTTGTTTTTCTTAATATATAGCTACATGTACAAGGTCTGTTGTGTTATATATTTCTTACTGTAGTCCCGGTCTAAAAATTTAAAAGACTGATGCTTCAAAACACTGTATTTAACTTAACTGTATTTGAAATACCAAATTGCAAGGAAAAACATTTGATTAGTTTATCCTAGGAAAAATCCTAGGAAAAATGGTTTTGGTATCAAAGTGATACTAGCCTCATAAAATGAGTTTGGAAGTATTCCCTCCTCTTCTATTTTTGGGAGAGTTTTAGAAGGATTGGTAGTAATTCTTTGAATGTTTGGTAGAATTCACCAGTGAAGCCTTCTGGTTCTGGACTTTTGTTTTGTGGGAGGTTTTTGTTTACTGATTCAGTCTTCTTACTAGTGATATAATGATATAAACTTTTAAAGATATATGGATGTGTTGTGGAGAAATATGACTAATATATACATACAATCATCATTTCAAAGTGTTATTATATTTTAAACTTATTTTTATTATTCCTGTTTTAACCAAATTTTCTGCAATAAACAGATTTTTATAGAATGTTAACTCTAATTAAAATTATATTTTAAATTAAAATATAGTTTACATATAAAAGTATTCATATGTATATGAGAATATATATATGAATTTGTGTATGTGTGTATACATAGCTGAAGTGGTTCTTAGAAATCAACTAATTCAAATCTGTACGTGGAGAAATTAAAAGACTTTCTCAAGGTCAAGCAGCCCAAAGTTGACAGACCCAATAATAAGTCTTTACCTTTAGATTTAAATATAGCCCCTTTTCAATTCTACCACATGAGTAAAGTACATTTTTATTAATTTTGCCTATATGTATATTTTTTTCTTACAAAATGAGGTACCTGGGTACTTGAGGTAAGAACTGAAATAATTTTTTAAACAGACAGTAAGTATAATAATATTTTACTTTTTAACACTTAAATCTCATTTGTAATTGCTTTCAAGGTTTGCTGTATACCCAATGGCCACAAGCCCAGTTTGTCCACATAGCACTCCTCCTTTAGGGTTTGTAAAACTCAGTTAGAAGAGTTATTAGTCAGAGTGGTTAGTGGTTAGACTCAAACCCAAAATAATAACAACATGACAATATTATTTCAAAACCACATGATAATGTTTTCTATTCTAAATATTCAACTTAAGGATCTCGGAATGAATTCACAGCTGAGTCAGATTCCTAGTAAATTTTTCAGTGCAGTTCATTGAAATGTATTTATTGCCATAACTCAGATATTATAACTTTGGTGTAATATACATAGGTCTGGGGAAAAAATATAGGAAATATAACTTAATAAAACTTGTTCATATAAACCTATATCTTTAGAAAATACATAACAGATATGCTAATGTGTCCTAAGGTAAATGCATAATGGACAAAGATAATATTTTCTCCACAACAATATTTTGTTTCTTTCACCTGTTCATCTTTAATGCACCTGCGTCTTGTTGGCAGTTTGCTCAGTTTGAATTTGGGAAACATAAGTATCAGCAAGGTATAACTACTATTTTCTCTTGTGTGTTTTAAATTGTTCATAAAATATTCACATAGATTGTGTATGCCCTTATAGTTACATTGAGAGTCAAGATTTTAGTTATATGTAGTTTTTCTTTTTTTTTAGTTATATGTAGTTTTTCTCAATTTTTCATCAAAATGAAGGAAAAAAATATCAGAATACTCTAAAATAAGCTAGTATATTTTTAATATTTTTCAAATACTTTGTTTTTGGTGACTGCTTTTTAATCTTGCTTGACCTCTGCAGCTATGATTTCAGGGGACCTCTTTTGTTCATATGGAAGGGCGAGAACAAATGTTCTTATATTGATTTTAAATCTTGTTATTCACTCTCACAATTGTTATGCTTCTGTATGAGTAACATTTTCTGTCCAGCAGCCTGTGTTCAAGTTATTGAATTCTTAAAGAAAGGAAAATGTTGGAAATATATAGTATTTTCTCTAGTCACCATGAATTATGTCCTCTTAAGGCTAGATTAAATATTTCCACTGGGCCCTACCTATTCCTTATTTACTGTTGTTACTCAAACTTTTAATATTAAAATTTGAACTACAAATGATAATAAAACTGTGCACAGAGAAATTATATTAACCATTTATTTTCATAGATATATCATATATATTTTGAATCCGAGAAAGTAAATAGAATATAACTACCAAATTAAACCACCAAAAAGCAAGGCACCAAGTAAGCTTCTAAATAGAGCAAATTAACATGTTGTTTATCATGGAAAAAAGATGGCAGAAGGTAATTTTATGGTTATTTTCTATTATATAATAGTATGTTGTGTGACACATCTATAAGCCATTTTCACATAGAATATGGAAAGACTGGAATTACATGATACTACACATGAAAGGGCTTATGTTAGCTAATAATAACACATTAAGTAAAGTATATAGAAAAGCCAACTTTTCTCTTCTTTAAAAAGAATATTTAGACAGCCTAAATGTAGCATGGCCAAAAAAAAGGGATAATACCCATATAATTTGTCAAGTTTCTTTTATCCCTTTTAAAGTTGACTGTTCTTCAAGCCCAAATGTGTCATCACAAACTATCTATATAAACATATGTATCCACCATGTCATATAAATAATACAGTTCTTACGAATATTGTCTTTACCTCATCCTAAATCGTCATTATGAAATACAAATTTTTAAATTTAAATTGGAGGACATTTTAAAAAGTACTTTAAAATGCACTATGTCGTTTACATGGGAGTGCTTCAGGTTTTATTAAATTTGAGCATATTTAACAGGAGAAAAATGATAGTGTCAAAAATGACAATCTTTAGTTTGTTAATGGAAAATTAATACTTTTTTACTCAATGATGCCCTATCATCTTGAAATGTCAAGAATATTTTACTACAATAAATCATATGTGGTCCTTTTACTCAATTTTCTATTTTTAAGGTTGCAGAGACAATAGAATATTCTCACTACTCCAAAGGTTATTTTACTTATTAGAATAGGTATATAGCCTAATTGTTACTGCTCTAGATCAGTGCTGTACAATATAATACATGTGGCTATTTGCATTAAAATTAATTAAACTTTAATATAGTTTAAAGGTAAGTTTTTCAGACTTGAAATATTTCAAGTTCTCAATAGCCACATGTGACTAATGGCTACCATATCAGACAGGGCCAAAAGTTTTCATCACTTGCACTGCTCTAGATTATTTACATCGATCTCTTAAATGTATGTACTTCAGGACAAGTTCTACAACTTCCATTTCATGCCTCATGTTGAAAAGAAGCAAATATAAAATTGTGTAGGGTATTAAAATTTAATAAGGATTAGTGCAATAGATAAGAGTTTGGTCTGTTTCTTATAATATGAATAACCTTTGTAATTTGCTATTTATAACTCACTTTCAATCTCCTACAAAGTGAGACTGATAGAAGTAATATATCCTCCTTGGATTATTATTAAGTTTGTATAATATAATCTATATAAAATGTATAACACGTGGTCAGGCACCTAGTAGCATTCAGCCAGTTTTGGTTGTTAAAGTGTCCATTGTGTCAATAGTAATCAGTATTTCCATCAAATGATGGAATCTTAGTTTATATAAATTCATTATTATATTATCACATCTTCTTTTCTGCTTTATTCTGTGTTTAAATTTTGTTTTTACTTCTTTGGGACACAGAAGGTGCTGGGCACACAACAGGTGCTGGGCGGGAAAAAAAAAATTCTATTTCAGCCCATTTTGGAATCTGAACAATATTATTCATATGTAAACCCATGGAGGGCATTTAAGCTAGAATAAGACAGTCAGAAAATTAAAACTAGTATTATAGTATCATGGAATTATTAGTTGGTCTCCAGATTATTCAACAGAAATTATAGAAAGTAGGTGAGGGATTTCTAAACAATCAACCTCACAGTTAATGTGAAATCATCTTAATCATATACCTTCTCAGCCCTTTACACCGGTGGCCTTTGATACACTGCACTTACCATGAATGTACAGTATATTTCCCTTGTATAATAATTTCTTGCATACTCACTTAGGCAACCAAGCTTAGCACCAGATGTGTTGTTCTTTTCATGTTGAATCTTTTACTACTTTTCCAAAGGCAACAATTGATTGTGAGTGGACTGAGCATAATTTTTTATTTTGTTCAAAAGCACATCACTCTAACTATAAAACTACAATGAAGCATTTGCTTTTATTTCATTAAATTCTACTGAATTATTTAGCAGTTTAGGACATATTTATTCTATATGGAAAGGGTAAGTCTAGAAAGCTAATCTTATTCAGTTAAAGTAGGTATTAAATACTGGAGTTTGAATCATTATACCATATTAACTTACTGCCAAAAGGTACCAGATCTGAACTGACAGTATGTCATATATAAAGACTTGGTATGGAGGTCTTCTGCTATGCATTCTTCAATGCAATTAATGAAAACAATCCAATTTAAAGAACAGTTGTTGGGATTAACATATACACACTACTATATATAAAATAGATAACGAACAAGGACCTACTGTATAGCAAAGGGAACTAAATATTTTGTAATAACCTATAAGGGAAAATAATCTAAAAAAGAATCTATGTATGAATGTATCTATCTATCTATCTGTCTATATCTATCCTATAACTGAACCATTGTGCTGTACACCTGAAACTAACACGACATCATAAATCAACTACACTTCAATTTTAAAAGTAAATAAATTTAAAAAAATAAAGGACAGTTGTTAAAACAAGAAGACATTTTCAAAAAGCATGTTTAATCTTCTGTGGTATGATATTATTTGCAATATATATACATATATACATGAGTCACAAACTCCCACTTCAATTATATATCTCTAAATCCTATTATCTTGATCCAATTAAAATACATGTTTATTCTCTATTTCTACTTTATATATTCCCTTTCATTTGCTGAATATTATCTTAGAATTTCTTCTGACTTTCTTGGAGTTAAGCTGAAGATGTTGTTTTCTTTTGCTCCACTCAGGCTCCCATGATAGAGCCTTGTCCTAAAAATAGAGAGAGATGGGTTTGAGTCCCAGACCTCATTCTCTAGGTGGTTCATGGGCCTCAGTTTTCTCATCCAAGATTCTTTCCAGAAATACTAGTATAGAAACATGTGATCATACTTCCAATTTGCTCACTATCCTGATTTCAGTCTCATGTTAGTATATCACAGTTGAACAGATTCTTCACTGCAGATAGTTTGGAAATAGGATTTCTGGAAACTGATTTCTTAGGGAATAGGGCTAGAAACGAAAGGGAAAGAAAATGGAGGAACTCATCACAGAACAGCAACCATTTTTCTTTACTATGTGTAGAAAAATGTAGACGAAGTTCCAATGCATTAGTGAAATCTTGGCTTTCATTTTTGTTTTCAAATAATCCTTACCAAAAGTCACCAATATACATGCACAAGAATTTCAAACCTGGGACTGATTAGACTCTTTGCATTTGCAATTAAAGATTTTTATATTTATTTATGAGGAAATATTTCTTTTCTCTCTGTATTTAATTTTTTGATAAGGTATGACAATGTAGAAATTGTTAGTGTAGTTTATATCTATACTGAATGATTTTAACTCACTTAATTCTTTTTTTTAAATAAATTTATTTATTTATTTAATTTTATTTTTGGCTTCGTTGGGTCTTTGTTGCTGCACAGGCTTTCTCTAGTTGCAGTGAGCAGGGGCTACTCTTCGTTGTGGTGTGCGGTCTTCTCATTGCGGTGGCTTCTCTTATTATGGAGCACAGGGTCTAGGCTCGTGGGCTCAGTAGTTGTGGCTCAAGGGCTCTAGAGTGCAGGCTCAGTAGTTATGGCACACAAGCTTAGTTTCTCCGTGACATGTGTGATCTTCCCGGACCAGGGCTCAAACACGTGTCCCCTGAATTGGCAGGTGGATTCTTAACCACTGTGCCACCAGGGAAACCCTCACTTAATTCCTTCAGTAGTAAATTTGCTAATATCACATAGTGATATCACATCACATGGATGCAGTGATAATCCAGAATTAGATTTCAAAATCAAATAGTATTTTGGTAATATTTCTATTACTCACGATAACTTTTCCAACTAAGTTTTACAAATAATCCAGATTTTTTTTCCACAGGCGAGAAAATTTAGTAACTATAATATGGATCAAGATGTATTGCTTGTTGGGGCTTCCCTGGTTGCGCAGTGGTTGAGAGTCCGCCTGCCGATGCAGGGGACACGGGTTCGTGCCCCAGTCTAGGAAGATCCCACATGTCGCGGAGCAGCTGGGCCCGTGAGCCGTAGCCGCTGGGCCTGCGCGTCCACAACAGTGAGAGGCCTGCGTACCTCAAAAAAAAAAAAAAAAAAAAAAAAAAAAGGTGTACTATTTATCAAAATATTTATTTTCCTTTTTCCTTTTGGCTAATTGTTCCCATTCACTTTGTATTACTTGCTGGCTCTAGGTTTCATAACTGAAATTGGTTTATAATTAAAAGAACAGCAAGTCGCTTGGAGGTGATTTTTAACTTTAAACCATCAGTGTCTTTCACTCAATTGACTAGTGTGAACTCCTCGACTTCTGCATTGTCCATCTGGAACTTTTTACTTTTAATACTTGCCCTGCCTTTGGATTTTGTGTTTCTGTGTAATGTGACTATGTGATTTCTGGTTTTCTTGTTGGTTTGATATTCCAGTATTTATGTATCATGAATTCTTCCTGTCTTTAACCAGTTCCTTGAAAGCATGAGTGACATATTGGTATAAAGAGTAACAAATCATTAATATGCTCTACCAAAGGTGGGACCTAGTATTTTCTAGGATCTACCTCTTAGTATGTTTCCTTATGGTTGGAGAATCTGCAACTCTGGATTTAGATTCTTGTCTCTTTGGATGCATGGATTTCAATAACACTTTCTGCCTTCTAAAATTAGACCACAAGCTCAATGAAGGCATGCTTCTTGGATTTCTGCCTGCCTCACTCTAATCAAGCACCTATAAAAGTAAAACATGCTTCTATACTGAGAGACTCTAATCAATATATATGTAGCCATTTTAGTTTCCCTAAAATGTCATAACCTCTATGAAAATCAAATATTAATCATTTACTCAAAACCATTCATCTAATAAGTACCATGGTCAGAGCAAAACTCCAATGGCCAATATTCTTACAGCATAACTTTAATCAGTCGGGAAGAAGAAATAAGAACTTGTTACAAATATCTAAAATATAGGAAACTGCCCTATATGACAAAACAAAATGATGGTATTTAATTTTCCATTAGAAACATGCCATTGGTAGCTCTTAATATATTTAAGAGCTTGAAGTTTGAGGTCCAACAGATCTGAGTTAAAATCCTGCCTCTTCCTCCTCTTAGGTATGTTACCTTAAACCTAATCGCTTAACCTGTTTCTGCTTCAGTTTTCTCGTTTGTAAAATTACTATTAAACGAGAAAATAAACTTAGAACACACAAAGTTTGACGTGTGCTAAATGTGTAAGAATTTCATCTTATCATTATTATTTATTTAAGAGATTTTTCTTGTATTAAAAAAGAAACTGATCAATATGCAAATATGTTTTGCTCTTCCCTTGTTCCATTATACATGTTTCTACCAGAAAAAAAAAGGAATGCTAAATTTTTGTAGTCATTGACTCACACATTCCAGTAAAAAGGATTTATTCTTTCTGAAGTATAGACAATTGTTTCTATATCTGAGACATTATAAACACTATAAATGGATTACTATGTCTACACCCTTTAACTTCCTGGGAAAGCAAATTTGGAGACTTATGTGACATATTTTTATTCTTAGGTTTTACAATCGCTCCCCTATTAATGAAAATGTTTGACCCAATCAATTAGAGATGGTTGAATAAGCTGAATAATATAAGTGAAAAAAAAATCTTCCGTAGTACTTAGACCTTTTATTCATATTTGCTTCTGGAAACACTCTAGCTTCAATAAAGTAAATACTAGCAGAAATCTAATTGTTCCTATAAGTGTAGTATTAAATCCTATCACAACATACTGTCTATAACATTTCATACTCTACCTTGGTAGAGTAAATTTGGCAAACAACTCTGTTAGAAGTGGTTTTGCATTTATCATGTTCATTTTTCATGAGGTATCCAAGAAAAGAGGGGTTACAAGTTTGACTGACTCACAACAAGCAGAAATTTTATTGCCATTCTTCTTTAGTAGTCTTAACTGGTACTTATTCCAGAGGGATGTGTACTAAAAGACAGATGTTGCTTGACTTTTTTCTTTACTTTTGTTTCCTTTTCCTTAGCTAGAAAATTTACTATGAGTCAAGAGTAACATATATACTAATTAATTACTACCTGGAGATTCTAAAACTGTATACCTTTTTTCTTTATCTTTTCAAATTCTGTCGTATTTGAAAACAAGGAACAAAAGGTATGGCTTTCATTACTTTAGTTTAGCATAAAATTGTTTATTGTTTGAACTAGTTAGCAGACAAAATACATATTTTCTCTTCAAATATTTAGGTTTATAATTTTAAGATAAATGTCTTCTGAATTTATTTAGCATAAAATTCCCATTTGCTATTATAATTTCTCTTTTATAATCAAGAGAAGAATTTTTGTGTAATTTAATTCAGAATACATAGAAATGTAAATAAAAATGTTAAAATAATAACAAAGTAGATGTTCCTTTCTAATATTTTCAGATGAGACAGAGTATTTATCCTTTGGAAACAAACATAGTGCTTTTCATTTCTCAACCAAAGAATAGTTGTACATCAACATAGGCAACTTATGTTTTGTGTGTGTGTGTGTGTGTGTGTGTGTGTGTAATGAAACATTCACATTATGGAACATTAAAACTCTGCATTAACAGAAAGGGATATTCTAAATGATGCAGTTTAAACATTTTGGAATGATGTTACATTCAGGAGTGTCTTAATAAATCAAAGTCAGCTCTCCTTTACCAGAATAAAGATAAAATTATTATTGACATAAAGCCTAAACTAAACAACAGCAACAAACTTGTGTTTTATATTAAGAGAATCTCACTTACAAAATGTATATAAAAGCATGATAATAACTAGGATAGTGAAAAAGTCTTTTTTTTAATTTTAGAATTTTATTTACTTCTCTAATACAGCAGGTTCTTACTAGTTATCCATTTGATACATATTAGTGTATATATGTCAATCCCAATCTCCCAATTCACCCCAACACCACCCCCACCCTCGGTCACTTTCCCCCCTTGGTGTCCATACGTTTGTTCTCTGTATCTGTGTCTCTATTTCTGCCCTTCAAACCAGTGCATCTGTACGATTTTTCTAGGTTCCACATATATACGTTAATATGCGATATTTGTTTTTCTCTTTCTGACTTACTTCACTCTGTATGACAGTCTCCAGATACATCACGTCTCTACAAATGACCCAATTTCATTCCTTTTTATGCTGAGTAATATTCCATTGTATATACGTACCACATCTTTATCCATTCATCTGTCGATGGGCATTTAGGTTGCTTCCATGACCTGGCTATTGTAAATAGTGCTGCAATAAACATTGGGGTGCATGTGTCTTTTTGAATTATGGTTTTGTCTGGGTATGTGCCTAGTAGTGGGATTGCTGGGTCATATGGTAATTCTATTTTTAGTTTTTTAAGGAACCTCCATATTGTTCTCCATAATGGCTGTATTAGGTTACATTCCACCAGCAGTGCAAGAGGGTTCTCTTTTCTCCACACCCTCTCCAGCATTTATTCTTTGTAGGTTTTCTGATGATGCCCATTCTAACTGGTGTGAGGTGATACCTCATTGTAGTTTGGATTTGCTTTCTCTAATAGCAATGTTGAGCAGCTTTTCATATGCTTCTTGGCCATCTGTATGTCTTCTTTGGAGAAATGTCAGTTTAGGTCTTCTGCCCATTTTTTGACTGGGTTTTTTGTTTTTTTAAATATTGAGCTGCATGAGTTGTTTATATATTTTGGAGATTAATCTTTTGTCCTTTGTCCTTTGATTCATCTGAAAATATTATCTCTCCCATTCTGAGTGTTGTCTTTACATCTTGTCTGTAGTTTGCTTTGCTTTGCTTTGCAAAAGCTTTTAAGTTTCATTAGGTCCCATTTGTTTATTTTTGTTTTTATTTCCATTACTCTAGGAGGTGGATCAAAAAAGATCTTGCTGTGATTTATGTCAAAGAGTGTTCTTCCTGTGCTTTCCTTTAAGAGTTTTATAGTGTCCGGTCTTACATTTAGGTCTCTAATCCATTTTGAGTTTATTTTTGTGCATGGTGTTAGGGAGTGTTCTAATTTCATTCTTTTACTTTAGCTGTCCCGTTTTCCCAACCCCACTTATTGAAGAGACTGTCTTTTCTCCATTGTATATTCTTGCCTCCTTTATCAAAAATAAGGGGACCATAGGTGTGTGGGTTTATCTCTGGGCTTTCCATCCTGTTCCATTGATCTATATTTCTGTTTTTGTGCCAGTACCATATTTTCTTGATTACTGTAATTTTGTAGTATAGTCTGAAGTCAGGGAGCCTGATTCCTCCAGCTCCATTTTTTTCCCTCAAGACTGCTTTGGCTATTCGGGGTCTTTTGTGTCTCCATACAAATTTTTAGATTTTTTTCTTCTAGCTCTGTAAAAAATGCCATTGGTAATTTGATAAGAATTGCATTGAATCTGTAGATTGCTTTGGGTAGTATAGTCATTTTCATGATATTGATTCTTCCAATCCAAGAACATGGTATATCTCACCATCTGTTGGTATCATCTTTAGTTTCTTTCATCAGTGTCTTATAGTTTTCTGCATACAGGTGTTTTGTCTCCCTAGGTAGGTGTATTCCTAGGTATTTTATTTTATTTTTTTTTGGTGCAATGGTAAATGGGAGTGTTTCCCGAATTTCTCTTTCAGATTTTTCATCATTAGTGTATAGGAATGCAAGAGATTTCTGGGCATTAATTTTATAACATCCACTTTACCAAATTCATTGAGTAGCTCTGGTAGTTTTCTGGGGATTTTTAGGATTCTCAATGTATATGTATCATGTCCTCTGCAAACAGTGACAGTTTCACTTCTTCTTTTTCAGTTTGTATTCCTTTTATTTCTTTTTCTTCTCTGATTGTTGTGGCTAGGACTTCCAAACTATGTTGAATAATAGTGGTGAGAGTGGACATCCTTGTCTTGTTCCTGATCTTGGAGGAAATGCTTTCAGTTTTTCACCTTTGAGAATGATGTTTGCTATGGGTTTGTCATATATGGCCTTTATTATGTTGAGGTAGGTTCCCTCTATGTCCACTTCCTGGAGAGTTTTTATCATAATTGTTGTAGAATTTTGTCAAAAGCTTTTTCCATACCTATTGAGATGATCATATGTTTTTTCTTCTGCAATTTGTTAATGTGGTGTATCACATTGATTGATTTGCATATATTGAAAAATCTTTGCATCCCTGGGATAAATCCCACTTGTTCATGGTGTATAATCCTTTTAATGTTTTATTGGATTCTGTCTGCTAGTATTTTGTTGAGGATTTTTGCATCTATGCTCATCATTGATATTGGTCTGTAATTTTCTTTTTTTGTAGTATCTTTGGTTTTAGTATCAGTGTGATGGTGGCCTCATAGAATGAGTTTGAGAGTGTTCCTTCTTCTGCAATTTTTTGGAAGAGTTTGAGAAGGATGGGTGTTAGCTCTTCTCTAGATGTTTGATAGCATTCAACTGTGAAGCCATCTGGTCCTGGACTTTTGTTTGTTGGAAGATTTTTAATCACAATTTCAGTGCTTATGATTGGTCTGTTCCTATTTTCTATTTCTTCCTGGTTCAGTCTTGGAAGTTTATATGTTTCTAAGAATTTGTCCATTTCTTCCAGGTTGTCCATATTATTGGCATAGAGTTGCTTGTAGTAGTCTCTAATGATGCCTTTTATTTCTGTGGTGTCTGTTGTAACTTCTAATTTTTATTGATTTGAGTCCTCTCCCTCTTTTTCTTGATGAGTCTGGCTAATGGTTTATCAAATTATTTAACTTCTCAAAGAAACAACTTTTATTTTTATTGATCTTTGCTATTGTTTTCTTTGTTATTATTTCATTTATTTGTGCTCTGATCTTTATGATAGCTTTCCTTCTACTAACTTTGGATTTTGTTTGCTCTTGTTTCTCTAGTTACTTTAGGTGTAAGTTTAGATTGTTTATTTGAGATTTTTCCTGTTTCTTGAGATAGGCTTGTATTGCTATAAACTTCCCTCTTAGAACTGCTTTTGCTGAATCCCATAGGTTTCGGATTGTTGTGTTTTCATTGTAATTTTTCTCGAGGTATTTTTTTTATTTCCTCTTTGATTTCTTCAGTGATCTCTTCATTATTTAATAACGTATTGTTTAGCCTCCGTGTGTTTGTGTTTCTTACGGTTTTTCCCCCCTGTATTTGATTTCTAATCTCAGTGTTGTGGTCAGAAAAGATGCTTGATATGACTTCAGTTTTCTTAATTTTACTGAGGCTTGATTTGTGACCCAAGATGTGATCTATCCTGGAGAATGTTCTGTGTGCACTTGAGAAGAAAGTGTAATCTGCTGTTTTTGGATGGAATGTCCTATAAATATCAATTAAATCTATCTGGTCTATCGTGTCATTTAAAGCTTGTGTTTCCTTATTAATTTTCTGTTTGGGTGATCTGTCCATTGGTGTAACTGAGGTGTTAAAGTCCCCCACTATTACTGTGTTACTGTTGATTTCCTTTTCTAGAGATGTTAGCAGATGCCTTATGTATTGAGGTGCTCCTATGTTGGGTCCATATATATTTATAATTGTTATATGTTCTTCTTGGATTGATCCCTTGATCATTATGTAGTGTCCTTCCTTGTCTCTTGTAGCATTCTTTATTTTAAGTCTATTTTATCTGATATGAGTATTGCTACTCCAGCTTTCTTTTGATTTCCATTTGCATGGAATATCTTTTTCCATCCCCTTACTTTCAGTCTGTATATGTCCCTAGGTCTGAAGTGGGTCTCTTGTAGACAGCATATATATGGTCTTGTTTTTGTATCCATTCACTTGGTCTGTGTCTTTTGGTTGGAGCATTTAATCCATTTACATTTAAGGTAATTATCAATATGTATCTTCAGATTACCATTTTCTTAATTTTTTTGTGTTTGTTTTGGTAGGTCCCTTTCTTCTCTTGTGTTTCCTGCTATGAGAAGTTCCTTTACTATTTGTTTTAGAGCTCGTTTGGTGGTGCTGAATTCTCTTAGCTTTTGTTTGTCTGTGAAGGTTTTAATTTCTGTGTAGAATCTGAATGAGATCCTTGCCAGGTAATCTTGGTTGTAGATTCTTCCCTTTCATCAGTTTAAGTATATCATGCCACTCCCTTCTGGCTTGTAGAGTTTCTGCTGAGAAATCAGCTGTTAACCTTATGGGAGTTCCCTTGTATGTTATTTGTCATTTTTCCCTTGTTGCTTTCAATAATTTTTCTTTGTCTTTAATTTTTGTCATTTTGATTACTATGTGTCTTGACATGTTTCTCCTTGGGTTTATCCTCCTGAGACTCTCTGCTCTTCCTGGACTTGGGTTGTTATTTCCTTTCCTATGTTAGGGAATTTTTCGACTATAATCTTTTCAAATATTTTCTCAGGTCCTTTCTCTCTCTCTTCTCCTTCTGGGACCTGTATAATGCGAATGTTTTTGCATTTAATGTTGTCCCAGAGGTCCCTTAGGCTGTCTTCATTTCTTTTCATTCTTTTTTCTTCATTCTGTTCCATGGAAGTGAATTCCACCATTCTGTCTTCCAGGTCACTTATCTGTTCTTCTGCCTCAGTTTTTCTGCTATTGGTTCCTTCTAGTGTATTTTTCATTTCCGTTATTGTATTGTTCATCTCTGTTTGTTTGTTCTTTAATTCTTTTAGGTGTTTGTTCTTTAATTCTTCTAGGTCTTTGGTAAACGTTTCCACATCTTCTTGATCTTTGCCTCCATTCTTTTTCCATGGTCCTAGATCATCTTCACTATCATTATTCTTAATTCTTTTTCTGGAAGTTTGCCTATCTCCACTTCATTTAGTTGTTTTTCTGGGGTTTTATCATGTTCCTTCATCTGGTACATAGCCCTCTGCCTTTTCATCTTGTCCATCTTTCTGTGAATGTGGTTTTTGTTCCACAGGCTGCAGGATTGTAGTTCTTCTTGCTTCTGCTCGAAAAATTCTTTTTGTTTGGATAAATATTTGCCTTAAACTGAGGATTCTTTCCTTATTAACATTTTCTTTACTCCCCACATACATAATGAAATAAAGCAAGCAAAAACTTCTCAGGATTGTATCTATTTTATATTTAGTTATGTATATATATATATGATATAGTAAATATTTTATATATATATTTATTTTATATATACATATAATGCACTTGTTTTTGCTAAGCATGTTCATATTAAAATCTTTGCAACAGTTTATCTTAACATTTGAAAGGGATTATTGATAAAAATTGTGCAGTGTCATTCTTTAGAATATAAATCCTAAAATATTTCCAGTGCTTAGTTTGCAAAAAAACAATGTATACAATAGCTATATGCTTATAAAGGGTCATAATTTTTAGAAATTTAAAGTGGTTGATAACACTGGAAATTATGCAGTCATATTCCACATTTGAAATTAAACTTCTGAGGATTAATTAAAAATATTTTTATGAAAAAAATATGACAGTATATAAAAATATTTTCACCATGGGCTTAATGTCTTGCCTTGAATGAAACAGAATTATACAGCAATACATTTTATAATAAGGAGTAGAATTTCATAAGACAAAAATAATATATAGGAAGTTCAATTAAATCTAGATGGCCTCCATGTGAATTCATTTACTTGAAGTTTTCTATGCTCTCATATTTTAACACTTACCAACCTTTGAATTTAGATTATTTTAAAACATTTTACAATCATTTACTATCAACATGCCATGGACATATTTTTTTTTTTTAGTTTTTGTTTTGATTTTAGATTTTTTTTTTTTTTATTTAGCACCATCTCCTGATAGGCCTCAAAAATATTGTATTCTATTCATTTTTAGGATTAAACTTTTTTTCATAAAACTTTGAATAGAAAGATTAGTGATATTTCTAACTGAAGAAAATGATATTTTGAAAAGTTTCTAAAAGTTGTGTTTTTCTAATTCTCTGAAGAGAGGAACACACAGAATTCTATGACACACACATAGAACCCATTCTTGTTTTGCTAACAAATCCAACTTCTGTAGCATTAAAAAAAGAAAAAGAAAAAGGAAAGAATTAAACCTCAGCTACCTAATTGAGACCTGCCCTAAGAACAGAAGTATGAGAAGAAAAAAAAGAGATCTTAAGGAATTTCCCTGTGGGAAGCAGTGTCCTGCTGAATAGCCAAACACACAAACACACAAAGAAACTAGTCAAAAATCTATCACTAAGTTAGTCATGCACGTCCTTACAGTCATGAGGAAAACCATATAAATGAGTAATATGCAAAATTTCAATTTGAAATTTCCTTTGATCATTGGAGAAGCTAATGTTTCCCAACCATTTAAGGAAAAGTCAGTGGTCTTCTGAGGCAAACAGCGACTGGGAAAAGCCCCACCAAAATATGTGATAGGAGACAGAATACCAGGAAAAGCTTTATGCTGTCCCCAAACAGCAAGCAGGTTAATATCTCAAGCAGCTGTCCTGATCTCTGTGGTCTACGCTTTTAACTAACTTTAATTAAGTGGAACCTTTGGTGTGCAAGTATACATATGCCTGGGATATGAATAAAAGAAACAAACAGCAGAGCCTGGCATATGGTTGCACACACATGCATCATTTGATTTTTGATTTTTTGCAAGGATATTTTAACATTCATGAGAGGTAAAAAAGATGAAAGCAGAAATAGAATTGTCTCTCTGGACTTCAACTTTTTGCCTGCTATTCCTATCATCACAGCTAGTATTAAAAAACACTACAAGTCTTAACTGTCAGATGCACAGTCTGCAACGTTTAAATGGACCCTGTGGATTTTGGTCCAAAACCAAACCAATTGGTTGCAAGCTATTTTTCTCTTTCGTTAGATGTTCTGCTGCAATATTTGCATAAATGTAACCGTGCTGTCCGTCTTTTAACTTTCACTCAATTAATTATGCTTCCAGCCCCCTGCTGATGGACAAAAATGAGACTTCATCTGCAAATAGCTTCAGCAGTTTACAGCTTATTAAATGCCAAAATCTAGTTAAGACAGTTTGAGAATTCTCATGTCAGGCATCTCAACATGCCATTTTTAACACAAAATTCTTATTAAAAAAATGAACCCACTACTCCAAGTCAGGGAAAAATTTACTGGTATAAAGGTAATGAACAGATTAGAATTTTATACAAATTGTGTACTTAGCATATGTGGCTTACTCTGAGCACACTTAATTGGTTTGCCTAATAATGAAACTGCTATGAGAAAGTTGACAAGAAAATGGTCTCTACAAATTACAAACAGCTTTCATCTATGGAACCACCTTTTATAATTTATATAGAAGTCTGTGTATGATCTGAAAAAAAGCAGATGAATCAGAGTTATATACTCAAATATTCTTTTAAAAGTAACTTTTCTCCTACTTTGCGTGACAGGTTTTACATATTGCATCAAACATCTGGTGCATTCACAAGCTAGTATTCTTTATACCATTTGAGGTTAGCTCTTCCTTTAAGCCAGAAAGAGAAGGAAAGAATAATATATTCAGTAAAGCCAGACAAATAGATAAAATATACAACATTTTGCCTTCAACTATGAAAGGATTGAAATAATTCTTTCTGTAATTCTGTGTGATAATTGACCTCCCTACATCCCCATGAGCACACCTATAAAATTAGATAAAATCAAACATCCTTGAGAAACATATTTTTTCATCAGTCGTCTGGCATAAAACACTTTACATGTTTCTGTACACACTATATTCTCAATGTCTATTTTAGAATATTTTTATTAACAAGATATATGCAATTAAATTATCTTATTTTGGGGAAGAGAGAAAAAGCATTCTATTTATTCCACTTGAAGAAAATAAAATCTTTACTAAAGTATGTTTTCATTTAATTCAGCATTAAAAATAGTTATTGTCACAGAAAAATCAGGTTAGGTTCTTATGGCAATAGGCCATCACTCTTTAATCTGAAGTTGTGGATTTCCTTCTTCAATCTTATGGCATATCATATGGTACTCTACTGTGTTAGATTTTATTGACAAATTGCATCATGTGTATGCTTTTTTCTTATAAACTACCATGATAGAGCTGAATGTGACATGATGATTTATGACAGAAATGTCAGGGATTATTTTAAAAGCAATTTTTGTCTGATCATATACCAATTAACAGCTTTCATAACAAATTCCTAAATACGTAGTTGACATTTGATCAAAAGGAACATATTTCATTGCTTATAGTTGAATATTTGGGACATATTAAGGAAATTCATGTTTCCACTCAATGGCTATGACTGTGGAAACATTCAATGGCTACCAGTATTGCTCTGATAAAAAATGATATTATACATTACTTCAATAACATGTTATCACCCCCTTTATAGAGCTTCTGATAAAAGAGGGGAAAATACAATAAAAATAATTCAGGTATTTTCTCTTAAATTTTAATGAATCCTTATGATTTCTTATATATGTTATTAGCAACCGAAAAGATAGACTTCTAGAACTAAAAGGAACTTAGGTAATTTTGCTAACCCAGAAGAAAGAAAAATTTAAAGTTGGTAGAGGCTTATACAAACTTTGTGAAAATATATAAATTAAGTTACAGATGTGGTTTAACTGTTCTAGAATATCTTGAGATTTTTTTTTTCTGTGGGTAATTTGTAGGCAGAAAGTGGTAAATGGAACCAATTTTGCTTGATTGACTTTTTTGTTGTTTTTTGGTTAAAAATGTAAGAATTTTTCATTTTCTCAATCCTCAGAAAGACTTGAAGACTTTACAAGATTTAGTCATAGGCAGATGATTTGACGGTTTTATCTGCTGCAGTTAAATTCTGAAATACTGTCCTGCGAGAGGGTCACAGATACATAACTCTAGTGTTATGGTTAGAACATATAATTTATTAGGGAAAAAATCTTATATGCACAGAAGTAGAAGGAGGCACACAGTCCTGTGAAGTTCCATTACTCCATAGCATAAACCAGGCATATATGTTCTACATGTCAGGGCCAAGGTTCCAGCAGAGGAGGCCTGCCTTAACCAGCAAGCTGGAGATGGAATGTGATGGAGGGAGAGGCACTTCCAGAAGGGACCAGCCTCTCTCTCACCCTCACCCCATTGTTTTATATATTTATAGATGAGCCTAAGAGGTTAGAGGACACTTGAATAAAATATATCTATCATCAAGGAGTCTGCATACCCAGAAACACCACTAAGGATCTTGTAGATTTAGGGTGCTTATCTTGACTGCCAGGAATGATGAAATCAGTCCAAGGCCCTGACTCTCTGCAGACTGGCTTAGATCAACTGAGACAGATCTCTGCTAAGAAACCAAAGAGGGTAGGAAATAGACTCTTAGGGCCATCCAGAATGGTCTCTAGTCAAATAGAAACTTTCTCTCAG
Source organism: Kogia breviceps (assembly GCF_026419965.1). Classification (NCBI taxonomy): domain Eukaryota; kingdom Metazoa; phylum Chordata; class Mammalia; order Artiodactyla; family Physeteridae; genus Kogia; species Kogia breviceps. The sequence continues at coordinate 46,052,680 of NC_081325.1, read as the reverse complement.
TCTTTTAATGAACTTTAAATGTTCTTTTAGCTCCTCTTTCCTGTTCAGGAACTTCACAAAATTCAATTATATTTATAGTTTAAAAAGTTATACCTTATTGTCTTATACTCTTCCAGCTTCCTGCTTTTTTTCCCCCTGTATAGCCAAACTACTGTGAAGAGTCGGCTATAATTGCTCTTTCGCTCGCCAGCCTCTAGACAAAACTGGCTTCTACTGTATCACTCCATTGAATCAGTTCTCACTAGGGCCAGTGATTACTTCCATAACTCTAAATCCTGAGTATATTACTCAGGCTTCAACTATTTTTTTGCAAAGTGGTCTCTTCTCTTGGTTACTTTGACGCTATACTCTCCAGGTTTTCCTAATTCTTCATGACTACAACATTGCACATTTCTTTGCAGATTCATTCTCTGTAACCTGACCAGTATAGAGTGGAGATCTGTGAGGCTTGATTTTATTCCATATTTTCCTCTCTTCTAGATGCTCTCTAGGCAATTTCATCCATGCCCATGGTTTCAATTATTATCTATGGGTTCATGGCTTCCAAAACCATAGTCTCATTCCACAGTACTCCTCTGAGCTCCAGAAATGGATATCTCCTGGCTAACGGATATTTCTACTTGGATTTCTCAAAGACATCTCAAACCTAACAAGTCTAAGACAAAAACCATGATTTTCATCCCAACAGTGGTTTTCTGGTGCTCTTCTAAAACAGTGAGTGACAACACAAAATATGCAATTAGAACTAACTCCTAACACATACCTCTTCCATTCAATACCCAATATCTCATCAAGTACTGTCAATTTTACCTTTTAACTATCTCCTAAATTTACACGTTTCTCCATCTCCACATCCATTACCTGTCTTACCTAACAATAACATTTGCTTAGATTGTCCCTGTAGCCTGGCCTTTCCTCTTTTCATCTAAGTACCTATGCTTCAGCTGGACTTAAATTTTCAAGATCAAAGCTTACCATTAAACCCCACACACATTAAATCCTTCAGTGACTTTCCATTTTTCATTGAATAAATTCCTTAACACAGGTGAGGATGACTTTTGTGATCATAACCATATTTATCTTTTTAGTCTCCTCTTGTGCCACCTCACTTATTCCTCTTTGCCATCTGAGCTCTAGGAATTCATTCTGATTTCTAGAAATATATAACATGTCTGCTTCCCACACCTTCTGCCAATACCAAGGTCTTCCCATATTGTCGGCAGACTCTGTCAGGGTAGAAGTCAAGTGCTAACAACTGGTTTTGAGGCCATTTCTCTAGCTTCATGGAAGCCGGAGGATATGACTCTTGAGCTAAACTTCAATGTAACATGAAATCAAGGCATCTATACACAAGCAACGGGATCCTTGATAAATGAGAACCTGATTGAGAATACTACGTGCATAAGTAAGCACCTGTACCTTACTTGCAATTTATTGCAAAACCAGTACCTGTTATTAATGAGATGCATCTGCACTGGAGAATGGATTCTATTCACATTATCTCCGAGGGATACAGGGCCAGTAGAACATAAAATCCAATGGGACTCATGACTTATTGATTCCCTATCATGAGGTGGTTTGCACTCACCTATTCCTACTCTTTGGCACTGTAGGCATCCCCAGTGTAGAGTTCCTGAGTGCCATGAGGCCGCTACTATGCCTTTGTCATGAACTTTGTATGTTTGCCTACCCTGTTACGTCTCTTAAAGCAAAATAAATCAGTGTTGCATGAAATCTATTGTATCTGATGTATTTTATTATCAATCCCAACTCAGGAACACAGGTGCTAGACAAGCAAAATAGATGTGCCACAAGGAGATAGACTCTTACCTGCACTGTACCACGTTACTTAAATATTCCTCCTCATCCTAATTTCATCCTCATCTCCATTAATGTTTCCTCTGTGCAAATATCTTTAAATGCCAATTTAGTTTACAAGCTCTCATGGAACTTTCCTTCAGATCAACATATCTGTCTAAAATTAACACCTTTTTTGTATGACTCTTTTAATATTACCTTCTCATAAGTCTCAGGAAAGTGGGCACCATATCTGTTACATCATATCCCCAAGTATCCCCAAACACAAACACTATGCCTGGTGCATGGGAGAAAGTTAGTAAGTACTTTTTATTTTTTTTTTTTTATTTTTATTTTTTTGTGGTATGCGGGCCTCTCACTGTTGTGGCCTCTCCCGTTGCGGAGCACAGGCTCCGGACGCGCAGGCCTAGCGGCCATAGCTCACGGGCTTAGTTGCTCCGCGGCATGTGGGATCTTCCCGGACCAGGGCACGAACCCGTGTCTCCTGCATCGGCAGGCGGATTCTCAACCACTGCGCCACCAGGGAAGCCCAGTAAGTACTTTTTAAATGGAAGAATGCAGAGCAGGTGCTGTGATATCTTATATCATAGGGATCTGTTCTAGTCTAATAACCTGGGGATTATTATTAAATTCCTGGAGGAAGTAACATTAAGTTAGAACCTGAAGTTTGAGTAGTGATTGGGGAAATTAAGAATATTACATTTCAGGCAAGAAAATATCTATTAATGCTGTAATATATGGGGTGTGAGGACCATGTCACATTCAAGTAATTGAAAAAAAAAATCCAGTGTGGTCAGATTATAACTAATAAAATTGTGAGGCGGGAAGAGACTGTAGAGTTAGGCAGGAGTCAAATCAGGAAAGCTTTTTTATTTTAAATTTTATTTTTTGACTACACTGCAGGCCATGTGGGATCCTAGTTCCCCTACCAGGGATTGACCCCGCACCCCTTGTATTGCAAGCATGGAGTCCTAACCACTAGATGCCAAGAAGTCTGAATCAGGAAAGTTTTAATGACTATGTTAAAGACTTTGTTATACAATTTAGTTACTAGAACTCACTGAAGAAATGTAAAAATTAGATAATGATTTTTTTTCCCCTTCTATCCAACTTGGACCCTAATTCTTAACACATTTCACTAGTAATATCCTTTACAACTTCTTAGAATTATGTTTCCATGTCTGTTATTGGTACAAGTTTTACTTTAGGTAAGCTAGCATTTATAAGTCACAAAATCTGAGTGACTTAATAAAATGGAATTTTATTTTTCAGTTACGTAGTTAAAGTTGGTGTAGCTGATGGGTGAGAAGCTTTCATCCATATAATTTTTTAGAAAACTTAGTATCCTTTCATCCTGTGACTCTTCTAAATTTTTGGCCAACATAGACAAAAATTTCTTCCACTCATATTTCACTGTCAACATCATGGCTACATTTAATACAGGAGGACTGGGAAATGTAATATAGCTGTGTTCCAGGAAGAAGGGAGAAATGCTGATCTTGATAGAGATTTATCAATCTCTGTCACAGTTGCTCACAAATATTTGTGCAAACTATACTTTCCATAGACAGAAAATACTCATCCTCTCTCCAAAGGACACAATAAAAAATTGTATTGATTCTATGAATGCAGTTCAGTGTCAAGCATCACAGTTTTCTCCAAGAGATCTGAATATGGGTTCTCTTAAGTTAATTTAAATATTTGTTATCTACTCCCAACCTTATACTCTCCAGCCCCTCTATACTCTCAAATGTCAACCAGGGACAAGAAAATACAACTAAAACTCTTTTTCAGGAAAGGGAAAGTTGTGGACCCAAAGAAGTCACTGTCTGTTAGTAATAATGAAATGCTGCTGGGCAGGCATTGTAAGGCAACTTCCCTGCCAGGGGGAGCGTCCTTGATCACCTCCCTCTGCTTATATTAATTTTCTGAGAGTGTTGGAACCACAGGTGCATGAATCATGCATGTAGGAAACCTACTTACTTGTCCTAAACACACCATTTGAATTGCTATATGAGAAAAAAAAATAATAAACTACTGTTTGAGATGTACATTTTGGGGGTCTATTGGTTACAAGAACTGGCATTTCTTAGGCTAACCATATGCATTGCAAAAGCAATGCCAGTTTGTGACCAAGGACATGATGTAGGAAGGAGAAAGCATTTCCTATATGGGGGCATTGCAGCATACCAGGAAGAACCAAGAACATTAATGCTGTGACTAATTCTGTTGGCCAGTTTACAATAGATAATGTGGGGATTGATAAAGATTGTAATTTAATTTATTCACAGAATGCTGTGTGGTTTTGAAGAGAAAAACAGTTACTAATTACAAATAAAAGCTTTCCCTCAAAGAGAATCGGAAGTTACTTAATAAAAGTGTTAAGTGTGCATTGATTAATCACTAGTCCATTGGGGGAAAATGATAAATATAGGCCCTGAAACTCATAATATTCTCAAGGTGAAGTTCAAATTTATGGATTTGTGCATTTCTTGAATTAAGAAATATGAAATTTAAAATGTAAGAGCATTTGAAGAAAAATTAAATATTTATATAAAATAAAATTGCAAAAATACAGATCATTAGAAATTCACGTATTGCAAAGTATTTTCTCCTAAATGAGTGCAGATTATCTGTTTGCTTGTTCATGGCACCATAGACGACTTTTGTCACAATAGCTCTGGGAAAATAAACATATAAAACAAACATATATTTTGGGGACTAGTTACAATCAGGTTCAAATCCAATAATAAAGAAACCCAATCATTTCTTTGTGTCTTATTCCATCCTTTGTCCTCAATTTCTAGATATTCAGAGCTCACTGCTACCTACTCAGGCACATTTCAGTCTTATTGGCCTTCGGGAATACAGTTCGTTCAGTAGAACATTCCTAATGTCTTCCTTTCTCTTCCCCTAATCAAACTATCTGCTGTATGTCTCCTTCCATGAGAACCTTACATTTTCTTATTTGAGAGTTAATTTGATAAATGCACACTGTTAATTTTGAGTGTCTGTTCATAATTTAAAGTGTATTTTATGTTTTTATAGGTAGTATCTGTCAATCACACAGAGTTTTCCCGAAGACATGGCCTTAATTCACAAGAATAAAATTAAATATAGAAAGAAAATAAACTCAAAATGGGTTAAAGACCTAAATGTAAGGCCAGACACTATCAAACTCTTAGAGGAAAACATAGGCAGAACACTCTATGACATAAATCACAGCAAGATCCTTTTTGACCCATCTCCTAGAGAAATGGAAATAAAAACAAAAATAAACAAATGGGATCTAATGAAACTTAAAAGCTTTTGCACAGCAAAGGATACCATAAACAAGACCAAAAGACAACCCTCAGAATGGGAGAAAATATTTGCAAATGAAGCAACTGACAAAGGATTAATATCCAAAATTTATAAGCAACTCATGCAGCTCAATAACAAAAAAACAAACAGCCCAATCCAAAAATGGGCAGAAGAACTAAATAGACATTTCTCCAAAGAAGATATACAGATAGCCAACAAACACATGAAAGAATGCTCAGCATCATTAATCATTAGAGAAATGCAAATCAAAACTACAATGAGATATCATCTCACACCGGCCAGATTGGCCATCATCAAAAACTCTAGAAACAATAAATGCTGGAGAGGGTGTGGAGAAAAGGGAACACTCTTGCACTGCTGGTGGGAATGTAAACTGATACAGCCACTATGGAGAACAGTATGGAGGTTCCTTAAAAAACTACAAATAGAACTACCATATGACCCAGCAATCCCACTACTGGGCATATACCCTGATAAAACCATAATTCAAAAAGAGTCATGTACCAAAATGTTTATTGCAGCTCTATTTACGATAGCCAGGACATGGAAGCAACCTAAGTGTCCATCAACAGATGAATGGATAAGGAAGATGTGGCACATATATACAATGGAATATTGCTCAGCCTTAAAAAGAAATGAAACTGAGTTATTTGTAATGAGGTGGATAGACCTGGAATCTGTCATACAGAGTGAAGTAAGTCAGAAGGACAAAAACAAATACCGTATGCTAACACATATATATGAAATCTAAAAAAAAAAAAAAAAAAAAAAAAAAAAAAATGTCATGAAGAGATTAGTGGTAGGATGGGAATAAAACACAGACCTACTAGAGCATGGACTTGGGGATATGGGGAGGGGGAAGGGTAAGCTGTGACGATGTGAGAGAGTGGCAGGGACATATACACACTACCAAATGTAAATTAGATAGCTAGTGGGAAGCTACAGCATAGCACAGGGAGTTCACCTCTGTATTTAGTGACCACCTAGAGGGGTGGGATAGGGAGGGTGGGAGGGAGGGTGACAAAAGAGGGAAGAGTTATGGGAACATATGTATATGTATAACTGATTCACTTTGTTGTAAAAGAGAAAATAACACACTATTGTAAAACAGTTATACTCAAATAAAGATGTTAAAAAAAATTAAAAAATAATAATAATAAAAGAGGACTCCAGAGAGGCTGTGCTATTGCCTCCTCAGCAGTGCCCTAGCCAGGCAACAATGGGGGTGGGGTGGAGGCAGCACATGGCCAAGGCTGCTTCCACCCCAGAAAAGCCCCTTTCCAAAAAAAAATATATATATATAGAAAGAAAGGCAATCTTCAGGGACTTCAAATTTGCCTTCTTCTCTAGTCCACGTATTCAGTTTTTGAGCACTGTGTCATGCACACAGGAGTGTGTATTAATATTATCTCTCTACACCCTCCTATCTAGCCAATGTATGCTTTTGCAATCTACAGAGTATGACATGTTCTCTTACCTCTGAGTCTTTGGAGATGATGTTTCTCTTAAGCAGAGAGTCTCTGCAAGAAGTTTTGTGCTTGATCTTCAATAAATTTTTCAATACAACTCAACATCACTTCTTTATGATGGCATCTTCCATTCCTGCCTGCTACCCATCAGGTTACCCACTGAGCCCCATCTTCTAATATATCAATTACCACATTTTATTGTAACTTTTAAAATTCACCTTTCTTATCACTAAAATTTGTAAGTTTACTGAGGGCAGGAATTTATCTTTGAATCTTTGTAGAAATCAGAACTTTATCTTGGTAATCAGTACAAAGAAATGTTTGTGAAATGGGTGAATGAATGAATGCAAAGTTAAATCTGTGGTGGGAACATTGTGGTGGGTAAGCTCTTTATAATAAAATAGTCAAAGCCAATATGTGAATTAGTGAGAGGTGACATGTGCAAATTATAATGTTTGATCAATTGAAAGTAACCGAATTGTGATAGACTGCCTTTTCTTTCGTGATTATAGAGGGAAATATTCCAAAGAACACATTAGTTGACATTCATAATCTTTCTGAAATTCACTATGTAGCATTAACATTATTTCCCTTTGATAGACAGAATGTTTCTGAGCCATCATAATAACCCTATTTTTTGTTTATTTTACCAGTGGCATGAGGAGCACAAATTGACCTTAGGCCAGTTTCAAGAAATCCTGAGTTCAGTGGCATTATTATTGGGCCCATCAAATTCTTCCTCCCTGGAACACTCAAGTCTCACAGATTGTAGCTAGATATAATCATGAGAGACATCACCCACACTTTCACCCCCTGTTATCTCTATCTGGAACAAATAAACATCATACATTTTACTCTGTCACAAAGCATATATCATATGTTATAAGAACACTTCAGCCTCAAGATATTTTTCATCCTCAGCAGTAGCTAAGTAGCTGTATTGAATAGGCCTTTCTACTCTTCTGCAAGGCCTTTTTATTCTAAAATAGCCAAGATAACCATTAGATAATCAAGTGCATGCTAAGACCAGTGAATTACTAAGGAATTATCCCATTACCTCACACTGGGAAGTAATTTGGATACTGTGGCTTGTAGGATATCATTCAAGACAGGAAAATAAATTCTAGTAAAAAATAAGTGCCTATTATAGTAAGGAAACATTGCTAAATGTGTCCTCCTACTGATGGAAGGGTCTAGTATAATCAATCTGCTAAAGACTGACAGTGTGGAACTATGTCAGGAACTCTGGGGTTCTCAGTGTTTGGAACTCATCAATGAGGCTAGTGAACTCACCCTTGGCCATGAAATGTTTGTGTTTTTCAGATTATCCTTAACTACCAGCATATAATTTCTATGAGAACAAGCTTCTTTTTTGTTTTGTGTTTTTTATTACTTTCATTGCTGCATTATCAGAGCTTGGACTAGGGTCTGGCACATGATAGGAACTCAATAAAGATTTGTTGAATTAATAATACTAATCTTTGTATCCATGGGTGCTTTGTTTTTGAATACAGTTTTTCGTATCAGTAGGCTGACAGAAAAGGCAAATAACAATCATTCTTAGTATGGGTTATCCTGATCTTTCTATTATTTAAAAAATATATATCATCCTTGTTGAATGTCTTTAGGTGAGAATTCACAATATAAATGAATATTCTCAGACCCCTGGACATTCCAAAGTGTCCAAACTATGGATCCCTTCCCCATCTTCCTGAAACTAATCATCATGCAACACTGGCTATTGCACAAGGTCTATGTGTAGGTCTATTCCATCCTGTCTTTTTAAATAACTTAATAACTATATACACTTGCAGTTATGCTCATTTAGAAGATTTCTTCCTTCACTAGTCTGTATGGGCTCCAGAATCTGGGCTTTAATGCTGATTTTTCATTCAAAGACTTTATTTATTTATTTTTTCATTATCAAGATTGTGGATAGAAATAAATTCCTGATGTGATGATTGGAGAGAAAACTTCTAGAAGTTTATTGCTGTTTTTGCATGCCAGAGGAAACTCACCTGACAAGCTGGAACTGATATGGTTTCTTTAACTTAATGGAAGAACCTGGTTGTCAGAGATTAAGTGACATAGGACAGATTTTAACAATCACATTGCTGGGAATAAATTCATAATGAGACTTTTGGTTATGGCCAATGAATTATGGGGTTCCCAGAAATAAATCCAACAGGCAGAGTACCAAGGCCTCATGAGATTTATATAACAACCAAAATAAAAGGAAACAAATAAAACATCTTCCAGTTTTGGCAAACAGAAGACTTCAGACACCATATTAGAAATTCATGGTCCTTTTTCCAATTTTATGCACTTGAGTCACTTCACAATCCAGAGTTCTTGAAAAAGAGTAGGCAGGTTCCTTGAGGAAGAACTCTGTATTCATCTTTTACACAAACAAAAATAATAGGTGCTCCTCATTTTTTGCCTTATACCCTCTCCAGTAGCTCAGAGGAAATTTCAGCTCATTATTTCTGTATGACAAGTAAACCCTATTTCATTTCACACTTTTTATGTTGAAATTTTTCCTCTTCCATTTTAGACTGTATATCACCCCCTGACACACACACAGAATTATGAAGTCTTAGAAAGCTATGATCAGGTTTTATCCATTTTTCCACTTTATACCTTTCCATGTTTGCTGCATTGTATTGAATTGAAACTATAATTCCTTTCAAAGTTGTTTTCTCTACCTAAAAAACAATGAACCACAATAAAGTCTATTTTAGAAATGTGTTTTCCGTCAATTCAACATGCTTTTGTACTTAACCAGTTCCCACGTAATGAAACAACTAAGGAAGAATATGTGGAAGGTCCCAAATCTTTGGATATGGTGAAATGGTGTGTTATTTAACAATGGAAACAAATAGTCTGCCTATGATTATATGCTTCATATCTTCTTTCTATATTGACACTGTTGAGCCATAGACATGTATATCTGTCAACTAACCCCTGAGACCTACTATTAGTGTAGCAGAGAGGGCAAACATAGTGTAGCAGAGAGGGCAAGCAGAAAAGAAGAAAGAAGCAACTGTATCACACTCATGATTAGTAGAAGAGAAGGAAGTATAGCATTAAAAGAGAAGGGAATTTGAAAGCATTCAGTTTTGATACCCCAAAATACATCAATAGGTTTTTCATAATTTGGAAAATATAATTATATTTTATTAAAATTAGTAAGTTGACTTTCACATAAAACCAAAATTCTTAAGTATGAAATATGAAGCATATCCTTATCTGGTCCACACCCAAATTCTCTAGCTTCTTCATTACCAGTTATATTGAATTACTTGAATTTTGAATCATTTTCTTTTTACAATTCTATGCCTTTTGCAAAGGCATATGGCTTTCATACTTCTTCATCTTTTCAGCTTCTATTCTTCTCATCCTTTGGGTTTTCTAGAAGCAGATACAAGATTAGGTTTAGGAAAAACTGGTAGAGAAGTGGGAAAGTTGGACAAGGAAGATATAAGAAAAAGCAAAATGTGTGCTGTCAAGCAAGTTGATACTGAAGGTAACTGGATATTAATGCTGTGGGAACTCTGGTGACATGGAAGAAAGGAGCCTGGAGCTGTCTCACAAGAAGTTTAATGGCACTAAGTATTAATTCACTTACTTCTGGCTATCATTGTCTAGTCAGTCACTCATTTATTTTTAAAACTTTGTTTACCTAAATTATGTCTCTTATTCCAGAAATATTTATTGTCAGATTCTTATTTGACTTATTTGTTCCGTTTCACCTTGTGGACAAAAGCTCAGATTTCTGAAAATAATTATACTATGAAAAAATAGAACTCTACAATGCAGATTTGAAATGTAAATACCTACTTCCAAATCTTTGTTTTATGAAAAAAGGCATTAGAAGAATATTCATAAGAAGCAAAATGAAAGTCTATATATTCAACCTTATCTTTCATAGTTGTTTTCAAAGCTATTCTGGAAAATTAATTTGAAAACAAGGTAAGTGATTTTACCAAAGGTGCTGTGCAAGTTATGTTCTGCTTTGTTTGGGTTCTCCATGAGAGTGGAGAAAATTCTTCATTATTTTAGTTTTCATTTACTTTTTACTGTTATAATGCCAAATTATATACAGTATATCACAGTAAAAGCAAACATGTTAACCTTATGGTGCTTTTTTAGTGTTGATGATGGTGTTTTTCATTGTTTGTTTTTGCAACAAATCATTATGGTAGCAATGGGAAAAATAAACCTTGTAAAACATTTTATCACCTATTCATCTTAAAAAAAAATTCATATATTTCAATGTGGTGCAGTATTGCAGTACAGAATTATGCAAACTAAAAGGCACTTGCAGAAAAATTGATTGTTATTATAGAGACTGAGGAATGAAAGCAGACAAAGAAAGTCACCTGTGCTATGCTGCAGCAAAAAGTTTTACAGCACTCAAAATCTAGTTATGTTAATAACTCAGTCATGATCAAATACATATTTTCATTATGTGTACATTTGCGGGCCCTTGCTGGCAATTAAGATGTCATCGACAGGATGAAAATAAAACAAAGCTAAGAGCAAGTGACACACAAAAAATTCAATAGAGTATTAGACTATACTAAAAATAGTTTGTAAATCATTTTGAAAAATGTGAGCAACTGTTGATCCCAGAAGAATCTATGTAAAATAAAAGATCCAAATATCAAATCTAAGTGATGCTGAATAATATTTGCTCATTTGGACTATGATCATCATATTTAAAACTTTAGATGCCAATCTTTAATTGATATAACTCTTACGTCTTTTTACCACCGTATAAGTGTACACATTGTAAAAAATAAAAGCCCTCTCAAAGGGTTGTTGAGGCTCTTCTTAACATCACTTCTCAAGGTGTACACTGTGGGCCACCTAACTCAGAAACAAACAGTTGCATGCTCACTGACCATGACAGAACCCATCTGAGACCAACTAAATGAGAACCACACAGGGGCAGTGGTGGGGAATCCACATTTTTAACAGGATCTGCTGCTGATTCTTGCCACCTAATGGCTATAGTAGGGAAGATTTAGGTGGGACTTTAATTATTATAAATTTATTATATTCTGACGTACTTTCTCAAGTATTTGAACATTAAAATTACAAAAGATTTTGAAAGATCTTTCTCTAATCAAAATAAAAGATTTTTTAAAATAATATTATATTAATAATAAACATGTTTTCCATAAGACTTCATCAAAAGAGAGAGTGTTGCAAACTAGTATGAAAGATAGTGGAATTTCAAAATAATTTGAGTTCTTTTTAAGGAATGCTTATTGTTTTTCAACTCTTCATATATATATATATATATTTTTTTTTAATTAATTATTTTGGGCTGTGTTGAGTCTTCATTTCTATAGGGCTTTCTCTAGTTGTGGCAAGCGGGGGCCACTCTTCATCGTGGTGCACGGGCCTCTCACTATTGCGGCCTCTCTTGTTGCGGAGCACAGGCTCCAGTTGCGCAGACTCAGTAGTTGTGGCTCACGGGCCTAGTTGCTCCACGGCATGTGTGGGATCTTCCCAGACCAGGGCTCGAACCCGTGTCCCCTGCATTGGCAGGCAGATTCTCAACCACTGCACCACCAGGGAAGCCCATATATATATATATATATATATTTTTTTTTTTTTTTTAATGAAGTACAGTTAATTTAAAATACTACATTAGTTTCAAGTATACAGCTTAGTGATTCAATATTTTCATAGATTATACTTTGTTAAAAGTTATTACAAAATAATGACTATAATTCCCTGTGCTGAACAATATATCCTTGTTGCTTATCTATTTTATACATAGTAGTTTGCAACTCTTAAATCCATACCTCTATCTTGCCCCTCCCTACTGGTAACCACTAGTTTGTTTTCTATACCTGTGAGTCTGTTTCTGTTTTGCTATATACATTCATTTTATCTTTTAGATTCCACAAATAAGTGATATCACATGATATTTGTCTTCTCTGTCAACTTATTTCACTAAGCATATTTTCTAGGTCCATCCATATTGCTGCATAAGGCAGAAATTCATTCTTTTTTTATAACTGAGTAATATTCCATTATATATGTATTCCACATCTTCTTTATCATTTGTCTATTGATAAACACTTGGTTTGCTTACATATATGGCTATTATAAATAATGCTTCTATGAACATTGGAGAGCATGAATCTTTTTGAATTAGTGGTTTCAGTTTTCCAGATATATACCCAGGATTGGAATTGCTGGATCGTATGGTAGTTTTTATTTTCTGAGGAACCTTTATACTGTTTTCCATAGTGACTGCACCAATATAGATTGCCACCAACAGTATACAAGGGTCCCCTTTTCTCCACATCCTCTCTAGTTATTTATAGACTTTTTGATGATAGCCATTTTGACAGGTATCTCATTCTTGTTTTGATTTGCATTTCTCAAATAATTCGTGGTGTGGAGCACCTTTTCATGTGTCTGTTAGCCATCTGGATGTCTTCTTTAGAAAAATGTCCATTCAGGTCTTCCACCAATTTTTATTTTTATTTTTTTTGGTATGCGGGCCTCTCACTGTTGTGGCCTCTCCCATTGCAGAGCACAGGGTCTGGATGCGCAGGCTCAGTGTCCATGGCTCACGGGCCCAGCCGCTCTGCGTCATGTGGGATCTTCCTGGACTGGGGCATGAACCCATGTCCCCTGCATCAGCAGGCGGACTCTCAACCACTGCGCCACCAGGGAAGCCCCTACCAATTTTTTATTGTTGATTTCTTTTTGATATTAAGTTGTATGAGCTGTTTTTATATTTCAGATATTAACCCCATGTCAGTCATATCATTTGCCTATATTTTGTCCAATTTAGTAGAATGTCTTTTTGTTTCTTTGATGGTTTCCTTTGTTGTGCAAAAGATTTTAGTTTTAATTTGGTACCATTTATTTATTTTTGTTCTTATTTCTGTTGCCTGGGAGATAGATAAAAAATATTGCTATGATTTATGTCAAAGAGTGTTCTGCCTATGTTTGCATCTAGGAGTTTTATGATTTTGAGTATTACATTTAGGTTTTTAATCCATTTTGAGTTTATTTTTGTATATAGTGTGAGGAAACGTTGTAATCTCATTCTTTTAAATGTAGCTGTCCAATTTTCTGAACACCACTTATTGAAGAGACTGTCTTTTCTTCATTGTATATTCTTGCCTATTTTGTTGTAGATTAATTGAGCATAGGTGTGTGGGATTATTTCTGGGTTGTCTATTCTGTTCCATTGATCTATGTGTCTGTTTTTGTGCTGGTACTGTGCTGTTTTGATTATTTAGCTTTGTAGTATAGTCTGAAGTCAGGGAGGGTGATGCCTCCAGCTTTATTCTTTTTTCTCAAGATTGTTTTGGCAACTTGGGGTCTTTTTTTGTTCCATGTAAATTTTGGGATTATTTGTTCTAGTTTTGTTAAAAATGTCATGGGTATTTTGATAAGGATTGCATTAAATCTGTAGATTGCTTTGAGTAGTTTGGCCATTTAAGAAATATTAGTTCTTCCAATCCAAGAGTACGAGATATATTTCAATTTCATGGTATCATCTTCAATTTCCTTCTTCAATGTTTTACAGTTTTCAGAATATAGGTATTTCACCTTCTTGGTTAAGTTTATTTCTTTGTATTTTGTTCTTTATGATGAGATTTTAAATGAGATTGGTTTTTCTTGTTTTTTTCTTTCTGATAGTTCATTGTTGGTGTGTAGAAAAGCAAAATATTTCTGTGTATTAATGTTGTATCCTGCAACTTTACTAAATTCATTTGTTCTAATAGTTTTTTGGAAGACTTTAGTATTTTCTATACATAGGATCACATCATCTGCAAATAGTGACAGTTTTATTTTCTCCCTTCCAATGTGGATGCATTTTATTTCTTTTTCTTATCTGACTGCTGTGGCTAGGGCTTCCAATACTATGTTAAATAGAATTGTTGAAAATGGGCATCCTTGTCTTGTTCCTGAATTTAGAGGAAAGCCTTTCAGCTTTTCACCATTGAACATGATGTTAGTTGCGAGTTTGTCATAAATGAACTTTATTATTTTGAGGTATGTTCCTTGTATACCCACTTTGATAAGAGTTTTTATCATGAATTGATATTGAATTTTGTCAAATGCTTTTTCTGTGTCTATTGAGATAATCAGGGTATTTTTATCCCTCTTTAATTAATGTAGTATATCACACTGATTGATTTGCAAATATTGAACAATTCTTGCATCCCTGAAATAAATGTCACTTGATAATATCATATGATCCCTTTTATATATTGTTGGATTTGGTTTGCTAATATTTGGTTGAGGAATTTTGCATCTAAATTTATTAGAGTTATTGGCCTGTAATTTTCATTTTTTTGTCTAGTTTTGGAACAGGGCAATGGTGGCCTTGTAGAATGTATTTGGGGATGTTCCATCCTCTTCAACTTTTTGGAATAGTTTGAAAAGTATAGGTGTTAGTTCTTCTCTATATGTTTGGTAGAACTTCTCGGTGAAGCTGTCCAGTCTTGGACTTTTGTTTGCTAGGAGTTATTTTTTATTACAAATTGAATTTCACTATTAGTGATTTGTCTCTTCAGATAGTCTGTTTCTTCTTGTTCAGTCTTGGCAGGTTGTATGCTTCTAGAAATTTGTGCATTTCTTCTTGGTTGTCCAATTTTTTGGCATGTAACTATTATAGTACCTTCTTATGACCTTTTTTTCTAAATTTTTAAAATTATTATTATTATTATTATTTTTTGTGGTACGCGGGCCTCTCACTGTTGTGGCCTCTCCCACTGTGGAGCACAAGCTCCGGATGCGCAGGCTCAGCGGCCACGGCTCACGGGCCCAGCCACTCCGCGGCACGTGGGATCCTCCCGGACTGGGGCACGAACCCGTGTTCCCCGCATTGGCAGGTGGATTCTCAACCACTATGTCACCAGGGAAGCCCTTATGACCTTTTTAAATCTCTGTGATATCAGTTGTTATTTCTCCTCTCTCATTTTCTATTTTGTTTATTTGGGTTCTTTCTCTTTTCTTCTTAGTGAGCCAAGCTAAAGTTTTATCAATTTTGTTTACCTTTTCAAAAACCCAGCTCTCAGCTCTTAGTTTCACTGATCTTTTCTATTATTGTTGGTTTTTGGGGTTTTTTTTTTTTTTTTTGGTCTCTGTTTTATTTATTTCCTCTTGGGTCTTTAGTATTTCCTTCTTTCTGCTGACTTTGGGCTTTGTTTGTTCTGCTTTTTCTAATTCTTTCAGATGGTAGCTTAAATTGCTTGAGATTTTTCTTGTTTCTTGAGGTAGGCCTGTATTGCTATAAACTTCCCTCTTAGAACTGCTTTTGCTGCATCCTATAGATTTTGGAGAGTTTATTTCCATTTTCATTTCTCTCTAGTTATTTTCTGATTTCCTCTTTGATTTCTTAATTCACTCATTGTTACTTTAGCAGCAGGATATTTAGTCTCCACATGTTTGTTCTTTTCTCATTTTTCTTTCTGTAATTGATTTCTAGTTTCATACTGTTGCAGTCAGAAAAAAATGCTTGATATAATCTCTACCCTCTAAAATTTGTTGAGACTGCTGTTGTGGCCTAGCATGTGATCCATCCTAGGGAACATTCCATATGCACTTGAAAACAATTTGTACTTTGCTGCTTTTGGATGTAATATCCTCTAGATACCTTTTAAGTATAACTGATCTATTGTGCCCTTAAAATCACTGTTGTCTTATTGATTTTCTGTCTGGATGATCTGTTTGTTGATAAGTGGTTTGTTAAAGTACCATATTATTATTTTGTTATTGTCATTTTTTCCCTCTATGCTTGTCATATTTGTTTTATATATTTAGGTGCTACTCTGTTGGGTGCATATATGTTAATGAGTGCAATATCCTCTTCTTTATTGATCCCTTTATCATTGTATAATGCTCTTCTTTGCCTTTTGTTATAGCCATTAATTTAAAGTCTATTTTGTCTAAGTATTGCATTCTTGTCAGTTCTGTTTACATAAAATATATATTTCCACCCCCTTACTTTTAGGCTGTTTGTGTCTTTAGTTCTGAAGTGAATCTCTTGTATGCAGCATATAGATGCGTGTTGTCTTTTTTCTTTATTAATTGACTCCAGTCAGCCACCTTATGTCTTTTGATTAGAGGATTTAGTCCATTAACTTTTCAAGTAATCATTGATAGGTATGTACTTATTGCCATTTTATTCCTTGTTTTCCAGTTGTTTTTGTAATTCTTCTCTCTTTATTTTTCTTCTTTTTGCTTCTTTCCTTGTGATTTGATAATTTCCTTTAGTAGTTTGTGTGTTGTTCCTTTCTTTTTAGCTTTTGTGTGTCTGTTGTAGATTTTTTACTTGTGGTTACCATGGGGCTCATATATGTTGACCTATAAATATATTTGCTTTTTTTTTGAAAACTGGTAGTCATTCAAACACATTTTAAGTTCAAACACATTCCAGAAGATAGACACTTTTACTCCCCTCCCCCACATTTTGCTTTTTTGATGTCATATTTTACATCTTTATGTTTATCCCTTGTTTTGTAGTTATAGTTACCTTTACAATTTTTTAACTTTTAATCCTTCTTACTAGCTTATTTAAGTGCTTGATCCTCAGACCTTACTATATATTTGCTTTTCCTACTGAGATGTTCCCTTTCCTATAGATTACTTTTTTCCACTTGGAAAAGACCCTCTAATATTTTTGGGGGGTAGGTTATTAATGAACTGTTTAATTTTTTGCTTGTCTGAGAAGTTCTTTATCTCTTCTTCAATTCTAACTGCTAATCTTGCTGGGTAGAGTATCCTAGTTTGCATGTTTTCCCTTTCACTACTTTCAATATGTCATGCTGCTCCCTTCTGGCTTGCAAAGTTTCTGTAGAAAAACAGATGATAGCCTTATTGGGTTCCCTTGTTTGTGACTCTTTGTTTTTCTTTTGCTTCCTTTAGAATGCTCTCTATCTTTAACATTTGCCATTTTAATTATGATATGCCTTGATGTGGGTCTGTTTGGCCTCTCTCTGCTTCCTGTGCCTGGATATCTGTTTCCTTCTTCATGCTTGTGAAGCTTTCAGCCATAATTTTCTCAAACACATTTTCAAATACATTTTCAATCCCTTTCACTTTCTCCTCTCCTTCTGGGACTCCTATAATGCAAATATTTGCACACTTAATGTTTTCCCAGAGATCTTTTAAACTTTTCTCATTTTTTAAAATTTGTTTTTCTTTTTGCTGTTGTGATTGGGTAATTTCCAGTATTCTAGATTTTAGATCACGTTCTTCATTTCTGATTGAGTCTTTATATTTTCTAGTTTCTTGTTAAAATTCTGACTATGTTCATCTAGTCTTTTCCTTAATTCAGTTAATATTCTTATTACTAATTCTTTGAATTCTTTATCTGGTAAATTGCTATTTCTGTTTCATTATTTTTTCAGGGGTTTTCTCTTGCCTTTCAATTGAGACTAATTCCTCTGCCTTTTCATTTTACTTAAGTTTCTTTCCTCTATGAATTTAGGTAAAATAGTTACCTATTGCAGTCTTGAAGGGCTGTCCTTATGTGGGAGCATCCCTATACAGATTGTGTGTGCCCAATGCCTTTGGTGGGAGAATTGTATTTGACGTGAATTCAAGTCACATCTTTTATCAGGGTGTACTGGCAGATATCACCTTGGTAGGAGGTGGGACTGGATGTGCAGTGGCTAGAGCTGGAGCTGGCATGAAGCAGGGCTTCCTCTCTGCTCGGTGGCATTGCTGCCCTATCAGGGGCGGTGACTGATCCTGAGTTGCTGGAGCAGAAGCCCTGAGATTTAGTCTCGAGCTGGTTCTGTTCCCTTCAAGTGTGTGCTTTCCCTCTCCCAAGACCAGGACCCTTGCCCCAGAGGTGGAGCATGCTGAAGCAAAGGGGCGTATGTGGCCTCTTAGCTCATGTCAGCCACAGACAGATGTCCAAGCTGCTTCTGATACACTGCCTGTGCAGGCACCAGAAATTGTTTCCCTTACCCTGCTCAGATGGAGCTTTGGGTCCAAGTCCCCTTTGTCTCTCACAGCCAATCACTCCCCATAGCCTCTGCTGCCCCTCCCCCATTGTGGATCTGCATCTCAAGACAGGCAGGACATGCATGGACTCTTGGCATGTATTGTAGGGTGAGCTGTTGACTGTGGGTTGACTGACTGCTATCAGAGTTCTGGGGTGCTTCTGATGCACTGCTTGAATAAATGCCAACAATGGCCTTCACCACCCCACCCAGGTGCCACTCTGTCACCAGGTCACCTCTGTGTTCCACAGCTGAGTTTTCTCCCTGGTCATGGCAGTCCTATATCCAGTGCCATGTTGTGATTTGGAGCAAGTGGGCCTGGAGCATTCACTTGGCTTGGGCTGGTGCGCATGCTGAAGCAGTCGGGAGAAACCTGCACCCACTAGCGTGGTCTTCAATCTGCTCTCTCCACCCTGCCTAGGGGCAGGCCAGCACACACATGCTGCTCACAAGTGGAGTCCAACAGCCTTCCTGTTAGTCTCAGTAGTCCTCCAACCAGCCGAGGGGGCTCCTCTTTCCTCTGTAGGACCCCAGTGCTGGGGTGCCCTATCTGTGGTCCAAACTCCCTCCCCAGGGATAGTCTTTGCCCATGTAATCTCCCTTTTCCTCTGAGTCCCCTCCCAGAAGCACAGGTCGTGAACTTGTCACTTCTCTTCTCTTCCTACCTGATTATGTGTGTGGATCATTCTTACAGCCTTGGTTGTACAGGAGTCTTTCTGCCAGTTTCCAGTTAGTTTTCAGTGAGGGCTTTTCCACATGTAGATGTAATTTTGATGTTTTCATGGGAGGAAGTAAGTTCTGTGTCTTTCTCCTTCACCATCTTAATTGATCTCCTCTATTTATATATATTTTAAATCCTTGTCTAAGATTGCTAATCTTTTAAATTTTGGTTCTAAAGTCTCAGAACTGTTCATACTCAGATATTGTTCTAGTACAGATGTAAAATTTTTGGTCTTGCTATAAGATAATATGGTTAGGCACTTTATCAATAATAGTAACTATTAAAGTATTATTTGTTCCCTGTCTTATTACAAAATGTACTTAAAATATTACACCTAACTTCCAGGGAACATATAGTTTTAAAATTACTACCAAGGGGAAATGAGGAGAAAAATAAAATGTATCATATAGAAATTCATTCTGCCAGTTAGTGTGTAGACCCCAAATTTAACTTCTACCCACAGCAAACAATAATAGTCATAATTATCATCATCATCATCATAAAGTAAATAAATAGGACATGGTGGATATGTTTATGGCATAGATTATGGTGATGATTTCACCATATGTATGTGCTTATCTCCAAACTCATTGCATACATTAAATTTGTACAGTTTTTGAGTGTCAATCATACCTCAATCAAGTAGTTTTTTTTTTTTTTTTTTTTTTGGCCACACTGTGTGGCATACAGAACTTCCTCTACCAGGGATTAAACCCATGCCCCCTCCAGTAGTATTTTTTTTTTCAAGGCAATTAGTGAACAAATAAATTAATTTAAAAACAGGGACAAAGCTAAGGTAATTTTATATATATATATATATATATATATATATATATATATATATATATGCACTCTCTCTGCTCCAAATTTGGATCATGTAACCCAGTTCATATACCATAACATACAAAAATTGACAACATAGAGTTCACAGCCAGAGGGAGGTAAGACAACTTCCGTGATCTGTCACCCTCAGAGACTCTCACTCTTAGGTTGGGGACCACATATACTGGCTCTCATAATAATCTGTGAATAACTCTGCTGTAACACACCCTCTCTACCCAGCATTTTAATTTTCTGTCTGTTGTCTTCCATCACTACTGGACTATAAACTCCTAGAGAGTAAGAAATGATGCTCTTTATCTTGGTATTTCCAGCACCTCTACTATATCCAAATACTCAACCATTGATCATTGAATGTTATGAACAGAGCAGGCTTCCCTGTACATAATTGAGGGCTACATTCACTTCACCTCTTGTTTGGGAGAAATAATACCAGTGTCCCAGGCTTCACTCATCAGTGACAAACTCCTCCTTTTTTTGCCAAGAGATTAATTTTATCCTTATTCAAGTTGAACTCCTAGCAGATTATCCTGGTAAGAACTCATAATTTCGGCATGTATATAATCTCCCCTTAGAGACCTTCCTTGAATTCACACCATGTAGTAGATATGAAAGCTTATATTATTTAACTCTCTTTAAAAAATTATGCTGTAGTGAAAATGAAGTTCAACTTGTCTTTCTGAGTTGCAAATTTAAACCATTGCACAAGCTTTTTAAAAATTTCATAGCTTAGATTAATGTATAATAAATTCATATGATTTATTTTAGCTGAGAACATTTTATTTTGATTACATAAATATTATAGTAGTACTAAAGATCTAAATGTGATACCACATGAATAGTAAAAATTAACAATATTTCCAGAAATTTAAAGCTGGTAAACCTTGGTTGCAGAGAGCAGAAAAGAAAATAACTCAAATGGCAGTAAGGTTTATATCACTATATTTTATGAACCTTAGAATATCTGAAGCTATTTAGTAAGACTATTGGATTATAAAACTTGTTTTTGTTATTTATTTTTTAGAATTAAGTTTTCACAGAAATAGAAAGTTGTCTTGAATTTGGGTTATATAATGTTTTTTATTAGGCCTTTTGCAGATCTTTTTCCCTCTGATCTTAGAATCCCATACAGGCTTAGTAGTTTCTAGATGTGAATCACTATCATTGATTTTGCCAAATTTTCCATTTTCCTGAATACTTGGGATACTTTTAAGCTCAGGAATATTTTCTTTTGTTATAGATTTGCTCTTTTTCTATTTATTCTTACATTTTTTGTCAGAAATATTATTTTACCCAGATAGGCTTTTACTTTCTGTCATTGAGGTCTATTCTTTCCTCATAATTTTTATATCTTTGTCTTTTTTTCTTAGGCTATTTGAATTCTATAAATATTTCTCAAGTGTGAACTGTGCATCCATGGTCTTCTGCATTATGTAGTATGCATTACAAATATGTGCCTTTTATACAGAATTTAATCCTATTCTTCAGTATTTATTTAATCTGGTTATTTCCTCTGAGGCTTTTGTTGTTTTGTTTTGTTTCTGTGTTTTGGTCTAGTTTGGATTTTTTCATCTTACTACTTCCTTTAATTTTAACTCTTCTCTGATTTTTTTTCCACAACATTCCTTTGTTGTGCAATGGGAATTTATAAAGGACTTTGTTTTTACCACTGCTTTAAGTTGATTTGAGTTTCTCCCTAACTATACATGAGGAGAGGCTTTGTATATTGTCCTTAACCCCATTACCTTTTCTGGGGTCCATGCAAGTGTTCTCTTAGATTTAAAGAAGTTAGGAGTTATGAAAAGCCTCAAGAGAGATCCCTGATGAATGAGGCAGGAAGTCTTCCAAATTCCCTTGCACATTCTCTGACTGTGAGAAGTATACTGACCATTCTCAAGAACTGAAGGAGGTAAGTAACAATAATTCTACTAATTATACCAACTGGTACAATTTATAAGCACCTTCTGTATGCCAGGTGAATACTCATACTGACTCAAATTCACTTAAAGAGCCTGAAAATTAGGTGACATTATTATTAGTAGTAGTATTTGTATTATTGAATGTTAGAGATGGGAGGAATAGAGGTGGATTTAAGTTGAACTTTTCACATATTGAATTTTGATGGGACAAAAAAAGGTTAAGTAAAAATGGAAAAAACAAAGGCTTTTAAATGAACAAACATGGGTAAAATTCTATAGCTATGCAGCCTTCTGTATTCATTTTAAAATATTCATATGAGAGAAAATGCATATTAAAAAACATTAATATAACTAAATATTTCCAGATTTGGTGATATGTCTATAAAACTTAATCTGAAGTAGTATTTACATAAATAAATCTTCAAAACTTGATTATCTTATGCAGTTTTATTTCTCTAACATTGTCTGAAGTAAGTAAACATTTATATAGAAAATTACTTTTAAACTTGTTGTTAGGAAAAAAACGTAAATTTTATTTTGCCATTTTACCTGATACATTTTAATTTCAGACTCACATATACAAACATCTTTGGAATTTCAGTTTATCTTGCATGTTATGCAGAAATGTCCTATATATTTCTGTTCAATTGTGTTTGCTCTTTTTATTTTGGCTTCTTTAAAATAGGTTAAGGACAGTTAAATGAATCAGGATTATGCTATAATTAGTGAAATCTAACATTTCTTTGCCTGAATCACAGTATGCCTTTCCTCAACTTACTTTCATCAAAGTTAAGTCATTATTCAGGAAAATATAATTAGCTTGTTTTAATCTTATCATTTTCAGGTACCTGCTAAAGTAATTAGATTTCTCTTCTCTTCTTTTTAGTTAAAAGATTGCTGAAGGATCAATGCACAATACATCATTTTCTATTCTGCAACACCAATTACTTTGTCCCCCAGTGTAAATTTATTGATTTTTCTTAGTAGTACATTATCACCATGTATTCACAGCATGGGGTTTATTAATTAGTAAGAGAAATAAAGATTCATTTGTGAATAGTTATCCTTTTAAGTTTTGCTTAGAACATGTGTGGTTGTATGGTACCTGCTAATGGCACATAGAATTTAAGAATAGAGTTTCCTTCTCATTCCCACAGTTTCCACATTGTTCTTTTGAGATGCACAATAAACTCAAAGTTAGAAAACAAAGAAAGAAAGAGAGAAAAAGAGAGAAAGAAAGAAAAGAAAGAAATCTTATGTAAATTACTAAGTTAGAAAAAGTTCAGGTATTCTGGCTTTTATTCTCAATTAAACTGATTTTATTTCTTTTTTCTTATGACCAAGGAATACAAAGCAGTGCACTGAACACCTTTTTATAATATTAGTTATCTCAATATCATATTTCATAGAAATTATAAAGTTGAAGTAAATATAACTTGATACAATGAAGGAATATATTTTTTGGTTACTTGTTTATTTGTCTTATTCACCTACTAGACTGAAACTTTCTGGATGGAAAAAAAGAAAATGAAAGGGAATATTTGTTAAGCACAAAACTACACATGTGATTTTTGTTAGATATTCTCATCTGTCATTATTTTTTAATCATTTCTCTTTTTATTCATTCAATAAATATTCAAAGTGACTACTTTGTGCCAGGAATTCTAGGATCCTGTGATATGGTGGAGAACAAAGTAATATCCATGCTTTAGTGAACCCTGAATTTGAATATGGAAGGCCTCAAGACATGAAAAATTATGTAATAATACAAGTAGACTTCAGTTCCAGTAAGAAAAAAATAACTGGGTCAGGGATATAAAGAAAAAAAATACAGAGAAGATGATATTTTTGATAGGGCACTCAGAGATCACCTTCTGGAGGCAAACTTAGAACAGAGAAAAGATTGAAATAAGAAAGGTAGCCTGGAAAATATCTGAGGGAACAATGTTCTAGAATTGGAGTCTGAGAAGAACAGTTGTCCTAACTACAGTGTACTTAATGAGAGGAACAGCAACAAGGCCAAGAGGAAAATGTTGTTCCTACTTCTCTTCTATTGCTTTGTATTTATTTATTTATCAATCATGTTTGTGTTGATATCCTCAATTTCATCAATATTTTCTATTATGTGTTTTTCTCTTTTTGAAGGGGTTGAGGATACCTAAAAAGTCGGCCCTTACCCCAAGATTATGCATATATTCTACTCTATATCTTCTAAAAATTTGTAGTTTTGTTTTAATATTCATTTTTATTTTTAAAGTTCATTTTTAAAACATTTAGAATTCATTACTGTGAGAAATCTGAGGTAAAGTTTGAGATTATTATTTATTTTCTTAAATAAATATCCTATTAATTCAACATTGTTCAGTCTTTTATATTTGGTTGGAAACAACACCTTTATTATATACCAAATTCCCACTTACCCATATATCAAAGTCTATGCTCTATGTTTCTCATTTTATTAATGTCTATTCTTAATTATCATATTTAAATTTCCATGTTTGTAACCTGTTTGAAATATGACAGACATTTATATTTTTAATTTGTTTCAAATTTATTTTCAAATATAATTTTGAGTCATATATATATATATTATATATATATAATATATATATATATATATACTCCTGGATTTAGATTGGAATGATATTGATGTAATTGATTAATTAATCAAGAATTCCCATTAATAAAATTTTGAATTCTCTTATACATTGTTGGGTTTATCTTACCATTCATTCAGTCTTCTTTGATTTTCTGACATTAAAGTTGCATAGTTTTTGCCTTTGAAGTCTTAGACCTTTCTTATTTAGTTTATCCTTGAACACTTTATTGATCTTATTGATATCATATATGGAATAAATTTGTACAATGGGCTATTTGTATATTATGTAATTCTTACTGATTTTAGTAGATTTCAGGGAAGAAGAAGAAAGCAAAATGTCTTTATTCTGTTGTGTGATTCTTTCATTTTTATCTAAATGTGAATTTTAAAATCATCAAAGATTTATTGAGCCACATAATTGCACACATATATCATAAATTAAAATTCATATTGCTCCAATAAGCTGCAGTGTTAGTAATTCAGTATTGAAAGTGGTTTATGGCTTCAGAAGACAGTCTTGATGGAATTAAGCTCATGTATTAGAAATGTCAACATTGGGGGTATCTTCAAAATGGCAGAGGAGTAAGACGTGATCACCTTCCTTCTCACAAATACAACAAAACTACATCTACATGTGGAACAACTCCTACAGAACACCTATTGAACACTGACTGAAGACCTCAGACTTCCTAAAAAGCAAGAAACTCCCCACATATCTGGATAGGGCAAAAGAGAAAAGGAAAAACAGAGAAAAGAGAATAGGGATGGGACCTACACCTCTGAGGGAGCTGTGAAGGAGGAAAAGTTTCCACACAGTAGGAAACCCCTTCACTGGCAGAGACAGGAGGTGGGTGGTAGTGTGGGGGGAAAATCTTGGGAGCCATGGAGGAGAGCACAGAAACAGGGGTGTGTAGGGCAAAGTGGAGAGATTCCTGCACAGAGGCTTGGTGCCAAACAGTACTCACCAGCCTGAGAGGCTTGTCTGCTCACCCACTGGGACAGGCAGCAGCTAGGTGCTGAGGCTTAGGCTTTGGAGTTCAGATCCCAGGGAGAGGACTGGGGTTGGCTGTGTGAACATAGCCTGAAGGGGGTTAGTGAGCCACAGCTAGCAGGGAGGGAGTCTGGGAAAAAGTTTGGACCTGCTGGAGAAGCAAGAGACCATTGTTTCGAGTTGAGCAAGGAGAGGGGATTCAGAGCACCACCGAAACAAGCTCCAGAGATGGGCGCAAGCCCTGGCTATCAGCGTGGACACCAGAGATGGGCATGAAATGCTAAGGCTTCTGCTGCAGCCATCAAGAAGCCTGTGTGAAAGCACAGGTCACTATCAACACCTCCCCTCCCAGGAGCCTGTGCAACCCACCACTGCCAGGGTCCTCTGATTCAGGGACAACTTTCCCAGAAGATCACATGGCATGCCTCAGACTGTTGCAATGTCAGGACGGCCTCTGCTGCAGGCTCTCTCCGCATTGCGTACCTGTCCCTCCCCCAGGCCTGAGTGAGCCAGAACCTCCTAATAAGCCTCCCGTTTAACCCCGTCCTGTCTGGGTGTGGAACAGATGCCCTCAGGGGACTTATGCACAGAGGCAGAGCCTAATCCAAAGCTGAACCACAGGAGCTGTGTGAACAAAGAAGAGAAAGGGAAATTTCTCTCAGCAGTATAAGGAGCAACAGATTAAATCTTCACAGTCAACTTGATGTACGCTGTGTCTGTGGAATACCTGAATAGACAATAAATCATCCCAAAATTGAGGTGTGGACTTTGGGAGCAACTATAGACTTGAGGTTTGCTTTCTGCATCTTCTTTGGTTCTGATTTTATGTTTACCTTAGTTTAGTATTTAGGGCTTATTATAATTGGTAGATTTGTTTATTGATTTGATGTTCTCTTTTTAAATTTTATATATATATTTCTTTTTTCCTTTTTCTCTTCTTGTGAGTGTGTATGTGCATGCTTCTTTGTGTGATTTTGTCTGTATAGCTTTGCTTTTGCCATTTGTCCTAAGGTTCTGACTGTCCCTTTTTTGTTTTCTTTTTTTAGTATAGTTTTTACTGCTTGTTATCCTTGGTGGAATTGTTTTTGCTTTGGTTGCTCTCTACTTTCTTTCTCTCTTTTTTTCATTAATTTTTATTTTTAATAATTTTTTTCTATTTTAATTATTTTATTTTATTTATGTTTCTTTCTTTCTTTTTTCATTCCTTTCTTTCTTTCTTTCTTTCTTTCTTTCTTTCTTTCTTTCTTTCTTTCTTTCTTTCTTTCTTTCTTTCTTTCTTTCTTTCTTTCTTTCTCTCCTTCTTATTTTTTCTCTCTTTTCTTCTGAGCCATGTGGCTGACTGACAGACTCCTAGTGCTCTGGCCAGGTGTCAGGCCTAAGCCTCTGAGGTGAGAAAGCCAAGTTCAGGACATAGGTCCATGAAAGACCTCCCAGCCCAATGTAATAATAAATGGTGAAAGATCTGTGAGAGACTTCCATCTGAAAGCTAAGACCCAGCTCCACTTAACAATGAGCAAGCTACAGTGCTGGACACCCTATGCCAAACAACTAGCAAGACAGGAACACAAACCCACCCATTAGCAGAGAGGCTAACTAAAGTCATAATAAGTTCAGAGACACCTCAAAACACATCACTGGATGTGGTCCTGCCCACCAGAAAGACAAGATCCAGCTTCATCCACCAGAAAACAGGCAACAGTCCCCTCCACCAGGAAGCCTAAACAACCCACTGAACCAACCTTAGCCGCTGGAGTCAGACACCAAAAACAACGGGAAATACAAACCTGCAGCCTGTGAAAAGGTGATCCCAAACACCATAGGTTAAGCAAAATGAGAAGACAGAGAAACACACAGCAGATGAAGGAGAAAGGTAAAAACACACCACCAAACAAATGAAGAGGAAATAAGCAGTCTACCTGAAAAATAAATCAGAGTAATGATAGTAAAGATGATCCAAAAGCTTGGAAATAGAGTGGAGAAAATACAAGAAATGTTTAACAAGGACCTAGAAGAACTAAAGAGCAAACAAACAAAGATGAACAACAAAATAAATGAAATTAAAAATTCTCTAGAAGGAAAAAATAGCACAATAACTGAGGCAAAAGAACAGGTAAGTGACCTGGAAGATAAAATAGTAGAAATAACTACTGCAGAGCAGAATAAAGAAAAAAGAATGAAAAGAAGTGAGGACAATCTCAGAGACTTCTCGGACAACATAAAATGCACCAACATTCAAATTATAGGTGTCCATAAGAAGCAGAGGAAAAAAAAGGGACTGAGAAAATATTTGCAGAGATTATAGTTGAAAAACTTTCCTAATATGGGTAAGGAAATAGGCAATCAAGTCCAGGAAGCACAGAGAGTCCCATACAGGATAAATCCAAGGAGAAACATGCCAAGGCACATATTAATCAAACTATCAGAAACTTAAATACAAAAAAAAAAAAAAAAAATTAGAAGCAGCAAGGGAAAAGCAACAATTAACATACAAAGGAATCTCTATAAGGTTAACAGCTGATCTTTCATCAGAAACTCTGCAAACCAGAAGGGAGTGGCAGGACATATTTAAAGTGATGAAAGGGAAAAACCTACAACCAAGATTAGTCTACACAACAAGGATCCCATTAAAATTCAATGGAGAAATTAAAATCTTTACAGAGAAGCAAAAGCTAAGAGAATATAGCACCAACAAACCAGCTCTACAACAAATGCTAAAGGAAATTCTCTAGGAAGGAAACACAAGAAAAGGAAAAGATTTACAATAACAAACCCAAAACAATTAAGAAAATGGTAAAAGGAACATACATATCAATAACTACCTTAAATGTAAATGAATTAAATGCTCCAACCAAAAGATATAGTCTCGCTGAATGGATACAAAAACAAGATCCATATATATGCTGTCTGTAAGAGACCCACTATAGACCTAGGGACACATACAGACTGCAAGTGAAGGGATGGAAAAAGATATTCCATGCAAATGGAAATCAAAAGAAAGCAGGAGTAACAATTCTCATATCAGAAAAAAATAGACTTTAAAATAAACGCTATTACAAGAGACAAAGACAGATACCACATAATGATCAAGGGATCAATCCGAGAAGATATAATAATTGTAAATATTTATGCACCCAACATAGGAACACCACAGTACATAAGGCAAATGCTAACAGCCATAAAAGGGGAAATTGACAATAATACAATAGTAGGGACTTTAACAACCCACTTTCACCAATAGACAGATGATCCAAAATGAAAATAAATAAGGAAAAACAAGCTTTAAATGACACATTAAACAAGATGGACTTAATTGATATTTATAAGATATTCCAACCAAAAACAACAGAATACATTTCCTTCTCAAGGGCTTATGGAACATTCTCCAGGACAGACCATATCTTGGGTCACAAATCAAGCCTTGGTAAATTTAAGAAAATTGAAATTGTTTGAAGTACCTTTTCTGTTCACAATGCTATGAGACTAGATATCAATTACAGGAAAAAATCTGTAAAAAGTACAAACACATGGAGGCTCAACAATACAATACTAAATAACCAAGAGATCACTGAAGAAATCAAAGAGGAAATCAAAAAATACCTAGAAACAAATGACAACGAAAAAACAGTGACCCCAAACCTATGGGATGCAGCAACAGCAGCTCTAAGAGGGAAGTATAAACAGTACAATCCTACCTCAAGAAACAGGAAACATCTCAAATAAACAACCTAACCTTCCACCTAAAACAATTAGAGAAAGAAGAACAGAAAACCCCAAATTTAGCAGAAAGAAAGAAATCATAAAGATCAGATCAGAGGGCTTCCCTGGTGGTGCAGTGGTTGAGAGCCCGCCTGCCGATGCAGGGGACATGGGTTTGTGCCCCGGTCCGGGAAGATCCCACATGTCGTGGAGCGGCTGGGCCCGTGAGCCATGGCCGCTGGGCCTGTGCGTCCGGAGCCTGTGCTCCGCAACGGGATAGGCCACAGCAGTGAGAGGCCCGCGTACCGCAAAAAAAAAAAAAAAAAAAAAAAAAGATCAGATCAGAAATAAATGAAAAAGAAATGAAGGAAATGATAGCAAAGATCAATAAGAATAAAAGCTGGTTCTTTGAGAAGATTAAAAAAAAAAAAAAAGATAAACCATTAGCCAGACTCAACAAGAAAAAAAAGGGAGAAGACTCAAATCTTTAGAAGCAGAAATGAAAAAGGAGAGGTAACAACTGACACTCTAGAAAAACAAAGAATCATGGGAGATTACTACAAGCAACTATATGCCAATAAATTGGACAACCTGGAAGAAATGAACAACTTCTTAGAAAAGCACAACCTTCCGAGACTGAACCAGGAAGAAATAGAAAATATAAACAGACCAATCACAAGCACTGAAATTGAAAATGTGATTAAAGATCTTCCAACAAACAGAAGACCAGGACCAGATGGCTTCACAGACAAATTCTATCAAACATTTAGAGAAGAGCTAACACCTGTCCTCCTCAAACTCTTCCAAAATATAGCAGAGGGAGGAATACTCCCAAACTCATTCTATGAGGCCACCATCAGCCAGACAAAGATCCCACAAAAAAGGAAAACTACAGGGCAATATCACTGATGAATATATATGCAAAAATCCTCAACAAATACTAGCAAACAGAATCCAACAGCACATTAAAAGGATCATACACCATAATCAAGCTTGGTTTATCCCAGTAATGCAAGGATTCTTCAGTACACACAAATCAATCAATGTGATACACCATGTTAACAAATTGAAGGAAAAAAAAAAAAAAAAAACATATGATCATCTCAATAGATGCAGAGAAAGCTTTCAACAAAATCCAACACTGATTTATGATGAAAACCCTTCAGAAAGTAGTCACAGAGGTAACTTTCCTTAACATAATAAAGGCTATATATGACAAACCCACAGCCAACACCATTCTCAATGTTGAAAAACTGAAATCTTTCCCTCTAAGATCAGGAACAAAACAAAGTTGTCCACTCCCACCACTATTATTCAAAATCGCTTTGGAAGTTTTAGCCACAGCAATCACAGAAGAAAAAGAAATAAAAGGAATCCAAATCAGAAAAGAAGAAGTAAAACTGTCATTGTTTGCAGATGACATGATACTATACATAGAAAATCCTAAAGATGCTACGAGAAAAATACTAGAGCTAATCAATGAATTTGGTAAAGTAGCAGTTTACAAAATGTTAGCACAGAAATCTCTTGCATTCCTATATACTAATGATGAAAAGTCTGGTAGAGAAATTAAGAAAATACTCCAATTTTCCATTGCAACAGAAACAATAAAATACCTAGGAATAAACCTACCTAGGGAGACAAAAGGCCTGTATGCAGAATACTATAATATAAAACACTGATGAAAGAAAGTAAAGGCGATACAAACAGATAGAAAGATATACCGTGTTCTTGGTTTGGAAAAATCAACATTGTGAAAATGACTCTACTATCCAAAGCAATCTACAGATTCAATGTAATCCCTATCAAACTACCAAAGGCATTTTTCACAGAACTAGAACAGAAAAATTCACAATTTGTATGGAAACACAAAAGATTCCAAATAGCCAAATCAATCTTGAGATAGAAAAATGGAGCTGGTGGGATCAGGCTCCCTGACTTCAGACTCTACTACAAAGCTACAGTAATCAAGACAGTATGGTACTGGCAAAAAAAGAAAAGAAAAGAAATATAGATCAATGGAACAGGATAGAGAGCCCAGAGATAAACCCATTCACATATGGTCACCTTATTTTTTATAAAGGAGGCAAAAATCTACAATGGAGAAAAGACAGCCTCTTCAATAAGTGGTTCTGGGAAAAATGTAGAGCTTCATGTAAAACAATGAAATTAGAACACTCCCTAACACCATACACACAAAAAAATCGAAATGGATAAAAGACCTAAGTGTAACGCCAGACACTATAAAAATCTTCGAGGAAAACTTAGGCAGAACACTTTGTGAGAAAAATCACAGCAAGATCCTTTTGACCCACCTCCAAAGAAATGGAAATAAAAACAAAAATAAACTAATGGGACCTAATGAAACTTAAAATCTTTTACACAGCAAAGGAAACCATAAACAAAATGAAAAGACTACCATCAAAATGGGAGAAAATATTTGCAAATGAAGCAACTGACAAAGGCTTAATCTCCAAAATTTACAAAGGCTCATGAAGCTCAATATCAAAAAAACAAACAACCCAATCCAATAATAGGCAAAAGACCTAACTAAACATTTCTCCAAAGAATATATACAGATTTCCAACAAACACATGAAAGGATGTTCAGCATCACTAATCATTAGAGAAATGCAAATCAAAACTACAGTGAGGTATCACCCCACACCAGTCAGAATGGCCATCATCAAAAAATCTGCAAACAATAAATGCTGAAGTGGGTGCGGAGAAAAAGGAACACTTTTGCACTGTTGGTGGGAACGTAAATTGATACAGCCACTATGGAGAACAGTATGGATGTTCCTTAAAAAGCTAAAAATAGAACTACCATAGGACCCAGCAATTCCACTACTGGACATATACCCTGATAAACTATAATTCAGAAAGAGTCATGTATGACAATGTTCCTTGCAGCTCTACTTACAATAACCAGGACATGGAAGCAACCTAAGTGTCCACTGACAGATGAATGGATAAAGAAGATGTGGCACCTATATACAATGGAGTATTACTCAGCCATAAAAAGAAATGAAATTGAGTTGTTGATAGTGAGGTGGATGGACTTATAATCTATCATACAGAGTGAAGTAAGTCAGAAAGAGAAAAAAATATTCTGTATGCTAACACATATATATGGAATCTAAAAAAAAAAAAATAAAACGTTGTGAAGAATATAGGGGCAGGACAGGAATACAAATACAGACATAGAGAATGGACTTGAGGACCTGGGGAAGGGGAATGGGAAGCTGGGATGAAGGAGAGAGTGGCATGGTCATATATACACTACCAAATGTAAAATAAATAAGTATTGGGAAGCAGCCACATAGCACAGGGAGATCAGCTCGGTGCTTTGTGACAACCTAGAGTGGTGGGATAGGGAGGGTGGGAGGGAGACACAAGAGGGAAGAGATATGGGTATATATGTATATATATATCTTATTCACTTTGTTATAAAGCAGAAACTGACCCACCATTGTAAAGAATTATACTCCAACAAAGATGTTAGAAAGAAAGAAAGAAAGAAAGAAAGAAAGAAAGAAAGAAAGAAAGAAAGAAAGAAAGAAAGAAAGAAAGAAAGAAAGAAAGCTAATGTATATTTTTTTAAAAAAGAAAGAAATGTTAACATTAGTGTTGCTAGTGTATATATATTTTCTACATATTTTTTTTTACTGAGTTTACCAAAAAGAATAAATTCCTTGTAGGTAGCTTTGAAGGCCAACATGCTCCATGTTCTCTTGCATGCATCATTACTTATTCTAATGATTTTGAATAGGACTTTTATTTTCCCTGCCATTTAAAACACAATTGGAAGTCCATTGAATGAATAAATAGAGATGTACTCAGACATTGCTGAACACATTATCAATACTTTTGCTTGTTTTACATTTTCTTTTAATCAAAGTATATTTGATTTACAATATTGTGTATATTTCAGGGGTACAGAATAGTGATTCAGTATTTTCGTATTTTATACTGATGTTTCCACTGTTTTACTAGTGATAAGGTTTTAAATCTTTAATCACTTTCAGCTCCCTATTTCTCTTGTTTTCCCAACTCCATATTTATTCTGTTACTAATAATGTTTACCTTTCTTGCACTTCTCACAATCCATCACAATCATAACCCCAGATCTCTACTTACTTTAGCCTAATGTGACTTAATTTATATCCCTGTCTCTAGTAATTCCAGCTGCAACCTAGTTAGCCTACCACTGAAAATCCACTTCCTTAAGGGGAAGTTTAGATCAAGACCTGTCCCTTATTATAAAGCTTGAATGGCTTCACACTCTCAAATCTTTAGCCTCGCATTCATGGTCCTTTATGACTTACCCTACCATATGTTTATTTTGGTCTCTCTGAATAGCTAAATCCCTTAACCAGGTTCCATATGCATAGTCAAGTTTTCATCCATTAAGGTTTACTTATCACTTTTTATTTTCCGTAAATCTTCACAGTTTCTCATTATTGTGCCTTTGTTGTTGCTTTTAGTGGTGTTGAAAATGTCTTTCCACTACACTCCAAACTTTCTAAACCTTGTAGGAGACCTATGCTATTTGACTGCCTTCCCAATATCTTGATTTCATTATAGCTCCCAGATATGTCATGGGAAACCTCTAATTCCCCAGTTCCGGGTCCTGAAAGTTGAATGGAGCTCATTCTACACTTGGTTCCAGGAGCTGGTAAACCCTATGTATGGCTAACTCATCAATTTCATTTTGCCAAAGTGATTGGTTCATATATAGAGCCATGACTGAAACAGAGTTAAGCCTGTATATTTTCTAAAGAAAAAAGAGAAACTCTTAATTTTCTGAGCTTCTCTCAGAGTTAAGACAGCAAGGAGAAAGCAGAACAAAACTGGAGAGGGAGGAAAAGAGGTGGAAGAGGAGGGAAAAGGAGAAGGAGATAATATGTAACATCTGTTGAGTTCTTGAATCCAGTATTTCCATAGATTTTCATTTATTAAAGAATATAAATCACCCTCTTCACTTGAGGTGGCATAAGTTGGTTGAAGTTTTTTAAACTTTAAACAAAAATAAAATAAAGAGGGAAATTCTATCACTGAAAATCTACATAATGACTATTAAAATTCCTAATAACTAATGTTGTAGATCTCAATATTTGAATTGAGAAAAAGTATGCATTTTAAAATGATTAAAAATTCAAATTAAAATAAGAATTTGAGGATTATCTTACCCTATATTACATATAGTTATTTGTATAAAATAAATACTTTTATGATATCTCATCTATTATAACTTTAACATTTTTTGTATTATCAATGGGAAGTGTTTTCTTAAGTATGTATTCTGTATAATTTTTGTGAATATAATGTATCTGAGGATAGAGATATTTAAACTTAGTACAGGCCACTTCTTTTTTAAACAACAAATATAAAGGTTATAGAAATAAAGAGGCTAAAATTTAAATTTAGCTTATAGGACAGGAGAAGAAGACACTATGAAAAAGGCATGTGCTTAGTCTCTGATGATCAGCTCCTCCAAATAATGTGTTTCTGGATTTCTATTTCTTACCTGGCCCACTCTGCTTATGATAACACTGAACTTTTTTCTGGATGTGACTTTATCTTACTGTGCTGGGAAATTTTCCATCCTTTCACTTAAACAAATCCTTTTTTGTGCTGGAAAATAAAGTCCATTTTCTAATAAAGCTGATAGGGGCCTGGCCTGTGAATTTGGTTATTTGTCTTTGGCTCTGTCAATTCAGACAATTAAGATGAAAAGTACATTTACATGAAAGTAGAAAATTGAGATTACAGAAAGCAGTGTTAGCTTTTGTTATCTTAGTAATATTCTAAATTTCATTTGCTCTAGTTCTCAAGAATACACTGAGTTCGAGGGACTTTTTTTTCACTCAAAGGTAAGGTCGATTTATTTAAGAGACAGGAGGAGCATAATTGATGGGCCTCCTGTGGCCCTGCTATCTATTTTGTATACTTGCATTATTTTGTGGGGTTTCTACCATATGAGTGGCTGGTTTTTAGGGTGTTTGAGATGATAGGTGTCAGGGAAGAGAGCAGGGGAGGGGAAAAAGAATGAGAAAATTAGTGAAACAATACGTAATCACAGTGGAATTATTACTCCTAGGTTGTTTCCAAACTAGCTTCCATCTCTCTTATTTGTTGTACAAGGTCTATGCTTTCATTGTGAAGTGATTCTGCACTGGGGTATTCTAATCATGTTTATTATTTATTTTTAGAGGATATCTTCTGATATATATGTGCATACACAATATATACATATATACATATATATACATATATACACAAACACATATTTCCCATTTCTCTTTGTGTGTGTATATATATATACACACACATATATATATACATATTTATACACACATACATATACTATATATACTACATATATAATGTGTGTATCTTTGCTTATGGAAATCAAAAGTATATGTATTAATATATTTCCCCAAGAAAAATAGTATTATATAATTGTTATCCTTTGTTGTCAAAAAACTTGATGTAGCAAAGACCAGGAATGTCAAACCAGTTTCAAATCATGTTTCCACTCTAAGTGATTGTTAGGAGTTTCCCAAAACCTTGGATTGGAGATTGTGAGTCCTTGTTCTAGTAGAGTAGGATGGAGCTGTGATTAATGCTCTATATTTGAGAAATGTATAGCACTGGTCTATATGCTTTCCATCGCTTGTCTAGAGAAACAGGCATTAAGGAACTGTTCATTTTTTCATATTTTAAAAATCATTTAAATTTTATGTAACACTTAGCATAAGTTTACATGCATATTCATTCAATTCATTCCAGAATATTTATGATTTTGCAAGTATTTCTCACAGGTATTTAATGTCTATAACCTTCAAAGCTGGAATCAACACTCTTGTATCCTTTCAGTCTATACATGTTTACAGTCAAGTAGCAGACCCCCATGCATTTAGGTATGCACCTCATTAACCTAGATCATCAATCTTGAGTCCTCCCACTCTGTGCCTCTCCTATCATATTAAAACTGGGGAACATTGATATAAACACTAAATCAAGATCCATAGATGTAGAGATGCCACCTTTCCAAAGACTCAGATCACTAGTCAATCAACATTGTAGTTCCATCAATGATGTTTGCATTTGAATTAAAATTAGTTATTTTGATTCCAAACATTTATCATTTATATCCACTCATTTCTAACTCATCTCTCACTGTCCTCATTCAGGCCATATGTACTAGGACTGTGGTTCATCTTCATCACTGATATCCTTGTCTCTAGTCCCATTGTCTCTCTATGTTAATCTCTAGAAAGCCACCAGATTGATCTATACAATATAAGCAAACTCTAAAATGATACTCCCTCCCTTAGAGAACTTCAATATTTCCATTGCCTCAAAACACAGGAAACACCTTAATCCTCTCACAAAACCATCATGCTCTGACCCTTACCTACCTCTTCATTCTCACCTCAACCTCACCTTTTTTCCTTCACATACATGCTTCATGGTATTTGTCATCTGAGTTTTGGTTTTCTTGCTTGTTTGTCTAAAAGTAGTGATTCATTCATTCAAATATATATATTGAAGTCATCTATGTGTTGGGCATAATATAAGGTACTAGGAATGCTTATTCTTCTTTCATCGTCCAAAATTTGCTTTGCAAGTTCTTGTTTTCCTAGCATCACTTCACCAAGGAAGGCTTTCCTAATTGTTTGCCTTTCCTCTGCCAGACTGGGTAATATGATCATTTCCTTTGCTCACTTTGTACTATAAGCATCTTTTTTGTGTGTAACTGGCATTTGGTTACATAATATTAATATTTTACTAAGAGAACATATGTGAAATACAGAGTATGTTTAAATTTTTTCTGAAATTTGTGATTTCTAATATTATGTATAAGTATAAAAAACTTAATAATGTACAAATATTACTTATTGAAACACCATAATGTTTCAATAATAAGTGGATGTGAACCTTAGTTTTACTTATTATCTCTGCAACTTTGGACAAGTTCTTCGACTTCATATTACCTCAATTTTTTCATTCTTAAAAATCAGTGAAAGATATTATGCAAATATAATAGACAACAATAATAGTGACATATGATTGAGTCCTATTCAAATTTAATGTCATGTAAAATGTGGGAGGTCAATTCATCTTTGACTTATAGCATATTCATATATCAAATATGGTAATAGTATATACCATACATGTAGTATTATCAGTATCTAATAACATAATGAACATAAAAACACCTTGCATATTATAAAGCATTATGGAAATAAAATATCACTAGATATTTTGGGTTAATATTTCAGTGGTAGTTGTAGTTGCTATGTTGGTGCCCTGTTTAGATCCCCAGGGTATCAGATGGACAGTATACCATACACCATCTGCTATGAGTGTTGGCTGCTAATGGCAGCCTTGACCTGGCCTGTCTCTGTAAATTCACCCTCAGGCTGAACAAGAACAGCTTTTCTTGGGAGCTTAGACACCATCCTCCCCAGCCTGCAGACAATGACTGATGGACAAGGTGGTGCAATATACAGGGTCTCCTTGCTTCAGAGTGAGACTAACTGTGGGATGAAATACACATGTGGAGTTCCCACCCCCACTCAACTCCTTCACCTGTTCTATACTGCTTTTTTCACTCCTTTTCTCCTAATAGCAGGCCTTGAATATATCACATGCTTTTTAGCTCTTATCTCAGGGTCTAGTTCTGGGGAACCCAACCTAAGATAGTGCTTTATGTGAGTTAGAAGCATTCTCCTCTATTTTCTCCTAAGTCTCTTAACCTACTTGGTAAATAAATACTGAAACAATGTTGGAGAGAGCAGAACATTTTGGAACATCTAAAAAGGAACTTAAGAAAAAATGTCAAAGCTCTCACCTAGAATGTCCAACATTTCAAAGTACTTTCAAAAATGATGAAAGAATAAAACTATATCTGGATCAGGGAAGATACACAGGAAACTGACATGTTTGTTTTTGGGGAAAACCATCTTTAACAAATCTTTTAATATTTATGTGAAAAACAAAAAGACTTCTCATGAAGAAGACCATCACTTAGACCACGTTTCTCAATCTACTTGTACTGCTTTCCTCAACCTTTTGGTTATTCTTATTTAAGGATTAAAACACATAACTCTGCCTACTTAAATGATTTTTCTCATCTTAAATGATTCAAAATATCTAAAGAGCTCTATATACACTCAGAGAAATAATGGCTAAAAACAATCATGAAAAAAATAGACAAGGAAAACATAAATACATGAAAGAAATGATCCTCTGTATAAGTTAATTCCAAAATATTTAAATGTGCCTTTCAACATGAGCAAATGACTAATCCCATTATCATAATTTATTAACCAGATCTTTTGTTCTATGTAGTAATACACTGTGTTTCCATGCTGTGTGTTTTTCATCCAGTGACCTAATTTGCTTAAAAGGAAACTCTTAAAACTCCCTTGTTGTAATGAATAAAATGTTAATGAAGAACTACAGAGAAATCCCCTTTGCATTAGTTCCATATTCCCAGGAACATCATCATAAATTTGTTTGCCTGGTTCTGACAATGGTAGTGATGTTCCAGCTGCTCAGGAGCATAGTAATGCTAAATGGTTCTGATGGAAAAGTTAAAGATGTTCAAGGCACTGTCATCTGGGATGGACAATGGGAAGTTATCTTTTGGAGGGAGTATTTGATGGATTTGGCTTTCATCCAACTTTTTTAACATTTGTTATTTGCATTGATAACTACATTACTGGAGGCTTTTTCAGAAGATTACAAATGGAAACTATGCAGGCAGATATGTTTTCAGCAGAAAATGCAAGATTGAGTTGGTCTTTTTTTCCCCTCCATACAGCCCTCAGTAATTTCTCAGTAATGTTAGTATAAATTTTTAAAAATAATGAATCTAAACCATTAAAATGTTTTAAATTTATTTTTGATTATACTAATGTTCATATTTTATGTCTAGACCTCTGTCCTGCATGATGAATGTAAATTAATAATTTGAATAAATTGATAGCTCTAATAAATAGAAAAATATGTATAGCAGGTTACATGTTGACAAATTCAAGTGACTATAATGTTGATAAAATTTTCAGATTCAGGTAAAAAAACCTGATACTCAATTTGAAACTTGAATGTCTACACTGTTAAATACTCTACTGCATGAAAATCTAAAAATTATTTTATTTCCTACCATGTTACAAAAATATCTGATCTTGGAAACACTAAGATCATAATGTGCTAATATCAATTTTAACTCTTCTAGAAAATATAGGTTGAATCACAAGCAAGTGGCTACAATTTTACTTCTACAAAAAATAATTAACATGTGCTTATACATGTGAAAATAAAAACTCAACATCAAGATAAAATTGCAGAAAAGGTAACAGAAGCTGTAAATCAGAAGGAAGACTACATATAGTTAGTTTATCTCCTGTACCATATTTGTGGGCTTACATGTAAAGGGAAATATTTTTATTATTTTTGCTTTGGGGTATAAAACTCTAATATCCTGTCAGTTTGGGTTTTCTAAATTTCTGTCAACTTTTTCCTTAAACAGTCAAAAGCCTCTTTCTCTCCTTGTTCTATACTCAGAGGATCTGTATGGTCACTGAGTTTCTACTAACTTAAAAGAAAGTGCACATTTTTTAACTGGATTGTTTTTTTTGATATTGAGCTCAATGATCTGTTTGTATATTTTGGAGATTTATCCTTTGTTATTTCATTTGCAAATATTTTCTCCCATTCTGAGTGTTGTCCTTTTGTTTTGTTTATGGTTTCCTTTGCTGTGCAAAAGATTTTAAGTTAATTACATCCCCTTTGTTTATTTTTGTTTTTATTTCCGTTACTCTAAGAGGTGGGTCAAAAAAGATCTTGCTGTGGTCTATGTCAAAGAGTGTTTTTCCTATGTTTTCCTCTGTTTTATGAGTCTGCCATACAGAGTGAAGTAAGTCAGAAAGAGAAAAACAAATACCTTATGCTAATGCATATATATGGAATTTTAAAAAAATGGTACTGATGAACCTAGTTGCAGGCAGGAATAAAGAGGTAGACATAGAGAATGGACTTGAGGACATGGGGTGGGAGGGCGAAGCTGGGGCTAAGTGCTGGCTGGTGGGAAGCAGCAGCATAGCACAGGGAGATTGGCTCGGTGCTTTGAGATGACCTAGAGGGGTGGGATAGGGAGGATGGGAGTTAGGCTTAAGAGGGAGGGGATATGGGGACATGTGTATGCAGGTGGCTGATTTGCTTTGTTGTGCAACAGAAACTAACACAGTATTGTGAAACAATTATACTCCAATAAAAATCTATTAAAAAAAAAGAAAAGACAAAAAAAAGTGCCTTGTTTATATTCACTTTGAAAAATGCAAGATAAGTAGCAAAGAGACCTATAGTGTAAGCAACACATTTACCTTTATGAAATGTTAGGAAAAACCAAGGAACAACACCGAAATATGTGAAAAACAATCATGTTAATTCTTCATCATTGTTTAACTTCAGTTGAGTTAAGAACTCAGGGAAATAGGAAAAATAGAATGACTTTAATATTGAACAACAATATTCTATAGTGTGAAAGTATCCACATTTCTATAAACATTTTGTTAGATAGTTTAACCTTTTATTTATAATGGACAATTCTCCTGAATTGACAAAAGTTGTTGAAAGTGAAAGAATATATATATTATATATAACTAATATATATACATATAACTGCTTTGAGTTATGATATTTAGATATATTATTTTAATTACCTTTCAAAAAGACTATCAAATGGCTGTTACTGTAATGGAAGGAAACAGTATTTGAGAGTTTTAACGTCATACAGTTTGCAACTGTGAGGATTGCAATTTGTACTCAAGTATATCAGGTTTTAAATCCCATGTATTTTCCATTACATCATAATGCCACAACCTTAAAACAAGGAGAAAACTTTAAAACATCACAAGACTGATTTGCTGTCAAGTTAAAAAGCTTAATCGTCAGTAACTTTCAATTGCCTGGGCCCTGAACAATGCTATGGGTCCTATGCTCACATAATTATATATTTTTTCAAAGTTCTAAAATTAAAATATGTTGATATAATGTCTGAATTTCAATTTTTTTGGATGGGAATCACCTAAAATAGAAAGCATCCCACTCCTGTATTTATAAGACAGAAACATAACAATACTACAAAGGGTGTGAGAGCATCTGTATAAAGTCATTTGATTTCATCATACACAATAAGACACTTAAGATTTATTACCCATGACTATAAAATTTTGAATAATAATTAAAATTTTTCAATTCAGATGTCCTGTTTTCATACCTTATTCAAGTTAAAGATACCTTTAGAAGAAATAGCATATAGTAAAGCCTATAAGGTATTAAAAGCTTCATCTTTTTTTGTTTTACACACACATGTGTATATAAGTGTGTGTGTACACACACATAGAGGGGCAAAATAAAGCAAGCATTTGTCTTACTGGCAAGGTCATGAAGTCTTTACAGTGAGGTTAGAATCAAATGGAAAAACAAAATCCAGGTAAAACAAACCAAACAAAATGAAAAGCAGCAGGAATTATTATCACAGGATTTAGTAAGGAATGAGAAAAGAAAGAGATGCATAAAAATGCTTATGGTTTATCATGGCCAGAATCCAAGGCAAGAACATGGATATTAACCCAAGTAAATTAGATGTCTTTTATTAAGCTTTTCTTATGGCTGGAAATTGATGGCATGGTGCTCAGTACTAAAATATGGCAATGGTAGAAGCTGTCTTCCTCAAGACATGTTTAACATTTACGTCAGACGTATATCATCACACGTGACTGGAGCATATTCACGAATGTAAATCCATAGAAAATACTCGGATAGGATGAAACAGCTGTGAACTCTGTGTTCATATGTAATAATAATGAGAGGCTTCAACCATATAGATAATCATTTATAAAGAATTATCATTTACTAAAACACACAATTTGTAAATGTTGAAATATCATCAGTTAGATTCCGTTAAAATATCCAATTCCTGTGACTATAATGAAAACAGATTCCAAAACGCACTATTTACCAATTTTTCAGAGGAGCAAAATATTGGGAATATAAACAGTTTAGATCTTAGAGTAAAGACTATTGGTTTTGAATCTGGCTTAACTTTTTCTAGCTGTGTGAATTCCCTAAGCCAAAGTTTCCTCATCTGAAATGTAGAGACATTAAGATACAACTTGCCTAGTTTTAGGGTTTTTATAAATGACTTAAAGGATGTGTATGAAAAGAGCCTCACAAGTCATAGACCGATAATAAATGGAAGCTATTATTATTCCCCTCCAGTGTTCACTTAATTATCAAATCTGTGCTCTTTTTTCTTCATTCCCCTAACTTATTCAGATTTCCTGGATTCATTTATGTCTTCATTCATTGAAATTGTTTTGGGGTAGGCATGTCTTCATTCACAAAAGTGCATGACTCAGAATCCTTCCTCCCAAGAAGTCCATATACTAGTCGCAGTTGTGCAGGTGTTTGGCTAATGCATCTAGCCATGTGACTTAGTTTTTTTTTTTTTTTTTCCTGCATTTTAACTTGTAAAATACAGTGAGGAGCAATGATACAATAGCTTTCCCTTATAGGTGCATTAGCCCAAATAATTCAACTATATCCATTTAGCAAAAGCCACATCAACCAAGCAAAACAGAACATCCAAGAAAAAACAATTTTCATGCAAATGTCTTATAATGAAAATAAGCTAGGAGAAATTCTTTCTTCTCCCTCTCAAAGTATTTCAGATTCTACATGACTCCCTTGCTAAGGGAAGTCATATTGAAGACCACTGTTGTTTGCGGTTTGTATTTTTAGGTATTATTTTTTGGTTTGTTGCTTTGTTGATGTGTTTGTTTAGACATAACATGCCTTCTAAGATTCATCAGCTACCTCAAATAGTGTTCATTTGAGGAAACATTACCTTCTTTGAAGGCTAAGACTGAGGAATAAATGAGATTTTTTTTTTTTTTTTGTGGTACGCGGGCCTTTCACTGTTGTGGCCTCTCCCGTTGCAGAGCACAGACTCAGCGGCCATGGCTCACGGGCCCAGCCACTCCGCGGCAGGTGGGATCTTCCCGGACCAGGGCACGAACACATGTCCCCTGCATCGGCAGGCAGACTCACAACCACTGCTCCACCAAGGAATCCCTAAATAAGATTTTTTTAAGCAAAGGAGCTAACACATAATGAATACAAATTTTGGAGTGCTCTCCCATGTAATAAGATTAGATTTTTGAAAAGATATATTCTAAAGATGGAAGAGAGAGCAAAGAATTTACATGAATTCAAAAGAATACCATAAATTTCATAAAATAATCTTAAGCTAGTAGAAGCAGAAATATTATGATTCTAAGGTCAACTGTAATTATATCCTTAAATACATCAAGGTTAACGATAGGAAAGAAATAGGACTCTTGCTTCAGATATATACAGTGATGATATTGAAAGGATCTAAAATTGTACAGTGTTGTAGAGTGATTGAAAAATCTAAAGTTTTAAGAAAACAAGTTGACAGTGCTGTGATCAAGTATGGAAGTGCTCTCATGGAGAGCAATTAAAATCCTTAGTTTTTGTCAGATAGCAGAAAAGAAACTTATGAATAAAATTATTTGAGATACAATTAAGTTCGAAAGAATGAGTGTCTTGGTACTAGAAATATTCAAATAGAAAATGAGCATCCATTTGTAGCAGTTCCTATAGAATGACTAACTGTAACACAGTTTGGAAGCTAGGCTAGATAAACCTTCATAATTAATTTGCCTTTGGAACTCCATGGCTCTCTAAAAATATCCATTCTAAAATTTAAATTATTTTCAGGCTGTTCTTACATTTACATAATCCATGATTTGCTCCAATGTCCAAATTATTGGAGAGCATGGAAGCATGAATAGGGTCGATCTCCATCCATCATTATCAGGCAAAAGGACACATAAAAGCTAAACTAAAAGGAAACCATTGTCCGCATTTTTAACTTGTTTTTTGTTTTTTTCTTAGTCTAAACTGTTTAATGATTTTTTCCCAACAGCTATAAAAATTGAGCATCAACCACTCTTTAAGTCAGCAAATTGAAGAATATTTATATTGAACTCATATTATGTTCCAGCTCTTGTTCTAGGCTAATCATATATGAAGAGTCCTTACTTCTCACAGAACTTATATTTATGAGATATTCAAAGTGCTCTGATAAAAGAAATACAATGATATGGGAATCCACAGAAAGAACATCTAATTCTAATTTTGAAATTGAAAGAGTCTGCAAATTTCCTAGAAATTGTGAATTTTCTTCAGGAGGTTTCAATGGCCTGAACAAATGAAGCTGAGACTGCGAAATTGGACACTAAATATCCTCTATATGTACACAACCAATAAAATATTATTTATTGCCTTC
This sequence comes from Kogia breviceps, assembly GCF_026419965.1. Lineage (NCBI taxonomy): Eukaryota > Metazoa > Chordata > Mammalia > Artiodactyla > Physeteridae > Kogia > Kogia breviceps. The sequence goes on along the minus strand of NC_081325.1, from coordinate 46,007,911 downwards.
TGTAAATAATACATTATTACCTCTGGTGATTTTTATAGACAATTTTTTAAAGGTGCTGAAGATGTAGTTTTTATTTCAGCTTAAGATCTAGTTGGATAGAAATACCGAAGCACATAGAATGTGTGAGATGCAGAGGATAGTGACAAAGAGGAGGAGTATGATCATGATGTCAGTTTTTAATTTTTTTTTTTTTTTTTTTGTGGTATGCGGGCCTCTCACTGTTGTGGCCTCTCCCGTTGCGGAGCACAGGCTCCGGACGCGCAGGCTCAGCGGCCACGGCTCACGGGCCCAGCCGCTCCGCAGCATGTGGGACCTTCCCGGACCAGGGCATGAACCCGTGTCTCCTGTATCGGCAGGCAGATTCTCAACCACTGCGCCACCAGGGAAGCCCATGATGTCAGTTTTTAAAACGATACTGTTCAAGCATAAGTGATTATAAAATACTTTCACACACATTTAAAATATTTATGTTAGATACTAATATGAACTTTTAGTTTTAACTTCAAAAAACTTTTAAATTAAAATTTGCATTATATATGAATTTACTTTGTTTCACTCAAAAATCATGCAGAGAAAATACTTTGATTAACATTTGACAATTGATAGATAACATGACTTGTTCAAGATCATATGACTGGTAGGTTGATGCTTCTACATGTAAACTCAGATCTTCTGACTTAAAGGCATTTTCAGTCTCATAAAATGAAAATATAATGGTAAAATTCAGAGAGTACATAAATAACTAGAAGGTTCATATGCAATAAGATCTAGCAGGTTCATATGGAATAAGTAAATATTAACACTGGTCTTAGAAAAGAGGAAGATACTATCAAGTTAGGGTAGGAAATATTTTATCCATTTTGTATTTGTATTCATTTACAAGGGTGCTCATAATTAATGTAGTTTATGTAAAGGAGCTGCTAGCTCATAAAATATTAGATTAGAAGTAGTCCTTATACATCTTCAAGTACTGTTGTACCCAATTCAGGAATTATTTGCAACTGCCTGCTTATTCCTAACTCATTTGGAAAGTGAAGACTCCGAAAAACTAAAGTATCCACTATGAGCCTAAAATGTGTCATTCTATGTAGTAACAATTTTATTATCTTATTCCATTATCAAAAATATTATTAGTTTGATCAATTTTGCTTAAATTGACATTTTCTTTTACTCTCCTTATGAAAAAGTTAATTTTTAATGTAATAGTAAATGAACAGAACTTTTCAGCAAGAGACACAGTCTAGCCCAAAAGAGTTTTAAGTGTGTCCATTTAAAGAAAAATTGAAATAAAAGTATAACCTTGATTCCAAGGCGTAGCCAAAGGCTAAGAAAAGAAAAGTTCAGTGAATGACTCTTATTAATCTAGCTCTAAAATGGATGAATAATATGTTACAACCTCTCTGACATATGGTGAGTTTTGCAGCAAGTTTGGCATAATGGTTTCACTTAATAAACACCTGATTAGCATTGTTTAACAGGTTTGGAGTGCATGAAAACAGTCAAATAGCAACATTCTGTCTAGTTAATTTCTCATTAGCAGACTCACAGTCACTGCATTTGACAGATTGTATAACAGTCTTGACACAAGGTGACCTCTTGCTTGGACCTGTTCATCACCTTCAGTCTGTCATAAATGAAGTCAGTATAAATGTCAGAGTGAATGTGACATCACAAGAGACTTCATCTGATGCCTGGAAGGTTATTATTTTCCCAATATTATTATTATAGACACAGTGAAACTATATATGGCTATACAAACAAAATGAGAGTGATAAACCAGAAGAAATTTCATGTATATGAGAGCTCTTGATTAATATATTATTGTAATAAGGCATGTGACCCATAAATAAATTTCAGCAATGTTATTATTTCAATTTCCTGACAGCAAGTATTCTTTTTCTCAAGCATGTGTAAGCTACAACCTAAATGGGCAATCTGTATAGGTTTTGAAGGATTAATAGTGAAGCTTAACTAATTTATTAGCAATGTTCTCTTTATTTAATATACCCATATCAATGTCCTTCCTTCATGGTTCATTTTTTTAAAAATGAAAGAAAACCAAATATTAAGATAAAGTTGAAGAATTGAATTGATTTAAAAATTGTAAATATGAGGAAAGCTTTGAAGAACATATTTGTGAGAAAAATCTTTGATCATTTTACCATTGAACATTTGTAAATTCAATATTTCAAGGAGAAAAATCTCCAAATTCCATGGAAATATTCATTTACCAATTTCATCAGCCTTGATAGATTATCTCTACCAAAGAGCCCCTTTTGAATCACAAAACCAATTATACAATTGTACAACATTTATATTCTTCTCTATGACAAGGGGAAATTGAACCAGTTTCAATTTATCCAAACGAAGCCTTGATTAATGCAGTATGTTATTACAAACAAAACAAAATGGTTATAATATATTGTTGCTTTTTGCCATTCCTTTGTAAATTTTTCACAAAGACCTTTTAAAATATTATTTCTAAAACTTATGACCTAAAACAAATAAACAAATACAATTTTGAAATCAGCATGTAGATATTAAAAGGAAAAATCATACTCATTTGAAAAAGACCAACTTTTGTGCATGGAAAGGATTAAAAGAAGACTGTTATCCATTGAATCAGAAGATGTTTTTAGTATCAAGAAAAATAATTAAAAATACATCTTAATTTTATTGTAAGAAAAACCTTTAAGGTATGGGCATAAATAAGACAAATTTTTACAATATTTTAAAGAGGTTATTTTAAATTACATTTACATAAAGTACCTCTCTAGCCTTTCTTATTTAAGTTTTACAATTTTAAATAATATTTTAAATGGTTATAACAGTTATAATTAATTAACCACAATTAAGATAGATAGTTATTGGACTATCTCTCATGTTCCCCTTTTAATATGTATGCATTGTTTAAACCAATATGCTTTCAGACTTTCCTGCATCTATTAAATAACAAGTGGGATTCTAAACTCAGTTCTATGTTACTCTAAAGGTCATGGGTAAAGCACATCTGGTCATTGACACTATGCTGGTGCAACTCCATGACACACTGCTTTCACATGTTCTTCATAGCTCATTCTATGTTATACATTTTTTCTCTTTGTTCAATGTATTTTTTTCTTTCAATAGTAGTCTTTCTATAATTGCTTCCTTGCTGGACTTAAACATCTATGATAAATGGAAAGTTATTTTCTTAGTTTTATATGTTTTTTCCTCATTCATAATTTATAAAGTTCTTCCATTGAAGCAACATCTTTCATTGTCATCATTAATTAGGTATAGTCCATTTTCCTTTTGCCCCCAAACTAATTGCAAGTGATTCAATACACTGGTGCACAATTTTCTTAATAATCTATGATATATCACAACAGGGGCAGCCGATCTATAAATGCTTATTTTTTCAAGGACAATATTCCCTTATCTGCCTTTATCAAATGTCATTCTCTAATGTTTTTCATTATTTTCTAATCGTCCAAATGTACTTTATGCATTTTTATTGTCAAATGTTTACCTGACGCAAGGAGTTATAAGGATCCAAGCAATTTAGATTCATCAATAATTTTATGCACCAGCTTCATTAATTATTTTTGTGTCATTTTAGTAATTATTTCCTAAAGATGAAGAGAAGTTTATAAATAAAAACATTTTTCAACTAATCTTTTAAATATTTCTCCAAATCGTTATGAAATTGAATAAAAATAAACAAATTGCCCTTATCTATTCCTCATAAGAAATGAACATATTAAAAATAGGACTTCAAGAATCCTACCTCATTGCTCCAATGGTAGTTAGAAGTTTAAGGAAAGGTAGCAAGCAAATTGTCTTACTTGTACTAAACAAATTTTCTTAGCTATAATCTGCTGTTTCCTTATTTTTCAACATCACAGTCATTGCTATTTAGCTTCATTTACTTTGGAACTTGGGTGGGAATATTTAAGAAATAAACCCAAACATTTGTGGTAAAATGGCTCTTTACTTTCCCTTATTCTGTAGGACAAACTTGAGTGGCTACAGCCAGCCATAGAGAAAACATTTAGTCCTGTTCCCTACCTTTATATATGCTCAGAGATTACTATTTTTATTTCACAATTTTAAAGGTATTCACTCCCTGCTCCAGAATGATAATAAAATATCAATCTTGCTTTAGACTATAGGTTTGTTCCTTATTTATTCCACTCATCATTTGACTCTGGTGCACTTGCTGTACCTGATCGATGCCTCTCATGCTGATCAAATCAAGGTAGAATTAATCAAACATCTCAGCACATGCTTAGTCTCCCTCTCCACTCTCTGTCTACCTTCCCTCCCTTATTTTCTCTTTCTCTCACTCCTTCCTCTCTCCTCTCTTGTCTCTTCTTGCTTTTATTTTATTTCTTATAAAATCAGGAACCATAATGTGTAATTATTTGATTCTGCTCTTGGCTCAGTGAGTGTCTGAGTATAAACTAAAATACATATGTTTGCTTTTTTCACTAAACAAAATTCGATTTAAAATGCACACTTTCCCATATTAGCTTATTTTTAGTTGTATTGTCTAGCTAAAATAGAGGCATACAACATTTAAATGTGGTCTGTATCTCCCAAACTGATGGAATAAATACCTATTATTGGATTTCTATTTGCCAAGAACTTGTGTAAGACTTCAGTAGTTGCTTCAGGAAAGTTTTACAAAACATTTGTAAAATTTGGATGAGTCAAGTGTTTTAAAAATGCTAAGTTGTTCAAAACTTTTTGGCAGAGACATATGTGGAAATGTCTTTGAAAAGAGTTGAACCATTTCTGAATTTTATAATTGTCAGTACAGACAGAACTATTTATGGCAGGGTATGTATAATACATCGTGAGTATTATGAAATATTACTTATTTCTAATTCATTACAAAAATACTTTCTAAACTTGCACGTGTGATGGATGACAAGAAACCAGGTATTCACATCTAATTATAAGGGTTTTTCTTTGTGCTAAAATTGACTCTATTTATCTATCAGTGCAATCAATTCATGCATTTTTCTTTGTGTCTGTTGCCGAACTACCTAAGCACTTAGCAAAGATATTAAATTAGCCAAAAAGTGTGGAGTGGGATGTTTTCCTTGTCTTTACTACATTTATCTAAGCCAACGTAAAGCCAAGCAGACTGTGACTAATATTGGAAGTCTTATTCTTATCGCAGACAGAGATATTTTCATTCTTGTTATTATTAATTGGTTGAATGCCAACAATATATTCAGCGCAGGACATATTGCACAATATGTTCTTTCTCCTGCAACCTAGAAAGGGATCAACTGTTTTCATCTATTAACATTGGTGCCAGAGTGATGAATGCCTCTTCATAACCCCCAGTTTCCTCTCCTTCCTCCTTTCCTTTATGTACTTCCCTCACCAGCTTTATTTTAAAAAAGAGACCTATTAACCATTATTTCTTAACTTTAGGAAAGGATTTTAGAAAGAAAAGCATAGCTCTTGCCTTATAATTGTCAAATGTTGAACTATAAAAAGGCAAATATATTTATTTATATTTATTTCTCTGAGAATCATAATGAATATATGCTTACAGTTTCTACTGATAATTATGAAAGACATTAATGCAGAAATATACGCTTAACTCATAATATATATAATACAAAATTACATATATTACATATTACAGACATAAATTATATTTGTGATACCCACATACATACCATGTGATCCTCAGAGACAGATTTTCATAGAGTCTCATTCCTCAGAAAAGTTATTTTCCTTTTGTACATCCCTCCTATCTGACTCTAAATGCATCCTCTTAGAAAAAGCAAGGGCTACTTCTATTTATCTTGTTTAGTTTTATGGTTCTTTTCTGAAAAGACTCATGGGTTCTTGTTTGTTTGTTTGTTTTTAAAGCTATTAACTCCTTGAGAACTGAACTTATTACATCTAAAATCAAAGCAATATCAGATTTGTTAAATGCAGGGAAAATAAACATATTAAATTATTTTTTACTAATTCTTTACATACACAGATATTATTTTAAACAGTTCTGTGTTGTTATAAATGACTCTCATGCTTAGTAAATTGAAATATACTTCCATTTTGCATATTGCATTTAGCCGAGTGGGGATTTAGACCGGAGAGACCACAGGGAGCTGGTGGTGGTCAAACCTAGGAAATGGGAAGCATGAGTAGTAACAGACATGCAAACTTTACATTAGATAGAAAACTCAGGCCAAGGTAAGCCATGTTAATAGCTGTGGTGCAACCAATCACTACACAGAAGTTATCCTTTGTGATTGTTCTGCAATGGTATTGTCAAAGTGTTAGCTCTAATCATATTCTGGTAGAAGGACCTGAAAGAGGGCTCATAAAAGAATAAATACGTTCATTGACATATATTATTTTATTGAGCAAAGCAAAATTTCTAATTTTAATATGTTGTAGAGATTTGAAGATAAAGGATGAACAAAGAGTGAAAACATTCAAAGAGTTTCTAGAATATTAATAAAGAGATCTATACAAATAACTATGATATACAGCAGAAAGTATAAAGTGATATAAAATTACAAATTGCCATCAAAGTTCAGGAGGACATAAGTAGCTTAGCTGGCATAATCATGGAACTAATCTATTCAAACTGGACTGAGAATAAGAAATGCATTTTAGCAAGCAATAATATTTGTAACTTCCTATAAACACAATAAAATAGATTCCTAGGTAGAATTTCCATAAAATTGCAAAAGGTATTATATAACAACAAAAAATGAGAAATAACAAACTAATAGAAAAAAATTTAATTTAAACTTTGGGGAAGAAAATCTACTCAATGTGTTATAGAGGTTAAAAAAATTAAATTCAAATCTAAAGGAAGTCAAATTGTACATCTTTCCATACATCACATTTCCTATTTGTTTCAGCATTTCCCCCAAATTCTGAATTACAGGTATATCTAAAGACAAAAAAAATATTTGGCATTTTTAGACTGCTTCAGTACTTGTATCAGTTTTTCTTTATAACTTCTTTCTCAATGGAAGTAGAAGGTTAATCATCAGATAAAGGCGTTATACTTGAGTCCTATTATTTTTATTTAAAAATTTTTTTTCTATCATATTTTTATGGTAGTTTTCAACAGAGGAAAAACAAGGAACATGGGTATTAGATTAATGCTGAGTGCTTAAAAATTCTGGTTCATGAGTCTTTGTTGTTTATAAACATTAGAAATTCCTTTTGCTCATGGAACATCCTGGGCAGATATAGATAGAGGTCAGAAGAGAGGCTCTTTTCCACAAAGCTATGCAGAAACCCAGGATAAGAGATATTCTTCCATCTCTAACTGTGACTTCTAAAACCTAATGGTGATCTACCAATGGTCAGGCTATCAGACAGAAAAAAAGACTGTAGATGGGTATGTCAGGGATGTTTTACGGGCCAGGCCTCGAAGTGGTACACATCACTTCCGTGCATATTCTTTAAGGTAGAAGTCAGTCATATGTCTATACCTAACTGCAGGTGTGGCTGAGCAATAAGTCTAGTTGGGTGCCCAAGCTGAAGAGGGGAATGCAGATTTTCATTCCCTTTTTAGCCATTTCTTCTTGTAATATGATGAAGAAAGCATAAAGTATAAACAATGCATAGTACCATTCTGGCTCTTTCTAACACATTCCTCTAGAGCCACAGACATGGCAAGCCCTTGTCTTTCTTTCAAATTGTTGATAGCATCAATTTTGGCAAATATTTTGCAAGAGTATAGCAAACCACTCAAGCTTTCCAGTCTACTATATCTGTTTCCTTGTTATCTGCTGCCTGACTTTCAAGGCATAACCCACGTCAACATTCATAATTTTGGATTGTTTTTATAACAATATCCTATTTAAGGTGGAACATTCTGTATTAGTAAAGATAGTGCTAGCTATTCTTACAAATAATAGGTCAAATATAAATAGCTCAAACATAATGAGTTTATTCCTTGCTGTTATAATTGTTCTGAATGAGCAGAAAAGATAACAGGGCAGGGAAGTTCTCCTTCATGTCATCAATCAGGAATTTAGGAAGGTAAATATTATGCCATCTTCAACATTTGTCTTTCACTTTTACCTTGGCCATCTTCACTGCAGCCAACTGAAAAGGGAACAGAACATGGGTAAGTACATAGGGAAATATTTGGTGGCCCAGCCCAGAAATTGGCATATTTTCTCACATTTTATTAGCTAGATCTCAGCCACATTGTCAGTGAGTCTGCACAGTGTAGTATAACTGTGTCCCCTGGCAGAATTTGAGATCATTTTCAGAGATAACCACATATTTGGTGAATTAAGTGAAACTAAGTTGCTAATCTAGCTACTAACAACTTATAATAAATCTGTGAATTATAAAACAAATAAAATCAAAATAAAAGCAACATTCTAGTGACCATATTGAGTACTCTTACACTCAGTAGTTTATAGAACTACACAAAAATTATTAGTGTTATTTCAAAAATATTGTATAAAAGTGGTAGTAAGCTCAACCACCTCTATCAGCACATTATAAAACATCAATAAACAGTGATTCAGTGGTGGTTTGCAATAACTTTTAAACCTACAGCTTAGGGTTTCTTACTCACTGAAATAATTACAATTTACCAAAATAATGTGTATTGGCTTTCTGTTCAAGTATCATTATCAACTTTTGAACATATCCATATTTGCTTAGGAAGAAATCTCTTCCCCCTCAAACTCCTTAGGTGCTGTAAGCTAAAGACATTTTTTAGTATAATGTCCTTTTATTACAGTGAGAACATTGCCTACAATTTAAACTTAGCTGAATAGATTACAATTTCAAATTAGGTGTTAGAGGAAAACCTTCATTATAGCAATGAATTCCCATTCTGTTGGTATAAAGGATGTTCCTGACAAATTATACATTTTGTTCCAATAAAAATAATTCTGAAAAATTCTAGCCTGGCAGAAAGGACCATTCAGTTGCATTTGATCTAAAATGGGTTTTTTTTTCTTTTTTTTTTGTGGTACGCGGGCCTCTCACTGTTGTGGCCTCTCCCGTTGCAGAGCACAGGCTCCGGATGTGCAGGCTCAGCGGCCATGGCTCACGGGCCCAGCCGCTCCGCGGCACGTGGGATCCTCCCGGACCGGGGCACGAACCCGTGTCCCCTGCATCGGCAGGCGGACCCTCAATCACTGCACCACCAGGGAAGCCCTAAAATGGGTATTTTAAAGTGCCATTTTTCTGCTAAACAAAATCAATAGTCTTTATTATATACAATAAGCATAACCTGGTGCCATTTTCCAGATCAATAAAATCTCCTCTTCCTTTTTGATATTCAAGTGTGTTGGAGACAATGTAGCCATTTGAATATTAACTCTGCTGGTGAATCCTAAGTCTATTAACTCTTAAGTCAACCATATATGTCTTAATTTTACACAATTTTACTTTCCGTGGAAGTTATGTAGAAAAATTATTACCTTATAAAGTTAAATATTTACCATATTCACTCTATTCAAACAAAGATTTTTTTTTTTTTCTCTGAGGCCATCATAGAGTTTCTACCTGTTGGTAATCAGAAGTGGTATATCTACTTACCTGCTTTTGACATAATAATCAACTGCCTCCTCATTTAGACTGACTAAATAAAATGCATCCTGGATACAATAGATTTTCCTCTTAAAGATCATTTCTTAGTTACAACTTATATGTCACTGTCACAAAGTAGGGTACACTGTGGACAGTAATACATAAACTCAAGACATTCAATAATACATAAATTCAAGCTAAATTTAGGCCAGAGAGAAATTCCATCTTTTTGGGTTTTTTTCTTTTTCTTATTTACTTAGCTCACTAGTTTATTTATATTATCTGGATTTTTGAAAGTAGAAAGTATCTTAAGCTAACTAGTTAACTATATTCTGTTAAAATATTAATATAGAATTCACGACTTACATGCAGTCTTAATTATAGAAAAATTGATTATTACAGCATTTATATATTCTTGCATTCTTGTATGCTGGAATACTTCTTTATTAGTGGTATAGTGAGATTCCATATTATTTATTCACCTATTTTGAAATGTATCAAATAAGTACATATGTAACATTTAAAATTAAGTATGTCATTTGAGGGGTCTATTGAATTGTATAGAATGAATCTAGTAAATTCAATGTGAAGTTGCAAAAAGTGAGGTCCAGGGAGATTAGGTGAAATATTTAAGATCACACAGTTGCTTTAGAAGAGAATGGACTAGAAAACAATTCTTCTACATCTCAAGCAGGTGCTCTTTTTAAGCCATCAGGTCTATTTTTAATGAAAACACATTAATCCTGTAGAAAATAACCCTGCTCTAGAAATGAATTGTTGAGCTTTCCTGCCCAAACTTGGGCAGGAACCAGTGATAATTTTTGAAGTACTCAGCGTTTCAGGCCAGCGAGAGAAAGCCCTCCATTAGGCTTCCCCACTCGGACACAGTTCACAGGAGGATGCCACCAGTTCTCTGCCAGGTAGATCTAAAAAAAATGGGACAGGCAGGCAAGAGTGGAACTGAATGTACCCTCCAAATTCACCAACCAGGTAACTCATGAATATATATTGACTGCAAGCTGCATTCTGTCTTCTCTGGAGAACTGGGAGTTGACTGTCGATATCTATTTTTTTCTTCATTTGTCATTCACTTCTTCCTCTTTTACTCTTACTTCCTCTTTCTCTTGCCTTTCTTCTCTCTGTGTATCAGTGATGACAAGAGAGTTGTTCTTATGAAGACTTGCAAAATAAGTAAGCAACCCTAGAATTCTTAATGTTAATTTCAACTATGATTGACACTGACTGCTTTAGCAAGGACTGCTGTCTGGCTAATCAGTATTTATCAGTGATCTGACTAATAGGTATTTTGGATGCCATAGCATTGGAAAATCAAGATTTAAACTATATCATTAAAAAATATAAAAAGAAATTGACAACACTCAAAGGGAAAGAGAAAACTTATTGAATATCTTTAAATGGCTTAACATTAACTTTGTTATGTGAAAATAAGGGTCATTTTTAAGTTGTGTAATGCATTTAGGTGGGTCACAAAAATGTCTTAATGGCAAATGTGAGTATCAAATAAACGTTAATTGAATGTAGGTGATCATTGCCATGAAATAAGGGAAAATATTGATATCTGCTTAGCAGTAAGATTTGGATAACCCAAATTGTACTAGATTTTGTATTATTGTAATAAGTTAGATTGCGAACAATGGATGTCTCTAGTAAAAATAAATATTCTATATTTGGTATTACAATTCTGTTTATTTACCATTTTAAAAACTCACCAGAGCAAAGGTTGTCAAACATATGAGCAGAAAGTTCCCTTCAATGTTACTCCCTGGGCAGAAGCCACCAGGATTTCATCTAAACATATATTATCACCCTCTTAATCATGTTAAGAAGAGTAAGAAAAATCAACACCGAACTTCCCCATAGCTATTCCATTATCCTCCAATTGTGGAAATCTAAGAAATAAAAGTATCTCTTTCCTCTATAAACTCTAATAAATCCTCCTCTAGAGAATCAGTAGAAGTGAACATAGCAAAATAAATTTTTAGAGCATTGCAAAAATTGGAATCTTCTTAATATCATTATACTTTAAAATATATTAATATTAAGTGATGTATACATATGACCTTATTTAATCTACAGAATATTTGGAGACAGATCTATCATCTCCATTTACAGAGAAGAATCTGAGAATCATAGAGTTTAAATTAGTTTCCCAATGTCATGAAACTAATCAGTGTTGGAGCCAGGAATAAAATCCAGATTTATTGGATTCCAAAGCTGGAATTTTTAGCTGTTTTCTACTGAAAAATCCTCTATAAACTAAAACTAAAGTGGCTTTGGTTAATGTCTATTAGGCAGATATGGAAGCAGAAAAGTAAAGTTAATTTTCATAACCATGTTTATGATCTGATGGGAAACAAGACAAAGCACCCAGCAGTACATAACTTGAAACAACTACTCATATCGGTCTGAAGTGTAAATCTACTTTCTACCCCCACTCAACCCTGCTGCAGGTAAAATGACATTTCTTTTAAATTTCTTTTAAATTTTAATGTATAAATTTTCATTAGAAATTAGAGTGAAGACAATATATTTGTTTTTAACTTTATTAATTTCAGTGTCTATATTTATTCATTATTAAAGCTAAATATCATTTAGCTTTATCATTTATTTTATCATTCTTTTATTTTTATTTTTTCCTCTTTATTTATTTTCACCATCTTTATTGGAGTATAATTGCTTTACAATGGTGTGTTAGTTTCTGCTTTATAACAAAGTGAATCAGCTATACATATACATATATCCCCATATCTCCTCCCTCTTGCATCTCCCTCCTACCCTCCCTATCCCACTCCTCTAGGTGGTCACAAAGCACGAAACTGATCTCCCTGTGCTATGTGGTGGCTTCCCACTAGCTATCCCTTTTTCTTTTGGTAGTATACATAAGTCCATGCCACTCTCTTACTTTGTCTCAGCTTACCCTCATTGCAACATTCACCACAGGCCACCTTTTGTTTTCCAAAATGTGATGTTCATATTCTACTAAAGATTTTCCCTAAATAACTTTTATATATTAAGCTGATGCATGTGACTATCTAAATTGGTTACAGTATAAAATTAGTAAATGATAAGATTAACAAAACAAAAAACCCTATAAACTAGTTTAATATTGAAACATGGAATTACTACAATTGTATTCTGTAAATTATATTAACATTAATATATATTAATATTATTACTTTAAAATATAAATAACACAATATTTATGTTTTCATTAATTTCAAACAGAAACTTAAAATGCAACTGGAGTTTAATAGATTTTAATACATTACTTGTTAGAGCAGGGACTTTGGGATTCTTTTCTAACTATTTCACTTGAATTTAGAAAGGGAATTACTATCAACATTATAATCCTAATCCAATCAAAATGCCTATTGAGAAATAATTGTTCTTACCCTCATATTTATAAAGTGTATTTTCTAAAATGAATGATAAAACTTTATATACATACTGTTCTATATACCTTTTTGTTATCCCCATGGAGAAAACAAAGTCTTTTATTTTTATTTCCTTTGAATCTTCCATTGAACCTTTCAAAGTATTGTGTTGTAACATGCTAAAATTTCTTACACAATTTTACTGGTGTTATAGAACTGAATGTTTCATAAATATGCAGTATGTAGCATTATTTTGTAACTACTTATATGAGATGAATAGCAACTATTGTATAAAATCAAATTTTGCAGCCACCGTTTTTATTGTCAAAGTGGGCAACAAGATTTTCGTATTATGTTGTTCTACATTCTAACCTTGAAGATGCTATTAAGCATAAAAACCAAGACACTGATGAGCCCTTGCAAAAGGAAGTAATGTTCCCCTTCAAGCCAACCAGCATAGCTATTTTTAACTGTTTGCCAAGTACAAATACTCCACAGCAGAAGTAAAGTTCTTAGTTATAATCACAAGAATGGGCTCTACAAATAGCCTGTTAATCAATGGATATAACTTTCTTTAGAGGACAGTCATAATCTTGTATTGGGGGTTCCTTTGGAAACCATTCAGTGTATGAATCTTCTACCAACAGTTCAAGCAAATTGCATTTTTCATGGGCTTCATAATCTCTAAATTGATATCTATATTATAAGGTCACTGTAATTGTCCAACTGTTGGGACATTAATTTATAAAATTCCTTAGGTTAATTGATTTTAAACAAACAACCATAAAACAAGTGATTGCATTTCTATAATATCACAGACAGTAATATTAATTCAAATCTAGGTCATAAAAGTATCTGAATGATTCAAGAAAAAAATTACTATATAATGTTTCTTGCCTTGGATTATCTCAATAATTGCTAGTATATGAACTTGCCCTTATAGGAGGGGGACAAGGACTAAAAAGTTGTTTTATCCTCTCAAATGGAAATAAATCAATGTTATTTTAGTAACTGTTATTTTAATTTAGCCTCAATATGAATAGTTTTGGCATTATATTGAAATTAAATTTAAGCTTTAAGCTAGAAACTTTTTCTGAAAGTCTATGGTCATCCATCTTGAACTCCAAGCATGTAGGAAGACATAGGTAGAAGTATATTAAATCTGACAAATGACCTCCCATGTGCAAAGGAGGAAATAAAGATTCATTCTCCGTGTTTGTGAGATCATTTTGATGAAGGAAAGGCTAATTGAGGATGACATACATTCTAAATTTAATTCAAATCAGCATTTTTACATGAAGACTCATCACATTTCCAATGGTACCTGCTACCATAAAACAGCTTAGTAAAGACATTTTGAATTTGATTCTTGCAATCTTTTAAAATGCTTCATCAGAACTGACATTTTTAGGGGTAATGAGTTTCCAATCTGAGTATTAGCTCAAACTGGATACCTGTGGTATTTTACACCTTTTATTTAAAAAGAAGCATTTTTCTTTAGCATAATTAAGTCTTATGTTGCAGAGAAAATTGCAACTAATATGAGATTATGCCTAGGAAACATGTGGGGAAAGTGCCAACACAGGGTTTCTCACAGTAAAAGCAAATCACTTTGAAATGATTAAAATGTTAAATTACGAATGACTCATCCTCTGGCATTCAAAAATTATCATATTACAAGACCAAGTAGCACTACTATTGTTTTTAAAATGAAAAGGTGATTGCTAACTCTTGAAATGCTCCAAAATTAGCATTAATATTATCCTATTAACACACAGTTAACAACTCAATTCTGTAAAAAGACCACCTCATCTTCTATCTAATAGGTAGTTTTGTTAATTCTGCAAATTTCACATAATGGTTGTCATTTGTTAAAAGTCAGGGTCATTTATATTTTATACTAAGATAAAATTGTATCTTGACTATATTTACACAGGGACAATTCAAAACATAGAGGGCAGATTTACTAAGATGGAAACAATATTCAGGAGTTCCTACATTTATGACTTTACATTATATGCCAGTCATTCTAATTAAATTTAGAAACAAACATTAGTATGCAAGTCAGTGGTTTTAAACATGTCACATACAAAGATTATCAACATGTCCTGTTTATGGTACTATATTCTCAGCTACAGCATGGCCATTTGGCTTTCTTCTAAGAATAAAACAAAGCAGAATGTCGACATATTTAAATTTGGATTTGAGAAAATAATACTTTTTTCATAGGATAATTTATTTGTAAAAAATCATATGTCAACTACATTTTCAAGGATGAGACTTTGGAAAGATTTTACCTTACCTAAGGAATGAACAATGGGCCTCTTCCTATTCTGTGTATCTGAAATATCTCAGGTGTTTCAACGGTCAAGCATAATATAGAGTTTAGCACTTGCCTCACCTTAGTTTCCAAAGTTATATTTACTTTTCAAAGCAACAGAGTGTATAACTCATTGCTTATTTCCTAAAGAAATCCCTGGGCAGTTGTGCTATATATTTCTAAAGATTAATTTGGAGACTATTATGATCATCACCTATGATCACTTACATTGATGGAACACATACAATTAAATCATTTGCTTGATTAAAGGCTCAAAAATTCAAGAACTATGACTATGAATCTAGAGTATTTTTCTGTAGGCTCACTATACTTCATATGTAAGTATAACAAACTGCCCATAAAAGTACTAGAAATTCTCAGATTAAGTTTTAATTAAATGTATTGAAAACATTCTCATTGAATTTTTTTCTGGCATGTTGTCACTTGAAGAAATTGGGAGACATGAAACTTGGAGTCTCTTTCATGAGAGAAAATTCTTAGACTGGAATTTTATAGCACTTGATATATTTTTAAGATATTCTTATTTATTATGGAGTTTTGAATGATACCACACAAATATGGGCAATAGCTGTATGTAAACATGTTAAGTCCTTTGTTCTATAGACAAGAATTTATCAAATTACTGGATCTATTTATTTTGCATTTGGATGAAAGGTAAGATTTTGAAGACAGCATCACTTTTAGCATCTTCTTTGTTAGCAGCAGTATTGAAGATAGTAATGATAATAATAAATACTGAACACTGAATGTCCTAGATCCTTCCTAAAAAATATTACAGAAAATTTACAAAACACATCCATGAGCTTATTATTCAGAGTCTATATATAAGGAAACTGAGGCACAGACATGCTGCATAACTTGACAAGGGTCACACATACATTCAATGTCAGAGCTGTGGTTTGCTTCCAGTTATTCTGGTTTCAGGGCCCATACACTCAAATGGTAAAAATAAAGCAAGGAAATGAAGAAATGCTCTAACATCATGAGAAGATACAAACACAGAAATTATATGGTATTTTTTTTAAACATCTTTATTGGAGTATAATTGTCTTACAATGTTGTGATAGTTTGCACAGTACAACAAAGTGAATCAGCCACATATATACATATATACCCATTACCCTCACTCTTGTGTCTCCCTCCCACTCTCCCTATTCCACCCCATCAGGTGGTCAAAAAACACCAAGCTGATCTCCCTGTGCCATGCAGCTGCTTCCCACTAGCTATCTATTGAACATTTCGTAGTGTATATATGTCAATGTTACTCTCTCACTTCGCCCCAGCTAACACTTCCTCCACCCCATGACCTCAAGTCCATTCTCTACCTCTGCATCATTCTCCCTGTCCTGGCTCTAGGTTTATCAGAATCAATTTTTTTTTTTTTTTTAGATTCCATATATATGTTTTAGCATACAGAATTTCATTTTCTCTTTCTGACTTACTTCATTCTGTATGACAGACTCTAGGTCCATCCACATCACTACACATAACTCAGTTTTCTTTCTTTATATGGCTATTATTCAATTATAAATATCAGCCACATCTTCTTTATCCATTCATCTGTAGATGGACACTTAGTTTGTTTCCATGTCCTGGCTATTGTAATTAGTGAGGCAATGAATATTGTGCTACATGACTCTTTTTGAAATATGGTCTTCTCAGGGTACATGACCAGTAGTGGGGTTGCTGGGTCATATGGTAGTTCTATTTTTAGTTTTTTAAGGAAGTTCCATACTGTGCTCCATAGTGGCTCTATCAATTTACATTCCCACCAACAGTGCAAGAGGGTTTTCTTTTCTTTACATCTTCTCCAGCATTTATTGTTTGTAGATTTTTTTAAAGATGTCCATTCTGAAATGTGTGAAGTGATACCTCATTGTAGTTTTGATTTGCATTTCTCTAATAATTAGTGATGTTGAGCATCCTTTCATGTGTTTGCTAGCAATCTGTATATCTTCTATGGAGAAATGTCTATTTAGGTCTTCTGCCCATTTTTGGATTGGGTTGTTTGTTTTTTGATATTGAGCTGCATGAGCTGCTTGTATATTTCAGAGATTAATCCTTTATCAGATTCTACATTTGCAAATAGTTTCTCCCATTCTAACAGTGGACTTTTCATCTTGTTTCTGGTTTCCTTTGCTGTGCAAAAGCTTTTAAATTTTGTTAGATCCAATGTCTTTATTTTTGTTTTTATTTCCATTTCTCTAGGAGGTGGGTCAAAAAGGATCTTGCTGTGATTTATGTCATAGAGTGTTCTGCCTATATTTTCCTTGAAGGGTCAAGGAAATAGGTCTGAGATACACCCCACTGGATCATGTTGTATGATCCTTTTAATGTGCTGTTGGATTCTATTTGCTAGTATTTTGTTGAAGATTTTTGCATCTATTTTCATCAGTAATATTGGCATGTAGTTTTCTTCTTTTGATATCTTTGTCTGGTTTTGGTATCAGGCTTATGGTGGCCTCATAGAATGAGTTTGGGAGTGTTCCTCCCTCTGGTATATTTTGGAAGAGTTTGAGAAGGATCAGTGTTAGCTCTTCTCTAAATGTTTGATAGAACTCACCTGTGAAGCCATCTGGTCCTGGGCTTTTGTTTGTTGGAAGATTTTCAATCACAGTTTCAATTTCAGTGTTTGTGATTGGTCTGTTTATATTTCCTATTTCTTCCTGGTTCAGTCTCGGAAGGTTGTGCTTTTCTAAGTATTTGTCCATTTCTTCCAGGTTGTCCATTTTATTGGCATACAGTTGCTTGTAGTAATCTCTCATGATCCTTTGTATTTCTGCAGTGTCAGTTGTTACGTCTCCTTTTTCATTTCTAATTCTATTGATTTGAGTCATATTTTTTTTTTCTTGATGAGTCTGGTTAATGGTTTATCAATTTTGTTTATCTTCTCAAAGAACCAGCTTTTATTCTTATTGATCTTTGCTATTGTTTCCTTCATTTCTTTTTCAGTTATTTCTGATCTGATGTTTATGATTTCTTTCCTTCTGCTAACTTTGGATTTTTTGTTGTTCTTCTTCTTTCTATAATTCCTTTAGGTATATGGTTAGGTTGCTTATCTGAGATGTTTCTTGTTTTTTGAAACAGGATTGTATTGCTATAAACTTCCCTCTTAGAACTGCTTTTGCTGAATCCCATAGGTTTTGGGTCGTCGTGTTTTATTGTCATTTGTTTCTAAGTATTTCTTGATTTCCTCTTTGATTTCTTCAATGACCTCTTGGTTATTTAGTAGCGTATAGTTTAGCCTCCATGTGTTTGTATTTTTTACAGATTTTTTTTCCTGTATTGATATCTAGTCTCATAGCTTTGTGGTTGGAAACGATACTTGATACAATTTCAATTTTCTTAAATTTACCAAGGCTTGATTTGTCACCCAAAATATGATCTATCCTGGAGAATGTCCATGAGCAGTTGAGAAGAAAGTTTATTCTGTTGTTTTTGGATGAAATGTCCTGAAAATATTAATTAACTCCGTCTTGTATAATGTGACATTTAAAACTTGTGTTTCCTTATTCACTTGGGATGATCAGTCCATTGGTGGAAGTGAGGTGTTAAAGTCCCTTACTAGTATTGTGTTACTGTCATTTTCCCCTTTATGTCTGTTAGCACTTGGCTTACGTTTTGAGCAGCTCCTAGTTTGGGTACATAAATTTTTACAATTGTTATATATTCTTCTTGGATTGATAACTTGATCATTATGTAGTGTCCTTCTTTGTCTCTTGTAATAGTCTTTATTTTAAAGTCTATTTTGTCTGACATGAGAATTACTAATCCAGCTTTCTTTTGATTTCCATTTGCATGGAATATCTTTTTCCATCCCCTCACTTTCAGTCGGTATGTGTCCCTAGGTCTGAAGTGGGTCTCTTGTAGACAACATATATACAAGTCCTGTTTTTGTATCCATTCAGCCAATCTATGTCTTATGATTGGCATATTTAATCCATTTACATTTAAAATAATTATCAATATGTATGTTCCTATTACCATTTTCTTAATTGTTTTGGATTTGTTATTGGTCTTTTCCTTTTCTTATGTTTCCTGACTAAAGAAGTTCCTTTAGCATTTTTTGTAAAGCTGGTTTGGTGGTGCTGAATTTTCTTAATTTTGCTTGTCTGTAAATGTTTTAATTTCTCTGTTGAGTCTGAATGAGATCCTTGTTTGGTAGAGTAATCCTGGTTGTAGGTTTTTTCCTTTCATTGCTTTAAATATATCCTGCCCCTCCCTTCTGGCTTGCCGAGTTTCTGCTGTGTGGTCAGCTGTTAAGCTTATGGGGATTCCCTTGTATGTTATTTGTTGCTTTTCCCTTGCTGCTTTTAATATTTTTCTTTGTATTTAATTCTTTATAATTTGATTAATATGTGTCTTGGCATGTGTCCCCTTGGATTTTTCTTGTATGGGACTCCCTGCACTTCTTTGACTTTATTGACTATTTCCTTTCTCATATTAGGGAAGTTTTCAACTATAATCTCTTCAAATATTTTCTCAGACCCTTTCTTTTTTTCTTCTTCTGGGACCCCTATAATTCGAATGTTGGTGGATTTTATGTTTTCCCAGAAGTCTCTGAGACTGTCCTCAATTCTTTTCATTCTTTTTTCTTTATTCTCCTCTGCAGTAGTTATTTCCACTATTTTATCTTCCAGGTCACTTATCCGTTCTTCTGTCTCAGTTTTTCTGCTATTGATTACTTCTAGAGAAGTTTTATTTCATTTATTATGTTGTTCATCCGTGTTTCCTTGCTCTTTAGTTCTTCTAGGTCCTTGTTAAATCTTTCTTGTATTGTCTCCATTCTATTTCCAAGATTTTGGATCATCTTTACTATCATTACTCTGAAAATCTTTTTCAGGTGGACTGCCAATTTCCTCTTCATTTGTTTCATCTGGAGGGTTTTTACCTTGCTCCTTCATCTTCTGCGTATTTCTTTGTCTTCTCATTTTGCTTAACTACTGCATTTGGGATTTCCTTTTGCAGGCTGCATTTTCATAGTTCCTGCTGTTTTTGGTGTCTGCCCCCAATGAGTAAGGTTAGTTCCATGGCTTTTGTAGGCTTCTTGTAGAGGTGATTAGTGTCTTTGTTCTGGTGTGTGGGGCTGGATATTGTCTTTCTCGTGGGCTGCTCCACATTCGGTGCTGTGTTTTAGGGTGTCTGTGAATTTAGAATGTTTTTAGTTATCCTCTCTGCTATTGGCTGGGGTTGCATTCCTGTCTTGCTAGTTGTTTGGCATGGGGCATCTAGCACTGGAGCTTGCTGGCCGTTGGGTAGAACTGGGTCTTAGCTCTGAGATGGAGATCACTGAGAGAGCTCTGGCTGATTGGTTTTACATGGCACTAGGAGGTCTCTGGTGGTCCAATGTCCTGAACTCGCCTCTCCTACCTCAGAGGCTCAGGCCTGACACCAGACCGGAGCACCAAACGCTGTCATCCACACAGCTCAGAAGCAAAGGGGAAAAAAAAAGAAAGAAAATAATAGTATAAAAAATAAATTTATTACAATAAAAAATAATAATAATTTTAAAAAGAGAGCCACGAAGCAAGAAACAAATTCATCAATGATAACAAGTGTTAAAAACTATACTAAGATAAACATAAAATTCAGAAACAAGTCAGTCACAGACAGCAAAGCCCAAGTCTACAGATGCTCCAAAAATCCACTGTCTCAGTTTTGGGATGATTTGTTGTCTATTCAGGTGTTCCACAGATGCAAGGTATATCAAGTTGAATGTGGGGATTTAATCCACTGCTCTTGAGGCTTCACAGAGAAATTTCCCTTTCTCTTTTTTGTTTGCACAGCTCCTGGGGTTCTGCTTTGCTTTTGACCCCACCTCTCTGTGTCCTCAGGCATCCTCAGGCATCTGTTCCCCACCCAGACAGGAGAGGGTTAAAGCAGCTGCTGATTAGAGGGCTCTGGCTCACTCAGGCCAGGGGGAGGGAGGGAGGGGTACCATAGTTATAATTGGAATGCGGGATGAGCCTGTGGAGGCAGAGGTCAGCATGACGTTGCAACAGCCTGAGGCATGCTGTGTGTTGTCCCTGGATCACAGGACCCTGGCAGTGGTGGACTGCACAGGCTCCCTGGTGGTGTGGATAGTGACATGTGCTTGCACACAGGATTTCTGGCGGCTCCAGCAGCAGCTTTATTGTTTCATGCCCATCTCTGGTGTCAGAGGTGATAACTGCGGCTTGTGCCCATCTCTGGAGCTCGTTTAGGCAGTGCTCTGCCTTCTGTGGGAAGACAGGGAAGGAATCCCCTCTCCTTGCACACCCTGAAACAATGGTCTCTTGCTTCTTAGGCAGGTCCATATTTTTTCCCAGACTACCTCCTGGCTAGCTGTGGCACACTAACCCGCTTTAGGCTGTGTTCACACAGCCTACCCCCGTCCTCTCCCTGGGATCTGACCTCTGAAGCCTAAGCCTCAGCTCCCAGTTCGCACCTGTCCTGGTGGATGAGCAGACAAGCCTCTCAGGCTGGTGAGTGCTGGTTGGCACTGATCATCTCTGTGGGAATCTCTCTGCTTTGCCCTCTGCACCCATGTTACTGCGCTCTCCTCCATGGCTCCAAAGTTTCCCCACCACCCGCTCCCCATCGCTGCCAGTGAAGGGGCTCCCTAGTGTGTGGAAACGTTTCCCCCTTCACAGCTCTGTCCCAGAGGCGTAGATCCCATCCTTATTCTTTTGTCTCTGTTTTTTCTTTTTTCTTTTGCCTTACCCAGGTACATGGGTGTTTTCTCACATTTTGGGAAGTCTGAGGTCCTCTGCCAGTGTTCAGTAGGTGTTCTATAGGAGTTTTTCTACGTGTAGATGCATTTTTGATGTGTTTGTGGGGAGGAAGGTGATCTCCACATATTACTCTTCTGCCATCTTGACGCTTACTCACATTGTACGTTTTTTAGAAAATATTGGCACATTTATTGTTTATTCATTAGTTAATTCATCAAAACACATTTTTTATAACTAGTATGTTCCTAGAAAGGGAAAACTAACTCAAGATCTAAACATTAAAGATAACATAAGCAAGTAAAGGGAAAAAAAATTCTAAGTAAATATTGGCAGTGTTGAACAATATAACTGTTAAAGAAACACAGTGATTTGGATCTTAACCAAAATGAGGATGAATCAGGGAAGGTGACATTTGATTTGAGTTATAAATCGGTGGGAGTAGAGTGAGTGTGAGAATATAAATATTCTAGTCAGAAAAACAGAGGCTTAAGAGTCTACACTGTGATCTGGCTGGAAACAGCACATATTTCAGTATGGTTAGAGATAACATAAGGTTTAGAGGAATTAAGTTTTAAAGTTAGGCAAAAAGTAAGATTTCAAAGGGACTGGTTTAGAATGTTAAGAAGCAGCACTAGTTTTAGGAAAATAATGTGTAGCCAATCTAGTGTCTTAGAAATATGATTCTGGCAGCATGAAGTAAAGTAAATGGTTGATGGGTACTTCTGGAAGAAGCAAATCAGCCAGGAGTCTGATTAAGATAGCCTAATTTATGAGGGATTTGAAGGTACAATAAGCAACAAGTCAATGACATTGGATTGGAAATACATATGAGCATTGGCTTTGTAGGACAAGATGACTGATTAGACTTGAGTTTAATCAGTTAAATAAATTTAAGATATATTTCAGGTTTCTGGTTTGGGCAACTTCAGGGGAAGTGGGAAATAAGTGTGCAATTAAGTGAGACCTATATCCAGAAAGGTGAGTCAGTTTGAGGATATCTGTGAGTTATGATTTGTCTATCTACCCAGATGAAAATTTCAAAAATTCAACTGGATATACACATCTGGAATCCATAAGAGTTCTGGGTTAAGGGTGGGCTGGATTTAGTAGTAAGACAAATCCTTTCTTGAATGCCCACTAGGTGCCATTTTAGGCTCTCAGAAAATCCATACAAGGATTTTACTATATTCATATATTATAATGTGATATATATTTTATTAATGAGAAAATTGATACTTAGAGATATGAAAAAATACTTTTAGGAATTAGTAGTACTGGGATTTATACCATAAGATAACGCCAAACTTAAGTGTCTTTCATTATACCACTGTCCCCTCATCTCTATACTGTCATTCGTATACAGGAAACTCTTGAACCTACTGGAATGAATGAGATCACCAACGGAGAGAGTTAAGGGAGAAGAGGGCCACAGACAAATCACTGAACACTTATAATTTTTAGGAAGCCAGAGGAAGAGCATCCAGGGAAGGAGAACAAGAAACAGAGGAAAGAGAAAATAGCGGTACAAAAGCAAAAGTAGAATAGAATTTTTCAAAGAGGAAAAGATCAACAGAATCAAGTAATGAAAAGAGGTTAGAAAAATGTGCTTTTTTTCATTTAGAAAGCATTTATCTACTACCTTACACTGATAATTCCTAGGCATTAAAGATCCACACTCTAGGCATCATTTGTGACTATAAATTCTGAAAGGATAAATAAAAACTATAGGCGATGCAGATATTTTTAGGTGCGTGTGTTTGTATGAGTATGAGGAAAGGTGTGCATCGTGTCTGAGATAAAGGTCTTCAGCTTGGATTCCTTTTGTGGGGCTGGGGTGTGAGGAGAGGATAATGATGAAATTTTGAATCTAGTATGAGATTTTTCTGGAGGAGCGATGGGAATTTTTCACAGAAGCTGCCACGAGACTATTGGAATAGTTGGCTGTGGGACATAAGGACTTCAAGGTGTTATCTCTCTAGCTCTCTGGCTTGTTATAAATTACAGTCATCAATTATTAAATTTTCAAGCAAACATTTACTCAAGGCTGACCTTTGAAATTTTAAGAAGCTACTTTTACTTTCCCATCTCCTGTTTCCTAAGAAATCAAGTAGTTTCAGCAAGCTTCGCCCAACCCTTGTTATGCAACATTCAGAGCACCCTCTATTTTATTCCATGACACCTAATTAAATTTTACACATGTATTTCTCAATACTTATTTTACATAATAGAGTGAAAAATTCATGAGGTCAGGGTTTCCAGTGTTTTTTTTTTAAATTGAATAAGGTAAGGAATTAATGATAGATAATCCACAGATTTTTCTGAAAATATAATTTATATATATATATGTACATATAATATATATTTATAATTAATGACATAGAAACGTATTGGAGGCCCAGAATTTTGTTTTATTGAGGTATAATTGCTTTACAATGTAGTATTATTTTATGCTGTACAACCAAGTGAATCAGCTATATGTATACATATATCCCGTCTCATGGATCTCCCCCCCAACGTCTCACCCATCTAGGTCACCACAGAGTACCCAGCTGAGCTCCCTGCGCCATAAAGCAGGTTCCCACTAGCTATCTGTTTTCCACATGGTAGTGTATATATATAAATCCCAATCTCCCAATTCATCCCATCCCCCCTTCCCCCACACCCCCATGTCCATGTGTCCCTTCTCTATGCAGGAATAGAGATGCAGACATAGAGACCCAGAAATTTTTAAGTTTGGTCTCTTTCCTGTTTTAGAGTAAATAGAGCTGTAAAATGCCTTCAAGAGTGATAAATTTTGATGATCTCTGAATCTCACCTCTGCAGGAGCAGTGCCATGCGTTACTGGGTTAAATAATTAAATGTCTCAGGTTTATAATTGCATGTAAGCTATCTTACGCATTTTCCCATTCAGCACATTTAAATCTAAGAGGAGGATATATAAGTACACTTTGCAAACCAGATAGTCTAAGGTAAAGCTCAATGATGGGAAGAAACCACTTCTTTTATCAGTGCAAAATACACATTACTTGGTATTAAAAATATGGATGTTGCCTCCAAATTCTATTCTACCCCTGCACTGTCAACATGTTTTCACTCAGGCTGAACAAATTAACTGCAAACATATATTGCTTTTACTAGGTTTTCACTGAGCAGCAGGAGTGTTTTTAAAATTACCCATGAATAGCTCAGCACTCAGATATCTGTTTTTGGTACCTGAAGATGCATGCTTTAAGAATCTTTAGTCATTAATATCAAGCCAGAAAACACTAAGGGTAAAAGGCCCAGTGTAATATATATCTTAAGATGCTCTACTTATAACGATTGCATTGCTCTTTTAAGGCTTCATTTATTCTTGACAGAAACAATTATGTGAAGTAATTATATCTAAAGTCAGGCAGTGTAAAGCGTTCAATTTGGAAGGTAAAGAGCATTGTTTGACTGTTGTTACCAGGCACATTCCTGATAGGGAACAAATGCTTACATCAATAGGAATCATGCACTTCGTAATTTATTCTTTTATTTGCATATGCTGTTATCATAATAAGTGCCAGGTTAACCATCTTAAACACAGAGACAAAATTACTAGTATAACATCAGTGAGAGAAAGCAATATAGAAGCAGCTCATCAGTATTTCCTTTGCATGGCTTGTTATTTTATAGGGCTCTTTTTCCTTGCATGACCAAATGTTGCATAATTGACTGGAGAGAATTATTTCAGAAGACATCCAAAGATTGAAAGGCCAACATCCTTAGTGAATAAACTGGATGATACATAGAATTTAAAAGAGTTAATTTGACCAGATACTGCAAATTAAGTGAGTTACTCCTTCTTATAAGTATTTTCTCAGAAACAAATTATCTTTTTTAAAAAAATATATAATTGGACACAAATTATCTACATTAATACATACTTCCTTTGTAGTTTGAAAGAGTTAATAAATTCTCCCAAGTTTTCTAAATTGCAACTAGCCAAACTGACATATTGGCCCCTTGCATACATCTGGATAACTCTGCATTCAATGCAAATGTATTAAACAATTTATGGTAAGGGAGAAAATATGACTATTGAAGCATCACCCTGAATCTATAAGTTGTGTTTCTTTTCCTTCTGTTTTATTTACACTATTAATCTGTTAAAGCATTAAGTAATTTATTTTTATTTCAAGAGGAAACTCATTTTACTTTAAAATATTGAAAGGTATGTATATATTTCAAGGTGCCCTATATTTACCTAAAGCATTATTCTGTTAGAAAAAGACATTTCTGCATAATTATGATCTCCAGACTAGCAGGCATTTCCAGGCATTGTCTTAAATATACTACTTTATCTTGGCAAAAAAGATAATTGTTTTATTTCCATCAGATACATTAAAAATAACTATGATGTGCCACATATATCTTATTCCATAAAAGTATAATCATATGTAATAAGGCCACTTACCAAGAGAACTGGCTAAAATAGCCAGGTTGAAATGATTGTACCCTTGAGTATGCATTTCATCTTTACTCTAAGAGAATTTTTTGTGTGTTTACTTTCTTTTCACTCCCTCCACCATGTTTGAAGAGTGATATAGGAAAGGAATTGATTCCTATAATCTGATATTTTTGCATATACAACTCCATTTGCCTTAGTTTGACAGTTGCTGAAATATTTTTTTCTGTATCTCTTTTGTTATTGTATCCTTGTTTTGAAACAAAATAGAGGGTTCATTTTGTGATTTTATATCTACATCACCAATCCTTCTTCAAGAATATTGGCTTAAATGATATTTAATAGTAGGTCAATTATTGTTCTGATGATTCCAAGTAAATAAACACAATTTCAGAGAAGAAATTGATGGGTTTATGTAATTTGATGTCAGGTATTCTATAGAACTCATAAAACTTGATCCATTGTTTCAAATATCAATAGGACTCTATTTTTTCTTTTCTGATGCTCTTGTATATGCCGTTCAATTTTTGTCTCTCTGCAAGCCCACTTCCTCTGTTTTTCCACACTACATTAAATAAATCTGGTCTCTTGTAGCTTCAAAATTTATAATTCAGCTAGAGAGACTGTTATATGTCATAATTTCATCTGTACACTTCCCGGTAGGAACTAGCTAAGCCTGGGTCGTGTGCGCACCACTATACTCTTTAATATACCAGTTTCAACAGTAACTATGTGGATGGAATCTGGGTGAAGAATGTTAGTTCCAGATGGATAGATGGATGAAAATTCTATACAATTAAAGTAATAATTAACCACTGTAGTTAATGGAATCATAAACTCATTGCCTATATATATGTATATTATATATATTTATATTTATATATATTTATTGACCTACATATATATGAATGACTTATGTGTGAGACACAGCCAACTACTGTGGCAACAAGAGCCCTGCAAGCAGCAAGCATCATAATTATGGAACATAAGCATAACCTGTTCGGTCATGTCCATTCTCAAGTCTCTGCCATGTGTTCTACCATGGACAAACAATGGAAATGCACAATAATTGAATATCTATCTCATTAAATGCCAGACCCTAGAAAATACTGAATTCTTTCTGTTACCTTATACCAGTGGGTTTTTCATTTTTTTCCTAATCTAACTATAGAGAGACAAATTGTCTGTGACTTTCAAACTAACAAATACCTATTTCAGAATCTGAGGACAAAAGATGAAATATCAAGACAAATGATCCTCCCATAGCTCTTATCATTTAGGAAAACAGAAGCTCTGTGCCAGGAATGGGAAGAGGATCAAATATATATTTATTATTATAAATCACAATATCACAAATAAAAACTGACAAAGATTCAACAAAAATAGAAAATCACAGAAAATTAAATGTAAAGTTCTTAAGTAAAATAATAGGAAATAAAATTCAACAATACCTTAATAAATAATATGCCACAACTTTATTCCAGAGTAGACTCTGGAAGTTTATGAATGATGCAAAGTTGCCAAATAAATGTTCACTTTTAAAAATTATAATACTAATAACTACTAAAAGTGACACATTTCAAAATATATGCTTAATTCAAAAACATGCAGGAAAATAGGAATAATTGGGATTTTCTTGAAATAATATAAAATAAAATGTCATTAACATTTACCATGGAAAAACTCAGAACATGTCTGAATAGTAGATTATTAACAGATTTATTATTTGCAAATATTTCTAGAATTTTATCAAAAGAAGTCATGTGTTATATAATTGACTTTTTCTTTCACTAAGCACGATTATGTTGAGATTCATCCATTTTGTAACATGTGTCATTAGTTCATTCCATTTTCTTGTCAAGTAATATTCATTGTGTGGATAGATCACAATTTGTTCATTTTCACCTATTGGTGGACTTTTGGGTTGTTTTCAGTTTTTGTCTTTATTTAGCTTGTTAACATGGTCAATTACATTGATGGGTTTTTATACAGATTTTTTAAAAAGTTCAGACAAAATGAGTATATACTGTGTGACACCATTTTTATGAAACTCTGGAAATTTACAGTACCAGAAAGTAGTTCAAGGGTTATAAAAAACTGTTGGTGGGAAGAGGATGGAGGAAGGATTATTAAGGGACACAAAGAAACTTTTGGGAACAATGAGTATGTTAATTATCTTTATGCTGGCAGTGGTTCCACAGATGTGTACCTTCATCAAAATGTAAAATTATATGGTTTCAATACATGCAGTTTATTGTACAAGCTTATCTCTCAATAATGTTATTTGAAAAGAAAAGATAAAACGTAGTTTTCAACCCAGGATTGATGACGTCATCTGAAATTCTTCTAAAACATATTTACATTGATGAGAATGCCTAGGATCATCCTCATTTTATGTCTTCCCCATCAATAAGTACACCAAGTCCTTGGTGACATCTGCCAAAGTCTCTGAGTTCTGTAATCTGTCAGAGCTAATGCCTGGGTCCTCTGAATCCTGAAGGTAATGGTTAAATTATAGTCCATGGTTTGGCAATAAATTGATTTTAACTTAATTCATTTTAAGAGGAAAGCAATTTTATCTCATTGATTTTCAAATCTTTTTTGCACTCACCTGTTTATTAAAGATCGCTTTGTCTCCCTTTGGTACATTTTTTTCTGCAATAAATATTAATTGTTGATAAAGATTTGATGTATATCATGTTTTGTATTCAAGAGGATAGAATTTTTAATGCAGATTTTCACTTAATAAATATTATCTCCAATGTATAAACACTGAACATTCATTTTATAGACAAAGAAAAGTATTGATAGCTACTAAGTGTTTTTTTAAAAATCATAGTTACTGTAAAAGTGGGATTCATGATAAACTATATGGATTTGGAAACATCTCTGTTCTATCACACCTCCTTCTGCATAAGAAACTTATCATCAGTATTCTTCAGTAGTGCCAAGATGGTTTTATATGTATATATTTATATGTATATATATATATGTTTAATTATATATATAATTAAACCAATGATCATTTCTCAGTTATATCATAGCTGTCTAAAAATTTACACCATTTTAAAGAATTTTTGTGATATAAATGTGTTTTCCGTCAATCCAGTGAAAAAGTAGGACCTTTTCTTGTTGAAAAAGTTTGAATATATGTAGTTAAATGAAATAAACTATGTATAAAATGATTATAAAATACAAAGGAGAGGAGGTGATTGATGTAGTAAAGAGAGACGTCGAGGTCACAGGCAGAGCTAATATTTAGAAATCCTTGGCATTTGGCTGATATTCTACACAAGTCCTGCTGTCATCCAGAGTGAAGTCAGGGACCAATGGATGGACAACCTTTCTACACCCGGTCTTACATGTATTTGATTTTATTATCCACTCTACTCTTTCCTTCTACTCATGACCATACAGGAACCTAGTCATCAACCAGATTTCTTTAATCTCACAAACGCTATATTCAGACATTTCAGTACTTAACCATATTCTATTATCCTTCTAGCTTTTTCATTTAACTACTCTTTGACCTCAACAAGATCTTGATTCCATCTTCAGCTTATATTCAAATCTTCTTTAAATGTCAACAATTTGTTCCATTACTTTTTCAGTCTTATTTTCTCACATCTCCTCAACTTTGAAGAGATCCAAATTTCTGACTTGTTTTGGCCTATACTCAGGGGTTGAAGCCTTGCTAGAGAAAATTGAAAATCCCCACACATCAGCATCTTGTCCAGTGCATGCTCGACCATCCCACAGAAGCAACCATTATAGCGTTTAGTCTGCTCTCTCTTCCATCTGCTACAGCTGTTTCAGACACTTTCTCCATTTCTTAGATTCCTCTGCCTTACCTTCCCACCTTACTCCTGCTCTCAGTGGATGGTTTCAACACCCACAGCACTGAAAAGATATGACATACAGAGAAGCACACCTTAAAAATCCTGTAAGTAATTCCACAGATTCAGTCATCTGCACTTGCATTCTGCCTTCCCTCATTTATTTCCAGATGAAGTAGAAAAATCTGTGCTCTCCTCAGCCTGATCTTGTTATCTGTACTCCAGTTGCATTAGAATATGGATCTATTCTCTCTCTCTCTCCCCCAAGCCTTCAACCTCTCCTTTTCTTCTGATAAAGTCTTATTATCCATATTACTTGAGACACTTTTCTTCATTACAGACAGATCCCTTCCTATTCTATCCTCATTCTGCATATACTTATCTTCACTTATTATTATTATTATTTTTTACTTCAGCCTACTATAATATCTCTTCTGTTCCCACTACTCCACAGAAATTCTTTTCACCTAGATTCTCACTGAGGACCACATCTTAATCAAATATTAATATTTCAGTCCTGATCATACTTGAGCTCTAACAACACTAAACATTGTTCACCTGTTTCTCTTTTTGAAATTATCTTTCTTTCACATCCAAGACATTAGACTTGTCTACATTTTTCCTGCTACTCTAGCTGCCTTTTGCAGAGTTCTCTGCCTCTTCTTTCACACTTGTTGCTGTTCCTCTGGATTATAACCTCTCTTTCTGTCTACACAATTCCCCAGATGGATGTCATCCAAGCCCTTGTATCTATAACCATCTTTAAGCTGATAACTAACCTCTAACTCAGAGGGCTTACCTCTCTCCTGAACCATATATATAGCTATTGAACTGCTCCAAAATCACAAAACAAAAAGTATTATCTTAATTAACCATTCATCATTCCCCTCACTGTCATTTTCAATAATAAGAAAAAATAAAGGATAATATCACCATATACCCTTTTACCCCAGCCTGAAACCAATTCTAGCCCTAGACTATTACACAGAATTACTATCTCATCTTGCCTGTCTCATTCTTTCTCAGGTTCAGCTCTTCAGTGGTAAGAGCACTAAATATGGAATCAGACTAGTCTTGGGATTGAATCCTACCTACCCTACTTCAAAGCTTGTGTGACCCTGAAGAAATAGGCTCAACTATTGTTTTTCTTTTTTAATCTGTAAATGTGAATAGTTATATTCATTTTGCCATGGAGTTATTGGAATGTTATATGATATACATGCTTTTGCAAACTACCCAAATTCTGAATCTTGAAATATAATCAATAACTGTTATTTCTTAGAAACAAGATTGTTATATCAAAACAGAAATTTCTTTATGCTATCCCCCTGCTTACATTTGATCCCTGGTTTCCATGATCCTTATGTAAAAATCGCAACTATTTCCCATACCTAATAATGTCCTGAATTAACACTCTAGACTCACACCTGAGACCTGGCCCATTCATGCTATTTGTGTAGGCATCACAGTGGACTTCTCTCCATCTGAAATGGGACAGGAGAAACTGTTCTAGGCAGCAATAATGACCAAAGCCCAGCAGGCAGGAAAAAACATAACAATATAGAGAACAAGAAAGGAGGCTTGTGGCTTAAGTGGACTAAGTGAGTGAGCAGAACAGTAAAGACTCTGATTGATAGGAAGGCTCCAAATCACTGGAGACTTTTTAGGCCAGAAGATCTCAACCTTACCACTATAGTCATGTTGGACCAGATAATGATTTGTTGTGAGTTATGGCCATGTGTATTTTAGGATGTTTAGCAGCATCCCTGGGCTCTACCCACTGGAAAGATAGTGGCACTCTTCCAGTTGTGACAGTCAAAAATGTCTCCAGATCTTGCTAAATATTCCCTGGGGGCAAAATTACCCAGTTGAGAATGACTGTTACAGACTACAGAGTATACAGTTTTTAATGTAGGCGGGAAAAATAAGACTGTGAAAGATTCTAAGGAGTAGTGTAATATGTTCTGATTTATGTTTGATGAAGATCACTTTGACCATGAGGTTGGAGAAGCTGTTCACATAAACATTGGACCCCTCCAGATTGGTAATAAGATTTGATGATTTACTGTGAAATATGTATCATATCCTCAATTAATAAGGATACAAACTGAAAAAAATGTACAACATGAGAGTTGTGAGTTGAGTTTTATTTGAGGTAAAATGAGGACTATAGTCAGGAGACAGCATTTCAGAGAGATCTGAGAAACTGCTCCAAAGAGGTGGAGGGAAGGTCAATGTTATACATGACTTTAGTGAAGGGGGGACGTGCAGTCAAGCACACTTGTTGGCAGAGGCTAGCTGCTAGTCACGAGGAGCAGATGTCACCATTAATGATTTTAGTGCTTTTCTAGATACGAGGAAATGCAAGAATTAGGCTCATAAAATCTTCTCCTAAAAATATCTATCTAAAGGCCTGTTCTGCCAGTTTTTCCCAGAGCACAGAGTTCCTCATTCCTGATCTCCACCCTGAAGCCCTTTCAGGAGGTGTCAAAAGTTTGCAGCTTCAGAAGCTCATGATTTAATCCCTGTAGAGGTAGGTGGCAAGTGCCAGTTTTTAGTTGGCAAGGAAGATATTGAGAATGTTGCTCTGAAATTAATAGACAGCAGCATGAAGATAAAGGAAAGAACACTGTGGAAGGCTGCAGGATGCTCACAGGAAAAGAGAAGAGGTTTTTTAGCAGAGGGAAGAGGAGAACAGCAGTGGGGAGGTTGGAGAATATCATCGCTGCTCTCTACAGCGATACCAAGGGAAGGAAAAGCCTGCACTAGAGAAGGCTAATAAGGAAAACTTGTCTAAGGGAAGGAGCTGGTGTCTAAACCCAAAGTTATGATGTGCAGTTTGCTGTGTTCATTTTTGTTTACAATAAAATTGAATTGTTGTGAGTACAGTGAAAAAACAGGGAGTTCAAAAGTGGGACAAATGTCAGTAGTTTAGAGTGATAACAAACACAGATCTTATCATGCTGTTCTTCCAAAAGAACCCTTCTCTGGCTTCTATTATCCTTAACAAAAGCTCTAACTCCCTCACAGGGTATGGAAAGCCTGCATATGCTTCAGCCTCCTTACTTCTCCAGCTTCTGGTCATTTCATAGGGGCCCTAGAACCACTGCACTTTTTCCAATTTCCCCAAGGATTCCTTTCTTCCCTCCCTCCCTCCTTCCCTTCCTTCCTTCCTTCCTTCCTTCTTTCTTTCTTTCTTTCTTTCTTTCTTTCTTTCTTTCTTTCTTTCTTTCTTTCTTTCTTTCTTTCTTTCTTTCTTTCTTCCTTTCTTCCTTTCTTCCTTTCTTCCTTTCTTCCTTTCTTCCTTTCTTCCTTTCTTCCTTTCTTCCAATTCTGTTTCCAATCATCATCCACTTTTTACTGAATATGTAGCAGAGAGGGGGTAAACATCAGAGGAAGAAAGTCAACAGGAATAAACAGGAAAGGAAATTGATAAAAAGAGAAGAGGGAAAATATATGCAAATTATAATTTTTTTTTCTTTTATTTTTCTTAGTCTTGTTACCATCTTTGGTTTTGGTTTACATTCATATCTAGTCTTTATTCACTGATTACAAAATATGTATTAAACACTTAGTAGGCTCTAGTATGATACTGGTATGTGTCAGTGCTTGGGATAGAACAGTAAAATAAATAAATTAGAGAAAATCCTTGTGGAGCTTTCATTTTAGTTGGGGGGAGGATATTAAAGATTAAATTATGTTAAATCATAAAAAGGCAAAAAAGGAAGGACAGTGAGTTGTGAATACCACGTTTGTCAAGTGTCAAAAGTTTCAATATCAAGTGATATTTGAGAATGGGGACATGGGCCATGTACCCTCAAGGCACCAGTGTCCCAGCCTTGTGGAGAAAAAAGATTGTGTGGGAGATTGAGGAGGTGGCTATCATAAAAATGGATTATCCTATAAAGATCAAAGAGCCAGCATCTGTAAGAAAGCAGGTGACAGGAAAAGAAAGAGAATGACTTTAAAAACAAAACTCATATAAAGATTTTTCAGAGTCAACAAACGCTCAAATTTTATTTATTTATTTGAGTTGTTTATTTAACTGAGTTGTTGTTATCCTTGTTGCTGTAATTTTAAGTTTGACTCCACCACTAAGCCAAATTCCTATTAGCTTAAATCTTGATCTCTTTACCTAACTATTGCATTCCCAGTGCCCAGCAGAGTACTTGGAACTAAGCAGTTTCTTCACTAAAATTCATTAATGAACAGCAGTTCTTAAGGTGATAGGAAGGTCTACGATTAATTTAAATGATTTATTTTTTACAAAACTACAATGATATAGTACTTATTATAATTTAGAAAGTTTACATACAATACAGTAAGTTGCCTACATATGAACCTTCAAGCTGCAAACTTTCAAAAGTGGGAACGTGCTACTGTCCAGACATCACTGGATAGTTTTTACAAAAGAGTAGATAGAATTGAATTCAGCAAGGAACCAGTACCTGTGCCATCAATGTCAGGAGTGAGTGAAATTGCAGCATGCCCTCCATCTCCTAATGCTGATGATCCTTCAGCTCTACCATCTCCCACCTCTCCCCTCCTCCAGTCAGTAACTCTTCTTGCCTGTTCACCTGATGCCAGCCCCTGTATGCCAACTGTTGTACTGTATTACTGTACTTTTCAAAGTACTATACTGTAAGAGTAAAAATGTTTTCTTTATTTTTTGAGTTTTTTTAATGTATTATTTGTGTGAAAAGTATTATAAACCTATTACAATACAGTACTACATAGCCAATTGTGTTAGTTGGGTACTTAGGCTAATTTTGTTGGACTTACAGACAAATTGGACTTAAGAAAACTCTCTAGGAATGGAACTCATTCATATGTAGGGGACTTACTGTACTCACAAAAATCGAGGAGAATGTATTACAACCCCTTTTATATGGATAACACACTGAAGTTATAAAAGTTAAGCAGATTGCTTATGGTTATGTATCTAGAATATTAGAAGGGCCAAAATTTAACCAAGGTTTCATGGGTCCAATATGTACAAGCATAACTTTATATCCTAGTGCCCCTCAACAGAGATGGAGATGGTGAAATTTAATATTGTATGACACATATTGTTTTCATATATTTTATCTCAAGAGCTCTGTACTCTGCTTAGAATCTTTAAAGTTCAATGGGGCACATAAGAATTAAAGCTAAAAGTATAAATGAAAACTACTGGTTATAGTAAGACAGGAATACAGCACCACACATCAAAAAAGAAAAATGAAATGATTAAAAAATATGTTACAGACGAAGGAGCAAGGTAAAAACCTACAAGACCAAATAAATGAAGACAAAATAGGCAGCTTGCTTGAAAAAGAATTCAGAGTAGTGATACTAAAGGTGATTCCAAATCTCAGAAACAGAATGGAGAAAATATAAGAAACGTTTAACAATGATCTAGAAAAACTAAAACACAAACAAACAGTGATGAAAAACACAATTACTGAAATTAAAAATACTCTAGAAGGAATCAAAAACTGAGGCAGAAGAACGGATAAGTTACTTGAAAGTTAAAATTGTGGAAATAACTGCCAGGTAGCAGAATAAAGAAAAAAAGAATCAAAAGAAATGAGGAGAGTCTCTAAGACTTCTGGGGAAACATTAAACACACAGGCATTTGAATGATAGGAGTCCAGGAAGAATAAGAAAAAAAGAAAGGGTCTGAGAAAATGTTTGAAGAGATTATGGTAAAAAACTTCCCTAATATGGGAAAGGAAATAGTCAATCAAGTCCAGGAAGCACAGAGAGTACCATACCAGAAAAAAAGCCAAAGAGAAAAAAGCTGAGACACATATTAATGGAACTATCAAAAATTAAATACAAAGAAAAATATTAAAAGCAACAAATAACATACAAGGGCATCCCCATAAGTTTAACAGCTCATCTTTCAGCGGAAACTCTGCAAGCCAGAAGGGACTGGCAGGACATATTCAGAGTGATGAAAGGGAAAAAAACTATAACCAAGATTACTCTACCCAGCAAGGATCTCATTCAGATTTGACAGAGAAATTTAAAAACTTTACAGAGAAGCAAAAGCTAAGAGAATTCAACACCACCAAGCCAGCTTAACAAAAAATACTAAAGGAACTTCTCTAGGAAGGAGACACAAGAGAAGGAATAGACCTACAATAACAGAGTCCCCCAAATTAAGAAAATGATAATGGAAACATACCTATCGATAGTTACCTTAGATGTAAATGTATTAAATGCTCCAACCACAAGACATACACTGGCTGAATAGATACAAAAACAAGACCCATGGGCTTCCCTGGTGGCGCAGTGGTTGGGAGTCCGCCTGCCGATGCAGGGGGCGCGGGTTCGTGCCCCGGTCCAGGAGGATCCCACGTGCCGCGGAGCGGCTGGGCCCGTGGGCCATGGCCGCTGGGCCTGCGCGTCTGGAGCCTGCGCTCCGCGACGGGAGAGGCCACAGCAGTGAGAGGCCCACGTACCACAAAAAAAAAAAAAAAAAAAAAAAAAAAAAAAAAAAAAAAAAAAACAAGACCCATATATATGCTGTCTACAAGAGACACACTTCAGACTTAGAGACACATACAGACTGAAAGTGAAGGTATGGAAAAAGTTATTACATGCAAATGGAAATCAAAAGACAGCAGGAGAGGGCTTCCCTGGTGGCACAGTGGTTGACAGTCCACCTGCCAATGCAGGGGATATGGGTTCGTGCCCTGGTCCAGGAAGACCCCACATGCCATGGAGTGGCTGGGCCCATGAGCCATGGCCACTGAGCCTGCACGTCCGGAGCCTGTGCTCCGCAATGGGAGAGGCCACAGCAGTGAGAGGCCCATGGACTGTAAAAAAAAAAAAAAAAAAAAAAAAGACAGCAGGAGTAGCAATTCTCTTATCAGACAAAATAGACTTTAAAATAAAGACTATTACAAGAGACAAAGAAGGACACTATATAATGATCAAGGGAGCAATCCAAGAAGATATAACAATTGTAAATATTTATGCACCCAAAATAGGAGCACCTCAATGCAAAAGGCAAATGCTAACAGCCATAAAAGGGGAAATTGATGATAACATAATAATAATAGGAGACTTTAACACCCCAATTTCACCAATGGACAGATCCAAAATGAAAATAAATAAGGAAACACAAGCTTTAAATGACACATTAAACAAGATGGACTTAATTGATATTTAGAGGATATTGAATCCAAAAACAACAGAATACATTTTCTTCTCAAGTGCTCATGGAACATTCTACAGGACAGACCATATATCAGGTCACAAATCAAGCCTTGGTAAATTTAAGAAAATTGAAATCATATCAAGAATATTTCTCAACCACAACACTATGAGACTAAGTATCATTTACAGGAAAAAACTGTAAAAAATACAGACACATGAGGGCTAAACAATATGCTACTAAATAACCAAGAGATCACTGAAGAAACCAAAGAGGTAATCAAAAAATACCTAGAAAAAAATGACAATGAAAACACGATGTCCCAAAATCTATGGGATGCAGCAAGAGCAGTTCTAAGAGGGAAGTTTATAGCAATGCAATCCTACCTCAGGAAACAAGAAACATCTCAAATAAACAACCTAATATTACACCTAAAGCAACTAGAGAAAGAAGAGCAGAAAAACCCAAAGTTAGCAGAAGGAAAGAAATCAGAAATATAAGATCAGAAATATATGAAAAAAGAAATGAAGGAAACAAGAGCAAAGATCAATAAAAGTAAAAGCTGGTTATTTGAGAAGATAAAGAAAATTGATAAACTTTTAACCAGACTCCAAAGAAAAAAAGGGAGAAGACTCAAATCAATAGAATTAGAAATGAGAAAGGAGAAGTAACAACAAACACTGCAGAAATACAAAGGATCATGAGAGATTACTACAATCAACTATAGGCCAATAAAATGACAACCTAGAATAAATGCACAAATCCTTAGAAAAGCAGAACCTTATGAGACTAAACTGGGAAGAAAGAGAAATAAAAAAGACCAATCAAAAGCCCTAAAACTGACACTGTGATTAAAATTTTTCCAAGTAATGAAAGGCCAGGACAAGATGGCTTAGGTGAATTCTACCAAACATTTAGAAAAGAGCTAACACCTATCCTTCTCAAATTCTTCTAAAATATATCAGAGGGAGGAACACTCCCAAACTCATTCTATGAGGCCACCATCACCCTGACACTAAAACCAGACAAAGATGCCACAAAAGTAGAAAACTACAGGCCAAAATCTCTGATGAACATAGATGCAAGAATCCTCAACAAAACACTAGCAAACAGAATCCAACAGCACATTAAAAGGATCGTACACCATGGTCAAGTGAGGTTAGTCCCAGGAATGCAAGGTTTTTCAGTATACATAAATCAATGAATGGATACACCATATTAACAAACTGAAGTATAAAACCAAAATGATCATCTCAATAGTTGCAGAAGACACTTTCAGCAAAATTCAACACCCATTTATGATAAAAACTCTCCAGAAAGTAATCATAGAAGGAGCCTACCTCAACATAATAAAAGCCATATATGACAAACCCACAGCCAACATCATGCTCAATGGTGAAAAACTAAAACCATTTCTTCTAAGAGCAGGAACAAGACAAGGTTGCCCACCCTCACCACTATTATTTAACATAATTTTGGAGGTTTTAGCCACAGCTATCAGAGAAGAAAAAGAAATTAAAGGAATCCAAATCAGAAAAGAAGTAAAACTGTCACTGTTTGCAGATGACATGACACTATACATAGAGAATCCTAAAGATCCTACCAGAAAACTAATAGAGCTCATCAATGAATTGGGTAAAGTATCAGGATACAAAATTAATGCACAGAAATCTCTTGCATTCCTATACACTAATGATGAAAAGTCTGAACATGAAATTAAGGAAACACTCCCATTTACCATTGCAACAAAAAGAATAAAATATCTAGGAATAAACCTACCTAAGGGGAAAAAGACATGTATGCAAAAAACTATAAGACACTGATGAAAGAAATTAAAGATAATACAAACAAATGGAAAGATACACCATGTTCTTGGGTTGGAAGAATAAACCTTGTGAAAATGACTATACTACCGAAAGCAATCTACAGATTCACTGCAATCCCTATGAAACTACCAATTGCATTTTTCACAGAAGTAGAACAAAAAATTTCACAATTTGTGTGGAAACACAAAAGACCCCGAATAGCCAAAGCAATCTTGAGAAAGAAAAATTGAGCTGGAAGAATCAGGCACCTGGGATTCAGACTATATGGCAAAGCTACAGTAATCAAGACTGTATGGTACTGGCACACAAACAGAAATATAGATCAATGGGACAGGATAGAAAGCCCAGAGATAAACCCACGCACATATGGTCACCTTATGTTTGATAAAAGAGGCAAGAGTATACAATGGAGAAAAAACAACCTCTTCAGTAAGTGGTGCTGGGAAAACTGGACAGCTACATGTAAAAGAATGAAATTAGAACACTCCCTAACACCATACACAAAAACAAACTCAAAATGAATTAAAGACCTAAATGTAAGGCCAGATACTATAAAACTCTTCAAGGAAAACATACGCAGAACACTCTATAACATAAATCACAGCAAGATCCTTTTTGACCCACCTCCAAGAGAGATGGAAATAAAAACAAAAATAAACACATGGGACTTAAGAACACTTAAAAGCTTTTGCACAGCAAAGGAAACCATATACAACTTGAAAAGACCACCGTCAGTATGGGAGAAAATATTTGCAAACAAAATATATGACAAAGGATTAATATCCAAAATATACAAGCAGCTCATGCAGCTCAATATCAAAAAACAAACAACCCAATCCAAAAATGGGCAGAAAACCTAAATAGATAGTTCTCCAATGAAGATATACAGATTTCCAACAAACACATTAAAGGATACTCAACATCACTAATCATTAGAGAAATGCAAATCAAAACTACAATGTGGTATCACCTCACACTAGTCAGAATGGCCATCGTTAGAAAATCTACAAACAATAAATACTGTAGAGGGTGTGGAGAAAAGGGAACACTCTTTCACTCTTGGTGGGAAATTGATACAGCCACTATGGAGAACAGTATGGAGGTTCCTTAAAAAACTACAAATAGAACTACCATATGACCCAGCAATCCCACTACTGGGCATATACCCTGAGAAAACCATAATTTAAAAAGAGTCATGTACCACAATGTTCATTGCAGCACTATTTACAATAGCCAGGACATGGGAGCAACCTAAGTGTCCCTCGACAGATGAATGGATAAAGAAGCTGTGGCATATATATACAATGGAATAATACTCAGCCATAAAAAGAAATGAAATTGAGTTATTTGTAGTTAGGTAGATGGACCTAGAGTCTGTCATATAGTGTGAAGTAAGTTAGAAGGGGAAAATCAAATTCCGTATGCTAACACATATATATGCAATCAAAACAAAAAGGTTCCGATGAACCTAGGGGCAGGATAGGAATAAAGAGACACATGTAGAAAATGGACTTGAGGACATGGGGATGGGGAAGGGTAAGCTGGGATGAAGTGAGAGAGTAACATTGACATATATACACTACCAAACTTAAAATAGATAGCTAGTGGGAAGCAGCTGCATAGCACAGGGAGATCAGCTTGGTGCTTTGCAACCAACTACAGGGGTGAGATAAGGAAGGTGAGAGGGCGATGCAAAGGGAGCGTGTATGGTGATATAAGTAAGCTTATATCTGATTCACTTTGTTATACAGAAGAAACTAACACAACAGTGCCAAGCAATTATACTCCAATAAAGATGTTAAAAAACAAAACAAAACAAAAACAGGTCTTCCCCAGGGGGCCAGTGGTTAAAATTCATGCTTCCACTGTAGGGGGGGTCAGGTTTGATATGTCTGGGGAAGATCTTGAATGCCCTGTGGTGTGACCAAAAAAACAAAACAAAACAAAACAAAACAAAACCCAACAAACAAAAACCTGATGTTGCACACACACACTACTTTCCTTACAGGGAGGTACAATTTTCACAAACTCTTGGAGATGAAAAAAAGAATGATGCGGCAAAATGGTTAACTTGATGAAACAATGACTTTACCTGAGCATGTTTAAAAAACTGTGACTGAGCTTCCCTGGTGGCAAGTGGTTAAGAATCCACCTGCCAGTGCAGGGGACATGGGTTCGAACGCTGTTCCGGGAAGATCCCACATGCCACTGAGCAACTAACCCCGTGTGCTACAACTACTGAGCCTGCACTCTAGAGCCTATGAGCCACAGAAACTGAGCCCACATGCCACAACTACTGAAGCCTGTGCACCTAGAGCTCGTGCTCTACAAAAAGAGTAGCCACCGCAGTGACAAGCCTGTGCACCGCAACTAAGAGTACCCCCTGCTCGCCACAACTAGAGAAAGCCTACGCACAGCAATGAAGACCCAACACAGCCAAAATTTTTTTTTTTAATTTAAAAAAACAAAACAAAATACCGTGCTTATGGGGAATTCCCTGGCAGTCCAGTGGTTAAGACTCCACACTATCCCTGCTGAAGGTGAGGGTTCAGTCCCTGGTCGGGGAACTAAATCCTGCAGGCCATGTGGTGTGGTGTTGCATGGCCAAAATGCCCCCCAAAACAAAAAATACCCTGTGATTATGATCCAGCAAGTCCACTTCTGGGTATGCACCAAAAGAATTGAAAGCAGGGACTCAAACAGGTATTCGTACACCTCTGTTTATAACAGCATTATCCATAACAGCCAAGAGGTAGAAACAACACAAATATCGATGGACAGATGGAGACATAAACAAAATCTTGTCCATAGGTAAAATGGAATATTAATCAGCCTTAAAAGGAAGGAACTACTGACAACATACTACAACATGAATGAACCCTGAAGACACTATGCTAAGTGAAATAAGCCAGACACAGAAGAACAAATATCATATGCTTTGACTTATATGAGGTACCCAGAATAGGCACATTTATAGATGCAGAAGGTTAAATAGTGGTTACCAGAGGCTGTGGGAAGAGGATGATGGAAAGTTATTGTTTAACAGGTACAGAGTTTCAGTTTGGGATGATGAAAGATTCTGGAGATGGACCGTGGTGAGGGTTACACAACACTGTGAGTGTACTCAGTGCCCCTGAATTGTACATTAAAAATGGATAAAATGGCAAATTTCATTTTAATGAATATTTTCCCACAATAATTTTTTTCTTAGTAAAAAGTACTGGTTAGTATAAGAATAAGTGTATTTGAATATGACTTTGAGAATACTTAATAAAATCATCAGTCTTTCTAGACCTTATTTATTAACAGAATTGTATGCATATACACAGTGTTTTCTCTCTTCTACTTGCTAGTTTATTTTTTTCCAATTCTATTGGGAATTAATATTGATAACCTGTCATAATTTTCACCTGAAGAGTCATCTTTTTTATTGTTCTTGATTTTATTGCCTCTGGACTTAACATTTCCTCTCTGAATGTCTGCTCTATTTTTTTTATTAAGTATTGATGTCGTTCTTTCAAGTTATTTGAGGTCACTCTTTCTAACTTTTAAAAATAATCAATATAGCATTTGTTTCTCTCCAATGTTCTTTGTCTCCCCAGATCCCAAGATTTTTTTAAAAATATTTTTAAGTGGTTTAGTAAGAGGTTAGCTAATACTTTTAAAAACCTAGTACATCATCCATCCATCATTTATATTAGCTATGCATGACACCCTTCATGCAAACATCTCAGAATGCTTTCCTGTTATTACTATATAACAGAAATACAATTAAATGTGAAGTTGCAATCAATAAGTCTAGACCTGATTTAAACTTAGCCAACTTTTTGTATCAATAAATATGAAAGGGGAAAGATAACAAAAAGTAAAAGCAAAGGTAAGCACATGACTGTCATCCAAATCCAGAGAAGCCCAAGACATGGATCCAGCAAAAGTTTGCTGTGTGTCTTTTTTCCCTTCAACCATAGTTGGAAAAACCATGTGAGAGAAGTGATTATTTTCGTTCTTGCAGGATCCATTAGGAAAAATGAAAGTTGTTTTATTCCATTGTTTTAATCAGATTACTGAAAATCTGAAACCCCTAAATTAATGTAGCTTCCAAGTCTTCTATCTTATCCAAAGAATTAAAAGGCTTGCCTCTGTTGGATACGGAAAGATAATCCCTAGACATTCTTTAGGAATGTATTGGAAGTTTTCAGTGACCCTTCTGTGTACATTCATACAATTATATTATTCTCAAAGATCTTACAAATGAAAGGTTTCAGATAAGTATGCAGGCATTTCAAAGACAGTCACCAACTTCATGCTAGTGAACTTTTATCCAAATGATTTATAAGGTAGAAAATGTGTAGCTCTAGAATAGGCAGACTGTTTTGTTTTTGTTTTTCCTTTTATTCTCCCTTCAAATTGATGAATCATTCTTTCTTACCTGTCAATAGTGAACAGGTCCAACATAAAGCATTACTTGCTAAAAGATCCATAAAACATATTTAACTTTTCATATGTTTTTCTTTCTTGAAAGCCAATAATGCTGACTTAATTTGATCCCCTAAAGTATACTTTTAAAATAGGATTCATTATTTGTAGTAACACAGGCATCAACAAGGACAACAACTTTAAAGCAATTTGTTTTTGACCATAAATGCAAGTGGACTAGCGGACTGAAAAACTGGACTTTGACATGGTATCCAGCTTAAGGCACCAGAAATATTGAATATCTTATTATTTAATCTAACAGTAGTCAATGATAACACGACAAGATACACTGACAAGACAGCTTGACATAAGTTCTTTGCTATTTGTTCTAA
This sequence comes from Kogia breviceps, assembly GCF_026419965.1. Lineage (NCBI taxonomy): Eukaryota > Metazoa > Chordata > Mammalia > Artiodactyla > Physeteridae > Kogia > Kogia breviceps. The sequence goes on along the minus strand of NC_081325.1, from coordinate 45,963,879 downwards.
AATCCTCTCTTCTCAAGTCTCTCTGTTCTCTTAATCCCTCATATTTCTTTTTCTTTATAGATCCTTATTGTGAATTCATCTCTGTCCTTAGAAATGTTGATCCTATTGCTATACTGTTTTTCAGTTCCCAAATTTGGCCAGTTTTCCCTCTAATATGATCTCATGACACTTACCACAAGTGTGAAATTAATCAATGTATGTTTTATTTAGAATTACATTTCCATCATAGGGAGGAGAAAGACCACATCTGTTTTACTCATCTCTGCAAATCCAGGGCCTAGAACAATGACCTGTATATAATAGTTCGTCAATAAACATTGGTGGCCTGGATAGCATTCAGTTTAGCCATCTGAAATACTCTCCAGATTCTTCTCATGAATAGACCACAGAAAATATCATTTACTGGGGTTTTGTTCAATGTTCTGGTTCAGTTATTTCTGCTGTTGTAATTAGGCCCTGATTGGGACTTCTCTGGTGGTGCAGTGGTTAAGAATTCACTTGCCAATGCAGGGGACACGGGTTCAATCCCTGGTCTGGGAAGATCCCACATGCCACAGAGCAGCTAAGCCTGTGTGCCACAACTACTGAGCCTGCACTCTAGAGCTCACGAGCCACAACTACTGAGCCCACGTGCAACAACTAATAAGCCTGCATGCCTAGAGCCCATGCTCTGCAACAAGAGAAGTCACCACAATAAGAAGCTCCTGCACCTCAATGAAGAGTAGCCCCTGCTCACCGCAACTAGAGAAAAGCCCATGCACAGCAACGAAGACACAACACAGCCTAAATAAAATAAATAAATATATTTTTAAAGAGAAATAAAGCTCTGATTGTTTTGTTTTGGTTTGTTAAATCAGATGCTTTTCCAGCTCTTTCTTTATGTAAAAAATATACCAGGCCAATAATTTGAAGTTGTAGAGAAAGTTAGAAAATGAGGGGTTGCTGGTATTATCTCCATCTCAAGTAGAACACCTCTTTCCTTCAATGTGTGTAGAGAAGTTGTAGACTAGAGAAGAATATACATTACCATAGGAGAGATCACTGATGAAAATGAGATTTGGGCTAATATTCCCACCAGCTGGACGTTGATAACAGACTTTAAGAGTTGGGAAATGTATCAACTATCTAATTGACAAAGATGTTTTCCCTTGAAAGCACATTGAGATTTGAAAGTATTTAGTTGTGTACATATTGTATTTTAAAATCATTGTTTCAGTTGGAAGTATAATTATCCATTTCTCTTTTGTACACACTCTATACATCCTGCTTTATTCTTCTACCCTTTCATATTAATTTCCTGTCATTTTCTCACTACCAAATTTTATTCTCATTTTGAATTACTTTTCCTTCTCTTTCTTTTAAATGTTATTTCTGCATATGAAACTTTCATATAGAGATATCCTAATTAAATATGAACCTAGTGTCAATAATATTCATAGGGTATAAAACACAAAACAAAACTAGCTTCAAAATTTACGGTGAAAATTTATTGTTTTCATATTATAGTATTGGTTTATGCATTATTTAATTATAGCAAAAGAGAACAACAAAAGGGAATTGAATGAATTGCCAATGAAAAATAAATGATCTTTTCTCTTGAATGATATTGGCTTAGTAATTTGATAATATGATAAAGAATATGAGTTCTCAGATCTAGTTCCTATGGCATTATGACTTATTTTCTTTTGGGGGGGTATATTTTCCCCATTTTAAAATGACACAATTGGCTGATAATATTACTGAAGTCACATTCACATTTAAAGGTCTATGAGCTTTCTATTTGTTCTCCTTTTTTATTATAACAAAAACTGTTTTTATCATTATTTGTTTCAGGTCATTTGTATTATATTTTGTCTGCATAATTTCAAAGATATATAACTTGCACTTAAGAAATAAAAATATGATTTACACATATAATATGGTAATGCCATTAAACATGGATTTCATCTTACCGCCATTTTATTTCCAAAACTTAATTACTTGGTGTCAGATTTTGCTTTATTAGTTGATTATTTGCTTTCTATCACAAAACTGGACTAATTATCTTTGAAATAGTACTATTGAAAGGATACAACCATAATCAAAGCCTATTTTATCTTTTTAAAAAATGGTATATTACTTATTATTCAGAAAAATTACTATATATATATTATATATTTATTATTAATTCCCTTATTCCACTTTTCTATGTCTCTGAAATTCATAACAATGGCAATAAGGAATCACTGAAGTTGAAAGCTAACTAAAGGGTAAGAGTATACGTACATTATGTTTTGAATTAATTTTATGTAATAGGGCATTGTGACATTTGTATAAAAGTTCAAAGAGAAATGTTAGCTATGACTTCATTGAGAATTTATTTTTAAGATTCTTAGATAGTTCAGAAGAGAATTCAGACATGGAATTCAAAGGGCAGAACAAGACCTATTAAGTAATTCAGTCCATTCTATAAAGCTGAAGAAAAAGAGTATGTAGATGTAATCACTCATTTTCTGAAAGCTGAGATGTAAGAATCAACTTAAGGATGACTAGAATATTAGTGTCAGATAGAAAGATTCAATGGCTGCTTTAAGTTGACAGCTATTGTCTGGCTTCTGCTCTGAACCAAGTTTACTTAACAACGTTATGCTTACTCAGAGAAATCATAACGAGCATCATTGAAACTGAAAACTACAATGCAATTTATTTTTTGCATTAAGGTAATAACACACAAAGAACTCTGTGATATATTATTTTTCTGTCATTAACTTCCATCTATAAGTTGATTTAGGCTGATGATGAACTCCATTATATCATCATTTTTTCAACAGTACGAAAGGGACAAGACAAAGAGAAGATGATACTTAAGTTAATGGATACCCAAGCCTTGGTTTTATTTCAGCATATGAAGGTATACGATCCTATGAACATGGTTTCATTTTAAAAGTAGCAAATCATCCAAGAAATAAAGTTTCATAGATAGGAGAAAAAAATGGGAAAATATCCTAGATCATGGTCTCTAAAATGCAGAAATTAATTACATAATTTATGAAATTCTTCTGAAAGAGAAAATTTGAAAACAGTGATTTATATTCCCCCAACTGTTCATATTGTAAGTATGATATACCTTGACGAATATGACCTTGTCTACACGTAAATTTATTAGCTGTTCTTTGATTATTATTATACTATGGAAATATGATGAGCTATTAAAGAAGACTCTAATTTTCTTAAAAGGATTATTGGTTAATATTCATTATTATATCCCACTATGTGCCCCTTCTGTGTGTGTATGTATGTATAAATCAAAAAGTGTTTATAAATTGAATGAATGAAAACACGCATGAGTTAAAACCTTGATAATGTGCAAAATAATAATTTGGAAGATTAACGAACATCTTCAATGGTCAGCATATATTTATACTTCTTTGGTAACTTTTAAATGACATGTATTTGACAAATATTTCTTTAGATTTGGTATACATTAATAAATGTTAATATACATTAACTTCAAAAATATATATCTTTGAGAACAGGAATTAATATACTCTATTGGCCTGTTAAAGTAACTAACCTTATTTGGTTGAATTTAAAACCTTTTCTCAAAATGAATTTCATTAATTTTGTATTTTACAGTAAAACTTATGTTCTGATTCTATAACTTTCAATTTTCCCACACAAATAATTTTTGCCATGCTTATCTTACTTAAGCTTACTTAAACTCAATTTGTTTAACCATATTCAGACATTAACGAACAACCATAGAATTTATCTGCATCCAAAATAAGAAACCGAGAGTCACATAACATGATTTTCAATAAGTTTTGCTACATATCAATTTGGGTCAAGTGAAGCTGGTTAAAAAATATTTCTAATATCCTATAGACTAAAGTTTTCATCAATATATTCAGAAGCTATTTGGAAAATATAAATTAAGTTTGATTCCTACCCAGAACCATGAAAAAATAAATTTCAGATATATTAAAATTTATAACTTTAAAATATAAGAGAAATTATTCAGACTATTTTCATAATCTTGGATCATTAAAGGCTTTTCTTAACATGATACTATATAGAAAAAAATTTTCTAATGAAAAAACATAAAGTTATTAAAACTTAGCAAAATTTGGAATACATAGAACCCTTACCCATGAATTTTTCTAATCATTTTTCATCTAGAAAAATAATCACACATGACAAATATTTCTGTACAAATATTAAATGCGGTATTATTTGTAATAACAAAATCCTAAAAATGAATTAGTTTGCCACTAGAGATTAAAAAATTTTAAAAATAATCCTGTATATATATTTGAGTGAAATAACAGCAGATTTTTTCATTTTTGTTTATCATAACTTGTACATTAAATTATTTCCACTTTCAAAGACTCCAGTGGCAATTTGGCCAGGCAGGATGAGGGAAAACAATATGATTGAACACTTAAATACTAAATTTGTTTTTCTATAAACAATAAACATAATTTAATTATAAAACTCTGTACATTATTTTCATTCAATTAACTTACTGATAATATATCCTAGCCATTAAAGTAAAAATATGACACAACTATATTTAAAAATATATTTTTAAGAATTTGAAAAATAAAGATACATGTATATGTATAATTGAATCACTTTGCTGTACATCTGAAACTAACACAACATTGTTAATCAACTATACTCCAATATAAAATAAAAATTTAAATATATGTATATATTTTAAAAGTGTAGCTTTTACTCAGAAAGTTAAACATAGAGTTCCCATATAACTCAGCAATTCCACTTCTAGATATATATCAAAAATAATAGAAATCTGGGAATTAAACAGACACTTGTACACCAATATTTAGAACAGCCAATCCCATTACTCAAAAGGTACAAACAACCTAAATGCCCATCAACAGGCTAATAGATAAATAAAATGCTGTATAATGCTGTATATGAAATATTATTCAGCTTTTAAAATTGAATGAAATTCTGATACATGCTACAACATGGATGACCTTTGAAACTGTTATGCTAAATGAAAAAGACAAGACACAAAAGTTAAATATTATATGATTCTACTTATAAGACACACATAGAATATGCAAATTCATAGAGACAGAAAGTAAAACAGTAGTTCCCAGGGACTGAGGGACAGAGATAATGTGTAGTTATCATTCAATGGACAGAGAGTTTCAGTTAGGGATGATGAAAAAGTTCTGGAGATGGATGATGATGGTTATGCAACACAATGAATGCACTTAATGCCTCTGAACTGTACACTTGAAAATGATTAAAATGGTAATTGCATGTTATGTGTATTTTATACAATAAAACTTTCAAAATATGTTATTTTACTTTTAATATTTTATTTTTAAAGCAAAAGTGATTGTTAAAATTACATACAATTTAAAGTTTAAAAGACATTATAGTATTTTTAGTTAAAATTATTTTAGCTCAGGTTCATTTACAGAATTATGCTAAATATATGTATGTATATATATATATATACACACACACACACATATACATATATTTTTTTCTTTACAAATGCTGGCTTGATTTATTATCAGTTGAACAAATGATTCTGGCAATGTTTTACCTGAGGCAACTGTATGGACAATGAAACTTTAACATTTGTTTAGCCTGTAATAAATGGTGTGCAAATCAATCTTCTTGATATGATATTATGAAAAGTAATGCCCTTTTTTTTTAAACGTCTTTATTGGACTATAATTGCTTTACAATGTTGTGTTAGTTACTGCTGTATAATGAAGTGAATCAACTATACATATACATATATGCCCATATATACCCTCCCTCTTGTGGCTCCCTCCCAAATTCCCTATCACACCACTCTAGGGGGTCACAAAGCACTGAGCTGATCTCCCTGTGCTAACTTCCCACTAGTTATCTATTTTACATTTGGTGGTGTATATATGTCCAGGCCACTCTCTCACTTTGTCCCAGCTTACCCTTCCCCATCCTCTCATCCTCAAGTCCATTCTCTACGTCTGTGTCTTTTTTACTGTCCTGCCCCTAGGTTCATCAAAATCTTTTTTTTTTTTTTTTTTATATTCCATATATATGTGTTAGCACACAGTACATGCTTTTCTCTTTCTGACTTATTTCACTCTGTATGACAGACTCTAGATCCATCCACCTCACTACAAATAACTCAATTTCATTTCTTTTTATGGCTGAGCAATAGTCCATTGTATATATATGCCACATCTTCTTTATCCATTCATCTGTTGATGGACACTTAGGTTGCTTCCATGTCCTGGCTATTGTAAATAGTGCTGCAATGAACATTGTGGTACTTGACTCTTTTTGAATGATGGTTTTCCCAGTATATGCCCAGTAGTGGGATTGCTGTGTCATATGGTAATTCTATTTTTAGATTTTTTAAGGAACCTTCATACAGTTCTCATAGTGGCTATATCAATTTACATTCCCACCAAAAGTGCAAGAGGGTTCCCTATTCTCCACACTTTCTCCAGCATTTATTGTGTGTAGAGTTTTGATGATGCCCATTATGACTGGTGTGAGGTGATACCTCATTATAGTTTTGATTTGCATTTCTCTAATGATTAGTGATGTTGAATATCCTTTCATGAGTTTGTTGGCAATATGTATATCTTCTTTGGAGAAACGTCTATTTAAGTTTTCTGCCCATTTTTGTATTGGGTTTTTGTTTTTTGATATTGAGCTGCATGAGCTGCTTGTATATTTTGGAGATTAATCCTTTCTCAGTTGCTTCATTTACAAATATTTTCTCCCATTCTGAGGGTGGCCTTTAGGTCTTGTTTATGGTTCCCTTTGCTGTGCAAGACTTTTAAGTTTCGCTAGGTCCCATTTGTTTATTTTTGTTTTTATTTCCAGCTCCATATAAAAGAATGAAATTAGAACACTCCCTAACACCACACACAAAAATAAACTCAGAATGGATTAAAGACCTAAATGTAAGATCAGACACTATAAAACTGTTAGAGGAAAACATAGGCAGAACACTCTATGACATAAATCCCCACAAGGTCTTTTATTGACCCACCTCCTAGAGAAATGGAAATAAAACAAAAATAAACAAATGGGACCTAGTGAAACTTAAAAGATTTTGCACAGCAAAAGAAAGCATAAACAAGATGAAAAGACATCCCTCAGAATGGGAGAAAATATTTGCAAACAGAGCACCTGACAAGAAATTAATCTCCAAAATACACAAGCAGCTCATGCAACTTAATATCAAAAAAACAAACAACTGAATCCAAAAATGCACAGAACACCATTGTAAAGCAATTATGTTCCAGTAAAGATGATAATAAAAAAAAATGGGTGGAAGACCTAAATAGACATTTCTCCAAAGAAGATATATAGATTGCCAACAAACACATGAAAGGATGCTCAACATCACTAATCATTAGAGAAATGCAAATCAAAACTACAATGAGGTATCACCTGACAACAGTCAAAATGACCAACATCAAAAAATCTACAAACAATAATTGCTGGAGAGGGTCTGTAGAAAAGGCAACCCTCTGGCACTTTTGGTTGGAATGTAAATTGATACAGCCACTATGGAGCACAGTATGGAGGTTCCTTAGAAAAGTAAAAATTAAACTACAATATGACCCAACAATCCCACTACTGGGCATATACCCTGAGAAAACCATAATTTTAAAATGTCATGTACCACAGTGTTCACTGCAGCACTATTTACAACAGCTAAGACATAGAAACAACCTAAGTGTCCATCTACAGATGAATGGATAAAGAATATGTGGCACATTTAGACAATGGAATATTGCTCAGCCATAAAAAGAAATGAAATTGAGTTATCTGTTGTGAGGTGGATGGACCTAGAGTCTGTCATACAGTGTGGAGTATGTCAGAAAGAGAAAAACAAATATCATATGTTAACACATATATATGGAATCTAAAAAAAAATAAATAAATTAATTAATTAAGGTTCTGAAAAACCTAGGAGCAGGACAGGAATAATGACGCAGGCATAGAGAATGGAGTGAGGACACAGGCAATGGGAAAGGTAAGCTGGGATGAAGAGAGAGAGTGGCGTGTACATATATACACTACCAAATGTAAAATAGCTAGCTAGTGGGAAGGAGCCGCATAGCACAGGGAGATCAGCTCAGTGCTTTGTGACCACTTAGAGGGGTGGGATAGGGAGGGTGGGAGGGAGACAGAAGAGAGAGGGGATATGGGATATATGTTAATGTGTAGTTCATTCAATTTGTTATAAAGCAGAAACTAACACACCATTGTAAGGCAATTATACTCCAATAAAGATGTTTAAAAAAAAAAAAAGAGGAACTATGCCTGATCCATGAAAATCAAAGGAGCACATTTCAAGGTATTCCTAAAGAAATTAATTGATATTCAGAAAAAATCCAGGATGATCCAAAATGTTCCCTTTGCAACTTGTTTATGAAATTTCCTCTGTTGGAAATCCCCTGCTTATCTCAAAATAGGTGTTTGATAAGCACTGAATTATTATAGCAAACACAGCTTTTTCTAGATTACTGTTTTCATTTTTGTAGTCTTAGCATTATTATATTTTATTATAATTTTAACGTAGTCTAAAATTTCATTTTCGCAATCTCCATTATCCTCTAATTTTACATCTATTTGGGGAAAAATGATACATTACAATCTGTTGCTGTATGAACTTATGGGCCTAAAAAGAAAGCTGAATTTCCTTTTGAAACAAAACTCTATTTTGTTAGAGGGAGAAAAAATTGATAGTTTGCAAAGTTGTAAAAGATATGTATAACATAAATCTGGGATATTTTAGGCATGGATTTAAATTACTACATAATAAAATGATAAGTATGTGAGATATTGATGGCATTAGCAGAGACATCAGAGACATTGTTTTGTTTTGTAGGGTTGGTTTGCTTGTTTTATTTTAGGCTTTGTTTTGTTTTGTGGGATTTGTGTAGTTTTTTTTTAATGGATTTCATAAGAAGCAGACATGCAGATAGGAGGCTTAGAACTTCAAGGGGAAATGGTGAGGGATTCCACATGGAGAAGAAGGCTTGTATATTTCTAAGAACATGATGTGTGAGATTAGATTGAAAATTGTTTATTTCACTATTAAACCCTCTGTTTTACACATAAAAAGACTGGTAAATATCTACTACACATTAACTTTATGTACGTTGTCCTTCAACAACTGAAGGAAAAAGGAAGAGCATACTGGTGATACTGGCAATGGTCAGGAATAAAGGGAGCAGAGGCCTGTGGCAGTGCTGAGACATGGTTCTGAGATCAGCAATCATGGATAAGTGAGCTGCAGAGAGATGTGAGTCAGAAGTAAGCATTAAACCAACCCCACCCGATATCACAGGTGGTCACTGACACAGGTAGTGGAGGGATTGGTGGGGGACGGTCATGACCCTCTTATGTATAGAATGAGTACTTGAGCAGTTTAATTTGACTAGTAAAGGGAAGGATGATGCCAGAAAGCTGGAGAAAACTTTTTGATATTCAAGTAACATACACTCTGATACCATATCCATATGTGTAAGTTATATAAAACATTTTGACATATTTTATTGATTTGGGCTTATTAAAGTTGTCTTTGTCAACAAACAAACAAAACAAGAAAACTCATATTGCTCATCCCTGTCTCTTAGAGAATCCATCATCTTTGGAATAAAGCAGGTTATTTCTCTCCTGGAGCCATTGAGTGAGGTGAGGTGCATGGATATACACACTCACAAACACACATAATCATATATTCTAAGATAATGTATTTTTTCCCCCACTGGTCATTTGAGTGTTCAACATAGTCACAATTCAATAGACTCACTTATGCAAGGGTTCAAAATATTTTGGTTTTCCTTTTTTGTCTGTGACCACCTTTACTGATACACCTTATCTCCAGTAGATCAGTCATGTGCTGTACAACTGGAACCGTTTGCAAGTATCAAAGGAAAACTGTCACTGCTTGTTATGTCAATCATGTGTGACAAATTTTATTGCTCTCCCAAATCTGAAATTGGTCTCTATTTAACAAGGAAACACTTCTCTGTAAACTGGCTTCCCTTTTCCATTCTTGTTCATGGCTGCAAAGATGTCCATCTCTGAGACACAGGCAGATGTGCCCCTGCAAAGAATAATATCATCAAACTCTCACTTGGTAATATTTTCTTCAACTTCCTTAGCTAATTAATCCTTTCATTTACTATTTGTTTTCTTTTTCAAAATATGCATGGCTTGTAAATTTGAGATAATCTTTGTGGAGGAATTCAAAGTTGGCCATATATCATTTTTTGTGTGTGTGTGGTACACAGGCCTCTCACTGTTGTCGCCTCTCCCGTTGCTGAGCAGGCTCCGGACATGCAGGCTCAGCAGCCATGGATCATGGGCCTAGCCACTCCACGGCATGTGGGATCTTCCCTGACCAGGGCACGAACCCGTGTCTCCTGAATCGGCAGGCGGACTTTCACCCACTGTGCCACCAGGGAAGCCCCGGCCATATATCTTAATTATCCTCAACACTGAAGAAATTCTAAACAACTATGGTTTTGTTTAATTAAGCTTCTTAGTCAAGATATTCTATTATTCAGTGATCACCTTTCTCCCTGCCCAATCTATAATATATTTTATTTTCAATAGAAGAGTCCTTTTCTTTCAAATGAATGGTGAAATCTCTTACAGGTATTATTTTCTTTTGGACTATTTGTATTATCTGAGTCAATTCTGGACTATTTGTATTATATGACTCAATTAAATTTATGTGAATCTCTTCTCTCCTGTGATTCAATTTCCCTATAGAGCTGTAGTATCTGACAATGATTTATTTTTTTTCTGTTACTAAGATTTAAGTGCCAAGTCCCACAATTATTGGCATATAGAAAAATGCCATTTAATTGTTCACTGTCCAGTTGTCTTATTGCTACTTTGCATTCTTAACAAAAGAAATTTTGTTGGACCCAGTGTCATTTTAATACCAGTGGTGAGTTTTGGTGTCAAAGTGAATAATATGTGGTATCAGGAACAACAAAGAACAATTGGACATGATTGGATTGGCAGTGCTGCCACTTGACACTTTTTACTTTCTGTTTATAAAAAATAATCTAAATTTAAAAACTTCTTTCTAATTTCCAATATTCTATAAATTTTTTCTTTGATGTCATTAGTGTGATTTTCTTATCTTCCCATTTCAATTATATTCATTATTCTATCAATAAATAAAATATCATTGTATGCTTCCTCTGTAAAAAGCACTTTAAAAATCATTTCCATTAAAGCAGGGGGTAATATATGAATAATTTATGACTTATTAGTGTTTATTGTATAAAATAGGAAAAATAATATTAAGCAAAGAAGTTCAATTATTTAATTAGAAGTAAATTTAGTGTTGGTGGGGGTCAAAGAATGATGAAAAAGCTTGGCTGAAGAGGGAAGGCAGCAATTATGCTGCCAGACAGTACTCATCAAGTTAATTATTTGAATTCTATCTTAAAAAAATTTTTATCCAAATAATCATTAAAATTCAAATGTTGAAATGAAAAGTTGAAGTTTACATTTGAATTTTAATTTCTGTTTGAAGATAATCTTGTAGATGGTATCTGCAATGTGGAGAAAATATGTAATGAAGCTATCATGTAGAAGATAACTACTATATGGCATAAACCAATAAAAGAGAAAATAGAAAAAGAATGCAGTAAATCAGTAAAATCAAGTTACTGAAAAAATCAACAAAATTGACAAATTTTAATTTGACTGATGAAGAAAAATAGAAGACACAAATTATTAATATATCAAGTTAAAGAACATACATCACTACCAACCTGATGGAAATTTTAAAAAAGATTAAAAGATTATTATGAATCTCTTTATGCAAACAAATTTGATAAATGGCAAAATTCTTATAAAGATACAAAAATTGACTCAAAAAATTAAAAAATGGGAATAAACCTATAAACAATGCAGATATTAAATAAAAACTCCAGGCTCAGATGACTTCACTGGTGAATTCTGTCAAATATTTAAGAAAGAAATAATAACAGTGCTTTAAAAATATATTGAGACACTATTTACCAATTTATTTTATGAGACCAGTATTACTGTGATACCAAAGCCAGGAGAAAATATCACAATAAAAACTACATCAAAACATAAAAAAACAGAGCAAAATCCCTTATGAACACAAAAATACTTAACAAAATATTAGCAGATTTTAATAAAAATTAGCAGGTATCTTAGGAATGCAAGCTTGTTTTAACATCCAAAATTAATACAGTATACCACATTGAGAATATATAGGGAGAAAAAACACCTGACCAGCCCAATAGACACAAAAAGTTTTGGTAAAATTAAATATCCATTTATGATAAAAACTCTCAATAAACTAGGAAGGGAAAGGAACTTCGTCATTCTGACAGATTATACTTATGAAATAATTACACCTAAATCATACTTGATCATGCAAATTAATGATTTCCTTCTAAGGTCGGGAACAAGACAGTGACATCTTCCTTCTTCAAATGTGTCAGAATACAAGATTAATATACAAAAATCAATTTATCTAACTATCTACCTATGAAAATGAGAAGACAAAACAAGCTACAGATTGGAATGAAACAATAGAAAATCATGTATCTGACAGAGGATTTGCATACAGAATATAGTTCTATCATTATGCTAATATGTCAGTGTTTTGAATACTGTAGTTTTATAATCAGCTTTGAAATAGAATAATGTAAGTTTTATAACTTTATTCATCTTTTAAATACTAATATTAGGTGTTCTAGTTCCTGTGCACTTCCATACCAATTTTGGGATCATCTTGAAAAGTTCTACATAAATCCTGCTGGGACTTTGATAGATATTACATTGAGTCCCATAGATCAATTTAAGAGACAGCTGCCATCTTAGTAATACAGTTTTCCAACCCATGAACATGGTATGTCTCTCCATTTCTTTAGATTTTCTTTACCTTCTCTCAACAATGTTTTGTTGTTTCCAGGGTACATATCTTACACCCTTTTGTTATACTTATTCCAAATTATTTTATTTTTTGATGCTATTGTAAAATGAAAGCTTCCTTGATTTTATGTTTAAATTATTAGTTGATAATATATAGATACTTTGTCTATACATAAGTGAGTAGCTAATAAGCACCTGGAAAATGTTCAACATCATTAGTCACTAGGGAAATTCAAATTACAACCACAGTGAGATACCATTACACATCTAATTAAATGGCTATAATTGAGAGCTGATGGTACCAGATAGTGGCAAAGATGTGGAGAAACAGGTGAGGATGTAAAATAGTACAACCACCTTGGACAAAAGTTTGGCCGTTTCTGAAAAAGTTAAAAATATTTATAGCAACATACAATCCAATAATTCCTCCTTTCAAAATAAAAGAAAATATTTGGCCACAAATTCTTGAATATGAATGAGTATGGCAGCATTATTTATAATAGTCAAAACCAGAAAACAATCTAAATGTCCATCAACTGGTAAATGGATAAACAAAATGTGGTATAAAATCAGAAATGCTAAAACATGAAAGAATCTCAAAGATATTTTAAGTAAAATAGCCAGACACAAAAACTGCAAAATGAATAATTCCATTTATACGAAATTTCTAGGGAAGGCAAATTTCCAGAAAATGAAAGCAGATTATTGGTCTAGGACAGGGAATGGGCAGGATGATTGACTGTAAAGGACAGAGTGAACTCTGTGGTGTGATGGAAGTGATCTATAACTAGATTGTGGTGATGGTTGTGTAATTATAAATTCACTAGACATCATCAAATTATCCACTTAAAATGGAAGATGTTTATGGTTTGTAAAAGCTGCTAAAACATATTTCTTTTAACAATTTAAATATGATTTCTAATGTTTCTTTGAAGATACTCATAATATATGCTTTGAAGTCTTTTCTAACTTCCATCATTCTGCTGGCTAAGCTAACACAGAAGGTGGGGGATCCTACCTAACCAAAGAGATGCAAATTAACAAGTTTCCCTGGGGCAGTTAGATTTTCCAGATATAGACTCCTCTCTCCCGATTGTGCTGTCCACACGTGCGTGGTTTTGGGTTCAGTTAAGGAACTGGGCAGAGTTTATACTTAGGGTTTTGATCCCATTCCCAGGGTTTTTTCAGCAGCTCTGCTAATTCAGAACCCTGTCCTCACCACGTAAATCTAGGAAATTGTGGGTTTCTCTGAAAGATCTGATGGAAAGGAAAGAACCTTCAGGTATAAAAAGCCACAAACTCACTATTTGTATTTGTCCTAGTCTCATTCCTTCAAGAGGAAATAGTCCATCACCTGCTTAAACACTTTCTGCTACTTTCAAGAAGTTTTATTTTTTGTTCTGTAAACATTTTGTATTCCTGGGGAATCACTCTTTATTTTCTTATAAATTGATCAAGCTTGTTCGAGACCTACTACTTTGAAGCAATTAAATTGTTTTCTATTTTATACCATGGAAGCTCAAAGCACACAAATATGACTATGGACTGGAGTGGAAATATTTTGCTCATAAATGTATGATAAAAACATAGTGAGAAATATGATATTTCTAGTATAAGTGCTGGTAGGAACTGGAGAGGGAGACATTTTAAAGTGTTCACTCATTAGTAATAAGAAATTCTGGAATATTTTATTTTTTCTATCTATTTTCTTTTCTCATTAGAAAAAAATGGAAATTTTGTGCTTCAATTACAAAAAGTAAAAAAAAAAAAAAAACTTGAGTTAAGCAAAACTGAATTTATTGGAAAGAAATAAGGAACACACGGAATGGATAGAAAGGCTGGTTAAAGCAGGTCTCAATACGAGAAGGATCCAAAGAGCCTCCAGAGAGTGCAGATGGAGAGAGTAAGGAACAGCTCAGTCAAGGTGCAGGCATTGGGTGAATGCATCGCCACTGCTTTGTCTTTCCCTTTGTTGTTCACTCAGAGTTTGAGTGCTAAGGACCCAACTGGCCAAGCTCAGGTCACATGCTCACTTTGACTTTACTGGAAGTTGATAGGGCACGCTGTAACTAGATTGTTTTCAATACTCGAAGAAGGACATTTGTATTTAATTTTTCCCAGTCAACACAGAAGTTAGAAGAGAGGCCCCAAAGAAGGTTGTGTTCTATAAGGCAGTAGATACTCAGTCCATAAATTTGTCATTTTCTCTGTTTACCATTATAAGGAACTTATAATCTCTATCTTGTTCAACTTCCTGATATGTAGGGCAGTGTCTGACACATTGTAAGTAAATATTTTTTAACTGACTAACATGCCATTCTATTTAAAAGAAGTTCCTAAAATTGAATGAGAAAACTTTTATTCACAAATCCTAAAACTGATAGAATAATTTATGATATTCTTGCTTACAATTTTATTTTGGTATGATTAAACAAGCTAAATAATGAGTAAATTCTGTCATTACAGAGTTTCTTTGTTTAATTTTTAATGTTTAAAAAATCGAGAAGAAAAATAACATTAGAAATTGACTGTAACAGCAGAAGATGAACTCAGGCACATCTGTAACAGATGGTAAAAACAAACTCATCATTGTTATGATTTTATCATTTCTCATCAAATTCATTATTGATTCTAACACTTGTATCTGTACATGTTTCCCAAGATGGAAGAAAAAAATGCTTTATATATTACTCGAAGGAGGAGAGAAATGCCTTTGATGAACTTTACATGTAAAAGATGGAATTTGATTACTTATAGTTACAGACAATTGCTATTTACATAATATGTCTGGAGACAAACAGTGAATCAAATCCTGCAACAAACTCTAGGAAAGACAGGGGAAGCACGGTGAAGTCAATAGGTGGAACTAGACAAATTTACCCTTTCCAGAAAACAAGTAGAAGTATCTAGAAAAAAAGCTCTACTGTGCTAATGGTATTTTACTTGGCTCAGAACACCAGTAGAAAGTTTGCATCTTTCTTTATTAAAATCTTCTCTTGCTAATAGAAAAAAGGAACCTTGAAACATTCTAAAAGCAAGAGGATTTGTAATATATTAATCTCTTAAGGAAGCTGGTAACCTATTAATTTTTGAAGACCTGTGCCAATAATTACCATATGCATATCAATGGCATTTAAAATTAGTCAATTTCCTCTCTGAGTTTTGTGATAACCTAATTTATTTTGGGGTTACACATCCTCCATGTTATTCTTTGCTAACATGAATAAGAAATTCACATGTCAGTCATGTGAGCTATAACTCACCTAAAATGAGTTTCCCCATTCTAGACTGCCAGGTTGAAATCCTCAATAACAGCCATCCAACCCCATGTGAATCATGTAAATGACACACTGACACATCATTGTGGGACAAACTTTATGACAGTGCTCGGATCCTTTGCAAATAGGTAGCTTCTCTTATGAATTCAAAAGTGTCCCAATTTCTGAGAATGTTGATATTATTCATGAAAGCAGAAGTGGAGAAAGAAAATAAAAGAACAAATATCAAAAAAATAATAATAATTTTGGTCCTTTTGAGACACTGGGTAAAATAGTTTTGGGGAGGATCCAGGGATGAGAAGAAGAAACTGATGAAGGATATATAAGTTATAAAAGGATTTAAGGAGAGTTTCTTCCTTTTATGAAAAAAAAAATTAACCTCTAAAAATTTTATAGAAATATTAGAATTAATAGATTTCCTTTTCTGCTCATCCAGGTTTCATCTCACAAATTTTGTTCCTTTTAGAAAGACAAACCTGATGGGAAATCTTATAAGCAGACAGGTAAGAAACATGCTTCAATATACTCAATCAAAGCAAGGTGAAAGGAGCTGATTGGTAAAAGATATATATAATTTTATCTTAGAAATATTTTAATTATTTTAGAGTTTATTCTTTTATTGTTTGTTTGCTAAAGCCAAGTAGAAAACAGCAATGCTAGATGTTTAATATGTTTCAAACACAAACATTTGATAAGATATCAAGTGAAAAATGTATATTTACAGAAAAGGAAACTGAAAATCTTCTTTATTTTTCCAATATAAACCACCAGCTAATGCTGGCCCCAGGGCTGCCTCAAGGCTTGGGAGCTGCTCTCTGGATGTGGTGTGTGATTTCAGGGACTTGCCTGGCCTCTGGTAGCAGGATCCCTGTTGCAGAAGCTGAGTAATAAAGAGAAGAAGGGCTTGGAGGGCTGTGACAAAGTTGCCAGGGCTGGAGCCCGAAGCAGCGGGGAAGGCTTTGCCCTCCCGGGGTCTACATCCTGGGCAGCATATGTAGAAAGGGCCTGACCTGGCTGGGAGTAGTCTAGATGGTCCCCTGGTTTGGTGGGGCGGGGGGGTGTGGGGGGGCCTGTGGGCTGAGTTGAGGACGTGGCAGATTGTAGCCAGGCATAGCAGGTACAATCAAGAAGAGAAAAGTGGACCACTAGGGGAGTTAGTGATGAGAGGCAAGACCAGCAGGGTCGGACCAATCTGGGTCAGGTAGGGGTGTGTGGGGTGGGGGAAACAGTTGGCCAGGCAGGAAGGTGTCTGCTCAGCCTTTCAAATGGTGAAGGCCATGGACTATGAAGAGGAGGCCATGCAGGGGAGAGACTGACTCATGCTGCTGCCTCCCCTCCCCAGCAAGCAGCCCAAAGACATCTCCTGGAAGTCCGCTGGCAGCCCCATTGTGGTGGAAGTCACAGGGGTGTACCTGTCATTAGAGGAAACTGCAATAAGTGGGGGAGAGGTGCCCAGCGCTGCCCAGGGGGTGTGGCACATGAAGCACCTCATGACACCTGTGCACCTTCCCTAGGCCCACATCCAGGCAGGTGCCCTGAGTGCGATCATCTGTGCACCCTCTCCAGATGCTCCCATGTTTGTCATGGGGGTGAACGAAAAGGACTATAACCTCAGCTCCATGCAAACTGTCAGATAATGGGCAGCAACATTCTGAAGTGTGTGTCTGGAGGACAAGCCAGCCTGCGTGGGGAGGAATCTGACTCACCTCCCCATTCCCACTCCCACTCGACCCCTGGTGCTCTTTTCACATCAGTCCACTTCTCCTTCCCAAATTCTTAACAGCCATCTTGTAAAGGTTACCCTAAAACCATCTGTTA
Organism: Kogia breviceps; assembly: GCF_026419965.1. NCBI lineage: Eukaryota > Metazoa > Chordata > Mammalia > Artiodactyla > Physeteridae > Kogia > Kogia breviceps. Next base: position 45,945,862 of record NC_081325.1, on the reverse strand, counting down.
GAAATGCACGACTTCTGGAGAACATGCTTTAAAAAATAATTTTTACAGAAACACCCACAATGCACAAATAATAAGCATCCTGAAAATACAAATATATAATAACACTTTCCATTTGTAAAGATATTGGTACATTACTTTCTTTTTCATGACTCATTGTCTCATTTGCTGTCTTACAACAATGTAAGTTAAGCAGAGCAACATTAGCCCCAATTGCAGAAGAAGAAACAGTGATTCCAGAAACAGAATTAACTTCATTTGTATAACATAATTACATAGGGCAGAATCAGATATAGAACCCCTGCTTCCTGATTCCTGATCCAGGACATTTTATTCAGTATAATATTGCTTGAGTAGAGGTTGTTTAAGTAATAAAGGAGCAAGAAGGCTAAACTCATTTATATTTTATTTCTTACAGTATGGAAAGCACACAGAGATAAAAATATAGATCCACATCTGGTGGCCTGCAGCATCCTTGAACTTGTGGATTAATATTAAAAGGCACTACTAAATATAACAGAATCTTTTGGTAGAAATACTACTTTTTATAGTTGAGGCACGTGATGAACACTAAAGAAATCCGAGAGTTAATGGTGTTAATTAAAATAATTAAATAAATTAATTAATTAAATAAAATAAAATAAAATAATAAATAAAATAAATAAAATAAAATAAAATAAAATAAATAAATAAAACAGAAACAATTAGGTCTTAATTGGGTGTTAATGCTTTGCCAAACTTTAAATTCATAATCAAAAATAATCTTTGAGTTCCATTTAAGAGCCTGGCAGTTTACCAGGTGTTAAAGGAGGTAAAAAATAAATGATCTCTGCCCTGCAGGATATTTTATTCTTGCTTAATTCCTCAAAATCCATGTAAGAAATTACAAATTATCTATTAGTCTTTTAAGCTATTATTATTATAGTTTGGTAAGATAAATCTTGAGACTAGTGTTTCATTTGTTCCATAAATTATGGATAAATAATAAACCAATTTTTCCTTCAGTGCATTCAACAGAACTTTTTCTCCCACACAACGAACAATCTGATAGATGTTCTTAAAAAAACTGAAATTAATTATCAAATAATTTTATATAAAGCTTAAATAAAATAAAACAAATGTGTTAACATAAAGTTAAACAGATATTATAACTTTAGAACTTACCCAAGCTCTTAACAGTCTAATACTTATGAATCTCCAAGCAGGCAATGTAAAATGCAATATCTTTCTAATCACAAGGAATTGTTATTGTCCAGGAAGTGGCATGTTACCTGAAATTTTGCTTTGGCAAAACCTTTGTAATCTTTTTTTTTTTTTTTTCATTTATTTTATTTTACTTATTTTAACATCTTTATTTGAGTATAACTCTTTTACAATAGTGTGTTAGTTTCTCCTTTACAGCAAAGTGAATCAGTTATACATATACATATGTTCCCATATCTCTTCCCTCTTGCGTCTCCCTCCCTCCCACCCTCCCTATCCCACCCCTCTAGGTGGTCACAAAGCACAGAGGTGATCTCCCTGTGCTATGCGGCAGCTTCCCACTAGCTATCTAATTTACATTTAGTAGTGTGTATATGTCCCTGCCACTCTCTCACTTCGTCACAAACCACCCTTCCCCCTCCCCATATCCTCAAGTCCATGCTCTAGTAGGTCTGTGTTTTATTCCCGTCCTACCACTAATCTATTCATGACATTTTTTTTCTTAGATTTCATATATATGTGTTAGCATACGGTATTTGTTTTTGTCCTTCTGACTTACTTCACTCTGTATGACAGACTCCAGGTCTATCCACCTCATTACAAATAACTCAGTTTCATTTCTTTTTATGGCTGAGTAATATTCCATTGTATATATGTGCCACATCTTCTTTATCCATTCATCTGTTGATGGACACTTAGGTTGCTTCCATGTCCTGGCTATCATAAACAGAGCTGCAATAAACATTTTGGTACATGACTCTTTTTGAATTATGGTTTTCTCAGGGTATATGCCTAGTAGTGGGATTACGGGGTCGTATGGTAGTTCTATTTGTAGGTTTTTAAGGAACCTCCATACTGTTCTCCATAGTGGTTGTATCAATTTACATTCCCACCATCAGTGCAAGAGGGTTCCCTTTTCTCCACACCCTCTCCAGCATTTACTGTTTCTAGAGTTTTTGATGATGGCCAATCTGACCGGTGTGAGATGATATCTCATTGTAGTTTTGACTTGCATTTCTCTAATGATTAATGATGTTGAACATTCTTTCATGTGTTTGTTGGCAATCTGTATATCTTCTTTGGAGAAATGTCTATTTAGTTCTTCTGCCCATTTTTGGATTGGGTTGTTTGTTTTTTGTTATTGATCTGCATGTGTTGCTTATAAATTTTAGATATTAATCCTTTGTCAGTTGCTTCATTTGCAAATATTTTCTCCCATTCTGAGGGTTGTCTTTTGTTCTTGTTTATGGTAGCCTTTGCTATACAAAATCTTTTAAGTTTCATTAGGTCCCATTTGTTTATTTTTGTTTTTATTTCCATTTCTCTAGGAGATGGATCAAAAAGGATCTTGCTGTGATTTATGTCATAGAGTGTTCTGCCTATGTTTCCCTCTAAGAGTTTGATAGTGTCCGGCCTTACATTTAGGTCTTTAACCCATTTTGAGTTTATTTTTGTGTATGGTGTTAGGGAGTGTTCTAATTTCATACTTTTACAGGTAGCTGCCCAATTTTCCCAGCACCACTTATTGAAGAGGCTGTCTTTTCTCCACTGTATATCCTTCCCTCCTTTATCAAAGATAAGGTGACCATATGTGTGTGGGTTTATCTCTGGGCTTTCTATCCTGTTCCATTGATCTATATTTCTGTTTTTGTGCCAGTACCAGACTGTCTTGATTACTGTAGCCTTGTAGTATAGTCTGAAGTCAGGGAGCCTGATTCCGCCCGCTCCATTTTTCATTCTCAAGATTGCTTTGGCTATTCGGCGTCTCTTGTGTTTCCATACAAATTGTGAAATTTTTTGTTCTAGTTCTGTAAAGGATGCCAGTGGTAATTTGATAGGGATTGCGTTGAATCTGTAGATTGCTTAGGGTAGTAGAGTCATTTTCACAATGTTGATTCTTCCAATCCAAGAACATGGTATATTTCTCTACCTAATTGTATCATCTTAATTTCTTTCATCAGTGTCATAGTTTTCTGCATACAAGTCTTTTGTCTCCTTAGGGAGGTTTATTCCTAGATATTTTATTCTTTTTGTTGCAATGCTAAAAGGGAGTGTTTTCTTAATTTCCCTCTCAGATTTTTCATCATTAGTGTATAAGAATGCCAGAGATTTCTGTGCATTAATTTTGTATCCTGCTACTTTACCAAATTCATTGATTAGGTCTAGTAGTTTTCTGGTAGCATCCTTAGGATTCTCTATGTATAGTATGATGTCATCTGCAAATAGTGACAGCTTTACTTCTTCTTTTCCTATTTGGATTCCTTTTATTTCTTTTTTTCTCTGATTGCTGTGGCTGGAACTTCCAAAACTAGGTTGAATAAGAGTGGCGAGAGTGGGCAACCTTGTCTTGTTCCTGATCTTAGTGGAAATGGTTTCGGTTTTTCACCATTGAGAACTATGCTGGCTGTGGGTTTATCATATATGGCCTTTATTATGTCGAGGAAAGTTCCCTCTATGCCTACTTTATGCAGGGTTTTTATCATAAATGGGTGTTGAATTTTGTCAAAAGCTTTCTCTGCATCTATTGAGATGATCATATGGTTTTTCTCCTTCAGTTTATTCATATGGCGTATCACGGTGATTGATTTGTGTATATTGAAGAATCCTTGCATTCCTGGAATAAACCCCACTTGATCATGGTGTATGATCCTTTTAATGTGCTGTTGGATTCTGTTTGCTAGTATTTTATTGAGGATTTTTTGCATCTGTGTTCATCAGTGATATTGGCCTGTAGTTTTCTTTCTTTGTGACGTCTTTGTCTGGTTTTGGTATCAGGGTGATGGTGGCCTCGCAAAATGAGTTTAGGAGTGCTCCTCCCTCTGCTATCTTTTGGAAGAGTTTGAGAAGGATAGGTATTAGCTCTTCTCTAAATGTTTGATAGAATTCGCCTGTGAAGCCATCTGGTCCTGGGCTTTTATTTGTTGGAAGATTTTAAATTACAGTTTCAATTTCAGTGCATGTGATTGGTCTGTTCCTATTTTCTATTTCTTCCTGGTTTAGTCTCAGCAGTTTGTGTATTTCTAAGAATTTGTCCATTTCTTCCAGGTTGTCCATTTTTATTTGCATACAGCTGCTTGTAGAAATCTCTAATAATCTTTTGTATTTCTACAGTGTTAGTTGTTACATCTCCTTTTTCATTTCTAATTCTATTGATTTGAGTCTTCTCCCTTTTATTCTTGATTAGTCTGGCTAATGGTTTATCAACTTTATTTATCTTCTCAGAGAACCAGTTTTTACTTTTATTGATCTTTGCTAGTGTCTCCTTCATTTCTTTTTCATTTATTTCTGATCTGATCTTTATGATTTCTTTCCTTCTGCTAAATTTGGGGTTTTTTTATTCTTCTTTCTCTAATTGCTTTAGGTGCAAAGTTAGGTTGTTTATTCGAGATTTTTCCTGTTCCTTAAGGTGTGATTGTATTGCTATAAACTTCCTTCTTAGAACTGCTTTTGCTGTATCCCACAGGTCTTGGGTCGTCGTGTCTCCATTGTCATTTGTTTCTAAGTATTTTTTGATTTCCTCTTTGATTTCTTCAGCGATCACTTCATTATTAAGTAGTGTATTGTTTAGCCTACATGTGTTCGTATTTTTTACAGACCTTTTCCTGTAATTGATATCTAGTCTTATAGCGTTGTGGTTGGAAAAGATATTTGATACAATTTCAATTTTCTTAAATTTGCCAAGGCTAAATTTGTGACCCAATGTATGATCTATCTTGGAGAATGTTCCATGTGCACTTGAGAAAAATCTGTATTCTGTTGTTTTTGGATGGAATGTCCTATAAATATCAAGTAAGTCAATCTTGTGTAATGTATCATTTAAAGCTTGTGTTTCCTTATTTATTTTCATTTTGGATGATCTGTCCATTGCTGAAAGTGGGGTGTTAAAGTCCCCTACTATGATTGTGTTACTGTCGATTTCCCCTTTTTTGGCTGTTAGTATTTGCCTTATGTATTGAGGTGCTCCTGTGTTGGGTGCATAAATATTTACAATTGTTATATCTTCTTTGGGGCTCAATCCCTTGATCATTATGTAGTGTCCTTCTTTGTCTCTTGTAATAGTTTTTATTTTAAAATGTATTTTGTCTGATATAAGAATTGCTACTCCAGCTTTCTTCTGATTTCCATTTGCATGGAATATCTTTTTCCATCCCCTCAGTTTCAGTCTGTATGTGTCCCTAGGTCTGAAGTGGGTCTCTTGTAGACAGCATATACATGGGTCTTGTTTTTGTATCCATTCAGCCTGTCTGTCTTTTGGTGGGTGCATTTAATCCATTTACATTTAAGGTAATTATCGATATGTATGTTCCTATTACCATTTACTTAAGTGTTTCAGGTTGTTCTTGTAGGTCTTTTCCTTCTCTTGTGTTTCTTGCCTAGAGAGGTTCCTTTAGCATTTGTTGTAAAGCTGGTTGGGTGGTGCTGAACTCTCTCAGCTTTTGCTTGTCTGTAAAGGTTTTAATTTCTCCATCAAATCTGAATGAGATCCTTGTTGGGTAGAATAATCTTGGTTGTAGGTTTTTTTCCTTCATCACTTTAAATATGTCCTGTCACTCCCTTCTGGCTTGTAGAGTTTCTTCTGAAAGATCAGATGTTACTCTTATGGGGATTCCCTTGTGTGTTATTTGTTATTTTTCCCTTGCTCCTTTTTTTTTTTTTTTTTTTTTTTTTTTTTGTGCAGTATGCGGGCCTCTCACCATTGTGGCCTCTCCCACTGTGGAGCACAAATTCCGGAAGCGCAGGCTCAGCAGCCATGGCTCACAGGCCCAGCCGCTCTGTGGCACGTGGAATCCTCCCGGACCGGGGCACGAACCTGCGCCCCCTGCATCGGCAGGCGGACAGTCAGCCATTGCGCCACCAGGGAAGCCCCCCCTTGCTGCTTTTAATATGTTTTCTTTGTATTTAATTTTTGACAGTTTGATTATTATGTGTCTTGGCGTGTTTATCCTTGGGTTTAGCCTTATGAGACTCTCTGTGCTTCCTGGACTTGATTGACTATTTCCTTTTCTATGTTAGGGAAGTTTTCAACTATAATCCCTTCAAATATTTTCTCAGTCCCTTTCTTTTCCTCTTCTTCTTCTGGGACCCCTATAATTCGAATGTTGGTGCGTTTAATGTTGTCCCAGAGGTCTCTGAGACTGTCCTCAGTTCTTTTCATTCTTTTTTCTTTATTCTGCTCTGCAGTCGTTATTTCCACTATTTTATCTTCCACGTCACTTATCTGTCCTTCTGCCTCAGGTATTCTGCTATTGATCCCAACTAGAGTATTTTTCATTTCATTTATTGTGTTGCTCATCATTGCTTGCTTACTATTTATTTCTTCTAGGTCCTTGTTAACTGTTTCTTGCAATTTGTCTATTGTATTTCCAAGATTTTGAATCATCTTTACTATCATTATTCTGAATTCTTTTTCAGGTAGCCTGCCTATTACCTCTTCATTTTTTAGGTCTGGTGTGTTTTTATCTTGCTCCTTCATCTTCTCTATGTTTTTCTGTCTTCTCATTTTGCTTATCTTACTGTGTTTGGGGTCTCCTTTTTGCAGGCTGCAGGTTCGTAGTTCCCACTGTTTTCAGCCACCCAGTGGCTGAGGTTGGTTCAGTGGCTTGAGTAGGTTTCCTGGTTGGGGAGACTAGTGCCTCTGTTCTGGTGGATGAGGCTGGATCTTGTCTTTCTGTTGGGCAGGTCCACGTCTGGTGGTGTGTTTGAGGATGTTGGTAGCCTTATTATGATTTTAGGCAGCCTCTCTGCTAATGGATGGGGCTGTAGACATGTCTTGCTCTTTGTTGGGGATAGGGTGTCCAGCACTGTTCATTGCTGGTCCTTGAGTGAAGCTGGGTCTTGGTGTTGAGATGGAGATCTCTGGGAGATCTTCACCATTTGATATTGTGTGTAGCTGGGAGGTCTCTTGTGGACCAGTGTCCTGAGGTTGGTTCTCCCAACTCAGAGACACAGCCTTGACACCTGACTGGAGTGCCAAGAGCCTTTAATCCACACAGCTCAAAATAAAAGGGAGAAAAAATAGAAAGGAAAGGAAGGAAGGGAGGAAGAACGGTAGGAAGGAAGGAAGGAGGAGAGGAAGGAAGAGAGGAAGGAAGGGAGGAAGGAAGGGAGGAAAGAAGGGAGGAAGGAAGGAAGGCAAAAAGGAGGGAAGGAGGGAAGAAAGAAAGAATGGGAGAATACAAAATAGAGTAGGATAACATATAGTTATTAAAATAAGAAATAATTATTAAGAAGAAAAATTTCTATTAAGAAAAACAAAAACAAAAAAAAACGGGTCGGTCTAACACTAGGACAAATGGTGAAAGCAAAGCTATACAGACAAAATCTCACACAGCAGCACCCACATACACACTCACAAAAAGAAAAAAGGGGAAAATAATAGTATATCTTGCTCCCAAAGTCCACCTCCTCAACTTGGGATATTTCGCTGTCTATTCAGGTTTTCCACAGATGCAGGGCACTTCAACTTGACTGTGGAGCTTTAATCCACTGTTTCTGAGGCTGCTGGGAGAGAACTCCCCCTCTCCTCTTTGTTAGCACAGCTCCTGGGGTTCAGCTTTGGACTTGGCCCTGCCTCTGCGTGTAGGTTGCCCCAGGGCGTCTGCCCTTCGCTCAGACAGGACGGGGTTAAAGGAGCAGCTGATTCGGGGGCTCTGGCACAGGCTGTGGGGAGGGAGGGGCACGGATGCGGGGTGAGCCTGCGGCGGCAGAGGCCAACTTGACGCTGCACCGGCCTGAGGTGTGCCGCGCGTTCTCCCGGGGAAGCTGTCCCTGGATCCCGGGACCCCGGCAGTGGCGGGCTGCACGGGCTCCCGGGAGGGGCGGTGTGGAGAGTGATCTGCGCTCGCACACAGGCCTCTTGGTGGCGGCAGCAGCAACCCTAGCGTCGCACACCCGTCTCTGTTGTCTGTGCCGACAGCCACGGCTCGCGCCCTTTTCTGGAGCTCCTTTATGGGGTGCCCTTAATCCCCTCTCCTCGCGTCCCAGGAAGCAAAGAGGCAAGAAAAGGTCTCTTGTCTCTTCAGCAGCTCCGCGCCCGTTTCTGGAGCTCCTTTAAGCGACGCGCTTAAACCCCTCTCCTCGCGCACCAGGAAGCAAAGAGGGTAGAAAAGGTCCTTTGCCTCTTTGGCAGCTCCAGACTTCTCCCGGATTCCCTCCCGGCCAGCCGTGGTGCACTAACCCCTTCAGGCTGTTTTCACTCTACCAACTCCAGACCTTTTCCTGGGATCCGACTGAAGCCCGAGGCTCAGCTCCCAGCCCCGTGTGCCCCGGTGGGTGAGCAGACAAGCCTCTCGGGCTGGTGAGTGCTGGTCGGCACCGATGCTCTGAGGAATCTCTCCACTTTGCCCTCCGCACCTTGTTCAAAACCTTTGTAATCTTACACCAGATCCTATAATCTTTGTAAGTTTAGACAAGTTACTTAACTTTTCTAATTTTCATTAGTAGCAGTAGGCAAAATTTTACAATTTTGAGATGACCTTATAATCTATTACGCTAAAAATAATTGCAGAAATGTTAGGAATGGCTTTGAATCTTTTAAAGATTGTCCTTATTCCTTTGGCTGTCATCTGGGTTATTGGATAACTACAGGAATCCTTGAGGTTTCTTATGATGATTGAATGTAACAAATTAGATACATATGAAAATATATACAAATTTTACTTTGTGACAAGGTGGGTTTATTTTACAGCAAGATTTACTTTTTAATATGAAACTCAGAAGTTTAAGGATATACCATGATCATTTGTTTAGGAATAGCTTACACATTTTTCATTAATAAATTGATCTCTTGGCAAGTTATGTACTGCCTTGGTGACTCTATAAGAGTGACAGAATATTTCCTCTCCTGGCTGCCACAGGCATAGAGACAATTCTTCTAAATCCAAATATAATTTCATGTGAAGCTTCAAAGAGGCATGCTATAATATGAGGTGATGCTATTTTACTCGTTGAAATAAGATTATTTTCATAAAATTTTAATTTTAAAGTGACACATAAATACTTAAAGTTAAAAATAAATGAAATCAAAATTCCCATTTAAAACATTAAATATAAATATTTTAGTATATGTTAAATATAATGAAAATATAATAGTATAATAAAATATAATACTATACTATATAAACTATATATTAGAATAGATAGTATAATAAATATAATAGGTAGAATAACATCAAAAATGATAATGCATGGAAAAATTTTTCTGGTAAAAAGGTCCTTGACACTTTCCATCTCTCAGTTATGTTGCAGCCAAAGATTTTTTTTTTAATTCAGATGTACTCAGGTTGCTTCTCTTCCCTTGTTAATAGTCTTTACGTATCTTAATATAAAAATTAAAATATTTTACGTCCTTTACAAGGTTTCATCTGATCTGGTTTCTGTCTATTTCTGCAGAATACTTGTTAGTCAGTCTCTCTTTCCCTCTTGGCTGACCACTCACATTGACCTTATTTGTGCCATTCCTATGTCTTATTTTAAGGATTGCACAAAGTTTTTTATCTCTCCTCACTTTGCCAGATTACCTCTTACTTGCCCAATAAATTTTATCAGAGATATCACTTCCTCAGGGAAACTTTTCTAATTTCCAGACTTAGTCATATGTCCCCTGATTTGTACTCTCATGATTTTCTTTAAAGTTCTTATCAAAATTACTTAAGTAATTATTCAATCAATATGTGCTTACAGCTGTAATCTCCATGAAAGCAGATGTCAGGACTAATTTGCTCTTCACTTTGTGTCTCACATCTATACCAGGGCTGTTTCTGATATTTTTTGAATGGAAGAATTCTCAATAAATAGGTGATATGTCTGTCTTAAACTAAGGAATCCTATATTTACAATTTTGCAGAGACATTCTCAATAATGTAATGGAATAATGCAAAGGAATTACAAAAACACATTTAGCAAATATTAACTAAGTATCTAATTTTAACATTTAATATTATTACTTCCTGAACCTCTTGGAGCAAACATCCATATTTCAAAGACGAGTACAGTAAGAAGATTAAATAACTCACTATCAAATGCACAAACATGAATATTTAAATTTTCTTTTAACATTTAATCTTGGTGTCTTCTTTTAATGAACTTTACATGTCTGATAAAGCTGGGTTTAAATAACAACTCTTTCACTTACTAAAATGTGACAGGACTGATGCTGTGTTAATTCCAAATCTAGGATTGAAAAGGCAACATATCTTTAGAGATCCAAGGAGCCTAACAAACCTGAAGCAGAAGGATCATATAATTAAAGACATACCAAAGCACATGGCAAATTGCTAACAACACATTGATGAAGAGATAGATTTCAAAAGAACCAGAACAAAAGGAAATGCCACACACAGAAAAACAAACAAAAAAAATTACAGCAAATTTTTTTATCAGAAATTATACTTATATGTCCAAGGACAGTCTTTGCAGTACTGAAAAACAAAACAAAGCATAACTTTGTCATTGTAAAATTAAATACCTCAGAGATATTGTAGGTTGAGTTCTAGACCAACATAATAATGCAAATATCACAATTAAGTTAATCACAGTTTTTTGGGTTTTCCAGTGTATGTAAAAGTTACATTTACACTACACTGTACTCTATAAAGTGTGCAATAGCATTATGTCTAAAAATGTGCATACCTTAATTAAAAATTCTTTATTGCTAAAAAATGTTAACCATCATCTGAGCCTTCAGCTAGTCTTAGTAGTAACTTCAAAGATCACTGATCACATATCACCATAACAAATATAAAAACAATGAAAAAAGTTTGAAGTACTGTGAGAATTAACAAAATGTGACACAGATACACGAAGTGAGCAAATGTTATTGGAAAAATGGTGGTGATAGACTTGCTTGATGCAGGGTTAGCACAAACATTCAATTTGTGAAAAATGCAGTATCTGCAAAATGAAATAAAGGGAAGTGTAATAAAATGAGATGTGCCTGTATTCACTGGAAATATCTTACAAAAATGAAGATGACATAAAAATCATTCCAAACCAGCAAGAGGTGAGAGCATTAATTACTAGCAACCTGCATTATAAGAAATTAAAAGTAAGTTCTTCAGACAGAAGGAAAATGATGGTAAATAGAAATATGAATCTATGTAAAATAATAAACTGTCAAAAATGGTAAATATGTGAGAAACATAAAATACAATTCCTTATTTTTAACTCTCTTTTACAGATAATTGGCTGCTTAAGGTAAAATTAATAAAAATGTACTGTAACGTTAATCACATATGTAGAAGGGACATATGTGACAGAAAAGCACAAGGATAGTGAGAAGGAAAAAATGAGAGTGTACTTTTTAATATTTTTAGACAATGCTGATTTATTATTTGAAGTTAGACTGGGATAAGTTAAAGGCATGTTTCACAAACCGTATAATAACCACTAAAAAAAATAAATAAAACAAGGTGTATAACTAAAAAGGTGATTTGAAAATAACATAAAACCATAAAAAATGATCAATTAATCAACAGGAATGCAGAAAAAGAAGACAAAGGAAACAAAAGTAGACACAACAACAACCAAAAAAGGACAAGAATGTGTACTGAAACCCAACCATGAGATTGGTTCAAGATGGCAGAGTGGAAGGACATGTTCTCACTCCCTCTTGTGATAGCACCAGAATCATAGCTAACTGCTGGACAATCATTGACAGGAAGACACTGAAACTCACCAAAAAAGATACCCCACATCCAAAGACAAAGGAGAAGCTGCAATGAGTTGGTAGGAGGGGCAAAATCATAATAAAATCAAAACCCATAACTGCTGGGTGGGTGACACACAAACTGGAGAACACTTATACCACAGAAGTCTACCCACTAGAGTGACAGTTCTGAGCCCCAGGTCAGGCTTCCGAACCTGGGGGTCGAGCAATGGGAAGAGGAATTCCTAGAGAATCAGACTTTGAAGTCTAGGGGATTTGACTGCAGAACTCCGACAGGACAGGGGGAAACAGAGACTCCACTCTTGGAGGGCACACACAAAGTAGTATGTGTATTAGGACCCAGGGGATGGAGCAGTAACCCCATAGGAGACTGAACCAGACCTATCTGCTAGTGTTGTAGGGTCTCCTGCAGATGCGGGGGGTGGCTGTGGCTTACCACGAGGACAAGAACTCTGGCAGCAGAAGTTCTGGGAAATACTCCTTTGTGGAAGCCCTCCCAGAGTCCACCATTAGCCTCACCAAAGACCTGGGTAGCCTCCAGTGCTGGTTCACCTCAGGCCAAACAACCAACAGGAAGGGAACACAGCCCCACCCATCAACAGACAATTGGATTAAGTTTTAAGGAGCTCTGCTCACCAGAAAAACATCCAGGTCTACCCACCACCATTCCCTCCCATCAGGAAGCTTGCACAAACCTCTTAGATAGCCTCATCCACCAGAGGTCAGACAGCAGAAGCAAGAAGAACTACAATTCTGCAGCCTGTGGGATGAAACCACATTCACAGAAAGTTAGACAAAATGAAAAGGCAGAGGACTATGTACAGATGAAGGAACAAGATAAAACCCCAGAAAAACAACTAAATGAAGTGGAGATTGGCAACCTTCTAGAAAAAGAATTCAGAATAATGATAGTGAAGATGATCTAGGACCACAGAAAAAGAATGGAGGCAATCGAGAAGATGCAAGAAATGTTTAACAAAGACCTAGAAGAAATAAAGAAAAAACAAACAGAGATGAACAATACAATAACTGAAATGAAAAATACACTAGATGGAACCAAGAGCAGAATAACTGAGGCAGAAGAACAGATAAGTGACCTGGAAGACAGACTGGTGGAATTCACTGCCATGGAATAGAACCAAGAAAAAAGAATGAAAAAAAATGAAGACAACCTAAGAGACCTCTGGGACAACATTAAATGCAACAACATGCACATTATAAGGGTTCCAGAAGGAGAAGAGAGAGAGAAAGGACCTGAGAAAATATTTGAAGATATTATAGTTGAAAAATTCCCTAACATGGGAAAGAAAATAACCACCCAAGTCCAGGAAGCACAGAGAGTCCCAGGCGGGATAAACCCAAGGAGAAACACACCGAGGCACACAGTAATCAAATTGACAAAAATTAAAGACAAAGAAAAATTATTGAAAGCAACAAGGGAAAAATGACACATAACATACAAGGGAACTCCCCTAAGGTTAACAGCATATTTCTCAGCAGAAACTTTATAGGCCAGAAGGGAGTGGCACAATATATATAAAGTGATGAAAGGGAAAAACCTACAACCAAGATTACCCATCAAGGATCTCATTCAGATTCAATGGAGAAATCAAAAGCTAAGAGAATTCAACACCACCAAACTAGCTCTACAACAAATGCTAAAGGAACTTCTCTAAGTGGGAAACACAAGAGAAGAAAAGGACATACAAAACAACTTACCGATAACAGTTAAGAAAGTGGTAATAGGAACATACATATCGATAATTGCCTTTAAAGTGAATGGATAAAATGCTCCAACCAAAAGACACAGGCTCGCTGATTGGATACAAAAACAAAACCCATATATATGCTACCTACATGAGACCCACTTCAGACCTAGGGACACATACAGACTGAAAGTGAGGGGATGGAAAAAGATATTCCCTACAAATGGAAATCAAAAGAAAGCTGGAGTAGCAATACTCATATCAGGTAAAGTAGACTTTAAAATAAAGAATGTTACAAGAGACAAGGCAAGACACTACATAGTAATCAAGGGATCAATCCAAGAAGAAGATATAACAATTATAAATATATATGCACCCAACATAGGAGCACCTCAATAATAAGGCAAATGCTAACAGCTATAAAAGAGGAAATTGACAGTAACACAAAAATAGTGAGGGACTTTAACACCTCACTTACACCAACGGACAGATCATCCACCCAGATAATTAATAAGGAAACACAATGTTCTATCAAACATTTAGAGAAGAGCTAACATCCATCCTTCTCAAACTCTTCCAAAAAATTGCAGAGGAAGGAAAACTCCCAAACTCATTCTATGAGGCCACCATCACCTTGATACCAAAACCAGTCACAGATACTAAAAAAAAGAAAATTACAGACCAATATCACTGATGAATAAGATGCAAAAATCCTCAACAAAATACGAGCAAACAGAATCTAACAACACATTAAAAGGATCAGACTCCATGACCAAGTGGGATTTATCCCAGGGATGCAAGGATTCTTCAATATATGAAAATCAATCAATCTGATACACCATATTAACAAACTGAAGAATACAAACCACATGATCATCTCAATAGATACAGAAAAAGCTTTTGAGAAATTCAACACCCAGTTATGATAAAAACTCTTCAGAATGTGGGCACAAAGGGATCCTACCTCAAAATAATAAAGGGCATATATGACAAACCCACAGCAAATATCATTCTCAATGGTGAAAAAGTGAAAGCCTTTCCTGTAAGTTCAGAAACAAGACAAGGATGCTCACTCTTGCCACTGTTATTCAACAGAGTTTTGGAAGTCCTGGACACTACAAATAGAGAAGAAAAAGAAATAAAAGAAATCCAGATTGGAAAAGAAGAAGTAAAACTGTCACTGTTTGTAGATGACATGATACTATACATAGAGAACCCTAAAGATGCCACCAGAAAATTACTAGAGCTACAATGAATGTGGTAAAGTAGCAGGTTACAAAATTAATACACAGAAATTTCTTGCATTCCTATACAATAACAATGAAAGATCAGAAAAAGAAATTAAAGAAACAATCCTATTCATCATTGCATCAAAAAGAATAAAATACCTTGGAATAAACCTACCTAAGGATGTAAAAGACCTGTATTCAGAAAGCTATAAGATACTGATGAATGAAATCAAAGATGACAAAAACAGATGGAGAGATATACCATGTTCTTGGATTGGAATATTGTGAAAATTACTATACTACCCAAAGCAATCTACAGATTCAATGAAATCCCTATCATATATCAATGACATTTTTTACAGAACTAGAACAAAAAATCTTAAAATTTGTATGGAGACACAAAAGACCCTGAATATCCAAAACAGTCTTGAGGGAAAAAAATGGAGCTAGAGGAATCAGACTCCCTGACTTCAGACTACACTACAAAGCTACAGTAATCAAGACAACATGGCACTGGCACAAAAACAGAAATTTAGATCAATGGAACAGGATAGAAGACTCAGAGCTAAACACACACATATATGGTCAACTAATCTATGACAAAGGAGGCAAGGATATACAATGGAGAAAAGGCAGTCTTCAATAAGTGGTGCTGGGACAACTGGACAGGTGCATGTAAAAGAATAGAATTAGAACACTCCCTAACACCATACACGAAAACAAACTCAAAATGGATTAAAGACTAAAATATAAGACCAGACACTATAAAACTCTTAGAGGAAAACATAGGAAGAACACTCTTTGACATAAATCACAGAAAGATCTTTTTTGACCCACCTCCTAGAGAAATGAAAATAAAAAACAAAATAAACAGGACATAATGAAACTTAAAAGCTTTTGCACAGCAAAGGAAACTACAAACAAGATGAAAAGACAACCCTCAGAATGGGAGAAAATATTTGCAAATGAATCAATGGAGGAAGGATTAATCTCCAAAATATACAAATAGCTCATGCAGCTCAATGTTAAAAAAAAAAAAAAAAACAATCAAAAAATGGGCAGAAGACCTAAATTGACATTACTCCAAACTCCAAAGAAGACATACAGATGGCCAAGAAGCACATGTAAAGCTGCTCAACATCACTAATTATTAGATAAAAGCAAATGAAAACTGCAGTGAGGTATCACCTCACAATGGTTAGAATGGGCATCATCAAAAAATCTACAAACAGTAAATACTGGAGAGGGTGTGAAGAAAGGAGAACCCTCTTGCACTGTTGGTGGAAATGTAAACTGATATAGCCACTATGGAAAACAGTAGGGAGGTTCCTTAAAAAACTAAAAATATAATCACTATATGACCCAGCAATCCCACTATTGGGGATATACCCAGAGAAAACCATAATTCCACCACTATTGGGGATATACCCAGAGAAAACCATAATTGCAAAAGACACATGCACCCCCATGTTCATTGCAGCATTATTTACAATAGCCAGGTCATGGAAGCTACCTAAATGCCCATCGACAGACAAATGGATAAAGAAGATGTGGTACATGAGTAAAATGAAATATTTCTCAGTCATAAAATGGAACGAAATTGGGTAATTTGTAGTGAGTTGGATGGATCTAGAGACTGTCATACAGAGTGAAGTAAGTCAGAAAGAGAAAAACAGGTATTGTATATTAATGCATATGTGTGGAATCTAGAAAAATGGTACAGATGACCTGCTTTGCAAGGCTGAAATAGAAACACAGATGTAGAGAACAAACATGTGGACACCTAGGGGGGAAAGTGGCTGCAGGGGGAGCGGTTGTGGTAGGATGATTTGGGAGATTGGGATTGACATATATACACTAATATGTATAAAATAGATAACTAATAAGAACTTGCTGTATAAAAAATAAATAATTAAAATTAATTTAAAAAAAAACAACTGGATCAGCAATTCCATAAAATGTAAATGGTCTAAATGTTGTAATTATAAGGCAATAAATATAAGATTGGGTTGATACATAAGAACTAACTATATGCAGTTTATGAGAAACTCACTTTAAATATAAAGATATACATTAAAAGTAAAAATGATGAAAAACTAACTACCATGAAAATAATAACTCAAAGAAATTTTGAATGGCAATATTAATATCAGGCAAAGTGGACTTCAGTTAATAAATATTATCTGGGATAAAGTGGGTTATTTCATAATGATAAGAGAACCAATTCATCAAGAGACATAACAGTTCTAAATATGTACTCACCTAATAACAACATTTCAGTGTAAAGTGATAGAGAATAAGAGAGAAATTTGTAGATATTAAGTGTTTATATTAAAAGTATTATAATTTAATGGTCATAACATCCACTATAAGAAACTAAAACAAAAAGGAAGTTGCATTAAACCCAATATAAACAGAATTAAGTAAATAAAAATATGAATATAAATAAAATAGAAAATAAACAATAGAGAAAAATCTATGAAATCAAAGCCGGTTCTTTAAAAGAATCAATAAAACTGATAAACCTATAGATATAAAAAAGAATATACACAAAAAATCAGATAGGGAAGTGGGGGATACCAGTAAGTATCTTACTGTTGTTAAAAACAATAATAAGGGAATATTATGATATTATACCAATACACTTGACATGTTTAAATGCCTTGAAAGACATAAACTATCAATGCTAACCCAGAAATAAATAGATAACCTAAATAATACTACATTTATATGATATTATGCTTTCAAATTTTTCCACAATATACACTTCTAATGATATACCCCTATGCACTCAGTGTTTTGGAAATAAACTTCTTTGCAGAAGAAAGTTTTCCACATAAATCCCTACTCTCAGATATATCTATTTAGTTTGTTTGAACTAAATTTTACACTTGAAAAATAAAACTGCATTTAATACATTCTTTTTACATATCAATTTATTTTCTATCCTAACATTTTCTATAGTGCAGATTTAAAATAGCATTATTAGTATGATAAAATATTTCTCAAACTAGAGAAAGTACTGTGATCTCAAATTTTCAAACCATAAATTTGTTTTTCAAATAATGTCCTTAAGTTTTATATTTTAAATGGTACAGTTCTAATTGGTATATAAGGCAGATGGTCATTTGGCGGTACACCAAAGTTATAATTTAAATAAAGACTGTTTGAAAATCTTAGTTTGATCCATGTATGTTTTCTGTGGTGTATGCTTCTTCAGATCAGAAGATCAGAATATGTGGAGAAGTGAATGATAACTAAGGACATATGGTATATATCTGTCCATTTTTAATGAAGTCAAGGAGTTTAATAATTGTGTTCAATTGCTTCAATTATTCCCAAACTTAGCAGTATGTTTTCATATTCAATTTTTTGTCCTTTCATAATTATGAATTTATTTTAGTAAATGGTCTCTTCAATTAAGTTCCAGTAAAACTGCTTTACACATTCTGGGAGATGATGAAATATATTGTTTAACCTCAAAACAATAAAGTCTGATAGCTTGGGTTCATAGACTGCAAGCGAGTTGCTAGCTGTCTGATCCTGTTATTTTTTTAATGCCATTTAAGAATAACTCCTGGGATTATGCAGATGATGAAATAAAAAATGTATGTTAAATATTTAGCAGGGGGCATTTTGAAAATATTGTTTTATTATCATTATTGTTTCTATCATTATTCCATCAACGTAATCATGTGAGTTGTTTTTCAGGTAATTTTTTTTATTCCATTTTATTTTATTTTATTTTATTTATTTATTTCTTAACATCTTTATTGGAGTATAACTGTTTTACAATAGTGTGTTAGATTCTCCTTTACAACAAAGTGAATCAGTTATACATATACATATGTTCCCATATCTCTTCCTTCTTGCATCACTCTCTCTCCCACCCTCCCTATCCCACCCCTCTAGGTGGTCACAAAGCACAGAGGTGATCTCCCTGTGCTATGCAGCAGCAGCTTCCCACTAGCTATCTAATCTACATTCAGTAGTGTGTATATGTCCCTGCCCCTCTCTCACTTCGTCATAGCTTACCCTTCCCCCTCCCCATATCCTCAAGTCCATGCTCTAGTAGGTCTGTGTTTTATTCCCATCCTACCACTAATCTCTTCATGACATTTTTTTTTTCTTAGAGTCCATATATATGTGTTAGCATACGGTATTTGTTTTTTTCCTTCTGACTTATTTGACTCTGTATGACAGACTCCAGGTCTATCCACCTCATTACAAATAACTCAGTTTCATTTATTTCTATGGCTGAGTAATATTCCATTGTATATATGTGCCACATCTTCTTTATCCATTCATCTGTTGATGGACATTTAGGTTGCTTCCATGTCCTGGTTATTGTAAATAGAGCTGCAATGAACATTTTGGTACATGACTTTTTGAATTATGGTTTTCTCAGGGTATATGCCCAGTAGTGAGATTGCAGGATCGTATGGTAGCACTATTTGTAGTTTTTTAAGGAACCTCCATACTGTTCTCCATAGTGGCTGTATCAATTTACATTCCCACCAGCAGTGCAAGAGGGTTCCCTTTTCTCCACACTCTCTCCAGCATTTATTATTTCTAGAGTTTTTGATGATAGCCAATCTGACCAGTGTGAGATGATATCTCATTGTAGTTTTGACTTGCATTTCTCTAATGATTAATGATGTTGAACATACTTTCATGTGTTTGTTGGCAATCTGTATATCTTCTTTGGAGAAATGTCTATTTAGTTCTTCTGCCCATTTTTGGATTGGGTTGTTTGTTTTTTTGTTATTGAGCTGCATGTGTTGCTTATAAATTTTAGATATTAATCCTTTGTCAGTTGCTTCATTTGCAAATATTTCCTCCCATTCTGAGGGTTGTCTTTTGTTCTTGTTTATGGTAGCCTTTGCTATGCAAAACCTTTTAAGTTTCATTAGGTCCCATTTGTTTATTTTTGTTTTTATTTCCATTTCTCTAGGAGATGGGTCAAAAAGGATCTTGCTGTGATTTATGTCATAGAGTGTTCTGCCTATGTTTTCCTCTAAGAGTTTGATAGTGTCTGGCCTTACATTTTGAGTTTATTTTTGTGTATGGTGTTAGGGAGTGTTCTAATTTCATACTTTTACAGGTAGCTGTCCAGTTTTCCCAGCACCACTTATTGAAGAGGCTGTCTTTTCTCCACTGTATATCCTTCCCTCCTTTATCAAAGATAAGGTGACCATATGTGTGTGGGTTTATCTCTGGGCTTTCTATCCTGTTCCATTGATCTATATTTCTGTTTTTGTGCCAGTACCAGACTGTCTTGATTACTGTAGCCTTGTAGTATAGTCTGAAGTCAGGGAGCCTGATTCCTCCAGCTCCATTTTTCGTTCTCAAGATTGCTTTGGCCATTTGGGGTCTCTTGTGTTTCCATACAAATTGTGAAATTTTTTGTTCTAGTTCTGTAAAAGATGCCAGTGGTAATTTGATAGGGATTGCATTGAATCTGTAGATTGCTTAGGGTAGTAGAGTCATTTTCACAATGTTGATTCTTCCAATCCAAGAACATGGTATATTTCTCTACCTAATTGTATCATCTTTAATTTCTTTCATCAGTGTCTTATAGTTTTCTGCATACAAGTCTTTTGTCTCCTTAGGTAGGTTTATTCCTAGATATTTTATTCTTTTTGTTGCAATGGTAAGTGGGAGTGTTTTCTTAATTTCCCTCTCAGATTTTTCATCATTAGTGTATAAGAATGCCAGAGATTTCTGTGCATTAATTTTGTATCCTGCTACTTTACCAAATTCATTGATTAGGTCTAGTAGTTTTCTGGTAGCATCCTTAGGATTCTCTATGAATAGTATCATGTCATCTGCAATCAGTGACAGCTTTACTTTTTCTTTTCCTATTTGGATTCCTTTTATTCTTTTTTGTTCTCTGATTGCTGTGACTAGAACTTCCAAAACTAGGTTGAATAAGAGTGGTGAGAGTGGGCAACCTTGTCTTTTTCCTGATCTTAGTGGAAATGGTTTCAGTTTTTCACCATTGAGAACTATGCTGGCTGTGGGTTTGTCATATATGGCCTTTATTATGTTGAGGAAAGTTCCCTCTATGCCTACTTTCTGCAGGGTTTTTGTCATAAATGGGTGTTGAATTTTGTCAAAAGGTTTCTCTGCATCTATTGAGATGATCATATGGTTTTTCTACTTCAGTTTGTTCATATGGTGTATCACGGTGATTTATTTGCATATATAGAAGACTCCTTGCATTCCTGGAATAAACCCCACTTGATCATGGTGTATGATCCTTTTAATGTGCTGTTGGATTCTGTTTGCTAGTATTTTCTTGAGGATTTTTGCATCTGTGTTCATCAGTGATATTGGCCTGTAGTTTTATTTCTTTGTGACGTCTTTGTCTGGTTTTGGTATCAGGGTGATGGTAGCCTCGCAGAATGAGTTTAGGAGTGTTACTCCCTCTGCTAACTTTTGGAAGAATTTGAGAAGGATAGGTATTAGCTCTTCTCTAAATGTTTGATAGAATTCGCCTGTGAAGCCATCTGGTCCTGGGCTTTTATTTGTTGGAAGATTTTTATTTACAGTGTCAATTTCAGTGCTTGTAATTGGTCTGTTCCTATTTTCTAGTTCTTCCTGGTTTAGTCTCAGCAGCTTGTACATTTTAAAGAATTTGTCCATTTCTTCCAGATTGTCCATTTTATTGGCATGCAGTTGCTTGTAGTAATGTCTAATAATTGTTTGTATTTCTGCAGTGTCAGTTGTTACATCTCCTTTTTCATTTCTAATTCTATTGATTTGAGTCTTCTCCCTTTTATTCTTGATGAGTCTGGCTAATGGTTTATCAATTTTATTTATCTTCTCAAAAAACAAGCTTTTATGGGCTTCCCTGATGGCGCAGTGGTTGAGAACCTGCCTGCTGATGCAGGGGACACGGGTTCGTGCCCCGGTCCGGGAAGATCCCACATGCCGCGGAGCGGCTGGGCCTGTGAGCCACGGCGGCTGCGCCTGCGCGTCTGGAGCCTGTGCTCCGCAACGGGAGAGACCACAACAGTGAGAAGCCCGCGTAACGCAAAAAAAAAAAAAAAAAAAAAAAGCGCTTTTAGTTTTATTGATCTTTGCTATTGTTTCCTTCATTTCTTTTTTATTTATTTCTGATCTGATCTTTATGATTTCTTTCCTTCTGCCAAATTTGGGGGTTTTTTGTTCTTCTTTCTCTAATTGCTTTAGGTGCAAAGTTAGGTTGTTTATTCGAGATTTTTCCTGTTTCTTAAGGTATGATTGTATTGTTATAAAGTTCCCTCTTAGAACTGCTTTTGTTGTAACCCACAGGTTTTGGGTCTTTGTCTCCATTGTCATTTGTTTCTAAGTATTTTTTGATTTCCTCTTTGATTTCTTCAGTGATCACTTCATTATTAAGTAGTGTATTGTTTAGCCTACATGTGTTTGTATTTTTTACAGACCTTTTCCTGTAATTGATATCTAGTCCCATAGCATTGTGGTCAGAAAAGATACTTGATACAATTTCAATTTTCTTAAATTTGCCAAGGCTAGATTTGTGACCAATATATGATCTGTCCTGGAGAATGTTCCATGTGCACTTGAGAAAAATGTGTATTCTGTCGTTTTTGGATGGAATGTCCTATAAATATCAAGTAAGTCCATCTTGTGTAATGTGTCATTTAAAGCTTGTGTTTCCTTATTTATTTTCATTTTGGATGATCTGTCCATTGGTGAAAGTGGGGTGTTAAAGTCCCCTACTATGATTGTGTTACTGTCGATTTCCCCTTTTTTGGCTGTTAGTATTTGCCTTATGTATTGAGGTGCTCCTGTGTTGGGTGCATAAATATTTACAATTGTTATATCTTCTTTGGGGATCAATCCCTTGATCATTATGTAGTGTCCTTCTTTGTCTCTTGTAATAGTTTTTATTTTAAAATCTATTTTGTCTGATATAAGAATTGCTACTCCAGCTTTCTTCTGATTTCCATTTGCATGGAATATCTTTTTCCATCCCCTCAGTTTCAGTCTGTATGTGTCCCTAGGTCTGAAGTGGGTCTCTTGTAGACAGCATATACATGGGTCTTGTTTTTGTATCCATTCAGCCCATCTGTGTCTTTTGGTGGGTGCATTTAATCCATTTACATTTAAGGTAATTATCGATATGTATGTTCCTATTATCATTTACTTAAGTGTTTCAGGTGTTCTTGTAGGTCTTTTCCTTCTCTTGTGTTTCTTGCCTAGAGAAGTTCCTTTAGCATTTGTTGTAAAGCTGGTTGGGTGGTGCTGAACTCTCTCAGCTTTTGCTTGTCTGTAAAGGTTTTAATTTCTCCATCAAATCTGAATGAGATCCTTGTTGGGTAGAATAATCTTGGTTGTAGGTTTTTTTCCTTCATCACTTTAAATATGTCCTGTCACTCCCTTCTGGCTTGTAGAGTTTCTGCTGAAAGATCAGATGTTACTCTTATGGGGATTCCCTTGTGTGTTATTTGTTGTTTTTCCCTTGCTCCTTTTTTTTTTTTTTTTTTTTTTTTTTGTGCAGGATGCGGGCCTCTCACCGTTGTGGCCTCTCCCACTGTGGAGCACAAGTTCCGGAAGCACAGGCTCAGCAGCCATGGCTCACAGGACCAGCCGCTCTGTGGCACGTGGAATCCTCCCGGACCGGGGCACGAACCTGCGCCCCCTGCATCGGCAGGTGGACAGTCAGCCACTGCGCCACCAGGGAAGCCCCCCCTTGCTGCTTTTAATATGTTTTCTTTGTATTTAATTTTTGACAGTTTGATTATTATGTGTCTTGGCGTGTTTATCCTTGGGTTTAGCCTTATGAGACTCTCTGTGCTTCCTGGACTTGATTGACTATTTCCTTTTCTATATTAGGGAAGTTTTCAACTATAATCCCTTCAAATATTTTCTCAGTCCCTTTCTTTTCCTCTTCTTCTTCTGGGACCCCTATAATTCGAATGTTGGTGCGTTTAATGTTGTCCCAGAGGTCTCTGAGACTGTCCTCAGTTCTTTTCATTCTTTTTTCTTTATTCTGCTCTGCAGTCGTTATTTCCACTATTTTATCTTCCACGTCACTTATCCGTCCTTCTGCCCGAGTTATTCTGCTATTGATGCCATCTGGAGTATTTTTCATTTCATTTATTGTGCTGCTCATCGTTGCTTGCTTCCTCTTTATTTCTTCTAGGTCCTTGTTAACTGTTTCTTGCAATTTGTCTATTCTATTTCCAAGATTTTGAATCATCTTTACTATCATTATTCTGAATTCTTTTTCAGGTAGACTGCCTATTTCCTCTTCATTTGTTAGGTCTGGTGTGTTTTTATCTTGCTCCTTCATCTGTTCTCTGTTTTTCTGTCTTCTCCTTTTGCTTATCTTACTGTGTTTGGGGTCTCCTTTTTGCAGGCTGCAGGTTCGTAGTTCCCGCTGTTTTTGGTGGCTGTGTCCAGTGGCTGAGGTTGGTTCAGTGGCTTGAGTAGGTTTCCTGGTTGGGGAGACTAGTGCCTCTGTTCTGGTGGATGAGGCTGGATCTTGCCTTTCTGTTGGGCAGGTCCACGTCCAGTGGTGTGTTTGAGGATGTTGGTAGCCTTATTATGAGTTTAGGCAGCCTCTCTGCTAATGGATGGGGCTGTAGACCTGTTGCTCTTTGTTGGGGATAGGGTGTCCAGCACTGTTCGTTGCTGGTCCTTGAGTGAAGCTGGGTCTTGGTGTTGAGATGGAGATCTCTGGGAGATTTTCGCCATTTGATATTTAGTGTATCTGGGAGGTCTCTTGTGAACCAGTGTCCTGAGGTTGGTTCTCCCACCTCAGAGACACAGCCGTGACGCCTGGCTGGAGCGCCAAGAGCCTTTAATCCACATAGCTCAAAATAAAAGGGAGAAAAAATAGAAAGGAAAGAAAAGGAATGAAGGAAGGAGGGAGGGAGAGAAGGAAGGAAGGAACGGAGGAAGGAAGAAAGGATGGAAGGAAGAAAGGAAGGAAGAAATGAAGTAAGGAAGAAAGCAAGAAAGCAAGGAAGAAAGGGAGGAATGAAGAGAGGAAGGAAGGGAGGAAAGAAGGGCGGAAGGAAGGAAAAAAGGAGGTAAGGAGGGAAGAAAGGAAGGTAGAAAGAAAGGGAGAAGACAAAATAAAGTAGGATAAAGTGTAGTTATTAAAATAAAAAAAATTATTAAGAAGAAAAATTTCTATTAAAAAAAGAAAAAAAAAAACGGGTCTGTCTAACACTAGGACAAATGGTGAAAGCAAAGCTATACAGATAAAATCTCACACAGCAGCACACACATACACACTCACAAAAAGAAAAAAGGGGAAAATAATAGTATATCTTGCTCCCAAAGTCCCCCTCCTCAACTTGGGATATTTCGCTTTCTATTCAGGTTTTCCACAGATGCAGGGCACTTCAAGTTGATTGTGGAGCTTTAATCCACTGCTTCTGAGGCTGCTGGGAGAGAACTCCCCCTCTCTTTGTTCACACAGCTCCTAGGGTTCGGCTTTGGACTTGGCCCCGCCTCTGCGCGTAGGTCGTCCGAGGGCGTCTGCCCTTCGCTCAGACAGGACAGGGTTAAAGGAGCAGCTGATTCAGGGGCTCTGGCACAGGCCGGGAGGAGGGAGGGGCACGGATGCGGGGCGAGCCTGCGGCGGCAGAGGCTGGCATTACGCTGCACTGGCCTGAGGTGCTCCGCGCGTTCTCCCGGGGAAGCTGTTCCTGGATCACGGGGCCCTGGCAGTGGCGGGCTGCACGGGCTCCCGGGAGGGGCAGTGTGGAGAGTGACCTGCGCTCGCACACAGGCCTCTTGGTGGCGGCAGCAGCATCCCTAGCGTCCCACACCCGTCTCTGCTGTTCGTGCCGACAGCCGCGGCTCGTGCCCATTTCTGGAGCTCCTTTATGGGGTGCCCTTAATCCCCTCTCCTCACGCCCCAGGAAGCAAAGAGGCAAGAAAAAGTCTCTTGTCTCTTTGGCAGCTCCGCGCCCGTTTTTGGAGCTCCTTTATGCGGTGAGCTTAATCCCCTCTCCTCTCGCACCAGGAGACACAGAGGCAAGAAAAAGTCTCTTGTCTCTTCGGTAGCTCCGTGCCCGTTTCTGTAGCTCCTTTAAGCGGCGCACTTAAACGCCTCTCCTCGCGCCCAGGAAGCAAAGAGGGAAGAAAAGGTCTCTTGCATCTTCGGCAGCTCCAGACTTCAACCGGACTCCCTCCCGGCCAGCCGTGGTGCACTAACCCCTTCAGGCTGTTTTCACTCTGCCAACTCCAGACCTTTCCCTGGGATCCGACTGAAGCCCGAGGCTCAGCTCCCAGCCCCGCCCTCCCCGGCGGGTGAGCAGACAAGCCTCTCGGACTGGTGAGTGCTGGTCGGCACCGATCCTCTGTGCGGGAATCTCTCCGTTTTGCCCTCCGCACCCTGTGGCTGCGCTCTCCTCCGCGGCTCCGAAGCTTCCCCCTCTGCCACCCGCAGTCTCCGCCCGCGAAGGGGCTTCTAGTGTGTGGAAACCTTTCCTCCTTCATGGCTCCCTCCCACTGGTGCAGGTCCCGTCCCTATTCTTTGTCTCTGTTTATTCTTTTTCCTTTTGCCCTACCCAGGTACGTGGGGAGTTTCTTGCCTTTTGGGAGGTCTGAGGTCTTCTGCCAGCGTTCGGTGGGTGTTCTATAGGAGAAGTTCCACGTGTAGATGTATTTGTGATGTATCTGTGAGGAGGAAGGTGATCTCTGCGTCTTACTCTTCCGCCATCTTCTCCCTTACCCCCAGGTAATTGTTATAAATGTACGCTGTGTAATTTATAGAGACAACATGCTTTCATTCTATTCAGTATACTGCAGAATTTTCATCTTGTTACACAGCTGTCCTAAGTTGGGGTGAAATCTTTGGCTTGTCAAGAGATCAGGTAGTCCCTAAGCAGAAGTGACTAAACAAGATGCTGGGTGGCTTTCCCAATCTTCCATATATCCAGCCTGTAAGGAGACGACTTGACCAAATGGCCTGTGGTAGCTTATCACTTACACAGAGTATAAGCAAGATCAGCATGGTGTCCATGACCTATGTCACCGAGGATGACACTGAACCAGAGGGACCAGATAGTTGCTACCATGAGACAGTGGTTTGCTCTGTCACCAAGAAGCTAATTCTAGACTACAGTGAAGTGGTTTTATAAGGGAGATATAAATTCCCATGCCTTAAAGTGCTTCACGGCACTATCCTGTAAGAGAGGGAGTCTCGCACGAGATACAGAGGTAGATGTAAAATGGTCCTTGTGATAGCTTCTCACAAGACTGCCTATCTTGACAGGTTCCTGGGAGAATCAGAGGCCATCCACCAAGTCTTGGGTGAGATTGCTGTTGAGCTTTGCCTATATGGCCTATACGGAGACATCCAAGGTCAACACTGTGCCATGGCAAACTACTCACCTACATGTCCATGAAAAAGCCTTTTACCTTTTTGTATGAAATTGACAAGATAGTTAGAATATTATTTTGGGTTGAAATCTTGTCTGTGTTTCAGGTTATTTTTATCTCTACTGCCATTACCACCACCATCACCACTGTCATCATCACCATCATCATCATCATCACCGTTAGAAAAACCTCCATAGCATTTGCTACCTTGCAGGCACACCCGTTGACTCCATTTAATCATCACCAGAGCCCTAGTGATGAGCAACATGGAGTAAGTTATGAAGTCTGAATTCCAGTTGGGGTCTTTCTTTTCAGAAGCATATTTTTATCAGACTCCTCAACTTTTATGAAGTATTAGCCCTATCTCCAGATGAGCTGACTTTAAAGCATATAGCTCTGTTATTAACCAGCCACATACAGTAGCTAATGAGGGCATAGATCACTTTTATTTATCTCTGTGGTTTAGAAAAGCACAGTATATAGAGGTCAGCCTGATGGGCATTCAGTCCAGCCTTTAAATCGATGTGTGCCATACAGTTGTTTTTCTCCACCTTGTTCAAGACCAGCAGAAACCTTACAACAGAGACTTCATTATTTTGCTTCTCTTAATATTGCTTTTGATGACTTGCACTCAACCTTTATATTATTGACTATTTTGAAAGCTCTTATTTAAAGAGCTCTGTGAAACTCTTTGCTATAATTGCAAATACTGTGAGAATTACAGTATAATGTCCCTTATAAAACCACTTCACTGTACTCTAGAATGGCTTCTTGAGAATTACAGTATAACATCCCTTATAAAACCACTTCACTGTACTCTAGAATTGGCTTCTTGAGACTATCTTTAAGTACAGATCTTCCTTCAGTTAAGGTAGAGTTACAGCCCAATACACCCATAATCAGATGAAAATATTGTGAGGTGAAAATGCATTTAATACAGCTAACCCGCCTAATATCATAGCTTAGCCTAGCCTACCTTAAACATGCTCAGAACATTAGCCCACAGTTGGAAAAAAAATCATCTAACACAAATCCTATTTTAAAAGAGGCTGTTGAGTATCTCATATAACTTATTGAATAACCTACTGAAAGTGAAAAACAGAAAGGTTGCATGGGTACAGAATGGTTGTAAGTGTATTGGTTGTTTACCCTCACAATTGCGTGGCTGACGGGGGCGCTGTGACTTGCGGTCACTGCCCAGAATCAGGAGAGAGTATCATACTACATATCACCAGTCTGGGAAAAGATCAAAATTCAAAATGCAGAGCATGGTTTCTACTGAACGTGTATAGCTTTTCCACCATTTGTAAAGTCAAAATAAAATCGTAAGTTGAACCACTGTAAGTCAGGGTCTGTCTGTATGTTATTTTATCATCTTTATAAAAATACACACGAGAAATTTCGGCCTTTCACTGCAGATAAGTTGTCCTTTTTTTGAGTAACTAGTTTGTTTCTCATTCTGGTAATTGTGAATAATTTAATTCAGACTTTCCAAATGCCCTTTGAGGAAAGTCTTTTCTGAATATTGCGCTAATAGGTGTTTTAGGGTAAAAAAAAAAAAAAAATCCCTTTCACTAAGAAGTCTGTTAACTTAACCAGGAAGTAAAGTATAGGTCAGTTTTTTTTCCAGGTTTTTCAAATCTTTACTATGTGAAATTTGAGCCTCCTAGAGAAGAGTATAATGTTTATTGAAAATAAACTTTTACCTGATTAAGGAATTCTCTCTTTTTCTCAGTATATCAACTAATGGTGAAACTGATTTCATTGATTATATTTCTCTTTAAACTAACTGCAAGAAAGTAGATAGCCTAAGTTATGGCCCCATATTAAGAAATGACTACATATGAATCCTGGCTCTGTATTTTTGTTGTTTCTTTGCTGAGAATTTCTCAAATATTTTCAACTTCATTTTCTTTATTTTATGTTATGTACTTAAATACTATTGATATAGTTTTCAAATAAAATTTTAAAAATTGATAATACAATAAATGTATTGTTCTAACCAAGTTTTAATTATAAAACTTCTCTTATTTCTCATCACCTCTAGCCTTTGAGAATTCATGGCCATGTAGTAATAGTATATATATATATATATATTTTCAACGTGCAGTTTCATTGTTTGTAATATTGTGGAATTTGGTTTAATTTTTAGACTTTGCATAAACTGTGCCATTGAACCAAGTGGAAAAAAAGTATATCTCTCTAAAATTATTTTTTGTATTATAATAGGATTCTGAAACAAGCATGCATTATTAGGCCAATTGAATTTTCTTAAACATTTTCAACTCATACAAGTTCACAAAATCAGCCTCAGGCACTAAAAAACTTAAACGCCAGTCTGATAGTGTTTCTTACAAATATTCTTTGAATTTTATGACTTGCCTCCCACATGAGGCGTAGTAGTTTCAATGTTCTAATTAGTACTTGTGTATATTGTTATTACTTTGTCTCTTTAATCACATTATTAAGACTGTTATGGAGATTCCTTATAGAATCACACTTTATAATAGTGTTTCTAATTTGAATATGTCCTTTTTTATGTTGTCTGATTCTGAAACATCATAAACTCTTTTTATGGCTCCTTTGATAGTAGTAAATTTCCTGCTTTATGCTTGATTAGAACATACAGTACTAAGTAATAAAGAAATTTCCTGAAGCTTTAGAGTTTTAGCATCAGGGGAAAAAAATTGAACTTCCTTTCCTTTGTGTTTTTTATGCCGGGACAAAAAAAAAAAAAAAAAAAAAAAAAAAAAAACAGGTATTTTTAAACTAGTACCATTCATTGAATGCTTTATTGGGATGTACACAAGGGATTCTGCTGAGTTGATATTTGACAGTGTTGTTTTTCAAATTTAAAGCTACATTTCTGAGCCCTGATAGCCTTAGGATCTCCTCTGTAGATGTTAATCCTGAGTAAGCCAGCGTATATTGTTTTAAAAAGAAATCCTTTATTTATGTGTTGATAGTCAAATAACACAATAGGGAGACGGAAAGCATGGTACCTTGCTAAAGATGCCTGAATAGGACTCCAGCATCATGACTAGAGTAGTCTCTGACTTTATTTCTATCATTTCCCTTGAAGAGGGTAATAGTTTGAAGAACTGCAAATGAAAAAAAAAAAATATATATATATATAAATGTATTAGCTACTTTGACCAATATGAATTCCTTTCCCGATAGAGTTTTAGTCTCAGTTTTAAACTTTCAAATATATAACCAATCACTTGGAACAAGCCTCATACACAATGACATAGACTTAATAGATGCAGGAACATCTTTAAAGGCTAAGGTGCATTTCTTCTTAGTTTAATCTTGACTCTCCAGACATAATTATAAAAATCTCTTCTTTGCCAATTGATTCTTTCCTTTCTCTACTTTAACCTTCCAAATCCCTTATATTAAAATAATTTTAGGCACAGCAATGTGCCTCCCATTAACCAGACACACATCTGAAAATCCCATCATCCATCACCACTATAATCAGAATAGACATGCAGATTGATTTTTCTGACCATAGACCCTTCTAGAATAGAACTTATTTCTGTTTTATCTCTGCTTCCTTGTATTGTTTTGTAATAGAGCTTGACATAGGGTTGCCAGATTTAGCAGATAAAAATATAGGACACAATTAAAATTGAATTTCAGGTAAACAACAAAAAATATTTTAGTTATGTCCCATGAAATATTTGGGGCACACTTATATTAAAATATATATTGGTTGTATATCTGAAATACAAATTTAACTGGGCATCTAATAAACTTTAGCTTGGCACAGAGATAGCACAAAATAACTCTTAGCTACTTCTGTTCTCAAGGTGGAAATGTATGAAAGTGGGTATAAATCTGCTGTAGGGTGCTTTCTAGTTTGCCAAGATGGTTGGATTATTCTTGCCTCTTTGTTTCCACTTCCCTTATGTGATTTAGAATATAGTCCAAAGTCGCTTTAGTCTTAAAACTTAAATCTTAATATAGGACTTTTGACATCTAAGTCAATTACTTTCATTACATCTACGTATAGATCAGAGAATTATAGCCCTGGACCTTATCAAAAATATTTCTGAATCTCACCCGGAGACATGCTGAACTATAGGAAAGTGGACTGTGAAGTTATACAAGTGGTTGAAGAATGAGACAGGCAGGGGCCACCAGAGAGCACACAGCTGGAGAGGAGGGTAGACACAGATAATCACCAGGGAGCAACTTGGAAAAACAAGACAACTAGTTAGCATCAGTGAGCACAGAAACAACCTAGAGATGTGGTTTCTAAGTGTCGTTTTATGTCCATTTACACAGGTGACAAAGTCTGTGAAAAAAGCATATTGGTGGTACAATGGAGAAGTTAAGATGACAAATCACACATCCATGGCCCAACCCTTAGAGATTCAGTTTGAGTATATCTAGTAGGACAGGTATAATTTTTAGAAGCTCCAAAAGGAATTCAGTTGTGTAATTGTGGTTGAAATCTCTGGAAATATCTACTTTTGTTTAGTGTATTTTAATAGTATATTCTTTTCCCCAGTGTGTCATTTTTATTTAAGAATCCTTATTTAATGATTATATTATACATTCCATAGACACAGAATTTTAATTTATATGTACATACACACTATATATACATACACACACACACACATTTATATAATAAAGTTTTGTTATTTACAACTTTATTTTCCTCAATCTGTAGTTTCAGGGAGAATTTATTTGTGCCAGTATCTTTTTCCAAGTATTCTCCTTAGATAAGATGCACAAGTGAAATATGCTTTGAGTTCTTGTATATAGCCTGGTAGGTTTTTTTTTTTCACAATGACAGGTAAATATTATCTTGACTGTTAACTGACTGGTTATACAGTTTTAGATTTCTGACCCTTTCTCTCATTAGTTAGTAGATACCACTCTATTCTCATTTAGCTCCCAGAGTCAGAGATAAAGCACAAAACTTTAATGCAAATTTCTTTGTTAGCAAGTTTTCTTTCTGCCTAAGGGGCTGTGGGAAAATCCCTTTATAGTTAGATTGCAGAATTGTGAAATGTTACATTCTAACAAGGTTTTAAATGTTCTTTGTCGGGCTTCCCTGGTGGCGCAGTGGTTGAGAGTCCGCCTGCCGGTGCGGGAGACACGGGTTCGTGCCCTGGTCCGGGAGGATCCCACATGCCGCGGAGCGGCTGGGCCCGTGAGCCATGGCCGCTGGGCCTGCGCGTCCGGAGCCTGTGCTCCGCAACGGGAGAGGCCACAACAGTGAGAGGCCCGCGTACCGAAAAAGAAATAAATAAGTAAATGTTCTTTGTTGAATCGGGAGTACATATCACTGTATAAGTGGTCTATTAGGTAATATTTATATACCCAAACCATCAAAGAAAATTCTATTTGATCTATAATATACTGTAGAGTTTAAAATAAGTGTTCAATGAGAAGACTGACTTTCTTCCTAGAAGGCCAGCTGGCCATTGAGAATAGTCCACACATGGTTACACCTAACTTGGGGAATTTACCATTGTCCATAGTCTGAGTCTTGAGGCTGAGAAAATTGTTTCTGTTACTGAGCCAAAGTTGACCATGCCCCAGACACTGCTTCAGTTTGGGAAGTTCATAAAGCATGAAGTATATAAAACAGAATTAAAAAGTATTAATTTATAATGAGTGGTAAATGAATGGGAACACAAGTTGCTGAAATGAGTTTAGATATTACATTCTGCTCCCAGTAGCCAGACCACACTTAAAGCTACATTATCTAACAGTGATAGAATGAGCACTCATTCATTTAGGAATTAAAAATATTATTTACTGAAGGTCTACCAGGTGCCAGCTACTGTACCAGGTACTGGAGATACAGCATTAAATGAGATAGACATAATTCTTGACATCAGTAAGCTCATATTTTAGTTGGAAAGACAGATATTTTATGAACAAAAAATAAATAGATGCATGTCATATGACTGGGACAAAGAGGTTTATGGTTTTCAGAGAGCATAGAATGTGGGGACATAATGTAGTTCAGAGTTGAAAGGAAGTATGTCCTGAGAAGATGATGTGCAAGCTAAGATCTGAATAGGTGAAGAGGTTAGAGGAAACACATTCAAGATAGAAGACTGCTTGTGTGCTGACCCCAAGGTAGGGAAGAACTTGACTTTCAAGTCACTGAATGAAGGCCCCTATGCCTGGAAGGTAGAAAACAAGGGAGATAATGGTGAGAGTTGAGATAGAAATACAAAAGAAGGTGCAAATCATGCAGGTACTTCTAGGCAATATAGATATTATTCTCAGGGCAATAGAAAGTTATCGATCAGACTTTAGAATAAAGAATAATATAACCTGACTTGCATTTAAAAACAAAAACAAAAACATTTAGGGCTAGATGGAGAGTGAACAGGGCAGGGGCAAAAATGCAGTAAAAGAGAAAGTGAGTTAGGAGATATATAGGCTCCAGGCTGAGCAGTTGCAACTGGTCTCCTGTTGATCAGCAGGAGCACTGGGCCCTGATTAGGTGAAAGCACAAGCAAAATGATTGGCCAGAGACAACCCAGGAAAGCAAATTCCCCCATATAAGCTGACCCTATTGTGTACAACTCACTCCAAGTTCTCCTGTGTGCTCTTTGACGTGTACTTTGCCTCTGATAAGTGCTGTCTCTATTTCACAATCTTGGTCTCCCTGCTGAATTCTTTATTCAAAGAAGACATGGACCAAGGTCCTTCTTCCAGCAATTCCACCTCCAGAATCAAAGGAAGACTGTTTAAGTTGAAGTGGAGTTCTATCCAGAGAGATGAAGAGAAATGAAAACGCTTTAGATATGTTTGCAGATAGAAATCACGGAATTTGGTAATAAGTTGGATATGAGAACTAAATAAAAAATAAAGAAAATACAGAAGTTAGTAGTAATTAGTTTGAGCAAGTGGATATACCTTTGGTGAAGGGCAGATGAGAAGTTTGAATCCTATTGCTCTTGGTTTTTCTTACCAGAATGTGAAGGTAGGTAAGAGTTGGGGGTGCAGAATAGGTACTTGGTTTGAAATTGAAAAAGCAGAGAATGAAATATTTGATGTAGTGAGTGGGGGAGGGGGGAGCTTACAAGAGAATTTCATTACATTTCAGGAAAATATTGAACTCCCATTTGAGGATGGTAATCTAGAACATATAATAATCCCACAATTTACTATTTTCAGACTTTCTTCACCAGGCAAAGAAGACGATCTATTAACTTAATCTGAGATGAGTATTACAGGCAGATAGATGTGTGCTACATAGAGAGAAACAAGGGATTTGAAGCTATAGGTAAAGGGAATGATTAAGATAAATATCTGCATAAGTAAAAATGCCATTTTAGCTGCTGTAAATAATGGAACGAATCTCAATGACTTAATTAAGATAGAATATGTCACAAAAGAGTCTAACA
Source organism: Kogia breviceps (assembly GCF_026419965.1). Classification (NCBI taxonomy): domain Eukaryota; kingdom Metazoa; phylum Chordata; class Mammalia; order Artiodactyla; family Physeteridae; genus Kogia; species Kogia breviceps. The sequence goes on along the minus strand of NC_081325.1, from coordinate 45,911,322 downwards.
CAGTCAGTCCAGAGTTGATATAACTATTCTGCAGTGGTAGGGACCAATATTTTCTGTTTCTTTGCTATGCCAATCTCAATATCAATTTCTGTGTCATGTTCTGGACTTCTGGCCAGAAGTAAGGGGAGAAAATAGGGGAAACCTGGCACTTTCGGTCAGAATTTGAGCTCAGTGCTCCTGTCCATATTGCACTGGACACACCATATTTTTACGGCCGCATCTAGCTGCAAGAGAGCCTAGAATCTATAATCTTCTTTCTGATTGTTTGCATATCTAAGTATTACTATTACTAGAAAGAAGGAGTATTACTAGCAGTTTCTGCCCCGAGTACGCGGGCATTTATGTTCTGAAAACGGAAGAAAGAAGAGGTTATGTAGTTAACAGCTCTCTCATGTATTCATCTCACTTTTCCTTAATGAAAAGTATTCAGCAAAACAACGTGAATTTCAAGTGTAAAGATTGTCAGTAAAGGGTTAGCTCAGTGGGCTTGGGATACTCAACCCTGCACATTCCAAAGAAAGGAATTACTATTTAGAAAAAAAAAAAATGTTTATTTTGAAACCAAAGAGAGTTTGGCAAATTCAAAGTAAATGTCAGCATTGATATATTGTGATGAGTTTTTTAAATCAGAGCTTTGTTTAGTTTTTTCCTGGAATATGTATTTATGTACCTTGCTTGACCTTATTAGTGTTTATACTTTATTTAACAATAAAACCATGGATTAGTCTATAATAGAACTAAATTGTTACAGAATGATCTAGACTCAAAGGTTAATGAAAATATAATTAGTATTGCTTGTGTTACATGGAGATTAAAGGAATTGTAAATCCTATTAATCCTTCTTTGTTCAGAAATTATTGACCAGATAGACAGTAATCTCTTAGCTTTGTCAATTTAGATAAAGTGCATGAATACTGTCTTGAGCTAAAAATTATTCTTCATTATTTTAGAAATTTAAAGAAACATAAATAATTTTTTAATGAAAAATAACAGATACACAGAGAAAACATTATAAAATTATATGTATAAATCTATATGTAAACATAAATTTATGTACACACATATATATGACATACAAAGCAAAATATTTGGACATAAAATATTTGGATCCAAAACTAAGAAGTTATGTCAAAAATATGAATTTATGAACATAATAATAAATCAGAACACCTTAGTTTTTCATACACACAATAATAAGAGTTTAGTTATAAGAATCTGTATTAAGACTATTAAGCTTTGAAGCTTTCTTCAGCCTACTCTAGTCAAGTAAACAGAAAATAATATGGAGATGACATGTTGTCATGAAATTAATACAAACTTGAGGTGAAGGTCTTGGGTTTGTATTCTAGAGCTTTTTACTACCAGCTGTATAACTTTGGTTGTGTTTTAAAACCTCAATACACTTTTAATTTCTCATTTGTAAAATTCCGTTGATAACAAGCACCATATATTCTTGTTGTAGGGATTGATTTATCATTGTATCAGACCCTCAATGGATACTAGTTGAATCTGAATCTGTTGAATAAGAACTGTCCTATATTTCCTGAATGACCACTTCATCTCTAGAGTGAAGCCCTGGTTTTACTACTTTTGATGCTTCTCAGCATGTATTATGATATGCTTCTCAATAATATAAAATGATTAACTCTCTTCAGATCCATTTCTATCACACACCCCGGAAGTAATTTACTTAAGTTCATCTGTCATTAGAAACTCTGTCTTGTTATTTAATTGAGACACAGCATAAAATTTAGTAGTTGAATTTGTAAGTAGAAATGAGCCCACATCTTATACTTTTAAAGACATTGAGCCATGCTGTAGACTTTGATAATATTTATTTACCTTATGATGAAGGATGAAACTAAAAACATAGGTGAACCCTAATATAGTCTATAATTTTATTGTGCCATATCGTAGAATTTTTTAGCTCTAACTGAGGGATGAATTAATCAGGAATATTTCACGTGCAAATAACAGAAATCCAACTTAGTCTTGCTTAAGCTGAAGAAGAAATTATTATGGTCATTAACTGACAAATTCACAAAAATATCATTGCTAATAAGTGACAAATATTAGACAGAATTATAATTGGTCTAATCACTGTGTCTAAAAAAATAGGTTGCTTGATTGGCCAGACTATGTTATGTGCTATTTCTTTTGTGGCTTTATTTACTGAACAGAATATATGAAGAATGGGAGAAAAAGTGTACTCCTAATTGAATGCAGGATGTAAAATAAGTGTTTTCTCTTTATGAGGAAATCACTTGTCCTACAATATTTCATTGACATTGAATAAATAGCACATGGCATCATATTGGAAATATTATTCTTTGGAAATTGAGTAATAAGCTCCCATGCTATTCCTGTATTACTTTTCTATTGCTGCCTCAACAAATTACAACACATGTAATGTTTTAAACAACATAAAGTTATTTTCTGATGGTTTTTTAGTACAGAAGTCTGAAATGGCATAGCTGGTTTCTCAGTGCAGGTCCTCATCATACTAAGATCAAAATTTTGGCCAGAGCTGTAGTTCTCCCATTCAGGGTATTCTTCTGACCTCACAGTTTTATGCCAAATGTGTTTATTTATTTTCTTCCTACACTTTCAATGTGTTTCCTTCTATTATACCCTCCTGTCAACCCACCGTTCAGAACGCATTTTTTTTTTTTTTTTTTTTTTTTTTTTTTTTTTGGTGGTATGCGGGCCTCTCTTTGTTGTGGCCTCTCCCGTTGCGGAGCACAGGCTCCGGACGCGCAGGCTCAGCGGCCATGGCTCACGGGCCCAGCCGCTCCACGGCATGTGGGATCTTCCCGGACCGGGGCACGAACCCGTGTCTCCTGAATCGGCAGGCGGATTCTCAACCACTGCGCCACCAGGAAAGCCCCAGAACGCATTTTAATGCAAATATAATTATATCATATCTTTGCTTCAAAGTAACCATTTGATGCCAATGGCCTTTAAGATAAAACTTATGGTCCCTGACTCAGTATACAAGATCATTAATAATCCAATTTTTGGTTATTTCTCCAGCATTTCATCCTGCTAATCTCTCCAATGATACCCTTTACTCAGGTATCTGCTAGTGTCACTGCTTGCTTGTGCTGCAGTAAGTAAGTAAGGCTCTCTTAATATTCACTGTTTGTACATGGATTCTGGGACTGAATATAATTCCTTCCCTTCATATGAGTGATTTCCACGTGGCCTTGAAAACTTATGTCAAAACATCATTTTGCCAGGACACTTTCTAGATTCCCCAGTTGAATTTATAGACCTATCATCTATGCTCCTATTAAAGAGTTAAAGAATTACTTATTATCATGGATGTATCCACTCAATTACTATTAAAGATACATCTATCAGTCTATCTTGTTACCCCATAGGTTATCATTACATATGATACTTGTTTTCTCTAGTACTTAGTCCATAGTATATATGTAATAAATATTGATTGAAGTAATGTAAAAAAATGTGAATTTAAGCATCAGCATGCCCGTTCCCTGTAGACAAAAGATTGCAGAGCCAAATTAAGTGCTTTTGGTAAGAAAGGTGTGACAGGATGAATAATGCTGTCAATCCCCACCAACCCCCCATAAGGTAGCTACATTCTAACCACGGGAAATCCTAAATGGCAAAAGGAATTTTTCAGATATGATTAAGTTATGGATCTTGAGGTGAAGACATTCTCCTGGATTATCCATTTGGGCTTGATGTACTCAGAAGAGTCTTATAAGAGGGAGGATCAAAGAAGAAAAAAATGCGACAATGGAATTAGAGATTGGAGTGGTGCACTTTGAAGATGACAGAAGGAACCACAAGGCGAGGAAATGGAGTCAGCCTCTAGAAGGTGGAAAAGGCATGAACTTCTAGGTTCATTCATTAGGAGTGAACTTAGAACTTCTAGGTTCATTCATCAGAAAAAATATCAGTTCATTGAATTCTGAACACTTGGTTGAAGATCACAGTTACATGCAACCAATTTAGTTGTTTTGAGCCAAAGCAAATTAATTTAGAGCCTAAGAATGGAATATCCAAATTATATGCCAAGTCGTATACCCAGTTCTGTACTTGATAATTAAGCCTCTACCTTTACTATCTTAATTGCTACTGTCCTTAAAGGTGAAGCAGCACTTTACCTGCCCCCTTTCTCCTCTTCCCTTATGTGCCACACCGGGGCTGCTTCCTATGTTCCAGTCATTCTCCTGGGTGATTTACATACACTCTACCATGTAATCTTCACGAAACTCTAGTCAGATACATATTGTTCCACACTGTTCTAGATGAGAAAACCGGGCTCTACTGAGGTAAAGTAACTTATTCAAGACCCTGAAGTTAGTACCTGGTGAAGGGAGGATTCTTATTTCTTTCTATGTAATTCTAGAAGCATGATCTGGACTATACAATACTGTGGCCGAGAGCTCTCAATATTCTCCCAGTCCTCTGAGCACTCTGTTGGGTAAGGCAGTGTCCTGTACACAGTCTTTTGATTCCCACTCAGTCACAGAAGAATGGGCCCTGGGCCTGAAACATTTTCTTACCAAGAGGTAAAGAGCCCACACAGGCAGCGCCAGGCTGATCACCTTGTGTGGAAATAATTTTCCTTGTTCAAGCTCAATGAGTCCTCTTTTGTCTTTGGTTAAGGTGTGTGCATCATATGTCACTCGACCAACCCCACTGTCGTGGCTGTTTTCTGTGGGGAGGGGACAGATTCCTTCCACTGTAGCCCAAGAGATGTACATGTAGACCAATTGCCCTGTGGTGGCCGCAGGGAGCAACCCACTGGTCATGGATTGCCAACTATTGAAACTGCTTTTTCTCTTTCTGTTCTCTGCATCAATAAAGTATTGTTCCACTGAGTGTTTGGCTGAAATGTTTTCCTTGGCAACTTTGATACCAAGATGTAGTGGGCAGAAGGGTTTGGAGACTTCCCCCGGGATTGGTGACCAGTGCACAGTACTCTGCTTGACACACTCTTAGTTTAAGTCAGAGGACATCTGAGGAGGCTTAATACAGTGGTTTGGGATTGAACATTGCTACTGCATTTCAAGTGTCTCCTGAAGGGCACAGTTCTAAGAATTCCTTGGTTCATTAAGCTCCTGCTCTTTTCCCTGGAGCTTTAATCCCAGTCAGAGTAATCTTTAGCACCAGAGCCCCTCTAGGCCCTAATTCCCAAATTTCAACCTTTCCTTCTCCCTTTGGTCACTGTCATCCTGCTTTCTGGGGACCAAATGCTCATATACAGGCTATCTGAAAGTCAGAATATTCCCTGACTGAAAAGTACAAGTCATTTTTTTCATCTCTTCTCAGATACTTGTTAAGTTACCTTATTGCCTCACAATAGATCTACTGACTCTTGACCTATATTATCTACCTCTTTGCTCTTTGGATTCAATTTTTTGCCATAAGACTGAGCTTTCTTGTAGTTTTTAGTTGGCAAGACCCTCTGCAGGAGCCTGGCAGACCTTCATATCTCTGTACTTTATTAGCAAAGGTACAAAATTATCTGGTGTGTTCGGCAAGGCTGGCCATTTGAAAGGTGAAAAGGTCTATCAGTTTCTGAAATCAAAAGCAGTACTCCTTTACGGAATGGGTCAGAAAAAAGGTTTTGTTTGTTTGCTCATCTTAGCAGCAAGTATGAAACTTCTTCACAAGGCGAGGCCTATCTTAGTTGAATCTTCTTTGCAAAGATTAACTGTGGTAGAATATCAGCTCTTAAGAGGGCCTAGAATTTCTGTGCATAAATCAAGGAAAGATTTATTTTGCTGCCTCAGAGAAAAGGGAGAGAGATGGAAAAATAGGACTTGGGGACACAAGACAGTGGAATTCTGCAAATGACGTAGACTCCTTCCTCATAACATCTAAACCTTCAGTAAATTCCAAAACTTATTAGATATTTAGTGGGAGAGGACATTTTTTTAGACATGACTGAAAGTGTTGATCTCTGAATTTAGGTTAGTGTGGAAAAGAAATGAAATGAGAATATAGAACAAGTAACTAGTTGACTGTGAGGAAACAGCTGTCATGAAATCACTGTGTCTGGACTCTCAAAAATTGTGAATTTGGAGATTGTCAAGTTTTTACAATTTCCACATGTCCAGGGAACCCAAGCTAACTCTGAATTACATGTAGAGGAGTAGGTAATTTTCAAAAAGCAGCCACATTTAGGAAGGACAATGATACCCCTGAAAAACAGTGTCTATAACACATGTTGTTCAACTATTTACAAGTGTATAGAAAATAAAATAGATCCTATAGTGCTAGGAATAGATTTATGCACGCATGTCACCACACAAAAACAGGCAGGTAAAATGTCTTTTCGTTTATACAAAAGTCATGTATTTATGTCATCATGCATGATTTCAGAAAGGATGGGGAAAGTTTCAGAAAAACAAAACAACACCACCTTATAAATAGAACACATGGAATTCTTCATTAACCCTTGTGTAATGTTTACTATGTATCATTCACTTTTTAAACCACTTCTAAACTATCAACTCATTGAATCTAGAAGTAATTTGAATTAAGTGTAATCTTACAGATAAGGAAAATAAGGCACAAAGAGATGAAAATCTTGTTCAAGTCTCACAGCTGGTAACTGACAGGATATAAAGGCAGGATTTAAACCCAGGCCATCTGATTCAGTCACAGTTTAAATGCAGTGTATAGGCTTTGGAGAAGTAAATGAAGAGTTATTGGTCATGTATACAGATGGCAGTTTTGAAAGGATGTGGCATAGTAATAAGTATGTGTATGAGTTATTGCTGATTTAAAGGATGGGCTTGCCCTGGAAAATAAAAGCAAAAGGGATGACAGCTCCTTAAAATTTTTCCTCTTCTTTGTCTTTCTTTGTATATTTGCCAATCTCTGGCTCTGTTCAGAGAGAAGATCACCGAAGAAACAAGAACATAAATATTGTTATTTCAATGGGCATTGCTAGAAACAACTCCAAGCTACACTATACTATTAAAAGATTAGGAAAGAAATGAAGACCTAGGATCATGAAGAACAAACTAGTTGCACAGAAGCACTCTTAGGAGCAGGAGTTATTGATGGCAATCTTACTGAAAAACAAATAGAATCACAATATAATAAGCTTATTTTTAAATAGTCCATGCTGTTTCTTTAAGTGTTCTGAATTTATATACTACATTAAAACATTTTATCATAATCAGCAATTCTACTTTCTCTCTGATTCACTTGGGCAGTAAACATTTTCTCCTTTATTTATAGCATGTTTAAATTACTCTCTGATAACCTTTCCTAATTGGAGAAGTTATTTTAACAGTTGTTAGTAAAATAAACTCAACTATTCATGTATAGTAACCAGTGAAACTAATTGACAATCTTTCTTTCACAGTTGGTTTCAAACATCTCTGTAACGAATCCTTTGGATAATTAAATGAATAAATCTTTAGTGAAATAAAAGTAACTGCATTTATAAGACAAATATTAGGTAATTCAGTACAGATATACGCAGGAAGAGACAGGGGGAGAATTACTTAACAAACTGTTGAAACTAAAAAATCTAGAAAAATAATTAAAAACAAAAAATGTATAAATAGAAATAAATATGAATGTTCCAGTTTATTTCTTCTTGTAGTATGCTTAAAATTCTAAATTGATGTTTAGGTATAAAGTAAAAATATATTATCAAATGGTTGAAATTCATGAAAATAAAAGATGGAAATATGAAAGAGGAAATATTTAATGAATATGAAATGATAAAATTTTTAAAATTTTAATGTGGGAGCCAGATTTTATACATATACACACACACAAATAGTTTTTACTGTATATAAGATAAACTATTTTTTCTTATGCTAATTTAATAACATTTGATAATAATAATTCACATATAGTTGTCCTTTGTTATCTGAGGGAGATTGGTTCTAGGACCCCCCAAGGATACCATAATCCACAGATGCTCAAGTCTTATATAAAATGGCATAGTAGAGTTTGACCTCAGTGTTCATAGGTTGCACATCCATGGATTCAAATTCCATCTGTGGTTGGTTGAATCCAAGGATGCAGAGCCCCATGGCTAGGGAGGGCCAACCATACTTGTTACTAAATAAGAAGAGATTTAAACAACAACAACAACGAAAAGCAATTGAACATCATAACTGATACCTTTATCAGGATAGACTATTATAGTTCTACACAATAGCAACACTGATTGCAACTTGTAGAAGTTTTTTTTTTTTTTTTTTTTTTTTTTTTTGCGGTACGCGGGCCTCTCACTGTTGTGGCCTCTCCCGTTGCGGAGCACAGGCTCCGGACGCGCAGGCTCAGCGGCCATGGCTCACGGGCCCAGCCGCTCCGCGGCACGTGGGATCTTCCCGGACCGGGGCACGAACCCGTGTCCCCTGCATCGGCAGGCGGACTCTCAACCACTGCGCCACCAGGGAAGCCCAACTTGTAGAATTTAGTACCAGCAATAACCTTGCATGATAAGACTCAACTAGGCAAGTAGACCACATAGGTAATTTCTACTCACCAAGGATAAATGCCCATCCAATTGTTTTTTTCACTTAAGAAAACTGTAGTCCCTTTATATCCATTCCCTGTTTCTAATCATTCAGATACTATTTTATTAATTACCAAAATGACTCTATTAGAACTAAGTCAAGGTCCTAACTTGATGATTCTAATATTTCAAAGTGTGTAAAAATTAGACTTCTTTCTTACTTGATAAAATTTTGAAATTAACTTTCTTCCATTTACCTGTACTTTTTTTTCATTTTAATGACAAATTTGTTGTCTTGTTAGATGAATTAATAAATTACCTCTTTTGTTTGCACTAATTAGATTTGTTTCTGACATTTCAACAATACTCCTTACTACTCTGTAGATCTTTCATTTTCTTCTATGCTTTGAGTTATCATAGACCCTGCTTAATCGTAACTTCAACTTACTTACAACTTAGATTCATTCAAAAGCTTGTAAGTTACCCATTATATTGTGTTCTCTATTTGTGCATCTTCTTAGCTCCTAATGCATGATATTAACTGTGGCTTTCTTTAAAATTTAAATTATTTGGCAGAAGGAGCATTATTTGTCCAATTTAGACATCATCTTCCCGCTTGACCAAATCCCTCATGATAAGTCGACTCATGGATCCATGGATAAATGGTATATAGGCTAACGTTAGGGATGATTAGTTCTTTAACAAGGATTCCTGAAGTCTGTGCAGTTTATAAGGCAGCTAAGAGCAGAGCAGTTTCTCATGGACAGGGTGGATTCCATGATTGGCTTGTCAAGCACAAGCCATTTATAGGAACTATGCATGAGGTTCTGACTTTTCCACTCTCTTGAATCTATTGCAATCTGACATTCACTCCCAACACTCGACTTCTCTTTTGGAGGTCACCAAACATTGCCCATTGACAGATTTTCTCACTCTTGCCCATCTTCTCCTTGCCTTATCTTTGTACAACATTGATCTCATGGTTGAGAATTTCCTTCAAAGATTTTTCTCAGTATTCCTTGGTAAATATTAAAGAACAGAGAATTAGTATAAGATAATAAAATTTGTATTTTAAGATAACTAAGGCAGGAAATAGTCATAGTTGAATAAAGAACCATGGCAGCTTTCATACCTGTAGGCAGGTGTTGTATAGTCTAGACATGAGCTGAAAAAATAGACCTTGTCATGTGGAAAGTTTCTAGGAAGGAGAAGAATCTAGTCAAGGCTTAGTGATACTTTAGATTGGTAGGATGAATGTAAAAGGGAAATGCCCCAATGTGAAACAATTTGGTTGCCTCACAATTGTCCTCTTCACATCAGGCCCCGATTTTGGCAAGAGAGCAGAGAGCAAGGAAAGAGTAATCACATATTCACACATATTCTGACAGTGTTTAGAATATGGGTCCCTGCTGAAATTTCATATAAATGGGAATCCGTATATTTTTTAAAAAAACCCTCTAAATTGAAAGCCCAGGTCAAATACCGACATGGCCAAAAAGGTAGTGGCAGCAGCAGTACAACAGATTGAGGTTGAAGTAGTAATAGTTGTACTCTAGTTAATTAAAGCCATAGCTCAACTCTAGTTCAACTTGAACTTAAGATCTTAAGAACATGAATGATCAGTTTCTCATCCTAATGCCAAAAAGAGGAAACTGCTTGGACTCAATGTAAGAAACACAAAACATTCTCTACTGTGTTTTGAATATACTAATACATTCTGAGATATGAAAGATGAAAAATGTAACTGATTAATAAGAAAATCTAGTCAATAGAAGCAGACACACAGATAAATTAGTTATTGAGCAGATATACTAGTCTGCTCAAGCTGCTATAACAAAATACTGTAGCCTGGGTGACTTGAAAAACTGAGATTAATTTTCTCACAGTTCTGGAGCCTGGAAAACTAAGATCAAGTTCCTAGTCAATTTAGTTTCTGGTGAAGTCTCTCCTCTTGGCTTGCCAACAGCCACTTTCTTGCTATGATCCTCACATTGCTTTTCCTCAGCACATTCATGTGGAGAGAGAAGGAGCTCTCTGGTATCCCTTTTTATAAGGACACTAATCCTATTGGATCAGGCCCCCTTCTTAAGACCTCAGTTAACCTTAATTACTTTCTTAGAGGTTCCATCTCCAAATACAACCACTCTGGAGATTTAGGGCTTCAACATATGACTTTGGGGGAGGTGACAAACATCCATTTCATAATAGAAAGCAAGCGAATATTTCAAAACAACTATAATTATGTTAAATAACTACATACTTAAAGGGTGAAGATATGGTCCATAAGAAAGAAATTGAAATAGTAAGAGAAAAAATATTGAATAAAGTACATTTTCTGAAATCATGAATTCTTTGGTGGGAATTAATATCATATTGGGTCTGCAAAGGAAAGGGTCATAGAATTTGAAGGTAGCTCAATAGAAGTTATTCAAAACAAAGCAAAGAGAGATGCATAAATGAACTGTGAGATAGTATCAATAGTAATTGAAATCTCAGAGGAGAGGAGAGAAATACAGGAGTAGGAAAATCATTTGAGGAAAAACTGGAAAAATTTTTCCAAATTTGATTTAAAACAGCACCCAATAGTTTCAAGAAGTTAAAACAACAAAAACAACTATAAGAGGAATAGCAGCAGCAACAATAACAGCATCATAAAAGATGAATACAGAGAAAACACATCCAGCCATATTTCAGTCAACTTTCTGAAAACCAAAGTTAATAAATTTTGAAAGCCAGCAGGCAGAAAAGAGAAATATCAGGGAACAAAAATAATGTTGAAGACTGACTTCTCATCAGAAACAATGCAAGTCAGATGACAATAGGAATGATATCTATTAGAATCAGTAGAATGATGAAGCTGAATAAAAGTGAATAAGACTATGTCTAAGCAAATCAGAGTTAAATAACTGAAAAATCAAAGATAAAAAATACATTTTTTAAAGTGGAAACAAAAATAACAACACATCATTCATAGATAGATAAAATTCAAATGTCGTGGACATCTCATATGAAGCTATATAGTTGCTAAAAGAGTATGGAGATTGGAAGAAAATTTATAAATTGCTTAAAGAAAATATAATTCCAGTCTAAAATTGTATATCCAGTTTAAAACATATTCAGATAAAAGAAAACAAATGTAATTCATTGAGAGCAGACTGATACTGTAAGAAAAGCTAAAGCATAATCTTTATCTTGAAAAGGAATGAAAGCAAATGGAAATATGGATTTTTAGGAGGAAGGAAAAAGTATTAGGAATGGTAAATATGTAGGCAAATATCAACAGCTATTTTCTTCTTAATTTCTTTAAGATACATGTGAGAGTTTCAAGGAAAAATATAACTTTTATTTGTGTGGTTTATAATTTAAATAGATATGAGAGTTATAGCATAGAGGATGACTAGGGGAGTATATAAACAAGAATTGTCTCTGTATTTATATAAATTATTATAATATAAAATCTAAATAACTGAAAAGTTTATGAACGGTACATATTTTAATCTTTAGAACAAACACTAAACCAAATAATACAAAGTGTACAATTTAAAACAATATAAAAATATTACAGAATATATTTAGTAAACGAAAACATGCTAGGAAAAGATAGGTAAAAAATAAAAGAGATGGGCTTCCCTGGTGGTGCAGTGGTTGAGAGTCTGACTGCCGATGCAGGGGACGTGGGTTCTTGCCCCAGTTCGGGAAGATTCCACATGCCGTGGAGCAGCTAGGCCCGTGAGCCATGGCCACTGAAAAAGAGTCCAATTAAAAGGCAGAGACTAACAGAGTGCATTATAAATAATTGGTATGGGCTTCCCTGGTGGTGCAGTGGTTGAGAGTCCGCCTGCCAATGCAGGGGACATGGGTTTGTGCCCCAGTCCGGGAGGATTCCACATGCCATGGAGCGGCTAGGCCAGTGAGCCATGGCTGCTGAGCCTGTGCATCCAGAGCCTGTGCTCCACAATGGGAGAGGCCAAAACAGTGAGAGGCCCACGTACTGCAAAAAAAAAGAAAAAAGAATTGGTATGGTTTAACTATGTGCTTTCTACTAGAGACATATATTAAGTATAAAGCTACAATAACTAAGATTAAATTGATATTAAAAGGTATTCCATGTTTAGAGTAGGCAAAATAAGCCTGGATTGCTATGTTAATAAGAGGCAACATATATGTCAAGACAAAGATTACTAACAGAGAAAAAGGACACTTCATGATGATAAGTCAATTAATCAAAAAGACATAGCAATCATATACATACATGTGACTAATTATAGAACTTCAATATGCCTGCAAAAAATTGACAGAAGTAAAGGAAAGCATAGACAATGTCATAATGATTGTTAGACATTATAAACCAATCTGTCAGTAATTGATAGAACAAACTGAAAAAGTCATTAAACACGTAGATGATCGAAAACCACTGTCAACCACATGGACCTACATTACAGCCAACCATTTAAGACTAATCCTGATTTTTACATGAACATGTTTGACCAAATGTTAGGACACAAAGCAAATCTGGATATATTTAAAGGATGTATATCATTCAGATTATGGTAAGAGAAGAATATTAATTTAGAAATAAATATCAAAAAGATATCTAGGAAGATTACAAAAAGCATTTTAAATTTAAAGAACCAGATTAAAAGTAAAAAGGTTGGAACCAAGATATACCATGCAAAATCTAATGATAAGAAAGCTAATGGAGTTACACTTATGTCAATCAAAGTTTGAGAAAAGAACATTACCAGAAATAATGGAACATTTTATAAAAATGAAAGGATTAATTAATTAAGGAGACATAACAATCATAAATGTGTGTGCAACTATTATTTTATGTTCAAAGTGCATGAAGCAAGAATTGATAGAACTTAAACAGAAGTAGATGAAGCCGCAGTTCAATTGCAGACTGTAATATTCTTTCAGTATTTAATACAAGTAATCAAAGAACCAGAAAGGATATAGAATATTTGAAGAACACTATCAACGAACTAAAAGTAATTGACATTATAGATCAATACACTCAAAAATGACTAAATTAATATATTTTTAAACAATGAAAAATAGACCAAATGTTGTATTATAAATAAGTCTTAAAATTTTCTGAGAAATCACGCAGATAAGGTTTCTTGATCATAATGGAATTAAATTATACATCTATAATAAAAAACATATATGGAAAATCCCCACACTCTTGGATATTAACTGTACACTTCTAAATAATCCCTGAATCAAGAAAGAAACTATAGACAAAAAAGGAAGTATGCTAAGTGGATAATAATGAAAACACCACATAACAAAATTTGTGGGAAGCATCTATAGCAATCATTAAATCTACATCCTTATATTGTGAAAAGAAAGATTTAAAATCAGTTATCTAAGTATGTAACTTAAGAAACTAAAAAAAGGAGAATAAATCGAACACAATGTAAAGACAAATGAAGGAAATAATAAAAGTAAGATTGAAAATCATTAACATAGAAAATAGACAAAAAATTTAAAAATTAAATCATATATTGATACTTGAAATTGGTAGTAAAATTGATAAACCACAGAAAGTCTAATTAAATAAAAATAATGATTCAAATTACAAATATTAATAGTAACTGAGGTTATATTATTGTAGACCATACAAACAATGAAACTGTAATCAAAGAATTCTATCACAACTTGCAGCAATAAATTAGGAGTGTAGATGGAGAGAATTAATTACATTGAGAAATATTTTTGAGATAAAGTAGACAATATTTATTTATTGTCAGTCCATATGGCCTTCTGGTTTGGGAAAACAAATAAATCAGATGAAGAAATCAGGTCAAAGATTACAAATTTAATTCCATCTCACAAGATGTTACTTTCATCTTCCTTTCTTCTTTGCTCTTTAGAGATTATTTTGCCTCACAAACAGTAAGTGGTTCCATTCAGAGAAGTTTTGTTCAGAAAAACCCTATAGTCTATTGGATAAGCATCTGGTTTCTTTCATTATACTAATATTTATGGTATTCTTGTTGTGATATTTTATTTATCCTTTCATTTAAAAATTATCTAATTGTTTAAAATACTGGAATTGTCAAAGGCAGACTTTGTTAACCTATGAGGCAATCAGAAAGATTTATCCAGTGAATTTTGAATTGTGGGTCCCTCTTCAATCTAATTGCTGTTGATAGTAACCAGCAGATTAAAAAAAAAAAAAAAATTGTATAGTACCTGAGAGAAGATTTACTCCTTCCAGTGCTTTCTTTTCCTGAGTCAAAAAATGAAAATGAGATGTAGAAGTACAGTTTCTCCCTCATCCGAACATCCCATTAGGCATATACAGGACCAACATGGTGAATTACTACTATGGATATATATCAGTACAACGATGTTTCTGAATAGTCAAGAAAACAGAAGGGTTATAATGTGTATAAAGAGGTACACAACAGGGGACACAAGACTGAAGTTCTAATTACCTTAGATATTATCTTGTATCAATAAAAAGAAAGCACTTTCCCCATGACCATGACCTCCATGCCAGACCTAATTTCTCCTCTTCAACTCTGAGGCATTTCTTATACACAAATTACCTTCCTGATCTTTAAGTGTGGTACTTCAGACTTTTCCTATGGAAGACATTTTCCCCCCTCCTTCTTTAAGAAATAAACTAGATTTTAACAAAGTGCTCAATATCACAATCTTTACCTACATTTCAACAAAAATTAAGGAGTCGTCCAAGTTGATGTCCCTCTCCTCAATAATTCACTGAAGCCTCTTCCTTGCAAAAAAAAAAAAAGAACAGAAAAAATAGAAAAGAAATAAAACAATGAAAAAGTAAGAGAAGTGCTGGATAATGATGTAGCTCACACGATCGAAACATGCCTAAAACAACAGTGCTGGGAAAGATAGAAATAATAGAAATTCTTGGATTTGGGATTTGAAAACTATAGCTTAAGAGCATTTTATCTATATTTCACTCAACAGATGGGTCAAGTCCAACCACAATTCATCCTTTTGAGACTCACTCAGGAGTTACATTGCCCAAAGAGGGCTGGTTCAGTGAATCATATCTTACCTGTTGTTCGGGTGGGACATTTAACCAGAAATAAAGAATAGAGAAGACAGCCCTTAAGATGGAGTCACAACATCTTGCATCTATGTTTAAACAAAATGAAACAGAATCCAATCTCATATCTATTAAAGAATATTTTTTTCACTGGCACGGTTTTGATGTTTCTCTTCAGGAAAATAGACTACCTTCCCGTCTCGACATAAATTGGGCTGAGAAGGACTTGGTTTTTCCTTCATGTATTCATATATCCTCTCTTTAATACACACACACACACACACACACACACACACACACACACACAAACACAAACTATTTTTATCTTAAAGAAATACTAGCTGATTATAGTTTTATTTTATCCTATGCATGTAGACAGTTATATAGCAAGTATTCCCTGTCCCCTTTATTTATTGTCTTCCTTTACTATTGTGGCAACCATGAAGTGCAGATCTGCTGGTGCAGGGAACAGAGATGAATGATGGCCACAACTGTGTCCCCTCTGCATCCACCATCATGTTAATTGAGCAGCCACGCTCTAACCATGAAAACAGAAGTCATACAGTAAAAATGGTAGAACAGAAAGGTAGTCTGGCTTCTTTTTCTCACCCTTGCACAGATGTAGCCTGCCTAATTCCAGACTTTTTGTTACATGGGGAAGAATTCAGGTTAGAAAAGATTTCTTATAATTTTATTCAACACCAAGTGCTAATACCTGGTAGTGAATGGGACCAACTTCTAATGAAATTCTTGTAATCCACATTTTCCTGTGAGATAAGATGATGCAATTCACTCGGCATATAATTTAACTTTCAAAAAACAAATTAAATATAGAATCAACCAACATTGACCCAAAGTGGGGAAGAAATAAAGCAAACACTGAATTAAAAATCTAAGTCAACGGACTCTCTGTTCAGAGAAACAAAGAGTGATCCTTTAAAAACGTTGTCAGATCATGCTCTTCCTCTTCTTAAAACCCTCTAATGGCTTCACATCTCACTTTGGAAAAGACAAAATCTTTCTTGTGGCTTAAAGCACCTACGTGATGTACTTATTCCATTACTCCTCTGACTTCATAACTCCTTTCCAATTCAGGACTGTCCCTTTCACTTGTGGGACCTAGAGCAAGAGTAAAAATGGAAGCCAAGGTACAAATAAAACTGAATATTTAATAAATGTAAATCAAGCCGAGAATATATTTTAGTTTCCTAACAATAAATATAACTTCATTATAACTTTTGTGTGCATATATATGTAAAGCTAAGTTGCTTGTATATATATATATATATATATATATATGTAACTGAAATATATCAAGATATAAAAAATGATTGATTATTGTCTATGTGTGAATGTTTACTCATAGACTGGGTTAGTAATATTTAGATGAGTAATCAAATAAAGAGGTACATAATTCTTACATTACTATATATTTATTCCATAATTGTTTACTTGCTTCTTTTTCAGCAAAAATACTAAATATGTTATTTTAATCAAGATGTTCACATAATTTTTATGTTCTATTGACAGAAATGCCAAATTTGATAACCTGATAAGTTCAATTTGGAGAATTTTTCTCTGCTGAAGCAGTAGCAATGGGAATTGTCAAGAACATTTCTTAAAGTGATATTTACATTGAGGAATAAGCCAAGAGTTTTACAAATTATGATCCAACATTGTACTTAGGTAATGAAGATTAATTATTACTGATTAAAAATTTTAAAATATTTCAGTATTAAATAAATGTGATATCTTTTTATCATGTCTTTAACACTACTTTAAAGCAAAATATAGATCCATAAAGAAAATCTTAAATGTGTACTTATTTCAAATTTTTAATGCTGGGATATTACAAACAAAACCAAAAATAATAACATATTGCTAAATTTGTTTAAATCTCTCACCAGTGGAGGTGATAACTTGAATTACAATGACCAGTGCTAGAATCTACAGAAATTACTTTCAAGAATATTAGTACATGTCTCCCTTAGAGTCAAGCACATATTTTTACTTCTTTATTTTTATTTTATTAATTTTTTATTGGAATGACATTTTGGTTACATATTTCATATATTGTTTCTTTGATTAGAAAAAGCTATTATCTCAAAAAAAAGTTAATTCTTTTAAAAGTACAATAGTAGACCTAGATCTGTTTGGTGCTTTATAAAATTTTTTTCACATTTTTAATAGCAAACAACTGTTTATAACCATATAAATACAGATAATGCAGTCAATTTTAATTTTATTTATGAAAAAAACACAATTTGCTGTTCATCTCAAGATCTTTCCTTGCTTTGCTTACAATTTCTACTGCATTATATCTCTTGTGTAAATGTAAATCAAACCTAATCGTCTTAACAGTGTTTAGTTAATATTCTTATTGTATATCTGGGAATGGTTTTCAGGTCAAATGCTATGTATGTTACGTGTCTTATATTTTATATCACATTTTCTTCCTTTTTTCATTTAAAAGTGTAAAATTAACAGTATCCCAAGGACCCTAAGAGCTTGAACTACCCATTGGGAAATAGGAATTCCCTCTACAAAGATTGTTCAATATGACCATATCCATGCAAGTGTCTTTTTATATTTTCTTGCATATAAATTATTCTTTTCTGTCCTTTTTCTCAGTTACTTGAAATGTGTTAAGTGTATTGGCAAGGCATGTAATTGCATGTATGACTTTTTCTAAGGCCTAATTCTTTCTTTTTCCTTCTTTCCCTTCTTGCTTTATCCCTCCCTTTCTCCTTCCTTCCCACTCATTTTTTCTTTCCTTCCTTCCTTCCTTCCTTCCTTCCTTCCTTCCTTTCTTCCTTCCTTCCTTCCTTCTTTCCTTCCTTCCTTCCTTCCTTCCTTCCTTCCTTCCTTCCTTCCTTCCTTCCTTCCTTCCTTCCTTCCTTTTTTCCTTCCTTCCTAATTCCTCCCTCCCTCCATCCTCCCCTTCCTTCTTACCTTCCTCCCTAGTTCATTTTCATGGGTACTATATCAATAGGGGGTTCAAATCAACACCCTGAAATTTTTGTCATCTTGGAATAGTATTTTCTACACAAATCTGGTTTTTACTTAATACAACTAGTGAGCTTTTAAGCCCTTTGTTTCACTATATAAATGTGGAAGAGAAAATATATAGCAGTTAAAGTTATTATTTTATTCTCCCTTTCTTCCAATAAAAATTATCTATTTCCATATACTTCATGTATATTCACAATGATTGGTATTATGGCTGGAGGCCATTGTTCAATGAATTCTATATTCCCCCTGATTTGCACACATAAATATATCCTAGATCAGACTATAGGTTTTTACAGAAATATGGATTATAACATGAGAGTCAAGTCAAAGTAAACTATCCACTAATTGAGGCATTCAATGTAGTTGTGTCATTTAGTTTCTCCAAATTAACTAAGCAGAATTCATAAATCAACAGTAGTCTAATTCTTCTTCTCCCAAGAATAGCTCCAGTGTTTCTTTCCAGCATTGGTCATTAGTGAGTCCCTGATCCAAGAGGTGTTTCAAAGAATAGTAAATATTCTCATGCTCTGAGGTACTTTAATGGAAAGATTAAAATAATGTTTCACTTTTTCCCTGAAAAGAGGAGAAGTGTTTAGATTGAGGCTCTTTTTTAATTGACATTGGTTTAAATATTAGTTGATGTGTGTTTGACAAACTACCAAAAAGTGTATTGGGATGAAATTTCTCTATCCTCATACTATACTTCAGTGACCTAATAACCAATCTCAAGGAGAATTAGAAATGGCAGAAACATAAAAGACATGTACATATGCAATACTCTGGTTGTTGATGAGTTTATTCTTTAGCTGGTTCCACTATCCATGAATGCATCCAACTTAAGCTGTCAGGTAAGTCTGAATGATCAATATAAATAATCATTTTAATGGTTAATTACATTAAACATTAGAGGTTGATACAAAATTTTAATTGCTGAACATACTTTATATTATTAAGATGATTTAAATCTGTATATTCAACAAATTTTACCTTTTAATTAATGAAGCAAATGTATCTAAATAAAACATATAAGGCATGTTTACATCTGTATTTAATTCCCTTGGTAACCATTTATCAAAGATCAAAGTTATATCAGATAGTAGTTAACAGTTACAATTTTTAAACTGAAAGTTGTATTGGGATAACTATAGATTCACATGCAGTTTTAAGAAATAAGACAAAGAGATCCCTGTACACTTTATCCATTTTTTCCCCCATAGTAACATTTTGTAAAACTATGGTATAACACCACAACAGGATATTAACAGTGTCAAAATACACCCATCTTTTTTAGATTTCCCCAATTTTACTTGTACTCATTAATGTTTGTAATTGTATTAAGTTCTATACAATTATATAACCTGTGTAGGTTCCTGTCTCCACCACCATAGTCAAGAAACTAAGTAGTTCACATTTCCCTCATAACCACCTCAATTATGCCCTCACTGACTCTCCCTTTTAAACCTCTGAGAACAACTACTTATCCATGATAAAAATTCTCAACACATTAAAAATAAAGGGGAATTATCTCAACGTAATAAAATACATCTAAAATAAACATAGCTAATATCATACTTTATGGTGAAAGGCTGAATCATTTCTCCCTAAAATTAGAGTCAAGTCCAGGATGTCTGCTCTCACTACTCTTATTCAACTTAGTATAGAAGTTCTAATCACTGCAGTATCAAGAAAAAGAAATAAAATGCATTCAGATTAAAAGGAATAAATAAAACTATATTTCATTGTCTACATAGAAAATCCCAAGGAATCTTCAAAAATATTCTACAACTAAGTGAGTTAGCAACATTGCAGGATATAAGATCATCACACACAAAAATAAATATTTCTATACACTAAAAATGTGGAAACTAAAATTAACAATGTAATACCATTTAGATTCACTGTAAAGAAAATTAAGTACATAAGTATACATTTAACAAAATATGTACAAGATTTGTGTGTTGAAAATTACAAAATGGTGATAACAGATATTAAAGAATACTTAAATAAATGGAGATACTGTGTTCATGGGTTGGAAATCTCATGTAGACAATACATCAGTTTTCTCCAAATAATCTATAGTTTTAAAGGAGTTCCTATCAAAATGACAGCAAGATTTTATATATATATAGACAAATCTTATTTTATATTTATATAGGACAACCCTAATTTTAATAACTGAAGAATCTTATACAGTATTGCAACTGATCTAACAACTAGCTAAAATATTAAGATCTCAAATGAGGTCTACAAATACCAATTTCTTGATGTCTTCTTATAATATAACATAGACACCATTTTTTCTGGTATAATTATCAAATTCTGCTGTTTATAATATAAAATGATCACATTTTACCTGTTACAGTTATCAATTTTACTGTTTATAGCACAACATGGGGATAATTTTATCTGGTATAGTTATCTCAGTAAGGAATAAAAAAAAATCACTTGTATGAGAATTTTATGGGATGTTCAGTTGTTTTTTTTTTGTTTTTTTTTTTTTTTGGATGTTCAGTTTTATGCTATGAATTTGGGTAGCATGTGGAAAACTTTACTAAGAATTACAAAGACATGAATGGGCCAGTGGAAAAAAAATTATGTTCTCTATTCACATCACGTTAAAATTTAAAAAAATAAAGTATTCTAAGTACATTTTAAAAAATCATAGTAAAAAGGCTGTTGTACTTTAAACAAAAAACTGTATTTTGTATGTGTTTTAGAACAAAAGAAACATGGAATCTATAAAAAATTTTAAATGACCTGGAATGGAGTTCATATTTCATACATGTTATGAGATTAATGTAATAAAAATTACCAGCACTTGGAATACAACACAGGAATATCTCAAAGATTAAATTAGGCAGTATTTATAAAATATTTAGAATAATGCATTGCACATATAAGTATTAATTTTGTTGATAAAATAAATGTGGTAAATCAGTAAACAGTGAAGTCAGTAGAAATATGTTCACATCTTGACTGAACCACTTATTTAGTTGTGTGAACTTGGAAGAGTTACTTGAACTCTTTCAACCTCATTTTATCATCTATAAAATGAGAATAACAATATCTAACCAGTTCTGTAGGGAACAAATGATATAACGTTTTAAATACTTAGTCCAGTGCCAGCTGCATAATAAGTGCTTGATAACTTTTAGATATTAAGATAATATACATTGTGGGATGACCACAATATATATGTATGTGTGTTTGTAATTATTTATGTATTTATTCATTCATTAATTTCTTCATTTAGTGTTAGGTTCTTTAGTCATAACTCTGGATTTAGTTAATGTGTCCGTGGATGGGATCACACAGATCTAAGCAATGGCTTTGTATAATTTATGAGCATCTTGGAGATGCGTGACTACAAAATGGGAGAAGGTAGCTACAATGCTTTCTCAAAACTGGGAAGAGCATCGGACTAAGACTCATGAAACACGAGGTCTTAATCTCAGCTTAACTGTGTTAAGTGTTTTCTCTTTCATAAGTCACTTCTTCAACTCTTAATCTCAGTTTCAGCAACTGAAAAAATGCATGGTGTTTGATACCAGTTTTGTCTCTTCACAGGGTTGTGGAGATGATCAAATGAGATACCTGTGATCAAATGCATACCTGTGAATTTCAGATGTCATAAAGCACAGTACTGCGAAAGTGAGTCATGCTGAGTAGTTATATAAACAAACCTAATAGCCAAACTATCAAATATTTAAACAACCTCTTTGGTAGGAATTGCAGTTAGGTGTGCTTCTGGTGACCAGATGAGACATAAACAGCATTAAGGGCATTGAGCACAAAGCATTAAAACATTCTTTTGGTTTTAAAAATCAGAAAGATGAGAAACAGTGTATCTGGTAAAGCATGATGGTAAAACGTTTTGGACCAAGCATAGTAATTTATAAGGGAAAAAAGTCACTAAACTGAAAAGTTGAGGTCCCTCTTGTGGTGATATGTAAAAGGTCACCCAGCTTAACCAATGTAGGTATTCACAGTACAGATACCAAAACACTTGTTTTTTCCAAGTATGATTAAAAAATCCAGGTGTTGTTTTTGAGGAGAAAGAGAGAGAGAGTAGTTACATATATATGTTTGTGCCTGTATATTTTTCTTTCTCTATGCAAATGATTACATACACATTTTTTTTCTGTAAAGTGTTTACTATAAAATAAAAGAATCTGACAATACTTCAGCTGATTGCAAGGCAGCTATTGAGAGTGTTGATGGAAAATAATTATATATTTGACAGGTTACTACAACTTCCTAACTCCTAATCCCACTCATATTCAGAAGATGACTTTTAAAAATAGGGACAGAGGGTATGATAAAATTCCCAGTGAGTAATCCAATATTAATCTTCAGTTGTGTACATTTATGTGGCACTGACTGAATGAAGGTCATTCCACTACCTATCATAACACATTTTTGTTTGTGTGATTAAAAAATGTTGATTAATTTCAGTTTTAGAAGAAAAATGCTGCTTAAAGTTTTATTTAATATGCTTAGTTTCAAGAATATAGAAATTTCTGAAATACAGAAATTCCTTAACTATAGCCATATAAATTTTATTACTGAAAAATAATAAAATTTACACTATTCAATTCTATTTTAAATAAACTCTTTGAATTTTCTAACAGGAAATTATTTTAATCTGAAAATGGACTATAAAGGGCAAAGCTATCATTACATGAAACTGGAATGTACAATAAAATAGACTTCTCAGATTTCAAAGATGTGCCTTAAAAATCTATCGGTAGAAAAATAAAAGAATACTAAGAAAAGTCAATGGTTATATGCATTCGAGTGAATTAAAAATTACTTTCCTGTTCAAAAATCACTTCAAATTGCCCAACCATGAGTGATGTAAATTCTAACTTAGAAAGTTAACTGAGCTAGCACACAAAACATTAAAATATCATTCAATGTTTAACTGAGATTTATGTGTATTTTTAAATCATTGCTTCTTAGTTAAATTATATAAAATCCATAACTTCTGCTATTAACATAAAAATAACAATTATAAAATGGAAAATAAAGCAAAATCAAAAGAAGGGAGGTGAAAAGGTGCTCATACTCCCATTTTCAAATCATTAGCATGTTAACATCTTTGAGAAATGGTTACTTCCATACACTGATGATAAGAAGGTAAATTCTACCCTTTGGAAATTCAATGTGTATAACCATCCAGCTCTGATTAAAAAAAAAAACAAACAATAATTTATGGATATAATTACATAAAATTATGTAATCAGCATATTAGATCCCAAACGTTAACATTACGTTTTGGTTTGAGATGAATGATTTACCTCTTTTGAGTATTTTGAAAGATTTCAACCAACATCTACACAATATTTAGATTTTTGTTTATGTGAGGAGTACAACCCACTATAACTCAAAACTGACTTACTTCTGACATTGTATTTATGTCTTAGACTTGAGTCACATCATATTCTGCATAAATTAATGAATACTATGATCTCATTAATTGTCACAAAAGGTATGGGCAAGCAAAAATACGACAAACTCAGAATGAGCATGTAAAACAGCAAAACATCCAAATTTGTATACTTAGTTCTCTAAACATTTCGTTTCAAAGAAAATTGCCAGAAGTCACTTTGAAAGAGTTTATGTATGTCAATTATGGCTGGTAAGAATCAAAAGCATGGAAAAGGGGCTTACAGTTTATAGGCTATGCTGATTCCCAGTAAAATTTGCATTAAGTGGGGGAGAGGTAGTTTAAGCTGAGCTCCCCTAGAACTTCTGATGCTATCAGCTATCTTATCTTTTCATTTTCAATCCGTTCAGGGTGTAGTTTTGATATAAGGGTGAAGATTGGGGCTTCCCTGGTGGCACAGACGTTAAGAATCCACCTGCCATGCAGGGGACACAGGTTTGAGCTGTGGTCCAGGAAGATCCCATATGCTGCGGAACAACAAAGCCTGTGCACCACAACTACCAAGCCTGCACTCTATAGCCCATAAGCCACAACTACTGAAGCCCGCATGCCTAGAGCCCATGCTCCACAACAAGAGAAGCCACCACAATGAGAAGCCCATGCACCTCAAAGAAGAGTAGCCCCTGCTCGCCGTAACTAGAGAAAGCCAGCATGCAGCAACAAAGACCCAATGCAACCATAAGTAAGTAAGTAAATAAATAAATTTAAAATTTAAAAAGAGGGCAAAGATTGATTGAACCTCTAGTCCATATTTATTTTATATTCTAAGAGGCACAGGGGCAACCTTGAAAATTTATATACCACTAACTCCTTAAGCCTAAATTCATTCATTTATACATTCATTCACAGTCAGTTTTGGAAACCTACTATGCTATGCCCACGTTATAAATGGCCTAGTTATTTTGACAAACGCTTTGACAAATTTCATTGTTGATTCATTTTAATTGGAAAATAAAAACGTGCCATTTCTAAAACTTCCAAAAATTACCCCTTTTGATTGTATGAGGTAGCTTGTAACTTTTTTTTTTTCTCCCAAATTTATTCAATTTTGCTTAAGTCATGAGAGACAATTTTACTTTGGCATTTTTATGAAGCCTCTCCTAGATGTGTTAACATTTTTGTCCCTCATATTTTTTATTGGAATAAAGACTTAGGTTTTGGAAAACTTTAAATGTCTAACAACATCTAACAGAGATTTCACCCAGCATTTTTGAGCACAGATAAATGAGCATTCTAGAGGCAAATTTTCTGATTAAAGTTATCCTTTTCTAGAATAAGAGTTTCACAGCACAAATGAATGAACTCTTATTTAATCAAATAGTTGAAACTGAGCCTTCTTTTTGTAACTGTATTTCCCTTACATGTTAAAATAAAATGTAGAAATATAAAGCAAAATTTAGCCAACATATTACTTCATATTGAGCATATGTCTAATAAAACATGGCCTATATGGCAAGCTCTGCCTACTGCAGCTCTGTTAGAATCATGTCATATCAAAAATCATTCCTCTTTATTTCTAGAACTTCCAGAAAACAACAAAGTCAATTTCCAAATTATTGAATGCGAGGGTTTAATACGTGACCTCCGTCCATTTGTAGCATTCCCACTAATGGGGCAATAGAGACAAGGGGGTGATATTCTGTCATAAATAGGAAGTTAGTTCATGCTATAAGAATGAATGATAGAAGCAACAACTAAACACTTAAGTGAAATGAATTGAATTCCAAAAGTATTACTAAGATATGAAATTATATTTGTCATTCTTATTTAATTTATTCTAGCATACAGTGTGACCATCCATATTTTAGAATACATTTTTTGTTTATAATTTTTGGTAAATACTTTGAATTATACCCTTAAGTTTTACTTTTGTCCATTTTTAAAAATTTTCCTCTATTTCAATTGTCTTTCTGCAGTTTCTCAAAGTTGTAGTTTATTTCCTTGTGCTATCATCTTCTATCTTTTTTTTTTTTTTTTTTTTTTTTTTTTTTTTGCGGTATGCTGGCCTCTCACTGTTGTGGCCTCTCCCGTTGCAGAGCATAGGCTCCGGATGCACAGGCTCTGGATGCACAGGCTCAGCAGCCATGGCTCACAGACCTAGCCGCTCTGCGGCATATGGGATCTTCCCGGACCGGGGCACAAACCCGTGTCCCCTGCATCGGCAGGCGGACTCTCAACCACTGCGCCACCAGGGAAGCCCTATTTTTGTTATTTTTAATTGCACATTTTGTCATTTATATCTTCTAGATCTCTTACCACGTTTACCACAATCTATATATTTGTTTATTTTTCATTTTTTTAATGGATGCTTTTCATGCTTCAATATGTATTACCATGGTTTAGTTTTCTTCCACTACATCACTATTAATTCTTTGAGTCTTATATTTCTGCTTTGTGATATTGATAGGAATAATTTCATTTTTAAGGGTTTTTTTTTTTTTTTTGCTTTGTTTTATTCTGGCAATGCATGGTTTAAATTTGCTCATAAATTTCATTCACTCTGAGTAATTTTTCTTTCTTTATAATTATTATTTTTTTGTCCTGGTTTCTTCCTTCACCCCTCATCCCTCACTTTTTTTTATGTACTATCTTATTATCTTGGGATAGGTACTGTATTACGTCCTTTTTTTTTTTTTTTTTTTTTTTTAATCACTCACCAGTGAAAGATGTAGATTTCTTCAGGTATTTGCAGTAGTGTGTATTTGGTTTCGATTGTTGGTGGTAGTGATGTCCTCCTCTAAATTGGGCTCTCCTCTAAATTAGCTGAGACTTTTCTTATGAAAGAAGATTTTGTATGTGTTCCTATAGTATTTGTTCTTTCCTAGCCATTGGAGATAGAGAATATGTTTTCTTCTTATTTAGACATTTTCATTTCCTCCATTGCAACAAACAGAATGCTTCCTGCACATCTAGGTTGTCAGTAATATTCTTTGCTCTGCCCTGAGTGATAATTTTACTTTGGAATCCCCAAGGAACCATCCATCTCATGACTCATGCTCTTCTGTAGTCCCCTCCTCTGGAATCTGGGCTAATCCTTCTTTGACCAATGGAATGAGGCAGCAATAATGACCTGACAATTCCAGGTTCAAACACTAAGAAGCCCTGGTAGTTTCCACCTTTGAGTTCTTGGGATCTAATCCCTATGTCAGAGATCTTGCTACCCTGAGGCCATCATCCTATGAGGGAGGCTAAAGAGCCATGTGAAGAGGCACACTGGAAGGAAGACCAGGACACCATCAATTGTCGGGAATGAGAATGAGACCATCTTGGACTTCCCAACCATCTCAGCATCTGACACCACCTAATATATAATAGAAGTTAATTCACCCCACATAATCATGAAAAATAATTAGATATTATTTATTTGAGCCACTATTATTTTTTATAATTTATTTTAATTTATTTTATGGTTTTGGGCTGTGTTGGGTCTTCATTGCTGTGTGCAGGCTTTCTCTAGTTGCAGTAAGCAGGGGCTACTCTTCGTTGCAGTGCATGGGCTTCTCATTACCGTGGCTTCTCTTGTCACGTAACATGGGATCTAAGCACATGGGCTTCAGTAGTTGAGGTGCATGGGCTCAGAAGATGTGGCTCGCGGGTTCTAGAGTGCAGGCTCAGTAGTTGTGGTGCATGGGCTTAGTTGTTCCACAGCATGTGAGATCTTCCCAGAACAGGGATCTAACCCGTGTCCCCTGTGTCAGCAAGCGGATTCTTAACCACTGCACCACTGGGGAAGTCCTGAGCCACACTATGTTTTAGAGTGGATGTTTAGAGCACATTGTAATAGAGAACCAGAATGACCAATTAGTTGAACGGCACTACAATTATTCCTGTTATTGTAACCAATAAATATAGCTTTTAGACCTCAATATTGAGATTTACTTTTAAGAATAGTAATTTTTATGTTCCATAGTTGCAACTGTTAGCTTCTTTCATTGCTTATTGCTCTTTTGGTGGTATTTTCATGCCATTTCTCCCTGCATGGCATCTTCCTATTCCTATTGCATCTCTGCTGATTTTAGCAGCCATTACATCTACTTTAGAGCCCAGGGGTTTTAAAGAAAAATGGAAGTTATGCTTTTACATACTGTTTTCTTGTTGCTTTTAGATGTTTTTTCAAGAAAGGGATGAAGTTTTGCCTTTATGATACCATGTTTCAACTGGAAATGAAGGTCTGTCAACAGACAGGGTTCTTAAGACTAAGGTTCATTAAGCATTCTAGATTTTATCTTAGTCGACATTGTTGTTTTTGTTGGTACTGTTCGTCTTGTTTTTATTGTGTGCTCACCTTTTAATTTACTTATTTTTTAAAACATACAGCAATTTATTCCAAACTCCTTAGCTTCACTTCAAAACCAATTTGAGATTTTGTATATAATGGCAATTTGAGATTTTGTCCCATTGAGATACTAGAAATATCCCTGAGTCAGTGGGCAACTTTGTTCATATCCTTTCCTCAATAACCTAACTTTCTCCTTAATTATCCCTAAAATTATATTTCATTTTACTCAGTAGCATAAGGAGGGTCATTACCAAATTTGTATTTTAGTTAATAAATCATTCTGGCTTGTTTTTTCCCCTGAAACTTGCCTGCTCCAAGTTAAGATTGAATCTCAGAAATGTTCTTTTACTTATTTCTATCTCAATCGAAAAGAAGATCTGGGAGTCTTGAGCACAAATATTCCAGATGTCATCATAGAAATTTTTTAATGAAGCCATGGAGAGGATATTAACCAACATTAGGTAACAATGTAAGAAGATGAAAGGAGACGTGGCTAGAGCCCAGTATTAAAGGAGAAATTAGAGGAAAATGCTAAGATACTACTTCATCTCTACCAATTGCCAAAACATGGCATAAAATACTTATTAAAATTTCAATTCCTCCCTTTATTATTATTACAGCAGGCTAATGAATTATAGCAGGTGTATGTCTGACATATGTACCCTTTAGAAAACTTCTTAGTTCCTTTGTCTTGTCATCAATGTTGTGAATAATAATGAATAGTACAATAGAACCATGGTAAACAGCATGTTCAAAGTTCATTCAACACTAAATATTTGGTAGAGAGTTTTGAGAATCTTTGGGTGAAAAGATAATTAAACTAATACATTCATCAAAGTGCTTTATTTGATGCTCATAAAAACTCTGTTGGATGGGCAGGACAGCACCAGTATTTAAAACTAAGGTACCAGAAACTCAGAAAATAAGGTAGAAGAAATCACATGTTTAATAAATTGAAGAGTTCCTTATCCCTACACTGTCTTATATATAATCCAGCTTTAGCATATATTCATAAAATTTATCAGAGAATAATATACAAATATTCACAGTCTATAATTTTTTGACACAGAGCCTTAGAGGCAGGTACATTTAGAGGCAGCAAATATACTAATAAAATAAAGTAAATCACAAAGGTAAAAGATAAATATACATACATGTAACCATTGTGGACCCATAACATTTTTTTTTTTTTTTTTTACTGGATCAAAGGACATTTTTATTTTATTTTATTTTTTATTAATTTTTATTGGAGTTTAGTTGATTTATAGTGTACTGTTAATTTCTGCTACACAAAAAGTGGATCATTTATACATATATACATACTCACTCTCTTTTAGATTCTTTTCTCCTATAGGTCATTACAGATTACTGAGTAGAGTTCCCTGTGCTATACTGCTCACAGTAGGTCCTTATTAGTTATCTTTTTTATATACAGTAGTGTGTTTATATCAATCTCAATCTCCCAATTTATCCCTCTCCTCCTTCCCCTTTGGTAACTATAAGTTTGTTTTCTACATCTGTAAGTCTATTTCTGTTTTGTAAATAAGTTCATTTGTACCATTTTTTTAGATTTCACATATCAGCAATATCATATGATGCTTGTCTTTGTCTGACTTACTTCATTCAGTATGGCAATCACTAGTTTCATCCATGTCACTGCAAATGGCATTATTTTGTTCTTTTTTATGGCTGAGTAATATTCCATTGTATATATGTACCATATCTTCTTTATCCATTCATAAGTCAATGGACATTTAGGTTGCTTCCATGTCCTGGCTATTGTAAATAGTGCTGCAATGAACACTGGAGTGCATGTACCTTTTTGAATTATGGTTTTCTTTCAATAAATGCCCAAGATTGAGATTCCTGGATTATATGGTAGCTCTATTTGTAGTTTTTTAAGGAACCTCCATACTGTTCTCCATAGTGGCTATACCAACTTACATTCCCACCAACAGTGTAGGAGGATTCCTTTTCTCCACACCCTCTCCAGCATTTATTGTTTGTAGATTTTTTTGATGATGGCATTGTAGTTTTGATTTGCATTTCTCTAATAATTATCGATGTTGATAATTAATTAATTTATTAATTAATTAATTTTCATGTGTCTCTTGGCCATCTGTATGTCTTCTTTGGAGGAATGTCTATTTCGATCTTGCACCCATTTTTTGATTGGGTTGTTTGGTTTTTTGATATTGAGCTGCATGAACTGCTTGTATATTTTGGAGATTAATCCTTTGTTGGTCACTTCATATGCAAATATTTTCTCCCATTCTGTGTTGGTCTTTTCCTTTTATTTATGGTTTCCTTTGCTGTGAAAAGCTTTTAAGTTTAATTAGGTCCCATTTGTTTATTTTTGTTTTTATTTTCATTACTCTAGGAGGTGGATCATAAAAGATCTTGCTGCAATTTATGTCAGAGAGTGTTCTGCTTATAACACCTGTGTTTTTAACATGTTATTTTGATTCATGCTTACAAGCTGTTCGATTTTATTGAAATATATGGTAAGATGTTCTATAAGTGGAAAACTATGATAGTCAGAAATCTAATACATCATTCTAATTACACAGGCTGTTCCTTATATAGCAAACCTCAGTGTACCCCAATTATATCTTGTTGCATGCCTGATTGAGCGCAGACTGCATAGAATTTACCAAAACAATCGCTTGACCTGTTTGGTACCATTCAGCAGACAACAAAAGATGAAATGCTCTCCTGTCTAAAGCCATGGATAAAGACTAGACACCTCTGAAAGAATACAGTTGTATTATATAATATTTCTGATTTCCTTCTTCCAGGACAATAAGTCAATACTGAAAGAAATATACACTTACAGTAATTATAAGTAATTAAGTAGATAACCATGATATATTTTAAAATCTAGCAGAGGCACATTAAATACTATTCATAGAATGGAATTAAAGGTATTAACACAATAATACCAACAGAACTGAAGGAAATAGAGAAAGGGAGATATTTCTACCAAACCTGAAAGCAGGTTTCCTGTAAGACACAATATCTGAAGTTACATAGAGAAAAAATTTGGGATACATACTTCTCTCACCTTAGCTTTATATTT
Organism: Kogia breviceps; assembly: GCF_026419965.1. NCBI lineage: Eukaryota > Metazoa > Chordata > Mammalia > Artiodactyla > Physeteridae > Kogia > Kogia breviceps. The sequence continues at coordinate 45,880,000 of NC_081325.1, read as the reverse complement.
TTAGAGACCGTTTTTAAAGAGTAAATCAAATTATATAGTCATTTTAAAAACAGAGATACATACAAATTCTCAAGGATGCTAAGAGACATAATGGAAGTGATGGAAAGATTAGATGAAATATACACTCATAAGTCAATTCATTTGAGTTTGGAACATTTGAAGACAAAAACAGTTTTAATTTTATTGGTTTAAACATGACAGATTTCTTTATTTCCCTAGAGATATTTATGCTTGATTAAAAAAAGAGTCTTTTTAACAAATCCCAAAACCCTTTACCTCACCCCAGCTGTTAGGTGACTAGGGAACCAGCAATGCAGATATCTGTTTGTACACACTAGCATAATTGTATGGTAGCTTTATTTGTATGCATTACTATAATAGTACAGTCCTAATGTATTTTACTTGATAAATTTTTATGCAGATCTTACAGCACATTTTTTCGACCACATGTTGGAACATTTGTGCACAAAAAATTCCCATCTTTATGTTTGAAATTTATGGGAACACAATTAAAATGAGAGGAGTCCAAAGGTATCAAGATAATTACATTTTTCTAATCTTACTAAACAAGATAAATTACCTGCAGGCCCTCTTATAAAAGATGAAATCTTCATAATAAGTGAATTAATCAAGCAGCAGCTTGCTACTGCACTTGCATTTATAACAGAAATGATTCAAAGACTTATTTTATGGGGAAATTAATGGAAACAGGCTTTTCATTCTTCTGCACCAATTGAAAACCTCAGCAACCAGCTGCCCACTTGTCAAGAAAACAGAAAGAAGCTGGAAACAAAGATAAATAAAAACACCTTTTTCCTGGCACTTTTGAAGAGAAAAAGGAGCTCTCATTTACAGCAGCCATCTGTTTGTTATTTAATATGGGTGAATTACATGCTGTAATGAGTTTGTTTCTGCATCACTCAGTGCAATGGAACACAAGTTCACTCTCATAATGTGCAGCAGTTTTTAAAAGCTAATCATTTAATTGGACACAATCGTCAATGACAAATGGAGATGTAAAAACTCAGCCAGCTGTAGAGTGAATATGTAATCATTGTGAAATCATATTATTTTACACGCTTGAAGACTTCTTAATAGTATCTGATGTTGGTCATCACCACAGACTGAGGAATTGAAGAAACACAGTGAAAAACAGCCTTTCAAAATGGCTTTATATAATTGGTCCATATTAATGCGGTGTTAGAACCACCATTTGACTTCAGTACCTAAAGTCTCTCTAAACTGTTTATTACTATCCTAATTTCATTTTTGAGTTTTATTTATTTTTCAAATATTCCATGCTTTAGTAGGCAAGAGTTACTGTTTAGGAGCAGCTTTTCTTTTTTTTTCCTTTTAATCAGCTTTAGTATAGACATCCACTGATTTTGTGCTTTTGCATGTGACATCACATACAGATAAATATGGAGACCTGGGAGATTGTGTGCCAACAGATTTTTTTTTTTTTCTAATCACATGCACACAAAAGCTCTACGTCAGGAAACCAAACGTGAGTGCCTACACCTGCATGCATTACAGTAAGAATTTATACAATGCTGCTATAGTCTTTAACAGAAGAATAAAAATCTCCATGACAAAGAATTTTCCCTTTGGATTTTCTACAAAGATACTATGCTTATTAATAAATTTCCACAATAAGAGCCATCTTCCAATTTCAAGGCATCACAAAGAAACAAAAACAAAACTCAAGTTATTGAATAGGTTATTTTTGTACTAAATTATATAACTTGTGCATGTTTTATATCTTATGTGATTGTTGAGGACACTATAACAATGTATATTTTCATCTTTATTGTCCTTCCAAGAACGTTAGACTTAGTGGAAAGTTCTTATGACGGAAAAAATGTGTTGGGTATATCAGTATTTAATCATTTTGGAATAAAATCTACTGGGTTATATCTATGCTCCATTTAATAGTAAATTTTTAAAACTTATTTCAGAAGGGGGGGTAAGAGATATCCTTGTTTCAGAAATCCCCTCCTATCTTATCATCTCTACAAAAATATTTCAACCATTATTATTCAATTCCAACAAAACACAAAAGAGTTCATGTCTCACATAACAACTCCTATCTCAAAACATTACCTTTCATCTGTCATGTAATATTCTTTGCTCTAAATAAGCTTGTAATTATGTGTCTGTGTTTTATATTCAAAATCAAGGTTTGTTTTCTGCCAATGCAAGTCCCTAGAGAACAAACGCAATAATTTGGTTTGGTTTCTCTTTATAGCTCTTAGCAGCCTTTTAACACAGTGATCCCTTAATAAACAGTGTTTAAACAAACTTGTAGTTTGTTAAAGAGCGAGCAAGCAAGCTTTGAACTCTCTTAAAGAATAAACACATAAAAAAGGGGTGTGTTTTAATGTTTTTCTCGTGTCACATTATTGTGTAAATATAGAAATTCTTGACGTAAAAAATGAAACACACTACCAAGAGTGTAATCCCACAACCAGAAAAGGACCACATTCACAAAAAGAAAGAAACACAGATGTTTAAAGAAAGAGCAGAAAAGCAACTTGAACATACTAATCACCCAGAAAATAAGATAAAGATAGATGCATTGTAAATTAAGCAAACCGCCCAAATATGCAGTTCAAGTATGATCTGAAAGAAACCAACCATCACATTCTTTCTAATGAATCATTAAAAGATAGGAAAGCTGAATAAATCAAGATGAGAAAAATAGTATCTATGAAGAAATCAGAAGTCAGCCCTAAATGTAAGTTCATACAAATACAATTAGTTGGATAATTATTCTTGAGAGAACCCATCTAGTCACAGTATTTAAGTTCCATTCACTTGGACAAACCTATTCTGATATGAAGAAATAATGACACACCAGAGAGAGATTCCTGGGAGCAGAGACCCATGGACTTAGACATTGGTTAGTATGATGATGTGTTAAATGTAAATTACTCACAGAAGACAATGTCTCATTTTTTATTTTGACTTGATTTGCCCTCAAAACTACTACTAGCAACAGAGATCAAAGAATCCCAAGGGAAATAGTAGTTTAAAAGGAGAAATGCCGGTTGATTGCGGAGTCCCCTTATAAGACAGGGAGAGTGAGTATTCTAGGATTTATGCTCTAGAAAGGTACATGTAATCACCAGCAACCTACAGCTGAAAAGCTTTCCCTAGCTCCCCATCGCCATGGCAAGTTTCTTCAATTTGTAGAGACCTCTCACAATAAAACCTTTCAATATATTGCAAATTGCACGTTGACTGCTCTTTACAGAAATATTTTACTTCAGCTCAGTGGAATAGGAATACATTGTAAACATTTGTGATTCTAAGGTGTTAGACAAAATTGTCTTCCTTTTTCAAAATATTGGATTCTGTTTTTCCAAAGCCACATTCATATGTAATCTCTTCTGCTGAGATCTTTTCCAATGTCTTAGCTCATGGTAATGTTGCTCTACCCTAAATTTCTAAAGGACTTTCTGTCTGCACCACTTATATGGACTAACTGAGTTATCCGTTGACATATTTCATATTGCCAGTGCTTTTTATATGGCAAGTGTTTAGTAAATATTTAATTAGATGGTCACTGCAAATTTGGGGAGGATGAAGTTAAACACTACTTACCTGATACCTTAAGTATGTTTGCCCATTGGTATTAAAAGTGCCAGGTAGTGGACAATGGTCATGTCAAATGTCACTTTTTCAAAAGCTTCATGGGCCTTTTCATGGTTAGTTACTCTCAGCATTGTGCCCCCATAGTGTGTTGTAAACACACAGTACTTATCCTATTATAATGTAGTTCTTTATGTCACCATTAGGGTTCTAGGGCTTGTCTATTGACTTTTGAATTGTTAATGTCTTGCTTAGTCCCTAGCACACAGCAGTGATTAAATAATTATTCATTGAACTGAATCCCCTAAAGGCAGAAATTGGTTACTATCTTTTTATTTCTAGTGTGTATTGTACAGTCTAGTATATAGCAGATACTCAATAATATTTGCTGATTAAGCGTTGAATGACTAGTTGGACGGATGATAAACGATATGTGAATGTTACAAAGATGCAGAAGAAACATATATGTAGTGTCTTCTTTTTTTACTTTTAAATATAATTTCAAATCTTGAAATCTAAAGGAGACACTCAAAATAGCTAATATTACACCTGAGGAAATTGAGGCCAACTTACTAAGATCAATTGTTCAAAGTCACCCAGCTAGATCGTCCTGATTTCCAGGCAATGTGCAGTCTATATCACATGATCTTGAGATCTTAATTCCATAGATCTCATCAAATGGTATGCATTTAACTGAGTTAAGGAAGTTAAAACAAATAAGAAAAAGGGGACGGCCAAAAGTCCCTATCTAGAAAAAAAGAGTCAATGTGGACATTGACTTAAAATTCTTAAGTCCAAGGCAGCACTCTTCCAAAAATAGCAAGATCATAAATATATCACCTCCTTTGTAATAATCAATGTTCTCAGAGTTAAGGTATGCAGATTTAAATTATGCCAAAATCTGTAAAATAATCACAATGAGAAGAATTAAGTATAGTGTTATTACCAATTGGTGACATTTCTTTCATATTGAATAGCTGAATTTATAATTGAATTGAATAATGGAAATAATGCAAATTTATATTTTCCAAAAATCTTCTATATAGAGTAAGTAAAATTTAAAGCAACTACCTTTTCAAACATTTTTCAAATATGTACACTTTATTTTCTGCACTCTGGAAATAATCGAGTCTAACTTAATAATTCATCAAATTGATAAGTGTGGATAAAACAGGTAAAAAGTAAAGGTAAAAGGAAAAAAAAATTAAAAACCACCGCAAACAATTTAAAAAAAAGACGCGAAACCAAGACACCACCAAATCCATGCATAAAAAGTGCTGAATTTCATTTTATATACCTTTCCAACAAAGTTGGTTAGCTGGTTTCTTAACCCATAACAAATTACTAGTTATAAAATAATGTTACTTTAAATTCATAATCATAAAATAACAATAAACTGGAATAAAAATTTTTCTATGAAACACATTTTGTAAAAAATTTTAAAAGTTATATCAAAGGAGGAATTGGACACTACCATCAAAAAATGATCATGTCGGGGTTCCCTGGTGGCACAGTGGTTGAGAGTCTGCCTGCCGATGCAGGGGACGTGGGTTCATGCCCCGGTCCGGGAGGATCCCACATGCAGCGGAGCGGCTGGGCCCGTGAGCCATGGCCACTGAACCTGCGCGTCTGGAGCCTGTGCTCCACAACGGGAGAGGCCACAGCTGTGAGAGGCCCACGTACCGCAAAAAAAAAAAAAAAAAAAAAAATCATGTCATTGGCGTGATTGCACCATGGCACAATTAATAATTTTAAAATATGTAGTCTTTGATTGTGGATTTCATTCCTCTTAGGTTTTTTATATGACATAATTCTTTTGGTGGCTTCCAGTTTTGCCCAAACTTTTTATATCGTGGCTCACAAAATAGGTATAATTTGTACAGAACATTGAAGTTTTACAGAACATTGAACATAAGGACTCTGAGGTAAGTCGCACTCCAATAGTTCAAAGGTTTAATTATCTCAGAAGCACTGTTACCCATTTGAAACATCAACATAACCTGCATCAGGCAGCTCTGAAGTTATTTGGAAGAAACTATAGATATTAATTAACATCTTTATGAAGACAAAATTACTATGACTTTCTTCTGCTATTTCTGAAATAAACAGAGCCACCAATCATATATTTTTCCACCTTATTGCATAAAGAAATATAATGCATTTATTTATACAGAGGTTATTATAAACTTGGAAATAAGACTATGACTAATATTTTTGAATGAATATTGAACTTTTGAATGAATAAACATCACTTTTAGGTATTAGAGATTGTTTTCATTCCAGTATATTAATATTGAAGAAGACTAATCATCTTGAATCTTGGATATATAAAATGACAAATAAGGACATTAAAGAATTAAGGATTTTCAAAACTGAATTCTATCTCAAGCTATGATCAGAGGGAAGTTCTCTACAGATGGAAGTCTCTCTGCTTCATTTGCCCCCCTATAAGCATACCTTCTGAGAGATCCTAAGAACACGGGCATGTCTAAGGATGTGGTACTCATTATCATTGTAAAGGTGATAAACTTAAAAAAAAAAAAAAGCAACACTATTCCAAGGATCTCCTAATGTGTAAAGGTGGCTTTATGTGAGAAAGAATGAGGTGGTTAGATAAAGAATATTTTCTTTGCATTCACTCCTCAGGACCCTGAATGGAACAAAGGAAAACATCTGTGTAAAAACCCTGCTTCAAATTCTTTATATTTTATTCCATACATGAGTATAGTAATTATAGTATATAACTATTATTATATTTTCCTTGAAAAAACAAAAAAGAATATTTTTCTGTATTGCCAAAGTAAACATGTTCAGTTCATTCTTAATCTATATTTTACATAGCTATAACAAGCACAAATAATACTTCTGATAGATGTACAGTTTCTTTCCACCTGCCCAATCATTGCATTAGACATGAAGTTCCAACAATTGCACATCATTTAGCAGTCTTTTATTGTTTCACATTTATAAAGAAATTTACATCCATCAATCAGTGGCTGGAGATACATGGAAAGTAAGGTAATTGACCATAGTTCCCTCCTATATTCAAGCAACCCCAGGGTAATAAGGATATTGTTCAGAGGGTAAATTATTTCCTTTAACTGAGGAATTATAAAAGCATTTATGATGTCCAGATATTTTTCTTACTGCTATTGTAATTCATTCATTTAACTGTCATATTAGCCCCTGCATCTATGCTCCTATTGTAAGTGGATAGGAAATAACTGGGTGACTACAATATCTGAGTTAAGACAAAAGAAAAAACAAGATGAAGTGTTTGCTGCAGACAAAAAATGTTAAATAATTTTAGAACTATACTGTTTAACTGGCATAACGCTTGTTTCTTTAAACGTCATTTTTCAGATTTATTTTTCTTTCTTTACATTGTTCTGGACACTGGAAATGTTTGTACACTCAAGTTGGAGGGTAAAAAGAAGGACCATTTAACAAAATTACTCTTTTCTTAGAAAATTACAGAACACATGAGTAAATTACTCTATATGTTTTCCTTTTTATCTAATTTCTTTAGCCATTTCTTGTTTCTTTATCTTTCTAAGATGCAGGATTGATACTGTCAGTTACTTTATGTTTTCCAAAGTTCTGTGTAGAATACAACAATAAACAAGAAAAAATATAAATGTATCTATTTCTGTCTTATGATAAATTTAATTTTTCTTTTCTATTCTCAACAAATAATTACTGTTTTTTTCAAACTATCCCTTAACAGAGTGACTTATATATTAAGAAAGAGAAAATTCTACCTGTTGCCAAATGATGGAGATTTAAAGTCTCCAAAACTGGAAATTATAAATAAGAAGAAATGCCACATACAGAAGGATTATTACAAATAAAATAAATAAAATGTCTACAAATCAAAGCAGAATAAATCCATGGGAAGGTGTGAAGATCCAAACTGCCATTTGAAATGCGTGACCTTGGGCAAGTCATTTTTATCTGTAAAATGGTGGCAATACTATACTTCAGGACATAAGTGTGAGGGGTAAACACCATAATATATACAAAGCATTTAGGCACTTAATAATTTGTAACCTAAACCTTTAGGATGAGTAGAGGTGAGTTGCTAAGAGCATAAGTTCACACTTGAAGTGATATACTGTAGATGTAGCCTGTAGCCCTACAGGATTTTTGTGAGTACCAAATACATCAGCATTTATACAACACACAGCATACATGTTAATTGTTCAGTCCTTCTCTGTATCAAAAGGTGAAGATAATAATATATATATACTTTTTTTTAATTTTTACATTAAAAATTAAGAGTTTTGGCTTTCTGCAAGTGGCATTTTTTTAACCTTCATTTTAATTTTTTTTAATTTTTCTGCTTAGATTTTAAATCATGAAAAGCAAAATCTACACTGTGAGTTACTTCACTAGATGGTAAATTTACAGGCAGAAACTCGGTCTTTTTTCTTTCTTTCTTTTTTTTTTTTTTTTTTTTTTTTTTTGCGGTACGCGGGCCTCTCACTGTTGTGGCTTCTCCCGTTGTGGAGCACAGGCTCCGGACGCGCAGGCTCAGCGGCCATGGCTCATGGGCCCAGCCGCTCCACGTCACGTGGGATCTTCCCAGACCAGGGCACGAACCTGTGTCCCCTGCATCGACAGGCGGACCCTCAACCACTGCACCACCAGGGAAGCCCAGAAACTCAGTCTTGTTGCAATAATTTCCTTAGGAACTGCCAGGATATTTTCTGGAACACGTTAGGTACCCAAACTATGATTCTGAGATGAATGAACAAATAAATCTCTTTAATTCTGTAACATTTCTAGTTATAATGTATTTGTCAATTCAGTCATTAATGCATAACTATTAATTGAGATCTACTATGTACTTTATGTTGGAAGATGGAGATACATGGATGGATGGCTTAGCCCCTTTCCTTAGAAACACTCTGTCTAGTGATGAGATAGAACCAGAAACATACACACACAATGTGGAAAGTTATTTCAACAGAGGTACAAAGGAGATCTAGATGGGGAGGAAGATGGGAGACTGCTTGTGGAAACTGTTCTGAGGAGCTGACATTTGATTTGATATTGAAAAGAAAAAAAATATAGTTCTCTAGGTAAAGAAGAGTTGCAGGAAGGAGATACTTCCAGGCACAGGGATGATTTTTGAGAGAGCATGGATAAAAGTAGCTCAGTGCAGCTAGTTTATCAGCAATGGCTTAAGTTTTAAGTGCCTTGTAAACTATGTGATAGTCACTAGGTAGTCTGCATAATTCAAGTGAATGGTGAATACCTTCATCTCTACGGACTACTCTAACAAAATATCATAGGTCAGAGGGCTTATAAATACTTATTTCTCACAGTTCTGGAGGCTATGAAGTCCAAGATCATGGATCCAACAGATTCAGTGTCTGGTGAGGGCCTGATTCCTTGTAGATGGTGCCTTCTGACTGTGTCCTCACATGGTGAAATAGACAGGGATCTCTCCAGGGCCTCTTTTATAAGGATAATTAATCCCACTCGTGAGGGCTTTGCTTTCATGAACGAATCATCTCAAAGTCCCCAATGCCTAATATCATCACCTTGGAGGTTAAGATTTCAATATATGAATTTGGGGAGGACAAAAACATCCAGTCCATAGCAGGGAGCTAGTGCCAGCTTTTACATAAAAGAGTGATTTTTTGTTTTATGTTGCCCATAATTACACCATGCATATGGGGGGGAAAAATCTTAATAAATACTCTTACTAGCAATAATGAAAGCCTTGTAGAAATTAATAAAAAAATATATAACACAAAGCAAGAAACTAGACATGACATTCTTCTGTTTATTATTAAAATAAACAGAGCCCCTAAACCACCATTTTTTAAATGGTCTGTTATCAAAATAAAACAACCAAGGAAAAACAGACATTATTTCAAATGTATTGGGCTACATGAAGATTATCTTATTATGTTCTGTGTAATCAAAATTCTCTGTCCTTTTATGTCCGATTTATGGTGTATCAATATCCTATATTACTATAGTACATTATGTTGCATTGCCGAGAAGAAAAGCACAAAAGGATGGGTCCCATAACTTGCAAAGAGGCAGAGTAGATATTGTTATGAGATCTTACTTTATTTAGCTGCTGTTTTTATTAAATACCAGAATTTCAATTAGATAAACTTCTTCATTATCTTTGTAGCAATACATAAACAGTGGCTGGATGAGTACAAACGATAAGACGAGGCTGCATCTCACCCTGATAACTGCAATGCAGAGTTTTGCTATTTGATTAAGTACTGTAATGACTTCTCTTATTTTCACCCTTCTATTTCTAAATGTTTGTGACACTATCTTGATCCTGGCAAAACTAATGAAACATGACACAAATAACACTTTGTGCTGGATTATTTGATTGAAAATGAGGAAATATTAATTGATAACGAAAGTACATACGTTGGTGGAAAGTGTGGATTGAAGGTAACTGGAGATCTTCAACATCTGTCACTTTAGTGTTTCTCATGATCCACCAATTAATATGATCACATAGTTTACCATCTGAACTAGGACACTTTGGAAGGAAAAGGGGTGCAGTTAATCACTATGCCAAGGCAAGAGGTTTAAACTGAGACTTCCCCAGGCAAACTGGAGTATACGATCATCCTGCCAATAGGACTTGTTTCTGTACTATTATTCTCCTTTAATATCTAAAGACTGACATAAATAATAAAGAATCTTGTGGAAAAGAAATATATCAGTGACATTTTAAACAATCATTGAGACAGAAAAATGTATCCAATCTTCATCGTTAACAATTATGAATACTTCATGTTTCACAAACACATCCTTCCTTGCAGTTTTGTTCATGTTAATAGCTAACCTCTACCTTAGAAATGATTTGTTTCTTAGAAGGCCTCTGTTCAACATCAAAGTTTGTAGTCTTCTTTGAAAATAGAGACCTTGCTTAACTACCACTGAAAGCAACTTAGAAGAAAATCCAAGGCCTGTACTCTTAGAGTGGACTCACCTCCAACTGGAGCATCCAATCCTTGAAAGCTGCCACAGTCACTAGCCATCCTAAATTCCAATCCTACCTTCTAACCCATTAACCCTCTTCCCTATATCTAATCCTACCACACTAAGGACAAAGTGTAGACAAGTGTGTCTATGTAGCCTAGTTTTGTTCTCTTAGGTAAGGGAGTCTTTTCTGCAGACATATGCTTTATGGCCTGTGGTCATGGGTGAGGATACTGACCCTCAGTTTTCCTATCATCCTCTGTTAGAACATGGAAACCCTCTCTCACAAACAGAGCCACAACCAAAAGTTAGATTCCATAGTTCCTTGAACAGTATAGCGCAACTACTATAGAAAGAGTTAGATGGGCTTTTATAAACCTATCAAGAAAGGAGTTTCCATGAAAAAGAAAAAAAATTGTTTTCAGGTTCAAATATCAAGGAGACCACCTCATTTTAAGTTTAGGGCTATATTTTCTTTCTTTTTTTTTTCATGTTTTCTTTATTTTACTCAAAGTTTAGCAATTCCTTTAATTCCATTTCAGTTTCTGTTTCCTATTCCTTTTTTGTTTGTTTTAGGTAGACTAGGGATTCAGGAATGGTTTTTATTGTTTTTTGTTACACCTTTATTGGAGTATAATTGCTTTACAATGTTGTGTTAGTTTCTGCTGTATAACAAAGTGAATCAGCTCTATATATACATATATCCCCATATCCCCTCCCTCTTCAGCCTCCCTCCCACCCCTCCAAGTGGTCACAAAGCACCAAGCTGATCTCCCTGTGCTACACAGCTGCTTCCCAATAGCTATCTATTTTACACTTGGTAGTGTATATATATATGTCAATGCTACTCTCTCACTTCATCCCAGCTTCCCTTTCCCGCCCCCACCCCATGTCCTCAAGTCCATTCTCTGTGTCTGCATCTATATTCCTGTCCTTCTAAAGCTATTGCAACATCCTAAAAGACTCCATTCTATTTGCTCTAGATTCACCGAAATGATATCTTTGTCATATTAAATGTTAATGCCTAAAACATACCCAAATTATGCACTTTTCCAAATGAACAGCTGAGTTCATTGAGGCCTTAATTATATCTAAGAAGTAGTGGGGGGCTTCCCTGGTGGCGCCGTGGTTGAGAGTCCGCCTGCCGATGCAAGGGACACGGGTTCGTGCCCCGGTCCGGGAAGATCCCACATGCCGCGGAGCGGCTGGGCCCGTGAGCCATGGCCGCTGAGCCTGCGCATCCGGAGCCTGTGCTGAGCAACGGAAGAGGCCACAGCGGTGAGAGGCCCGCGAACCGCAAAAAAAAAAAAAAAAAAAAAAAAGAAGTAGTGGGGGTAGTATATATATATATATAGCGTCTTCAACTTTAGTCTTTCCTCATAGCTATGCTTCCATAGACGTATATTTCTCACAGGTATTAATTGGAATCTACTTCAGCATTTTGGCCCCCAAATCCTTGGCTGATTTTTAACTCTAGTATGTTGGACTCCCTGGTCCATGAGTTGGCTTACAATCTTTAAACCCTGACAAGCTTCTGACTTTAAGCAGCCGCGTTAACACCCTACCTCGCCACCACACACAAACACCAGTTAGCCCGTGACAGCCTCTGTGTCCAGACTTCTCATGACCTTTGCTATCCACTAAACCTGTATACTTTCGCTACCCATGTTTCAATGTTGTTGAGTACTGTATAAAGACTTGTTGAGAAAGGCAAATATTTGACTTTCATTTAGGTATAAAACTGAATGATGAAAGCTTGAATAATTTGCATTATGTCTTTGAATCATGCATTTGTGATCTTTTCCTAATTTAAAAATTTGACTCTCGTCTAAGCTATGTTTATGATTTTCACATTTTGATATCTTTTGTTAGATTAACAAATTCCATTAGAATAGAATTTGTTAATGTAAACTCTATTCAAACAGAAGTATCACTTATTTTGCCTTCTCCCAAGGTATGCAAATTCACAATGAATACTATAAATACAGATTTTAAAGACATTCTATGATCCTTTTGATTTTTTAAGGCCTGGGTACGTGCAAATATACATACTTCAGAAATGATCAATATAGGGTGCTTTCTTAACTGATTGATTTCTATTATTCCATTTCTTAAGTTTCTTATTTATCAAAAAACCCTCAGCCTTTATATCTTTATTAAAATACACTGCATTATTTTCTCATACTTCTCTTTATCTGTCACCACATACATTATGATATGAGTATGGATTTTGAATTTGTCTCCACCGTTCGTCCTTTGGAGTAAAGCCATACATTTTATTTGTTAGAAGAAGAAAGAGGCTAAGATTTGACCAACTAATATAATTACTCTTGAGAGGAGAGCAAAGCAGAAACCTAGTTTATTTTGATGTTTGCCAGCATACCTAAAATGCCAACACAGAAGAAGCTCAGAAGAAAAATGCTGGAATCTTTCAGATGTTAAAGGGAAGTAGGATAACAAAAAGGCACAAAAAGACAGCACAATCAATAGATGTGCTGATCTATTCACTTTTATTACTGAACTTCTGGGTTTTGAGCTGAATGTCAGCTATTTCACATGTCCCTAGATATAATGAAGGGATGATATAGACTCCAATAAGTTATGGGGTTTATCTCATACATGTTAGTGCCTCATAACTTATTAGTGCCTGAAGCTATAATGAGTTATGTTACAGTTCTCATACAGAGCCTCCAAATCTTGTAACTCACCAAAACCTTGGGCAATTTCATTTATTTAATGCCTTTTTAGTATTGGAGCTCTAATCCAGAATTTGTTAATTTTTTTTCATAGTTATGGGGTAGTTTCCCCTGTGGTATGTTAAATTCAAAAGGTCATAAGTCCCTCTATATTTTGCTGAAGTGAACATTCTCTGCCACAGCATCTAAAGAATAATATTTGGGGGTGGCACACTAATACCTCATGTCAAGCTGACATCTATATTATGAAGTTTACAATTTTCTGGTGATATTGTTCATATAAGCCTTTGACTTGTTTGCAGTCACAGGTTGGTAGGATATAGTGTTCTGTTAGGCATCTCGGGCGGTGGTTTGCAATGAATATGTGACTGCTCTACAAATTTTCAGAGATGTTTTGACCTTTCATTTTGGTTCGAGTATAGAGAAGATGATAAAAAGCTGTATTCATCAAATGTTGTTTTGGTGGGCGTGTCTCTACATTTTCCTGGATTCTCTTTTCAGGTGGCCAGATGTGTATACATGTGGTTCAACATTCTGAACAATAGCCCTGTAGAAAATTGCATTTGTTGGAACTGAGTCCAAAAATAAAGTTGTATTAAAAGCTTGGTTTCTTTTTTTTTTTGAACATAATAAAACAAGATTGCTTTTGGTTGAATTTACCTCTCCACTGTATTACAGCTTTTAGGAAGCTTTGTCATAGAATGCAACAGACAAAAAATAATGGAGAAATTCATTAAGTGCTAAGATTCATCTCTCATGAAAAAGAAGTTAAATTATTTTTATGAGAAAATGAAATTATTTAGCTTAATGAATAAAAGTGTTCTTGAAAGAATTCAACATTTATCACTTACAGCCCTACAAGACCTAAACTTTTAAGACTTAAAAACTGTGACTTCTCAATTAAATATGGCTATCATTTTCTTATTCTTATCACTAATGGTTACTTGTCTGGAGGAGCCTACAGATGAAATTCTAGCTATAATATACACACTTACACATTTCACCATATGTAGAATGGGTTTCTGCCCACACTTACCCTGTTGTATATTCAACAAATGCAAACCAATTTTACATGCAACTGAAATAAAAGTATAATTAAAAAGGAAATTTTAAAGAATATATAGATAGATAGATATACAAATGAATCACTTTGCTGTGTATAGTAGAAATTAACACAACATTTGTAAATCAACTATACTTTAATAAAATAAATTTTAAAAGGTCTTTCTGCCTGGGAACAATATAACATAGTCCATTTTAAAGTCAGAAGTAATTATTGTTGAATCTTCTCCTTTACTGTAATAGCTATACAACTTCTCTCTATTCCTGTGAGTAATTGAGAGATGATGGAATTTATATCTTTTTAAAAACACTTACATTGCTAATTCCAAAAGCAGAAGTCCATTAAAAAAAAAAAAAACTAATTAAAATAAAGTAGTTGAAATCCCTGGAGAAAACTAGTTTTTCCCCCAAGAGCTCAGCTGCAATCAAGAAAAGCAGATAAACATCCATGTCAAAGAAATTGACAGAACTAAAATAGATTACATTAAAAGTTAAAAAAATTTTATAATGAGTAGTATATTTGTAAATAAGCAGAAAAAAAACATTATAGGTGCTTTCCCTCTCATCACAATTTTGTTACTTTGAATTTTATATTTGTTTCTAAATTTTGGTCAATTTATATTGAGGAGTGATTTATTATATTATAAATGTAATATAAAACTAAACAATTTAAGGAGATTGTGACAAACCCAAAAGAGAGATAAGGGAAACATTATAAAGGCAAATGAACAAGGACACTCTTCAGTAAATGCAAAGAACCCAACTACAAAAGAAATGAGTTGTTTTCACAATAAAGTGGAAAGTTGTTTGATTCTATTATCTCCATTGTCCCCTTACCACTTTAAACCACCCAAGCAAACAAACAAACATATAGAGGCTTGCTGAATACTGGCTTGAAACAACATTTTATTTTGTTTCTTGATTTTTAAAAGAAAAATAAAATGAAGAGAAAGTTCTTTTTTTTCAAGAAGTGAAGTTAAAGTGGAGTATGCCTTTACCTAGAAGTATATCTGAGTACAAATTATCACTTAAGTCGTCTTCAAAGTCCATGAAAGTTCTAGATCTAGGGAGAGACAGTTTATTTGATTTTTTAAATTGAAGTAGAGTTGATTCAAAATATTATATTACTTTCAAGTGTACAGAACCGTGATTCAGTATTTTTACAGATTGTACTCCATTAAAAGTTATTACAAGATAATGGCTGTAGGGAAAGATGGTTTATATGTAGATAAACTATGAGTACTAGACACATTTAATCTTTAGGGAGCAAAACAGAGAAGTTAACAATAATCATTATAAAATATCATGCAGTTCTTAGATTATGTGGGCAATTGTGTAAACCTGCTAACCCCTTGTAACCACTAATTTTTAAAATTATCTCCATAGTTTTGCCTTTTCCAAAATGTCATATAGTTGAAACCATACAATATATAGCCTTTTCATACTGACATCTTCCAGTTAGTAATATTTATTTTAGTTTCCACAATGTCTTTGTGGCTTGATATCTCATTTGATTTTAGTGCTCAATAATATTCCATTGTCTGGGAGCACCACAGTTTATTTGTCCATTCACCTATAATTCCGTTGCTTCCAAGTTTTAGCAATTATAAATAAAACTGTTATAAATATCCATCTGTAGGTGTTTGTGTGGACAAAAGTTTTCAGCTCCTTTGGGAGCACAATTGCTGGATCATGTGGTAAGAGTATGTTTAGTTTTGAAAGCAACTGTCAAACTGTCTCCCAAAGTGGATGTACCATATTGCACTCCCACCAGCAATGAATGAGTGTTCCTGTTACTTCACATCCTCTCCAAAATTTACAGTGGTTGGTGTTCCAGATTTTGGCCATTCAACTAAGGGTATAGTGGTATCTCGTTTTTTTAATTTGCATTTCCCAAATGCCGTATTAAGTGGAGCATCTTTCCATCTGTACATCTGCTTTAGTGAAGTGTTTATTAAGGTCCTTTGTCCAATTTTTAATCAGGTTTTTTTCTTATTATTGAGTTTCAAGAGTTCTTTGTATATTTTGTATCATAGTCCTCTATTAAATGTGTCTTTTGCAAATATTTTCTCCAAAATTGGCATATGTTTTTTTCCCTTGACAGTGTATTTCACAGTGAAGAACTTTTTAATGAAGTTCAGCATATTTTTTTTCTTTTATGGACCATGCATTTGGTGTTGTACTTTAAAAAGTCATCACTAAACCCAAAGCCATCTGAATTTTCTCAGACACTATCTTATAGGAGTTTTAGAGTTTTGTGTTTTATATTTAGATTTTTAATCTATTTTGAGTTAATTTTTTGGAAGAGGCTGTGTCTGGATTCATTTTGTACACATCTATTTCTAGATCATCATTTTCTTTGTTGGATGTACAGTTGTTACAGCACTATCTGAAAAGACTATCCTATATTTATCATATTGCCTTTGCTCCTTTGTCTAAAATCGGTTGACTGTATTTATGTGGGTCTAATTATGGGCTCTCTATTCTTTTCCATTGATCTATTGACCGATACCACACTGCCTTGATTACTGTAGCTTTACAGGAAGTCTTCAAGTTCAGTAGTATTAGTCATCCAAATTTATTTTTCTCCTTCGATAATTGTGTTGGCTATTCTGAGTCTTTTGTCTCTCTATATAAACTTTAGAATCAGTTCACTGATATTCACAAATAATTTGCCGAAATTATGATGGAAATTTCTTTGAATCAATAGATCAGGTGGGGAAGAATGAACATCTTGATAATATTGAGTCTTCCTATCATGAACATGTAACATTATCTCCATTTATTTCATTCTTTGTTTTCCTTCATCAGAGTACTGTGTTTTCTTCATATAGATCTTGTACATAGCTTGTTAATTTATAACTATTTTATATTTGAAGGTGCTAATGGAAATTATATTGTGTTTTTAATTTCAAATTCTACTTGTTCATTGTTGATATATAGGAATGCAATGGACTTTTGTATATTAACCTTGTATCTTGTAACCTTACTATAATTGCTAATTTGTCCCAGAAGTATTTTTGTTGTTGATTCTTTCAGATTTTTTGTATAAGTGATCATGTCATCTGTGAACAAAGACAGTTTTATGTCTTCCTTCCTAATCTGTATACCTTTTCTTTTTTTATTCCATTCACTAGAATTTCAAGTATGATATTCAAGTGTTAGTGAGAGGGGGTATCCTTGTCTTGCCCCTCGTCTTAGTGGGAAAGCTCTGCATTTATCACCAAGCAATATGTTAGCTATATAATCTATTCCTAAATAATTGAGAGTTTCTAATCATGAATGGGTGTTGATTTTTATCAAATGCTTTTCCTGCATCTATTGATATGATCATGTGATTTTTCTACTTTAGCTTATTGATGAGATAGATTATATGAGATTAATTGATTTTGTAAATGGTGAACCAGCCTGCATACATTTACTTATATGTGTTTGACTTTTCCAAGGTATTTTCCAATCTTATTTGATTTGGGCTTAATCCAAAAACTTTCACATTTAGATGGGTCCTTTCAAAAACAAGCATACCTGATTGGCAAATAAATTAATTTCCAAATAATATGTATAATAACCAATGAGTACATGGATGCACACACTGGTCTTTTAAAATAGATTAAGCACAAATACATAGAAGAAAATCTTTTTTCTTCTATAGATAGTAGCAATAAAAGTGTTTCATTTTTATATCCAGCCTAGTAATTAAAAGTTTTTGCAGATGCTTTTCTGTAGAATTCACGTTTGTTAGGTTATTAATGAAATGGTGTCCTGGTGCAATAGAATTTAAATAAAGTAAATTGATTTATACATGTCCTAATAATCCTCATATGGCAAATGTTAGATTTACCAGTGATTTTCTGTGGGAGATGAGCAGTGTGTGAATGCTTTGTTTCATCCTTTCTATAGAGCTGTATGTCAAGTAATTTGTAATCAAAGGGTTTTGGTTAAACCATGACTCTTTTGTCGGAGGGAAAGTCTGTATTTTGTTTCTTTCTGCACAAAATATCTTTTTACTTATATATTTTTTATGGTAGTACAAAAATTATGCATGGTTCAACATATAAGTGCTTATAAATGAGTCTATGAATATATATCTGGCAAAATAATATTCTTCCATTATTAATGTCAAAGAGTTTTAGACAATTTTAAAAGTACTTTTGGTACAAGAGGTGGTTATTTTGGTCTTTATTTCTCCTTCCCAATCATAAGATGAAAAAAACACCCAATACCCACCAATCAGTACATCAGAACTATTGAGACTATTGCAACACATTTAGCAATGCCTTTTGTTCTCCTATTTGACACAAATGGGATGAGATATCTGTGAACTCACCTACTTTAAAAAGGCACTTCATATAATAATATTTCAGTACAGTCATAGCTTAATGCATCAGCAAGTACTTAGATCTTCATTGTTTCAAATGTTTAAATTCAGCTACCTTTGGTGGGGACATTTATTTATTTAGGAAAAGTTTTTTCAGAGTCGTAATTTAATCATAAGGATTGAGTAAGACAGAAATTTGGATGTCTTTCTTTTCTGAAGTTTTTTTTTTTTTTTCATTCTTGTGCCTTGTATAGAGTGGTTCTTTGTTTTTTGAAGGTCAGGTGACAATTACACTAACTATAAACATTCATTCTGTTTCACTGCTAAGTGATTTCTACTTTAAATTGCTTCTAAATCTTTTTTTCACCCACCTTAAATCCAATATTTATTTTAACCTTGAGCTGCCTAAGACCTTTAGTAGGAAGCTTCAAAGCATTTTAAAAATCGTATCCTTTTTAAATCTTTCTCATTTGAATGCAAGTGCCTTGAAAGCTCAAACAGTGTTGGTTGTTCTTATTGAAGTTTATAATGCTTTAGATATTCAAATCAGCTCTATGTCTTCCATTTGTTATGCAAATCCTTAAACTTTATATACTGCATGGTTTATCTACATTAATACAGCTTTCACTAACAGGTCTTACCAGAGCAGACATATACTCTAAAGGTGCACATTTTTAGTGTCTTGAATTAACATAAAATCATAAAAATAGTGTGTATTGCTTCACTCTAATCTGACTCAGTTTTATGTGGTTGTTGAAAGCCTTTTACGTTCCATTCTGTGTCTGGAGGTCTGTGTATAAAACTGATTCAGAGAAAGCAAAGTGAAGACACCTGCTGGCTTATAGCACAAATACTGAAATATCGTAGAGCCTGCTGAAAGGAGAATTGGAACAATATGTCATTACTGAAGGCTCACTTGCAAGTTCTAATGTATTATAATGAAAACAGTATGACAAACCTAATGAGACAGTGAAGATTTGGGTAATTGTTCCTACAATGTATGGTAACTTTTCCAGCCGTTATTGGCAAACATAAAACCTAATGAGATTTTAT
Organism: Kogia breviceps; assembly: GCF_026419965.1. Taxonomy (NCBI): domain Eukaryota; kingdom Metazoa; phylum Chordata; class Mammalia; order Artiodactyla; family Physeteridae; genus Kogia; species Kogia breviceps. Next base: position 45,860,308 of record NC_081325.1, on the reverse strand, counting down.
TAATTTAAATGCAGTACATCTGCAAAACATTTCCTTCCTAGCATTCTCCTCTGATAGTCTTCTTTTCCTCGTGGACTTGATCCTTTTAAGTTAATTGTTCTGTATCTTACACTCTCCAAACAAAACACTTGCCATAAATCTGAATCAAACTTTTTTCCATTTATTTTCATGTACCTTGTCCTGATGCATAATATCACATGCAAACTTGTGAAGATAATCAGTCCAACATTTAATAGGATCATAATATTTGCAATTATAATAAAAACTATTTTTGCTAGACTTTTTGAGTGTCCTTTTAAGCTCTAGATATGTCATTATTTTCCTGGCTCGTGAAGGGAAGAAATTAATTTCCTGTTATTTTCAGCCATATGTTTTAAATTGTCGAAAGACGAAAAATGAACAAGCAGGAGCATTCTGCCCATTAACTTCTTCTTATTCGATCAATCACTATTTGTTAATTTTTAAAGTATTAGACATGATGGAGAGGCTCAGTCTACTTCCATGAAGACTAAATTTCAATTTTCTCCATGTCTTTACATATGCAGCACAAATATGTTTCCGTTTAAAAATGAAAATGTTTTCATCAGAAAGGATTTTAAAAATAACACTGTTTTAGACATGAAAAAACATGAAGAGAATGCTAACTTGCTACTATGAACCTTTAATTCATGTCCATTTTCAGATTAATTCGCTTTGTTCTGTGTCTTGTCAAACTACCCTGTCATAAACATATGATAGGTGAAATCTTGACTTTGCAGTGTTATGTGAAAGAACATTTCTTGATAAAGGCACCGGTAACATTGCCAGCTCTTGGTAGAGAAAGCAATAGAGCTGTCAGGAAGTTCAAAAATTATACTGTCTCTGCTAGAATAACTGGAAAGAGATCATATTCACTTTCCCCCTGAGTTTTGCAGGTCATTTTGGATTTACAGTACAGCATTTTATTACAGTTTGAGAACATGATAAAAAACTTAGTTGTCTAGTTCATTGTTATCAAATGTTTTTCCATGCAAGCAGATACAATTGGATCAAACTGCATTTAACTATTTCTGTGTGACTCTTCTAAGTTCTGATGATGACAAAAAATATTTAAACAAATGGCTATTTGTCCTCTTTTAGATGTTAGATTTTAGGTGAATACATTTTTCGTATTTTAAATTTGATAGAATTTATAGAATACCTTGGTCAGTAATTTCCAGTAACCTTTTGAAAGTCCGAGTGAAAATTTTTTTTTAAAAGACTAGCGTTACACAAAATAACAGATATGTGGATAATGAGATAAGAGCAACATGTTCTTAAATTTACCATATGTTCTATGAATATTGCTTGTTTTCTATCTCTTCCATAATATGTATATTGCTTAGAGGAAGCATTTCCTGGAAGGAATTGCAAAACAACTTGCCAGCTGTATTGTTAATATTGAAATATTGAAATAATTCTCATGAATCATTACTAAAGGATGAGATCTTAGGTTCAGTCCTCTAAACTGTGTTATAGTGTTATCTGTTGTGACTATTTCATTTACTCTGCAAACATTTTTTGAACATACCCTGTATGTGTCAGACACTGACACCCATTTAATCTTGGCTGTTCTCCTCCAAGAGTGTAGGATATTGAGGGAACAGGCATGTAAAGTGTGTAAACACAAAAGTATGAAACTTGTAATAAAATATGTGGATTCCTATGGTTTAACTGCTTTATAACATAAAATAAGTGGGCTTAATTCTGACTTTGTATTACCAATTTATAAAGATTTTTGAATGATTTTCTCTCCAGCTGTTCAATGTTAATCACACACACACACACACACACACACACGCGCGCACACACACACACATACAAAATGGGTGAATCATTTGGTTCTTTGGTGATAAGAGTTAATAGAGATGAGTAATTCCTGAGTTAACAATTTTTCCTACCTTACTTAATCAGAGGCTGTAATTCTACCACTATAAATTAAAATATAATGAATATATAGTAAGAATTACCATTTTTTGGTATTGACTGAGTTTTCCCATAAGGACCTTTTTAGGAGCTCAGTCTCAACTCTCATATGTGTATTTCATCCAATCTTTGCATTTTTGGTATAATTGAAAGATATTTTATCAGACTGACTTGGATACAAACCCTGTGTGCTACTTACTAACCATGGACATTTTTTCAAGTTATTTAAATGTTCTGATCTCTAGTTAGGCGATCTATAAAATGGGGATAAAATGGAAATAAGATGAATACTTTGGAGAGTAACTGAGAACATTATGTGAAATCATGTATGTGACATGCTGACATCAAACCATGGCACAAATAAGAGTTTAAATAAATGCTTCCCCTTTCTCTCATCTTAACCATCTTTTTGCTTAGTTACAACTTTAATTTTAGGTTAATACAACTCCATTTTCAGCTTTCCATGAACACACAAATGGATACAGTGACCATATGCCATTTCCTTGCCCGTTTCAACAACCCATGCTCTCTATAAACTGAATAAAATGTATTTAATAAAATGTTACTCTCATTTATGAAAAGAACACTCATAACTTCAGTAAAAGTTCCTTTTTTTTCATTCTTATCCTTCTACTCTCATGCAATTCTTGCTTTTGCTTTTCCTCCCAGAGACAAACTGCAATGCTGAATGCAGGGTAGAGAAGCATTGTCTTTGAAAAAAATAATAAAGTGATAGAGAAGGAGGTTGCCAATGGACAAAGTAAATTTCCTCCTTAGCTGAGTTTTTAATGGAAATGATGTAGTTACCGCATTTTTTTTTTTTTAAGGAGAGAGTAAGATTTTATGTTTTGGAAACTGATAAAAGATATTCATGGTAAGCAGTAGCATACCAAGGTAGAGTAAGAGAGAGCAATAAGCTGGCTACAGGCAATGAGTGCCTGTATTGTCAGTAAAAAATTTAAAAACAATAATAACACTGACTGAATGTCATCTGTATCTTACCATAACCATATTTTAGTAATTTAGTAAAAATTTCAGTGATAAAGTCTTCAATCTGGGCAGACTGAACACACCATGCCAATTAATTAAGGGTGGTTGCAATTCCATAATCTCAGTACATGGATGTGGAAAGTATTTTTCTGATCTGTATTTAGAACAATGAGAGTTGTCGGTGACCTATAGTGTTACTGAGGTACAAATTAGATGACCTTATCCACAGAACTTACTTAGGGCCATGCAGCATATTTTATAGTGAAAAATAGCTAATAATTTCTTTTGAAAGAATCATGTGGATCGTGGTAATAGGTAGATTAGTTTGCTCTGGGCACATATTTTAGCCTCAATTTTTGCTAATGTTTATGTTCTTGATAGCAGAGCAGGCAGTACAGTTTTATGCTTAATAAAAAAAAAAAAAATCTAACTTCTTCAATAACAGAGGATCATGTGCTTCAAGGAAGACTTCAAAAAAAACGGTTGGGAGAGAACTGGATTTTTTTGTCCATTTACCAGGTGACATCATTTCCAATTCATATGCTATTTTATAGTAGTTGAAAAATGTGTAATAAATTCATGGATTAAACACCACTCCTACTAAGAATAATCAATCAAAAATGACAGCTGATTGATTTCTTTTGTAAATGAGAATACACTTATTGTTTAATTGATTTCAATATGCTCAAAAGGCGATTTGAAAGTCATATATTCAAAAGAATATTGCTGCTGTTTTAGGGAGAATTTGAGAAGTTCAAAAATGGGACTCATTGACTGACTTGAGATATTTTTCCTTGTCAAGACAAGGAAATTTATTACCTAGTCACTCATTTTGAACTCACTGTGAATGCAGATATTAAGAAAAAAAAATAACCTCAAGAAGTATCAGTTTTTAACTTTATCAACAATTTATTCCCAGTTACTTTAGAATTTGAATCAAACTATTTCTTTTTAATGAAATGTAGAATGCCTCTTCTATCCTGAAGAAAACTGATGACCTCCCTTGAGTACTATGATTACAGAACCTAGGTACCAAAACAGGCAAGAAACAGATGGCTCCGCAAGACAGGAACATTTTAAAATAAACATTAATACAAGTTAGAATAAAATTCTTATTAACAATGCAGTTTTAATCATGTTAACTGCTGTTGATTTTGCTACTTGAAACTATTTCACAGATCCTGGAAAGGGAAAAAAAAAAAACAATTAGCAGAGAATATGATGAATGCATGGTATTAACTATATTATTTACTTATTTACTTATTATTATTTATTTATTTATGATTTACAATTAAGTCATCTCCCAGAAAGAAAAAAATAGAATTGTATTTTGGTTTCACAAGACATGGTACATAAATATTTTTAACTGTGTTCAAGATATTTGAGTAGGCTTATTATATACATCTACTCATATTCTCATTATAAAATATGCTTGTTTGTTTATATGGTAGCCTAACACATAAGGTCCACACTATGGACTCATTTTTTCTCTGACTTGTTAATCTTAAATGTTTAATTGACCATTTAAAAACATAGGTCATTTCTCTAGTGAAATAAGTTAAAGCATAATGGTTAAAGATATATATTTTTAATAGCCAGTTTTCAATGTCTTTGAAGGCATATTTCCTTAAAAATAGCATACTACACATGTAGACAAAAATTGTGATAAATTTATTCCTTACTCTGATACAGTTTTAACATTGATGATGATGATCATGATGATGATGATTTACATATGGTTTCTTTTTACTGGGTTTGATTTTCACAAATGACTGACTTTGGTTAGTTCTTTTTGGCACAGAATTATATGACAGAAATTGATACTCCTTCAAACCTGATCTTCCATCTTCAGCTCCAGTAGAAATACTAGATCGAATACTAATATATTGAATAGTAGACGGAAAATGCACTACAGAGTTAGATACAGTTTGAAAACGTACCTTCTACATTAACCTCTTTATGTACTTTGGTCATTTGTTTCTCTTTTTATTTTTATTTATTTTTTTATTTTTTTTTGCGGTACGTGGGCCTTTCACTGTTGTGATCTCTCCCGTTGCGGAGCACAGGCTCCAGACGCGCAGGCTCAGCGGCCATGGCTCACGGGCCCAGCCGCTCCGTGGCATGTGGGATCCTCCCGGACCGGGGCATGAACCCATGTCTCCTGCATCGGCAGGTGGACTCTCAACCACTGCGCCACCAGGGAAGCCCTGGTTATTTGTTTCTTATCATCTATATCCTTGTATCGTTAAGGGGGCTTAATTATACATTTTGCACCCAATTTTGTGAACAGTAACTGAGTTATAATACATGGTTTGTTTGATGTGTATTCAGCATTTCAAGTAATATCCATTCCTTCTTCCTTCCCTTGTTATCTAGAGTAAAAATATATTGTGATTTTTTAATTCTGCAAAATAAAGTTTTAATTTATAATCTTTTTAAACATCATGAATACTGTGTTTATTTTAACTTTTTAGAATACAGAGTTTCAATAGAGAAGAGACTATATAAATTACATTTTTAGAGGTTATTAATGATCATTTTTAGGGTGCCATCCAAAGAGATTCAACTCTTTGCTAGAGTTGATTTAAATTATGTATAAAATAATGAAATATTGTCTCTGTGAAATTTGAAAGACTTGTATCAATACATACTAGATTCATTGAAATCTTTTTTTATCAAAATCTACAATTTTCTTTATTTGGAAATAATGAAGAAAAACCGAACAAACACTTGGATTCTCATTCCTGACATTACTGCAAAAAAATAATACTATGAGTGAGAATCTCATCTCTCCTTATCCACAGAAAGTCAGGAAATTCTCTGAAAGGACATACTTAGATGAATATGTGTTTGATTACTGTGTTATTGTTGCTATTATTATTTTAAAGCTGTAATTGATTATGTACCTTACATATTGAATTTTTAGGCATGTATTATGAAAAACTCCAGGCCATTCTAATCTACACTCACAGAAATGAACAGTTAGTTTTAGTTGCCTTTACAAGTAATAGTTAGGCATTTGACTTATAGCTATAGCATAAATAAACAGCAAACAAAATGTACCCTGTGGTGTACAAAACCATTTCTCCAAATTGATAATTTCTGTCCTTAAGATTATGGCCAGGATTTCTCCTCACATATGCTAACTGATGGCTTGCCAACATTTCTCTCCAGTTGCTTTAACAACATACCAGTCGATTTTCTAACAGAACACAGTAAGAAAGGTTAGTGATTGTATCTTTTAAAATCAAAATAGAAAGTAAAATGGCTAGTTTTAGTCATATTTTGTTTCACTAAATTATTCAGTCTGACTCCATATGTATTAAACTCTCCAAATACATGTACGTTTGTCACTTGGAGGATTATTTTTTGGCTAAACTCATTTTTAGAGATACCTTTCCAAGTAAGCTATTATCAGTGATTACTCAGAAGTATGTAGACTGTCAAATTCATAGAGAAATTGATAGATAAACAACCTCAATGTTTGATCCACCATCAGCTCTATAGTATTGCCATTTGTGTGAAAAATTAGCTACAGTTAGTTAAATGACACCTGAAAAGAATACATTTTGTTTTGCATCAAATCAAATGATTGTAAAATTATTTCATATATAGAGCAGAATGCCTGCTTTTTAACCTTTTCTTATTTACTCAATTTTCTCTTTTAGTTAATACAGATGTAATTGCACTTTATTATTCAGAATCCACCTCCTCAAATCTAAGGAGACAGCTTATTTTGTGAACTAAGAATTTAGTCCAGGCCAAGCTTTAGTCTTTGGTTTAAACATCCACAATTCCTTCAGTAGTTTTGAAATGATAAGATTTTCAGGTCTTTTCTTATTCCATCTGGCTTTTTCTGTACTCAGTAAAACTTAATCATGTGGTATATTTTTGGTGATAGTTAGGGTTAACTAGGGCTCTCTTTCAGAAGTTTTTTGGAAATCATGTACCACCCTCAGAAGTACAGCATGATGGATTGCATAGCCAGGACATAAGATAGATGTATTTAAAGAGAAGATACAGAGCCTCTTTCCTTTTAAAATATTATTGTAATAGAATTCAGACTCTGTTTAAAATTACAAATTCTTCATTAAAAATATCAGTTAAGTCTTAACTAACATTATATCAGATATGTATAATAATAATAAATATGCAAAAATTACAAGAAAAAAATCAGCTCTCTTAGTCACTTGTGACTATCTATAATTCCAAATAGATTAATCTTAGATTTTCTTACTTTGTCTCAAAGAGCTTAGATGTCTAAAGTTGAAATTATCTGGCATCAGACTCTTTGTGAAAACCATCTTTGCAATGGCTACCAGATTTAAAACATTTAATTCAATCACATAACTAATTAGACAAGGGTTTCAGGATTGCCTTTTGACTTGGCCAAATCTTTGGTAAATTTTCTTTTATCAATGCTTTTTCTATCCAATATCTATCTTTTCTGTAAAATATTAAAAGAAAATGAATAAAGAACCTTGTAACTCTTATCTATGAGTATACATTTAGCTAGTCAGAAAAAAATCCTACGTTTTGACAAGACCCCCACCTCTATATCATAACCCAATTATCCTATAGCCAAAGGTTTTATGAAAACTTTCCTGCCAATAGTTTTGAAACTGAATTATTCCTCCCATCCCACCAGAAGAGTCACAGGGAAAAAGTGCACTGCAGTGAAGGAAGACACTGGAAGGCTATTTATGGAAACTGAGTCACAGATAGTGTGTATAATTGCCAAGGTTCAGACACTAAATCTAGTAAGTGGTAGAACTGAAACCCAGTCCCAAAGTCCATATTCTTTCCTTGAGACTTCGCTATGAAGATTTGGAGTCTTACAATAAGAAAAAAAAATAAATATTTTTTGTCCAAAATTTAAATCTGAATATGATGAAATCTAATTAGGTCACTATCAATTTAAAGAAAATAATAGGGATAGTGGGAAATTGAAAATGATTCCACATTTGTCAATGAGCAAAATTGATGACATGCCAATGAACAGGCTAGTTTAAAAATTAAGTTGCAAGGAACAGAAAGTGGAAGGAGGGAGTAAATGTACACATTAAAAGAGATATAAGGGTGTCAACTGATTTATTGTATGATTTTTAGAAAATTTTTATTGGAGTATAGATGATTTACAATGTTGTGTTAGTTTCAGGTGTACAGCAAAGTGAATCAGTTATATATATACATATATAGGAACAAGCAATTTTAAAAAGGCAGATAGGGATATCTGGGAAAGGAACTCAGTCACTGATGATTTTATAGAAATCTTTGTTAATTTTGAAAAGTTTGATCATATTGAGTTTATGTTTTAAGAAATGATTCTATATCTTTTAGAGATAAAAGTAAAATATTTTTAAGCAGATGTAATCACTCCATTTCCTGTCCTATAATTTTAACATGTGAACTTTTCATTTTACCTTATAATTTTTATTGAAGTTCTCTCCCAACTTGTCTGGATTAGTAGAAAAGCATATGTGTTAAAATAAGCACAGAAATTATCATAAAACAATACTAATGGCACTAGAGTCAAACAAAACATTGCAATGATTCAACAAAATTCTACTAGAAGACTATGAGGTACTTGATTAGAAAAGATGAACCAGAGCTCAGAAGAGGAAAGGGATTCAATTTATGTATGTATTATATTATATATGAAAGTGAAAGGATACAAATATTTAAGGTTTCCTATCTGGGAAGGAACTTTCATATGTATTTTTGTTGCTTCCACAATCTTTGCTGACAAGGGCTATTCCATTTTAATTTTTTTTTTCAAATAGTGCTTTGTTTTTTTTTTTCCTCTTAAAAAGTTTTCCTTAAATATGATGATGTTGAGCAGAAAAATCCAGCTGTGGAGCTTTATCCAGTGACATTCATGATAGTGTTTGAGGACCTTTGCTCCCTTACATATAGCTTATGATGGGTAGAGTAATACACAGTCTCTGCCTTGGTGAGGTTCATATCAAGCCATTCCGTTTCAGTTTGGTCATAGACTCAGTATTAATTGCATACTCTTTGGCACTTTTGCAGAGCATATAGTTTTGAGATGTTTGATACACATTAAATATTTACTGATAAATTTGGAATTTTCTTTAAAACATTCTGCATGCCTTGACAGGTGGTTAGTTGTGTGGGATCTAGACGAAATAAGATTGGCAATAGGTGATGAGTGCATGGAAATCCTTTCTACCGTTCTTTTTATTTTATTGTGTCCTAAAACTTTATTCATAAGTTAATGACTTTTTAAAGTACCTTTATTTACAGAAACACTGAAAAGCTATTTATGTATTTATTTCTAAGAATATATCACTGTCATGATATAAAAGAGGATGCCATCATCTTACTAGGTAACATTTACTTTTTTTTGAACAATACCAGTATTTCTTAAGTTACATTGTGTTTCTACCACATTCTGTATGTTTTGGTAACATAATCAAAAGTAAAAAAGCAGTTTCAAATCCATTTTTAATCAATGAGAATATTTCCATTAATAAGGATTTTATATGAGAGACATGAAGTCATAGTCTTTTTTGGTTTGGTGGAGGTGTCAGATATTCTGTCTACAGTGTCTATTATTAGAATGAATGTCAACACAGAGGGAAGGCTGTTCATGCTGTCACAGGGCGAATACTTAGACTACATCTGAACATTATTTTTCAGGAAGAATTGTTCAATGATTTGATCACTTGTCAGAAGTGTCTCACTGAAGGATCTTGCAAAGACTTCAGTTTTCTTTTCTTTTCCATCTGGAAAACAAAGAACAAAGACCCCATTCTTCAGTGTGGCATGTTGAAACCCATGCATTTTATAGAAATCCTTCTGAATATCAGGAACTATATTGAATTTGCTTTACTTTTTTATGACTTCCATCATTCTCATTACCAACTTTGTTATTGTTACTATCTATTTGTTCAAATTTGGGGGCGCTTAGAAGGAATTGTTATATAATTGTGTACTGAGAAACTTTAAAAAGAGCTCTGTAACCAAGTTACATAGTAGACAATGCAGATGAATATGTTGTGGAGAATATTTTTACATGCATGGTACCCACAGTGGTATATCTACAATTTCCCCTAAAGTTGCCTTCTGTCATTGAATGAACCATACTGTAGCTGAAAGTGAAACGTCAAAATAAAATATACTACCTCTGAAAAAGATGTCAAAGTATGATAACTGCTCCCACCTCACAGGAATGTTGGGTAAACAAATGAGATAATCTATGTGAAAATCCCTTGAGCATTTCAGGAGTAAGGTACAAAAAGAGTCCAACATATTATTATATTGTTATAATTTGGAAGATGCATATGATTTTATATGTCAATATATCTACATATATGATTAATTATAGAAAATGCAAGACAATTTATTTTCTATATTCTAAACCACTGCCATTCTATACTTCTCAAATTTTTCATATGAATAATGCATGAATACATTCTTGTGCTGGTTGTTTCATCTTTATACATGTTATTTTTTTTATCTGATGGAGAAGAAGAAGCTATGTACAATTAATTAAACTTGAAAAATATCAAAGTATTTGACAAGTAAGGATTGGAGATTCAGATCCAACTCCTTCCCTTTTAACTCATCATTACAAAGATCTAAGTATGTATGTTTTCTTAATAAGTAAATAATATTTGAATACAATTAGGTATATACTATTAGCCCAAACACTTGAAACTTTACATGTAGAATTAGACTTCTTTTGAATAAAAGAAATAAAGAGCATATCTGAATCATAGGTAATTTTATAAAATATCAGTTTTGGCCAATAGCTATACCTATAGCAAATTACACTACATTTACCAATTCAGAAATATAATGAAGATTTCAAGAAGGCAAATTTTTACCTTAGGCCAAATAGTAAAAGATGAAACATCTTACTTCTTCACAACTCTGTACTCCCTGTAGGCTACCTTTAAAAAATATTTTTTTAACTTCTTGTCTTTTTGTAGAAACATCTCACTCCAATTTAGTTTCATATTGTTATCATCTCCCTACACAAAATTACTTTAAAAGACATATATGAAACTTTCTCACACTGACATATAAATTATTGATAAAAGCTTTCTTAAGGAGATTTTTAAATTAAAAGGGATCAAAAACTTAAGCTTGTTTCCCTGGATCAGTGGTTAGCATTTCCTACTGTATGATTACAATTTAATCACTACATGGGGTGAAATAAATTGAAGTAGGGACAAAAATTAGTACTTCTTGAGAGCATCATCTAGTCTCTGAGAATTAATTCTTACAAAATGTTTCTGCATTTGAAGAATGCAAAGGTTTAGTGAGTTCCCATCAAAATGACTAGGGCACAAAACACAGCAAAACATATCTTGAAATGTCAAAATATATGTTTAGTGATGAGTTTATAAAAGCTTCCAGAGAGGGACAAAAACTTTTTAATTTTATTTTATATTTATTTTAAAAGGTATTTAGAATGGTGTTGGATTACTCAATAGCATCTAAGGAATTTGGAACAAATAATGCCTTAAAATTCAGAAGGAAAATTATTTTAAATTTCCATTTCCATTTCCAGAAATCTAAGCAATTAAATAGATGGTAGAATTTTCAAACATATATGGTAAAAAAATTCCCTATAACCTTTCTTACTAAAATAGAATTTTGAGGCCTGTCAGGTATAGGACCCAAGTATTTTCACCAAGTTTAATGAGCGAAAAATTCAGGTAGGAGTAACTACAGAGCTCCTAGCTTCTTTCTCTGCTAACATTTTGCCTTGACTTTTATTCCCCCATCAGTAAGACTAGTCTATAGTGTTTACACTTGTATCTGTCTCTGTTTATATGTGGGAGGGGAAAAGTTTCCTACCTGCCTCTGTCCCATTGTTATTTAAAAGACAGAAAAAAAATTCCTTAGAACTAAATTGAAAATAAAATATTCGCCATCCCTGGAGTCTTCCTCATCTGCCTTTCAGATGATTGCCCTGTGTTTAAATCCAAGGACTTCAGATTTTTAATATACATACTTTAGTGGAAAGAGTGACTTTTGCCAGGGGTGGGGAACAGTAGGCAAATTCATAATAAATCTGGATAATTATGAGAAGCAAATTCTCAAAGATATGATCTAGACTTCCATAGGAAAAAAACATAGGCAGGTCTTTAGATCAGAGCTATTGGGTTTTTAATGAGCCAGTAAAATCAACCCAACCAAACCAAACAAAACCAATAAAATCATGTCAAAATCTGATGCCAGGCCTTAGGCACAGGGAACAGGACAATTGCCCTCTTTACTGTGTCAGAGGAAAGTGTCCTATTTGACCTAACTTGTTCAATTTATGAAGGTAAGGAAATATGGCAATTTTTCCTTTCTTTCTTCTTTACAGATTGTATCTTCCATATTTTCTAGCAACAATATTGCTTTCTTATTGTTGTGTAATCCATTGATATCTGTAGCTATTTTACACCAAGTTGGTTTGAAATACTATCATGTCATTACCTAATGCAATTAGCATTTTTATTTCGGCCATTTACTGATACAACCATTACCATTGCTTCATACCACTTCTGTATAATACAGGCACCTTCCTGATTTTTAAAGTATAAAATCAACATTCAAATAGGATTCTCTTTATTTAAATAGACTTATTAGAAATTTAAAGCAGATGAAGATGGTTTCAATGAAATGAATAAATAATTAAGGCAAATCTGTATACTTGTCAGGAATTCCATATTAAGAATCAGGTGAGGGGAGACAGTCTTCTGACAGAGCTGTCATTTTTTTAGTTAAAGGTAATGTTAATTTTTTTTTTTTTAATCTTGATGTTCTTTTCAAGTTTACTTGATCAAACCAAAAGCCAAAAAAAAAGCTGCCAGATAACTTACACAGGTAATAATCAGAACCTTTAATCACACATAAAAAGAGCCATTCAATTCTATGTATTGCAAAAATCATCAGCTGGTCGGGAAAGCAGGTTTTTGTACTTCAAGCAGTTTTAATCATTGATCAGGTTGTGAAGTAAAATAACAGATTGCATTTTACATACTGGTCACTAGCAATGCTTCGTCAGCAGACCTAGACAATAATCCCTGAGTATTGTAGGACCGCAGCCGTTAATAACCTGGCTTGTTAGTTGAAAGCTGGCAAAGTCTCAAGCATTTAAGAGGATTACTGCTATAAACCATATTAATTTTTTTTCTTAACATTCAATTCCATGGTGATGAAGAGCTTTTGTAATAGAAAGAGTGAAGTCAAACACACAACAGAACCCCATGCAATTTCTTTTTGTTTAGTGACTGATTTTACAAGAGGAAAATAAAAGTCAAGCTTCATTGTACTAATTTGGAATATTAGTTTTTGGTGAAATAATTCTGAATTGCAAATCCTGCAAAATAAAATAAAACATTATTGCAGAGAAGCTTGCCTAAAAGGATTTATTTCTAATAAGACTTGTTCAAACAGACTTTTTAAAAAATTAGCTTCTCTCTCACTTACTATAGAAAGAGTTAGGCAAAAAGCCCAATAAAATCAAAGCTTCCGACTTTTGACCTCAAAGAAATGTATCAATCTTGTGTCAGAGGCAGCAGAGCATGAGTTAAGAGTATAGACACTGAGCCAGACTGCCTAAGTTTGAATTCTGGTTTTATCACCTTAAGCTACTTGCTAGGTCTTAAGTAAATTATATAGTCTCTCTGTGCCTCAGTTTCCTCACCTGTAAAGGAGATCACAGTAGCACCTAACTCTTAGGATTGTAATAATAATTACAAGATTTAATATTTGGATAGTTCATTAAACTGTACCTGGCACATAAAAATGTTATGTACAGTTTGTTAAAAAATACTAATATAAATGGATGAATGTCAGAGATATAATGAAATCAATAAGTTTTACTACATTTGGCCTTTGGTGGTAGAAGACAAAGTCTAAATTAGAGAATAGTTGTTCAGTCAAAAATACTAGAGCAGCTGGTATGTATAGATATAGCTTAAGATAAATTTGAATCTGTATACCTCTGAAAATTTTGTACTTGAAATTATTTCCATATAGTCACAGGTATTTTAAGTTCATCGGTCAGAATTTTTGAGGATGTGCTTTCAGCAAATAGGAAAATTCTGAAGGAGAATATTATATATTGTTCTCAGTATTAAGGCTAAGCTGAACAGAACATTATTTTGTGAAGACTCAAGCTCACTAAGGGTCAGAATGGCAGAGATTTTTTCATTTAAAGTTGCTTAAGAAACACCACAGGACCTTGTTAAAAAGGCAACAACCTTGGCGATTCTAACTCAGGTGACATGTCATTGAGTCCATGAATCTGCATTTTAACAAGAGTCGCAGCATATTTTGGAAGTTCTCTTGAGAATACAGTTTTGAGAAACAATTTACTGTCTAGTACTGCTGCTAGAGAAAGCATTAGTAATTTTTCTAATTTTTTAATCAAGCCTACAAATAGCATGTCATTTAAACAAACCCGTAGTATCTTTTTGTCTCCTTTTCAAAGAGAAGATTGAACAATGTTAGTTATTACAGAAAAAAAGACAGGAAACACTGGTTGTAAAAGTTGTCTGGTAATTTATACTTTAACCACATTATTATTAAACTTCTTGGTGAAAAGAGAGGTAAGATATTAAGGGATTAAGTGTTTTACTAATTACATGCCTAGAGAAGACAATATAGTATTCTATTCAACCTAATGAAAATCTTGGTTCACATAAACCACACTACATAGGCATTTGTCATTAATACTGTTGCATTTGAATAAGATGATTATAATTGTGCCCCCAATAGTTATTGTTTTAATTACTAAATAAAATTAAGATCATGTTTCTTTATTTATTTGGAACTGGTATACTTTTATGCACAGTATTAAAAAGAGTTGAGGAAATGAAACTTGAAGTGTCTGGTTACCCCGCCACTCAATTGAATGAAATGGGTAAGGGGACAGAAGGTAGACAATGAAACAGATAAAGTGGAGCGAGTGATATTATACTATGTTTGTTCCTCTTAAAAATTATTCAAGAGTATATATATCTACATACTTGTTATTTAAACTTATAGTTATTTTTAACAAAACATTTGTTTAGAAGAGAACCTAACTATTAATTAACCAATCCAGTTATTATCAATACTTGAAAGACTGATTTGGTGTATCTCACAAAGAGATACCCAAGAGAGGTGACCTGGACTCTATATCTTTTGCACCAACTTACTCAATGATATTACTGAAGTTATATTAGCTCTTTGAAGATATTTCCTCAATGATACAAAAAGAAAGTTAATTTGTAAGGTTGTCATACTTAGTCATAGTTAGTGTCCTAATTATTTGTGGCAGCTACCTTCAGTCAAAGGATTTTGTCACGATAGAGACAAACAGCTTCTGTGGACTTGACCAGCCTTGATTCTTCATAGTTCAAATTCATAACATGTTCAATTTAATTAGTTTGACAGAATTTAAATAATACCTGTTGACACTTTTCAGCGTTTAGCCTGTGGAATCTGATGCTATCTCCGGATAGACTGAGTCAGAAATTAGTTGAATTGTAAGACACGCAGCTGGTGCCAGAGAACTGCTTGGTGCTGGGAAACCACCTCCGCACACTATAATTGGTGATGAGAACTTTAATGATAATACAATTTGATATTCAATTTATAATTAAGAGCTTACAATTTTTAAGTAGGTTAACACCCTGAAATTTTCCTGATGTTGGCAGACTCTATAGCACCCACTCATTTTACTTTAGCTTATTTATTTAATTTACTTTTTTCAACTAGACGAATACATATATACTGTTAGGGTGTATCATTGTTATCCAGCCTATTTTTTAGGCAATTCTGATGACAAGTATCTTACTAAATTTTGAGGCAACTAGTTCAATTATTTGCATATCTCTAACTGTTAAAAACTTCTTCTTTGTGTTGACCAAGCTCTGTCACTTATACCAGTCCTACTTTTATAATGTAAATCCATGCATATGGTATTTATAAAAATGTCCATTGACAGATGAGTGGATAAAGAAGATGTGGTACATATATACAGTGGAATATTAGCCATAAAAAGGAAAGAAATTGGATCATTTATAGAGACGTGGATGGACATAGAGACTGTCATACAGGCTGACGTTAGTCAGAAAGAGAAAAACAAATATCATATATTAACGCATAGATGTGGAATCAAGAAAAATGGTACAGATGAATCGGTTTGCAAGGCAGAAATAGAGACACAGATGTAGAGAACAAATGTATGGACACCAAGGGGGAAAGGGAGAGGGTGATGGTGGGATGAATAGGGAGATTGGGATCGATATATATACACTAATATGTATAAAATAGATAACTAATAAGAACCTGATGTCTAAAAATAAATAAATAAAATTAAATTTTTAAAAATGTGTTGTTCAAATTACGGTGATTTAAAGAGCATAATTCTTATATTAAAAAAAAAGGTAGTAAAGACTGGCGATAAACTTCAGAAAGTGCTTGCCTACAGTATGTTACATGTTTTCCAAAATTGGAATAATTATTAATATATTTCCATATTTTAAAATTATGCTGCCTATTTGCATAGCAGTTTAACTTTTTCAGATAATATTGTTGTCCTTCTTTCTCTGTTTTGTTCCTCAATGTGCTGGTATTTTAATAAAGTATTTGTTTTTGTAGAATTATTTCAACTATACCCTGCCAATAGATACTTATTTCTGGCAATGTAAGGTAGTAGTAGGAAGAGTCTGAACTTTGAAATAAGAAAAGTGAGATGAAAACTTTGATTCTGTCACTTACAAACTATGTGACTAGAGCAAGTTAATTAATTCTATAAAACCTTATTTCTTCACTTGTAAGTTATGGGTAATATCCAACTCAAAGCAACATTGCTTTGTGTATTTGTTCATAACATATACAGAGATATATTATATACAGTGATCTCAAACAATCAGTGTTCTTATATGGGTGTCATCCATTTATTGCATGGAGAATTTTGAAATCAATATTCTATTATTTATTTACATTTCAGAGAGTCTGGGATTTACTGTATCTTACATTAGTTGCATCATTTATAATTTCTTACATTAATTATGACACTTTCCACCTTCCCAGAAGTCCCAGTCACTTTATTTTGTTCACTTTGATGGATATTGCTTCAATAATAAGAACAGTATGTATAATTGTTCAGACCAGGTGTGTGTGTGTGTGTGTGTGTGCATTTGTACTTATTTATCTGAAATGAAAGAAGCTAATCAAAAGTATATTTTCAAATCTCTTAACAATTTAGTGTCCTATACTTTTTTTTTTTTTTAGTGTCCTACACTTTGAGAATCATTTATAAATATTTGTTGACAGCGATGACCAGGTATCTTTCCAATGTCCTCATTTTCAAGAACCATTAGACATTGCATATATTCAGAAATATGTAACACTTTTAAAATATTCTCATAATTCTTTTACGTTTTTCTTCTTTGTTACAAAATGTTTTATAATGTTACATAAAAATAAGCAATCTCACTGTTGTTTCTTTAACCTATTACTAACAATATTTATATCTTGTATATTAATCTTTATTAATATTGATTCATGAATGTACTTTTTCTTTCAACATCCAAAATCTAATCTATCACAGTATATTGATAAATATTCCATACATGCACATTGCAAATACAGTTGAAATTCTTTTTCTCCAGAATGTAATTTCAGAAATTATTGAAAACTCTATTTAAAACAATATTAAATTCAACTGAAATCATAAGGAATAAGAGTGAGTATTGGTAGATATAGATTAATAATGTAACTTTTCACTTCTTATTTGGAGGTCAAATCTGATTAGATCAACTGAATATAATTATTGTACAGATACATTTTATCTAAAATTATAATTCTTTACTGATTTAAGTACAGTTATATGTGTTTTCCTTTGTTCCAGAGAATTGGGCACATAAAAAGATTTAACTGTGTCAATAAAAATGTTTCATTGTAAATCAATCCATAAAAAATATTCCATAAGCTATATATCATGACAGATTAATATGCAGTAATTAAAAGTCAGATTACCTTGAACCTACAAATCTGGAAAATAATTAAGCAATACATAGAAACATTCTGTTGAGGAATTCTAAGATTCAGTTGGGTCTGTGCATTAGTAATGACATCTTTACTACTAGTTTAAGTACAGAGAAAATAAATTCTCAGTCATCTGCTGTTTTGGATCTGTTTTCTAAGAATTGCTGACATGATAGCTAACAGATTTAGAAAATATATTCAGCTTGCAGTGACCTAGTATGTGACAATATTGATATATCCCACTATGAAGTGGCTTTAGGAAAAAAATCAGGATATTGTAATGTACAACAAATTACATCTGTGAGTAAAATTACTGAAATAATATCACTTCAGATAGGTTTTTCATTATTTTTAAATATATTTTCTCCAAACACAGATAAAGTAAATCCAAAGGTACTGTTAAAGAATAGTTTTTGATGGTTTTTTTGAAGTGTGAAGATTTGCAGTTGTTGTTTTATAGTTAATAGAGATCTAAATTCCTATAGTCCTACATTCTATTGGATGTGGTAGGTTTCATTCTACTTATCTCTTCCAGAGTAAATTTCAGTTAAAAGACTTGGGTCAATGTCTAGACCTATTGTCCATGAAAAATATTAAGAGGATGTTTTCTGGCTAAGTTTCACATGATTGATATTATGAAACAAAACCAGTCCTCTTTATTAAGTCAAATTAAATATCTAACCATTAGTTATCTGAAGAAGATAATAAAATATGCTAATTCATAAGCGACAGTATTTTTGCTTTGTTAAATTGAATTATGGAAAAAGATTAATAAGCACTTTGAATTAACCTGGCATCAAAGTAACTGACATATAATTGACATATATATATATATATATATATATACACACATATATATCTCAATATAGACATATAGATATATAGTTGTATATATCTATCTACATAGACATATATAGTTGTAAATGTATATAAATGTATAGGTAGATAGATAGAGATTTAGGTAGATCCCTAGCATTCATATTTCTATATTTTCTGTTTAACAGTTAGAGGGCCTGACAGAATTGAGCTCAATGAATATTTGGTGAATGAATTAGCAGCATTAGAAAGATTAATAGCCATATATTTTGACTCATAACTAGTTCTCTTTTTCCCACTTTATTAAACTCTTATTGCTGTGTAAAATGGTAGAATTTGTTTGTTGGTTGAAAGGTATATATCTTTGCTTAAGCCTCCAAGGGCACCCTGTTGGTCAAGGGAGACAGAAAACATTCTTCTTACTACTTCTATTATTTTTAAAAATATTTATTGGAGTAAAATTGCTTTACAATAGCGTGTTAGTTTATACTGTATAACAAAGTGTATCAGCTATACATATACATATCTCCTCCTTCTTGCATCTCCCTCCCATCTTCCCTATCCCACCCCTCTAGGTGGTCACAAAGCACTGAGCTGATCTCCCTGTACTATGCAGCTGCTTCCCACTAGATATCTATTTTACTTTTGGTAGTATATGTAAGTCCATGCCATTCTCTCACTTCATCCCAGCTTACCCTTCACCCTCCCTGTGTCCTCAAGTCCATTCTCTACATCTGCATCTTTATTCCTGTCCTGCCCCTAGGTTCTTTATAACCTTATTATATTTTTTAGATTCCATATATATGTGTTAGTATATGGTATATGTTTTTCTCTTTCTGACTTACTTCACTCTGTATGACAGACTCTAGGTCCATCCACTTCACTACAAATAACTCAGTTTCATTTCTTTTTATGGCTGAGTAATATTCCATTGTATATATGTGCCACATCTTCTTTATCCATTCATCTGTCGATGGACACTTAGGTTGCTTCCATGTCCTGGCTATGTAAATAGAGTTGCAATGAACCCAAATAGCCAAAGCAATCTTGAGAAAGAAAAATGGAACTGGAAGAATCAGGCTCCCTGACTTCAGGCTATACTACAAAGCTTCAGTAATGAAGACAGTATGGTACCAGCACTACTTCTATTTGAAAAGAATATTAAGTAGAAATTAGAAGACTTAGTCTTGGCTCTGCCACTAAAAACTATTACTTGTTTTTCTTGGAATTAAGATTATTCCTTTGTGCCTCTGTTTCTATGCCTGTGAAATAGAGATAATCTTAGCAGCAACTAAGTAGAAATCTTATACATATCAGATAGCATGTACAATGGGCCTATCACAAAGTAAATGCTCACTGAATATTATCTCTTAACAGTATCTGCATTTAGAGATAAGAAAATTGAGACCTACAGATAGAATACTGTTTTATATTCATTCATTTACTTTGAAGTTTTTATACACCTTTATCATAGTCATCTCATTTTGTCATTACAATCCTCTCTCCAGTGTCCTCTACATCCACTAGCTTCAGCTCATGGATCAGTGGTCATAGATTTTTAGACTCAGGAGAGCAGAATGGGAGTTCTCACTCACAGCTGCTGCCTTCATATTTGTCTGTTCCTACCACCTCATAATCAGTAGTATGTTTCACAGCTCTACAACATTACAACTTAAAAAGAAGACATGTTTTGCTCACATGTTTTTTTTTTTTTTTTTTTTTTTTTTTTTTTTTTCGGTATGCGGGCCTCTCACTGTTGTGGCCTCTCCCGTTGCGGAGCACAGGCTCCGGACGCACAGGCTCAGCGGCCATGGCTCACGGGCTTAGTTGCTCCGCGGCATGTGGGATCTTCCCGGACCAGGGCACGAACCCGTGTCTCCTGCATTGGCAGGCGGACTCTCAACCACTGCGCCACCAGGGAAGCCCTCACATGTTATTTTTAATGGTTAGTAAATATATGTTTTGACCTAGAAGAAACAAATGTGTCTGTTTAATAAAACAGTCATATTTGCCTTTCCTGTATGTAAATGTGTAGGCTGATCACTTACTACACACATAAAATTCAAATCCTATTGGAGAATAAAAAATCTGTTAAAAGTCTGTGTCAGAGACATATCTATAGTCAAATTAATTATATGGAAGACTTTTAACAATTAATCTGAATAATGTGACATTTATTTATGCATAAGAAATATTCTTTCTGAAATACATTGTATTATCTTCTGAAAAATTCATCAAAATTATGGATCCAATCTGGTTTCCCTATGAAAGTGTATGCTTATTTTTCATTTTTGAATATAACTGTCTTAAAAATCAAATTAAAAGAGACTCCTGATCAAGACTGAGTAACAGAGACCAAATTTACCCTACTACTTACACAAGTAAAAAAATTTGATAAAATATATAACAGTGTGCTCTTCAGACATGGGAAAACTGGTAGTGTGAAACAATGATCTCCGAGAGAAGAGAAGCAAACAATGTGAGCCTACATTGCCCCAACTTATTTCCTGTAGAAATTTCTAAATCACAATTAAGGGATGGAAAGCAAGTGGAGCATAATGATATCCCTGAGTACAGAAATTACCTCTAGGAGACCTTAAGGACAAGGAGGTTACAGTTCATAAGAAAAAATAACAAAGAGGAGAGAGCTGTATAGAGAGAAAGCTCTAGAGAGTCCCACTTGAGTCTTCAGCTAAATACTTTTATAGCATTGGAGTAAGAAAATAATGTAAGGGGGGAAACAACCACATGAATGGAACTGAGGAACAATCACTGAAGTTCACATGTGGCCAGGAATGAACTATGTTCCCCATCAGCCATGTTTTAAAACCTTGATTATTTGGGAATATCAAGTAGAATACTCCTAGGGGCATTGCCTCATTTAGAGGGATAGTGGCTCTATTGATACTTTAGGCCTGATAATTCTTCATTGTGGGGCTGCCTTGTGCTTTGTAGAATGTTTAGCAGCATCTCTGCCCTCTATCCACAAATTCGAGTAGTAAGCAGCCTCCATCAGTTATGACAACCAAAAATGTTTCTAGAAATTGATTGAGGTACCTGAGGGGCAAAAGTACCTCTAGATGAGAACCATTGCTCTAAATATTAGGCTCTTTCCCCAAAACTAAACTGCATCCAAGAACATAGCTCAGGAATATTTATAGCAGTATAAAAATGTTTAGCACCTCATCCAGGTAAAATTCATTATGCCTGGGATCCATGTAAAAATTACCAGGCATGCAAAGAGCAGGAAAATACAACTCATAATAGGGAGAAAAATTAATGGAAAGAAACACAAAAAAGAAACAGATTATAGAAATAATAGACTCAGGCATAAAAGTGATTTTTATAAATATGTTCCATACACTCAAGAAGACAGATCAAAGATTAAACATGTAAAGAAGAGGACATGGAAGATATAAAAAGAATCTAAATTTAATCTTTACCATGGCTGAAATAAAATATACATTGTGTGATATTAACAGAATATTACCTACTGCAAAATAAAAATTACTGAACTTGAAGAAATAGTAATAGAAACATTCTAAAATTAAACACTGAGATGAAAATATTGAAAAAAAAAGGAAAGACCATCAGTAAACTGTGGGCCATATTCAAGGAGTGTAATATACATGTAACTAGAATTCAGGAGGATTGAAGGAGCAGCAAAAATATTTGAAAGATAAGGGCTGAAATGTTTCCATATTTGTTAAGAACAGTAAACCTGTAGATAAAATAAGCTCAATAAACTCCAACTATAACAAATGTAATGAGAACTACACCAAAGACTAAAATCAAATATAAATAAAATGTTACAAAAATCAGAAAGGGGCTTCCCTGGTGGTGTAGTGGTTGAGAATCTGCCTGCTGATGCAGGGGATATGGGTTTGTGCCCCGGTCCGGGAAGATCCTACATGCCACGGAGCGGCTGGGCCTGTGAGCCATGGCCACTGAGCCTGTGCGTCCAGAGCCTGTGCTCTGCAACGGGAGAGGTCACAACAGTGAGAGGCCTGCGTATCACAAAAAAAAAAAAAAAAAAAATCAGAGAGAAGAAATTGTGTACAGATGAGTGAAGATAAAAATGACAGCAGATTTTTTATACTAAAAGTGCAAGGTAGAAGATAATGGAGCAATATCTTTAAAGTGCTCAATGAGAAAAAGACAAAAGCAACAATAAAAAATCTCATGCAATATAGAATTCTATACTCAGAAAAAATGTTTCAAAAACAAAAGTGAACTGAAGACTCTTCAGACATAGAAAAGCTGAATGAATTAATCTTCAGCCTATCTGAATTATAATGTTAATAATTTATTTCTTGTAGAAGAGAATCATATTTGATAGAAATTTTAAGTACACAAAGGAATGAAGAGCATTGGAAGATAAATATAAAAGATTCTTTTTTTATTTTAACTGTTCAAAGAAAAATAATAACAATACAGGTTGAGATTTATAACATTTGAAATGAAATGTTGATAAATATAGCATAAATGCATGGAAGGTGGAAATGCAACTATTATTGTAAGGCTGTTATTCTATATGTAAAGTGATATAAAATTATTTGTGATAATTCAAAGATGTATGCTATAAATCCTAAAGTAGTAATTTAAAATAGGCAAATAATTACAGTTAAAAATCAAATAAAGTTGATATAATGGAATTTATTAAATTATAAAATTAATCCAAAAAAAGCATAAACAGTGGAAATAGAGAACTAAGTTATGTGCCAAATAAGAAACATATAGTGATATGGTAGATGTAAAACCAATTATGCAAATAATAAGCTTAAATATATGTGGTATAAGTACTATAATTAAAAGACAGATCATCAGATCTGATGAAACAGTAAGAATAAAATATATATTACTTTTGAGAAACCCTCTTTAGTTGTAAAGATAAATCGTTTAAAAGTAACAGGAGAGGGAAAAAATACACCATGCTAACCCACACATGCAAACAGACACATCTGGGGTGATTGTATCAATATCAGATGAAGAGTTGTCAGAGTAGAGCATATTACTATGGATAGAGTGTCATTTCAATTGATAAAGGTATCAATTCATCAAGAGAACCTAATAATTCTAAAAGATTTTGTTTCTAATATCCAAAATTCAAAAAACAATGTTCTACATAGCACAAAACTTTTAGGACTTTAAAGAGGAATACATAAACCACAATTATAGCTAGAGATCTAAACATCATTACTTCAATAATTGACAGAACAAGTAGAGAACAATTCAGTAAGGATAGAAAATTTATCTTCATACATACAGTATGATTCCATTTGTATACAATTCTAAAGAATGCTAAAAAATGAAAACGTTATAGTAATGAATAGCAGTTGTGTTTGTGTGAAGACTGAGAAAGGTTTGAGGATGGTGGAATCTTTAGATTATGGTAAACATTTTGGTGTGATCTCTGATTTCATAGTCTTGATTGTGGTGTTGGTGTCATGAGTATATACAGATGTGCATACATAGATGTTTCATGGGTGTATATATATGTGAAAAATTATCAAAGTGCTCAGTATAAATGTGTGTAATTTACTGTTTCCCAATCTGTCTGTAAAAATCATAGAGTTTCAAAAATTTACATATATTATTAATGCTTCTAATACAACTATTTTAATATAATAATATATATATTTAATGTAATATATTTAATTTATATATAATTTAATTTATAATAAATTTAATTTAATTATATTTAATATAATAATATTATTACTAAGTATTATAAATATTGTAAATATTATATAACTATCAATGTGACTTTTTGATACAAGTATTTTTCATACTACTTAGGTTATTTTGGAAAATATAATACAAACAAACCCTCTATAACATTTTAAAATTATATAGGCATTTCTATATACTAACAATGAACTATTGAAAAGGGAAATTAAGGAAACAGTCTCATCTATCATCACATCAAAAAGAATAAAATACCTAGGAATAAACCTACCTAAGGATATAAAAGACCCATACTTAAAAAACCATAAGACGCTGATGAAAGAAATTGAAGACAACACAAACAGATGGAAAGATATACTGTGTTCTTGGATTGGGAGAATTAATATTGTTAAAATGCGCATACTACCCAAGGCAATCTATAGATTCAATGCAATCCCTATCAAAATACCAATGACATTTTTCACAAAACAAGAACAAATCATTTTAAACTTTGTGTGGAAATACAAAAGACCCGAAATAACCAAAATGACCTTGAGAAAGAAGAATGGAGCTGGAGGAATCATGCTCCCTGATTTCAGACTGTATTACAAAGCTATAGGACTCAAAACAGTATGGTACTAGCACAAAAACAAACAAATAGATCAATGGAAAAGAATAGAGAGCCCAGAAATAAACCCTATGACAAAATCTATGACAAAGGAGGCAAGAATATACGAGAAGAGGCAGCACTGGGAAGACTGAACAGCTACAGGTGAAAGAATTAAATTAGAACATTTTCTAACACCATATAGAAAAATAAACTCAAAATGGATTTAAGACTAAATGTAAGACCAGATACTAGAAAACTAGAGGAAAACATAGGCAGAATACACTTTGACATAAATTGCAGCAACAGTTTTTTGGATTTTTCTCCTAGAGTAATGGAAAGGAAAGCAAAACTAAACAAATGGGACCTAATTAAACTTAAAAGCTTTTGCAAAGCAAAGGAAATCTTTGACAAAACGAAAAGACAACCTACTGAATGGGAGAAAATATTTGCCAATCACAAGGCTGATATGAGGTTAATATCCAAAATATACATATATAGTTCATACAACTCAACATCCAAAAACCAAACAACATGATTAATAAATGGGCAGAAGAACTGAATAGACATTTTTCCAAAGAGAAATTGCAGATGGCCAACAGGCACATGAAAAGATGCTCAACATTACTAATCATCAAAGAAATGCAAATCAAAACCACAATGAGATATCACAATAAAATGTCAAAATGGCTATCATCAAAAAGAACACAGATAATAAATGTTGGAGAGAATGTGGAGAAAAGGAAACCCTCATACACTGTTGGTGGGAATGTAAATCGGTGCAGCCTCTGTGGAAAACAGTATGGAGGTTTCTCAAAAAACTAAAAATAGAACTAACCATTTGAACCAGCTATTCCACCCCTGAGGATATATCTGAAAAACACAAAGACACTAATTTGAGAAGATACATGCACCCCAGTGTTCATGGCAGCATTATTTACAATTGTCAAGACATGGAAACAACCTAAGAGTCCATCAACAAATGAATGGATAAAGAAGTGGTATATGTGTGTGTCTGTGTGTGTATATATATATATATATATATATATATATATATATATACACAATGGACTACTTTTCAGCTGTAAAAAAGAACAAAATGTTGCCATTTGCAACAACATAGCAACATAGATGGATTGGAGGACATTATGCTAAGTGAAATAAGTCAAACAAAGAAAGACAAATACTGTATATCACTTATATGTGGAATCTAAAGAATGCAAAAAACTAGTGAATAAAACAAAACAAGAAGCAGACACCCAGATATAGAGAACAAACCATTGGTTACCAGTTGGGAGAGGGAAGGGAGGAGGGGCAATTTAGAGTAAGGGATTAAGTTGTATAAATTATTAGTTATAATATAAACTATAAAGATATATAGCACAGGGAATATAACAAATATTTTATAATAACTCTAAATGGAGTATAACCTTTGAAAATTGTGAGGCACTATACTGTACACCTATAATTTATATAATATTATCAACCAACTATATTTCAATAAAAAATTATTTGTACTGGAATCATAATTATAATTTTGTATATGAAAAAATGCAGATCATTCTCAGTAATATATTACATAATCAAATGAATTTTGCTTTAAAAAAGAAACATAAATTATTCATCCTAATCAGAATAGTTGTAAATGTTCATCAATTCTGAAGGTTTTGTTGTTGTTTAGGTTTTTTTAATATCATGTATCAATGGAATATTTCATGGTTTCTTTCTTGAGTGGCTTTCCTAGAAATAATTTTCCAAACTCTCACCTCATGAAGTAATACTTATTATCAATTATTTTCTTCAGTTTTCATTTTCTGTTCTAGGCCAACTTCTAGCAACACCAAAATCTAGCAGATGGTATCATAACAGTTGCTGGCTGCCATAGGCTGCTTTGACTTTTCTCACATTTCTTACATTGGTTTACTCAAATGTGGATAATAATTATATTACTGTAAAAATAATTTTGCTGAATAAATAAGATGGTAATAATTAAATGATTAATAAAATGCTTAAATATGTTATTTGAATATAATAAGTGCTGTGTGTATTTGCTCTTATCATTTAAAAGTATATTTGTAATGGAGAATTTAAAAAGGAACTGAAAGAAAAAATTTGAACAAAGAAAATGTAGATTGAAAAAGAATTGGAGACCTGGCAAAACATTACTGTGGAACTTCGGAACTTTCAGAAAATCTTTACCATCTAAGTCATCTAATCAGTCTAAACACATAGACTCAATATGTTCACAAATTTCTTTTATGTTTTTCTAGTTACACTGTTTGAATTTTCATATAATTCACTCAGTAAAATTGGAAAGAAAACATAGAAATAGCACAAGTCATCCTAAGTACTTTGAAGTAAAACCCATTAGTAGATCAATGCATCTACTTTAAATAACACAAGGTAGCTCAGTGAAATAGCTTGTGAATTTAGAGACTGAAATTCTAACTTTGGGGTTCACTCAACAAGTTATACATTTTTTCATTCTTTTTTCCAAAGTTAACTTTGGTAGAAAGTGCACATGTGATCATGTATTCAAGAGTAAATACGTGTTGTTTAATTTTTTGAGACCTTTATTGAATGGACAAGAAGGGAAAAGATGAACTATTCTCCAAAATTCTTAGCCTGATCTTAGTGAAAATACTGAAAAGTGATGTCAAGAATTCTACATTTTTTTCTGGTTTAATGTTTCCTTCGGTATTTATGCTTCTTTGACTTCAAGTAGATTTCATTTTAAAGAAAAATGTTCATAATTTTTAATTTCATCAGTGGCCTAATTTGATGAGAGAAGATATACCAGTCTTCCATAGTATTTCAGAAAAATATCTTTGTTACCTGATATTTTGCCGGCAAGTGAGAATAAGTGTGTATTATTCTATGAAGAACACTGATCATTAGCTAACTGTAATTAATAGTCTCAATCAGATACAGCAAAGAGATATTGACTTTATGGACTATTAAATCTGTTTCCCTTTGTTTTGAAGTTAGTACAATGTATCTAAGCTGTGTTATGAATGGTTTTTTTGTGGTAATGGTATTTGTCCTAGTTCATGTAAAGAACTTCAATGCATTTATTTGAAAAGGGGGCAGGTAAGATAGTGTTTATGAGCTTAGATTCTACAAACTACAGCAAAGATATGACTAGAGTCTGGCTTCTAACAGATGTATGAACTTGAATACAGTCATTTAACTTCCTTAAGCCTATTTCCACTTCTGTAAAATTAAAATAATATCTACTCCTCAGAGTTATTATAAGGATTGAATAATATGTTGTCTTGGCTTAGACTCTACCACAAGAACAATCTGAAACAAGGGTTCTAACACAATAAGTTTATTTGGGTATAATTGCAGGAAACAACAAACTACAAGGGGATAAATGAAATGAGACAGAGAGGGAAAGGTAGCCAATTAAGTTTACATTATCTAGAAAATAATACTGAGGGTGGGTGGAGCTTAATACTGCTGTCCCAAACAGGAATATTCTGAGTTATTCCACCTGAAGAGTGAGGGGCTGGGGTGTTATTTGAGGCATGCTACAATGTGTGGGTAGTTGTGTGGAGGAAAGAGGGATGTTAATTCTCAGAAAATTTCTTTCCGAGTGGGCTCTGGCCCCAAAAAAGCTTCAAGGCAAAGAGATGAAGATGAAGTCTGGTTGGCATATCTCAGGCAGGGCAGGGTATCACTGAAAGCACCTGCTTTTATTGTATTGTACAATGTTTCACAGGACATAGAGAAGAAAGAAATAAATAAGTGGTAGCTTTTAATATGGTTTCACAGATTCCTTGGTATCCTCTGGGAAACAGAGGTAACAATAGATTTTACCTCAAAGATCCTCTGTGAGATTTCAATGACAGAGTACATGTAGTATCTGACACAGTTATAGGCTAGTAAAGTATGCTATGCATATGTTATCACTTTATCATTATCAAGCTATGAATTAAAAACTTTAGTCCTACACATAGCATGCCTTAAACAATTTAACCTAATTAAGCAGAAAATAATTTAATGTATTAATATAGTAACATGAATACTAGAATTTTAAAGATTAAATGGCAGTGTTTATTCACTATTACTCTTGAACAGTATTGTTATGTTAACCAAGACTTTTGGATTTGACATTGAACATACAGCAAAGGAAAAAAAATCACAAAGCTTTTTCAGCAAGAATTATACTGTCTAAAATTCCCCTGTAGGTGCTACCATTTCCAACACTTTCCAACAACTTTCAACTGCAAAGTTATTGAAGAAAATTCCTGATTATATTGGTATACATTATTTATTTTAATTTAAAAATTCAAATTATCTTCCATACTATGTAATCTTTTATACTAATTTGAACTAAGTTTTTTTTAAACTTTGTGGTTTTTAGAAACATAATAATTGAATACATGGCTGGTAATTTTGATCTTTTGGTATTTTATATTAAATATTTTATAGATTTTTCCCTGAAACAAAATCAAACTGAAATGTATTTTCTCAGAGTTTAGTGATATCAAATTAAATTCTTAATTTGATATCCATAAAATCATAGACCTGGGAAGAACCTTGAGAACTGTCTAGTACAGACATAACATTGCACAGATGAGGAAATGAAGGTCCAGAGGGGGAGCATGCCTTAGCCAAGGTTGCATGGCTCATTGGCTTACTGTACCTCACTAAGTTGCATTTGCTGAGCCTTTCTTTTTTAAAACCATAATTACATATTCGTTTCCTTCACCTTGGAAGAATTACTTAATATTTCAAAACTTAGTTTTCTTACCTATTACGTGATAATAATCTCATTAACATGTTTTGTTACATACACGTACAGTTACTATGTGCCAGGCATTCTTCAAAATGCTTTACATGGAAGTGTATTTCAAGAGTAAGTGCTTTGCAAGTATTTACTAGTATTTGATGCTTGTGCCAACACGATGAAGTATTAACTATCATCATCATCATGTAGAGGATGTGATGACAAGTCCCAGAGACATTTTGTGACTTAGCCCAAAGTCACACAGTAGATCACAGAGCTAGGCTTGAAAGCCAGGCATAATGTATATAAAACCAACAGAACCCAGTGTGGTCTTTAATATTAAAGCATGGAAAAAAATCAAGATATCTAAGATACAACTTCCTGTGTATGAATATTCGTTCCATTTTTATTAGCTGTGAGACCCTAGTAAAGTCACACATTTTTAGATCTTCAGATTTTTAATTTAAATATGGAGAACAATAGTTATCCACTTAATAAAATTATTCAAGGAAATGTAAATACATTAATACATATTATATTGCTATATGTATTATAGCAAAACATAATATAATATATTAATGTACCACATTATATTAGGTTGGCCAAAAAGTTCGTTTGGGTTTCTCTGTAAGATGTTACAGAAAAACCCAAACAAACTTTTTGGCCAGCCCAATATTAATATATTACTTTATATTAAATTAGCATCTATGAAAGTTCTTTATAAACTTTGAAGACTCAGGTAATGGTTCACTGTGAGGAGAAATTGTACAGTGCATGATATCTGATCAGTACTAAATGAATAGTAAATGAATGAATGGTGGAATCCAAACACAACTTGAAGATTTAACAGGTAAAAAAATTTCCTTCATCATAAAATCAAGAGGCTATAGAAAAGGTGAACAAAAATAGTGGAAAGATAATAGGAAAAAAAGTAGACATCTATTGTGGAGGCCATGGAAGTAAGCTTCTCAGACCACTTTCAAGAAAGATAAATTGCTATGGGAGTAAAGCTGATGGACAGCCCCACTTACAGATCCCTTTTGGATCTTCCACCACATTAATTCAAGTAGGGTCATTCTTCCCCTCGTTGCTCTCAGCCAAAGGCTGAGCACAGCCAGAATACTACTACTGGCATTCGTGCAGGCCAGAGATAGCCTCTAAAGGACCACTTTTAATTGGGTGTTCCCCATCGTCCTAGTAAAGATTTTCCCGGACCTATGCTAAGGTCTGAGGTCTAAGCCTCTTCCAACCCAGTCCTTTCATCCCCATTTCTCTTCATAGGCAGAGTCCTACCACATGGTCTGAGGACTCTCCCCTTACCTTCTCCAGCTTCCTTCCTCTTTTTCCTTCACAGACTTCTCCCTCAATGAGTCTCTCATATTTTAAACTTATCTTAACTTCCTCTTAGAGAACCTGAAGTCACACACCTATTTTCCCACCATCCAGAAATTATTACACTTACAATTAGTATGTGGTATGCTAGAGCCAGCTCATACTGGTTTGCAAAAGCTAAGTGTATGTTCTCTTCCCAGATCTGGCAGCTTTACAGATTTTACATGGGTAGCTTGAAATCAGCCAAGGTGTGAGTATTTACGATGTGGAAATCCTTTTTTCCCAGTGAATCAATTGTGAACAACTTAACAGCTCACAGCCAGTGTATATCTTTTATACATATGAAACAATATATTATTTGGTAAGCTATTTCTTCCACTTTTCAATACATGGTGAATAGTTTTCCCAGATCCACATTCTTCTACTACAGCATTTTTAATGGTTGTATATTATTTCATCTTAGAAGTAAAGCATGCTATATATAGCTAATCCTCTACTGCTGAACGTTTATTTCCAAAATTATTTTAATCAAAATATTGCCAGC
The DNA here is from genome assembly GCF_026419965.1 of Kogia breviceps. Taxonomy (NCBI): domain Eukaryota; kingdom Metazoa; phylum Chordata; class Mammalia; order Artiodactyla; family Physeteridae; genus Kogia; species Kogia breviceps. Next base: position 45,828,664 of record NC_081325.1, on the reverse strand, counting down.
TTAAGCAATATTATACTTATTTCAAGTTTTTTATTATCAATACAAGTTAATTTTTAACATTTTAATATCAAATAATGACAACCACAATAAAGACTTTTGTTATAAATCCCCATGTGTATGACGGAAAGTTTGTAACAACATAGTGAATATATTTTAATAGTTCAAGTATGGGCTGTACTATGAGTCTGCTCTGCTCAAACCTGATCTTACCACTTATCAATTATGTGACTTTGGGGAATTTGTGCTTTCACTATTTCTTCAGTAAAATTGATTTAATAGTAGTATTTAACTCATAAGCTTTTTGTGAGTATAAAATTAATATATATATATAAAGGGCTCAGAAAAAAGCTAACACAAATTGTAAGCACCACAAATCTGTACACGATTATCATTATCACAATTGTTATTTAAACACAGCCCAAAGTAGTGATAAATGCAGTTTTCAGGTAATATGTTAGGCCTTACCCAGGAATTTCCTGTATGTTTCTTTTTGTGCTGAAATGAGTAAAGAGAGAATATTTGTAATTTTCTTACACATGTTTGGCACTTACACTTACACTTACAAGTGATTGGCATGTAATAGTACATATGTCAAGGATTATTATTATTCCCACTGACAGTATATATATTTCATTGGCCAGAGCTTGGCATGTGGTTGTGCCTAACTTCAGATGGATGGGAAATCGTAAGCTCTCTGATACCCAGAAATGGAGAGGATATTCGTGTATATTTGTCATGTATAACACACTCTCAAAGATCCAATTTTCTAAATAAAAGCATAATCAATTAAATTTGGAAAAACTTTACTGGAGTATAAAGTAGAATATTATTCTTCTTTCAGATTATATTAACAGCTAATTAAATATCTATAAAAATACTTGGCATTAATTCAAGTTATTTTACATGGAACAAGATCATTCATGTAAATACCTATATCAATAATTATATTCTATCAATAAAGTACAAGGTCCATGCACTGTGTAAGTGATAGTGTTTTTTAAAAGAGTTGTAAAAATTCTTGTCCCTGCCCTGAAGCTCACAAAAGCTAAAGCAGTTTTCAGCAAACTAAGACTTATAAGCCAAATCCATCTGCTGTCTGTTTTTGTAAATAAAGTTTTATTAGACCACATTTACACCATTCTTTTAAGAATCATCTGTGGCTGCTTTTACCAGACAACAGAAGTGAACAAGAGTAAATTTTTAAAGTTAGCATATAAAAAGAGATGAACACTAGGTGAGTTTTGACAGGAAGAATTCAGATGGTTCACAACAGCAAACAATGTAACCTAATTACAATACTGCTTCTTTGGTAACTCTAATTCATAAGGATTTTGCATATAAATCACTGGTAAACTCCACCAGTTTAACAAAACCTGAGATACTACTTAAGATCTAAAACTTCAAGGCCTTTTGTTTTCCCCCAAAGAAAGATTACCTAAAATACTATTATGCTGGGATTTTAGAGAAAAGCCAAATGAAGAATTTGAGTAATTACGTGGAAAATTTGGGCAAAAGCCACACATTTGCCTCAATTACAAGCAATTTTCAAAATCACTTTGCATGGTATAATTTGGTAATTTCTGATATTAGAAGAGGAAAGGAAATTTCTGGAAACAATGTCATGCTTTAAACTTGAAGGGATCCGTGGTATAATGACTGAGGTAAATCTTGGTCTTTAATGAATATTAGTATTTTTAATGTGCCATAATTAGGGATAAGAAGCCATCAAGTAGTAATGGTATCAAAATTGTAAATTATTTTATCCCTTTTCAATTTTTTCTGTTTTATTTTTATTTGACCTCTGATTGTTAGTTAACTGGATCTTGTATATCTCCAGCCAGAAACAAAGCAGCAAATTCTGAGACAAGAACAAAGCCTTCTCTTCTGTTTTTTACCTTTGCAGTAGAGATACAGAAAAAAGAGCCTTGTCTTGAAAAACTCCCTGGAAGCAATCCTAGAAACCATATATCTCTATACAGTTTAGGTTTTCATCATAGTTTTAAGTTAATAAGTTAGATTAACTCAAATGCTTTAATCTAGACTGTAGCATTGAGAAATGCATATTAGACATTTCTGTTTTAATTTCTACAGGGCTTGATATAAAAAAATAGATTCTTTTTTTTTTTTTTTTTTTACATTTGTTGAAAAGTATTGAGGACCTTAATGCACCATATTGAGAGAGTAATAAAAATAGCAAATTGCATTTCAGGCCTTGTGCCAACATCATTAAACTCGCAGTCATACCCAAAACAATAATGAGGGCAAAACATAAGCTGTAGCTCTCCTCCAGCTCAACTAGGATCTCGGTTGAACTGTAGTCAGTAGCCCCTGACTTGGGTTCCTTTTACATTGAACCACTGAACAACAATTCTAGGATATTCTGACTTCAGTTGTACAGAGGCTGCCCTTCTTTCTTCCCAGGTTTTTTTTTTTTAAGAAAAAATTCATTGACACGTGTTCTGTGAGTTAGCCACTTAAATGCTTACTGTTACAAAATGACTGAGGGTCCCTCTCCCCTACCCAGCTACCCTGCACTTCAGATTTACATGTGAAGAATTTAAATGTGCCAGAATTAATACCCCTTTGAGTTAAATCAGTGACCCCAAAATACCCATTCCACAATTTTAATACTGCACTTGTCCACGGCAAATTGAGCAATAGAAAGGGCTGTTTGACCCACTCTACCAAAATACAACCCTGTAAGTTATCAGACTAAATTATAAAGGAACTCTAATTTAAGTGGTTCACTTCATTTGAAATCAGTCAGAAAAGGATAAGATTTTATGTCTACATTTAGATATTACTAAATTTGTTATTCCAGGTGGCACAAAATAACATTTAAAAGACAAAATTAAAATTTGAATTTTCAAGGAAGTAATATGCTTTAAAAACATTTTGGTATTTAAATACATGTAGATATACATTATAGTGTTATACTCCTTAATTTAAACCCTTTATACATCATCTACTATGTCAGCATTCATTTAGAAATAATAAAAAAATTAAATGTTTTCTTTCTTTCTCCTTTTATTTTCATTCCTTTAGAAAGGAAACATTCTATTTCTTAACTCCAGAATCATTTTTTTTTTTTTAAATAAGTACCACTGATGATATTGGTAGAAGAGCAAACCAGGAGAATCATGCCATATATACTCAGGACAAAATTTTTATCTGTTACTTTTCTGAAAATTCTTTGTAATAGAGAGTGCTGAGTATAACTGTTCAACATTGTACTACGCCATCTTCAATTGCTTTATACAATATCTCAGGAAATGGTCCAGCAGGTTTGCAGTAGCTAAAATGAGATTCATCTCCAATATCGATTCACTTATCCCATGATAGCATTCACAACTTGAAAGTCCTCAGATGCTTTGAAATCCTTATTTTTGTTCAGTTGACTGTGAACTTAGCTCCTTGTTCTTTCAAAATTGCAATATGTGGGCAAGCTTTCACTAAATTTCTTCATGAACCATTTAAACCAACCTACATTTAAGGACTTCTGGAACTACAAACTCAGAATTTTCAGGTATTTTCCCCCTCCTGATTAAATAAAAACTAATTGTGAAATAGTTCAAACATAAAGAAAAATAGCCACAACATGAGCAAGTTGTCTTGCATCTTCACCTCAGTACGAGCTGGTGTACCTAATACAAAACTAGATTTCTAGTTCAACATGACAGGACCATTGCATGCACCATGGTGTGTGATCAGTCTGGGATGATAAATCAATCTTTATGCAATTTACAAAGAAAGACTGTTTCCATAGACTAGATTGTCCTAGCCTAAGCAATGAGTCAAAATTGGGCCCAAGTTATCTTACTAAAGGGAGAAGATAATTGCAAAAAAACAAAATATGAGTAAGGACAAAAGAAAACCTAGGTATAACGTTACCTAGCAATGGAAAAAAAAAAATAAAGAGTAACAAGAAAATCTGAAGATTGAGGATTAAATGATAACTTGAAGAATCAGATGAGGTTATCGTGGGTTTAGTTTGAGCAGAGAGTGGGAACTGGGAACTAAATAAGAACTTGGTCTCTCATTGAACTAGAGTGGTTCATCTTGAACCATAGTTAAAGGTTTAGTGAACTTAAGGTTTGAGAATCACCTTTTCAGAAACCTCAGGAAAGGAGAATAAAATAATCCTGAAGAAAGGGGTAGCAGATGAGACAGAAAGCATTGGTTAAGAAGTTTAATTGAATATCTATAAGGAAACTTTCTGCTAAAAATTTTAGGAACCGCCCTGAAAGTGCTTTGCTAAAATTAAATTTCTCTGAATGAGGTGGTTCGAAAAATCCATAGATGTTGCCTGTGTGGGATTATAGTTTTAAGATACTGAATAAATCTCCTCCCTCACCGGCAGGTCAGAGTAAAATAGCACACAGGTAGATTGCATCAGACAGGAGTGTATAAGCCTTGTGTAGTGGACTTCTGTTGATTTTCCTGGCATCTATTTCTCTTGTTCTAGTAATAGTTCCACTATTTTTCCTGAGTCCAGGTCATGTTGCTTACAAGTATTGTATAGTAATAAAATATTATTGATACACAGTAATTATATAATATTATAAGAAAATATTATATAATTAGAAGAATTAATAATTATTATAGTAAGACTAACATTTATATAGCTCTTATTATATACCAAGAACTGGGTTAAAAGTCTAATCCTCAGTATATTGGTGCTATTATTATCTGCTTTTTACTAATGAGACAATTAAGCCACAGGAAATTTTATTATCTTGCAAAAGGTCTCTCAGATAGTTAAGTGGTAGAACCAGGATAAACTCAGAAAGTTTAGCTCCAAATCAATATATAAATTTCTTCCATATTTCCTAGCTATCGTATCACAATTTCTTTTGTTAACTGCCTGACAATTTTCTGTTTTTAGAAAATTTTCCATAAGAATACATAAAGTTTCCTCACTGTAACAGTTGCATAGTATTTGTGTGGATGTAGTATAATTCAATGAATTCATCCCTCATTGGTGATTTTCCAATCTTTTGATAGTACAAACAATATTGTAATAAAAAATCTTTATGTATAACATTTTACAATTTTAAGAGTGAGTCTTTGGAGTAAAATGATTGTTGAATCAAAGAGAATATTTAAATGTAATCTTGACTGATACTATCAAATCACTTCCCCAAAACTATACATAGGACTACATTTTTCCCACAGCTAGCCAGAAGAGTGTTTTATCAAATGTGGCTTTTAATTTTTCAGACTTACAGATGAAAACTGGAATCTCAGTATGGCTTTACTTATAAATTTTGTCATTATTGAGTAAGGTTGAGCAAGTTTTTGTAACTTGAAGAGATTTTATTTCCCTTCCTTCTCGTTGTCTCTTGATATTAATTTTCCATTTTTCTATTATGCTGGTCAGTTGTTATTATTGTTATTTTTTCTAAGAGCTATTTACACTTAAAGAAAATTAGTCTTTGGTGATATATTTTCCACCTTTTCCCCCTAGATTTGCAATCTGTTTTCATTTGTCTTTTGACTTTTCTACCTTTATCAATGTGAATTTATAAAACAATTTCTCAGTGTTTCATCTAGTATTTTTATGATTTCATTTTACTTCAGAACATTTATTCAGTTTGGAATTTATCATTTAGTCTATTTTGGAGTTATCAAACATTTTATATTTTACATGTGATATCTTTGGCTAGGGTCAGTAAGGTATTGAATGCTTTCTTTTCATCTATTCAGTCTTTCATTCATTCACAAACTTGAGCTGAATTCTTGCTATATGTGTGTGCTGTGGCCTTACAAATATGTTTAAAGCTCAGACCATAAGCATGTCAAAGGCAGTGAAATAGTAGTTTCTGCTTCTTGGTTTCTGTATTTCTATAAATCTTACCTCATACGAATACTCAAAAGTAAATTTTGACAGCAGAATGCTAATTTCACCAAAATATATAATCAAAAGAAGCCTTTTTTTAAAAAGAGCATTATTTAACTAGAAAGTTATCAAGCACTGAAGCAGTATTTCCCTAGACTAGTATCCAAGCATAATTGATGGCAAGATCAAGGGAAAACCTTTTTATGGCATAATGGAAGTTCCATTACTTGGTGTAGTTTCTCTTAAATGAACTATGGTACTAATGAACCATTTTAACCCTCTTAATCATACTGAAATTAGTAATTTAAAATATTTCTACCTTCTGTAGGGATGGGCAATTGTGCAAGATTAAAATATCACCTGAGGGACTGGTGAGATTTTGCATTGTAGGTTTGATCTTTAAAATCTTAGGCATAAGATCCTTTATTTGTATAAAGGAATCAGAGCAAATGATCTCTAATTTCACTCTCAGTTCTAGAATGCTCTGATACTTGGCTATTTGAAACTTTCATCTGGAGTCACTGATTACTGGATAGCTGAGTACAAACAAATAGAATTTGACCTCAGCACAAATTTGGTTTGAAGGCTGGTTTTCCAAAAAATTGTAATGTAGTCTCATTTTTCTTTATTTTAACAAAGTCTAAAATGAGAATAATTTGAAATTTTACTTGTCAAATTGATGTATAAGTTATTAACCTATTTTTTTAAAAAGTAAATTGTGTGGTACATTGTATAAATAACAATGGAGAATCACAGCATTAAAAGGTTATTGAGCAATTTCTTAGCCACAAAAACCTATAACCAACTATCAACTTGCCAAGGCTTCTGTCTCAGTTTTGAATCATTCAAAAGATTCAAAATAGCATATTCTAAGACATAAATTTAGTCTGTTCATAGGAGAGTAACCTTAATGAACTTTGGCCCATCTATAGCTACTAACCATCTGCTTCCAATGGAAAATGATGCTTTCTTCAATGAAAGACATAAAAACACCGAGTATATGCCTAATTGCCCAGGTGGCTGAGTTTAGAATAAAACACTGCAAAGCTGTTTGGTGAATTGATTTTGCCATTTGCTGTGGTTTTCTGCAAGCATCTAATCAATTGGACAGTTTGTGCTGACCCATTTTGGGGTTATTTTGTTCTCTCTGTAATATTTATCTTCAATACCATTTTAACTTTATGTATTTTATACATTTGTAAAATGAAAGCACTCTCCTTATGCTGATTCTAGAGCTTTTGTATGACAGGTACATAAAATGTACAAGTATACATAAATTTAAAAATCAAGTCAGTGTTCAGTATTATAAAAATTTTCTACATCAAATATATCCAGTAAAGAGTTTTTAATTTAATTAAGTTATAGGACAAAAATTTTGAGATACAAGAATTTGAATATTACATCAATAACAAATTTCAGACTCATTTCCCTATGTATTTGACACATTAATTCATAGATTCCAGAATTTGGAAGTAACCTTAAATGTCCTCTATTCCAACAAGCCGGCTCATGCTGGAATTCCCTCTACAACATCTCCACCAAGTGGTTATTTGGCCTAAATCACCACCAGTGACAGAAAAGACAGTATAGTATGTCCAGAGGAAATTAATTTTATTATTGTTCAGCTCTGACTGTTGCATAATCCCTCTTTATGTTAAAATCAAACTGATCTATCTGAAACTCCTAACAACTGATTTTAATTCTACTCATTAGTGCCTAATACACTATTAGTGAGTAATCACCCTCAATAATGCTTCATTCCCATTGAAAGAACTTCCAATATACAAAGAGGTATCAGTATCACCTGAATCCATGTACATTTCTAAATGATCTCTTTCAAATATTTTATAGTGTGTTTACATCCCTTTTAGAAGACGGAGCTTAGAACTGTACATTTTGCACTAGTTGGTAGCCAGTTCTCAGAGTAAAGGCAAATTATTGTTTTACCTGCCAAAATTCTTGACATTATGATACTTCTGTTAATGTGAACTGAAGGGATAATTATAAAAACTACACACTACCGAATGGTTGTCGATAACTCCTAAGTTGCTAACAGATATATCGTTTTTCTGTAAGTATGCAGTTTGTTTTTAGGTTTCTATACAATGGAACACATTTGTTTGCTCAGATTAACTATGAGCTTTCAACTTTCAGCCTTTCAATCAAATTCAAAGCTTAATACATTTGATTTAAAATCTTTAATTTAATAATACCTATAGGACTTCCCTGGTGGTGCAGTGGTTGAGGGTCTGCCTGCCGATGCAGGGGACACGGGTTCGTGCCCCGGTCTGGGAAGATCCTACATGCTGCGGAGCGGCTGGGCCCGTGAGCGTTGGACGGTGGGCCTGCGCGTCCGGAGCCTGTGCTCCACAACGGGAGAGGCCACAGCAGTGAGAGGCCTGCGTACCGCAAAAAAAAAAATTAAAAAAAATAATAATACCTATAATTTGATTAGTTCAGCTGCACATAATGAGAAGAAATAATAATTCTGGCTTAAACAAAATAAGAGTTTACTTCTGTTTCATGTGAAAAAATGTCAAGAGGTATGTAGTCCGAAGCTGCTCAGTTGCTCCGTTGCACCTCCAGTGGCCCAGGTTTCCACAAGCCCTTGCACTCCCAGGAACGTGGTTTCCTTCATGCAGATCATCTCATGTCCCACATGGAACATTGAAGCTCCACTTATTACCACCACATAGTCTGTCAGAAGAAGAAAAAAATGCTGAAGAACACGAAACCATTTCAGCTGACTCGGTTGTGGGTGTTTTTTTTAATTATGATTTTTCTTCAGTCTGTGCTTATATGTCAATGCAAGGAACACACCAAAAAAAATGTACCATTTTTCTGGCTGGCAATCGTCTCAACAACAACAACAACAACAACAAAATACTGTAGGTCCTCTTACTAAAGAAGAAGAGAGAATCACATTCTTTTCCAAGTATATATGGGATATGAACAAGAATTATTCATCTGTTAGGTCATAAATCAAATCACAACAAATTTCAAAAGATTGAGAACCACAGAAAAAGATGACATTCCAGACTCAGAAGAATTAAAATGCTTGCAATATCTGGCAAGGAAGTATAGCAATGAAAACTCTCAGACTCCTGGTGGAAGTGTAAATTTGTTTAACAACTCTGAAAACCATTTTGTCGTTGTTTAATAACATTGAATATCTATAGCTTCTAACTCAACGATTCCATTCCTTGTAGAACATCTTGCAAATATTCACCAGGAGACATATGCCAAAAAATTTGTGGTAGCATAATTCTGGAAAAACAGGATTTCAACAATAGTTGAAAATATGAATAACTTATTTTACATAGCAGTCACATGTATAAGGGTAAACCTTAAAAACGTTATGTATCACAATAATATAAAAATCACTAAAGAGGGCTTCCCTGGTGGCGCAGTGGTTGAGAGTCCGCCTGCCGATGCAGGGGACGCGGGTTCGTGCCCTGGTCCGGGAAGATCCCACATGCCGCGGAGCAGTTAAGCCCGTGAGCCATGGCCGCTGGGCCTGCGCGTCCGGAGCCTGTGCTCCGCAACGGGAGAGGCCACAGCAGTGAGAGGCCCGCATACCGCAAAAAAAAAAAATAAATAAATAAAAAATAAAAAAAAAATAAAAATAAAAATAAAAATCACTAAAGAATATCAATATTATGAGACCTTTTATATAAAGAAAAACAGCAAGAATAAACAATTTATTATTCAGTGATACAAAAATGTACTGCTTTAAAAAAAGTGAAAGTAAATCATAACAAAAATTCATGAAAAAAGATTCTCTTTGGGGGAAGGGAGAAAAATAAAGACCGCAAGGGTAGGAAATGGGGAACATAGGGAAATTACTAAGTGAGATTCCGTATGTCAGGTAGAGGGCCCTATATAATGTTAAAATTATGCATACATTATATATACTCTTGTATGTATAACATGTTTCATTGAAAACATGTAAAAACTAGGGAAAATGTAGATATGTTCTGATTAAAAGAAACCTGTATGAAGCAATGTGATAAACAAAGGTTCAAACTAAAAAGGCAAAGACATAAAGATAATGCAAACTAAACCTAAGTAGGTCATGATTATGAAACTACCTGACATTTAATATTTAGAGGACTGAAGTCATTAAAAGGACACTTTATATAATAACACAGGGCAAAATTTATGAATATGTGACAGTCCTAATTCTGCATGGAACAAATAACATAGGCACTGGAGCAAAATCTATTAGAAAGGCATGGAGAGGTCTGTTTCAATATTTTGTGCACTTATTGATGTCTCCACAATACCTAAAACAGGACTTGTAACACTAGTCATTTCAATTTGCTTTTTTAATGAATAGAATAAATAATTATAATGGAGCATTTATTAAAGCTGTTAAATGCAGAGGAGGTTATTATAAACTAATTAACACCATAAAGGAATTGAATAATTCCAGAATATACATATAAATACCTGTATATCCACATCTACATACATAAACATGTTTGTACATATATATATTTCTACATCTAATTATCTACAAATAATGCTAAATTTTCAGGACCCTAAGATTTTAAAAGCCAAATATTCTGATCTTAATCTAATAAAATTAAAGACAAGAAAGGGTGCTCAAAAACATGTTAACTGCTTAAAAAGAAAAAAAAAAAATCACTATATAAACCCCGGAATTAAAAAGAAAAAATCAAAACTGGTATTACAAATTATCTAGAAATCAATTAACCACATTTTGTGTGATTAGCAACATGGTATTCAAAGGAGAATGTGAACACTTAATTTTCTTCCTTATTAAATTAAAGAAAAAAGTAAAGAAACTAATAAATTTTTTTTAAGGAAAATAGAAATTGAAGGTTTTACAAAGAACTAAAGTTGAATAAACAGGAAAAGAAGAAAAGTAAACATAACCACTGGTTTTCTAAAGATGAGAAAGTCATTTAGAAGCTTTGTGAGACTGAAGAAAAATAAAAAGGAAAAAATATAAATGTTAAGAGAAATTAAAATAGGTATAACCACATATAAAGATTAGAAAAAAATACAAAACCCTACATTAAAAAAACTGAAAATTTTTAATTGAATACTTTGTTGATGAACTAAGAATACCAATATTTATGCAAGAGTAATTGGAAAATATAAAATCGGAAAAGATGATTTAAAATCCATCAGTAAGAAATACACTAGAATAATATGATTTCACAGCTGGAGTTCTATATTAAATATTTAAAATATATTATTTTGAATATGGAAAATGCTATAAAGCAACCTGATTTGTTTAAGAGACCTGTGTACATTATATCAAAATATAATAATACTGAAAAAATTAATTTACAGAACTGCAAGAATCATTCAAAAATAAAAACTTCTAAATTCATTTAAATTAATATCAAGAACTAGATCAGAACCATCACTATTGCCACTATTGTTTTTATAGCAATAAAAAACCAAATAAAAGATTTGTATAATAAAATATGAATTTATATTAACATATAAGATTCAAAATATCCAATATTACTAAAGGCATTGTACATTTTTAAATAAAATGAGTAAAAACTATAGACAGTCTATTTCTGATGAATAACATTATACTTTGAGGAAGTCTAAAACAATCTAGGGGAATAAGAAACCTAACAAAATTGACTAAAGTGACTGAATATAGAGCAATACTAAAATATTAAGCTGTTATCTTAAGTAGTAAACACTAAATATTGAAATGTGGAATGTATTCTATTTATAATAGCAACAACAAAAACAACAAAAGCTCCTTGGCAAAAGTTAACAAGAAAGATAAAATCTATGCATGTAAAACTGTAGGGATTGAAAGACACACATCAAGGTAAGAGCAAATAGAAATACATAACGCATTCTTGTTTAAAATCATATCATAAAAATATAAATTTTCCAAAATCCAAGTATATACTTTACTACACTAAAAAATTAGTATACTAATTTACTTTATTTAGTATCCCACCAGGGTTACTACACTAGATAATATACTTTGGTATATTTGAAAACAAGTTAAAGAAAAATATGACATTTGGTAGTGAGACTAGTTGTCTGGAACACAGAACCATGTGTGCCATGACCTTGACCTATGACACAGTAGCTATTCATCAAAAAGTATTTGAATGAATGGCTTTGAAAAATAATGCCTTAGGAGTATTGGACTATTTTTAATATTTGAGCAGGATTAGAAAATATAAAATAGTTATTTTCAAAACAATATTATTGTTTCACATGTAATAATTGTCAGGTACTCTATTATTGTTATCATTCTCTTGGTGTCACTAAACAAGTTAATATCAGGTATGCAAGTTTCTGGGAACCTTTCCAGAATACAGTACTGTTTCTATGGACTTATTTTTGTTCTTATATAGAGAACAAAATCATTGGAATACAGAATCATTGGAATACAAGCTGATATGCATGTATTTTGCTTTAAGTCAGCTAATAACATGCCAACTGCTTTGGTTCTTTCTTTAGAGCAGTATTCAATGTTTATAAAAAAGATCTGCCAGTATTTGAGTTCCATAGGCTAAGGCATATCTTCATCACCAACTAATGTGGTATTTGCTCTCAGAAGGCAGGAGCAGAAACTGTGGAAGATGCTTCCACATCTGTCTTCTCCAGGTGGCAGTTGTGCTTCCTTCCCCACTGTTTTCTTCATTAATGCTAATTTAGCCTTTTAAGAATTGGCAATTGTTTTGTAAAATTTGAGCATTTTTTTCCCTGAGAGGAATATATCTGAAAATTTGCAAAACTGATTAAATTTTTAAAAAACAGTTATGGAGTAATCTTGTGGCCTCACATATATTGCTCTCTGTTTCTTAACCTGAAAGTACAGTTTACTGGCATGATTATCAACACTGTAAACAAATTCTTCATTCCAAGAAGCCTCATTCTGTGAGGAATTTGTATAAGAAGTCTAAAAATGAAATATTTATGTTATTTTACAAAATGGATGAAATCTGAATCTTAGCCTAAGATGAAACTCATTCTCTTCCCCCCAAATCTTTAGAACAGGTGATTGCCGGGGATACATTCACAGTGTATATATGCAGTTGGATATAAGAGGAGTTAACTTCATAATCTTCATGTTAAGAAATAAAAGTATTTTAAACTTTAAAAAAGAATGGAAAAGGGATTTTCTATGTTTCTCCTTTTTTAAAAAATAGGAAAAAAATCTTTCATTTCTATGTATTCATTCATTCACTCATTCAGTAAATAGTTGCTGAATACCTTCTATGTTCACGGAATGGTGCTAGTTGCTCTAAGGATCGAGGAAATTTGGATTTTAGTATGACAGACTGTATGTTTGTAATCATTATAGTATAAAGTGTGCAATAATAAGATCTTGAAAAGGAATGATGACTGGAGAGTCAAGTGTTAAATGAGAAAATTCTCATAAGATGGGGTGACCTGTGGTAAGCAGCTTCTAAGATGTTTCCCTCTTGGAATGATGCAATGTTTTAATTGGGACTCCTTCGTGAAATGACCACTGTGTAAGTCCTTCCCCTTGAGTGTGGGTTTCATCTAGTGACATGCTTCTAGCCAAAAGCATAGAGCAAAAGTGATGGGACATCACTTTCGAGAACTACATATAAAAGACTGACTTCCATGTTGCTGGAATGTCCTGAGGCTCTTCTGCCTTGCTCATACTGCTAAAGCAGATTGCAGTGTTACGAGGTACCATATGCATATGCCCATGTGGCAAAGAACTGAGGTCAGATTCTGGCCAACAGCCAGCAATGAGCTTAGCACCTCAGTCATGAGGAACCAAATGTCAATAAATATGTGTATGAACTTGGGAAATGTGTTCTTTCAGTGAAGACCAGAGATGCCTGCAGTCCTGGTGGATACCCTGACTACAGCTTCGTGAAAGACTCTGAGCCAGAGGTCAGAGGTGTGCTTAAATTCCTGACCTACAGAAACTATGAGATAATAAATGTTTCTTGTCTTAAGATCCTATCTTTCAGGATAATTTGTAAGCAGCAATTGATAACTAATACTAAGCTTCAGCAACACTGAGAGGAAGGATTTACTAATTCAAGTAGTAGTCTTTGGGAGACTCCTATATGTTAGGTACTCTGTACACAATAATGGACAAAACAAAGCTCTGTTCTCATCCACGTTAATGGCCTGCTAATAAAGTATCCAACAATAATTATGCAATTTTTTTTTATAATTTAAGTTGTGCTAAGTTCAGTGAAGGAAAGGTGCAGTGTGCAGGGAGTGTGTCATAGAAGGGTGCCCAGTCTAGGGTGGGGAGTAAGTAGTGATTTCCCTCAAGAAATTATATTTAATGCTATGAAAAATGTGGGTATGAGGGTGAAAACAGAATTTTGGATAAGGAGCGGAAAACTATTCTTATTGAGTGGAGGGGAAGCATGTGCAAAGGCCCCGGGGCTGGTGCCTAGAAAGACAAAGACTTTGACATGTTGAGCCTTGTTCTATAGAACATTAAGTACTTGGGATTGTTTCCTAAAAACAGTAAGATTTTGAAATTTGAGTAAGGGTAATAACAATCATATTTGACATTTTAGAGGGACCGCTGTTGTTACCTTGTGGAGAAAGCATGGATACTGAGAGGCCAGTTAGGGAGCTGAGAGAAGATGATGATGATAGTCATCAGATGACTATGATGGGTATAGAGATTGGAGAAGGAATAAAATACTCTATAGAAAGTAATCAGGTATAATGCAACATATCTGATACTTTACCATCTTCTCTTAGATCTCTAACTTGGCTCTCAGTATTCATGCTTTCTCTACTAGGTAACAATAGAGGTCCCTCTAAAATGCCAAATATGATTGTTAGTATTCTTGCTCAAACTTCAAAATCTTATTGCTTTTAGGAAACAATCCCAAGAACTTAATGTTCTATAGAACAAGGCTCAACATCTCACTCTGTCTTTCTAGGCACCAGCCTCAGGGCCTTTGCACATGCTTGCCCTCTACTCAATAAGGATAGTTTTCCACTCCTTAACCAGCAGCAGCATAGCACAGGGAGACCAGCTCTGTACTTTGTGATGACTTAGAGGGGTGGGATAGGGAGGGTGGGGGAGAGGCTCAAGAGGGAGGGGATACGGGGGTATATGTATGAATATGGCTGCTTCACTTTATTGTTCAACAGAAACTAATGCAATGTTGTGAAGAAATTATACTCCAATAAAGATATATTAAAAAAAAATCCAAAATGTTCCAAAAAGCAAAACTTGAATTTGCTAAGCACAGGCAACTATTTACATAGCATTTACATTGTATTAGGTATTATAAGTAATATAGAGATGAGTTGAAGTGTATCGGAGGATGTGCATAGATTATATGCAATATTATACCATTTTACAAAAGGGACTTGAGCATCCATGGATTTTAGTATCCATCGGGTGTCCTGGAAACAATCCCCCAAAGATACCAAGGGACAACTGTGTAAGTCCTCCAACTTTGCTCTTTTATTTCAAAACTGTTATAGCTATTACAGATCTTTTGCTCTTCTATATAAATTTTAGAATCAGCTTGTCAATATATATATTTTTAAAACCTGCTGGAATTTTTATTGAGAGTGCATTGATTCTATAGATCAATTGGGAAAGAACTGATATGAAAACAATATCTTCCAGTGCAGGAACATAATATTTCGTTCCATTTTTTTAGGTCTCCTTCATTTCTCTCTGAAATATTGTAAAGTTTTCACTGTGCAGGTGTTGTGTTTAATTTGCTAAATCTGTCCCTTAGCATTTTGAGGTTTTTGATGCTCCTGTAAATGGTACTGTTTATTGTCATTTCAATTACCAACTTCTCCTTCGTAGTTTAATAAATTGTTTTAACATGAAAAAAAAAAAGAAGGTAATCAGGTGTGATGCTGCAACATAAAATTATAAAACCTCCAGATTTTACAGAGACACAAAAATGTGAATGTATTTTGTTTCATCAATCAGAAGTACTTAATGACAACTTGTAATGTATAAAAATATTCTTTGTATATGAGAAACTAATGCATAAAGGCAAAAAGGCAAAAAGAGATTAATTCTATTTGCTACATATTTCACTAGTATAATACTGTTTTTATTCCTCTACAAAAATGCTCATAATAACTTATTAAAGGACTGCATTTCTGCCAAAGATTAGCTAATGATTTTTATATTTCTATGTTCATCCTTTCAACTGTTTTCTAGCACAGCTACAAAAATTGACACAAATTGAGAAAAATATTTTTTTCAAATCCATGTGAGGAAGAGATAAGTACACAGTACATAATAGCAGAAAAATTTCTCTTTTATTTTCCAACACTTTTTTCCCAGAAAGATCAAAGTTCAGGTAATCTGTGATGTAAAATGATATGATCTCAGACATCTATCAATGGATACTTGAATGAAAATTACCTTCTACTTTAATATGAGAGATTCCAGGAGGTAATTCAGTCTAATCACTTGAAGGAACACTTTCTTTCCAATCTAACTTTGTACAAAGAAAAATATTTCATGTTACTGAATATTCCATTTATTCTATTATACAAAATATTGTATTCAGGTCAGATGATTTCTATACCACATCTTTGATGATGAGAGCATATAGCAGCAGGATTCTTTTTTAATCCTACTGTGCAGTCATAAGGGTCAATTATAGGAAAATTAAAAATAGCATATTTTACTCTGATATAGTCCTTTGCTTTTCATCTTCTACCCTAACTCAAGTAGATAAGTAACAATTATGACTTTTCTCTAGTTAGACTGTCTGTTGTAAATATCCACTTACGAAAAAAAATATACCATGAAATGCGGAGTCAGCACTGTGCTTATAAAGTATTTTAAAAATAATATGCATTCACTCCTCTCCAGAGGACTATGAAATTATTAGCATTCCTAATGTACATACTTTTTCTGTAGCAAGTTTTATAAAAGTATCATAGTTAACCATTTCTTCTAAAATGCTACAGGACAGCACCTATAAATTTGACTTTATTTTGAATTCTGTACTACCTTCAGCTCCAAATTCTGTGATTCTCTTAATAAAAGCACATCTTGTTTTGCCAAAGGCTCATGCTTTCCCAGGAGTCCAGTTCCCTGCCTCCATTTAATGATTATTGGGAATAATTGTTCAGGTTTCACTGATTAGCGTCTATCACCTTGACAGCCATTTTAACCTTATTCTGATAAAGGGCAAATACCTTCTCATCATCTTTGGGTTATTACACTTGGTTCATACTCAGTGATTATTGACTCCGTATCTCCAACTCAGATTTAAATAAAAGGCCACTTATATTAGACAACCCATGCTTTAATTTTATGAAGGTCATGCTTATGTCAGGAGCTGTTAAGCCATCAACCTAGACTCCAAACATCTGCTCAGTGTTAGCATTAAATAAATTCTCAGAAGACCACAGTAGACATACAATGAAATTGTATATGGAAAAAATAAAAAGATTAGAGTACACTTACCATTGTGATCAACATTGAAGAAAAACTATTTAACAATTATATGCGGGGGATTGTTCTAGCCACTACAACTTAGGGTACATAGAAATTTGGTAAATACACATTTATTGATCATCCACTGAACAATTAAATACAGATTTCTGGAAACAAGAACAAAAGATACTGAATAATTTCATTCTTCTTTCTTCAGCACCTAAGAGGTTTTCTTAAAACAAAAGCAAAACTAAAACACTGTAATAGGAAGATTTGTAAACATACTTTTTACAAATGTGTGATGTTGAACACCAAATTTTACAGGGTACTTTAAAGGAAACACGTATGTAATGTTTTTCATATGATAATACCATTCTGTAATACTGCCAAAAACAGTAAGGAAGTCAGTCAAATAATATCTTCTTCCTCAGCGCCTAGCAGGAGATCGTGCTCTCTTCTTAAAGAGAAAAGCTGCTGTTGAGACGTCTGTCTTTGTCATTTACAGACAGGTCTACTGTGAATTGTTTCACAGTGGAGCTCTTACACATAGGATAACTAATAGAGGAAAGATAAAACAGACTGCTTGCCCTAGAACTGAGTTACCCCTGAATCACTGTTGCTAATTTTGACAAATTAATCAATTACACCTTCCACTCATTCTTGTCTTAACCTTCATATCAAAATTGAGCCATGAGCTTTTCTATTTCCTTTGCACAGGAAGACAACTGAAGGTGATAAAACCTCAGAAATTTACCCAGATAGTAAGAGTTGAAGCCAAAATTTGACACTGGTTTATCTAGTCACTGATTACGTAAATTTGGTGAAACTATTGATTTTTAAATTATGCCTCTAATATGTTCTCTTTCTTAAGAAAAAAAAAACATATTATTAACCTAACTTGTAAAAACTGAATGGTGTAAATTATTTTATACAAGTCCTCCAAGAGACAGACTTCTGACTCAGGTTATTTATCAGAGCATTTAAAAGACATCGGTTAACTCAAATATTTTGACCTCTATAGAAAACATTGTCCGGGATTTTTTGGTCCTAATGGTGCTAGAAGTTTAAATCAATTTTATAGTGTTTATACTTTTTTTGTATAAAAGTTTTAAAAACTTTTAGTTAATGTATAAGTAATTCCAATTATTATATTATGCAAAATAGTGGACAGTTATAACTTACTAAGGTCCATGTATTTATGGGGACATGATATAGTGATACCACAAATCAGTGGGGAAAATAAGGGCTGCTTTTGGAAAAACTGATTTACTATCTGGAGAGAAAAAATAAAGCTGGATTCCTACCTTATATTTTACAAAGATAAATGACTAAAAGATTAAAGACCAAACTATAAAATGTCAAACTCTGAGGTTAACACAAAGAAATATAAGAGATCGGTGCTGGAAGGAACTGCCTAAACTTGACATAAACAGCACAGTCTATGATGTGAAAATTAGATAGATTTGATTACATTGAAATTAAGGACTTCTACTGAATAAAGAACACTATGAATAAACAAAGGAGTCAGATGGCAGGTTTGTAGATATTATATACAACAATGAAAACCCACAAGAAATTGATATTCTTTGGCTCTACCTTCAGATTATATCTGGAATCTCGCCACTTCTCACCATCTCTTCTGCTAACATCAAGTTCAAGCCATATTCTCTCTTGCCTGGATAGCTTCTTGAATGGTCTCTCTGCTTCTACACCTGCTTGCCTACTGTCTCTATTCAACGCAGCAACCAGAATGATTTTTTTAAAAATCATAAGCCAGAGCATGCCATTCCTTTACTAACAATTGCCACTGCTATCCCATCTCATGCAGAATAAAAGTTGTGTCACTTCTCTTACCAGACCTCCTACTATCATTTGTCTCTTCTCTAGCTTTTATGCTCTTCCTCAAACAGTTGGCATTATGAGCCCATCTTAAGTCTCTGGTTAGCTTCCCCCTGGAATGCTTCCTCCAGATATCTTGTCAGATAATAGCCATGACTTCTTCAAGTCCTTACTTAAATGTCACCTGCTGGAAGAGCTCTATGCTAATCATCCTTCTTCCAATATCTTTATCCTGTTCTACTTTTCTTTTTTTTCCTCTACTTTTCACCTTCTAACATACTATTGAATTCTCTCATTCATTATTGCCTTGTTTATTGTTTTCTACTCACTACCATCCTCCTCTACTGCCAACTAGAACATAAGCTTCAGGTTAGGATATTTTTTTTGTCATCAATCTGTTGCTCACCAGTATATTCTAAGTGTTTAAAATCAATGCCTGCAACATGGTGTCAGTAAAAATATAATTCGTGAATGAATTAATGAATGAATGTATGAAAATAAGGAAATTATAAAATAGTTCTGAAAATCAACCAGGGAAAGATGAGAAATCCAATAGCAAAATGGACACGGGTGTGAACAAGTTCTTCATGGAGAGTAAATTCAAATGGTTAACAAATGTAAGAAGAGAAGTTCAAATTCACTAGAGTGATACAAATTAAAACAATTATGAAATAAAATATTCTATGCCAGAGATTGGCAAAATTAGAAATTTGGATATCACCATAGTTTGATGATGTGGAGAGGGGGAACCTTCCTCCTGCACTATTAAGGAGTGAAGCTGTTATGGCCATTTGGGGATATATTCTGGCACTTCTTTGTTAGGTTAGTTATGTTTATCATCCATGGCTCTGTGATCCCTTGGCTTGTTAGTCATCCCAGAGGAGGTGCCTATGCACATATTTGTTGCAGTATTTTTGAAGCCAGCAGGAGATGGGAAGAGACCTAGTTTTATATGACTAAGGAAGTGGATAAATAAAATATACAAATGAACACCATGGAATCCTGTGTTACAAATCAGGAACTAGCTATATATCAAGCAAAGAAGAGGGACTATAGAAATAAATACTGAAAACTATGAAGTAAGAACATAAATGAAATACAACTTTAGTGCATGCAAATTAAAGATGCACAATGCTTATTTTACGGGGACACACATGTATTCAAGAATATAGATCAGCCACATTGTAGTGGTTGTCTACTAGGAAGAAAGGAAAGGTCATGGTGACCAAAACCAACTGTAACAGCATTTCCAACAGCACAAGAGCAGGATCTGGCTCCCAGGTTTCCCTCCAGAGGCATTAGCAACTTCTGTTGTTTCTCCAAGCCCTTTTCAACCTTCATTTATCAAAGTCCTCCCAACAAATTTGCAACCGAATCCCTGTATTAAATCCCTCTGTAAAACAACTAGAATGGTTTCTCTTTTCTTGACTTTATATTAACTGGTATAATACATGATGACATTAGTCTGAAATGACTGAAGCTTATGATTAACTCAATCTCCAAAGCTGAGAGAAAAGAAAGTAAAATGGAAATGATAAGTATAGCAGGTATAGTACCTAAAAGAAAAAAAAAATGTTGAATTAAATATATTCATAAGTTAGAACTTATTTAAATATTATATTTCTTCACTTGATATTTGGGTTTTCCAATAACTTATTATTAGATGGTAACATCTGCATGTGTGTGTGTGTGTGTTTGGGTGTGTGTGTGTGTGTGTGTGTGTGTGTGTGTGTGTGTGCATTTGGAGAAAAAGAGAGAGAGAGAGAGAGAGAGAGAGGGAGAGAGCATGAGAGTGAAAGAGATATAGAAGGTCAAGGTTGCCCCCAAGAAAAGGGCATACTTTGGGGTGAAGCAGCTCTTTTATAGGAGGGAAATTTCTGGAAAGAGGGTCAGTTGTTTGGTCTCAATGGCCAACACCTCTGGCAGCTGAAGAATAAGTGCCTTGATCACGAGGGGGAATCTCAGCTACACATGACAGTGGACAATTAAGGTGCCACTTTTCTGTCACACTGTCCATTACAAGGGATGACAATCCATATCTCCTCCTTTACCATCAATGCCCCACTGGGAATGGGTGTGCAGGTAGAGTGACAGTTGGAAGAGTGATCCTTTATCTTCCTATCTCCCTCCCTCCTTCCCTCCCTTCCTTCCCTCCTTAATCACATTCTTCTAAAAAATTAAGGTGGAAATTGTGTTTCTTATTGACATCAGATAAATTATTTCCCTTCTTACTTAAAAAGATTAGAGCAACACTTTAATTCTTAAATTCATTTGTTCATCTATTTATTCAAAGAAATTTTATTGATTAATTGCTGTGTGTTTAGTAGTTTAAAAAATAAACCTTAATTTTACTTTTAATTTTGAAGGCATTCTTATTCAGCTAAATAGTTCTCTGATTTTCTTTATATAAACACGTATCTTGATATCAGGATGAAAAAAGCACAATATGATGACAGTCTAATGACAGAATTCCAAGAGCTGCCAAGAGGAAATGAAATGTTAGATACAAAGCATCCAAATATTCTTTTTTCTTCGAATCTAATTTGTCTTGTGAGTGAAGAGTAGTTATCTTTCAAAAAGCAATTTGTAGGCAGAGAAGTTAAAACATTCCCGTCTTTTTCCAATAAATATGAATTATGATCTTATTCAGTGGAAATCTTAAACTCATGAACAAAAGTAAATGCTTCTTATTAGAGAATCATAAAATGACCACTCAAACTTCAATTACACTAATATTGACAACCATCTTTACATATTAAAGTATTTGGAATGCGTATTAGTATCTCTTGACTTTTTTAATGTATGCAATAGTATAAGAAATTAATATTTTGGTGTGAGATAGTACTATTTTCCATCATAGTTAAGTAATGTTGAGTAAGTTACTTAATCTTTTCAGTTCTGTTTTTTCCTCTGTAAAATGGAGGTAAGCATTCCCATCAGTATGTGTAAACAATTAGATTTATCAAGGCAGATTTGTTCGATTTCTTAATCTAAAGAAACAGAATTTAAATGTCTGAAACAGTTATTTATGTACAGTTTTTAGATAAATATAGGAAGAATAAACAGTCATTGTTCTAGAATTAGAGAATTATCAAATCTTTTGTATTTAATTAAATACCAAAGGGGATGCCTTCCTTGACATCCCTGAATTGCAAAACTGGAGGGGATGTGGATCAGAGGGGTCAATGACCTCGACTTTGTCATCCTAGGACAATGATGTACCAGAGTGTTTCTTACCAATGAGCAGCTGCAAGCACAAAAAGTGAGCATGTGAAATTAATTTCTCTTAAAGTAAATTTGTTCACTTAGATTCAAAAAAGGACCTAAAGACCCATAGGCATGGACACAGACACACACAAGTTCTGTCCAATACTGGAAATTCTCCCAAACCCCTATACCCAAGGTTTAAGCTTTGTGGAGCAATGGACAACCACTACAGTATCAGTTGAAAAAAAATCCCAAGTACAGACTCTCCTAATTGGGCTTGGATTTGAGAGACCTGTGTCCTTCCTAAAAGACCAGTGGCTCATTCGGGAGTTAGGCTTATGTTGCCATCATAGATCACACATCATTGGATAGTCAGATAAGGAACAGATTTCATTTTACATTCCTTTCTTCCTTCCTTCCTTCCTTTGTTCCTTCTTTCTTTTCTTCCTTTTCTTTCATAATAATAACCTGTGACAAAAAGAAGCAGTGAAGGTAGTGCAGTTTTTTGGTTATCACTAGAAAAATAGACACTTGTAATTGTATTTACTCTCCAGAATTATGGGATATGCCATGTTGTTTACATAGGAAATGATCAGATAGCATCCAGCACTCATTTTTGTTTTTAATATATGGTTAAATAATTGCTCAAATGCTCAGTAAATTCATGTTACACTATGTATCATGTGATGACATCATCAACCAAATACTCCAAAATTAATCATTTCCCCAAATTTTACTTGGTTACCAATATGATTTTTAAATTACCTGTATTCAGTAAGAGGCAAATTCTGTACTTTTAAGAAAATCGATCTAAAATATAGTTTGTATTTCAATTGTACCAGAATATGTGGGTGGAGAGAGGGGCAGGAGAGACAGAGAAAAGAAAATTAAAAGCATGGTTCCTGCTACCTTAGCAAGGGAGACCACACTATGCAATTACACCTGACATTGGTCCATTTGTGTTTATGAAGCATTTTATTATTTATTTATTTACTTTTTTAACATCTTCATTGGCATATAATTGCTTTACAATGGTGTGTTAGTTTCTGCTTTATAACAAATTGAATCAGCTATACATATATATATATATATATATATATATATATATATATATATATATATATATCCCCATAATTTCTTTTTCTTCGGTCTCCCTCCCGTCCTCCCTATCACACCCCTCTATGTGGTCACAAAGCACCGAGCTGATCTACCTGTGCTATGCGGCTGCTTCCCACTAGCTATTTCACATTTGGTATTGTATATATATACATGTCACTCTCTCACTTCGTCCCAGCTTACCCTACTCTCTCTCCGTGTCCTCAGGTCCATTCTCTACGTCTGAGTCTTTATTCCTGTCCTGCCTCTAGATTCTTCAGACCTTTTTTTTTTTTTTTTTTAGATTCCATATACATGTATTAGCATATGGTATTTGTTTTTCTCGTTCTGACTTACTTCACAATGTAAGAAAGACTCCAGGTACATCCACCTCACTACAAATAACTCAATTTCCTTTCTTTTTATGGTTGAGTGATATTCCATTGTATATATGTGCCACATCTTCTTTATGCATTCATCTGACCATGGACACTTAGGTTGCTTCCATGTCCTGACTATTGTAAACAGAGCTGCACTGAACATTGTGATACATGACTCTTTTTGAATTATGGTTTTTCTCAGGGTATATGCCCAGGAGTGGGATTGCTGTGTTGTATGGTAGTTCTACTATTAGATTTTAAGGAACATTCATATTGTTCTCCATAATGGCTGTATCAATTTACATTCCCACCAACAGTGAAAAAGGGTTCCCTTTTCTCCACACCCTCTCCAGAATTTATTATTTGTAGATTATTTGATGATGGTCATTCTGACTGGTGTCAGATGATATCTCATTCAAGTTTTGATTTGCATTTCTCTAATGATTAATGATGTTGAGCATTCTTTCATGTGTTTGTTGGCAATCTGTATATCATCTTTGGAGAAATGTCTATTTAGGTCTTCTGCCCATTTTTGGAATGGGTTGTTTGTTTTTTGATATTGAGCTACAAGAGATGTTTGTAAATTTTGGAGATTAATCCTTTGTCAGTTGCTTCATTTGCAAATATTTCCTCCCATTCTGAGGGTTGTCTTTTTGTCTAGTTTATGGTATCCTTTGCTTTGCAAAACATTTTATGTTTCATTGGTTCCCATTTGTTTATTTTTGTTTTTATTTCCATTTCTCTAGGAGGTGAGTCAAAAAGTATCTTGCTGTGATTTATGTCATGGAGTGTTCTGCCTATGTTTTCCTCTAAGACTTGGATAGTGTCTGGCCTTACATTTAGGTCTTTAATCCATTTTGAGTTTATTCTTGTGTATGGTGTTAGGGAATGTTCTAAATCCATTCTTTTACATGTAGCTGTCTAGTTTTCCTAGCACCACTTATTGAAGAGACTCTCTTTTCTCCATTGTATATTCTTCCCACCTTTATCAAAGATAAGGTGACCATATGTGCATGGGTTTATCTCTGGGCTTTCTATCTTGTTCCATTGATCTATATTTCTGGTTTTGTTCCAGTACCATACTGCCTTGATTACTGTAGCTTTGTAGTATAGTCTGAAGTCAGGGAACCTGATTCCTCCAGCTCCGTTTTTCTTTCTCAAGATTGCTTAGGCTATTCGGGGTCTTTTGTACTTCCACACAAATTGTGAAATATTTTGTTTTAGTTTTGTGAAAAATGCCATTGGTAGTTTGATAGGGATTGCATTGAAATGGTAGATTCCTTTGGGTAGTATAGTCATTTTCACAATGTTGCTTCTTCCAATCCAAGAACATGGTATATTTCTCCACCTATTTGTATCATCTTTCATTTCTTTCATCAGTGTCTTATACATTTTTGCATACAGGTCTTTTGTCTCCTTAAGTAGGTTTATTCCTAAGTATTTTATTCTTTTTATTGCAATGCTAAATGGGATTGTTTCCTTAATTACTCTTTCAGATTTTTCATCATTAGTATATAGAAATGCAAGAGAGTTCTGTGCATTAATTTTATATCCATCTACTTTACCACATTCATTGATTAGCTCTAGTAGTTTTCTGGTAGCATCTTTAGGATTCTCTATGTATAGTATCATGTAATCTGCAGACAGTAAGAACATTACTTCTTCTTTTCTGATTTGGATTCCTCTTATTTATTTTGTATTTGATTGCTGTGGCTAAAACTTCCAAAACTGTGTTGAATAATAGTTGTGAGAGTGGACAACTTTGTATTGTTCCTGATCTTAGAGGAAATGTTTTCAGTTTTACAGCATCGAGAACAATGTTGCTTGTGGGGTTTTCATATATGGTCTTTATTATGTTGAGGAAATTTCCCTCTATGCCTACTTTCTGGAGGATTTTTATCATAAATAAGTGTTGAATTTTCTCAAAAGCTTTTTCTGCATCTCTTGAGATGATCATATGGTTTTTCTCTTTCAATTTGTTAATATGGTTTATCCCATTGATTGATATGCATATATTGAAGAGTCTTTGCATTCCTGGGGGAAACCCCACTTGATCATGTTGTATGATCCTTTCAATGTGTTGTTGGATTCTGTTTGCTATTATCTTGTTGAGGACTTTTGCATCTATGTTCATCAGTGATATTGTCCTGTTTTTTTCTTTCTTTGTGACATCTTTGTCTGCTTTTGGTATCAGGGTGATAGTGGCCTCATAGAATAAGTTTGGGAGTGTTCCTCCCTCTGCTATATTTGAAAGAGTTTGAAAAGGATAGGTTTTAGCTCTTCTCTAAATATTTTATAGAATTTGCCTGTGAAGCCATTGGTCCTGGGCTTTTGTTTGTTGGAAGGTTTTTCATCACAGTCTCAATTTCAGTTCTTGTGCTTGGTCAGTTTATATTTTCTATATCTTCCTCATTCAGTCTCGGAAGGTTGTACTTTTCTAGGAATTTGTCCATTTCTTCTAGGGTTTCCATTTTCTTGAAAAAGTACAACAAGCATATAGTTGCTTGTTGTACTGTTTCATGATCCTTTGTATTTCTTCAGTGTCAGTTGTTACTTCCCCCTTTTCATTTCTAATGCTATCGATTTGAGTCTTCTCCCTTTTGTTCTTGATGAGTCTGGGTAATGGTTTATCAATTTTGTTTATCTTCTCAAAGAAACAGCTTTTAATTTTATTGATCTTTGCTATTGTTTCTTTCATTTCTTTTGCATTTATTTCTGACCTGATCTTTATGATTTATTTCCTTCTGCTAACTTTGGTTTTTTTTTTTTGTTCTTCTTTCTGTAATTGCTTTAGGTGTAAGGTTAGGTTGTTTATTTGAGATGTAGAATTGTACTGCTATAGACTTCCCTCTTAGAACAGTTTTTGATGCATGCCATAGGTTTTGGGTCACCTTGCTTTCGTTGTCCTTTGTTTCTATGTATTTTTTGATTTCCTCTTTGATTTCTTCAGTGATTTCTTTGTTATTTAGTAGTGTATTGTTTAGCCTCCATGCATTTGTATTTCTTACAGATTTTTTTCCTGTAAATGATATTTAATATCATAGCTTTGTGGTTGGAAAAGATATTTGATATGATTTCAATTTTCTGAAATTTACCAAGACTTGATTTGTGGCCCACGATATGATCTATCCTGAAGAATGTTCCATGAGCACTTGAGAAGAAAGTGTATTCTCTTGTTTTGGGATGGAGTGTCCTATAAATATAAATTAAGTCCATCTTGTTTAATGTACCATTTAAAGCTTGGTTTCCTTATTTATTTTCATTTTGTATGATCTGTCCATTGGTGAAAGTGGGGTGTTAAAGTCCCCTCCTATGATTGTGTCACTTTTGATTTCCCCTTTTATGGCTGTTACCATTTGCCTTATGTTTTGTGGTGCTCCTATGTTGGGTGCATAAACATTTACAATTGTTATATCTTCTTCTTGGATTGATCCCTGATCATTATGCAGTGTTCTTCTTTGTGTCCTATAATAGTCTTTATTTTAAAGTCTATTTTCTCTGATATGAGTATTGCTTCTCCAACTTTCTTTTGATTTTCATTTGCATGGAATATTTCTTCCTATCCCCTCAGTTTCAGTCTGTATGTGTCCCTAGGCCTGAATTGGTCTCTTGTGGAGAGCATATATATGGGTCTTAGTTTTGTATCCATTCAGTCAGTCTATGTCTTTTGGTTGGAGAATTTAACCCATTTACATTTAAGGTAGTTATGGATGTGTATGTTCCTATTACCTATTTCTTAATTGTCTTATGTTTGTTATTGTAGGTCGTTTCCTTCTCTTGCTTTTCCTGCCTAGATAAGTTCCTTTAACATTTGTTGTAAAGCTGGTTTGGTGGTACTGAATTCTCTTAGTTTTTGCTTGTCTGTAAAGTTTTTAATTACTTCATTGAAGCTGAGTCAGATCCTTGCTGGGTTGAGTAACCTTGGCTGTAAGTTTTTCCCTTTCATCACGTTAAATATGTAATGCCAGTCCCTTTTGGCTTTCAGAGTTTCTGCTGAAAGATCAGCTGTTAACCTTATGGGGATTGCCTTGTATGTTATTTGCTGTTTTGCACTTGCTGCTTTTTCAATTTTTTCTTTGTATTTCATTTTGAATAGTTTGCTTAATATCTTGGTGTGTTTCTCCTTGGATTTATCCTGTATGGGGCTCTATGCCCTTCCTGGACTTGACTGACTATTTCCTTCCCCATATTAAGGAAGTTTTCATCTATAATCCCTTCAAATATTTTCTCAGTCACTTTCTTTTTCTCTTCTTCTTCTGGGACCCCTATAATTTGAATGTTGTTGTGTTTAATGTTGTCCCGGGGGTCTCTGAGACTGTCCTCAATTATTTTCATTCTTTTCCCTTTAATCTGCTCTACAGTAGTTATTTCCACTATTTTATCTTCCAGGTCACTTATCCGTTCTTTTGCCTCAGTTATTCTGCTATTGATACCTTCTAGAGAAATTTTAATTTCATTTATTGTGTTGTTCATCATTGTTTGTTTGCTCTTTAGTTCTTCTAGGTCCTTGTTAATGGTTTCTTGTATTTTCTCCATTCTATTTTCAAGATTTTGAATCATCTTGACTATCATTACTCTAAATTCTTTCAGGTTGACTGCTATTTACTCTTCATTTCTTTGATCTGGTGGATTTTTACTATGCTCCTTCATCTGCTGTGTGTTTCTCTGTCTTATTTTGCTTAACTTATTGTTTTTGCGGTTTCCTTTCACAGGCTGCCCGTTTGTAGTTCCTGTTGTTTTTGGTGTCTGCTCCCAGTGGCTAAGGTTGGTTTAGTGGGTTGTGTAGGCTTCCTGGTGGAGGGGACTTGTGCCTGTGTTCTGGTGGATGAGGCTGGATTTTGTCTTTCGGTGGGCAGGAATGCGTCCAGGGGTGGGTTTTTGTATGTCTGTTACCTTATTATGATTTTAGGAAGCCTTTCTGCTAATGGATGGTGTTGTGTTCCTGTCTTGCTAGTTGTTTGTCATAGTGGTCAAGCACTGTTGCTTGCTGGTCGTTGAGTGGAGCTGGGTGTTAGTTTTGAAATGGAGTTCTCTGTGAGAGCTTTTGCCCTTTGACATTACGTGAAGCTGGGTGGTCTCTGGTGAACCAATGTCCTGAACTCAGCTCGCTCATCTCAGAGGCATACGCCTGACACCCAGCTGGAGCACGAACACCCTGTCAGCCACATGGCTGAGAAGACAAGGGAGAAAAAGGGAAAGAAAGAAAGAAATAATATAACAAAGTTATTAAAATAAAAATTAATAAAATTAAAAGTAAAACATTAAAAATGAAAATCTAATAAGAAAAAGGAAAACAAAAAACAAAAAAGAAGAAGAAAGAGAGCAACCAAACCAAAAAACAAATCCACCAATGATAACAAGCACTAAAACTATCCTAAAAAAAACTGGACAGGCAGAACCCTCAGCCAAACAGTAAAAGCAAAGCTATACAGACAAAATCACGCAAAGAAACATGCACAGAAAACACTCACAAAAAGAGCAAAAGGGAAAATATATATATATATATATATATACATTAAGAAAAAGAAAACAGCAACCAAATCAATAAATATATCTACCAGTGATAATAAACTCTAAATGCTAAACTAAGATAAACATAAAACCTAAAACTTATTGTATGCAGAAAGCAAACCCCAAGTCTACAGTTGTTCCCAAAGTCCATTGCCTCAGTTTTGGGATAATTCGTTGTCTCTTCAGGTATTCCAGAGGTACTGGGTACATCAAGTTGATTGTGGAGATTTAATCTGCTGCTCCTGAGGCTGCTGGGAGAAATTTTCCTTTCTCTTCTTTGTTTGCACAGCTCCTGGGGTTCAGCTTTGGTTTTTGGCCTTGCAGAGGCATGTAGGTCACCTGAGGGTGTCTATTCCCTGCCCACACAGGACGGGGTTAAAGTAGCAGCTGCTTAGGTGCCTCTGGCTCACTCAGACCGTGGGGAGGGAGGGGTATGGAATGCGGAGTGAGCCTGTGGTGGCAGAGGCCAGCGTGATGTGGTAACAGCCTGAGGTGCTCTGTGTGTTCTCCCAGGGAAGTTGTCCCTTGATCAAGGGACCCTGGAAGTGGCAGGCTGTACAGGCTCCCGGGAGGGGAGGTGTGGAGAGTGAACCTTGCTTGCACACAGGCTTCTTGCTGGCTGCAGCAGCATTAGCGTCACAGGCCCATCTCTGGTCTCTGCACTGATAACTGGGGCTTGTGCCAGTATCTGGAGCTCGCTTAGGTGGTGCTCTGAATCCCCTCTCCTCATGCACACCAAAACAATGGTCTCTTGCCTCTTTGGCAGGTCCAGACTTTTTCCTGGACTCCCTCCAGGCTAGCTGTGACACACCAGCCCACTTCAGGCTGTCTTTATGCAGCCAACCCCAGTCCTCTCCCTGAGATCTGACATCCAAAGCCTGAGACTCAGCTCCCAGCCCCCACCTTTCCCAGCTGGCGAGTGAGCAGACAAGCCTCACAGGCTGGTGAGTGTTGGTTGGCACAGATCCTCTGTATGGGAATATCTCTGCTTGGCCCTCTGCAGCCCTGTTGCTGCACTCTCCTCTATGTCTCCAAAGCTTTCCCCATGCCAACCCCTGTTTCTGCCAGTGAAGGGGCGTCCTAGTGTGTGGAAACTTTTCCTCCTTCACAGCTCCCTCCCACTGGTGCAGCTCCCATCCCTATTCCTTTGTCTCTGTTTTTTTCCTTTTTTTTTGCCCTACCCAGATACATGGGGAGTTTCTTGCCTTTTGGGATGTCTGAGGTCTTCTGCCAGCATTCAGTAGGTGTTCTGTAGGAGTTGTTCCATATGTAAATGTATTTCTGTGGAGGAATGTGATCTCTACATCTTACTCTTCTGCCATCTTGAAGCTCCTCCCTATTTAACTTTAGAATATCTCCTATCCCTTCAAAGCTCCATAAACATTAGTGGTCACTCCTCTTTCTCTCATAGCAACCTCTGATGTTCTTTCTGTGTATATGAATTTCCTTATCTGGACTTCTCAGATTTTTCATCCTTTTATACAGAATTTATGAGGTGTAAGGAAAACATTTGAACTCAAATCCATTTCATGCTAGGATGACTTTTTTTCCCCCATTATATCATCTTGACACAATTTGGAGCAGTTGACTTAATACAAACAATAAAATAGACTTTGTGGCAGCTCTCCCCTAACGTTCATCTAGGTAAGTGTATAAACGGAGGACAGTTGACTAAGTGTCTAAATATTTTCATGTTATAGATCAAGTTAAAACTTTTCTATCAAAGAGGATCTTGACACCCCTCTTTCTCTCTCCTTTATCAATAGTTTCTGGCCATAGTCACTTCCCTTTGCTTCTCCTTATGGTGTGGTACAATCTGCCCTTGGTAGTGTAGACCCATGGGGGAAAGTCTGTACTTGCCCTCAACATGGGTTGGGAGGTGCTTGCAGTGAGGCAGATGGGATTTAGTTGTAGCTGATACCTGCCCTGGACATGGGCTCGGAGACATTTGATAGGACATTCTGGAGTCCTGGGTGCTTGGAATGGTGCAGATGGGGTTGGGTTGCTACTGAGTAGACACAACCCTTTGGTTCCTCTAAATTATTCTTTCTATAGTGAATGGCAAAGCCAGAGAAAGGCCAGAGCAAGGTCCTCTAATGCATGGATCGCATATGCTATAACCTCTTGCTCAGCTCTGAGGGCAATACAGCAAATAACCCAAGTCTAGGGCAGGTGTTTGGGAAAAATATCACCTTTCTAAGGGCCCCTAAAGTCCCTTAACTCAATCCGTACCTAAGCCTACCTTAATTTATGCAATGCATTCATAAGAATTTCCTCCATCATTAAAATAACAAAGTGCATTCATGTTGTAATGAATGCATTTTTCTCATGTTCTATTTCTTGAAAGAATGATGAAACACAAATTATGGAAAGTTGTTCCCAGAGTTAAGGAAGCTTAAGAAAGCTAAACAATGCATTTAATTCAGGTAACTGTAAGTGATGAATTGGAATTTTATAAAGAACCAGTAAAACTTAGTTTATTTTCTAATTCTCTTTATGGCTAACAAAAAGAATATTAAAGAAAGAAAGGAAGAAAGAAAAGAAAAACAAAACTAAACCAATACAAACAAACCTCTCCTGATTCCTTGATTTCTAGAGTAAGTAGAAATCAATGAAGAGAAATGAGTGATAAATTCTTAAAATGAGATGCTAATATTACATTTACCTCCAGTATAGAAGGTGAGAGAGAGAAACCTCTAACACATATGCCAACAGTGAAGCAGTTCAGATTTTTCTATTCCTACAGCAGTCTTGAGAGAATGATATATGAAAATGTATTGACTTGAAAGAAGACATTAATTAAAAATAGAAATGTATAAACGTGGAGTTTGAAGAATTCTCTTGGGTCACTCCCTTCCTGCAAAGTAAAGTTTCTTCGGGCTCTCTCTGAGTGAGACTCCCTCTCTGTCACTTAGTGTGACTGAAATGATTGTCCCAGCCAGCATTGTGGCTTGCCTTTTTTTTCACTACCTGTTCAGGTAATCAATCAGAGAACAATGTGAATGCTGTTGCCTCTGTCAATTAAATTAGGTCAAAAGTGTAACAGCAGTGGAAAAAAAAAAAGATCCGACAGTAAAGCAAAAGCCCAAGACACTAGAGCACCTTATGGTATGAGCAAACAATTCACTACACAATTTCTAGAGAGAAAAAACTCACTAACTGTTAAATACTGTTTTCCTTTGGGTAACATTTTAATTAAAAAAGCAGCATGGATGCAGATTTCAGATCGTCACTATTCAAATAGCTGAGAAAGCTGTTTGAATTTTAAAACCTCATAGTATGTCATTTAAAAAATATTTTTGCATGTATTTAAATATGATTTGATCAATGCTTATAAGGTCACAGTAGAACCAGAAAAAATCAGAATAAGGTTGATCTTTGTATGTTACCCTTTGGGAGCTGTTAGAGGTTGGTTCACTTAGGTTTTGGTGAGATTGGTTGTTTCCTGAGAAAATTATATTGGTAAGTACGTATTCTTATAATTGCTGTAAATAACCTAGTCAAATGTCTTGTTTCTTTGTAAATCAGATGTTGAATGAAAAGAAATTGATAAGAAATCAAATAACCTCAAGGAGATCTTAGGAACGAACTATATAAATAACTGATACTGAGGAAGAAGAAACAAAAACAACAAACAAAGCAAAATAAATAGAAATTGTCTAAAAGAACTGCTTCTTTATTGCTGAAATTATATGCTGTGGCATTATTCATAAAGCAGGGAGTTTGAAAGTGGCTCTTGTTGAATGATAGGTACGTTTCCAAGGAATTTTTTTTTTAAAAGCACCTTCAATAGTTAGAATTACATTTACAGAGCTCTACTTTGTTTTATTTTTATATACTTCTTCTGAAAATACTATATCTAGAAATAAACAATAGCATCAGCCAACAAACGTAGGCTTTATTCTTCACTTTCAAAACATTTCACTATTATGCCCCAAGCAATATTTATCATTTCAAAAAATGTAGTACATAAGCATTTAATTTAGTGTATATATTATAGAGCTTTCCTTGTTATTCCTTTGATATCGTTGCTAACAAAAGCATTTTCCACAATGGAAACTGTAGGTAGTCAAAAATTTATTTATATGAATTATACACAAATATAAACTAGGCATACAGATTTATGTTTTGTGTGACCCTTTTAACTCTCTGTGCTTGCTGTTAAGTTGTATATTTTTCCATGGGAGCACGTAACTCATGAGAAAATGACTAACATTGAAAACTCAGTTAAGTCTCAAAAATAGGCATTAGTTCTCAGACATGACTCTCCTTTTGGGAAATCAAAGTTTTTATTGCTGGATAAGTTAATGTTTCAAATGTATGAATACAGATGCTGTTTGCAAATTTGTCACAATCTGTCTTCCAGCAGAAGAATTTATACTGTATACAGTAATAGAAAACAGAAAACTGCATATTTTACTAAATTGAAGCTGTGTGTGGAAGATTTACATGATTATTTTTTGTCAGTGAAACATGTCATGAAACACCCATGTATTTCACTGGAGTGTTGTAAATGAACCATGTATATTTATTTTAAAACTTATTCTACTTTTATTTCACAAAATATATAATGTCCTTATGTTAAAAAGAACAAATGTATTAAATCTGTTCAGAGTAATTTCATTACTTCAAAAGCCAGTTTATATTTTAAACATTGAACAGTATTTTAACTTTCAACCTTAGGAGAGTAACCCATATGTTTTTCCATCCAAACATTTTCTTAGATCTTGAAAAGGTGTCAACACTCAACAAAATGAATTGTAAATGTATAAAATATGTCATGAATTTGATTATTATTGGTAAATAAACCTAAGCATTGCAGGTCCAAAGGCAAGCATTATATAAAGAATTACTCAATTGTCCATGTCATTGTGCATGCACATGTAAACCCCACAAAGTCATTTTTACTTAAAATGGTTACATCCTGTGTTATTATTGTGTGAGAAAAGCTTAATATTATAAGGTATGTCTCAAGGTTCTAGGATAATAGAAAAAATCTGCTTTGGGGTTATATTCCACACTAGAGGAGAAGAGTAGTCTCTTTCCAAAGAATTCTGGAAATTAGCCCTTCTTCAGTATCCCATAATATCTACCTATAGATGAAACTGATGACACTAGACCATCAACTCAACAATGACATAATGTCCAACAGTCATGGAGCATTCTGACTGGAGAGACAATAACTAAGTCTTTTGTAGAGATAAAAAAAAAAAAGATGGTCAGAATTTATACTTTAAATAAATTGAAGTTAAGCTTTCAAAAAATTAATTATTAATTCGAAGTTTGAGAGGAAAATTTCTATAAAAGCTAGAAGAATAAAATAGGCCATAAATATTTCTTGTTCCAACATCTAATAGAAATTAAAAATAGCACTAATGGAAAAACAAAAAGCAGCAGCAGCATCTAAGAGAGGAATGGGGTAACATCATGCCATAACATTTCAAGGGCAACAGCAAAAGAAAACAGAATATTCTAGTTTCCAGAGACAAGGCTCAGCTCCCAACCCAAACTCCACTCTCCAGAACAGAGAATACAGAGTCAACAAAATCCTGAAAGCTTTCACTAAGGCCCCTAATATGGAAAATGATGAGCCATCAATATTCTTTATTGTTTTCTTTCTGTAACCTTGGGGCAGAAGGAAAGGACCAGATGGGAGAAGAGACTGATAAAACAGGGTATGTGACAACCTAAATTTACTTTCACTGATGGAAGCATAGGATACAGAGTATCACAATGAAGGAAAAAAAAAATCATAATTCTATGAAATTGTATCTTTTGTCTTATAAATATGAGATACAGGCCATACTAGAAGAATACACCATATGAGACATTCAACATAATATCAGAAAAGAAAGAAGAAACTTGGGCATCCAAGAAAGTTTCATTTCAGGCTGTAGAAAAGTGACATAGGTGGAGAAATTGGTCTCAAAAAGATTTAAGGGGGGCTTCCCTGGTGGCGCAGTGGTTGAGAGTCCGCCTGCCGATGCAGGGGACACGGGTTCGTGCCCTGGTCCGGGAGGATCCCACATGCCGCGGAGCAACTAAGCCCGTGAGCCATGGCCGCTGGGCCTGTGCGTCCGGAGCCTGTGCTCCGCAACGGGAGAGGCCACAACAGTGAGAGGCCCGCATACCGCAAAAAAAAACAAAAAACAAAAAAAAACAAAAAAAAAAAAAAAAAAGATTTAAGGGAACCAAATAGATTCTGGTTGAAGTGTCTTCTCCGTGTAACCACAAGCAAGATACAGGATATGACATGAGAATTACATAAATCAAGCAAAGAAAAAGACCAAGAAAATGTAGCAAGAATAAGATGAATTTGGAGAAAAGAGGGGAGAAGGAGGAGAAAGAAAGAGAAAGAAGAAAAGGATGGAGGAAAATATGTAACATAAAAAAAATAACAAAATAACTAATTTTCAAAGAAAATATAACCCAAAGTAAGAAGAAATTTTTTGATGAGTGTTTTGTAATATAATTGGAAACATTAAGGTAATTCAATATAACAATAACTTAAAAAACACATTAAAAACAAACCAAAACCTGGAATAAAAGGGAAGATTTTGAAGCAAAATAAACAAAAGGAAATTGATATCAGCATAATAAAATTAACATATACATTAGAAAACGCTAGAGGAACCACAATTCAAATTACTGACATAAAATGTTTGTGGTAATAAAAGGGAATACTCATGAATATTTTTGAAAAATTAATATAATGAGGAGACAATATAGATATAAGGCATAAATAGAGATAAAATTTGGAGAATGAAACAAAAGTTGTTCAAACTTCAAATAGAAAATTTAGCTACAATGTAAAAAGTTAGTATAGTATTAATCGTAGTGTGAAAGAGCAACAGTAGTCCCAAGCAGGTGAGGAGGAAGCACAGAAACTACTGGTTTAGCCACAATAATAAAGGGTTATTTTGAAACTTTCTTGAAATGTTCTGATAATGAGAAAAAAAAAATTTTTTTAAAGCTCATGGAGAATGGAGAAACAGTGTTGGTGAATACCATATCCCTTTGTGAGTGAAATAACTGTGGCAATTGTGGTTTCAGGACACACTGTGAATGTTTAAACCTTGACAGTAAATAATAAAATCATATGTAACCAAAAATTTGTGGGTCAGTAGGTGGAAGATGTAAAGAATTCTAATATTCTCTTCTTTCCTAACATCAATAAATCAATATTATCTAAAATTGAAATAATTTTTTTAAAACTCCTTCAACTTCTGAACATTTTTTGCAATTTCTTTTCCTATCTATCCTTGTAAATTTTAGGAAATATTTCTTATATACAGAAACTTTTTTTAATTTTGGGAATTTATTCAATTTAATTCACCTTTTTTGACTTTGATAAAATGGAAAAATATTACATTTAAATATTTTATTAAAATATACTATACAAAAATTTACCCTCTTTCTAGTATTATTTCTTTCCTTCTTTCTTTCCTTCTTTTCTTTCTCTCTTTCTTTCTTTTTCTCTCTTTCTTTCTTTCTTTCTTTCTTTCTTTCTTTCTTATTTTTAAAATATGTTAGCATACATATTTATTCCAATGGTTCTCAAACATTTTGTTCTCAGGAACTCTTTCCACTAAAAAATTATTGAGAACACCAAAAATCTTTTGTTTATTGGCTTTATCTATAGTTATTTATCATATTGGAAAACAAACCTGAGCATTCAAAAATATTTTTTAATATATATAATCTATTTAGCCTATGTAAAATTAAAACCTCAAATGTTAACATATTTTTATGAAAAATAACTATATTTTCCAAAACAAAAAATATTTAGTAAGAAGAGTGGCATTTTCTTATATTTTTATAATTCTCCATAATGTCTGATTTAAAAAAAAAAGCTTCTGCAATGAATTTGTTGCAATCTTTGTGTGTATCTGAAGTAGATAAAGAAACTCCAACCTCATATAGATATGTAGTTGGAAAAATGAGAAAAATAATTACATATGATACTACACTAAAACTCAACAAGAGGAAGTTTCGCAAAGACTAGTTGCAATGTGAAATCATATCAATGAACTTTTCATAATCTGTCACATTAAAATCCACTTGTCTGTTTTATACTTTGAATAACTCTAAAATGTAAAATTTTGTTATACCATGTGTTGATCATTTTGAAAATATTGATGTTATATAGTTCTTAATATTAACATTTTCCTACACAAAATATAAATAAATCACATTAATTTTGCCTTCATCTTCATCAGATATATCTACAAGGACAAGGATGCTGTAAGTTTCACAGAGGCAGATTTCCACATATTTTGTCTGTCAGTCATTCTTTTAGATAAAAAAAACAAAACAAAAAAAACCAACAAGCATTACATGGAAAATGGAGCTAGTGTAGTGCACAACTCATATAAGTACACAAAAGCTTTACTTCGAGGTAAAGAGGATATTCAATGTGCTCCTTTTTCAAGAACATTTTTAAGTGAAGTTGGATTTGTTTTTAACTGCTAGTGTATTGTGGAGAAGAATACAATGACTGTAAATGCTGTTTGGCGACACTGCCTTAATTTGTGTAAAGGAGGCAACAGTTTCATTGATCCCTGTTTTAGCATCATCAGTTCAAAGACCATACAGTAAAAAAGGCACATATTGTCTCAGTGTTATAATAAAAATGGTTTGGGCTTTTTAATTCCCTAAAATGATCCCTGAAGATACACACGGCATTGCAAAGTAAACTTTAAGAACTACTAATCTGTTTTATGTATCCATCCATCAATTTATTAGGCATTAAGACATATGTGTCTTATGTCTTAATTTTAAAATGGTTTAAAGATTTAATAATGGTTAAAAATTTTAAAATGGTTATTTCTGTTTGGTGGGATCAGGGGTGTCCTTTATTTTCTTCTTTGTACTTTGCTATACTACTTGAATTATATATAATAAGTAACATTTTTTTTTTAAAAGATGATCTCATGTTCTTAAAAGCAAGGAGACATTGTGAGAGACTCGTTGCTTACAAATTTATTTAAATGAGGGAAACAATAAAAACAAAGATCTAATAAGAAAGGTGAGGCCGGAAGAAATGATTATTCTAGAAAAGACAAGACTAAACGGGACAAAGGCAATAAGAATATACAGAAGAGATACCAAACCAGAGAGAAAGTAAAGGACTGTCCTGCACACACTGGGACTGGTCCCTGCTCTCTTATGGAAGGAACTAGAATCTGCTATCAGAACCACCTGTGTATCACCTACAATTTGGTACACAGGAACCAGCACACATTTCTCCTTACAGAATATGTGTTCAGTCATTTTAAACGAAGGTTTTTATCCCCTTCACAAAGATTCTGGCAAAAACAAACAAAAAAAAACAAACAAAAAAACATTCTAAATGTCAAATATTCATGCACACAGAGAGCAAAATCAAGGTAAGTCTTTCTTTCACACAAGTACCCACGCAGACCATACAGAATTATGTTTAAATCAGGCTATCTGTTAGGATATGAAACATACAGCACAAAGATCAGCATTAGATTCCTTATTCTGGGCCTAAAAATATCGTTACTTTATCGACAGAAAATTAACTAGAAAAAGTGCAGCATTCATTTTATTTATACCAAACAAAAAAGTACTGTTGCAAATGGTTTTGAGTTGTTCCTTTCACATAGCCAGACACATTTTACAAACTCAGTAGACTATTTCTACACTTTATTTCAACAACTGTATCTTCTAGAGTACTTACAACACTCTTGTTTTCTAGTGTCATCTTTTTAGTAAGAAAAATAAAAATTGGAAGCCAACATTTTTCAACTCAAAAGTACCGGATCCAATTACTCACAGCAACTAAAAGCAGAGTTTATTTTAATAGGATTTGCAGTAAAACAAGGCATATAAAAATCAGATGCATAGGCAAAGACTTTTTCATCTTTAATCATTAAGCTACCCATACAAATTGAGCCCTGAAGTTCTTTCATTCCCAAAGGAGATCAGAGATTTAAAGAATTCAGGGGGATTAAACATTTGTGTTTGAGTGAACATGCTAAGTATTGTTGTGCTTGCTGTCATTAAAATAGTATTTTCGATATTTTAGTTGCATATACCATATTTTTTTTTTCTTTCTTAAATGATGGCTTGTAACTCCTAGGAAGTGGCATTAAGAGCTGGTACAATGAATATTTTATTATTAACCCTCCCAAATACTGCTTATATAAAAAGTTTTCTTTTGTTTTTATTCAGGACATCCTTCTTCCTTAGACATTTCTGAGTATCTAATTGTCCTGTTTAACTTTGATCTTAAATTAAAGAAGGAAAGTTAACAATGGTAGAATAAACTCTCATTAAGCTATGGTTTCTGAGGATAAGTTTTAGTGTGGACTATATCAGAATTGAAGAACCAACTTGTACAAAGATTCATACTTTGTATGATAAAATATTAGCTTTTAAAAGCTTTTGTATCAGTAAATATATAACTGATTATCCATTTCTTTGATTTCTGATATAGGATACTATGTATAAATAAAATATTTCCATGGAGGAGGCTTAGTAAGCTAGATGTAGGCAAATAAGACCATTCCTTTAAATATATATTTTGAATGCTTTCTTTGTGTCCAGTACTATTTCAGCCACTGAATTACAAAATACAAGCTAACTGCATGTCAATAACAACGTTTATAAAAAATAATATGTATAGTTACAGTTAAAACTGAGGAAGAAGGCAAAAGTTATATGAAGAACAGGCTAAGTGATAGAAGCTACTTACCTAAAATGCAGAAGAAATGTGTTGACAAAGGAGGGTTAAAGGCCAACCTGTTCTAGCTAAAAATAGCCATGTGCTGAGCACATTGCTGGGTGCATTCGAAACACTTTCTCATTTATTTTTTCAGTTCAATATATGAGATAGTGTATCAGTTATTGTGTTCTTCTGCAAGTAACAGAAAACACTAAGTCAATTGGTTTAAATATTAAATATTTAAATATTAAATATTAAGCACTAAGTCAATTGGTTTAAATATTAAATTGGTTTTAATATTAAATATTATCTGTTTTAATATCTCACCATAATTGGAATTTCAGAGATAAAGCAGACTTTGGTGCAGTTCTGTCTGGGGTTTATATCATCAAAAACTCACAATCTTTCTGCCCCTCTGCTCTGCTTTATTAACCCTTCATCTTACTTCCGTCTAGTTTCTTTCATGGTAGAAGGTGATCACCAATGGAAATTGAAGGCAAATGGCTCCATTTAGGACGAAAAGTAAGAAGTCAAGTGTATATGGTTGACCCTTGAACAACATGGGTTCGAACTGCACAGGTTCACTTATACATGGATTTTTTTCAAGAGTAAATACTGCAGTACTACACGGCCCATTGTTGTTTGAACTGCCAATATGGAACCGTGGATATGAAGGAACTGCTGTATATGGAGTGCTGATTATAAGTGACATGTGGATTTTCCACTGCTTGGAGGATCTGCGCCCCTGTTCAAGGGTCAATGAAGTATAATGCTTTCCTTCAGTATGATTTCGTCTGCTTAGGCTATAGGCTCACTATGGATGAATAACGGAGCCTAGAGAAATACCATAGCTTGACTTAGAATAACCAGTTTTTATACCAGGGGCTGGGAGTGGGCTTACTTTTCTCTAATTTGGGGAGTGAGTGGATTCTTGCATAAAACTGGAAACAAAGAAGGTGGTCAAAGTCAGGAATGGAGGTTGACCAGGAGCTTATCCAAGGAAGAAAGACACTTTGACCGCTGTTACCATTTTACAACAATGTGAGATGGGCCATAAAACTGTTAAGTAACTGGCCAAGGGATACATAGCTAAGAAAAGGAAGGCTTGGGTTTCTAATCCAGGTGGTCTGGTTTCAGAGCCTATTACATGGAGCGGCATGACAATTGCTAAAGGACAGCCATTAAGTTATGATCTTATCCTCAGATGGCTCTGGATACCAAGACTATAGCAGCCAGAGCCAAAGGATCTTAATTTCTCAAGAGAGGAACAGAATTCTTTGGGTGCAGAAAAGTCTGGTTTGCTCTGATTACCACATCACACCACACTAGAAGGATTAAATCTGTTTTATATCTTATGCTTTCAAGTGTGGTGATTTCAAATCTCCACCTACAAATTGACACCTAGCTTTTTCTTTACAATGAAATATTTCAGTATACAGCAAAATATATATAGGATGCCCAGCTTTTATTTTTACTTGTAAACATGCAACTTTTTTTGGTTTGCTTCTAATCTTTTAAAAATATTAGGAATTTAATGAGAAGCTTTACATATCCCAAATCAATTTCATTCATCTTTCTCCATCTCTAAATATAACCACTTCCGTAAGTTTGATATTAATCACTTTTTTGGATATTACATATTTTACCATGCATGCAAGCATTTATAAATAGTAATTGTTGTTATTTTGTATGCTCTAAAGTCTTATATTTTTCCATATGTTTTCTATTTCCCTCATTATTATGCTTTTGATATTTGCCCATGTTACTATATGTAACCTTTATTTATTTTGACTGCTCTGTGGTATTAGGCTTTTTGAATATTTTTAGTATAGTTTTAAATTTTCCTTCTGATAAACATTCCTCCACCTTCTCTTACCATCACTTGATATTTTCACAAATTTTAAAAATTTGTCAAACTTAAAAATATAAAATAGTATTTCATAAAGGTTTACCTTTCAATTCCCTAAATACTATTGAGTTTAGGAAACATTGTATATTTATTGGCCATTGTG
Organism: Kogia breviceps; assembly: GCF_026419965.1. NCBI lineage: Eukaryota > Metazoa > Chordata > Mammalia > Artiodactyla > Physeteridae > Kogia > Kogia breviceps. Next base: position 45,786,693 of record NC_081325.1, on the reverse strand, counting down.
GTTTCTATTTCTTATTTTTTGTTCATCTTTTTCACTCCTGATTTATATGTATTTATCGTATGGTTATATGGTTTCTTATTGATTTTTAGAAGTTCTTTATTTATCGTGGTTATTAATCCTTTACAAATATTTTTGTACAGCCTGTGTTTGTCTTTCATTTTGTTTGTCTTGAAAGACAGCTAGTCATCTGGCAATGCCCAAGTGATTCTATCCACCCAGAAAAACAAATGAATAAGCAATCAATCTATCAATAAATACATAAAAGAATCATGAGTCCTTTACTGGAAAAATGAAGGCTGTTTGTACTCATATTCATCTAAAACACTCACTTCTTAAATCTAATATTAAAAAATCACAATCAAACTGGGGGGTGCTCACCTTGAAGCAGGGGGTAGCAGTCCATTTGTTCAGGGTGCTCTGATCCACACATTCCTAACTTTCCCAAAATTCCTCAACAGCACAGTCAAACTTGTAGAAATAACTCAGAAATAACACCACTAAATGCAAATAACTCAAATCAATTATGTGACTAGGGACAAATTACACAACTCCTATTAATATTTCCTCGTTCTTGCTGGAGTTACAATTTTAGCCTATGTATTGGTAGTGCTATTTTAGGTTCAAATAATGTATACTTATCGAAAATCTTCGAAAAAAGAAAGGCACAAACAAATTGCAAACATCTTCACCATCATTAGTATCATCATTATTATTAGCCTTCTCCATATTATTATCCCTCTTCATCCCTATCACCTAAGAGCAGTTAAAATGTGGAATCTCAACCATGAGCATATAACCCAAGGTGAGCTGAACAAAGTACATATCCAGGACTTTTCCTCAAACTATCAAAAAAAAAAAAAATGTTTCTTTTTTCTGGGGATACTAGTTGGAACAAAATCATAAATTTAGATCTGCAGGTGGTCATATTAGCCACTGCAACAAGAGAGCTTGCTTAAGAATAAAGCTATCACAGAAGAAAGCAGAGAAAACAGAGGGAGAGAGAGAGAGAGAGAGAGAGAGAGAGAGAGAGAGAGAGAGAGAGTATCACAGATCCTGGAAGACATACTTGAAGTGCTTTTTGAAGCCAGATCCTTCTTTTGAACATCTAGGTATATTAATAAATCAATAAATTTACTTTAGTTGCTGCTATTTAACTAAAGTTGAATTTTTTAAAAAATTGCTTTCCCATGAAAGGTGAGTTAAAGGTCAGATTCCTTTATAAAATCTTCTTAAGAATAAATATCCTCATTCCTAGAAGGAGACATCAAAGCTCCCTAGAAGTTATGATGATTTAGTCAGGTATTTTCACACAGATTTAGAAGCTACCACCTACTATCCCATCTTCTAAAGTGACACAAAATTAGGGCATGGCTTTGAGAATCTTATTCTTGCATATAACTGAAAAAAGAATGTTAGTAAAATATTGTATATTTTTTAGAAACATGTACTCTAGTTAGAGGAATAAGCAGTATTCCTCCTGCTTATTATTTATTCTGGAGTAAAAGTAATGGCAATATCTGGAGACAGAGAAATGGAGGATCACTGCAGATGGAAGGCCCTAGAAAACCCTTCTGTGTTCTTGATGTGTTTAATGCTTCAGTGATTGTGCTTGAGTATGTTGACTATCTAGGAAGTATGCATATCAGCTATTTGGGCATTTAGCAGAAGGCTAAAATAATATGTCTACATCTGGTTTGGTGTTTGACAATGTCTGGAGAAGGCATTCTCTTGTTCAAGGATCCTTACATACAGAAGTTGTGGGTACAGCCTGCTTAGAACATATGGGAACTGAGTTTACTCTTGGTAGACATTTGTCTAATCTCACAATGACTATCTCAGCATCTGAGTTTATCTTAGGAAGGAGAAAGGAGCAAGGGAAGTACAGCAGAGAAGAAACATGGTGATGTCATTGATCAAGACATGGGTGAGTAATCTGGATACAGATCAACACAAGAAGTTCAAAGTTTTGCAAGTAATTTTAGAGGGCTTTGGGAAATTGGCTAGGAACATTTTCTTGTAGACCCTTGGAGAGGAGCATGCTGACAAGTGTGTATCCCACTCTCACATCTCTTTTAACATTTATTTATTTTTAAAATATAAAGAATTTTCTAAAACTTTTCATTTTACCTTGTACAGGGACACTATTAATCTCTGCACCCACTCAAGTTTTAGTTTGTCCTGAAGAACTGATGTCTCTATTCCTCATTTCATAGATAATGAGACTGAAATTTGGTGAAATCTGGTAAATTCTGAAATTTCAAATAGCTAGTAAGGATAATACAAACACACAAGAATACATACCCCAAAATACCTTGCAAAATTGTAAAAACCATGGGTCAACTGCAAGTCTGTCCTTAGAAAAAGCAAGGAAAATATTCCCCAGCCACTTGAACTCTTAGTTCAAATTTTCATTCTAGAATTTATTTTGTATTAGTTCCATATTGCTTAAATATGGTTCAAGTCATCGATAATATAGATCTCTGATCTATTATCCTAAGATAGCAAGAATTTTGAGGAGGAAAGTTAGAAAACTCAGCAATTTCTACACAGGAATCATAGTGGATCTATATCTAATATGAAGCAAATGGAGTAATTTGAAATCATCAGTGTTATCTTATGTTTAAAAACTGGTTTAGATCAATCTTCTGTTTCCGGGCGTAAAAGATCCCAACTCCTATGAATTATATATGTGAACAACCAAACTGAGGCAATAGGAACCATAATAATACTGCACAGTTAGCATTCTTCTGGCATTTTGCCCTAATGTATAACAATGTGTCTTTGCCTACAATACTCTAAAAAAATAATCTGTCAGGCAAAAGGAAAATAATAATTAAACCAAAAATCAGTTACAATTGTTATGTAGAATTAAGATTAAAAGTAGTAATTTTAGGGATATCTTCAACGTTCTACATGAAAGATTCAAGACCATTGAGTAGAGGACACATGAAAGATTATTTTAAACACAGGTGTTTTCTTTAACATTTAAAATTGTCCAGTAATGACATGAACAAAAAGCACATGAAAAGATGCTCAACATTGCCAATTATCAGAGAAATGCAAATCAAAACTACAATGTGGTATCACCTCACACAGGTCAGAAGAGCCATCATCAAAAAGTCTACAAACAATAAATGATGGTGAGGGTGTGGAGAAAAGGGAACCCTCCTACACTGTTGGTGGGAATGCAAATTGGTGCAACCACCATGGAGAACAGTATGGAGGTTCCTTCAAAAGCTAAAAATAGGGCTTCCCTGGTGGCGCAGTGATTGAGAATCCGCCTGCCGATGCAGGGGACACGGGTTCGTGCCCCGGTCCGGGAAGATCCCACATGCCGCGGAGCGGCTGGGCCCGTGAGCCATGGCCACTGAGCCTGCGCGTCCGGAGCCTGTGCTCTGCAACGGGAAAGGCCACAACAGTGAGAGGCCCACATACCACAAAAAAAAAAAAAAAAAAAAAAAAAAAAAAAAAAAAAGCTAAAAATAGAACTGCAATATAATCCAGCAATCCAACTCTAGAGCATATATCCAAAGAAAACCATTTTCCAAAAGGATACAAGCACACCAATGTTCAGTGCAGCACTATTTACAATAGCCAAGACATAGAAGCAACCTAAGTGTCCATCAACAGAGGAATGGATAAAGAAGATGTGGTACATATATACAATGGGATACTACTCAGACATAAAAAAAGAATGAAATTATGCCATTTGCAGCAACATGGATGGACCTAGAGGTTATTTATCATACTAAGTGAAGTCAGACAGAGAAAGGCAAAGGTCATATGATATCACTCATATGTGGAATCTAATCTTAAAAAATAAAGAAACAAATGAATGTATTAACAAAACAGAAACAGACTTACAGATATTGAGAACAAGCTTATGGTTACCAAAGGGGAAACGTGGAGGAGGGGAGATAAATCAGGAGCTTGGGATGAATACACACACAATACTATGTAGTATGTATAAGATACATAACCAGCAAGGACCTACTATAGCACAGGGAACTCTACTCAATATTCTGTGATAACCTATATGAGAAAAGAATCTAAAAAATAATGAATATATGTATATGTATAACTGAATCAGTTTGCTGTACATCTGTAACTAACACACATTGTAAATCAACTGTGATCCAATGAAATTAAACTTTTAAAATATTGTCCGGTTATGTAAGAAATTGTTTTGCCATTTCTGAATTTCAGAATGTAGGAAATAAGATTTTTACCTTAAATGGGAGATTGCATTAAATGTCTCCAAAATCTTTAACAATACAAGATTATTTTGGCATGTTCATTTATTTATTTTTTTTCAGAAAGAGTGCAACCTATAGAATTAATTTTTGTAATTTTGTAACCAGGTATAGGTGCAACTGAAACCACCTGTCTATGCTGAAAGCTCATTCCAGAAAATAACAGTTTCCAGAATAAATGGAACTAAATATTCTGGTTGACTGGAAGAGCTGGTGGCCATTCAATGAGTGAAACTTAATCAGCATAAGGTTATTAAATTCAATATCTGATTCTAAGTAAAATGAGAAGTACATTAAGAAAACTCTTTTTTTAGCAATATTGAGCTTTTCAAATTTTCTTAAAACATTTGTTTTGTTTGCTTTTGACTGTGAGAGAATTTTCAGAAACAATGGCAAAGCCAATCACTCACTTTGATAGTTTGCATAATATTATCATTAGGGAAAGATCAAGACTACTAAAATTTATTGGAATAAGGTTTAAATCTTGAATAGTTTTATTCATCATAAGTTATGCATATATTTATTCTTTACAATGTTTCATACATAATTTAACATTTAAACCAATTGCTTTGGGAATTCTTTGGGAATTCAGCTTGACATTTCATTCAGCAGTTAATCTTGGCCAATGTTTCTAATTACATTTTTCAAAATTCTTGCTTGTTCTGGTTTCCACTTTTTAAATTATTTCCAAAATTTAATTGACATCTTAATGAATACATTTTTATACCCTTTGAACATAAGCCAATTATAGAGGCTTTCCTTAAAATAGTGAGGCACAAAAAATGATTATAATTTTTAAAATTTGAGGGAATGATAGTAACTTTCTCAGAATAATACTATTTAGAATTTAGTCATGTGACTTTCTCTTTGAGAGGAAAACTTTGCAAATTATTGCTAAAATGTTTTTTGAAAATAAAAAAATTGGAAAATTAATTGAAAGATAATACTACAGATATACATGATCAAATATATTAAAATCTTTAAAAATGATTATGTACTTTACAGGAAATATAAGTTTAGAGCTAAGAGTCCTAACAGTTGCAATTTACAATTACAACACTGGTTTCCACATTAGTTTAAGCAGAAAACCATTTGAAATTAGTATTCATCAGTTGATGGTTCATATTTGTCTTTTATACCTGATGGGACTATAGTACAAAAAATTATTTCTTATAAGAGATATATCACAGAAACACATGTTATTAGTAGCCAAGTAAACAGTAGTTAAGCTAGAAAATTCTGTTTAGATATTTTCTCATAGCCTAATTCAAATTTCCTAACTAAATAACAACAGGCCGTTTTAATACTTAAAATTGCCAATTCCATTCCTTGTACACCCAGACATACACACGTGCAGACACACACACACATTTTAAGACCATTTGAGTGTTTCCACAGATGAAGCTAATATTTTAGGTAGCCTGGGGATCTGAAACCTTTTCTTCTGACATAACACATATAGAAATTGGTTGATTTATTTTGGTTTTTTGTTTTTTTTTTTTTGGTTCAACAACAAACTGTCCAGGAAGAGACATTGGTAGTTACATTGTAATAATGGCTTTGTTTTGTAGAGCACCTTACAGTTTTCAAAGCCTTATCATGTTATCAAAAAAATAGTACATCCATGAACTCATGGACTTAGGTAAAAATTTGTTTACAGGATTCTTTCTTTTTCATCAATCTGCATCTTTAAGTCACATTCATTCGTTTTTATTTGTCTCATGTATGAATGTGAGCAATGAACATTTACTAGCTATCAAGTTTGGGGAGGTAAAAATAAATAAGAAAATATGTGTTCACTTGAGAAACTTGTAATCTAGTATAGGGTACAGTTAAATAAATAAGTGAAATAAGAGAAAGCAAAAAATTTACATTGGAAGCCCAGAGCCTGGACTCTTCATTTGTTGTTGAAAGCCCAGGAAGGGCTTCACAGAACTTATATTTAGGGTGCATCTTAAAAAATGGTAGTTGTTGTCCAGGCAGATGAGGATGGATTGAAACAGTGATTCACAACAAGCTGCAAATCCAACATTTCAAAAGATATTTGGCATTGTCTGGGGACATTATTGATTGCCAGGAGTGAGTGGTTGTGTCTGCTACTCTCATCTACTGGGTAGAGGCCAGGGATGCTGCTAAACATCCTACCACCCTAAAAGCAGATCCACCTATGCCCCCCCAATAAAAACAATTACCTGTTCCAAAATGTCAGTAGTGCCAAGGTTGAGAGTCTATGGGTTAGAGGCATTACAAGCAAAAGGAATAAATACATGGAGGAAAACATTCTACTGACTTATGAAAATATAAACTGCTAGATGTGCATAGAGGGATTGGGCACAGAAAGAGCAAGAGTGCCCACTGAATTATGGAGAAGACAAAAGAGCCTGTATTTTAGGGCAGCATAGATTTTTTTTAAAACATCTTTATTAGAGTATAACTGTTTTACAGTGGTGTGCTAGCTTCTGCTTTACAACAAAGTGAATCAGTTATACATACACATATGTTCCCATATCTCTTGCCTCTTGCATAGATTTTAATAGACACATCTTTGTTTCTGTACAGTTCAGCTCTTTTTGTAAAGTAGTAGAATGTTAAAATAAGAATGGGTCTTTAAGTCCTCTAAAGAAACAAACATTAACAGATATATAGGAAGTTCAGTAGAATGATACCATGATCTTAAAATATAAAGAAACTAATGGATAAAGAAGATGTGGCACATATATACAATGGAATATTACTCAGCCATAAAAAGGAATGAAATTGAGTTATTTGTAGTGAGGTGTATGGACCTGGAGTCTGTCATACAGAGTGAAGTAAGTCAGAAGGAGAAAAACAAATACCGTATGTTAACGCATATATATGGAATCTAAGAAAAAAAAATGTCACGAAGAGACTAGGGGTAGGACGGGAATAAAACACAGACCTACTAGAGCATGGACTTGAGGATATGGGGAGTGGGAAGGGTAAACTGTGACAAAGTGAGAGAGTGGCATGGACATATATACACTACCAAATGTAGGGTGGATAGCTAGTGGGAAGCAGCCACATGGCACAGGGAGATCAGCTAGGTGGTTTGTGACCACCTAGAGGGGTGGGATAGGGAGGGTGGGAAGGAGGGAGATGCAAGAAGGAAGAGATATGGGAACATATGTATATGTATAACTGATTCACTTTGTTGTAAAGCAGAAACTAACACACCATTGTAAAGCAATTATACTCCAATAAAGATGTTTATATATATATATATATAAAGAAACTAAATGAGGAGTATCACTAATAATATGTAGTCTTATTCTTGGTCAAAAGTCAGTAGAGCTCTGTGTGTGTGTGTGTGTGTGTGTGTGTGTGTGTGTGTGTGTATGTGTGTATGCACACTTAGTCAAATTTTATTTTATTTTATCAGAAATAGATCGTGGGCTCCCACATCACATGATAACATCTACTCCTGCTTCACAATATGCAATCTTAGAAGAAGCTGGTCAGATGAACTGCTTATTAGGCCCCAGATAAAGAGGTAGAAAGAAAAGCACTTCTATTTTAGCCTATAAAATTTTTAAAAAGTGATTCTATATGTAGCACATGTACTTAAAAGACTACTAGTTATCTTCAATGGTGCTATATTTTAAGTTAGTGTCTTACACAGTGCCTGGTAAATACTTACAGAATGACTGTATAAATAAATAAATGATCAGTAAAAAAAGAGAAAGGAGAGGAAAGGAAATTTAAGGAAAAGAGGAAGAAAAGAAGGAAGGAAGGAAGGAAGGGAGGGAGACAGGAAATGGAGAAGTTATATCTGTTAAAATCTCAGAATTAAGCTCTATGAGGGCAAACTTTTCAGTCCTTTGAGCACTGCTGAATTCCCAGTAACTAGAAGTATGTCTGATACATGTTAGTGTTCAATAATTATTCATCAATTGAATGAATAACCCAGCCTCACCCAGCTTCCCATACTTTAGTGAGCATACAAAAAACTTGCCAGGGGTAGGAAGAGGCAACAAAATAATCAGTAATTACATCACTGATGACTGCCTATTTGGGTAACAAATGTATTAACTATACAATAAGTTATATTATGTAGAAGTGATTCAAAAAGAATATGAAGATAACAATTTAGTCATGCTTGGATCTTCAGGAATAGATTACCTCAGCTAAACTATGACTGTGCTTTTCAGGATCATCTGTGTGTGTGTGTGTGTGTGTGTGTGTGTGTGTTGGGGGAAGGGAGGGGAAGAGAGAGAGAGACATAAAGACATGCTCTGATAAGAGAAATAGAGAAAAAAAAGAAGATATAAAAGCAATAGGAAATATTTTCTTTCTTTCTGCTATGTACACTCTATAGGCATATTATTGTATATTGTATTAGGGATTTTCAAAATATATATATTGGGTATACATATTGAAGAGATCTTATCACAGCAATGCTATCACACTTTAACTTACTCTTTAATTCCTCAGTCTTGTCTTAAAGAAAAAGTTTCTAAGAAATTTTTCCTCTTATACCACTGTTTGTAAATTTATCCTACTTTTTAATTGAAAAGTATGGTACACTTTGATATTTTATACAGCAAATTAAATATTTGATTTTTGTGTATTAATTTTGTCTTTTTATCAAAAAAGTGTGTATTTTTGGCTTGTTACCAAAAAACAAAAAAAAACCAAAGAGCTATCTATGTTCCAGGAGCAAGAACAATTAAGGTACTACATTTTGCCTATTTTTTTCTGGCATAAAGATACAAACAAGGGGCTTCCCCGGTGGCGCAGTGGTTGAGAGCCCGCCTGCCGATGCAGGGGAGGAGGGTTCGTGCCCCGGTCCGGGAAGATCCCACATGCAGCGGAGCCGCTGGGCCCGTGAGCCATGGCCGCTGAGCCTGCGCGTCTGGAGCCTGTGCTCCGCAACGGGAGAGGCCACAACAGTGAGAGGCCCGCGTACCGAAAAAAAAAAAAAAAAAAAAAAAAGATACAAACAAAAATCTAATTTGCAGATCAGGTATTTAACAATTCTTATAGAGTATCCATTTAGAGATTCTAATTTTTAAGGTTTAAGGTGAAACTCTTGGCAGTGTGTCGCCTGAAAGGAGTATTAGAGAGAAGGTCAGAAGTGTGTCAGCACAGAACCTTAACATGACTCTGTGACCTTTTTTTCTTTCTCCCTCAATGTCTTCATCTGCTGAATGGCTATAAAAATCTGTCTCTATTAACACAAAGACTGACTGGATTACTGGATTCAAAAATAACTTTAAAAAAATCGATGCTTATATTTTGAATGCTTTATAGTTAAGTTTATAAGTTAAGTTTAATAACCCATTTTCTGTGTTAGAGTTAATTTTCACTTTTCTGGGAGATAGCAGTTTATTTATCTGAAAATGCTCTATACAGTTTTGTGATTTGGGGATTGTTTAGCACTTTAAAAGATTTTTTTAATTAGGAAGCTTTTAGTCTTTGGTTATAACTGCCCTTTCAGGTAGAATCTTTAATATTATTAAAGGAAGAATTCTGAAAGTTAAAAACTCATTTAGCAAAAAAGGAATATAAACTATTAATATATTTTTTTCAAAGCTCTTAAAATCTATCTGAGAGGTCACTCCTGGTGGCATTTAGTATTTTTCTCATAGTTTGATATATTGAATTATTCCAATAGTAAATTATTAACATGAGACCTAATGTAAAATTCCATACTATTTAAAATTACTGGTCTGGGATGATAGTTTTACCTTGGTCTTCCTTTTTTTGCAGCATGGAATTTGCTAATGGAAAAATAACAATTTGTTTACTATTTCCTTTTGTTTTAGTTGTCACTACAATATCTATTGTGAATAAGTGTTTAGGAGTAATTTTGCCTTTTAAGTATCAAAAACATTAACAAATGCTGTTTGATTCACTTACAAATTATATGAGAAGAGCCATGAAATTTTCCTAACCTTTTCTGTAGCTCAATAAATCACATAGAGACAAGAAAGTTAAGCACTACTTTAGTGGAAAATCAGCAGACAGATGTAGCACATATTCCCCTCAAAATAATTCAGAACCTGTTTCAATTTATCAAATGCCTACTTTATCTGTCAAAACAATGTCCTTTCTCAAATAAAGGGCATTGTTTCTGTTGCAAGAAAAAGGTTCTGATGTATTGTTATCTGCAAATGGATGGCGGAATAATGGAACAACAGGCAGTGTTTCAAACTAAGAGATCAAAGGCCAGAATGCATTACAAATCTTGTTAAAATAAATGAGGGTAAGAGCATAATTCCAATAAAGATATTTATAGTCTTAAACAATCTCTCTCTCTTTAAAAGAGATCTTTAAAAATGAACCTAAATCCCCTCATAAACACAAAAAGATTTTTGCTCCTGCTCTCAAAGAAATTCAGCATTCAAAGAAATATAGATTTGTAGAATTCTCACGCAAGCTGGATATCAGGACTTTTTTATGTGCTGACATTGTAGAATTTTACTGACACTGCTAATCTTTCTATTTGTTGCCTTTATCCTCACACATAGTATTTGAGGAGGAAAACACTTGTTCATAAAATATCCAAATCTAAAACATATTTTATTATGAAAATGCTTAACTGAATAAATATTTATTTGGCAAAATTAAGCAAAAAAGACAATCTCTCTTATAATAAGCAATGCTTCTTCTTAAATAATCTCATTACATGAATATCTAACATCTAATGTAAATCTTTTAACTCCAATTTAAGATGTAATATTTCCTTCTTTAAGAGTATCAAGACAATTCTAATATAATTATGACAATACTGAGCATTAAAGTTGTGCTGTACATGTACACAGTCAGCTGTTATTTCCTAGCCATTGTCATGTGCAAACGTTTGCTTTAACCTAAACATGTCAGATATTTATAATGATTCCTGCATCTTAGTTGATCTGGAGCTGAAATCTGACAATGCAGCCTGATGGATCTGTCTTCTGTGTGATTGCAGGTTGCTCTTCTTTACATTATTCTATCTCTTTGTTTTGTTTAGTTTTGCTTTTAAATGCAACCATGACCTTTGTCAGAAGCCAGAGTATCTTTTAAAAAAAAAAAAATCTATAACTATCTTGTCTTGAAAAGTGGTTCTATATTCAGTAATAAACTTTGGGATTGATTAAACATAGTTTTGTCATCTAAAACTTAGTTTTCTCACTTATACCAATATATATTGGAATTAAATAATAAATATGTAAAACAAATGTGAATTAAGCAGTCAGGAAAAGACCGGCATTACATAAACGTGATTACTTTTCATACAAAAATGCTTCTGTACTCACCAATAGAGGATTCCATGAACTCAATTTATGCTCACATTTTTATATAGCCTATAAAAGGAAAGTATTAATTGGAGTCCCTTTGGAATATTCACTTCAAAATTACTAGTTGGCCTGTAGAATTTGTTCCAAAGTGTTTCAATAGACAATATAATCGCCAGTCTATGGGAGTCCAAATATCCTTTAATTTCCTGTTATGTGCCATTGACTATGATGGACATTAGAGGCAGAAGGAATGCTAAGACTTTATCCTGTGTTCAGGGAGGTCACCAGCGTATATTATAAGAACAGCTTAAACATTTCAATTATTTTGTTCACATTCTCTTTACCATCTCACACCCTCTAAATCATAGACTTAAGTAATAATAATTGAAATTAAAAACCAGGCTTCAAATATTTTTATATATAACTTGTTCAAAAATTATTTATTGTTCATCATATTACTTTATTCTGAAAATATATAAATATGCTATATATCCATAAGCCCATTTATAGATCTGTATATTCCAGGAGTGTGTATCTGTGGATGTATACAAATATACACAAACCTATAGTCATCCGTTTATCAGTCAGCCTATCCATTTATCCATCCATCCAAATCAGAAATTAAGACTCTTAAAGCCTGAGTCAAACACATTTGAATTAAATTTCTGTCTTAACTAGCTATAAGGCTGAAGAAGTCAGTAAATCTCTCTATTCACTATTGCTCATGACACTCTTCTGTGACATGAGGCACTGAGGGGTTAGAGCAACAGGCCCTGCTTTCTGCTTCAGTAAACCAAATTTGGGTGCAGAGAGATTGTTCATAGGAACATTATAAAATGTACTAATTTATTGCAATATGTGAAATTTGTCATCTTGGAGATCTGTGTACACAGATCATCACATGATGTTTTCAAGCTCATTTGTTTCCTATTGTACAGTGAGTGTTAGAATACTTTACACTTATGAGGGTGATTTTGACCAAGGATATCCAAGATTATGCCTCTAGTTAACAGAATATGTTTGAAAGAAACACTGGGCTTTCTTATGCATTATCATAAACACTGAAGATCCAGGTCTTTTGTAATGCTTTACACAGCATCTATCTATATTTAATACATGTTATTTAAAGAAGAAATACATGTGAGAGGAGAGAGCAGTTAATAAGACAGGACGTGGGTGAGTCTTGATCATGGTGACGTTTCTATCGTGAGGACCTCCCATAGTGCATTCTGACTTCTGTCTTAAAACTCTCCCAGACACTAAGGATGCCTAACAGCAGTATCAATATCTCTAAGTACCTGAGTATGGGGTATGGGGTAAAGCAAGGAAGGAGTCTCCAGTCTCCAAATACTTCTCCTTACCGTTTACTTTGATTCTATCCAAGGACTAGGAATAAGTTAGATGCAAATACAAGTTAGAGCAAATATGTCACTGCTTCAAATGATATAGTAATCCATTATAAACATTAACATTTAGAAACACATAGGCAAATTAATCAGATTAAAAAAATAAGTTCAAAATAAAATAAATTCCAGTAGAATTCTCTACCAATTCAAGGTTAGAAAAAAATTAGAGAAAAAATTAAATCCCCCCTACAGAAGACTAGCACTGGAGGAGACCTTAAATAAAGTGCAACATAATGACACTGAAGAGAAAGATGAGGAGGAAAGATCATTCAGGGGACGTTTGTCTAGGGAAATGCTTATGCATAATCTGTCTACAAACCAAAGAGACAGTATTTGCATTGAATCTGAACCTACATAGTTCAAATAAACAGTGGTTTCCATGGTTGATTGGATCATTTGGTTAATACAGAGAACCCAATGGAGGGAGAAAAATTAATCATAAAAGTTTGAAGTATTTTGCAGTGCAAATTATTCATTGCTCCTTCAAATTTCTCATTTTTAATAATAGTTACTGTAGCAGTTTAAAATATTATTTTATTTAAAAGAAGACGTTTATTTACAAAAATGAGTTATTTAAAACAATTAGTGTAGGATGTTGTTTAAACTGATACATTTTTTGATATGAACTGAAAATGGATAATAGTATAAAGACTAGGGATATTTCTTATTTTTCCCAGTATTATACATCTTTTAAAAAGCCATCATCTTTTTTATCTCTTTATCACATCTTTTTTAAAATTTCTGCAAAAAAAATTGAAATATTATCAAATTTTAAAAGTCATAACCTTAAGAAATATTTCCTAATAAACTGTAGAAAAATATTGTCTTATTAACTATAAGGGAATTTGATAGTAAACATATTTAATATGCAAACTTCTGATTAGTATAGAGAAAACATTAATAGACTATAGCAACAGTGATAATACAATGATTTAAAATGAAAAAAATGCCTCTATTAATATTAAGTCAATAACTTTCTTCTGAAATATAAAACGTTCATGGCACTGAAAATTAATGATTGCTTGCATGTAAATTACCATATTTTAAAAGAGATATCTTCAAGAACCATTTTAATCTTTGCTATATTTTCCATATAGTACTTTTAAATTCATATTTCAGTGTTGACACATTTCAAATAAAGAAAATGGACTATTGTAATCCTTTGTATGGTGTTTTCATTCAATTAGCTCTATCTTTCTTTTTCTAAGCAAACAAGATGGCAATTTACTCAAAGTCAACCCGTAATAACATATATCAGCCAGAGTCGAACAAACACAGTACTGCTCATGCTACACCTTTTAAAATCAAACAATTTTAAATAAAAGCAAACATGAACATAAATAGCGTTTCCCTTTGGGATTTGACTGTTGACAGAAAAATGATAAAAACATAAAAATGGTTTGAATTTGTAAGGAAGTTAAATAATTCAGGAAATGTTTTATTAACTGATAGTAGAGAGAACAGGATTTTGGTCTGTACATTATGCAGTAATGAAAGAATAAAATATATGATATGTGGCTTTTTTTTAAAACTCTTCCTAACCGTATTAAAATTTCACAAGGTAGTTGAAAACCACATTCTTATCAAGCACTCACAAAAATATAATTATGTTTAAATATCTTTTTTTTAGATGTTAGTTGCAACATTTTCAAAGGTGAAAGAAAAAACCTTGTGGTTTACATTTTCAACATATTATAACAGAAATTCAAAGGAAGCAGAATCTGAAACCACAAATAGATACTTTTATCCCTTTTAATATTTTTTCTTTGCAATCTTGGACTGTTAACTGCATAAAAATATTACTCACATAATGAAAATAGAAGGTTATCATCTTTAAAATATTATTGCCGAAGCATTTGTTTTTCCTTAATTTAGACAAAATATAACAAAATATAAAGGAAGATGTCATTTGCAAATGGAAAGTTTAAAAAGGTTCATAATTGTATATTCATACTAAATTCACTAACTTAAGAACAAAATTTCTTAATATTTAATGATTATTTAATATAATAATGTCCCTAGTCATGTAGACTTAGCAAATGAATTAAAAATTAAAAGTTATATTGGTTTCCCACCTACTTTCAAATAGTTTAAATTACAAATCTGTGTAGAAGTGTGGAATTATATGTTCCTGGGCTTGGATTCTAGATCTTCTATTTACTAGTTATGTGACATTTGGCATTTTTCTTATTTTTTATTCCAAGTTTCTTTATTAAAAAAGAGCAGACATAATACAATGGCTATGGTGAGAATGAAATAGTGAAATGTATTTAGGAAATTAAGCATAAGAGAGGCTTGATTAGCTGGTCAGCTTTTATTACTCATTTTAGTTTTTCCTGCATACTGCACAGTTCCTATTCATGATGGTACTAAATGCCCAGTCTCTGAAAAAACTAAGTAAAATCAAAAAAAGTTAACTTGACAACAATTTAAGTAAAATGTATATCTTTCCTTCAGTGACCTAGGTGTTTTCATTAAAAATATGATCTGAATTGTTCATATATTTATAGAACTTTATTTTTGAACTTGCTAAACATTTGGAATAAAAAATAGTAAAGCAACTGTATTCTGAAGGAGAAGCTGTGAGGCCTCTTCACACAGCTCCCTAAGAGCAAGTGAAACTAGATTAAGTGCAAAGGAATAAAAGGACATCAGATAGTCCAGGAGTCTACATGACCTGCTGGGACCCCTTGCCCCAGATCTCCCTTGCCTTGCTTATGCCTGACATGCAGGATCTAGTCCCCTGACCAGGGATCTAAGCAAGGCCCCCTGCACTGGGAGTGTGGAATCTTAACCACTGGACCACCGGGGAAGTCCCAAAGTTGCTACTCTTAAGAAACATACAGTCTATTGAAGGAGTCAGAGTGAAAAAATACACAAAGACATAAATAAATTAAAAATGCAATAACTGATATGAAGGGAACTAGAGGGCTGAATTAGACCTACCTTCCATACCATTCTTCAAAAAGCATCTTTGAGAAGCCCAGCCTCACTGCCCTAGCCCGCTGCATCCCAGCACTCAGCCGCCATGCCAGAGGCGAGCACTGTGCTCAGGGAGCTGCAATCCCAAGGACACAGCCTGTCTGACACCTCTGGCCCAGGGAAATCAGCAGAATCCATGGCAGGAGTGGCCGTAGCTGCCTTGGCTCCTCACTCAGGTCCTTCCCATCGTCTCACTGACAGCCTGACCCAGCCACGGGGACACCTCTTTCATCCTCCCTCCAAGGTTCACAGGACATAAGGACAGCAGCGGTGACCAAGGGCTGGACTGCGGGCAGCAGCAAGATACCGTCAAGATGGAAGAAGGGTAAGATGTGGAGATGACCTTCTTCCCTACAAATATATCAGAAATACATGTACATGTGGAACAACTCCTGCAGAACACCTACTGAATGCTGGCAGAAGAGCTCAGAATTCCCAAAATATATATATATATATATTTTTTCTTTTTCTCTTTTTGTGAGTGTGTAGGTGTATGCTTCTTTGTGTGATTTTGTCTGTATAGCTTTGCTTTTACCATTTGTCATAGTGTTCTATCCGTCGGTGGTCTTTTTTTTTTTTTCTTTTAGTATAGTTTTCAGCGATTGTTATCATTGGTGGATTGTTTTTTAGTTTGGTTGGTCTCTTCTTTCCTTCCTTTTTTATTACTTTTTAATTTTAATAAATTTTTGTATTTTATTTTAATAACTTTTATTTTATTATTATTTTTTCTTTCTTTCTTTCTTTTTCTTTTTTTCCCTTTCTGAACCATGTGGCTGACAGTGTCTTGGTGCTCCAGCCGGGTGTCAGGCCTATACCTCTGAGGTGGGAGAGCTGAGTTCAAGACATTGGTCCACCAGAGACCTCCAGCTCTACATAATATCAAACAGTGAAAGGGCTACCAGAGATCAGCATCTAAATGCTAAGGCCCAGCTCCACTCAATGACCAGCAAGCTACAGTGCTGGAAACCCTATGCCAAACGACTAGCAAGACTGGAACACAATTCCACCCATTAGTAGAGAGGCTGTCTAAAATCAAAGTAAGGTCACAGAGACCACAAAAAACACCACTGGAAATGGTCTTGCCCAACAAAAAGACAAAATTCAGCCTCATACACTAGAACACAAGCACCAGTCTCCTCCACCAGGAAACCTACACAACCCACTGAAACAACCTTAGACACTGGGGGCAGACATCAAAAACAATGGGAAATACAAACCTGCAGCCTGCAAAAAGGAGACACCAAACACAGTAAGTTAAGCAAAATGAGAAGACAGAGAAACAAACAGCAGATGAAGGAGCAAGGTAAAAACCCACCAGACAAAACAAATGATGAGGAAATAGGCAGTATGCCTGAAAAAGAATTCGGAGTAATGAGTGTAAACATGATCCAAAATCTTGGAAATAGAATGGAGAAAATAAAAGAAACCTTTAACAAGGACCTAGAACAAATAAAGAGAATAAAAACACTGATGAAAAACACAATAAATGAAATTTAAAATTCTCTAGAAGGAATGAATAGGAGAATAACTGAGGCAGAAGAATGGATAAGTGACCTGGAAGATAAAATAGTGGAAATAACTACCACAGAGCAGAATAAAGAAAAAAGAATGAAAATAAATGAGGACAGTCGCAGAGGCCTCTGGAACAATAAACATTCCAAGATTCAAATTATAAGGGTCCCAGAAGAAGAAGAGAAAAAGAAAGGGACTGAGAAAATATTTCAAAGATTATAGTTGAAAGCTTGTATAATATGGGAAAGGAAATAGTCAATCAAGTCCAGGAAGTGCAGAGAGTCCCACACAGAAAAATCCAAGGAGAAACATGCCAAGACACATATTAATCAAACTATCAAAAATTAAATACAAAGATAAAATAGTAAAAGCAGCAAGGGAGAAACAACAAATAACATACAAGGGAATCTCCCTAGGTTAACCACTGATCTTTCAGCAGAAACTCAGAAAGCAAGAAGGGAGTGGCAGGACATATTTAAAGTGATGAAAAGGAAAAACCTACACCCAAGGTTACTCTACCCAAAAGGATCTCATTCCAATTTGAAGGAGAAATTCAAACCTTTACAGACAAGCAAAAGCTAAGAGAAGTCAGCACCACCAAACCAGCTTTACAACAAATATTACAGGAACATCTCTAGGCAGGAAACACAAGAGAAGGAAAAGACCTGCAATAACAAACCCAAATCAATTAAGAAAATGGTAATAGGAACATACGTATCAGTAACTACCTTAAATGTAAATTGATTAGATTTTCCACCAGAAGACATAGATTGGCTGAATGGATACAAAAACAAGACGTGTATATATGCTGCCTACAAGAGACCAAATTCAGACCTAGGGACATATATAGACTGAAAGTGAGGGGATGGAAAAAGATATTCCATGCAAATGAAAATCAAAAGAAAGCTGGAGTAGCAATTCTCATATCAGACAAAATAGACTTTAAAATATAGACTATTACAAGAGACAAAGAAGAACATTACATAATGATCAAGGGATTAATCTAAGAAGAAGATATAACAATTGTAAATATTTATGCACCCAATATAGGAGCACCTCAATACATAAGACAAATGCTAACAGCCATAAAAAGGGAAATCAACAGTAACACAATCATAGTAGGGGAATTTAACACCCCACTTTCACCACTGGACAGATCATTCAAAATGAAAATACATAAGGAAACACAAGCTTCAAATACATTAAACAAGATGGACTTAATTAATATTTATGGCACATTCCACCCAGAAACAGAAAATTACACTTTCTTCTCAAGTGCTCATGGAACATTCTCCAGGATAGATCATATCTTGGGAAATAAATCAAGCTCTGGTAAATTTCAGAAAATTGGAATCGTATCAAGTATCTTTTAATCACAATGCTATGAGACTAGATATCAATTACAGGAAAAAATATGTAAAAAATACAAATATATGGAGCCTAAACAATACACTACTAAAGAACCAAAGATCACTGAAGAAATCAAAGAGGAAATTTGAAAATACCTAGAAACAAAATGGCAATTAAAACAAGATGAACCAAAGCCTATGGGATGCAGCAAAAGCAGTTCTAAGAGGGAAGTTTATAGCAATACAGTCCTACCTCAATATACGAGAAAAATCTCAAACAACCTAACCTTACACCTAAAGCAATTAGAGAAAAAATGACAAAAAAAAAAAAAAAAAAAAAAAAAAAAAAAAAAAAAAAAAACTCCAAAGTTAGCAGAAAAAAAGAAATAAAAAAGATCAGATCAGAAATACATGAAAAATAAATGAAGGGAACAATAGCAAAGAGCAATAAAACTAAAAGCTTGTTCATTGAGAAGGTAAACAAAATTGATAAACCATTAGCCAGACTCATCAAGAAAAAAAGGGAGAAGTCTCAAATAAATAGAATTAGAAATGAGAAAGGAGAAGTAACAACTGACACTGCAGAAATACAAAGGATCATGAGACATTACTACAAGCAACTATATGCCAATAAAATGGACAACATTGAAGAAAAGGACAAATTCTTAGAAAACCACAACCTTCTTAGACTGTACCAGGAAGAAATAGAAAATATAGACAGACCAGTCACAAGCATTGAAATTGAAACTGTGATTAATAATCTTCTAACAAACAAAAGCCCAGGAAAATATGGCTTCACAGGTGAAATCTATCAAACATTTAGAGAAGAGCTAACACCTATCCTTTTCAGACTCTTGCAATATATAGCAGAGGGAGGAACACTCTTAAACTCATTCTATTAGGCCACCATCACCCTGATACCAAAACCAGAGAAAGAGCCACAAAAAAAGAAAACTACAGGCCAATATAACTGATGAACATAGATGCAAAAATCCTCAACAAAATACTAGCAAACAGAATCCAACAGCACACTAAAAGGATCATACACCATGATCAAATGGGGTTTATCCCAGGAATGCAAGGATTCTACAATATACACAAATCTTTCAATGTGATACAGCATATTAACAAACTGAAGAATAAAAACCATATGATCATCTCAATAGATGCATAAAAAGCTTTCAACAATTTCAACCCCCATTTATGATAAAAAAAAACTCCAGAAAGTAGGCATAGAGGGAACTTACCTTAACATAACAAAGGCCATATATGAACAAACCCACAGCCAAGATCATTTTCAATCGTGAAAAGCTGAAACCATTTCCACCAAAATCAGGAACAAGAGAAGGTTGCCCACTCTCACCACTATTATTCAACATAGTTTTGTAAGTTTTAGCCACAGCAATCAGAGAAGTAAAATAAATAAAAGGAATCCAAATCAGAAAAGAAGAAATAAAACTGTCACTCTTTGAAGATGACATGATGCTATACATAGAGTATCCTAAGATGCTACCAGAAGACTACTAGAGCTAGTCAATGAATTGGTAAAGTAGCAATATTCAAAATTAATGCACAGAAATCTCTTGTATTCCTATACACTAATGATGAAAAATCTGAAAGAGAAATTATGGAAACACTCCCATTTACCTTTACAAAAAAAAGAATAAAATACCAAGGAATAAACCTATCTAAGGAGACAAAAGATCTGTATGCAGAAAACTATAAGATACTGATGAAAGATATTAAAGATGATACAAACAGATGGAGGGTATACCATGTTCTTGGATTGGAAGAATCAACTTTGTGAAAATGACTATACTACCCAAAGCTATCTACAGATTCAATGCAATCTGTAGCAAACTACCAATTGCATTTTTCAGAGAACTAGAACAAAAAATTTCACAATTTGTATGGAAACACAAAAGACCCCAAATAGCCAAAGCAATCTTGAGAAAGAAAAACGGAGCTGGAAGAATCAGGCTCCCTGACTTCCGGCTATACTACAAAGCTACAGTAATCAAGACAGTATGGTACTGCCACAAGAACAGAAATATAGATTAATGGAACAGGATAGAAAGCCTAGAGATATACCTACACACATACTATCACCTTATTTTTGATAAAGAAGGCAAGAGTATACAATGGAGAAAAGACATCCTCTTCAATAAGTGGTGCTGGGAAAACTGAAAAGCTACATTTAAAAGAATGAAATTAGAACATTCCCTAACACCATACACAAAAATAGACTCAAAATGGATTAAAGACCTAAATGTAAGGCCAGACACCATGAAACTCTTAGAGGAAAACATAGGCAGAACACAGTATGACATAAATCACAGCAAGATCCTTTTTGACCCACCTCCTAGAGAAATGGATATAAAAACAAAAATAAATAAATGGGACCTAATGAAACTTAAAAGCTTTTGCACAGCAAAGGAAAATGTAAACAAGACATAAAGACACCCCTCAGAATTGGAGAAAATATTTACAAATGAAGCAACTGACAAAGTATTAAACTCCAAAATTTATAAGCAGCTCATGCAGTTCAATATCAAAAAAACAAACAACCCAATCCAAAAATGGGCAGAAGATCTAAATTGACATTTCTCCAAAGAAGATATAGAGATTGCCAACAAACACGAAAAAATGCTCAACATTACTAATCATTAGAGAACTGCCAATCAAAACCACAATGAGGTATCACTTCACACTGGTCAGAATGGCCATCATCAAAATATCTACCAACAGTAAATACTGG
Source organism: Kogia breviceps (assembly GCF_026419965.1). Lineage (NCBI taxonomy): Eukaryota > Metazoa > Chordata > Mammalia > Artiodactyla > Physeteridae > Kogia > Kogia breviceps. The sequence goes on along the minus strand of NC_081325.1, from coordinate 45,765,189 downwards.
AAAGTGTGTGGAGAAAAGGGAACCATCTTGCACTGTTGGTGGGAATGTAAATTGATACAGCCACTATGGAGAACAGTACGGAGGTTCCTTAAAAAACTAAACATAAAACTACCATATGACCCAGCAAACTCATTACTGGGCATATACCCCAAGAAAACCATAATTCAAAAAGAGTCGTGTACCACAGTGTTCATTGTAGCACTATTTAGAGTAGCCAGAAATGGAAGCAACCTAAGTGTCTATCAACAGATGAATGGATAAAGAAAATGTGGCACATATATACAATATAATATTACTCAGCCATAGAAAGGAACGAAATTGAGTTATTTGTAGTGAGGTGGATGGACCTAGAGTCTGTCACGCAGAGTGAAGTAAGTCAGAAAGAGAAAAACAAATACCATATGCTAACACATATATATGGCATATAAATAAAAAATGTTTCTGAAGAGCCTAAGGGAAGGACAGAAATAAAGACGCAGACATAGAGAATTGACTTGAGGACACGGGGAGTGGGAAGGGTATGCTGGGACAAAGTGAGAGGGTGGCATGGACATATATACACTACCAAATGTAAAATAGATAGCTAGTGGGAAGAAGCCACATAGCACAGGGAGATCAGCTCGGTGTTCTGTGACCACCTAGAGCAGTGGGATAAGGAGGGTAGGAGAGAGACACGAGAGGGAGGGGATATGGGGATATATGTGTGCGTATGGCTGATTCACTTTGTTATACAGCACAAACTAACACAACATTGTAAAACAATTTTACTCCAATAAAGTCGTTAAAATTTTTCTTTAAAAGAAAATGCAAGAATTAAGAATTGGTTAAATATCCATTATTTTCAAACATTTCAGATAAGTTTCATCTGAGAAATCTACAAAAGACAAATTGAGGCTATGTATGAACAAAACACATAGCCATTAAGTAAAATAAGAGTTAAAAAAAATAAATTTAGAGTCCACATTTTATTTTTGAACCCAGATTTTTACCCTTAAGTTCAGAAAATAGAGTCTATGATCCTTAGAAAAACTTGTACTGGCAGCCATATATCTTTCAAGGCAATACTAACCATGACACTAAGTACTGTAGTATTTGGCAATATATACAGTAAAAGTGATTGCTTAATGACAACTTTAAAGCGAAAGAGTTCTTGCCTAATTAAAAGCGTGATAATTAATGGTATCCATATTGAACTCTTCTGGAGTTCTTATCCACTTTGAGTTACGAATCAGAATCTAAGAACGTGCTATGCTTGTGTGTGTGTCTTCAAGACTAGAGCCAGTTAGTAATATATGATTTATTCAATTATATCTTACCTAAATTTATGAAATTACTTTGGGATTATGTGACACATAGAGTTCTATATGTGATACCTAAAGCTACCTTCAGATATGTTCCTTAGCCCAGGCCCAAGAACTGGATGATGCTATTGCTACCATGATGATTGAATATTCACTAGTGACTTGGTAAGGCCATCAGTGTTGTTGAGAGGTAATTCTGACAATTTATGCTAAAATGAAATTAACATACAGATAAAAACTCCTGGCCTCATACACATGAATACACATAGCCTGCATGTACTATCACGGGATAAGGCATTCCAATTTCACACAGACTTCTGAATATTTATTGCCTTAATATGATTGATATTATTTTTCAAGATTTCCTTTAGTTTTACTTTAACTTAGTTGTATTTGTAAAAAGTCATCATGAAGTATCAGTTCAAGTTATTGGAAGCACAATGGTAGATAATGTCAGTAGTGACCGGAGGAAGTCATATCACAATAGTGGCATCAATATACAGATATGGAAAATTGTGCTAACATACAGGATGAGTCCAAGGAAATCAGCTGCAACAGAGAGGAAAACAGGGTCTCCAGATATTTAAAGAGTTTAGAATACTGGCAGTCTAAGTATTCACATTGGAACTTGGATAATCCTGCTGCTCAGGGAGAGAGTTTTTCATCCTATGACTTGCTTTATATTACCTGCTAGTTGTGGGCGTCTGTGAGCATGAAGCTGTTGACCATAAGCAGATGGAAAATGTGGGTTAATCTTATCCTAAACAAGGCAGGGGTAAGGTGACAAGATTATAATCTAGGGTCAGGGTGGGAGCAGTACCTTACCATTGTAGTTCTCACACATGTCCAGTTAATAGCCTTCCCCAAATTGACAATCTAATGTGCATTTTAAATTGAGGGGCTTATGTCATCACATGATTCCATATCAAAGGAAGAAATGTTGAGTGAAAATGTATCTACATATTAATAATAATTATGGAGATTAAAGCTGAGTCTTCTGAAATATGTAACAGAGAATAACAACACAAAGTATGTACTTATTAGTGCAAATGTACTTAGCAAAAGAAAAGACACGTTTAATGTTGGTAAGAGCACATGTACTTTTTGTTATAAAATGTGTCTAAGACTATGGAAAGAAAACTATTGTTTCTGTGCTGTTGAGAAAACCATATTTAGAGTGGAATAGGGAAAGGAAAAATACCAGATACATTTATGTGTCCCCAAAAGTTTCTGTTTTCTAGAAACCTCAGAGATCATAATAGTACCTCAAATATGTTTCAAAATACTTTCATTTGTTTTTTCACTAGTGTCCATTAATATAAGACACCTCTGCTTTGTTTACTCTAGAAGCTTATATAGATGATGAGTTTGGGTCTTAAAGGCCAGAGATATAAGCACCTGAAGCAGGTTTTACTTTGTTTTAAACTCCTTGTATATAGCAGGAAGGTAAGAAGTTTTGCAAGATTAATGGACAAAGTTGCTATGATTTTTTTTTACTATCATCAATGACATTGTTATCTCTAAAACAAAGCTAACTCTCCTAATTTTAAGATTTGATACCAATGTCATTCCAACTTGCCATCGCAAACTTACTTTATTGCCTACTCAAATTAATCTACCTCTTTTCTCTCAAAACATGGTTGCATTTTTCTTGTTAGTGTGATTTTATTTCACCTACATCTCAAAAACCGTATATGAAACACATGCTTGTAATTATTATACACTGTACCTTATCTTCGTTTGTCCAAAATGAGAGTTGTCTTTTTTACCTTTGCATTTCTAGCCTTGCAAGGGAATTTTTTTTAAAACATGTAGACTCTCAATTAATATACTTTTACCTAAATTGCAAAATACATTCCTAAAATTTAATTAGAATAACAGTATATTTGATTTAAAATTAATTAACTAAATCTAAACTATTTTGTTTAAATTTTGAAAAGTGTACCATATATAATATATAAAGATCACCCTTTTTCCCTAAGTATTGGACAAAACAGTTGAAATTGTATTGTTGTATTGGTTGGTTTACCAATGAAACAACAATGGTAGCTCATGAGTTTGAATATGAATTTTAAAAAATAGAGTGCAAAAGTGGTTCCAGAATTAGTTCACAACAACAAAAAAAATTTAAATAGATTTATATATTTTAAAGTGTATAATGAAATAAAAAATCTTGGCAGTAATCTAAAGAATAATAATAAATGACCATTAAACAGCTTACCATGCTGCATAAACCTGATAGTTATTTACCTATTTAATGGTTAAAATTATATAAGTCCTCTTACATATCATAAGAAGAGGGTATCACATTACTTGTTTTTCCTCCCACTCTGAGAGATCAGCCAGATTTCAGAAAACAACAGAAGGGGACACTGACAACTTTTTGAACCAGCCATTGCTCGAGAATACTATTCAAACACTTACATTCAAAACTCTGAAATCAAACTTTTGTCCCATCAGTTATGGTCAGTGAATGGAGAGAAATAATTATTTTATTTTTTGCAGAGTAAGTACTAAGTTTAAATTCCTACTTTCCTTCATCTTGTACTGATAGCGAATATGAACTTACATATGTGAGGTTGTTTAGGATTATGGAATTTAAGGGTAAAACTGACAGCAGTCCATATACTTAATTATACTATCACCCTATTGTGGACCAGTTTCCATGCATTCCACCCATTATACTTGAAGAACTATTTCTAACTTTCTTACACACTTTAACTGGCTTAAAATTGACACTTTGCTAGTATATTCTAGTGGTTAAAAGCATAAATTTCAAACTGATCTTTATTAAGAGCTTAGTCCTTCTACTTACTAAATACCCCTTGGATGGATACTGTAACCATTCTAAGTTCTGGTTTCCTCAACTGTAAGATGGGGGGCAATAATTTCATTTACCTAAGAAGAATTTTGTGAGGATATAAACAGAACTTAGTTGTAAATCAATTTGAAAATTCCAGATATTAACTCATGGGTACTTACATTAAATTGCAGAAAAGGGGAATTGGCTTAGAAGTGTAATGTACCAGAAAAGCCTGGAAGCTCTATAAATGTGGAAGCACTTTTTATAGAGTCATATCTGATAAAAGATAGCAAAAATTGAAATATAGAGACAAATGGTAAGAATACCATCAGGTCTGATGAAAAAGTCTTTTACTTTCGGATTCTAATGAGAGCAATTACTAACACGTTGGTGCCTTTCCCCAAGACTTCCAGAAACAATTATTTATAGTTGAAACTGAATAGGAACTCATATTCTTCCTCGTCTACCTATTTTTAGGGAGAGAATTGGCTGTTTCCAAAGCAGCCATATCCAGGTGGGTGCAGATGTGTGTTCTGACAGGCTCCGGACGCGCAGGCTCAGCGGCCGTGGCTCACGAGCCCAGCCGCTCCGCGGCATGTGGGATCTTCCGGGACCAGGGCACGAACCCGTGTCCCCTGAATCGGCAGGCGGACTCTCAACCACTGCGCCACCAGGGAAGCCCCGTTGTTAGGTGTTTTGAATATCAGTGCTTGGTAGATAGGGGGAATTAAGATTATTTCATTTTGTTTTAAGTTTGAAAAGTGGAAATATACATGTCATAAGCATTTTAGGGTAAATATCCTAACATAATCAGGTACCCAAATATGAATATATGTGAAGAAAACAAAACAATAGAACAACAGAACATGTCATATATGTTTCAGGATTGAAAAGTGAAAGACATGTTTAAACATGCAAACATTTATCTCTATGCAATTAATCGAGAGACTTAAATTTTTTTAAAAAAGAATAATATTCAAACTTCATTATTTTTACCATGTGCTTCAGTAATTACCACATGGAAATTTATTGCAAAAGTCTAATCTGGACTTTGAAACCTTAATTCAACCTAGTCTTATTGGAAATTATGCCAATTAACACCTGTTCTATTTACTACTGCTGTATTCAAATTGCTTAAAATTCTAAGCTGGAACTTTTAATTTTAGTAACATTCAGCTAATATGGATTTTCCTTTACTTCCATTTGCTAATATACAGACTCCTATAAATCATAGGATTTTGGAGCTGAAATAAATTTTATAGGTGCATCCTCTAGTCCAGTCTACTTACTATATAAATGAATAAACTGGTAGCAAGGATATTTTAGTGACTTGGTCAAAATTACAGTATAGTTGGAAGAAAAAATAAAGTTTTAGTTTTTATCTTTTCACTAGTAAAGCAGAGAAGGATTTAAAAAATCTAAAGGTGTCTACAAAATTTCTATGTGTGAATTGTTTCCTTTGCTATTGTGTTTACTCAGTTGATAGATATGGCTTTACTATGTCAGATATAATAACTAGATGAAAGAAGAAAGACTGATTATCTGTATTCAGATTCATGACTAGAGAAAGGAGAGAACTTAGAGATAAATTACTTATCAACAGTATGCAGATAGACTTTTTGTCCTTTCTATCTAAACACCATTTGCTAGTGCCTTTTAGACGGTACATTCCCATACCCCTGAATATACCTTATGAAGATTTGTCCTTACTGAAGTGCTCCTTTCACCCAAAGTATACAAAGTGTGAGATTAAGTAGATCCATTCCAGACCTGGAGATTCAGGAAGGCCAGTGTATTAGCAAATATTGTTTGGCTGCTTTCAGCAGAGACTTCAAATAATACCAAATTAAACAAGGCAGATCTCTATTTCTCTCATGTTTCAGTGAAACACGAAGGGAAATAAATGTAAAACCAAAATTTCTGTGTAGACAAGAAGGGAAGAGATTCTTCAAAGAAATGGGAGGATTGGTCTTTAAAGAAATAGACTCTTGAACCATCATAGCAGGAGAAAAGATAGAACACGTAGGAAAAGAAGCAAATAGACTGGTCATTCTGGCAGTGGGACCATAAGGCAGGGAGTTCACAGATTATTCCTTTATTAATTTGAAAATAAGCTGGGGATGGGGTCATTAGTAGAGCAAAGACTCAGTTATGTATACATAGGGGAGCTTGTGGTTTAGAGCAGATGCTTCATTACAACATAGGAAGTGTATAAGGTACAGAGCCAATAAATAGTGGACACAGTGTAAGATTCTCATATGTGGGTGCATCTTGGAGGATTGTCAGAATCTGCAGAAGCTAAAGTTGTGTGAATAAAATGGTGGTTGTGGTCATGTGTTCATCCATACCATGACTGTTTATTTCTTTCCCTTATCAGACTGTGAACTCATCAGAAAGGCTTATCTCAGTTCTGTATCCTTAGCATTTCATGTAGATGATATTGATAAAAATTTTTTTGAGTGGATGAATAAAGTACATTATTAAAAATGTGAGATAATCATATTTTGTCATATATATGTATTGTGTCCAAAAATAACACTGCTAAATACAGCTTTCTGTGTCTTATCTACTAACATACTTTCCACCAGGGCCCTTGAAACTCATAGAAAAAAAAAAAACTTTTATACAGAGCCTCTATTTAGGCTTAGATTCAGCACTAAGTCATTGCTCAAAAAGAAGAATCAAATTTCTGACTGCCCCAAGCCACTGTGATTTTTACATAATAGTGACTTTCTGAGATTTTTAAAACATTGCTGGTAATAGGCCACTCTGTTTCATTCTAACCTGAACCCTAAACATAGCAGTTATTATTATTATTTTTACTCTGTAGGCTGTATCATTCAGGTCTATGGAGTATCCTTGAAAGAAAAAAAAAACATCTAAAAACAAGGCCTAGGAACTCTACTGTATGGCCATAAAATCCTTCACAAAATGGAAAATAGAATAGTTATATCGATTATTTTAGTGCCAGAGATGTTCCATGGTTGCAGGTTTGCACCTTTTGAAGTTGCATTTACTCTTTTAGGCTGTTAAAGCACTATTTAATGAATCAATTCAGCCATTTAGTCAATAAGAATATCCTTGTCTCTTAAAAGAGTTAATATATCTTTTCAGTAGTGCTTCACTTATAAAAAAGGAATAGTTAAAACACTCGACAAATCAGACTTAATATCACTTAAAATGAACATTTTTCAAAAGGATGGATTTCCTCCTACCCCAATTATATACATGCTATTTTTGAACAAATTCATAGACCCACATGGAAAGAAGTATTCCCTGTTTAGAAATGTCAGCAGAATGAAACACTGTCATAGAATAATGATCTCTTGTTCCCACATAAATACCTAGGGAAAACTAAGATGTTCATTTTCAAAGCAAGAAACATTGATCCACTGTGTATGTCCTATTAAAATGACTTTATTTTATTCCATCAAATAGCTGATGTAAATTCAGTCATTTAGTCTGATAGATATGGGTTCCAGAGAATGACACTTGTGTGCTACAGTACTACTAAACAGATGAAAATCATTGCATTTTGCTTTGCTTTATTTGTCAGCAAAGTAGAATTAAGTTTGTTCATGAACACTCTAAGGTTTAATATGGGCAATTTAGAAATGGTATACACTGATTTTATTTTTCTTTGATTTCTTTTAAGCAAAATGTACAGATCTAATGATCATTTCAGTTACATAATTCTGAATTATATGCATTCTATTGAGAATTATATATATTGTTATATATCAGAAAGTAGGCACTATAATACAACATCTGAAGGTTTGTGGTTAATGACTGTTCAAATGAAGGTAAATGTTACCATAATAAAATAAATGATGGCGAATCATGCCTGGTTTGGATAGTATTTTAATCTGAATGGTTAAAAGAAAAGATGGCTAGAGCTCCAGGGAGAAAGACAGAAAAGGACAGAGATTTATATGTTCAAATAATATGCATGTACATACATATAAGTCTGGGCACAGATGATCTGTAGGTGGACACACCTTTCATGATCAATAGTCGCATAATCCCTTAAAGCAAGTTTCATACTTACCCTTATGTTGACCACTGTGTATATGCTGTGTCTTCTGGACAGTTCACCATACAGATTGTGATACAAATTAATGTGCTCAGGAAAAGTCTTTATATCATTATTGCCTTTCTTCAGGATTTAAATTTCATGTTACCAGAGTCTGTATGGCTGGGGGAAAGCAGTGAATTTTTTTTTGACTTCAAAGCATATGAAATTATGGAAATAAAAGCTAAAGTAAATAAAAAAGTACTTTCTTAAAAATTTTTATTTTATATTGGAGTATAGTTAATTAACAATGTTGTGTTAGTTTCAGGTGTAGAGCAAAGTGATTCATTTATACATATGCATGTATCTATTCTTTATCAAATTCTTCTTCCATTTAAGTTAGAATATTGAGCAGAATTCCCTGTGCTATACAGTAGGTCCTTGTTGGTTATCTATTTTAAATATAGTAACGTGTACAACAGTGCTTTTTATTGAAACAGGTATACTTCCTTTCAAAATGGGGTCATTGCATAACACTTCTGAAATATAGGATAGTGATTATCAATAAGATAAAAGCTGCATAAAATATTAAAGATGTAGATTTAGCTCAGAGTTTAATATATTATTTAAAGGAAAGAACTTTCCCATTTCTTGCTAATATCTTTTTAAGAAAAGATGGAGTCTTGTCACATGTCTCATGTAGTATTCCTCACTCTAGCCACGCATTCTAAACTTATTTTCTCCATTTTGAAACTATAACAATAAACCCCACTTATGTTCTAATTCTCCTTTATCTCTCTGCATTGCTTTTGCTTTCTGTTCAGATAGTGTCGTTCCTATACTCATAGTCTCAGTGGAGGCATAATGCTATTTAACCTAAAAACATGTATCCAGCCCCGCCAAGTGAGGAAGTTCTTGTGAGATCGAACCTGAAGGATTACACAGATACAAGACACAGCAAGCAGTAAGTAGAAAGGGCAGAGATGAAGACTTGCCATAGGAAAAGCAAATCAAGAACTTGGTTATTGTAGTTGGGGTTGAATTTTTTTAAGCCTTACTGTGTATTGATTTAGAGTACAAGTGGCCTCAGACTGAAATCTCTTCCTGCCTAAGGAAAGAGTTCCAATGAGAACAGAGTTCCAGTAAGTATGTTGAGAGGATAATGTGCTAAATAAATAAATTGCCATTGCTTCACAAAGGAGACCATTGCTGGGGCAAGTAGTCATACGCATCAGAATAGGTTGTTTTCACATGCTCCTATACCGATCAGGCACTGTTAGTGATGTAACCATCTCCCAACTCCCTCCTTTACAGTACACACAGTACACACGTACCCAGCATTGGATGAAAGAGTCACTCTAAGACACGACACAATCACGCGTTGAAAAGAGCTACAAAGGGTCAAGACATCTCCCTTGTTTCACCCTGTCTTGACACAGTGACTACTTATTCTTTTGTTTTTTCACCTCTTCTGACTTTTTAGATTTTGACATGCTACACCTTTTCCCCAGTGCATTTTGACTCAAAATAAAATAAGCAAACAACAGAAGCTCTTTTTGTCTCTCTCCATCAGGTCCCACACTCCATCTCCACCTCCATCTTCTGTATTTCTACCACCTTGCAGTTGCCTCAAAAATTTGAAATCCAGAGATTTCTTCATAATGAAATACATTATTTTACAGAATTTTCCCAATTATATGAAATAATTGATTAACTGGAGCTTTACTTAGAATTTCTTTTAAAGCCATAAGTCAGAAGATGCATTTTATACACAACTCAAGAATTAGTCATGAAAGAGTTTTTATTTCTCTACCCTCCTGTGTTTTTGCACATTTCACCAAGTGCTATTTTATCCAAATTATTCTACCACCTTAGATACATAAGGGCAGACACATTTCCTTTCAAATATATTTTTAGTGACTCTTTTGCTTCATGGACAAAATCAATTAGGATCTACTTAAATATTCTAATTTAATATCAAAAATTACAGTGAGTAGAACTAACATTTTCCTGGTTATATTTCTAAATGAAAAGTGAAAGGGAATATATATTGGCACATTTAACTGAATAAATCAATACAATTCCAAATCATTCTGCTTTACTTTAAAGTGCCTTTGTTAAAAAAAAAATCTATAGTGACTAATTTATGAACTCCTAGAACCATTTAATAACCTTATTTAACCTTTGAAATGTTTCATAACTTTATAAAGCCCAATGAATGCTATAATCTCAGAATTACTAACTTCCTTTCAAGTAGTGGAATATTCGTGAAAGGGCCTAGATCCTTCTTAATTTCACTGAAAACACTTCCTCAGGTGACCCTTTCCACAGGTCCATTATTTCTGCTGTCATAAGTCAAATTGCCTATTATGTTTATAAATGTTGAGAATGGAAGTGAATTTTAACAAATTCACTTGTAGCTTGCATACTTGAAGCAGATTAAAAAAATGTATTGCCAGGAGATAGGAAAAAAATTTAAGATAGTTTATACAGGTAGGACTTTGTTATGTGTCATTCACCAAATGTGAATTTGTTTCCTACTACACACCAGAAAATATATGATCATAGAATATTGAAAGTACTTTGTAAATTGCCACATCCAAGGTAAATTTGTTTATAGTTTTTTTTACTAAGATACTTAGTTCTCTCTCCTCTTTATGGTGTGTGTGTGTGTGTGTGTGTGTGTGTGTGTGTGTGTGTTTGTGCGTGTTTAACTCCTGGAAACACCTAACACTTATTAAGCAAGCATTTAAACTTTGTTGATCACACACAGAAAACGCAATATGTAAAGATATATTTCCTGGTCACAAGTATACAGTATCCATGGAGAAAAAGTCAACAAACATAAATCAATAGAAAATAATATAAAGCAATACATCATTTAATGCCTTGTCTTGTTACCTAATAGTTTCCCTAGGAACTAAGAAGAAAATAATATAACTGAACAAAAATCAGAAACTGGGTAAATGGCAGTAGTAGTACTTTACTTTGTACTGACAAACAGAAAGTTACAGCTACAGATACAGGAGGGATTCCCAGATTAAAAACAACAAAATGAGCATGAATTCAGAAGCTCTTCACATTGTCTAAATTGTTGTTTTTACACGGGGCGAGAACAATGAGACATTTAGCTATGTCTGGAGACATTGTTTTTGGAGACATTTTTGGTTGTCACAACTGAGCTGAAGTTGTGGGCTAAAGGAAAACTGGGATGGGGAATAGGGGGTTTGACTTGCATCTAGTAGATAAAGGCCAGGAGTGGACTGAACATTCTACAACGAACAGGCTAGTTTCCTCACTAGAGAAAGAATCATGTTATCCAAAATGTCATTAGTGTCAGGGTTGAAAACCCTTGGCCTAAATATGTGTCTGGCAAGTGTTTCTCTAAAGTTACATCCCATATCAAGTTGTAGGGGGGCTGAAACAGGGACTTCACTGCATTTTCCCAGCACCTACCATACAAATGGTTATAACAGGATCTTTAGAAACCAATGAAAAGAAATAATAAGGAAAAATTTATTCTGAGCCCTTCGATTTGCATCACTAAAACATGGGGTGTGCCAATAAGCACTTCAGAGTATCTACTACAGTAGGTACCATTTGAACAAGGAGGTGTCTTTCCATTTACGTAGGTCTTCTTTAATTTCTCTTGACAATGTTTTGTAGTTTTCAGTATCTGAGGCTTGCACTTAAAATTATTCTTAATTATTTTATTTTCATAATGATATTGTAAATTGAATGGTTTTCTTAGTTTCAATTCTGGATTCTTCATTACTAGTATATATAAATACAACTGATGAATAAAAACACTTTATTGAGGTATGAGTGGCAAACTAAAACTATACATGTTTAATATATACATTTCATGAGTTTGGAGACATGTATATACCCTTGAAGCCATCATCACAATCTATGCCATAAACATATTAATCACTTTCAAAAGTTTCCTCCTGATTTATTTATTTATTTTTTGTGTTGATAAGAACACTTAGAAAAGGTACTCTCTTACAAAACTTTTAGTTATACAACACAGTATTTACTATAGACTATACAATAGAGTAGATCTTTAGGACTTATTGATCTTGTATAACTGAAACTGTACCTTTTGACCATGGCTTCTATGTTTCTCTGTCCCCCAAGCCCCTGTTAATTATAATTCTATTCTTTGCTTCATGAATTTGAATAGTTTAAATTCCTCATATGGGTAGGATCACATAGTATTTGTTCTTCTGTGACTAGCTTATTTTTATTTAGCATAATGTTCTTTAGCATAATGTTCATCCACTTTGTCACAAATTACAAGATGTTTCTTTTTAAGGCTGAATAATATTCCACTTTATATAAATCCAATATTTTCCCAATTTATCCATCAGTGGACATTTACCTTGTTTCCATATCATGGATATTGTGAAGGCAGGGATTCAGATATCCCTTGGAGATCCTATTTTCAATTCCTTTAGATAAATACCCAGAAAGGGAGTTACTAGATCATATGTTAGTTCTATTTCTAATTATTCAAGGACTGTACTGTTTTCTATACTGGCTGTACCAATTTACATTCTCACCAGCAGTGTGTGAGAGTTCTCTTTTCTGCATATTCTCTTTATTACTTTATATCTTTTGGTTTTTTGGTTTGTTTGTTTGTTTGATTATAGCCATTCTAACAGGTGTGAGGTGTTATTTCATTGCAGTTGGCTTAAGTTTTTATTTCTCTGATGTTGTTGAGTACCTTTTCATTAACCTGTTGGTCATTTGTTTATCTTCTTTGGAGAGACGTCATTTCAGGACTTTTGCCTATTTTTAAATAAGATTACTTGTTTTTGTTTTTGCTACAGAGGTGTAGGAATTCCTTATACATTTTGGATATTAACTGTTTCACAGCTATATGGTTTATAAATATTTTCTCCTATTCCACAGGCTGCCTTTTAAATTTGTTGATTATTTATTTTACTGTGAAGAAATCTTTAATTTAATATACCCCCAGTTGTCTATTTATTGCTTTTGTTGTCTGTGCTTTTGGTATCACATCCAAGAAGTAATTGCTAAGGCAATGTCAAAGAGCTTTTTCCCTTTGTTTTCTTCTAGAAGTTTTACAGTTTCACATCTGACATTTAAGTCTTTCATCCATTTAAAGTTGATTTTGGGGTATGGTATAAGGGTCCAGTTACATTCTTTGCATATGGATACAATTTTTTCAACACAATTTGTTGAACAGATAATGTTTTCCCATTTTGTATTCTTGGTACCTTTCTCAAAGGTTAGTTAATCACATACATATGGAAGGGTTTAATTCTGGCCTCTTTATTCTGTTCCATTGGTATATATGTCTGTTTTTATGCCAGTATCACATTGTTTTAATTACTATATGTTTGTAATACATTTTGAAATCTGGAAGCATGATTGCTTGCAGCTTTTTTCTTTCTCAAAATTGTTTTGGTTATTTTAGATCTTTTGCAGTTCCATATAATTATTTTTTATTATTTATGTAAAATATGCCATTAGGATTTTGATAGAAATTGCACTAAATCTGTAGATCGCTTTGGGTAGTAAGCATATTTTAACAATATTATTTCTTCCATTCCATGAGCATGTAATGTCTTTCTACTTATTTGTGTGTTTTAAACTTTCTTTCATCAATGTTTTATAGTTTTCTTAGTGATTTAATTTATTCTCTAAATCTTACAGTATTCTCAATGTGTCAAAAACTATTTTAAGTTTTAGGTTTACACTAACTTAATTCCAGTAAAGTATAGAAACTTTACTCCTATATAGCTCCTTTGGCTCCACCCTTGTACTGTGATCATTAAACAAATTATGTCTATACATATTACAAACCCAAGAATACATTCTTTTAATTATGTCTGTATATTATCTCTTTTAAAGAAGCTGAAAGAATCGAGGAAAAGCAAGTATGTGCTAATAGAGTTTGTTTTATCAAGATTCCTAATTACCATTTTTAAATTTTTTTCACTGGATTCCAGTTACCTTTTGGTGCAGGTTTTCTCAAATCCATATATTTGGGGCTCTAATTTTTAAATATATTACATATATATGTTAAAATACCAATAAAACAATCATACATATGTACTATTTTATTAAATTGCTTCTTTTTTTTTTTTTTTTTCGGTACACGGGCCTCTCACTACTGTGGCCTCTCCCATTGCACAGCACACGCTCCAGATGCGCAGGCTCAGCGGCCATGGATCACGGGCCCAGCCGCTCTGTGGCACATGGGATCCTCCCGGACCGGGGCATGAACCCGTGTCCCCTGCATTGGCAGGCGGGCTCTCAACCACTGCGCCACCAGGGATGCCCAAATTTCTTCTTAAGAGATAAAAAAGGATAAGTAATACATAATTATTCTGTCTTTTATAATATCATATATATATCAGCATAATTTCCTTTATCTGTGTTCTTTATTTTTCTGTGTATTCAAACTACTATCTGGTGTCATTAAGTGTCGCCCTAGAGAACTTCCTTTAGTATTTCACATAGGCCAGGCCTGCTGGAAACACATTACATAACCTTTTTTGTTTTGTTTTGAAATGTCTTTCTTTTCCCTTCTTTTTGGAAAAGTAGTTTTACTGGATATAGAATTCTTGACTGACAGTGTTTCACTTTTGACACTTGGAATATATTTCATACTAATTCTTCAAGTTTTCATTGCTTCTGATGATAAGTCAGCTTATAATCTTATTGGGCTTTGCTTGTAGGTAATGAGTTGCTTTTCTCTTACCACTTTCAAAATTTTTTTGGTTTGTCTTTTCACTTTTTGAATTTGATGTGTTTGGATGTGGATCTCTTTGTGTTTATTCAACTTGGAAGTTTTTTAGTTTCTTTGTTATATAAGTAAGTGTTTTTCATTAAATTTGACAAGTTTTCAGGTATTATTTCTTCAAATATTTTCCTGTACTTTTCTCTCTTCCCTGTTTCTATTACTCACCTTATAAATATGTGGGTGTGCTTAATGGTGTCACATATTTCATTGAGGCTCTTTCATTTTTTTCCTTTTTTTAATCTCTGCTTTTCAGACTATATAATATCTATCGATCTATCTTTGTTGATTCTTCTTTCTGTTCAAACTATTGTTAAGCTCTTCTAGTGAATTTTTCAATTCTGCTACTGTAATTTTTAACTCCAGAATTTCCATTTCATTCTTTTATAACATTTTTATATTTTAATGATATTCTTTACTTGATAAGATATTTTCATTACATCTTCCTTAATTCTTTGGGCATGATCTCATTTTTTGAGCATATTTATGAAAATACAATAGTATAATAATTACTTTGGGGACTTTCTTCTCTGAGAAGTCCAACATCTGGACTCCTTCAAAAGAAGTTTCTATTGAGTTTTTTTCTTTTTCTTTACTTTGCTTTTTTAAAAGTACTATGTGTCATAATTTTTGTTCAAAACTGGACATTTTAGGTAATATATTAGCAACTCTGGATACTGATCTCCTCACCAAGGTGTTGATGTTGTTATTGTTTACTTAGTCATTTACTATATTTAGTGACATGGCTGAAATAATTCTGTGAAATCAATTTCCCCTGAAATGTGTAGTTCTGCAGTCTCCACTCATATATTTTTGTTTGTTCTCATCTTTTAGACTGGCTACCCATGCATCAATCCTGGGTCAGTATAAGCCACATAATGGACAAAAGTTGTGCTTAAACCTTGATGGTCAGTTAGATTATTGCGCTTTACCATTGGATGTGTGTGTGCGGTTGTTGGGTGGGCGTTGGGTGTTTCTATCACAGTTTGAAATTACATTTTTGTCACTTGTTTAACCAAATACTAGTAGCTTGAATTTTTTTTCTCATCAATCTCAAAAAGGTACAGCTTTAGGCTTTCTCATAAGTTTAAAGACATCCAAGAATTCATGTGATTTTTTTTTTAAGCCTGGCTTCTATGGATCACTCCTGGTCAGTGTCACTTATTTTCAGTCAGTGTTTGATCAGAGGTTATGCATGAACCCTTAGTTCCAGTGAGGATTCCACTCTTTATTGATTGATCTGTATGCAGTTTGTGGAATGTTTTCAAGTATTCTGCATGTTCTGCATTGGATGATCCTGAATTCATGTTTCCTAGCATTATATACTCTTTTCCTAATACCAGTGACTATGATCTCAGGATGATTCTTCTTGGCTGTCTTTTTCCTTGGTTCTCTTTGTTAGATTTCTGTGTTCTGCCATTTCACTTGCATCTATAGTATCAAGGAGCTAAAACTGCCCTCATTATTTCTCTCCATTATTTTGAACAATACCTCAAGGCATGGAACTCTTCATGCTCTGCTCCAAATGAAATCATTACACTCAAGCAGAGCTGTGAAGATTTGATCCTATGGTCTCTCTCTCTGGCAGAATCTCTGGACTACTTCACAAGAGCTGAGGGTGAGGATTACATCTCCCTTGCCCTGGAGTGACTTACCTGCTCTATGAACCAGCCTGGTTGGATATGCCCTAGACTTCTTGGCTTGTCCCTCCTGCTTGGCACATCCATCATAAGTGCTAGCTGGTTTCTGAGTGTTCAAGGTCAAATGCTCCTGTCTACTACACCTTGAGTAGAACTGATGCCCAACAATTCAGGTCTGGGTTGAAGAAGTTTATTCTAAGCATTTCAGCTTTGTCTGCCCAGAATAGAGCTTCTGCAACAGGGGACTGGGATAGGTGAAAAACACCAGCAACCTGCCCAATCTGTGGTGAAAATGTAGCCCAAGACTGGGACATGGAGAGAAAGATATCCCCATCTTTTTGATTGGAGAAGGAGGGACAGGAATAGTTGCTATAAATGAAAGAATTTATGTAGAGGAGCTAGTCATGGTTCCAATACCACAATCTTGCTTCTCTTACTTAGATTTAGTACATTTTCTTGAATGAATGTTTTCCAATTTTCTGTATACCCCTAGGCAATTTCTAGAAACTTTAAATGCTTGCATTTTAGTATAATTTTCTCCAGAAGAATGTTGGTGGAAAGTCGTCTGTGTTCCTCACTCTGCTATTCCAGAGTCAGTCATGTAATATATTTACCTGTGTGTGTGACTGCTGACTGCCTCTCAAACTCTAGTGATAGTAAAGTGTTCTGTGGGTCCAAGGACAACTGATCCTAGAGAATGTGAATAGGTTCTGTAAAAAAAAGTGCATCACAACTAGCACCATAACAACAGAGTGTCTGTGTGTGGGGCAGAAGGGGGCCAGGAGTGGAAAATAGGGTGAAGAATATGTTGGGCAAAACCAAGCAATATTACAAAGTCTACTGCTGTAAGAGACCAAAAAAAAGAAAAAAAAAAAAACAATAAAGTGAAAGAAAGATGTTTCTAATTACATTTTTAAAATACCTATTTCATGTACAGTATGAAAAATTATTTTTAAAATTATGTATAAATATTTAATATAAACATTCCTGTTAAACAATTACCCATATCTCTTGTGTTCTATTAAACTATTTATTAAATTCACAGGAATCATGGTTTAAGCATTGAATTACCTTGAGATTTTAAAATTTATTTCTCATAGCTTCAGAGAAATGTAAACTTCCTCTGGCCTTTCTTTTTGTGCATATTAAACACTCTTTTAGAATATTCCTCAGTTGATAGTTTGTTCTTCTTAAAGTATTGCCTCTAGAGAAATTCCTAATGACAAGCACTCCTCTAAGCACTGTATTACAAAGCTTATCAATTAATTAATGAACAGAGGGATATCTTTAATGAAGCTTCTCACCTTTTTGGGAAGGCTAAATTAAAATCAGAAATCCCCTCTAGTGTGAAATAACAATTTTCCACTTTAAGCTAAATGATGTTATCAAAACCAAACTACCAACTGGTATGTTTGCATTTACTTGACACTTTTTCCGTTGTCCACTACTTCCTAAAATAACTGCACCATGTTTATACCATTAGTCTAAATGCTCTCTATAAAATTCACTAGAGTTAAATCACAAACCATAGACAACATGGTGCCATGTCTGTCATTTTTGGATAGAAATAAAATAAAGTAACGCTCAATATAAAGAAATTCAACTCACAGTTGCATAAGCACTTAAAATTTTTGACAGGTAAGGAATAATCAAGATGACATAAAGATTGGGAAATGATCTTGAGAAGTTTCTGTTCTAATATAAAATAATCTTTCTAATAGAAATGTGTCTTCTTCTGGCTTTCCATGAAAAATGATTACTTGCCTGATTATTATATCTTTATCTATCCAGGATATTAATCAGTCAATGAATTTAATCAATATAAATTTTGGATAATTTAGGGTTCAAAAGCACTCTTCAGTCATGTGCCAGGGGCAAAATACAGAATCAATTTCCCAGTATCTTACTTGAATAGATAAAGTAATATTATTCTCATCAGTATGGTTTTTAACATCCATTTCAATGTAATTTATTTTTAGTTAAAGATAAATTCAGTTTTAAGAGATTTCTCTGTTTCCCTAAATTAGGTAGAACATGCTTCAAAAATATATTTAGAAGTCACTTCTGTAGTGCTTACTATGAGGCAAGCACTGTTCTAAGTGGTTCTTTAAAAAATGAATTAATTTAATAATGCCATGAAATAGGTATAATAATTATTCCTGTTTCATAAAGAAATTCACATGAATTAACTGTGGCTACAGAGGGTAGTTTCTCACCAGGAGTAACAATAAAGATAAATGGCAAAGCTAGAGTTGTGACACTAAATCCAGAGTACACACTCCTATGCACCATGCTACACTGACTATTTTTGTAAAAACAAAGCTTTTCATCTGATTTATTTTTTTGCAGCATGTTTTATTATCATTATCATCAAAACATTAAACTATTTGGTGATGCCATTCGATCTGTTTGGTGCAAAATTAGTCACATAGGAAGTTCCAGCTAAGTATGTCCACATAACATAACATGTTTTGTAACACCCTAACAGCATTATTTTTAAAGATTTTGTTAGTTTGCTGATAACCTTTCCCAATTTACAGTAAATCTGTGTCATTAAGAATACTCTTAAAAAAAAAAATAATACTCTTAGAGGATGTTTGTTGGGGCTAATGGCAGACTCCTGGAGGGCTCATGCCAAGGAATACTTCCCAGAAATTCTGCTGCCAGTGTCCTTATCCCTGGGGTGAGTGACAGCAGCCCCCCGCCTCTGCAGGAGAACCTCCAACACTAGCAGGAATTATTGACATATAGTAATTCGACAGCATGTGGCCCCAAGAACACCCCTAAACAACATGTGGCTGACAGGATATTGGTGCTCCGGCTGGGTGTCAGGCCTGTGCCTCTGAGGAGAGCCAAGTTGAGGACATAGGTCTACCAGAGACCTCCCAGCTCCACATAATATCAAACAGCGAAAGCTCTACCAGAGATATCCATCTCAACACTAAGACCCAGCTCCACTCAATGACCAGCAAGCTACAGTGCTGGACACCCTATGCCAAACAACTAATAGGACAGGAACACAAACCCACCCATTAGCAGAGAGGCTGCCTAAAATTATAATAAGGTCACAGACACCCCAAAACACACCACTGGATGCGGTCTTGCTCACCAGAAAACAAGATCCATCCTCATCCAACAGAACACAGGAACCAGTCCACTCCAGCAGGAAGCCTACACAACCCACTAAAATAAACTTAGCTACTTGGGAGCAGGCAGTGAAAATAGAGGGAACTATGAACCTGCAGCATGCAAAAAAGAGACCCAAAACACAGTAAGTTAAGCAAAATGAGAAGACAGAGAAACACACGGCAGATGAAGGAGCAAGGTAAAAACCTACTAGACAAAACAAATAGAGGAAATAGGCAGTCTACCTGAACAACAATTCAGAGTAATGATAGTAAAGGTGATCCAAAATCTTGGAAATAGATTGGAGAAAATACAAGAAACGTTTAACAAGGACCTAGAAGAACTAAAGCACAAAAAAACAGTGATGAAAAACACAATAAATGAAATTCTCTAAATTCTAAAATTGAATTCTCTAAATTGAATTCTGTAAATTCTAAATTGAATCAACACCAGAATAACTGAGGCAGAAGAACAGATAAGTGAACTGAAAGATAAAATAGTGGAAACACCTACCGCAAAGCAGAATAAAGAAAAAAATGAGAAAAGGACAGTCTCAGATACCTCTGGGACAACATTAAATGCACCAACATTCAAATTATAGGGGTCCCAGAAGAAGAAGAGAGAAAGAAAGGGACTGAGAAAATATTTGAAGAGATTATAGTTGAAAGCTTCCCTAATATGGGAAAGGAAATAGTCAATCAAGCCCAGTAGGCACAGAGAGTCCCATACAGGATAAGTCCAAGGACAAACAGGACAAGACACATACTATAATCAAACTGTCAAAAATTAAAACAAAGAAAAAATACTAAAAGCAGCAAGGGATAAACAGCAAATAACATACAAGGGAATCCCCATAGGGTTAACAGCTGATCTTTCAGCAGAAACTCTGCAAGCCAGAAGAAAGTGGCAGGACATATATAAAGTGATGAAAGGGAAAAAGCTACAACCAAGATTACTCTACCCAGCAAGGATCGCATTCAGATTTGATGGAGAAATTAAAACCTTTACAGAGAAGCAAAAGCTAAGAAATTCAGGACCACCAAACCAGCTTTACAATAAATGTTAAAGGAAATCTCTAGGCAAGAAACACAAAAGAAAGAAAAGACCTACAATAACAAACCCCAAACAATTAAGAAAATGGAAAGAGGAACATACATATCTATAATTACCTTAAATGCAAATGGATTAAATGCTCCAACCAAAAGAAATAGATTGGATGAATGGATACAAAAACAACACCCTACATAAGGCAAATGTGAACACTCATAAAAGGGGAAATCAACAGTAATACAATCATAGTAGGAGATTTTACACCTCACTTTCACGAATGGACAGATCATCCAAATTGTAAATAAACAAGGAAACACAAGCTTCAAATAGTATATTAAACCTGATTGAGTTAATTGATATTTATAGTACATTCCATCCACAAACAGCAGAATACACATTCTTCTCAAGGGCTCATGGAACATTCTCCAGGATAGATCATATCTTTGTTCACAAGTCAAGCCTTGGTAACTGTAAGAAAAATGAAATCCTATCAAGTATCTTTTCTGATCACAATACAATGGAGCTGGGTATCAATTCCAGGAAAAAAATCTGTAAAATATACAAACACATGGAGGCTAAATAATACACTATTAAAGAACCAAGATGTCACTGAAGAAATCAAAGAAGGAATCAAAAAATACCTAGAAAAAAATGACAATGAAAACACGATGACCCAAAAGCTATGGGATGCAGCAAAAGCAGTTCTAAGAGGGAAGTTTATAGCAATACAATCGTATCTCAAGGAACAAGAAACAACTAAAATAAACAATCTAACCTTACAACTAAAAAAAAAAAAAAAAATTAGAGGAAGAAGAACAAAAAAACCCCAACATTAGCAGAAGGAAAGAAATCATAAACATCAGATCAGAAATAAATGAAAAAGAAATGAAGGAAACAGTAGCAAAGATCAATAAAACTAAAAATTGTTTCTTTGAGAAGATAAACAAAATTGATAAACCATTGGCCAGACTCAACAAGAAAAAATGGGAGAACACTCAAATCAATATAATTGGAAGTGAAAAAGGAGAGGTAACAACTGACACTGCAGAAATACAAAGGATCATGAGAGATTACTACAAGGAACACTATGCAATAAAATAGATAACCTGGAAGAAATGGACAAATTCTTCGAAAAGCACAACTTTCCAATACTGAACCAGGAAGAAACAGAAAATATAAACAGAACAATCAAAAGCACTGAAACAGAGATTGTAATTTAAAATATTCCAATAAACAAAAGCCCAGGCCCAGAGGGCTTCAAAGGTGAATTCTATCAAACATTTAGGGAAGAACTAACACTTATCCTTTTCCAACTCTTCCAAAGTATAGCAGAGGGAGGAACACTCCCAAACTCATTCTATGAGGCCATCATCACCCTGATACCAAAACCAAGCAAAGATGTCACAAAAACAGAAAACTACAGGGCAATATCACTGATGAATATTGAAGCAAAAATCCTCAACAAAATACTAGCAAACAGAATCCAACAGGACATTAAAAGGATCATACACAATGATCAAGTGGGGTTTATCCCAGGAATGCATGGATTCTTCAATATACAAAAATCAATCAGTGTCATAAACCAGATTAACAAATTGAAGGAGAAAAAACATATGATCATCTCAATAGATGCAGAGAAAGCTTTCAACAAAATTCAACACCAATTTATGATAAAAACCCTCCAGAAGGTAAGCACAGAGGGAACTTACCTCAACACAATAAAGGGCATATATGATAAACCCACAACCAAGATTGTTCTCAATGGTGAAAAACTGAAACCATTTCCTCTATGATCAGCAACAAGACAAGGTTGTCCACTCTCACCACTATTATTCAATGTAGTTTTGGAATTCTTAGCCACAGGAATCAGTGAAGAAAAAGAAGTAAAAGAAATCCAAATCAGAAAAGAAGTAAAGCTGTCACAGTTTGCAGATGACATGGTACTATATATACAGAATCCTAAAGATGCTATCAGAAAACTCCTAGAGCTAATCAACGAATTTGTTAAAGTAGCAGGGTACAAAATAAATGCACAGAAATCTCTTGCATTCCTATACACTAATGATGAAAAATCTGAAAGAGAAATTAAGGAAACACTTCCAGTTTCCATTGAAACAAAAATATAAAATACCTAGGAATAAACCTACCTAAGGAGACAAAAGACCTGTATGCAGAAATCTATAAGACACCGATGAAGAAATCAAAGATGATACAAACAAATGGAGAGATATACCATGTTCTTGGATTGGAAGATCAACATTGTGAAAATGACTATACTACCCAAAATAATCTACAGATTCAATGCAATCCTTATCAAACTACCAAAGTCATTTTTCACAGATGTAGAACAAAAAATTTCACAATTTGTATGGAAACAAAAAAGACCCTGTATAGCCAAAGCAATGTTGACATAAAAAACAGAGCTGGAGGAATCAGGCTCCCTGACTTCAGACTATACTACAAGGCTACAGTAATCAAGACAATATGGTACTGGCACAAAAACAGAAATATAGATCAATGGAACAAGATAGAAAGCCCAGAGATAAACCCATGCACATATGGTCACCCTATCTTTGATAAAGAGGGAAGAATATACAATGAAGAGAAGACAGCCTCTTCAATACATGGTTCTGGGAAAACTGGACTGCTACATGTAAAGAATGAAATTAGAACACTCCCTAACACCATACACAAAAATAAACTCAAAATGGGTTAAAGGCCTAAATCTAAGGCCAGACACTGTAAAACTCTTAGAGGTAAACATATGCAGAACACTCTATGACATAAGTCATAGCAAGATCCTTTTTGAACCATCTCCTAGAGAAATGGAAAATAAATAAATAAATAAATAAACAAATGGAACCGAATGAAACTTAAAAGCTTTTGCACAGCAAAGGAAACCATAAGCAAGATGAAAAGATAACCCTCAGAATGGGAGAAAATATTTGCAAATGAAGCAACTGACAAGGATTAATCTCCAAAATTTACAAGCAGCTCATGCAGCTCAATATCAAAAAAACAACTCAATTCAAAAATGGGCA
The DNA here is from genome assembly GCF_026419965.1 of Kogia breviceps. NCBI lineage: Eukaryota > Metazoa > Chordata > Mammalia > Artiodactyla > Physeteridae > Kogia > Kogia breviceps. Next base: position 45,741,441 of record NC_081325.1, on the reverse strand, counting down.
GAAGACCTAAATAGACATTTCTCCAAAGGATATATACAGATTGCCAACAAACACATGAAAGGATGCTCATCATCATTAACCATTAGAGAAATGCAAATCAAATCTACAGTGAGTTATATCACCTCACACAGTTCAGAATGGGCATCATCAAAAATCTACAAACAATAAATGCTGGAGAAGGTGTGGAGAAAAGGGAACCCTCTTGCATTATTGGTGAGAATGTAAATTGATACAGCCACTATGGAGAACAGTATGGAGGTTCCTTATAAAAGTAATGATAGAACTATCATACAATCCAGCAATCCTACTACTGGGCATATAACCTGAGAAAACTATAATTCAAAAAGTGTCATGTACCACAATGTTCATTGCGGCACTATTTACAATAGCCAGGACATGGAAGCAACCTAAGTGTCCATCGACAGATGAATGGAAAAAGAAGATGTGCCCAGCCATAAAAAGAAACAAAGTTGAGTTATTTGTAGTGAGGTGGATGGACCTAGAGCTTGTCATACAGAGTGAAGTAAGTCAGAAAGAGAGAAACAAATACCATATGCTAACACACATATATGGAATCTAAAAAACAAAAACAAAGATAAAATTGTTCTGAAGAACCTAGTGGCCGGACAGGGATGAAGATGCAGATGTAGAGAATGTACCTGAGGACACGGGGAGTTGGAAAGGTAAGCTGGGATGAAGAGAATAGCATGGACATATAAACACTACCAAATGTAAAATAGATAGCTAGTGGGAAGAAGCCGCATAGCACAGTGAGATGAGCTATGTGCTTTGTGATCACCTAGAGGGGTGGGATAGGGAGGGTGGGAGGGAGAGGCAAGAGGAAAGAGATATGGGGATATATGTATATGTATATCTGATTCACTTTGCTATAAAACAGAAACCAAAATGCCATTTTAAAGCAATTATACTCCAATTAAGATGTTTTTTTTAAAAAAAAGAATATTCTCATACAAATGAACAAACATAACCAAACAGAATCCGTCATAGATACAGAGAACAAACAGGTTGTGACAGGAGGGAGGGGGGTGGAAGGAGGAGAAAAATAAGTGAGGGAGACGAAGAGATACAAACTTTCAGTTATGACCTAAATAAGTCACTGGTATGAAAAGTACTGTGTAGGGAATATGGTCAATAATTATGTAATATCTTTGTATGCTGACAGATGACAACTAGATGTATCATAGTGATTATTTTGAAATGTATACCAATATCAAATCACTGTTATGTAATAGGAACTAACATAGTGTTATAGGTCAATTACACTTCAAAAACAAACACACAAACAGAATCATAGAAAAACAGAGATTTGTGGTTACTAGAGGTGGGAGGTAGGGGAAGAGGAATCAGATGAAGGTTGTCAAAAGTTACAAACTTCCACTTATAAGGAAAACTAAGTACTAGCAGTGTAATGTACAACATGATAATGATGATTACCACTGCTCCTCATTATAAATGAAAATTTTTGAGAGTAAATAGTAATCCCATCACAAGGGAAAACAATTTTTTTGCAATTCTTTAATGTTGTATTTATATGAGTTGATGAATGTTCACTAAATTTATTCTGGTTATCATTCATGATGTCTGTAAGTCAAATCATTACGCTGTATACCTTAAAGTTATGCATGTCAATCATACCTCAGTTAAGCAGGAAAAAATATATTTAAACTTCTAAGATAATGTGGGAAAAAGGTAGTATTAGATGGAAAACAAGAAATTTTGGCCTGAGTTTCAAAAGGCTAAAGTAAATTGAGGATGCAATAAGTGAAAACAGTTTCTGGTAGAGATCTTTCTTATTCCAGAAAGCTGTAAGTAATTATAATACCATGATTATTTCTGGAAACAAATGTCTTATATTAGGTCAGTTTATTTTATTTAAAAAAATCTTCATAAATCATTTGAAAGCTATGTTTGTTAATATTGTCTCAGATAAAAAAAAATTATTGGCCACACATTAAAAATATCTTGTTATGTTCAGTTTCTGTTAAAAAAATGCTTTCTTAAACCTATCTTCCCTGTACTTGTAAAGGAATTTCCATCTTTATTTTCTTTACTCTTTCTTGTTTCTGAATATTCAATGTCTTTTTCTGCCGCTAATGAAAATTGAAGGCCTTCAAATGTAATGTTTGAGAGTACAGATAGTATTCAGTGGAAATTGGGAGTCATCAAGCATGTTTTTTATCCCAAGAACATAAAACAATCTGTACATTATTTTTTTTGTAAATCTTATATATATGCAAATATAATTAAAAATCACCTACCGGGCTTCCCTGGTGGCACAGTGGTTGAGAGTCCGCCTGCCGATGCCGGGGACATGGGTTCGTGCCCCGGTCCGGGAAGATCCCACATGCCGCAGAGCGGCTAGGCCCGTGAGCCATGGCCGCTGAGCCTGCGCGTCCGGAGGCCACAACAGTGAGAGGCCCGCGTACTGCAAAAAAAAACAAACAAAAAAATCACCTACCATAAAACCAACAGCAAAACTATTCTTTTGGGGTTTGTTTTTTAAATCAGTGCAAAGCATAGTGAATATGCTAAAGATATTTATAATCTCTGATTTATTTTAATATACTTGAAATTTTGTTTCTGGTAAGAACTATTGTTTTCTTGTGTGACTTCCTGATTACGTTTCAGTAAAATGTGCATATAATAACAATAAACTGTATTCTGTGTGAAATATTTCCTATGAATGGCATCCTTTTTTACTGGCCAGTGTTTGCTTGTGCATTAATAACATAGAAGTATTATTGAAGTTATATTTATTTGAAATAATTTAAATTCTATCAGGAAATCATTAAGAAAGAAGGAGAAATTAGAGAAAAATAGGGATTAGATTTCTTAAATTTACAGGAAGCTCTCTATCTAAAGAAACACTTTCAAACTCTATCTTTTCTTTCAAGATTCTGACAAGATAATTTTGTTGAACCTTCTCATAATTTCCATGTCTATGTTTGCATTTGTGTGGGGGCAATGGTGGAAGATTAGTAAGTCTTTAGCTAAACTGAATATCACTACTGTATTTTTACTCCTATCATTTAAGTAATACTTTTTATGCTTTTCAATTAGCCACACTCTTTCTGTATTTTTATCTTGGAAATTTGAAATACTTGAAACCAGTGCTTAATGTGGGTTTTATTATAAGGCTTTATCTTTACTCATTTTATTTAAATACTCATTTTTAGTACTGTATATTTTCCCCAAGTTGTAACCGTTTATATTCTCAAATTTATTAAAGGCATTCCTGGGCTTCCCTGGTGGCGCAGTGGTTGAGGGTCTGCTTGCCAATGCAGGAGACACGGGTTCATGCCCCGGTCCGGGAAGATCCCACATGCCGCACAGCGGCTGGGCCCATGAGCCATGGCCGCTGAGCCTGGGAGTCCGGAGCCTGTGCTCCGCAATGGGAGAGGCCACAACAGTGAAAGCCCCACGTACTGCAAAAAAAACAAAAAACAAACAAACAGGGCTTCCCTGGTGGCGCAGTGGTTGAGAATCCTCCTGCCGATGCAGGGGTCACGGGTTCGTGCCCCGGTCCGGGAAGATCCCACATGCCGTGGAGCAGCTGGGCTTGTGAGCCATGGCCGCTGAGCCAGCGCGTCCGGAGCCTGCGCTCAAAACAGAAAGACATTCCTACAGGTGAACTTTGAATGTTAAGTGAGGAAGGCACAGTGTAAGGAATAATCCAGTGTCTTTCTTATCTAGAATATCTGGGGTTTGGCCATAATTTGTTGGCCATAGGATCTTTTATTCATTCTATTTTGGACTCAGTTTACTCATTTAAAAATCTCAACATTCATTTCAGGGAGTAGTTATGAAAAGTAAATAAAGATTATACACATACATGAATATATGCATACATATCATATTTATCCCTGTAAGTATATTAGTGTTTAATGTTCAATATATTTTTTCTTCCCTGACATCTTGTAATCATTCAAATATTAATTTACTTATCTATTTATCTATACATTTACATATTCAACAAATTCATCAAATCTTTACTATGTTCTCAGGCTGTACAATTTTGGAATACACAGGTATATAAAACAGTCTTGGACCCCAAAAACACACAAACAAATGGGAAAAAAATAAAGATAAATAAATATAATTAAGAAAATGTGATAAATGCTCCAAAAGAGATTTGTTCATGGTGGATTGTTATTATTTTGGATAATCATGTGCTTTGTTTTCAAAATTCTATTTTCCACATTTTATTTCCACAAGTTCAAATGTAAGTTATACATTTATTAATAAATTATATTCCTTTTTAATGTATTTAAATAGTTATTTGAATTTAGTAATATGTGGCAAAAAGCATGCATTACTAAATCAATTTTATATATGCAAATATGCTTTTGAGTTTTTCCTAGAAAAGTGGCATCTAAATACATTATTTGGATGGTTCTATTTTTAGTAGCTAAAAATTCTCCTTTGAAATTAATAGAGTCTTATTGACTTCAAATGCTTCATTGAAATGAATGGGTTTTAGTAGTGAGTCATCCCTACTGGAATGAATGGCATGTGTAATTTATAGATCATATAGTTACAGAAGGAAGGGACCTAATAGATCAGTAAGTCTGAGTTGTCTGCTTGTCTGGAATATAGTCCCCAAATAGAGGACAGAATGTTTGGTCCGAGCCAAAAGGCCATGAACAAAAGCTATTTTAATTTATTGCAATTAAAATGAATGGGACTCAATCTAACACATTTATGAGGATGCGATAACTATCGAATCACATTCATTTCAGTGGGGAGTGTTAGTCATCCAATTCTATTCATTTCCATGGGGATCCATTATTTATCGAATCACATTTATTTAAATGGGGATTCATTAGCTAAAAAATCTAATTAGTTTCCATGTGCATGCATTAGCTTTCATGTCATCCTTCCTTTCAAAGACAATTCTCTAGTTATCAAATCCCATGCATTTATGTTTGGATCGGATTCTAGAGTTTGAAAAAGCTGTTACTCTTAATTAAATGGTTGCAATAAACTGTTATCGTTATTATACTCTTGCATATTTAAGACTATTTTCTAAATATCCAAAGACTTAGTCACATCAATTTTCAATAGCTAAATGAAATTATCTCTCAAATACTAAAAAATTTAAGTTAGCAAATGTCCAAATGTCCAATATGTTTTTTAAAATGTGAGGATTGTTTTACCTTTCTAAGTCAGGCTGTATCATTTTATCCCTGAAACCTAGCCATTTGGTGATGTTTTCATGTTCAGTGAGATTTTGAAAATGAGAGGAAATAATGTCAACCTTACAAGGCCATATGTTTAAGTGCTTAGATTTATGAGTTATGTACACTAAGCTAATGTAACAGTATATGTGTCATTAGAATCATAATTGGATGGATTTCATTTTTACTTCTTGGCCACAATTCCAACTCTTCAATTATTAAAAATCATCCATGTTTTGGAGAAATCAGAATTTTCTTGTGCCAGGCTTACATAGTACCAAGTTCAACAGATAGCTAGAAATTATTACTATTGAGGTAGATTAAGCAACAAATATAGCTACTCTAGACCAGTACACACACCTTTCTCAAACTATCTTGGTACATCTTGGATTTATGCAAATAACATAGCTTTTCCTAGCTTTATATAAATGATCTTTTAAATAATACAGTGATTTAAGTCATTTTAGTTTATAAAAGGTTCAGGGACTCAGAATAATGTGAATATATTATATCAGTAATATCTTAAGGCTGTGTTGAACTTAGAGACCTTTTAAATTACTGTGAGCTTAATACTTCGAGGTAGCTATTGAGTTATTTAGCTCTTTTTCAACCTTATAACCACATTTCACAGGTTAGATGGCCATAAACACCTTATTTGATTTACTCTAAATTTAGCAATGCCATGTTTTTGTTTAAATGAATTCATATGAGAAAAATACACAGAAAAAGTAGAAATTGCATAGACAAATAAACATGAATAGAATGAATAAAATGCTGTGTGCTAGCTAATGTGCTAGACAAATTGCATGAATAAAATGCTGTGTGCTAGCTAATAATAATTTTAGATTGCTTTTCAAATTTCATCTTTTAAGAATTAAGAATAATATGCTAATCCTATGTTAGCATTTCTGTAATATTTGAATCTTGTATCAACCATTATATTTTAAAAACCCACAAAAAAACAAGCATAAATAGAAATTTATATTGATGTGTTGCAAAGTCAAAATGCCTAGGATTGAATCCCACTAATGTTTGGTATCACTTTGGTAAGCTTATTTAAATTTCTGGTGCCTCTATTTCTTCATACATAATATGAAGGATAAAATCAAAGCTACCTAATCGATCTTTGTGAGAATTATATCATATAATCTCTGTAAACTTCTTACTGTGGTACCAGTATGCATACTCACACTGAGACCCATATAAATCTGTAGTACTTCTATGCTATAGTTTCCACTCAGTGTTTTATAAATTAGCTATCTTGTCATTACTAAATTTTTAAAAAGACAAGAGAAATAATTAGTAATAAGCTGTCATCTAAGAATGTTTCCGTTCATGTTTTCCCTCTAAAATAACTAACATCAATTATATTTTAAAAATGTAATGCCATTATAACTCAGAAAAAAACATTCATTTTTTTCTACACTATCAGTATTTTAAATATATAATTATTTATATAAAATTTTTATTTATGATTAAAGGCAAATAAAGATAGTCCTATGATTTGGTAAGTTGCATTCCCCAATTATTTTAGAACTTAAAATTTGTTTTTCCATAGATATGAAAGTCAACTTGGTAGTTGTAGCCTTCATCTCAGTCAAACATGGCATTGTTTTGAGAGTGCTGAGGGGCTATGAGTAGCAGGTAGACACATGGGCATGTGAATGGTGTCCAGGGGATCCTGGGTTTTCTCCTGCCTTGTGAGGGAATGTGGAAGTGTATTAAAAGGGTCAATAAACTAACAAAAGCACTGATTGGAAATGAAATGACTACTTATTCAGGAACTTCAACAGTAGAGTGAATGGTCAGTGTTATGGTCTAAGGCAGTGGATATAAGCATGTTTCCTGATGGGCTAGTTGTTACATATCCATGGTCAACTAGTGGTTTTAAGGGGCAACCCATGTCACGTCTTATATGCCATGCTTATCATCACTGCCCATCTATCTAATCTGTACCCACATATTATGTCAGATTGAAACAGAAAGAAGCGATGGAATTCTGAAAGATCAAGTCTTTCAAGCAACTGAATATCCAAAGGGATGTTTAGATTTTTGGGTACAATGGAGATTATCAGCTTCAACTCTCTGATTTTCCCTGCACCCCACCCCCTGCCATGCTTGTGAAGTACAAGATCAATCAGTTACAGAAAAATACAGAAGCTTCATTTTCTCTGCATATCTTAGAATTGTATAATTAATTTTGTATCCCTATCACACTTACTTGACCCGTTATATTCCTTAAACATTATTCTGGTAAACATGCAACCCAGATTTAACCAGATTTTTATGTCACACACCCTTTAAACCCACATTCCGTTTAAGTGATAGGAGTTGGATATTTTATTAGATTTCCTTCCCCTGATATTTCTGGAAGTCTCCAATTGGGAGATTTTGGAATTCACAAATTCAACTCAATGTAGCTTATCTCCTCACTGCTCCCCTTTTAAATATTCACCTGTTTTCATATTGCAATCACCTCCTTTAAAAGAAAGACCTTTTATCTCTTTCATACTGCTTTTTCCTATTGATATTATTTCAAATTGGCATATTAAATATTGACATTAGTCTCTTCTATCACTTCCCCACATGTTAACTACAATCAGATTATAACTAAATTCCTCAGGATAACAGACAGGAATTTAAAATGGGGGTACTGGAAACAGAAAATTATATATAGCTGTTCTCAAATTTCACAGAACTTGGCCACCCCTTAGGTATCTCCTACTAAATAGTATTCTTAACTTTCTACTTCCCTTTAGGTAGTGGCAGAAAACTTTCTCTCTGTATTAGGAAGACCCTTGGACATTTCTCCTTTACCTGGAGGCTACGTGTCAGGTTTCTTTTTTTTTTTTTTTGGCTGTGTTGTGTCTTAGTTCTGGCATGCGGGGGTCTTCCTTGAGGCATGCGGGATCTTCGTTGCAGTGTGCGGGCTCTTGGTTGTGGCACACAGGCTTCTCTCTAGTTGTGGCATGCAGGTTTTTCTCTCTCTAGTTGTGATGCATGGGGTCCAGGGCACGTGGGCCCTGTAGTTTGTGGCATGCAGGCTCTCTAGTTAAGGCCCGCGAGCTCAGTAGTTGTGGCGTGTGGGCTTAGTTGCCCTGTGGCTTGTGAGATCTTAGTTCCTCGACCAGGGATCAAACCCATGACCCCTGCATGAGAAGGCGGATTCTTTACCACTGGACCACAGGGAAGTCCCAAAACCTGTCAGTTTTTAAGACACAAAGTAACAACAACAACAATCAGGTTCCCTCCTGCCTTCCTACCTCAGGAGGTGAACCTCCAAAGTCCTCGTTTTCTGCTCTGATGTGGGCCACTTGTCAGGCCATTTTCTAAGGATCACTGACAATAGTTATCATTCCATTTCATCTCCAGGAATTAGCTTTGCCATAGAGCTCCTACCACACATGGGAGTTTTAGAGTAAGTAGCAAGATGAATACAGAGTATTTGGCATTTCTTTTTGGACAAATTGAAATGTTATAATTCTAGAACAGACCTTAGTTATTTTCATCTATATCTGCAGGTATAATACGTCAAAGACCATGTTCATATTTATATGCTAACACATATTTCAGCATATGTTAAAAAGCAGCAAGAATTCATAGCATGATGAAGTTACGGAGTTATAAGATCTGGATTTTAGACCATGTTCTTTCAAAAGCAACTTTAGGACATTGAGAAAATACATTACTTTTATGAATCTCTCAATATTCTCAGTTATGAATTGAGAGTGTAAAATGGTCTAAAATACTTGACTATGTGCTACTCCTACAAGAGGAAGATAAACAAAAGGTCCTACTCTATAGCACAGGGAACTATATTTAATACCCAGTGATAAAACTTAATAGAAAAGAATATATATATATATAAATGAATCACTTTGCTATACAGCAGAAATTAACACAACATTGTAAATCAACTATACTTCAATATAATATTTAAAAATTTAAAAATTAAAATAAAATAAAATATTTGACTACGTGCTACTCCCAGAGGAAGAAAACTGATGGATGGAAAATATTTAATCATATAACTGGTGACCATGTTTTTGTTTAAATATTAGTAATTTAATTTAATATTAATTATTTGGCCATCTTATCCCTGGGCAATAAGGATCTTTCAGTTCTAGTTCCAACCTGTCTTTCTAGCTTCATTTCTATCAACAGGCTTCTTCTATTCCCTGAGATCCATTCATGATGAATTTTTTCGAGTGTCTCACATCCCAGAGCTTTTCCTATTCCTTACGATGGAATTCTCTGACCATCTTTTTTTTTTTTTTTAACATCTTTATTTGAGTATAACTGTTTTACAATAGTGTGTTAGTTTCTCCTTTACAACAAAGTGAATCAGTTATACATATACATATGTTCCCATATCTCTTCCCTCTTGCTTCACCCTCCCTCCCACCCTCCCTATCCCACCCCTCTAGGTGGTCACAAAGCACAGAGGTGATCTCCCTGTGCTATGCGGCAGCTTCCCACTAGCTATCTAATTTACATTTGGTAGTGTGTATATGTCCCTGCCACTCTCTCACATCGTCACCGCTTACCCTTCCCCCTCCCCATATCCTCAAGTCCATGCTCTAGTAGGTCTGTGTTTTATTCCCGTCCTACCACTAATCTCTTCATGACATTTTTTTCCCTTAGAGTCCATATATATGTGTTAGCATACGGTATTTGTTTTTCTCCTTCTGACTTACTTCAATCTGTCTGACCATCTTTTTTGCCTGACAAAACATCTCTACTTCTTGACACAACTCAACTACTCTCTCCTCGTTAACCATCCGTGACCGTAATGCTCCAGGTAAATGCCACTGGCTGACTCTTTTGTCTATTTCCCATGTATCTGGTTCATCTCTCTACAAAAACACTGTATAAAACAAAGTGAGTATGTGGCAGCATGAAAAGAGCTAAATATTGTAGTCAGAGAAACACAATTCCCAAATCTCAGCCTTGTCCCTTTGAGTTATATCTCTGAGGGCAATTTATTAACATCTCTAAATCTTAGTTTTTTTAATATTTAAAAAGGGATATAAATTCCTGTTTTAGATCGTTGTGATCATTAAATTACAGTATATACAGTGGTTCTAACACACAGCAAATGTTCTCAAAATGATTGTTTCCTTCCTCTTATATCTCATATTACCATGTTCAAAATGTCTGTCAATAGATGGAAAAATGTTTCTCTTATTTATGACCTAGATAAAGAAAACTCTCTTGTGTACCTTCTAAGCCACAGAAACTACTTTTGTGTTTTCATCCTTTCAGACTAACAAGAGTTTTTAATGTCACACCTCATCTTGTCAGAAATATTGCAATTATAATCTCTCAGAGAGTTTACCATTTAGCTTATGTTGATGTCTATTGTTAGCAAAAATAAAACCTCCTTCTACCTCATGATCTCCATTCCAAACCTTGGGCTTCAGGTGTCATTTATACCATTTGTTTTTCCAAAAGTGACAGCCTTCACTCTACCCTGGGGTTTTGTTTACCACTACAATTGGCTCATTAGGCAGAATTAGAATGCATGGTTGTAATAACAAGGAATCTCCAGCAATTACCATGAAAAACCTGCAGTGGTAAGGAATCCATTGTATTAAATGTCTTTTAACTAAAAGAATCACTAGCTAAACAGTTTATGTAAATATTTTACTATGCAATAAAAAATGGAACAATGATGAGAAAAAAGTAAAGACTGAGACCCCAAATTCAAAATATTTGTAGGAAAAAGTCTTGAGACACCAAGTAGTTGCAGAAGTAATTTGTCATTGGCAAGATGAGTATGCCCAAGCTATTTTGTAAGAGATTGTGAGTAAAATAGAACTACTGATCTGTTGATGTATTTTTGTTATGAACCCAATAGCAGATTTAACTGGCTGGTTATAGTAGAAGGGGACATGGATATTAGAATTAGGAAGGAAGGGTCTCTCTAATATACCTGTTGATCATGTAGTGCTGGCTGGCGAGGCTTTCATTTTTAGGAAGAACTTATATAATTGACTTATTGATAAATGTTTATGAATTACCCATTAAAGTTAATATAAAAAATAACTATGGCATGGGCAAGAAACAATGAAAGTATTTGTAATACAGGATTATTTCTTGTAGACAATGCTAAAGTATATATATTACTACAAAAATCAACAGAAATGATGTTATAACTTTATTATATATGCATTTTATGTAAGAATATTTTTCATGATAGAATTGTAACACTAATGCATACAGCAACAAATGAGAATGCAAAAATAGATCTTAATTTCAGGGTCAGAATATTCCTGGCTTCTACTGGTAACTCTTAGGAATTTTCTATAGAACTATAGTCTACCTCTAAATTCTCAAAGCAGAACCATATGAACTATAATTTTATAAGTTTTTTAATTAACAATTTTTAATACCTCATACTTCTATGATGACTTGTTAATGCTAGAATTCCCCCTCCTTCTTTCCCTCCTGTGAAGGTGGACCACATATCACATGGCTGATTCTCGGCACTTTAATTTCAACCACCCTTGCTTCCGAAAAGCACACTGTACACTTCAGTGTTTCTGTTTTGCAATCAGTGTAACAGCTTTCTGAGATATGCAGCAGTATACACTATGCATTTTAGATTAGAATCAGCCCTCCCCCCACAAACTTTTAATCGTTTAGCTTTCTGGGGGCTTCATCATTTCTGTTAATGGAAAGAAGACATTTAAACATTTGTGCAATCATTTTATTTTCAGTCTGATGAATACACTAGCTCTAGTACAAGGACATTTGGTCATATATACTGTGTCACTTTCACTTCAGTATCACTTCCTATTTGTTAGAGGAGAGAGATTATTTTTTCACCTCATAGGGTGATAAAATAAAACACATATTTGGGGAGTGAATTACCTGGACACAGTCATCTCAGAAATAATTTCCATTAGATAGTTGTGCTCTTGAGTGTCTAGTGATTAACAGTGCACTCAGAAAGCACATTTTGTCATTTGATTTTATTTGTACCAGAAGTTAACACTAGAAGATTATGGAACTTGGTATAAGCATTGTCTTGAAAGAATTTTATATTTTCCTAATAGGAGTAGATTTTTACCTTTCTAATTATTTTTAAAGTGACAAAGTAATCAAAAAAATTCCACTAGTATTTTTATATCAGTGATTTCATTGAGAAGTTTGATCATGTTTCTAGCTCAAAATAACAACAGGACTCAAAATTGCAATAAATGCCCTTAAAATTCTTTTCTAAAACTATTTTTAGAATTTTCTCCCCCCAAAATATTTCAATGTAGATATAACATCTATCAGTTATTTTTCCCTTTAGGTAGTTTAGGGAGACACTGTTTAAAGATACATGTTACACAATATTCAATTTGAATCTTATTTTTTATTCAACTGAGTAATCAATTTCAAAGAACAAATGACATTTTTTTAAGGTTTTGCTTTTCAGAATATTATTTATCAAAAATAAAATAGTTTCCAAAAAGAGTCACTGCTATCATCTCCTCTTCATGCAGTAGCAATTAAGATATTTTTGGTACATTTTAACCTGCAGATTTACTTCAAGAAAATATAAATTTAAAAACTCAAATTTATAACTAATAGGCAATTTGAAATTTGTGCTACAGCTTAGTAGTTTTCAAATGCTCTGTGTGCTTCCCTGTATCTGTTATTTTTACCTCTTATTTTAGGATAACGCTAAAACCTGATTTTTTTTTTTTTTTGTCTGTTGATTTAGATTTCTATGAGTTAACAGAATTATAAACAGGTGGGACCAATAGCATGAAATTCATATTCTGTTGTACTAGAAAAGACATTTACTATATGGGGAAAAAAAAACAACAACAGCAAGAAAAAGGGGCAGTTCCTGTCTGTACTGCTAGATTTGTGAAAATGCATTCATTTGGGAAAATACATGATCGTGGTTGGTTGTGAAATGATGAGATGGAAAATTAAGGTCAAAATTAAGAACTATAGTAAAAGGAAAGCAACATTTTAAAATTTATTTCCAACAGAGCAGAACCTAGTCTTCAAAGACTCCAGAGTCCAGCCATTAAGTCATAAGGTAGTTTTTATTGAGGAGACATGCAGGATATCAAATACAATTAGATAGTGGGCCCTAGAGGATTTACAGGACTTAGGATTTTTTAGAGTCAAAGAGCTAAGTAAGCCAGTATTAAAAGACCTACCCCTGATATGGATAAATCCCGCATCTGTAAGTTGTTTTGGAGTTTTGCTTTGAACCTTAACACACAGTCCTTTCTCTTCGACGGGCTGCATCTATGTTTATCCGTACCTTGGGCAGCCTGGGGTGTCTCTGTTGTCTCTCTCTGCCTGTCTTAAAAGTTCTTTCTCCCTATTTTCTTCTTCTTTTTTTTTTTCTTTAGGTGCATGCTTCTCTCCAAATCATTTAAATTAAGTGCCAAAATATTTTCATTACCAGAAGATTATTTTCATATTTTAAATGTTGCATAATAGAGGAATTTCACACTGCTCTTTGAATTCTCATGATTTAACATGGAAATATATTTCTTCCACACAACTGGATTCTCAACACTTGTGTAATTTTCCAAAGTATTCACAATGAACTGTTAATTTAGAAAGGGGAAAAAAATGAGCTGATGTGATTCAACATGTGACAGAGAATTTTATAGACAGAAAGTTCAATAGCTGACCAAAATATGTTTTGTGCTCTGATAGGCAGTCTGAGGCATTGTTTAGATTTATTATATTTCTCTCCAGTTCAATCTCGTCTTGTAGCTTTTCTTGTCTCCCATGGGCCCATTTCTCTTCGTTTGCTTTGTCCTCAGTGTCTAAATCTTGAAATCTCCTTTCTTTACTTTCCCCCATTCTTTCCTTATAAAAGGTTTCTGGATGTAAGCACTTTCCAGTCATTTTAATTTTTTTAATAAATAAAAGAGAGCTTCATGCATGTATTAATCCATTTTTAATAGCAGCTACTGAAAGACAGGGCATTTTCCTGGTATTGTTTTGAATTGCTATTATCTTAAAAGAGTTTTATTTTTATCAATATCTATTGTGACATTCAGTTAAAATGACAAAGACTCCCATGCTGGGCAAACTGAAGAAACGCTTTAGTTCACTGAATAAAGGATTGAGGCTGGCTGTGGAGGATTTTTAAAATATTTTTGTTCATATTCTATTGATGCTATAGTTCTTCTTAAATAATTTTCATGTACTATTAAGAGAACATGGTATTTAGCATACAGATAACTTTTTCACCAGGTCGACTATCGTTAAGTGAGATTTGGTACATTGCTGCCATCTATCGACAGAAAATGAATACATCTTTTAACACTAAATGTATGACAGATAAAACTCTAGTGGATAAGCATATATTCATTTATACTTATAAAGACAGTGTACTTATTAACATCTATTAACACTGAAAAGGATGAATCTAAGAGACATGGGTATAGCGAGCACATGTGCCAATATTATAGCACTGGACAGCACAGTCTCTTATATACGTTGAAAAATAATTTTCACATACTTAACCTACAAGATTATGGGTAGAAAAAATACAGTTGTATTGTCAGCCCCATTCTACAAATGAGGAAACTGAGGCTGAGAGAGTATTACTGGTTGGCCCAAGTCATGGAGCTGATCAGGGGAAGAGTTGGCTTGAATGGAATTCTACTGGTCCTACTCTCTGGAATCTCTTTCCAATACTTTGCAAAGCTTGAACTTTCAGAACACTTGTTCCTTAAGCCTTGCTCAAAATAACCATTATGTACACACAGCTACTACTTAATCAGAACCCTGTCCCTTCATTCTTTCAACAGATATTTAAGGGTCTGTTCTTGGCCAAGACCTCTTCTAGGAATTGAGAAACTGCTGGGATTAAGAAAGACAAGATCTCTGCACTGTTTGAGCTCACATTCTAGTGTGGATAGAGGCAACGAAAGCATTTACACACATGGATGGACAAGATGAGTTCAGAGAGTGGTAAGACCCATAGAAAAAAGTTAGTAGTACGAAAGTGAGAATCAGGGCACTGTTAATCCTTATGGAAATGTAAAAGAAGTAAAAGTTACAATCAAAGCTTTTAGGAAAATAAAGTTTAGTTGAGAAGACAGAACAAATTAGCCTATAAATAATTATATAAAATAATGGCAGAAATATCAATAAATAGTAATAAAAAAATACCATGTAGCTCAGACGCCACTCCCTGGGCCTCAGGGGTACAGAATTAGTAACGTTTGATACTAACCAGAATAATAAAGGATCACTTCACAAGGGATGGAATCTCAGCCAAGTATCAAGGGGAGGATTTCATTTTTACAGTGACAATACTGAGGCAGAGGGAACATTTTTGAAAAGGCGTGAATGTAGGGCTAATGAAGGGATGCAGTTTGTAACACCAAGGTAGAGGAAAAACATTCTTTTTTTTCTAACACAGGCACTTAGCACCACCTCAGGTTTTGGTAGATATTGCATTTCTAATACCTCTTTTTTTTTTTGGCCTTGGCTCTGAACAACATTCTTAAAATAATGCTTTTATCGCATAGGGTTTCCTTGCAAAAAATTGCCATAATATTTACTATTCTTAAGCATTTATTCTGATTTACATGCTAAAATATTTCAGAAGTATATACTGAAAAAAACCTTCGCAAATAAAATAGCAAGTAAATGTAGGAAAATATTACAAGTAAAATTTGCTAATAAATGGTATTCTCTCTATAAAGTGAGAATTTCTTATTGGAATATTTTTATTCTCAACAAGTCTAATTAAATCTAACTTTCTATTACATATGATGAAATACCCATTTTCCTCAATGAATTCAACTTAAATTCTAACAAGAATAATCAGAAAAAATGTACAGTGACTCTGTGTTCTCACTTAGAACAAAAATACAGTGGCTATGTGCTCTAGGAAACAATAAAGCATTATGAGAAATGAGATATGTTTTGCAAATAAAACCTACATCTCCCTTTCCTTGTAAAGGGCTCCTCATTCCAGTTCTAAAAGGCATCCTCTAGGAATCTAGCACCTACCTAAATTGTAATACCTTAGATAAAGTACCCATAAGCAAAAATATACAGTAACTGTCTTTCTTTTTGTTTTGTTAGTTGTGAAGTTTAGAACATAGAAGTTTGAGCCAGCAACAATTTTTATTTTTTAAAAAATTATTTATTTATGTTGGGCTGTACTGGGTCTTCGTTTCTGTGCGAGGGCTTTCTCTAGTTGTGGCAAGCGGGGGCCACTCTTCATCGCGGTTCGAGGGCCTCTCACTATCGCGGCCTCTCTTGTTGCGGAGCACAGGCTCCAGACGCGCAGGCTCAGTAGTTGTGGCTCACGGGCTTTTGCTCCGCGGTATGTAGGATCTTCCCAGACCAGGGCTCGAACCCATGTCCCCTGCATTAGTAGGCAGATTCTCAACCATTGCGCCACCAGGGAAGCCCCAAGCAACAATTTTTAAATGATTCGTATGTATATATTCATTTCCAAGTTATGTCCTCAGCGTTGGAATTTTATCTCTGAACCAGTTAATTCAATCAGTGTAAATAATCTGCCCTGAATCTAAAACCCAAAGTGGTTCTTTGGGTGTGTAATTGAGCCAATGAATTGACGAATTGTCAGTTCACCTCTCTATGCAATTTGGCCGCACTTGACTCTCTATATAAAGGCAATGATACTAATTGAAAACACAAGTACATTTTAGCCATTATTCAGACAAGACACACAGTAATAAAGCAAATTCTGTAGATTTATCCATCTATCATGAATAATGTTACTACTATGAAATGCATTATGCAAGCTATATTTTTTTTTCACAGATTACATGAAATGTGAGCTGCACATTTTTACAGCACATGTTATAATAAGAATTTGGGGCTCAAGTCTTTTCAATGTATTTTGTTCTGCTCTTGAAACTTCACTTTTTTTTTTTTTTTTTACACCATTACTAGCTTCAAATGATTCACATTGTTAAGAAAAGGACTGTAATATACTGCATCTGACCTTTTTCATTTAAGTGTTCTGGTAAATAATCCTGGGCATGCCAGTGAAGCATGGATAACACCTCCCTCAATTCTTTTTTTTTTTTTTTTTTTTTTTTTGCGGTATGCAGGCCTCTCACTGTTGTGGCCTCTCCCGTTGCGGAGCACAGGCTCCGGACGCACAGGCCTAGCGGCCATGGCTCACGGGCTTAGTTGCTCCGCGGCATGTGGGATCCTCCCGGACCAGGGCACGAACCCGTGTCTCCTGCATCGGCAGGCGGATTCTCAACCACTGCGCCACCAGGGAAGCCCACCTCCCTCAATTCTGTTTCTCATTTTAAGAGCAAGGATCAGGAGATGCTCTGTATTTGTTCCTCCATGTATTTACAATTTCCAATATTTGTAGATTGTGAATCTTCTCGCCTTTCTGAGTGTGCCTAATTTCCTGTAACACTTGTTTGATTAGAACTTTTAAAGAGATAGATGATTGATAGATTGGTAGACAGACAGGCAGATGGAAATCTATAGTGTTCACTTAAATCAATTTAAGAGTAGGGTGTAGTCAGAGAAACCTTTCCCACTGAAGGTGTATTTCTACTTGGAGGATTATTTTGTGTAATATACTGAGGACAAGGGTGTGGGGGCAGGTAAAGGAGAGGGAGATCATTCCAGGAAAAGAAATTAAAAAGAGAAATGTGCAAAAATACCAAAGCATGGGCAAGCTTGCAGTCTCACAGAAGTACTGAGACTGCAAGCTCATTTCTGGAGCATAACATGCATGAAGGAACATGAAGAGTCTAGAGAGGGAGATGGGCACAGGATCCTGAAGATCATTGTATACCATGCTAAGGATTCTAGAGTTTATATTTGGTAATGGGGGTAGAGCGAAGAGAGGGTAGGAAGTGCTTCGGAATTGTGGCATGATTAGATTCTATTTTTTAAAAAAAATTATTTGATTGGAATGTGGACAAAGGATTGGGCAAGTCAGAGAGATTAATACCAGGTTATTGATGAACTAAAGGAATGACTTGAGGTATGAAAAAGAGGAGATGGAAATGCCACTTTAGTGGCACAATCATTAGAGCCTGCTCACCAAATAAAAATAGGGGCTTTTCAACTTAAAGAAAAATGCACAACATGAGAATTGTGAGTTTAGGTTTTATTCAGGGACCTTACTGTGGACTATACTGGGAGATGATAGCCTCTCAGTAACTCAGTAGTTTGTAGAAAAGCTAGTTTATATATGAATTTTCTGGCTAAGAAATACATACATTCAAGCGTACATCTTGTTAAGGATAATTGCTAATCACAAAGAAGAAGTATCTCAAGTTAATGATTTTAGTGCTTTTCTATGTATGGGAAAATGTGAAAATTTGGGGTTATTGAACTTTTCCTGAGATATCTATCTAACTATCTATCTGCTTGTTTATCCAAAGCACAGACTGACTGTTTTTCACCCTGAATTTCTCTCAGGGTGCAGGTAGGTGGACAATTGCAGTGGGTTATGACTTAAACCTTGTAGAACTGGGTGGTGAACAATGTTGTTTGTTTCTTTTTATTCACAGGCTGAAAAAGAAAGAAGGGTTCAGGATGACTTCATTTTTTCTGTTTTGAGTAATTACATGAATATTGCTATCCTTAACTACAATAAAGAATAAGGAAAAGGAACAGGTTTGGAGGGAACAAAAAGGATTAATTAAATTTTAAGTCTGTTGAATGTCCTGAATGGAGTGAACATACACTATTTTTTCACTTGGAAAAAATAACAACTACGTGTGTGTACAAATTTTGTTCAGAGGTGCAAAATATGTGAGTATTAGGAAAGAAATCCTAGGAGGAAAAAAAAAAAGCAAGTGACATGAAAAAGAGGGTTTATAGAGTTTCTGACGTATTTGAATTGCCTAATAGAGATTTGCCAAATGAATAAAAAAATTATGTGCCAGGTTCTAGTCTAATGCAAAGAACACAAGGTGGCAGACACAGTACTTCCTTCCAAAGAGCTTGCAGTCCACAGCGTGAGATAGAATGATAAAAATGCTATTAGTAGAAGATGCCTTCAAAGTTTTCCGAGAAGAGGTATAATGGATTCAGGAAAACTTCTAATGGTTGTTTCACCAAAGAATTAAAGAAATTGCTGCAGTGTGAGGAATGCATTGGAAGTGACCAAGACAGCCTGAACATTCCCCTCAGCTGAGCTAAATTTTAGATGTTTTTTTTCCTCATATAGGCCCCTGACCTCCCTTTTCTTAAGAGCATTTCTTTGTAAATTGTAAGTTCTCTGCCTCTTTGAGATGTAAATCTTCTACAACCCGGGAATGTCCTTCTCAAGGGCCTGGGATCCATCCCTTTGAAATGTAATCATTAAAGTAGTGAACTATGTCCCGATCTCTGTAGGAGTGTAGAAGCCTAACTTCATTGAGCACCAATTAGCAAACACAGTTGGCCTCATAGTGATCAACCTCCCCGCTAACTTCCAGTAGTGCTTTCTCACTAGCATGCCCCAGAGCTTAAAAACTCTCCTGCCCTTTGTTTCAATCTCTCTCCTCTATTTCAGTATTCTCTCCCTTCACACCAACATTGTTCAAATTTTCCCAGATCTACTTGTATTTGTGTGTGTGATTAGTTCTGTGCAATTTTATCACATGTGTAGCTTCATTCACCCATCACACAGTGAAGATAAAGAATAGCTCCATGGCCACAAGGATCCCTTGTATTGCCTTTTTCTAATCCGATTTATTCTTTTCTTTTCTTCCTGCCAGGTCTTTAACCTTCGGTAACCGCTGACCTGTTCTCTAGTTCTATAATTTTGTCATTTCAATGCTGTTATTGAAATGGATTCATAAAGTGTATAATATTTGGGGATTGACGTGAATCAGCATGACTCTCTGGAGACTAATCCGGGTTACTACATGTATTAGTAGTTTGTTACATTTTTTTTGTCAAACAGTATTCCATGGCATGGCTGTATCACATTTTGTTTAAGCATATACCTGTTTAAAGACATCCAGGTCGTCTCTAGGTTTTAGCTATTATAATTAAAGCTGCTATAAACATTCATGTATGTACAGGTCTGTGTGTAAACATAAGTCTTGCATGTTGCATGTTTAGTTTTATAATAAAACTGCCAAAGTGTTTTCAAAGTAGTTGCATCACTTTACATACCTATCTGCAAAGTATGAGGGACCCTGTGTCTCGGCATCCTCCTTAGCATTTGATATTTTCACAGGTTTTTTTTTAAATTTTAGTCATTTTGATAGAAATTTAGTGCAATCCCATGGCGGTTTTTACATTTCCCTGATGATGAATGATGTTGAACAACTTTACATGTGCTTATTTGCCGTCTGGTTATTCTCTTCAGTAAAACGTCAGTTCATGTCTGGAAGTTTTCAAGAGTGTGGACAAGTTACGCTACTACAGTAAACCACAAGAAAGAAAATGGGAACCCACACTAGCAAAGTGTTAGGGATACGAAGGAAAGAAATCAATATTAAGTGATCTTTAAGGGATGGTTATTTGGAAGTAAGGATGTGGCAAATAGTAAACTCATGGATGACACACAGGTTTCTGACCAACTCATTGTATATAGAATGGCCAGTTCAGCTGGTTGAAGATAAACAAAGAAAAGTAGAAAAGTATAAACTCCTTAAGAGATATTTGTGAAGTTTGAGGTAGTTGTAGATATATGTGAGTTTCTTTCATTTTATTCGAGAGATCTAAACAACATTTGAGTATGTGATAAAATTTGTTCATTGTGTTTGCTCATTTCATCTTGTCAGGAAACTGGTACAGCCTAAGAAATGGTTGATATTTTCTGGAAAGATGATTTAAAATAGAAAAATTAATGACCAGAAATAAAGCACAAAAACAAACAATTCATATGGAAACATTTGAAAATATATCGCACAAAAAAAAACCTCTTCCACCCCTAATGGTCAAGAAGTAGCACTTTCTAACTATTCTGCTGATCAATACTGACTTTCCTTGTTTATTACATGGACTAACACATAATTCTATAACTCTTCCTCAAACACACAAACATGCGCACATACAAAACATGAATTGTTCCCACAGGTAAAATAGTAAAGAAAATGAAGAGGATTTCTTCAGAAGCTTATCTGCATAATTCAAATAAGTACAGACTTTGGAACTGCATTGCCCAGGAATTTGAAACAATTCTATGCAACTACTGGGGAAATTAGTGCCTTCTGTAAAAGAAAAGTGAAACATCAAAAACTTTTGTTCAGCTTTACTGCATAAGAAGACGTAGTTTTGAGTTCTTGAACCACAGGAAAATAAGCCGCAGGTGAAGAGACCATAGACTAAATGCCAAATAATACTTTCATAAGTCTGTAAGATGATAACAGCTCAGTTGATGTTAACTTGATATCCCCAAGTAAATGTGCTCAGGAGGAGCTGGATACAGCTTAAAGGTTAATGGCTACTTGCATAATTGTGCATACTGTATTCACATAGGCATCAACTCCTTTTATAAAACACTGTTCCAATGAGACCAGCAATTTTTAGTTTCCAAGAACCAAGTCTTGTCTTAGGATCAAAGAGGAAGGCAGAGTATCATAAAGAACCTTCACACTCCATTGTCTGTTTTGATGTTGGTGACTTTCTACTTTATGTCATAAAGTTTTTTCAGAATGAAAACAAATTTGATGGAGCTCTCAAAAATTTGGAAATTCAATGAAAAATAGCTAGACTTTAAGGATGAGTGTGTTTCCTATAGCTGAAGATAAATTAAATATGTTAATTACTTTGAGAATAGTGCTTACTATTTTTTGTGAAAATAATGAACATGATTATTGAAGTATGCTAAGGAAAGCAAAATGACAAAAATTAGAAATAAAAAGAAAAAGAATGATATCCAAGTACTATCATCTGTTAATAATAACCATCATTTATATTTTCTAAACATTTAACTTTTAAAAGTTTTCAGGTAGATATCATTCTTATTATGATGCACTACTCTTGTGCATATGTTATAAAATAAAACAGTTTGAAAGATTATATGTTTCATAAAACTATTCATGAGTGAAATCATTCAAAAATTTTTATTGATAGTTGTTTTACATTTACTTTATATTGTTTTCACATATAGCTTCTCTGATCTGTGGATTTTTGTGGAAATGTTAAGCACTTCGGCACTCCTGATTTTAGTTATTCAGGCCCACACCTAAGCAAAAGTTCAGCTGATGATTTTAGGATGGCTGTCCTTATTTTCATGAAGGTAATGATATGCCAGGTATTACTAAGATAGTGATCTGTCAGTCAAACCCTTTATCATGAATATAATATCTAACTTCCACTGTATAGAAAGATGTCCATTTATTTAAGACAGTCCCAGGCAGACAGGAATATGCTGTCTGGAACCACATTCTTTCCTTAATATATAACCCATGTCTCTTGAATTGTCAGGTAATTTAAAGGAAAAGTATCACTGTACATCTTTCCCATTCAAATTACATTGTCCATCTTCCTTTTCCTACCCCTTACCCTGCCTGTATCTCGGGGATCTCTCTCAGCATATAAAATTAACTAGGCAAAAAATAGGAAAGTTATCTATACCAGTTATTAAAATATGAACATAAATTCTAAGCCCAATTTCTTTTCATAGCCTGGTGTTTTATAAAAGTACATAAGCAATTTAACTATCCATTATTTTACATCCAGGGAATTGGAGATTTATCAGAGAAATGCTTAGATTTCTACCTCAGTGAAGCAGAGGGTAGAGCAGAAGGAAAGTTTTTACTTTGATCACTAAAGAAGAGTCTCAATTAGTTGAGAGTGGAGGTAGGTGGGCTTGAAACATAAGGCTCGCTTCTGAATTGAGGTGGAGAAAACCCTTGCAAGAACCAGATTAAAGTACTCTGTTCTTCAGGTTTGTGGTTACCAACGGGAAGGGGGAGCAGGGGAAGGATGGATTGGGAGTTTGGGGTTAGCAGATACAAACTATTATATGTAGAATGGATAAACAACAAAGTCCTATAGCACAGGGAACTATATTCAACATCCCATGATAAAGCATAATGGGAAGGAATATGAAAAAGTATGTATATATGTATAACTGAATCACTTTGCCATACAGCAGAAATTAACACAACTTTGTAAATCAACTATACTTCAATAAAATAAATTTTAAAAAAATACTCTGTTATTTTATGAAGTATGCTTTCATAAATGCATGTGGGCACACTTGAGACGGGTGTGTGTGTGTCTGTGTGTGTATGTAACATGCACACACACATTTTAAAATTATGTTTTTCATCAAAGTTTTATGGAGAAAAAATGAAAGAGGGCATGAGTTGGAAATCCATCTCCCAGCTAGTTAGGGAAGTTTTAGATTGGCATTTTGACTTGCTTTGGGCTATTGTGTTTCCTGGAAATTTCCAAGTGGGAGTTCTCCTAGGGAAAGAGTATCTATAGTTTAATAGGTATGTGTGACCATGATAACTTTACAATCACTAAATTAGTATAAACAGCGATAATTTTATTATTTGGATATTTTCTTTGGCCTTCTGTTATCTAACAGTACCTGGGAAAGTCTTACACACATTCAGTGAGTTTTGGTCAACGATAAAGAAGATCGTTTTCTATTTCACTGAATTTGGAGTTCGACTTTGACAGTTTCGAAGTTGTTAGGAGAGCAGAAGAGCATGTGCTAATTTGACTTGTATGAGAGAGCAAGTATAAACCAGAAAGTGGAAGGGACTTATATTTATCTCTGTATATATTATCCTCATATAGTTCTAAATATTTTTATTTGTTTTCAGATAAAACAGAGACTTGAAAATGACAAACTCTCAGTTTGAAATGGGAGAGGAAACCCAGGTTTCTTTTGATGTAAAATGAATTCAAAAGCTCTTTAAGAGCTATTGGTCTAGGTAATGGTTTTTAGAAATAAGATATTTAAACTATATTGGAATATAATTGAAATGGTTAGGTTTTAAGAAATTGCAATAGAAATGATTTTTAAGTAGTCCAAATTGTATATGGAAGAATTCTCTAGAATATGTTTTTAAATTGATCAAGCTTGGAGAATACTTGCAAAGGAGCAATTTAACATGTTTTTTAAACATGGTGTAATATGTTTCCTTAAAAGGCATTTGTTTACCAGGCTGATATTCATACAAATTATTCTGTAAGTTATTATATTATCAGAAACCTTGGACTTCCCTGGTAGTCCAGTGGTTAAGACACCGTGCTTTCACTGCAGGAGGCATGGGTTTAATCCCTAGTGAGTTGTGAACTAAGATGCCACATGCCGTGCAGTGTGGCCGAAAAATAAAAATTAAAAAAATATATTTAAAAAAAGAAATCCTTATAATTTGGATATATTATTATACTTTTAGAAGGAGATTCTGGATCTTGGGATATTTTTCTGCTTAAATATCAATATATTTTTAGAATGCAACATTTTTCAGAGGGTACTATACCAGTTTGCAGAATGATTTAAGGAAAAAGAAAAGAAAGAAAGAAAGATGGAACGACGGCAGTAATGCAGGAAGGCTGGCAGGAAGAAGGGAAGGAAGGAATAAAAGAAAAAAAGAAAGGAAGAAAGGAAGAGAAAGCAAGAAAGAAAAAAGAAAGAAAGGAAGGAAGGAAGGAAGGAAGGAAGGAAGGAAGGAAGGAAGGAAGGAAGGAAGGAAGAAAGAAAGAAAGAAAGAAAGAAAGAAAGAAAGAAAGAAAGAAAGAAAGAAAGAAAGAAAGAGAAAGAAAGAGAAAGAAAGAAAGAAGAGAGAGGAAGGAAGGAAGGGAAAGGAAAATTGAACCTTGGAATCTATAGAAAGAGCAACAATGAGCTCTAGTGGCAAAATGTTATAATGTCAAGCATGGGTGAAATTCAGCAAAGAGAGTCTTCCTTTTATATATTCAGTAAAGATTTTTCAGTCCTCAAAATGAAGATTAATTTGTGGAAATAGCATTCCTCTAAATCAGAATCTCATTAACTTCCACATACTATTAATTACCTGGGTAGTATATCTATAATTTATATATTTCATTTAAATTATCTACTATAGTTTAAAAAAAAACAACACCAAAAAGATTATTCTAGTAACTGCATATTTTATGTTGGAGATGACATAACTTTTATACTGAATCTGATCAAGTCATTCTTAAGTTAAACTTGGATTTTAAGAGTGTTGATTTATAAGCTGTGTAGTTGATAATATATGTGAGCCATCTCGTCCCTCTGCTCCACCATCTGCTTCCTCCCACACACGGGCACAATTGTAAAGCAGGAAGAATGCTTCTTTTATCTAAAAATGACAAAACTATATTTTAATTCTTCAGTTCAGGGCAGTGACAATGTATAAATATAATTTAATAAACATATACCAGACATCGGTTCAAAGAAATCTTTAATTTTTATCTGTTCGCACAACTCTCGATGTAAATAGTTTTGATTTTTTTAATTGCTGTACAAATTTATGAGATTATTTTAATTCCAGGTACTTAATCAGAAGAGCAATTATAGCAATTATTTTAATTCCATGTCTTTAATAATTACAAATGTAATCTCCTGTAGAATTTTTTCAAAACTCCTTATTTGTTGAGTATTTATTGAACAATGAAATGGGCCACAAACTGCGCTAGGTTTTAGGTGACTTTTATTGAATTTTCTCCAAACAGCAATGATCATTGAATTATGCACATTTTCCTGAATAGAGTGCTAAAGTTTAGGTGAAACTCAAAGCTAAGACGTTCATATCCAAGATTTAAACTTAGATAAACAGCCAACAAATCCTAAGCTTTTTCTACCACACATCACTGCTGCTGCCTTGGTCCCTTCATAAGGGAATTCATCACAAAAGATATAAAAATACAACTACTAAAAGAAAACACAAAATAATCAAGGCCATTGCTACATATTAAAGAATTGCTTCTAAAAATATGACTTCTACAAATAATACCAATACTTTAATATTTATAAACTGTTCTCACATATTTAATATAGTTAATCCTCTTAGAATACACCTGAATGTTAAGTAGAAATTTTTATTCCACTCAGAATGTTTTCATTGTGAAATGTCCACTATTCTTAAAGGACGTTTTTCAAAATAATGTTTTATCTGATCTCGACTAATACATGAAGGAAAGTTATCAAGACCTTAATCCTCAAATAAAACATAACTACATATGCTTTATCTAAGCTATCGAAAGGTAGAGGGGAAAACCTTAATTTTGGAATGGTATTTTGTTCGTATTTCTTTACAACACTTCAAACTGCAAGTCTAAATTAGTCAGGGATTTTGATCGGATCCAAATGGAAGGAATTTTCAATGTGGGCATTTCTGCCATATGGGATAACAGCATGGGGCACATGACAACCACCTCTCACTGGACATGAGTGTAGAGAGCTGTTTAATACCTGCTAAATACATCAATTAAAAATCCTTACTACTTGTTAAAAAATGCCATTTAAGAATCACGTTATTTAGCAGCTGTTACTTTGCTTTCCCTGTAGAATTATAGAACTACAATCCCATTTCAGTCAATTCTAGACGGAGTTACCTGTCATGTTTTAACTAACAGGCATATTGTATCTCAAAAACCTTCTGGGCCAGATTTGTACCTTAGACTCAAATTAGCTTCGAAATCAACATATTTATACACTTTTGAATAATCACATTTTGTATAAAGTAAAATAAACACATAAAGGGTTATAACGGTTTCATCTAGGGATCAGTTTGGTGGCATTTGATCATTTTAATTCTCACACAACCCTCTAAATTATTTTTTTCATTTGATATATGTATATATTGTGAAAGATTACCACGACAAAATTAGTTAACACATCCATCACCTCACATGGTTACCTCTGTGTGTGTGTGTTTGTGTGTGTGTGTGTGTGTGGTGAGAACATTAAGATCCACTCTCTAAGCAAACTTCAAGTATAAAATATAGTACTGTTAACTATAGTAACTATGGTGAATATTAGATTTCCAGAATTTATTCATCTTATAACTAAATGTTTGTACCCCTTGACCAATATCTTATTTCTCCCACTCCCTAGACCTTGAAAATCACAATTTTACTCTACTTATAGGAGTCTGACTCTTTTAGATTCCACATATAAGAGAGATCATACAGTATTTGTTTTCTTCCATCTGCTTTATTTCACTTAGCAAAATGCCCTCAAGGTTTATCCATGTTGTCATAATTGACAGTTTCCTTCCTATTTACGGATGAATAATAGTCCATTACATAGATACATGTGTTCACATTTTGTTTATCTTTACATCCATGATGGACATTTAGGTTTTATCTAGGTCTTGGCTGTTTTGAATAATGCTGCAATTAAATGGGAGTGCAAATATCTCTTTGATTCTGCTTTTATTTCCTTTGGGTATATATCCAGAAGTAAGATTTCTATCAATTACTATCATACACTACATTAACAGAGTGAAGGATAAAAATCATATGATGATCTCATTAGATGCAGAAAACACATTTGACAAAATTCAAAATTCTTTCATGATAAAGATTCTCAAAAAACTGGGTATAGAAGGAATGTACCTCAACATAATAAAGGAATATATGATGAGCCCACAGCTAACATAATACTCAATGCTGAAAAGTTGAAAGCATTTCCTTTAAGATCTGGAGCAAGACAAGAGTGCCCGCTCTTGACACTTCTATTCAACATAGTCTTGGAAGGCTTAAACAGAGTAATTAGGGAAGAAAAAGAAACAAAAGTCATCCAAATTGTAAAGGAAAAAGTAAAACTATCTCTCTTTTTAGATGACATATACAAAAAACCTGAAAGACTTTACCAAAAAAAAGTAAGAATTAGTAAAAATTTAAAAATCAGTAATGTTACAGGTTATAAAATCAACAAAAATTGTACATGTTTTTATATATTAAAATGAACCATCTGACAAAGAAAGAAATAATCTCATTCACGATATCATCAAAAATAATAAAATACTATAGAATAACTTTAACAAAATTGGTCAAAGATCTGTACACTGAAAATTATCAATACAAGACTTTGAGGAAAGAAATTGAAGATACACACAAATGTAAAGAAATATATCCTGGGTTTATGGATCCCAAGAATTGATATTGTTAAAATGTCCATGACACCCAAAGCTATCTACAGATTCAATGCAGTCTATCAAATGGAGATATCAAAATATCAATGTATTCTTCACATAAATAGGAAACACAATCCTAAAATTTGTGTGGAAACACGAAAGACTCCAAACAGTCAAAGAATCTTCAGTACACTCTGCATTCTTACTTAATGCTTTTATTTAAAAGTAAGTGTGACACTGCACTAACAAAATACAGCAGTGACATCTTGTGCTCAGCAAGGAAACATTCTTTATATAGAATTTATTCCTAATCACCAGCTTTCTTTTCCTTGATCACCATTAAACACTTTTAAACAACCACTATGTGCAAAGAACTGTGCTGAATGAAAAAGATATCCCAATGCTCTTTCCCTCAATGGGAAAGAAAGAATTCATTTGGGAGAATGGCCAAGCTGAAATATTGAAGACATGTTTGCATGGCAAAGTTTGAATTTTTCCCCATTAAATATTTTAAATAAACTTAGATGAATTATTCATCCCTTTGCAATTCTGTAAATCCAAGATTTTTTAGAGGTAATTTATATTAATTTATTTGTGCATTTTCAATGTGAAAACACCTTAGTCATAATTGCTGTTTAATATCAACATTATTTCTTTTTTATATGTAGTAAATTTGTTTTATGATTTTCAAATACAAAATTTTTTTGAAATGTAGTTTTTCAACATAACACAAACAAGTCAGAATAGTATAAAACATTATTCAAGATAATCCATTAGTTTTTAAAAACTTTTATTTCATATTGGAGTATAGTTGACTTAAAATGTTGTGGTAGTTTCAGGTGTACAGCAAAGTGATTCAATTATACATACACATATATCTATTCTTTTTTGGATTCTTTTCCCATATAGGTTTTTACAGAATATTGAGTAGAATTCCCTGTGCTATACAGTAGGTCCTTGTTGGTTTTCTATTTTATATACAGTAGTGTGTATATGTTAATCCCAACTTCCTAACTTATTCCTCTCCCCTACCTTTGCCTTTTGGTAAACATTAGTTTGTTTTCAAAGTCTGTGAATTTGTTTCTGTTTTGTAAATAAGCTCATTTGTATCATTTATTAGATTCCACATATAAGTGATATGATATTTTCTTTCTCTTGTGAATTACTTCTCTTAGTATGATAATCTCTAGGTCTACTCATGTTCCTTCAGACGGCATTATTTCATTCTTTTTTATGGCTGAGTAATATTCCATTGTATATATGTACCACATCTTCTTTATCCATTCATCTGTCAAGGGACATTTCAGTCACTTCCATGTCTTAGCTATGATCAATTAATCTATGACAAAGGAGGCAAGAATATACAATGGAGAAAAGGCAGTCTCTTAAATAAGTAGTGCTGGGAAAACTGGACAGCCACATGTAAAAGAATGAAATTAGAACACTCTCAGTATTATTTCTTAGCATGCAGTCCTTTTACATTCTGAAGGATCACTTAATTGTCAATATGTTTATATTTCAGAACAAAAAATAGTTAGTGTATTTTTGGTTGTTTGTGACTGGACCACAAATGAATGGTATTTCATTATGCAAGTTTCTCTCTTTCACTTCTCTTGCTCTCACTCTTTCATTTCTATCACATTCTAACTCTCAAATATTAGGACTTTGGGGAGTATCAGTAACTCCATATACTTTTTTATAGTTAATTATTTTGTTTAAGCATATGTTAATTTAAATGGTTTTACATTCTAGATATTTCAGACATAATATTAGAGATAATCAAGTATGACATCTTCTAACATGTGACTGTACTGGCTTCCCCATTAGGTCCTACAGTGGTATTTAATCATTTAAAAATATCTACTCCTGTTGAGATAGATAGGGTATAAGTTTCTAAGGCTTGTCAAAATCTTTTTTCCTAAATTTTTAAGCACAAAACTGCTGAGCTTATCATGAGTATCTCTCAAAAATGACTTTGCCTGTCAAATGCTGAAAGTTATTGACATTTCAAAAACCAACATTTTATATAGTGAAAATGAATTATTTTTTATGATACATTGAAAATGTGTTACTAAGAATATTTTAAAAATAGACATT
This sequence comes from Kogia breviceps, assembly GCF_026419965.1. NCBI lineage: Eukaryota > Metazoa > Chordata > Mammalia > Artiodactyla > Physeteridae > Kogia > Kogia breviceps. The sequence continues at coordinate 45,711,155 of NC_081325.1, read as the reverse complement.
AGAGTCCTACTGTTTTACTACATAATCATTAAAATTGTATAAAGCACACAGCAAGAAATCATCACAAAGAGACAATACACATAGTTCTGTTTAGACAGTATATAGGTGAGGTCATTAAATATTCAACAAGTTATCCTTCCCTTGCACTCACCCTACCATAAATCAATTTATTCTCACAAAATCAATGTTAACAAACCAGTTACTATGCACTGACCTCAGTGCTCCTATCTCCTTGGCACAATTTTTTAATCAGAAATGTGGTGAATCTAATCACCCTGGAACCTCAATTGATTTTGGAATACTAAGTTGCATCTCTTTCCATAGCAGGGAATGAACTGCTCTTCTTCAAGTAGGCATATCCATAGGCAAGTTGATTTTAGAGGAGATATTTCTGGATATTTTATTCTGAATTATCTACTCTGAGAGAGAAGTTATTGCAGTTGAGTACAAAATACAATTATAGTAGCTCATGGACCCATGATCTCTAATATCAAATAAATAACTTTGGTATCACCTTATAATTTCTAGTTAAAAACAGGATCTTGAAACAGATGTGACAAAAATTCTAGCTCTCCTGGCATTTGTTCTCATATGTCTTAAAATTTTTCTTTAAGTCTGGGTGGAAATCTTTGAGGCAAGTCCCAGAATGTTGTACTATTAATAATTCAATAGTACTGATTGTGCAAGGAGTGACATATTAAGCAATAGAAATCTGGCCATTTGTATTAATTGATATCTTCTAACATGCTGCTCTGAGGCATCTTTAATAGTTTGTACCAACTTTCAGCCAGACAACTTGCTTGAGGGCATTGGGATTTAATAGGGAAAGTCTGAATATATTTTTCCTTTTGATCTCAAACGAGTCCAATGAAGATTCATTCTCAGGAAGAATAGATACTATTAATTCATTTAATGCTAATCACAGGTACAGAACTGTAATTAGAGAAGTTGAATTTTAGATTAAACTGAGAGCACATTTTTTTAAGAGCTTGTTTCCTAAGATCAAAAAGGTCTTTCTTTGAAAGTGTTCCACTAACTTAGTGAATTTCAAAGACAAATAGGGTGCCTACTGTCAGGTTACCCCAAGTGTCTCTACTCCTTTTTAAATCTCTTGGAATTTACACAATTAATTTAAGATAAAGAGACAACATTTCCTTCCAAAGAGCAAAGATGAAGAGTTCCTGGGCTTGATGCATTGAGTGTATCAAGATAACACGAGATGGTCATCTGAAGGAAAAATGTGCTTTCACGAAAGCACAGAAACTCTACAGCAAGATTTTTTTTTAATATTAAAATTATAAAATTGTTTTGCTTCCTCAAGTCCCTTATATGCCAGTCACCAGGTTCATGCAATTTTACATTTCCATTTTGAGAAGTGGTCCACCCTGAAATCACATGCAGTCACCAATGTGATCTGATAGGCTTGAAGGTGTGGGTCACAGAAGATTTCTAACATCAATCAGGGGAAATTAGACCCAGCATAGCCTGAGAAGGTCAGCAACAGATGCCTCATGGAGTCGGCCTGAGCTATTGCTCTCTAGGGCTTTAAGACAGGTGTCTGGTCATAAGCACTGAACAACAAAAATATCCACACTGCCTATGCAGTACCACAATTAAGGGTTTGGGCTTAGAAGAGAATCCTCAGACAGCATTGTGATCATTTTATGCTAGAGGTCACTGTAAATATTTGCTACCTTTTAAAGAAAGAGACAAAGATAAGTAGTCCTAAATTTTGTGACTCTTGCTAACATCAATATTTTCATCCTTAAAAAGTAAACACATCTCTTGTAATTGTTCTTAGGTTTTAGTGGAATGCACGATGTCTCAGTGATGGCTCTAGGGAATATCTAAAAAAATTCCCTGAATTTTGAGGCATAAGTGTAGGACTTAATGATTCAATTTTATCACTCACAGATTTCTTCTCTTAAGGTCATTTACTTAATCTGTATGTTTTCCTTGGCTTTCTTATCTGTAAGTTAGACAAACAATATATCTCCCTGAGAGATTATATTAATTTTTTTAAAAAAGTTAATGGAAACATTTAGAAGAACACATTACATAAAAGGTAACCAATAAATATTAGTTGGGTTAGCTTCAAAACTATTGTTGTTGTTTCATATTTCCAAAAATTTTGAAGTGGTCATTCAGAGTTAGGATAGAAAGTTTTATTCACTTTTTTATTACACATAATATTTAAGGCCATTATAATATTATAAATATATAAGATGTATTTATAAAATTATTGTGAAAGTTGGATAAGTGGAATTCAAAGGAAGAAAAATTAACACAGATAAAAATGGAATGCAGATATTTACATACCATGACACTGCATGTCACTGGAGTAGTGTCATAAGTTTGATTTGAAATCCTTAGCAACTAAGGAAAGAGAACAATACTTTCACAAGAATGATAAAGTGCATAAGAAACAGAACAAACAAATGTTTAAAACAAATACTAGTTTTCTTAATGTTGATAGACTTTTCATTAAGACCACAAAGTAATTAGTGAAAAATGCTTGAAAACATTTCTACAATAAATACAGTAAATGGATGCTTGTGACTTTTCTTGTAGCATCTCTAGTGCAAGCAGATATGATAATAAAGGCATCTTTCAGGATCTAAAAATTGCAATTTTTTATTGTCTGTGTCTTCCAAATCATTATTCATGGACAATATGTCATGTGCCAGGCTCTATTGTGGTTTCTTATGGTAACAGTGGTGAATAGAAAAAGCATTATTTCTATCCATACAGCATTTAAAATTTCTGCAGAGTGAGATGGAAGTTAAAGTACAAAGTGAGTGATATAATTCCAGATTAAGTTATCTATTAAACTGGGGGCATATCAGTAATATGAATGAAATTTGAGAAGAGCCATGAGATAGAGTAGAATTAGAATCATCTGTGTGGAAGGTGTTTGGTGGTTTCTTTCACTTGGGTGGTTAAAAAAGTTCTTACAATTAGGTGAAACTTAACATGAGAACCATGTAATTAGTATAAGCAGTAATGGTAAGTTCAGCGAGAGTAACTTTCAGGGGCAAAGAAACGAATGTTCCCAGGCCCAGACACAGAAATGAGATTGATGTGCTCAAGGGAGAGAGGAAACCAGTATAAGTAGAGTACAGCAGTTGGAGGAAGAAAGGCAGAGTGAAATGAGTTTGGAGAAGTAAATGGAAATCAGGCTATGCACAGTCTTTCAGGCCAGTTAACGTATTTAAATTCTATTCTAATTTGCACTGAGGACTTACTGGAGGGCTTTAAGAAGAATAGTAATAGAACATGAGTTTAGTTTGATAAAAAGATTTAAATTAATAATATAAAATTTAAGGGAATTGCATTCACTATTTAACACATTTCTTCTGTATGTGTTAGTTTTTTTCAACTTGATTCTAGGTAAGGATTAGAATGTACATTCTTAAATTTATAATATGGTAAATATTTGGAGAGTAGGAATATTTTTATCCCAGTCTAAAATGTATTTTCAATTCAGAAACTGCAATTTGTTTCAAGGTACAAGTTGTAAATCATAGAGTCTATCACAATATAAATAATACCCTGTTGGTGCTGTACTATAGGGATACCATAATCTTCAAAGCAAGAGAGTGTTTGGGAAAGAAATATTTACATTGCATAGCAGTAGCAGGATAATGATGTCAATAAGACCGAAATATTCTAGGAAGTATACTTTTATTAGCTAAGTCCACTTAGTGGACTTACTCCACTTAGCTAAGTCTACTTCTAGTAAGCAATAAAGAAACTAAGAAATCACCACTTTTGTTCAGATATGATAGACATTAGAAGTCGCATTAGGTCTTATAGAGCATACCAAATTGTTTTCTGAATTAGGCTACCTGTGCTTTAATGTATATGTATTTTCTTCTGGAATGTGGTAACAATAATATTAATAGAGGAGGCCAATAAAAATTATGTTGAAAATATATCTGCTCACATTTCTCTTTCTCTTATTTTTTTAACATACTGGTTGCATCAAGATGACACAAGTTTATTCATGGATATGGGTATCATCAGAACATCATCAAAGAAATATCACTCTTATACAACTGCCATATGTCTATTTATGCAACTATTCTTATGGTATTCTAACATTGTTGCACAGTTATCCATATTTTGAACAGCATTCATATTTAAACCTTACCTCTAATTTCTGTGACGTTCTGTGACACAGTCTAACTGAATGTTTTCCCCCATGGCTATATCGTACAATGACAGTACTTTGAGTAGGATACATTTTAAATTCTGCATAAGAGAAAATCCTGCTAAAGCTTCATCAGCTGAAGTCCTTAACCAAGAAAAAATATCCAACTACTTAGTTGTGGTAATTAGACACTTCACCCAATTTATGTAGAGACCTATGCCCTCTTGATGAGCAAACACCAATCTGTGATATCTCCAGATTTTCAGTGTTAAGATCTGTGGCACCACTCAAAGAGGTATGTCCTAATGAAGCTGATGCATGTGTGCAAGTGTGCATATGTTTGTGTGTAAAATGTAAATCTCTTGATAGCATCTGCCCCCTGCCTAAATACCCTTGGAATTTAACTCAATTCACTCTCTTACATTTTCCATACAATTCAGAAATATAGGACTTTCTTCTGTTTGGTTGTTGTCATTTGTTTGTTGTTAAAAGCCAAATTCCACCTTTGTTTGCAATGGTCTGTCCCTTCTGTCCTTAGCTTAGTGTTACCTGCTCATAAAGACACTCCTCCAGCCCTATTATTCTACATTGCAGCTCCCAATATGTTTTTATTATATAACATCACTTAATTACTTTTTTCATATTCTCATCTATTGTTTGTCTCCTTCTTCATTCCCCACCTGCAAATGTAAGCACATGAGACCACAAAGAAAACTAAATTTCAGGTTCCAGAACAGTGCCTAGATCTTGGCATTGTTCAGTAAATATTGCACAATGAAAAGTGTTATAGATGGAAAAGGAGTTCTAATAATCCAAGTTCATAATTCTTTAAATTTTCTTCTCTTAGGTAAAGAAAAGGCCATGAGTGGGCTTCCCTGGTGGCGCAGTGGTTGACAGCCCGCCTGCTGATGCAGGGGACGCGGGTTCATGCCCCGGTCCGGGAAGATCCCACATGCCGCGGAGCGGCTGGGCCCGTGAGCCATGGCCGCTGAGCCTGCGCGTCCGGAGCCTGCGCTCCGCAACAGGAGGGGCCGCAACAGTGAGAGACCCGCGTACCGAAAAAAAAAACAAAAAAACAAACGAAAAGGCCATGAGTGACCTTAATAGGATATATTTAGTTCCTATAAACTAATGAGTCCTTATTGCCTTAATACAGAATGAAAATTACTTAGCCTATTAACCCAGGAAGAAAACTGACTCATGTCCTAAACTGTAACAGATCCCAATATAACCATTTTAAGCACTAAATTGATTCAAATACTAGATTAGAGCTCATAAGCCTTGCTCACCATTGATAGATGGTGATATATATAATTATACGGCATCATTCTCTTTTATAAATGTCTCATCCTTTTTGACAGCAGATTATGTTTTGGGAAATAGTGAAAGAATACAGAATGAACAAACCTTCATTAAACAGCTCTTGCTGACCTAAAATATAATCTAAATGATACTTAATATAAACATAGCATAAGGATACTTAGCTATACATTACAGTTCACTGTGATTGTTACAATCTACTTCATTCACAAGTCAAATTCCAACTAAATTCAGAGGAAATCATTCACACTAGAAAAGGCCCTGGGTTTGAATCCCAGCTTTGTCACTTACTAGTGTGCAACCTTAGAAAAGTTATTTAAACTCCCAGAGACCCTTTTCTCATCTGTGAATTGAATGTATTGTGGTTTTTGCCTAGAGGTCACTGTGAGGATTAACAAAGATCATGCATGTACAGTGTCTGGTGTGTTGTTTGGCTCATAATAAATGTTCAATAAGCTGTAGTTTTGGTTTTTTTTGTCATCATTATCATGATGAGTTAGAGAAATTTTAACAATTTCAAATTTTCAGTGGAATCATTACAAGAGAAGATTTTAAAAAGAGATGGAAACATTCACTGTAATAAGTAAAAGTATTATATAAACATTAATAAGTAAAAGCACTATTAAAATGATTATAAAAACTCTTATTCCCATCAGAATAGAGTTTTCAGACTCTAAAGTTTAAAACTGTGCTAAGTAATAGTACTCAGAATAATTCCACTCTAGCACATAAATTGTCAGTATCACAGACTTTTCCACTTAGAGAAAATGTTACCCTAAAAAAAAAATCTTCTCTAAATCACATGCCACCAAATGACACATTCTTATATTCCTTACAGGAAATACAGTTTGAATGCTTGAATATCAATATCAATTTATTTAATAATACATCATATGATAATCACTTCCTACACAATTTTTTGAGATATAAGTATCACCACGAAAGAAAGATGGAATTTAAGATTTTTAAGAAAGCGTATTTTTAAATTAATATTCAGTAGAATGTCTAAAAACTTAGTCCTTCATTATTTTGTTGTCAAAAGAAATTTAGAAATAAACTTCAGTCCTTACTCTTCAAATTTTACCTCCTAATCTGTTCTATTTTCATCTTTTTAAGCATTTTTTAAACTTAAGAAAAATACAGCACAAAAATATAAAGATTAAGAATCCAAAATTTAACAAATAAAACTTAATCTATGTATCACTCTCCATAAGTATTTAATAATATAACTGATGGAGGTAAATATCATTCAAAGAATTATAGTTCAATGAAGTCAGTATTTTCTCCTGAATTGTGTAATTTTGTTTACTTCATACTTGATCCAATCTTTTCTACAGAGATGTGAAAAGGCTGTTAGAAATGCTGTATTTCAACTATTGATATTCAGAAGTATCTACAATTTAACCTCTAGTTTGAACCCCTTATACTGGAATGAGCAGATGGGCACCCAAAAATATTGTTCAGTTGAAATGTTTCATGAATGGTAACAAGATTGCTACTGCATTTTCAATATCCTTCCTTGTGATATCAAAACACTTCATAGTAATTTTCACAGTTACCTGAATTGACAGTATCCTTGGAAGGAAAAGAGTAGCACTGTTTTATTTTGCTGTGTAAATATAATCGAAAATTGGGCAGTAGCTTATTTGTGCATCCTTTTGACTCATATAAATAGCAAATTGGCCTTTTCCTTTGCTCAGTTTATATTAATTTTAGACCAAGTGAGTCTTCAGGGTTTTCATCTCTATACAACTGAAATAAGCATTAAACAATTGGCTACCCTGGTGACTCCATTAAGACTGAGAACAACATGCTCTAGTTTCAGGAACTACTTTTAAACTCGGGCTGCAAACACTTTGTCATTTTTCTACCAATCATCTTAGCAGAAAAAATAAAATATAGCTTTCTAGGCAGAAATCCTCTTATAAAGTGCGTAGACCTTGTGTACCCAGTGACAACACAGATGATAAATATGGAACAGCCTAGGAGAAAAACCCTCCAACTTCCCTGCACCTGTGTATCCATTATGCTGGCATATAAAAAAGGCCATGTGCTCTGGAAAATGAAATCTAAATGATCCATTCTTCATCTTACTCTCCATTTTTCATAGGTCATATGAACATTATTCTACCAGGAAAATGGGGAATTCTGAATGTACATTTAAAAATTCATTTTGACCAGCATTTGTTGTGTGCACTATATGGAAAGCACTACGTTTGGCACAGATGGCTATGGAGACAAAGACTATGTGGTCTTTAGAGACATGTTCCAAAAATTATCAGACTATAAGAAAAAATATTATCTTTTTGATTAATCAGAAAAGATACCAACCTCAGGCTTAGTTTGACCAAAATCCTTGAAATTTGAAAACCACATTTGTAGTATCCAGGTTCCTTACTGTAAAGAAATTATATATATACATACACATACATACATATATCGGCTTTCCTAAGGAAATATTTTTCATTCTTATAACTTTTAAAATCCTTAAGCATTTGATGAATTTTATTGAAGCATACATAGGAAAATAGGAAAAACTCTTTGGAAATAACTATGTTAATACTTTACTTTGTAATTAGTGTGTTTGCAACAGTACTGTATAACTAACAATTGCAGTCCTTTCATAATTAATTTATCATATTGCCAAAAAAAGCAAAACTTTTTTTCTTATATTTTTAGCTGGTCTAAATAGAAAAAGGCATTGGATTTTCACAGATAGCCATAAATGATTGATAATGTATACCACTAGGAAAAAAATAAAATTTATTCTTTCAGCCTGTACTATTCTGCTATGCCCAAAACATATAGCTTAGAAATTAATTTTACATATGATGTGATTTTTTATTGAGATTAATTAATGTAGTTTCACCTTTTAGTTGCATCATATTTTCTTCACCTTGCTGTCTCAAATTTGTTATGAGTTTGTGATTTCTTATAATTTCAACACTGTAACTCCTAAATCTTAAAGATTTCTGTCAAATATTTGTTTGTCAGAAGTCAGAAATAGTTTAGAAAGAATCAGTGCCTTGACAAATTTTATTTTACAAGGTTAAATTAAGAGGAAATAGTACAGGAGAGAAAAGCTAAGGCTGACCTAAAGACATGAATTTTTGTTTTATCATTAGTGTTTTTGTGACTTTATGCAAACCATTTAGTTTTATAAAGTTTCTTTATTTTAGTTTGAATATTCTCTAGGAACATTTTACAAGTTGTCAATAGAAATTGTGAAATAATTATAGTTTTCAAAATAAAATATTTTAGGGAAGATCCCATCTGCTCAAATTCTGCTCTAAGAAAACAATTCATTAAAAGTGCTCCATAAAATCCCAGAGGTTCCCAAGATACTTTCAGAGGATCCTTGTGGTCAAAACTTTTCTCATAACATGCCAAAACGCTATTTTCCATCTCTACTAAATTGATATTTTCACTCAGAGTGCAAAAGCAATCATGGGCAAAACCGCTAGTGCCTTAGCATGAGTTAAGGTGGTGAAACCAAGCCTCGCTAGCTTTCATTGGATTCTTTACCAGTGCATAATAATAACGTTAAAAAGGAAAAAAAAATCATTTGAGTATGCTTTGATGAATCAGTAAAGGACATTCACTTTTAGAAATCTCAGCTTTTGAATACAAGTCTTTTTAGTGTTCTGTATGAAAAAATGAGATGAGCTAACAAAGCACTTGTGCTGCATATCCAACTTTAAGTAACTTCCTTGAGCAAAAAGTAGTTGTGTGATTCAGTTTAGAGTTGAACTATTTTTTTATGAGAAATCATTTTTACTTTAAAAACAAAGAAAATTATAGTTATTTAGACATAGGGATTTGGCAGATATTGCTCAAAAATGAATGTCACCTTAGGGAAAAGAAGAGACAATGTTTTTGCCAATGATAAAATTCAAACTTTCAAGTGAATATTAGAATTCTGGAAAAATAGCATCCTCCCATGTAAGCTTGAAATCTTTCCAACACTAAAGATTTTTCTCTTGAGATTGGTGGTGATATAAACAAATATATATTTTTTTAAATATTGGATATTGAAATGTGTCAACATTGATAAGTATGTATAACTCAATGAACCAGTTTTATACAAAATTGCATAATATTTTGAAACCCTTGTATAAAGAAAAGATGCATTCAAGGACAAGTTAGAATATTGGATTAATATAGCAGAATACAAAAAGACCTTTAATATAATTTTAGATTCCACATTGCAATTCATATTTTAGGAACTAATACCTGACTGTTTAGTGGAGTCTCAAAGAATAATATTCATAACTATCCCAAAAGGCTTTTAAAGTTTTCTTCCATTTCCAAAAACATACTTGTATTATGATTCACAGATTTACTTCATATATTTTAACTGAAACATATATTACTGCAGATATAATGCAGAAGCAAATATGAAAATCCAGTTGCCTTTTAATAAGACAAATATTAAAGAAATTTGCAAAAATGATGCCATTCTCAACATTTTTTTGCTACAAAATGTGGTTATTTGTCATAAAATACTTTTGTTAACACGTAATTAATATATTAATGTCCTTGGTAAATGAACTAAACCAAATATCTTCTAAAAGTTCTCAGTTTTAATTTCTAATTCAGTAAATAGTAATAGGTAGCACCCAAATAAACAAAAGTTGTTTGGGGTCCTCAGTGATTTTGAAGAGTGTAAAAAGCCAAATTGTTTAAGATACACTGCTTGTAAGGAATAAAACTTTCCCTTTAAGCTTGATAACTTTCACATGTGACCTCTACATGCTGCAAGGATTACTAAATAATCTCTGTAGCAGGACGATTAAAGAGAATGAGAAATGGACAAGGATCGTCAGAAGCTTTGCTGTACACCAGAAACTAGCACAGCATTTTAAATCAACTATACATCAACAACAAAAAATTTTTTTAGATTCAAAAAATTTTTTAAACATGGTTGTCTTGAGTCTATGAGTTACCATTGTTTGGAGCATGCTACTACTACTAATACTAGTACTATTAATATACAATATGAATAATTACTCTGTCCTAGGTCCTGCTTATTTTGCCTATATTATTTCATTCAGTCCTTCCTCCAATATATTGGGCTAGGAACCATAATTTCCCCTATTTTACAAAGAGTAAAGTGAAGCACACGTGTCTAGATTAAGTAGCTTTCCCTGGGTCACACAACAAATAAATGATGGAGTCAGAATTTGTCATCTGTTTGACTCCAGAAACCATGCTATTATTCATCACATCCTGCACACAAAAGAGATGTATTCTGTCTCAGACAGGAAGATTTCATCAGGCTTGAGAGTGACCAAGTTAAAACTTGCCTCAATAATAAATCTCTTTGCTTGGATTCAATAACCATCTTATAATCAATCACTTGATTTTTTTAAATTGCTTATCATAATTCAGTTCATGAAACAATCATCTATATGTTGTTGATTAGACCTGGTCTTCAGTGTACTCGCCTGCGGGCTATTCTGTGGAGATCTTGAGTGGCAGGATGACTTCACTGTTCCCTTGATGCAGAACCTCTGCTCTGCCACCCAATGGCCATGGGTTGCATAGCAGGACATTTAAAACTTCAATTGTAGGGCTACCCTGGTGGTGCAGTGGTTGAGAGCCTGCCTGCTAATTCAGGGGACACGGGTTCGAGCCCTGGTCTGGGAGGATCCCACATGCCGCGGAGCAACTAGACCCGTGAGCCACAACTACTGAGCTTGCGCGTCTGGAGCCTGTGCTTTGCAACAAGAGAGGCCGCGATAATGAGAGGCCCGCGCACCGCGATGAAGAGTGGCCCCCACTTGCCACAACTAGAGAAAGCCCTCACAAAGAAACGAAGACCCAACACAGCGAAAATACATAAATAAATCAACGGTTAGAATTCTTCTACACCTAAGCTCTGAGACAATCCTCCTCCATTTAAAAAAACAAACAAACAAAAAAACTTCAATTGTATATAGCTCTTTGGCATTTTACATAAATCTTATGAGAAATACACTGGTATCTCAAAAGAAATGTGAAATAATATTAATATCTCATATGAAGGAACTAGAATATACAGAAGTCGCCGCAAGGTGAGAATGAAATCTGCTCTTCGAATTATTAAAGACCGTGCTTTCCTCCTTCCTGCGATGCCGCTGTTAGCTGCTCCAAGCTTGTTAGTTATCTGCTTAACACAGGATGGACAAGTTAGATATTAGATATTAGATGAATTCATAAAAGCTTGAATTTTAAAGAATATTCAGAAAAATACATTTTCTGTGAGAATTCTAACTGAAATTAAGGGGAAGATTGTTAGATTTCTATGTGAATTTCCTCTCATCCAAATGATTTCCCTAGCAAGTATTAGCTATTTCTGTACAGGACCATATATAGACTCTCATGTGCTTTCTAAATTCTCATTATTCCAAGATTCAGTCTCAAAATTGTCCTTGTTGGTATTACAATGTCTCTGATATACTTCTTGAACTGCAAAAAGCACCCTCATGTTCCTTTCACCGTATTGTAATGAGATATATTACAGTGTGGCTTAACGAGAGTAGAATTTCCTGGAGTAGTCTATGAACCACTGGCCTGAAGACCTAAAAAGTGTATTTTAAATTGATTTTGCCATGTCATGCTGACCAAGTTACATAATATTTCTGACATTCATCTGTAAAAATAAAATTGAAAAAACATGAGGAAAAAATTGATCATAAGGCAATCAGCACAGTGTCTGGTAAATAGCAAGGTTGAATTCATGTTAACCATAATAATAGTAATATTAAACCTATTAATGAACAATTTCCTCTACTTATTCAGCCATTAGTGTTTTTATGCCCCGTGAAATGTGCAACTTCAGGCGGTCAAAATAAATTCAAGGATCTTGCTTTTGGAAGATGGCTCTAACCTCTAAGGTGGAGGTTAGAATGCTGAAATGGAAAGGGAAAATTCAGATTTCTTGAATTTTTTTATTGTTATATTCTGAGAAAATGTTCATATATTTCAAACTAGTAGGAAGGTATCTTACTAATATTGATGTTTCAGCATATTTCTAGTATAGTACTCCTAAAAAATATACAATTATTTTTAGGAAACTTGGAAATGAGCTATTTATATCTTCATCAATTAAGAGCAATATTTAGAAAAAAATAAATTGGATATTATTCTATAAAATGCATAAATAGGTGACATTGCTGGTGGACTTAGTTTTGAAAAGTAAAACATATTATTAATATCAAATATATTAAAAACCTTAAATTTTACGTCTTAAATTAGGCTGGAAAGTTCCTCCCTAATATTTTCACATAATAGAGATTAGAAAAACATGAAATTAGGATAATCACAGTCAATTAATATATGTGTTTGTATATAGGTATAGAGATATTGTCTGACTGTGAGGTATATATATATATCTCCTATACACATATATATATATATTCGAAAAGGAATTAGCTCTGGAAAAGAATATAATTTTCAATGGATAAATATACATCTCTAATTTTGAAAGTGATAAATTAAGAGTAGTAAAACATGTTATCGCTAACATTTACATACATACATTATGCAATGCTGTGTAGGGCAGAATTTTAATTTATACTTCATGAACTTTATAGAAATTATAATTTATGTTGGTAACAATATTCACTCAGAAGAATGCTATTAATTTTGATTTGTTTCTTTTCAAGCCTTTAACTATGGGTTTCTGCACTTTCACCAAGAATAATACTAATTTATCATGTTTATTTTCTCTATACATCCATGTTCACATTTTTAAACACTCTGCAATATTGTGAGATGGATATAAATAGTATTATAGGCTCAATCAGTTAACTCTGATATCCCCATACCTCTTCTGACAGGTTTCTATCCCTTCTTTGCTGAATATTTAGATTTGTCCTATCAAGAAGGATTTAATTTCCTCAAAGAATAGATCTACATGTTACCCAGTGATTTTTCTATTGCCACATGTTATACACCTACATTGTCATCATAAATAGATTGTGAACTTTTCTCAGGCATCAACCACAATTTATAGTTCTCATGTATTCCACCCAGGCCCTGGCACAGAGCTTGTTTATTCAGGTAGTTCATGCTCTGTGGGCTCCTCTGGTAGGCTTTATATTAAGTCCGGAGTAAACAGAGATTAAAGACAAAAATCTCTGTCCTTAGAAATTCACAGCCTAGTGTGTAGTAAAAATTAACATACAATTAAAATGAAGCATGAACAATTCTCTGATAAAAGTGCAATACAGTGATTTGAAAGAAACAGGCAATCCCTTCACAACACAATCTTTTTTTCTTTCACATCGTTAAAAAATATTTTACAAGTAGGGAAAATACTGAAAAAGAGCTTTGCTCTAAGTTTCTGATAAAGGCCAGTGACAGAAATAGGGGAATCCTGCCCATGAAAGAGATTTAGAGTTATTAGTTGGGATGGTAGATAGTACATTTGAAACTGAGAGGATCATATCATTAGCAAATTTTAAAAAATCAACATTGATTTATTCAGAGCTGAGATTTCTAGGGAATGTCAAGTATTGATAAGGCCAAATAATCAAGTAAGTTAAGAGGAAGATTTAGTAGCTCTTTTAGGCAAGATAAGATTCAAGTTTGGTTCAGTGCACTTTTACTATACCCTCCATGTATATGTGGCACTAGAAGGCCCTTGCAGTAATGCTGGGGTAATGCTGAAGGAGGGGAGTCATCAAAATGGCCCCTGACTTCTTGTATGGAACCAAGACAAAAGAATTGATAAGGACCAAATATATCAAAATAAATACTGCAAAATTAGTATATGCAAGCTATAGGTATTTAAAGAATAGCTACTTTATTTTTGTCTCGATGATTAGAGAAAGCTTGCTGGATAGAATGCTATTAGATGTGCAACTTGTGGGACCAGCAGGTTTTAGTAGCCTGGAATAAGTGCAAAAATAATGGAATTAACAACACAGTAAAAAACAGGATTTTAGAACTTGGGCATCTTTAGAGGTTTTTGAGTCCAAGCTTCTTGATTATGACAGATGAGGAAACTGAGATCCAAAAAAACATAGTGACTAACCTAAGGAAACCCATTGAATACATAGGAGTCATAAGACCATAACTCACATTCCCAATTGCCAATCTTGAGCTTTTTCTGTTATTTTCTCTTTTTACTTTACTCTGCTGATGAATTCACCAATATGTAATTTTTTTACAAACAACTATTTAATATTATGTATCTCTAAGGTCTTTTCATAGGTTATGAAAACTCAGTACTTACAATTTATAAAATAAAATATTCATAAAATATTAAGACTGCAGACTCAGTCTTTAATATACTAGAATGTACTGTACTCTAGAATATACTGTACTCTAGAGTCATATAACATGGTCCTAACAATTTTGAACTACACTACATGGTGACAACTATTAGCTCCAATTTATAAAAAGGATTTGATTCTTCCCAAGACAATGAGAGTAAATCCCCACACAATTTCTTAATCTATCTCATTCCAAGAAATTTAAAGTTGTGGATTAGTAAATCCTTTTTTTTTTTAGTAAATGTTTTTAGTAACTTTTTTTAGTAAATTCTTTTTTTGACATCATGCAATGTAAATTGAAACCAGTTGAAAGAAATAGACTTAATTTACCATGGAAAACAAGTCATTCAATGAAACTTGTTTTACCTTTTACCACAGAAAAGATAGGTAAAGAAAATAAGCACTTAGGGCAAAGAATTCAAGCATCATGATGTATTTTTGTTTTCCTGAACCCTCTTAAGTAAAATAGTTTTCAGTTGATTTACTTGTGCTTCCAGATAGATTGCCGATATCATTTATGGATGTTGATCACAGTGATACAGGTGAACATTAAAATATATGTGATTAATTTCTGATATATTGTTTCTAATGTACAGATGTTTTTGGTTAGATTGACACATCTGTGGACAAAGAATGTTGTCTGATATTTCAGTAAACAAAAAGTATTTCTGCCCTCAAGCCCTCAGCCACTGCAGCTGCCCCCAATGTTGCACCCTGAGAGGAATTCAGGATGAAGAAAATCAGGATACTAGCCCTAGATAGTTAATATGCCTATCAAAGGAATAATTTCAAGGAGCCTTGAAGGACTCTTGCATCTTCCCTTACATAGAAAAGCACTAAAATCATTAACTAGAGATGTCTTTTGTTGTGTGATTAGCAGTAATCCTTTGACATCTTACTACCTGATTTTTGTTTTTGTTTTTTTGTTTTGCTTTGTTTTTCCAGTGAAAACTCCTATATACCCTGACTCTTCCTTACCTCTTTGGAACAGTTCCTCAGAGCTATCTGAGAGGCTGTCTCCAAGGCTATAGTCCTCGGTAAGGTCCTGGAATAAAGCATAACTCACAGCTTTTAGGTTGCGTGGTTTTTTTTGTCAACACATCTTAAGCACAAAATGGCAACAATGGTCCTTGTGGACCCCTGGATTTATCTAAATTTATCTGAACTATTTAAATAACTGCATACAAAGATGCTTTCAGTAACAGTTCACAATTAAAAGTCTATTTTTAAATAGTAAGGGTATAGTCAATGAAGTTACTTTAAAAATTGTGTATGAATTTGCCAGCACACGAAAAGGACATTTTGTGACAATAGTGTGCTATTTTAATCATCAGAGACTAATGAAAGAAGAAGTAAGGTAGATGTACTACATCAATAACGATTTAAAACTATTTTTGTTCTATAAAAGGTGCAGAATAATAATGAATTATTCAGACTTCCCTGGTGACACAGTGGTTAAGAATCCGCCTGACAATGCAGGGGACACAGGTTCGAGCTCTGTTCCAGGAAGATCTCACATGCTGCGGAGCAACTAAGCCCGTGCACTATAACTACTGAGACTGCTCTCTAGAGCCGGGGTGCCACAACCATGGAACCTCTTGCACCTAGAGCCCATGTTCCACAAAAGAGAAGCCTTCATAATGAGAAGCCCGCTTAGGCCCCCGCTCGCTGCAACTAGAGGAAACCTGCGCAGCAACGAAGACCCATCGCAGCCACAAATAAATAAATAAAACAAATAATTAATTAAAAAATAATGAATTATTCAGATAATTTTGGCATGTGTTTGTATAGAAATGCTGAATTTTTAGGAACCTTTGCCAATAGTGACTACTGTCATAGCTGTGTTGAAAGAAGACATTTTGTTTCATCAAATAATATTGTGTTTCATATAAAATTGATGGCAGTGTTTTACATTTAATTAATTTATATTTGATTTACGTGGAGTTTGCATTTCTAAAAAAGTCAGAAGAATAGGTAGTTTACAAGTACTTGTAAATTTTCTACATGTTTAAGTAATATTATAATGAAAATAATTATTTAAAATATACATGAGAATATTTTATTAGTTTTATACAGTCCTCACATTTTCAGAAACAAATATATGTTTACCTTAAATATATTGAATATATGTTAATTATGTTGTAAATTGTGATACATTTTCAGATTCTAATAGAAATGCATTTAATGGTATGAATGATGGTGTCATTTAGATACTAGTTATAATAATAAACTGTATTTTTAATTTATTTATAAAATATTTTGGGGGGAATAAAAGTTGAATTTTACTGACTTATATATCAACTGCTATCAAAATTAATTTTATTAATTAGTAATTATTTCATTAATTATTTTTATTGAATTATTATTATAGTTAATTACACCAACTGGTTTTGTAACTATCCTACAATAAACTTTATTTGATTTTGGTAAACTATTATTTAGTACACTGCTGGATTAAATTATTAGTGGTTTTTTTTCTAAAGTTGTTTGCCTCTAGTGCTCTCATGTGAGTTAAATCTCTAATATTACTTACTGTGTTACATTATCAGTTATAATATTGCATATTATATTATATTACATTACCTTACTTATCAGGTATGATTTTTTTAGGATATATAATCATAAAATTAATTGCAAAGTATTTCACCTTATTTATGTTGGACTAGATTATTTGATGTGGAAATGATCAGCACTTTGAAAATATGAGATAATTTACATTATGCCATTTTGGATGTGGTTGTTTAACAGAATTTATTTGGTAATGCAGTATTTATTGCATGCATACACTTTGATTACTTTCTTATTCAATTAATTAGCTAATATTTCAAAAAATCTGTTATCAAGTTTTCAAAAAAACCCCACTATCATTAAGTTTTAAATAAGAATATGTTGCTATTTCTGCTTAATTTTTATAATTATTTTGTTTCTTGATTGAACTTGATTAAACTGTTTTCTGTTGTATCACTTATTGTTTTTATCAATCCATGCCTTTTAATGCTAAAATTATATTGAATTATTATTTATTTTTCCTAGCTTTTATTAAAATTGTTCTATTGGATTTTCTCATTAAATTCCTCAATTAACTATGTTGAATCTTTTGTTTAAAATGTATATGATATCAATATGTTTCAAAGACGTGCAAACAAAAATAAAACCCCATAGATTTACAACTTTTTTAAATTCAGTTTTTATTTTCTATTTCATTAACAGTTGGTTTGAGACAATGTATTATTTTTATATGGAGTCATTATTTGCTTTATTAATATATTTTTACTTTTATTACTATTATCTAAATTTACTGTGATATTTACAGAAAGTATAGACAGAGTAATTTCCAATTGGGGAAATTTATTGAAGTTTTCTTTATGATTATCATATGTGTGTGTGTATACATGTAATTTTTAAGCCATTTTAGTAGTTAAGGAAAGCCAGTAAAGAAAGCATATTATCTGCTTATAACAGATTGGAAGAGCTCTAGCTATTAAAATATATGTCTATGATTTTATTTTTAAAATCATCTGTGATCTTGCATTTTGTCTATCTTTTCCTCCAAATCTAAGAGTTGTTAATGTTCCATTATCACTTGAATTTATTTATTTGGTGCTATAATGCTATTTATGGTGTTACCTTATCAAGTATTGATGTTTGAAAGAAGTAATTCCCCAAAATGAATTGAAAACATTGACAATATTGGATTCATTTTGGAATATTTTATATAGCATGAATATTTAATGCGTGCTTATGTATTTATTGCAAAAGTTGTCTTCTAAACATATAAGAGGTTCATTTCTGCTTTGCTTTGAATTCTAAGATTTATGGTTTGTTTCTTATACTTACACCAAAGGAGAATTACTTTCAAGATACCCTAATTGAAGTGGGGGGTTACGGAGAGAAAAAACAGTGTGATTGAATGAGAAATATTCTCATCATCTTTATAGTGAATTTTATAGGACTGTGTTTTTAGATGCCTTCAATATAACCTGATGGCTTCATATCAAATTGCAACTCAGTAAAAGCAGTTTTATGGGAAGCCAATACAATATAATCAAATGTGAGCATGAGGGTCCAACAAAGTGTTCTGGTCAGAAAAGCTGCCTGAGATTTACAAAAAAAATTCTCATCTGTGTTTTTGCAGAAGGGAGAACTGTCAGAATCATGGGCAGTGTTTCCTTAGTCTTATAAAGATTCATGATGGTCAGCTGTTCGGGGTTCAGATTTACATGAACATGGTTATTGGACTGGAGTGGTCCAAAGGGACATCAGATATCAGGCAGGGACTTTTTACAAAGCCCACAGTTGGGTTAGCATCTGGCACAGGGATTTTGTGGTTTATTGGATTTACTTTATATTCCATACTCCCATCTTTTACAACTATTTGATAATCCTTCAAATAATTTAAGAATGCTAAGTTTTCACTTCATCAGAGAACTTTAATTTTTCCTTATAAGCTTGTTTTATATTCTACCATATGTTCACTTGGGCGTTTCTTTCTATAATTTTCTACAGTCTATAAATCTTTGAAATTCATAGATTGAATTGTTGAATACTAGAAATCATTCACTCTTATTTTTGCTTTGACTGATTTTATTATGTACATAACCTTGCACATTCCTCTTAGTACACATTTATACCAATTTCTGTGTGACTGTTTCTAAGAGTGGAATTTCAGGCTCAAATATTATTATCTTACCTTTAATGTATGATACACAAATAATTTCAAAAAGATGTACCAATTATATTCCCACCAGCAGGATATGAAAGTTTCTATTGCTTTATATCTTCAGCAAAACTTGATATTGTCACGTTTTAGTTATAGCAATTCTGGTGGGTGTGTAGTATTATCTCAATATATATGTGTGTGTGTGTGTGTGTGTGTGTGTGTTTTCTAGAAATATAATCGAACATGCTTTATTGTGTAAGAATACTATATAAAATACTATTGAAAATAACATTGAATTCTTCAAAAGTTTATAATTTTATTCAATTTTTGAACACAGAAATCTTATATTATTTTCTTATGAACAAAGATATCAATCAGTATTTGTGTTTGTTGTTTAATGATATGCATTACAAAACTCATTTACTCCTTTAACTGGGGAAAAATGTATATTAAGATTTCTAAACACAGAATGGTTTTCATAATTTTTAATATATTATGATAACCACTTTCTATATGTTATAGAATTCTGGCATTTCAACATTATCATATTTAGCTTCCTACTACAGCACTTTTTAAATCAATTCCATATATAGCTCTTAATTAATATAATATTAATGGAGAAAGCATGTTTAACACTATTAAATCATTTTTATAAGGTTTTAAATGAGAGGAGTTTTTATTTCACTCTGAAACTGTAAATTTATCAGAACGTAGTTCAGGCCATCAGTTTTATTTTCAGAAGCTAATTTCAATGTAGGGTATTAGTCTAAAGTGTTTCCAAATGTACAATTTTCCTGGGACTGAACAAATCAAGTCAAACCTTTCTATGACTACTTGTGGAAGCCCTTTCAGAGAAAGGTTGTAAAGTCAACCAAAACAGGGATTTTTACCTTGGAATTTCTTTCAATAGTTCAAAACACCAACATAGTATCATGCCACATACCATGATACCCAGTATTCCTGTAGTACAACGAACTCTCATGTTGATACAGGCTGAGACCTGAAACCCTTAGCTGCAGTGCTGCAATGCTTGCACCTGGACAAATGTCTCCTCAAGCTACAAATTACAAAGAAACTCTATGGGACTAAAAATAACTGTGTGCATGCACAGTTGAGGCAAATTATGGACAAAAGAAAAAAAAAAAAAAAAACAAGAAAAAAAAATCCCAACTGCTACTTGAAGAGCTGGGAGCAAAAACCGGATGTCGGGAGCAATAGACACTCCTCTTGGGGAGTGAGCAAGGGAACATGTTATTTGCTCTTGTTCCCCCCTGCTGCAGCAGGCGCCCCAATAAAGCATTGCCTGAATTTCTTGACTGGCCTCTTATCAATATCTATTGACTGGGGAAATCCAAGGACCCCGAGCGGTAGCAATGTCATGCATACATTTGGTAAAAGACAGCATTAAACTTCCAGTGGTTCAATACTTTAAGTGAAAAATACCTGCCCAGCCATTTCCACCTATAATAGTAATGTGGTGTGCTGCCCAGATGTCTCCCTTCAGGAAGGAAGAACTGACTGCTGGGAATGTCGATGGCTGAAGGCTGTCTGCTGAGTTCTAAGTTCTCTCCCTGCAGTTGACCTTATCTGAAGAAAGCTGCCTTGACTATACTTATGCTCACACCCTGGAGTGACCTGAATCCAATGACTGTCCAGTGTGGAGTAAAAACATCCATGTCCCTTGCCCTAACTACAAGGAACTCTGTATGACCATCCCAGCTCCAGAACTCCCTGTGGGACTGACTGAGACTTTTATTATGACTTCAATCGAATTCAACTTCTCTCTTTTCCAAATCTTGTTTTCCTTATTTTTATAGGTATTCTCCAGTAACTTCCTACATGAATCTCCTTCTGAGTCTCCTTCTCACGGTTAGACCTAACCACTAAGTGAGCTGTGGGAGAGGTCCAAGAAGGACTGTAAACTAGGATTTTGAAGTCTGATCTTTGTCGGTCAGCTGACAATGAGGGCCCCATCACACTAGTCCTAGGTGTCATGTTCAGACTCCCTGGTATGCGGGAGCAGAACAATTATTCAAATGGTCACTGAACTAAGCTGCCATAATGGTAGAAGGAAATGTGCTGGTTGAGGCAACATATTGGGTATTTGAGTTGTATTAGGGGTATCAGAAAACTTAGTTCAAATGACAGTGGAATTAGATAACTGTCTCATAAAAGTTTTGGAGAAAGACAACTGGAG
The DNA here is from genome assembly GCF_026419965.1 of Kogia breviceps. NCBI lineage: Eukaryota > Metazoa > Chordata > Mammalia > Artiodactyla > Physeteridae > Kogia > Kogia breviceps. The sequence continues at coordinate 45,689,562 of NC_081325.1, read as the reverse complement.
GGTGAAAGCCAGAAGGCTTCCTTGAAATCTACAAGGAGACTCATTTCCTGCACCCACAGGGCAGAAAAAAGTGAAGACTGGGCCAGGGCCTCGATCATAGGAGTCATCAGGAATCCACAGAAGCTTGAATCCTCTGTCCTGACAAGCCAGGGACTTGACTGAGAAGTAGAAGACTAAGACATGTGATAGGAATATTTTCGTTGGTTTGAATTTCCAGATTTTCCTGAGAATCAAATTTCTCTACAGGTATGACCCACATCTCACTGTTAAAGTCTCCCTCTTTTTGGAAGGCAAGACCAAAACCTCTTCCTTGAGAGATACGAACTATTCCCTATTCTCAGAAACTATTCTCAATATTTAAACCAATAAATAGGATTAAGTAAAAAATAACCTTCCCAGCAAAGTGAAAGACCTCCCAAGGAAGGATTGAATCTGTATCCCCAAAAAGGTACAGGAACTAGCCAAGATGCACTCATAGGAGTAAGAAAAAATACATATGGGATTGGACTGTGCAGGTGCTGAATCAAGAAAAGATGTGCAGAAAACAAAGTTAAGGGAGATTATCAATACGGAATAGAATATCCCAGGAAAGACACTTAGAGACCATGCTCTTAGGATGGCTTCTAGAAGCATGAAGAAATAGATGGGCACATTACATAAAGTGAAAATACCAGAACTGCTATGAGAGATGGTGGAAGAAAGAATCTAAAGGCCCAGATAATTGGGTATGTTAGAGTGGATATATGATGTAAGGTTAGAAAACTCACATTTTCATGGAACATAGTCATAATGTGAGTTTTCTAACCTTACATCATATATCCACTGTTACATGAAAGAATCTGGAGTACATTGGATTTGTAGAATTAATAAGAGATTGTTTATTAAGAGGGGCACCAACATCACTAAGAAAATCAGAGGTGACAGTTCTCTCTAGGTCAGGGCTGATGGTAAGAGGTGCAGTAACTGGGTTCCCTTAATAGTCATGAGGAGGATAGGAATTGGAAGTAACAGAGGCATTTTATTTTTTTAATTTTTACTTATTTTTTTAACATCTTTATTGGAGTATAATTTCTTTAAAATGCTGTGTTAGTTTCTGCTTTATAACAAAGTGAATCAGCTACACGTACACATATATCCAATATCTCTTCCCAAAGCACCGAGCTGATCTCCCTGTGCTATATGACTGCTTCCCACTAGCTATCTATTTTACATTTGGTAGTGTATATATGTCCATGCCACTCTCTCACTTCGTCCCAGCTTACCCTTTCCCCTCCCCGTGTCCTCAAGTCCATTCTCTAGTAGGTCTGCATCTTTATTCCTGTCCTGCCCCTAGGTTCTTTAGGACTTTTTTTTTTTTTTTTTTTTTAGATTCCATATATATGTGCTAGCATACAGTATTTGTTTTATTCTTCCTGACATACTTCACTCTGTATGACAGACACTAAGTCCATCCACCTCCACCTCACTATGTATAACTCAATTTCATTTCCTTTTATGGCTCAGTAATATTCCATTGTATATATGTGCCACATCTTCTCTATCCATTCATCTGTTGATGGACACTTAGTTGCTTCCATGTCTTGGCTATTGTAAATAGAGCTGCAATGAACATTGTGGTACATGACTCTTTTTGAATTATGGTTTTCTCAGAATATATGCCCAGCAGTGGGATTGCTGGGTCATATGTTAGTTCTATTTTTAGTTTTTTAAGGAACCTCCATACTGTTCTCCATAGTGGCTGTATCAATTTACCTTCTCACCAACAGTGCAAGAGCGTTCCCATTTCTCCACATCCTCTCCAGCATTTATTGTTTGTAGGTTTTTTATGATGTCCATTCTGACTGGTGTGAGATGATATCTCACTGTAGTTTTGATTTGCATTTATCTAATGATTAATGATGTTGAGCACACTTTCATGTGTTTGTTGGCAATCTGTATACCTTCTTTGGAGAAATGTCTATTTAGGTCTTCTGCCCATTGTTGGATTGGGATTTTTGTTTTGTTGATATTGAGCTACATGAGCTGCTTGTAAATTTTGGAGATTAATCCTTTTCCGGTTACTTCATTTGCAAATATTTTCTCCCATTCTAAGGGTGTCTTTTCATATTGCTTATGGTTTCTTTGCTGTGCAAAAGCTTTTAAGTTTCATTAGGTACCATTTGTATATTTTTGTTTTTATTTCCATTTCTCTAGGAGGTGGGTCAAAAAGTATCTGTGATATATGTCATATATCTGTGATATATGTCATAGAGTGTTCTGCCTATGTTTTCCTCTAAGAGTTTGATAGTGTCTGGACTTACATTTAGGTCTTTAATCCATTTTGAGTTTATTTTTCTGTATGGTGTTAAGGAGTATCATAATTTCATTCTTTTACATGAAGCTGTCCAGTTTTCCAAGCACCACTTACTGAAGAGGCTGTCTCTTCTCCATTGTATATTCTTGCCTCCTTTATCAAAGATAAGGTGACCATATATGCCTGGGTTTACCTCTGTGTTTTCTATCTTGTCCCATTGATCTGTATTTCTGTTTTTGTGCCAGTTCCATGCTGTCTTGATTACTGTAGCTTTGTAGTATAGTCTGGAGTCAGGGAGCCTGATTCCTCCAGCTCTGTTTTTCATTCTCAAGATTGCTTTGGCTATACAGGGTCTTTTGTGTTTCCATACAAATTGTGAAATATTTTTTTCTAGTTCTGTGAAAATGCAACTGGTACTTTGATAGGGACTGCATTGAATCTGTAGATTCCTTTGGGTAGTATAGTCATTTTCACAATACTGATTCTTCCAATCCAAAACCATGGTATATCTCTCCATCTGTTTGTAACATCTTTCGTTTCTTTCATCAGTGTCTTATATAGTTTTGCATACAGGTCGTTTGTCTCCTTAGGTAGGTTTATTACTAGGTATTTTATTATTTTGGTTGCAATGGTAAACAGGAGGGTTTCCTTAATTACTCTTTCAGATTTTTCATCATTAGTGTATAGGAATGCAAGAGATTTCTGTGCATTAATTTTGTATCCTGTTACTTTACCAAATTCACTGATTAGCTCTAGTAGTTTTCTGGTGGCATCTTTAGGATTCTCTATGTATAGTATCATGTCATCTGCAAACAGTGACTGTTTTATTTCTTCTTTTCAGATTTGGATTCCTTTTATTTCTTTTTCTTCTCTGATTGCTGTGGCTAAAACTTCCAAAACAATGTTGAATAATAGTGCTAAGAGTGGGCAACCTTGTCTTGTTCCTGATATTAGTGGAAATGGTTTCAGTTTTTCAACACTGAGGACGATGATGGCTGTGGGTTTGTCATAAATGGCCTTTATTAAGTTGAGGTGAGTTCCCTCTATGCCTACTTTCCAGAGGGTTTTTATCATAAATGGATTTTGCATTTTGTTAAAAGTTTTTCTGCATCTATCGAGATGATCATATGGTTTTTATTCTCCAATTTGTTACTATGGTGTATCACATTGATTGATTTGTGTATATTGAAGAATCCTTGCTTTCCTGGGATAAACCCCATTTGATCATGGTGTATGATCCTTTTAATGTGCTGTTGGATTCTGTTTGCTAGTATTTTGTTGAGGATTTTTGCATTTATGTTCATCAGTGATATTGGCTTGTAGTTTTCTTTCTTTGTGACATCTTTGTCTGGTTTTGGTATCAGGGTGATGGTGGCTTCATAGAATGAGTTTGGGAGTCTTCCTCCCTCTGCTATATTTTGGAAGAGTTTGAGAAGGATAGGTGTTACCTCTTCTCTAAATGTTTGATAGAATTCGCCTGTGAATCCATCTGGTCTTTTGATTGTTGGAAGATTTTTAATCACAGTTTCAATTTCATTGCTTGAGATTGGTCTGTTTATATTTTCTATTTCTTCCTGGTTCAGTCTTGGAAAGTTGTGCTTTTCTAGGAATTTGTCCATTTCTTCCAGGTTTTCCATTTTATTGGCACATAGTTGCTTGTGGTAATCTCTCATGATCCTTTGTATTTCTGCAGTGTCAGTTGTTACATCTTTTTCATTTCTAATCCTATTGATTTGAGGCTTCTCCCTTTTTTTCTTGATGAGTCTGTCTAATGGTTTATCAATTTTGTTTATCTTCTCAAAGAACCAACTTTAAATTTATTGATTTTTTGCTATCATTTCCTTTATTTTTTTTTCATTTATTTGTGATCTGATCATTATGATTTCTTTACTTGTGCTAACTCTGTTTTTTTGTTGTTGTTGTTGTTCTTCTTTCTGTAATTGCTTTAGCTGTAAGTTTAGGTTGTTTATTTGAGATGTTTCTTGTTTCTTAAGGTAGGATTGTATTGCTATAAACATCCCTCTTAGAACTGCTTTTGCTGCATCCCATAGGTTTTGGGTCATTGTGTTTTCATTGTCATTTGTTTATAGTTTTTTTTTTTTTTTTTTTTTTTAATTTCCTCTGATTTCCTTTATTTATTTATTTATTTTTGGCTGCATTGGGTCCTTGTTTCTGGGTGCAGGCTTTCTCTAGTTGAGGTGAGTGGGGGCTACTATTCGTTGTGGTGCTTGGGCCTCTCATTGCAATGGTTTCTCTTGTTGTGACGCATAGGTTTCAGGCACATGGGCTTCAGTAGTTGTGGCTCACCGGCTTAGTTGCTCCATGGCATGTGGGATCTTCCCAGACCAGGGCCTGAACCTGTGCTCCCTGCATTGGCAGGCATATTCTTAACCACTGCTCCACCAGGGAAGTCCCTCCTCTGATTTCTTCAATGATCTCTTGGTTATTGAGTAGTGTATTGTTTAGCCTCCATGTGTTTGTATTTTTTACACATTTTTCCTATAATTTATATCTAGTCTTATAGCACTGTGGTCAGAAAAGATACTTGTTACGATTTCAATTTTCTTATATTCACCAAGGCTTGATTTGTGACCCAAGATATGATCTCTCCTGAAGAAAGTTCTATGAGCACTTGAGAAGAAATTTTACTCTGTTGTTTTTGGATGGAATGTCCCATAAATATCAATTAAGTCCATCTTGTTTAATGTATCATTTAAAGCCTCTGTTTCCTTATTTATTTTCATATTGGATGATCTGTCCATTGGTGAAAGTGGGGTGTCAAATTCTCCTACTATGATTGTGTTTCTGTCAATTTCCTCTTTTATAGCTGTTAGTATTTGCCTTATTTATTGAGGTGCTCCTATGTTGGATGCATAAATATTTACAACTCTTATATCTTTTTCTTGGATTGATCTCTTGATCACTATGTAGTGTCCTTCTTTGTCTCTTGTAATAGTCATTGTTTTAAAGTCTATTTTGCCTGATATGAGAATTGCTCCAGCTTTTTTTGATTTCCATTTGCATGGAACATCTTTTTCTATCCCCTAACTTTCAGTCTGTATGTGTCCGTAGGTCTGAAGTGGGTTTCTTGTAGATAGCATATATACGAGTCTTGTTTTTGTATCCATTCAGCCAGTCTATTTCTTTTGGATGGAGCATTTAATCCATTTACATTTAAGGTAATTATCGATATGTATGTTCTTATTACCATTTTCTTAATTGTTTTGGGTTTGTTTTTGTAGGTCTTTTACTTCTTTTGTGTTTCCTGCCTATAGAAGTTCCTTTAGCATTTGTTAATAAACTGGTTTGGTGGTGCTAAATTCTCTTGGCTTTTGCTCGTCTGTAAAGTTTTTTAATTTCTTCGTCAAATCTGAATGAGATCCTTGCTGGGTAGAGTAATCTTGGTTGTAGATTTTTCCCTTTCATCACTTTAAATATGTCCTGCCACTCCCTTCTGGCTTGCAGAGTTTCTGCTGAAAGATCAGCTATTAATCTTATGGGGATTCCCTTGTATGTTATTTGTTGTTTTCCCTTGCTGTTTGTAATATGTTTTCTTTGTATTTAATTTTTGATTGTTTGATTATTATGTGTCTTGAAGTGTTTCTCCTTGGATTTATCGTATATGGGACTCTCTATGATTTCTGGACTGGATTAACTATCTCCTTTCCCATACTAGGGAAGTTTTCACCTATAATCTCTTCTAATATTTTCCCAATCCCTTTCCTTTTCTCCTCTTCTTCTGGGACCTCTATAATTCAAATGATGGTGCATTTAATGTTGTCCTAGAGGTCTCTGAAACTCTCCTCAATTATTTTCTTTCATTTTTCTTTATTCTCTTGTACAGTAGTTATTTCCACGATTTTATCTTCCTGGTCACTTATCCATCCTTCTGCCTCAGTTATTTTGCCATTGATGCCTTCTACAGAACTTTTTATTTCAAATATTGTGTTGGTCATCATTGTTTGTTTGCTCTTTACTTTTTCTAGGTCCCTGTTAAACGTTTCTTTTATTTTGTCCACTCTATTTCCAAGATTTTGGATCATCTTTACTATCAGTATTCTGAATTCTTTTTCAGGTAGACTTCCTATTTCCTCTTCATTTGTTAGGTCTGGTGGGTCTTTACCTTGCTTCTTCATCAGCTGTTTGCTTCTCTGTCTTCTCATTTTGCTTAACTTACTGTGTTTGGGGTGTCCTTTTCACAGGCTGCAGGTCTGTAGTTCCAGTTGTTTTTGGTGTTTGCCCCTAGTGACTACGATTGGTTCAGTGGGTTCTGTAGGCTTCCTGTTAGAGGGGACTGGTGCCTGTGTTCTGGTGGATGAAGCTAGATCTTGTCTTTCTGGTGGGCAGGTCCGCATCTGTTGGTGTGTTTTGTGGTATCTGTGACCTTATTATGATTTTAGACAGCCTCTCTGCTAATGCGTGGAAGTGTGTTCCTGTGTTGCTAGTTTTTTGGCAAAGGGTGTCCAGCACCGTAGCTTGCTGGTCATTGAGTGAAGCTGGGTCTTGGTTTTGAGATGGAGATCTCTGGGAGGTTTTTACTGTTTGATATTACATGTAGCTGGGAGGTCTCTGGTGACCAATGTGCTGAAGTTGGCTCTCCAACTCAGACGCACAGCCCTGAGGCCCAGCAGAGCACCAAGACCCTGTCATCCACATGGATCAGAATAAAAGGGAGAAATAAAGAAAGAAAAAAAGAAAAAAAGGAAAAAAGAATTAAAGTTATTAAAATAAAAAATAATTAGAAATTTTTAAAAATTTAAAAAGTATTTTCAAAAAAGAAAGAGCAAAGACAGAAACCATATCAAAAAACAAATCCAACAATAACAAGTGCTAAAAACTATACTAAAAAAAAGAAAAAAAAAAAAAAGACCAGAGAGATGGAAACCAAGGACAAATGGTAAAAGCAAAGCTATACAGAGAAAGTCACACACAGAAGCAAACATACACTTAACACATTCACAAAAAGAGAAAAAGGCAAAAAAATATATATATATATATATATGTGTGTGTATATATATATATATATATATATATATATATATATATATATATATATATATATATATATTGTTGCTCCCAAAGTCCACTGCCTCAATTTGGGATGATTCGTTATCTATTCAGGTATTCCACAGATGCAGGGTACATCAAGTTGATTGTGGAGATTTAATCCACTGCTCCTGAGGCTGCTGGGAGAGATTTCCATTTCTCTTCTTTGTTTGCACAGCTCCTGAGTTCAGCTTTGTATTTGGCCACGTCTCTGCACGTAGGTCACCTGAGGGTATCTGTTCTTCGCTCAGACTGGATGGGGATAAAGCAGCAGCTGATTGTGGGCTCTGGCTCACTCAGACAGTGGGTAGGGAAGGGTATGGATGTGGAGTGAGCCTGCGGCGGCAGAGACCATAGTGGTATTGCAACAGCCTTAGGCTCCATGTGTTCTCCTGGGATAGTTGTCCCTGGAACACAGGGCCCTGGCAGTGGTGGGCTACACAGGTTCCCAGGAGGTGAGGTGTGGATAGTGACCTGTGCTTGCACACAGGCTTCTTGGTGACTGCAGCAGTAGTCTTAGCATTTCATGTCCATCTCTGGTGTCCGCACTGATAGCCGCAGCTCGCTCCCATCTCTGGAGCTCCTTTAAGCAGTGTTCTGAATCTCCTCTCCTCGCGCACCAGGAAACAAAGAGGCAAGAAAAAGTCTTTTGCCTCTTAGGCAGCTCCAGACCTTTTCCCGGACTAGCCGTGGTGCACTAGCCCCCTTCAGGCTGTGTTCACGCAGCCAATCCCAGTCCTCTCCCTGCAATCCAACCTCCGAAGCCCGAGCCTCAGCTCCCGGCACGTGAGCAGACAAGCCTCTCGGGCTGGTGAGTGCTGGTCGGCAGTGATCCTCTGTGCGGGAATCTCTCCACTTTGCCCTCCACACTCCTGCTGCTGCGCTCTCCTCCGTGGCTCTGAAGCTTCCCCCCTCTGCCACCTGCAGTCTCCGCCTGCGAAGGGCTTTCCTAGTGTGTGGAAACCTTTCCTCCTTCACAGCTGCCTCTCACTGGTGCAGGTCCCGTCCCTATTCTTTTGGCTCTGTTTTTTCTTTTTTCTTTTGCCCTACCCAGGTACATGTGGAGTTTCTTGCCTTTTGGGAAGTCTGAGGTCTTCTGACAGCATTCAGTAGGTGTTCTGTAGGGGTTGTTACTTTTCTGCCATCTTGAAGCTCCTCCTAGAGGCCTTTTAAAATCAGCTCTATGTTATTTAGATGAGGTTCCACCTTTTTTTGAGCACTTCATTTTCTGGTGCATATTTTCCAGGTCCATCTTATACTTTTTTTCCCTAACCTAGGAATCAGTCATTTCTCTCAGAAGCGCTGTTTACTTTTAGTATGCCAAATGAAATTTAGAAAGCAATATCTGGATGCTAGGTGGGGGACTATCACTGTTCCTGTGTCCTCTTAGTGGGCAGAGCAAGGGAATATAATTATTCACATAGAAGTGAATATATATATATATATATATATATATATATATATAAACATCTACATTAACATCTGTGCTTATTTCTATATTGATAGACATATATTGAACTACATGAGCTCTAACTGATTAATTCTAATGCAACATGACAGAAATTGTTCTTGTTTTTTTCTTTTCTATATATGCAACTCCAGTAGTAAAATACCTGGCTCCCATTATCCTTAATATATTTACTTATTCATCAATCCAGCTCTATTTATTCAATCTCCCCTTGCTGATGTTGTCCCTCCTCCTTACCACCCAGAGTTACTTTTTTCAGCCCATTTAGGCTCTGACAACCCACAACAGACCACCACCTCAACCTTTTCACATGGCCCATGCATGTTCAGATGGATGTTCAGTTACTCTGCACTATGATGCAACAGTTACCTATTACAGTCTTGAAAGGGTGATCTTTCATCAGTGCCTCCTTATACAGACTTTGTGTGGTGTACCTAATGCCTTTGGTGGGAGAGCTAGATTTGACTTTGACGTGAATGAAGTCATGTCCTTCCTGAGGGTGTACTGGCAGCTACCACCTTCATAGGAGGTGGGGCTGGAGATACAGGGCCTAGAGATGGATCCCACTGTGAAGTAGGACTTCCTTCTCCTTAGTGGCCATCACTGCTCTATCAGGGGTGGGGTCTGATACCAAGTTGTTGGAGCAGAAACCATGAAATTTGTGCCTGAGCTGGCTCTGTTCCCTTTAAGTGTGTGTTTTCCCTTCTCCCTTCACTGAGACCTTTGCCATGGAGAGGTGGGAATGCTGAAGCAAGTGGGGTCTGTGTAAGCTCTCAGCTCATGGTGGCAACAGACAGAGGTCCAATGCAGTGCCTGTGCAGTGCAGTGCCTGTGCTCAAACACAGCCTCAAGTCCAAGTCCCCTCTGCTCCTCACAACACTCACTATCCCCAGCCTCTGCTGCCCTGTTGTGGAATCATTCAACAGGTCAGACAGGAGGGCCTGTGTGGTCTCTCATCATGTATGGAGGGATGGTGAGCTATGGTGGAGGAGCCACCCACAGTCAGAGATCTGGGCTGCTTCTGAGGCACTGCTTGAGTAAGGGCCAACAATGACTGCTAAAGTCCCACCCAGATTCAGCCCTGGTAGATTCTTTGCCCAAGAAGAAGAATCTTAGCTGCCCCAGATCCAGTGCTGCTCTGTGGTGTGGAGTGAGTAGTGGGGGGGGGGTGCTGAGTATTCACTCAGCTGAGACTGGGGTTTGCAGTGAGGCTGGCCTGGGAAACCTGGCAGCATCTAGAGCAGGTCTTTCTCCACCCTACTTTGGGGCCAAGCTAGCACACACATTCTCCTCACAGGTGGAGTCCAGGTTCCCCACAGACCTCCTATTAGTCCCAGCTGTCCTCCAACTAGCCAAGGGGTCTTGCCTCCCCCACTTAGGACCCCAGGACTGGGGTGTCCAAACTGTGGTTCAAACCACTCACTCCCCAGGGAAGGTGTCTCTACCACAACCTCCCTTTTCCTCCGAGTCCCGTCCCAGGGCACATGTGCCAACCTGATCCTTTTTCTTCCCATCCAACCAGATTATGTGCATATATTTCTTACAGCCTTGGTCGTACAAGAATCCTTCTGTCACTTTCTAGTTAGTTTTTATTGAGAATTTTTCCACATGTAGATGTAATTTTGATGTGTTCTTGGTGGGTAGGGGGGTGAGGTCCATGTGCTTTTACTCTGCCATCTTGATCTGAACTCCCTTATTCTCTGGATTTAGAAATCTAAGTTGAAAGTCATTCTCTTTTATCATTTATATCATACATATATATATGTATATCATATATATATATATATATATGCAGATATTCAGTCCTCATTTTGTCATTGGTAGCTTTCTTGCTTATCACCAATTCAACATGTATTAAAAACTTCAGAATGTACCTTTCCCATAACCTAGTGTTTGTGAAATATACCTAATACTAAGGAAGATGTTTACTCTTTTATTGGGCTACTGATTAAAATGTTAAATACAGGGTCTAGGATCATCCCTGCTGGATTTTTAGGTTTTTCTATTTTTCTTCATTTGACCCTGATTAAGAGCTATGTAAAAAGAGACAAAATCTTGTGGTGTGAGGGAAAGGGTGAAAAATTATGGTATTGATTTTATTTTAATCACAAATATTTTTTATGGACTGAGAGGTTTACTTACTATAACCACCTAAAGTAGTGTATTCAAATAAAGTGATTTATTTACATCAGCATTGCTTCTTCACAGTGTAATTACTCAAAGTGTAATCCATATATAAATCAAATTAATTAATACCTTAAAACAATAGCCTAACAATTCCAATTTTTCTAGCAGTCTCAATCAATAATATGAAACTGAGAAAACAAATGAAAGTACAAAACCAGCATCTGTCAAAAGAAAGTAAGCACAAAAATACAGAAAAATCAATTACCATATAAACTTGATTTATTCAGTAGGGGACATTTCACTATTATATTTGCTTAACTATATAAAATTAATAATTGTAAGCAGAGTAACTTAAAATAATAATGAAAATATATAAATAAAATATTACATTATTGTCCAAGCTCTTAACTGTTTTTAGATAGAGAAAGAAAGAAATAAGAGTTAGAGACACTGAGAGAAACAGAGACAGAGGGGTGGGAGGAAGAAAAGAAGAAAAGGAGGAAGGAGAGAAAGAAGGAAGGAAGGAAGGAAGGAAGGAAGGGAAGAAATTCACTTAAGACTTCAAATTCTGAACATTTCAAGTTTAAATATTATATAGCTGATATTTTTTGAACTTTCTTTAGAATTCTCAAAAAATCTGCATTATTAAATAATATTAACTATTTATCAGTGTGGACCATTTTATATAAAACCTTGTGTATTATTTAAAGAAATACCAAAAAAAAAGAAATACCAATAATTCCCCAAATTAAGAACCTATATGAAATCTCATTAAGTAGATCTGTCTAGATTTTGATCATACTCCTATCTGCTAGGTATGCAAGGGTGAATCTTTATGGAGTTACTTTGATTTTAAATTTAGTTCTTAACAAGTTCTTTCCTGAATCATAAACATTTCATTACTCTAAGCTGTTGTTAACAAGTAATTATCAAATATCCTCTTTCTCATAAATGTTAACTTTCTTTGTCCAACTGAGTAGTTCCTATTCAAATCCAATTTAAAGCACTTTTAACGGCCTAAGTGTGGTCTTACCCTAATAAAATTGCTTAATATGCATAAGTTAACTCTCTTACTGTATCATTTATTTGGTTTTATCTATATTATTGTTTTTATTTTTATATATGGAAAATGTCCCTGAAATGAAAAGGCCCTAACTTTGAATAATTGTTTTATTAAAGATGAGAAAACTGGAACTATATTACTGGTGTTAAGAGATAAAGTTCTATATTTGAAACTGTGTTTTACATCTCAGTAAGTGTTCAGAATGGGTTGGATTTATCAAAAAATATGCTAGAGGAAATACAAGCACATGATTGGTGGTGTTTGTGAGGGTCTGATCTAACATGGATTTAAGTTATCTCTGATAACTATTTGTAAATAAATATTTGCTCTGATGCCTATGAAAAGTACTATGAAAGATAAAATGAAATGTAAGATTTGATCTCAAGTATCATATAGTTCAGAGGTTACATGGAAAGATAAGATATATGCTTGCTTATAAATTTATATAAATAAAATCCTGATTTCAAACAGGTTAAAGATGTATCCAATGGAAGCTATAAAATGTGTTATAGATTTTTGAATGAAAGAGATTATCTTTCCAAGTGGGCTATTCAGTATAAGCTTCTTGGAGGGGGAGAAACATGAGTTTCTTAGGTAGTACTTGGCTCAGGTCTGTCTTAGTTTTCAGATGTTTGATATGAGAACTGAATCCCAGGAATCAGATCTTGGTTAGCATGTGTAATGGTAAAATGGTAGAGTGAACCTTGTCACATAGCAGAAGTGTTTCTGTAGAAAGCAATGATGGCATAAGTAAGGGTATTAAAATTTTCTTGCACACCAAAATATTCACAGGAAGAAATGATGGCAGAAACAAAGGGACTGGAAAGGGTAATAATACAAGAAGTCTCACCCTTTATGTAAAAATTAGCTCAAAATGAATCATGCTCACAGGTACAAACAGTAAAAATGTAAATGTAAATTTTAAAACTATACGTTTTTTATAAAAAGCATAGAAAAAAATTCTTTGGAATTTAGGTCTAGGCAAAAAGTTCTTAGACTTACCACTAAAGCATAATTCATTAAAAAAAGAAAAAGTTGATGATTTTCACTTAATCAAAATTAGAAACTTTTGCTCTCCAAAGGACTCTGTAAAGAGCCTGGAAGAAAATATACATAATCACATATTTAACAAAAAGATAGTATCTGGAATATATAAACAACTCTCAAAATTCACCAATAAAAAAACAAAAGATCCAATTACAAAGTGGGCAAAATACATGAAGAGACTTTTCACTAAAAAATTATACATATGGTAAATAAGCACATGAGAAAATCCTCAATATCATTGGCTGTTAGGGAAATGCAAATTAAAGCCACACAACTATGAGATATCACCACACTCCTATGAGAAGAGATAGAATAAAAAATAGTGATACCACTAAATATTGGTGAAAATGTAGAGCAAGTGGATTTTTGCTAATGGGAATATAAAATTGTATAGTTATTCCTGAAAACCGACAGTTTCTTATACAACTGAACATACAACTACATGAGATCCAGTAAATGCACTCTTGGACGTTTATCCTGAGACATCAAAATTTATGTTTACATAAAATCTGCTCATGAATGTGTTTAGCAATTTTATTCATAATAGTAAAAAAATTAGAAGAAACGAACAGGATGTCCTTATATGTGTGAATATTTAAACAAACTGTGGATTAAGGATTACCACTCAGTAATATAAAGCAATCTGGAACAGATACATAATGTATGATTTTAATTATATAATATCATTAAAGGACAAAATTACAGATATGGATAAAAGCTTAGTGGTTGTTGTAGTTAAGGAAGGAATAGGGGTAGGAAGGAAATTGATAAGGCTTATAAGGGCAACATGAGGGACACTTGTCCTGATGGAAATGCTCTCTAGCTTACTGTATCACTGTCAATGTCCTAGTTGTGGTGTTGTCTTATAGTTTTACCATATGTTTCCACTGGGGGAAACTGAATAACAGGGGCTACAGGAGTTCATGTTACCAAGGGAATTTAAATTGCTTACTTGATAATTCAACATTCACACTAATACTCACATACTGTTCTAGATGTATTTCAGCCTATGTCTGCCATAGATATTTGCTGTGGATTTGATTTTCTCAGATACTTGACAAAGTTTTAAGCAAAACTTGGCATCCATTTAAATAGATGGTTGGACCTAGAGATTATCACATTACGTGAAATAAGACAAACAGAGAAAGACAAATATCATATAATATCACTTATATGTGGAATTTTAAAAAGTGATACAACTGAACTTATTTAGAAAACAGAAATAGACTCACAGACATAGAAAACTTATGGTTATCAAAGGGGAAAGCAGGGACAGGGATAAATTTGGAATTTGGGATTAAAAGATACATACCACTAGAAAAATAGATAAGCAACAAGGACTTACTATATAACACAGGAAACTATATTCAATATCTTGTAATAACCTATAAGGGAAAATAATCTGAAAAAAATTATATATATATATATATAAAACTTTGCTGTACACCTGAAACATTGTAAATCAATAAATTATTTTAATTTAAAAAATGTTTTAAATTTCAATAAAATTTTTTCAATACTTCAATAAAAATATTTTTTTGAAAAAGAACAATAGTGCGTGTGTCAAAAAATGAAAATTAAAAAAAAATAGAATGGTTCCTTTGCCTTTCTATGTCAAGCTTAGAATAATCTTTTCTATACTTACAACAATCTTTGCTGGGATTTTGACATGAATTGCATTAAACTGTATGTCAACTTGGAGAAATTGACATCCATTTTTATGTTGACTCTTCTAATTCATGAACACTGTATGTCTCTCTATTTGTTTAGATCATCTTTGGTTTCTTTCACTGGTGTACAGTTCTCAGCAGACAAGTCTTGTATATGTTTTGTTAGATTCGCCTCTATGTATTTGATTTATTGAATGATTGCATGTTCACATCTACATGTTCACTGGTAGAATATAGAAATACAATTTGTTTTTAATGTTTCATATATATAATAATTATAATTATTTTATTATATATTATAAAATTTGCCATTTTACTCTTATAAACAATACAATTCAGTGGCATTAATTCAATTTGCTGCTTTCTAAATAAGCTACAAGTGAAGGATTTTCCAAAGGAAATTATAAAATATTTTTAACTAACTTAAAAAAAGGACATTAAATATCAAAATTTGTGAGACACAGATAAAGCAGTGCTTCAAGAAAATTTATAGGAATAAGTGCTTTTGTTAGAAAAAGCAATGGTCTAATATCAATAACCTAAAATTGAAACTTAAGAACCTGGGAAAAGTAAAATAAATGAACATCAAACTTAAGAACACAAATAATTAAGATAATAAATTAATGAAGTTGAAAACAGAAAATCAGTTTAGAAAATCAATGAAACCAAAAGTGGATTCTTTAAAAAATTCAATAAAATTGATAAGACTTCTAGCAAGACTGATAGAAGAAAAGACATAAATTCCCAATACCAAGACTGAGAAAATTCTCTACAGACCCAGAGACATCAAACGAATGATAAAGGAATACTGTGAAAAACTCTACACACATAAATTCAACAACTTGGATAAAATAGAGAGCAATAATTTTAAAAGTACAAATATAGATAATCTGAATAACCCTAAACTGTTAAAGAAATTTAATTCATAGGTAAAGATCTGTGAAAACAATCTCCGAGTATAGAGGATTTCGTTGGTAAATTTTACCAAATGTTTAGGGAAAAAATAATATCAGTTATATCCAATTTATTCCAGAGAGGAGAAGAGGAAACAACATTTCCAAAAACATTTTATGAAGCCAGTTTTACCCTGAAATCAAAATTTTAAAATAGTACAAAAAATAAAAGTATATGTCAATATCTTTGAATAATATAGATACCAATATCTTCTACAAAGTATTAGCAAATAAAATCCAGAAATATATAAAAAGAATGCACCTCAACAAACTGAAATCCTTGCAGTTATGTACAACTGGTTCAGTTTTCACAAATAAATCAATATGATACACAATGTTAGCAAAATAAAGAAGAAAAAGCACATATCATATCAACAGATGCAGAAAAACATTTGACAAAGATTCGACATCAATTCATGATAAAAGCTTTTAGCATCCAGATTTAGAAAGAAACTTCTTTAACCCAATAAAGGGTATTGACAACATTCTTACAGCAAATATCATACTTAACAGTGAAAGACTAAATAAATACTTTGCCCCTGAAATTGGGAGTAAGACAAGAATATTCATTCTCACCACTGCTATCTAACACAGCAATGTATGTCTTAACCAAGCTAATAGACAAGGAAAAGGATTTAAAAGCATAGAGAATGGAAAGGTAAAAATAAAACTGCCCCTATTCACAAATGACATGATTTTCCATGTAGAAATTTCAGGAATTACAAAAACCCTCCTAGAAATAATGAGTGAGTTCAATAAGGGTATGAAATACAATGTGAACACTCAAAAATTAATATTTCTAATAGTCATATATCTATAATCAAGCAATCAACAATTGGAAATCAGAATTTAAATATATATATTCCCTTCACAATAACTAAACAATACAAGACAAAATATTTCAGAAATCATAGAGCCTATATAAATGGAGGATTCCATGAGAGACTCAACATAGCAAAGATGTCAGCTCTTCCCCAAGGATAGACTTAATGCAGTACATATCCAAATCTCAGGATGATTTTTTAAAATAGATATATAGAAATAGAATCTAAAATTTATATGGAAAACAAAGGAACTTGACTAGCAACAATAATTTGGAATAGAACAACCTTTGAAGAAACACACTACCCAATTTTAAGAATAAAGGTACTGTACTAAAAAAAATAGTGTGGTATCAACACATGGATAGGCATATAGGTGAATGGAACAGAAAAGAGTCCAGAAATAGACCAACACAATTATGGCTATTTGGTCTTCAACAAAAGTGCAAATTTAGGGAAATTTTAGAAAATGTGACAAAGCACTCCACTTGCTCACCTGTCACTGGGATATGAGGCATGTCTCCAGGGTGGTCCAAATTATCACCGGGCAGGACATCATCATTGGAGTGTCCTAGAGGATGTCTCTAGAGAGTGTCCTGAGCAGTAATTCTGTATTCTTGCTTTTTTATTTTTGGCCACACTATGCGGCATGCACAACCTTAGTTCCCCAACCAGGGTTTGAACTCGTGCCCCCTGCATTGGGAGAACGGAGTCTTAACCACTGGACCACCAGGGAAGTCCCAATAATTCTATATTCTTAACAATGTAAGATCAACAATGCAACTGATCCAGAAGTTCTTATGTGCCATGTAGAGAGAACTCAGAAGTGCAGAGAAAATCTTCATTGGAATAGGCCTAGAATTGAGATAAGAAGGATCAAATTTGGGAAACTTCTTGAATAAAGACTCAACAGGGCTTTCAGATTTCAACAACAGCTGCCATCACAATGCCCCCATATTAAGCAGGATCTGCCACACTGTTGTAATCCAGCACCAGAAACACTGATGAGTGGCCTGAGGCATATCTTAGCAGAGGCTCGTGAAGACCCAGAAAACAGCAATACAGTAAGTGGATGATCCATGCCTCTCCCTTGTCCCTCTATGAACCTACATAAACTTTCTCCTGAATCTATATGTTTCTTTGGGAAGCTGGGCAAGGGAAAGAAGAGGGGAGACCATTCCAATGGAAAAAATAACACTAATAGGTTTAAAATTTGTTTCAATAATCCTGGCAACAGGATTTGAATCTGTTTCCTTAGAGTTTGGAGGAATCAAATAGTAAGATGATAATATTATAATTTGTGCACTAAATAACATGTGTCATACAGTTATTATTAAAAATTACCCACCAGAGTAGGTTAGTAAGTTAAAAGCAATATTTTCTTAGGGTTAAATTTGATTGTAATCATATACATTTAGCTGCGTCTATTTTATTGATTTCCACAGCTATTACAATGAAAACAAATGAAAGGAAAAACTTTCTTTTAAGCTTAAGCTTTTGTTTCGATAGACAATGTATCAAAGTATACAACATTTTAAAACTTAAACATGCATTACATCACTTAAGGGAACAGTTTTTGGACAATATGAATGCCAATTTATCCAAATTATATTTCAAATAAGTTAGAAGAAAGGAATGTTTAAGTATATTTTTGTTTCAGTTACTGGAACTTGAAAAAAATGAAAAAAAAATATTTGAGAGGGAAACTTTACCTTTTCAAAAATAATCAAATTAAATAATCCACTTAAAATGTGCTTATATATTGAAATATTAGTAACGATATCAGGTGTCTCAAATGTGTAATACCACATATTACCACCAGATGGCGGTAGACAATCAACTAATATTAAATATCATTCATATAGTTGTGTTCCTGGCAATGTTTTAAGTTTTTGCTCTTTTCAGAGTCTTTTTCATATCCAAATATTACGAATAATTTCCAACTTCTGTATAAATATCAACTTCTAAATATAGGACTGAAGTTACTGGGACCTTAAGTTTCCTAGACTTATAAACAGTAAATAATAGAAGGAATAATTCTCAGCTTTTAAATTTTTAAAAAGCATGAACAAGAACACTTAGGAAAGAGGATTAAACAGTTAAGCAATCATTTGCTAAGTTTACCCTTATTAAAAATATTCGGGAAAATAAACTATGTACTGTATTTACATGTGCTATATATATTTTTTGTATTATGTATAATGTTCATAAAGAGAATGAAAGGATTTATTATATGGAAGTGACTTATGAATGTACAAAAATTTTGAAATGATTTGAATGTTATATCAATAATTTGATATGCAGCATCGCATAAATAATTGTTTTCAAAGCATAGAAAGGCTTTGTAGTATTTTCATATTAGGTACCATACGCACCAGTGACCCTGTTGGGAAGAAATGTGAGTGAAACAGAGAAAGTGTCAGGCTACACTTCCACGGCAGACCTTTGTCTCAAGTAAATATGAATTTCATATTTTTTGACTCTTCCACTCTTTTTAAATTATTCCTAATTTTGACACATACCTATAATTCATGATTAACTTACTACGTTTAAAATTTTAATTATCTTCACAGATCTGTTCATATAAAATTTTAGATGTTTAAAAACTTTACAATGTAAAACCTGAGGTTCTTCAGAGGATTTTTTTTTCATTTGCTAATTAAATTTTTTTAATATGTTCATTAATATTATCCTTAAGAATAAAAGAAAAATTATTGCAATAGGATTTTTTTTTGAAAACTATCCAATGCATTCTAGAGCAAGTTTTTTTTAGTTTTTCTTTTTTTCATTGTATACTCTCATAAAACAGGATATTTTAAATTTTCAAGAAGTTTCTTTTTTATATTTTTATGTTCTCTATGGACAAGTATATTCACAAACTGATCAGCTTTGGTCAATGTTCTAACAGAGAAGTTTTGGCAAAAATAGGTGGTAAAAAATAGGATATATTTCAGAGTTTACACTCTATGATATAACAGATGAGAATCATTTACATATTTATGATACTTTCCTGATAAGTTTACATTGAATTTCAATAAGAATGTGTTTAATTTTATTTTAGTTCAATTGGGCATGTGAAAATGATGTTTGTATTATTAATATACTGATAGAGGTATGGATATTGCCCTATATTTCTAATAAAACTTTCCAGTAAACAATAAGTATTAAAATATAATATTCCATTTCAAATATTTATATTTAATTAGCCAACTCACTAGGGCTTGATGGAAGTATTACAAGCAATGGCCTATTAAAAATGAGGTGGGTCTAGATTTAAACTAGTTTTTATCCCATAAATGTAGAATAAAAAGCACTGATGGGCTTCCCTGGTGGCACAGTGGTTGAGAGTCCGCCTGCCGATGCAGGGGAAACGGGTTCGTGGCCTGGTTCGGGAGTATCCCACATGCCGCGGAAAATATAAAGCACTGAAATGTATTTGTCTTTGGCAATACCTGCTTTTATACCTAACTCTCCTCGTACCTTTTTATCTTTATTTTATCTTTCTCCCAACACTATTTCCAGATACCTCCAAGCCAGCACAATATTTTCACCCCATATTTCTGTTCTGCAGCAATGTCCCATCCTGTTGACAATTTCAAACTTTGAATCAGTGGCTCATAATGCAGACCATTAATCACTGGGTATATTTCAGTCCATCTTGTAAATGCTGCAGATAAAAATAATGTAATAATCCTTGTTTATCTTTTTTAATATAAAAATTATCTATAACAATGCCAAGTCTGATTTCTGCATGGCAGCTATCAGCTTAGAGCTGAGTAGTTGCTGCCCTGTTTAGATTGAGTATTTCTGACTAGTTCCTCAAACTTCTTATAACTGTTTTTTGGATTTCTGAAAATGGTCCTATATGTCAGTTATCACTAATTATCACATTAGTGGTGTTACTCTTCCCTAGAGAAGTGAATTCTTTCTCTGTCCTTGTGTCTCTCTCAAAAATGAAAGATCAAGAAAACACAGTAGCAGAAAAATGAGAAACAGCTTATGAATTTGTGTCAGTGAACAATATTTCTGTGAACTTAATATCAAGGTAACTTCTAGGCCCCCTTAGGAACAGAAATCTGTGACTCCTATTTAAAATCTATCCAACATGATATGCTTCTTCAAAATTTTCTTGTTCCAGGAAAAGTGATAGGCCTACATGTTCACTTTAAAAGGTATAATTTGACAAATAGTTCCTAAATTGTTACTTGAAATCTCAGGGGTTACAAAAATACTTCTGTGTACCTCTTGGAATTCTTGGATTCTCCGTTAATGAATATCTTTTCTCCTTCATATAAAAAGTAACATACATGCATTTAAACAGCTGCTTTCTGAGTAGATTTTGGTTCCCGTTCTAAAAGCATAACTAATAAGAGAAGATTTCAGGTACAGTGGCAGGCCCATGAGATGTCTTGTAAGAAAAATAATCATGG
Organism: Kogia breviceps; assembly: GCF_026419965.1. Classification (NCBI taxonomy): domain Eukaryota; kingdom Metazoa; phylum Chordata; class Mammalia; order Artiodactyla; family Physeteridae; genus Kogia; species Kogia breviceps. The sequence continues at coordinate 45,668,644 of NC_081325.1, read as the reverse complement.
CTTTTCATTGCATATAAGATGTTCCAATCAACTTGGAATAATATATAGGATTCTTTATTCCTTAGTGTTAGTCTAACTCTGAATTTTCAAGAGCTCCTGCCCTTTAAAATGCATTCTGAGCTGTAGCCAAACTACTAAATAATCCCCAGTCATGACATATACAATCATATCTTCAAGAATTTCTAGTTTTTGAAATCAGAAACCCTCCTGAATTTCTACTAACCCTTCAAGATCTAGTTCAAAAATTGTTTTCTCAAAAGTTGTTCATGTTTCACTTCCGAAAATTAGTTGTTCTCTATATTTTCATAAACATTTTATCTAAATCTAATTATTATAACCCTTTGCTATATATTTACTCATTTAAATATCCAGCTCACATTTCACACTATAATTTCCCAGCACTGAACATAATTTTAGGTACATGGTAGTGTTTAATAAACTTCTGATATAGGACCAGTGTATAACAGTACAGTAATTTATGCATCAAAATAGATTTGAGGCAGAGAGGAGAAGAGGCTGTATAATGTAAAATCTGCATCCTCAGGCTTTCTGCTTGTGTAGGAGGTACAGGCTCCAGGGCCTGGCGGCCTAGGTGAAAATACTGACCACTCATCTCTAGGTGGTCAATTTTCCTAACACTTCTGTGTTGTTTCTTATTGAAAAAAAGATAATAATGATAGTCTTTATCTTTTAGAATTGTAATCAGACTTAAAACATTAATTTATGTAAAGAGCTTAGACAATACCAAGCAGTAATACATGTCACACAAGTATTTCCTATTATCATTAACATGGAAAAAAGCTGCTCTATAAAGCAGTAAGGGGCTTCCCTGGTGGCGCAGTGGTTGAGAATCCGCCTGCTGATGCAGGGGACGCGGGTTCGTGCCCCGGTCCGGGAAGATCCCACATGCCGCGGAGCAGCTGGGCCCGTGAGCCACGGCTGCTGAGCCTGTGCGTCCGGAGCCTGTGCTCCGCAACGGGAGAGGCCGCAACAGTGAGAGGCCCGCGTACCGAAAAAAAAAAAAAAAAAAAAAAAAAAAAGTAATAAGGATTTTTCTCCCCAATTTAAAATATTAATATAAAAATAAAATATTCTGAGAATCCTTGTGCTTCCAAAATGTGTTATTTTAAAATTAATGAAGATACCATGGATTACAACTCAGGGATAAAAAGGAAAACTCTATTGATGCGTGGAACAACTTGGATGAATTACCAGAGAATGATGTTAAGTGAAAAAAGCCAATCTCAAAAGGTTAACTACAGTATGATTTCATTTATATAGCATTCATAAAATTATAAAATTATACACATGGAGAACAGATCAGTGACTTCTAGGTTTAAGGATGGGGCTAGAATGAGGTGTGTTTCATGGTGATGGGACAGTTCTCTATCTTAATTGTAGTGGTGTATATACATACATGGACCAAACGTGACAAATATGCATAGAATTAAGTATACACACACACACACACACACACACACACACACACACACACATACATATACCACATACCATGAGTACAGGTAAAGCTGGGAAATCTAAACAAGATTGGTATGTGTCAACTGTATCAATGTCAATATCCGGGTTATGAAATTGTACTGGTTTTCAAGATGTCATCATCAATGGAAACTGGGTAAAGGGTACACAAGATCTCTATTAACTTTACAAGTACATGTGAATCCACAGTGATCTCAAAATGAAAGCTGAAATTAAATTATTTAAGGTTGGACTTACATTTGGATCCAAAAGCAGTTATGGCTAAATATCTATTTCCATCTAGTGATTAACTTTCAGGAATTTCTATGTATAAACAGGTAGGATCAAAATGCTCATCTCATTACCATCTCTCTTATTTCGGTTGCATTTTCATGAACAATAAAGACTAGAGAAGATAAATTTAATCACATGTATATACTTCATTAAATTATGTTATTTTAAAATAACAACCCATATTTATTAGACTTAATTTAAATACAAAGTAATCTCCTTTCCTGCACTTGTCTAGCTGATTAATTCCTTTCACATTGTACTTTTATATGAGACATCTTCATCTTTGCAGTGTGATATTTTCTCTTCTACATTTGAAGTGGGAAATGACTGAATGAAAGCTAATCCCAGACAGTGGCTGGGTAGTGCACAGCAGGCAATTGTTTAGAACTTAGACCAAGCAAAGATTATTCTGGAGGAGGAGCATTTTATCACTGACACTGTTTTAAACTACCAGGTCAAGGTGAAAAGCAGACCAGGTTTTCCCTGACTTTATTGTTGTTGTTCAACTCTGCACAAATAACAAATGGTGCCTCCACACCCCATGCCCGGCCCCCATCCTCTCCCAGACCTAGACCACTGAGTCTTGCTCCCACTGCCTTCCCTGACCTCAGTGTGCAAATGGTCCTAGATCAAAACAGGGATCCGATCTGTCCTAGAGTCAGGGCAATCGTATTGTGGAAGACAGAAAAGGAGTAGCAGATGCCTGGGCTAAGTGAGTAAAGAATGTGGCAATAAAAAGAAAAGAGAATAATTTAAGTAATTAATTTAAAAGATTTAAAATATTTCCTGAAAAGGTTCTAAGATCACGGGGCATTTTTAGCTCTACCAATCAGAAGGTTATAGGCATTATGCTCTCGAGTGTTGCCTCATTCTTGAGTCATAGACTGGGAAGATTAATGACAAATTCAGAGTTAACGAATGCAAACCTCAAACTTGGGTTTAGGTCCCTTACTGTCATTGGTTCATATCCTCTCTTTTTGCTCAGGACATGGACCTCATAAATAAATGCCATCCTATGTTTTCATATTGTTTATTCATGACAAAACAGAATCAGAAAAAAAAAATTATCCTTATTAATTAACTTATTTTACTGTTGTTTTGATTACATTTGCAAACAAATAGTATCACTAACTGGAGAAAGAAAAGCTCACCTACCCCTTCTGTCCTTCATCACCTGTTTATTTATTGTACAGCCCCCAAGGGAAATCTCTTTTCCCTCCTCAGTGTTCAAAACACTGACTTGCTTCAGAGCCACTTACACTTTGTTTTTTTTATCATTTGACCCCCCTGTACCTCGTTGATCTAAGTTCAGAACTAAAGTCTCCCCAATAAAACAAGTTAAAGGGTTTTAAGATCCAGAAAGACATAAATTAAATGAGTGTTGCCTCCATGGGGCAATAAAACAAGAGCCACTTGACTCTATACATTTGCTAACCTTTTGATCTGCATTTGCAAAGGAAGTGCCTCTTAGTTAGAGTTTGGTCTTAGAATTTGCCTTTGAAAAGGGCCCACTGAACCTTTAATATTTCATTAGAACTTTCTGCTACTTATTGTATGTATACATCTCTCAAGCAGTTAGAATAATTCTATGTGTGAATTTTATATAAGTGCTCATAAAAATGTTTTTTTGCCTTTAGTTTTCTTCAAAGTGTTCTTATTTTTTTATTAGGGTTGATGATACCTGCAAGACAGAAGGTGTTTATATGCTTGAATGGAGACGATATTTCTGCGATAAAATGGAAGTTCAAGAAAGAGCTAACCAACATTTATTGATATAAAATATTTAAGGTCTTATTTTTAAACATTAAAATTGAAACAGGTTCACTGCAGGATTCCAGGTAAGTTCATTTGAGGTTGATTTGTTTTAGAGAAAAGTGTGGTAAAGAAATGCATCCTGAGATCACCTACCTCCATTATTAATTTTTTAATCATTAAAAACCAGTGTTTTCAGAGGCTTCTCTTGACATTTTTATAAGAATGTGGCCATAGTTGACAAACAGAATAAAGGCTAAAAGTAAAATTCCCCGTGGATTAAAATTTTTAGAAAAAGTGGGTATTACCAATGTGTTAAAAGAATTTTTAACATTAAATTGCCAACACCATGGAAGCAGCTTAAACTTTTATAAGGTCATTTGGTGTCATTCTCTGTCATGATTGAATGGTCATACACTCAATGCAGACCAACAAGCTGAAAATAAAACTGGACGAAAGGTCTATGTTTCTGCAAGACAGTTCCAGAGATTTTCCTGTTATTTTTATCCTACATATATTATAAATTATACATATATTAAAATTATACATATTACACAATGCATAACTATACTATTAATTTTCAAATGAACAATGCAAATTAGAGTAGATATCCAGCTCCCTGTCCAAAAATAAATTATTAACATAGTTAAATTCAAGAAGGTTTGTGTGATTCATAGATGGATCCGGGAGAAAGTATTGCACAAGTTTTTCTTTTTCTTTTTTTCTCTTCTAAATTGTCTTCTCTGCTATTCTTCAAACAACTAATATAGTTCAATATTAAGAATGCAGATATTTTTAAAAACCAATTTGGAAGGTTTTCCTGATTTTTCTTATTGTGTCATGCCTTTTCTGAGTCATTGAATTGAAATCAAATGTTTATTTTTGATATAATTCAATGCAATGAGCATAAGTAACATAAACACTATCATTTCCTACAGTGGTATTCATTCATTCTTCCACTTAGTCTTCCATTAATTTATTCAGCACCTATATCTTGGGTGGCCACTCTGTGTCAGGAATTGTGCCAAACACGAAGGAGACAAAAAATTAGGCTGTCAAGTTCTCTTTTTTTTCATGAAGCTTCTGATATAAAAGTGTAAGCAAACCCAACAAGCAGGAAGTTTGCAGTATATGCAATAATGAAATTCAACGGTGCTATAGAAGCAAATATGCATAATGACTGTTGGGAATCACAAAAGGCTGACCAAAGAAAGAGGAGTCTAGGCTGGCAACTGAAGGATTACTAGGATTCTAGATAGTCAATGCTTGGGAAGAGTGTTTCAGGGAGAAAAAACAAAAACTCAAAATAAAACAATAAGTGAGAAGACACAAAGAAAGATAACTATGGCTTAAATCTGAATTTTTATGGAGGTAATGGTGAAGGCAAAGAGCAAGGGCCAGATCACAATTGTTTCGTATGGACTTTAAGGCAGGAAAGATTAATAAAATACACAGGAACTTAGGAGAGTCTGACCTTTCATTCAGCTAACAGGTACACACATCGGGCCACTTATGTCTGTGATGCACGTACTACACATGATATTTAAATATCACATTGGCATTGAGAAAACTCACATCTATCCAGTACTCTACATTGCCAGGTGGGAAAAAAATATCCCTTCAGCAGCTTAGCTCTAGGTCAGCCTTTGAAAGATGAAAGTTATATTTAGAGGTGCCAAAGGAGAAAGATGGAAACAATAGAAGAAAATTCTTAGCAAAAAGCTAAGCATGCTAGTACCCAGATCAACACATTTTTCTTTCACATTTTTTTATATTATTTTTTTCTTCTGCAAATAAAAAGGCAATTAGAAAAAAGATATATTTTATCTCCTGGATTCTATTTATTTCCTCCATGAACCCTCCACTATTCTTGTTTTTATAGTTATATGCACAATTCAGTTATATATAATTATATAATGTATATTATATATATAAAATCATATAGATATATATAGAGATGTATGCAACATTTCGTAGATATATGTGGACTTCAGGAAGGGAAAACTGTCATTTGAATTAGCTGATAAGAAATAAAAATTATCTATTCACTATGTTTTGGGGAATAAAATATTACAGTTTTAAACTTCTATTAATTTAGGAGTTGTAAAGTACAATTTTTGAAACTGATTTACAGTGATATGTCCAGCATTAGTGACAATTCAGTGTGTAAATTCAGAAGGCTGTCTTTATAAATTTTCTAGAGTTTTTTCACTTTGTAACTTAAAGCTATCTATTAGGGCTATTGTCAGGCTTTTTTGGTTTTACCTAAGGCTGCTTCTAACCTCTATTTTCAAGACTCCTGGAATTAGACAATTAACAGCATTAGTATAGTTGATGGTCTTGTCTGCAGGAATGGTAATAGGCTTCAGAAGATTAATAGCTGAGTAAGGTTTTATAATGGAACATCTGCAGAATAACTATTAAGCATATTTGTCATGGTAATTTTATTTGTGGATCCTATAGTGGAGTTATCAGTAACCGGCTAATACTTTGTACTGACCAAATATGTATTTGAACACCTGGTTTTCCCATGGATATGTGCTACAGAATGAGGCATTTGTATTTGGGTTATGAATAATTCAAGCAGAACATAATTGACCATTATAGTGTAACATTACAATTTCAATTCACCTGTATTGTGCCTTGAATTGAATATTTAACAGAACCCAATAAACTTAACTAGTTAATTAATACTAATCAGTAAGAAAATTATATTAACACATTAATTCATTATAAATATGAACTGAATCAATATTTTAATGTTTTCTGATCATTTTAACAAGGGAAATATACTTTCAAGGTGAATTATATTTTCATTTCAAGTTAAGAAGATAGATAGTAGCCACATTAATTATAAAGATACATGCACCTTATATGATCCTTTCAAGCTCAGTAGGGTACAGTGATGCATGGTACCAGACAACACAAAGTAGCAAAGCCTCCATTTCTGAGCATCCCAAGTAATCACTGATGAATCCATTTCACATGTCCACCCGCAGATGAAAGGTCTGCCTTCAATTGAGTCCATTTTTTCCATTTCAGTTCAATAGTAGAAGCTGATGTTAAATCAGCAGAGAAAATGACTGTGGTAGTACAGAAAGCCTCATACATGAACACAAATTCTAATCCTTGACCCTCATTTGTCTTGGGTCCATATTTGTAGGGTATTAACCGTTCTGGTGGCTATATGAAAAATGACCTGAGAAAAGATTAGTAACCAAGAAACATTTTAGGAAACTGCTGACCTCAACAAGATTGTAAATTGGAGAGATTGAGGGCCTAGGAAGGCAATAAATAGGGATTAAGAGATTCTAAGGCTCTTAGTGAGGTAGACTAGATAGGATTTGATGATGTAGGAAGTAGAAGTGAGGGATGGAGAATCTGAGATGCAGCCAGTTTTTCCAGCGTAGGAGAGAGTGGAATGATCACTTTACTAGTATAACTGAAATTATAAACTGAAGAAAATGCTTAAGTGAGAGAAAAATAAGTTTGGTTTTTGATTTCAGTTTGAGGTCCCTATATAGAACATTTAAGTAAATAGGGACAGTTAATCCTATGTGGCAATGAAATTTGGGATAGAGATTGGATACTGAGATATAATCACAGCCATGGGAATGGTTGACATGTTCCAAGAAGAACCAAGAGTAAAAACAGAGGGGTGGGAGATTTCACCTTAAATTTCACCTTAAAAGGGTGGGCAGAGGTAGAGGAACAGAAGGGGAGACCATGATAGAATAGTTAGAGGTACTGAAGTAAAGGAGAAAAAAACTACTTTGAAAACAAAGAGTAGAAAAAAAGACTTTTAGGAATAGCGTGAGTCAATACTGTTAGAGACTCTTAAGCCCTTTAGGATAATTAAATAAAACACACTTTTAGCCTTTGGCTATAGTAATTAACAGAAAATAACATTAATAAAAGCGTTTTCAGTAAAGTGGTGATGGCAGTCAGTCAGTTTTATCTGACTTATGGCTTCTAACTTCTTTTGTCAAAAAACATTGAGTGGGGCTTCCGTGGTGGCGCAGTGGTTGAGAGTCCGCATGCCGATGCAGGGGACACGGGTTCGTGCCCCGGTCCGGGAGGATCCCACGTGCCGCGGAGCGGCTGGGCCCGTGAGCCATGGCTGCTGAGCCTGCGCGTCCGGAGCCTGTGCTCCGCAACGGGAGAGGCCACAGCAGTGAGAGGCCCGCGTACCGCAAAAAAAAAAAGAAAAAGAAAATAGAGAAATTTCTTTTTCAAATTAGATACATTGTTTTCAAAGCAGACACATGGCTCAAATAAACTGAATTATTTGGAATAGTTTAGATAGACATGTGAATAATTCTTACACTTACCAAGGACTTTTTTTGTTTAAATTTACCTGTTTGACAGTCTAGGACAATACAAATGATTTAAATAATAATTCAACCTTTTGTGTATTAGAGCTGACTTCATATTTATAGAACAAGAATGCCAGAAAGTATAAATAGGCCATTCCCTACGTCCCTATAATATGACACAGCTAAGCAATTTGTATGCACATTACATTGATTTTTAACCTTGCAAAACTTATTTATTTATTTAGCACATTTATCAAACTAGTAGATGAATATACTACCTGAACTACAAGCAAGACTTTAGAATTAAAAACACGGAATGTTAAGGAACAAAAAGAAACTGAAAAAATCAACTTCCCAAAATATCAGATGTAGAAGGGTTAATTTACTAGATCAAGGGAACATATTTATTTATGGGAGAGTTAGACCTGGAACCCACATTGCTACCCTTCATATGTTCTTATTTCTTCTAAGGAAAAGATACAAATCTTGGTGTCCCAAACAGGTTATTTAATTTAATACAAATGATTTTCTTCCACTCATTTGCACAAATGTGTATCATTTGTCTTAAAAATGCTTACAAGTTAACACTCACTTTCTCAATGTACTTCCATTTTTTTAAAAGGTGCTCTAATAGCAATGTGCTGTGATTTTAAAGCAAATTTAGATCAAAGTATTGACCAGTAATGACAGATTATCTTTGCATAAAATTTACCAAAACTAGAAATAGAGGTATAGTGTTAACTCTGTGCTAAGCATTCAAACATACAGAGCTAGAGAATATATCCAAAAAGTTTAAGGTGCAAATAACAGAGTATGAGATTTCCCTAGAGTGCAATGCTTGAGTCACCTGCTTCCAAAAGTATCAAGAAGACCCATTGTCTCTATTTACTCCTTTCCTATTATGAACTCAGGTTTCACGTAGTACTTATAAATGTCTTGAAGGGGAAATTAATTCATCTCAATTCTACCTTAATACTTGTTCTGGTAAAATAGAAATGGCTGCTAAAGAAAGAGGCAGGCCATGGTCAATCATGTCTAAAATCACAAATTTCCTTAGGCCGTCCCTGTGTAGGGCCTTAACTATACTCACACCCCTACTTCCCTATCGATACCCACGAACTTTTGTTGGGCTTTCCGGCTGGCGGATATAAATAAGATACTGGAATGTCCCCCTGGGCAGAAACCGTTCCGAGACAAAGGCCTGGGAAACAGGACATGTCTGAGACATGCCCTAACCGTGAGCAAACAAGTACGGCGGGGGGTAAGAACGCTTAAGCCAATGAGTTTAAAGGTCGCCCATGTGACTCAACCCCCCACCACAAAAATGTAAAGTAGGCATCCGACAGCTAACCAATCAAGGAACTAGAGCCAAGTCCCCACTCCGGTCCAAAACAAACAAACCAATCAGAAAAACCCTCGATATATCCACACTCTGCATAATGAAAACTGAAACCTATAAAATGTATGTGATCCCGCCTTTAGGGGGTTCCTCTTCGGCCTCTTGCGTGAGGACCAAGGAACCCCGGTGCACCGGCTCCTAATAAACCTCTTGCGTGTTGCAACGACTCTCGACTCTTGGCGGTTCTTGGGCGAGCTGGGACCCCTCAGAGACCGTTCAGGTCTAAAACCTGTTCCAGTAGAACCATGGATTGTCTCCTTGTGGTCATGAATCTTAGAGGGTGGAATTCCTACTCACCAATGTCATATTTGCTGGATGAGATCTGAGTCTGACCAGCCACAGTACCATAAGCGAAAAGGGAAAGGAGGCCAGCATCATTTAAATTCCAGCTCTGTCAGTTCCCTTTATTACAGGAATGAGAGAGCAGGGATTGGGTTTTGCCAAACCTGTTGCACTGTGTCAACACGGTAGGCGAAATCCAAACTGGCTAAGGAATGTGACTTTGACTGTTGCTAGCAGAATTCCAGCTGCTTGAGCAGTGAGGACATCGATGAATGTAGTGCAAGTGGCTGAGGCCCAATGCTTCAAAACTACCAGGAGGCATGGGGAATGTTGTTGACCAGAGTTCCTGGCCTCCTTAATAAATAGAAATTGGTAAGAGGCCAGGCAAAAAAATCAGGCAAGGCTTTATTGGGACTCCTGCTGCAGCAGGAGGGAAGGAGAACAAGCAACATGTTAACATGTTCCCTTGCTTGCTTGCTCCCTGAGGTAGGTTGAGCTGCCTCCTTATATGGGGTGATGGTAAGGGTGGGTCCAGGGGTCGAGCTGGAGGTCTACTTAGGTAGTTTGCCCACCCCATCGGTGATACTGTGTGCAGGGTGCATGTACAGTACCCTGCTTTTGCTCCAGGCTCCTCAGAAGTGGTAGTTGAGTTTTTGATCTTTTTGTATCTTGTTGTTCATAATTTGACCCAACTGGGCATGCACACAGTTATTTTTAATCCCTTATAGTTTCTTTGTAGTTTGTTGCTCAAGGAAATGTTTGTCCCAGTGCCAGCACTGCAGCAAATGGTCCCAGGTCCCAGCCTGTCTCAGGAACACTCTTCAGAGCCCTGTTCATGTTGAAGCTCCTATGTCCTCATGAACATGAGCCTAAAGTGTTTCTAACAGTTTTAATAATCACCTCCTTCAGTTTACATAGAGAAACATTGGTGCAAGATTGTCCCTGGTGTTGGGCCAGAATGGATTCTATGTTACCAGTCTACAAATTCTGAAGGATGATTTTTATCTTCCTCTCAAAAGACTACACAACACATTCAAGAGGTATACTGGTTTTTGAAATAGCTTGAATCACAAAAGGACTTGTTACACACCCATCTCCCAGAGGCATGTTCCCCAAATATGTAAGCATAGATCAAGAAAAAGCAAAAGCAGCTTCTGCTTCACAGTGATTCTTCAATCCTAAAAATAAGTGAAAACATATCAAAATAAATTATCAGTAGGCATTAGACGCAGAGTCTTTCTCATCTAAGATCTGGAAAAACATACAAGCCCACATGTAAAAATGCCACAATGGCAGACAGCTAACATCAGCATAGCTCTTGAACAGACCCTACTCAGTGTCTGTGCCACTATCAGTATCTCCCTCATAAGGGTCTGAACCTCATTGTGTCCTATTGTCTATATTTTTTAATCATTTTCTCTGATTCACAGCTTTGTTTCTTAATTGCCTTATTCTCCTCTGATTTGCATAGTACAAATTGCCAATACAGCAATTGACTTTTGTCTCCCAACTCCCACCCCAATCTGAATGCTTATTGCTTATGATTAAACAAAATACTTTGAAATAATCTAGAATACACTGATTGAAAACTTGCACTGAATAATTAAGGTTATATTAACAGAATGATTCAAAACTTACAATAAAATGCCTCCCTAACCCTGCTTATTTGGAATAATGGGTGTAGAACTCTGCAGATGAAAGGAAAATAGTTATTATAATTGTTTTCTATTTTTTAACATCTTTATTGGAATATAATTGCTTTACAGTGTTGTGTGAGTTTCTGTTATATAACAAAGTGAATCAGCTATATGTATACGTATATCCCCATATCCCTGCCCTCTTGAGCCTCCCTCCCACACTCCCTATCCCACCTTTCTAGGTCTTATAAAGCACCGAGCTGATCTTCTCTGTGCTGTGCTGCTGCTTTCCACTAGCTATCTATTTCACATTTAGTAGTGTATGTAACTCCATGCTACTCTCACTTCACCCCAGCTTACCCCCCCCCCGTCTCCTCAAGTCCGCTCTTTCTGTCTATGTCTTTATTCCTGCCCTGCCACTAGTTTCATCAGTACCATTTTTTTAAGATTATATATATATGCATTAGCATACAGTATTTATTTTTCTCCTTCTGACTTACTTCACTCTGTATGACAGACTGTAGGTCCATCCACATCTCTACAAATAACTCAATTTCGGTTCTTTTTATGGCTGAGTAATATTCCATTGTCTATATGTGCCGCATCTTCTTTATCCATTCATCTGTCCATGGACACATAGGTTGCTTCCTTGTCCTGGCTATTGTAAATAGTGCTGCAATGAAAACTGAGGTGCATGTCTCTTTCAAAATTATGGTTTTCTCAGGGTATAGGCCCAGTAGTGGGACTGCTGGGTCATATGGCAGTTCCATTTTTAGAATTTTAAGGACCTCCATACTATTCTACATAGTGGCTGTATCAATTTACATTCCCACCAACAGTGAAGAGGGTTCCCTTTACTCCACACCCACTCAAGCATTTATTCTTTATAGATATTTTGATGCTGGCCATTCTGACCAGTGTGATGTGTAATCTCATTGTGGTTTTGATTTGCATTTCTGTGATGATTAGTGATGTGGAGCATCCTTTCATGTGTTTGCTGGCAATCTGTATATCTTCTTTGGAGAAATGTCTATTTAGGTCTTCCACCCATTTTTGGATTTGGTGGTTTGTTTTATTGATATTGAGCTACATGAGCTGCTTTCATATTTTGGAGATTGATCCTTTGTCAGCTGCTTTGTTTGCAAATATTTTCTCCCATTTTGCGGGGTGTCTTTTTGTCTTGTTTATGGTTTCATTTGCTGTGCAAAAGCTTTTAAGTTTCATTAGGTCCCATTTGTTTATTTTTGTTTTTAATTCCATCTCTCTAGTAGGTGGGTCAAAAAGGATCTTGCTGTGATTTATGTCATAGAGTGTTCTGCCTATGTTTTCCTCTGAGAGTTTTATACTACCTGGTCTTACATTTAGGTCTTTAATCGATTTTGAGTATGGTGTTAGGAAGTGTTCTAATTTCATTATTTTACATGTAGCTATCCAGTTTTCCCAGCACCACTTATTGAAGAGGCTGTCTTTTCTCTATTGTATATTCTTGCCTCCTTTGTCAAAGATAAGTTGATCATATGTGTGTGGGTTTATCTCTGGGCTTTCTATCCTGTTCCATTGATCCATTTTTGTTTTTGTGCCACTACCATACTGTCTTGATTACTGTAGCTTTGTATAATAGTCTGAAGTCAGGAAGCCTGATTCCTCAAGCTCCATTTTTCTTTCTCAAGATTGCTTTGATTATTTGGTGTCTTTTATGTTTCCATACAAACTGTAAAATTGTTTGTTCTGGTGCTGTGAAAAATGCCATTGGTAGTTTGATAGGGATTGCCTTGAATCTGTAGTTTGCTTTGAGTAGTGCAGTCATTTTCACAATGTTGATTTTTCCAATCCAAGAACATGGTATATCTCTCCATCTGTTTGTATTATCTTTGATTTCTTTCATCAGTGACTTATAGTTTTCTGCATAGAGGTCTTTTTTCTCCTTTGGTAGGTTAATTTCTAGGTATTTTATTCTTTTTGTTGCAATGGTAAATGAGAGTGTTTCCTTAATTTCTCTTTTAGATTTTTTGTTGTTAGTTATAGGAATGCAAGTGATTTCTGCATTAATATGTATCCTGCCGCTTTACCAAATTCATTGATTAGCTCTAGTAGTTTTCTGGTAGCATCTTTAGAATTCTCTATGTACAGTATCATGTCATTTGCAAAAAGTGACAGTTTTACTTTGCTTTTAAAAATTAATTAATTTATTTATTTTTGGCTGCATTGGGTTTTCATTGCTGTGTGCAGGCTTTCTCTAGTTGCAGCGAGCAGGGGCTACTCTTTTGTTGCAGTGCACAGGCTTCTCACTGTGGTGGCCCCTCTTGTTGCAGAGAACAGGCTCTAGGCATGTGGGCTTCAGTAGTTGTGACACGCAGGCTCAGCAATTGTGGCTCAAGGGCTCTTGAGTGCAGACTCAGTATTTGTGGCACATGGGTCTAGCTGATCTGTGACATGTGGGATCTTCCCAGACCAGGGCTCAAACCCATGTCCAGTGCATTGGCAGGAGGATTCTTAACCACTGTGCCACCAGGGAAGCCCTACTTCTTCTTTTCTGATATGGATTTCTTTTTCTTCTCTGATTGCAGTGGCTAAAATTTCCAAAATTATGTTGGATAATAGTGGTGAGAGTGGGCACTGTTGTTTTGTTCTTCATCTTAGAGGAAACGGTTTCAGTTTTTCACCATTGAGAAAGATTTCGGCTGTCGGTTTGTCATATATGACCTTTATTATGTTGAGGTAGGTTCTTTCTATGCCACTTTCTGGAGAGTTTTTATTATAAATGGGTGTGAATTTTGTTGAAAGATTTTTCTGCATCTTTTCTGATTAGCATATGGTTTTTATCCTTCAATTTGTTAATATGGTGTATCACATTGATTGATTTGCATATATTGAAGAATATCATACCTGGGATAAAGCCCACTTAAACTTGTTGTATGATCTTTTCGATGTGCTTGGATACTGTTTGTTAGTATCTTGTTGAGGATTTTTGCATCTATGTTCATCAGTGATATTGACCTGTAGATTTCTTTCTTTATGACTTCTTTGCCTGGTTTTGGTATAGGGTGATGGTGGCCTTGTAGAATGAGTTTGGGAGTGTTCATCCCTCTGCTATATTTTGAAAGAGTTTGAGAAGGATGGGTGGTAGTTCTTCTCTAAATGTTTGATATAATTCACCTGTGAAGCCATCTGGTCCTGAGCTTTTGTTTGTTGGAAGATTTTTTTTTTTTTTTTTTTTTTTTTTTTTTTGTGGTACGCAGCCCTCTTACTGTTGTGACCTCTCCTGTTGCAGAGCACAGTCTCCGGATGCACAGTCTCAGCAGCCATGGCTCACGGGCCCACCCACTCCACCGCCTGTGGGATCTTCCTGGACCGGGGCATGAACCCATGTCCCCTGCATCGGCAGGCGGACTCTCAACCTCTGCACCACCAGGGAAGCCCTGTTGGAAGATTTTTAATCACAGTTTCAATTTCAGTGCTTATGATTTGTCTGTTTATATTTTCTATTGCTTCCTGGTTCAGTCTTGGAAAGTTGTACTTTTCTAAGAATTTGTCCATTTCTTCCAGGTTGTCCATTTTATTGGCATATAGTTGCTTGTAGTAGTCGCTCATGATCCTTTGTATTTCTGCAGTGTCAGTTGTTACTTCTCCTTTTTCATTTCTATTTCTATTGAATTGAGCCTTCGTCCTTCTTTTGTTGATGAGTCTGGCTAATGGTTTATCAATTTTATCTTCTCAAAGAACCAGTTTTTATTTTTATTGATCTTTGCTGTTATTTCCTTCATTACTTTTTCATTTATTTCTGATCTGATCTTTATGATTTCTTTCCTTCTGTTAACTTTGGGGATTTTTGTTCTTCTTTCTCTAATTGCTTTAGGTGCAAGGTTAGGGGGTTTATTTGAGATTTTTCTTGTTTCATGAGGTAAGATTTCATTGCTGTAAACTTCCCCCTTAGAACTGCTTTTACTGCATCCCATAGGTTTTGGGTCGTTTTGTTTTCATTGTCATTTTTCTCTAGGTATTTTTTGATTACCTCTGACTTCTTCAGTGATTTCTTGGTTATTTAGTAGCATATGGTTTAGTCTCCATGTGTTCGTATTTTATACAGTTTTTTTTCCTGTAATTGATATCTAGTTTCATAGTGTTGTGGTCAGAAAAGATACTTGATACAATTTCAATTTTCTTAAATTTACCAACGCTTGATTTGTGACCCAATATATGATCTATCCTGGGGAATGTTCCATGTGCACTTGAGAAGAAAGTGCATTCTGTTGTTTTGGTTGGAATGCCCTCTAAATATCACTTCAGTCCAGCTTATTTAATGTGTCATTTAACGCTTGTGTTTCCTTATTTATTTGCATTTTGGATGATCTGTCCATTGGTGAAAGCGTGGTGTTAATGTCCCCTACTATTATTGTGTTACTGCTGATTTTTCCTTTTATGGGTGTTATGTTTGCCTTAAGTATTGAGGTGCTCCTATGTTGGTTGCATATATATTTACAATTGTTATATCTTCTTCTTGGATTGATTCCTTGATCAGTATGTAGTGCCCTTATTTGTCTCCTGTAATAGTCTTTATTTTAATGTCTATTTTGTCTGAGAATTGCTACTCCAGCTTTCTTTTGATTTGAATTTGCATGGAATAACTTTTTCCATCCCCTCACTTTCAGTCTGTATGTGTCCCTAGGTCTGAAGTGGGTCTCTTGTAAACAGTATATCTATGGGTCTCTTTTTGTGTACCCATCCAGCCAGTCTGTGTCTTTGGGTAGGAAAATTTAATCCATTTACATTTAAGGTAATTATTAATATGTATGTTCTTATTACCATGTTCTTAATTGTTTTGGGTTTTTTATTGTAGGTCTTTTCCTTCTTTTGTGTTCCCCTCCTAGAGAAATTCCTTTAGCATTTGTTGTGAATCTGGTTTGGTAGTGCTGAATTCTCTTCAGTCTTGTTTGTCTGTAAAGGTTTTAATTTCTCCATTGAATCTGTATGAGATCCTTGCTGGGTAGAGTAATCTTGGTTGTAGGATGTAGGTTCCCTTTCATCACTTTAAATATGTCCTGCCACTCCCTTCTGACTTGCAGAGTTTCTGCTGAGAGATCAGCTGTTAAGCTTATGGGGATTCCCTTTTATGTTTATTTGTTGCTTTTCCGTTGCTGCTTTTAATATTTTATCTTTGTATTTAATTTTGATAGTTTGATTAATATGTGTCTTGGCATGTTTCTCCTTGGGTTTATCCTGTATGGGACTCTCTGCACTTCCTGGACTTGATTGACTATTTCCTTTCCCATATTAGGAAAGTTTTTTGACTATAATATCTTCTTTTATTTTCTCAGACCCTTTGTTTTCCTCTTCTTCTTCTTGGACCCTTATACTTCAAATGTTGGTGCATTTAATGTTGTCTCATAGTTCTCTGAGACTGTCTTCATTTCTTTTCTTTCTTTTTTCTTTACCTTCTCTTCTGCATTTATTTCCACTATTCTATCCACTATTTCCACTATTCTATCTTCCAGTTCACGTATCCATTCTTCTGCCTTATTTTTTCTGCTATTGATTCCTTCTACAGTGTTTTTAATTTCATTTATTGTGTTTTTCATCATTGTCTGTTTGCTCTTTATTTCTTCTAGGTCCTTGTTAAATGTGTCTTGTATTTTCTCTTCTATTTCCAAGATTTTGGATCATCTTTACTATCATTACTCTGAATTCTTTTTCAGGTAGACTGCCTATTTCCTCTTCATTTGTTTGATCTATTGGGTTTTTACCTTGCTCCTTCATCTGTTGCATATTTCTCTGTCTTCTCATTTTGTTTAACTTACTGTGCTTGGGGTCTCCTTTTTCAAGGCTGCACATTCATTATTCCTCTTATTTCTTGGGTCTGCCCCCAGTGGGTGAGGTTGGTCCAGTGGCTTGTGTAGGCTTCCTGGTGGGGGGAATGGTGCCCATCTTCTGATGGGTTGGGCTGGATCTTGTCCCTCTGCCACATCTGGTGGTGTGTTTTGGGGAGTCTATGAACTTAGTATGACTTTAGGCAGCCTCTCTGCTAATGGGTGGTGTTGTGTTCCTGTCTTGCTAGTTGTTTGGCATGGGGCATGCAGCACTTGAGCTTGCTGTCCATTGGGTGGAGCTACATCTTAGTGTTGAGACAGAGATCTCTGGCGACCCCTCACCGATTAATATTTCATGGATCACCAGACACCTCTTGATGAGGTCTCTGGTGATCCATGACTCTGTCTGGTGTTCTGGACTCGGCTCTCTCACTTCACTGGCTCCAGCCCAACACCCGGCCAGAGCACCAAGACCCTGCCAGCTGCATGGCATGGTAGAAAAGGCAAAAATAAATAAATAAAACCAAACAGAGAGAACTCCAAAACAAATGGTAAAAACAAAACTAAACAGAGAAAATCACACAAAGAAACATACATATACACACTCACACACACACAAAAAGAACAGACTGAACCCCGGGAGAAATGGTAAAAGTAAAACTAAACAGACAAAATCACACATAGAAACAAACACACATGTGCTCACAAAAAGAAAAACAAAGCGAACAGACAGAACCCCAAGACAAATGGTAAAAGCAAAATTAAACAGCAAAATCATAGAAAGAAACATACACACACACACACACACACACACACACACACACACACACTCAGAAAAAGAGGAAAAAAAAAAAAAAAAGGAAGAGAGCAACCAAACCAATAAATAAAGCCACATATGGAAACAGACACTAAAACATAAACTAAAATAAACATAAAACCGAAAACAAATCAAATGCAGAAAGCAAAGTCCACAGTTTCCCCCAAAGTCCACTGCCTCAATTTTGGGAACACTGATTATTTATTCAGGTATTACACACATGCAGTGTTTACCAAGCCGATTGCAGGGATTTAACCCACTGTTCCTGAGGCTGCACAGAGAGATTTCCCATTCTCTTCTTTGTTCACACAGCTCCTGGGGTTCAGCATTGGTTCTGTCCCCACCTCTGCATGTAGGCTACCCTCAGGCGTCTGTTCCCAACCAGACAGGAAGGGGTTAAAGCAGGGGCTGATTAGGGCTCTCTTGCTCACTGAGGCCAGGGAGAGGGAGGGGTATGGCAGTTACAATTGGAATGTGGGGCATGCCTGTGGTGGCAGAGGTCAGCATGACGCTGCAACGTTCAACTCCCAGGGAAGTTGACTCTGGACGACAGGACCCTGACAGTGGTGTGCTGTACAGGTTCACACAAGGTGTGGGTAGTGACCTGCTTTTGCACACAGTATCTTTGGAGGCAGCATTGGCAGCAGTAGCAGTCTGTGCTTGCCTCTGGGGTCCGAGATGATAGCCACTGCTTGCGCCCATCTCTGGAGCTTGCTTAGGTGGTGCTCTGCCATCTGTGGGCACACAGAACAGGAAGCCCCTCTCCTTGAATACCCCACAACAATGGTCTCTTGCCTTTCCTGCAGGTCCAGACTTTTCCCAGACTCCCTCCCAGCTAGCTGTGGTGCATTAGCCCCCTTCAGGCTGTCTTCATGAAGCCAACCCCAGTCCTTTCCTTGGGGTCTGCCTTATGAAACCTGAGCCTCAGCTTCCAGCCCCCACCTGCCCTAGCAGGTGAGCAGAAAAGTGTCTCAGGCTGGTGAGTGCTGGTTGGCACCATTCTTCTATGCAGGAATCTCTCAGCTTTGCCCTCCACAACCCCGTAGCTGTGCTCTCCTCTGTGGTTCCAAAGCTTCCCCCACCATGCTCCCTGCCAGTGAGGGGGATTCCTAGTGTGTGGAAACTTTTCCCCCTTCACAGCTCCCTCCCAGAGGTGCAGGTTCCATCCCTATTCCTTTTTTTCTTTTACTTTTGCCTTACCCACATAAGTGGGGATTTTCTTGCCTTTTTGGAAGTCTGAGGTCTTCTGCCAGTGTTCAGTAGGTGTTCTGTAGGAGTTGTTCCACATGTAGATGTATTTTTGATGTATTTGTGGGGAGGGAGTTGATCTTCACGTCTTACTCCTCTGCTATCTTGAAGGTCTATATAAATGTTTTCTTAAGCCCAGTTTGTCACTGATACAGTCACCTTCCTTCCTTCTGTCTCCCTCTACCTCTTTTCTCTTTTATCCTTCCTTATTTCTTCTTTTTTTCTTTTTATTTTGGCATTGGTTTCATTTTTACCATTTAGGGATTTTAATACAAAGTTAAATTTTAGATTTAAGAAGAGAATGCAGTGATAAAGTAGTATTGTTAGTAGTAGTAGTAACTGTAACAAGTGGCAGCAACGGCAGCAGAATCAACGTTATTATTATTATCATCTTCATTATCACCATGATAATTTGCACCTTAACTCATGCACATATTGCCTGATTTTAAATACCAGCATTGTGTTTACCTAAGTGTGTAGTGAAATTCTCTTCTTTAATTTATGAAAATGTCATCATAGTATAAAAAGACACAATGGCAGAATTTGGAATAAATACGTATCCTATTGAAGAATAGGAAATTAAATACAGTAAGAATTGGTATATTTTTAAAGCTTTGGTGAGAGACCAAAGGAACTTAATATTGTATGTTAGATTTTTGGAATATTAGAGGATTTAATATAACAATTTTGCTGGTACTTTATTTGAAATAGTTCTGCTTCTTCAGCATAGTAGAAATTGATTAACTAGAAATATAGCTTGTCCTAATTCTTTACTAAATTCCGCATCATACAAGTTTAAAGTTATACAGACTAAAAGTCATACATTAAGTTGATGGGTAATTTAAAATTAGAAAAAAGGCATGTTCAAAATATTGACTTATTTGTAACTATTTTTCTCTGCTTCTCATGTTCACTTTAAATATACCAAAGGAAGTGCTCATATAGTAATAGAGACAGTCAGGGTCTAAATGAATAGGTAAAAATTTCAGAATAAATATGAGAATTAATATCTCAAGTCCCCACCAAAATTTCTTGTTTGAAAATATATTATGACAGATAGGATATATTCAAAATGTAGGAAATACTTAATATGCATTTGTGGAAATATATTCAAGGGGAATTAATAAATATGAAATAAACAGGAAAAATATTTTATTGGGTACCTCTGCTTGAAGACTGAACTCTATTCTCTCCTAGAAAATTCTAGATATCAACTAACAGGTTAGTGGGAGATTTAAAGTGTCATTTAGAAATTAATGATATATAACAAAGATTTCATTTTAGGGTTTAAAATCATAATGTTAAAATATTATTTGAGGATGTATAGATACATACAAAAATTAAAATAATTTTAAAAATTTAATTTCAATAATTATCAGGCATTCTTCCCAAATTAATACTATTTTCTGAAAATGGAGGTTATAATTTTGCCTTCTCTCTTACTGAAAAAATAGTACAGTTTTCCCCTACTATCTGAAAGTAGAGGGTCCCAATGAAATTTTTCATTAGTAGAAAACCAATTAACTTCTTTTCATAAAAGCTAAAATCCTCTTTAGATTTATTTCCATTAGTGAAAACAGATACAAATGTAGTTCTTTTGTAAAAGTAAAGTGACATAAATTGAACTTTTGAACAGTGGGGCATACCTGTATTTCATACTATTTTTCTCCCATTCACATGGATATTTTTCTGTGAAATGAGTCTCTTGATCCAAAGAACTATGACCCAAAGAGACAATCTGTCCCACCCACACATAATGTATTTTAATGGAACAGAGAGAAGAACATTCTAATCAATGCTTGTCTCTTTAGTTTCCTTTAATTGAGATGAGTACAAAGCCATTTTCATTTTCTTCCATGATATTAAACTTTAAAGAGTCCAAGCCAGTTGTTTTCAAAATGCTCTCCATATTGTTTGTTTGTTTTCTCACAGTTGGATTCAAGTTAAATGTTGTTGGAAAGGATGAAACATAGGTGATTATTGGCTAAGGTTTTATTACCAGGTGATAGATGAAAAGTCCTAAATGCTGATCACTATATACATGTGCTGTTCTTTTTTGTCAGGTGTCAATGCTTGGGGCAATGATCTCTGACCAGAACTGGAATAGGGTCATTTGAAATATTTGGTAGTCAGCTTGATAATGACACTCCTTCCCCCACCTCTCCACCCAGGTTTCCATCCCCTGGTTATTCCATCAAACACTAATGTAGGTAATTCCGTGAAGGTACTTTGCAGATGGAGTTAAGGTTACTAAGTGACTTTAAGAAGAAGTTGACTATTCTGAATTATTTGGGAGGGCCCAATCTCACAAGCCTTTAAAAGAAGTGTAATGAACAAGTGAAAAAAGTATTTCACCATGTTAAGTGTTAGCAAGGGTATGTTGCCTAGATTCAGAGCAACATTCCCAAGTTAGTATAATCAGTCAGTTTTCTTAAGGTTAATATGTGTTAAAAGGGTACATACATCCCACATTGTTATGAGTTTCCGCCTACTTAGATATCACTCTTTGCTCTCAGGTATGAGAAATCCATTTAATACCCCATGGTTTCCGAAGACTATTATAAATAGACATCAACCTCACCTGCTTCTATATCTTCTGCTGCTATAAACTCACTAATTTCTCTGTGTCATTCTCTAGGATTCAAGTGTACCCATGTATAAACATAGGTTACTATATATATATATATATATATATATATATATATAGTTATATATATATAGTTATATATAATATATGTTAATAATATCTTAATTTAACGATATATTAGAATCCATATATTTTCTAGCCCTGTCTACTGAGAAAGCATAGAAGCAATGACACTGTAGCAACAATGAACACACCCAGCATTCAAATTTTGCTTTCTATTAAAAAGAGCCAGCTCTTTGCAGAAATGGTTGATTCAAGGGCTGGGATAGAAAATATGCAACAGGATCCACTTGTATACTTTGTCTCATGCTTTTAGTGAAGGGAAAAGCAATTGAAGGAATTTGAACAGATAAACAAAATCTGATTTATGCTTGAATAAAATTACTCTGGTTCTTCTGTCAGGGACATAGACTAGGAGGCTATTATATTAATGAAGATGACAGAAGATGGTGGAAGTAGGGAGAAGCAGTCAGTTTCTAGATATGTATTGAAAATGAAGTTGGAGTATCCTGATTCATTTGGAGGAGAACTAGAGTGTGTATCTAAAGGTGGCGTGTGTATGTGTGTATGAGAAAGAGGGAAAGAAAATTAAATTTAACCCTTACCCAACCTCCAGGGTTTTTTTGGTATGAGCTACTGAGTATACGTTTTCAAAAGGTGAGATGGAGAAACACTGTGAGAGAAGAAAATTTGTGGTGGGGAGGGAAGATCAGAAAATCAGTTGTGTGCATGTTTATTTAGAGCCATCTGTTGCCTTCTATGTAGAATTACACATTGGCTATGAATCTATATTTAAGGGTAGAAGTCTGGACTGAAGTTATAAATCTGGAGATCATCTGCTTATTTTCATATTTAACTTTGAGACTGGATCAAATCACCAGGTAAGTGAGTGAATGTACATAGGAAAAAGAATCCCCAGAGTTAAACTTAGGGCACAACTAAGTTCACTGTATTTTGGATCCACAGTCCTAAATACAATTGCATCTAAAATATTGTTTTTGCTAAATTGAATTTTAATTATGACCATCACTGCCTTAAAAAAGTGACTTAGAATGGAGATTTTAGGCCCTATGAGGATACAAGTGAGGTTAGGTTGTGGGGAGTGAAGTTCGTTAATAACCATTTCCTGAACTTTCTACCAGCTACTAAAATTATTCCAATAATGGCGGAAATTTAATTTGTTACCACAGTGTGTATAGAGGGTTAAAGCACACATTTTGTTATTTTAAATACTCTGTTTTGACCTATAAATTCATAAAGCTTCTGCATTTCATTTCATGGCAAATATTTGTCTTAATATAAATTAAAAACTCTCTGTGAATATATACCAGGTTTAGCCTATCTTTAAATTTGTCTCAGATAGCTGTCTAACTTTAGATTTTGAGTGGTTCATCTTCAAATCAAGTGATATAAATAGCTATATGGCTTAATCGTTTAATTCATAGAGTGTGGAATGCTGGAATCATATTCTCTACTACTTAATTTGGATACATTTTGCAATCCCATTAAGTGTCAATTTCCTAATCTATAAAGTGGATTCAATAATAATACTTACAAGGATAGTGTTAGTTTTTAGAGAAAATCTGTTTATAATGCTTAAATTAATAAGTAATAGCTAGCTATTGTTATCATATATAACTAACACAATCTCTAACATTACGGAACAAAGGTCATATATTTAAGAAATTCATCATCTCCTTTAGAAAACGTCCAGCCCATAGAAAGTACTTAATATGTAGTTATTATTCTGATTATTATTACCTTTCATTTCAAAGAGAAGAAGCTTCTTCCCTGTAATAATTACATGTAAAATTATTTTTAAAACTTATACTTTATTTCATAGGTACTTCTACTTCCAGGGATTATAAACAATTCCTAAAAATAATTTTCTTTCTTTTATGATATATTTGGATAGCAAATATCAAATTTTTGGAAATAATGAATATTTTCTATAGGATATTTTTTATTTCATTTAATTATGTTCTTATACTTAATAATTTATGGATAATTAGAACTGTAATAAAATATTTCACATATGTATTAATAGTTTAGTATTTCTTGTGTAGTTACAATTTCTTTAGTTCATTCCATTCTTCAAAATTTGACATATGCTTCTCTGAAACCTGAGACTTGCAGTCTCATGAAAAGGGACAGCTAATTTGAATTTCTGGCAGACACATTCACAAATTCATGTTTAAAATGCTACTTTGCAAAACTTACCATTCTACCTTTAGCTGAGATCATCTTTTCTCTAAGCACTTTTCTTTTTTTTTCTGTCCCTTGTGTATGTTTCAAATTTGGAGTATAAAACTGGTACCCAGGAACTATTTCACATTCATACAATTGATATAGAAAAATAATTTAACATTTTAGCCATATTTTTCTTTACTGAAAGATACCTATAAATTAAGACATGCTTACTTTTCTGCCTAGCACTGTAACCATCTGCTTAAAAAGTGCTGATTGACAAAATTCAACACTCATTTATGATAAAAACCTTGCAGAAAGTGGGCATAGAGGGAACTTTCCTCAACATAATAAAGGCCATATATGACAAACCCACAGCTAGCATCGTTCTCAATGGTGAAAAACTGAAACCATTTCCACTAAGATCAGGAACAAGACAAGGTTGCCCACTCTCACCACTCTTATTCAACATAGTTTTGGAAGTTCTAGCCACAGCAATCAGAGAAGAAAAAGAAATAAAAGGAATCCAAATAGGAAAAGAAGAAGTAAAGCTGTCACTGTTTGCAGATGACATGATACTATACATAGAGAATCCTAAGGATGCTACCAGAAAACTACTAGAGCTAATCAATGAATTTGGTAAAGTTGCAGGATACAAAATTAATGCACAGAAATCTCTGGCATTCTTATACACTAATGATGAAAAATCTGAGAGTGAAATTAAGAAAACGCTCCCATTTACCATTGCAACAAAAAGAATAAAATATCTAGGAATAAACCTACCTAAGGAGACAAAAGACTTGTATGCAGAAAACTATAAGACACTGATGAAAGAAATTAAAGATGATACAAATAGGTGGAGAAATATACCATGTTCTTGGATTGGAAGAATCAACATTGTGAAAATGACTATACTACCCAAAGCAATCTACCGATTCAATGCAATCCCTATCAAATTACCACTGGCATTTTTTACAGAACTAGAACAAAAAATTTCACAATTTGTATGGAAACACAAAAGACCCCGAATAGCCAAAGCAATCTTGAGAACGAGAAATGGAGCTGGAGGAATTAGGCTCCCTGACTTCAGACTCTACTACAAGGCTACAGTAATCAAGACAATATGGTACTGGCACAAAAACAGAAATATAGATCAATGGAACAGGATAGAGAGCCCAGAGATAAACCCACACACATATGGTCACCTTATCTTTGATAAAGGAGGGAAGGATATACAGTGGAGAAAAGACAGCCTCTTCAATAAGTGGTGCTGGGAAAACTGGACAGCTACATGTAAAAGTATGAAATTAGAACAATCCCTAACACCACACACAAAAATAAACTCAAAATGGGTTAAAGACCTACATGTAAGGCCAGACACTATCAAACTCTTAGAGGAAAACATAGGCAGAACACTATACGACATAAATCACAGCAAGATCCTTTTTGACCCATCTCCTAGAGAAATGGAAATAAAAACACAAATAAACAAATGGGACCTAATGAAACTTAAAAGCTTTTGCACAGCAAAGGATACCATAAACAAGACCAAAAGACAACCCTCAGAATGGGAGAAAATATTTGCAAATGAAGCAACTGACAAAGGATTAATTTCCAAAATTTATAAGCAACTCATGCAGCTCAATAACAAAAAAACAAACAACCCAATCCAAAAATGGGCAGAAGAACTAAATAGACATTTCTCCAAAGAAGATATACAGATTGCTAACAAACACATGAAAGAATGCTCAACCTCATTAATCATTAGAGAAATGCAAATCAAAACTACAATGAGATATCATCTCACACCGGTCAGATTGGCCATCATCAAAAACTCTAGAGACAATACATGCTGGAGAGGGTGTGGAGAAAAGGGAACCCTCTTGCACTGCTGGTGGGAATGTAAATTGATACAGCCGCTATGGAGAACAGTATGGAGGTTCCTGAAAAAACTACAAATAGAACTACCATACGACCCAGCAATCCCACTACTGGGAATATACCCTGAGAAAACTATAATTCAGAAAGACTCATGTACCAAAATGTTCATTGCAGCTCTATTTACAATAGCCAGGACATGGAAGCAACCTAAGTGTCCATCAACAGATGAATGGATAAAGAAGATGTGGCACATATATACAATGGAATATTACTCAGCCATAAAAAGAAATGAAACTGAGTTATTTATAATGAGGTGGATGGACCTGGAGTCTGTCATACAGAGTGAAGTAAGTCAGAAGGAGAAAAACAAATACCGTATGCTAACACATATATATGGACTCTAAGGGAAAAAAATGTCATGAAGAGGTTAGTGGTAGGACGGGAATAAAACACAGACTTACTCGAGCATGGACTTGAGGATATGGGGAGGGGGAGGGGTGGGCTGTGACGAAGTGGGGGAGTGGCAGGGACATATATACACTATCAAATGTAAATTAGATAGCTGGTGGGAAGCTGCTGCATAGCACAGGGAGATCACCTCTGTGATTTGTGACCGCCTGGGGGGGTGGGATAGGGAGGGTGGGAGAGAGGGTGATGCAAGAGGGAGGAGATGTGGGAGCATGTGTGTATGTATAACTGATTTAGTTTGTTGTAGAGGGAAAACTAACACACTATTGTAAAACAATTATACTCCAATAAAGATGTTAAAAAAAAAAAAAAAAAAAAAAAAAAAAAAAAAGTGCTGATTAAATATGATATTTCAGGTCCTTCTTTAAATGAGACACACACATTTCATTTGGGGCTCTACTGAACAATTCTGAATTCCACTCAAAATGACAGTTCAGGTCTGCTCTTTCTGCACACAGAAATTTGAGCAGTTTTGAAGAAAACTTCCATGGTTTTGAGATGATCTTTAGAGAGTATCTAAATGGGGTGAAGTCATCTGCTTGCTAGACCTTACAGGACAGCAGCTATCTACACAGCCTTCTACAGTCCTCTAACACATGGTCTGTCTGGTTTTTAAGCCATCAGATTCATTAGCAGATTCCATGAAGTTCTAGTAGAATAAAAAACAACAACTCCTGTAAATCAGGGCTTGACAAGCTGTAAATACGAGGCGTATGGTGTCTGGGTTAAAGCACAGGCTTTGGAGTTCAGCAGAACAGGGACCTCATTGCTTACAGTTTGACCTTGGGGCTATTTATGTTCTGGGTCTCATTTTTTCCAATGAAAGAATAGAGATAGTAAAAGCCACCTCACAAATTGTTGGACAGAATAAATAAGCTCATATATGTGTATAGTATCTGATATTCATTAATACCAAGTAGGATAACTATTCTGTGAAATGTGTCATTATTCTTGGGACTAGCCTTGTTTTACCACAGGTAATAGAACCATTCAGCTTAGCAACACAACCCTATACAATACGTGAGAAAATCAAACCCAAGAATGGATTTTTTGGGGAAAGGACCTCCACCTTTATTAGTAGCATAACCCAGTGATTTACAAGTTTACAAGCCTTAAAAGCACAGTGTCTCTGACTTCACATCTGGTAACCTATCTTCCAGCTGGATGTGTACGAGTAAGCTTTAGAACCAACTTTATCAACAGATATTTCCTACCTATATTTTCTAAGATTTTCTAGGTACTCGCTGAATATGGGGAAAAATAATCTTGTCCCCATACTCAGCGAGTACCTAGGAATTTTTTTTCAGATTTAGTTGGTGTTCATTGAGGACATGGGTTCCATCCAATACTCTTGAGTAGGGCTCTGATAGATGGCCAGAATTAAATATCCCTCTTTTTCTAGCTGACCATTCTTCAACCTTTAGGTCCAGCTGCAGGCTAAATTCGTGTTGGGTTTTTTTCCCCCTCATTTTTCCTTTTTTTTTTTTTTTTTTTAATTGAAGTATAGTTGATATACAACGTTGTCGTGTTTTAACTCGGGTCTACCTACTGCTCAATCACCATAATCTTGCTCTAGAACTGGGGTGTTGCCACCATTTTCCTGAGGAGAAACATCATCAAACCCATCAGAGAACACTAGTATCTTGGGTAAGCCAGACCACAGCCTGGGATATTGGAACTTAGCTCTCTGCTTCCTTCTATAGTCACACCAGCTCTCTAATTTGTCACTTTGCTTCTTGGCCCCAGATGTATCCTTTGACAATATAGATGGGATTTATAGCCTGGATACACTTGTGGCAAGCACTGTTGGTTCACTATCCCATAGCAATCATTCCTTCTTCCTTGTTACCATGATTTTGGTTTTGTCTGTATAACAGTATGCCCAATCTTGGATGTGAATTGTTTCACTTCAGCTAATCATATTCCCTTTTACTAGTTACTGTTTTAGAAAAACCCAGTTTTCACCAATAAGATGTAAGAGGAAGACAACTGAAAGACGTTTAGAAAGATTATTTTCCTGATGAAAGAGAGAGCTATATAGGGAGAAAGCTCTTTGTTTTTGCCACCACCTTTTACTGTTTTGAATATTATCATGGGAGAGGATCCAAAACTTGAAGCTGATCCAGTGATCTTTTAAACACTAGGTGACAAACCTGGGGATGGAATTCAAGGCAGTGATGAACAGAGCAGTCAAGAACCCAGGTCCTTGAAGCCATCACAGATGTGTCAAAGAGCACCGAGACTGCCCAGTTCTGGGGTTTCTATTAGTATCATTTTACCAAACTTCATTTGGCTTTCAGCTATATTTAGCCAGAATATCCTGATGCAAACAATATGCATAGTAATAAGTGAGAGATCATTTAAAAAATTGTATTAGCATTTAAGTGATCTAAACCTTCTTTGCCAAAGGATCCACTAAATCAGCAATTTCCCACTTTTTCATGAACAATTAACTAAGCAAAAAAAGAAAGGCAAAAAAATAAAATAAAAAAAATAAAAAATAAATAAAAAAAAAAAGAAAGTCAGCTTGGGACTTTATTTCACTTTATTTTAATTTACTTGCTTCTTTTCTTTTTGTAGGGAAGAATATGTATTTATTCCAACAGTCACTTATCATGTCCTCAATATAATGAAGAAGTGCCTGTAAGGAGCAGATAATTGACAAAGAGAGATGGAATTTGCTCATAAATAGCTACAATACAGAGCAAATATGATGAATAAGCAATAAAAAAGTAAGACGTGGTTTATTGAAAGTAGAAAGATTACTTCCATTAAGCTCTTTCTAAACCACATATCCTAAAGAAAGGAAATGCAAAACTTGAAGTAATGCAGAGAATGAAAGTTTTGAAGTGGGAAAAATCTGAGTTTGGTTTACTGAAGCTTACCAGAGGAATGACCCTGCATAAGTTACTTAAACTCTCTGTCTTGAAACTTGCATATTTGTAAAATGATGATAATCACACTTTCTTCAAATAGATAAAATGATGCATATAAAATCCCTGGAACATAGCTGTCACTCCACGCATTTTAATTTTCTCATTCATTTTGGATGTATAAACCAATGTTTTGATATAAGGAGAGTAATTATCTTATATTTGAATATTGCATTAATATGCATTTTTATTCATTCATTCAATATTTGTTCCTAAAACAACTCTAAAATGTAGGCAGTAGAGTTAACATCATCTATAATGTCAGAAAAGGGGATTTAGGTGCTATTTTGTTTTGTGACAAGCAAACTAAATAAAAACCTATATGGCCTAAAATCCAGTCTCATTTTTGCAGTAACCTGGCCCGTGGCCATCAGTGTGCAAGTAACCTCTTTTACCCACACTTAACACTTTATAAACTAGAAATATTCAACTGGATAAAGTGTAATTCCCTCAGTAACTCTTTGGCTGCTCAAGTGATGTAGTTTTCAAGAGAACAGAATCTGGGACTCGAAGTTACATACTTTAATTTTGAGTCCAATATTTTTTTGATGGAGAGAACCTCACACTAACTATAAGTGAAGTAATAATTAAATGAATTGGACCATTGTACAAAATAGTTTAAATTCACTTTCCACTTTCAATGTCTCTAAATACATATTAATTACCCTCTGCCATTTACAGTTTCAGAATAAACCAATAATTTACTGTCATAGATCAACTACCTTAATTAAAAAGTTGATGAGGATAAGAAAAAAAGGACTGGACATCCTGGCAGCCATGAGTACAACCAATGTCCAGAACTTAGTTTCAAACACCATTCTCTAACAAAATGAGCCAAAGCTTCTTGGAATACTCGTTGGATTTAGGGCTTTACCAGGGAAAATACAAGATAAGATCAAAGTATCTTATAGTGACAAAAAATAAGGACATGATATTTAAAGAAAAAAGGAAGGACATGTGAAAGGGACACAAGAGTAAAACTGAAAGAGCTTCCAGTGGCCAAGAGTGAAACAATTTGAGCAACAAAATTAATAACATTTGTTTTTAATAACATTTATAGTGAAGTGAATTATAACACAAAGTATAAAATAAATATCTATGAATCTACATTGATATAAATAACTGAATAAATAAATAAATACGAGAGAAAAGATCAATCTTCCATAGACAAGTATTCCAAAATATTGATGTTGGCCATCCCTGTACAGGCAGTGGTGCTAAATCCTCCCCCACTCTGCTAGCATGGGCTGTACTCAGTGACTCGATTTCAAAGACTAAAATATGCAAAGGTTTGTAGAGTGTGAGGATAGAGTAGTGGCTTCCAGTAACTTCATAGTCGAAAAACCTGCCAAACACTAACTGTAATGCAGTGTGGTATCCTGGAAGGGATATAGAAAAGGGACATTAATAGACAAATGAAGTTCAGAATTTAGTTAAGAATAATGTGCCAACGTTGGTTAGTTTTAACAACTTCTCCCTAGTACTAAAAGCTGCTAACAAAAGAGTAAACTAGGTGAGGAGTATACAGAAACACTCTGTAAATCTGTCTGTAAATCTACAACTTTGTTAAAATTCAAAGTTTATTAAAACAAAAGGATAATTGTAATCATCAAATTTATGTCTCATATTTTAATGTTAGGTATATAGATACTGAAAAATAATTATATTACATAACATATAAAGAAACAGACCTTTTTTATTCAGTTGTTTTATATCTGTTATTTTATCTGTTGTAACTCTAACTGCATAATTACATTTGAAAGGCAACAGTTTTCACACATGCAAAACAGCTTATCACTCCACCAAAATGGCAGTTAGCTACAACTGGCCTTTGACATACCTTCTGCTTTTAATAAATAACTGCTTTAGAGACAATGTTTCTCTTTTCAGCTGAGAATGTTTTATGTGTGTGAGGCGGGGGGATTGTAAGTGTTTATATGTATGTGTGTGTACGCATTGCAATTATCCAAGCATTTTAATTTTCACCTTGGATTTCCTGGCCACTTGTGATGTATCTTAACAATCTTTTATCTATGATACATTAACAATTAAAATACTACTGCTGACAGAATTAATGACATGAATTCTTATTAATGATGTATTTTACCCTTACCACTATAATTAGTTGAAAGAAAAAATAACACGTCAAAATAATCCTCTACAAAATGAAAATTTTTTCTAAAGGAAATCTAAATAATTCATGTAGAGCTTAGGGAAATGCCCTTAGCCTCTCTCAATTTCTTGTTGTGGTTGGGAGCCCACATGTATCTTGTCCTGGCGTAATCTCATTTTCCTTTCATCTTATGCAGGGACTTCTGGATTATGTTGTAAGAAGAGGATGCTGTACAATTGCTGTGCCTCTCTTTTTCCAAGGCATGGATAACAGTGACCATGGATAACAGTGAAGAGGAAAGAGGTAGCCTAAGCATGGGCATCAGCTGCTTGGGGGATTACACATCAGTGTCGAGGATGCCAGCTGACCAGCTGTGCTTACTCACACAGAGTTCATGGGAAATGCAAACTGTGTACCACCATCCAGTTGAAGGAGGGGCAGCTGCTGCCCTCAGGCAGTGAACAAGTCTTCACAGTTAACTTGACTTTTTAAAATTCATAAATTAGTTAAAGCATTTGTGCTGCCATAAACTTAATGAAACATATGGAGTGTTTTGTTATAGAGTCAGGGTTGAATCCTCCCTCCAAAATTACTACTTGTATAAACCATTTAGAATCCCTGAGATTTGGTTACAGTATATGCCACACGGGACCATTCATATGTACCTCACATGGCTATCTTGAAAGTAAAGTGAGATTATACACATATGCATACATGCACACACTCACATGCACACATTTACAATTGCAACTGAAATTTAAGTTGAAATCAGATGGAGTCAAGATCCTGTTTATGATTTTGCAAAGTTTGCCTAAAAGACACCTAAGATATTTACTCAATGAATTATGGAGATGAAGTAGCTTAGGAAAAAGAGGTCATATTTTCAAGGAAATAAGCATATGGCATAAATGAATTTCCATCCAAAGACCAAAATAAAGATAATTTCTTCATTGTCTATGATTAGGCATAATTCTGGCCTCCATTCTATCTACTTTAAAGATGATGTAAATCCTATTTTGGGGGGATACTCCTTGGTCTGGATCATGTCAAGTTTGGGGAAATGGAGTGAAGTGAAGTGGAATAGGGGATGTGTATGTGTGTCTATCAAATCATATGTTATTGTTGTTAGTGTATGTGTTGACTCAATCTTTAGGAATATTAAGATCTAAAATCTTCTGCTGCTGTAGAGTAATTTTGCAGAGATTCTTTTGCAAGCCAACCTAGCTTCCTCTTTATGTTCTGCTCTCTCTCCAGTGCTGCTGCCCAGTCTCATCACCCAGACATAATGCTGAAGTATCTAAAAACTTTTTTAATCCTTGTGTATCTAATCTGAGGAATTTCTTTATGGCTTACCACCAATAGAATGAAAATATAGGAGTACTTTTCTTGCTTCTTCAGACATATTTTCTATGTCCATAAATGCTTTGTCTTATCCTTTATTTCTTAAAATCTTCCTAATTAAAGTTAAGAACTTGGTTCTTTCAAAGACGGCAGCTAGAAATAATGCAGCCTAATTCTTTAGTCTGTCATAAGCCTTTAAGTTAATACCCTGAAGCAGTTACCAGCTTGAGAGTTTACAAGGGAATAGAAAAAATGTTCCTAAGGAATGAAAAAGACACAAAAACATAGGTTAATATCTTAGATGTGCATTTCACCTATTTACACATGTAAAACCTTGAAGCAATCATGGAACTAGGAGCCTTAAGATGGCTTGCAGACACAGACAGAGTTAAAGGATGCATTAAGGTAATGGACAACACATTCGAAGAATGTAGATAAACATGGGAATTTCTCAGAGATGCTATGACTCCACAGTACAAGTAACTCAAACACGTTTATCCTATATAATAATGTCCTGATTTTCAGTTTCTACACATATGTGTCATTTTGGAATAAAAATGAAAACTTCGACCACTTATATCTAATGAAAAATATCAAATTGAAGAAACTAAATTTGGAGAAATAACCAGCTTTTCATTTTGTAATTTAGGAGAAGTACAATAAAATCTACTAACATGAAAGAAGAAGGTTGAAGTTCCTGACAGGGACTATAATTAAGCGATAGCATGTTATTTTGGTGAAGGGGGAAAAGGAAGAAAATAAACACACGAAGCCTCTGTATATCAAGAAGAATATATATCTATGAGTCAAAATAAAATTTACATTGTAAATTACTGGCAGAGGAAGAAGAATCATATGACAATTAAATTTAAGGAGTTAAAATGTTTAAAAAGCAGAATTAAGTGAATGGTGACTAACAACGGGAAGCAAACAATGTTGGCAATTAGTACCCTCTTTGGAAAATATTAGGAGGTTATTTTCTTGAAATGGAAATGTGAGAATTAGAAATTTAATTCCTTGACCCAAATTGTCAAGCTTCCCCAGGTAGGATATAGGCAGTGAAAGAGGCATTGCATTTGACATTTCAGAGTATGTTAGTGTCCTTAGAGAGAGTGATTGTGGTGTACATTTTTTAAAAGATAAAGTATTAATTAGAGTGTTGTGAGAAGGAAGGATTATCATATAGAGATACATGGGAAGAGGCAGGGAGGCGAGGCAGAGTGTTTAGGCTTCTTTTCATGAGGTTTGGTCATGAGGTGAAGGAGAATGGGACATCCACTTTAGAGCAATAAAAGGTTAAAAGTGCATCCATTTAGACACTTTTGAACATGGCTGTCAGAGGGGTGAAGAGACTGTTCCAAGGTAAAGAATGAAAATTAAAAATCATTGAACAGTGATGTGAATAAAATCCTAGCAGACGTGAAATAAGAGGGGGGACAGCAAGTGCCTTTGAAAAGGTCAATATGGTGATGAAGATAACTTGGAAGGTTAAATGTGACTAGCAAAGGAGCACAGAAAATTTTAATCTTTGTAACCTATATTTTCTCTTGGTATTGCCCTTTTGGGTATATGTACTCACAACAGAGAATCTGACAATGTTTCTTGGGGAAAACAATATGTAAATGTTGGCAAATATTTGAGACTGATTACTGTAAGTTTTCTCAGGGTCCTGATACTCAACAATCTTAGTTTCTATTGGATGAATATTGAAATCATTCCAAAATATTTTTGCCTAAGAAGTTAAAATAAAAGTATGATAAATAAAAATAGAATTTTCTTGTTGTGATTAATATACCTCTGAGGTAATAAAAACATATTTCAACAAAATGTTTAATATAGAGAGGAAAAATAGGAGGAAATGTAATATGAAATCTGAAAGTTACTACAGCGAGATATATTTTTCCAGGAAAAACTAAATGAAAATATTGCCAATGGAAAGGAATTGTAATAAGCAGCATTGCAAGTAAGCTCCAGATTATCAAAAGCCAGTGATTTCATTGTAGAAGATGTCATAGTCTATAAAATGTTAAAATAGTTAAAAACATGGAAAGATAATAACCAAGGTTATGACATTTGCTTTTTTTAATTCAAGAGACATGATGTTTCAATTTATTAGTTTAATGTTTACTTTCAAATCACAGACACTAAAGACGTGTACATTTTGAAATACTATCATCCAAATGGGATGGTTATTCCTGGCATCCAGTTAAGAGTTTAGAAAGTCAGGTTACATTTGTGTTAGAATTTAAAATTATATGCATGTTATGTGCTATGTTTTCCATTGAACTTCTATTAAAAAATAAAATAAAATAATATAATTAAGTCCAAGCAAGTAAGCTTTAATATGAAATTGAATAGTAGACATCATTGCAGCTCACCACTTCCAGGACCATGCAGGGACTGAATTAACTCATATCATCAAATTTAGGTGTGGCCAATTGTTTTACTTGACCTATGAAATTTAAGTATAATACCTACCTGTTACTTCTTCCTGGAGACCTGTATCTCCACTCATTCCTTCTTGTAGTGCTTCTGGTTTGGCTACATGGGGGATGGCTGCTTTGAGAGTCAGGAGACCTCCAGTGGGCTTTATGTGAGGAAGAAATAAACATTTGATGTGATAAACTGATGAGATTTAGGGATTGTCTGTAACTATAGCGTATACTAGTATAACTAATCCAAGGCCATATTTAATATCTTATTAAACATTTTTATGTCAAATTCATATCATTGAAGTATAATTAAGAAAATTACATGAATCTGGACTGTAGTAAATTCTAAATAATTTTCATTTGTTTCCTTCTATATGTATTTGATAAGGGTTTCATTTTAGGTCATTTTAAAAGTTGTAATATCTCTCTATGAACTTACAATATAATTGTCATCAATGTTGTTCAATGTCATCATAGACTGTGTTAGGAGAACATTAGATTATGATATTTCTTTTCAGGAATCATATATTAATTTATAACAATGAGCATATTGATTTTATAATTTATATAGTATTAGAAATAATTGACCATTATATTTCAAACTTGTGTTTCAGTGGTGTAATCAGCAAAATATATTCTATATTTAGCATTGTATTAAGAAGCTGTGTTTGAAAGATTGATAGTATAGATACAATGCAAATATCATCACTGTAAAAGAAAAAATTGTTCCAGACAAATTAAACAGTCAAGGAAGACTTTATTTAAGACTATTGCAATAGGAGAGAGAGATTAAACTCAATCTCACTGACACAAAAGGCAGGGGGATTTTTAATTGTTGTGGTGAGCTAACAGGAAAAGGAGGGTTGGTCAATGTGAGTAGGCCATCTGTGTTTGCTAATTGGTGCTTGGTGCTTATCAAAGTTAGGTTTCTATTCCACCCCCCCCATCCCACCCCCAACCCCAGCCCCATAGATAGAGGAAGACAGAGACCCTATCTTTCTCAATAATTACATTTCAAAGGGTGACTCCAAGGTCCTGGATGAAGACATTCCTGGGTTGTAAAACCCCTGTCAGGAGGCTGAAAGAAGATTTACATCTCAAAGAGGCAAAGAAAGACTTGTAAGTTTTCTAAAGTAAATTCTCTAAGGAAAGGGGGGTTGGACCCTATAGTCAGGAAGAAACCGGTCTAATGTTTAGTCAGGATGAGGGGAATGTGACAATCATCCTGGTCAACACCTGTCTCATTTCTATTTATTATTCATTCATGGTCTGGCTTCACGGATCCACTTCACATACCTTACAGTAGGGACAATATGTTTTCAGTACCTAAAACCCAATCTCAACAATTTAATCTTCACATATAGTAAGATTTACTTAGCCTTGATTAGTGGGAAGGCAGCATGATCTTGAAGGTTAAGAACAAAATTCATTATCTGAATCATTTATTCAGTTCATTGAATCATACTCTCTGCAAGCATTTTAAAATGTCTAAACTGTGGCAAGAATTTACTAATGATCCCCCGATTCACAGAGAAAATATAGTGAATTAGTTTACTAAACTAAGTTTATCAGACAAATGGGAAAGCAAAACTAAACTCTGCAACTTTCGATTGCATTGCAACCAACTTCTTTTTGCTCGAACCAAAAACCAAATAGTACTAAACTCCATAGTGAAAGAAGCTGGCTTAAGGATATACACATGACCTTGTTTTTTAATATATCACATATCATTCCCCCCCTAGTTTTTCCCTGTCATTTGCATCCATTTAAACGTCCTTTAAATTTTATTGTAAAGAATTGCTCCACATTTTCATGGTCGTTGTATCTTTACCAAAAACAGGCAACTTTTATTTTAACCAATGAAATGGGAAATATTCTATTCTAGTTTTATTCTTTGTCATTAACTTTGGTGAATCTTTTGGTGCTTGGGCTGAAATTTTTCATACAGCCTTGCAAATATCTCTCTCCCCCACTTAAGAACTTCACATAGAAAATATGAGTCCCCAAAACACTGAATAAAGAAATGTGTTAAATACAGCAGGCAGCCACTGCTTTCAAGGATAGAAGAGACTACCTGGGCTAACAAGTTACAATGTGACATACAAAGTCCTTCTATGAAGACATGTATATGGTGATGATTGAGCACAAAAGAAAAACACTTAACTCAGTCTGGACAGTGAATATTCCCAGATGAGTCCTGAAAATCAAACAGGTATGAATCAGATAAAAGATGGAGGAAAGGCATGCTCTTTAGAAAGTAGTATTATGTAAAAGTATTCGACATGAAAGAAGACAGATTATTTAGGGGCTCTAAAGAGGAGTACAGCAAGATAAATGAAAATAAGGTCATTAGAAGGAGAATAAACTGGAGAGTTGGGTAAACTTTACATCATCACTGATATGTGTGTCATGGAAAGATCCTTGGATTATTACCCCTTATAATATGTAAAATGTTTGTATAAGTAAATGATATAAAAATATAAATTCTAATAATTATTTGTTGAATTAAACTGATATATATGTGAATTGAATTCAATTTATTAGCCAAATCTTGTAAGATATTTTCTAGTGGGTATCTCTTCAATTTTTTCCTAAAAAAAAAAAAAATATATAGCCTATTTCAATGTGTTTGAGTAGTTGAGAACTTTCTGATTTCATTTTTCCCATGGAAAATCCATTATATAATGTAAAGTTGACAGTATCTTAAACATTTAGCTTACATTATCATAGGTGAAAGTGAAAATCAGTGTGTTAATAGAGCAACATGGCAATTTTCCTGTCAATCATGAAATGTGATTATTAGGAAAGTCAGGGAGATAAATACAAAGTATGAGTTCCTTAAAAGAAATAGCTGAGAAAATTTTTAATTCATGAGCTCCCATGGATATTATGTTGCTTGGAAATATTTGTGTGAATATTATGGTGTCCAAGTTTCATAAGGGGTTACTGAAAAGCTGAGAGACACCTCTAGCCAGTTTTTGGCATGTGACTACATTAATTTTGAATTCAGGACTATATTAATCCTTCTTACATTCTTTTCAGCAAAAATAAAAATGTGTCATCCTCAAAACAAGTCTCTAAGCAGGTCGGCATGAATTTGAAAGCATATCAACATAAATGAAGAAGAGCAAGGGATAAACGAGTCCCTGTAGAACACAAAGATTTATTGTGACAGGAGGACAAGTTAAGGCAGCTGGAGAAATGAGTTCCTTGTTGCCTGTTTGTGCAAGTAAAACATTGTTCTACAGAATTCATTTTGTAGAGTTGATAAAGGCTTAGAAATTAGTACCTCATGTCAAAGCCAACTATATAAGGAACTATCTTTACAATAAATTTTATATACTCTTTTCTCAGTTAAAAAGCTGGATAAACTTTAATGAAGTCATAAATCTTAAGAGCGTTTCAATATTAAAAAAAATAACTAATCTTAGGAAGTGAGGAAACACACATTGAACAATCTTGATAAGAGTCATCAGTTAGTCATGCTAATGTTTAGATATTACATTAGTGAACTTCGGAGCATTTCTGGACAGTCTGTATATTGTATTGTGAGATATTATTGTAAAATATGTGTCTGCCTAGGCCATTGAACTTGGATAACTTTTGTTTTCATTACTTTTACTTTTTAGACCTGCTGTTGCTGTATTACACTAAAATTCATATAGCAAAGCTTAAATTATAGGCTTGTCTTCTGAGTTACTGAATGATTTCCTTAAAACCACAAGTATTTATTGAGTACCTCCTATATGGCAAACACTCTTCTAATTAAGGGATGTACAGTTTTAGAAAACAGGAAGAGTCACTACTCTTATGGTATGTCTATTATATTAGAGGATGACCAGTCATTATATATAAATTCTGATTGGTCAGATGGCATAAGTTGTATCCAAAGAAATAAAACATTTGTAGTGTTAGGGGATATCTCTCCAATCAGGTAATGTTTCAATAGAGACAGTAAATCATTTCAAAGTATCTTGATGAAAATGATAAAAACATGGCTCATAAATTATATAACATGTCAATTATTTTTATCCAACATAATTAGAGGGGAAATCAGGAAGATGCTAGAGTTGGTTCCAAAAAATATTTTTGAAAATGATAAGAAATCTTAAAAAAAGCTCTTAGGCTAAATAGCATTGAATAATATCCCATATGACAGTAAAACATCACTATTGAAATTATTTTTTTCTGAAGAGAATTCTACAAGTTAATGTGGAACGTAACTGAGTTTTGGCTCTAATCAAATAGGAAATAACAAAGTCAAACAGAAAAATTCTCCCATGAATCAAATAATTCCTAGATGGGCTTGTTAAACAACAACACTCAAATATAACATTGGAGGACATGGAGTACTCTTTTGATTTCCAAGCTTTAAATTTTATTATTAAGGTTTTGCAAATATTTTGTTCACCACCTTATGTTTCTCTTACATGGGAGGATGTATGACTATCTTTGGCTAATAAGATATGATTAGAAATCATAATAACTCGCTTCTATGCTGAGGTAGTATAAAGCTTACTCATAATTCTTTAGTATCTGTCTCCCTCTGCTATGCCATTTGAGGAAGATACATATTCTTTTCTTGTGGTGGTTCCTTCATGAGACTGTGTGCATTGACACACTACCTCTCCCTTCAGTCTCCAGTCCCCAAATAACAACATGTAAAATAAATGAGATACAGATTTTGTGGTGTTAACTTATTGAGATTTGAATGACAATTTTTTACCATTATATAACTAGTCTACACAGACCAATACAGGAATTGTTACCCAAAGGATGGTGGCATCTTAGAGGTCACCAATGTTATTGAGGAACTCAATATAAGAGGCTGGAAAGATGGCAATCAATTTTTAAAAATACAAAATATCTAGTGAAACTCTCCTGAAATTCCTTCGGAGGTAGATCATGTACTCAAAAAATTATATTTTTAGACAAAGTTTGAAAAATGGAATGTTAGTAGTATATGTTGGTTGCCATTATAGACTGAATCGTGTCCCCCTAAAATTCCTATACTGAAGTCCTTATCACCAAAGTGACTCCCATTTGGAGATAGGGACTTTAAAGAGATCATTGAAGTTAAGTGAGATCATAAAGGTGGTGTCCTAATTCAATAGGACTGATGTCCTTATAAGAAGAGAAAGAGACAACAGGGATGCTGGAGCACAGAGAAAAGGCTATATGAGGACCCAGTGGGAAGACAGCCATCTCCAAGACAAGAAGAGAGGCCTCAGGAGAAATCAAACCTGATGACACCTTAATCTTGGACTTCTAGCCTGCAGAATGGTGAGAAAATAAATTTCTGTTGTTTAAGCCACCCAATCTGTGGATTTTGTCATGGTAACCCTATAAGCTGAAACAGTTGCTATTGACAGCTATGGTAAAAAAAATTACAAGAAAGAGATTATTAGTAAAGAAGAAACAATGACCCTAGAGATCTCAAATTTTCTAAAGCAGGGAAAGGACTGGGAAAACTGTGGCTCCCAAGGAAAGTATATTCCTCAAACACATATCAGACATGACCAAAGCTAATAAATGGAAAAAGGAAGAAAGTACAAGAGGCCACATTAACAGTGGAAGGGGTAATTATTCCAGGGAGCAAATTTAATGCTTAATCAAGAAACAGTTCACATTTCCAGGGTAAGGGGTTCTCATAATTGTTAGAGTAATTGCTGGGTATCTCCCATTCTTCTCTCTCTCTCTCTCTCTCATTCTCTCTCTCACACACACACATACATACCACATCCCACCTTCTTTTAATATTCATTTTATTTTATTATTTTTTGATATTTAGGAAATTCAAGTGGACTGGATGTAGAGATTACCACACATAACACTTAGATCCTGAGTTTCAATATGGATTTGATGCCTGACTGGACTTTTGGCTTATCTCCATTGGAAATAAATTGAGTGTTCTAAATGTGGAAGAAAGGAAATCATGGGATATTTGGTCAGCAAACAAGAAAATTGCATAAAAAACAGTGATGCTAATCAATTAATCTATTACTCTCCTATTGTAGTTAGATGGGATTAAGTGATGAATACTAGAAATAGAAAGTGATTGCACATATCAAGTATCATCACTAGACTGAGGCAGTAAAATTTGTGGGTTCATTTTTACCACCGAATAACTTAGTTTATCCTGATAAAGAGAACCAGAGGCACAATGAAGTTATAGATTAAGTCATATGGATATCTGAGCCAAGAACGTTCCACACATAGAGAACTCAGTTTGCACAGGTTGTAACTTAAAGAGTATATTCAGTCATTTGAGGAAATTTCCATCCCTGCGTCACTGCCATGTTATTGCATGTAATACTATCAATATTATATCCTCACTTTAACAGCTTACCCTAAGCATATTGAGATATTATGTCACGATTTTGGGGGGTGTATTTTTTATTTATTTTTTATTTTATGTTGGAGTATAGTTGATTTACAATATTGTGTTACTTTCAGGTGTATGGCAAAGTGATTCATATTGAACAATAAATATTTAGGTAGAATAATTTGAAACTTTTGGAATTATTGTTAACTATTCTGTATCCAACCACATTGACCATTAAGTCATCAGCATAGCCATCTGAAGATTTATTCTAAACTCCAGTCTGGTTTTGATATTATAGCTTGTAACAAGCTATTTTTTTAAAACACTTTGTGTAATTCCCTCCCCCATTTCCAGTCATAGTCTGTTAACCCTGCCTAGATTCTTTTGCACAAAAAAGACCTTAGTTTAATCTTCTGATCCTACATATCCTGCCATTTAAAGTGCTATTCTTGTTTTATCTATATGTCAAATAAGAAAAATACAATTGAATTAAGATATTTAAATGCCTTATAAGGAACATAAATACATTGCATATTTTACTACCACTATTTCTATAAAGTGAAAAAAAGCACTAATAAAATATATTTTTGTTGTTACTATTTTTTAAAATGGCTTTTTTCTTACCAATCAGAACAAGTTATTTTCTTACTTTGGTTATATTTAATCTTATGCTTCCCACTGGCTGTTTAATTCCTTAGTCGGATAGTTGATTTGTTTGAAATTCTTGTTTATGTCTCTAATGCCCTCATGTTATTAGGAATGAACAACTTGAAATAGTAAACAAATTAGGAAGATTTCTGAAGCGTTCTTCAACCCTGACAAAAATAAAACAATTAAAAATATTAAGACAATTTATAAATATGGATATTAAGATTATTCTGAAAATTTAATTTATTATGAACAAGTTGGATTCAACTTTTCCTTCTTTAAGTATTAAAAAATGAAGAAACTGAAAAAAGTCATTACTTACCACACATAACTCTGCTCACCAGTCTGGAAATGCCTCAAATTCCAAAGTTAATTACAGTAGGCTGTCAATGTAAATAGGTTTATATTATCACTTCACTCATTATCACACCACTGAGGAAACTGGTCCTTTCAATGGGATGTTTAATATGATAGCAACAAAATTATCACAGTTATAGTTGGCATATATAACGGATTTTTATAAAACTCCCAAACTTTTATTTCCCTCTCCCCATATGTGCATGTACAATATTATGAATCTTATTTAATGAATACAATAACCTTATGATATAGGTATTATTATCCACCTACATATTACAGTAGCAGAAACATGTACCAAGGGGTTAAGTAACCATCTTGTTCTCATTTTCTATTTCTGTGTAAAAATCTGTGCCCTAGTGGCTTAAAACAAAAATTTTATTCTCCTTGTGAGTTTGTGGTTGAGGAGTTTGGAAAGGTCTTGGTTGGGCAGTTCTTTTCTTGTCAACAGGGAGTGAGCAGGTAACTAGGACTGGAGGATTCACCTCCAACTCAACGAGTCTTTTTCACTGACACTCCCGTTGCCTTGCTGCTTCTTTGTCTCTTTCTCTCTCGAAGGCATCTCTGCATCTCTTCCTCCAAAGCTGCTCTATGTAGCTTGTACTTCTCAGAGCATGGTGATTCCGTTAATAAAAATAGAGAATGGGAAGTCAAAGAAGATGCAATTACCATCAATCAAGGAAGCCAAGGATAATAGCCTAGGGAAAGTTTCAGATAATATAAGAGCACATAATCTTTTATAACTTACCTAAGCTCATTTTTTACCCCATCTGTTTTTCTATAGTGACTAGCAAAGTAAATTCAAATCGAATATTGTTAAGGCTATAAAATAGAGATGCACTAAGAGGGACTATACCTCACTCTTCAAAATTTTAAAGGTGGAAGCTATAAAAAACAATAGATTTAAGGGGAAAAAAAAATATATATATATACACATATTCATAGGCTCTGTGGTGAGGTAGGAAATGTTTCAAAAGGACCGTTCCCAGCAGCAGTCTTTCTGGGAGCTTGGCATTTAGGAGTTTTATGTAGGTTTCCCATATATACAAAGGAAAATTTGAATCATTCTTAATCTTAGGAAAGCTTTACAAGACCTCTCCTTAGAGCATCCCATATGTTTTACTATTTTGTAAGGAAGAAGAAAGATACTATAACACACATAGAATGCTTTCTCATAACTTTCTTTGCTTATTTAACTTAGTACATCACTCATCACCCTTCTGACAATAATTATTACCTTAAAAGCTTGGAAGATATATTTCTATAGGGAGACATTGGCTTTGCTGATATAATACTTTGATAGGGGTGACATGTCTCTTATAGAAAAATATACTCTGCATAATAAAGAAAGAGGAAGAGAAAACCTAAGATAGGGATTGAGTAACAAAGTCTTCAATGAGCAGCTTTATCTGGACATTTTTTAGGAAACACTAAATCCCTTGCCATATCATCCTTTTCTAGATACCACTGGCTCTTCTCCCATCCCATCAACTTTATAACAAAATTATACATTTATACTATGCCGGCTTTAATTGGATTTATTGTGGAAGCCCAGCCATTTATGTGTTTGTCTCAACCTTGGTACTGATCTCAAAGACTGTCAACCTGAGAAAATTATGGTACTTCTGGGTTACATCTGCCTGAACATGCAACGTGGAGGATATGAAGAGTTTGAACCAATAAATAACCAAAACATGATGTCAAATATTTCTCAACTATGATTTTTAAAGGGTCTTTCTTAGTTGAAAAGAAATTTAAATACATTATAAGAATTTGAAAATATGAGACATATAAGAATTAATAAAATTTATATATTATAATTTCTATTTCCTTATTAACAAAGAATATTTTCTAAATTAATGTGGATAGAAAGACTTTTGAAATAAACATCAGTAAAGTATCCATGTTTAAGATTATGTTCTGCTGCACTTCACAGAAGCCCTTCCATAATGGCTTTTACAATTTCTCTTTCCTAAGAGAGCTGTGGCAATCCATGGCTAGAAATGTGGTTCCCTAATCATATGCTACCAAGTTTCCTTTCTTTTTGCTATATACTATCCTTAATCTGTTACCTTGGGGTCTAAAACCCATGCTTGGGCTCAGCCCATCTTTCTGCATTTTGGACACAAGAAATTTTAGGAGCAGGTATAATGAAAAGGGAGTAGCCCTCCCCACCAAAGAGACTTCCTGGAAATTTCATAAGAAACTATTGCTTATATCTCAGTGCTAATTTTGCCATATGTCATAATTATTCTGGAGGGAAACAATTCTGTTATTTGGGAAGAAGGGGAGA
Organism: Kogia breviceps; assembly: GCF_026419965.1. Lineage (NCBI taxonomy): Eukaryota > Metazoa > Chordata > Mammalia > Artiodactyla > Physeteridae > Kogia > Kogia breviceps. The sequence continues at coordinate 45,623,994 of NC_081325.1, read as the reverse complement.
ATGAATTTGAGGACAGGAAATGAGCATCCTCTGTCACACACACTGTGAGCATTAAGGCATGCTGATAAGGGAACTATCCAGAGTGCTGGAACAGTCATACAGGCGAATGAGTGAAGCTCGGGCTGGGAGGAGTCTTGATGCACGTAAGGTACTAACATCCCCTTGAGCCAGAGATATTAGAAAAAACAGGGTAGAGTGGAGAGGACCGGTCCATAAGCCTGCTGAAAGGTCTTTTGGATGCTGCTTCTGCAGAATATACCAGCATCTGAGGCAATGTCACTGACCCAGATATTTTAATGCAGTTGAAGAAATCTTCATTTCCAGCGATTAAGCGGGGACAGGTCAGGGCTGGGCACACCAGTACTCACGGTGAGGATTCCCGGGTCCACCTCCCTGTCGGTGTTGCCAGACCGGCCTCCCCCTGTCCACACCCAAACACAAACACTGAAGAATGAATTTTCACGGAGGAGAAATAAAACCCAGCAGCTAGTTTTTACCTTCCCGGAGCTCCAATCCTGCAGTCACCCAACACCCTGACATCCGGTCTGGGGCTGGGGAGGAGGCCCTGAAGCTGCAGGCTGTATACCTGGGGTCCTCGTCCACAGCTGTGTCCACGTGCAGGGGCAAAGACAAGCACACCAAATGCAAAGTTAATCAACCACAGTGACCTCCTGTGCCGCATGCTACCCCCAGGCTGGGGTGTGGTGGGGGGACGTCCAAGGCCATCCAGTACCTTTTCTCCTTCTGGAAAAGACACTGATAGAACGTAGATCCATCACGTTTTTGTTTTTATTTTATTTATTTATTTTTGTAGTATACATGTATTGTTAATAGTCAAATTTAGGAACAAAGGTGCAGACATCTGCTAAATACTGAGTGGCTCGTCTCTCGGTACAGGGTGTGAATGAGCCAGGATCGTGCTCACAGGACAACCTGGGATTCTGAAATTAGTCGTCTGGTAAACAAAGGAGAGAGAAGGGTCCGGTTTTCTTAACTGGTTTTCCTCGGGGAATAAATGATCAACAAATGCTAAGACACTCTGGAAGGCCCCTCCCAGCCCCAATGAACCCCACGGTGCGTTCAGAGAGTGGAGGGAAGCTCAGGGCAGAGACAATGGTCAGCTCCGCAGTTGGGCAAATGCTCAGGCCCAGGGCCACCGTGGGCATCTTCATGCAAAGCGCTCAGCTGGGCCCACAGGGCACAAGGAAAGCTCGAAGTCCATTCACCTTTCATTATAGTTATTTGAGTTCCAATTCTATTTCCTTCCTCATCCAGAAAAACAAAAGATACTGCAGTTATAAACAATTAAGGGGACAGAGGTCATGGGATAGTTGGGTAGCCTGAGCAATGGTCCAGACTTCTCCATGGGGCCACCTTCTCCTTTGCAGGGCCAGCTGCACCCTCCCTGCCCTGGCCACCAGGGGGCAGGGACGTGATCACTTTGGAGTGGAGGAGGTCAGGTGTGTGTGTTTGGAGTCGGGGGAGAGATTCTTTGTCAACAGTCAGGACAGGTCCCCAACAGGCCCAAAGTTTCCCCCAAAGGAAAGGGATCATTGAAATGCAAATTTGGGGGGTGGGGGGAAAGCTGATGAAAGGAAAAGCCAGAGGGAAGAGAAGATGGATCTATCTCAATCTCATCTGCCATCACTTCCACTGTCTCATGGCTCAAGTGGGAGGATACTAGCAGCTCAAGTAAGACTCTTTTTGAGTTTATCTGTATGTTTTATTTGTGAGCTATATAGAGCATGGTGGTATTTTCATATCCTCTACATAATATATACTTATAACCCTTTGTGAGAATTTATAGAATGCTTTCATGTCCCCACACCCCTGGATTATGACCCCTTTTATTTTTTCAAGATTCATATTATTATCTTTTCCAAGAAGCATTTGTTGAACAATCAGGAAGTTAACTTCTTTTTTCTTTGTTTCCATAGGATACTTAGGATACTATATTACAGTACTTTTCTTTCTTACAATACTGAGAACATCAAAATTCACATTCATACTATATGGTACTAAAAATATAGTATATATGGTACTATTTTATTGAAATGACATACTTTATTTGAATTTTCAAAAAGGAAAAGTGAAAGAGAACTAATTTCTAAATATTTTCTAAATATTTCTGAGAAATATAATCATAAAATTCTAGTTATAAAATACAAAGCTTTGAAATTATACTTTTTCAGCTATATTTTTTAAAGGTAGGCATATGTTAGTAAGTTTCTACTAAAAATGGAAAAAATAGTATTATTATACTTAATTCAATAGTCCTTCTCTACATCCAAATTTTAAAACATTTATATATGTGTATGTAATCAAGGTATATTGTTTGAATTGCATATTTATTATTTATGTGTTTATGACATTTATATTTTATAATTTCACAAAGTATCTAGTTTTAGCTTTACAATTCAATAAGTGCATTATTCCCAATCATTTACTTTTACAAAACCTTCTCCATTGCTAAGTTCTTTGAGTCATCTTTTGGTTGGCTGAATTTCCTCATTTAGCAATCATTAAAGTTTACTTTCAATTTCAACAAGAGCTTACATATACGCTAGTCCTTAAATTCTTGGTTGTGTGAAAATAGCTACTTTCTGTCCTCAGAATTATGGGACAACAATTATTAGTCAGACATTAATTCATCAGAAATTTGTGATCATTTTGGCAATATTTTCTGCCACACTGTATCACTGTGGAAAAGTCTGAAGCCAAGCTGTATTTTTTCCCCATTCATGACTTTCCCGTCTTGATTTTCAAATATTTTCTGCTTTTTTAATATTACCAGATTACACTGTTTTGAAACTTTGAATACTTTTCTTTAGAACACAGTATTGTCTTTCAATATCCAAATAAAATTATGATTGTATGTCAAAATCTTCTATAGCTTTGATTTTTAAAAATATATTCCATGTGATATTTACATTTCATTAGGAATGTTCAATATTCATATATCAGTCTCATAGTGTTTTGTATAATTTTGGTCTGTTCTTACTTTACGCTTGTTTTTTGTTTTTTCTTACCTGTATTCAATCACATTTATTAAATTTTACTGCTGTTTCTAATATGGCTTTCAAAGTTTTATGTAAATTCTGAGCCTGTGCCCTCATTCTCCACAGCAGAGCCCATTACACTTCATCATGTCTCCTCCTCCAGTTGACATTCCCTGAAATTTAATGGAGTTGAACTGAGTCTACCAAGGTGATCTCCTCCTCTTCATAGCCTGTTCACACTCTTGTACCTTGTCACTCTGATTAAAATAAGATATTTTAATAGATCTTAGAGGTGTGTGGGACTTAATATAGAGAAAGCTGTTTTCTGATCAAAGTCTGTAGAGATATATGTCAGCTTTTAAATGTGCTTTTTTGTTTTGTTTTGATCTAGATTTCACCATACAGCAATAGAAAAGTGTGCTCCAGAGTTCTGCGCTGTTGCTTGGGATTTGGGGCTATTTCTTTGTTTTAGATGGTCCTCTTAATTGTTTTTTGCTGGAGAGAAATGAAGTAAAACATATTAACTTATCATCTTTAACTGGACTTCTCTCAGTTATGTATTATTTAAATGAACCAAGCAGTAACATGCTACTAAAGGAAAAAAAAATGAGATGTCTTACCAGTTAGGTGAAAATTTCATTATATGTATTTTCCCCACCTCTAGATTATTGTCCTAAACAAAATATATTAATATACTCTCAAAAGAGTACAATCTTACAATTATCTTATCCTACTCCATCATTTTACAGAGGAGAAAATTGAATTTAAAACTGCATCTCTTCTTAAAGTTAGATTTCCAACAGCCCTGGAGGCATTGGGTCTTAATCTTCAGCCCTTATTTTTAGGGCAGCAGTTCCTGGAAGTCAGCCGGAGAAATTTCTATGGCAGAAATTTATCTCTGTGCTGGTGGTAACTGACCAAGTCTATGAATGTCCATAACAAAGTTTTATCTTTATTTTTATTAGCTTTTACTCTCAGCAAGTTTGCTTTTTTTCTTCTTTAGTTAAAAAAAAAGAAGTAAATAGGATTTATCTATACACAGAGTATTATGAATCTTTTCTTATAAACAGAAAACAAGGTATCTTTGCTGGGTATTTCTAATGCTCTCTCTAAATTTGCACTTTGCTCCTTGAGTCCAGTTATTTAATATAATTAAAATACAAAGAAAGGATGTATCATGAGAAAGTGCAAAGTTAATCACTGACCATGGCATTCTTGAAAAGGAGAGCCTGAAATATCTTTGCAAATTAGTTCTTTGAGATAAACATATAACCAGTTTTTAGACACATAGTCAATGCTGATTTGTCAACAGTGACAGAAAGCAAACCAGAGTTAATTACAAATCTGGATTTCTTAGCTTTGAATAAATGTGCTTTTTCTTGAGTCTGAAATTAGTTCAAAATAGATGTGAGTTGGTTCCCAGGCTATTTCCTTCTCATATTCTTTTACTGTTCAATTTTAAAACAGAGAGCAAGAAATTTAGACAGCATCTTATAATGTGAAATACTACCATTTTTATGTGTGTCTTTTTTTTATGTTGAAAACATAAATTGGGTTAAGTGTGAACAACTAAACTGATTATGTTTTGGTATATTCATTATGGAATAGCTTGTGATGTGAAATATTTCAGATATAATCAGATTATGTTTACCAATATTAGGTTTAGGAAGAGAAATAACTAGGGTGAATGGGGGAAAACAGGAATTTTCTCTCCTGTGATTGATTCAGATTCTCTACATCTGCTGTAACATTGATACATGTGTATATACATGTATATGGAAAGAAGGCAACATCGATCCTTTGTCAGGACTGAGATATGGGATAGGGTATGCATGTTCTCATCTATTTCCTTGAGCTGAACTTTGCGTTGATCTACATAAACACATTGTGTATATGGGCTGAATAGTAACTATAAGTGCCTTTGAGTTCTGCAATAGGAAATAGGACTTTAAGTGGCCAGCAGGTTCTCTTGATGCCCTTGGATGTCATTTTAAAATGGTACAATTTCTCACAAAGTTGTTGTGTTTGAATATTTATAACTATCAGTGACTAAAATCCAAAGGAGCAGCGTCCTATATAAGATAGAATTTTATTTCACTTTCAAGTAAGTAAAACATGTCAAAAGGTAAGTTACCCAGGTCTAATGTGTTGAAACATGGTATCAGAGAATTAGTTTCTATCTTATCCTCCACCATTCTCAGGTATGGTATTTCATATAAATTACTGACCCAGCTCTAGCCCTCATGACCTTGGCCCAGGCCAGCAGGAAAGAGTGGGGAGAAAGGAAGGGAAGAAAGATCAATTCCACTATTACATCACATTGGGTTTTTGGACTCAATAATGTATTTTGACATGTCAACTAGAATATAAGCTCTACAAGAACCCAGACTTCTCTTTTGTTGATGATGTTTTATTTTGTTGATGTTGTATGCCCAACATGTAACAGAGTGCCTGTCCCATCATAGGTACATAATAAAACTTTTTGACTGAATATATGTCCTGCAGAAGTGGAACAAGCTCAGAAACATGGAGGCTTGGTTTGAGTTTAGTTCTTAGAGATGTTCTCTACCTGAATCTTTTCTCTTTTACAGTGGGGTTTGGTCAAATTATCTCTAGAACATTTCATAGTAATACTCATGACTGAGACTGTGCAGTTGAATAAACTGAGCCTGTAGTTTTATACTTTAAAAAACTGTGAAGAATTCATTTTGAAATAAATGTTTTACTGAAATGTATCATGGTTACAGAGCAGTACAAATGTTATGAGTGCATGGCTCAAAATTTCACAAATTAAACAAACCTCTTTAACCAGGAGCCAGATCAATACATAGAGTATTTCCAACACACTCATAGACCTCCTATTGTCCATCCATCACTACACCACAAAGCTGAATACTGTGACAATTTTTATCAGCATAAATCTATTTTTTAAAATTTCATATGTCTGGCTATTTCTTAGTTTCTTAAGTCATATTTTCAGCAGTGCAGTTATTTGGTTAAAAAGTAAGAGCACTTTAATATGTGTGATGCATTTCGCTATCTGTTATCAAATGGTTTTTACTCACAGCACCAATGATAGGATGCAAAAGACAATAGTCATTTCTGTATTCTCACCACCTGTATGTAACACCATTTAAAATTTTAACATTTAATAGACATAATACATCCTTAATGATGCCTTACTTTGCTTGTGTTTATACTGAACATTTAAAACTATGTTTGTTTATTAGATTTATTTCTTCTCTTGTAAACCAACCAAGAATCAGAAACATTGACTAAATTTGTGCTTTTTAACAATCTCACTTCTATTGCTTCAGGAACAATAACCATTGGCTGAACAATAAAGTTTTACATGTAGCACTGTGCGTGGGTGGCCGCTGAAGTGCGGTGAATGAAATAAGTCTACTTGAGATATTTGAGTTGGAGAATCAGTTTCCGGGCTGCCATTATAGTTAAAAAAAAATAAAATAAAGAAGTTACACCAGGAATTCCCTCAACTCTTACACCTCTCTCTAGAGCTTGGATCGCATTATTTTTCCATAGAAATGAAGAATCTGAGACCAAACATCTAGAGGATAGAGGTGAACTCTGGTAAACCTGAGTTGGGTAGTATTTACTGTGGTAAACTTTCCCTGATGCTAAATCCAGAGTTCCATTCTTTTCGGTATGGTTGGTGCCATCAGTGCCCATTTGTCACCATAGGGTAGCACAGAGACTTCCTCCATTTTCCTGAATCACATCAAGAAACACTTAACCCAGGAAAATCCTTTACAAAGTATAATGGATTTTGGTTCTAAATGTCTTCTCAAGAGGAGCCATTGCTAATGACCCACATATGCCCTTTCTAGTGCATGAACTCTTCACATTGTATTTTATATTATTTTCCCTAATGACCACCGTGTCTGTTATCTCTTCACATAAGTATGTAATCCACAAGCAGTTGCTCCCAGGTATACTCTCCCCGTATTACAAGTTCTCCTTTCACTTGTTAATTTTATGTATTTCCTCCATTTGTGTATTCTCCCCTGAGTCTAGACACAGGGTTAGGAAGACTCATGACTGCCCTATAATCTTGAAACCCAAAACTTCCCTCTAACAAAGACAAACTGAAATGCTAGCTGCTCATTTCTTCACTTGGGAAAAATAAGCCATTTTTTCCTAAGAGAAATAATTGAGTTTTTGTTTTTATTTTCTAATTCTAACATCTATCTGTCTGTCTATCTATCATCTATCTATCCTATCTATCTCAAAGCTATAATGTTCTAATATAAATCTGAGTAATGTATACAGTGCCTGTGACTTGGCCATAAATGGAATCCCACATGCCAGGGTCTGGCTGTGGCTCCAGGGAAAAGTACCAGCATAAATCAACAAGCCATAGCATCGATCTGTATTCCTGATGGGACAGACTTGGAGAAGTGGCAGCTTCTCATGATCTTGGAAGTGCTTATTTCCCCTTATAAGTCAGTATTCCTATAAATATGTCCAACTTGTTAATGGGAGGCTCCCACTTTACTTGTCCTGGAGAAAAATGAAAGGCTCTGTAGTCTTGGACTTTTCCTAAGTGGATGGACAAACACAGAAAAGAAAACTTCTCTGTTAAAATTCATGCACATCTTCTTTTCTATCCTTTTCAGCTGCTTCACATTTTTTTACAGCTCCCTACAGAAAGGCAGACAAAGCTTTGTGGGCATCAAAGGACAGTAATTCTGCATGTCACATGGATCACCCAGAGAGAAAAATCCCATATCACTCATCACCATCATCTTTTCCTATCCTATCACCAGAAGTACTGCCAGATCACATGAGCTCTGAATCTGAAGTGACCTAAAAATTGTCTAACTTAAAGAAAACCTACTATTTTGTTTCAAAATGGAAATAAATGGACTCTTTCCTGATTACTGAAGTAAGATATACCATTTCTAAAAATGTATACAATACTAAAAGTTTAAAGAAGAAAGTTAGGGCTTCCCTGGTGGCGCAGTGGTTGAGAATCCGCCTGTGGATGCAGGGGACACGGGCTCATGCGCCGGTCCGGGAAGATCCCACATGCCACAGAGCGGCTGGGCCCGTGAGCCATGGCTGCTGGGCCTGTGCTCCGCAACGGGAGAGGTCACAGCAGTGAGAGGCCCGCGTATGACCAAAAAAAAGAAGAAAGTTAAAAGTCACCCATTTATCTGGAGATAAGTACTATTAATCTTTTATAGTACATCTTTCCAAGTTTTTATTCATATATATGTACATGATTTTTCTTTATGTTATATGTATACATTTGTTTGCCTTATATATAGCATGCATAGTCTTTTGCATTTTTCACACAGTAATATACTGTGAATATTTCTCCATATCAATAAATATCAAATTGCATCTCTATTTTTAGTAAATTGTTGTATAGAATTCATTGTATGGATGTAACACACTTTATTTAACCATTCCCTTGCTGATGAAGATTTGGTTGGGCTAACTTACATCTTACTGCATAAACATAAGTGAGCAAACACAGCCAGTCCAAGTTATCTTCCATGTGATTGGACATGGAGATGGTCTCTTTTACTTTAGGGTTGATTTTACTAGAGGAAAAGACACCAGAGTAAGGGACACATACACAACAGTAGCACAGGTCTGGTTTTTCATATGTCTCCTCGGGGCTTTAGAACATAGGTATTGCAAGCAGAGCTTATGTCTATATAACTTTGAACCTTAACAGTCACTCCTACTGTTTCCATTTCTCATGGACAGTGTTCGTGTGGGGCAGCTCTGTAAGAAAGCTGAGTGTCAACTCACTCACTCCCCCGACTCTTTCCCTTTTGTTTTCTATAATGCACCAAACATCACTTTAACTACCCCATGAGATCTTGCCAGCCTTGTGATTTATAGAAACTGAACTCATGTCACAAAAGGGCCTGGAGGTGGCACCTGCTCCCTATTGCTTTCTCATCAACAATTTTTAAGAAGGTTTTTAACTCTTTTCCTATTCTATTTTTTTTTTAATGTCGACCTTCTGCTTTTTACCTTTATACAGGTGTACATTTTATTTATTTATTTATTTTTTTGCGGTACGCGGGCCTCTCACTGTTGTGGCCTCTCCCGTTGCGGAGCACAGGATCCGGACGCGCAGGCTCAGCAGCCATGGCTCACGGGCCCAGCCGCTCCGCGGCACGTGGGATCTTCCCAGACCGGGGCACGAACCCACGTCCCCTGCATCAGCAGGCGGACTCTCAACCACTGCACCGCCAGGGAAGCCCTACATTTTATTTTTAAATAAACTTTTTTTTGGAAAAATTTAGATTTACAGAAAATTTGCAAAGATAGTACAAAGAATCCCTATATACCTTTAATACAGTTGCATGTTTTCCTCTAACATTATCACTTTATATTACTAAAGTACAGTTGTCAAAGTTAAGAATCTAACAATGGTACATTACAAAGTAAACTCTATACTATTTGGATTTCAGCAGTTTTCCGTTAATGTCCTTTTCCTGTTCTAATTTCTTCAAACATGTTTTCCAGTATTTTATTCAGATGTTCTTATTGTTCCTGGTGAAGATACTTATGTGCCCAATCTACTCCAGCGGGCACACATACACGTGTGCGTGCACGTGTGTGAGGACACGCACACGCACAGAGTTTTGACTCAGTGGGTCCATATAGCTATCTTTGACCAACTTCACATATCAGTGCTCTTCATGCAAGTGTTTTGAAACTCTATTCCTATCTTGTCATAGCTCAGTTTTCTCAGCTCCATTAAGCTGCAAAAAATGGGGATACCAAAAAAATGGGGATACCTTTTTGAATACCTATTATATTTCAAAATGTATTCTAGTTTCTCTTCTTGATCCTTGATGAAATTCTGTATATGCACACCATATCTGCCCTTTCCAACATGTCTAAATTCTTTCTATTGATTAGTGCTTTCTGTCTTCAAACAAAAAGGTTTTCTCAGAGTTGCTTCAATGAGTCTCTGTTGGATGCCAGAGGGATAACAGATATGACTCAGTGAGGCTGAGGGATGTGAAGGAGTAAACAATACTCCTAAATTTTGCTCTACTATAATTTAAATTTTAATAGTGGTTAAATTGTAATTCATAATCAAGTTAACATAATAGATTACAGTTAAATATCATTACTATATTAGAACAAATTTTAGTCTTAAAGATTAGCATACCAACATGTTAAGAATTGAGTTATGCTAATGTTTAGTCAAGAACCAGGTCAGAATATGGATTGGCAAAGAGTAGGTATGTTTGTAAGTAAGTTTATGAAATTGTGTGAACATATAAAACAAAGATGATTTCAAACATCTAAAAAATGCGAACATGGCTAAGAGAGAAACATAACAATTTGCAAGTTAATGGAGGCTTCCCCTCCAAAAATAGTGTGAAAGGTATGAAAGTTTTCCATGAACTTCAGCAAGAATGCCATGTTTTCCTAAATTAAATAAATTCAACCCTAAATTTAGTAATTGTCAGGGAGAGTAGCAGATAATCCAATTGTAGACATTTGGAAAACAGATGGGGTACTAGTGACAATTTTTCTTTTACTGGGATTATACCAGTTCCAGAAAGACTAAGCAGTCTCTAACATTTGGGAAGAACTCTCCAGTTTCAATTTATAACAGTCATTATTTAGATATTTAAAGGTGATTTGAAGGAAATGGACCATTTACCTCCTGCCAAGCTAGGGTACACGGAAATTTATTCAAGGCTTCTAGTTATGTTATCTAGGGTTTTATTTTACTTCAGAATATCAGGTAGGAATCACACCTCCCCCGAGATTCCTCCCTTCACACACAAACAAGAGTAGCAGAGCTATTTGCAAATAGACTTGACATCTCCATCACTCTTGCAAAGACTGTACTCTGCAAGCCAGCATTATGTTCTAATCTCAGAGAAGCTCACTTTTTCCTGAAGTGTTTGTTCATTTGCACCTTCTTTGGATACCTGTCACTTGGATGAGCTACCCTTTCCCACCAAAACCAGAGGAAGATCAGAGGTTGTCTGGTTGGCATGGGACAATGTTTGTTTCCAGTGTTGCAAAACAAAAGCTGCTAATACCATCCTAAGGCAAGAGGACTCATTTTTAGGATCCAAAATGATACATTTTATTTTTGGAGAGAAAGACAGGAAAAATACTGCTGCCTTGAAGGAGATTATCCAACCCTGGGAGAAAAACCAAACCAAACCAAATGCCAATTAACCACTGAGTCAATTGTCCTGACAAATAAAGCCAAGAGAGAGAAGCATTTGCAGATGGACGTGTTGAGAGCACTCTGCTAAGATACAAAAGAGTTTTCTGAAGAGGCGGGAGATTATGCTAAGAAAAAGTAAAATTGTGACCCAGTTCGGTAGCAAAAACCCAGCAAGCCAGGGATTCACAGTTCTTAACTCTTCTATAGCAGCCACAACATGTGGAAATGAATTTTGACAGTAAGTCAGAGGAAAACACTCTATAAAAAGACATTTGAGGAGTAGGGGCAGATCTTTAAATTGAGAAGAATGGGTGTTAGTTTGAGTTTACCAGACAGAATAGTATAGAAGATGTGAGACCTTTGGTAAGTGATATTGATTTGTGTATATTGAAGAATCCTTGCATCCCTGGGATAAATCCCACTTGATCATGGTGTACGATCCTTTTAATGTGTTGTTGGATTCTGTTTGCTAGTAATTAGTTTAGGATTTTTGCATCTATATTCATCAGTGATATTGGTCTGTAATTTTCTTTTTTTGTAATATCTTTGTCTGGTTTTGGTATCAGGGTGATGGTGGCCTCATAGAATGAGTTTGGGAGTGTTCCTTCCTCTGCAATTTTTTGGAAGAGCTTGAGAAGAATGGGTGTTAGCTCTTCTCCAAATGTTTGACAGAATTCACCTGTGAGGCAATCTGGTCCTGGACTTTTGTTTGTTGGAAGATTTTTAATCACAGTTTTAATTTCATTACTTGTGATTTGCCTGTTCATATATTCTATTTCTTCTTCGTTCAGTGTTGGAAGATTATACCTTTCTAAGAATTTGTCTATTTCTTCTAGGTTGTCAATTTTATTGACATAGAGTTTGCTTGTAGTAGGCTCTTAGGATGCTTTGTATTTCTGCAGTATCTGTTGTAACTTCTCCTTTTTCATTTCTAATTTTATTGAGTCCTCTCTCTGTTTTTCCTGATGAGTCTGGCTAATGGTTTATCAATTTTGTTTATCTTCTCAAAGAACCAGCTTTTAGTTTTATTGATATTTGCTATTGTTTTCTTTGTTTCTATTTCATTTATTTCTGCTCTGATCTTTATGATTTCTTTCTTTCTACTAAATTTGGGTTTTGCTTGTTCTTTTTCTCTAATTCTTTTAGGTGTAAGGTTAGATTGTTTATTTGGGATTTTTCTTGTTTCTTGAAGTAGGCTTGTATTGTTATAAACTTCCCTCATAGAACTGCTTTGTTGCATCCCACAGGTTTTGGATCATCGCGTTTTCATTGTCATTTGCCTCTAGGTATTTTTTTATTTCCTCTTTGATTTCTTCAGTGATCTCTTGGTTATTTAGTAACATATTGTTTAACCTCTGTGTGTTTGTGATTTTTACATTTTTTTCCCTGTAACTGATTTCTAATTTCGTAGTGTTGTGGTAAGAAAAGATGCTTGATATGGTTTCAATTTTCTTAAATTTACTGAGGCTTGATTTGTGACTCAAGATGTGATCTATCCTGGGGAATGTTCCATGCACACTTGAGAAGAAAGTGTAATCTTCTGTTTCTGGATGAAATGTCCTATAAATATAATAAATGTCCTATAAATCTATCTGGTCTATTGTGTCTTTTAAAGCTAGTGTTTCCTTATTAATATTCTGTTTGGATGATCTGTCCGTTGGTGTAAGTTAGACGTTAACATCGCCCACTATTATTGTGTTACTGTCAATTTCCTCTTTTATAGCTGTTAGCAGTTGCCTTATGTATTGAGGTGCTCCTATGTTGGGTACATATATATTTATAATTGTTATATCTTCTTCTTGGATTGATCCCTTGATCATTATGTAGTGTCCTTCCTTGTCTCTTGTAACATTCTGTATTTTAAAGTCTATTTTATCTCGTATGAGTACTGCTACTCCAGCTTTCTTTTGATTTCCATTTACATTGAATATCTTTTTTCATCCCCTCCTTTCAGTCTGTATGTGTCCCTAGGTCTGAAGTGGGTCTCTGTAGACAGCATATATATACCTCTTGTTTTTGTATCCATTCAGCAAGCCTGTGTCTTTTGCTTGGAACATTTAATCCATTCACGTTTAAGGTAATTATCAATATGTATGTTCCTAGTACAATTTTCTTAATTGTTATGGGTTTGTTTTTGTAGGTCCTTTTCTTCTCTTGTGTTTCCCACTTAGAGAAGTTCCTTTAGCATTTGTTTTAGAGCTGATTTGGTGGTGCTGAATTCTCTTAACTTTTGCTTGTCTGTAAAGCTATTGATTTCTATATTGAATCAGAATGAGATCCTTGCCGGGTAGAATAATCTTGGTTGTAGGTTCTTCCCTTTCATCACTTTAAATATATCATACCACTCCTTTCTGGCTTGTAGAGTTTCTGATGAGAAATCAGCTGTTAACCTTATGGGAGTTCCCTTGTATGTCCTTCATCATTTTTCCCTTGTTGCTTTCAATAGTTATTCTTTGTCTTTAATTTTTGTCAATTTGATTACTATGTGTCTTGGCGTGTTTCTCTTTGGGTTTATCCAGCCTAGGGCTCTCTGTGCTTCCTGGACTTGCATGGCTATTTCCTTTCCCATGTTAGGGAAATTTTCAACTATAATCTCTTCAAATATATTCTCAGCTCCTTTCTCTCTTCTCTTTCTGGGACCCCTATAATGAGAATATTGTTGTGTTTAATGTTGTCCCAGAGATCTCTTAGGCTGTCTTCATTTCTTTTCATTCTTTTTTTCTTTATTCTGTTCTATGACAGTGAATTCCATCATTCTTTCTTCCAGGTCACTTATCCGTTCTTCTGCTTCAGTTTTTCTGCCATTGATTCCTTCTAGTGTATTTTTCATTTCAGTTATTGTATTGTTCATCTCTGTTTTTTCTTTTCTTCTAGGTGTTTGTTCTTTAATTCTTCTAGGTCTTTGTTAAACATTTCTTGCATCTTCTCAATCTTTGTCTCCATTCTTTTTCTGAGGTCCTGGATCATCTTTACTATCAGTATTCTGAATTCTTTTTCTGGAAGGTTGCATATCTCCACTTCATTTAATTGTTTTTCTGGCATTTTATCTTGTTCCTTCCTCTGGTAACTAGTCCTCTGCCTTTTCATCCTATCTATCTTTCTGTGAATGTGGTTTTTGTTCCATAGGCTGCATGATTTTAGTTCTTCTTTTTTCTGCTCTCTGCCCTCTGGTGGATCACACAATTAACTTTTGTTTAGTTGAAGGCAAGTAACCAATCCTAAACACAAGTGACAGGACATTTCTAGGGACTGAGTGATTTGTAATGGAACCTGATGCATAGTTGGTATTCAACAAATATTGAATTCAATTAAGAAACTTTTTCTTGATACCATCAGTCATCTTTTGTTAATTTGTCATTGACTGATCATTTTTTTCCCCACTGGTAATTTCCTTCCCTACCTTATTTCAATGACCTAGTGCTTTCTTTCCTCCTTTCTATAGCAGGTTAAATAAGTTATTTTGTTAATATTTAATAAAAGTTTCTTGACAGTATATAAAACTTCGTGTGTGTGTGTGTGTATGTGTGTGTGTGTGTGTGAGCTTGTAGGTTTATGTGTGAGAGATTTATTTTTCTGTATTGGGCTCACTTGGGAGCAGAGAAATCTGCTCAGTTGTCAGAGGTATCTTTCAAACACAGCCCTGGAAGAGGATTTGGCCTGCTCAAGCAAATTGTTCTTTTTTTTTTCATCTTGGGGTTCACAAACTTCTACTCAGGCATTCTCCTTCTATCTCCTCCCTCATTCTTATTCTTTCCTTGCTTCAGCATAAATGATTTTCTCTCCTGCCTTGATTTTTTTACTCCATGTGTATCAAAAATCTCAAGGTCAAACTATGTCCAACACATTGCAACTGCCTTGGACCAGTCCTTTGTTTTATAAAGGATATGATTATTCATGAATGCTCATAAATACTTGTGTTGATAAGAAGTAAAAATGAAATAATACAAGGTCTTATGAATACTGTGAAAATCCACATTATTTTCAGAAACAGAATGAAGGAAAAATTGAGAGGTGACATTTGTGACCAAGAAAAATTATTTTAATTTTATTACAATTTTAAACCCATTTCAGAGTTTTCAGTTTAGGACTTTACTAATCTCAATGATTTGCACTTGCAGAACAATTGTAATGGTAAGAAGGGAGATGAGTGAGAAGTAGATTGGGAGTGGGGACAAAATCCAAAGGTTTCCATAATCACTATGAGATTTCTAATGATTAATTTAAAAATTAATGTGTACTTTACTTTGAACTCTATTCTTTGCATAATGATGTTTGTTATGATGATATTGCCTTAAAATTGCTCATCATTTAGTAAAATTGCCATTCCAGGAAGATTCTGTGAAATTATTCTTCTATAGTGATGTACTCACCAATTTACTCCTCCCATCCTAGGGAAGATTGATGTCACTGTTTGAGAAATATGCCCGTATTCCTAATAAGACTTCAAGCCATGTGCCTAAAGAAGGTAATTTATGTTTTAAACTAAATATATGAACACTGAAGGAGTGAAATGACAGACATCTTGGCTGGAAGAGCCTACCAATACACCCATTTATAAAGAAAGTCCTAATTAATTTATTCACTTTTTTTCTAAATAACTGAATGCCTTGAATCCATCATTAGGTAGCCAAATAGTGCTAAATACTCAACTATGCATAGTTCTCCAAGGGTGTTTAAAAACCACATTATCAGAAAAAATATGTAAGTAATAAGACATTTCAGAAAGCAGTTCTGAGACCAGAAAGAAGTAAACAAATTATTCAGTAATAATGTTCTAATTTTCTGTATGAAAATATGAATCCATCAAAGAAAATCAGAGTTAAGTTCTAATATACAGTCTTAAATGAATGGTATAACAAATTTTTTAAAGCCTGAATTAAAAATATATACCTTTATTTCTTTTAGGTAAGTAATTTAAATAGAAATAGTATTACAAAACAAACACAGTTTTAGTGATAGGCCGATGTTTGAAGAAGAGTCCTTTAAAATGCAAACCAGCAGGGAATATGAGCGTGTTTTTAGTTGATGGGCATAAAGTTTAAATGAAACATAGATTCTATTGAAAATGCAAATCTGAAGCCCTGTTGTTTGACATTTTAAAGATGCATAATCTAACCAGACAGGAGTAAAAGAAATGGAAAAACTGAGCTTATTACCCTTACCATTCATCCTACCTGTGTATAGAAATTCATGTTACATTGTGTCCATTAAATGTATGCCTCTCAAGTACACTCTTTGAAGCTAAGGATACATAACATTACATTTAATATTAATAGAAGAAAAATTGTT
The DNA here is from genome assembly GCF_026419965.1 of Kogia breviceps. Lineage (NCBI taxonomy): Eukaryota > Metazoa > Chordata > Mammalia > Artiodactyla > Physeteridae > Kogia > Kogia breviceps. Next base: position 45,607,518 of record NC_081325.1, on the reverse strand, counting down.
TTTCCCAAACTCATTATATACAATGGAAAATCAATCCCAAAATAAAATGTACTTTGCAGTTGAGCTTGCTGTGATAGTTACAGCATTGCAATGGATGTACAAACACACTGATTATACCTGGTCATCATCTCTATCTATGCTACCTGCTCTACCCACCTTTTTTGTCACCTGCAAATGTCCTAATGATTTATATAAGGCTAAGGAATTAATTTGCAACTATATTTTCTCCCTTGAGTTATGGAATTAGTTATGAGAACATTCACGTAACCAGGAGAGGAAAGAAACTCACTGAGCTAGATCTGCAAGCTTAATAATCCGGTTATTTAGTGGAGGAGTCAAATCAGAAGGAAGAATTCAAGAGTTTCCCATGCCACCTCTAGGATATGGAAAGACCTGTTAGCAATATCTGGAAAGTTTTGCATGTGGATTTTTCTTGGCTTATGCTCCAGTCTCAGTTCAGCTTATTAATATGCAATTGAGGTTACTCTGGGTTAAGTTCCCAGGTTTCATACCCAAGTAAAAATAAAACATAGCATGCTTCTTTGATTCACAGGAGAAACAAAGGACCAGGTGTTTGTCCATTTGCCTTATGAAATTTGAGGTGCCTGCCTGGGAATCAAAATAGACTGGTCTAGTTCTGGTGGAAATACTTTAAAAATATTTACAGACAAACTAATAGTTTGTTACAGTTTTGCATCCATAGGTTACTAGTGGTGATGAGGAAAGGAAAAACAATAAATTTGAAGTATATACATATTTTTAAAGGCAATGAAACATTATTTTACTGGCTTTCCCTTCTTAAAATACTTTAAGAATATAACTTTAAAACTACCCAAGGAATTCACACCCAATAACCATTGAGATAAGATCTATTTGTTACATCTTTACTTTTTAAATTAATAAATATAAAACTGAGTCCTTAGTGTTTCTCTAATTATCAAGTTTTATATTGCCAAATCTTACCCACTCCTCCATATTTTGTCAAAAATGTGTGCCAATTGGCATGGAGACGCAACTTTGCTGCATGGCAGTTTGGCCAGAGGAACATATCTCACCATCTTTGCAAATCATAGGTTAGGGACTTCTAGTTTTGATGCACGAAAGTAAGAATAATTGTAAAATATATTATATTTCATCAAGAATAAGTAGTTATTATTTAAGTAATAATAATTTTTCAAAGGGGAATAATCACTTTAAGAAATACAGAATTGGATTTTCCTAGGAAGGAAATGTTTTCTCCCAATGGATCCTGATGGTGAGATTACATGCTAACTGCAATATATATATATTTTTTATACTTGCTAATATGGGCAGTGAAAATCAGATCCCTTGAGTATCCTAAGGATAAGAACTCAAAGCGCATTTGGCAATTACTTGTTGCTGGGTAATTGTACCATTGCACAGTAACTATATTCTTCAAATATCCTTGGTATTCCTAATTGATTTCACTTAAATCTTTGTGCTTTTCAATAAAAGGAAGAACAAACAATTCTGTATAAGCTTTAAAAAAACCCTACAAATCAGTTAAAAGATTATTTGCCAGATTACATGTCAAAAATTGTAGTAGAGAAATTCTGTATCTAGAGTACATATATTTGATAAAATTTATGGATCCTGGAGGTGTCTTACAAAAAGTCAGAGGCCGCCTGGAAGCATTGCCCTCACATCTGTTTGGAATTCATCTCAATCCTTTTTGTAAGAAATTAAAAGTGTCATTGAAGTGGATTCTGCCTTGAAGATATCAAGCTAATTTTCCAATATCCCTCTAAAACTTATATTCTTACTACAAACAGTTTAATATTTGATAATCACACAACTGTTTACTTTCCCAAAACTTTACATGCAAAAAGAATACAAAAAAAAAGAATACAAGATAGACATTTTATTGAATGTGTAATATATCAAAACAGAATATAATTAGATATGTTATTAGTTCTGATTAACATTTTTGAAGTGTCTGACATTCACAATGAACAGTGTCAAGTGCTAGGGCTACAAACGAAATACACATTCCTATATTTAAAAGACATAATTTACTTGGAATAGATTTATAAACATAATTTCAGTAGAATATGTAGGAAGTGATATAGGGGGCCCTAAACAGTGTAGATCCAAATATTCTGATAAATTACTTTACATACACATCCCCACTCATGCATTCATTCAGTCAATAATACAGTAATATTGTACACTAATGAAAGGTTTGAGCAATATTTTGTATTTTCAGGTTAACCTTATAAATAACATTATAATTTCTATGTCTTAAGTTGCAGTGAAAGAATAAACAAGTCTTTGTGAAGATTTCAATTTCAGATTTAAAGGCAGGAAATAAAACTGCAGTGCCTTACCTGAGAGTAAGTTATTTTTTCTAGGAATTCTTCCTTCACTGTTTTCAGATAGATGTTGGCATAAACTTCTGTTAGACATCTGTGACAATTTCTCCTTCTTCTTGGGTAGGTTGCAGATGTCTTTTAAAACACTAATGGTAAAAAGGGGGTACATTTTACATGTGACTGCATATGCCTTTGAATCCCCAGAAGTGACTATTCATGCTTTCTTATAGTCAATTGGGCCTTAGTCAATGACTGTAGCTGTCAGGGTCCTCCTGACCCAATAATTTCTTACATATTGCTATTGTAATTGAAAATCCAGATTCATAAGACCATAGAAAAAAAATAGGTGATCTCTTCAGAACAGTAATGTTGAAAGTATCTGCAGGAGTTGAGTTGAGGTCATTTTCCTGGGCTCACTGGTCCATTTGAGTCACAGCTAGCCTCAAGTGTAGATTTAGTTCATGGCAAGCTTTACTTGATAGGGATTGCTATAACTTGTATCCTTTACAATCTATTTAACTGTTACATAACCTAAATATGAGGATGGTAGAAAACAGTTTAAAGCATTTTCCCTCTAACAAAACCACAGAGGACAAAGAACTTCCTTTAGTCACTTTGACTTTATTAAGAAATCTCCAAGTGTGCTTGTAATGGTAGAAACAGCACTTACCTTGCCATTTATTTTATTGAAATATATGAGATGAATATAAATTTTATAAATTGGAACGAAATCTCTCAAAAGCACACTTTCTTTGTAAGTATGCATTGCGATTTTTTTCACTTATGCTGAGCATGTACAGTTGTCAACCTAAAAAGAACAATGTAGAAGATTGCAATGGACTAGAAGAGATTTATAGGATGAGCTCACTTTAAAAGGAGTCAAATTTATGAGTTTTCTTGAGAGATGGAGTGCTTCCCTTATTTACTCAGAGGGGCAAAAACAATCAAATGCTCCATAATACCAGACCAAGATCACCAATGGGAAAACAGTAGCTGTAATAAATATGCACTTTCCTGCATCAAATAAAATATCCATATATGATGAAAAAATTATGTCTCAGGAAATGAAATTAGAAGCCTTAAGGGACTCAGAAATAAATACATTAGAAACTGAATATCACATTACATACACCTTTAATTAGCCTTTGTTCATAGAAAGGCATCTTGCAATAAGTTTCATTAAAACATATTAAAATAAAATTATGTTCTAAACATGAAGTAGAATAATAAATGCTATATGTAAATATATATCAACATGACACAGCCTACTGACCAAGGACTAATTTATGACCTTTTTTACTCTTATAGAAAATTAAATATATGCATTCCTGAGTAGCATAAAATAGTGACCCACATAAGTAAAGTTATCCTTTCATATATGTTTCAGAGCCTTATGGAAGTTGATTCTGGCCTGAAGGGAAGGTATGTAGTGTTATTATTACTGTATATGTGAGTTCGTGGAAAAAATATAGTGGTTTTTAAAACTGAATTCTATTTCTAGGATCTATCACTCACTGACTGTCTGAGGCCATTGCTTATTGATTTAGCCTCTAGGGGAATGATTTTCCTTATCCATTAAAAAGTAGCCTAGTAACAACTGCCTTACCTGAAAATATATTGTTGTGAGTTCCTGAAAAATCAAAAATTCCGTAAAAATTCAGCTGCTACCTATGTTGATCAGAAGTGTTTTATATTTGTTTATATACATTTAAAATTAAAATTTGGTTTAACTATTTTCTTCCATAATCTTTCCACAACACAATGACACAATATAATTACATTTATTGCTGTAAATTTATTTTATAAAGTAAATTGAAAACACACCAACATGTGCTATAGACACAGAAAATGAAGTACAGATTAATGACAATCATCCAGCTGATTCATATTAGAAAAAAAAAAAAATCTTGAATTCCTTAAAGAACTATGAAATAAATGGATTTTTTACTGGGAATTATCTATTCATCACCTTCTGTTGCCTGAATCTGTTTTTACATATTAATATAGATGAAAAAAATTACAGATATATAATTATGGCTTTTAAAAGTTACAATGTGAGACTTATTTTCATCTTGTGTAAACAATCTGCCACCATTTTCTTCCAATATTGTAAATTTCTGTGGATTCTAGTACCTGACATACTGCCTTCCCCAAAGTTGCTGCAGGTTTCTGATATCTGGCCTGAAGTTCTCTCACTTGAACTGCTGCAACAAATTTCTAACTTGACTTCCCATCTCTGGCCTGGCTCACCTCTTATTCACCCTCAGAGTCTGGTTAAACATGAACAATTTAAAAAGTGTTCTTCTCCCACACACAAAAAGCAGATGTACCTTAAATTTCACTAGGTGACTTCAAAAAAATTCCAAAGTGGATATTTACCTAAGCAAGACCAGTACTTACACATTTCTGTCCTCCACAAACTCACCAATATTAGGTATTGTGGACTGTCTAATATTTGGCAATTTGGTGAATGTAAAATGATGTCTTTTTATGATTTTAACATCAGGTGCCTGGCAACTAGAAGTAAAAAATAATTTCCAGTTTAGATACAAAATAAATAAATTTTAAACATGTAATTTATCCAAAAAAATGCCTGTTTAACAAAAAATTTCAGTAGGGGCATGGAGGAAAATGTATAATGGTCCTAATTCAGGTCCTTTAAAAATGTGAGTACTTTTCCAGCCTCATGTACAAAATCCTTGATTTGTATCCTGTGTGCCAGTTTCATGAATTGTTCCTTCAACACACATGCTTGCCTTTATTCCTATTCTTTAAGGGAATGACTTTTCCATTTCCCTACCTAGTGAAAATCAACTCATTATTCAAGACCAACTTCATTGCAACATTCCACTCTGAGTTCTCACTAACAGTCTTCTCCTCCAGAGGCAAATTTTACAGTTCTGTATCTGATATTGAATAGCACCTTATTCACAACAGGTTGGAATATCATTCAATCATGCTGAAATATGAGAGATGTACATCATTTCTATTTTCAGTTTGTGAGCTTTATTAAAATCAGGTACTATATGTTATATATTCATCTGCATATTCTTAACAGGGTTTAAAGATGTGTTGATGATGAAAGAGCTTCTGTTATCCTGGGTCTCCCAAATATTTTATTGAGTGCAACCCATTTCCTGTCTCTGACACCAATTGTTGGACTTTATAAACTTAAGCCTCTGAGATTTTGGAGTTTAGCTTTTATAGCAGCCAGCTTTGAGTTAACTGTCCATGCTGTGTAGTTTAATAAGTTAAAACAAATTCTATTTAGAACAATTATTTTGCCGGTACAGTTTACTGGGAACGTTTTTGGTTTTCTGTTTAAATACATATTTTGGTAAATTCGTTTGGCACTAAGCTCAAGTCGGTGAGAGGTATACTTTCACTTTTATTTACTGTTGTATGACTTTGGGATTATTTCTTAAAGTGGGAGTGAATAAGTTGTAGAGTATATATCAAAAATTTGTTTATTCTCATATCACTAATTGTAACAGAACTTCATTTTACAAAAAGGAAATTTCAAAAATGTTCAAGGCAGGGGAGAAATGTAGTAGTGAGGTTTAAAGGGACCACACAGTGTCAAATACTTTGTGTTTGACTTGCCAAAAACATGCTCTTTCATCTTACAAATTGTACTCCTAATCCCAGTGGTCCTCCTCTTTATAAAGAGCCTCTTCCAGTTCTAAAGTTCTATGATACCTCAAATAATCTTTATTAACAAAAATCAGTGAATAAATCTATAAAAAAAAATATTGGTCTTCTACAGTTAGCTTTCAGCTCTTTCTCTCTTTAAACTTTCCCAAGGGTTGTAATGTGAAGAATATTTTTAAATTAATATTGCAAAGATGATAGTATATACAATGAAGCTGAAATTTTAAGGAATTATTTTAAAGGAAACCAGATGCCAGGCTTTTAAAGACAAGCACATACAAATTTTGAAACTGCAAGTAACATTGTGTGTGACTATGCATAAAATCTGAGCATTATTTTAGGACATATTTTGTGCTAAAAGACTTCAATGCACAATGACAGCCCTTGGTAATAAATTCTGGGATAAATATAATTCTGGATACTTATATTTTAAAATCTTACCTATAGCAAGGTATTTTCTAATTGTTTTCCAAAAATCCCATATTAAAAAAAAAGAACAACAACAACACTGTCAGGGGAGTGTTAAAATAAAAAGGCTTTTCAAAATTTAAAATATAAAAATACACCTAAATCAAGAAAAAAAATGATAAACACAGCTATTCTTACCTATTCTCAGTCTAAACCTATTTCTAATCCAAATGATTTTGCTTATTTTTTCAAGGTGAGCATAAATATGCATGAAAAATGCAAAAGACCTTGATATTTCACAAATTTTGACCTTTTTGAGTATGCCTCATGAATTTATTCTCATATTTTGCCATTTGAGTTCACTTCCTCATATCTTGAGTCCACATATTTATTGATTATTTAAATTAGTTAGCAACACCTCTCTATAAGAGGGTATTTCTGTCTTTGCCTTTGTCTATAACTGACACTGTAATTTTTTTTACTCTAGAATAAATTATTAGCACTTCTCTGAGCATGCTTTACTCTATGGATCATATTGAGTACAAGTTACTAAGGCTTATGTGTCCTAGAGTGTAGAGCAGCCTTTCATATCCCTCCAATGTTACCTAGTTTTGGGGTCTTTTTGCTTTGTTTTATTTTGTTTTGGCTTTTTGTTTGTTGATTTGTTTTACCAAGCACTTTAATATCAGAAAAAATTGCTTAATTTTGGCCCTGTAATTTAACATTGCATGAAATCAGGGAGTTATAGGATTTGAGAATTTTACAAAAGCTTTCCTTATATGTCAGCATAGCAGCAAATGAAATAAAGACAGTAGGTAAGTTATAGTCGAATTCTACTACAAAATATAACTATTATGATTATTAATATTCACATTACTATCCAACAATGTTCTCATTAGAATTCTTCAGTTAATGAACAAGTTGTATCATTAGGATCTACAGCAACAAGAATATAGTAACATTGTAGTTTTAGGATGGACTTAGAGCAGAAAACTGTAAAATACACATTGAGCATCCATGACCCCAAGCAAGGGAGACTACTAGAAACAACTGGGAGGAGTTGAGAAAGATGGCGGAAGAGTAAGACACGGAGATCACCTTCCTCCCCACAGATACATCAGAAATACATCTACATGTGGAACAATCCCTACAGAACATCTACTGAATGCTGGCAGAAGACCTCAGACCTCCCAAAAGGCAAGAAATTCCCCATGTACCTGGGTAGGGCAAAAGAAAAAAAGAAAAAAATAGACAAAATAGGGATGGAACTTGCACCGGAGGGAAGGAGCTATGAAGGAGGAAAGGTTTCCACACACTAGGAAGCCCCTTTGTGAGTGGAGACTGCGGGTGGCAAAAGGGGGAAGCTTTGGAGCCACGGAGGAGAGCACAACCATAGGGGTGCGGAGGCCAAAGCAGAGAGATTCCTGCACAGAGGATTGGTGTGAACCAGCACTCAACAGCCTGAGAGGCTTGTCTGCTCACCCACCAGGAAGGGCAGGGGCTGGGAGCTGAGGCTGGGGCTTCAGTCGGATTGCAGGCAGAGGACTGGGGTTGGTGGCGTGAACACAGCCTGAAGGGGTTAATGCACCACGGCTAGCCGGGAGAGAGTCTGGGAAAAAGTCTGGACCTGCTGAAGAGGCAAGACTTTTTCTTCCCTCTTCGTTTCCTGGTGCGCGAGGAGAGGGGATTAAGAGCGCTACTTAAAGGAGCTCCAGAGAGGGGCGCGAGCCACGGCTAACAGCATGGAGCCCAGAGACGGGCATGAGACGCTAAGGTTGCTGCTGCTGCCACCAAGAAGCCTGTGTGCAAGCACAGGTCAGTCTCCACACCTCCCCTCCCAGGAGCCTGTGCAGCCTGCCACTGCTGGGGTCCCGGGATCCAGGGACAACTTCCCCGGGAGAACACACGGCGCACCTCAGGCTGGTGCAGCGTTATGCCGGCCTCTGCTGCCGCAGGCTCGCCCTGCATCCACAACCATCCCTCCCCCCGGGCTGAGTGAGCCAGAGCCCCCGAACAATCTGCTCCTTTAACCCCGTCCAGTCTGAGCAAAGAACAGAAGCCCTCAGACGACCCACGTGCAGAGGCGGGGCAAATTAAAAGCTGCACCCAGGGAGCTGTGTGAACAAAGAAGAGAAAGGGAAATGTCTCCCAGCAGGTTCGGGAGCAGTGGATTAAATCTCCACAATCAACTTCATGTACCTTGCATCAGTGGAATACCTGAATAGACAACAAATCATCCCAAATTGAGGAGGTGGACATTGAGAGCAACATATATTATTTTTTCCCCTTTTCCTCTTTCTGTGAGTGTGTATGTGTATGTTTCTGTGTGAGATTTTGTCTGTAAAACTTTGCTTTCATGATTTGTCCTAAGGTTCTGTCCATCCTTTTTCTGTTTGTTTTGTTTTGTTATTTTTAAAAAAATTTTTTTCTTAATAATAAATTTATTTCATTTTATCTTACTTTTTAATTTTATCTTCTTTCTTTCTTTCTTTCTTTCTTTCTTTCTTTCTTTCTTTCTTTCTTTCTTTCTTTCTTTCTTTCTTTCTTTCTTTCTTTCTTTCTTTCTTTCTTTCTTTCTTTCTTTCTTTCTTTCTTTCTTCTTTTTCTCCCTTTTATTCTGAGCTGTGTGGATGAAAGGCTCTTGGTGCTCCAGCCAGAGTCAGTGCTGTGCCTCTGAGGTGGGAGAGCCAATTTCAGGACACTGCTCCACAAGAGATTTCCCAGCTCCACATAATATCAAATGGCAAAAATCTCCCAGAGATCTCCATTTCAATGCCAAGGCCCAGCTTCACTCAAGGACCAGCAAGCTCCAGTGTTGGACACCCTATGCCAAACAACTAGCACGACAGGAACACAACCCCACCCATTAGTAGAGAGGCTGCCTAAAATCATAATAAGGCCACAGACAACCCAAAGCACACCACCAGATGTGGACCTACCCACCAGAAAGAAAAGATCGAGCCTCATCCACCAGAACACAGGCACTAGTCCCCTCCACCAGGAAGCCAACAAAACCTACTGAACCAACTTTAGCCACTGGGGACAGACACCAAAACCAACAGGAACTACAAACTTGCAGCCTGCAAAAAGGAGACCACAAACATAGTAAGATAAGCAAAATGAGAAGACAGAAAAACACACAGCAGATGAAGGAGCCAGGTAAAAACACACCAGACCTAACAAATGAAGAAGAAATAGGCAGTCTACCTGAAAAAGAATTCAGAATAATGATAATAAAGATGATCCAAAATCTTGGAAATAGAATAGGGAAAATGCAAGAAACATTTAACAAGGACCTAGAAGAACTAAAGAGGAAACAAGCAACAATGAACAACACAAGAAATGAAATTTAAAATACTCTACAAGGGATCAATAGCAGAATAACTGAGGCAGAAGAACGGATAAGTTACCTGGAAGATAAAATACTGGAAATAAGTACTGCAGAGCAGAAAAAAAGAAGAAAGAATGAAAAGAACTGAGGACAGTCTCAGACACCTCTGGGACAACATTAAACACACCAACATTTGAGTTATAGGGTTCCCAGAAGAAGAAGAAAAGAAGGGGACTGAGAAAATATTTGAAGAAATTATAGTTGAAAAATTCCCTAATATGGGAAAAGAAATAGTTGATCAAGTCCAGGAAACACAAAGAGTCCCATACAGGATAAATTCAAGGAGAAACACACCATGACACATATTAATCAAACTATCAAAAATTAAATACAAAGAAAACATATTAAAAGCAGCAAGGGAAAAACATCAAATAACACACAAGGAAATCCCCATAAGGTTAACAGCTGATCTTTCAGCAGAAAATCTGCAAGCCAGAAGGGAGTGGCAGGACATATTTAAAGTGAAGAAGGAGAAAAACCTCCAACCAAGATTACTCTACCCAGCAAGGATCTCATTCAGATTTGATGGAGAAATTAAAACCTTTACAGACAAGCAAAAGCCGAGAGAGTTCAGCACCACCAAACCTGGTTTACAACAAATGCTAAAGGAACTTCTCTAGGCAAGAAACACAAGAAAAGGAAAAGACCTACAATAACAAACCCAAAACAATTCAGAAAATGGGAATAGGAACATACATATTGATAATTACCTTAAAGGTAAATGGATTAAATGCTCCCACCAAAAGACACAGACTGGCTGAATGGATACAAAAATAAGACCCATATATATGTTGTCTACAAGAGACCAAGTTCAGACCTAGGGATACATACAGACTGAAAGTGAGGGGATGGAAAAAGATAATCCATGCAAATGGAAATCAAATGAAAGCTGGAGTAACAATTCTCATTTCAGAAAAAATAGACTTTAAAATAAAGACTATTACAAGAGCCAAAGAAGGATAATACATAATGATCAAGGGATCGATCCAAGAAGAAGATATAACAATTGTAAATATTTATGCACCCAACATTGGAGCACCTCAATACAAAAGGCAAATACTAACAGCCGTAAAAGGGGAAATCATCCGTAACGCAATCATAGTAGGGGACTTTAGCACCTCTACTTTTACCAGGGGACATATCATCCAAAATGAAAATAAATAAGGAAACACAAGCTTTAAATGATACATTAAACAAGATGGACTTAATTGATATTTATAGGACATTCCATCCACAAACAACAGAAAACAGATATTTCTCAAGTGCTCATCGAACATTCTCCAGGATAGATCATATCTTGGGTCACAAATCAAGCCATGGCAAATTTAAGAAAATTGAAATCATATCAAGTATTTTTTCCAACCACAACGCTAGGAGACTAGATATCAATTACAGGAAAAAATATGTAAAAATACAAACACATGGAGACTAAACAATACACTACTTAATAACGAAGTGATCACTGAAGAAATCAAAGAGGAAATTAATGAATACCTAGAAACAAATGACAATGGAGACATGACGACCCCAAAACCTAGGGGATGCAGCAAAAGCAGTTCTAAGAGGGAATTTTATAGCTATACAAACCTACTTCACAAAACAAGAAAAATCTCAAAAAAAACCAATCTAACGTTTCACCTAAAGGATAGTTCTTTGAGAAGAGAAACAAAGTTGATAAAACATTAGCCTGACTAATGAAGAAAAAAAGGCAGAAGACTCAACTCAATAGAACTAGAAATGAAAAAGGAGAAGTAACAACTGTCATTGCAGAAATACAAAGGATCATGAGAGATTACTACAAGCAACTCTATGCCAATAAAATGGACAACCTGGAAGAAATGGACAAATTCTTAAAAATGCACAACATGCTGAGACTGAACCAGGAAGAAATAGTAAATATGAACAGACCAATCACAAGCACTGAAATTGAAACTGTGATTAAATATCTTCCATGAAACAAAAGCTCAGGACCAGATGGCTTCACAGGCAAATTCTATCAAACATTTAGAGAAGAGCTAACACCTATCCTTCTCAAACTCTTCCAAAATATAGCAGAGGGAGGAACACTCCCAAACTCATTCTACGAGGCTACCATCACCCTGATACCAATACCAAACAAAGATGTCACAAAGAAAGAAAACTACAGGCCAATATCACTGATGAACATAGATGAAAAAATCCTCAACAAAATACTAGCAAGTAGAATCCAACAGTGCATTAAAAGGATCATACACCATGATAAAGTGGGGTTTATTCCAGGAATGTAAGGATTCTTCAATATATGCAAATCAATCAACATGATACACCATATTAACAAACTGAAGGAGAAAAACCATATGATCATCTCAATAGATGCAGAGAATGTTTTTGACAAAATTCAACACCCGTTCATGATAAAAAAAACCCTTTAGAAACTAGGTATAGAGGGAACTTTCCTCAAAATAATAAAGGCCATATATATCACAAACCCACAGACAACATCATCCTCAATGGTGAAAAACTGAAAGTATTTCCACTAAGATCAAGAACAATACAAGTTTGCCCACTCTCACCACTCTTTTTCAACACAGTTTTGGAAGTTTTAGCCACAGCAATCAGAGAAAAAAAAGAAATAAAAGGAATCCAAATTGGAAAAGAAGAAGTAATGCTGTCACTGTCTGCAGATGACATGATACTATACGTAGAGAATCCTAAAGATGCTACCAGAAAACTACTAGATCTAATCAATGAATTTGGTAAAGTAGCAGGATACAAAATTAATGCACAGAAATCTCTGGCATTCTTATAGACTAATGAAAAATCTGAAAGTGAAATTAAGAAAACACTCCCATTTACTATTGCAACAAAAAGAATAAAATATCTAGGAATAAACCTACCTAAGGAGACAAAAGACCTGTATGCAGAAAATTATAAGACATTGATGAAAGAAATTAAAGATGATACAAAAAAATGGAGAGATATACCAAGTTCTTGGATTGGAGGATTCAACATTTTGAAAATGACTCTACTACCCAAAGCAATCTACAGATTCAGTGCAATCGCTATCAAACTACCAGTGCCATTTTTCACAGAACTAGAACAAAAATTTTCACAATTTGTATGGAAAAACAAAAGACCACGAATAGCCAAAGCAATCTTGAGAATGAAAAATGGAGCTGGCGGAATCAGGCACCTGGCTTCAGACTATACTACAAAGCTACAGTAATCTATACAGTGGAGAAAAGACAGCCTCTTCAGTAAGTGGTGCTGGGAAAACTGGACAGGTACAAGTGAAAGTATGAAATTGGACACTCCCTAACACCATACACAAATATAAACTCAAAATGGATTAACTACCTAAATGTAAGGTCAGACACTATCAAACTCTTAGAGGAAAACATAGGCAGAACACTGTATGACATAAATCACAGCAAGATCCTTTTTGACCCACCTCCTAGAGGAATGGAAATAAAAACAAAAATAAACAAATGGGATCTAATGAAACTTAAAAGCTTTTGCACAGCAAAGGAAACCATAAACAAGACCTAAAGATAGGACTTCCCTGGTGGTGCAGTGGTTAAGAATCCACCTGCTGATGCAGGGGATACGGGTTCAAGCCCTGGTCCGGGAAGATCCCACATGCCGCAGAGCAACTAAGCCCATGTGCCACAACTACTGAGCCTTCTCTCTAGAGTCTGAGAGCCACAACTACTGAGTCCACATGCCACAACTACTGGAGTCTGCGTGCCACAACTACAGAAGCCTGCATGCCTAGAGCCTGTGCTCCGCAGCAAGAGAAGCCACCACAATGAGATCCCGAGCACTGCAACGAAGAGTTGCCCCCGCTCACCGTGACTGGAGAAAGCCTGCCTGCAGCAACGAAGACACATCACAGCCAAAAGTAAATAAATAAATTGTAAAAATGATTGCCATCTCTCAAACCACTAAAAAAAAAAAAAAAAAAAAAACCTAAAGACAATGCTCAGAATGGGAGAAAATATTTGCAAATGAAGCAACTGACAAAGGATTAATTTCCAAAATTTACAAGCAGCTCATGCAGCTCAATAACAATAAAACAAACAACCCAATCCAAAAATGGGCCAAAGGCTTAAACAGACATTTCTCCAAAGAAGATATACAGATTGCCAACAAACACATGAAAGGATGCTCAACATCATTAATCATCAGAGAAATGCAAATGAAAACGACAATGAGATATCATCTCACACTGGTCACAATGGCCATCATGAAAAAATCTATAAACAATAAATGCTGGAGAGGGTGTAGAGAAAAGGGAACACTCTTGCACTGCTGGTGAGAATGTAAATTGATACAGCCACTGTGGAGAACAGTATGGAGGTTTCTTAAGAAACTACAAAGAGAATTACCATACGACCCAGCAATCCCACTACTGGGCATATACCCTGAGAAAACCATAATTCAAAAAGAGTCATGTACGAAAATGTTCATTGCAGTTCTATTTACAATAGACAGGACATGGAAACAACCTATGTGTCCATCAACAGATGAATGGATAAAGATGTGGCACATATATACAATGGAATATTACCCAGCCATAAAAAGAAATGAAACTGTGTTATTTACAGTGAGGTGGATGGACCTAGAGTCTGTCATACAGAGTGAAGTAAGTCAGAAATAGAAAAACAAATACCATATGCTAACACATATATATGGAATCTAAGAAAAAAAAAAAAAAAAAAGGTCATGAAGTACCTAGGGGTAAGATGGGAATAAAGACACAGACCTACTAGAGCATGGACTTGAGGATATGGGGAGGGGGAAGGGTAAACTGTGACAAAGTGTGAGAGTGGCGTGGACATATATACACTACCAAACATAAAATAGATAGCTAGTAGGAAGCAGACACATAGCACAGCGAGATCAGCTCAGTGTTTTGTGACCACCTAGAGGGGTGGGATAGGGAGTGTTGGATGGAGAGAGATGCAAGAAGGAAGAGATATGGAAACATATGTATATGTATAACTGATTCACTTTGTTATAAAGCATAAACTAACACACTATTTTAAAGCAATTGTACTCCAATAAAGATGTTTAAAAAAGAAATAAAACATAACTGGGGACTCTAAAGTGAAATTTCCATAATCCCACAGAATTAATATAAATGTGATTTTATTGTTTTGGACACTGGCTGGTAAAACTGAGTGTAGTGTTTATGTGATAATACTATTAATTTCATCCATTTCCAAATAATATTTGCTGCCATCCTTAAAATTGGACAAGGTGAACACCAATTTTAAGATACATCTTTACTAAAGCAGCAAAAAGATAACTTTCTTATTAAGAAGAAGTAAATATAATTTTGTTATTCAAAGGAAGAAAGTACAGAAAGAAAAAGAGAGGAAGGGAAATTAACATGTAGAAATACTTCATCTGTTCTGCTAGGCACTTTCACTTATATTCCATCATCCTCTCAGCAATCCTATTCCCCATGGGAATATTAGGGAATTATTGACTTCACAATAAAGCTGCAAAGCTTCATAATAACATTCCAGATAGTGAAATCACAAGGGTGTGTTGTCTCATAAAGCTGGTTTTGAATGAGCCAAGTTCCTCTAAGCCACCTGCTGTTTCCCCCACACCATGTTGATAAGGGTGACTTGCCCCATCAGTCTTGTCTATTTCTGGAAATGTCTGTAAAAAAATAATTAACAGAAACCTCAATTAAACAAACCCAATTAATTTGGGAGACCAGAAGGCAACATTCTCACTCCTTCTGAGGAGAGCAGAGTCCAACAGGAAGAAGAACAACTTCCTATTTTTTTCCTGGCGAAAGCTCAGCCAATGAGAAACTGTCATAGCTCAGCCAATGGACTCTTTGTTTAGTATAGCCCTCCCAACTTCCTTTTTCCCTCTATAAAATAATTCTCTCCATTTTAGCTGGGAATTTGCATGTGGCTCGCAATGGTTGCAGACACCAAATTTCAATTCTTTGCTGATCCAAAATAAACCCATTTTTGCTGGAGAAATATCTGACAATCTTTTTGTTTTAGGCCAACATGTCTAAGATAAATGTCAGTTATTGTAAGAAGTAATTATTTCAATAAAGATAATATGGTTAAAATTATCTTCATAATGTAATTATTCCTGTGTTGACAGTATTTCTTCCCAAGTTATGGTATATAACTATAAAAAATTATAAATTCAGTAAATATTTTTTAAAACTTATGGCAGACCAAAATATATGATTTGAAAAATTATAATAAAGCTTTTCACTGATGTTTTAAGATTACTTCATGTGCATACTATAATTTAGAAGTTATTTAATTAATAGACTTTCTTGAAATGACCTAGGACTTTTCGGTGGTATGTGAGAAGGAACACCAGACAAAGATGGTAAAAATTACACTAATATTTTGGCCTTATATTACTCTTTTTCCAGTATTTAAAAATCCTAGAAAATATAAATTATTCATAATCTATCTTTCCCCCCTTATTTTAAAATATCACAGAAATTGTTTTTCTTCAGTAGAGAATTAAATGAGATAGCTCTTGCTTTATTCTAACACTTTTTCTTTCAAATTTCATATTAATCATCAATAATATATTTCTGCATGCTATTTTTCTGTTTTCTCAGGTACAGTATCCTTCTACTCATCAATAATTAAGTATGTTATTAAAGAAAAAAAGCGTATGTGTGTGTGTTTGAGTCTCTGTGTGTACATCAAAGAATACACATACATATGTTATGATCAGATTGATAATTCAGGAGATAATAATATATTGATACTGAATTACTTGATTCATACAACAGATTTTTAATTTAGTGATAAATATATGTCAGTTACTAGATCTGTTGCAGAGGTTATAGCAGTGAATGAGAGAGTCAGAGTCCCTGCTACTGGAAGATTAAAATCTAGCCTGGGAGGTGGTGGTGAAAGGAAAATTGTACCAATACAAATAAAATTGCAAATTTTGATACACAGTAGGTACTATGAAGAAAAAGTACCAACCAGTTTGATCAAAATAGATCTGGTTTATTCCTCTTGTGCTGATATGTATATATACATATATATATATTTCTCCTTATTCCATATTTTGTATATTTGTAATTTATCTTTTTCTTAATTAGGTTAGCTAATGATTTTCATAGATACAGTAGGTTTTTTATTATTCCTGAGGGATTTGTTTTCTACTCATAAAATAGAGATTTTATATTTATGTACCATGATATGACATATATGATATATCATATATAATATTAATATATATATTTTTCTGAGCAGTGCTTTTGCTTTTAAATATGTAAAAATTGTAAAAATTCAAAGATGTCATAAGGCAAGTCATTGACTTCCTCTCCACAAAGCAGCAACTGCTTACTTCTCTCTTTTCCAGGTGACATTAGGAACGTAACAAGACTTCACTTTGATAAATTTAGGTACCAAGAAAATCCATAATGTAATTCAGCAGCAGTGTTCAATATATAGGAAACAGTATTTCCAAACAAGACACTAGAAGTAAAACTTTCTTTGGAAAATTTAAGTCCAAAAATATCAGCTAAAATAATGTACACTATATCATGATGTCCTATTTTAATTTTAGTTATGTTTATTCTTCCACAACCTTTCATAATCTATGGAATTAACAAGGACAATAATATAAAAGTCAATTGTGATGATTCATTCTTCTTAGTCACCCATGTTTATTCTATTATTACAAACTTCCATTTCTATCTTCTCATTAAATTTAGAGTAAATACACATAACGTTGCCTCCAATGTTCTCATCCTAATGTAACTCACCATCATTTCTGGCCTGGGTAGTAGCAATTGGTCCTTAGCTTGTAACCTTAAATTCACATTTGTACTTCTCAAAACATTCTTGCATAGTAGCCTGTATGATCATTTAAACATAAATTGATAATGTTACTCCAAATTAAAACATCTCTATGGTAAAATTCCTAGAAGATAACATAGGAGAAAACTTAGATGAACTTGGGTATGACCATGACTTTTTAGATACAATACAAAAGGCATGATCCATGAAAGACATAACTGATATAGCTGCACTTTATTAAAATTAAAACCTTCTGCTCTGCAAGAAACAATGTCAAGAGGATGAGAAGAAAAGACACAGACTGGGAAAATATTTGCAAAAGATGTATTGATAAAGAACTGTTATACAAAATATACAAAGAACTCTGAAAATTCCACAGTAAGAAAACAGCCAAATTAAAAAATGGACCTTCATAGACACCTCACCAAAGAAGATATACAGATGGCAGATAAGCAAATGAAAATATCCATGTCATATGTCA
The DNA here is from genome assembly GCF_026419965.1 of Kogia breviceps. Taxonomy (NCBI): domain Eukaryota; kingdom Metazoa; phylum Chordata; class Mammalia; order Artiodactyla; family Physeteridae; genus Kogia; species Kogia breviceps. The sequence continues at coordinate 45,589,461 of NC_081325.1, read as the reverse complement.
TCATGGAAATGCAAATTAAAACAAAATACCACTACACACCTATTAGAATGGCAAAAATTTGGAAAACTGACAAAACCAAATTCTTGTGAGGATGTGGAGCAACAAAAACTCTCATTTGTTGCTAGTGGGAATTCAAATGGGTCAGCCATTTTAGAAGATCATTTGAAATTTTCTTATAAAACTAAACATACTCTTACCATATGATTTAGTAATCATGCTCCTTGATAATTACCCAAAGGAGTTGAAACTTATATCCACATAAAAACTTGCACACAGATGTTAGTAGCAGCTTTATTCATGATTGCCAAAACTTGGAAGCAAACAAGATGTCTTTCAGTTAGTGAATGGATAAGTAAACTGTGGTACATCTAGGCAATGGAATATTACCAGTACTAAAAAGTAGTGAGCTACCAAGCCATGAAAATACATGGAACAAACTCAAATGCATGTTAATAACTGAAAGAAGCCAATCTAAAAATGCTACATATAGTATGATTCTAACTATATGACATGCTGGAAAAGGCAAAATTATGGAGACAGCAAAAAGATCAGTGGTTGGTAGGTTTTGAGGGTGTGGCAAGCTGAAAAGGCAGAGAAAGGAGGATTTTAAGGCAGTGAAAATACTCTGTATGAATCTATAATGATAGATACATATTATTATAAATTTGTCCAAATCTTAGAAGGTACAACACCAAGAATGAACAGTGATGTAAACTGTAGCTCTGGGAGACTATGACATGTCAATGTAGGTTCATCAAGGCACAACTCTGGTGGGGAATGTTGATAATGTGTGAGGCTATGCATGTGTTGGGGAGGGTGTCTATTGGAAATCTCTGTACCTTCCTTTCATTCTTGTTATGAATCTAAAGGGGCTCTTAAAAAATAAAGTCAACTGCAAACAACCTCAATGACTTTACATTCTCTTAAAGGCAAATTTGAAATCAGTAATATGAACTGTGAGACCTTATGATGACTAGAATTCCACCTTTGTATCTAGTTTCATCTTATTTCCCCTTTTGCCTCTCTTAATTTGGTCATCTTTGTGTCATTTTTCTCAGAGAGGCATATTGTAACCATCAATCTGTAGCACCTTCTTTTTCTTTCATATGATTTATCACCAGTTGTACTTACATATTTAGTGATATATGTAGGTCTCCATCACTATACTATTAATCCTAGTTGGCAAGAACTGAGTCTGTTTGTCCACCAATGTATATCCAGCATAGCCTAGCATAATGGCTACCCCATAGACCTCAAAAATGTTGCTCTTGACTGACTGATTGAATATTACTTTATGATAATGAATTTCTTTTACATTACCTTATCTTGTCCTTATAGCCATCCTGGCTAGCAGGTTAGCATTATGTAGATGTTGCAGGTAAAAAAGTTAAGTATTAAAGAGCATTCTAAATCCCAATGTAATGTAAATTCAGAAGGTAAAACATTTAAATTTCCATTTCCCATTAACTTCATTGGTATTTGTTCATTTGTATTCTTGGGGAGAGCTATTAAACTGGACAAATCAAGAAATCTATGGCATGCAATGGTTAAGCTGTCCATAAAAATTCTTATATTTTAAAAATAACCAGTCATAATGTTTATTATGAGTAGCATAAAGACTAACTTTTGAAAACTCTTCACATTTTTAATTGCTATTATTAACTATAATGATATTTATTTCATCATTTCTTGATATACATTTTTGAAAGTATACAAAAGCTTTAAGTGTGTATGGTGTGCAAAAAAATAAGAATTTGGAAAATAGGATAACAAAAGAATATTTATGGGATAAATACCAAGTTAATATACAAAATGCATACTAGAAGTGACCTGAGGGTTAAATAGGAATTCAGAAAAAAGCCGGCACTGGACTATGAGAAATATTGCTCTGGTGGGTCACCACAGAGAGGACACTCTTAACTGCCAATTAATGACTGACACCCTCGGGATTTCCCTGGTGGTCCAGTGGTTAAGAATCTGTGCTTCCACTACAGAGGGCATGGGTTCAATCCCTGGTCAGGGAAGTTCCGCATGCCGTGAGGTTCAGCCAAAAAAAAGAAATGTTAAAAAAAAAAAATTACTGACACTCTCAATGACAGTTCTACAGTCAATACAATAAGGAATTTCATGAGGATGTGTATTCAGTATCCCTCAATATATAGGCTGATAGAATGAAAGCAAAAATTAGTTTTATGTGGAACTAAAATGATGTAGCCCAATAATCTCAGATACAGAGCCACCACTGGGGTTTTAGTTAAATTGTCGAATTTGAACAAATGTACGATGACAAATTAAATACAAACTTACAGTGATCTTTCCAACTATATCATCCCAAGCAACAGGTCACTTCTTAGAGGAAGTCTGAAGTATCAAATTAAGTAGTTATTTCTGCTTTCAATTTAGTGTTTTTTATTTCCTGCTTATAGTACAGTGAGTGACAAGAACAGCTAGCAATTAAGACCAGAATTACTCTTAGGATGTTCCTAGAGCAAATAGAAGATTATCTCCGTACCAATCATACCCTAGCTCTGACTTCAGTTTTAAGATGTTGAAAAGATTCCTTCATTGGTCGTTTTCACCCTTAGATATAGCCTACTATGGTTAACTTATTTCTGATGAACTATAATTCTAAAAGCCCATTACAAACACTAGTACTTTCATTTAATGTTAACCTTGCCTTGAGATGACCATTTGGCTTTCAGGTAAGAAAGTTTTATTTTGCAAGAAAAGAACTGTGATATCTAACCTGAAGCAATGCAGTCTCATTTTTTTTCCCTGAATTCACAAATTTTTTAAAAAGAGCCCAACAATATATAATAATGGCTATATTCACAGGCTCAATTTCAAGTCAGATACAGCATATTAAATGACTAACTAGAGAAACCCTGATTACAGTAGTGAATTGAATAGATAAGATTAGATGATAGCATGCATTATCTGAAAAAGCTATAAATTAAATGATTCAGCAGCTTCATTAGTCTCTGTATCAAGGGCTCAGAGGCTAATGATCTCACTCGTATCTAGAAGGAGACAGGAAGAGAAAGGAAGAACAGTTCTTTACAATGCTGTCACCCTGAAGCAATGCATGTTAGCATTAAATCGTTATTTATTGATGATAAATGTTAAAAACTCTAGTCTAATTTATGTATACACTCCTGAAGTCAGATTGATAAAGACTTGACTCTAGTTTTATGTATTACCTCCTTAAGTCAGATTGCTGAAACCTGAGATATTTTGGTTTGCATTATATCAAAACATCCTGCAACTATTATAATACAGAATGAAAGCTGTTTCGGATAAAAGGTAAGCTATATGTTTTGGAACATTTGGCTAGAACCTGTCACAGTGGATTGAATGTGGTTTACATTGAATGTTATACAAGCCTTTAATAAAGATGTGAATGAAAATCATTTGGGAACAAGAAAACTAAGCTTAAGTTAATTATAGCTTCCCTCCATCATTTTAAATTATTGTTTCCTAGAATGAGAGCTATCAAACTAGTAAGGCTTTTCTGATGTCTTGTGCAAGTGACAAATAGCAGTGTTTCCAAATGTGTTTGCAAACAATGACAAACCATAAAGACCACTTCTGCAATCCTAAAGCCAACAAATAAGGCATGTTTCAGTGGCATATGGTAGAAATAGAATTTTTCTGTTGCAGAGGAAAAAATAAATGATTGGCAATAGACTCAATTTATGAACATATGTATGGAAAATGTGTGATAACTCAGTAATTAAAATGTGGCCAATAGCACATTCCCAATTGTTAAGGTGGCATATAATGTTATCAACAGCTTGGTGAAATCATCCAGCTTGACACATCATCCAGAATATGATAAAATAGGTAAGGCAAATTAATTTTTTCAAACTGCAAAAATGGAGGATAAAGAGCAAAATAAGAGAATTGCATTATTCAATAATTATGAATATCTTTTATTTTTAATTAAAGAATTTAGTTAACTTATTCTTCTTCTAAGAATAATAAATAAATGAAGGACACAATATCAAAATAATAGGTTTTCTGGTTATCTATATCAGCAGAATGCTTCCATGGCTGGAAAATTAATTTGTTTAATTAGCCAAGATTACACAAAGGAAGCTTCCCAGTGGAGCTAAGCTGGCTTTGAGTATTGATTCTACCATTTGTTATCAGAGAAAAATAAAATCAAGTTACTTAAATCTCTCTGAATTTCATCTATATTTTTCTCATCTCAGTATGGAGATAGCATCAAAAAGACATAGGGTTATTGTGAGGACTTTAATTTCACATATATAACCTTTGTTGTATACTAGTTGCTCATTAATTGTTAAATCCATCTCCTTCCATTTCTACATACATAAATAATCCAATGAAAAAATTATGCAATAAGATTTTTTTAAAAAAATAAGACTCATTGGTTTAGTCTATTCACTCCAAGCTAGTTTCTGTGTATAATTACATTAGTAGGTCTCTGATAAAATCAAATAAAGTAAAAGATACAAACAAACCAAAACCTAAATTAGAGGTATTCATATTGGGACGTCATTCATACAAGTGTTATCTGAAGCCTGGAAGATCCAACCAGATATAGTTCTCCTCATTCTTTTTTTTTTTCTATCAGAGTGGTAATTTTTGGTCCTTTGTAGCCATTCTAGTTGAATTTTTTCTTAATGGGCATCTTTAACTTTGAATCTTGGAAAATGTAGAATTAGTTCATAAAAATGTGGACCATGATGAATGGGTGACTTATATGCAGAGTTATCAGCTCATTTGGAAACACAAATTTATTTTATTTATACTAAAAACACCCCACTATTAACACCATCATCACTGTCTTACAACAGCCTCCCAACTGCATCTTTGCTACCCCCTGGAGACTTCTATCCTCTGCCTTCTACACAATGGCCCCAGTGATCTTTCGAAAATGTAACTCACATTATGTCACTTTTCTGTTTAAAATACTTCAATGGCTTCTCATTTTTTTCTGAATAAAATTCAAATTCTTTACCAGTTGCTGAAGTGAATGGTTCCAACTTTTATTAATTTATATATTTATTTTTAATTTTTTGGTTGTGTTGGGTCTTCATGTGGGCTTTCTCCAGTTGTGGCGAGTGGGGGCTACTCTTTGCTGTGGTATAAGGGGGATTTCTCATTATGGTGGCTCCCCTTGTTGCAGAGCACAGGCTCTAGGTGCACAGGCTTCAGCAGTTGGCAGCACGCAGGCTTAGCAGTTGTGGCTCGCAGGCTCTAGAGCACAGGCTCAGTAGCTGTGGTGCAGGGGCTCAGTTGCTCTGTGGCATGTGGGATCCTCCTGGACCAGGGATTGAACCCATGTCCCCTGCATTGGCAGGCAGATTCTTAACCACTGTGCCACCAGGCAAGTCCCAGCTCCAACTTTTAGATAAATTCTTTTGATTCAAGTTCTCCCTCTGATTGGTGAAATAAAGTAATTTATACAGTTATAATTTTTGGTTTTGCTTTTAATAAAACCAGAAAAATAGAAAATCCAACAATATTGATGGGAGTTAATAAAGAAGTAAATAAGACTATTAATTAACTCTGTAGTATATACTTAATTCATCATCATAGAAAATAATACCAAATATAGGTCATATCATGTCATTCTTCTTATTGTGAATATTAAAGTTATATCTTCTAAATTTCAATGAATATTACTGGGCTTCATTTTCCTTTTACTAAAGACATGATAATTTCTGGATTATTTCTAAATTTCTATTATAGGCCACTGTTCTACAACTCTATGTATGCGGAATATTTCAGATTAAGTCTTATACTTACTAGAAATAAAAATAAAGCAATTTTATGTTTTTAGTAATACCAGAAGCAGAAAAAAAGTATAAAACAATAATTTTCAAATTATCTTTTATTCTTCATTTTACAGAAAACAAAGAGGGAGATTTAAAAAAATGACTCTTACATATGAAAATAATATAAAATTTTAAATATAATCACAATGTGCTTCCAAAAAACAAGCCCCAAGTTTAGCATTTATGTGGAAAGCTACTGTGTTTTTCTGTGCTATGGATGAAACTTTTATCATGTCAAACATTGTGAGGGCTAAACAAAAATAAATACTGATGTTATTGTAGGTGAGGAAATCTTTGAATGTAAATATATCTGGATGATAATGCGTAGCAGAAAAATAGAACATTAAAGAAAATATGAACATAAGAAAATATTTTTTTAATTTGCATTAATTGTAAAGTGCTAAAGAGCAGTATTTTCTAAGTATTCCAAGTTTGTCCACTTCTGGCTAGAATCATTTTTGCAACTGAAGCCCTTTGGCAGTCTCTACTGAAATACATCACGTCAAATTATTTTCCTTTAAAAGGGGCTCATTAAATATTCATATTCTTGCACCACAGGAAAGTTTTGTTTCTCTGTTTGCATTTAATTAAATCACATATCAAGTAAAACTCCCTATGCCCATAATCCGAATATTTTCACCTTTATTTTTTCTATAATATATATGAGGAGATATAAGATTTACAAAAGCAATGCTGTTGCTTACAGAAAATACATCTCATTCTTGATTCTTTCACTGGCTTTAAATTCTTTCTGACATGCAAATCCCTGAGGTTAAAATCCTCCTTAAAGTTCACATTTGAGTTTATAATGGTTCTGCTTCTGTGCAGATTTAGATTTAATCAGAATGTGAAATAAAAAGACCACATAACCTTTTACATCTAAAACAGATTATATAATATTTGTAATTAATAAGCATCACTCCATGGGTAAATGGCATTCTGCATGACAATTTTATAGCATCAGTAATATCAATGGTAAATGTTAAAGTACCCAAATGTCAAAGTATTTTCTTTACTTCACCTTACAAATACTCTTCTTATAACAAATGTTGTAGTGCCTGTGAATTGATAAGAAAGCTACCCTGGGATTTGGGAAAGAATTCACAGGCACAGGATGAAGGAGTCAAATTGTCACCCTAACTTATATGGGTCATCCCCCAATATTTTTTTTTTTTTTTTTTTTTCCCGGTATGCGGGCCTCTCACTGTTGTGGCCTCTCCCGTTGCGGAGCACAGGCTCCGGACGCGCAGGCGCAGCGGCCATGGCTCACGGGCCCAGCTGCTCCGCGGCATGTGGGATCTTCCCGGACTGGGGCACGAACCCGTGTCTCCTGCATCAGCAGGCAGATTCTCAACCACTGCGCCACCAGGGAAGCCCTCCCCCAATATTTTGTTTGCAAAAGTTGAATTTTTACCTGAGCCAGTAATGTCAATTTAAAGTCAATTAGCATATTGTAATATTTAATTATTTGTTTTCCTGATCAAAATTAAGACTGACCTAACCATTTTCTGAGCCTGGGTTCAAATCAAACTTCCAGGCGATGACAATTATAGCTGATAGTTTTGCTGAATGAGTGCTCAATTGGAAAAGAGACAGTTTCTAACCGCTCTACGTTTCAAACTTCATCATTCTACATTATTTCACTTCATTTCAATAACTAAAACTTTATTATTCTAATGTCTGAATCTTTGTACATTCTTCAGTGTAGGCCATTTCTGTTATCTGTTTTAAGTATTCCTGTCAAGAGGAAACATTAGTGTTTTCCATGCCACTCTTTTCTCCATCTCAAAAATGGTTCTACTATGACCACCTAACAAGTCTCTTTCGAAGTTCTTTCATGACATACCAACATTTAACATCACAAGGAACTTTCTAGTCCCGTTCCTTCCTCCTTCCCTCCCTCCCTCCCTTCCTTCCTTCCAGAGTTTTTGAATTATGACTGTATTAGACACAGTGCCAGATACTAATAACAATGATTGAATGACATACAATTTCTATTTTCAAAATTTTGGGCTTCACCCTTTTCCTTGTTACTATTTTTGGAAGATTAATCATTCACATTAAAGGGGCTTCTACAACCGTGGTTTCCAGCTTCCCTGACACTTCAAAGCTAATCACTTCTCTTGCCACTTTATTCCACTTTTCTTTTTTCATGCTCTTTTTCCACATCCTGGTTTAGAATCTCATCTTTTGCCTAATTATCCAAAATTTACCTCAGATACTCCTATTCCTCAAAAAGTTGTTGAATTTCAACTATTAAATTCTGTAGCATTTTCTATTTTATCAAAACATACATACCTGAATTAAACAAATAATCATTAAGTGTCTACTTTGCACCAGGAAAATATTTACTATTTTACTATTTACTATTGTTTTATATGTTCTCCAAGAGCACCTCATACGCAGATTGGCCTTTGAACATGCAGTTCTGTCCAGCAGGATCTGGTTAGCTATTCAATTAATAATTTTCAAATAAATCTGTCTGTTTAAAACAATGTTAACAGTGTTATTGATAGTATAGAACATTAAATTTGTTAATATGCCTACAATGGTCCAAAATATGCTAAGCCAAGATTTTATCACTTGCATCAAGCAAAAGAGATAACTAAAGTCCGACAAAGAAAAAAATCAACATTGATTTCAGTTGTCATATGTATCTCGTACCCCTCTAAAGAAATGAATATGAAGTCCAATAGTACATCTAACATAGTTATTTATAGTCACAAAGAGAGGCAGCATTACAATCTTGGGAAGAACAATATTTGATTTTTAAATTTCTGCTGTCAAATGTTCCAGATCAACGAACATTGGCTGTGACAGAGTGCTGATGCCCTGAATAACCTTTGTCCCTGCAGACCTTCCAAGTCTGAGATAAAAGTCTAGCAGATCTTAATCTGGTTCTCTCTTCTCAAAGCCCTCCTTGGTGACTACTGTCTTATCACCCCTGAAAATCACAAGTTTCCTTTCCTTTGTTCCTTATAGTAGGAATAACAAACTACTCACAAAGAAAATAAATAGAGCATTTAAAAAGTGTATTCCTAAGAAAAAAAACAGCTACCATCAAAGATCAGGAAATGGAAAATAGATACTTTTACATTGCTACTTCAACAGGACACATTCTTAAAAATTTGACAATTCAAAGAACTGTAAAGTACTTTCCTTACAAAAGTCATAGGACATACATTACTGCAAATGAAAAAAAAATAAATCATTTCTAAGGTAAGAAAGAAACATAAAGAAAATAGGCCCGAAACTGTCTTTTGCTACGGCTTTGTTTTAAAATTATATTTATATGCCAGCTTATTTTTCCATATTTAAAATCACTGTGAACCTGTTACAAATTAATGTGGGCTCTTTTTCTGCTCTATAAATTTCCATTTCATTTTCTTATACAGTGAATCATTAAATTATTTGTCCATGGTCATGCAACAAAAACATTGTACATTTGACATGTATTTTAAAGCGCCTACACCCAGATTTCTCCCAGTTCACCTGTTACCTTGAGCATGGGCTGTCACAAGCAAAATTAAGACTTCTCAAGCAGTCACGAGTCGGCATAGGACCAAGACACTGTCCTGTGTTCTGTCTGATCCCTTTGGTTGGACTCCCAGATACTGCCTTCTGCCTTTTTTCATTTTGAAAACAATGAGGCTTCAAGAAAACTCTGCAATTAAGTTGAAGAGGTAGAAGGGAAAAAGATAAATCTCCAGCATGTGGGGTAGTCAACTAACTAGATAGGAAAATAACTCTAGATTAATATGCTTTTGTTGATTTGATTTCATAGTATCGCATTGTTCATAAGAGAAAATGTAGCCTGGGTTCCAAGCAACTGTTACTGACTACTAGCAAATAATAAAGAAATGTGAAGTGTTATAAGTTAGATAATGCTTAGGTTTGATGATAGGTTTTTACAGCTCCGAAAAATATAATAGTAACTGGACATGATTAACATGTAGCACTTTTTAAAAAGTTAAACCTTAATCGTAGATTTTTATTTTCAGTGTTCTTTAAAGACACTTTGTCAGTGGGATAAAGAATATGTAGATTCAACCAAATGCTATCAAAACAATCTGAACTAAGTGTATTTGAAGCTTCTACTCATTGATGAAGACAGCTGGAAAGAGGGTGTTTCCTCCCTTATAATAACAACAAAACAGCCATTTTAAATATTGAAGTACAGTTGATTTACAGTATTATATTAGTTTGAGGTTCACAGCATATTGGTGCAGTAGCTTTACAGATTATACACCATTAAAAGTCATTATGAGCTAATGGCTATAATTCCCTGTGCTTGTTTGTCTATTTTATACATAGTGGTTTGCATCTCTTAATCCTATACCCTTAACTTGCCTATCCCCACTTTCCTCTCCCCACTGGTAACCAGTAGTTTGTTTTCTATACCTTTGAGTCCATTTCTGTTTTTCTGTATACATTTGTTTGTATTATCTTTCAAATTCCACATATAAGTGATATCATACAGTATTTGTCTTTCTCTGTCTGACTTACTTCACTAAGCTTATTATCTCTAAGTCCTTCCATATTGCTGCAAATGGCAGAATTTCATTCTTTTTTTGGTGATATATATATATCACATATGCTTTATTTCATTCTTTTTTATGGCGATATATGTGTTTGTGTGTGTGTGTATATATATGTGTATATATATATATATATATATATATATCACATAAGATTTATCCATTCATCTGTTGATAGATGCCTGGGTTGCTTCCATATCTTAAATTGACTGGGGTGCATGTATCTTTTTGAATTAGCATTTTCATTTTTTGTGAATATATACCCAGGAGTGGAATTGCTGGGTCAAACGGTAGCTCCATTTTTAGTTTTTTGAGGAACCCCCATACTCTTCTTCCCAACATTATAATGTTGCCTCTCTTGGTGGCTGTAAACAGCTATGAGAGACTTACTATTAGATTTCATATTCATTTCATTATATGGGAAGGAGATACATATGACAAAGATAATAAAATTGATTTTTTTCCCCATGAGACTTTAGTTATCTATTTTGCTTGATGCAAGGGATAAAGTCTTGATGTAGCATAATTTGGACAAAACAGCCATAAAATTCACAAGTTCACAAATTTTCTTGATCTCATCAAAAAACCAAGGTTGCAGGGCAATCAACTAGCATGAAATCTAAAAAGAGACAGCCACCTGAAAGGAGATACAGGATGTGAACGTTTGCTTACTTTGGGTTGAAAAGATCAGACACAGACCAGTAAGGAAAATTCAGCAAAAATAGCTAACAAGTTTATGGAAACTTATTGTAGGCTAGTGAAGGAGTGCGGAGACCCTGGGAACTGCAAATATAAAGAATGCGTGTACCTTTCTGCAGGCTTTTTTGACACAAATTCCCTTGGCAGGATTTCTGAGGAAGCGTGCTTCATAAATTACACCCAAACCATTCTCCTTCACCTCCCTATTGCTGGGAAGCCATTTTCCACGAGTCTCTGTTTTCACACATCTTGCAAGTAGAGGAACACAAAGCATTTTGTTCTGGACTAGTTTTTCAATAATAACTCTATAATCAACAGCCATGGAAGGTAGAGATAGTGTCTCCCTCAAAAGCAGAAGGCAAATATGTTTGCTGTCCATGTAACAAGAAAAAGTTTCTACTGGGGCAAAGATTAGGAAGGTTTGCTTGCTGTTCCTCATAAATAACTATAGCTTCCTAGGTTTTGGGTTTCTTACCTGTGACACCTACTGTGCCACCCCCTGAAACTTGGGGGAAGGGGAACAAAGGAAATTAATGTGAGTATGAAGTTCCTGCTGCTTGCTCTGTTGTGACCAAAACGGTCTTTTGTCTTTGACCCAGGATTCTCACATTTTCTGCCAGCATCCAGGAGAGTGAAGCAATGCAACTTGTTAGCTTTGAGTAGGATACAATTTCAGATTTTTCAGTTTTGACACATTCCTGGGAACAAAATCCTTAATCTATAGAGTAAAGAAAACATACCTTGTTGCCATTAGGAATCTGGTGAAAACACATTGCAGCTGAGTAAAAAAAAAAAAAAAAAAAAAAAAAAAAAAAAAAAAAAATGAAAGAAACTTTTAGCCCTGAGGGAGGATCAGGAATATATACTGGTCCCAGAAGTCTAGCTGAGGAAGGTTTGAGGCCACTAAGAAGGATCTTAATGGTTGTCTAAGTCTGAGGCTTAATCATAACATCAGGGACTCACTCATCCTTTCAAGTTAACAGGCACCAAAGCACAGGTAAGAGTACAATACTACCATTAGAGTTGAAAGAGCATGGACAAACCTCCCTGATGCACAGAATAAATCAAAGACTTAAAGCTGAAAATGGAAATGATTGAGAAAAACTCTCTGGCAAATGTACCCATAACCTAAATTCATGGTAAACAGAGGGAAATAAAACCTATGCTGCGCTGAGGATAACCAAGGCAGCAACAAAACCCAGCCACATATCTTACTAGATGAACTCGAACTCTCACATTAAAAGCCCTGATGGAGGAATGATGCACACCTTTTTAAGCATAAAATTCTTGACCTTAGTCACCTCTTTCCTACACCAGAAGTCCAGTTTTAAACATAAATGACAAAACATATTATTAAAAGGCAAGAAAATCCACTTCCAAGAGATGAAGGAATCAGCATGACTGCTCATATACAAAGCAGATTTTGGAACTAACAGCGAATTGTAAATAATTATTATTAATATGTTAAAGACAAATAGAAAAAATAAGCATCATGAAAGATCAGATGGATAAATTGGCAGAGATATGAAAACCATAAGAATGAACCTAGCAGAAATGCAAAAACCCAAACCATAATAACAGAGGTGAAGAATGCCTTCAGTGGCTCCTTAGTTGGCTTGTCACAACCTAAGAATCAGTCAAGTGTTTAAAAGTCAGTAGATATATATCAAATTGAAAAGAATTCAAATTAAAAAAACAAAAGAATAACAACCTAATTGGTGTGTAATAATATCAAACAGCCAAAAATCCATGTAATTGAAATCCCAGGATGAGAGGGAATGAGGCAGAAATATTTGAAATATAATAGTTCAGAATTTTTAAAAAGGACAGAGAATTCTCACAAATCAGATAAGCTCAAGAATACTTAAAAGGATCATCATCATCAACAACAAAACATACGAAGGTATATCATATTCAATTTGCCTTTAACAAAAGACTAATAGAAAATCTTGAAAGCGCACATGTGAAAAAAATACACATTACAAGTAGGCAAACGAAGAAAATAATGACAAGTAGACTTCTTTTCAAAAAGCATGGAAGCCATGAAACCATGGCATGATGTCTTTAAACTGATATAAGGAAATACAAAAACAAACAAGCAAAAAAACCACTGTCAATTCAGAATATCCAGAAAAAAAATATATCTTTCAAAAATGAAGGCGAAATTAAGACTGTTCTGGACCAAGAAAATCTGAGAAAATTAAGTGCTAGCAAGTGTCTACTACAAGAATGTTTATAGAAAGTTTTTCAAGAAAGGAATTATAAAACCAAGACAGAATCTTGGATAAACATGAAGAAATAAAGAGCACTGGAAATGAAATAAATAAGATGCAAATGTTTAATTTAAATCACTCTTAAAGGTAAATGCTTGTCTAAAGCAAAATTAGCAATCTATTGAAAGTTCATAGCATTCATGAGAGTAAAAATATAGGACAAAACTAGCACAACACACAGGAGGTAGGAATTGAGAATACAGTGTTGTAAGGTGTTTATACCATGTATCAAGGGGTATAATATTATTTTAATATAGACACTGATTAAATAAAAATATATTCTAAACTCTAAGGCAATGATTAAAAACATGTTTTCGAAGAGTATATATAGTAAGTCTATAGAGGGGATAAAACTGAATCATAAAAATTGTTCAAACTACTGAAAGGCATTTAAAAAGTATAAAGACAGATGGACCAAATAAAAAACGAGTAGCAAGGTGGTAGATTTCAGTAATCATATCTAGATGCATATTAAGTTAGAATAGTATAAACACAACAATTAAAAGACAAGGATTGTCAGATTTGATTAAAAAAAGAAAAAAATGCAAGACCCAATTATATGCTGTCTAAAAGAAATCTCACTTAAATATAAAGATAAGTCAAACTAAAAGGATGGTATGAAGTATTTCCAGTAGTTAAGATCATAGAGGTAGAAAGGAGATTGCTGGTTGCCAGGTCCTGGAAGAGGGGAGAATGTGAAGTCATTATATAATGGATACAGAGTTTCAGCTTTACAAGATGAAAAGAATTATGGAGATGGATGATGGTGATAGTTATGTAACATTATGAATGTATTTAATATCACTGAGCTGTTCACTTAAAAATGGTGAAGATGGTAAATTTTATGTTATATACATTTAACACAATTAAAAAATTGAAAAAGAAAAAAATAATGGAGAAATATATACCATACCAATATTAACAGCCGGAGTATCTACATTAATATCAGAAAAAATAGACTTCAGAGCCATGAAAATTATCAAGGATGAAAAGAAGGATTAAATGACAACATAGGCATCAAGTCTCTAAGAAGACACAGCAATTCTAATCAGGAATTTGCTTAACAATAGAAATACATGAAACAAAAACTGTTAGAACTGGAAGGTAAAATAGCCCAATCCTCAGTTTTAGCTAGAGACTTCAACACTCTTCTTACAGTAGTCGATTGAACAAGAAGACAGAAAATTAATATATACATAGAAGACCTACAAAACATTATCAAACAGTTTAATCTAATTAATATGTATAGAGGACTTCAATCAACATTTTTTTCAAGAACACATTAAATACTCCTTTTTAAAGGCACATAAAACATACACCAAGGTAGATCATATCTAAAAATGTATGTAATTAAAAATGTTAAATAATAAAAATCATACAAAAATATTTTATGAAAATAATAGAATTAAACTAGGAATCTATAACAGAAATCTTGAAATCATAAAATATTTGGAAATTTTACAACACACTTCTAGTTATCCTTTGAGTCAAAAAGGAAGTGTCAAGGAAAATCTTAAGAAAAAATATTTTGAGCTAAATGAAAATAAAAATACACAACATCAGAATTGATAAGATGCAGCAATATCAGTGCTTAGGCATAAATTTATAGCATAAATGCTAAATGCTAAAATCAGAAAAGCTAAAGATCTCAAATTAGTAATCTGAACTTTTAAGAAACTAGGAAAGAAGAAGAATTGAAAATTTAACTGAAAGCAAAGGTTGTTCAAGATTTGAAAATCAATTATTGTAATCACATTAGGAGACTAAAGAAAAATATGATCATCTCAAAAGATATAGAAAAATAATTTGATGAAACTGAACATTCACACATGATAAAAACCTAAATAAATTGGGGATAGAAGGGAATGTACATTTATTATAATAACAATAAAGAAAGAATGCTTTGTCAATAAGATAAGAAACAAAATAATAATGTCCTTCTTCATTGCATAGATTCAACATCACCCTGGAATTCCTAGTCAATGCATTAAGGCAAGATAAACTAAAGGCTAACAGATTCGATACAGAAAAAATAAATCTGTCTCTATTCACAGGAAGCATGAATATCAGAATAGCCCAATGTTTAGGTTAACATAATCAATGCCCAGAGATTTCTCTAAATTAAGATGTCATTAAAAAAGTAGTACGTTTAGTTATTTTTGTTATTTATCTCATGGCTTGAACTGTGAGAGGTTTTGCATTCAGAATCAAAAGAATCCACTGAGCACACAGAAGAATCTGAAGGTATTATTATTTTCCACTAGATTCTTTTATTAGAACCTACTAGAAATTAGATTTGGTTGCTATTCCTGAAATGCAAGGTCCTCAGAATTTTATTGAAATTTCTTCCTAAAATCCTTGATTCTAGGAGAGTGCTCTCTGCTTGAAGATATAAATCGATAGTTGGGTAGATAGATAAATAGATAGATAGATGATAGATAGATAGACAGATAGATCTCCTTATGCAGACCCTGGTGAACATGGAGATTTGAACTATTATTGCTTACCAAGATTCCTCAGAGTAGCAATATCTCATCCCTATGTGGGAACATGAATAGCAACAAGAATCTGCCTTCTGTTTCTGAAAAACATCTTATATACGAACTGCAGAAGGCATAATTTGCATAATCTGAGGTGAGGAGTGGAGTGAAACAAGAAGATTCTTGAGAAATCAATAAGAAGGAAAGATTTCTTCTTTCTTCTTCTTTAAAGGAAGGGACTTTGGTTATCTCTTCACTCCTGAACAGTCCCAGCTACAGTCTCAGCAACACCTTGAAACTGTGTCTTCATAGTCCAGTCCAGGCTCTCACAAATGCAACATTTTCGGTGATTAGGAACTTGCCTGACTCTTTTTCTATGCTTTGAGTTGTCTTGCAGAGCTTTGACTTAAGGTATAATGAGCAAAATGGCTGTAAAGGTGTCAGCAATTGGAAGGTTTTACATAAGGGATGACTTTTCTTACACATCCATTTTAAAGGTGTATTTTCTAGAGGACTTTAAAAATTGATCCAGGTCACTTTTGTCTGCCTAGATTTGATTCTGTTGCAATCAGGAGAAGCAGATGTACTGTTTAGAAAGCATATCATAAAATGTTAGAAAATCTTTAGATTTAAGATATTACAAGTAATAGCTATACATACATAAAACAGCTTAACGGATTAGCTTTTATTCATGGTAAAATATACCTAATTCAGAAGCATATGCATACAACCAAGAATATATATATAAGCCTTCATTTAGTTATTGTCTTTTAGGTAAGCCTACTTTTGTTCATAATGGTTGTGTAAAGACAGATTAGAGGAGTCCACATGAAAGTATTTATTTAGTCTTTCATGCTGGGTTTCTGTACCTAGAACTCATAAAAGATCATCATAATTATAATTTATCATTTTACTATGGTATACAATTAGCCAGCTAGTGGATAGTAAAGGAAAGAAAAAAATGGTAAGTTTTAAATAAGGAATGTGCATAAGTTAATTTTTTAAAGGGACTGTTAAAAGTTCCTTTTAAAAAATTAGAGATTCATTGGCTTAGAGAATACAGCTTTGAGGGTGCAATTGCATCTACAACTCAACACACATTTTATCTTAAATGTACCCGTACAAAACCACATGTAAAGAGTTTTTCTGATTTATTCTGCTGAAAGTGCAGTTCAGCCTCATACTACATGCTTGTCATTTTCTAGTCATGCTCTTTGCTGCCTCCCAGCCTTCGCTCCTAAACTTTCTTCCATCTTTACCTGGCTAGGGCTGAGATTAAAAAAAAGATTCCTTCACGGCTTCCCTGGTGGCGCAGTGGTTGAGAGTCCGCCTGCCGATGCAGAGGACACAGGATCGTGCCCCGGTCCGGGAACATCCCACATGCCGCGGAGCTGCTTGGCGTCCGGAGCCTGTGCTCCGCAACGGGAGGGGCCACAACAGTGAGAGGCCCGGGTACCGCAAAAAAAAAAAAAAAAAAAAAAGATTCCCTCGAAGAGTCATCCTCTGACTTTCTGATTTAAATTATGTAACTCCCCTCCTCCAATTATTTCTTCTTATCTTTATTGGTCGTTACCTATTCATCTGTCTATTGTTAAATACTAGTATGCCTCTCTATATTGTAAATTCCATCCTGATAACATTATTGTGTGCTTAGTTAATCATTTGTGTTCAGGGTCTAGCAGAATTGCTGGCACTTAGAAAATATTATCCTTATCCTTAACCCCTGCTCCTTGCCTAATCTTCCGCATTTTAGGGAAGAAAATGATGTGCCTCCCGTTTTTTCTCACTTCTTAGCCAAGCCATTGACAATTCCTGCAAGCTCTACCTTCCACTACACACTACCTTAAAATATTCACTATAAATTGTACATCTGAGTACTTTTCACTCCCTTTACCACTAAAATGCTAATACAACTCTTTACCATCTACTGCTTAGGTTACAGCAATAACCCCCTAAATAGATTATCTGCTTCCCTCTCACTTCCAATCTCTAGAAACTTTTTCCAGGAACCTGAGTGGTCCTCTAAAAATATAAATATGATCATGTTGCTCCTCTACTCAGACCTCTACTGTGTCTTCCCATCACACTTAAAACAAAGGAAACATTCTTCCAAAGGTTAACAGAGCTCTCAAAGATCTGCTTCCTAATTGGGTTCAGATCTTATAGCTCTTGCTTTTACCCTCCCAATCCAACACACTCTTCAAACTGACCAACACACATCCAGGCCAGGGCCTTTGCAGTAATTGTTCCATGTGCTGTGAACCATGACTCCTCTGCTCTTTAGGTCTTTGCTTCAGACCTAATGAACAGAGGAGATCAGAGAAGCCTTGCTTGTCAATCTTCTCTAAAAGAATTCCTTCCACAAGCATTTTTTCCATCTTATTGTGTTCTTATTGATATATAACACATGCAATTTAAGGTGCAAAATATGATTTGATTTTCCACCATCATTTTCTATCTGCACTCTACTTCTTGTCTTTTTACTTCATGCAACTTCATATTTTGTGTCATTTAAATATTTTTTTTGTCTCTTTTCACTACAATATAAGCTTTGAAGAGTATGTACTTTTTTTGTTTGTTTGTTTTGTTTTAATTCACATCTAATTCCCAAGCAATAACTAGGTTCTCTTTGAATACTGTTGAATGAATAAATACATGTTAAACTGTAGGGCCTCAACTATACTTACACCCCTACTTCCCTATCGATACTTTTGAGCTTTAAGCTTTTTCGCTGGCAATAAGATAATGGAATGTCCCCGCCCTAGGCAGAAACCGCTCCGAGCAAACAAGAATGGCGAGGGATGAAACCTCAGCAAACTAGTATGGCGGGTGATTAGAATGACTAAGCCAGAGTTTAAAGGTCGCCCTAGCCTACCATAACTCATGTGACTCAACCCCCACTCCGGTAAATGTAAAGTAGGCATCCAACAGTTAACCAATCAAGGAACTAGAGCCAAGACCCCCACTCCGGTAAATGTAAAGCAGGTATCCAACAGTTAACCAATCAAGGAATTAGAGCCAAGTCCCCACTCCGGTCCAGGAACAAACAAACCAATGAGAAAAAAACCCTTGATATATCCACACTTTACATAATGAAAACTATAAAATGTATGTAATTCCGCTTGGGGGGGTTCCTCTTCGGCCTCCTGCGTGAGGACAAGGAACCCCGGTGCACCGGCTCCTAATAAACCTCTTGCGTGTTGCAGCGACTCTCGACTCTTGGCGGTTCTTGGGTGAGCTGGGATTCTTCGGAGATCGTTCGGGTCTAACAGATTGGGGGCTCGTCCGGGATCCCCACTCGCCCCGGGTCGCCGGAACCTCGGGAGTTGGAGGTATCAGGTAGGCCTAATTGTCTGTCTGTTCGTCTTCTGTCCTCTGTAAGCCGCCATCAGAAAGAAGCCGCGCGAACCGGTTCTCTGTGAAATCTGTATTGGACTCCTGGCTAGGCAGACGTGCCAATAGCTGGTGTCCACGGACCCTGGGGGACGCCCTGGTGGTCCATCTGGAAGGAGAGACAAATTTTGTCTCCCCTTCATCGGTCCTGGCAGGATATACAAACTGCCATCTGAATCTGAGTTGGTTGCGGTTTTAAAACGAGCTCGCGGCGGCAATATTAAGGTGTGTCTTCTGAAATTTTATTGTTCTCCTGTGCTCTATCTTTCTCCTGACGGACGATAATGGGACAAACTATGACGACGCCTCTCTCTCTTACTCTAAGTCACTGGACCGAAGTTAAGTCTAGGGCCCATAATCTCTCGGTAGAAGTAAGGAAAGGGAGATGGCAAGCGCTGTGTACCTCTGAGTGGCCCACATTTCAGACAGGGTGGCCACCCGAAGGATCCTTTATGCTAGATCAGATCAGGCTAGTTAAGTCTAGGGTCTTTAACACAGGACCCCACGGACACCCAGACCAGACACCATATATCCTGGTCTGGGAAGATCTAGTTCTTTTCCCGCCTCCGTGGGTCCGGCCCTTTGTTCTCTCAGCAGGCATGTCCGCATGCGCACCAGCACGGCCGGAAGTACTGGCCCTGAAAAAAACCCCGGACGCCGAGAAGTCATCTGAAGCCCCGGACTCACAGAAGGCGATATATCCAGACTTGCAGTCCGATCTGCTTCTCCTCGATCCCCCACCACCACCTTACCCTCCAGCCCTAGACCCCATACCGATTCCCCAGTCCCAGCTCCGCAACCCTCCGCACCAATAGGGCCACCTGTTGTGGCAGATGGGGGGGGTCCCTCGGCGGGCACCAGAAGCCGGAGGGCTATTTCCCCGGATTCTACCGCTTTACCCCTTAGAGAATATGGCCCTCCGGACAACCATGGGAATAGGCCCCTCCAGTACTGGCCCTTTTCCTCTGCAGATCTTTATAACTGGAAGATGCATAACCCTACTTTCTCTGAAAACCCACAGGCTCTCACTGCTTTAATAGAATCTCTTGTTTTCTCCCATCAGCCTACCTGGGATGATTGCCAGCAGCTTCTGCAGACTCTCCTCACCACTGAGGAAAGACAAAGAGTCCTCTTAGAAGCTAGGAAAAATGTTTTAGGCACAAACGGGCAGCCCACCCAGCTGCCTAATGAGATTGACGCTGGCTTCCCTCTTGTCAGACCGAACTGGGATTTTAACACTCCTGAAGGTAAGGAGCACCTGAAAATGTATCGCCAGGCTCTAGTGGCGGGTCTCCATGGAGCGGCCAGACGGCCCACGAATTTGGCAAAAGTAAGAGAGGTAACTCAGGGGCCCCAGGAATTACCAACTGTGTTCCTAGAGCGGCTAATGGAAGCCTTCCGGCGGTTTACTCCCTATGACCCCACTTCTGAGGAACACAAGGCCACCATAGCTATGGCTTTTATTGACCAGGCGGCCCCTGATATCAGAAAGAAGTTACAGAGACTAGATGGTCTCCAGGGTTTCTCTCTCCAGGATCTAGTCAAGGAGGCAGATAAGGTATACAATAAGAGAGAAACCGAGGAAGAAAAGGAAGAAAGGAGACAGAAGGAACAGGACGAGAGAGAGGAAAGGAGACAGAAAGAACAGGAAGCCCGTGAGTTAAGACGGGATAAGAGACAAGAGAGAAACTTAAACAAAATCTTGGCTACCGTAATTGGAGGAGGGAACATTAGAGATAAGGGCAGACAGGGAGGCAACAGAAGGCAACCATTAGATAAAGATCAGTGTGCCTACTGCAAAGAGAAAGGACATTGGATACGGGAGTGCCCAAAGAAAAAGGACGGGCGACGCCCGCCGCAAGACAAGGTCTTGCCCCTAGATGAAGAAGATTATTAGGGGGGTCAGGGCTCAAGCCCCCTCCTTGAGCCCAGGGTAACCTTGAAAGTTGAGGGGGAACCAGTTCAGTTTTTGGTGGATACTGGAGCTCAGCACTCAGTCCTCCTGCAACCAAGAGGGCCTCTCTCAGACAAACGGTCATGGGTCCAAGGGGCTACAGGAAATAAACAATATTCTTGGACCACCCGCCGGACTGTAGATCTTGGAATGGGGCAAGTGACCCACTCATTTCTGGTCATCCCAGAATGCCCCTATCCGCTGTTGGGGAGAGACCTACTCTCCAAAGTCGGGGCACAGATTCACTTCCAGCCCGGGGGACCCACCATAACGGATAGCCAGGGAAGGCTCCTCCAGATTTTAACTATGAGATTAGAAGATGAACACAGGATCTATGAGAAACCCTCACCTCCTCAAACTGATATGCAGGACTGGATGACCAGGTTCCCTCAGGCCTGGGCTGAGACTGCTGGGATGGGGATGGCAAAATACCGCCCCCCGGTGGTAGTGGAACTTAAGGCTACCGCCACACCAGTAACAATCCGCCAATACCCTATGAGCAAAGAGGCTCGGGACGGCATCCGTCCGCATATACAGAGACTTCTGGAATTAGGAATCCTGGTGAGATGCCAATCAGCATGGAACACACCTCTCCTGCCTGTTAAGAAGCCAGGGACTAATGATTACAGGCCAGTACAGGATCTACGAGAGGTAAACAAGCAGGTAACAGACTTACACCCCACTGTGCCAAATCCTTATAACCTCTTGAGTACTCTCCCACCTCAACATACTTGGTACACTGTCTTAGATCTTAAGGATGCTTTCTTTTGTTTGAGACTTTCCTCCCTCAGCCAGCCCTACTTTGCTTTCGAGTGGAAGGACCCTGCCTCAGGAATAGCAGGCCAGCTGACTTGGACACGCCTGCCTCAAGGATTTAAAAATTCTCCTACCATCTTCGATGAAGCGCTGCATCAGGACCTGGCATCGTACAGAGAATCTAACCCCCAGGTAACTCTGCTTCAATATGTTGATGATATTCTTTTAGCTGCGGAAACCCGAGAGGACTGCATCAAGGGGACTGAAAGACTGCTGACGGAACTTGAAACATTGGGATACCGGGCATCAGCGAAGAAAGCCCAGATCTGTCAGCGACAGGTCAGTTACCTGGGGTATTTGCTAAAAGGAGGACAGAGATGGCTCTCAGAAAGCAGAAAAGACACTGTGGCCCGAATACCTGCCCCTAAGAGTCCCAAACAGGTTAGAGAATTCTTGGGAACGGCTGGATTCTGCAGGCTATGGATTCCGGGGTTTGCTGAACTGGCAGCCCCTCTGTACCCCCTAACCAAGAGCGGCACCCCATTCACATGGGGTGACAAGGAACAACGGGCTTTTGACCAAATTAAGAGAGCCTTGTTATCAGCCCCGGCCCTAGGGCTACCCGATGTAACTAAACCTTTTCATCTATATGTGGCAGAAAACAAAGGTATTGCAAAGGGAGTACTGACCCAAAAGCTGGGCCCTTGGAATCGCCCTGTTGCATACCTATCAAAGAAATTAGACCCTGTGGCAGCTGGCTGGCCTGCCTGTCTGAAAATAATTGCTGCCGTGGCCACACTGGTAAAAGATGCAGATAAACTGACTTTAGGACAAAATCTGACAATAACTGCATCTCATGCACTAGAAAGTGTAATTCGCCAACCGCCTGATAGATGGCTCACCAACGCCAGAATAACACATTATCAGACTCTACTCCTGAATTCGGACCGCATTAAATTTACTTCAGCCACCGGGCTGAACCCTGCTACACTGTTACCGGACCCTGACATAGAAGGCACCACCATCATTCATGACTGTCAAGAGGTGCTAGCGGCAGCGCACGGAACCAGACCAGACCTGACAGACCAGCCCCTCCCGGACGCTACCCTTACCTGGTTTACGGATGGGAGCAGCTTCCTAGAAGAAGGTAAGCGACGGGCGGGGGCTGCAGTGGTAGACGGGAAAGAAATTATATGGGCTGCCGCGCTGCCGCAGGGGACCTCCGCTCAGCGGGCTGAACTAATAGCCATGACTAAAGCTTTGGAGTTGGCTGAAAATAAAAAGGTTAACATCTATACGGACAGTAGGTATGCCTTCGCTACCGCTCATGTCCATGGGGCCATCTATCAACAGAGAGGGTTACTGACTTCGGCGGGAAAAGAAATTAAGAATAAAGAAGAAATAGTAGCCCTGCTGGCAGCCCTGGTGCTCCCAACCAAAGTTAGCATTATTCACTGCCCTGGGCATCAAAAAGGGAATTCGCCACTAATAAAAGGAAATAATATGGCCGATCGAGTGGCCCGAGAAGTGGCATTAGGAGAAATTATCCTGGAACTGACTAACACAGACCCTGAGACACCAGTGCCCACCCCAACCAAGGGGTCCTTGTCCCCCCAGCAAACAAAGTCTATGTTACAGCAAATCCATAGATGGACACATCTGGGCACTAAGAAAATGGTGTCTCTGTTGCAAAAGGCGGGCTATGACACCCCTGGATTAACCAAATTGGCCGAGCAAATTGCTCGGGAATGTATTCCATGCCAACAGGTAAATTCCCACAAAGGAAACATGATAAGCGGCAAGAGGCTCAGAGGGGACAGACCCGGAGCCTACTGGGAAGTTGACTTCACTGAAATCCGCCCAGGCAGATATGGTAACAGATATCTCTTAGTTTTCATAGACACTTTTTCAGGGTGGATAGAGGCCTTCCCCACCAAGAAGGAAACAGCCAATGTAGTAGCTAAGAAGATATTGGAAGAAATTTTCCCCAGGTTTGGAGCTCCTAAGGTAATAGGATCTGATAATCGACCTGCCTTCGTTGCCCAGGTAAGTCAGGGGGTAGCCAAGTACTTGGGGACAGATTGGAAATTGCATTGTGCCTATAGACCCCAAAGTTCAGGACAGGTAGAAAGGATGAATAGGACCCTAAAAGAGACCTTGACTAAATTGTCCATTGAGACTGGCGGTACTGATTGGACGGTGCTCCTTCCCCTGGCCCTGTTTCGGGCCAGAAACACTCCCTCTCGCTATCACCTTACTCCTTTCGAAATTCTGTACGGAGCTCCTCCTCCTCTGCTCATATTGGGGGAAGGTGTTAGCCCAGACTGTCAAAATAACACTGATTTATATGCCAGGCTGTTGGGGCTCCAGCTGGTTCAGAAGGAAGTGTGGTCTCAGTTGGCAGAGGCATACCGGCCGGGGACCCCTGCAGAAGCCCATCCCTTCCAAGTCGGGGACTCTGTGTACGTCCGCCGGCATCGGACCCAGACGCTGGAACCCCGCTGGAAGGGCCCCTACATCGTACTGCTCACCACTCCAACTGCAGTCAAGGTAGACGGCATAGCTGCCTGGATCCACGCCTCGCACGTTAAGGCGGCCCCAACATCCACCGGAGGCTTGACCCCATTCCCAACTTCAGCAACACCAGAATGGAAAGTCTACAAGACCAAAAACCCGCTCAAACTCAAGCTCCTGCGATCACCCGACTCCTAATTCTGACTCTGATGCCTCAGCTAATTATGAGTGACTTTAGTCCCCATATGCCCCAGCGATTGACTTGGCAGGTAATTTCCCAAACTGGAGATGTAATATGGTCTGTTAGCCATACCGCTGCCCCTTGGACCTGGTGGCCAGACCTCTTCCCCGATGTTTGTAAGTTGGCCCTGGGAGCCTCCCCTAACTGGGATGTAGGGGGGTATCACAATCAACAAACTGCCCCGAATCAGCAGCCGGGGACAGCGCCCGGGGACTGGGGATTAGTCCCTGGGGGGGGAGGTTGTTCGACCAAGAATCAGAGAATTATGCTCAGGGCCCTCTCCTTTTATGTATGCCCTGGATTCCATCGTCACCAGTCTTTGAATTATCGGTGCGGGGGAAGAGAACATTTCTATTGCAAGAGCTGGGGATGTGAAACCACTGGGGACACTTACTGGAAACCCACCTCTAGTTGGGATTTTATCAGAGTAATGGCCAACTACACTCATCACGACAATGTGCCCGAATGTTCAACGTGGTGCCATCCCCTTAAAATTTCTTTTAGCGAACCTGGGAAGAAAAACAAAAATTGGATAGGTGGCCATTCATGGGGTATAAGGTTTTACAAAGCAGAATATGATGATGGGCTCCTAATGACCATCAAATTAAAGATCGAGACCCCTACTCCCGTCTCCATGGGCCCCAATCCTGAGATTGGGCACCCTCTGCTACCCTTGGCCTCACCCACAATACTACCAGGGATAAGAGACCAGACTTCTGGACTAAGAGAAATAACAGTCGAACCCGGAGCCCCCCGAGACCGAATGCTCTCATTGGTCCAGGCGGCTTTTGGGGTCCTAAATGCCACAAATCCAGAGGCTACCAAATCATGTTGGCTTTGCTATGCTGCTCCTCCCCCTTATTATGATGCTATAGGATATAGTTCTAATTTCAGTAAAGTCAGTTCTTCAGACCAATGTCGATGGAAACAAAAAGGAAATACTAAATTGACTTTATCTTCAGTGTCAGGAAACGGTACTTGTGTAGGGACTCCCCCTTCGTCCCATCGACATCTCTGTGCCAACTCGAATCTTCCACAGGGCTCAGGTTATCTCCTTCCCCCCCGAGATGGATGGTGGGCGTGCAGTACAGGGTTGACCCCTTGTGTTTCTCTAGATGTCCTCAATGCCTCAGCCGACTTTTGTGTGCTAGTCCAGCTAGTCCCCAGACTTATTTACCACTCGGATTCGTCCTTCCTAGATGAATATGAAGGAAAAGGGAAATTCAAGAGAGAACCTGTGACTCTTACCCTGGCTGTGCTTTTAGGGTTGGGAATGGCGGCTGGAATAGGGACAGGCGCAACAGCCCTTATCCAGCAACCTCACTATTATGATAGCCTGAGACAGGCTGTGGATGTTGATCTCCGGGCGTTAGAAAGTTCCATAACTCAGTTGAAAGAATCACTCACCTCGCTCTCAGAGGTAGTAATGCAGAACAGGAGGGGACTAGACTTGCTGTTCCTTAAGGAAGGAGGACTATGTGCCGCACTAAAAGAAGAGTGCTGTTTTTATATTGATCATTCTGGGGCTATCACCGAAACTATGGACAGGCTTAGGGAGCGCCTGGACAAAAGGCAACAAGAAAGGGAAAATCAAAAAGGATGGTTCCAATCTTGGTTTGACAAATCACCCTGGCTTACTACTTTAATTTCCACCTTGTTAGGACCCCTCATTATTTTGTTGCTGCTCTTAACTTTTGGACCATGCATTTTAAATCGCTTGATAGCCTTTATCAGACAACGTGTCAGTGCAGTACAAGTGTTAATGCTAAGACAACAATATCAAAGCTTGCAGAGAGAGACTGAAATTTCATGATTGAAATTAGTTGCAAAAAGAAAAGGGGGGAATGTAGGGCCTCAACTATACTTACACCCCTACTTCCCTATCGATACTTTTGAGCTTTAAGCTTTTTCGCTGGCAATAAGATAATGGAATGTCCCCGCCCTAGGCAGAAACCGCTCCGAGCAAACAAGAATGGCGAGGGATGAAACCTCAGCAAACTAGTATGGCGGGTGATTAGAATGACTAAGCCAGAGTTTAAAGGTCGCCCTAGCCTACCATAACTCATGTGACTCAACCCCCACTCCGGTAAATGTAAAGTAGGCATCCAACAGTTAACCAATCAAGGAACTAGAGCCAAGACCCCCACTCCGGTAAATGTAAAGCAGGTATCCAACAGTTAACCAATCAAGGAATTAGAGCCAAGTCCCCACTCCGGTCCAGGAACAAACAAACCAATGAGAAAAAAACCCTTGATATATCCACACTTTACATAATGAAAACTATAAAATGTATGTAATTCCGCTTGGGGGGGTTCCTCTTCGGCCTCCTGCGTGAGGACAAGGAACCCCGGTGCACCGGCTCCTAATAAACCTCTTGCGTGTTGCAGCGACTCTCGACTCTTGGCGGTTCTTGGGCGAGCTGGGATTCTTCGGAGATCGTTCGGGTCTAACAAAACAAATGGATCTTTAAAATATGAATGAATGAATGAATGAATGAATGAACAAGTGAGTGCATGAATAAGTTAAAACTGACAAATTGGGTTTTACAAGCAGTCATTCTCTTTGGCAGGCGATAAGCCTCACCCAAGGAATAACAAACTTCCATGTTGAATGTTCTGGTGTAATAAATATGCATCTGTGCATCTAGACTTATACATATAACCATAATATTTATTTTTTCTATTAGTCATTGTGCTTTTCTATGATATCACTTTTCTTCTTCATTAAAAAAGATCCTGAATTTTTATAGACCATTATATCCTGTTCAATATTATTTGCCAAGCATTCAAGATCCTTCATAATCTGGCTATGATCTGCTCTCTCTATCTTATTATCAGTACATTCAATATTAAAATCTCATATCTCTTTTGAATCATGAGAAACATTAAAAATAATGCTGAAACCAAGCACCCACATCTTGGTTTCTAACACCATTCTCCAGTAAAAGAAACTGGAGCTCTTTTGAAATGACTGATTCTAGGACTGGGGCAGGAACTATATAAAATGTTCCTGAGCATCCTGTAAGATCAGAAAGCAAGAAAGTGTTCAAATACAAAAGTATTTGAACTTGTCCTGATTCTGCTTCAATAATAAGAATATGTCAAAGGGGCACAATAACCAACCAAAGGACTGCTAATGACTAAAACTGGATCACTCTTGCAACAAAACAAATTAAATAGAATTGGGTTATAACCTAAAATAGAAAATCAATATCCTTGAGTCCATACTGATACAAATAAATAATTGGATAAATACATAGGGAAGAAGAGACAAACCTCTCATGCAGAAGAACCACAAAACAGCTGTGTATCTACTCTGCTCTCAAGGAGGTGGAGCATAACTCTCTATTTCTTAAGTTTAGGCTGTATGTAGGTATATCTTTCCAAAGAGCATAAGATGAGAAAAGGGAAGAAGAGTAAATTTACAGTGGAGAAACCTGACAAACACTACGTCAGCCAGGTGATCAAGGTCAACATCAACTGAAGTAAGTCATGTTACGAGCATGTATCCTTACTATGATGTGATGAGAATGATGCTTTACTTCTCTGGCCTTCTTGCCCCCCAAACTCATAACCCCAGTCTAAGCATGAAACATAAGACAGAGAGGAATTATCTACAAAATATTTGACGAGTATTCCTTAAAAACAGTCACGGTTGTCAAAAACAAGGAAAGTCTGAGAAAGGGCAACGTTCCAGAGGATGCTTAGAAGACAAGATGACTAAACGTAATGCAATATTCTAGATGAGACCCTGAAACAACAACAAAGGACATTAGGCAAAACTAAAGAAACCTCTATATACCACATTATCCACTCATCTGTCAATGGGCACTTAGGTTGCTTCCACGTCTTGGCTACTGTAAATAGTGCTGTTATTAACATTGGGGTGCATATATCTTTTTGAATTAGAGTTTCCCCTAGATATATGCCCAGGAGTGGGATCGCTGGATCATATGTTAAGTTTAGTTTTAGTTTTTTAAGGAACTTCCATACTGTTTTCCATAGTGGCTTCACTAGTTTACATTCCCAATATTCATATGCTGAATATTTCTAAATCAAGTAATATTTCTTCTCCTGCCATATTTTCATTTACACAATAATTTTTGAAAGATCCGTTAGTTTTCTTATTTCATTGAAGTAGAAAGATATATTATCGTAGTTCATTTGGAGGAGCTTGATTATCACCCAGACTATGCATGCAGCAAAACCTTATTTTGTTTGTAAAGTCCAGAACTATATTTTACTGTTGAACTCCCTGTCATTCATGTCACTGGCATGAGCTATTACAAAATCTTTTTTGTCCCTCAGAATTTTGTATCAATGGTCTGTTTTACTTTGACCGTGGAGATCTGATGACAACACAGCATTTAAGCAAGGGAATAACTTGTTTGTATTTATTCCTTCCTTAGAGAGGGTAATGCTGACAAGACGATATTGAATCAGACTCAAAGCCAGCTAGCTTGGGTCATTAGCTTATATGCCAAACAACAGCTTTGCATTAGGCCTGAAAACAAAGAAATTTTTTAACCTCCTAGTGCCATATTTCTTTAATAATTTATCCTCCTCCTCATCATCATTTTACTACTACAGAGATGACACTTTAATAAGGTTTCCATTCCATGATATCTTTTAAAAAGTTTGGCTTTAAATAGGAATAATTAATCTTAATAAATATAAATAAATTCAAGAGATGTTATCCCTAAAATCTTTTGCAGTTAACAACTTTTAATAAGGTTCACATCATCTAGAGCTTAGAATTTTTTTTATTTTTAAAAAATTTAGATGTAATTCACATGCAATGAAATATAAAAATTGTTTTCTCTTCTTTTTTTATTGGCCACGCCATGCGGCATGCAGGATCTTAGTTCCATGGCCAGGGATCAAACCCATGCCCCCTGCATTGGGAACACGGAGTCTTAACCACTGGACTGCCAGGGAAGTCCCTAGAATTTGTTTTTAATGCATACTTTTTACTATTTAATATATATATTTTAAAATTATTGAAGACAGCAAGAAACAAATTTTAAGTGATATTCACAAGACTCAATGAACATTTATATTTTCTTGAAGATTTTCCTGAATTGAGTTTATTTTTCTTTCCTGTGTCAAGAACTTCTTTACATTAGAAGTGTCACAATTGGCATAATAATGCACAAAACTTGGCAAACCATACATTAATCTGTTTGGCAATGTATTAAATTACATCTAAACCTCCATGCCAGAATGGTAATGCTCTTATGTTTGTAATGATCGCCTTTAATTTGTCATAATAGCAGAAACAAATCTGTTAGCATGGTTCTTGACTATGTAACAAACAGCAGTGTTCTAACTTTGTTCTGTTTGTCTGCCAAACCATTGACAGTGACTCATTCATATTGACCAGCTTCATTGTTTTTGCAATGTTACATTATAATGTTTTGTTGTACAGGGACACATACATCACAGGATCACTTTTAATGAATTTTTAACTGAAATTTTCAATGGTAATTTCATAATAGTTGTTAATAGCTAGTCCCTTGGATTATAACTGACTTGGTCAGAAGTTCAAAGACATTTATTGTTCTAAAGAATTCTCCATTGATTAAATGTCATTCAATGGCTTTCCTTCTGCTATTAGAAACTCTACTAATTAGCTGATTGGTCATAATTGAAGACATAGTACACTTATACTTATTTGTTGATTTATTTTATACATGAGCAACAGTTAAAGCGTATGGCATATGTTTTTCAAAAATATCAAATTATTTAGTTATCCTTTCAATCATTCATCACCAGCATCACCTGTGTTTCTAGAGTGCTTTAGAGCTGACAGTTTTCAATAGTATTTTAGTCATTTGGTCCTCACAAAACTTTGATAGCCTGATGGCAGGATGGATAGATAGATAGATAGATAGATAGATAGATAGATAGATAGATAGATAGATAGATAGATAGACAGAAGTACTCAAATGATTCTGACACATAGCAAGTATTGAAGACTACTGCTTTAAAGCAATTTTATCAGATGGTTTTCTGAAAATAGATTTAGATTCTTCTGTGGACATGAATGATGAAAAGCCTGAGGTGAGGGCAGGGACATTAGAAAAAGGAAAACTAGTTAAACAAAAAGTAAAATTGACTCTTTCTTAAATATGGAGTAACTTCATGGGAACTGGAAATGTTACTTTGCCACCATCTAACAACTCCTTACTCAATTTTCTGAGGCCTGAAATACCACAGAGTATTTTTTTCTGTTTTTTTTTTTTTTTTTTTTTCCTTCTTAGTGAAATCCAAATACCCCTTCAGGGTACTAGCAATATCAGGTCCTATCAGTCATTTATTTCCACCATTAAGTGAACTGATTAGATCATTTCTTGAGAAGTGGATTTGACATGGTAAATATGGGACAGAATAAAGTTTACCACTTATGTAAGACAGAGCACATTGGGATGGAGAGGAGAGGCTATGAGATTCCAAAGACAGATTTTATTTCTTGCACATATCTTCCTAGCATTGCGTTGGATGATTCTGTAAGTTTTGGTTTCACCTCATAGCAGTTGTTAGTAGGATATCCCAGAGATGAAGGTTTTGCATCCTAAACCCTTAAATCATAGCCACTATGAAAGAACCTCTTTATCCAAGTACAAAACCACCATTTGCTCTTTACAGTTTCCATAGCTTGGTTCATTGGTTATGGGGTTCATCCAGTTCTTTCACTCATCCATCTATCTGGTACCTACTGGGTGTTAAGGACACAATGACAAACAAAGTAGAGTCCCTAATTTTCAGGATCCCTAGGAAAACATACTTATAAATGTATAATTATTGACACAGTGTCATGACACTATATTAAATTACAGGCAAGGAGCCCAGTGAAAGAAGTTTTATTTTTCATTTAAGAATTGGCTTTACCAAAAATTCAAACTGGGTAGACCTTCACTTAGAAGTAAAGGGGTATAGAGTATTGTAATCAGAAGAAATGAAATGGGCAGAACAAGTCCAGAAAAAAATATGTCTTGGTTAGGTTACTGGCTCTCTCTCATTTTTAGAAAAATGCCATAAGGTAAATTACTTAATCTGAGAGTTGGTTTTCTTCTGTAAAATGGGACTATTATAATTCTTGTGTCATGTGATTGTGAGGATTAAATATATAACATATGTGAAGGACTTACTGTGGTGACTACTGATTGTTGGAGCCCAGTAAAAGTTGGATGCTGTACTTACTGTCATTGAATAACTTGATATTCTACAGGCTGGATGTGGGTTACCTGGAAGAAGCCATGACAAATTCTTACAAAGTTATAGTTTTGCCTAAGGCTGGTCTACCTTTAAGAAAGTCACTTCAGTTTATGTGTGGAAAAAAATGGTTATTTTAAAAACTATATTTAAAACTGTTTTCTTCAAAATATGAGGGTTTCACTATTAGAAGATGATTTTATGTCAGTAAATGGCCATCAATTTAAATATATTTAAATTGTATATAATTAAAGGCCTATTTTATAAAGAAAACAAATAATATAGAGGCCCAGGAAAAAGAATTCTAGGCAGTTATTAAAAATAAATGATTATACTTTACTATAAACTTTTAGAATAAGGTTATTTGAGCCATATTTACTAAAAATTTCAAGTCCTTATTGTCACAAAGTATTAAGTTTCGCATTGTTTAGATACTTCCATTTCATACACTGTGAGACCGCAATCTTAAGTCCTATGGAATATGATAAACTTACCATTTACTTGTAAATTAATTCAACATTGGGATCCTAATGTAATGGAATAGTTAAAATGTCTCCCAAGTTGAATAATTTACTACTAATAAGCAACCCACTGAATCTGAATTGCACTAGACATGAAAATATGTCCAATGAGGTAACTGCATTTGTGTATCATTAATATTTTAATAGTTCAGTCAATATCAGAGGTTTTTATGGCAATATAAATCTGCTTCTCTAAAGCTATAGAGGCTTTCAAAAAGTACCTTTATGTTTATTTATTGCCCCAACAGAAGAAAATATGGTTACATATACAGAAACAGGTAAACAGATTTCTAGAAATACAAAACCGTATAACAAAAATTATCTGATCATTTAAAAAGCAAGTGCAGTACAAATAAATTAAACCAGTAAGGTATATT
The DNA here is from genome assembly GCF_026419965.1 of Kogia breviceps. NCBI lineage: Eukaryota > Metazoa > Chordata > Mammalia > Artiodactyla > Physeteridae > Kogia > Kogia breviceps. The sequence goes on along the minus strand of NC_081325.1, from coordinate 45,556,694 downwards.
TTATGAAAAATTCAAAAGTAGACAAATACATTTTCATTTCATGTTGTAAATATAAAGATAAATTAATAACTGCTCTTTATACAAAAATGTGATCATCCAGGCTCCAGAGTATAGAGCCTTCAAATTCTTTCAATACATAAATGTGTTGTTTCCTGTTACTGCTCATAAAAATGAGAGGGGGAAGGAAGAAGCTTGTCTTTCCTTGAAACTCTGAGTCTCTGAGGTCTCCTACTTGGTTACTTCATTCAATAGAGTGTCTCTTAGGACATTAAACTATACAATATTTGTGAATGTCTAGGGGAAGATTTTATATGTAAGGGTTCAAGATAAATCACAATTAGAAAATCTAATTTTCAACAATTGACTTATTGTTTCTTTACTTATTGGAGGACTTCATTTAGCCATTGTTTAGAATAGATTTTTTTTAAATTTATTTTATTTATTTATTTATTTTTGGCTGCATTGGGTCTTCACTGCTGCAGGCGGGCTTTCTCTAGTTGAAGCAAGGGGGGCTACTTTTCATTGCAGTGCACGGGTTTCTCATTGCGGTGACTTCTCTTGTTGCATATCACGGGCTCTAGGTGTGTGGGCTTCAGTAGTTGTGGCACACGGGCTCAGTAGTTGTGGCGCACGGGCTTAGTTGCTCCTCGGTGTGTAAGACCTTCCCAGACCAGGGATTGAACCTGTTTCCCCTGCATTGGCAGATTCTTAACCACTGTGCCACTAGGGGAGTCCTTTAGGATAGATTTGCAATTGAAAAATTTGATTAGCTTTCCTTCATTTGAGAAAGTCTTGATTTCCCCTGTATAACTGAAGAATATTTTTACTGTCTATAAAAGTCTAGGTTGAAAAGTGTTTATTTTAATTTTATTGTTTTAACCAGAACTTGAAATGTATTGTGTTATTTCCTCTATCCCCAGTGGTTTCTGATGAGAAATTGACTATCATTTTAATTGTATTTCCCCTTATAGATAAGATGATGATTTTCCCTGGTAGCTTTCAAGATTTTTTTGTTTTTCTCATTTTCAGACGTTTAAATATATGTCTTAGCATGGATTTCTTTCAGATTATCCTGTTTCGATTTAGCTAAGCTTCTTGAATCTGCAGGTTTATTTATTTAGCCAAATTTGGGGAGGTTTTAACCATTATTTCTTCAAGTACTTCTTCAGCCCTTCCCTCTTCCTCTTCTTCTAGAACGTGTCAATCACACAAATGTTGGGTATGTTGTTATAGCTCCACAGACCCATTAGTCTCTGTCACTTTTGAGTTTATTTTCACTCTGTTATTTGGATTGTGTAATGTCTATTGTTCCATCTTGTTATATACTGATCCTTTTTACTGTCTCCTCAGTTCTGCTTGAGCCTATCCACTGATTTTTTAAAAATTTCAGTTATTGTATTTTTTAGTTCTAAATTTTTCATTTGGTTCTTCTTTATGTCTTCTCTTTCTTTGCTGAGACTTTCTATTTTTACATTTGTTTCAAGTGTGTTCTTAATTGCTAATTGAAGCAGTTTTAACATTACTACCTTAAAATCTTTATCAGATAAATCTAATATTTCAATCATTTAGTGATAGAGTCAATTGTCATCATAGATGACATAGATAGATGTCATAGATTATCATTTTTTATTCAGTTTGAATCTTCCCAGTTCTTGGTATGATGTGTGATTTTCTATTGAAATCTAGATATTGTGGGCATTTTGTTGTGAGACTGGATCTTATTTAAACTTCTATTTTGGGACTTCCCTGGTGGCATGGTGGTTAAGAATCCGTCTGCCAATGCAGGGGACATGGGTTCGAGCCCTGGCCTGGGAAGATCCCACATGCAGCAGAGCAAATAAGCCCGTGCCCCACAACTATTGAGCCTGCATGCCATAGCTACTGAAGCCCGTGCACCTAGAGCCCGTGCTCCACAAAAGAAGCCACTGCAATGAGAAGCCTGCACACCACAATGAAGAGTAGCCCCCGCCTGCTGCAACTAGAGAAAGTCTGCATGCAGCAATGAAGACACAATGCAGCCATAAATAAATTAATTAATGAATTCATTAATTTAAAAAAAAACCTTCTATTTTAAGTAGATTCCTCTGACACCACTCTGGAAGGGAAAAGGAATGTTACTTCCAGTTGGAGAGACTAGTTCAAGTTCTCTACTAGTCTTCCATTGTCATCGAAGGTAAGAAGGTTCTTACTGATGGCAGGAGTGAGATTTCTGGTCCCTATGTGTCCCTATGGTGGAGGCAACTTTGTTAATGTCAGGTGATGATGAGATTCCTGACTTCCCACTAGTCTTCCTCTGACAACCCAAGTAAAGAGGGGGAGAAGTGTCTCATTACTAACAAAAGGATAGGAAGTCTGGCTTCCCCTGCAGACCACTGATATCACAGAGGTGAGGCTCATCACCAGTCAGAAGGAATGAAATTCCTCACTCCCTACTTGACCTTATCTCACACCACCCTTGCAGAAATTGTAGAATTTTGTTATAGCCTCATTAGTGTGTAAGTCTAGGCTCCATAATCACCCTTTGCTGATGTGGATGAGGGTAAAACACAGGTCTTTTTCTGTGCTGTTTGACTGAATTAGAACAGCTATTACTTAAGTTTTATGTCTTGCTAGGCTGTCTCCTTCCTGGTCTTTCAGCTAGAACAAAGAGCTTTTGTTGGGGAATTTTTATCTGGGCCTGTTGGCATTTCCAGGTTGCCAGCTTTTCAGTTCTAAGTCTAAGACATATGAGCCCCTCCAAAAAAAAACAAAAAAAACCCTTTCATGTTGTTTCTGGCTTTCCCAAATCCCTAGACAGTATTCCTTCTCTCTACATTTCAGTCTTACATTTTGCCTTTGATTTTAAACAATATTTGGTTTACATTTTGAAATCTTTTCAATTCTTGAATATTATTGAAGTATTTCAACATTACGTACTATTACCTCCAAACTACTTGTCTAATATCTTATTTTTATTACATGCATCAGTTGCCTAATGATATTTTAGACTGTCATATATTTGTTAGCTATTACTCCTGAAGGCATAGAAAAGTGAAAACTAATCAGTTAGCTATCATAAACACTTGTTGAAGAGTTTTTGTGAATAATAAACAATATATATATATATATAAATAGAAGGTAAAACTCAAGATGGAAAAATATTTGTATGTAAATGATAGCTATGACCCCAAAAAGCAATAAATAAATAAATAAATAAATAATACCAGTAAAGTAATTTTTTTAAAATTTAAGTATAGTTGATTTACAATGTTGTGATAGTGTCAGTTGTACAGCAAAGAGATTCAGATAAACATACGTATTTGTCTATCTTTTTCAGATTATTTTCCCTTATAGGTTTTTAAAAAATATTGAGTATGTTTCCCAGTGCTATACAGTAGGTTCTTGTTGGTTATCTATTTTATATTTAGTAGTGTGTATATGTTAATCCCAAACTCCTAATCTTTCCCCTTTGGTAACCATAAATTTGTTTTTTATGTCTGTGGGTCTATTTCTGTTTTGTATGTAAGTTCATTTGTATCTTTTTTTTATTCCACATATAAGTGATATTATATGATATTTGTCTTTGTCTGGTTTACTTCACTTAGTATGACAATCTCTAGGTCCATCTATGTTGCTGCAAATGGCATTATTTCATTTTTTATGGCTGAGTAATATTTCATTGTATAAATATACCGCATCTTAACATCATACTCAGTAGTGAAAAGCTGAAAGTGTTTCCTCTAAGATCAGGAACAAGACAAGTATGTCCACTGTTGTCACTTTTATTCAACATAGTTTTGGAGGGCCTAGCCACAGAAATGAGAGGAGAAAAGAAATAAAAGAAATTCAGATTGGAAAAGAAGAAGTAAAACTGTCACTGTTTACCGATGTCATGATACCATACATAGAAAATCCTAGGGAGGCTACCAGAAAACTACTAGAGCTCATCAATGAATTTGTTAATTTTTTTAAAGACAAGAGATAATTGAAGGAGTAAAGGCAAATGGCTAATAAACGTACAAGCAGATATTTCAATCAAATTAGCAAACAAAAGTCAACAATAATGCTATTTATTCACTAATTATTATGAAAGAAGATTTTAGATGATGCTGATGAGAATATTCTCTGAGTGAGATACTCACTTATATTGCTAATTCAAATGAAAATCTGCTACAATGTTTTTTATAAGTATTTTGACACTATGAACTAATACCCTTAAAAATGTTCATAAACTGGCTCATATAGCTACTGATAACAAGTACAATGTAAGGATATAATATCAAGCTAAAATTACATAAATGTAGCATTTTCTGGAATCCATCAAATGGAATCAGACAACAGTTTAACGAAATGAGAATACTTAAGTAAATTATGTGATTTTTATGAAATAAATTATTGAAAACAATATTTATCAAAAGATTTAATAACAAGACTATGTAAAAGGAAAATTAGTGCATAGAATGGCATAGATGGAATGATCTCAGCAATGCAAGATATAATATATGCACATATCCATTACTTAACACAATTAATTAATTCCCTAGTGACAGAATTTTAGAAAGAATAAGTAAAAGTGCCATTACTGTCATATTAGACTATTATGATTATATATGCTTTATTATCTGTCCCATTAAATTCTGAGTACTTTATGTTGCTCTATCTTTATGGATGTCTTACTTTTTGTTCCCCCTGAAGTTTTTCTAAAACATTTAAAAATCTATTTATTTTAAGATGTTAGCTACAGTTTTATGAGCTTTGTTAATTCCATTATTTTGTGAGAGAGTTAAATCAATGTCTTCCAATATATCAGTTCTCACAAAGAAAATTCCTTGAGGACACTTGTAATTTTAAATACAAAGTAAGGCAGAAACTTTGGGCAGAAAAAGCAAAGAAGTGAATACACCCAGGTTGAATGAAAAATTGTCTTGGTGTTAGTTCAAAATTAAGATTAACTTTCCTGGGCTTCCCTGGTGGTGCAGTGGTTGAGAATCCGCCTGCCAATGCAGGGGCCATGGGTTCGTGCCCCGGTCCGGGAAGATCCCACATGCCGCGGAGCGGCTAGGCCCGTCAGCCATGGCCACTGAGCCTGCGCATCCGGAGCCTGTGCTCCGCAACGGGAGAGGCCACAAAAAAGATTAACTTTCCACTTTAATATTTGAAAAATAGTGCTCATTGATCGTGAAATTGGATGTATATGTTTTCTAAGTTACTGTTCTAAAAAAAAGGGGGGGGGACATAAATTTTGACTAGAAAGGAATATGTAGTGAAAGAAAAAAGAGGTTATAAAGAAATTCTGCAAAATATCGATTTATTTGATACTTGTTTGACTCCCAAGACTATCTTCCTAACCAATAGGCTACAACGACACCTCCTGGTATAGGCTGTCAATTTTTGTATTCCCAGGAGATATATATATATATATATATATATATATATATATATATATATATATATATATATATTTTTTTTTTTTTTTTTTTTAATGGCTGTGTTGGGTCTTCGTTGCTGAATGCAGGCTTTCTCTAGTCGTGGCGAGCAGAGGCTACTCTTCGTTGCAGTGCACGAGCTTCTCATTGCGGTGGCTTCTCTTGTTAGGGAGCATGGGCTCTAGGTGCGTGGGCTTCCATAGCTTTGGCTTGCGGGCTCTAGAGCACAGGCTCAGTAGTTGTGGTGCATGGGCTTAATTGCTCTGCGGCATGTGGGATCTTCCCGGACCGGGGCACAAACCCGTGTCCCCTGCATCGGCAGGCAGACTCAACCACTGCGCCACCAGGGAAGCCCTGATTACCCTTTTTACAAGAAGAAAACTGAGGCCCAAATAATTTAATGTTGAAAATAAAAACATAAAGTTCCCCTTGTGTTTGTATATGTATTTTTAAAAATTTATGCTTATAATTTTTTAAAATTATGAAACAATGTGATTAGGGTAGTCAGAAAAAGGGTCATAATTTTCAAATTATATTTGTATTTTTAACTTGTGAAGACATTAACATGACATTGGCATTAGATTTAAGTATGTGTTTTATTGTAGACCTTTTCAGAAACATTTTAATGATCATCATTTCAAAGTGGAACATATCAGATTGTTTTGAGCTAGATGTAAAGGGAGGAAAGAGACAGAAGTAGCATGAAGAAACTGGAAAATGTAAGGTAATCTGAATTCAATGACAGATATTATGTCTGAGATCAATATATTTCTAAAAAAGTTTAAGCCTCAAATGTTTTTCTTGGTCCTGCACAGTCTGTGCACATTTAGAGACTGGATGATAACTTGAAAAAGTAGTGCATAATTTTTAAAAATTATAGCAAATCACTTGAAGTTATACTTTTAAATTTTATTTTTTAAAAAATATATAAGAAGTTTATAATATTTGAGAATTTTTAATTAAAGACTATAGTTGTTTGATTTACCTTCTGACTTCTATCCTCAAGCACAACAGTTTTCTTTAAGTTATAGAAAAAAAAATATTGAAAAGTAAAACACTGTTTTTCCAGTTGTTGTTTATTAACAGTCAGTTTCTAATGCTTATCTTTCAAAGCATGTCATTAACTGAGAGATTTTGATTATAAAGAGAGAATATTGAAAAAAAATAAGATCTTAATTTGTAACTTTTTACTATTAGTATTTCTGTGACTACTCACATGAAATTTTTAAGGTAGTTGAAATCTTGCATAAATTAAAGCAATTCTAAAATTCAAGGTATTTTAAAGTTTCCTCTGTAATTTCATGGATTATTTATATATAAGTAAAATGATAGAATAAATAAGTGATAATGTAAGATTTGACTCAAGGAGATATAGGAGTACAAGATTAGCATGAGGAAAAGTTGATCTCTATATTGTTAAATCTCATTTAAAAATTTAAAGTATGCTTAACTATCTTTTCACATGGAGAGATGGAGTCCTCTAGAAGTAAGATATTTCCTAAAATAAGTAATAAGTATGGAGATAAATTTTTGGAAAAAGGGGAAATAAAATTTGTACATACAATCATGAGTCAATCGTAAAATTTTGATGAATTTCTTAAAATATTTACTATTATGTGTGAGAAAAATGAATGCATATAACATTTCTTTAAACATTGTGATAATTATTTTGTAAAATTTAAACATGTAGTTAAATAACTCAGATAAGCTGCCCTTCTTAAGCTTTTTTTTTTTTTTGTATAATAGACTAGATTGTGAGCTTTCCAAGTATATCCTTAACACAACAATTGAACTATAGCAGAGTCTCAATGAATGGTTTCTGGATAAAAGCCATGTTGGATTCTGCAAATTAGCTCACTTAGTACCTACTCCAATCCCCTTCTCCTTAGTGTTCCTTTACCATTGTGACCGAACTCTCAAAACAAAATTATCCAGATTCTTTCACATGAAAGACTCATGTGATGTCAGTTAAGCCAAGCAGATGTATCCACGTGAGACTTGGAAGGCAGAAGTGAGTAATGTAGTGTGGTGGCTGTACATGTGAAGATGTGGTACAAGTGTTTCTTTCTCTTAGGGCAGCTCTAACAAATAATTTGTTTTTCTGTCTCTGATACTTTAGGCCTCAAGTAATAGGCATTAACGTAGTAAGGTTTCCACTAGAACAATCCCAGTTACAACTGGATATTTTCTTATTTATGTGCACAGGGTTGCTGCATTTCTGTGTAAGTTTCAGGCTATGTATGACTCAGGCTGTATGCCCTTGCCAAGCTACTTTTTCACAGAGTTGTTTCTGCTCAGAGGGAAATATTTTTCTAATTCATACAAATTTGCCCTAAAGACTTGTTGGGCCACCCTCATTACTAACGATATAGCATCAAACCTTACTTATCTGTCATTCTAGAAATTTTGTAGGAAAAATAATACACTGTAAGAAATCCTGTTTTTTATAATGATTACACTGGACTGTTGTCTGCAACTACAGAGCCTAACAGGAATGAAATTCTTTCCCCTTTACTTTATGCTAGGTAGTGATATTGAAACTCAATGTGATTCTCTTTTGTGTGTGTGTGTTTCTTGTTTATCTACTTACAATATCTATTGAAAGAAACGTTTAAGCCAACATTCTACAAAATTGGAAGTGATTTCCTTGATAGTCCTTTTTTCTAAAACTCAAGGAAAAAAATTCAGTATAAAATATTGTGTAAATGTTGACATCTTATATTCTCACATACTTTTTTCTAAATTATCTTTTTTTCTTTTAACTGAAATCAAGCATATAATCCTGCAACATATGAGACCAAGCAAAAAATAACTATTTTTCTTCAGGAAACACTTGTTCCAATAAGATAACTTATAAAACATTCAAACTTTCTTTCTTATCAAGACCACAGCTTCTTCATTAGAACTAAACTAATAAAGTTCCAGCTCATCAAGACTGGCTTCAAAATTCCTGCCTTACAACTTTCCTACTCATCCAAAGCTATTATGTGATAAATCTTGCCCAGTTCCAGTAAAATTCCCAACTTTTTAATGTCTGTCTTCAAATCATCCAGCCCAAAAGTTTTAACTTTATTAACTTAAAAAACTCTGGGAAAAAATAATTAGGAATTAATGTAATTGTAAAACAATGTTTTCTAATTCTATACCTCTCATATGTTCATCACAACTCGGAAGATAAAATTTACATTAGCAAATGTTTAGCAATAAGGTTCATAATTTGACATATTTTCTTTTTTGTAACTAATTATGGACAATGGACTTATGAAGTTCTAGCCATTTCTTCACACACTAACATTTTTTATTAATGTTATGTATTTATGAATTGGTTGCCTGTGTTCCAGTCCATAAGGTAAAATAAAACAAAGCTAGTAGTCTTCTATGAAAATTAAATCTTTAAATTTTCTCACATTAACACATGTTCTAACTTGACTATACATAAATTGGTTAATTGGTTATTCAGTTTTGAATAAATTATGCTTATCATAATAGTCCTCTTTGTTCTGTTCTTTATCAAGAATTAGACAGTTTGTGTGTTTATGTTGAAATGTAACTAACCCAGCTTTAAAATACTTTCCTATCATAACTCCATAAAATTAAGCTAAGAGAATTTATAAAACCAAAGGATTGACAGAAAACAATGAATACTGGTAAATATATTGTTAATTATCAGCTTCAAGTCTTCTTTGGATTTACAAGAAACCTAAGAGTCCATTTTCAAATATTTTTTTTTAATTCAACACCTGAATTTCTCTGAACCCTATACAACAGTTATGCTTTTGTTTGAGCCAGCTAAGAACTTCTCACAAACATAAAAGCTATCACCTTGAGGTAAGATATTTTGGCCAGACATACAAATGACTCATGTTTCCCTTAAAGAAGACACAAATAAATGGAAAGGTATCCTGTGTTCATGGACTGGAATAATTAATATAGTGAAAATATCCATAGCATCCAAAGTGATTGGCAGATTTAGTGGAATCCTATCACAATTCCAATGTCACTTTTCACAGAAGTTAAAAAAAATAAATTCCTAAAATTCATATGGAAACACAAAAGAACCTGAATAGCCAAAGCAATCTTGAGCACAAAAAATAAATCTAGAGGCATCAACTTCTTGATTTTAAATTATATTAAAAAGCTATATTAATCAATACAGTATTGTACTGGTATAAAAACAGACCCTAAGAACAAAGAAAGAAAATAGAGACCCCAGAAATAAACCCAGGCATATATGGGCAACTAATCTTCCACAAGTGTGCCAAGAATACAAAATGGTACAAGGATATACTCTTCAATAAATGGTTCTGGGAAAACTGGATAACCACATGCAAAAAAGTAAAACTAGACCCTTATCTTTCACCAAAAATCAACTCAAAATTGGTTAAGGACTTAAAGGTAAGACCTGAAATAATAAAACTTCTGGAAGAAAACATAGGGGGAAATCTCCTTGACATTAGTCTTGGCCATGAATTTTTGGATATGAAACCAAAAAAAAAGGTAACAAAAGCAAAAATAAATAAGTAAGGTTATCTCCAACTAAGAGCTTCTGCACAGCAAAGGAAACTATCAATAAAATGAAAAGACAACTGCAGAATGGGAAACAAACATTTGCAAACCATATATCAGATAAAAGATTAATATCCAAAATATAAAAACAATTTACAATATAATACCAAGAAAAAAAAAATACAAATAACCCCCACCAAAATGAACAAAGGATCTGAATAGACATTTTTCTAAAGGAGACATACAAGCAGCCAACAAGTAAATGAAAATGTGCTAAAAATCACTAATCATCAGGAAAATGCAAATCAAAATAACAGTGAGATATCATATACAAACACCTGTGAAGATGGCTATTGTTTTTCAAAAAGCAAATGGAAAAGATACAGAGAAAAGGCAACTTTGGTATGCTATTGCTGGAAATGTAACTTGGTACAGGCACTATGCAAAACAGTATGGAGTTTCCTAAAAAAAAAAAAAAAAGCAGAACTACCATATGATCCAGAAATTCCACTTCTGAGTATTTATCCAAAGGATTTGACATCAGGATCTCAAAGAGATATCTGTACACCCATGTTCACTGCAGTTATTCACAATAGCCAAGACATAGAAAAACCTAAAACTCCATCAATGGATGAAGAATAAAGAAAATATGATATATACATACCATGGAACATTATTGAGTTTTAAAAAGTAAGGAAATTCTGCCCTTTGTGACAACATGGATGGACCTGACATATTATGATGTGAACTCTCATTCATAGAAAATCACATATCCTATGATCTCATTTATACCAGTAATCTAAAATAGTCAAACTCATAGAAGCAGAGTTCATGGTTGCCAGGAGCTGCGGGAAGGGGAAAATGGTGAGGTGATGGTCAAAGTGTACAAAGTTTCAGTTATATAAGATAAACACACTCTGAAGATCTACTCTACAGCATAATGCTTATAACCTACAATACTGTATTGTGTACTTAAAATGTGCTAAAAGAGTAGGTACTATGTTAAGTATTCCTACTGTTACTGAGTCCAAGCTCACTCTGCTCGCTGCACGGCAGGCCAATGAATCGGAGACGAGGTGTTGAGGCAAGGAAGACTTTATTTGGAAAGCCGGCAGACAGAGACAATGGCAGACTAGTGTCTCCGAAAAACCATTATCTCGGGGTTTGGATGACAGTTTCTTTTATAGCACAGAGAGGCGGAGGAGATGAGGAAGTAAAGTTTAAAAGGCCATAAGTTTTGCAAATATCCCCTGGAATGGCCAGCCTCGGTGAGGGTATGTGTTAATTTCTTCTTTCTTGCAGTCATCCACAGGTGGACAGGGTCAGATTGTCTCCCTGTGAGCTGAACAGAGGCACTTTAACCTTCAGGCAGAGGGACAGGGTTCCCTGAGGCAGGCCATTATGTATGATTATAATAACAAAAGCAACAAAAAGCAAAGATTAAAGTCAAAGAAACAGATCGAACATGGAGTCCACTGCACCACCAGGGAAGCCCTATATACATATATACTTTAGAAAAAAGATACTTTAACATTTTCAGGAAAAAAAAAAAAAAATAGCCCTAAGCTCATTATAAAGATCATTTAAGGTGAAATATAAAATTTCACTTTAAGAGGAAAAATTTCACTTCTTAAGGAAAAAAATGAATAAATATATCCCCAAGAAAGCAGTCATGAGTTTTGTGGGGAAATAGTATTAAAAACAAAGTCTTGGGCTTCCCTGGTGGCGCAGTGGTTGAGGGTCCGCCTGTCGATGCAGGGGACACGGGTTTGTGCCCCGGTCCGGGAAGATCCCACATGCCGCGGAGTGGCTGGGCCCGTGAGCCATGGCCGCTGAGCCTGCGCGTCCGGAGCCTGTGCCCCGCAACGGGAGAGGCCACAACAGTGAGAGGTCCGCGTGCCGCAAAAAAAAAAAAAAAAAAAAAAAAAAAAAAAACCCCTCAAAATCTTCTTGTCTGTAAAATCTCTCCACAAAGGTGGTAGAGAAAGAAAACTGCTGTTGAGTCAACATTAAACCTGAATGTGATGCACATCATGGACAATCTGCTAAGAGGTGCAAAAACAGAAGGAATCCTCACCCTTTTAGATAGCCAAGCAGATACACCCCATTACATACATGTTTTCGAGATAAATTATAACTAGTCCTCAAGTAAGAGGACTCTGACAGCATCATTTATCACACATGGTTTATCCTAACTTTACCTGGTAATTAGGGTGACATCTATGCTGGCTAATTGACTTTATCTGGAGGAACCAAAAACCACTTCTCATCTCTTAATGAGATTTCTTTCCACATATGGACATTGGGAGATTCCCCGCTCTCTCCCTTGATCTCTCCATTTCAAAGAGAGTACTCTCAGGTTCTTGAGAAATTCCTGGTTTAGAAAGCTAACAAAAAGCCAGCAGAGGGAAGGCCAATCTAGTTTTGAAAGTATTTGTATACATTTCAAAGAGATGAGAAAACACCATTACTTATATGTTTTCTAAGGTAAATGCTCTGAGAAGAAGAAGGGGAGGAAAATCTCTTCTCCCATTTTCAACAAGGAGAAGTAAAGCCTCTTATTTTTAATTGTATTTGTCCTTAGACTTTAGACACCCGCAAATGACAGCATAGAGAACCAAGGATCAGAACAGAAGCTGACTTTTATTAATAAGAAACATTAGAAAGACAGAAAAGAATAGAATAACAAGAGGCTTTTAAAAAATATTAAGATAACAAAAAGTTTTACCTTAACTATGTTTGAAATAAAGCAGAAGAAAGGATTTTTTTTCTTGACAAAGACGATGACTATTAAAATATTTCATAGGAAAAGACAAGTATGAAACCATAATTTTAAGTTTTGTTTTTTTTTTCTCTATGAAGGAATATAATCCTCAAAATAATAAGGCAACATCCAAGAGATTAATATACTTGTCTGGCTATCCTCAAAGCCTGGCAGATTTCCTGGTCCCTAAACGATGTTGAAATAATGTTTATTTCTTAAACAAATGAGGAATGTGCTTGGACTATATCCCATTGGAAAAGGGAATCATTTTATGCGTGACTGACATCAGACTTGTATTTTTAAAAAGCTCTTTTAGAAAGTTCTGTGGAAGTAGGATTTTAAACAAGCAAGGCAAAGGCAGGAGAAAACTTTAAAGAACTTTTGCAGTGAGGAATGTAACTCATATTTCTTTCTGGGTACTTAGCCTGTTAATATCTAGGCAAAACTGTCTAGATAAAACACCCTGTGGATTTCTGTGGACTAAACTTTCTCCTAGCTGCTGTGGGCTCTGATTTTTCACATCTACTAAATTCTCATTAACTTTCCTATATCCTATGGCTTGTTTTTCATCTCTGTCATGATATTGACCAAAAATATTAGTCATTGCATCAGTCAACATTCAACCACAGAAGCAGAACCTTATATCTGTGTGTGTCTGTGTGTAGATAGATGGATACATAGGTACATAGAAAGATAGATAGATGGATGATAGATAGGTAGATAGATAGATTTGTTATAGGGAAGTGGCCATATACAATCATGGAATCATGGGAGCTGGGTAACCAGTCTCTGTAAGTGTTGTTTCTACATCTGATGCTGGAGCTTGACATCCACAGGGCATGCAGTCATTTAGATAGAGGTAAAGTGGAGAAGATAAAGGTAGGATGAAACATTCAAAAACAAGTTGGATTCCCATAGGATGAACTGACACCTTTTCTGTTCTTGTTGTCTCTGATTTGGTGATGAGGGTGTTTTGCAGAATCCAGGATCCTTCATCACATAACTGAACCCACATATGTGGCCCAGGAGTCAGAGAAGCCAAAGGAAGATCGCAGGGAAGGTAAAGCAGGTACAGACAGAGCTGTTGCCTCATATCAGCAATGTGAGTCAGCAGATCAGTGACATTGTATATGAGCTGAAAAATAGCTGCTGCGTTCCTTGTGCCCTCTAATTCCCCCAAGAATCTCCCCTGTGGCCCTCCCTAACTGGAAACACACAAGAAAATAAAATTTGGGAAATGTAATTCAGCCTAGTCAATATTACACTTTACAAAGCCATCAGACTTAGAGATATCTTTACTTCTTGATTCCCTCACCCCTCTCCCCACCAAATACACTCATATGGGGCAGCTGTCCATAGTAAATTTTATTAGAAATTTTTGAAAAATAACAATTCACATCAAAAAGTCCTTCAGCCTCTTTTGCCTAATCAGATTCTTGATTTCTCTCTTATATTTCTCGTTCACACTCTGAACAAATATATGTACATTCACACTCATTCATAAACAATACTCCTCCCTGATCAAATAAACACCATTCATTAATCACTTTTTTTCATGAAGGTATATCAATACTACAAAATTTAGCATTACATTTTTTGCAGTCATAAGTTAAGCAGCAAATTTAAAAAATGAAACCTATTCTCTATCTTTGTAAAAAGGAATGGTGTTCTTTTGAATATGTTAAATACATCTAAAATGTTATCAGTCAGAGTTGTCCCAAGAAAGGCTTTTTTAGATAACCCACAACTTAATTATTAGGTAGCATAATAAAGAATGAAATACAGGAACAAAAATGCATTTGGCAGACTAAGCAGCCTTTATTCTTTGCCTTGAAATATTTACTTCTACTTATAACTTTCCTAAGGGAAAATGTGTCCTTGTTGCTTATTCTTATTTAGATGTCCTGGAAAATGGCTATGATATTTGCTATAGATAGTGTTGACTAGTTTATGCTTGTATAGATAGAACTTTAATGTTGTTAATCTAAGATCTGCCAAATGTTCTTACATACTACTCTGCAACTTCCCATGATCCTCTATTATTTTTCTTTAAGTATTTTATGTTCTTGATAGAAATCCAATAGTGCTTGCATTGTTTGATTATGTTTAGGGTTTTCAAGATCGTTTGCAGTGGTTGACAGATCACGATCCCCATAAATACACATTTTGCAGCTTTTTATTTATTGGCCTGTTACTGTGTAAAATTAGAATTTGTTTTCAATATAATCCTGCTATTAGAGCTGATATTTCCTACAGACAATGAGTGCTATTCAGACATTTATTTCCTTTTTGGAATTTACTGTGAAACAGTAACTTCTGAAATTGGAAACGTCAAATTTAGTAGTTATAAGCCAGAGTATTTCAAAAGCTTAGAACAATATTTGAAATAAATAAAGTAGTAGGTATTTGATCTCCTACTCCTATCTGATGCTTTTACAACTAGTTAAAAGTTGATTACACATAAAGGAATTTAAATCATAGGACATTAAAACTCAGTTTGACATGGGTGGAAACTAATTTCTATTGTAAAACTAATATCCAATATCATTCAATTTATTTATTTCAAAAATCCTTGGTATCTTTTTATTTGGATATGTCCCTGTTTTGTGGACTCTGTCTGTGATACTCTATAAAAACATAAAACAAAGAGAAACCAAAATATCTCTCAAGACCAACCTCAGAGTCAGAAACCACCTTGGCGCTTATTGGTATCAATATTGCCATATGTCTGACAGGTAAAACATACTTTTCATAGTACCTGTTAAAAATGTACAGTAACTGTTGATTTTTGGTTTTTTAAAACTTTAACCTCACTCTTCCCACCATCCTATTTTCCCAAATCTAAAGCAAAAGAAGACAAAACAAAACAAAACAACCTTTCTTTTAAAAAGAGTTCAACATTCTCATATACCAACCTCAAAACATTTTCTCTGGATTACTGTGATCCTTTGAAATCTCAAATATCTCACTTTAGTTAAAAGATACAGAAATGAAATGCCCCTAAGTACAGCTTTCTTAGGAAGCAAGTATTCTGGACTTGGGCCTGGGTGATTCAGTAGCATTCTGCCCTTGGGTGGACTGTTGTTTGTAAACTTTACTGTTTCCTGCTTATGTATGGAAGGGTTTGACATTTAGAAAAAAACAGGGCATATTAAAAAAGATAAAAAGTCTGTCGCAAAGAAAGAGAAAGAGAGAGTAAGGATATGAACCAAAAGTTCAGTTGAACTGGTTCCAGATAATATCAGAAACTAATACACATGGTTATGGACCCTTATGCATATCAAGGTGGTTTAAAAGACCCAGGGAATGCTTAATTCATGTATTTCCCCCCAAAGAGATATACACTCTATTAACATGGTAAGATATATTTTTACATTAAAAATGTGAAATTTAGATGTCTCAAAGGGCAGCACATTTACACATTTGTAAATGTTTATTGTTCCAACCAAACGATGACAATGGGCTCTTCACCCTCATCTATGTGGGACTGAGAGATAAATTGTATGATCAACAGTTCTTATCATGGACTCAGACTATTATTTGTCTTGCTGTTAGACTTCCTGTTGGTCTAATTTGCAGCTATTGGCAATTGTTACTTTGTTTCACAGGCTGCAAAATACCTTTATTCCAACTGAGAAATGTACTGCATACCAAATTAGATTCTAGCTTCTGTCTTGATGAACAATGAGAGAAATATGCTCTGCGCTGTGTGCACCTTGAGACAGTGTCTTGACTAAGTGACAAATCATTCTCATTGGAATATCTTTATTTTGCATAAATACCATCCATACACATCCTCAAGCCTCAGTGAGTGTTTAAGTGGTTATAAATAGATCCCTGTAGTTCAGTTATAAACCAACACTCCATTCATTACCAATGAAAAAGTCATTTCAAATTCTTGGTGCAAATTCTATTAGAATACGTTATTGGAAGTAAATTACAGCCATATTATTGGCTTGCAAAAGACTTCCTTCATTAGAAGATGATACCTGGCAGTACCTAACCCAGCTGGTAAAGTTTAATAGTTCATAAATTACCAATTGTCAACACTTTGAACTCTATCATTTATTTTTACTGCATTTAAAAATCTTTGCTTGTTGGTTTAAGTCATTAAACATTTATACACAACCTTCTCAGCACTAAAATCCATGATTTTTTGGCAGTCCCTCAACAGACCGTACAGTGCTTAATATTTTTGTCTGCATAAATTGGAATATAATTCAATAATATAAATTACTTATCTAAAATTGATCTGACTCTGGAAGCTAACAAATTAGGCATCTCATTTAAATAAGTTATTGCCTAATATGTCAGAAGATTTCATTCATTTTCATGGTCTAATTACATCAGTAATATGCATCTCATAATTTTTAAAGTCAGCCTTCTATAAATCCTAAATATATAGAGAACAAAATTATCACAAATTACAAAGAGACCCAATTTTATGAACTGGTATGCCAGAATTATATCATAGCTATTTTACTTAATAAGTAATTAATAATCTATTTTAAGTTTGCTAATTTAAATTTATTTTAAAGGTTTTATAAGTTCATCAACAAAGATGAATGACTTTAATAGTACTATCTGGACATCACTTTGCACTGTGTACTATATTGTTAAATTTGATCTTCACAACAGACTAATAATTTAGATCAGAAAATATCTTGATTTGGGGACAAATGAAATAAAGTGAAAAAAATTAAAAACAGAAGAAATAACAATGGTCCTTGAAAGTTTTAAATGTCTTTTTCAGTCTCCATTTGAAAACTCTCTACTTCTCTTGAATGTTTTTCCTGCACGGATGTATGTAGTTTTCATTTTTATCATAATCAGAACTACACTTGTCTATTTTTCATTGTTGCACGAGGACTTGTAGAAGCAGGGCTGCTGGAGAGGATATTGACAACTTAGCAGGGGTCCTCATAGGCACACTTATGGAAGAATCAATCTACATTATACCAGAACCTTCTTCCCTCCTTGTGATTCCCATCAAGTTTTATATTATTTTATATCTTTCTCCTTTCCTGATTTGGTCTCTCATTAATTATTCATGAATTATTTCCTTTTCATTTCTTAGCAGCTAGATCCTGAGCTGCTTGATGGCAAGGGTAACTTTTTATATCTAAGTGTGACTCACAATCAGGTTAGGGTTAGATAATAAGTAATCAAAAACTACCTGCTGCATTAAGGAAAATACTTCCCTTACATATTTTCATTCTTTGTTTTCTTTCATTTCTAAGCTATGGATGCCAGATAAAATATCTGAACTTTTAACCAATATTTTTCCCAATTTTTTTCAATCATCTGTGGCCTCAACTTCATTATGAGGATATTCTGTGGATTCAGAATGTTCTGTAACCCCAGGGACTTCCCTAGTGGTGCAGTGGTTAAGAATCCACCTGCCAATGCAGGGGACGTGGGTTCGATCTCTGGTCCAGGAAGATCCCACATGCCGTGGAGCAGCTAAGCCCATGCGCTACAGCTACTGAGTCCATGTGCCACAACTACTGAAGCCTGCATGCCTAGAACCCGTGCTCTGCAATAAGAGAGGCCACTGCAATGAGGCCACCACAATGAGGAGCCCGCACACCTTAACGAAGAGCAGACCCCGCTCGCCACAACTAGAGAAAGCCCGTGCACAGCAGTGAAGACCCAATGCAGCCAAAAGTAAATAAATAAAATAAAATAAAAATTTAAAGAATAAAAGAATTATTTGGAAAAAAAACCAAAGAATGTTCTATAACTAGCTTTTCTAGCCTCACTGTGAAATGAAGTAGAGTAAAACTGCTACTGCTGCTTATCACATCAGGATATGAGGTTGTCTGTGTCTAAACAGCAATGATTATTTGGATAGGTAGAGGGAATAGTCATACAGTGAATATCAAGATAAAGTTGAATTTTGGGACAAAGCAATAAGTGAAGCCAAGAGCACAATAGAGGATTAAATGAAAATCTTACTGTTCCTTTTTTTTTTCTTTTTAATTTAATTTTTATTTATTTATTTATTTATTCTTGGCTGTGTTGGGTCTTTGTTTCTGTGAGTGGGCTTTCTCTAGTTGCAGCGAGCAGGGTCTGCTCTTCATCACGGTGCGTGGGCCTCTCACTGTCGCGGCCTCTCGTTGTGGAGCACAAGCTCCAGATGCCCAGGCTCAGTGGTTGTGGCTCACGGGCCTAGTTGCTCTGTGGCATGCGGGATCTTCCCAGACCAGGGCTCGAACCCGTGTCCCCTGCATTGGCAGGCAGATTCTCAACCACTGCGCCACCAGGGAAGCCCCCTTACTGTTTCTTAAGTTTGTTGTGGCAAATTTGGGGTATATTATTTGTTTTGTCATTTATTTGGAATTACATTTTAGCAAAATTAAAATGCAAAACAGCAAATTTGGATGAGAGGAATGCACTGCAGGACAATCTGTCTGTTAGAAACAAGGCAGGAGCTACCAACAATGGTGAGGCTATCATTGCTGTGGACAGTTACCCTTGCTACTCTCTTCTAGTGAGAAAACGATATTTCCTCTATGTTGAACTTTCTGAGAATATGGATATTTTTATATCTCTAAGGCCTAATTTGTATCCCCAGTGCCATCGTAGCACTATAATTTAAATTATATTCCCCTCCATATACAATTTACCTGATTAAACAGGAACACTTACTGCCCTTCTGCAGTGAGACTTAGGGAAGGATTTGGGAATATAAAGCATAACCTATGTAGCTTTATGGTATTCAAGGTGGTCCAATGTGAGAAGAAGAGTGTTTTTATTGAAAATATTTTTTTTTTGCTTTTTTGGCCAGACTTCAATCATGGAGATACGTTTCCAGCAACTCTCTTTGCCTAGTGAGGAATAGTAAACAACTCATTGAGAAAGGGTGCACTACCTCACCACGCGCTGTATTGGAGAGGAAACCAAAACTCTGTCTTTGAATACTCTATCCTGAGAGAGTGAATCCTATGTTCACACTGGACACAGAAAGCATTTCTTCTTATTGGAAGAAACCACCCTCCTTAGCATTTCAGTGCTAAGTATTACTTAGAGAGACCTTATGAATAAATGTTCACTTAGATACTGAGAGTGAGGTACCTGAAACATGAAATTGACTGCCTAGCACTAGACATAGCATATGGAATATAAGATGTACAGCATAAGTTATACAGACCTTAAAGAAGAAAATTCCAGTTGTGATAGGTAGAATTCTAAGGATGACTTCCCTAAGATTCCCTGGTTATTCAATGAAACATAAATCTAGGTACTGCTGAGAACAGACTTTGCTCATGGAAATAAGTTGCTAATTAAATCAACTAACCTTAAAATGGAGAGATTATCCCAGGTTTTAGGAAATTTATCCCAGAGATATTATCTGGAAAGTCCAAACACGCCTGATGCTTAAGTTTATAATCAATAATAACCTTTTTTATTTAGTTCCTCTTGATCTCTTTGAAATTATTGAAACAGTTGATAAATACTACAATTCTCATCTTCCTTTGTTTCATTGCATTTGTCCTCTTATTCTGGAACATTTTTTTCTTTTTTTTTTTTTCCTTCACTATCTTCTATTCTTTACACCTCTCTCTCCTTAAAACTATGCTCTCTAATTTACTTCTTGGTCTTTTCATATCTTTTTCAAATATGTTTCTTGATCCTCATGCAATTCTACATCTTTACCTATTATCTTCTAGCTATATACATACTATCCATACTACAAATTAATGGAAACTAAATTAAATTGATAGATCTTTATTTTTACTGCTAACTCTAGACATGTATTTTATCTGCTTGTTGTACATTTCTCCCTAGATTTTTCACTAGCATCATAAATTTAGCTTGTCCCAAACTCCTTTCTTAATGCAATCGGTTCTTTCTCTTTACTTTACAATATCTGCAAATGGGACTATCTCTTAATAAATTGGCTAGATTCCTTTGGGGGATCTTTGACTCTTCAGGAATTTCTCTCTATCCAATTATTGTCAAATTGGTGTAACATCTACCTCCACTACCTCATCTATGTATAATGCCTCCTTTCCTTTCTGAGTATTCTCTTACCAAGATTATTGCAGACCTTGTAAATAACTCCACATTTCTCCAGCTCATCTATGTAATGCTGTAGCTTATTAAATAGATCACTGCTTTTGTCACTCACTTAGTCAAAAACTTTCCAGCTGCATTGCATATAAATTCTCCCTTTCCCTATTTGGCCCCACTCAAGATATCATTTTAAACATTTCTTCACTCAAATTTCCTATATAATCAGCCAGGTAAACCACTTCTGTTGTTTCCTGCCATCAGACTTTTCCCAATGTGATACTATCCACCAGGAATTCCAACCTGATATCATTAACAACTGACTACATTTTATCTTTTCTCCATGAATTTCCTTTTGATTTCAAAGCTAAATAAGGTTATCTCCCTCTCTCTGACCCTCTCTCTTTTTTTTATATCCACTGGTATTCTTTAATGACACATTATTTTCCATTGATTTTTCTCCTGTTTATACCTCATGTGCCCCGACCAAATTGTTAGCCCTTCGATAAAGACATCTTATCTATCTTTCTATGCAGCCCCCAGCACATTACCTTGCTCTCAGAAGATATTTATAACAAGTTTACTTAATTAGTTTGTTGAGTTGAAGGAAGTATTAAGCAGAAAAAAAAATACTGCTAAATTTACCTTAACAATAACTAATATATTTACATTCATCTTTCAAAAGCATTTTACCTCTAAATAAACATGATAATCCACCTATTCATTTATAGCATTCTATACAGATTTCAGAAGGACTGAAGGAGAAGTGACATAATTGATGTCTTGACTTTCTTGCAAAATAAAGTAGCGAAAGTTTTATTATTCTGTCAATTATTTCCAAAGAATGACCATTCTTTCCCTGAACTGATGTATGTGTACTCTAACAATTCTAACACAACATGACACTAAATGGAACTAAATGACAGAATAAACTAATGTTAGAAAAAGACTGCATGTTGCTGTTGACCTGTACACTGGAACTGGCTCTCTCTCACACACACACACACACACACACAAATACAAGAGCTGCAATTCACTTTCCACATGTGATATTTATTTTGAGTATCACTTCATCACTTGAGGGGGAAATTTTCTATAAGATAATATAAAAATATATAATATAAGAGCAGTTGCATATACATGATCAGCACAACTGAAAACAAAATAACTCACCCTTTAGACTGTCTTTTAAAAGTCTTATTAGTTTTCTTGATTCCTCCCGTATCAGCTTTATTTGGTTTTCATTAGTTTTGTAGCATGTATATTATTTAAGATTTCTCAGAACATAGGGCACTCAGGTATCTCCTGAGGATCTTGCGAATCTTCAGACTTCAACTCAGCAGATCTGGGAGAGAAGATGAACTTCTAGATTTTTAATGTGCTCTCAGTTAATGTCAATACTGCTGATGTGAGGACTGAACCTTCAAGAAGCCAGAAACTAAATAAATAAAGAAATAAAAGGTTAGCTTAAGAAAATTTAAAAATACGCTAAATCTATCTTTTGAGGTAAGATGAAACTGGATAGAAGTTGAAGGGACAGACAAAAATTTAATGTGTATCATATTTTAGGGTAATTTAAGGTTTCTCTATTTTGAAAGAAAGTACATTCTACTTTATAGAGTGATTTTTAACCCTGGCTATATATTATAATTATGTGGTGAACTCTGAGAAATATTTCTGTTTTAGCAGTGATGAAGTAAATCATGTTATTAGGTGTAATTTTCATTCTAAGAAAATAGAACTTGGATAAAATATGAAGCAATAGTTTTCAGTCATTGCACAATAGAAGCACAGTATCATGACCCAGAGGAAAGGAAAACAAATGAAAGACCTATAAATGCTCTAACTTCTGCCAGAGAGCACATTCGGATCCCAAGAGATCATAGAGTGATTTGCAGAGTTGAGGTCACAGAGATTAGCATTCAAACATCTAGGTGGTTGGAAGTTCCCTGAAAGAGTTCTTAATATGAGAAAAGCATATACAGAAAAGAGGTCCAAAAATTTGCATTAAGAGGACTAACTAATTTATTGCTATTGAGTGGAGGAAATTGTAGAAAGGAGAAAGCTAAATAAACCTTACACACATTATTCAAAGGTAAATAGTAGAAGATTTAATAATAGTATTAAATGTTTTAAGGCAAGAGAGGGGAAAAGTCTAGGCAGTATTTTAACTAAACCCTCGCCTTTTGTACAGATTCAATAGATCACCATTAAAGTTAAAGAAATATAAATAAATAGAAACAAAATTGCTGTGGAACCTTTATTTAATAGTCTCATGAGAACATATGTTAATCCGTTCTATAGAAAACAATCAAAAAGGGTAAGAAAGGAATGTGCAATAAGTAACATCTCACTTGCAGATATATTTGTTTCCAGTTGGACTTTATTTACCATACAATAGGTAGAATACCCAAGGAATTTTTGTTTAAAATAATTTACCATATTTTAAGAGACATTATTATTAATACATTAAATATATTAAGCCAATTTTATTATCTAGCTACTATGTTCTTTTAAAAATAAGCATATAAAAAATAAATAAATAAAAATAAGCATAAAATCAAAGTGCAATATTGGAAGTGCCTAACCCTGAAAGACATCAATATAAAATAGGATAATACACCTTTTTTATATAAGCGGATATAGGAATGATAGAGAAGTATGGTTGAAATTTTATATTCTTCTAAAGTAAATGAAAGTGTTCCTATTTCTTTCTGATTTTATCACCCATGGGTCTGTAGAGTAGATTACATCACACTGTTTTTCATGTGCCTTTCACTTTTTAAAAAATTCCAGCACCTTATCACATGTTATACTGTCAGCAACCAAAACAAAACATATATTAAAAATCAACTGTGATCTGAAACCTAAAACATAAACACATAAAAATTCTTGAATGGATAGGTTGCATTTCATATCACTTTAGATTTACATCCTACTTATATAATGGAGAAACATTCTCTGATCTTTTTCCACTGAAGAAAAATATGTTGTCAATCAGCAGTTTGTCAAATAAGCTCTCATCTCACAAATGTTTGATAAACCAGGTGTTAGTGTTTCTTATGTTCAAGTTAGAAGGCGAAAAAGGCAAGTAAGAAAAACCACAGTTAAGTGAAAGAGAAAAACTTTTTGTGTATATCCTTCCTACAAGACTTCTATATTTTTATGGTTACACAGTGAAAAAAAAATCATTCAATTTCATTCTTTTAAATCAGATTATACAAAGTTTATTTTATTTTCACAATTTTGTAGTTTTCTGGTAATGAATATAAAATTTAAAAACAACCTAACTCATTTCCAGAAATTTAATTCAAGTACTGTTTCTTTTCCAGTGAAGGATGTGAATTGTCCCAGTACTCTGCTCTGTCCTTCCATATGTCATATTTGATTTCATTTCTGTTTTCTATTTCCCTGACTGCTTTTATCAGTCCAATGCTTGATACAGGAGAACAGCCTGACATTTAAAGCAGAAGAGCTTGAATACCATGAACTTGACATTCAGAATTATATTTTCTAGCCAGAAATCCCCAACCCTAACATCTTTCTAAGACTGAAACCATTTATTTAGAAAGCTCAACATTTAGAGGCAACATTTACGTCTTTGATCCCATCCTGTTTTCTAACACTGTGAGCTATCTAACACATTAGAAATACTTTATTTAGGGAATTATTTAAACACAAACATTGTGGTTCAGTGCAACATAATGTTTCTTTTCATTTATGTGTACTCAATACTTGCAAAGATATTCCTATTTTTCCAGTCAATATAAAATAACTACATGCATGTTTTAGATTCAATCATTTCTTTAGGGTTAGGGTTTAAGAATATGCACATTTTGAATATTCATTCAGTATTCTCAAAATTAAAGAAATTTTTGTTTGATAGCATTTGATCATATTAGATTACATAACTTAATTTTATGTGAAACAGTAAATGTTGTTATATTTTCTGTTTAAAATTATTTAAAAGATCTAATTTTGGAGAAGGTATTATATCATGACCAATAGATAAAATGAATTTCTTTAATTTGCTAAAGATATTTAGTTTGTTAGACAATCTATAATTAATCATAGCCATTCTTTATTGAATAAATATAAAGTATAAGGTAGAGAAAATAAATAACGGAAGGCTTTTTCCCATCTGCCCCATATTTCTTCCTATAATACATAAATGTAAGAGATATGTCTAATGAAATATGGAATACAGTAAAATGTGTGGATATATTTATACAGAATTACTGAATGTAATTTTGTATATAACACAAGCAAATTAACTGTGAAAATGAACTTTATTTAGAATTACTGAATATATTCAAATAATATAAAGATGCATATTCAAAATCAAAACACAGAATTATTTTTTAAATTATGCATGACATTTTTATCCTTTACTGAAGGGAATGAGAGCATTTCACACAGCAGTGACATGCAGTTTTAAAGATGGTATATTTCCTTCTGCTGACTGGTAGTATATTTATTTAATTCTTCATGTTTTCAGGAATTTAAAGCAGCCCTGATATATTAATGCAGATCCTTTATAGTATATTAGATTCCCAACTTCAGAATTTAATTTAATTTAAATTTTAGAATTTTAATATAATGAACTATTCTATAATCAATGAAAAGATACTATCACACAAATCTTATTCCTTTGCCAAAGGAGTCGCAAAGCAGTAGAAAACCCAGATGAATATCATTCTGCCATGTCTCTCTGAATGCAGGAGTCTTCCTGCCTAGAGCAGTGGTTCTTCAATTGGGACCCTAGGCCAGCAGCATCAGCTCACCCAGGTACTAGTTAGAAATGCAAATTTAGTCTCGAGGTGTTTGTGATGTGTGCTAAATTATGAGAACCACTGACCCAGAATATCTCAGCAGTTTCTCCCTCTTACTTACCTGTAATCAGTCCCAAATATAGCTGTAAAAAATCTCCCTACCACCTTTACAACAAACACACCTTACTCCTCAGAATTATAGTTTGTCTTTCTTGAGAAATAAAGACAAAAAAAAAGCTTATCAACCTCAAAAAATCATCTCTGTTACATGAAAATATACTATACAATTGTTTTCATTTTGTTTCCTCACACTTCAGAACACTGTAAAGATTGATACCATGTGGGTGTTGTAGTGAAAAGGACATTTTTTTTTTTAACTTATTTATGCCAGGTCAAACCCTGACACTCTGATGACTGGAAGTGTGATATTAAAGCTCTCTTAATTGTACTAACTACAACTATAGAAAGGAAATAATGCTATCTAAGGCTTTTAGTGTGTAGATTAAATAAAGATAGATTAAATGAATATAAATGAAGTACTTCATGTAGGCAGTCAACACCTACATGCCCTTTCTTATGTTTTCTTAAGTATAATTTCTTCTTTTTCTTGCAAATCACGTCTCAAAGTAAGGTTTCAAAATAGTTCCTAAAAGAGTAATTTTACTTCAGTAGCTCTGATAAGAATAAAGCATGCCCCCTGTTATCTCCCACTGAATATGTAGCACTTTCTAAAATGCTCCTCTTTCACACAATTATATTTGTCCGTGTGTACAACTTGGCCTGGTCTATTTGTCTTTCTATGAAGGTAGCAAGAACTTGAAAATAGAAAGCATCATTAACTTTGTCCTTAATACTACATTACCTAGTGGAATGTTTTGCAGATAGTATGTGCTTGTTTACAGCTGACCACATAGCCTCATCTGTACAAGTCTATTCATCTTGGAAGAAAAAAAGATTATTTAGGCATTTTAATAATTAACCTTCATTTCGTTCTGCATTAATATAATCTACAAGTGCTAGTACATTTCACTTTTTGAATTTTAAATATTAGCCCTTTTTATTTTGCTGTCACAAATATCTAACTTATTTTTTTTTACATTGATTTAAATTCTAGTAACTCAGGTAATTTATTTACCATGCACTATTTTATTTTCCAATGTTCTACTAAATCCAAAATGTTGCCACTAAAACTTATTTATTACCTGTCACATGTACTTGAAGACATTCCACTATTCTATAGTTTTCAGAAATTATAATTTATTTTATTATATAGTCAATAACTGTGTAATCTAAATTTTCATTTTTTTTTAGTTTCAACTCTACATTATACACCATTGAACTTAACACTAAAACAGTTTTTTATTTCATGTTTTCCAATAATGTCTATTTTGTTTCCTTCAGGACCATTTTCATGGCCTACACTCACTCACTATTTCAGCCATCTCCTGTATATATTAAAGCAGAAATATATTGAATAATTATGGAGGATACTAGAGAGAGTACGACATTGTTTCATGAATTTTATGGGGAAGAATGTAATAAATGTCTAAAATTTTAATTAAAATATTCCTATAAAAGGAATTCATGTACTGCATTAATTCTGTTAGTAAGTACTTATTCTTTCACGAAAGTATTCTCTGTATGTGTATCGAGAACAGCTGCATTTAAATCCCGACCCTATAACTTGCAAAGTATATGACTTTGGGTAATTTATTCAAGCTCTCTGTCAACTGAAATTAAAATGCACAACATGAGAGCTGTGAATTTCAATTTTATTTAGGAACTTATTAGGACCATAGCCCTGGAGATAGCCTCTCAGCTCTGTGGAATTGCTCTGAAGAGGTTTGTGGTGGGGGGAGGTCAGTATATATGTGATTTTGGAGAAGGGGTATATGCAGGCAAGCATATATCTTGGTAGAAGGTTACTGTGAGTCAAGAGGAATCCATTAATGATTTTGGTGCTTCTCTAAGTATGGGAAGATGCAGTAATTGAGGTTCATAAAATTTTCTTCTGAAAATATCTAACTATTAGAAGGCATGTTCTGACATTTTCCACCGAGCACAGAATCCATCATTTCTGATCTCCAACCTGAATTCCTTTCAGGGTGTGTAGAAGTTTAGCGACTGCAGGGGCTCAATCCTTGTAGCACCAGATGGCGAGTAACATTCTTTACTTGGCAGTGTTCCCTCATGGTCATAAATTCAACCAAAGTTTAGGAGGCATTTCGTGACCATTTTGTCTCATGGTACTAGAAATCTTCACTCCTATGTCAGGCCCAGATTTTGTTGATAAGTCAATCAATGTGCTATTCGTAGACCATACCCTGTTAATTGTAGCCAAATAACACTGGACTACCTGTTTTACTAGTCTATTATGGTCCAGGAAAAGTTTCCTTCTTGTTGTTTCTTCCCATACCTAGAGTTACACTATTACAGTCATTGATCTCATATAGAACTATATATTTGGTCAATCATTTTAAGTCGCCTAGTCCTCATTATTTTTATTAGAGGCTCAGTCACACATTTGGTAAGGTATGAAACCACAATCTTGTAAAATAAGCAGAATACAAGTAATATAGATAATAGGTTTAATTGGGTCCTTACTAAGAATTTAAGCCAAGAACTTCCATTAGGTGTGACCCAGTATATTCCCAGGTCATCTGACTCAGTCTGTCCCACATGAATCACTATCTTAAAGGTAATGATATATAGACCTTTTTCATAAGACACCCAGACCAATTTCCTAGTGTGATTAAGCTGATTATCCTTAGTATGGTTTACATGTTCTCAACATAAGGGAGCTTTTAAACTTAAGTGATTGTAGCCTGATGTTAACTTTATATAACCATCCATAATTATATGAAGGTTCCTTCTAATAATGGGAGATTATGGCATTTGACAGAGATTTAGCTCACTGTTCTGACTGAGATTGAATAACCGTTAAAGAAAATTTTTATTTATGACCATGGTCAGAACAAGTATAATTGTTTGGCCAAGTGAGGAGGACCCCATCTAGTAATAGTAATCGTGGCCAGAAGAGAACTATAATTTCTTTCTTCTAGGGTAAATTTCCTAAAGGCTATTCAGTTAGAGCCTTGGAGAGGAGAAATCCACCAAGGAAACCCAGAAGTACTAGATGTAGATAATTGATCATAAACCCAATAATTGGATTAATTTTAAAACTGCATAGGAGTGTGTTCATGATAGAAAAAAAATGATTCATATGCAAAAGTCTAAGAAATTAAGGAAACATGTATAATTATGAAGGTGAGTTTTGGCATCTTGTCTACTTCTGCTGTTTTCTTCTCATCCTGGTGTGGTCGTTGTTTCGTCTCTGTTTGAGCATTGTTTTAAGGTGAATTTGAGGTCAGCAGTCCTCTCTATAGACCAATGTGGTGCAGGGGCCCGTTCTCAGTGGGAAATATAGATGCAAGTGTTCTGTTCACGTACAGAACCCTTTTCTGAGTTTCTTTTCCACAACCTTCTATAACTTCCTAATTTACCTTCAGAGTTTTCCTTGCACACAAAAATGTTTTCCTAAGTAGTTTTAATTACATTTTTAATTAGAATTGTTAGCACTTAAAAACTTTAATTTCTAGTAAAAACTAAGAAGTAACCAATTGTACACTAGCAATCTGTATATTGGCAAAATTATAAATAATATTTATAATTACTGAAAACATATACTTTCTTATAGATAATGTCTCAGTGTTATACCAAACATATTTATTAACAGATACAAATATATTTAGTTTCCCTGTAAAAGGAAGCCTATATTCAGTAATTAATATTCCAGTATCTTATTTTATTTGGAAATGATCTCGTTTTATTCAATAACCGTCCATCATTTAACTTCATTTAGCAGAACCCCGAGGTTTCAAGTTACCAAATACCTGGTATTTTTTAAGTGGATATTCCTAAGACATAATTATTCCTAAAGAGTTTAACTAAAAACTCTTACTACATTTAATTTACATACAAAAATTTCATCATACCAAGGTTGTTTTTTTTTCTGACAAATTTTTGTAACAGAAATAATAAGATCTTAATTGATTTCTAGTAAACCTAGGTATAATAAAAGTATTTACTAAATGTTGATGACTCTAAAGATATGTCTGTATTAATTAAATCAACAAACTAATTTTAATATCAAATATTAATTTAATACTGAATATTACCCAGATCATATGAACCTGAAATTCATTTGGCTTACTTTTTTTATACTGCTAAGAATTTATATAAGTGCTTAATTTCCTTTAAGCCAATTAAATAGAGTTCATTTACAAATTAATTTGGTAATACTGTCTGGAGGTAGAGGCATGTCTATAATGTATACACAGACATACAGACAGACACAAACAGAGATCTCATAATTTATTTTTCAATACTCAGTCATGAATCAGGTATTACAGTGTAAAATTCATTAGTTTATAAATAACAGTGGGAATAAGTTAAGTTTACTTGCTTAAGTTTCAAAAGGCCTCTTTTCTCCCTTCTTATTTTTAATCTCAGGAGTTGGAGATGGTCTAAATAAGAGTAAGATAAGATTTCCTGACAACCCTGGTAGAAAACTTATATCTCAAACCACAGGAAGAGACCTGCAAGCTCCTCTTAGAAGGACTTGTTCCCTTAGGGTCAGAAATCTAGAAAGATGTTTTATCAAGCTGGCTTTCTCTAACTGTGTGCACAAAAGCCAGTTTGGAATGTCAAAAGTGCCCCATCATGGCCATTTTCAGTGAGATTTGCTTTAATTTCCAATTAAGTAACTACTTGTAAGTATAAGTTCCATGTGCACATTAACCTGGCTGGAGTGTTAATGGAGGCTGGCTTTCTGATACGCTTCATTTAGCCTAATTGTGGAAAAGCATTAACCCAGCCTCCTACCTAATTACACAGTCCAGAGTGCTTAGTATCTTTCAACTGAGAAAATCCCAGTATCTTTCAACTGGGGTGGGGGGTGGATTTCCCCCAGTGTCTTTCACCCAGCTTTCCCTAGGTACCTGTTACTCACTGCCAAATAAAACTCAGGATGATCAACAAATATTCAGGAGATCTGAGAACCAGGAGAGACTCACTTAAATTCACATGGCCTCAATGAGGAAGTGGATGGGAACGAGGGCCTCTTGATTGTACCAAGGCTCTGAATCCTCATGGAGTTCTGGTGAAGGAGAGAAGTCTGTTCTGGGTCCTTTCATGGCCACCGAAATTGTTGACAAATAAAAACGCACAATATGAGAGCTGTAAGTTTCAGTTTTATCTGGGGATTCACTGAAGACCATAGCCTGGGAGACAGCCTCTCCGAAAGCTCTGAGAAACTGTTTCAAAGAGGTGGGGGAAGGTCATTATATATGTGATTTGGGAGAAGAGGTATGTGCAGTCAAGCACACATCTTGGTAGAAGATTACTGTTAGCCAAGAGGAACAGATATCTCTGTTAATTTAGTGCTTTTCTAAGTATGGGAAGATGCAAGAATTGTTGTTCATAAAATTTTCTCCTGACTGTCAGAAGACCTATTCTGCTAGTTTTCCCAGAGTACAGAGTGCATCATTCTGGATCTCCACATTGAATTCTTTTCAGGATGTGTTGAAGGTCAGAGACTGAAGTGGCTCAAGCCTTGGAGAACCAGACGGCCAGTGATATTCTTTAATTGACATCTCCATCCCTCTTTCTCATCATCTATAAAATGTTGGCAATAATAACAGTACCTACTCTCCAAAACACTCTCTCCAAGAGTGTTTTGAAAATTAAATGTATCCATAAATCGAGAGTCCATAGAAGACAACTGTTATATAGTTACTGTTGGGTTAATTAATAAGCATTTAAAAATAATATTTGGCTTCATATAAAGAATGAAAGAAGTACAAATACATAATTCTAGAATTTATAGTCTTATTTGGAAAATATGCCACATATCTGAAGAAATCAAGAATTTAAGTGCCCTATGTAGTTTACACATAGTTAGGATATGTAACAATTACCATGTAATTGTAATGAAATTATATATTTAAGTTTTAGTGGGGAAAAAACCCCAAATCTATAGTTAATAGTCTTATGTTAACATTCTGGCTTTTCCAATTATCAGATGACTAACATCTAACAAATTCCATAAACTACCCAAGATTTAATTTATAATTGTAAGTAGAAAGAGTAACTATTATCTTTTGTGGCTGTTTTGAGATTTAGACATAATCTATATAAAGTATATATATAAAG
Source organism: Kogia breviceps (assembly GCF_026419965.1). Classification (NCBI taxonomy): domain Eukaryota; kingdom Metazoa; phylum Chordata; class Mammalia; order Artiodactyla; family Physeteridae; genus Kogia; species Kogia breviceps. The sequence continues at coordinate 45,525,018 of NC_081325.1, read as the reverse complement.
TACTTAGCATTCCAAGTCAGGGGAACACTCTTAGTAGACAATTTTATGTTTTCTAAGAAAACATTTATTATGAGAGTATCTAACAATAATTATGACTTTATTTTTTTGCTTTGACAGTTGACGTCCTGATACTATATCCAGATTCAGATATGTCTGGAACTAGTTGATTCATGTATATATTCTTTAATTCTCTATGTGCTTCAAGATCATTGTGAAGAACTCCATTTTTTATTATATGAATTCAAATCCTGGCTTTGCATTCTTTATAGATATCTGAATTATAACTAATAAAATTATCTACCAAGAGTGTTCCCCTGACTTGGCATGCTAAGTACTTTATATAGATTATATCTAATCTCAAAACAACCACTAAATATAGTAGTTACTCTTTCTAATACAATTATAAAGCTAAATCTTGGGTAGTTTATGGAATTTGTTAGATGTTAGTCATCTGATAATTGGAAAAGCCAGAATGTTAACACAAGACTATTAACTATAGATTTGGGTTTTTTCCCCACTAAGACTTAAATATATACTTGTATTATAATTACATGGTAATTGTTACATATCCTAACTATGTGTAAATTAGCATAGGGCACTTAAATTCTTGATTTCTTCAGATATGTGGCATATTTTCCAAATAAGACTGTAAATTCTAGAATTGTGTATTTGCACCTCTTTCATTCTTTATATGAAGCCAAATACTATTTTTAAATGCTTATTAATTAACACAACAGTAACTATAAATATTCTTTCTTAATAAAAACAAAGTTTTAGAATCAACAGGTAATTCACTCTAAGTTTGAAAGTGAAATATGTTTCAAATTCTAAAGTTACATTTATAGGTAGCAATATTATCTTCAAATACCATGGAAAGTGTAAGTTCTCATATATAACTTATTACTAATTATAGTTAAGTATATATAGGAAAAAAATCAGTAAATCAATTGTTATAATGGTATACTGATTTGTTGAACATATTTGTGAACTGTCATGGCTAAATTTTTTCTTCATTTATTACTTATCTCTAATTTATCAGAAAACACTATTAAAATTCTTTTAAAAATTTTCCAAGATTCACTTTGCTTAAGTGATGATTCCTTGATATTTCTGCTTCTCTTTATAGAAAAATTTCTGTGAACAGATAATGCTAGAGATTTTCTGCATGTGCCAAATAAGGAAAGGGATGAATTTATAGGGCATGGATCATCTAATTTATTTAGAGGAGGACTTAAAATTCAGTTTACCTTAATTTTTCCTGCTTATTTACTTCAGACATTCATAGTCATTTGCACTCTCAAATCAGTTTAATTATATTTTTTACATTCTTTTAGTATATTCTTGAAAAAACTTCCAACAGTAACAGTCAAATTGTAGGTTTTCTTTCTTTCATCGTATTAGATAAAATATTTAACGTACTCAACTAAAGTTGCTCAATAAATGTTAATTTCCCATTCCACTAACTTTCCAATCTACTCTTTTGTGTTATCTATGTCTCTTCTTGACTGTTGCAATTATTATACAGATTAGAAGTAATGGACCCTAAGATACATAATAATTGTATAAATGATTGATAAATCATTTGATACAATTGATAATTATACATTGATAAATATACATTGATAATTTATCAATTATAATTTATCAATTATAATTGATAAATAATTGTATAAATGATTAATAATTGTATAAGTGTAGAGACATTTATCAATAGTCACTAAAAACCAACATTGTTTAATGATCATAAATAATTTCAAAGATTTTAAAGAAGCTCTTTTGGAAATGTCTCAGCCAGAGTTGCTTTAATAAAATAGGTTTAAAAAAATGCCTTCTCTGAATGCATTCCCTTTAGTCAGAAAAATCAGGAAAAAGGCTCTAATATGGATGTACACCTCAAACCCAATGCAAAGTGCCTTGTGAGAAGACAGCTTGATTTCACTCTCATGGGATCCATGAATGAGGTGGGTCTATGTAAGGCAAAAAACACATAATTATGGAAGCCTTGGCCTCAGATAAAGTGAAACTCCCTGTGAGCTTTTGACTAGAGATTTATCATTAACTAAACACTGCAGGAGAAACTTTCCTGATTATAACTTAGGCAAAAACAGGGTGAAAAGGAGGGAAAACACTTTGTAATAAGAGACTTCCCATGTTCTAAAAGGTGTAACACATTATTCAGATAGAATTTTAAAACAATGAAGGTATAGAAAGGTTTTAATTTTTAAATTGTATTATTTTAGATCTAAAAAAAAAACAGTAGTAAAATTTATAAAATGGGGAAGATGAAATGAACAAAACTTAAAACAGAAACATTTTGTGGAATAGTATAGCTGTCATGTTTACATTTTAAAATGTTTAGGTTTAATTTATTATAAATTATATACATATATTTAATTATAAAGAAATTATATGTATGTACTTTTCATTTCCAGCCTGTTTTTTATCTTTTGGGGAGGGGGGAACAGGGTTTGTCCTCGCTATGTTTTTGTGATTAAATTGTAAGCTAAACTTTTATTTTTTAGCAAAAAGTACACTTTTGCTTGCTTTAGCAGGCTTATGACCATTTAAACATGTAATTAAAAAGTAGTTCACATTGCAAGAAACAGATCAAAACATCTGACAGCAGAGTAAATATTTTTTCTCTATTGTTAATTTGACGTGAACCCATTAAATCACTTGGTTCTCTCACTAAGAGTTTCTGATGCTTTATTCTCTACTCCTTTATCCCATGTTGATAAATAAAAAAAATCCTGGAGAAAAACAAATATTGTATGATTCACTGATATATGGAATATAAAAAATATAACAAACCAGTGAATATAACAAAAAGAAGCAGACAGATATAAAAAACAAAATAGAGGTTACCACTGTGTGTGTGGGGGGGAATATAGGGGTAGGGGAGTGGGAGGACAAGCTATTGGGTGTAAGGTAGGCTCAACAATGCATTGTACAACATGCAGAATATAGCCAATATTTTGCAATACCTGTAAATGGAAAGTATCCTTTATAAAATTTTTATAATTGTATAAAAATTAAAATAAATAAATAAATAAAACTAAGTTTAAAAAAATAAATAAAAACACCTCAAATTATATATACCTTTTTCTTCTCTCTTTTTGGAAATTTACTTTGCTAGACCTCCTGGAATCATCCTTAATTCTCTCTTCTCTAATTTCCTCTTCTCTACTCTCTTCTCTTTTCACCTGTTCTCTCCTTTCCACATTCACTCTCTCTCTCTGCCTCTTTTCCATAATCTTGTTTTTCTATTTTCTGGAACATTCTATTAAAATTTATTTTTAATTTCTTAATTTACAAAACCTGTTTCTTGTTTTATAAATAAAACTCGTTATAAGCTTCTTACTATTATTTATTAGGCTGAATATTTTCTTTTAACTCTGAGTACATGCATTGTCTTGTGATTTTGTGTCTTTGTTTTCAAAGACATCTTTTGCTCCTACCTTTGATTCAATTCCCTCTGAGTTATTTTGTTTATTTGTTTGTTAGTTTGACTTTTGCCTTTTATTATGGAGACTTGCTTTAAATGTCAGGTGATTTTTGACAGTCTTCATATATTTAAGAGCCATGTACTTACTATAAAATGTATTGAGAACTCTTTGTAGGTGATAAACCACTAATGAACGTCACTAGGAACTGAGTTAATTCAATTCTTTCACTGGCAGATTATTCACCAAAAATAACTGCAGTTCTTTTCCCTTGAGCTGGTTGGTTTTTCCCAAAGAGGAAAACTTAACATGTTTTGCCAATAAATGAATAAGCCTGGTGCCAGCATTCTTGTATTTGAGTTGTGATATGGAACTGGGATTTCACTATTAACAGTATAGAATTTCATTTGATTCCTCTATTTTAGTTCAGTACTTTAGCCAACAAATATGCCTCATGTACACAAATTTAGTTAACTAGTTCAATATTTTCAGAGAAGAGTGGTCATTTTTCTGTTTGGATTTCAGCTGCACACATACTTGTTTTTATTGATAAATGTTGTCTTTGATGGCATAGCTGTTCTGTGGGTCTGGGCATACAATTCCCACCCATAATTAGCTTTCTGTTTACATAATTTTGTTAAGGCAGTTACTACTCATTTATCAATTTTCTCTTCTGTTCCGTTTTTTCTGATCTCTTTTTTTCTTACCCATTTGTTTTATTATTGTATATTCATGCCTAACTTTGTCTTCTTTATGCTTGAATTATTTGAAGGAACAAAGATAGTTTTTGTATTTGAGCCACTCTGTCTCATTGATAGTGCTAAAATATTTAAGGTACTTTTAAAATTGTTTTCTTTTCTTATAAACTCTTCCTTTACCCTAAGAGTAAATTGTAATTGCTTCTCTGACTAGAAACACTTTACTCTATCCTGAGTTATCAAACATTTATGAATGGATAGAAATTATCTAAGAAGTGTATCTTTAGATTAAGTTTGCCTAATGCAATGTCTGCTAACTTGGCATCTACTGCATGGTACATAGCAACAAACATTTCTTTAAGAAACATTAAATTATTGAGTGAATTGTAGCTATTTCTGTACTTGCATTTCATTCAGTGGCTCATTTAGTAGAATGATCAAATTGAGGAGAGAAGAAGTGGAAGCATTTCCTAAATTTTATGTTGCTGTGTTGACAACAGGGACTGTGTAGCATTCATGTTTATATCTCTAAATTTACTTTATTCAATTAATAATATTTGAAGTCCTGTTATGGATAAAACCCTGTTAGTGACAAACCTATGATCCATTGAAGCTTACATTCTAGGTGAGAAAAGTCAAATGATAAGCAAATTCATATATATGTATATATATATGTGTGTATATATATATATATATATATATATATATATATATATATATCTGTTGCATTAGTGGTTAATGCTTTAAATTTGGACAAGGATAATGAGGATGATAATAAAGGTATTGCTCCCTTATATACAGTACTCAATGCACACTTTTGCAATAATGTGGCATTTGAGTAGATTCTGAAAGAAGTGTGGGATTGAGCATGTGAATGTCTAGACAGAGCACATTCTAGGTGAGGGAAGAGCAATTGAAAATACCCAACAAGATGAAGCAGGCTTTTTGAATTTGTGAGACTACAAAGAAGCCAGTGTCTGAAATGCAGTAAGTGAGGGATGCTAGATGGATAGCAAGTTCTAGCTCATAAAATTCCTTAAAGACATAACAAGGGCTTCAGAATTTACTTTGAGTGAGATTAAAACTTATTAGAAGGTATTTAGTGGAGCTGTAACATGATCCAACATACATTTTAATAAGATCTTTCTATTATATGGATAACAGATGTAAGGGCAAACCACAAGGAAATGTACAAGTTATTAAAACTAAATTAAGAATCAGATACAAAATTAGCATGGCAGGACATGATGGAAGTGATGTAAGTTATCAGTAGTGACTGGTTTTGGAATATATTAAAAAGTCAACAGGATTATTTTGTGGGATGAATGTAGTGTAGGAGATTAAAGTATAACTACAAGTAACCACTTGTTCCAAGCACAGAAAGATAGACTTGTCATTTATAAAGAAGAGTGGAGGAAGGGAGCTGTTGAAAAAATATGGGGGTTGGACAGACAGTAATAGTTCAAATTATTTACATATTCTGTGTTGAGATGCCTATTTTACAACCAAACACAGATGTTGAGATTTCAGTTGGCTAAGTAAGTCCGGAATCTTGAAGTAGAAGCTAATTCTTAGGCTATGTTATGCACTATAGTTACACATAATTGTTATTCCTCTATTTTTTAATGGGGTTACCAGTTTAGAATAAATTTTTTGAGGGCTGAGGATTCCTCAAGTTCAATCATGAAAATCCTTCCTGTATATTAAGACATCTTAGGAGTTCTCTGACAAATGACAAATGAATGGGATAGGAACCAAATTATTCCCTGAATGTGAGGAATAGGAAAAGATGTGTCTTTCCTATTGTAGCTGACAGGCTTTTAAAAAATAAAACAACTCATTATACTAAGTTTTGTTTTTCTCCCATTTCTGTATAAGCTCTGAAAGTATTTTTAAAAAAAGGGTGTGCTAATGAGTTAGAAAGAAGTTAACAGGGGAAATTCTGTTTATGCTATACCTGTGAATGTCTATTATTATAAATAAAACAGGGTAATTTATATACATAGCAGAATGATTATTTATGTCTGGAAGCTAACACATTTCACTGTTGTTATAATAACAGACAGAGAAGAAACACAACTCCATTTCTCTCTCAAATGCCTCCTTTCTAGATAATTAAATTTCTAATTAAAGTATGTCTCTATTTTTCCCTGTCAAGAACTCTTCCACGTTTGTATGTCAATTTGTAGTAGATATGTGTAAACTACTTTCTAAATAGTTCTATAAATTCTGTGGATAAGTGTAATTTTCTAAAATGTACTTACAACATTTATCTTATGACCATTACATTTAATAAATCTGAAAATATAATGTGGATATCCACAAACTCATTAAGATCTATATTTCTCCAACTATCTACAATTAATGTTATTTCTATAATCTGATGTAGTCAGATTCTACCTCCGTATTTTATGAAATATAACGGCAACCTCTAGATGGTGCTTATTAAATTTTCCAGACACACAAAATAGGGCAAAGTACACTTAATGAAAATTCTGTTTAGCTCCTTTAAAAGTGGCATATAATTTTTATTCCTATATAAATTTTTATTTATTTAGATAAATAGAAGTTTTATTTATCTCTGTTATATATTTTGAGTAGCTTTCAAAAGTTAGAATTTTGTTTTGGATTAATTTGAACATATCCAGATAAGAATATATATATATATATATATGTATTTGTATATATAAAGCAGACAATCGTTTTGTGCTGATATATATTTTATTTTTCATTCACCAATTGCACTCCTAAGTGCTGTATCTATGACCGAACTCTTAAATATTACCTTAGAAGATATATGGTAGATAAATTTTTAGACTTATTTGTTATATGTACATAGCCACAATTCAAACATGTAGAATGTTTATAACTTATTTTATGTTATTATTTTTAGCTCAAGTTTAATTCATTGGTAATAAAAGAGTACTTATGAAATAATTAAATAACACTCAATTCTATGCAGCCATTTAATTCTATCATAGTTGTTCAATCAGAATTTGCTTTCCTACTTAATCAAATTTAGGTATATACATAGTGAAAAGCATACCCAGTGTACTTAAGTCAGATTTATGAGTCATATTATTCTATAGAAAGGTCAGGCTTATTTTTCAAAAGGGAAACTGATTAAGCAAAACTTTTCACTTAAGAGAAAGAAAAATGATGGAAAGATGTCTTCAATAATATTTAAATATCCTAGCCACCTTCTTTCTGGGTCATGATTGAAATCCAAGTAAATAGAATTAGCATTTTCAAACAGAAAAGTACCTGTTAATATCTGAAAAACTTTACTCATTATATGCAAATTAATCAATTGAGTAATATATGAGATGACAGCAAAATGTGTACCTAATTTTTTTAGGAAGAGAAGAGCTATTAAAGGATTCATGATATAGGCAATGTCTTCTAATTCATATTATCCTTGTCCATTAGTTTTACACTTATTAGATATGAAGCCCTCAATTTTAAAATGATAAATTTATTTACATCTCCCCTCCCCCAACTACTTTACATTGAATATTTACGATATAGATATAGCTTTCTTATAAGTCTCTGTGTGCTAATGTTTATATGTGTATATATGTTCATATATATTATAGAATGTGTGTATACATTTATATATACACATATAAATATATTAATGTATATATAACAGAAGGCATATCCACTGCTTTTTTTTGTATTTCAAAGTTCTTTGAAATGTTCCAAATTTATTGACATAAAGTCATTCATAATATTCCATTGTTAGACTTCTAATATTTTTACTATCTTTCATTCCTGACAAAAGTTAGGTTTTGTTTCTCCCAGTTTTGCAGTACAAATAAGAACTATAGTAGACTGTCTTTCTATTTCAGTCCTAGGGGTGCCACGATAAATTCCCTACTGCCAAATATCCTGAAGGTAACATCAATCTCGGTATGCATCATGCATGTGCTCGTTATAATCACTACTTTGTCTCTGGCAGTTGAGTGCTACACCAGAATTCTGCTCTCTAGTAGCTATTACTAATATATAAATCGGATTTAATGGTAGAATCTTTCATTGCCATCTATTACTGATATTTTTAAAGATTCATGTACACTCTTATAAATGTCTTTTTTATACTTTGGTAGAGTATCTCCATGCCCTTCCAGTATTGAAAGGGTGGGAAAGTGAGTCATACTTAACACATTTGTTTCAATATTTCTATTTTTTGAAGTCAATGGATTCATGTTTTTGTACTAGGCAAAGTTCTGGCATCTTTTTAAAAATTCATATATATTTTTAAACTTATATATCACGTCTTTATTTTTTAATACTAGTTTATTTTTTAAATTTATTTATTACTTTTCTATTAAGTATAATTAGCATAAAAGGGTAGAATATTTTCAGGTGTACAACATAATGATTCACCATTTATATACATTACAAGATGATCACCATAAGTCTAGTTACCATCTGTTGCCAAAGTTATTACAATATTATTGAGTATATCCCTTATTCTGTATATTACATCCCCATGACTTTATTTTATAACTAGAAATTTGTGCCTCTTAATCCCCTTCAACTATTTCACCAACCCTCCATACCCCTACCCTCTAGCAACCGTCAGTTTGTTCTCTATATCTATGAATCTGTTTCTGTTTTGTTTATTCATTTGCCTGGTTTTTTAGATTGCACATATAAGTGAAATCATACAGAACTTGCCTTTGTCTGACTGACTTATTTCGCTTAGCATTATACCTTCTAGGTCTATCCATGTTGTCACAAATGGCAAGATTTAATCCATTTTTTATGGCTGAGTAATATCCGGTTATCCTGACACATACATAATACATGTTCTATGTCCATTCATCTATCCATGGCCACTTTGGTTGATTCCACATCTTAGTTATTGTAAATAATGCTGCAATGAATATAGAGGTACACATGTCTTTTCAAATTAGTGTTGTTATTTTCTTCAAAAAAAACCCAGAAATAGAATTGCTGAATTGTATGATAGTTCTATTTTTAATTTTTTGAGGAACTTCCATAATGTTTTTCATAGTGGCTGCAACAATTTATATCCCCATCAATGATGCATGAGGGTTCCCTTTTCTCCACATCTTCCCCAATGCTTGCTATTTGTTGTCTTTTTGATAATAGCCATTTTGACAGTGTGAGGTGATATTTCATTGTGGTTTCGTTTTGCATTTCCCTGATTATTAGTAATGTTCAACATTTTTTCATGTACCTATTTGCTATCTGTATGTCTTCTCTGGAAAAAAAAAAATGCCTATTCAAGTCCTCTGCCCATTTTTAAATCAGATTGTTTGTTTATTTGTTTGATATTGAGTTGTATGAGTTCTTTACATATTCTGGATATTAATCTCTTATCAGGTATATTACTTGCAAATATCTTCTCCCATTCAGTAGGTTGCTTTTTTCATTTTGTTTATCATTTCCTCTGCTGTGCAAAAGCTTTTTAGTTTGTTTTTGCTTTTGATGCATTTTCTTCTAAGAATTTTATGGTTTCTGTTCTTACATTTAAGTCTTTAATCTATTTTGAGTTTATTTTTGTATAGGCTGTAAGATGGTGGTCCATATATATTCTTTTACTGGACCTGCCCATTTTTCCCAATATCTTTTATTGAAGAGAATTTTTCCCATTGTAATTTTTGCCTCCTTTGTCATAGATTAAATGACCTTATGTGCATGGGTTTGTTTCTGGACTCTCTATTCTGTTCCATTGATCTATGTGTCTGTTTTTGTACTGGTACAATACTGTTTTGATTACTATAGCTTTATAGTGTAGTTTGATGCCATGGAATGTGACACCTCCAGTTTTGTTCTTCTTTCTCAAGATTGCTTTGGCTATTCAGGGTCTTTTGTGGTTCCATACAAATTTTAGGATTATTTGTTCCTGTTCTGTGAAAAATACTTTTGGTGTTTTGGCAGGGATTGAATTGAATAGATATATTGCTTTAGGTGTTATGTATACTTTAACAATATTGATTACTCCGATCATGAGCACCATACATCTTTCCATTTATTTGTGTTTATATCAGGCAGGAGCCACTTTGGAGGGACACCTGGCTGGGGTATGGTGAGTGGTGCTAGCAAGGTAGATGATCAATGTCAAAAATGACACTCACCAGTGCCTGGCTAGTTAAGTAGAGGGAGAATTAAGATAAAAAAATAAAATAGTGCCCAACAGTGCTTCCAACAGATTCTTTCCCCTTAGGCTCTGGCCCTAAAATTCGTCAATGGATCTCTTTCACGTGTGGCCCAGGTGTTTTCAAACTGCTGCCTCTGCAGTAAGACTCAGAGAGAGTGGGCTTCCCTGGTGGCACAGTGATTGAGAGTCCGCCTGCCGATGCAGGGGACACGGGTTCATGCCCTGGTCTGAGAAGATCCCACATGCTGCAGAGTGGCTGGGCCTATGAGCCACGGCCGCTGAGCCTGCACGTCCGGAGCCTGTGCTCTGCAACGGGAGAGGCAACAACAGTGAGACGCCCGGGTACCGCAAAAAGAAAAAAAAAAAAAAAAAAAGACTAGAGGGAGCAAGTTTTTGTATTAGCCTTTTAAGAGTAAACTCTCAGTTTCCTTTCCTATAGCCTGCCAGCTCTCCAAGAAGTAAACCCTGCTGGTTTTCAAAGCCAGTTGTTATGGCTTGTATTCCCAGTGCAGGTCCTCAGGTCTGGAATGCCTTATGTGGGGTTTGAACTCATGGCTCCTTAGGGAGGATCTCTTGTTTGTGATATTCCTTCTTTTTTTTTGAGACGGGGGTCCCTGCACTGGGGTGTGTGTGTCCTGCCTAGATTGGATCTCTATTCCTCCTACTCATCTCGATGTGTTTTGTAACTTATATCCTTAGTTGTAGAAAAGCTGATTCTGCTACTCTTCAGGTTATTCCCAGAGTTGTTCTATATGTAGTTGTAGATTTGGTGTGCCCCTGGAAGGAGGTGATCCCAGGATCTCCCTAGTCTGCCATTTTGTTCCCATCTCCCAAAGTTCTGGCATTTTAATTTTGCTTAATATAATTGCTTAATAATATAATTTGCTTAATAATTCCCAGTGAACCAATCAATCACACTATTAAAAGCCCTCAGAGGCATTTAAGACAGAACACAGAACTCTGATACTCTGGTAAGTACATATGAACTAACATTATGGAGACACGTTTTAACTTGGATCCCAAAGAATTTTCCAATGAGTTTTAGATACAATTACAATGAATGGCTAAATGCTTATTAGTAGTAGTATTGACAGTATGTCCTCCATTATGTATTCTGTATTTGAACTTATTCCCTTTGAATCAAAATCACTATAAGGTTTTTGAAGAGATTAGTGACATCATAAAGCTGAATGAGTAGGTGATAAGAGATAAATACAGTTCTCTAGCTATTAATACTGAGGTGCAGATACACTTTGATGTTGGCATGATCTTTTCTCTGTGCATCTCATGGATGTCTCTACATTGTCAAAATTCCTAATCTCTTCGCTTCAAATCTGCCTTCATAACATGGTTCTTCATTTTGATCCAGACCCTGCATTTGGTACTTTAGGTTTTTAACTCTTTTCAAAAATACCTTTTCTATTCTCCTGGATATGACCTTTTGTTGACCAGTAGTTCACAAGTACCCCATCTTGTTGTTCTTCCTCCCTGATTGACAGCAGAAGAGTATCAGATTAAAAGATTGGGTGGGTACTTTTGAGTCTTATCTGGCAAGTGCCAGACATAGTTTTCCCTCAGCTGGTTGAGTTTGCCAGAAGTCCCTCCATTAACTTCTTAATGTCAAACCGTATTTTGGCTGAGGTGGATTTGTTTCTGATTCCAAAATAGCATCTTGAGGAGTCTCCCTGTACCATTCAGGCTAAAAAATAATTTTTAGATTGGGTTTTTTACTCAGGAAGTCACAGTTATTTTCTTAATACAGTAAAACCCTAATTTCCAAATAGTTCTGATCAATATGTTCAACCAATAGGTACAAACTGATTAACACACAATTTTTAAAAATAAGTTTATTATTATTATTTTTTTTCTGCTATGCTCCAAGAGCCTGTAATCTAACTTCATACACTCACAAAAGCTGGACTCATTGCTGAGGCTTGTACTTCCTTTAGGAGGCTGCACTCTTCCATCCTTACTCTCCACAGTCACATATTTCTTGACCCCTTCCTTAATACGTTTGAAACCTTCTTTTTTACATTTTGACTCCCTTTATACATGTTTTCCACCCCACAACTCTGGCCACCACCGATATGTTTTCTATATCTATGAACTTGTTTTGCTTTTGTTTTTGTTTTAGTTTCCGCATATGAGATATCAAACAGTATTTGTCTTTTTCTGTCTGATTTATTTCACTCAGCATAATTACCTTCTAGGTCCATCCATATTGTTGCAAATGATACAATTTCATTTTCTTTATGGACAAATTATATATATATACATATATATCTCACAACTTCTTTATTCATTTATCCATGGAGGGACATTTAGGTTATTTCTGTATCTTGCCTATTGTGAATAGTGCCACAATGACATGGGATTGCAGATATCTTTTCAAGTTAGTGTTTTGCTTCCTTCAGATAATACCCAGAATTGGAATTGCTAGGTCATATACAAATATTTTTAATACATTTTGGTAGAGGATTAAAAGCTTATTTAGTCCCAACATTTCAGGAATGTACCTATTAAACATTCCAAATACATTGAAATTTTATCTTTAAAAAATAGAAATAAGTTAACGCCTTTGAATAGTAACAAAGGCACAACTCACAGTAATCATAATTCTGACTACACATGGAATACACTTTGGAGTACAGTTCCCTTTAGCTGATGCAGTTAACTTCTGAGCATGTTTAGAGTCTGAGTTATTTCTTCCTATGCATAGAGAAGACAAGATGTATTCAGATGATTCTAATAAGAGAATCATACTGATGTTCATTAATGCCTTAAATCTGAATGATGGGTCTGGAAGTGGCTGAGACTCTTTGGATGTGGATCCTCTTCATCCACCGACTTATAAACTGAAAAAGATTTGTTATGTGTCCCCCACACCCAAATACAATGCTAAAACAGTAATAGCATAATTTGTATATGCAAGTTTGCAGCAATTACATCAGACAAAATTGCAATGACAGCTGAATTTCCACAGGGTATAATCATATGAGGCTCTAATAAAGGTGAAGAATATAGTTCCTGAGGAGAAAGGAAGCTCAGGCAAACACAGAGAGGTATCAGTTCCCCAGTGCAACTTTTAGAACTATTTGTCGATTGTAGAAAATGTGCTTTGTCTTTGGACAGTGAACTGCCAGAATCCATCTGAGATACATTAGTTATGAGAGCCAAGGCTCAAGTGTACTGAGGAATCTTTTTTTTTTTTTTTTTTTTTTTTGTGGTAAGTGGGCCTGTCACTGTTGTGGCCTCTCCCATTGCGGAGCACAGGCTCCGGATGTTCAGGCTCAGTGTCCATGGCTCATGGGTCCAGCCGCTCTGCGGCATGTGCGATCTTCCTGGACCAGGGCACGAAACCATGTCCCCTGCATCAGCAGGCGGACTCTCAACCACTGCGCCACCAGGGAAGCCCTATACTGAGGAATCTTTTTTAGCCTACTGGTAAGATAGCTAAAACTCTGTGCAATAAACAGTTAAACCAGGTGTTGATATATTTTCAATAGTAAAGTTGACTACCCATGGCTCCAAGACAGGGAGTTTTTAGACTTCAAACATCAGGTTATAATAAGTCATTTCCTAGTAGATTTCATCTCTATCTTGGCCAAAGTAAGACCCAGAGTCCCAGGCATTTCTGGATATCAACTATAGAGCTACCATAGACCAGATGCATGCTAACCTTATCCATTCAATTCAAAAAGAGAAAAGAACAGTAGGAACACAGCAGCCACTGGTCTTGAAGAGCAAATGTTTCCAGGTCATCCCTGAGAAAGGAAATGGGTCTTCAGTAGGGTCTGATTCTGCTTTCTAAGAGTTCTTCTCCATTACTCTGTTCTCTCTTAGCTTTGTCTCATTTCTCCCAATCTTGATTTGCCCTACGAATGCTTTCTTTTCTATAACAAATAGCTCATAACTGAGGCAAAGTAGCGTTCTTAGCCTGTAGAAAGTTGGGAACCCAGGGGCATTTTTGTAATTTGAGTGTTCACAATTTCTCTTACCTCAAGCTAGTGGCTTTTTTGCTGATACCACTTTTATGCAACCTTTGTGGAATTTATGTGTATCAGAAATGTTATCACTTCACATGGCAAAAGTCACACCCACAACTCTTTTCCAGACAGACTCTTCTCACTTTCAGGTGGCTTGTCAGGCTACTAAAGAACAATCCCCATAAGATTGTTTGAGCCTCTTTTGTCTAGGTTTTGTTTTTTGTTTTGTTTTGTTTTTGTGTAGGACCTGGTACACTAGATCCTGCCTTAAATCTTTCAGAGGTCTTAAGGATCTTACAGCCACACTCTTGATTTGAATTTTGACCCCAAGCCTCATATAACTTTGAGATTATTTTACTAGCTGAGAAGACTGGGGATGAGAGACAGTTTTATTCTTCCAACCTAGCAAGTCATATCTCCTCTATATTACCCCTCAATTCCGCTTGCAAACTGAAAGTTTCTTTCTTTATCTCTTTCCTCTCTTGTAGTTATTTATCATTCACAGATAATAAAACCAAACAGCCACTTGCAACATTAGGCCTGATGGTCCCCTTATGCAGATCCAAACATTCATTGGATGCATTTCTTATTATCCAAGATATCACACATGAGAGTTTGGCCATTCATATATTCACTACTATGTAGCATGGGCAGGCAGAAACTGGAAAAGCATAGAGGAAACTATTAGCAAAGGCTGATAGTAAGCCAATGGTTATCAGAGGCTGAAAGAGCAGTGAAGTAGGTAATTGTGTAAGTAAGCTAGAAAATGAGGAGCTGCCACCTTCTCCCAAAGGCAATTCTACATGTTTCATGCTTTTTTTTTTTTTTTTTTTCTTTCTTTTTTGACAGCAGTATCCCACTTCCAGGAACCAATTTCTATATGAGTTTACTACTCCTGGCATCAACCATCCTACATCTGAGTGGCTCAAAACAATGGCCATTTATTTAGATCACAGTCCTGCTATTACTGTGTTAATCTGGTCTAGGCTAAGTTCAAATGATTTGAGCTGGTTTGCTCCTGTGTCCGTGTCCACTGATGGTTGAGAGATTGGCTGGTGGTGAATTCTCCCTAGTGGTCTCACTCCCTAGTGTGGAAGTTAGCTGGGATGACAGGGGCAATTATCCTTGTGCTGCTTACTACTCAGCAGACCAGTTCAAGCATCTTTACAGGGTAAATGGGGGGTTCCCAAAGCAACAAGAGAGAAATCTGCAAGCTTTTGGAGGCCTGAGTGAAGAACTTGCTTAAAGTTACTTCCACCTCATTCTAATGGTCAGAACAAGTCACAAGGCCAGGCAAGTGATTTAAACTCCATATCCTTATCTTTTTGTAGGAATTGAAACATCATGTGGCCATTTTTTTCAATCACATCATTGACCAGTGTAAAGAAACCTTACCCCTTGTTTTAAACTGATATTTCTGAAATAGTCTTGGAACCTAAAACCTACTTATTGTTCTACTGATTCAAGTCTTTTCCTTGATCAGTAAAATCTCAACATTTGTGTTAGAAATGATAATCTGCATTCTCATTTGCCAAAAATTAAAAAAAAATAAATTACTGAGACACACTGTAAAAAACCGTATCAGACTGACTGCAAATAAAACACATAATTTATTGTTCATTGATATTTTAATCTATATGCTATAAGTTGTTCTCAGTGTGCTAAGTATATTAGGTTAATTATACATTAAATAACTATTTAGTAAATGAATAAATGTGAATGTGTGTTGAATGGTCATTCTTTTTTGTAATATATCCTGTACTGATTTGTACTTGCTGTAATCTTTGAGTTAAGAAATAATATGACAGGTCAATCTAGGTAGTAGTTTCACATAATAATGTTATACCTGAGAACAGTCTAATAGCTGTCTAATAGTTATGAGCTAACAATATGATTAGCAATATAAGTTCATATCAACATTTACATTTAACTGTATAGAACATAAGGCAGAGAAAACACCCAGAAACGTGGCTATGGTTCTAATACAAATGTGAATAAAATATTGTTTCTTTTCTATCTTTATTCTGTCTCACTATATAAACATACCTTCTGACCATGACAACCTGTGTCTTATGGCTTTCATTAAACTGCTTTTAATCTTAAATTTGGGAACCATGCAGATAAATGTGATTGCAATATTTTCTTTTTTAGGTTTATTAGAAAGTC
The DNA here is from genome assembly GCF_026419965.1 of Kogia breviceps. Classification (NCBI taxonomy): domain Eukaryota; kingdom Metazoa; phylum Chordata; class Mammalia; order Artiodactyla; family Physeteridae; genus Kogia; species Kogia breviceps. The sequence goes on along the minus strand of NC_081325.1, from coordinate 45,508,592 downwards.
AAGATTACCTGTCGCAATTAGAATGTAACATATTCATTTTAGATTATTGTCATTATAGCGATGTTTTCCATTTGTACATTGCTATATGTTTCAAAACACTTTCATACATAGAATAAACATTTTTCTATTTAGAATGAGAAAAATAAGGTTCAGTAATTAGACGAGTATATTAGTTTGTGAGGGCTGCTAAACAGAGTACCATAAACTGGGAGGTTTAGAATAATAGAAATTTTGTTCACAGTTCTGGAGGCCAAAAGTCTGTATCAAGGTGTTGATAGGGCCATGCTCCCTCTGAAGGAGCTGGGGAAGCAACTGATCTAGGCTTCTCACCAACTTTTAGGTAGTTCCTTGGCTTGTTTTTGCCAGCCTTCCCATGGCATTCTCTCCGTGTGTGTGTCTACTGCCTCTCTAAGATTAAGCAATTTTATCTTAATCCCATAAGCCATTTTTGATTTATAACAGCACGTATAAGAATTTATTTCTATTTACATATATAAGTATATGTAATCTACCTAAATATAGATTTTTAATTTGTATATAGCAGAATGTAGTGACCACATGTGCCATTTTTTTTTTTTGTACCTAGGGTTAAAGAATATTTCTCTTATTTTTTAAATACTTGTATATAGAAAGTTGTATAAATATATACAATATATATTAAAATATATAATCACCATTTGGTACAGAATAAAATAAAGTTACATAAAATTGTAGTGAAAATCTAGAATTTGTAACAACTATATTTAAGGTCCCTAAAACTTTAAAAGCTACCAAAAACATTGGTTGAATATAAGGAATGATTTATGAAATCTTAACAATTGGCAGTGATTAACATGATAGCAGTTTATCTCAATGATCCATAATAGGAGTCTTGACATTGACATAGGTATGCCTCCTCTACATGCAGCAACTCTCCTAATGAAGGAGAAAGGACACATTTGAGGGAGATGTGAGATCGTTTCTGGATTTTACTCAAATGCTTCCTATTCCTATGGTGTACCTATCGTTGCTGCTAGTATTAACTAGTATAAAAATATCACACTCTGAATGAATACTTTTCTAAGAAATATTGGCTGCTGCTCATATTATCTTATGTGACACTGGAAGGATGGAAAAACTAGCATCAATTCCTCATGAGAAATTTCCATGAATAGCTCCTTTGGATGCCATTCAAATCAAGAATATACTAATTTCTTTAATTTGAATGCATTGCTAATCTAGAATAAAAATAGAAGAGTAAAATATGTTATGTACCTAAAACAAAAACTCAGATAGTTACAGATATTCATGTTTAGAATCAACCTTATAGATTTAATTGTTCTTTCCTTTTATAGATCATAAACCTCTCTACAAATCTTACAAAGCTATGACATCTTGTTCTAGAAAAATCCACATGTGCATTTTGCAACACAGTTCTAAAAATAATTTCCAGGAATTTCATGGACTTTCTCAAGCCAATCTGTAGACCTTCACAAATTATAGACTTCATATTAAAAAAAATAATCTGAATCAATTAAATGCTTTAACTTTTAAAGAAGCTGTAATCCAAGAAATATGGTAAATTTTTTGCAAAAGTATAGTGGTTTTAAAACAATTTGTGAAAAATATTATGTTGATTTTTGTATCTGTCAGTTTATATAAAGTTGTTTTTAATGTTAAATTTTTGTTCTTTAATCAATTCCTTGAGGAGAAAGCTACTTTTTAAAAAAGATCTAAGAACTGTGCTTGGACACTCTTATTTACTTGCTGAAAGTCTATACTCTGTAGTTAAATATAAAAATTTTAAACACAAAGTGGATGCTCTTCTATTATCATTGTATCCATTAATCCTAGAGCAATGATTAGCCTAGCACAAAATAGTGTCCTTCACAAAGAAATATTAGAGAAAACTAATTAGGCTGTGTTGATTTTAATTAGCAAATGAATTCCACTATGACAGGATTTAAAAGACAAAATAGGAAAGAGCAAAAGCACATTAAAACCTTGTTAAAGGAAATTTAGTTGCCCCAGAGAAAGCCATTAAATTGTTAGACTAAGATATTTTGATATCATTGGCTCACACTCAATTATATCTGATTTGTGTTGAATTAGTCACCAAACAAAAATTTACTACTTAATAAAGCCAATTATACACAAGTAGCTTTGAATAATTTTTCTGAAAGGTGCAACATTTCAGAAAGTGTTGACTATAAAGGTAGTTAAGATAGTTTTTTTAACTTTGCTTATCTGTCTTCAGGGTCAGTAAATTAGTGATACCTATAATTTAATGACTATAAAGTACATTTTGTCCACTTAAATAATATATAATGCATAAGTAAATAAATATTGCAGTGTTACTGAAAACATTCTTTGAATTTAACTATGTATTAAAAATTAACTTATGTAGGCTCTGCAGCTACTCTGAGCTAATTACCAGTGTCATTTCCATAATTATGCACAATATTCATTTCACTGAGCAATCCTTAGCATGAAAATAACATAATTTAGCATACCCACTTCAGTAAACTGCAGAGTTGAAAATATGCATGAATAAATTTTAAGGTATACGAGTTTTTGGAACTGCAATGTCACAAAAAGTTGGGGAAGTAAACAACATCATCAAATTCATTATTTTAAACAACCCTGAGCTCATGACTTTGCTTAAAACTTTATTTAAATTCAAAACAGTTAAATATGATTAAGGCAAATTCCACTACTCTGAAATCTGTAATTAGATAGATAAAGCTAGGTTTAATTTTACCTTAGGAGATACTGATTTAAATATAAGCATTATGATCTGTATTTCAAGAAACATGCTTACTTTTTTGATTAAAAAAAGAAAACTGTTTGAAACATGTTTCTTTTTAAGCTTAAGAACTGACTTCTCCATGTGACAGAAGAAGACATGATATAGTGGATTTAGCATATTCATCAGTCATTAACATGAGTCTTTAGAAACGAACATTCCTTGAGCTGGCATATATCGTATTATTTAATACCCAAATAATCCTGTGACAAAAGCATGAATATCATTATTTCACAAATAAAAAAAATCAAACATTAGAGAGGCTATTTGATTTCTGAAGATAACACAGATAGTAGGTGCTAAACAAGGAGGCTATCCTGGGCCTTCTGGGCCTATCCTGGTCCAAATTTGGTATGCTCTCCACATACCACATTGACATAATACTGACATTTCACTGAGCCTTTTGAAGATGTTTTCTGAAAAAATGCACATTGATATTTTAAATTAACACAAATTAAGTGCTTGGCAGAAACTCAGAGGAAAGTCAAAGAAGCTGTAAACACATTGGGAAAAAAGTTGGTATTTACCAATTCCCTTTCCTGCTCCCAGCTCCCCACACTCTGCCTTTCACATTTTTGCTTCAGTCTTCTTAGGTCATCCACAACTGAACTGACTCCACATAGCATTTTCTAATTTCCTGTGTTCTGGGCAAGTTATGTAGGACCATCCACCGTGTTGATTTTACAATGTTTACAACTGATCGGCACACCACTACTTTATGGCCGAGTGAGCAGTCTCATAATCTACTGTTAGATTTCAAGGGTTTTACAAAAACACACAATACAGATTTTTTTTCCATCCTTTTTTCAGGATCTTAAGATATATTTCAATGTAACTCAAGACAAGACTGAGAAGAAGACTCTCATACAAAGCTTAATTTTTTTTAGTGACTAACAAAACAGATTTTCCTAACTAGTGTATACTGTTTTCTCATTTGAATAATTTCAGTTCTTTTGTTATCTGCGCATTCACTCATTTTATAGCTTATTTCTATGAAAATTGGAAATTGTGAAAAGTGTTTTCTTTTGAAAATTGGCATACATCAATTTAACATTTTAAAATGCAAAATATATTGGGATATTTGCTTTAAAGGTCTTTAACATATGGCTTCCCTGGTGGCGCAGTGGTTGAGAATCCGCCTGCCGATGCAGGGGACACGGGTTCGTGCCCCGGGACGGGGAGGTCCCACATGCCGCGGAGCGGCTGGGCCCGTGAGCCATGGCCACTGAGCCTGTGCCCCGCAACGGGAGAGGCCACAACAGTGAGAGGCCCACGTACCACACACAAAAAAAAAGGTCTTTAATATAATTAATTTATATTCTAAAACCATATCAACTAGCATAAACCACCAGAAAAACATTTTTATTCTTCTTCTAGTCTGTTCCCATTGCCATATATATGCCTAATCTACAATATTTTGCTAATCACCTTGTTCTATCACCATTTATTTCATTTTATTTATTAGCTCATCATGTTTAATATGTGGAATTATTCAGTTTAATATCTGTCCTGTGGTATGGGCTCTAAAAATTCATCTTTTGTATATTCCCAGAGTAAAGGTATGTTGCACTTTCTTTAAAGATAAAAAGGCAATATTTTAATATTTTTGATTATTGAACAACTGTTTTTGAATCCTTCCCATGTGTCAAATAATCTGCTAATCACTTTATGTAACGTATTTAATTCTCACAACAAACTGGTGACAACGTAGTATGAAATAAATAATAATACATTTCTGTATTTATATTATTAATTAGTTTATTCATTTAGTTGACAACTTCTGCAACTTTCGTATGCCACATCAACTACTAGATTATTTATTTATGATTTCTTTCTTGGGGTTTTATTTTCTAGCAATAGGGAGTTGTACATAAACAGAAAATAAAGAAAAAAATGTAATAAATCCTCTGGTAAAATATGTAGAGGAATTGTGCAAGCACTGATAATGGAAGAGTCCATCAGAGGGGAAAGGAGATCATAACTAGTAGCCATGTATCCATATGAATAGCTATTAGAATCAACTCACAACATAGTCAATTGTTAATAATATTAAAAAATAAATTAGTACTCCAATTATTTTTATTCCTACCAACATTTCAATTTTAGTTAGTATAGAAGAGTAAATTGACCTGATTTCTCAAGTGATGCTGTAGTTTTCATATTTCTATCAATAACCATAAAATATCATTAATACAAGGTCCACAGAAACATGAGGATTTTTTTATTCTTAATGCACTGATAAAATAATATCATAGTCTGTGAGACTCAAACAGATTTGTACCTGGCCTAGCTGTAATTAATTTTAAAATTGAATGGAAATAATTAGCAATAAATAGAGTTTCATACAAGAATCCTTCATTTTTTACTTCTCTGTTAGAATCATGTTATTTTGAGAAAGGATGAAGATTACTTGTTGAAGTATGCAATTTTGATGTTATCTTTGAAATTTATCTGGGTAAATATAAAATTTAAGAGATTAAATGATAAGTCTTCATGGTAGAACAATAAGGTATGAAGAACTGAATTCAGAGAACAAGCAGTCCTCCTTCTCCCTTTCTCCCTAGTGCTACCACCTAGACTATATATTTTAAATTTACAGTGTAAGAATTAAAGGCAGACATACTTGCTTCAACAACTAGATATTATGAATGGAGCACACCAAAAGTCTAAGGCCTTGCAATTCTCTGATCTCATTTATATCAAGCAGTCATTAGCAAAGGCATTATCTCTGAGTAGTCAATATTGTTTGAAGTCAGATAAATTATATAGTAAGGAAACTTAGATTGTAAGGGTGCAGATGAAGAATGGTGCAGTGAGTTGTCCGTTATCAAAATGTCTAAGGTTAAGTGGAAAGTTAAACTGAACAAGGTCTGAAATCTAATTTCCTAGCCAGGCAGAGCGGCAGCTAACTGTCTTTAACAGAAAGTTCCTTTATCTATAATTACCTACCATTTTTAAGTCTTCTAACATCTGCCAGCATGTGCCTTCTAATTTTATAAATGACTGTACTACTAGACAGATTTCAACTTTTTTTCACTTTTTCTAGTGAATTATTTGGAAGAAAGTTAGGAAAGTCCTTTCTTTCATTTTGTTTTGCTTTGTTTTTCCAAACTCCCACTGCTTCACAAACTGTAATCAATGTGGTAATGTGAAAATGTGACAGATTTTGATAATATCTACTCACTACCAAATTTTACAACAACATTCTACTACCTTATCCATGCTGTCAGTGGGAAAACTATGCTGGTTGGCAAAATGATTTCCTCAAGAATTGCAATCTTGAGCTTGCTAAATTAGGGGAAAAAAACCCACCAAAACTAAAAAACAGAGTGGCATTGCATATGTATTTCCAATTTATCAATTGCCTTAGATGAATTTACAGAATTATTATCTATATACAACAACAAAGATAATTTGTTTGCCCTCTAACTAAGCAAAATTTATATTCTTGGAAGATATGTAAAACATATATATATGAATTAGAAATATTTAGTGTAGTATTGGTTTAACAACATTACATTGTATTACAAAATTCACAGATTTAACATATCTATCCATCTATTTAACCTGCTATTATTATTGGTTATAACTCTAGATGTAATATAGTTATAATCCAATTTAATTATGAAGTGGACTCCAAGGAAAAATGTACAGGAAAATGTAAATAATAAACAAATTTGGAATTTGACATGGGAAAGTATGAATAAAGATACTATATGAAGCAAAAGTAAAGAAAAATACAAATAACAAAGGGAATGTTGCTAATGATTAGGGCAAAGACTCAAGACTGATGGCCTGGGATTGAATTCCAACTTTAAAAGTGGTTATCTTGGGCTTCCCTGGTGGCGCAGTGGTTGGGAGTCCGCCTGCCAATGCATGGGACGCGGGTTCATGCCCCGGTCTGGGAGGGTACCACGTGCCACAGAGCGGCTGGGCCCGTGAGCCATGGCCTCCGAGCCTGCGCATCTGGAGCCTGTGCTCCACAGCGGGAGAGGCCGCGACAGTGAGAGCCCTGCATGCTGCAAAGAAAAACAAAACAAAACTGGTTATCTATGTGACTTGGGCAAGTTTGGCAGCTGTTTCCTTATTTATAAAGTCCCATAGCTTATATTGAGAATTAAATAAGTTAATATATACAAAGAGCTAAGAACAATGCCTATCATATAATAAAATCAATGTGTTTATTACTATGAAATATGTAGGTAATAAATCATCAATGGCTGCCATAGTTGAGTTTAAATATAGCACAGCTCTTTCTAGTAATGAAAGTGGAAAGAAGTACGTGGAAAGAAATTCAGTTTTTTAAAACAGTTTCTTCATCTGAAATTCTGTTTTCTCATGTGAGAATTCCTAGCCCACAGAATTGTCGTAAAAATTATGAAGTATGTAAATTACTATCTGACATATATTTAGTATTATTAACTGTTTGTTTTTACTATTATTCTTATTATATAATTCTCATTATTATAAATAAACACAGTAGAAATTTGAGGTTACCAAAGATTGTTTTATGTTTCAGTTTGGGTTAACTTATGGCACTAATTTTTTATATGGTGATTAGGAAAATAATATTAATAATAATGTTAATAATATTAAAAATAATATTAGAAATTTAGATCATTTCTTTTAAAAACACATAACATTGGAAATTTACTGAGTCTTTACAAAAAGTTGAAGCAGCAATGTTTAAATGTAACACAATAGGTATATCTGAGAGGATTTAAATTAATACATGACGATATAGTCCAAGACCATAGCTGCCTTGCTTCTAAATGGCTCACATATCTTTTTCTAAGCCAGTTTAAATATCACTTCTCACAGGAGTTTTTAGACAACAGTTTAGCCGACAGTTTAAGACTGACTCTCTAATAAGAGTTTCAAGTCCTAGGATTCTGGTACTCATTGATTGTGGATAACTATACTTTGGAAGCCTCACAATGCAAAGTTGTATGCATGTGAGTATGCATGAGTGTTGTTCCTTAAATATAAGTTATCTAACAAAGAATCTTGACTAAGTTATGAACTTCCTTCCATATAAATGTGACCTCCAGGAATAACTCCTTATCTCCATATAAATGTAAAACCAGCGTTTCTCTTTAAAAAAAGGTCATTATTCATATCAATAAAAACGCTAACACTCATACAGTCTGAAAAGCTTACATGATAGTCTGGAGCCAAAACAATTTTAGTTTGGACTTTTTTCATGCTAGTTGTCGTTAGCACTCTACGTTTACTACAGTAGATTTTCAGTATTGCAACATTTAAATGTGAAATTTTGAGAAAGAATTTCATAGTCAATTCTACTGACCCTAAAATGTATGGATTGAAAATGAGTGCCATAGTAACTAAAAAATGAACAAACAAAATCTTACTATATGAGGTGATCAGGTTTGAATTACATTTTGAGGTATATGTTTAAGGATAATTTATTGTGTTTATAATTCCTTCTTCATTGCTGTAGCTAGTCACTCATTTTTAGTTGAGAGGACTTGCAGTTCATGAATGTAAGAATCTACATTACTTATGGGATCAAAAGTGATTGAAAATAATATGGACAGAAAGGAAATAGATTGGTGGGAGTCTGGCATCGCTCTCTTTTCCCCACTAAGATTTTTCATTTGATTTTTCAGGATCAGTGTTGAAGATCAGTTGTTCTCTTATCCCTGAATCTCGAAGTGTTATTGAAATTCAGGACTGAAGCATACATTACTAGCTAGCATTTTACATTGAGTAAGTATAGATTAGGTAGTAAACAGTTTCTGCCCACAGAGTCAAAAGGCAATGAAAAATCCATAAAAGTTTCAACCACTCTTATTTTATTCTTGATGAAATTCTCTAGGAATTGAGTGCATCACATAAATAAATAGTTGAGTTGTGGATCTGAAGTCCATTAGATTTTACTATAAAGTGATCGCCAAAAATATCCGAGTTTTAAAAAGGAAATGGCACCACACTTAATAGGCTTGCATGAAAACTAAAATATAAATGCATCTTGAGTGGTTGGACAATTTCCCTTTTGAAACAAAAATCAACGTGGGCTATGCTTTAAGTGTTTCTCCTTGAGAATATATCTACAGAACTGTAAAACAAAAAAAAAGGAAACTGTAACAGTATTGATATCTAAACTTAGGACTCTTGGTATTCATTCTTTAAAGTAAAAGGATTAGTGGGAAAGATGATTACTTGGAAAATATATTTAAAAAATGATTTTCAGAAAACTGAAAAAATAATCTATACCCTACCTCACTTTTAAAACATTGTCCTAGAGGAGGGAACTGAAAAGAAACCTTCATAGCAAGGTAATCAGATAAAGAAAAGTTAACATAGACATAGACAACATGTAATAATGTCAGAGAAAACAAAAGCTGGGCACTTTAAAACAAATTCTAAGTCAAAAGAGACCAGGCTATCTAAAGGGATAAGATGGAAACTATTATCTGAAAGCAGGAGTGAAAAGCCTCTATTTATTTAGCATAAGAATCATTTAAGGACAAAGTCCAGAGTTTTCTGTCATGGGATTTGCTTGTGTGGTAGAGATTCTGTTATTTACAAATATATTATTGTGCTTATCTATTTGGGTTTACTTTTATGTAATCTCTTCCCATTCTGACAGAGACAACTATTTGCTTTAGTGAGGTTCAGATTCTTATGAAAGGAATTAAAAGGTAAAGAGAAGATGAATGTTCAGCTTCGGACATCAAAAAAAATTTCCAAGCATACAGAATATGATGGTTGTTAAAGTAAGGCTTTGTCTAGAGAAAAAATGTTTTATAACTCCAAATAATTTAACTTTCCATGTCAAGAGGGAAAACTGGCCAATTCAGGAATTATACAATTTTAATTTAATTCATAAATTAGATGGAAAGGAGGACATGTCATAAAGGGAGTTCCAAAAGAAAGGGAAGGAGGTTGGTAAAACTTTTCCTCTCTGATTCAGAGGGGAAATGAGGAGCTTGTATTATATATGGTGGAAACCAGCTCTAGACTGTGTGTTAGGAGCCATGAGTTCTAACCTTGAATTTGATAAATATGGGTTGTGGGCCATTGGTTTTCAAAGTATAGTCCACAGATGTCTAGAGGTCCCTGAGACTTTTTCAAGGTGTCTTCAAAGTTTAATAAAAATACAAAGAAGTTTTTTGCCTTTTAAAATTATATTGACATTTTCGCTCCTGGTACAAAAGCAGTGGTGTGTAACACTACCTGTCTTAGCAAGATTCAAAATGTGACACTAAAATCATACTCAGAGTCATATTGAATTCTTCACTACTGCACATTCAAGGTAACAAACAAATAAAGCAAAACCAGAACCAAAACCAAAACTCTCATCTAAGACTGTTATTGATTAAGCAGCAGTAAAAATCATTAATTTTATTAAACATTAACTCCTGAGTGCCATCTTTTTAATATTCTGTGTGCCACAATTAGAAGTCTCCGTAATTCAATTCTGCCACATACATACCAGTATTATGATTTTCTCTAGAAAACACATCGGGACAATAGTTTGAATTGCAATCTCAACTGTTTTTTGCATGAAATACCATTTTTGTTTGAAAAACAATTGTCAGACAAACTATGATTATTCAGACCTGGACATCTGGCAGACAGTTTTTCAAAAAAGAATGAAGTGAACTGTCACGTCAAGGGAAAAATATAACTAACAGCATTCATTGTCAATGACAATCATTTTTTATCTTAATATTCATAGTTAATTTGTATATCCAGATACTATCAGTCCATTGTCTAATTAAATTCCTAAAAGTAGAACTTTAAAAAGCTTATATTCACCATTGTGAATTTTACAGCTTCTCAATACTTTGACTTATCTGAAGAGATTGATGGAGACATTAACATTTATGATCTTTTAAAATATGTTATATATATATATTTTTAAAATTTTATTGGAGTATAGTTGATTTACAATGTTGTATTAGTTTCAGGTATACAAAAAAGTGATCAATTATACATATACATCTATCCACTCTTTTTAAGATTATTTTCCCATATAGCCATTACAGAGTATTGAATAGGGCTCCCTGGGCTGTACAGTAGGTCCTTATTAGTTATCTATTTTACATATAGTACTGTGTATATGTCAATCCCAATCTTCCAATTTTACCCCTCCCCGCACTTACCCTCTGGTAACCATAAGTTTGTTTCCTGTATCTGTAACTCTATTTCTGTTTTGTAGATAAGTTCATTTGTACCGTTTTTTTAGATTACACATATAAGCAATATAATATGATATTTGTCTTTCTCTGTCTGACTTACTTCATTTAGCATTGCAATATTTAGGTCCAACCATGTTTCTGCAAATGGCACTATTTTCTTCTTTTTTATGGCTGAGTAGTATTCCATTATACATACATATATATATATATATATATATATATATATATATATATATATAAATATACACCAATCTTCTTTATCCATTCCTCTGTTGATGGACATTTAGGTTATTTCCATGTCCTGGCTATTGTATATAGTGCTGCAATGAACATTGGATGCATGTATCTTTTCAAATTATGGTTTTCTCCAGATATATGCCCTGGAGTGGGATTGCTGGGTCATATGGCAGCTCTATTTTTAGTTTCTTAAGGAACCTCCATACTCTTCTCCATAGTGGCTGTACCAATTTACTTTCACACCAACACTGTAGGAGAGTTCCCTTTTCTCCAACACCTTCTCCCACATTTATTGTTTAAGGATTTTTTGATGATGGCCACTCTGGCTGGTGTGAGGTGATACTTCATTGTAGTTTTGATTTGCATTTCTCTAATAATTAGTGATATTGCACATCTTTTCATGTGCTTTTTAGCCATCTGTATTTCTTCTTTGGAGAAATGTCTATTTAGATCTTCTGCCCATTGTTTGATTGGGTTGTTTGTTTTTTTGATATTGAGATGCATGAGCTGTTTGTATATTTTGGAGAATTATCCCTTGTCAGTTGCTTTGTCTGCAAATATTTTCTCCCATTCTGAGGGTTGTCTTTTTGTTTTGTTTACCGTTTTCTTTGCTGTGCAAAAGTTTTTATGTTTAATTAGCCCCCATTTGTTTATTTTTGTTTTTATTTTTGTTACTCTAGGAGGTGGATTGAAAAAGATCTTGCTGTGATTTATGTCAAAGAGTGTTCTGCCTATGTTTTCCTCTAAGAGTTTTATAGTATCTGGCCTTACATTTCGGTTTTTAATCCATTTTGAGTTTATTTTTTTTTGTTTATGGTGTTAGAGAGTGTTCTAATTTCATTCATTTATATGTAGCTGTCCAGTTTTCCCAGCACCACTTACTGAAGAGACTGTCTTTTCTCCATTGTATATTGTTGCTTTCTTGTCGAAGACAAGGTGACCATTTGCCCGTGGGCTTATCTCTGGATTTTCTATCCTGTTCCATTGATCTATATTTATGTTTTTGTGCCGGTACCATGCTGTTTTGATTACTGTAGCTTTGTAGTATAGCCTGATGTCAGGGAGCCTGATTCCTTCAGCTCCATTTTTCTTTCTCAAGATTGCTTTGGCTATTCGTGGTCTTTTGTATTTCCATACAAATTGTGAATATTTTTGTTCTAATTCTGTGAAAAATGCCATTGGTAATTTGATAGGAATTGCACTAAATATGTAGATTGCTTTGGGTAGTATAGTCATTTTCATGATATTGATTATTCCAATCTAAGAACAAGATATATCTCTCCATCTGTTTGTGTCATCTATATGTTATAATAAAATATGTCAACACATAATTCAGTTAAATCAATATTTTCCAAATGACCAATACATGATGTTACAAAATCATTTGTGAATAAAATTTCTATTCAAAGTGCAAGATAGACCAATAGACTTTAACGTAGCAGAGTATCAAACAAATTAATAGGGTTTCAGATGATACATCACAACTAAACTTTAAGAAATTTCCACTTGTTGATTTTCGGAACAGTATCAAAGAATATCTACAGTCATCAGAAGAGGATAATGGCTCAGTTATAATGGTACATCACTTCAATCTATCTTCAAGAAAAGAACAACATTGAGAAGTGTAGAGGAGCCTTCAGATGCTACATCTCTGAGATTCACTGTAACAAGTAGGCTTAAGCATTGCTCTGTGCCAGCTGCTCCCCATCAATGACTGAGCAGTGTGCAGTGTGGGTACCAAAACTGGACCATTTCTGTCTGAGTTGGAACTCCACTAGTTGTCAATCTTTAATCTGCTGCTCCTCATTCATTTAGCCAAGATTCTTAAAAGCTACACTGACATCTGAGATCTTCCTCCCAGATCCTTCTTTCTTCCCTTTCTCCTCTCTTGGCAGTCAGATCAGCATCACGGTCTGCAAGTTCTCCCTGGCTATCTTGCTCTCTTTCTTTTGTATCTTTCACAGACATCTCCTTTAATATATATCTTGCATTTCTATATTTGCATCTCCTGCCTGAGGATATTTTCTGGTACACAATTCAAATGCATTTCCATTTCCAACTAAATATGTATGGAGGGTGGATTTTCTTCATGGATGTCAACCAAACTTACATATCACAATAGACTGAATGTAAGCAAATATGAAAATCCAGCTCTCTTTATCAAGCCAGATATTGAAAGATTTGCAAAAGCATAAGATAATATCACTGTTGTAACAAATTTATGGAAATAGAGATAATTTTCATAAAAATATGTTATATTAATGTATAGTGAACTTTTGCTGTTTTAAGATTGATTAATGTATATTTTAAAATATTTAAATCAAGTGTATATTTGTTCTCTATTGATGCTATAACAAATTACCACAAATTTAGTGGTTCAAAACAACATAAATTTATTACAGTATAGTTCTGGACGTCAGAAGTCTGAAATGGCTCTTAGTGGATTAAAATCAAGGGTTCCCCATAGCTGTGTCCCTTTCTGGAGACTCTAGGTGAGAATTCACTTCTTTGCCTTTTCTAGATTCTAGAGGCTGACCATATTCCTTGGCTCTTATTCGCTTTTTAGCAATTGCATCACTCCTACCTCTGCTTCAGTCATCACATCTTCTTCTCAGACTCATATTTTGGTTTTTCTTCCTCCCTCTTCCATCTTTTAAGGACCCTTGTGCTTACGTTGAGCCCACCAAGATGATATGGGACAATCTCACTTTCTCAAAACCCTAAATTTAATTACATTTTGAAATCCTTTTTGCCATGTAATGAAACATATTTACACTTTCCAGAAATTAGGGCATGAACATCTTTGGAGAGGGTGTACTATTCTGCCTAACACACAGTGCAGGAAGAAAAGGGTTTAAGGAGGTAAGAAGTTATGACATGGGCTGGAAAACCATATTATTCATGGAGTAAGGATGGAGAAGAGTTCCAAATGTCAACACTGCAATTGTTTTTAGGGCTAAACACATTTTTTGGTAGACAGTTGTAAATGCTCAAGCAAAGAAATAATATCAAATTATCATTCTTTTAGAGCTGAAAGACAGGATTCTTAATCTATTCATTGCATTTTAAAAAGTCATTTATCATACTAACCATTTATCTCCTGAAAATTTATGTCATATTAATGCATTGAGTGACTTAGGAAAATATCCTTATTTTTCCCCTTTAGAATTAAAGTAAAAATTCTCCTCTAATTTTAAATGTTGTGAAAACTGAAAAAATCCATTTTTTTTTAACTAGAAAGAAATTTAATAGATTTTTCTCACTTTTGACTCTTGAAGAAAAGGAAATATTTGCCCTGAGGACTGGGGGAGACAAGACTGACATAGGGAGATAAGAATGATGATGAGGAAGGCTTGTCATTTGCCAATGGTCATTTATCAGTATCCAAAATATCTTGAGCTGAAGTTAGGCTATTGCTTGACTTATTTCTTCAAGTATGTGTCCAACCATGAATCACTTTCAGTTTGACCTGAAAGTCACTAAAAATATTATTGTATGTGCCCACATGCCATATCGGAAGTAACAATGTCATATGAAGGAGTTTTACTTGAGGATACAAAATTATGTAGCTCTGTAGCCATTGACAAATCACTCAGCTTCTTTAAGTCTTAAGTTTCTCCATGTATGATGACAATTGCTTCCCTCTGTCTTTTCAGGATTGTTTGATTGACCTCTGTCATCATTTATGTGAAAGTGTTTTTACCTTTTTTTTGAACCATTAATGACATTGTTATTAATCAGGAAGCTTCTATGCATTAACTTTTCCTACCCTCTCTATGAATATTATTGTACTAATATCTCAAAGACCATTTATGTTATTTACTATCAAAGGCAATGGGCGATATTATTTCAGTAGGTACTGGGCCAGAATTGTAAGTGAATCATTTTTATAAATCAGATTTTAGTCACATTCCATAGGCTTTCAATTATTTTAAATGACAAAATTATTTTCTTTTAAAAAGTTCTCTTCAGATTATTTCCAGGTGTTTGTCCAAAGACTAAAGTAAAATTTCAAAGTTAACTGTGTTGAGAAGATATTGTGTTATTAAGTAGCATGTATAATATAGTCAATTTAAGTGCAACTCATGTAAAGATTTTGTTTAAATACTTTAGTTATAAAAATAAGTTCAGTTCATAGCTTTAGAATTGTAAACATCCAGATTAGCAGAATGGAATACTTCTTTAATAGTGATGAACTAACTTTATAGAGTATTTTCTTTAAGTATGCATTTAATAAATAAATAAAATCACCCAAAATAGATTATTATAAAAAAAAGTCTTAAATATAAATATATATGTGTAAGATATACATGACGCTGATCTTCTGAATGATATGTATAGTCACTTGTCTTGTATCTCATAGGAAATAAAAAAGTAATCTATAAGAACCTGTTATTAGATTCTGTACATGTGAGTTATATCAAGTACTATATATTCTCTCCAAAAGTATATTTAGAGGGGAAACTAGAAATTCACTTCTGATTAATACCTTCCATGATATATTCATTTTTTCAAATAAGACATGATTTGTTTATGATTATATGGTAGAATAGTGCAAGAAGCAATTTTTATAAATATTGACAACATGCTAGCTTTATGAATTTTGAATCTTTATTTTGAGGATCATGAAAAGCCTAATTAATTTAAATTGCTGAATGGAATGTATGAAACATACACATAAACATATGCTTAATTTCTTATATTTAATTATAAAATTCAAAACATGTTAATTCCAATTCTTGGACTCAACCAAGTGATCATTATCTATACTATCCCATACAACCTACCATCCTTTCCATACTAGTCATTTCCCAGGGCACTGCCAAGCAGAGATGATCTCTTTGTGAGGAAGGCCACACTTATTAACCAAACTGCCTTTCTAAGGAATAGCACAGGAGGGGGTGAGAGAAACATAATCAGAAACCTTTCAAGTTGATTTTTTATTGTGGTAAAATATACAGAACGTATTTACCATTTTAATATAACATATTAAGTGTGCAATTCAATCTAGTGGCATAGGTGCATTCACTAGTGTATCAATTCATTGTTATGCAGCTGTCACCACTATCCATATCCAGAACTTTTCATCATCTCAGACTGAAACTCATTAAACAATAATGCCCTGTTAAACCATTGCTCCCATCCGCTGGCAACTTCTATTTTATATTCCATCTCTGTAAATTTGATTTAATTTTTTTAAAGGTCATTTCAAATGAAAAATACCAGGTGCCTAAGGATGGGAGGAAGCATGGAGTATCCATCAAGTATCTTGATTACCAGTCCAAAGCTGTCTAGTGTTTGCAATAAAATAAAATCTTTTTGTCAGACTGTAAATGGTATAGAAAGGTGAATACATAACGCAGATTAGGTTCAGGTGCCATAATGATGCTTTAAGAGTAAACTGATTAGACTGGGCTACTAACAGCTGTGTTAGGCAGAATTCTAAAATGACTTTCAAGATTTACTACACTGTCCCCCTTCTGCGTAATTCCTAGCACTGAAAATAGTGTTTTGTTTCAAGGTTATGTTATGTCCTCTACAATTCAACTTAAAATAGGAATATTTTCTAGTTGAGACTGACCTAATCACATGATCCCTTGAAAAGCAGAGTCTTCTCTGACTGGTGGCAAAAGAGGAAGTCAGAGATTCAAAGTATGAGAACTGAGTCTACATGCCATTGCTGGCTTGAAGTTGGAAGGGACCAGGAATCAAGGAATGTAGGTGGCTTCTAGGAGCTGAGAGTGGCCTCCCACTGACAGAGAGCAAGGAAACAGGGACCTCAGTCTTCCAACCTTAAGGAAGGGACATACCAAGTATACAATTGGAAGTGAATTTTCTTCCAGAACTTATCTTGCCCTTGGAATAATACCCTGAGTAGAGAATCCTGCCAATTAAGCCAGACTTATAACCTATAGAACTTTGAACAAATCAATGGGTACACTTTTTAATTTGTGATAATTTATTACACAGCAACAAGAAAGAAATACAATAGCATAGCCTGAAAAAGTGTCACAAGTGGTGAGGCACTATTAGAAGCCCCAGGAAGGGGTCAAAAGTCTGATGTAGTCAGTTTGCCAGGGAAGGGAAGGGGCTACATCTAATTTAATGTGATTTCCTCCGCAGTAAGGAAAACAGGCCAAACTTTTCAGGAGTCACAATTCTTGCGTGCAGTGGTGGCTTCTGTATCACAGCATGTAGTCCTTTACTGGGTGTCTTGCGTTGCCATGTTTAGATCAGTAAGCATCCAAGTGTCAATGGTCATGACCCAATCACTCTAGATTTGAAAAGCAGCATGATTTCAGTTCGTCTCCTCAAAGGATGGACCTTTGCCATGGGCCTCTATATAAGTGATCCAGACTGCAATCAATAGCCTCAATATCATTTAACAGTTTGTGGCCTCAAAGAGGCTATTTTTAATCTGCCAATCCATAGTATCTAAAGTGGCAGACCACTCAGCTAGGCCATTGGTAATTGTCCAAGAGTCAGTGGAAATATAACATAATTTATCCATGGTAGCATTGTCCAGAGCTATGAGAATTCCCTTTATTTCTGACTAGTGACCAGTACAACCATGTCTGATTTTAGTTTTACATGGTTAACACCCAGGCTAAACAACAGTAGAATCACAATAGCCACTACTGAGTTTTAACTTTGCCAAACCAGCAATGAATCAGGGCCAGGTATTTAGGAAAACCCATCCATCAAGACCTATAAAGAGCCCAGTGCCCTTGCTTCAGGTGGTGGAATGCAACATAAGATTTTCCTCAAAAGGATAGCTGCCACTCCATCATGCAAAATTGATATGGCACTTGGACTAGGCCATTTACACTCTTGAATTTTCATTTGACAGGTGAGCTTGGTTGGGCCCTTCTCATCTTATTAGCTTTTAGTCAAAGTCAACCCATCTCAAAATACTGATATCAGACCAGACAGTCACAAGGATCTTAATTGGTCAAACTTTCAGTTTTATTGAGAGATCAGAGGCAGGCCAGTAACTGCTTTACAAAAGGGATTTGCCTGGTGGCTCTGTGAGAGAAGCAATGTGTACAAAACCCCAAGGGATGCCTCTGGGGGGAGGCGGCCTACTGTTGCCAGAGGCTCCAATCAGCAGCATAGATCTCAGGGAGCACTAGGGTTGTGGGGCCCCAAAGGTAAAGAGAGAGCCACAACTGAAGTCAGCTTCCACCACAGCTGGTTGATTCAGGCCCCAAGCAAAAATCTCTGATTTCTGGGGAATCTGTATGAAGGTCCAGGTAAAATGTCTAAGTGAAGTACACACTGTCTCTAATATTCAAAGGATTCATATGGTACTTATCTTCCTTTTAGTGGTAGATGGCCAATGATGTAACAGAGGAATTTTCACATATTCAAACACCTATGCTTGGTGAGCAGAAACCTGATTTGTGTCAGGGTTTATCAAGCACCTCTTTTGTTAAAGGTATGGTAATACTACATTCAGAACCAAGACTGAGGCTTCTGACTTTGCCACCACCAACTGGACCTGGTCTATGTGGTAAAAGCTGTGGACTCAGAGAGTATATGGGCTTTTATGTCATATTGTGACCCCTCGGTAGTGGCAAATGCCAGGGAAGTTTAAGCATCCCTAGGGGATCATGGCAGATGTACACCAGAGGCCTTTTCAAATGAATGTGAAATAGTGTTGGTTCTTAAGTGTCAGTGGAATAGAATAAAAGGGTATTGGTAATGTCTGCAGCAGCATATCACGCGTCATCAATCCTGGCAATAGATCCCACTGTAGTCACTTTGTCTGGAAGAGCTGGGGCTACAGGTGCCAACACTGATGATATTCCACTCTGGAAATCTCCAGCTCTTGTTACCCTTTCCCTTGGCCATGCAGGGCTGCTATATTGAGATAGTGCATCTTTCAATGCTCCTGCTGTCTTTAATTCCTTAATCAGGGTTGTGAATTTCCTTTCAACTCCTGGAATTATACATTGTTTTTCTTGGACCACATGGGAACGGACAAGAATCACTCTCCAAAAACCATAATTCAAAAGGAGTCATGTGCCACAATGTTCATTGCAGCTCTATTTACGATAGCCAGGACATGGAAGCAACCTAAATTTCCATCAACAGATGAATGGATAAAGAAGATGTGGCACATATATACAATGGAATATTACTCAGCCATAAAAAGAAATGAAATTGAGTTTTTGTAGTGAGGTGGATGGACTTAGAGTCTGTCATACAGAGTGAAGCAAGTCAGAGAGACAAAAACAAATACCATATGCTAACACATATATATGGAATCTAAAAAAAAAAAAAAGTTCTGAAGAACCTAGGGGCAGGACAGGAATAAAGACGTAGACATAGAGAATGGACTTGGGGACATGGAGAGTGGGAAGGGTAAGCTGGGATGAAGTGAGAGAGTGGCATGGACATATATACACTACCAAACGTAAAATAGATAGCTAGTGGGAAGCAGCCGCATTGCACAGGGAGATCAGCTCCGTGCTTTGTGACCACCTAGAGGGGTGGGATAGGGAAGGTGGGAGGGAGAGGCAAGAGGCAAGATATGGGGATATAACAAAGCTGATTCACTTTGTTATACAGCGGAAACTAACACACCATTGTAAAGCAATTACACTCCAATAAAGATGTTAAAAAAAAAATCACTCTCCATATGCAGCAGTCCCTAAATGGGAGAATCTCCTTTGACACTTTATGAACACTTAAAGGGCAAGTAGGCAAAAATTATGAATGGCAGTTATACATTTCACATCAACAGTACATTGATTTGGCACTGACAGAGTCACTTTTGGTTCATAAACCATATAAGTTGAATTTGTGTTTGTGCATGTGTGTGTGTTCAGGCATGTGTGTGTTTTCTTCTACAGGAACAAAAAACAGTCTAACCCTCCTCCCAAGGGGAATGCAGAGCAGTCAGGAATGCAGGGGAATCTAGCCTGTGGGGGGATGATCAAGGAGGTTTTTATCTTTTGTTTTTTTTTGCTTCAGAGACAGTCCTGCCTCCTCTGCTGTGTACCAGTTGGTTTCTGCCAGCAGTCAGAAACTCAGAGCTCATTTTCTCTCACCTCTTTTGCTTCCCGCTTTCAACTACTTCTGTGCATGGCTCCTCATTAGCCACAGATACATTGCCTGCCAGCTGGGGAGTGGAGATTGCTGTCCCATTGTCACAATAACTTCTCTTTATCTTCCCATCTAAGGAGAGTGTGCAAGATTCAGTGCACCTGTTTGGTGGCTTAATTTACTCTTAACTCTTACTGCTTATCCTCTAAATCTACACTTATTGGTACACCTAGGACAGTGGGACGCCCTTACTTCTTCTGAGTCCTGTGGGATAAAAAAGGGTTTGGTTTGATGTCTATTCTCTCTCCAGGTAAACTTCATGGGGAAAGTCATATTGTAGCAGACATTTACTAAGACTTAGAATTGCAGATATTTAGAGCAAGTTTTAGTGCCTCTGTATTTATTTTAAAATCCACAGGTTTTGCTGATGGATTTGGATGTGAAATATGAAAGTGTAAAGTGAAAAAGTACTCCAACTTTTTTTTTGTCAGTTCTACTGTATGCATGGAGTTGATTTTTAAAAATCACAAAATATTATGAGATTTAATTTGTAAGCAGTTCATTCAAAATTGGAGTTTTAATAGACCTGGTTGATGAACAGAGAATGGCTTAAGGAATTTGAGGGAAATGTGTGATTATGAATATTAGCCATGGAACCAAAATGGACAAAGAGGGAAGTGAAAATTTGAAGATGTTTAGCAATAGTGAAGAGGGAATAGAAACAATGGTTTGTATATTCGAATAGAACTAAAGAATTGTAGGTGATGGCATACAAGAAGGAATTGTCTTGACATACAAGAGGTAAATTTATCAGGGTGGAATTGTTGAAGTTGTGACTACAGAGTGATTTCAGTAATAAAAATTACTAAGCCAAGTGTACTTAATTTTGGCTCTTATGTAACACATTACCACAAATTTAATGACTTAAAACAACTTACATTTATCAACTGAGTTTCCACAGGTCAGGAGTCTGAGCATGGTCTAGCTGAGTCCTCTGCTCAGGGTCTCACAGTACTGCCATAAAGATGGTGACTGGAGTCTAATCTCACCTAGAGGGTAAATTAGAGAATAATCCACTTCCAAGCTTATTCAAATTGTTTTGCAGAATCCATTTACTTGTGGTTGTAAATCTAGAGGTCCTGTATTCTTACTGACTGTAGGCTGCATATTTCCCTCATATCATATGGTCCCTGTCATGTGGCCCTCACCAAGGACAGTTCACAACATGGTTGTTTGTTTCTTGAAGGCTAGAAGGAAAATTTCTCATAGTAATCTGCTAAGATAGAGTGTAATAGAATGGAATGGAATCAACCATCTCATCCCCTTTGTTGTATTCCCTTGGGGAGAAGCAAGTCCAAGTTCCAACCTTAGTCAAGGGTAGAGGATGACACACCATGGGTCCCCTTAGGATATGTTTGACACACAACATGTTCAGGATTGAGTTATTTATAACTGACTAATGGTAGGCAAATGGGTGATAAGATATTTTTAGACATTCACTTTGTGATTTTTTTCCTTTGAACTCTATGAATAATGTTTTAATTTTGTTGTTCTTACTGAAGCTCTCTATTCTACTTTCACTAACACAGTTGTGTGACATTCAATTATACCTTACCAAAACATGAAATTCTCAATTTATTAAATGGGTTTGATAAATATAACATTATTTTTTATTGTCCTATGAAAATATTTGGTGCAATGCCCACAAGACAATGAATAATTCTTATCCAAAGAATTATAAGTAGAATGCCATAATAATACATAAAATTATGAATAAAAAAGTCATGTACAAAGAAGACATGTAAATGGCCAACAGGCACATGAAAAGGTGATCACATAATTACTTATCAAGAATATACAAATCAAAACCACAATGAGATGTCACCTCACACCTGTTACAATGGCTGTCATCAAAAGGACCAAGAGAAAACACATGTTGGTGAGGATGTGGAGAAAAGAGAAACCTTGTCCACGTGGGGATGTAATGGAACAGTCAGTTTGGAAAACAGTATGAAGGTTCTTCAGAAAATTAAAAATAGAACTACCATACGATTCAGCAACTCCACTATTGACCAACTAAACAAAATCAAACATTGACATACATCATACAATGCTTAAAAATCATTGGAAACTGATTATTCAGCTTCCAAAATTATTAGCATATGCTATTTTAGAGATAAATAACTATTAATAATAATTATTATACATTATACATAATGATAACTAGTAATTAATAATAATAGATAACTAGTAATTGTTAACTAGTGATAAATAATTATTGATAAATATAACAATTATTAATATAGCTATATTAATATCTTAATAAACAATTTAAAATTATATATCTTTTTATACATATATAAAAAGCTAAAATGGTACTGTGTTATCTTCAGAAAATAACAAGCATTTGAACACATAGTTACACTCAAATTTAGAAAGGAAGCAAAAAAGGTATGTGTGCATATAAATATATATGCATACTAAATTAAAGATATGTAGATATATATGTAATAAGCCAAAATCTTCCATATAACCTATCAAATGAAAATTGTTTTCCTCATAAAATAATCCAAAATTTATGACAACCCCAAATCTCTTATAAACTAAAAATTTCAGTACTTTCTTTATATGTATTCAACAACTGTCTAGAGTTCAATAGAACTGTATGACTCAAGAAATAAGTGAACCTAATAAAACTGTACACTCAATGAGTTTTGAAAGGCGATGATCATGGAAATATAAGTGCAACCTTTCAAATTGACAGGGTAGTGTAAATATATGTTACAAGCTCTAGGTATACCTGTCACAGATAAAACTGAATGTAGAAAGAGAGAATCACTAACTGGCAGGAGTCTTATCAAAAAAAAAAAAAGAATTGTGTGAAAAAAAAATCCTTTTCAATTAAAGTAAGGGTTCTTGCTTTTGTTCTAAAATCATTAAAGGAAAGGCAATCACTTGATTTTATTATTAATTCCTTCTCTAATTAACTACCTAATACAATTATTTATTTGACACTTAATATATTAGTTTGAGTGTAAGTTAATTTTATGTAGTGTGAGTTTCAGGGACAAAGGGCTATCCATGTATGTATTTTTGAGAATCTGAAAATATATTTATTCTAAAAAGTTTTTGAACACCAAATTTAAAAAAAATCCTTTCTCATCTCTCTGCAGGCAACAGCTGACATAAAGAAAGACTATTTTTGTCTTCATGGATTAATTTTAAATTACTAAATTTTATAAAAAATCTGACACTGATCACCTGCATTTTTATCTAAGCAAGAAAAAAGAAACTGACTTTTGCACTTTACATTGGCAAAAATGTAGCATGAACTAAGTAATGTTTCATATTGTAAAACTCAACATTTTTAGGAAGTGTTGTTCAAGCTAACTTCTAAGTGTTTGATTTTAATTTATGTGAAATAGTGTGAATTACTTTCCTATTGCCACTGTAGCAAATTAGCACAAACACAGTGGAAAATACAGTTCTGGAGGTCAGAAGTCCAAAGTGTATTTCCCCAAGCCAAAATCAAGGTGTTAGCTGGGCCACACTCCCTACAGAGAGTACAGAAAAAAAATTATTTCCTTGCCTTTTCTAGCTTCTAGAGCTGCATTCCTTTTATTCCTTGACTCACGCCTGCCTTCTCCATCTTAAAAGTCAATGGCATTGCATCTTCAAATCCTTTTGAGTCTGTCTTCACATAGCCTTCTATCTTTTAAAAATCTTTGTGACTACATCTGGACCGCCTGCTATCATCCAGGATAATTCCTTGTCTCAAGAACCCTAACTCAATCACATCTTCTAAGTCCCTTTCATCATGTAAGGTAACATATTCACAACTTCTAGATATTAGTACATAGAAATATAGGGGTCCATTATTAAGCCTACCATACAGTATAAGGCATAATTTAGGAAAATGTTTCCAATCTTACTAGTTTCTGATCTACTAGATTTAAATATCTCTAAGGATCATAATAAAGTATTAGAAAAACCAAAAGCTATTTGAATAGGAAAAATGAGTTACTACTGGGATTTAGCCTATAAGTTTTCTTTTTCATTTTAAAGGAGAGTTTTCTTTCACTTCTCTAAATATTTATATAAAATACTTTACTAATACAGACTTTTCAATAAACTCAAATTAACACAGTAATTAGAATTTATGTAAGAAAATAAGCATAAAATGCACATTTATACTTTGATTGTCTTTACACATTATAAGCAAAAAGATGACCACATGAAAAAAGTCAGTCATATTTTAGTGTAGAGTCTTTAAATATACTGTTAGAAAGTCATTATCAGACAGTTATCTAATGAGAAACTAAATTAATTTTAGAAATTCTATTCAATAATATGCCAATCTGGTATATATTCTTGAGTTAGGGAAATATAACTTTTAGAAATATTAAAAAGAATAAGCACAATAAAATTCAAGCTTCAGAAGTAATAGAAGTACATATTCTCCAAAAAGAAGTACATAGTTACTTAATCATTTAAAGATTGAGAATATCTGTGTGTACATAAACATTTAATTCCTTTGTCAAAAAGTCTTGTCCAAGTCATTGATTAGTCTGCATTCCAACATTTAAATTGGTGATGTGCTAGTGTAATAAAGAAACTATACCACAAACACCAATCTTATTTGGAAAATGTATATTCTAAGTTATAATATTAGCATAATTGGAGGGTAAAAATCTCAAGTTGAGAGTCAAGACAAAGAAGAAAATTTATAATCTTTCATCATATGTGGCATCTTAAGCAGATTCATAGCATTTTATTTCCTTCACAGAATATTTTTTGTGAACAGTATTACAAAAGATTCTAATTATACAATATATGAGATTAATAATTGTTAGTGTACCACAAAATGTGTCTGGTAACTACTCAATGTATTCCTTATGTCTGAGTCACATATTCTCTCAAGGTAACAATAAATTGTGAGGTCCCTGAGGACATAAACCTCTAGCTTGCATGGCATTTTGACCAAAGCGACACTGAGTTTGATGAATGGAGGAAGTGATTTTAAAATGATCAAATTAACTTAGATCTCTTCATAAAAATCAATTTTCTTGAAAATTTCAGGGCTCCTTTACTGCCTAATTTTACTTTTGGATCCTACAGTTGACAAATATCCACAGAATACAAAGGGAGAGCAGGTCTTCAATGGAGTAAAAAGTTGTCCAATAATTCCTAAACCTGAGGAAAAGCATGCAAACACATTCTATTTTAAAATTCTATTATACTAGCAATTCAATTTCAATAATATTTTCTTAAGAGCACAAGGTTTTGTGATTTTTTTTCCGGTCATATAAAATAAATGCTGAACTATATATCAATATGTTTCAACAGAGACACCATGTATCATTTATGCCTATTCAAATTCAAATTGATAATGTCTTTTGATATATCATTTTCATACTTATTGCTTCAATCAACATCCCTATACAGCACTCATTTAAAGAAAAATAGAATATCTTACAAGACATGCTTGAAATAAGACTGTAAATGGCTCTATGAGTGTCTTCAGTAGTAAAAGAATAAGGGAGATAAAAATAAGCTCTAGGTTATATCAAAATCAGGCAAACCAATCATTAATTTATTCTACAAATATGTATTAAGATCTAATTTTGTAATTTAAGGAACAGCATGCCCAGATCATAAGAGAAAAAAAATGCAAAATTAGTTTATGGCAATAAATTATTCAAGGCAAGAAACAAGTAAACATGTATTTCTTAAAACTGTATTATATATGAATACATACATTTTTCATGTGTATCGTGCATAGGGATGTGTACTTATATGTAGAACCGTATACATGTAGTGAGGTGTGTATACATGGGTGTGTGTGTATAGGTGTGTGCCATTGTGTGTGTGGCTCTGTGGATGTGAACGTGGAAGACGTAGATATGTGTGTATGTGTGTGTCTGGGGGTGTATGGAATTAAGTGGGAGTGTTACACAAACACATATGTTATCTGTGGGCATGTATAGGAGGAGTATATTTGCATCAATGGTTCACAACTAAGGGTTATTTTACCCATCAGGGACTGTCTGGCAATATATAGATTTATTTTTGGTTGTCACAACTGGAGGGGAAGTGTGCTACTGATTTCTAGCAGGTAGAGGTTAAATAGTTTCCCACTAGATGCTGTTTAAACAACTACAATGCATAATATAATGCAACAACGCATAACAAAGAATTATCCAGTGAAAAGCAAAACGCCAATAATTCTAAGTTTGAGAAACACTGGTATAGTGTGGTGTGTGTGTGGGGGGGGGGAGATTTTTACATGTATATTATAAAACTTGCTCAGAGTAAGCAATCAATAATCTTTTCTGCAATTTTATGCCTTATGCCATAAACAAAACCAGAGGCCATCTCCTCACGTTCCTTTTCATCATTGGTATCCAACACCCCCAGAAGGTTCTTGCTATTCTTGCCTGACAAACATTTACTGAGAAACATTTAGCACCTATTCAATATGAGTGTGAGACATAAAAATGTCCCCAAACCATAAACAAACGTATCCAAACAAAGATTCCTTTCTTCAGGCTCTCAGAGAAGAAACTGTTAAGCTACTGAAACAAACCCGTTACCTTTAAGAAGAGAATAAGTAATGCCTATTTAAAATTGAGTCTCTATGGAAATGGTTGATTTATTATTTGCTTTATTAATGCATAGATAATTGAATCCATTTTATGTTTGGAATCTATGTATATTGGATGTAACATATTAAATAGATCAAAGTGTAAAATGATCTGTTATTCCTTTTCTCATCCACAGTCCTTGAAAGGCTTTCTAGTATTAAAAGTCCTGCCAGTAACTAATTATATCTGCTGTTTCCAGGAAAGTTCTCCTCAGATACATGGTAAGTTATGCACTAGGTAGATGATTTAATGCCACCCCTTTCATTATGATTTCTATTTTCTCACTTTCCAGCTTTTTCAGGATCATGTTGGTAGAAGAAAAGGCTGAAAATGATATCACCAATTTATTACTGCATTTGTCTGGGGGCACTTTTCTTATTGAAATGACACTAAATCCTCTGGGAGGCAGAAACTGTGGACTTGATGAGGATGCAACCCACACAGCTGTGATCAAAACTTTGACTCTGTTACTACAGCTGTCAAAATAAACTGACTTGAAATATGAAAAAAAAAAAAGAGAGTTCTTATTTTTAACTGCCAGATACACTCCTATAACGCTCTCAAAATATTTTGTCGGTTATGTAAAAACTGCATACTTTTTCTGTCAAAAAGTTATAAAATGCACAATATATACAGACTGTGTACATGTCAAAGGCAAGTTTGTTTATTAGCACAAAAACATGCATGCTACAATCTCACAGATAAGGTTATTTCTGGCAATCTGAATACATTTTATTTTTACAACATGTATTTATAGTAGCTATATGCTGTCATTTTTTTTCCTGAAATAATAATGCAGAATGTCACAGTTGATATTTAGCTATTATTATTAAACATTATTCCATATATAAAATACTCTTTTCTCCTTGCAGAAGAATACTAACTGCATGCCTTTTGGGGATTCAGAGGAAAGATACACCTATTTATTTTTTTGCACTTTCTCTCACATCTATAATGGGATCTAAGTGGAAATATAAACAAATGAGTAGTTTGTCATCTATTTCTTAAAAAGTTTATGTTGTCTACAATAAGTAACTGATATAAATAAATTATTTGATATATTGAGTTTGTGTAGTTGTCTTTTGGTGTGCCTAAAATGCTACAGTTTTCCTCTCCTCTTTAAGAATATTTTACAAATACTTTAAAAAGATATCAGAGAGAAAGGACAATCAGACTGATCTCTGCCTGTGGGCTCATCTTTAATACATTATCGTCTGTCTAATTTTCATTTTGATAAGCAGGGTAACCCAGATGATACCAAAGTCATTTATCTCCTGAGGTGACAACCGGTCCTTGATGAGCAAACATATTCACTGCAGAGAAAGACACACTGACATTTTATTTCACATTAAATAGGATTAGACAAAATAGTTATAAACTATCAATCAACCATTGGAAATAAAACTGTTCTGCTTTCTTCTATGGAAATTTCTGGAGCTGTGATTGTTTCACGATCATGAAATTTGACATCCAAATAGATAGCAGTCATCCCCTTGAATTGGGAAGTTTTCGAATATGTAAATGAATGTCAGATGATGTAAGAAAAGTGGCTTTCAGGTAGCAATTAGCGTATGAAGAATTAGAAAACATTTTGAATTCCTATCTTCTTAACAACGGCTTTTTAACCAGTACAATAGAGTATTAATGGTTGATAAAAAGCCAGTAGTCCATACTCTACAAGAAGGAGTCTGACCTTTTCTTTTAATTTTCCTATTTCTTTTATATTTCCCAGGTTCTTGAGCCAAATTTTATAGTGAGAGGATAAATAGACCCCTACTTACCTAAAATGGACCAAACACAGAGTGACATCATACTAGTCAATATAGAAAACTATGCGTTTCACCAAGAATCTCTTTAAGAGATTTAATTTTAAAGTGAGACTACAAATATGAAAAGCAGATATTTCCTTCCCTATTAATAATGTATCTAGACTAATATTTGAAGGAAAACGTTACTAAAAGTGGTTTAATTTCATTTAGGACACATTTACATGTTTAATGAGAACGTCATAAAGAAAAGAATGAGGGTACAAAGTCGTGAGGCCATTTTCATATATTTGGGGGAAGCAAAACAAATCTAAAGTGGTCAAAATTTGTTAACTGTATGTAATTACTACCATGAAATCATTAATAGTTATTTCAGTAAAACATATTGTATATTATGTTAAGCAATTAATTATTGAATAAATGTTTATTTTTAAAATTTCTTCAAAATCTATATTTGGTGCAAATAGTCATAACTAATGGTTGAGCTGTGCACTGATTTTAGATCTGGAAACACGTCTAGAATATGTATTCTCTCAACTATGTATAACGTAGTTTATAGAACTATGTTGAACATAGTTGTAGAAACATTTCAAGTGATTTACACGGAGTCATCTTGGGCATGTCACTTTGTGTATGTCTCCAGTTATTCGTCTCTAAAGCATGGGAAGTAATAGTGACTGGCCTTGATTATTGTAATGACAAAATGAGACAATTTATTAAAATATTATGAGACTGAAAAGTGTCAAAATTTTAACAAACATTTGTGAAATGCAAGTATGTACCAGAAACTGTGCAACATACTGGGAGACACAGAGTTAAACTAAAATAGTTCTTTCTTTCAAGTAACCTTACATACCAGTGAGAGACAGGCAGTCACACTTTTAACATAATATGTTAAAGTCTAAACAAAGAGAAGCTGAATGACTCATCACCTACTAAGTTTCTGTTGCATTTACAAATTACTACAAAAGTGTAGTCCTTCAAACTTCAAAATAGTTTAGTATCAAAATTTTATATCTTCCTCATTATTTATTATTTCCTGTTTATTTTATACCTTCAGCCTGGAAACCCTGCAGTATTTTCTCTAGCAAAAATCTAATATCACAGAATTCTCTTTACCTTATTTTTTAGTTGAAATGTTTTTATTTCATAGTCATTCTTAAAGAATATTTTCCTGAAAAAATTCTGGATTGACAGGTTTAAATTCCTTTCAGCACTTAAAGTTGTTTCACTGTCTTGCGTCCTCCACATTTCTGAGCATAAGTCAAAATTATTTAAGTATTTATAGTATTGTTCTCTTGCATGAAATGAACCTTTCTCCGGTTAATTTCTCTTAACGTTTTATTTTCAGCGGTTTAACCATGACATGCCCAAGTATGGTTTTCTTTGTGTTTATCCTGCTTAAGACTCACTGAGCTCCAAGAATTTGCAAATTTATGTCTCCAACATATTGCAAAATTCTCTTCTATATTTTAAAAGATATTTCCCCCCAATATCTTTCCGTCAGCTAACCATCTGTGAATATATATGTACATATATCTTTGATAGTTTCCATAAGTTACTGAGGTTCTTTACATTTTCCATATTTTTTATTAATATATCTATATTTTATTGATTCTTTCCTCCACTGTAATCTCCACTCTTCTGTCTAGCCTATTTAGTGAATGATTCTATAACAGAAATTGGAGTTTACCTTCTAGAATTTCCATTTTTCAGTTTCCATTTCTCTGTATATCTTTATTTTTCATTTATGTACTATTATTATATTTTCCTTTTTCCTTGAGTATATGATAACAGTTACTAATCTACTAATTCCAATATCTGACTCATCACAAGTTCAGTCTCCATAGATTACCTTTTTTCTTGAAAATTTGTCACTTTTCTTCTTTATTTGGATATTGAGTAATTTGTATGATATCCTGGATATTTGTGAGGCTGTATTTAGCCACCCTGGATTCCGTTGATAGTCTTTCCTTCATCCCTTCCTCCCTTCCTCCATCCCTTCCTCCCTTCCTCTTCCTTCGTTTCTCCCTCTCTCTCTCTCTCCCACTTTCTCTTTCTTGTTTTAATAAGCAATGAGAGTGGTAGGACTGAAAGTACTAACAGACTCTTGAGTAGTAGATCAAATCTCAGTTCATTTCTCTGATCATTATGTGGGCTGCTTGAAGCCAAGCATTCATTGTTCGGAGGTCACTCAGGTTTTTTGGTTTTGAACAGAAATTATACATAGACTTTTAGACCCACTTTCTATGGTTCTCTCCTTTCCAGAAACCCCTGCTCATCTAATTTTCAGTGGTTGTGGTTGATCTGGATCTTTTCCTCTTGTTCTTCAGGGCACAAACACTATGGGTTTTTTAAATCGAAAATATTAGCCATGTGGTATGGTGCAGACTGTAGACTGTGGCCTGCAATTGAGCTAGAGGCTATGAAAATAGGAAATTCACTCAGCACTATCCCCTTATTAAATGTTAAATACCTCTGGGATCTATCTACATTCGGTTGCTCCCTAGTAATGTCAAGTAGTTGCCTTTGTCTTTTGTTCAGTTTATAGTTGTTTCTGGCAAGATGGTTTGCCACATAGTATCTTACTCAAACAAAATCGAATTGGAAGTTATTCAGCATCAAAATCATAAATATTACTTTTTATTTCTGGAAAAGAGAAAATAACCAAAATGTTACCATAAAAATATAAAGTGAAATTTTATTTATTTAGTTTTCAAAGGATTTTCTCTGTCTCTCTTTCTCAAGCTAAATTGTGAAAACAAGATGTATTAATAGAGTAACTTTTAACTCACAATTTTCCATCAATGTACTTAAAGAAGCACCACCACAAAAAGGACTCTCCTATCATCAAGGGAAAACATAATGAAACATATCTCTCTTACAGTGAAATATGGATTAAAGTGAAGAAGATCCCAGGAGTTTGCTCACATCTCTTTAAACCTTAAGCTAGTTAAAGGTTTCTTACTGCTTTTGTTGATTACTCTTGACTGAAGTAGCACTACATTCTAGACATTTGGCATTTCTGAACAGGTGTCTTCACATACAGGCAGAACTGATACCCAAGTCATATACAACATTAGGACTGTATTTGGATATTAAAATATTAAACTACTTCAGAAACTCTTGATAAGAATCTGTTTCCTGTGAATCACATGCTGCTTTGACCATGGTAAACTACCCCATGGGAATTTTCTTACTTTTTATTTTTAAAATAAACTGTTTGTTGAAGTAAAAAATACATAGGGAAAGAACAAATCAGAAATATAGAAATATACAAATGGTCTTAAAGTAAACACACCTGTGCAAGTTCACCAGGATCCAGGAAAGTAGCATGGGCATTCCAGAAGCTTCTTCACGCAAACCCAGTAAATGTTTCCACAATCTTCCCCAATTGTGACCACTTTCCTTATTTCTAGTACCAGATTAGTTTTTCTTGTTTGGCGACTTTATATAAGTGGAATCATAATGTATTCATTAGTGTGTATATAAGTGGAATCATAATGTATGCATTAGTGTGTATCCAGCTTCTTTCACTCAGTGTCTTTATTTGTAAGATTAGCCCTTGTTTCATTGTCATAATGATTTCTATTGTATGAACAGTGCTCAAATTATTTATTCACTCTACTGTTGATGAATATCTGTGTTGCTTCAATGTTCTGGCTTTTAAGTATAGCGCAGTTTATGAATACCTTGTAATGTTACTTAGTACTAAGTTCTACCAAATTCTCCTTAGATTGAAAATGGAGGATCACAGACTGTGGATATCTTCAGCTTTAATAGATGGTAACAAACAATTTTAAAAAGAGCTTTTTTCAATTTACCCTCTCACAAGCAGTGTGCAAGAATTTCAATTTCTCCAAATCTTTGATAATATTTGATATAGTCAGTTTTAAAATTTTAATCATTTTTTTTTGCTGTGTAGTGATAACTTATTGAGGTTTTCATCTGTATTTCTATGATGACAAATGTTTAAATAATTGTTTTATGTATTTGTTGACTGCAGCCTCTTTGTGAAGTGCTTTGTTAGGTCATTTGCTTATTTTTTATTGTGTTATCTGTCTTTTCTTGTACCTATCTATGGATTTGAATATATTACAAATATATTGCCAACATAATGCCAATATATTACAAATATCTTCCACCACTCTTTGGATTGCTGTTTTTACTCTCTTAAGAGTGTCTTTTGATAAATTCTCAGTTTTAGTAGTCTAACGTCTCAACCACTTCTGCGATGGTGAGTAATCTTTTTTTTTTTTGTTATTTTTAAAGAAATATTTACTTAACATAAAATGTGAAAGTACACACCTATGTTGTAATCTAGAATCTTTATTGCTTTGTATTTAATTTTGGGGTATCCAAAATTGGGCTGATTTGCTTTAAAATAAGAGTAAGACTATTTTACAATATCCTACTTCAATGGCATGAGGTCATTTGGGATTGTAATTACAGATTGGACTATTCCTTAAATATAATTCCTCTTGATTCTTATAATTAGTTTTATTACATTGATATTTTTAATTAATCTTTTAAATGTTCTCTGTCTTTTATGTTTTATCAAGAGAAATATCATACGAGTGAATTTTAGTTCTGTCATCTTTTACTTTATATACTTTAGACAGCATTAGGCCCACCATTTTTTGGGAGGTGATGAAAATGTTCTAAAATTAGGTTTTGTTAAAGGCTGTACAATTCTGTAGCTATGAGGAAAAAACCCACATTGAATTATACACTTTAAACAGGTGATATTGATAGTATCTGAATTATATATGTATAAAGCTATTAAGTTTTTCAATTAAGTGCAAATATGTTCCAGGATTAATATATTTTAAAAGAAACTCAACCAGTCTTTTTACTAGTATAGAAAATTCACTTTGTTTACCCATGGTGATTATTCCCAAGTTATATTTTAACTGATATTACAATTGCAAGCCAGGACTTTTACTTATTCATATGAGAAGCATATCTTTTCCTAAATATTGACATTTCTTTTTTTAAAGTACTTCTCATAACCTAAAACAACTATGTTTTTTTCATCTTTTGAACATGTTTTATTCAGAATTAACTGAGTAATTTGTATTATGCTTTTTAATAATAGTGTTTCTTTGCTTCCCCCCACTCCCTTTCACTAAATTCTGTTAGATAGATCTAATTTTCTTCTCCAGGTTTCAAAGTCTTGTGGTCTTTAGTTTTTAAGTGTAATTTTCCACTTTGTCCATACCTATATTAGAGCTTATTATTTTGTGTCAATATTTAATGGCACCTCAGTATCACACTGTTTAAAAAACTAAAGGTTAGATAATTTGAGTAAATTGCTCAGAAATACACAAGAAAAATGCTAAAGCCAGGACTAGAAATCTGTTCTCTCCATTGAACACCATCTTTATTTCACATTTTTCTTCCAGTTGATATAAAAGCAAATGCTTTGAGATAGTATGACATGATTTAAAACAAGTTAACATTGGCTTAGGTAACATATTAGAAAATGTTGAAAGTGATAATTGGAGAAAAATATATGAAAGTAAATTAATAGTAGTTTGGCACTCTTTGCAAGATATTTTAAAATGTATAGTCCCATATAATTCCAGGGAAAACCTTAAAAGTAATCACCTCCATTTCTAGAGATATAAAATCAATGTTTACAACAGGTACATAAAAGGTTATCACATTGCTAGTAAGTGATAATTTGAACTCAGAATTTGTGACTCCAAGCCCAGGAGATAATTTTTTTTTAATTTTAATTTTTTGTTCCTTTTGAAGTTCATAATGCTTCTCATTATAGATGGATGGGAGCTTACCTAATTTCCTCTCCCTTTTATTCTTATTTTCTCAAAACGAATTTTCATCTTCCACCTGCTCACACTAAAACAACTGCAGACTTCAAGCTGTTCTCTTCCTGACTGATCCTTCCTAGGAAATATTATCTCAAGAGACAACAGATCGTCCTGTATGAAAAATGAAACGGATGTGTCTTACGGGAGGGGACTCTCAAGCAGAAAACATGCAGAGAAGTCCCTTTTCTCTAAACCTTGTCAGTTATTTTTTACTCCTTACATAGCAGGGTTTGTTTAAAGGTCTTAGGCAAGCATACTAAAAACATTTAAGAATTAAAAAAAAAAACAATCATTTTATTAAAAACTAAAACTGCCTTTTATGTACAATTTATCTAAGTTCTTGTTATAGCAAAAATTTGGACTCACAGTCAAAAGTTTATTTACTCATCCTAATTAGATATTTTGATATAACTTTTGATGCAATCTGCTTCAAGCAATAAGCACATTATTCTAGGTCAATACTAGAAGAAAGGGTCTTTATATTCATGGAAATATTGCAGCAACTGACAAAGTCTCTCCTTGATCAAACTTTAGTCAGACTCCTGTGAATCGTCTTCTCAACCAGGCCTCGACTTTTAGATTTCTTTGTCAGTCTTTGCACTGCCTAGTTTTAGCAAAAATCCCCTTAATTTGGTTCAGCTAGAATTTCCCACCTTCAGTACCTCATCACCCTTAATATATGACCAAATTCCTCATCCCTCACCACTCTCACAGAAGATATCTGTTCACCCTGACCTGTCTAGAGCAAGAATCCTTTTAGGTCAGTTTAGCAAAAAGAGTTATTCTACCAATTCTTTACCAAAATTACCAAGTACATTTCCTTCTGTTAATCTCCCCACACTTTTCTTTGACTGTAAATCCCCACTTTCCTTGTATTTGAAATGGAGCCCAGTTCTATACTAACAGCTTTTCCCTGTTGCAATAGTTCTTAATGATGTTTTAACCACTTTAACTACAACTACTGTCTAACTCTGGTTTTGTTTGACATAGCTTCTCCACAAGTCAAAGTTTTCAAGAGTGAAGGAAGATCTTTTAAAGGCACATTTTCAGCTTCAATAGTTTTGTCATACATAAAAGCAACCTCAAGATCTCAAAGTATTCAAACAACAAATATTTTAATTATTTCCTGGGCATGTAACCCGAGGTTTGTGGACAACTGCAGATCTGCTGGGCTCAGCTAGCCTTGGTGTGTCCTCACATGTCTCCCTATGTCTATGTCCTAAACCAGAATGGAGGAGTAGATGTACAAATGAAGAAAAAACTTTATCGTTCTGCTCAGCTAATCCTTAAGGAGTTCATACTAGTAAAAGAAAAGTCTTGGAACTTAAACAATGACTGAATAAATAGTGAGAAAGTTTCTTCCCTCCACAAGTGAGTTTATATTTCAAAGGGGAGGAAAAGTGAAACCCAGAGCCCTGGAGCCAGTAGTTTATATTCCAAAGGAGTGTAAATGACTAGGATCTGAGGTTTCTCTCCCTTTGTCAGAGGGGGAGAGGGACTGCTGTCCCACTACCATGTGAACAGCAAGATTCATAATTTCAGGGTTCCACTCCTGTGGTGCAAGAAACCCTTCTGCACATGTTAGCCTAATCATCTGGCTTTCATCACAGTGCCCCAAAAGGAAGAGGAACTGGGGTGAATCATTTCAGTTATTGCTGTAAGTATAAATAATCTATCCTTGATCCAGAAACCTTGTGTTTCTGGATAATATTTATAGAAATATTTCAGGATAATATTTATATAAATAGAGACACTAAGAATTTATTGGTAGCCATTGCTCTTACAGTGAAGGGAAGGAGCAGGTGGTGACCCCATAATATATACAAAGTCTCCCAGCTTCTGCTTAGAACGCTCACATTCATGTATACTTATATTCTATTGGCCTAAGCAGGTCATGTGACCACCACAGAGTCCATGGGGTAAGGGAAGCGTGGCAAAAACAGGTAGGAAATGAAAATTGTGAGCAAATATTACAACCCACCACAGTCCACTGGGCTCAAATAGTTCCATCCTTCCTGCACATTAAATATACTCATACCTTTTCAAAACATATAAGTTCTTATCCAGTCATAGCCACCAACTTAAAACTAAGGCTAAAGTCAAGTCTGAATCTAATTCATTTCTAGAACTGGTGTCTCGAGTCAGAAAACCAAGAACTAAGACAAAAACAGATCATCGGCTTCACACACATGCACACAATAACCCATTGTGGAAAAGAGGGCTAAGATGACTACAATCGATTATAGGAGAGAAATGGAAAGTACATAGGCAGTCTCTGGTTCCTGAGAATTTTGAAATCCAGCCAGGGAAACTGATGTTGCAAGGTCATCTTATTCTTCAGTTAAGATACGGCTTTTGATTGGACCTTGCTTCTGACCACTGCAGTTATTTATTCTGTCTTTTATTCTTCATTGGTTTTGGCTCCACACGTTAAGTCCTCCTGTTTCATTATCCTCCCTGAGCAGATTTAAAGAGGGAGTTGGGGAATATACGTTATTGGGCAGCCATGCTGCTTCTTCCTGCAAAAGATGTTTGAGGTCTCTAGAGGAATCATTTTACACTTCATTGAGTCAACGTCTCTTTTAACCCAAACTGAAGGCATTTTTCATAATAGAGTGTTTTTTTTTTTTTTTTTTTTTTTACGGTACGCGGGTCTCTCACTGTTGTGGCCTCTCCCGTTGCAGAGCACAGGCTCCGGACACACAGGCTCAGCGGCCATGGCTCACGGGCCCAGCCGCTCTGTGGCATGTGGGATCTTCCGAGGCCGGGGCACGAACCCGGGTCCCCTACATCTGCAGGCGGACTCTCAACCACTGCGCCACCAGGGAAGCCCCATAATAGAGCATTTGAAAAACATTGGTGCTTATTTCAGTCCACTCAGCATCATCTGCAAATAGCCACACCCATAATTTTTTTGAGGACCTTTCTCTTGCTTTGTCAGCTTCATTACTGATACTTTGAGCTTATCATGTTTTCCTGGGATGGTACTTTATGATTCTTATACTAGACTCATTGTTATCTAACTGAGAAAATGTACTAGAGTCACTTTATTCAAATCAAAACTCTTTTTAAAAAAACTTAAGGATCATGTTCTTAATTTGACCTTTGATCCTATGTTGTGCTGTAATTTAGAATGCTGGGAAATTAAACTTTTAGGAGACAGATATTGTAATAGTCTTTGTACTTGCACATGAATATGAGTTTGCATGAAAAGTATGTAAATTATTGAACGATATATATATTAGCATATTACACTATACTAATCATTTACCCAGAAAGATAAATTCTTTTGTTTTTTTCAGGTGTTCTTTATGCCAAGTTTGGTAGGCAAATCCTTTCATAACAGTTTTGCATTTAGTTTTAATCTGAATAATTTTGGGACAAATATAATTATTCCTATTATCCTTCCTTTTAATATAGTGATGGAGTAAATCTTTGTGTTACTTAATGACCATTTTAGGAAACCCAAAGACAAATCTAACATAAAAGATCTTAACAGTTTTATTATTCAGAATTTTGGAAACACAAAATCAATTACAGGTGTTAGAGAAAATAAAATAAAACTCAGAAGTATCTAAAAGCAGACATAATTACAGGTAACGTGATACAAAATATGAAAATAATAGTTATTAGGAATTTAACCGATTTTAATGCAAGAGTTTTATAGTGTTTCAAAAGTATATTTAAAAATCTCGGGGCTTCCCTGGTGGTGCGGTTGTTGAGAATCTGCCTGCCAATGCAGGGGACACGGGTTCGAGCCCTGGTCTGGGAAGATCCCACATGCTGCAGAGCAGCTAGGCCCGTGAGCCACAACTACTGAGCCTGCGCGTCTGGAGCCTGTGCTCCACAACAAGAGAGGCCTCGGTAGTGAGAGGCCCCGCTTGCTGCAACTAGAGAAAGCCCGGGCACAGAAATGAAGACCCAACACAGCCAAAAATAAATTAAAAAAAAAAAAAAAAAAAAAAGTATATTTAAAAATCTAAAGTTAATAATTTGGTGACAAAAGAAAGCTTTAGTAATCTGAACACAAAATAATTTAGTAGTTTTACAGCAAAAAAGATCACAGATGCTGATCTTATACTATTCGTGTAATAATTTTCTATGAAGGATTCGTAATTATTACTTTATATGCATATTTAGGCAGACTCAAATACATAAGTATATCAATTGTAATAAAGTTTTAAAATATAGCTTTTAAAATATAACTGTGTATTAAAACCATGTATATTTCACATTAAAATTTCCATCTGAATAAATTATAACAATTTTAATAAAAAGACAGTAAACGTTAAGTTTTTAATTTCTAAATTCATATTTTTCTGAAATTATTGTACCTAATATAAATAAAATTTTATATTAATTATCACATATAAACATAGCAATCAACGTTTATTTTATCCAGACACAAGTGATAGCTACAGGACAGAAAATTTTAAATGGCTATTTTATTCTACATGAGCAGTTACTTTATATCATTATTAAAATTTAGTGAGGCAAAATAAACAATTTTAGCCAGACAAGGGGTGGTTTCTACTATAACAAACACTTTTTGCCATACCTACATACTAGCAACTAGAATAGTTCATGAGTAGGCTAAAAAGTAAACAAACAAACAAACTTTACTTTCTAAAACAGACTTTGTTGAATTCTAGGCCATGTTTTTATTGTCTGGGCTTTACTATCTATGGCCCTGGCTTCAATATTTGTTACAAATACTAATAAGCATTTCCTTGCTTCTGGTAACTGTGCATGTTGCCTTTGGCCAATGTATCATGTTCAGAGTCTTAAATGCTACTGTGTAGCCATTGTCATCTCTGAGGAATCAACAAGTCACCTAGAACAGAAGTAACAGGAAAGGTTAATCCCAGTCCAGCTCCAGACAACCTTCTCTGAACAAACTGAACAGCAAATTCTGACAATGGTGAAAATCAGGATATCATGAACTAATGTTACGGTGCCTAACTTCATCTTCCCTTGACCTAAAAGTGAGATGGGGGCAGGAAAAAGAAGAGGGAGAGTAGGAGGGACTGAGAAAGATAAACACGGTCCCTGATGTCTAGGAGCTGGCCTGACATCTTCTATTGATCAGATGAGGAGGGGAAGGGACTAAGATAAAGTGAAACAATAAAATACAAGAAACAAGGAAAAACAAGGTCACTGTGCAAATCACAAAAATATTAATACCCCTGAATCTCTGGTTATATGAGCAACTCTTTATCAATTAAAGCTTTAAACTACATCTATTCTTCAAACCTTGTAGATAGATTAAGATGCTCAGTCATAAAATTACCCTTCTTCTTGACAGCATCCAATCAAAAGCAAAACCCCATTTCATTGGACCCTCCCCTGAGTCACCTAACAAACACACAAGTTCTGCAATAAAATGTTTCTAATGCCCTCTTACAGAGACATCCAATATTTATCTCTTAGAGTGTTTGTTATTGCAGCATGCTATAAAAGTAACTTAGTTCAGCCACAGGTATCATGAGAGTTGAAAATGATCCTGTTTGGAAAGTACCTATTGGGAAAAAAATATAGGTAAAGCTTTATACTTACTTGAAGCTTCTGCCTTCTCTCTTTAGTGGCATCAAACTTTGCCTGAAATGAACTAAAACTAAAAATGACCTAATAGATGATTAAATGAATAAAAAGAGACAAATAAAGGAATAAAACTATAAAAATAGCTTATAATGATTCATCATTAAGACAGTCAAAATCTACTAAGAGTAAGGCTACTGGATAGTACAAGCCTTTGAGATTCAAACCCCTACTTCTAAAAGCAAAGTATTTGGGAATAAAGAAACTTCTGTAAATTATTTAAACTCTATTCATAAAATGTAACTTGCCCAACTCTTACTGCCTAAAAATTTTAATAAAGTTGTGATATTGGCAAAATACAGGCACATTCTACAATTAACACTGTGCTATATTCATCTCATACTATAACTGTCCAAAAGGAAGACATCTACAACATGAAACTATTATATTTGAGACTAAAGTGCAATAATTGTAGGAACAATGTTTGATTTCACTACCAGTTGGTTTCTCTGCCTATCTTACTTGATAGGTA
The DNA here is from genome assembly GCF_026419965.1 of Kogia breviceps. Classification (NCBI taxonomy): domain Eukaryota; kingdom Metazoa; phylum Chordata; class Mammalia; order Artiodactyla; family Physeteridae; genus Kogia; species Kogia breviceps. The sequence continues at coordinate 45,468,037 of NC_081325.1, read as the reverse complement.
TATTAACTGTCTGAGAAATACAGATGCTAAACTTGATCCTTTAATATAATCTAGTGAGGATAGAAACAGACAAGTTTTGCCCCATACTTGTTCCTTTGAATAATGTAGGGGATATAAAAAACAAAATAATGTCTTTGTAACTAGAACGGTTATAGTACCTGGCATTAGGATATGTGTGAATCTATGACATGTACTTTAGAAATATGCCCTTTTAACCACCAATATGTATATACTCCTTCCCCTGAAGGCCTGTATTCTGATGATTTTTATTCTCAGAAATATCTAACATTTTTATATTTGAATCTCTCATATGTAAATCCTCACTGCAAGCAGAAAGGATTGTGAGACCATAAAACACTATAGCTAGTTTTACCGCTTAGCAAGATGTGCTATCTTTATTTCAAAATCTTTTCTTTAGTGCAACATGATGAGTTAAGTGACAACAACATCCAGGCTCCTTACAATTTCAGTAGAGACAACTAGAAGTTTTCTTTCTGGTTAGGATACTCAAACATTCTTTATTGTTACCACTTACATGAAAAATAATTTTTCTTACAGTATTACTAAGAGAAAACCCTCATATTTTTATATTTAGTTTAAATTTGCACCATTAAGAAGTCTCTTGCACTGTTGGTGGGAATGTAAATTGATACAGCCACTATGGAAAAGAGTATGGAGTTTCCTTAAAAAGCTAAAAATAGAACTACTATACGACTCAGCAATCCCACTACTGGGCATATACCCTGAGAAAACTATAATTCAAAAAAAGTCAAGTGCCACAGTGTTCATTGCAGCTCTATTTACAATAGGACATGGAAGTAACCTAAGTTTCCATCAACAGATTAATGGATAAAGAAGATGTGGCACATATATACAATGGAATATTACTCAGCCATAAAAAGGAATGAAATTGAGTTATTTGTAGTGAGGTGGATGGACCTAGAGTCTGTCATACAGAGTGAAGTAAGTCAGAAAGAGAAAAACAAACACCGTATGCTAACACATATATATGGAATCTTAAAAAAAAAAAAAAAAGTGGTTCTGAAGAACGAGGGGCAGGACAGGAATAAAGATGCTGACATAGAGAATGGACTTGAGGATGCAGGAAGGGGGAAGGGTAAGCTAGGGCAAAGTGAGAGAGTGGCATGGACATATATACACTACCAAATGGAAAATTGATAGCTAGTGAGAGCAGCCGCATAGCATAGGGAGATCAGCTTAGTGCTTTGTGACCACCTAGAAGGGTGGGATAGGGAGGGTGGGAGGGAGATGCAAGAGGGAGGAGATATGGGGATATATGTATATGTATAGCTGATTCACTTTGTTATACAGCAGAAGCTAACACAACACTGTAAAGCAATTATATTCCAATAAAGGTGTTAAAAAAAAAAGAAAGTCTTAAGAAAGGCCAGTAAAGATGTTAAAAAGAAAAAAGAAGTCTGAAGAAAGACCTTCAGAGACCTATGCTTGTTAATAATTGGCACCAAACTCCCGTTATCTCTGGGATTTCTAAAACTTTTAATTTATTTGCTGAGATCTCACATAGCAAATGATTTCGCTAGAACAACTAAAACCCTTTCCCCACTTGTAGTTACTTAAGAGGCTCTTGTGACAATGGTTTTTTGATCAGCATAATATATGGTTCCACAGTGAGGCGGCAAAAAGATAGTTATTTTATGTTCTATGCAAAGGTCAAACTTACTTTAACCAGAAGAGAGTGTAATAACTTCTTCAAAGTCTTGAGGAAAAATAACTGTCAACCTTTTTTGTGTACCAGAAAATCTTTCACTTAAGAAAGAAGGTAGAGATTTTTAGTTTGACAAAACTAATAGATATTCTAGTACCAGGCCTTCTGTAAAAAGACTTTCAAATGGAAAGTAATCCCAGAAAGAAACTAACAAAAATTGTCTCAAAAGAAAATAAGTCAACATATAGGTAAATCTTTTTTTAAAAAGACTGTAAGAGTAACAACATCATATTTGAGAGTTTAAAGCGTTATTTGGAACTAGTATCACGTATATCAAGAGAGACTAAATAAGAATTTGTTACTGACCTTACTCATATCCTTGTGATTCTCAATACCAGATGTTGGCAAATTCTGTCTACTGCCTGTTTTCCTATGGCCCAGGAGCTAAGAACGGCTCTTGCATTTTTATATGTTTAAACAAAATAAAAACATAATAATAACATTTCATGACACATAAAAATTATATATAATTCAAGTGTTCATAAATAAAATTTTATTGGAACATAGAACATTCATCCATTTAGGTTTTGTCTGTGATTACTTTTGTGCTACAACAGCAGAGTTGATACAAGAAAGATAGTACAGCTGCAAAATTAAAATATTTACTATATGAATTTTTACAGAATTTTTTGTCAATCCTGTTCTATAATCCCATACTCATTCACTGGTATTTGTGACAGAGTTCTGAATTCTGGCTAATTCAAACTCACTTACCATCAACATAGAATGTTTTTAACATATGTGGATCATAGCAAAAGCAGCATTTAGTGATAAATTTATCATAATAATTCATATGATAGGAAAAAAGATATCTCTAAAATAATTATCCTAAGCTTTCACCTTAGGAAATTATAAAAAGAAGAGAAGTTAAGCCTAGAGTAAATACATAAAAATTAAATAATAACAACTGGAGCAGAAATCAGTGAAATGGAAAACAATGAAACACAATGAAGAGAATTAATAAAAGCAAAAGTCGGTTATTTTATAAGATCAATAAACCTCTAGTAAGGCTAATCAAGAAAACAGAGAGGGCTTCCCTGGTGGCGCAGTGGTTGAGAGTCCGCCTGCCGATGCAGGGGACACGGGTTCGTGCCCTGGTCCGGGAGGATCCCACATGCCGCGGAGCGGCTAGGCCCGTGAGCCATGGCCGCTGGGCCTGTGCGTCCGGAGCCTGTGCTCCGCAACGGGAGAGGCCACAACAGTGAGAGGCCCGCATAACGAAAAAAAAAAAAAAAAAAAAAAAAAAAAAAAAAAGAAAACAGAGAGGAGACATAAATTACCAATCCCAGAAATAAAGGAGTCATTATTGTTTATCTACGAACATTAAAAGAATAATAAAGAATACTACAAGCAACTCTATGCCTGCAAACTGATACCTTGGATGAAATGGACCAATTTCTTGAAACAAACAACTATAACTCAAACAAGGAGAAATAGATAACCTGAACAAGCCTATGTCTATTAAGGAAATTTGAACAATAATTAATAATCTTCTATAAATAAAGCTTCATGTTGGAGATGATTTAACTGGTAAATTGTATCACACATCTAAGGAAGAAATGTTACCAATTCTTCTAAATTTCTTCCTGAAAATAGAAACAGAAATACCACTTCCTAATTCATTATATGTGGTTAATATTACCTTAATACCAAAACCATATAAAGATATTCCAAGAGAGGCAAACTACAGGCAAATATCTCTCATGAACATAAAAGCAATAAACCTCAAAAAATATTAGTGAATTGAATTTACTAATGTATAAAAAGAATTATTCCCCCAAACCAAGTGGGATTGATTTTAGGTGTGAAAGGCTGGTTCAATATTCAAAAATCAATCAATGTAGTTCAACATATCAACAGGCTAAAGGAGACAGTTATATAAGCAGTTGACTGATGATCAAACTGACAAATGATCAATTGCAAAAAAAAATTTGACAAAATCCAACACATTCATATTCATGGTTAAAAGAATAAAAGCAATGATTAGCAAATGAGGAGTAGAATATAACTTCCTCAACTTGAAACCTGATGAAAAATATCTACAATATCCTACAGATGATATCATATATAATGGTGAGAAACTGGACACATTACCCTTAAGATAAGGAAAAGAAAAGGATTTCCTCTCTCATCACTATGATTCAACATTGTGCAGGAAGTCATAGTTAGTTGAATAAGATCATAAATAGAAATAAAAATGTATACAAATTGAAACAAAAGAAATCAAACTGCCTTTATTTGCAGATTACATGATTTAAAAAAATCTCAAGGAATCAATAACAAAATCTCAAGGAATCAATAACAACAAAAAACTTTAGGAACTAGTAAACTAGTATAGTAAGGTAGTAGGATAAAAGGTTAAAATTTAAAAATCAATTGTTTTTCTATATGCAAGTAATGAATAATTAGAACTTGAAAATTTAAAAAAATTACCATTTGCAGTAGCACCAAAATGAAATAGTTAAGTACAAAGCTAGTAAAATATATAAAATATCTATATGTGGAAGACTACTAAATGCTGATGAATGAAATCAAACATCTGTATAAATAAATATTCATGTTCATTAATTGCAAGAAACAGTATTGTTAAGATACCAATAGTCTCAACTTTATCTATAGATTCAACAAAATGCCAATCAAAACCACAGAAAGCTATTTTATGGACAGTAACATGACTCTTAAATTTATATGGAATGACAAAAGACAGAATAGCCAACACAATACTAAAGAAGAGAAATAAATGTAGAGCACTTATACATTCTAATTTCAAGATGACAATAATCAAGACAGTGTGGTGTTGTTGAAAGAACAGACCTGTAGATTAATAAACCAGAATCCATAATGGACCATACTAGAGAGTTTAGAAACATAGTGAAGATCTCTGACAAAGGAGCACAGGCAACTTCATGGATAAAGGAGTGTCTTTGCAACAAATGGTGCTGGAACAATTGGATGCCCATTTGCAAAATAAATGACCTAGACACTGACCTTACACATGTCACCACAATTTACTCATAATGAATCATAGAATTAAATGCAAAATGCAAGACTATAAAACTTGTGGAAGAAAACTTATGTGAGTTTGGATTTGATGATGTGCATAAGATACAATACCAAAAGTGTAATCCACAAAAGAAACAAAAAAAAGGTAAGTTGGAATGTATTAAAATGAAATACTTCTGCTTTGCCAAATACACTGTTAAAAGAATAAAATCCAATGAACAGTCTGGGTGATATCATTTGCAAAACACATCTGATAAAGGACCATATCCAGAAAATAAAAATAACCTTTTAATCTCAAAATTAAAATAAAAAGTAATAAAATGTACTATAGTAATATAAGAAGTTAATAGGGAAGTAGGGTATGGAATATATGGGAATTCCCTATCTTCACCATTTTTCTGTAAATCAAAAGCTTCAAGAACAAAAAAGTTTATTTAAGAAAACCTAAGAAACTGTTTACAGCATGGATACTTTTCATACTTAAGCTGCAAAATGTTATAATATATGTTTCATATTATAACTAACTATTTAATGAATTTATTTTTCATCATTGAAATAATGAGAGCTCAACACAAATATATTTTTGACTAATATGAGATAATGCTGGTGACTTCAATTTGGTTTTGCCTCATATTAATAATTCATTTTTATGGAAATATAATATTAAACTGACAATTAAATGTGTATGATAGATGTCTATCTGAAATTACTTTTGAGCTTTAAATTATGGATTTCACACCTGATGTGTTCCAGGGTGTGTTGATAACAAATGGAAAATACCACTGTATCATGGCTAGCTAAATGATCTCGATTAACTTGATGGTAAATATTCCTTCATGCTGTGATTGCACAAAATACAGCATACATTACAGATCAGGTATATGAGAAATATATTTAATTAGATGTTAGTGAGACTGACAAGCACATGAAAAACACATAATTAACTTAGAAGATAATTTGATGGTTACCTCATCTTATTGTGTACAAGGAGCTTGTATGAATTAATAACACCCTTTTATATTTATATAATGCTCAGGAGTTCCATGATTAAATTTAACACAACATGGCATAAACCAAAGATTACCTGTTACTCAAGTCACATGCAAAAATTTGTATTAATATACCTACTTTATTGTAATCATTACCTTTAAACACATGAATTGCTTATTATTATTAGCAACATAAGGATAATTATATGATTATTCTATATATAATTAATCATTCTAACATGAAAATTCAAAAGTTAATAATTAAATGAATCCATATCACAAATGTAGGGGCTCATTGGGAAGTACAGGTAGAGTATGTTTCCTTTATGATAGGCACAGTTAATAATTGATAAAAATAAATAACCCAAAGATAAAACTACATTGCAAAATTGCAAACAAAAAAAGGTGTTTATGTTGTTGATCTCATTAGTTAGAAAGGTCCATCATTTCAAGGGTTTGGTAAGGATGGCCTTTTAAAATTATGATCAGATTAGATTTGAACAAATACATTTTAAGGTCTGGGATTTGTTCATTTTCCCAATATTTTCCAATAATTAGACAATAGCATATTTTTGCTAAGATCTGACCCTCATAGATCCTCAGAGTGTAAGGAAAGATTATAAATAAATAAATAAAAATCTTATGATTTTTTTATAAATAGCACAGTCAGTGGGGGAAGGAGCAGTAGTAGAATCTGCTCAGCTTCCTCTGAACTCCTAATTCTTTTCGTTTTTGCTTAAAAATTATTTGGGATTATATCTACTCTTTTCTCCCATTATCCTGGCTGAAAACAGAAAAAAAAATTAAAACTATTAAGTAAACCCTGTTAAGAGTTTACTTATTGCCAGTTTATTTATTGCCAGTTTACTGGCAATATCAAAAAATTGCTTGAAATCTATGTCAGCATTACCTAAATTTACCAAATGAAATAACTCGCTTAGGATAATTGTTTTTCTTTTTTTTTTTTTTTGTGGTATGCGGGCCTCTCACTGTTGTGGCCTCTCCCGTTGCAGAGCACAGGCTCCGGACGCGCAGGCTCAGCGGCCATGGCTCACGGGCCCAGCTGCTCTGCGGCATGTAGGATCTTCCCAGACCGGGGCACGAACCCGTGTCACCTGCATCGGCAGGCGGATTCTCAATCACTGCGCCACCAGGGAAGCCCAGGACAATTGTTAAGGTCAGAGTCCAAGTTATGGCCCCAGAACTCCCTAACAAGAAAGTATAGGGGAAGGGTCTGGGAACACAGGGGGTTCTTATCAACAGAAATGAGGACCCTTGACCTAAATGTTCACATTAAATTAAATATTATGTGCCAGACTTAAATGTTATCTTTCTATAAATCTGGTAGAATTAAAATTATTTTAAAAGATGTAAATATTAATGTGGTGAACACAGTACATTCTATCCCTGTAATGGGAAAGAACAAATTTGTCTCCATATTCGATCTCTTTTACTTTAACCTTTTTATTCTATTGTTTTTGCTACAAGTTAATCACTAGTTGCCTATAACTTAAAGTATACATAATGGTTCATTTCCTGGAACCCTGCCTTCCATGCCTGACCATTAAGCTAAAATACCTTTGTTTAATCTCACAGGAAACACCCTGACCAGGCCCACCTTTCCTGCAGTGAATGACTGCAGGAAAGAATAAATTAACAAATCCCCTCCAGAGTCTCCCTGGAACCAGGAAATATTTGCAACAACTTATCGCCTTTCTTACTGTACCACCTCACCTCCCCATCTTTGTTCCATAAAAGAAACTAGCATCCAAACCTGTCAAGATGGTTCTTTGGGACACTAGTCCACCATTTTCTTGGTCTGCTAGCTTTCTGAATAAAGTTGCTATTCTTGTACTTCCCTGGTGGCGCAGTGGTTGAGGGTCCGCCTGCTGATGCAGGGGACGCGAGTTCATGCCCCGGTGTGGGAAGATCCCACATGCCGCGGAGCGGCTGGGCCCGTGAGCCATGGCCGCTGAGCCGGCGCGTCAGGAGCCTGTGCTCTGCAACGGGAGAGGCCACAACAGTGAGAGACCTGAGTACTTGGACTTGGGAACATCCTAAGTTTACTTTTCTAGATGAGGTGTTTCCAGCATCAGCTGGTTAACATAACCAGAAGTTGTTCTTAAGGTATTCTTTGCCCAACTTAAAGACTTGCACTAAACTATTTGAGTCCAGGCATCAAAACTTTATAAATATGCTTTTCTAACCAACCCCTTCTGCAGAACTACCAAGGCTTTGTCATAATGGTGTCCATCCTTACACCAAAAAGTTTGTCTAATTAACTTAGCCGTGCTTGATCAAATGCTTTTTTTTTCTTGGAATTTTCTTTTAGAGTCAGCACTTCAGAATTAAGTTTTCTCAGGCACTGAAGTATCACTAACTTACAGTGATGCAGCTTTTGTGCTCCCCAATACTTGGAGCCCTGGATGCCCTATGAAGAACAGGCCTTGACTCCAGAATTTTTCTGAAGACCCCCTCTGCTTCTATGTAAATATGTGGGTGAAAATATATGAATGAATGAAAGCATTACATTTAGCTCCTCATTTATGTCTGCGTGCGTGTGTGTGTGTGTGTGTGTGTGTGTGTGTGTGTGTGTTGCTGGTGGGTTGGAGAACTAGATAATTCAGCTTCCTTTGTTTGAATGTAATAAAATGTGTAGTGGGTAAAATGACCATTAATCATCAAACTATGATTAATGATTTAGAAAATAGAGAAACAAACAGTAGAAAGGAGAAAAAAGGAAAATGTACTTTTTTCTCAGGTAGCTTTTTACTTTTCTGTGAGCCTATTGAAATTGAGCTTTGGAAGGTGAAGAAGTTTGAAATAACCATAAGGGAAATGGATGTTTGTTTCAGCAACAGATATAAGCTTGGGGAATAACATTTTCCTTGCTCAGAAAATGTTGGTTAACCATGGTCCTTTCTGTTGGGACCTTTACCTCTAGGGAACACGTGAGTGCTGTTTGGCTTCGTATTACAAGGTGATGGTGATGCTTTTTGGAAGCAGAGCACAGCCATACACTTTAACCCTCATTACTTATGGGTAGTCATACAAGTCTAAATTTTCATATCGTCACTACATCATTGTTTTATTTCTCCTCGTCAGTGCTGGCATATTTCCTATTTTCCATGTGGCCCTCATCCTTATCACTGATACCTCTCCTCTAATCTACTAGCTATTCAATTTTGACATTTTTTTTCAGGTACCCTTTAAGTTTCTCTAATTGTGTCACATTCAGAGATTCTCATTGTTTGTTACTATTTCTACTATTTATTGTTCCTACTAACATCATCAGTATAACCTAATAAAGCAAAGATTTTGAACATTCAAGACAAAAACTTGAATTTTTTTGAAACCTGGCTGCAGGTTTAGGGGACAATGAATGAAACACAGTGACAGTGTAAACCATTTCATTTTACTCATACACAGCTTCTGCCTCAATTCATGGGGATGCTCCAGGGGGTCATTTGAATAATACATATAAGCAAAACATGCTTCTAAACTTATTTAATGCTCCCCTGAAGGTGTCATAAACTAATATTGTTGATTCTGTGCAGATCCAATTATTTTTCCCTTGGGAGAAATAATGTTTACTCATGATGTGATGAAGGCAGAATATGTGAAAAATAATAATAATTAAATTCCTGGGGACTAGTAACCTCATTTACTCCGCACAGTATTATGTGGTTGTGATAAAGAAATGGAATGTAACACAGATAAAGTGGCTGTTTTCATTTTAATATCTGGTATTGTGTAAATTAAGATAACCCAGACTGAATTGCTGGGATAATAAGCCAAAAATCTCAGGGACTTCATACCATACATGTTTATATTTTGTTCACAATTTGTGTCTATTTCAGGTCAACGTTTATGGCGAGGGGCTGGGGAGCACAGGGGCTGTGACTGACATCATTGTTATTCTGTGAGCCAGGCTGACCCAACCTCTGTAAGGAACATTTCTTGGCACTGTGAATTCAAAGGGAGAGAAATCTCTGCAAATCACACGCTGGAACTTAAAAACTGCTACCTGAAGTGACTAGCCCTGTCCGTTTCATTTACAAAAGACAATCAACTGGCTAGGCTTAACTTCACAGGACCAAGGAAGTACCACCCTACACTCACATGCCAAAAAAGAGGAGAGTAGAATATATTTGTCCATAGACCTAATGAGGTCCACAGGCACTGTGCACATTTTGGTGTGCAAACAAGAAAACTGATTTGAAAATACTGAAGCCATTTTCACTTAAACTTGTATAATTAAATATTTTATGCTCCCCATGATCTTCAGCTATACAATTTCTACATTCCTAAATATGTGACATAATCAATAGTAACATATTGAATGATTCCTAGAAATCAACAAAATTAGGAATATTGATTAAAGATTTACAAACTGGAGAGCCCTAAGTATCTCAAGAATCAATCAGGTGACCAGGGCTTCTTGATTTCTAGGAAGGCAGTGATGAAAGAATAGGAAAAAGTCCAGCAGGGGGAACCCCATACTCAGTCACTGGTTCTCATCAACAATTATGCTTGTGTGTAAACCAAGATCCTACGGCAGTGATAACATAACTAGTAACGATATTGGGCTAAGAGAGATAGCTCTTCCTCTACCTCTAGATATGCCATGCTACAATTTCATGGTATCTAATAATGCTATATTCTACTGTGCCAAATACTATCCCCCACAAGGGCATGCTTGCTCTGCCTTATAAAATATCCCTTTATTTCCCCACATACAATAATTCAGGAAGAAAAACTTAATTTGATCGTTTTCACTTAGCTAATATGTGTGATATGCCAGGCACTGGGCTACAGAAGGAAAGAATGAAAGATAAAGTTTTTGTGATCTCTGCACTGGAAGAGTTTTCTGTGAGGGGTGGAGGAGAAAGGCAAATAAATTAGAATACCATATGGTTAGTACTCTAACATCTCAATCCATTACTAAAGGGACAAAAAAAAAAAAAAAAAGAATGAACTCTGCTACAGAAAGTTCAAAACCTTTTCCATGAAATGGATTCTATAGTTGGAGTAAAAGTTTTCCAAGTGGAGAAGGTCTTTATAAGGAAACAGATCAAGACAAAGGGTATCTATAAAGATACATTGTAACATAGTTCTGGTGTTATAGACCAGAGAGCAGGGACAATTGCCCTGAGGAATTAAATTAACAGATGTTTTATTATTGTGGCTGTTAGTATTATAGTTGTTTTAATTAAAGGATCTAGATGATCAGATTTGTTTCAAAGGAAAATAATTCCCTAGAAAAACAATCTCCTTAACATTTAGCTTTTCCTTTTATTTAACTATACGCATGACTAAATGTCTTATCCAATCTCCATAAAGATCTCTACAGTACCTCCATGTCATGCTACTACATGATATACAGAGTATTACACGGTGCACAGATATATCTTTTCTTCTTTGATCACCCTGTCTAGCAAATTTTGCAGACAACCTTCCTCTCCTTTCCCTAGACCTACACGGACTCTCTTCTGTTTCAGTATCTGACACCTCGTCTCTTTTCCATTTCCTTTCCATCTTTTTGTTTGACAACTTTTGGACCTCATGTGTTTTGCTCTCCTTGATTAAAGTTACCCCTATAGATTAATTTATGTAGATTTTTAACTCAGTAAAATTATTATGCTGGAGTTAAGGTGTTCCCAGTTTTGAAATATCACACCTAATTTGGAGGATTGCCTCTCAAATAATTTAAAGCTTTTTTTTCCGATTTAGTGAAAAGCAAAAAGATGGAATCACATTTGCCCTATCCATCCAGTCCACCTCTACCAGCACATTGTGTGTCAAATAAGATTAACATAGTGAAAATATAACAGAAAGTGACTCACAAGAAGTGGTCAGACTCAGAGAATCCCGTCACATAGAGGTCATCATATTTTCTATACCCCTGGACAACTTCATTTTTGTATATGAATGAAACCAAACACAGCAAGTTTTGCTAATTGATTACTTAATACTACAAAACTATCAATGAAATATTAATGATTTTTCCCTCTCAAATATGACAATTTTTAAATATTGGAGTTTAATTTATCTAACACTACATAGAGTATTCAGTATTCATTTGTCTTACTTGGAAGTCAGTTTCATCCATAAATGATCAGAGATGTAACAGTATTTGTCCTTGAATTTCCACACACATGTTAAATGTCTTCTTCAAAATTAATAAATATTCATTTTAACTGTACATGAGGTATATTGTTATATTTGGTTTGAAAGACAGGGTTACCGCACCTTGTTGTCTACTTCACAACCAGATGGAGCACTAAACTACTTACCCAGAAAATACTATTAGATGTAAATTTATATTTTATATGCTAACACGTATTATATCCATGACCCATTCCTCAGTGAACTCCTCTGTCAATGACCTACTTCCTGAAGACTTGGAAAAGTTATGACATCTTCCAACATTCTCCCCTGGGGCATTCTGACCCTTTACACTAGTAGTATTTTCAAATGGAATCAGCCACTGACTTACAAATGACCATTATATTAACTTTCTGCCTCCCTTATAAAATAATCTTCACAAAGGCCATCTCTGCCATTGCTACTGAAGTCATCAAACACACACACATACACACACACACTGAATGTAGCTGTTCTGAGTGAGGGATCGTCTACTCATGGCTACTTCCTGAGTCATGATCAGTTATGAAATCAATAGAGAGCTACATAAATCTATTTTGAAAACTTGGAATTTGACCCTGACCATTATTAAGCATGATGCTTCTTTCTTGCTCCTAATGACAACACTATGCCAGCCCAGTTAGTACATCATGCAGATGGCAGTCTTCCAAAAAAGGGACCCAGAGGATTTAAATATAAATCTACTTCAACAACCTGGATTCTCTTATTGAATTGATGCAGTCTTAGATCATAAGTATGACAACAGTTTGGCTGAGTCACTGTCTGCCCAGTACCCCTATAGTAGCCAATAGTAGGGTCAAAGTAGAGAAATAATGATTCTAGGTAAATTTATAAAAGTACCTTTGTCCTTCTTGCACCTATCTGTTTCAGACTAAAAGTTTGTGTATGAGTAAGATATGATTGGAATATAGGGGAAGTTATAGCTCTTGGGATGGGATGTACTGATTTTGTTTTGGTGGAGAGTGAGCAAAAACATCAGTACCTGTGTAGGAAATATCTTAGATCCTTGGAGGTAAAAGAAATGAAAGAGCATTAATATTATTTCTCTTTGAACGTCATCACTGGAGCCCTTCTCATGAAGACAATGTCTTGGTGAGGTTCTCGTAAATGGTTGCAATCACTTTATTTTTTCTTAATTTTTAATTTTTATAAAAACTGAAATATACTTGACATGCAATGTTATGTTTGTTACAGGTGTGCAACATGGTGATTCAACACTGAAATACGTTACAAAATGAGCACCATGATAAGTCTAGTAACCTCTATACTCATACAAAGTTACTGCAGTATTATTGACCATATTTCTTATGCTGTATGTTATATGCCAGTGACATTTATTATAGAACTGGAAGTTTGTATCTCTTAATCACCCTCACTTATCTTGCCCAATCGTCCACACACTCACCCTCTGGCAACCACCAGTTTGTTCTCTGAGTCTGTTTTACTTTTAGTTGTTCATTTGTTTTGTTTTTTAGATACCACATATAAGTAAAATCATAGAGTCTTTGTCTTTCTCTGTCTCACATATTTGAATTAGCATAATGCTCTTTAGGTTCAACCATGTTGTCTCAAATGGCCACATTTCACTCTTTCTTATAGCTGAGTACTATTACAATGTATATATACCACTTCTATTTTATCCATTTATCTATTGACGGACACTTAGGTTGCTTCCACATTTTGGCTATTGTAAATAATGTTGCAAAGAACATAGAGGAGCATGTCTTTTCACAGTAATGTTTTAATTTTCTCTGGATAAACACTGAGAAATGGAATTGCTGGATCATATAGTAGTTCCATTTTTAATTTTTTGAAAAACCTCCATACTTTTTTCCATAACGGTTGTTCCAATTTACATTCCTGTCAACAGTACATGACAGTTCCCTTTGCTCTACCTCGTCCTCACCAACACTTGTTATTTTTTTATTTGATGATAGACATATGACAGAAGTGAGGTGATATCTCATTGTCGTTTGATTTGCGATTTCCTGATGATTAGTGATGTTCAACATCTTTTCATATGTCTGTTGGCCATCTCTATGTCTTTTTAAAAATAATGTGTGTTTAACTCCTCTGTCCATTTTTAAATTGGATTGTTTTGGTCTTTTTTGGATATTGAGTTGTGTGAGTTTTTTAGACATCTTAGATATTAACTCAACTCATTACTGGCTATATCATTTACAAATGTCTTCTCCCACTCAGTAAGTTGCCTTTTCATTTTGTTGACAGTGCCCTTCCCTGTGCAAAAACTTTTTAATTTTATGTGGTCCCAGTTATTTATTTTTGTTTTTGTTGCCCTGGTCTGAGGAGATAGAGCCAAAAATATGTTGCTAATATGAATGTTAAATTGTTGACTTTCTATGTTTTAATCTAGAATTTTTGGACTTATATTTAAGACTTCAGTACATTTTGAGTTGATTTTTGTATATAGAGCAAGAAAGTGTCCAAGTTTCATTCAGTATTCAAGTTGCATGTAAATGTACAGCTTTTCCAACATCATTTATTAAGGAAGATTTTCCTATTGTACATTTTTTCCTCCTTTGTCATAGATTAAATTACCATACAAAGATGGATTTATCTCTGGACTGTCTATTTTGTTACATTGATTCTTGTGTCTGTTTTTGTGCCAGTACCCTATTGTTTTGCTTTGTGGTATAGTTTGAAGTTAGGGAGTGTGATTCCTCCAGCTTTGTTTTGCTTTCTCAAGATTGCTTAGCCTATTCTGGGTCTTGGGTGGGTCCATATATAGTTTTTGATTATTTCTTCTAGTTCTATGAAAAATGTCACTGGTGTTTTCATAGAGATTTCATTGAATCTGTAGATTGCCTTGGGCCACATGAACATTTTAAAATATTAATTCTTCAAATCCATCAGGTCAGTATATCTTTCCATCTATTTGTGTCATCTTCAATTTCTTTCATCATGTCTTATAGTTTTCAGAATACAGATCTTTCAACTTCCTGGTTGAATTTATTCCTGGATATTTTATTCTTTCTGATGCAATTGTAAATGAGATTGTTTTCTTAATTTCCCTTTCTGCTAAATCATTATCAGTGGATAAAAATGCTCCAGATTTCTGTATATTAACTTTGTACCCTAAAACTTTACTGTATTTATTTATTAGTTTTAGTAGTTTTTTGATGGGGTCTTCAGGGTTTTGTATATTTAAAATTATGTCATCTGCAAGCAGTGACAATTTTACTTCTTTTCCAGTTTGGATTTTTTTATTTCTTATTCTTTTCTGATCACTATGGCTAGGACTTCTAATACTATATTGAATAAAAGTGGTGAGAGTGGACATTCTTGTCTTGTTACTGATCTGAGATATCTTAGAGGAAATGTTTTTAGTTTTTTACTGTTGAGTATGATGTTGGCTGTGGGTTTGTTATATATGACCTTTATTATGTTGAGGTATGTTCCCTTTATACCCACTTGGTGAGAGTTTTTATCATAAATGAATGTTGAATTTGGTCAAAAGCTTTATCTATATCTATTGAAATAATCATATGAGTTTCATTCTTCAATTTGTTAATGTAATATATCACATTGATTTGCAGATATTGAACAAACCTTGTATCCCTGGGTTAAATCCTGCTTGATCATGGTGTATGATCCTTTTATTGTATTGTTGAATTTGGTTTGTTAATATGTTGTTGAGGATTTTTGCATCCATATTCATCAGGGATATTGACCTGTAATTTTCTTTTCTTTCTTTTTTTTGGGTAGTCTTTGTCTCATTTTGATATCAGGTTAATACTGCCCTAGTAAAATGAGTTCAGAAGTGTTCTTTCCTCTTCAATATTTTCGAATAGTTTGAGAAGGATAGGTATTAACTCTTTTGTAAATGTTTTCTGTAATTTACCCGTGAAGCTGTCTGGTCCTGGACTTTTGTCTTTTATGAGTTTTAAAATTACTGACTCAATGTCATTACTAGTAATTGGTATATTCAGATTTTCTATTTATTCTTGTTTCAGTCTTAGAAGATTATATATTTCTAGGAATCTATCCATTTCTTCTAGGTTGTTCAATTAAATGGCATATAATTTTTCCCTAGTAATCTCTTACGATCCTTTGTAGTTCTGTAATTTTGGTTATAACCTCCTCTTTCTCATGTGATTTTACTTATTAGGGCCCTCTCTATTTTTTTCTTCATGAGTCTGGCTAAAGGATTATTAATTTGATTTTTCATTTCAAAGAACCACCTCTTAGTTTCATTTATCTTTTCTATTGTCTTTCTTAGTCTCTACATATTTCCTCTCTGATCTTCATTATTTGCTTCCTTCTACTAACTCTGGATTTTATCTGTTCTTTTTCTAGTTCCTTTAGGTGTAGGATAGATTGTTTATTTGATACTTTTCTTGTTTCCTGAGGTAGGCCCATATTACTATAAATTTCCCTCTTAAAATTGCTTTTGCTGTATCCCACAGAGTTTGGATCACTGTGATTACATTTTCATTTATTTCAAGGTATTTTAAAAAATTTTATATTTGATTTCTTCATGTACCCTTGGGTTGTTTAATAACATTTTATTTAGACTTTACATGTTTGTTGGGTTTCTTCAGTTTTTTTTTTTTTTTTTTTTTTTTTTCTCTTAGTTGATTTCTAGTCTCATATTTCATGGTCAAAAAAGATCCTTCATGTGATTTCAATCTTCTAAATTTATTGAGACTCACTTTGTGGTC
Source organism: Kogia breviceps (assembly GCF_026419965.1). Classification (NCBI taxonomy): domain Eukaryota; kingdom Metazoa; phylum Chordata; class Mammalia; order Artiodactyla; family Physeteridae; genus Kogia; species Kogia breviceps. Next base: position 45,451,448 of record NC_081325.1, on the reverse strand, counting down.
TAACATGTGATTTATCCTGAAGGAATTCCAGTGTACTTGAAAAGAATGTGTATTCTTCTGTTTTTGGATGAAATGTTCTATATATATTTACCAAGTTCATCTGATCTAATGTGTCATTTAAGTCCAATGTTTCCCTGTCTGGATGATCCATCTATTGATATAAGTGGGGGTGTTAAAATTCCCTACTATTATTTTGTTACTCTCAATTGCTGCCTTAATGTTTGTTAATATTCGCTGTGTGTATTTAGGTGTTATTATGTTGGGTACATATATATTTACAAATGTTATATCTTCTTGTTGGATTAATCCCTTTATCATTATACAGTGTTCGTGTTTGTCTTTTTCACAGTTTTTTTTTTTTTAATTCTAATTTGTCTGATAAAGTATTGCTACCTCAGATTCTTTTTATTTCTATTGGCATGGAATATCTTTTTCTATCCCTTCACTTAATTAATGTATGCCTTTATATTTCAAGTGAATCTCTTGTAGGCAGCATACATATGGGTCTTGATATTTTTAACCATTCAGTCTCCCTATGTGTTTTGCTTGAAGCATTTAGTCCCTTTACATTTAAAGTAATTATTTGTAGGTACGTACTTATTGCCACTTTGTTAGTTGTTTTCTGGTTGTTTTTGAAGTTAGTATCTGTTACTTTCTTCTCTTGCTCCCTTCCCTTGTGATATGATGACTATCTTTAGTGTTATGTTTGGATTCCTTTCTCTTTGTGTGTGTGTGTTTGTGTGTGTGTGTGTGTGTGTATGTGTGTGTATCTATTTATATTTTTGGTTTGTGGTTATCATGAGATTCATATATAACAACCTATGTGTATAGGTATCTATTTTAAGTTGATGATCCCTTAAGTTTGAATGCATTCTAAAAGCATTATCTTTTTACTCCCCTCACTCCATTTTATGTTTTAATGTCATGTTTTACATCTTTTTTATTTTGTGTATCTCTTAACTACCTATTGTAGATATAAATGATTTTACTTATTTTGTCTTTTAAACTTCCTACTAGCTTTAAAAGTGGTTGATCCAGTACCTTTAGTATATATTTGCCTTTACCAGTGAGATTATTTCCTTTCCTCATTTTAATTTCTAGTTGTGAGTTTTTTTGTTTTCACTTAGAGAAGCCCCTTTGACATTTCTTGTAAGGCTTGTTTAGTGGTGATAAACTCCTTTAGCTTTACTTGTCTGTGAAACTTTTTATCTCTCCTTCAGTTTTGAATAATAACTTTGCCAAGTAGAATATTCTTTGTTGTAGGTTTGTTCCTTTAATCTCTTTGAATATATCTTGACATTATCTTCTGGCCTGCAGAGTTTCTGCTGAAAAGTCAGCTGATGGTCTTTTGGGAATTCGCTTGTACATAACTAGTTGCTTTTCTTGCTGCTTTAAAGATTCTCTCTTTATCTTTATTTTTCGAATTTTAATTATAATGTGTTTTGGTGTGGACCTCTTTGAGTTCATCTTATTTGGAACTGTCTGTGCTTCTTGGGCCTGGATGTCTGTTTCCTTCCTCAGGTTGGGGAAGTTTTCAGATATATTATTTCTTAAATAAGTTCTCTGCCTCTTTCTCCTATCTTCTCCTTTTGTGACCCCCTATAATGTGAATGTTAGTACGTTTGATATTGTCCCAGATATCCCTTAAATACCTTTATTTTTTTAAGTTTTTATTTCTTTTTTTCTGTTCAGCTTGCAGGATTTCAACTACTCTGATTTCCAGATCATTAATCCATTCTTTTCATTATCTAATCTACCTTGATTGTCAATTCTCTCTGGCATATTTTTTTTTTTTTCCAGGTATTGTATTCTTCTGGTCTAATTGGTTCTTTTTTATATTTTCTAACTCTGTGTTGAAGTTCTCACTGTCTTCATCCATTCTTCTCCCAAGTTTAGTAAACAACTTTATGATTATAACCTTGAACTCCTTATCAGGTAAATTACCTGTCTCCATTTTCTTTAGTTATTTTTCTGGCATTTTGTCTTGTTCCTCATTTGGAACATATTTCTCTGTCTCCTCACTTTAGCTAATTTTCTTTCTTTATTTCTGTGTGATAGATAAGTTCATCATGTCTCTTGATTTTGGAGAAGTGGCTTCATGCAGATGTCCTGTGTGGCCCAGCAACATGCTCCCCACTGGCCACCAGAGCTAGATGCTCCAGTGGTGTTCTCTATATGGGCTGTGTACACACTTCTGTTGTATCATGACTGACTATAGCTGGTGCAATGGTAGGTGAGGCAGAGCCCTGGTCCAACAGGCTGTGAGGTCCTGCTTTATGTGGTTGCAGCCAGTGCACTGATGGGCAGCCAGTGCACAGTTGGCTGTGAGTCTCGGCTGTAAATGACTCCTAAGGGTGCTTTGATGGGTGAAGTAAGTCCCTGGCTACAAGGTCTGGCAGTGTGTGACAGTTGTGTATGTGTTGATGGTCCCCAGCACTAATTGGTTAGAAGGAGGATTTCAACCTGTAACCGACAGTGCTGGTGTCAGCACAATAGAATGAAATCACAAAAATGGTAGCTGCCAGCATCCCAGTCCCTAAGGAGAGCCCCAGCTGCCTTCTGCCTCTTTGGAAGACTCTCCAAGATCAGCAAATGTGTCTGACCCAGGCATATTTCAAATGGCTGCCTCTGTATAGGACTCAGAACATGAGAATTTTGTGCATGTCCCTTAAGAGCTGAGGCTTGGTGGCCCCCAGCCCTCTGATTCTCACACACATAAGCCTCAATGGTTTTCATAGCCAGACATTTTGGGGATTTGTGTTCTCAGGTAAGGACCTGGGAACCCCCAGTCTGGAGAGATCAATGAGGGGCTTGGCCTCTTCACTCCTCTGGGTGTTGCATTGTGTCTCTTTCTTTATATCTTTAGTTGTGGAAAAATCTTTTCTGCTCATCTTCAGGTCATTTTCAGAGATAGTCGTTCAGTCAGTATTTGCAATTTTGGCATGCCCATGGGAGGAATTGAGCTCAGGATCTTCCTAGTCTGTCATTTTGATCCTGATCCAGTTATGATTGTTTTAAATTTAAGTAATTGTTTGGTTGGCCATTACCTCTCAAAAGGTTCTCACAATGATCTCATTGTCATTTTCCTTAATTTTACTGATAATTTTATAAGAAATAGCACGGCATGTCCCCAGCTCCAATGCATCGCTCAAAAAACACCTGCTACCACATCTTGATTTACTACTCTGATTCTCCTACTTATCTCTTGATCAGTTCATGGGTTGGATGGCATGGACAAAGAGGATATTTTTGACTTATTTTTCTCAACAGTCTCTCCAGGAACAAAGACTAAGCACAATTATTTTAAATAAATTTGGAATCCCTAGACATATCTGTCAGTCTGGATGCCATATCAGAGGTTCTGATAGATCTAGATTTTAAACATGGTAGATGGCTACCATGTGCACTCTCTTGACTCTACTCCTTGTATGGAAATTCAGGCATTAACTTGTCTCTTTCTTGAAACACAGTGGCTTACACATTAGAGGGAGTCACTAGACCTTCAAGTGTTTTAAAAAATAGCACCAAAGGATCATTTAACTCTTAGAAAACTGTAGAGGTCTTGCCAAACAATCACCACCATGGTTACTCTGGGGAGCCTGCTTGAGAGATACCTTACTCATTTATGACACCCTGAAGCCTGCCTTACAATGGAAGTGATCCCATTGGAAAAGGTGGTACAAATGTTGTTTGTACTTTACTTAGCTGGAGTGATCAAATATACCACTTCAGCTCAAAGAAGGCATTCAGGTCAGTCTCAACTCACTAGCAACCATTGTTATGGATGACAGGCATATTATAGATAATTCCTTGTAAGTCATGGTAAAGTCTACGAAACTGATAATAGATCTTGCTCTACTTTGATTAATGCCTCAGGCAAGGAAAAGTGTCACTACAGAAATTTAAGTAGAAAGCAACTTGGTTTTCTAAGGATAAACCTAAGAATTAAAAACATTTTTTTTTCAAATTTGTGTGTCTGGGATCCTGGGGGTATGGTTGAAGTGAGTATTGCATTTTAGTCTTGTATAGCTGATTGGAGGCTTATTCATAGTAGTCCTAGTTAAATGCCCTATGACAAAAATTGATCAGATTTATTACCAGCCTGCCAGATTGACCAGAGTGGCTAACTAAACAGTGTACTCATGGGATAATTTTCCAGAAGCCAAGATAGAGTAGAAAGGTTATATATTGTTGGGAAACGATTCTCCTTATGTATCTCATGTTTCTGCACATTTTGTGAGTGATGGCACTGATAGGTCTATTTCCTCAGCTAGTTTTTCAAGGATGTTTATATTATACACAGCCTTAAGAAAGAGAGATAATGTCTCCAACAGAGCAAAGAATAGATTTTCTTACAGTTTTCAACAATATACATAATGTTTCCCTCCAGAGTCAAAGGCAAGTTTGCTTACTGCTCATTGTAAAATTATTGAGTTCCCCAATCTCAGTGATTCTCTCATATAACAATCCTCATTACCTAAGTGTAACCCGGCCTTCTGAAGAAGACCTGGTCTCTCTGTAGGAATTGGGTATCAATTAACTGAAACAAGAAATGTTAGTACCCTGGTTACTGGTTATGCTGGCAGTAATAATGCCCTTTGTCTCTAACCTAGGATTCTTATGTCTTCTGCTAGCTTCCATTAACTGCATCAAGCTAATTTCCTAAGTTGGCTCCAAGAGCTCCATGTCTTCTGCAGACATCAATGATACTGTGACAGGCTAGCATTTTAGGTTGTAGTAGAAAGAAATCTCATATCCCTCACAGTTTTTAACATGGATTGATGCCAAACTGCAACACCACTTTTCTTCTTCCAAAATATGTTTTAATTCTATTCATTCTTTTCCTTGCTGCTTCTACTTCTTATTTCAAACTACCATGTCATCTCTGAATTACTGAAAAATCCTTTGTTTATTTCTTTTGTTATAGCACCCCATTTATACTCAATAGAGGAATATAAATTTTAAAGAACATAAATCAGATATGTTATTTTTCTTGTTACAATACTTCAATTATTTTTTTCAAATGTAAATTATAAACTTTCCACTTGCTATGGTCTACAATATTCTGTGTCATTTGGCATCTGCTAGTCTTTACAAACTTTTATCATCTATCTATTCCCCTGTTCACTATATTCCAGCAACACAGCCTATGATAATGTCTTTGAATACACAGAGTTTTCTTATCACATGAACTATTACACCTGAGAAGAAAGGTTTTTCAGTTACACTGAAGGGCTCATTCTATTGCATCATCTCGAGGGATATCACCTCCTTGGAAAGGCATTAACTAACCACATGACTGAAACTTATGGCATTCTGTTCTTATATATTTATAAAATAATTTTTATCACAGTAATTTTTTAATGTATTGACCTGCATACTAAAACCCTGCTCCCATAAAATACAAGCACTATGGTAACTGGGATCACTGATTATTGGAGAAATGCACACAAGAACCACAATGAGGTATCACCTCACACCTGTCAGAATGGCTAACATCAAAAAGTCTAAAAGTAATAGATGCTGGAAAGGATGTGGAGAAAAGGGAAGTTTCCTATGCCATTTGTGGGAGTGTAAATTGATGCAGCCACTATGGAAAATAGTATGGATTTTCCTTAAAAAACTAAACATAGAGCTTCCATATGATCCAGCAATCCCACTCCAGGGCTTATAGATCTGGAAAAAACTAAAACACTAATTTGAAAAGATACATTCATCTCAATGTTCATAACAGCACTATTTACAATAGCCAAGACATGGAAGCAGCCTAAGTGTCCATTGACAGATGAATGGATAAAGAAGATGTGATACACACACACACACACACACACACACACACACACACACACACACACACACACACACACTGGAATAATACTCAGCCATGAAAAATGAAATAATGTCATTTGCAGCACCATGGATGGACATAATGATTGTCATACTAAGTGAAGTAAGTCAGACAAATATCATATGATATCACTTATATGTGAAATCTAAAAAAAATGACGCAAATGAACTTTTTTAGAAAACAGAAATAGACTCACAGACATAGAAAACAAACTTAAAATTACCTAAGGGGAAAGGGGGGGAGGGATAAATTAGAAGCTTAGGATTAATAGATACACACTACTATACATAAAATAGATAAACAACAAAGATTTACTGTATAGCAAAGGAGACTATATCCAATATATTGTAATAACCTAATGGAAAATAATCTGAAAAAATATATATATACACACATATATATAATTGAATCACTTTGCTGTACTAACATAATATTATAAAACAACTATATTTCAATTAAAAATAAATAAATAAATAGCCATTAGAGTGGACCCTAATAGCATATGACTGAGGAAATTTGGACACAAATAGAGATACCAGGGAAGCATATGCACAGAAAAAAAACATGTGTGGACACAGGAAGAAAGCAGTCATCTTCAATCCAAGGAGATACCTCTAAGGAGAAACCAACCCCACTGATACCTTGATCTTGGACTTCTAGCCTCCAAAACTATGAGAAAATATTTATTTTGTTGAAGCCACCCAGTCTGTAGAGTTTTGTCATAGCAGCCCTAGTAAAGTAATATAAGCTCTATGTTACAACATAATTAATCATCAAAATATATTTAATAAAAGAGTTAATGAAAAATGAAACAGAATCCAATAGCATATAATACATTTCACAGTGCTCATGTCTTAGCTACGAAGAAATGTTAGTTTGCTCTTCATCACAGCTGAATAAGAAAGTAATTATTTTCACTTGAAAATGTTACAGAACCAGCTTTACAAAAAAAAAAAAAAAAAAAGGGAAGATTGATGATGTATTCTGTGGTTCTGACAATGCTAAAGATGAAGTCTAGGAGATAGCACAGCTCTTGATAAATGATGATTTTTTTTTGCCCATAAGATTTTTGAATGATGGTGTCTACAGTCAGTAATATCAGAATATTTCTTTTTTTATTGAAGAATTTTATAGACATAAATCTAGAGGTTATCAGAACAAACAATATCTAGCTCAGTGAAAAGAATGCTAAAGGGCTATAAACATCTTTCTGAGAGATATTTTACTAAGTGTAATATTTATAGAATATTACATTTAAGATAATTTATCTTTGTTTTTAGGATAAAAATTTGTGCTGAGTGAGAGTGTGAATGTGTTCTTGTAGTTCTTGTCTTTCAAGTCTCTTTCCATTTCCTTATACTTACAATTATCCAGTACTCTTTTATTACTCTTTTCCTTGGTTAAATCTGCCTTCGGGAAATAATTAAATATCAGATATTTATTCTTAATATGAGTTACTATTTAACTACTCCTGGGGAGGTTTATATGTTAGGACATATCTTTAGTTACAGAATGGAAAAGTCTTGTTAAAATGAACTGACCCATCGTATTTTGGAGTTGGGATGTCTTTCTTAAGGATCCTGAAGATGTATAAGTCCACTTTTGACACTCTAAATGCAAGGCTTAAATACAATGATCTCTACTGACAAGCAAAGGCCCTGCCAGGTTACACAGCATATCTTTCAAACAGACTCAGTATTTCTGTCACGCCAACAGTTTACCCTTGAGATTTTGGGTCACTCTTCTTCCATGGTCCATAACTGATTAGATCAGGCATGGACAACTTATTAAAAGATAACTTGCATTGCCTGATATCATTACAAATGTCAATATTTCTTAATAGGTAAACCATTTACTGGGTTACAGTTGGCAAAACCAAGAATTTTCTCTCTGAGATTTTGTATAGAAGATATGGATGAAGGATAGATGTGCAGACAATGAGGAAGAGAGTGACATATACTGCAGAGTAGTTAAGAAGAGACATTAACTGATTTCACATTCAACAGATACTTCTTGAGAATATGTATGGAACACTGCTAGTGAATAGACACCAAGAAGAAAAGTCATTAACACAAATGTTAAGTAGGAGAAGCCATGAGGCAATAAAAAGCAGAAATAATTAGAATGTAAGAGTTATATTTTGCTTAGAAATGAAAATATTTGACATTATGCAAAAGTAAGGAGAGTTCTGTATTAAAATGCCTAGTATATCTCAGCTAGCTTTAATATTTAGAAACCCACCAACAAGCTTATTTCATGTAGGTGCTATCCCCTGCACAACTCAACACTCTCCAGATAACTTTTAATGAACTTTCAATATCAAATTATTTCATGTGAATATTTTAATATCCATCTTTAAATAATTGGGTTCAAAACTCAATAATATTTTTTCTCAATAACATTATTTTGCTTAAAATATTTAACAATAACTTGTCAATAATACTTAAATATCCAGTCAAATTTTACATATCTCTGATTGTCTACTGTGCTGGTTCTCAAATTATTTGGTATCAGAAAATTTGTACATTTTTAATTATTCAATTTCAAAACATATTTTGCCTTATCAGCTTATCATTATTGATATTTATTTTATTATAAATTAAAACTAAGAAATTAATTTTGTTATTTATTCATTAATTTAAAAACAACAGGGGGCTTCCCTGGTGGCGCAGTGGTTGAGAGTCCGCCTGCCGATGCAGGGGACATGGGTTCGTGCCCTGGTCTGGGAGGATCCCACATGCCGCGGAGTGGCTGGGCCCGTGAGCCATGGCCTCTGAGCCTGCGCGTCCGGAGCCTGTGCTCCGCAACGGGAGAGGCCACAACAGTGAGAGGCCCGCGTATCGCAAAAAAAACAATAAAAATCAAGTCCATTTTAATACAAATTCCACATCTTTAATGAAAAAATAACTATATTTCCCCCTAAAAGTGAGAAGAGTAGCATTCCATTACGTTTGCATATCTCTTAAATATTTTACGTGATAAAATATTGCTAGTTTCTTATATCTTACGTTGCATTCAATATGTCGCTATCTGTTGTTTAAAGAAAGTATGTGAAGAAATACCTTCCCCCCCACACACAAATGTAGTTGGAAAAGAAATACTTGGAATAGCATTCTTAGATAATCTTGAATATTCATCTTTGACAGTATATCAAAATGCGACAAGTGAAAATTTCTTTTTTTCCCCAACTCTATTGAGAAATAATAGATAGTATATATTTAAAGTGTACAATGTGATGATTTGATGATATATACATATTTTAAGGAATGATTAACAAGATCCAAATTATTACCACATCTATCATTTCACATAGTTAACTCTTTTATTTTGTGTGTGTGGTGAGATCACTTAAGATCCATTCTCAGCAACTTTCAAGTATTCAATGTCACTTTGTTAACTATTGGCAAGATGCTGTATATTCGATCCTCAGAACTTACTCTTCTTACAACTGAAAGTTTGTACATTTCAACCTACATCTCCCCATTTCCCCCTCCCTCCAAGCCCTGACAACTATCATTCTAGTTTCTCTGTTTTTGTGAAATTGGCTTTTTTTTTTTTTTTAAGATTTTACATATAAGCAATACCATGTAGTATTTGTCTTTCTCATATATTGAAATCCTAAACTTACAGTAACTCAGAATGTCACTTATTTGGAGATGGGGCTTTAAAGAGGTAGTTAAAGTAAAATAAAGTCATTGGCCTGGGCACTACTAATTCAGTATGTCCACCTCTAGAACTGTGATGAAATATATTTCTGTTGTTTAAGCCACCAGAATATGGTACTTTATAAGGGCGGTCTTAGAAAACTAATATACTCTTCATCCTCTTTTCCTCTCTCTTTTAGTTCTTCCTTGTCATGTTTACTAAAAAGTTTAATTATTAGTACTGTAGTGGATTGTGACGATTGCTTCCCTGTGATATCACATAACTTACGTCTCTGGTTCTCTGTACTTATGTAAATTAATGGTTCCTTCTCTAGGAAATTTCATGCTCATTTTTTTTCAATATTAATTCATAAATTATGTTATGTGTTTTCAGGAGGATTCACATAATATTTGTGACCATCTGTGTTTTCATGATCTTAGCAGTCATTTAAGATTATCATGTTTAGACATTAATTTATTTTAAAAAAATTGTAAACCATCCAAATGCAGACATGCCTGAGTTGTGGGGGAGCTTAATATAAGCCATATTAAAGTGTTGGGCATTTAGCCTTCAACATAATCCTTCAAAGTAGTTATTGTTAGAATCCACATTCTACAAAGAAAATTGAATTTAAAGGAGGTTAAGTGGTTTATCTAAAATTACAAGTCTAATAAGAATTAGAACTGAGACTTGAACCTGTGTGTTTGTGTTCTTTCCATTCCAGCACTGACTTCTTGGAAGTCAGAAAAATAAAAACAGTATGTTAGATGATGAAAGTATATCACAAAATTGAAATATCACTAATAAAATGATGTATTGTTATGAAGAAGGATTATGAGGGAAAATGAAAGCAGGTTGATTTTATTGGGATTTTGAGTAAAATTTTCCTAAAATTCCCAGTCATAATATTATACTGTTTAAAAAATAATAGAAATAATAGAAAGATCTTGTTCTTTAAAAATACATCAAAGTTCTTTTGGATATAGAATGTTGGTAAAGTGGACAAATCATTCCGAGATAAAGTAGCCTTTTCTGAAGAAAGATGGCTCCTACAAGATTTCACCATTTGGTTACCTTGTTCATAGCATAAAACTGTAGTTTGGCTAATAGGCTCCTCCACCTATAACAGATCATAGTAAAAATATATGAGGCCAATTGCTCGTACAAACTATCAGTTATTTTTAAAAAAGCAACTCTATGTTTTAGACACTATATACAAGCAAACTCATATATATGTACATAATTTCATATAAAGCTCCCAACAATATAGACATATAAGTACTATCATGTTTATTTTACAAAGAAAGAAAATAAAATGAGAAACACTTAAGGTCACTCAGCTAGTAAGTGATAGAACCAAGAATGGCAGAAATTAAACAGTCTTTCATTCAATTAAAAAATATGAGAGCTATAACACAAATTGTGTAGTGTGTGTTTTGAAATCTGACATTTTTGCCTTCCATTCTGCATGCATTCTGTTGTCTCATTGTGGTTTTGATTTGCATTTCCCTGAGGATTAGCAATGCTGAGCATCTTTTCATGTGCCTGTAGGCCATCTGCATTTCTCTCATACTATTTTAAAAGGTTATATTTAGAGCTGTCAGTTGCTTGAAAAAAAATTGATGTATTAAATTATTTGGATTATTGTTCCAGCTTAGTTATGTGAACAGTGCACACACCATATATTATGTTTTATTGAAAATATTTGATTAAAAAACTTTATCATATTTGGAGAGAGGAATTAATTCCATTAAGCATTAGCTTTATGAGATAACTTTCTCTTTTATATATCTACCAATAATTACATTTCATATTGTGATCCATTCATTTTAATCAACCTAACAAATTTATAACTTTATTGGGAATTTCCCTAAGATGGAGTTTAACTGTCAGTAGGGGATCTATAAAAGCATAATGCAATGTGCTGTGAAGATCTTTTGTCCTATAACTGTTTCTTTCTATAAAATCCTTTTAGATTTAATACTTAAAATGAATGCAGAACTGAAACAGACAAACAGAGATGAGAACTTGCAGACTATTTGAATCAAATGATCAAAATTGTTCCTACAAAGAGAAAAATTGGTAAAGGACATAAGAGTTTATGTAACCCCAAGCCACATATTTAAGGGTATTTTGGTGTGCTTTAGTAACATACCAAGAACATAAACATGAAGACTATTTTGAAAAGTAAATGACCCATAACCACCATCTAATTCATGTCTTTTCTCTTAAATATATATGAAATAGTTATAGATTTAGATTATCAATCTATCTATCCATCTATCTATCTATCATCATCTATTTATCTACTATCTATCTGTCAAATAGTATCTATCTGCATTTGATTAAGAAACGGAATTTACTAGACTGTTTGAAAAGAAAGGAATTTACCAGTTTATCACACTGATAGTTACACACTTTAACAACATTTAGAAGGGCCGAGGGAAAGAAATTCAGATTGTTTTCAGGAAATATGAAAGTGTGGGAACCCAGGGATTGAGCGTAGCAGCCACCAATGATCCCAGCTGCCTCTGGGAACTAAAACAAATCATTTTCAAGAGCATACCTAGAGCTTCTGGCAGTACCGTTGCCGGGTAAAACACAGTATGCCTCGTTAAACTTGAATTTCAGATTTACATCATTTTTCTTAGAATAACTATGTACCAAACACTGCATAGAACATATCTATGCTAGAAATTATTTATTTCTCTGCTACTCAGGTTTCACTGAATGTGTTTTAATTTGCTAAATCTTGCAGTTCTAGCTGGAAGCTATCATGGTGATCCTTGCAGGCTTCAGCTCTGCAGTGTGTTCCACTAAAGGACATCTGGGAACCAGAGGAAGTCACCTCTAGTGATCTCAGCTGGCTGCCCACAGCAACTAAGAGAGAACAATAGCTTCTCCTATTCTTTTTTTGGGAAAAGAGTTTTAGGTTTCTCTCCAGGGAAGAATGTGAATGGAGATGATGTGGCATTGACAATAATCAATCTGCTATGCAAGTTTAATTAGAGTAGTCATAGTTCAAACACAAATATTTATTATGATATTTTACTGCATAGATAGTTTGTTTTTGGTACTTAAATATCATCATTTTCATGAATGCATATTATTCCATTAACCTACATTTTAATATATATATTTTCTACCTCTTCTATTATTGGATATTTAGGTTTCTTTAAAAAGTATGCCAAGTAAAATGAATGGAATTAAACATTAAGGAAGTAGAAGGAAAAATATTAGTAAAGATGATTTTCCAAGTAAAATAAAATGTAAGATAGCCATAGCAAATAGAAAAAGAAAAGTGCAAAAAAGATGGGAGTATGAAAAAAATTGGAATTTAAAATTATGAAATAATGATAAAGTGTATAATGGACACATGAATGATAAAGTGTATAAAGGACATGGTAAGTTGGGAAAGAGATTTAGAAAAGCCACAGAGAATTCATGGCAAGCAGTGACATGCCATAACAAAGACTTTTTAAAAATATTAATTCAGATGAGCTATAGAATTAATGGTTTCTTAAATTTTAAATGCCAATAACAATGCAACAGAGTTAATGTTTGATATTAAATTAAATCATTAGGAAAATTTGCATAGTTAAAATATAGGACCAACCTACAAGAAGACAAGGATTTCACTTATTATCATAAAAACACTTTGCCAAGCATTTAAAGTCTCTGTTTCAGTATTACTATGTCTCCTCCAGCTACACTTGCCCAAAGAGAAATTTAATGTGTACAACTCTGGAAGTCCTTAAGAACATTTAGTTCAAGTTACTTCTTTGCGTACAAAGTTCTTTTCTGATGTAGCCTGAGTAGGAGCATAATACCAATCACATCACTTCACCAAAAACTTATTCCTTAATAAGTTCTTGACTCTCTGCTTCCTTGTAATTCCTAAACTTTGGTCTCAGTTTCATAGTTAAGCTCTCTTTAAAAGTGCAATAGCGCTTATGATATCTGAAAAAAGCACATCTCCCCTTCATTTTGAAATCTGTAGAAGCTCTCTATTATGTGGTTTCCAAACTCATCTTCCTGGACAACTTCCTTTTGATGGTGTATATGTGGCATGGAAGACAATGATGTTAATACATTCCTTGATTTGATGGTATAGCTGAAAAAGTTAGTAATTATCTTTTTATTTTAATAGAAATGCCATCTTTCAGTTAAAAATTGAATTGTAAAAACAAGAAACTCAACATAGATCACCTTCTAATCTAGAGTAGAATTTAATGCAATTGTAGGGTTTAAAGGCTCATTTATACTTATATATTATAGCTAATATTATTTGGCAATGACAAACTATTTTAATTTTTAAATTGTTATCCTTAAATAGTATGTGATTTTACTCAACTATGAGATGTTTTTGAGGCAAGATTTTGAACCAGAAACACTACTTTGTTGTTATATTCTAGTCATTGTGATCAAGTCAGTGTTTTTCAAACAAGACCAATTAATGGGTATCCAGTGGTTACTTTTATCACAATATTACTTAAAATTACACAGAAAAATGTATCTTAACTATAAACATAACTTTGAATTTATAGCATTTGCATTTATATTATTAATTAAATATAGTGGATACTGTTGTTTTATTGAAATATAATTTACATTTGTAGTATGGTATTTACCAAATCAACATTTAAAAAAATTTGATGTACCTAAAACTATTACATTCTGTGATGCCTCAATTGTCCCACCAGTGTTCTCTATTATTTTTCTTATCATCCTACCTTGTAAATTGTTTATTTTCTAACCCTCCTATTTATTGTATCTTACTTCTAAAATCTGATGATTATCTCTCCCTTTCAATAAATTGTTTGTACATATTTTTGCACTGATATTCTGAATATTATGATTTTCTATATGGACCTTAATTCTTAATCCTTCCACTGTTTTCCTATAATTACACAGAGAAAATTATCTTCTCATTCTTAATTGTATGCCTTAATTTCTATTTCTATTAATAACTTAGTTCCTATTCCAAAAGTTGACTGACAGTTCATATTTACTGAAATTAAAGTTCTCACCGTCGAAGAAAATATAAATACATTTGCATATGTCCTAATTTCCTTTAAGGGAAGAGATGGATGGGGATATTGTAAAGTAACTTTCATTTAACTAACAATTAATGTCATTCACATGAAGCTCTGTACAGAATAAACATAGCACTTCTCATATGATTTTAGTTCTAGAGCACTTTATCATACATACCATTTATCCATGAAGATTGAGTATGGCCTTTTATGATCACATTTGGAAAATGAGTAGTTGAGAAATCAAGCCTACTCTATAAAAAATACTGTTGCAGGACCCATTTGTCAACCACAATATATGATTATTTTGTATTGATCTATCACCATAACTTTCTTGGTGGGCTTGCAACTTCACTCATCGATCTTTATCTGCTATGAAATTTTCATGTTTTATTAGTTCTATAGCACAATAAAACAAATGGATACTTTATGATTTCCAATTGAAAATGAACGTTTCATGGAGAGCAGTTCTCTTTTCACTGAACCAGCTGAACTACAAGCATATGATTACTTTTCTTTGTGTCTACAAATTTTTAATAGGAAAACACCCCACTAAAGTCAGTTTGGTTACTATTAAAAAGAAATACACTACGTTGCTAAGGTATATTCTTCTTAGAGTCATATTACTCCAATGAACACTTGGAACGAGCATTGAAATCTCTAGGGAATCTGTATTGTTAGCCATGTGGTTGGAGATGAAAGATAGCAGTAATTTTTTTAAGACCAGGTATCATAAGACTTCCTGAGAATTGAAGTCAATTCAATTCCTTTTCCTAGTTTAAATCCTTTTCCTTTCCTTTTCCAAATAACTGATTTTTATTTACTAATTTGGAATTTAAAATTCAATTTAGTGTTTAATAAATCATTTTTGAATGAATAAATGATAAAACATTTTAAGACAGAATACCTAAATGAGTGTATTTTAATGTAATTCATATATAAATTTATATTATTTATTGTAATAAATATTTATAAAAACATATATTTTATTATACTTATCCCTCATAAATAATAATTATACAGATTTGATTATCAATTTCTTATAAGCTCAATAGTCATTTGTTCACTAAATATTGTTTTGATCTTCCAGTCTCTTTACATTACTTGATTTACACTTCTGGTAAATGTTTATCTTAACTTTATTGTTCTTTAGTTTAATAAAATGTCCATTGTTCCAGAGAGTAACTTTTTTGGTGATTTTTTTTCTTTATCCTCCACATCCTTGTTTACGTGAGTCAGCAATTTCCTTATTTTGTTTATAACTTACACATTCATCATTCTCTCTCAAACCTTAACTATCTGGGTCATGGTTTTGGTCATAACACTAAATATTGGGTAAAATGGATATTAATTTTAGAATATTAACATTACATTTCTGTTCAAATTTTATAGTTGAATTCTCATGTTAAGAAATGACTTGATAACTCAAAGCAATTTTTTTCTAGAAAAAGTACATGTTTCAATTATAATAACTAGGCAATCATGCTATATTCTCTGTGTAGGAGAAAACATGCAAATATTATTCAGGCACAGAGATGGAAAAGTTTACTTCTTCTCACCTAGGGAGAATATGATTTTCAAAAAAGTAGGAAGTAAAGAAAAAAATTATGGTCACCATTAAGAATTTTAGTGGATTGAAAGCAGTTGGATGAAACAATTAAGCAGAATCATCTAATACTACAAGTAAGAGATTCTGGAGAATAAAACTGGCAACTTGGTGTTATAAAAAAAGAGCCCTAGATAACACTCTTAACCCTCTCACACTTCCTTTGTGTCATAGAAGTTATTCAGGAATTTGACAATTAAAGAGACAATCAACTATCCTAGTACAGTGGCTAAAGAGACATTCAAAGAGGCAGAATAATGTTATTAGAGTTGCTGGAAAATTGGATTGATGAAATAGGAAAACAACTTGACATGTAGGGCTATCTACAGGACCTGTGTGGGTCACAGTCAGATGAATCCAGCAACAGAGGTCTCCGTGAATTTTTCTTTTTAAAATTAATTTTTATTGTAGTATAGTTGCTTTATAATGTTGTGTTAGTTTCTACTGTACAGCAAAGTGAATCAGCTATATGTATACATATGTCCCCTATTTTTTGGATTTTCCTCCCATTTAGGTCATCACAATGAATTAAGTAGAGTTTCCTGTACTATACAGTATGTTCTCATTAGTTATCTATGTTATACATGGTATTGATATCAATAGTTGTATATGTGTCAATCCCAATCTCCCAATTCCTCCCACCCTCACCTTTTCCCATTGGAATCCATACATTTGTTCTTCACGTCTGTGTCTCTATTTCTGCTTTGCAAATAAGATAATCTTTACTATTCTTCTAGATTCCACATATATGCATTAATATGAGATATCTGTTTTCTCTTTCTGACTTACTTCACTCTGTATGACACTCTCTCTGTCCATGCTCATCTCTACAAATGACCTAATTTCTTTACTTTTTATAGCTGAGTAATATTCCATTGTATATATGTACCAAATCTTCTTTATCCATTCCTCTGTTGATGGACAGTTAAGTTGCTTCCACATCCTGGCTATTGTAAATAGTACTGCAGTGAACATTGTCGTACATGTGTCTTTTTGAATTATGGTGTTCTCTGGGTATATGCCCAGTAGTGGGATTGCTGGGTCATATGGTAGCTCTATATTTAGTTTCTTAAAGCACCTCCATACTGTTTCCATAGTGGATGTATCGATTTGCATTCCACCAACAGAGTAAAAGAGTCCCATTTTCTCCACATCCTGTCCAGCATTTATTGTTGTAGATTTTTGGATGAAGGCCATTCTAACCCGTGGGAGGTGACACTTCATTGTAGTTTGACTTTCATTTCTCTAATAATTAGTGATGTTGAGCATCTTTTCATGTGTTTGTTGGCAATCTGTATGTCTTCTTTGGAGAAATGGCTATTTAAGTCTTCTGTCCATTTTTGGATTGGGTTATTTGTTTTTTTGAGAGTGAAGTGCATTAGCTGCTTGTATATTTTGGTGATTAATCCTTTCTTAATTGCTTTGTTTGCAACAATTTTCTCCCATTCTGAGAGTTGTCTTTTTGTCTTGTTTATGGTTTCCTTTGCTGTGCAAAAGAGTTTAAGTTTCATTAGGTCCTATTTGTTTATTTTTGTTTTTATTTTCATTACTCTAGGAGGTGGATCAAAAAAGATCTTGTTGTTATTTATGTCAAAGAGTGTTCAGCCTATGTTTTCCTCTAAGAGTTTTATAGTCTCTGGTCTTACATTTAGGTCTTTAATCTATTTTGAGTTTATTTTTGTGTATGGTATTAGGGAGTGTTCTAATTTCACTCATTTACATGTAGCTGTCCAATTTTCCCATCACCACTTATTGAAGAGGCTGTATTTTGTTCATTGTATATTTTTGCCTCCTTTGTCATAGATTAGGTGACCATAGGTGCATAGGTTTATCTCTGGGCTTTCTATCCTGTTCCACTGAGTTATATTTCTGTTTTTGTGTCAGTGCCATACTGTCTTGATTACTGTTGCTTTGTAGTGTAGTCTGAAATCAGGAAGCCTAATTCCTCTGGCTCCATTTTTCTTTCTCAAGATTGCTTTTGTGTTTCCATGCAAATTGTGAAATTTTCTGTTCTAGTTCTGTGAAAAATGCCATTGTTAATTTGATAAGGATTGCATTGAATCTGTAGATAGCTTTGTGTAGTATAGTCATTTTCACAATATTGATTCTTCCAATCCAAGAACATAGTATATCTCTCCAACTGTTTGTGTAATCTTTGATTTATTTTATCTGTATCTTATAATTTTCTGCGTACAGGTCTTTTGCCTCCTTAGATACGTTTATTCCTAGGTATCTTATTTTTTTGTTGCAGTGGTAAATGGAATTGTTTCCTTAATTTCTCTTTCTGATCTTTTGTTGTTAATGTATAGGAATGAAGGAGATTTCTGTGTATTAATTCTGTATCCTGAGACTATAACAAATTCATTGATTAACTCTAGTAGTTTTCTGATGGCATCTTTAGGATTCTATGTATAGTATTACATCATATGCAAAGACTGACAGTTTTACTTCTTCTTTTCCAATTTGGATTCATTTTATTTGTTTCTTTTTTCTCTGATTGCCATGACTAGGGCTTCCTAAACTATATTGAATAATAGTGGCGAGAGTGACACCCTTGCCTTGTTCCTGATCTTAGAGACAATGTTTTCAGTTTTTCACCTTTGAGAATAATGTTTGCTGTCAGTTTGTCATATATGGTCTTTATTATGTTTAGTTAAGTTCCCTCTATGCCCACTTTTTGGAGAGTTTTTATCATAAATGAGTATTGAATTTTGTCAAAAGTTTTTCTGAATCTAGTGAGAGGATCATATGATTTTTATTCTTCAATTTGTTAATATGGTGTATTGCATTGATTGATTTGCATATATTGAAGAATCTTGCATTCCTGAGATAAATCCAGCTTGGTCATGGTGTATGATCCTTTTAATATGTTGTTGGATTCAGTTTGATACTATTTTGTTGAGGATTTTTGTATCTATATTCATCAGTGATATTGGCCTGTAATTTTCTTTTCTTGTGATATCTTTGTCTGGTTTTGGTATCAGGGTGACAGTGGCCTCATAGAATGAGCATCAGAGTGTTCCTGTATGCAACTTTTGCAAGAGTTTGAGAGGTATAGGTGTTAACTCTTCTCTCAACGTTTGATAGAATTCCCTGTGAAGCCAACTGGTTCTGGACTGTTGCTTTTAGAAGATTTTTAATCACAGTTTCAATTTTAGTACTTGTGATTGGTCTGTTCCTTTTTTTCTATTTCTTTCTGGTTCAGTCTTGGAAAGTTGTACCTTTTAAATAATTTTCCATTTCTCACAGGTTGTCCATTTTATTGGCATATAGTTCCTTGTAGTAGTCTTTTATGATCTTTTGTATTTCTGTGGTGTCAGTTGTAACTTCTCCTTTTTCATGTCTAATTTTATTGATTTGAGTCCTCTCCCTTTTTTTCTTGATGAGTCTGGCTAAAGGTTTATCAATTTTTTTTATCTTCTCAAAGAACCAACTTTTTGTATTGATCTTTGTTATTGTTTCCTTCATTTCTATTTCATTAATTTCTGTTCTGATCTTTATGATTTCTTTCCTTATAAGTTTTCAACTATGGTGTCTCTTGTAGACAGCATATATACAGGTCTTGTTTTTGTATCCATTTAGCTAGTCTGTGTCTTTTTGTTAGAACACTTGATCCATTTACATTTAAGGTAATTATCGATATGCATGTTTCTATTACCATTTTCTTAATTCTTTTGGGTTTGTTCTTGCCCGTCTTTTTCTTCTCTTGTATTTCCTGCCTAGAGAAATTCCTTTAGCATTTGTTGTAAAACTGGTTTGGTGGTGCAGAATTCTCTTAGCTTTTGCTTGTCTGTAAAGCTTTTGATTTCTCTGTTAAATCTGAATGAGGTCCTTGCTGGGTAGAGTAATCTTGGTTGTAGTTTTTTCCCTTTCATCACTTTAAATATGTCCTGCCACTCCCTTCTGGTTTGCAAAGTTTCTGCTGAAAAATCAGCTGATAACCATATGGGGATTCCCTTGTATGTTATTTGTTGACTTTCCCTTGCTGCTTTTATTATTATTATTATTATTTTGTATTTAATTTTTGTTATCTTGATTAATATGTGCTTCAGCTTGGTCTCCTTGGGTTTATCCTGTATGGGGCTCTCTGCACTTCCTAGACTTGATTGACCATTTCCTTTCCCATGTTAGGGAAATATCCAACTATAATCTCTTCAAATATTTTCTCAGTCCCTATCCCTTTCTCTTCTTCTTCTGGGGCCACTATAATTCAAATGTTGATGCATTTAATGTTGCCCCAGAAGTCTCTGAGACTGTCCGCATTTCTTTACATTCTTTTTTTCCTTGTTCTGCTTCTTGGCAGTTATTTCCACCATTCTATCTTCCAGCTCACTTATCCATTCTTATGCCTCAGTTATTCTGCTATTGATTCCTTCTAGTGTATTTTTCATTTCAGTTATTGTGTTGTTCATCACTGATTGTTCGTTCTTCTACATCCTTGTTAAACATTTCTTGTATCTTCTCAATGAATGCTTCCATTCTATTTCCAAGATCTTGGATCAACTTTACTATCATTACTCTGAATTATTTTTCAGGTAGCTCGCCTATTTCCTATTTATTTATTTGGTCTCATGGAATTTTACCTTTCTTCTTCATCTGCAACATATTTCTCTGTCATCTCATTTTGTCTAACCTATTGTGTTTATGGTCTCCTTTCCTCAGGCTGCAGGGTCGTAGTTCCTCTTCCTTCTGTTGTCTGCTCCCTGGTGATTAAGTTTGGCCCAGGGGCTTGTGTACGCTTCCTGGTGGGAGAGACTGGTTCCTGCACTTTGGTGGGTGGAGCTGAGTCTTTTCCCTCTGAAGGGCAGGGCCACATCAGGTGTGGTTTGGGGTGTCTGTGAGCTTAGTATGATTTTAGATAGCCCGTCTACTGATGTGTGGTGGTGTTTTTCTGTCTTGCTGGTTGTTTGGCATAAGGTTTCCAGCACTGGAGCCTGAAGGCAGCTGTGTTGGGCCAGGTCTTGGTGTTGAAATAGATACCTCTGGGATAGTGCACAGAAATTAATATTCCCTGGGCCTGGGAATTCTCTGGCTGTCCAGCATCCTGGACTCTGTGCTCCCACCCCAGAGGCCCAAGCCAGAATCTTGGATGGGGAACCAGGAGCCCACAAGCCACACAGTGCAGCCAGAGAAAAAAGAAACAAAAGGAGGAAAAGAGAAAAAAGAAAATAGACAAACAAAACCCAAGACAAATAGCAAAAAAAAAAAAAAAAGAAGAAAAAACAAAAAAACAAGCAAACAGCAGTAACAAAAACACAACACACACACGCACACACACACACACACACACACACACACACAGAGAAAAGAAAAACAGAAAAAGAAATAAAATTTAAAAATTGAAAAGTATAAAAAAACAAGAGAACAAAGAAAAGAATCCCAAACTGAAGAAAACAAAATATACACATAAAAACAATAGAAAATTAAAGAAAAAGAAATAAAAACTGAAAAACAAGAAACTAAATCACAAAACTACAAAAAAGTAAACTAAAAATTTTTTTAAATATTAAAAAAATAAAAGCTAAAATATAATAAAAGCAACAACACCAGCAACTGAACGAAACAGAACAAACAAAAAAAGAACAATAGTAATAAAGATATTTTCCTGGGGCATCCGCTGTCAGTGTCCTTGCTCCCACAGTGAGCCAGAGCCAATCCCTGCCTCCCAAGGAGGCCTTTCAATACCTCTAGGTAGGTCTCTGGACTTGATGTTGACACAGTTGGGTCAGCTCAGACTCTGAACTGGCCCTACTCCTTTGTGTACTTGCCCCCAAGGTCCACTGCTGTGAAGGCTAGACCAGTCTCAATTGTGGGAACACTCATTGTTTATACAGGTATTCCACAGATGCAGGATTTACCAATCTGATCTTGGGAATTTAATCCATGGCTTGTGCAGATGCACAGAAAGATTTCTGTTCCTCTTCCTTAGTTGCTCCACCCCTTTCGCTCAGCTTTGGTTTTGACCACTTCTCTGCATGTCCGCCACCCTCAGACATCTGTTCATTGCTCAAGTGAGAGGGGGCAAAAGCAGCAGCTGCTTGGGGCACACTAACTCACTTAGGCTTGGGAAGGGTATGGCAGCCACAACTGGGGTGTGTGTCAGTTGCCTACAGTGGCAGGGACTGGCAGGATGTTGCAACAGACTATGGCATGCTCCTTCTGAATAGAGTCCCTCCTAGTGCCCGCCGAGGCTGAAGAAACCTGCAGGTAGGGTAAGGGGTTGTAATGGTGGCACTGCCTTTTGCATATCACTCAACAATGACGCCTCACTTTCCAGGCAGACCACGCTTCCTCTAGGGCCATTCCTGGCTGCACATCCCCTCACTCTCATCCCCTCTGCTGTATCCACACAGCCAACAGCACTCCTCTCCCTAGATCCATTCTCCCAACCCCACATTTTAGCACTCAGTCCCTGCCAGAATCTGGGGACTCTCGTCCCAGGCAGGGGGGCCCACAGCTGATTCCCAAAGAGTCTTGGGGATGGGTGGTGCTCAGGTGCTCTGGAGACCACGCAGGTGGAGACCCCTCATGAGGGGCAGGCAGGTCCATTCAGATGGGAGCCCCTCCCAGTGCCCATGGAAGCTGAAGAAGCCAGTGGGTGGGGAAAAGTGTTGTAATAGTGACTCTGCCCCTTGCACACCACTCAACAATGATGCCTTGCTTCTGTGGTGTGCTGGACCTTTTCTGTAGACTTTCCCAGTTGTAGAGCTCCTTACTCCTGTCCCTTCAGGCTGTCTTTTCACAGTCCACAGCTGTCCCCTCCCTGGTTTCATGCTCCAAACCCCACTTTCCAGCACCCAGTCCCCCTTCAGAACATGAGACTCATGACTCAGGCTGGAATGCACAGAGCTGCAGTGTACACCATGCGTGCAGTTCTTACTTTGTCCTGTCTTCCACAGACCATTTGCTGCATTCTCCTTTGATCCCTGAAAGTCCTTTTCTGTCCCAGCTGTGTTTCCCACTGTGAGGGAGTTTTTCTGAGTGCAAGGACCTCCCTTCACCTTCAGCTTCCCACCAGCATTGCTCATCCCTTTTTTGATTCCTCTTTTCTTTTTTTCTTCTTTCTTTCATCCTACCTGGTTGCGAGGGGATTTTTCTTGTCCTTTTAAGTGTCCGAAATCTTCTGCTAATGTTCAGCAGGTGCTCTATAAGAATTATTCCATTCATAGATGTATTCTTGATGTACTTGTGAGGAACAACAAATTCTATGTCCTCCTATTCTGCTATCTTGACTCCTCCACCTCTATGACTTTTTTAAGTGAAGAGAACAAGACAGAAATTTACTGGTCACAAATTTCCACAATAGGTGATATCAAGGCAACTGGTGATTAAAAGTCAAAGTGATACTGCTATCAAAATCAGAGGATCCTTATTCCAATGATTTAATTTAAGCACCTCACAACTCCAATATACAAAGAACTCAATGCACATAAAAGTAGCTTGAAATATAGAAAGTCTAAAATTCTGAGCATTTATCCAGCCAAGAACAATCATCCAAGGAGACAATTTGAACTGATAAATATATATTTCTTTAAAATGTGTTTTATATTTTCTTGCAGTTTTATTGAGATGTAATTGGCATGGCACTATTTAAACTGTACAGCATAATAATATGACTCACATACTTCATAAAATGATTATCACAAAAAGTTTATTGAACATGCATCATCTCATACAGATACAAAGTTAAAGAAATAAAATATTTTTCTTTGTGATGAGAACTCTTAGGATCTACTCTTTTAACAACTTCCATATATAACATAGCAGTGTTAATTATATTGATCATGTTGTACTTTGTATCCCTAGTGCTTATTGTCTTATAACTGGGAATTTGTACCTTTTGACTGCCTCCATCTAATTCTCTCTCACCCTCACCACTTCTGATAACCACAAGCCTGATCTCTTTTCTATGTGTTTGTTTGTTTGTTTCAGAAGTATAATTGAACTACTACACTATGTTAGGTCCCATTACACAACATGGTGATTTCATATTTTTATACATTTCAAAAAGTTCACCATAGTAAGTCTAGTTATGATATGTCACCATACAATATATTTCATAGATATTGACTATATTCCCCACACTGTACAATATAAATTTCATAATCATGACTCATTTATTTTGAAACTGGAAGTGTGTATCTCTTAATCTCTCTCACTTATTTCTTTCTTTCTCACAACCCCCTCCCTTCTGGCAATCACCTGTTTGTTCTCTGTATCTATAACTCTTTTTCTGTTTTGTTATGTTTATTCATCTGTTTTGTTTTCTTAGATTTCACATACACTTGACAGCATGCAGTATTTTGATTTCTGTGTCTGCCTTATTTCACTTAGCATAATATGATCTATGTCCATCCATGTTGCCACAAATGGCAAGATATCATTCTTTTTATGGCTGAGTAATATTCCATTATCTATATCTATATCTAATCTCACATCTTCTTTGTCCATTCATCTATTGATGAGTACTTAGGCTGCTTCCATATCTTGGTTATTGTAAATAATGCTGCAATGAACAAAGCAGTGAACATATCTTTTCTAATTAGTGTTTTAGTTTTCTTCATATATATATACCTAGGAGTAGGATTGCTGGATCATATGGAGTTTTATTTTTAATTTTTGAGGAATCTCCAAGTTGTCTGAGTTCTTTGCATAATTTGAATATCAACCCATTATCATGTATATTGTTAATAAATATCTTCTCTCATTTAGGAGGTGGATTTTTTTTTTTTTTTTTTTTTTTTCCGGTACGCGGGCCTCTCACTGCTGTGGCCTCTCCCGCCGCGGAGCACAGGCTCCGGACGCACAGGCTCAGCGGCCATGGCCCACGGGCCCAGCCGCTCCGCGGCACGTGGGATCCTCCCGAACCAGGGCACGAACCCGTGTCTCCTGCATCGGCAGGCGGACTCCCAACCACTGCGCCACCAGGGAAGCCCTAGGAGGTGGATTTTTCATCTCATTGATAGTTTCCTTCAC
Source organism: Kogia breviceps (assembly GCF_026419965.1). Classification (NCBI taxonomy): domain Eukaryota; kingdom Metazoa; phylum Chordata; class Mammalia; order Artiodactyla; family Physeteridae; genus Kogia; species Kogia breviceps. The sequence continues at coordinate 45,426,337 of NC_081325.1, read as the reverse complement.
TGTGCAAAATCTTTTTAGTCTGATGTAGTCTCCTTTGTTTATTTTTGCTTTGATTTCCCTTGCCTGAGGAGATCTATCCAAAAAAATTTTGCTAAGATTGATGTCAAAAGCTTACTGCCTATGTTTTCTTCTAGAAGCTTTGTGGTTGCAGGTCTCACATTTAAGTCTTTAATCCATTTTGAACTTATTTTTGTGTATGGTGTGAGAGAGTAGTCCAGTATGATTCTTTTGCATGGAGCCCAGTTTTCCCAACACCATTTATTGAAGAGGCTGTTTTTCCCCATTGTATATTCTCATATACTTTGTCATAGATTAACTGCCTATATAAATGGGAGTTCATTTTGGGGCTCTCTATTCTGTTCCATTGAAATATGTGTCTGTTTTTGTGCTAGTGCCATACTGTTTTGATGACTGTAGCTTTGTAGTAAACTGTGAAATTAGGGAGTGTGATACCTCTTACTTTGTTTTTGTTTCCCAAGATTGTTTTGGCTATTTGGGGTCTTTTGTGTTGTCATTCAAATTTTAGAATTACTCATTCTAGTTCTGTGAAAAATGCCATTGGAATTTTTATAGGGATTGCATTGAATCCATAGATTGCCTTGGGTAGTATGGTCATTTTAGCAATATTAATTCTTCCAACCCATGAACACACTTTATCTTTCCAACGATTTGTATCATCTTCAATTTCTTTCATCAGCGACCTACAGTTTTCAGAGTAATGGTCTTCTACGTCCTTAGGTAGGTTTATTCCTAGGTATTTTCTTTTTGATGTGATTCTAAATAGGATTGTTATCTTAATTTCCTTTTCTGATAATTAGTTGTTAGTGTAGAGAAATGCAACAGATTTCTGTATATTAATTTTGTATCCTGCAACTTTACCAAACTCATCGTGAATTCTGGTAGTTTTTTGGTGGTGTCTTTAGGATTTTCTATGTATACTATCATATCATATCATATTTAAACAGTGACATTTTTACTTATTTCTTTCCAATTTGTATTCCTTTATTTCTTTTTCTTGTATGATTGGCAAGGACTTCCAAAACAATGTCTAATAAAAGTGGCAAAAGTGGGCATACTTAAAAGAAATGCTTTCAGCTTTTCACCATTGAGTATGACGTTGGCTCTGGACTCCTCACTAATGGCCTTTATTATGTTTAGATATGTTCCGACTATACTCACTTTGCTGAAAGTTTAATTGATAAATGGATACTGAATTTTGTCAAAATAGTTTTTTCTGCATCTATTGAGATGATCATATAATTTTTATTTTTCAATTTGTTAATGTGGTCTATCACTCTGATTTGTGAATATTGAATCATCCTTGCATCCCTGCAATAAATCTCACTTGACTGTGGTGTATGATTCTTTCAATGTATTGTTGAATTCCATTTGCTAATATTTTTTTCAGGATTTTTGCATTTATGTGCATCAATGATATTGGCTGTAATTTTCTTTTTTTGTAGTCTGATTTTCATATCAGAGTGATGCCAGCCTTGTAGAATGAGTTTGGAAGTTCCTCCCTCTGCAATTTTTTGGAATAGTTTGAGAAGAATAGATTTTAACTCTACTTTTAATGTTTGGTAAAATTCAGCTGTGAAGCCATCTGGTCCTGGAATTTTGTTTTCTGGGAGGTGTTTTATTACTAATTCAACTTAATTACTTGTACTTGGTCCATTCATATTTTCTATTTCTTCCTTGTTCAGTCTTGGGATATTGTATATTTCTAGGAATTTGTCCATTTCTTCCAAGGTGTTCATTTTATTGGCATATAATTGTTTGTAGTAATATTTATAATCCTTTGTATTTCTGTAGTGTCAGTTGTAACTTCTCCTCTTTCTTTTCTGATTTTATTGATTTTGGCCCCCTCTCTTTTTTCCTGATAAGTCAGCCTAAATTTTTATCAATTTTGTTTATCTTTTTAAAGAACCAGTATTAACTTCATGGATCTTTTCTATTGTCTCTTTTTTTTATTCAGTCTCTATTTCATTTATGTATCATTTGATCTTTATGATTTCTTTCCTTCTAATTTTGGATTTTGTTTGTTCTTTGTCTAGCTATTTTAGGTGTAAGGTTAGGTTCTTCATTTGAGTTTTTTCTTGTTTCCTGAGGTAGGTTTGTATCACTATAAACTTCCCTCTTAGAACTCTTCTTGCTGCATCCCATAGGTGGCAGGTTTGGTTTGCTGATCAGATTAATGAAAGTAAACTCTTCCTCTGGGACAAAGGTTGGACAGGCTTAATTTGCAAGCCATTTTAAAATACTGGGGTTTCCTAAATTTGGGGTTCTCTAGTTTTATGCACTTCTACTCTGTGCACAGTCCATATCCAGACTGCTATGCATTGTCCCTGTGGGACTTGAGTTACAGGAAAGACCAGTGACAAGAAGTAGTCCATGCTACCTGCTGTGTTGTGACCAAAGATTGTTTTGTCCTCTGCAGTATCCATGAGAAGGTGGCTAACTAACTTGTTAGCTTAGCAATAGGGTAAAATCTCAGACCTTTCACTGTTCTTCAGGCAAAGTAGAAAGTCCATGAGGAACATTGGAATGAATCAAATATAGTAAATATATTGATACTTTTGTTGAATATTTGTGGCAAAAGATTTTTAAAATTTGGCTGCACTAAAACTACTATTTTTTCTTCTTCTTGTGACCTTTTGAAATGGGGCTAGTATAACTTTTGTTTTTTTTCATTTCAACAATTCGGATTTTCTCTAACTCACAACTTGATGTTTAACAAATTCCTAATGTTGTCTCTGTCTTATTTGTATTTTTCTATATATGTTTGAACTTTTTTGCATTTTTCATGGTTACAGAAGTAGTAACTATCCTAGAAAATTAGAGAATGTAAAGACAATTTTAAGAAGAACATAGTATTTTAAAATTAACACCAGAAGAAATCAATATTAATTTATTTGTATATTTATTTATAGTGTTTTTAAAATTTTCATTGTGATGATTACTCACATACAATTCTGCATTGTTCTATAGCCCTGGATTTAATATTAGTTTTCTCCACAGGTGATAATGGGAAACGTCTAGGTCCTCTAGAAGCCTTTTTGTAGAATAAGTAGCTGGGAAGCAATTTGTTCCAATTGAAGAAGGCTGTAAAATAAGCTTTGCTGAATAACAAAATCTTAAGTTTTGGGAGAAATGGCCATTCTCAATTTAGTATATTTCCTGTTACTCTGATTTTTTCCTACTCTCATCCTTCACGGTTTCATCCCCCTAATGCACACAACAATGAAATTATTAATATTCAAAAGATGTCAAACAAATATATGAAAATATTGCTTGATATCCTCCTAATTGATATTAATGCAAGTGGAGACACAAAGATTCTCTCTGATTGCAGCATATACCACAGCAAAATTTTGTAATTTAGAAGGTTTAAGCATATTAGTGTATGTATAAACATATTAGCATATTAGCCCATCCACAACAGTTGCCCAATTGGCAACATGCTCTGTAGTAAAAGCAGCATTGTGCCCTTGTGTAAACAGAAACACCACAGTCATGTGATTGGTTGAGATGATGTTACCCACTATCATAATGGCAATATCCAACAGAACTGTGAATATGAGGTCCTGCTTCAAATAAGCAGGGGAAAGTGGAATTGGACCAACTTTCCTGAAAAAAAAACTCCTGACAACTATTTTAGAAAAACAGTAATCTGGAGACACTGGAGAGTGAGCAAAACATACAGAAGCAGGAAAGGACCTGATATTTGGAGGGAAAAAAAAGGGCAGAAAAATATAAAAGCAAACTTTGTATGAAAATAAGCCATTTGCAAGGCAATTTAACTGGAAATAAGATAGTCTTCTCAAGAAATATATCCAGCTGCAAAAGATAAATTCACACCACTATTTCATACCGTACACAAAATTAACTCCAAATCGATCATACACCTCAATCTAAGAGGTTAAAGTAGACATATTTTAGAGTAAATGATAGAAGAAAATCTTTGTGGCAAAAAAGAAAAATTGACCAGTTGTACCTCATCATATTATTTTTTGTTCCTTGAAAAAAACACCATGAAGAAAGTGAAAAGATAAGCCACGGGTGGCTTCTTCTTCTCCTCCCCACTCTGATTCTTATTCCACAGTTCATATGCCTAAGAACTCAATTATTTTCTTGTGTAAGAAAATATTCGGAACGTTAACATCCCAGTCAACATCCCAGACTACACTTGTGTGAAAGACCTCAACTTGAGGCATCTGCTTGAGGCAAGTCAATTTGTAAATTATTATAAATGTAATAACTGTGAGAGTCATTATTCAATTGTTGATTTAAGCTTCTAAGTTTTGGATTTTAAAGTATATATCTTAAAATAAATGGCAAAATTTTAGAATATAATGTTAAAAACAGCTTGCATACTGATATTTAGTTATATTTGTTTTATCTATTATAAAAATTAATGTATGAATTTAATATACACACAAAAATACTCATGTTTCTGTACATAGTATTCAAATTCCATAGAAGATATAGAATTATAAATTAATATGTAATCAATTAGTTTATTTTAAATTATGAGATATTCATCTGGGGAAAATAAGACTTTCTTTTTAATTGAGGTATAGTTGCTTTACAATGTTGTGTTAGTTTCTGCTGTACAGAGAAGTGAATCAGCTATATATATATACATATATCCCCTCTTTTTTGGATTTCCTTCCCATTTAGGTCACCACAGAGCATTAAGTAGCATTGAGTAGAGTTCCCTGTGCTAGATAGCAGGTTCTCATTAGTTATCTGTTTTATACATATTAGTATATAAATGTCAATCTCAATCTCCCTATTCATCTCACCCCCTTGTTCTCCCCTTGGTGTCCATATGTTTGTTCTGTACATCTGTGTCTTTATTTCTGCCTTGCAAAAAGGTTCAGTACAGGTTCATCTGTACCATTTTTCTAGATTCCACATATTTGTGTTAATATACAATATTTGCCTGATTATTTTAAATCAAATCAAATCTTAAAATTTTATATATTAAGGCAATATTATAAATTCCATGAGACAAACTATAATGTAAAAATACTGTACATATGTAGCTTTATCTTCCTTAAGCTTAATTCACTAGCAAAAATACAGAAAAATTGAAAAGGTTATATTGCCTAAAATTGTAATAAAAAATAATGACTATAAATATATTGATAGCTACCTAGAGATAGATAGATATATAGATAAATGTTCACTTTAAAAGAATGGCAGGGCTGGCTCTATTGGTGAATTAAAATAAATAGTACCAAGTAGGAAAAAAGGGGCAAATATATGTATTAACTTATGTAACTACATATTTTTAAAACACATAAAATATATTTTCTGAGGGACTAGTAAGGGACATGTTAAGACAGTGCTTTTATTTAAACTTCTCACTGCCTTAAAATAAGATTAAAATAAAATTATTGGGACTTCCCTGGCGATTCAGTGGTTGGGACTTCACCTTCCAATGCGGGGGGTGAGGGTTAGAACCCTGGTTAGGGAGCTGGGATCCCGCATGCCTTGGGGCCAGGGAGCCAAAGCATAAAACAGAAGTGATGTTATAGAGAATTCAATGAGGACTTCAAGGACGGTCCACATTAAAAAGAAATCTTAAAATATATATATATATATAAAATAAAATTATTACCAAGGTTTTAAAAATATTAAAAAAATATTTTAAATATTTAAATAATTTTAAATTATTTAATTAAAAATCAAATCAATTTTTTAATTTTTTAAATATTTAAATAATATTTTAAATAATTTTAAATATTTAAAAAAATTTATGTAAATGGCACAGAAAGCCTTCTGGTCTATATTAGGTCATTTGTGATGAGAAATGTATATTACTAAGATTAACGTAACCTATTCAGTAAAATATTTGTTATTTCATTAGTTAGATAAAAAACAAATGGTTTGACAGCAATTTCATCTTTCTGAGATAGTATGTAAAAAATAAAGTAACAGGATTAGCAATGCTTGCTCTTTATTGAAATGACTCTTCTATCATTAATATTTAATCAATTAATTAATATGGCTTAGTAATATAATCAAGAATCACAACAGTGAAACAATAGAGCATTATATTTTGTTTAACTACAATAAATTTATTAATAAACATTTGTGTATGCAATCTAAAAATGAAGAAACAGTGTAGTGTTTTAAGCACATCACTAAATAAACCACGAAGGCAAATCAAAGTTTGCAGTTTACACTCAGCAATAACAAATTCAGTCTAAATACAAATTCCCTTGCCAGAAGGGACAAACTGATTTAACTTTGGTTTATATTATGATGTCATGTAAATATCTGTAAAAGTAATATTATAATAAAATATGGTATGTCATAATAAAAATAGATTCAATATAAGGTTGAATTTATGTATGGAAATAAATAGATAAATCAAGAAATTTATCATCACTTTCAAGACTTGTCTCTTATAACACTCTTGTTTCAGTGGCACTCTAGTCTTAATAATAGAGTCTATGCTGTGACAGTATAAGTAACAAATTATTTTCAGTTATATAATAATTTTGTTGATTTTTCATTTTTTCGATTGCATACACAAATGTTTACTAATAACTTTATTGTAGTCAGCCAAAATGTAATGCTGTATTATTTCACTGTTATGATTCATGATTTTAGTACTAAGCCATATTAATTAATTGATTAAATATTAATGATAGAAGAGTCATTTCAATAAAGAGCAAGTATTGCTAATCCTTTAGTTAAGGCATAGAATTAGATTACAGTCAGCATAAATTCAGCACTACATTCTAATAAAATTCATGCTGATATTTAATTATGTATTATTTGAAGACTTGCTTCACATTTAAAACAAGGTACAGATTTAAAACAAGGTGGTTTAATCTTAACTAAAGATCTTAAGGTTTTTGTTTGTTTGTTTGTTTGTTTGTTTGTGGTATGCGGGCCTCTCACTGTTGTGGCCTCTCCCGTTGCGGAGCACAGGTTCCGGACGCGCAGGTGTTGCGGAGCACAGGTTCCGGACGCGCAGGCTCAGCGGCTATGGCTCACGGGCCCAGCCGCTCCGTGGCATGTGGGATCTTCCCAGACCGGGGCACAAAACCCGTGTCCCCTGCATTGGCAGGCGGATTCTCAACCACTGCGCCACCAGGGAAGCCCTACAGTAGGGAATTTTTTGTTCATTAAGAAGATTCCAGGGGCTGTTATAAAAAGATAGAAATTATTACTGAAAACCAACCTTCCCACTGTTTTCAATTTCTGTAATATTCCCTTTCCAGGTGCCAAAGTTGTTTTCCTATACTACCACAAAATTTGTCTCATTACAGGAAAAATAACATTACCTTAAAAAATTAATCTCAGACCCACATCTTTAATTTGGAAGGGTCAGGTGCAAAAGGGATGAAAGCATATATTACAAAATATACAGAAAGACTTTATATCCCACAATTTTACTTACTTTGGACACAGGAGCAGGTCTTGTCAACAGTGTACTCAACTCAGTGGTCAATATCCTTATGATTGGGGCCCTGTCAATCCAAGAAGGTAATGTAGACTGTTGATCTGGAATTAAGGTTGAATCTGCTAGGCTCACATTTTATCTTGCTGAAATTTGGAAGTTACAGCAATCAGGCTGGCCCGGGGTTGGTCTTAAGGGAAAGAGAGAAGCATGGTCCAGAAATGCTCGGGGCAGAATCCTAAATTTTCTAAAATTCTTTATAACCTTCTATCCCTTTTGTCCTCATCGCTAGCCACATACTGACCAAGAGGAGAAGATCTCTTTCTTGGGACAGTCACATTCGATGACCAACCTGTCTTCCTAAAATGTTTATGTCAAGAGGAGTTGCTGGAAAGAGAATCAGAAATGCTTTTGAATCCATTTTGAGGAGGCTTTTCAACAATGCTGGGGTGCCTATGGAATGTGGTTTGGGAATAATCAATTAAATATCTTGATTAACAGCCCATTGTTGAATGACTCATGATAAAAGACACTTCATTACATGAAAATGATCAGAAAAGCTGAGAATACAGCACAAATTCATTCATAGGGTTAAAATGATGTGTCAAGAGTCAGCTGACTAGAATGAAAGAACATTTCTGATCTATGAGTAATACAAATATGACTTTCTGAGATGAGCTATTTTTAAATTGATCTGACTTTTACCTTAGTGTTCTTTCTTCATCTCTCTCTCCACAAACACATAAATATTCCAATGATAAAACTGAAAAGAAAAAAATGCGTGTTTCGACAATTGAGTTAGATATGTGCATGTAGATTCTTTTTGCAGAGGAAAAATAATTGATAAAAATATTTCCTCTGAAGCCATGCAACTGATAATATAAAAGAGACTTGGCTAGAAGTTAGATTCAAATAGATATTCAAAACTTTATTGAGTGATTGTATACTTACCCAACAGTATTTTATTGGTCAAGAATACAAATATTTAATCTTTTACATTTAACCATTTTATATCATATATTTTGGGATTACATTAAACATATTTTACAGCCAGTACTGCAAAGCAGAGAGACCAATAAGAAAGAACACACCGATCATTCAAAATAGATATCAGCTATGAGAAACAAGCCAGCTGTACTGGTGAGTACTAGCTCATATGTATTCAGGATGACCAGAAAATACTCATTTATGTACACACAATCTTCTGGTAATTTGGAGTGATAATTTGCTTCACTGATGAATCTTAACTATCAATCTGATGGAAACTATTTTTAGCATCCCAGAAATATTCATGGCAAAATATCATTGGTGTAATGTACTTGATGGCACTGAAATTTAGAAGCTTGATGTTACAGGGAAATAACACTTCAGGTGATATTTTAATTCTTATTAATGATCTAATATGACGAGAGCCTGATTCATTTTTAGATTGATTTTACTTTATCTTGGATTCTTGCTTACTTGAAAAGGGATGTCTCATTGAAAATTGTGTGTCTGTGTGAACTTACAGCATACAATTGGATGCATTCTAGTCAAAGCTTTCATACTGCTGTAATATCTGCATAATAAAAATGTCATTTAGACAGAATAAAATACCCAAAAAGTAAAATTGTATTTTCAATTTAGACAAATGGGCATGAAAAGAATTCACAGTATGTAGAGATGGGAAAAGGTTTTGTTACAGACCTTTAGAAAGCCTTAAAATCTTCTGAAAATTTGTATCCAAATGATAATGAATGTGGTAGTATGCAAACAACATATTTTATTTTCATTTGTTCTGAAAAAATGCATTTTAATAAATAGGACAATAAGAATATTGGAATCTCATATAGAATCAATCATATATTAAGATATTTACAATCAGACCCAGAAAAAAAGAAGTTAGTTTCTGCTACTCTGGCTCTGGCAGTCATTAAATAGCAATTCATATGCAAATGTACAAATTATCTATCAGGTTCTTTTACACAGCTCTTTTACATGCAGTGCGAGTAAATTCAGAGGACCATCAAAAGGATTCAGGGAATATGTTTATAAAAGTGCAAAAAGTACTTTGAATATTTTTACTTGAATAATATGTCTTTTGCCATTTTGAAACAGATTTTATAGAGAAAATATGATCTTTCTATTCTATAGATAGACATATATGAATATCTTTATAATCAGAAATGTATGCTTAGATGTTTGATTGTAGGTATTTTACTGGATAAAATCGTGTTAAGACACCATTACTATGCTAAATGTTATTTCATTATTAAATTCAGAATTATAAGAAACTTCCTCTTGTTTTCTTTAATCTGTTACAATTTGTGTCCTTAGACAAATTAAAATATTTTAATAGTTTCATAATTTTTACCTAATTTTCCTTGTTTGAAGAAAAATTTCCACGAATGCTTTATGGATGAATTTTCTGAAATTAATCCTGAGAATCAGGTCCTAGGAAAACTATTAATAAGATTTAGTGTCATGAAATAGTAACCCTGAGTTGAGTTCAAATGTCTGTCCTTGACCGATAAGGTAGCTGTGTGACCTTGGACAAAAATCACTTAATAAGTACTTTTCTAATTTTTGTCGCTTTTTGTATGAGGGAATGTATCATAATATATCTAACTTCTTTTTAGTTCTAAATCATGAATGGGTGTCAAATGCTTAACAACCTCGTTAGAGTTATGGCTTAAATATATCAATATTTCAGTAATAGTTCAATTCCCTATCTTGGCCTAAAATACATTTGCATTATGTAAAAGTAGTAAAGCAATAAAGAAAGAGGATAATTCCACCTTTCATTTATGCGGCAAACGTTTTTTATTCTTTGAGGATAGAGAAATCACCAGTGGAGCTCCATGTCATGAAAAGCAGGCATGATCTTTCCACCTGATTGAAGCTTCTCAGCTATTTGACTAGTTATAAAATGATCATATAATTCCTAAGGAATGTATATATTGTACTATTTAACACCATTGAATTCCATTAGGCAGATATGCCTTTGATATTTTGGAAAAACTGGTCTTCTGGGTTTCCAGCAAAATACGTCTGCCTTGGGGCTTCTCTGGATGTGTGGAACAAATTCCCATGGATTTGTCCTGCAATTACTCCTTTAGACATTCTGACTTTTATCACCCATGGAAACAGTCACCTGTCCTGATCTGTGAGTTTCCACACAGATTCACAACTAACATATTTATAAATAACCACTCCAGTCAACTAATATTCTTGACCTCATGTTGCTGCTATGATGACTATCAATCTTAAAATATATTTATACTGAGTTTTGATTAGGAAGCTGTTTCCTTTCCTAAGGTTCTAAAATTAGCTATCAGTGAAGACCTAAAACCTTCATGCTGTTATGTTTATTCAATGTCAGTCTTCTTAACTGGCCTGTAAACTCTGAGAATGAAAGATTCTCTGTCTTGTTCATACTGTTCCACCTGAAGCTATAACAGTGCAAGTGTTAGACAAACATTTGTTGAATGAATGAATCAACCTAGAGGAAGAAGTTCCAATAACAATCTATTCTTTAAATAGGTTCCACATTTTCCTTGAGTGATTCATATACATAATGTTTTGTTGTTTTTGTTGCTGTCATTTCTGTGTGCTTCATTACTGATGTTGTAAAATAGAAACCAGTGTAGACCCAAGTTTTTGGATTACCCTTTATTTTTCAGATGCCACTAGATAGTAATAGAGAGAATTAATAAGGTAATTCAATAAGAAATTATCATCCATATCAAATTATCAAATTGTGACTTAAATTGATGAAACACACATTACATACATTAGCTCATTTTTCTCACAGTAACTTGTGTAGTGTAGATATCATTATCCTCTTGATTTACTAAGCAATATTCAAATCTTTGAATATTTAGTTGTGATAACCCATAACCTATGAAAATATTATTTCTGTTTTTTCCATATATTATATTTGTAATAATTATCCACAAATATATTTATATTTAATGATTGCTTGCATATAGAGTTTATATTTATATAGTTGATAAGAAATTAATACATAATTTGGATGAGGGTTAAATCATGGGAAATTGTGGAGGAATATTAACAATTTTGTAGTTCAACACTGCTACTTTAAGAAACAAAGTCCACCAATTGTATAGCCAGGTGGTCACAGAATTGGGAATAAGGCACAGACTCTAAACAATTTATTCTTTCCGGTAGTCCACAATCGCAAATTTTCTAACATGTCATATGTTGCAAGTTTCTATGTTCATCTGCAGCAGCAGTGGTGATGACACTTCCCATTTTTAGTGCTTTAAGAATGAATAATCCAAATCATTTTCTATCGAATCTATGAAAGAAACAGACTTGTGCTGCCTTTTTGGGGGAAGACAGTAAGTACAGCTCACAGCTGGCATGCCCTGAGTTCAAGCTTCTGAGGTAATCTTTGTTCTTTATGTATGTGCTACTGTGGCCAAGATCATAAGCTTGATCCTCATGTGGCCCAATTAACTGCATATTGTTCTTCAGCTGCTGGTGGTGCAGTTCATTGAATTCTTTTCAGGATGATATCTTTATACAGGCATTTAAAAAAAGATCTCTCTTAAAGTAAGCTTTTGTTGCAGAAGCATGTTGTATTTAGAATGAATTGCTTTTATATCAAGGGAATACCATGGAAATGTTATCAAGCAAGGACTGAAGGAGAATTGAAATATTTTGAATGTTGAACCATTGTAATATGTGAAGTTAGATATGTAGATTTGAGAGGTTCCTTTCTCATCTTTTTAGTTGGTACCATCACATCTCTGGAATACGTGCTGGCCAATGCAGCATGAAAAGAGACATTAAAATGTACATTTTTCAAATAGGAACATCAGAATGGGAATTTTTAATTTATGTAGATAAAATATGTTACTCATAAGGGGCAACATGTTTTGCTTTTATGTAGAATAAAAAGAATAGGATTTTATATATAAATTAGCTTGAAAACAACAGAAAGAACTAAAAATATAAATTTGTTATTTAAGAGAAAAAACATTGGGGAAAATGGAAAGCATATTAAAAATACACTTTTAAAAATGTTACATGGGAAAGAATGATCATCGGTTTCCCCATAATGGAAATCCATATTCTGAACAAATTATAGACATTTTAGAAGTCTTCAAATTGTTTTAAAAAAAACCCTTATGTATTTGATTTTTTCCTAAAATTCCAATAAATTGATTAGCACCAGACTAGTAAGTAGGTGGATATTATGGTGGCAGTGTGAGGATCCTATACATACATTTTGGGTTAAAAATGCAATATCTTTCAGTTGAGAGATTATGTAATATCCATTATCTTCACATTATAAAACAGCAAGAGAGTAAGCATTAAACAGAATGACATACATTTAATTTGTAGAGGCACAAAAATCACATTTTATTAAAAATCTGATAATGATAATCTTCACTAATACAGATATTATTTTTAAAAGTTTAAAAATCAGTAATCATAGTATCAGTATATCTGTGGGAAACAAACCTTTAAATTTTGCAATTCATTGATTTGTTTTCACAGAATAAGGGATGATCATAAAAACTAATAGCAGTGTTAGACTATCTGTTCTACTGTTCTTAAAATACCAAACAGGATATTTTTAAATGTAGTGAAAATATACATTTAAATTCAGATAGCTTTTCCGTAGCACTTCTATTAGATAATATATCATGTCGTAAAGTAAAAGCATCTAATTGCCATATTCTCTTATAAAGTTAAGAAGTGTGTTAGAAGTTACATATAATCAATATGAATGCAACTATAAAAATCACTACACATGGCACCCTGCAATTTAATTCTTTCTTCATAATTACTACTGGTGTTTGTTTCATATTTAGAGTGTACATAAGGAATAAATGCTTTGGTACAAAAAAAATCCATTTTCTTATGATTTTAAATAAACATAATTTCTCAGATCATTGTTTCAATAAGAAAGTATCTTTTTGAGAAAAAAGTATATTAGTACTTAATTTTGATATAGGGTTTGACTTTAAAAATAGACATTTTCTCTTTTATAAAGAGAAACCTTCAATTTTTCCAGGAGAAACACCATGGAAATCATCCATAAACATTTAAAACTTCAAATTAATGAAAGGTACAAGTAAAAAATATTTTGGAGGGAATAGCCTGATTCTCATGAAAGCTAATTAGAACATGTGAATATTATCCATTTATACAATGTGACTAACCTGAGTTTTACAATGGTTGATTCCATTTCAAATCATTCACTTCACCTGAATACAATATTTTTTCAGAAAGGATACAAATATTTTTTAAATTAAGCAGCATTTATTGTGCTCCTACTTTGTGTTTAGAGTGATATTTTCTAGAGTTCAAATTAATAATCTTGGCTGTAATTGAGGCTTTAAAAATGTAGTTATTATCAATACTATTGCTGATCATCAATATTTCATAAAATAGTCATCTCAATATTTTCTTTTTTCTTTTTAACTTTTAAAAAATATTTTCTTATCATTAAAAATCTAAGCCTATCTTTAAGACATAAGAAGTTCTTAGGTTATTTTTTATTTATTCTTATATTTTATTCATCCAAATTGAAAGAAATATTCACTTCTCTTTTGAGAGGGTCCCCTCTTCCCATCTTCAATCTTTTATCTTATAGTTGCATTCTGGTCATTGTTCCAGGATGTGTACTGTACATTTAAATATTTTAAAAAAGGAAAAAAAAATTATATAACCCCAATGGTGCTAGCAGATTTATGATTTCCTAACCAAGTACTCTTAGAGTCTTTGACTTTTACTTAATAGATTCATCATCTGTAGTCTTTTAAAACGTCTGATTCTTTCAAAAGCAATTTTTTTTTTTTTTTTTTTTTGCTACTGGGGGCTTAACAACAAAATGTTCCTCTCTATCCCCCATTTTTCAGTGCAGAGTTCTGTAAACTTAGTTGGCATTTTGCACTTCACAATATTCCTTATTAAAATCGTTCATATCTGGGTCATCCGCAATGTTCTGCAAGCCTCTGGCAACCGCTCAGTATTAAAATTCTTCAATAAGTTACCTCCGATCCCTCCCATCCCAAATATTGCAACTTACAACTCAGTATACACCATTTCTCAGCTATGTGGTCATGAGTCTAATGCCTAAAGGAAATGAGGAGGAACCTAAGAGAAATTAAGCTGAATGCCTGGAAGCTTTTGAGTACACTTGAATTCTTCTGATTCATTTTTCAAAATGGCAATCTGCTATTTGAGCCCAGATTGAACAGAATTGAAGAGTGCTTTTGAATCTTGTTTCAGCAAAATTTACTCATTAAATTTTGCCCCTCTTGATCTTCATGTTAAACTCTTTCTGCCTGCTGCTATTTATATTTTATTGCTATAGCTTGAAAAGGAGGTGGGCTACTGGGGAATTCCTTTCTGATCTTCCTTCTGTAGCTGAAATAACCAGAATTCTGAGAAGAAAGTAATGACTATAGAAGCAGCAATAAAATAGGGGAATCATTTTGTTTCCTCCAAAGCCCTAAATATAGAGAACAACAAGAAGCCTAGACCTCTAGGAGAAGGTTTCATGGTGGAAATTTACAATGGGCAACAAATAAAAAATGCAGCTTGTCTGGATATTTCTATTTTTTTAAAGCCTTTCATGACACGTACAAAATATTCAGACACACAATACATTCTAAGATTGACTGTGCCTCCAGTATTTTCTGATTTACCCATAGTTCACTTGCTATGCCAATTACTGTCTTTGAGTATTCATTTTACAGTTTTAATTGCATTCTCATTTGTTATTTGATTTGAGTCATACATTATTATCATATAAAAATTATGGAATATATAGTTAGTGATTTGTTTGATTGGTTAATGACTAAATAATTGAGTACAACCAGCTTTAGGCTATAAAATTTGTATGTGATTGAGCCACAGTATGTTGGTTTTACAAATTCTTTTGATAATAGGTAATTCTGGATATAGCTCACATGTATTTTTCAACTTTACATGATATAATTAATATGATGACAAGTTATTGATTATTTTCAACAGGAAGTGTAGCAATCTAATGTGCAAAGAATTCAGATGAATTATATTGATGTGTTTTGCAATTCCACAGAAGTTAATTTGATGTCTAAAGATTACTTTTTAAGAGAAACAATGATTCAAAACAGGAAAAAACATGTCCTTTTTCACACCTACATATCCTTCACATCTTCACATCCCACTTTATGTTGGAAATAAGTAAGTTTGTCTTAAAGCCAGCATGGACTACTCTCTACCGGTCCCCACTGTGTATGGCTTTAAAGAACATGAAATTATGCAGAGTTCAGAATGTCCTTTTGTAATTGGAAATTTTTATTTTACTATCTAAGAAAGTTGAATCGCCCAAGAGCAATGGCTGACAATGCAATGGCCCGTGATGTCTGAGAATCATAATGATGATGATCCTAACTTTTAAAAAGTTTTATTTATTTTCTCACAGTTGTTGAATTAAGAAACCTCTGTCATTAATAACGGTATGATTGCTTTCATATATTTTTGTTGGATATACTTTGGGAAAACCATTCTTTCTTTCTTCTTTCTTTCCTCCCTTCATTTCTTTTTCTTTCTTTCCTTCTTTTCTTTCTTTCTTTCTTCCTTCCTTCCTTCCTTCCTTCCTTCCTTCCTTCCTTCCTTCCTTTCTTTCTTTCTTTCTTTCTTTCTTTCTTTCTTTCTTTCTTTCTTTCTTTCTTTCTTTCTTTCTTTCTTTCTTGTTGTGGTGAAAAGGAAAAAAACATATAACACTAGAAGTATGCTCTTAACAAATTTTGAAGTGTTCAGCACAATACTGCTCACTCTAAGCCCAACAATGTAGAGCAGATCCCTAGAACATTTTCATCTTGTATAACTGAAACTTAACCCATTAATCAGCAACTCCTTATTTCCCCTCCCCTCAGTCCCTGGTTACCACCATTCTACTTTCTGTTTCTATGAGTTTGACAACTTTAGATAGCTTATATAAATGGAATCAGGAAGAATTTGTCCTTCCACAACTGGCTTAGTATGTTATTGTTTTCTTCTCCTTGCTGAATGGTCAGAGAGTGGAGAGAGGATTTAAAAGACTCCTAAATATTTAAATGCTCAGTTTAAAATATTGACCAGTACAAACATCTCTTGCAACATAGAGTTAGTGATATGGCTTAAACATTGTGGAAGTTCTTAAAGCAATTTTCTTAAACCTAGGTTTTATGTTGAATATTTTACAAACAGTGAGTTATATGGCCTTAATTCCCAGAACAGGTTCTAAAATTACATGGGCAAAGGATATTTGCATTACGCCTCTTGGCTCTTCATTTTCCTTTTTCAGACTGTGATAAATAATTGGGTCTAAGGTCAGTTCCTTTATTACTTTGTAAAAACTGCACTCTCCTACTTCCAGTTTTATTTTGAAATTTTATTATGACAGTGTCAAAAGGTACTAACTGTATGTTTTGCAAGTAATTTCTTAGATCATTGTGAGGTAAAGAACCCACTTGAACAGTCTGTGATAACATTTCAATATGGAGTTTAATAACCTTATAATAATAGAAGTGGAACTGATTAATATATGACACGTGGATGTTTCCTTAAAATCGTATTGAGTACTCTTTATTTGTGTGAAATAAATTTGACCCAAACAATGTGCAATTAAAATTAAGTTTCTCAACTCTCATTAAATAATTAGTGAAAATGCCTAACTTTGAATACTTATTCTAAGTTGTTTAATAATACAATGATAAATCTACCTCTGTAAACATTTTCTGAAAACTGAAAAGTTTTGTGCACAAAGAGCCCACACTACTTACTCATTATTTTCTCAAAGGAAATTTATTCTACCTGAATGAAACAGAGCAAGAAACTATAAAATTTAAATGTCATCTTACAAAATAGATTGGTAACAAAAATTAAACTGTTTATATATTTGAAAGACTTATCGGAGAAACAAACTTTCTACTGATAAATTAATTCAGTCATTTTATTAAGGTACCTTTTTTCATAGCATTATCCATAAAAGATCATAGTCTAACAGACAATAAATTCAATTGTTTTATTTTGTTATTTATTTAAACGCTAAAGTTAATCATTATAATAAGCTAATTAAGCTTATAAGTTAATGATAATTATATTATTATTATAAGTTTAACTAATTAAGCTAACTATAAGCTTAACTTCACTGAAATAATTTAAAGTTACAACAATTCATTGGATATCATTTATCATCACTGTATATTTTAACATGCAATTGTCTATTATTATCAAATGAATATGATAACTTTAACTAGCTATGCTATAGAGCAGTGATAATTTTCTTTAAATATTTTATAATTTGAATGCCACAAAATGAAATCTTAAATGATAAAACTGATCACAAGGGGAAAATGGAGAATGAAAGAAGTCTCTGGAGCATATTATATACTTCCTAAATAGACGTCAAATACATGAAGAGAAGAGTGCTATTGACCCTGCTGCCTTACAGTACCAGTAAACTGTGAGAGCCTCTCTTCCCTCCCTTTGCAATTTAGTGCCATAAGCAAATGCTCATAATTTAGGGGAAGAATCAAATACATGATACATACAGATATAAAGATTAAATTCTTGTTCACCAACTAGGTAACACATCCCCCCCCACACACACACACATACCATCTCCATGGCACATGCCTGTGATGTTGCGTTTGGCCATGTGATTTGTTTGCCCAGTGGGACTGTGAGTGGAAATGGCAGTGTGCCATCACATTTTTGTTTCTGATCTTCTCCATGAGCCCTAGAAACTACAAGTATGGAAAGGAACTGAACTAAACTTAGCTCAAAGAAGACCCACCTTATCCTTGCCACAGAATTATGAGTAAGAAATAAATATTGTTTTCCACTCAAATTTTGTAGTGGTTTCTTATTGAAGAAAAGCTAACTGATGCAATAGATTTTATAATAATGCTTACTTCTGGGGATAGAGGAATGACATAAAAGGAAAGCATGTGGGTGGGTGCAAAGTATTCTCGGTGTTCTAGTTCTTAAGTTGGGTGATGGATCCACAGGAGTTCATTATGCCTATAACTCACGTAAAGCAGATACGTTACTTATGTAAACTATAACCCAAAAAATTACAAAAGAAAAGAATAAGAATCAAAGGGAGTCTCTTAATTTTAAAAGGAACACAATGAATCAGCATTATGCCTATGTATAAGTCATTTTTCCTTATATTTCTGTGCAATCATATGTGTCCATATCACACCTGTTATATATACATATACCTAAGTTAAAATATATTGTGTATTTTTAAAAGCTATTCAGAACAGTTCAATATAATTCTCAACTATAGTTCTCAGCAGAACGAAAATAAATTAACTTCACTTAATCAGTTTAGAAACCAATTGATTTTATTTCTTACTGCTCAAAATCATAAAAACAAAGTTTTAGGTATAGGAATGGCTTTCTGAAATATACTGATTATTTTGGTTCTTCATATTTACATGACATTGCATATTATATATTTGTAATAGCTTTGCCTCTGTACATATTTCTTAACGACTGTTATTCATGTGTTTGTACTGAATGATTTTGCACACTTGGCTGAGTTAAGTATACTCAAAACTGCTCACGATAAACTTTTTACCTTTGATAATTTTTCATTGGGGGAAACATAGAACTTTAGAAATATTATTTAGTGAAGTGTATTGTTTAATAAAAATTTCTTTAAGCTACTAGAGAATCATGAATATCTATTGAAATACATAAACATGACAATTATTTTAAAATAAGTTTTTATGATATTTTATATCGATTATATATTTAAATTTTAGTTAAAATGATTTTTAATTAATACACTACAACATATTTGATGTATAAAAACATTGTATGTTATAATCGCTACCCTTGAAATCATCTGATTAATGAAATGCTAGAGTCCAAAACAAAACAAAAATATCTGCATATAGCTTATGAATTTAAACATTGTAGGTCTCATATTGATACTCCATAACTTACTATAGTGGAATGACATTACCTAATTTGTATTTATAGATTGTATTTAGAAACTGAAAATACAATCTAGAATTATGTGTACTAATTTCACTCATAAAAGAAAGCAAATTCATCAAGTTTCTTTTTGATTCCAACACATGAAAAAAATTAAAAAGAAAACAAAATTCACAAGTGCATGTTTCCTATACGGTCAGTATTTCCTGTTATTCAAAGCCAGGTACTTTACTTTACATTCCCTGCCACACTCAAGATTTGATTTTGTTTTTCTTATTTCAGTGTCTTGAAACAACAAAAAAGGGAGAAGTGAACTCTTATTAAAGAATAAACAAATCTCATTTATATTTGTGTCAACTGAAATAACTTTAGAATATAAAATGTGAGGATATTCATTAAATAATGGAACTCAGTAATTTCTTTACAATTTGAAGTAACTTCCACATGAATTAACTTGGAGCATTTGAAGTAGGCTCAGTTTTAAATGAGCATGTAAATGTACTTTGATCTTTACATCATAAATAATATTCTTTTTCCTTAAAGGTTTCTATAGATTTCAAATTTTATGATCCAAACATATCCATTATATATCTTATTTTAATTTATCAATATAGATTTCCTTCAATAAAATTGTAAGAGACAAAATGAGAAAAGGCTCTATATTGTGATTATAACCAATCATTTTGCTCAATCTATTTAAATTTTTTTTTTTTTTTTTTTTTTTTTTTCGGTACGCGGGCCTCTCACTGTTGTGGCCTCTCCTGTTGCGGAGCGCAGGCTCCGGACGCGCAGGGCTCAGCGGCCATGGCTCACGGGCCCAGCCGCTCTGCGGCATGTGGGATCTTCCCGGACCGGGGCACGAACCCGTGTCCCCTGCATCGGCAGGCGGATTCTCAACCACTGCGCCACCAGGGAAGCCCTCTATTTAAATTTATATGAATACTCGACAGGTATCTAATTGGTTTACATTAATGTAATTTACTATCCATTTCCACAAGATGAAAGTGAGAGGTGATCACATACAACTTTAAAAACTCTCTTTTCATAGTCTATTTGATCAATATATTCCTTATTTTTCCCAGTGTAGAACTTGTTACATATTAGTACATTTCTTCTGCATCCTTCACTCCTGACCTCTTTAGTAGACATCTGTGATGAATGTCTATTTCATTTTCAGTTGTTACAGTGGAAGTCAAGAATCACTCTATCTAACATTGCATACATCCTTTATGTTTTGTAATTTTTAAAAACTTGTTAAGAAATAAAGTAAATGTGATTCAGAATACTATACTTGCTTATAATTATTATAAAATCAAATAAAAGCAAAACATTAACACTGATGGACAATAAAAGCAGTTAGGTAATTTTTTTTTCAAGACAGGCTTTAACTGTTTTATGACACCAGAACATCTTTCAATTAAGCCTGGAAAGACCGTTTTATCCATAGTGTAGTATTCTAGCCCCAAAACATCTGACACAGAGGTTAAGCATAACTGTTAAACTTTAAAATTATCATAAGTCTTAGGGTATATATAAAACTCCAAGGACATGGTTATTAACAAGGGAAAGAGCAATCTTGGTGTTTAATAACAATTTTGGTTAAGTCTGAATTGTTTCATTATTTATTGAGAAAACATATACACCAATGACATCATTGACATAGAAAATAATCTTGCTTGAGATTACCAGATATTTTACAAGGTAGAGATTGTTTCATGTTTATGAGGGCACTTGTGTAATACTGAATGTCTTCCCTATCTAATCCAATACATGAAACCTAGCAAAATGTATCATCAGCTATGCAGGACGTTGCTGGTTGTCTTGTTTTACATTGCTATAATTTTGCTGGAGTACTAGATCAACTGAAGTTATCTTTGAAATTAGAGCTTGACTGTTCTCTGCAGGTATACACCTGTATTCCAAAATGCAAAGATCTAGAAATAACACATGGAATACATGTCTACAACCCTGATCCTAGGAAAGTTTGCACACAAGAATAAACTCAGCTTATTGCCCACCTGATTCACTAGTCGTGTCTGTTCCATTGCCCTTAGTGAGGTAACTAATGAAGACTTTATGCTTCTTGGTGATTTCTCTACTTTCTTAGACCTCTTTCTGGTGGTGTAGTTTTGGTGACAAAGAATTTTTTTTTCTTTTTCTTTTTTCGTTCTTACAAAGAATTTTTTTAAGGATATAACCACCACAGGCTTTTGTGAAGGGTAATATATTCCCCCAGATATATAATAGACTTCAACTGATGTATGGATAAATTAAATGTATATCTATATGTGAACTATCATTAACCATAAAAATAATGAAGTACTGAAGTATGTTAAAACATGTATGGACCTCAAAAACATTATACTCTATGAAATAATTCGAACAGAAGATTATATAGAGAAAATTCTTGTGTCTCTAATTTAATTATTTTATTTCAAAATAAATTTGTAAGCTTACTTTCCTGAAACAGCAACCAATAATTTTCTTAACTTGATGGGTTTATAAACAAGACGCAGGTCTAAGTTATTATTAACATTTACTTTAGTGCTAGAGCATAGTGCTTCTATCAGCCTGTTTTCTCACAGAACCTGCAACATTTACTTGATTCATAGTTTTGGTGTCATAGATATTTGAGGTATTGTCACTGAAGTATGATTATTACTTATAATGATAATTAACTTTGATTCTTAAAGGTAAACCGTGAAGAGTTCATAAATGGTCTGAATATTTTTTTCAAATAGGTAGAATAATTTCTATTATTCAATGTTCGTATTCTCAAGATTGCAAGTCATTCTAAACAACTCTATGTAATGCTTTTCTGATCAATTTTTTTTCTAAATGAAAATTTATCACAAATACTGTTTAAAGAATGATTTTCCTGTGATATTCTAGATGAATTTACTATGTATGTGTTTTTTAATAATAAAGATAATAAAGATCCTGAAGGTTATACTGCAATAATATATATAAAGTCACATGTATTTATTTACTATCATATACTTGAATGATCAAAATTAGGTTCTGCATATATTAATCTATTTCACATTCTCTTTGCTGTTTCACAATTAAACACTTGGTAAGTTAAATTATGTTTCCTACACTGTGTTGAAATCAATTAAATGCTTTCTAGGAATTCCATAAAGACCACATAAACACCTTTTGCCTGGCATATATTCATGTGGGAAAAAGGCACATTCAAGGTCCTGCATATTAGAAATACAGTTAGATCCCAATAGCTAGCCAAATTCAGTATAACGATTTATAAGTGAGTTAATTTTTTGTGTCTATTATACTTTCAAGCTTACAAAGAGTGCCAATACTGTCCCCCCACCCTCAGTGCCATTTGGACAAACATATAAAGTAGTCCAGGCAGAGAAAGCTGAATAAGGAAACACATTGAAAATGAGAGAAAGCATGCTAATTTCAGGGAAATAAAAATAGTTGAGAGTTCCTGGAGCACAGCTCCAGAGACACAGGTCAGAGATTCAATTTAACTAATATGCAAGGGTGTATCAGGAATATCATGCCCTGAGATGCAGATTTTCATCCTGATGTAATGGGAGGCCACCAAATGATTGTGAGCAGGAATAGCATACTCTCAAGTTTGCCCTTCAGAATAATTAGTGTGAAAGGAAATTTGAGAATATCAAAAGAGAAGTAAGGCTAAAGACTGAAATACTGACAAGGAGGATATAGCAATAACCCAAGAGATGATATGGGTGTAAACTCCTGAGTGATAATAAGATGGATAGGAGGAAAAGTTTTGATAGATATTTCAGAGATAAAATTAATATGATTTATGAATCATGTAAATTTCATTAAATCTAAATTTTCTGCCAAACTCAAAAGGAGACTTAAAGAAAAATAATCCAGGTGGAAGTAAAGGAAGAATTTATTGAGTAGAATATTTTGAGTTTCAGTGAAAATATCCCACAGAATTTGGAAAAGTGGTGTGAATTTGATTAAAGCAATCTGGGTTGGAAGTATCTAGTTATCAAATATAGGTACCAGAAAAAAAGACAAGACATGTAGATGTCATCAAGCAGTAGATAATAATGGGATGATGTAAGCAAAATAAAGGATTCTAAGTTCATACTATCAATAACCTCCATATTGCAAACTCTCAGTCCTCATTTTGTCAACACGTCAGTTGATATAGTTGACATCCCCTTCCTTGAAATTTTGTCTTCAAATGTCTTCTGTGACATATTCTTTATTTTTTTTTCCCTCCTCTCATATTTCCAGTCTGTTTTGTTAGATATCTCTCTTCTTGTGACTGAAAAGCCCAACCTTGGTGTTCTGACCTCTTTTCTAGTAAAGCTATTGATTTCTCTATTTCTACCATGACCCATGCTCTTTCAGTCTGTTTACCATTAGAGCTGTCATTAGTGATGTATTAGATGAAAAGCCAGATGATATCATTCCTTTGTTTAAAATTTCTAATGGCTTCCAAACTCATTCATGGTGAAATACACGTTCTTATAATGTTCTATTAAGCTCTGCATGGTCTGCCCACAGCTAATGTTCTGGTCTCATCTCCTTTATTTCTCCCTAATCCACTGTCTTCAGCCATATGGAATCCTTATTTTTTTCAAACACATGATTCACACTATCACTTGAAAGCCTTTGCATTTACTGTTTGCTCTGCTTACAATGTGTTTCCTCCAGAAAGTCAAAGACTGTTTTGGAGCCTTAATTTTCTCACAAAATGTCACAGATCGGAGAAGCTTTCCCTGCATATAAGATCTGTGATAGCATGCATATGCCACCAGTCACTAACTATTCACCTACTTAATTTTTCAATACAATTATCACTCATGAAATATTATTTTCTGAATCAGACCAGAATATGGGCAATACAGAGCAGGAAATATTTCTATTCTCTCTCTGAGAAATCTCTGTCATCTACTGTAGTTCCTGATATCTATAGGAAATCAATTTATATTTCATGAATAACTAAATTAATAAATGTAAATAAGGAATAAGAAGAAAAATCTACAAAACTGATGGAAAAATATGACTCAAGAAAACAAGATGTATATCTATCAGAGCTCATATTTGAACAAAACAACATCCAATTTAACTTGCTTAAGTAGGAAAGGGATTTATGTAATAAAATCTGATAGCTCAGTGGATCTCTGGGAAGACAAGAGAGTTTGGCTCAGCGTCAGGTTATGAATGATACAACACACTGTAAAGATTCTCCACACTGCAAAATCCCTTGTCACAACTGGGCACAAACATTCCAGTGGACACTGCTTGCATTGGGAATTGGACACTAGAAACTCTGCATTGTTGCTGTGGAAAGTCTTAAATGAAAAATGGATTCCTTGTGGAGTTCATTTCCTCAAACTGCTTGTTGATGAATATAAATCTTATTCAAGTTGGTGGAGTCCAGGTCACAAACCTGTATCCATGTATAAGAGAGGAAGTAATGTAAGATCTTAGCTTCTACACGTAAATGGTGGGAAATTGCCAAGATATAAGAAGGGCATTCAAATAGTGTTTAGAAACCTCTAAGAGAGAGAATAAAGATAGTGGAAAGAAAAAGATTGATCATTATAATAAGAAGGAGCTTGCCTTTAAAGGCAAACATTAGGGGTGGCAATTCATTCATTCAGACAATATTTATTGCATGCCTCTTAGCAAGAAAAACCTGGATCCTATGCTATAGGAGCTGGCAATCTAGTGGAAAAGATAACAACTAAGGAAACAATTTCTAAAGAGGTATACGTACTTTGCAAAGATAATGACATGGTTCTGTAGGATCAATTAACCAAGTCTGCAAGGGCAAATAAAACTTCTTAGAAAAATTAATATTTAAAAAGATCACTAAAAAATGAATGCTTTTTAGTTAAGAGGCAGGAAAGGGAAGGGGGTTTGAAGAAGAGGAAACCTAGACTAAAATTTAGTATAGGTTTCAAGTACAGGGAATAAATAGTCCAAGTGCTGACAGTGAGAAAAATTATAGAGATTTTAAGTAAATAATGAAGCTTCATTATGTCTGTAAGGGATCCTTTAGGTTTCACAACTAAGATGGGTGTGAGGACTTTTTTCAGAGCAGTGCAAGGAAATAATCCAGAAGAAATAATACAGTGTTTTTTAAAACTAACTAGATATTAGCTAGTGAATAAATGGAGAATAATATATTTTAAAAGGTTGAATGATGAAGGAAAAGTGTAATGAGACATAGGGTCACACTGATTTTAAAAGATTTTTATATGTTAAAAGAAGAAGCTAAGGTTTTAATTAAAGAATATTTAGGAAATGAGTGATGAATCCAAGATTCTCATGAAAGCAAAAGAGAACATTAACCTATAGCCAGATAATAGCATTTACTTGGAAAAGAAAGGATAATAACGCTTCACTGAGATAAAGAAAATAAAAGACTGATGAAAACCTTTGAAAAAGTCATCTATTACTAAATATATTTATGGAACTCACAACATTTTTTTGTATAAAATTTATTTTCTGTCTTATACTGGAGAGGTAGTCCTTTTTGTCTCCTACAGTATGAATGTTTATTGTCAGGAAATGGTAATCAGAGTTTCTCCAAGAGCAATTATTTTTATACTTTGAGGTATATTGAAAACAGCTTGGTAGCTTGTTAAAAATATAAACTTTCTAAATACCAAAGTTTAAGCATCACAACCTTAGCATGTAGCAAAGCGCTAACTCTTAGTTTATGGGAATTTTCCAAACTAGTTTTACCTGAAAGATATTCAGGTAAATTGACTGCAAATTAAAGGATTACAGCCAACTCATTAAAAAAAAATTACACTTTGTCACAGACAGGAGGCTAATAGGTATATAGCCATTCTATTACGCGCTCTCATTAAACACTATCAGCATGCCAAAAGATTTTTCCTAAAATATGGTGTATTGCTCTCTTGTTATCTTTCAAGAATACTTGATTATCTTTCTAAAATATATCCCCTTGATAGAAAGTTTGTAGTATTGAGAATATACAGCAATTTATTGCTTGCCTTATGCAAGTACAACATTTATTTCTCTCTATCCTCTAATTTTCTTATCTACTGTGAAAACCTCACATGTATCTCATTGATGTATGATGATATTTAACATCTCTCCTGAGATTATATTTTAGATTTTCACTCACCTAATTTTTTGTGGTTGATTAAATTAATGGCAAACAGAAATAGATGAGAAAAATGAAGGAATATTTGTACATTTACCCTGCTGCAGTACTCTTAATTCCCACAAAATGATGGTCACTTCTAACTTGAGAAAGTCATTCATTGATTTTAAATCACCATTCTTTTTAGACACCACTGTATCCTAATCCTTGTGCTTGGCAATGGGAAGCAAAGAAGAATACGTATCTAGCCTGATCTTAAAAACCCTACATATATGTATCTTAAGGGAAGACTTTATAACTTACAACTAAGAATTCTCAAATAATATCACATTCAAAATCAGGAGAGAGAAGTAGTCTGTCTCATTTTCATGGCTATTAACATCATCTTGGTATTTAATCTATACTTCTCATTTAGCAATACAATAAATTGTAAGAGTAATTTACTTTATTAGTGCTACTATTAGGGCTAATTTTCTTTAATGCCTCTTAACTGTGATTGTTAAAAATCATGTGTGGCTTTTTAGTATGCATAGCAGGATGCCTCAGGGACTTCTGTTGTTTTTATTTCTGTTGTTTTTATTTTTTCACTTGATTAATAACATAATGAAATAATAAATAATAATCTATGAAGTATTTATTAATATCATAACATTTTAAAACCTTTTCCAAAACTACCAAGATTTCCTAGGACTACACAATAAAGAAATTAATCTCTCAAGATTGTCTGCAAGCAAAATTACATATCTTTCTCAATTTATGATGTGGTTACATCCCAATAAACCCATCATAAATTGAAAGTATTCTAAATAGAAAATGCATTTAATACACCTAACCTACTGAACATCATAACTTAGCCTAGTCTACCTTAAAGATGCTCAGAAAACTTATATTAGCCTATAGTTGGGCAAAATTATCTAACATAAAGCCTATTTTATAATTAATGTTGAATATCTCCTGTAATTTTTTGAATATTAGACTAAAACTGAGAAACAGAATGGTTCTTGTCTCACAGCTGCTTCCCAGCATCATGAGAGAGTATCATACTGCATATCACTCTCCTGGGAAAAGATCAAAGATCAAATTCAAAATTCAAAGTAGGGTTTCTATTTGTTGTGTATTAATTTTGCATCACTGAAATGTCAAAAAATTATAAGTCAAACCATTATAAGCCGAGGAGTATCTGTACAGTAATATTACTTTTTAATACAAATTATTTTAGTTAAACAACTCATAAGACACTTATCAATTTAACTAATGTGTACAACAGATTTTCTTTAGGCACAGATTTTATCAGTTTGTGATTTTCCAGATTAATAAATTCAGTCTTTTTATCAGTACTTTGTCCTTGGCGAATGTTCATTTACTGTTCCTATTGTCCTCTTAACTGATTGACAGTTTCTTAGCTTACTATCTACTTTACTTTAAACATACAGAGGCAAACGATAGTAATATGTATTTCAAAACATATGTAATACATTGAAAATGAATATATGTATGTATTTTTATTTAGTATTATATTATGACATTGAAATCCAATGTAGTACTAATATATAAATAATTACAATACAAATATACATGAATACATGTTGCAGGCCTTGACATTCATTGCAATGAAAAGAATACACATGCAACTATTGTCATTGATAAAAATCACCTTGGATACTCTGAATGCATTAAATCCATAGAGGGGAATGAGATATAGCTGCACATTATATTAAAGGAAACCTTTCTATAAAAGATTTTAATTAAAAGATTTTAATAAAATGTCTATGTTTGAAGATGGAGCTCTCTATAATCAAGGCAGGTGACATCAAGCTTTGAAATTGTTTTACATAGTTGTGTAAACAGATTCAGTGATTAGAATAAAAATATAAACAAAGTTAACGTGTACTATGTAGCCATGTCAGGAAAGGGAAAATAATTCACAATATCTTCTCTCTCACATATGTGTGGGTGAGTGTATGTATGTACTAGTATGCTACAAAAAAGAGCTGATTCAGGTATCTTGGAAATATTACTCACTTATTTTACCAGCAGTAAACTTTAAACTATTGAATTTGTTATGAAAAACTTCTGTTTTGTCTCAGACATTGCTTTGCTCCTTATGCTTCCTAATGATTGCCTGTATCTAGCAAGATCTTTCTAGCAGTCCTCACTTTTCAATTTTAAAGAACAGTAGGTCCTTGCCATTAGACCTCTATTTGTCATCAAAGCTCTGCTTTTATGATTTGAATGGGATTGTTGATTATTCTTAGCATTCATTTTGGCTGTATGTGGTAAGCAACCATTCAACAGATGAACACAATAACAAAAGATTGTGTGTGTCTGGATTCAGGAAACATTGTTTTTGTATCAATGCTGGTGACATTTTAGGGCCTTTCCATGGTGCTCCCACAGTACTTGAGTTACCCAAAGGAAATGGAGTAGAACACAAGGGCACTTTGCAGCAAGTACCTTTCCTCAATAGACAATTCTATTAAAATATAAATAGAGGGAGCTTCTTTGGGGAATGTTTTTCTTCCCATTAATTTCTACCTTTGCCTAGGTCTGATTCCAAATATTTCATCATTTCCCTCCTCCATACTTAACCCTTGCCCAATAATGGTAGCTGATGCAAAGCACTTTTCTCTCCTTCACTAATGTTTCCATATGTTCCGACCATTTAGAGAATTTATCATATCACTGAGTATAAAGGAGAACATTATTCCAATGTGACATATTGGGAAAATAAAGCTGAAAATATTATATATTGGCTTCAGTCTGTAAGTAGAACAGGAGCTAAAAACTCAGGTGTTCATTCTCAATCTGTAAAATTCAGTAGGTCAATGAAATCCTTTTTTTGTTCATTTTTGTTTTTGTTTTTACAAGTTGCTATTTTAAGTAATCTCAAAGTTCATATCTGGCAAGCCAGGATAGAGGTTTTTTGAAATTTTTGTTTCACTGCATGAACCTCCAGCTATTGCCTTTGAATGGAATACAGTATAAATCTTGAGGAAGGAAAGAGCTTCTGAATAACAATAACTCATTGAGTCAAAGAATTTTTATCACCACCCACTGGTGTTAACACTACTTTATATCCCATGGTCTCCTGGTGAGAAAATTCTAAAAAGAAAACAAAGCAACACAAAACAAAAAATCTAAAGACTATGATGTGCCATTCTTCTTTATGAAACATCCAGCAGAGGTGGCCGTGGAGCTCTAGGAAAGAAAGCCCTGAGTCATTTCTAAATGTGCAACAGAGTTTAATACTACTGTTCTAAAACATTCTCCTTCTAGTCTATTCAGTAAAATGGCATGTAAGGGCATTATTAAGAATTTGTCATAGTAAAAAAACTAACCAAAAAAAAAAAAAAAGATAAATTTCCAATTGACATCAGTTTGTACATTGAGAAATTTCCTATAATACTATTATCTTAACATTCTGTGCTCTTTTGGGGGGTAAGATGGCTACTCATAATGTTCTAAATTTCAACATTTTAATCTTTCTTTTTAACCCTTTGGTTGCAGGTGAAGAAATGTAGAACATACAGAAATGATAAGTCCAGTCTAGTAGGTGTATGTGACTATACAAGGAGAAAAAAAAATTACATGTCATTATATTAAGTGATTTTAGTAGAAATATATCTGAAAAATTGCACTCAGATTTTGCCAGTGAAACTAATTATGATGGTTCTCCAGGAATTGAAGTAGTTATTAAAAAGCATGCTGTTATCTGCTAAATGAGTAATTTAAGAATCTCTGGGACTCTGAGAAGGGAGGGTACCCAAATGGGCAATAAACACTGAAGGGTTTTAACAAAAACACCCTGTAGATACATCTTCTCTGCTCCCTGATTAAGAAAACCAAGAAGTCAAAAGAAAATAACTTAGTTGGAAAGTTGTACATTTCTAAGTCTAAGAGAGAGTAGGTACTGAGACAGGCAAAGATAATCAAGCAAACTAAGGAATTATATGTTACAGATAAGCCTGTGTTAAAATGTGTGAGCTAACTGAAAGATCTATCTTCTGGGTTTCTATAGTCTCTGGTACAAGTATTGAAATTTACATTACACTCCAACTCCAAAGTCTTTTAAAAAGAGAGATAGATAAGTTATATATATATATATATATATATATAATTTATATTTAAAAATGAGTTCTTTAAATGTAAAAAGTGAAAATATATATATTATATATTGTACTACATAAAATATCACTTTTGAGAGAAAAGATCAGTAATTGTGTTGTTTATGAATGTGAGTACTCACTTTTTCTTTCATCTAAGACAAATAGTTTATTTTGTTTATGATTTAAGTTTCATTTGTTGATATTAATGTTCCAAATGAACTATATATGTTGATGACTTTTGTTTGTGTTTATGCTTTAAATATTACTTTGATATCAAACTTTAAGTGCCAATTATCCTTTTCTTAATTTCCTAGTTATTTTGAAGGTAAAAAATGGCAATATACCAGTCTAAGATATGCATGGATTTGATATTTGTTGAAGAAAGCAAAAATTATATTTAAAAAAATCAATGTAGATGGAGAGAAGATGGTGAAGAGTAAGACGTGGAGATCACTTTCCTCCCAACAGAAACATCAGAAATACTTCTACACGTGGAACTGCTCCTATAGAACACCCACCGAACGCTGGCAGAAGACCTCAGACCTCCCAAAAGGCAAGAAACTCCCCACGTACCTGGGTAGGGCAAAAGAAAAAAGAATAAACAGAGACAAAAGAATAGGGACGGGACCTGCACCAGTGGGAGGGAGCTGTGAAGGAGGAAAGGTTTCCACACACTAGAAGCCTTTTCGTGGGTGGAGACTGCAGGTGGCGGAGGGGGGAAGCTTCAGAGCCACGGAGGAGAGCGCAGCAACAGGGTGCGGAGGGCAAAGCGGAGAGATTCCCGCAGAGGATCGGTGCCGACCAGCACTCACCAGCCCGAGAGGCCTGTCTGCTCACCTGCCAGGATGGGCGGGGGTGGGGAACTGAGGCTCGGACTTCTGTCGGATCCCAGGGAGAGGACTGGTGTTGACTGCGTGAACACAGCCTGAAGGGGTTAGTGCACCACGGCTAGCCGGGAGGGAGTCCGGGAGAAGTCTGGAGCTGCTGAAGAGGCAAGAAACCTTTTCTTCCCTCTTTGCTTCCTGGGGCACGAGGAGAGGGGATTAAGCGCCCCACTTAAAGGAGCTCCAGAGAAGGGCACGGAGTTGCCGAAGAGACAAAAGACTTTTTCTTGCCTCTGTTTCCTGGTGCGTGAGGAGAGGGGATTAAGCGCGCCGTGTAAAGGAGCTCGAGAAACAGGCGCGAGCCACGGCTATCAGTGCAGACCCCAGAGATGAGCATGAGACGCTAAGGCTGCTGCTGCCGCCACCAAGAAGCCTGTGTGCGAGCACAGGTCACTCTCCACACCTCCCCTCCTGGGAGCCTGTCCAGCCCACCACTGCCAGGGTCCCGGGATCCAGGGACAACTTCCCCAGGAGAACGCAGGGCATGCCTCAGGCTGGTGCAATGTCACATTGGCCTCTGCCGTCGCAGGCTCGCCCCACATCCGTACCCATCCCTCCCCCAAGCCTGAGCCAGAGCCCCTGAATCACCTGCTCGTTTAAACCCCATCCTATCTGAGTGAAGAGCAGATGCCTTCGGACGACCTACACGCAGAGGCGGGGCCAAGTCAAAGCTGAACCCCAGGAGCTGTGCGAACAAAGAGGAGAGGGGGAGGTCCCACCCAGCAGCCTCAGAAGCAGTGTATTAAAGCTCCACAATCAACTTGAAGTGTCCTGCATCTGTGGAAAACCTGAATAGACAGTGAATCATCCCAAGTTGAGGAGGTGGACTTGGGAGCAAGATAAATTATTTCTTTCCCCTTTTTCTCTATTTATGAGTGTGTATGTGTGTGCTTCTGTGTGAGATTTTGTCTGTATAGCTTTGCTTTCACCATTTGTCTTAGGGTTCTTACCGTCCCGTTGTTTTTGTTTGTTTGTTTTTTAATTTTTAAAATTTTTCTGCTTAATAATTATTTTTTAGTTTAACAATTCTATTATATCTTCATTCTTTCTTTCTTCCTTTCTTTCTTCCTTCCTTCTTTCCTTCCTTCCTTCCTTCCTTCCTTCCTTCCTTCCTTCCTTCCTTCCTTCCTTCCTTCCTTTCCTTTCTACTTTTACTCTGTTTTATTCTGAGCCATGTGGATTAAAGGCTCTTGGTGCTCCACCAGGCATCAGGGCTGTGTCTCTGAGGTGGGAGAATGAACTTCAGGACCCTGATCCACAAGAGATCTCCTAGACCCACATAACATCAAATGGCGAAAATCTCCCAGAGATCTCCATCTCAACACCCAACTTCACTCAATGAACAGCAAGTTACAGTGATTTACACCCTATGCCCAACAACTATCAAGACAGGACCACAGCCCCATCCATTAGCAGAGAGGATTCCTAAAATCATAATACGGCTACAGACACCCCAAAACACACCACCAGACGTGGACCTGCCCATGAGAAAGACAAGATCCAGCCTCATCAACCAGAACACAGGCACTAGTCCCCCTCAACCAGGACAACTACTCAATCCACTGAACAAACCTTAGCCACTGGGGAAAGACACCAAAAACAATGGGAACTACGAACCTGCAGCCTGCAAAAAGGAGACCCCAAACAGAGTAAGATATGCAAAATGAAAAGACAGAAAAACACACAGCAAATGAAGGAGTAAGGTAAAAACCCACCAGACCTAACAAATGAAGAGGAAATAGGCAGTTTACCTGAAAAAGAATTCAGAATAATGATAGTAAAGATGAATCCAAAATCTTGGAAATAGAATAGAGAAAATGCAAGAAACATTTAACAAGGACCTAGAAGAAATAAAGAGGAAGCAAGCAATGATGAAAAACACAATAAGTGAAATTAAAAATACTCTAGATGGGATCAATAGCAGAATAACTGAGGCAGAAGAATGGATAAGTGACCTGGAAGATAAAATAATGGAAATAACTACTGCAGAGCAGAATAAAGAAAAAAGAATGAATAAAACTGAGGACAGTCTCAGAGACCGCTGGGACAACATTAAATGCACCAACATTCGAATTATAGGGTTCCCAGAAGAATAAGAGAAAAAGAAAAGGACTGAGAAAATATTTGAAGAGATAATAGTTGAAAACTTCCCAAATATGAGAAAGGAAATAGTTAATAAAGTCCAGGAAACACAAAGAGTCCCATACAGGATAAATCCAAGGAGAAACATGCCAAGAAACATATTAATCAAACAATCAAAAATTAAATACAAAGAAAACATATTAAAAGCAGCAAGGGAGAAACAGCAAATAACACACAATGGAATCCCTATAAAGTTAACACCTGATCTTTCAGCAGAAACTCTGCAAGCCAGAAGGGAGTGGCAGGACATATTTAAAGTGATGAAGGAGAAAAACCTGCAAGCAAGATTACTCTACCCAGCAAGGATCTCATTCAGATTTGATGGAGAAATTAAAACCTTTACAGACACGCAAAAGTTGAGAGGTTCAGCACCACCAAACCAGCTTTACAACAAATGCTAAAGGAACTTCTCTAGGCAAGAAACACAAGAGAAGGAAAAGACCTACAATAACAAACCCAAAACAATTCAGAAAATGGGAATAGGAACATACATACCGATAATTACCTTAAATGTAAATGGATTAAATGCTCCTACCAAAAGACACAGACGGTCTGAATGGATACAAAAACAAGACACATATATATGCTGTCTACAAGAGACCCACTTCAGACCTAGGGACACATACAGACTGAAAGTGAGGGGATGGAAGAAGATGTTCCATGGAAATGGAAATCAGAAGAAAGCTGGAGTAGCAATTCTCATATCAGACCAAATAGACTTTAAAATAAAGACTATTACAAGAGACAATGAAGGACACTACATAATGATCAAGGGATCGATCCATGAAGATATAACAATTGTAAATATTTATGCACCCAACATTGGAGCACCTCAATATATAAGGCAAATACTAACAGCCATAAAAGGGGAAATTGACAGTAATACAATCATAATAGGGGACTTTAAAACCCCACTTTCACCAATGGATAGATCATCCAAAATGAAAATAAGTAAGGAAACACAAGTTTTACTTGATACATTAAACAAGATGGACTTAATTGATATTTGTAGGACATTCCATACAAAAACAACAGAATACAAATTTTTCTCAAGTCTTCATGGAACATTTTCAGGACAGATCATATCTTAGGTCACAAATCTAGCCTTTGTAAATTTAAGAAAATTGAAATCATATCAAGTATCTTTTCCAACAACAATGCTATGAGACTAGATATCAATTACAGGAAAAGATCTGTAAAAAATACAAACACATGGAGGCTAAACAATACACTACTTAATAACGAAGTGATCACTGAAGAAATCAAACAGGAAATCAAAAAATACTTAGAAACAAAAGACAGTGGAGACACGATGACCCAAAACCTATGGGATGCAGCAAAAGCAGTTCTAAGATGGAAGTTTATAGTTATACAATCCTACCTTAAGAAACAGGAAAAATCTCGAATAAACAACCTAACTTTGCACCTAAAGCAATTCGAGAAAGAAGAACAAGAAACCCCCAAATTTATCAGAAGGAAAGAAATCATAAAGATCAGATCAGAAATAAATGAAAAAGAAATGAAGGAAACAATAGCAAAGATCAATAAAACTAAAAGCTCCTCCATTGAGAAGATAAACAAAATTGATAAACCATTAGGCAGACTCATCAAGAAAAAAGGGAGAAGACTCAAATCAATAGAATTAGAAATGAAAAAGAAGAAGTAACAATAGACACTGCAGAGATACAAAAGATTATTAGAGATTACTACAAGCAACTGTATGCCAATAAAATGGACAACCTGGAAGAAATGGACAAATTCTTAGAAATGCACAACCTGCCGATACTGAACCAGGAAGAAATAGAAAATATGAACAGAGAAATCACAAGCACTGAAATTGAAACTGTGATTAAAAATCTTCCAACAAACAAAAGCCCAGGACCAGATGGCTTCACAGGTGAATTCTATCAAACATTTAGAGAAGAGCTAACACCTATCCCTCTCAAACTCTTCCAAATTATAGCAGAGGGGGGAACACTCCCAAACTCATTCTAAGAGTCCACCATCACTCTGATACCAAAACCAGACAAAGATGTCACAAAAAACGAAAACTACAGGCCAATATCACTGATGAACATAGATTAAAAAATCCTCAACAGAATACTAGCAAACAGAATCCAACAGCACATTAAAAGGATCATACACCATGATCAAGTGGGGTTTATTCCAGAAATGCAAGGATTCTTCAATATATGCAAATCAATCAACGTGATACACCATATCAACAAACTAAAGGAGAAAAAATATATGATCATCTCAATAGATGCAGAGAAAGCTTTTGAACAAAATTCAACACCAATTTATGATAAAAACCCTGCAGAAAGTAGGTATAGAGGGAACTTTCCTCAACATAATAGAGGCCATATATGACAAACCCACAGCCCACATCATCCTCAATGGTGAAAAACTGAAACCATTTCCACTAAGATCAGGAACAAGAAAAGCTTGCCCACTCTCACCACTCATATTCAACATAGTTTTGGAAATTTTAGCCCCAGCAATCACAGAAGAAAAAGAAATAAAAGGAATCCAAATCGGAAAAGAAGTAAAGCTGTCACTGTTTGCAGATGACATGATACTATACATAGAGAATCCTAAGGATGCTACCAGAAAACTACTAGATCTAATCAATGAATTTGGTAAAGTAGCAGGATATAAAATTAATGCACAGAAATCTCTTGCATTCCTATACACTAATGATGAAAAATCTGAAAGTGAAATTAAGAAAACACTCCCATTTACCATTACAACAAAGAGAATAAAATATCTAGGAATAAACCTACCTAAGGAGACAAAAGACCTGTATGCAGAAAATTATAAGACACTGATGAAAGGAATTAAAGATGATACAAATAGATAGAGAGATATACAATGTTCTTGGATTGGAAGAATCAACATTGTGAAAATGACACTACTACCCAAAGCAATCTACAGATTCAATTCAATCCCTATCAAACTACCACTGGCATTTTTCACAGAACTTGAACAAAAAATTTCACAATTTGTATGGAAACACAAAAGACCCCAAATAGCCAAAGGAATCATGAGAACGAAAAATGGAGCTGGAGGAATCAGGCTCCCTGACTTCAGACTATACTACAAAGCTACAGTAATGAAGACAGTACAGTACTGGCACAAAAACAGAAATATAGATCAATGGAACAAGATACAAAGCCCAGAGATTAACCCACACATATATGGTTGCCTTCTCTTTAACAAAGGAGTCAAGAATATACAGTGGAGAAAAGACAGCCTCTTCAATAAGTGGTGTTGGGAAAACTGGACAGGTACATGTAAAAGTACGGAATTAGAACACTCCCTGATACCATATAAAAAAATAAAATTAAAATGGGTTAAATACCTAAAGGTAAGGCCAGACACTATGAAACTCTTAGAGGAAAACATAAGCAGAACACTCTATGACATAAATCACAGGAAGATCCTTTTTAACTCACCCCCTAGGGAAATGGAAATAAAAACAAAAATAAACAAATGGGACATAATGAAACTTAAAAGCTTTTGCACAGCAAATGATACCATAAATAAGACCAAAAGACAACTCTCAGAATGGGAGAAAATAGTTGCAAATGAAATCACTGACAAAGGATTAATCTCCAAAATTTATAAGCAACACTTGCAACACAATAACAAAAAAACAAACAACCCAATCCATAAATGGGCAGAAGAACTAAATAGACATTTCTCCAAAGAAGGTATACAGATTGCCAACAAACACATGAAAGAATGCTCAACATCATTAATCATTAGAGAAATGCAAATGCAAACTACAATGAGATATCATCATACACCGGTCAGAATGGCCATCATCAAAAAATGTAGAAACAATAAATGCTGGAGAGGGTGTGGAGAAAAGGGAACACTCTTTCACTGCTGGTGGGAATGTAAATGGATACAGCCACCATGGAGAACAGTATGGAGGTTCCTTAAAAAAACTAAAAATGGAACTACCATATGACCCAGCAATCCCACTACTGGGCATATACCCTGAGAAAACCATCATTCAAAAAGAGCCATGTACCAAAATGTTCATTGCAGCTCTATTTACAATAGCCAGGACATGGAAGCAACCTAAGTTTCCATCAACAGATGAATGGATAAAGAAGATGTGGCACATATATACAATGGAATATTACTCAGCCATAAAAAGAAATGAACCTGAGTTATTTGTAGTGAGGTGGATGGACCTGGAGTCTGTCATACAGAGTGAAGTAAGTCAGAAGGAGATAAACAAATACCGTATGCTAACACATATATATGGAATCTAAGGGAAAAAAAATGTCATGAAGAGATTTGTGGTAGGACGGGAATAAAACACGACCTACTAGACCATGGACTTGAGGATATGGGGAGGGGGAAGGGTAAGCTGTGACAAAGTGAGAGAGTGGCATGGACATATATACACTACCAAACATAGGGTGAATAGCTAGTGGGAAGCAACTGAATAGCACAGGGAGATCAGCTAGGTGGTTTGTGACCACCTAGAGGGGTGTGATAGGGAGGGTGGGAGGGAGGGAGATGCAAGAGAGAAGAGATATGGGAACATATGTATATGTATAACTGATTCACTTTGTTGTAAAGCAGAAACTAACACACCATTGTAAAACAATTATACGCCAATAAAGATGTTTAAAAAAATCAATGTAAAAACTTATATACCTTAATAAAAGGATTTGGTTTTTAATTTTTTTATTACACAGTAGTTAAAATTTTAATTCATTGTTTATATTTAATACTTAAATTATTATGTCAAGTTTTCTGATCCTGGAAAATCAGACAATAATGCCTGCTCTATGCTATAAATTTGTTTCCCATGTTATAGATTGAAGTCTGCATTGAGGAAATCCTCTCTTCTCCTTAGACTCTATTTACACTAGCCATTAAATTAAAACATATATTCCTCTTATCACAGAGAGGGAAGAACAAGGTATTATGCCTACTTCAAAATAAATTCATTACTAACTGTTGAATACGTACTGAAAGAAAGAAGAGCGTAGTTGTCAATTACTTTGTAAAATTCAGAAAATAAATCTCATATAAGATCCATAAAATTGAGATTTCCAATGTATGAACAAGTTTTAGGCTACATATATATTTCTAAAGAAATGAATCAGAATGAAATACATTTTATTACCAAAGGCATAATAAAGGCTAAGTCCCAGCTTGCCCTTGAAAAATGTTTCAAGCATTTATATAATTTAAGTATATACATTCATTTAAAATTTAAGGAGCCTGTACCAATAATTACAGTTAACATTTAGCATTTTCAAAGTTTTTTACCTACACTGTCTCAGGAAATGTTTGCCAAAATCCTGTGAAGTAGTTATTTTTAATTACGTTTTAAAAATGGGGAAACTAAGCTATATATAGTTTAAGTATCATTTCAGGAAAAGAGGTAGAAAGTCGTGGACATGGTATAGACTAAAATGTTTATTTTATCAAAGATATTTTTTGATCATTGGGGTGAAAGTAAAGGTGAGGTTGAATCACACAAAGAGATCAGCACCAAACCATCCTTAACAGACCAGAAGGAGCTTCTCTTTTGTGTCTTATGTATCTGAGTCAAATGTAGCTGGATAGAGTCTAACATTGCTCATGATTGTATTTAAAGTGACTGGAAAACCAGGCATACAGCAATAATGTTTACATTAAATATAAATATTCTTCTTTTCTCAAGTCATTCCTACTTCTTTGGGTTTCAGAGACTTCATCTTAGATCCACAAGCTATGTTGTTAAAATTTTGGCATTATCATATTTACAAGAGATAACATTAGAAACATTACTTTTTCTCAAAATTTCTGTGATGGTGATATTTTAATAGCCAAAAGTCAGTGATGAGATTCTCATCATATTTATCTTTTAAATAAATATTTTATCTTATGAGAATATAGATTTTCTAGTTATAAACCTATAAAAATGAATTTCAATTTAAATAAAAAATAACTGCTATCTCTGAGAAAAATAGTTCGGGTTCTGTGTGGTTTCAATAATATGACACAGAAAAAATATTTATAAACAGGGAAAGTCAGTAAGAGTAACATGTTGATATATTCCACAGAAGAACCAGAAAGTATCACCAACAGTGAGAAAAAGAGTTGAGAATTGATCAGAAAATAGAAATTTATTAATTGTAAAGAGATTTCAACGGCAGGAAAAAGTGGAAGCTACCATTGTTTCAGAGAGTCATTCAAAGCCATGAATAAGTTAATTGTTACCTATATATGCTATGGTAATAATAAAAGATGAGCTAGTTTTACTATTTAAAATAGCCAGGTCATGGAAGCAACTTAAATGCCCATCAACAGACAAAAGGATAAAGAAGATGTGGTACATATACACAATGGAATATTACTCAGCCATAAAAAAGAATGAAATAGGGTCATTTGTAGAGATGTGGATGGATCTAGGGGCTTTCATACACAGTGAAATAAGTCAGAAAGAGAAAAACAGATATCGTATATTAATGCATATATGTGGAACCTAGAGAAATGGTACAGATAAACTGGTTTGCAGGGCATAAATAGAGACACAGATGTAGAGAACAAATGTATGGACACCCGGGGGAGAAAGTGGTAGGGGGTGGTGGTGGGATGAGTTGGGAGATTGGGATTGACATATATATATACTAATATGTATAAAATAGATAACTAATAAGAAACTGCTGTATAAAAAATAAATAAAATAAAATTTAAATGATAAAAACAATAATAATAATAAAATTGTAGCTCTAATTTCAACGCCCCCCCCAAAAATATGAGCTAGCTTTTAAGCAGTTTGACTTGAGTCAGCACCCAAACTTGTTTTTAATGCAAGAAATATCAAAACAAAGCAAGGCAAAAGCAATATGTTAAGAGGAACTTATTACAGTTACTATTGGCATTGGTGAGGGCTTTCTAGAGAAACAGACTCAATAGAATATATATATATATATAATATATATTATATATATGGACAAATATATATATAATATTATGTTGTTATTAATATTATTTAAATGTTAACATTATTAATTAGTATATACATATATGTATGCATACATTATAAAAGATTTATTATAAGGAATTGAATCACATGATTATGGTTCCAAGATCTGCTGTGAAGCAGGAGATCTGGGAGAGCTGATGGTGTAATTCTAGACCAAAGGCCAATAGGCTTGAAACCCAGGAAGTTCTGATGTTTTAATTCAAGTTCAAAAGCAGGAAGAAACCAATGACCTGGTTAGAAGAAAATTAGATAGGAAGAATTTCATCTTATTCATAGGTAGATCAGCCTTTTTGTTTTATTCAGGTCTTCAACTGATTGGATGGGGCTCACCCACATGAAGGAGGGCAATCTGTTTTTCTCAAACTACTGATTTTAAATGTTAGTCTCATTTAAAACCACCTTCCCAGACACACCCAGAATAATGCTTGGCCAAATGTCTGGACACCCAATGGCTCAGTCAATCTCATGCATTAAGTTAACCATCACACTGCTATGTTACCATCAAACATTCATCCTAGAAAATTTGGATTCTCTTTCAAATTTCAAACACTCTCTAATCAGCACCCAATGTATCAAATCTACCTCTACAACAATTTGTGAATAGATCTACTTATTTGTACTCCACTTCCTCTTCCATATTTATATTGATAGAGCCTGTAATCTGCTTCAAATTTTGCAGAATGCCTGTGTGTAAAGGATTTCTACATGCAAGCTACTATTGTTACTACAGCACTTTTGAGAAAATATTATAGGAAAACATTTGAAACATGGGCAGACATGTTAATTGTGGCATTATTTGCAATATAAAGATTGTAAAACATTTAAGTTCCCTTTGGTGGTGGTGGAGTTGTGTACATTCTTATAGATCTATAAAGTGAAATAAATTCATTCACTAGGAGAAAAACTGGAAGACTTACAGAAATAACAGCTAAATAAAGCAAAGCAAAACACAATAAGAATCACAAGAGTTCATTACAAAATAGAATCAGAGAATCATCTCATTTTGTTATAAAATGAAACACACTGTTTTGTTATATATACATAGGTTACACATATATACACAGTCTTGGCATATCATCCAATGTCTCTCAACTCAATTTTCCCATATGTGGTCTCTTTGAGGAACTTTTTCACATTGCAACAGGGTTTCTCAAGCTTGAGTGTATTTATATTTTGAGCCAGGTAATTATTTGTTGTATAGGCTTCCTTTTGCATTGTAGGATGCTTACAGCATCCCTGGCTTCTACTCTCTATATGCCATAACCCACACCCCTCAGTTCTGAAACCCAAAAATATATCCAGATATTGACAAATGTTTATTATGTAGGGGAGAGTGTTGGTGTGCAAAACTGTCCCTGGCTGAGAAACATTGCCCTGGCATGGGAATATATCTCTCACTCTTTACATTCCTATGGTACTTTATTTGTGCTTCTATTTTGGCATATATCACATTCATCTCATATTTTAGTTAGCTGAGTATTTAGAGTCTCTCTTATTTTGTGTGAGGATCTACACTTAATGTATATTTGTTACACAGTGTTGTTTCAGCAATATTATTCATGTTGCAGGTGCATTGTTTATTATATGTAATTGAATCCCAATACCTATTCACTATGTTTAAAGATAAATTCAGATTCATTGATAATGATGATACAATTTGTTGTTGTTACAATTAGGTTATCTATTAGTAGATGTAAGTTTGCAATGTCAGAGCTCTAGAGGCTGTTTGATATTCTCTCATGCTTCTATCTTTAATAAACAACCACCAGATGTATAATGGTGTCACACTTTGGTGTTAAAGATGGCTCACTTTGTTATAGCATAGCTGATTAAAACAAAGATTAGCATGTCTTTTGACATGATTAATAATTCTTTACAATAAACACACTCCTTTTTTTAAAAAAACTATGATGTATATTAGGTTAAAGATTAATTCACAGGTTCTAAGTGTAATTCAAAGTAAGCTCTTTTTTCTACATCTATCTCTGTATTTACAAATATGTAATGCACACTAGATGCAAGATTAAGAACATATAAACAAAAAAACTGGATTTCTTTACTTCATGTTAAATATTTAATGCTACTTAATCTAACATTTTTTTCTCCAGTATTGAAAAATACATCAATTTTAACTGAATCTCCCTTGTTAGCAGAAAACTTTTCATTACATATATAAGGTTTTACTTCTTTGAACATAAAAAAAACACAAC
Source organism: Kogia breviceps (assembly GCF_026419965.1). NCBI lineage: Eukaryota > Metazoa > Chordata > Mammalia > Artiodactyla > Physeteridae > Kogia > Kogia breviceps. The sequence goes on along the minus strand of NC_081325.1, from coordinate 45,383,533 downwards.
AAAATATACACTAGAATACGTTTTTGCAACTTACTCCTAACTCCCTCATACTGCTAAATATTTTAAAAAATTTAATATATGTTTTATCACTATTGTCTGCCTATTTTCCTATTGAATAAATGGATAATAAATTACAGTGTGGTGGGGATTTCAGAGCCAGACACACTGACAGCAGAGAAAGTAACAGTTTATAGTTGACAAGGTGACATAGATAAAGGAAGTAGAAATTACATATCTCTATATTTATTAGTACAATAATATTTTGGTCACATTGAATCACCAATAAAAATTTTATATATGCTCACTATTTTCTGCATAAGGAAGCAGAAAAATCCATTATATGCTGTGGGAATCATTCTATCTTATACAGATTTGATATTTTTAAAAAGTATTTGAAAAGTATTTTCAGAAATGATTATTTGAATAATCCATCCATATATATACACTCACATCTCAGTATTCTTGACTCATATATAATAGCTAATCATAAGATACTAAAAGTAATGCAGAAGTACCTAGCTAGACTCTGGCTCTCTGAGACTTCAGCCTTATCTTGTGAAAACTAAACCACAGAGATGTATGGAATTACAATTTGAGGGTGAGTGAAGATGCTGGCAATGGCATTGTCCTCTGTGCTACAGCAGATGGTCCATCTCTTGCAGACCAAGTGCCTAGGTGTCCTCAAAGACACCTCACATCTGAAATTCTGCTATGGCACATCCTTAATGAGCTTTATTCCTTTCATTCTGCTTTCCCTTCCTTTTCTCATAGTATCTCATCATACAGCTGCTGCTTTTAACTTTCTAAAGTTAGGTTTATAATGGTCTGTTAGAATATTTTAAAAAGTGGTCTTCTATGTCTGGATTCATCCCAAATATGTGCTAATATGCCTTATAGAAAATAATTGTGGCCACCCGCTGCTCTCATGCAAACATCCAAAAATATGAATAGATATCTATAAAACATTTCCTCTTCTTGACAGATCTATTTCTGTTAATGTCACAATTCTCCATGGCATCCAAGTTTTATATCACCTTTGATCCTTTCTTTCAATCAAAATTATTTCCCAATAATGAATTATACCAAATATTCTAAAAACTCTCTTTTTTATTTTTTTCCTCCCAGCCACTCCTACCTAAGGCTTGCTTTTGACTTTTATAATCCATATTCCAGATGTCTCTCCAAATACATGCACACAAACAATGGATTTTAACTTCCTACAGAATAAAGTCAAAATGACAAAATCTGGTGATCAAATTTTTCTAGCCTGAACTTTATCAGGTTTTCTATCAATGGAAATCAATGGACTGAGGATTTGAGCCTGAGTCTCACCTAAAATTTTTGTAAATTGTATACCTTTGCCCAATTTATTCCAAGTCATCTTGTGTAATTTTTTCCTAAAGTAAATATCTTAAATCACTTTCTAGCATATTTTTAGAAGTATTGAATAAAATTGTATTCACAAAATCTTGCTGTATATTTCAAAGCATTAACACACAAATCAAATGAAAATAACAGTAGTAATAGGCAGAGAAGGAGAAATAGCTTTTTTCAGCATCATTTTCCCCTTTTACCTTATATAAATAATGTTTCATATTCAGAGAAATATAGCTGTTATACCTAGTCACTTTTTACATTCTGTTACTTTGCACAGACTATCCTTCCCACTCAATAATTTTCTTTCTTCTCCTGCATGGTGTGGCTCATCTTAATCCCTCTCACTCTAAAATCCCAAGCCTAAAGTGATCTCCTCTTCTCTGAATGCCTGGAAATTACTTTCTGACACTACAAGGTGTCCTAGGCTTACCTTGTATTTTTCTTGCTCAAGGCCTACAATCAGCCATTTCACTAATAGACTTCGTTCCTTTTATCAAAAAGTTACATTTAGAAACCAAGTCTAGCCACTGAGCGTGCTCAGTGCTCTTGGGGTGTCACTGCTTCTAGACTTCCCAGAGAACAGAGGTAGGTAATGCTGTACATATCCAAAAACACTTATATTTATATACATATAGCTACAGTTACTTCTGTATCTATCAAACTGTATGTATATTAATCTCTACTTGAATTATTTTTATATTTTTAAAAAGTTCATCTGATAGAATGCACTTACTACGAGCCAGACTTTACGTTTTAAATGCATACTCTTTTCATTTATGCCTCAAAACAACCCTATCAGATGGCTGTCATTCTTATCCTCATCTTGTACGTAAAGAAAACTAAGGTTAAAAAGATTAAATTACATTAATGCAATAGTGGTATATACCAGTTAAATGTAATATGCCTACATGTTGGAGCCAAATTGCAGAGGGGCACAAATATATGCCTGAAAGGCAAAGGTAAAAAAGGAACACCCTTTCTTCCTTCCTTTCTTTCTTTCTTTCTTTCTTTCTTTGTTTCTTTCTTTCTTTGTTTTTCCTTCCTTTTCTTTCTTTCTCTTTCTTTCTTCTTTCTTTCTTTCTTTCTTTCTTTCTTTCTTTCTTTCTTTCTTTCTTTCTTTCTTTCTTTCTTTCTTTCTTTCTTTCTTTCTTTCTTTCTTTCCTTCCTTCTTTCAGAAAAATATAATATTATTTCTAGACTTTGGGTGAAAATATTTTGCCAGAGTGTGAAGAGCATGACTTGCTGGTAAACTCCTTTTGATTCACAAATACTATATGAATTACTGTGCTGAATATCACAAGGTTATGCCTGGGATTTTAGCAGAAATGCTATGATCAATTAACAATGCCTGCCAAAGATACCTGAAGGGCAAGTGGCAGTATGCTATATTTAGTAACTCTATTATAGCAGCCTATTTTCAGTATTCCCTGCTTTCAATTAATCATGTAATTCCCACAACATATAATTTAGTAAATTCAATTAATTTTTTAAACTCACCTATGTTCTCTACAAAACTGTAAATGTTATTACAAAAAAAATTTATATACATCTTGTTTATTTTTGCATCCAGTGTCTAATATAGTGCATAGCACATACATGAATTATAAATTGTGAAAACAAAGGTTAAAATGTATAGCTCACTTTGAAACCACGTGTGAACAAACAGAATCTTATTAGGTGAAAAATATGTATAAACAAATTTAAATAATGGAGACCTAATAAAATTTTCCCAAAGGTCATCTGGGAATTGTTAGTACCCTAACAGTTATTTATATTGAGATGCAAAATGACAGAAGAAATTTTCCAATATCAAATTTTTTAACATCAGCTATAGCAATAGTCCTATATAACCTCATTATAGCTGCAACAGTTATAAAGTCAATAGCTTGTAAAGTATTTGATTTAATGAATATTCATGTTGCACAGATAGTAATGGAAATGCTTCAAGAGTTCCACCTCCTTTCTAATACATTTTGATCACATAGTGCTCTCTCTGTGGCATAAGTATTTCACCTTATATTAGTTTATTCTTAAATGCACTCAAGCAAGGAGATGAATGCTATAACCTTAACAGATATGAAGTATGGTTACAAATTATTAGAACGGAATCTTTGGTATCTATTGAGGAATCTTACCTTGTATTAGGAGTATACATCCTCTTTAGGAGAGATAACAGGAACAACTTCCATCACATACAAAAACAGCCATCTATTATACAGAGTAAAAAGTGGCAGAGAAAATAGATTGCATTTCCGTCCTGAAATCTACACAGAAAACTACAGCAAGTGACATTTTGATTATTTCTATATGTTAACCAAAAGCATTAAGATTTGAATGGATGAATTTATTTCTTTATCCAGAAACCTGAGATAACATAACGCTTTTTGTTCTATTTGCAATATGACCAGGATAAATTGTTATGAATATGTTTACTTTTTCTGATAAAATGCTAAAGGACAAAGGTATTCACCCTTATTTATAATGAACAAAATAATTTTGTACACTGGAATATATTTTCTATCAGTAGTTTTATAACTTATATTCTATTAAGACATATAGAATGATGGGAATTATGGATAAGCTAAAAGTAAAATGAGTTTTAGAAAAAAATATAATACTTATCTTTAAAGTATTTTTCTTTTTTAAGTGCTTTAAGATTTTTTGTAATTTGTAATTTTTTTGGTAGTGTATTACTTCAATGTCCAGAGGGTAGGAAGTATACTTCCATAATGAAGTATATTTATCAAGAATGTTAAGACAAACATAATTTCTAATGACCAAAACAAACAAACAAAAAAATAAAGATCAAGGTGTGAGTTCAATCAGAGAATTTCAGAGACAAAATATTTGCAATTTATTTTTCTTCTTGGGATGATACAGTCTAGTAGTATAGATTTCATTGGGAATTAAAAATGCATAATTGTTCTGTTCATGCCTTGCTCTATGGAAGCAATTAAAAAGAGATATTAAACATAAAACGTGTTCCCTGAAATGGCATTGTTATTAGTTGATTATATTGGAACTTAAAACAAAAAGATCAGTTATAATGGATATTTGGAATTTAATAAGAAGTTTGTAGAATTTTTAATGTGCTTCAGATTTTAGTGGATCTTGCTCTTAAAATCAAGTATGCAGGGTTTTCTCTTTTCTTTTCTTTTCTTTTTAATATGTGCAAAAAATTCATTGTGTTGATTTACTACTGAAAATCTTGGCTTCATTTTGTGAGCCTGGAGGTCAACATTTGGGTGCAGAGAGTTACTAGTCACTCTTATTATTATCATTTTTATAACCGGGAGCAGCATGGAAGGCAGATCCTTTCTCAGCTTGTAAATGTCAAGTAGGTTGCTTTTGGAACACATATTTTCAGTCACAAATTAAAGTGTAAGAATAGCTATAAAGTGTTTCAATTAGAAGATATTTATTGTGCTTCCACCTGGAAACAGCAGGGCTTTCCTCTGAATAATTTTTTTACGGTGTCTATTTGACTTGTGTCACAGATACAGTTCTTAAATAATTTGCTGTTTTTTAAGATTTTTATCCTGAGTTTTATCATGTAACTGTGTCAACATTAAACCAGAAGGTTATGACACCATCCTATCTCTCTGCTGAAGTGATGACCCAGGTAATTTCAGAATAGCATTTTTTTCCTAACAGAAAAAATACTACTAAAATGAAACAAAAGCAAGATTGCAATTACTTTCAAAAACACTTAGAGCCATCTACAAAATTTCACTCAAATAACCATACTCCATTTTTTGCATTCAAATGGCATATTTAAACAAGCAGGCCCAGGCACATAGTACAAAATTCTAACATAACCTTGTACTTTTTAGTTATCAGTTTTCTTCTACAAATATTTCTCCAGAATATCACAATAGTTTTATGAGGTAGGGTGACTAGTATTATTATTTCTATTTTTCTCAGGTTAAACTTGAGGTTAAAAGGTTTGACCAAAGGTAAATTACTTAAACAAAACTGAAAATTAAACCTCCATATTTGTATTCCAGTATGATTTCCTGGAAAACACTTGAAGATAACTCCATTTTTGTTGTTTGACTGGGGATGGCTTTCAACCCCTCTACTCCCTCCCCATCTGCCCCACATCTAGGCAAAGGATTAAGAAATCCCTGGTGCTCTTTTCCTTGGTGTGGTGAAGTGTTGCTCAAGTCATGGCTTCTCCAAGCCCCACCCCATTATCACAATAAAACCCAAGTCATTCTTCTAGCCTTCTCTCCGTCAAGCTATTTGTGGACCAGCTTTAGAGACTGTTTTGTTTTCTCACATAAGCCTCATTATGTCAGTTACCTTTTTGGACATCATCAGTCTTTATGTTTGACCACATTTTGGGTATGAGGGGGAGGGACATACCTCACCTTTCAATATGGCCACAAAATAGACCATAGACATAAATTTGAAATCTTCCTTCCACATCTCTACAAATACAATATTTCTCCTGATTGCTTTCTCCATACAATCCTTGCCTATATTTGCACTGGATCGTCATTTCTCTTCAAGATTCCTCCTGTTGCAATTGTCTCTTGCCAGTAGCCCCTCTCCCCTTCCATGTTCCTTTCATACCTGTGGTCTTTCCATGCCCTGTTTTAGAAAACACGTGACAATATACATTTATTGTTCTACTTAAAGAAAGAAAAAAGTTACACAGGAACATGGATATTTGCATTTTTAAATTAAATATTGTTAGAGAAGGGGTTGGAAAACTTTTTGAGGAACAAATTAATGACTATTCTAGGCTCATGGACCAGAGTTTTTCTGTCACATCTATTCAAGTCTACAACTGTAACACAAAAGCTGCCATAGACAACACATAAAGAAGGAGGTATGGCTTTATTTCAAGATAAATTAAAAATTGAACTATCATATGATCCAGCAGTCATACTCTTGGGTATATATCTGAAGGATTTGGAATCAGCATCTTAAAGAGATATCTGCACCCCCATGTTCATTGCAACATTATTTACAAAAGCCAATATATGGAAATAACCTGAGTGTCCATCAATAGACGAATGGATAAAGAAGATGTGATTTGTGATTTATAGATAGATAGATAGATAGATAGATAGATAGATAGATAGATAATACAAACACACACAATAGAATATTATTCTGCCATGAGAAAGGATATCTGCCGTTTTCAACAAGTATGAAATTTGAGGCCATTATGCTAAGAGAGATAAATGAAGACAAAGAAAGACAAATATTGTATGAAATCCCTTATATGTGGAATCCAAAAATAAATTGAACTTGTTAAAACAGAGAGTAGGGCTTCCCTGGTGGCGCAGTGGTTGAGAGTCCGCCTGCCGATGCAGGAGACACGGGTTCGTGCCCTGGTCCGGGAAGATCCCACGTGCTGCGGAGCAACTAAGCCCATGAGCCATGGCCGCTGGGCCTGCGCGTCCGGAGCCTGTGCTCCGCAACGGGAGAGGCCACAACAGTGAGAGGCCCGCATACCACAAAAAACAAACAAACAAACAAAAAAAAAAAACATAGAGTAGAATAGTGATTACCAGTATCTGGGTGTAGGGGAATTGCGGAGATATTGTTTAAGGTACAAACTTGCAACTAACAGGTAAATAACTTCTGGAGATATAATGCAGAACATAGGAATTATAGTCAACAATGCTGTATGATATACTTCAAAGTTTCTAAGAGACTAGATCTTAACTGTTCTCAACATAAAAAAAGAAATAATAATTATGTGACACAATAAAGGGTTTAGCTAAAATCTCTGGAGTAATTGTATTGCAATATATAAATGTATCAAACCAAAACATTGCACATCTCAAATTACACAATGGTATATGTCAATTATATCTCAATTTTTAAAATGGTTTAAAAAAGTATTAAAAAAAGCAACTGCCAACTATACTTGACCTATAAGCTGCACTATGCCTACCCCTATGTTATTCCTATGCAATTTACTGCAGAGGTAGCAAACCAAGAAAAAAAAATTCTCACCTAGCATCACTTAATTAGTTTAGCCTTTAACACTTAAGAAAACAAATGATAGAAAGGCTAGATAATAACAGTATAGATGTTTCAAGCAAGTGCAGTAATTATTTTTGTCCTGAGTTCCATAGACTAGGCATATAATAACTATTTATTAAATAAATGAAGTAACAATTTGTCACACACCACTGAAGACATTATATCAGTCTTCAGAATATATATTTAGTATTTAAAATTGGAAATGAATAAGTAAAGTTATTTTCCTAAAATTTTTTTATAGAATTTTAGTTTTATTTATTTATTCATTTATTTATTTTTGACTGCGTTGGGTCTTCATTGCTGTGCGCAGGCTTTCTCTAGTAGCAGCGAGTGGCGGCTACTATTCATTGTGGTGTGCAGGCTTCTCATTGGAGTGGCTTCTCATTGCAGAGCACAGGCTTTAGGCACATGGGCTTCAGTAGTTGTGGCATGCAGGCTCAGTAGTTGTGTCTCATGGGCTCTAGAATGCAGGCTCAGTATTTGTGGCTCACAGGATTAGTTGATCAGCAGCATGTGGAATCTTCCGGGACCAGAGCTCGAGCCCATGTCCCTTTCATTGGCAGGCAGATTATTAACCAATGTGCAATGTGCCACCAAGGGAGTCTCTGAATCAATAAAGTTTTAACATAAATAATGCAGAATATTATCCACCAAAAATATAAATCAAAGAGTATAGCTGTCAGGTGTATTATAGCCATGAACTGATCCATGAAACATTAAAATATAAAAACCTGTGAACTAACGTTCTGAATAGCTAGATTTAGCCAACTAACTTTCTTATTCAAATAAATATTGCCCTTTATAATTCTAAGCACATATATGGTTTCTAAGAAAAAAATGCACGCACTTTAGCAGATTTAAACTATCATTTTATAACTGTAATAACACATTTCATTGAACAATTCTGAAATAAATGCAAAGTTGTGCTAGTTAAACATGTTTGGCTTTGGTTCCTGCCCAATAACACATCCAAAAGATTAAATCTGCAATAAAACTAGCCAAAGCCCTCCAAAAGATATTAAGATAGCTGCCTACTCTGCTTTTGATTGCTAGTTTCCTAAAAATTCTCATTTGTATCTAGATCTGAACTCTGAATAATGTTTTGTTTTAAATGTAACTCCAACGGATTTGATAATCTTTATGAAGAGTTTTGAATAAGAGCAATGCGGTGATCTGAATTCTATTATCTTTGATCTGAATTCCATTTCTTTATTTGGCCATAGGGATAAGCAATTTTGCCACACCACTCATGGGAAGTTTGTCTGCATATGAAGAAGAAGACAGATAAGCATTTCTTATAATAAGTATTCATTAATATTATCCATAAATACATATTTTCATCCTGAATATCTCTGACTTTGACATCAATAGGGATATACAGGCAAAAGAGCCATGTATGGTTCCTGCTTTCACTGAATTTTGTATGAGTAAGAAATGCAGACAACACACAGGAAATTAAAATATATGGCATGGTGAGATAATATTTGACATGTTTGTTGAATTTTTTAATATTACTTGATTTTTCAATTGTTCCTATTCAATCATCATCAGCTTTATTTCCCTTTAAAAGGAAAGATTGAAAGTATATAAAACAGAAATAGCCTTAATATCTTTCTTGCCTTTCATTTTAAACATCTAAACCCTTAGAGAAGTTTAATGTTCTTGTGGAATAGGTTAAAGAAAGATGATTCAGGGTATATGACAAACGTCTTTGGCAGAAGCAGTGTGTGGATGTGACACCACTCACTTCATTACCAGAAAGTACCTATCCTGAATAGAAGGGTAGAAGAGAAAAGTGAAAGAAATGGGGCTTTTTTAGACTACTTGCCAGGACTACCTGAGAAATGTCAAGCACCTGGAAAGAAAATGAATGTGTAGATGTATCTGGGCAGATAGATGCATGGACAGTCCTTACAGAGTTTCTGCTCTCAACAGAAGCATAGAAGAAGCAAAGATTTCCAGAAGCCATGGCCAGCATTCAATGAGATGTTGGACAACTCAGTTATTTCTGTGAAGACCTGATGTCTGCTGCAAAATCCATGGCAGTAGAGAAGTCTGCTTTCCCCCACAAAATAATCTTCATTTCAGTGGAAGAAGGGAGGCAAACACAAGAATATATTCCACCATCCTGTTTGAAGGGAACTGATTATAAATTAAATCAAATTGTATAATATTTTGGAGACAAATCTGGGACTTTGACACCTCTTTTTGAAGTCTGTGACTCAAACTCTCTAAAACTATAATTACTCCAAAGTATGATGCATACAACATATAATGAAGACACAATTAGTAATTAGGAAGCTTATTGGAGCTTAGGAGCCTTAAGTTTTAGACTCAGCGATTGTATATAAATATTAGTGCTATTCACTTTGATAAGAAAAACATGAGTTGATTAAAAATGTATTTTTTGAAGGATATGCATTTTAGGCAACACTGAGGCATATGAGTGGAAGTGAAATTTAGATTTGTAAGTCTCTGGTTCAGAAGTATCAACTAAACCTGAGGCAGGAGGTAGACCCTAGGTTAGACATTTACAACTAGTCTCTTGTTTAAACCTTGAAAATAAAGATAATAACAGGAACAGAGTAAGTAGCTGGACTTTGCCTCCTGTGGACCTACAAGATAATGGGAACAGCCGGAAAAAGGAGGACTAAGCCCTGCTTAGGTAAAAGATAAGGAGACCACATATTTCTCATTCTTGGGGGTCAAGGAATCACCCCCCCCCAAGCTATGCATAGGCAGAAAGGAATCTCAGGGGAGGGGGTGCTAGACCATAATATGTTTTGCTAACTTCCCAGAGATCCTTCCTCTGGAATCCATCTTGGCTAAAAGAGGCATGCACACACAGGGGAGGCCCCTGGGCCAGACAAAATATGGACTCAAAGACAGACAAAGCAAGATGATTGACCAGAGGAAACCTGGAAGAACTGCCCCCATATAAGTAATTCTCTTTCTCAGCCCAGCTGTGCTTTCTCCACATGTATCTTCTCTCCTAATAAACACCTTACTTTCCTCACTCCTTTTCATCTCCTTGCTGAATTCTTTCTTCAAAACAGACAAGAGCCAGGGTTCTGATCCTAGCCACTAGCTCCTGGTGTTGTAATGGTTAAGATTTGGTGCTTTCACCACCATGGCCCTGGTTCAATCCCTGGTTGGGGAACTGAGATTCCATTTCAAGCTGCCACATGCTGCAGCCAACACATAGCTACCCGAGATCAAACCTATGGGATGAAATATTCCAGAAATATTCTGGGGAAATTGTGTGACTGAGAAGAGTAATGGTCACAATACAGAAAGCTAAAGAATTTCAGTTTTAAAGGGATGAGCACAAGAACAGGCCTCTACAAAGGAGATTGTTAGTGAACAGTCAGAGGCTTTTGGAGGAAATCCAGAATGGTGTTTTAACTCAGAAGCCAAAATCAAAGTGCATCATGGGAGGAACATCAGGGCTAGCAGTGCCAGGTTATGCCAAAATATCAAGTAAGGTAAAGAAACAAATGTGCTAGATTTAGCTAGAAAGTCATGGTAACTTGGATGATAACAGTTTCTGAGAAGTCACTCTGCCATGGTTAAAGAGATGATTGGAAATATGAAATAGAAAAATAAAGTGTAGATTATTTTCTCAAGAAATTTAGGACTTCCAAATTATTATAATTTCTATTTTCAAAATTTCCTACAAAAATTAGAATAAAATATTTGTGTATTATATAAGTTTAAAAAAAATGTTGCAATGTATACACATCAGGCCACCTGAGTTGGCTGCTTGTTTGCTTTCTGTACATCCTCTGCTCAACCAGTCCCTGATTCACCTATACTCTACTCACATGACTGACCTTCTGACCTTCACCTTTAATTAGGCTTTATGAAGCCTAATCAGTAATCACCTACACACTTGCCCCCTACCCCTTCTCCAGCTAGTGATTATATTAATTTTTAAATCAGAATGGCTATTCTTTGATAGTTTAACAAAGGGAAGGCTTCTGCCCCACGAAGGTACTTAGTCCAAGGGGCTAAAAGAGCTGTGTCCTTCTGCTGGTTTCCCTGGTAACTTATGAGTCAATCTGATGCCAATTCTTCCTATAGCTGGTAGTCTACCTGACCCACCCACCCAGCAAAGGCTGCTGCTGCCATGTTCTGCCTGCCATCCATCAGGCAGTGAGATGTCACTCCAGGACCCTTTCATTTCAGCTGTGTAAGATCTTCCATCTATTAAACTTTTGATGTCTCTGTCACTGACTCTAGGCTTTTTCTTTCAGGCCTGCACAGCACAGCCCAATGCTGTGTGTGTGAGATATTGGGCAGGAAAAAAGGAAAACCTTTCTTCTACAATTAAGGACATATGGGAACTTACCACGTCCCATATGAAGGAACTTTGTCCTGTATCTAGAAATTACAACACGTTCAGCACATAATTTTTTATGTTGTGATTTCTTTAATTATATATTATGAATGCCATACATTTTTTCAGTACAGACTCATATTATGCCATTTCTCTGCTGAAAACACTCCAGTGGCTTCCTTTCCACCTACTGTAAAAATCAAAGTTCTTAACAGAGCTCATAAGGTCCTGAAAGGTGTGGTCTACCTAAACTTCTCTAACTCTCCACTTGTCTCTTCTCCAACCAGAGTGGCCTCCTGGCTGTTTTTCAAATACGTGAGAAACACTCCCATTTTAAGGCTTTTGAACTTTCTGTTCCCTCTACCTTAGTTGCTCTTCCCAAATATTTGATTGGCCAAAAAGTTTGTTTGGGTTTTTCCATAACATCTTACAGAAAAACCCAACTGAACTTTTTGACCAACCTAATATATCAGCGTAACTCTCTTATATGCTCCAAGTGTTCGCTCAAATTTTACCCTATCTATTCTCCTTAAAATAGCACACACTCCAATTCCTGAGTGTATCATCTAACATATTTATTTGTTTATGTTCTTGTTGGCTGATTGATTCTACTAGAATTGTGGCTACCTACAAGCTAGAATCTTGTCTCTTTGTTCACTATTGAAATCTCACTGCCAAAAACTGCACTCTCCAACATGATAGCCAGTAGCCACACAAACGATTAAAATCAACATTTAAATTATTAAAAATCAATACATTTAAAATTCAGTTTCTTGGTCCTATTGATCTCATTTCAAGTGCCCAATAGCCATCCATGGATTACCTAACAATTGGACAGAACGTGAAGAATTAGACTGTGTTGGCTTAGAGTATTGCCTAGTATAGAGTTGGAGTGTAGTAAATATTTTCTGAACAAATCACATTCATTTTGGTGTGTGATGCCCAGAGTGATAACAACATGAAATTAGAGGCTATTTTCAAAAGAAAAGTATCTCCCTGTGTCTTGGTGGAGGACTGAATGGTAACAAATAAAATGCTATCAAAATATACCTAGGTTCTTTGTGCCACAATTGATTGCAGCACTTTAGTTATAAAAATTTCCAAAATGTTGTTTCCTAAACATTCATAGGAATAAATAATTTAGGGAATTGGGGAAAAAAGTGTGTTTCTTTTACTCTCTTTCTGTTACTTCACACATGTACCCCCCCCCCACACACACACACATATTCAACTTCTTGTTTTAAGGAGGCATAAAAATGATGTTAGTAGTGAGAGGTAAAGCTTACAAATAAGGCTGGAAAGAAATTGTAAATAATTTTCTAGCTGACTAAAGAATACTCTTGTTCGGTTCAGTGCATTTCCAATATAATATTGAGTATCACTTCATAAAAGAGTAAAACAGTTTTTGCCTGTTTTGAAAGTGCCTACATTCTCAACTATGTCAAAGCAAACACATACAAAGATATTTTTCCCAATGTTTACATTAACTACAATCTCTATATAGTCTTTCTCTAAAATTTTTTTATTCAATTTATTAAACTCGAAAAAAAGCAGTTCAGTCATTTCTCCCACCCTTACCCCCTGCTTCTCACAACTATCAATTTACTCTCTGTATCCATGAGCTTGATTTTTTTTTTTTTTAAGATTCCACATATAAGAGAGATAATCTGGTATTTATCTTTATCTTTCTGACTTACTTCACTTAGCATAATGCCCTTGAGGATCACCCATGTTGTCAAGAATGGCAAATTTTATTCTTTGTTATATATAAATAATCTTCCATTGTGTGTGTATATATATATATATATATATATACATCTATCTATCTATCTACCACATCTTCCTTATCCATCCAAATATCAGTAGACACTTAGGTTGTTTCCATATCTTAGCAATTGTAAATAGTCATGCAATGAACATGGGAGTATATATCTCTTTTTGAATTAGTGTTTTCATTTTCTTTGGATAAATACCCAGAAATGGAATGGCTGGATTATATGATAGCTCTATTTTTAACTTTATGAGGAACCTCCAAACTGTTTTTCATAAAGGTTTCATCAATTTAATTTCTTGACTTTTTGATAATCACCATTCTAACAGGTTTGAGGTGATATCTCATTACGATTTTGATTCACCTTTCCCTGATGATTAATGAGGATGAGCATCTTTTCATGTACTCATTGGACATCTATATGTCTTTGGAAAAATGTCTATTCAGATTTTCTGACCATTTTTTAACTGAATTGTTTGGGTTTTTTGTTACTGAATTGCATGGCTTCTTTGTATATTTTGGATATTAACCCCTTAACAGATATATGATTTACAATTAATTTCCCCATTCAGTAGGTTGTTTATTTTGTTGATGGTTTCTTTTGCTGTGCAGAAGTTTTTAGTTTAATATAGTTCCATTTGTATATTTTTGCTTTTGTTACTTTTACTTTTGGGGTCAGATTCAAAAAATTGTTGCCAAGGCAATCTTGAGGAAAAAGAACAAAGCTAGAAGTATTACTCTCCTGGACTTCAGACTACACTACAAAGCTATAGTAATCAAATCAGCATGGTATTGGCACAAAAACAGACACATGGATCAATGGAACAGAACAGACAGCCCAGAAATAAACCCTCTCACCTATTGTCAATTAATCTATGACAATGGAGGCAAGACTATACAATGGAGAAAAGACAGTCTCTTTAATAAGTTGAGCTAGGAAAACTGGACAGCTACATGTAAAACAATTAGGTTTGAATATTTTCTCACACCATATAAAAAATAAACTCAAAATGGACTAAAAATCTAAATGTAAGACCTGAAAGCATAAAACTCCTAGAAGAAAACACAAGCAGAACACTCTTTCACATTAATTGTAGCAATATTTTTTTGGATCTATCCCCAAAAGCAAAATAACTAAAAGCAAAAATAAGCAAATGGGATCCAATTAAACTTAAAAATTTGCACAATAAAGGAAATCATCAACAAGACAACCTACGGAATGAAAGAACATATTTGCAAATGATAGGACTGACAACAGGTTAATATCCAAAATATATAAACAGCTCATACAACTCAATATCAAAAAAACAAACAACCCAGTCAAAAAATGGGCAGAAGACCTGAACAGATATATTTCCAAAGAAGACATAGAGATGGCTAACAGGCACAGGAAAAAGATGCTGAGCATAGTTAATTATTTACATTATTAGAGAAATGCAAATCAAAACAATAACGAGATACCACCTTACGTCTGTTGGAATGGCTATCATAAAAAAGTCTACAAATAACAAGTGTTGGACAAGATGTGAAGAAAGGGAACCCTTGTATATTGTTTGTGTGTATGTAAATTGGTGCAGTCACTGTGGAAAATAGTATGAATGTTCCTCAAAAAAGCCAAAATAGAACTGCATTTTGATCCACGAATGTCACTCTTGGGCATATATCCAGAAAAAATGGAAACATTAATTTGAAAAGCTACATTACCCCAAATTTTATAGCAGCACTATTCATAATAACCAAGACATGGAAGCAACCCAAATGTCCACAAGTACCCTTAAACAGATAAATTGATAAAGAAGTTGTGGTGTGTATATATATATATATATATATATATATATATATATATGTGTGTGTGTGTGTGTGTGTGTGTGTGTGTGTGTATCAGCCATAAAAAAAAGAATGAAATTCTGCCTTTTGCAGCAATATGGGTAGACCTAGAGAACATTTTGCTTAGTGAAGTGTCAGACAAAGACAAATACTGTATGATATCACTTATAAGTAGAATCAAAAACATAGTACAAACAAATGTATATAGCAAAACAGAAACAGACTCACAGATATAGAAAACAAATTAATGGTTACCGTTCTGGAAAGGGATGGGGGGAAAGGGCAAATTAGGGGTATGGTTTTAAGAGATACTAACTACTATATATAAAATATATAAGCAACAGAGATATATTGAATAGCACAGGGAATTATAGCCATTATCTTAAAATAACATTTAATGAAATACAATCTGTAAAACTGCTGAATCTTTATGCTGTACACCTGAATCTAATATAATACTGTAAATCAATTACACTTCAATTAAAAAAAAATCATCACCAAGATGTATGCTGAATAATTACTGCCTGTGTTTTCTTCTGGAAGTTTTATAGGTTCAAGCCTTATCTTCAAGTCTATAATCCATATGAGTTAATTTTTTACACATTATGTAAGATAGTGTTCCAGTTTCATTCTTTTGCATGTGGCTGTTCAATTTTTTCAACACTTTTTTGGAAGAGACTGTCTTTCCCGATTGCATATTCTTGGCTCCTTTGTCATAAATTAATTGACCATGTATGAGAAGATTTATTTCTGAGCTTTGTATTCTGTCCATTAATCTATGTGTTTGTCTTTATGCCAATACCATACTGTTTTAATTTCTATAACTTTGCAATACAGTTTGAAATTAGGGTGTTTCTTGCCTCCAGTTTTATCATCTCAAGATTTCTTTGGCAATTCAGAGTCTTTTGTAGACCCATACACATTTTCAGATTCTTTATTCTATTTCTGTGAAAAATATATTTGGAATTTTGATAAGGGTGGCATTGAATCTCTGTGTTGCTTTGGGTAGTATGGACATTTTAACAATATTAATTCTTCCAATCCATGAGCATGGAGTATCTTTCCATTTATCTGAGTCTTCTTCAATTTATTTCCTTAATGTCTTGTAATTTTCAATATACAGTACATTCACCTCCTTGGTTAAATTTATTCCAATGCATTTTAATTTTGATGCAATTGTTAATGGGAATGTTTCTTAAATTATTTTCTGAGAGTTCATTATTGGTGTAAAAATAGGAACATAATTTTTGTATTGGTTTTGCATCTTGCAACTTTGCTGAATTTATTTATTAGTTCTAACAGTTTTTTGATAGTCTTTAATGTTTTCTATTTATAGTAATATGTCATATGCAAGTAGTGACAGTTTTGCTTCCTTATTTCCAATGTGAATTTTTAAATTTGTTTTTATTGCCTAATTGCTCTGTCTAGGACTTCCAGTACTATATTTAATCAAAGTGGTTACAGTAGTCGTCCTTGTCTTATTCCTGACCTTAAAGGAAAAGTTTTCAGCTTTTCACCATTGTGTATGATATTAGCTG
Organism: Kogia breviceps; assembly: GCF_026419965.1. Classification (NCBI taxonomy): domain Eukaryota; kingdom Metazoa; phylum Chordata; class Mammalia; order Artiodactyla; family Physeteridae; genus Kogia; species Kogia breviceps. The sequence continues at coordinate 45,366,675 of NC_081325.1, read as the reverse complement.
TAGGCTTGCCATATATATATATATATCTTTTATATCTCTAGACTCACTTTATTGAGAGTTTTTATAATAAATTAATGTGGAATTTTGTTTTTCTGCATCTACTGAGATGATCATATGATTTTTATTCTTAAATTTGTTAGTGTGTTGTATCACATTGATTGATTTGCAGATACTGGACCATCCTTGAATCATTGGGTTAAATCCTACTTGATTAAGGTGTATGATTCATTTAAAGTATTGTTGAATTCAGGTTGCTGATATTTTGTTGAAGATTTTTGCATCTATGTTCATAAAGGATATTGGCCTATAATTATCTTTTTCTGGAACCCTTGTCTGGTTTCAGTATCAGAGTAATGCTGGGTTCATAAAATGTGTTTGGAATTGTTTCCCCTTCTTTTAATTTTTGAAAGAGTTTGAGAAGGATTGATATTAATTCTTCTTTGAATGTTTAGTAGAATTCACTGTGAAGCCCTCTAGTCATAGACTTTTGCTCCAGATTTTGTTTTTTGGGACATTTTTGATTATAGATTCAATCTCTTTGCTAGTAATCCATCTGTTCATATTTTCTATTTACACATGACTCAGTTTTGGTAAGTTGCATGTTTCTATAAATTTATCCACTTATTCTAGGATGTCCAATTTGTTGGTGTACAGTTGTTCATAGAAGTCACTTATGATCCTTGTATTCTTGTGTTATCAGTTGTAATATCTCCTCTTCTGATTTTACTTATTTGAATCCCCTCTCTTTTTTTCTTGATTAGTTTAGCCAAAATCTTGTCAATTTTCTTTATCTTTTCAAAGAACCAACTCTTAATTTCATTGACCTTTTCTATTGTATTTTTAGTCTCATTTATTTCTGCTCTAATCTTTGTTATTTCTTTTCATCCACTAATTTTGGGCTTCATTTGCTCTTCTTTTTCTAGTTACTTGAGATATAAGATTAGGTTGTTTATTTGAAACTTTTCTTGTTTCTTGAGATAGGCATTTATCACAATAAACTTCCCTCTTAGAACTTCTTTTGCTGCATCCCATAAATTTTGGTATGTTACATTTTTATCTTTCTCAAGGCTTTTTTAAATTTGCCTTTTGATTTCTTCGTTGATCTATTGGTTACTCAGTAGCATGTTATTTTATCTCAATATAGTTGTGGATTTTCCAGTTTTCTTCTGTAGTTAATTTCTAGTGTTATTCTATTGTGGTTGGAAAAGATGCTTAATATGATTTCAATCCTATCAATGTATATATTTATTCAAATCCTGTCTTATCTGGCAGATCATATAATTTTTTTCATGAAGAGGTACAGATAGTTTTGCTGTCTTTGCGATAAGCAGTGTCTGCACTTATTTTCACACAGCAGGTATGTACTGTACATGTTTGAATTTACAAATAGTTCCCAAAATATTATGAAAAGGTTTTTTTTTTTTTTTGCTATTAGCTGATTTGTAATAATTTTTCATGGATATAAGGAAAGAGGTGCAGTAAACACAGGTAAGAAAAATAGGTAATGAACATTTATATCTATCTCCCTTTTATTGTTAACACTTTTCTTTACAGGAATATGCCAGGAATTATACCTGGTGGGGCCAGGAATTTCTCAATTTATGCAATAAATATTCTGAGGTGTAGGAGAATGCAGTCAAGGCAATATAAATCAAATGCTAGTAAAATTTAAAGTGCTTAGAACATTATGCAGCATATACTGGGTGCTTAATATTCATTTTATTTATTTGTTTCCTTACTTATTACCTAAAATAAGTAAGTATACTTAACCTTATTAAATGATGGGGGTATGATTTATTTCTAATTTTTAAGAATTTTAAATTAATATGCTTGCTTCTAATAATACTAGGAATAGAGTTTATTTTATAAATAGCCAATTAAATCTAACATTTGAAACAATATGTAAAAATAATCCCTAAGTTTTAAAGTAAGCAAGTTTTGCTTTCCTTTTATAAAAATGTGTCTGTGAGATTTCAAGTGCAAGTCTTAGTGAAATTATATTTGAAAGCACATACTCTTTTTTTCTGGTTAAGATTAAATTTACCAGTGGATTTTAAAATTAATATTCCTGCTACCATTAGTTAGACTTGGTATAGTTTTACTCCCAATTTAAAACTTTTACATGGACTCTTAAACGAATGAAACTCCTTCCCTAGCATGGCATGCTCCATGCTGGGTCTTTATTAATTTTTTAACATAAAATAAAGGGGGAATTATAAGAAAAAACATTTAGAAGGTGGTATGGTATGATAAGTTAATATAATTTAAGATCTTGGAAGTTTTGACTTTCATATATGCTGATGTTTTATATGTTATTTACTAATAATCTGATATGGCTTTCTCCCTGGAAAACTTTGTTTTGTCCAATGTAAGCTGGTAAAATACGATTTGAGTTATTACATAGTGGTTCACTCACTCCAGGTATATAGACATCTTTGTCTATTAAGAGTTTTCATATCCAATTAATGAAATATTTTGCCTTTGTAATCTCATTAAAATAAATGAAAATGTAGCAGATAATACATTATTACTATTACAAATTTTTGAACACTTGTTTTCAAATCCCATGTTTATTGGATATAAATGGTTCCAATTTTGTGTTCAAATTAAATGAAAAAGATAAGCTTGAAATCGAGAGCAGTGTTTAAAAATGCAGATATGTCACTTATCAAATTTTGACAATGCTTTAGATCAACCCTATTTCTGGATGATATTAATAAAAACAACAATTGTTAGAAGGCAGTGAGAACTTGCATGCCAAGATCTCAGAGAGAAAAGAAACTAAGAAAAATGAGCTTGACATTAACCTGCTTTTCCATTGATTCATTTGACAAATTGAAAGCTGTGAAGAAGCTGAGTAGAACATTTCATGGTCTCACGGGTTCGGAGATGCAAAAGTTGTAGCCCAGGGCCTACCAAGGTGAAGAGAAATTTGGGAACATATTTCAGGTGTTCAGGTGGCACTTTGGAATGCTGACAAATAGTAATAAGAAGGGTAAAAAAATGACTCTTACAAGGAATAAAACACCCCATTCAAATCAGCCCCAGGATATTATCTGATCAGAGTGGAACTAAGATTAAAATGTTGAAAATTAATCAATCCTCTAAAAGTGCATCATACAAATAAATATCCACAATGGCAATTAGAGAATATTTTAGATTCTGTGATAGTCTAATATGGTATATCAAAATTCATGGATGCTGATAAAGCAGTGCTTGTAGGAAAATGTATAGTCCTTAAAACATTAGAAATAAGAAAGGTTGAAAAGGTAGTAATCTAAGTATACATCTCAATTTATCACAAAAATGAAGAGTTAAATCCAAAGAAAGAAAAATAAGAACAATAATAATAATAATAGCAGCATAAATTAAATAATCGATTGGGAACAAAAAACCAGAATCCAGAAAACAAAAGTTGGTTCTTAGAAAGAAACTAATAAAATTGATAAAATCCTCTAAAAAGACTATCAAGGAAAAAAAAAAAAAAAAGAGGAAGTAAAAATAATCAACATCAGGCTTGAAAAAGGAACATTACTAAAAAATTTAACCATTAAGAAAAAAATAACAGGATAGTGTAAAAACTTTGTACTAATAAGCCTATAACTTTATGAAATTTATAAATTCTTTAAAATAGACAAACTCAACATACATATAAAATTTTTTAGAATTGACCATGTACTTACTAAAAATTGAACGCATGATATATGTAAGTTAAATCATTATGGTTTACACCTTAAATTTATAAAGTGCTGCAGTATATCTCAATAAAACTGAATGAAAAAAATTGAACCATGATTAAAATCTTCCCACAAATAAAATTCACTTTCCAGATGTCTTGACTTTTGAATTAGTCTAATAATTTAAGGAAGAAATAGCACCTTTCTGCACACATTATTTTAAGAGAATAAAGAAAGATATTTTCTTAAATTGCTTTATGAGGTTAGCATAAATGTATCTCAAAACCTGACAAGACATTACTTTTTAAAAAAGGAAATTTTCAGCTAGTCATTCTCATGAATATAAATGTACATATTAAAAAAATATATTAGCAAATTAAATCCAGCAATACATAAGTATAATGTCTCACAATCAACTTGTATTTATTTCTGCAATGCACATTTTTATTAATATATGAAATTCCATGTAGTTCACTACTTCAACAAAATTTGGAGAAAAGTAAAACAAACATTTTTTATGAAATACAAAAGTAAACTAATAAAGTCTGCACAACATATGGTTTAACAAAAAATAAATTTACAAAGTAGAAGCAGAAAGAAGCAGATAAAGGATATCTACTTAAAACCTAGAGTAAACATCATATATAATTGTGAAGTATTGAAAAATATGCCCCACTGTTCAAGAACTACTCAGGTTAGCTATGATATTTTCTATTTAATATTGTTCTGGAGACTTTAGTTCGTGAAATAAGATAAGAAAAATAATCAAACTTGCAATTGTGCCAGTTATTAAACTATTTTCTCTCAACCCTAAACCTCTATCTATATTTTGTTTTGTGATTCTGGATTTGAGAGTTGGCAAACCTCATTTCTCATGTCACATATTTTAGTATAAGAAATTAGAAGAGCCCTTTTGGACATTGTTTAAAGATAAGTAGGGATAATACTTAAAATTTTCCAAATTAGTATTAAAACCAAGTATTGATAATAACTAACATAATTGAAAAATCTTTTCTAAAAACCTGTTATAAGCTAGAGGCTTAAATAAACTTCTATATATGATTTTCTGGCAAAACATAAGTATTTGAAATATGATATTCTACCTACAATATTTTATAATCATGCTATTACTTGAAATATGCCTGTGTAATAAAATTAAATATCAGTTATTATGGAATTGCTTTCTTCCTCTCCCTGGCTGGTTACAATTCTACCCAGATAAGAATATATCAAGCTCAGAATAATAATGGTGTTAGTACATATTACTTTAAAACAATTAACAGAACATAACCTGTTGTGATCACTATATCCCTTTCCAGCTATTGCTCTGCCTGCTCTAGTTTGCTCTTCATCTTCCTGTGCCAAAAAACAATAAAAACAAAAACAAAAACAAAAACCCTTGAAGAGTTGTGTATAGTCAATTTCTTTCTACAGTTCATTATCTTTCATTCACTTCTCAACACCCTGGAATATAAAAACGGAAAGTATTGCCTTGAAAGTGGCACTTTCATTGCCATCATAGCGTTCGGACATTTCAATTTTTGCATTTCCTTACCTATGCAACATGTGTCACTTTTGACAACTTGGTCCCTCATAAAACCTTTCTTTTAGTTTCTATAACACCACATTCTCTTGGTTTCCTATTACATCATTTAGGCTCTCTTCTGTGTTTTTGGTTTTTTTTTAAACCTAAAACCACTATTTTATCCTTGTCTTTATGTTCATGTTTATTCAGACAGTAAACAAATACTTTTTAACCATTTACTGTATTCCAAGAACTGGGTGTACTTGGTAAATAAAGCTGTCATGTGTTCTGATCTCCCTGAAATTGTACCCTACTGAGGTAGAAAAACAAATCAAATAAGGAAATAAATAAATGTATGAAAACACATTGTAATACAATGATGAAATAATATTGCTATAATGACGGAATAACATAGAACTATTTAGTGTGATCAGAGAAAGCATTTTTTAAAGGTCTAGTGGAAGTGACCTGAAAGATCCAGGTATGGGTTAGTGGTGGTAGAGGACAGAGAACATGATATGGAAAGGAATAGCCTTTGCAAAGTTTCTGAACTGTACTCTTAAAGACATCCAGAATGGGGTGGACAAGTGGAGGAGTGATGAGACAGGGCAGGTAGAGATAAACAGAGGCCTGACGCTGCAAATGTAGTTCACTCTTCCACTATCACATTTTCCTTTCCATCTTTTTGTTGCTGGTCATCAAATCCATAGAGAATCAGCCCAGATTTTAAGAAAGACCTGATCTGGGAATAATATTGAGAGCTTATATGTGTTATTAAAGCCACAAGTCTGGAAGAGATCACAAAATAATGAAAGAATGAGTGTAAAATGAGAAGAGCCTTGGGGTTCACTAACATTTATTGATCTGAAAGATGAGGAGGAGGAACTAGCAAAAGAAACTGAGAAGAAGCAAACAGGTGGGCAGGAGGCAAACCAGTAGATGGTAGTGTCCCAGAAGCCAAGTGAAAAATGTGCATAAAGGATAAGGATGTGAACAAACATGTAAAATGCTGATGAGAGTTTAGTTAAGAAAAGAAACTTGTCCATTATTTTTAAAGATAAAATGAAGAGCATTTGAGCAAAAAGAGAGAAAGGGAGACACGTGGTCTATCTATCTATATCTATCTATCTATCTATCTATCATCTATCTCTGTCTTGTTAAGGCATTTTGTTGTCAAGGGTAGGAGAGAAATGTGCCCATAGATATAGAGGTTAAGGGGCTCAAGAAAACAATACTTTTGAAGAGAAAGCTAACATATTCATATCCTCATGTGATGATATATTAGAGAAAGAAAGATTGATGATATGGATGTAGAAAGAGAAGGGACTCTTACTTGAGAGATATTCTAAATGATGAGACCTAGAATACAAGTAGAGGGATAGAAACATGGTTAGTTCATTTAACACATACAAGGCATTTTGAAAATGGCAAATACTGAAAACATGTCAGCTACTATTCTTATATTATATTTATTTTTTTTTCAAGATTAAGATTGGATGAGGCAAAGCTCCCCATTTTGAGAGAGTGACAAAGAAAATAACAGACCATACAGTGCTACCCAGCATCAGTAGGACTATATGATGCAGTGCCCTGACTCCCACGTATATCCAGATGCATATATAGGCAGGGATTTTCTAAAAAATCCATTTATAAGTAATTTCAGAGCTGTCATGTTCATGAGATCGGTAAACTATACTAATCATAGTGTCACCAAAAACACTCATGATAAAGGCAGTTTCAGCTTAGCTGTTCATGCTGAATTTGTGCCTCTAATTATGCCAGGTTAGCTGGTATAAGAAAAGAGTGGAGAGAGGTCGAAGTGTAATATTTTTCCTTAGATTTAGATAAAATCCTTATTTTTAGTGACTGCGAACCAAATAGAAAATTGAAACACACCCCCAAAGTCCATGTGCATTTAATTTTAAGTCTAAGAATCTCTCTTTTTCTTCCTAGTATTTTGAAACTGGGGCATGCTATGAACTTCTAGTTTTTCCAATATCTTTATGTTAAGCACACTTGATTTAAAAACCCTAAAACTATTTCCTGAATATTTAGTAGTTTTTTTTGTCTAAATTCAAGGAAAAAAAAAGGACATTTTCTAGACGTAGTTATAACACCAGCACCAGTTTTGTATTTAATTAGAATGAATATTTCTAAAGGATGATTCTTTCCTGGTTAAGTCATAAAATAAAAACTACTTTGTCATATTATGTGTTCCAAACTAGGGAGATCTAAAGGAAGTAAAATAAATAATTCCTGACTTTAATGATTTTACTATCTAATTAAGAAAATAAAATACATACAATTATAAAATCCCACAAGTCAGTTTATAATTAGATTCTAACAGAGGTAGAATCTATATCAGAGGTTTAAGTGCTATGGGGATTAAGACACAAGAGAGCCGGATCAACCACAGAAGGGCAGCTAGGGGCAGGGGAAAAGAACCCGACCTCTTCTGTATAACCAGAGTAGATTTATACAAGAATAAGTATTAAATCAGATTTTATTTGTCTGATCTAGATAAGATAAAACCATGAACAAAGCCAAATATATATTTACTTTCCCAATTGTTACCGAACTGCTTTGCCAAGTTACTATTACCGCCAATATTTGAAGATAATCTGTATTTATGAAGATTATAAATATTAAAAAATCAATAAAATCATTCAATAAAAATTATAGGTATAAAACTGTTAACTATCATGAGCAAAGGATAAACTATAAATATATAATTCATTTTAAACTATTCATACCATGAGTTTTTGAAATTAAGGTCCAAATTTATTTTTTAAACTGCCTTATTTAAATGTGTAGAAGACATTTTATAATATATATTCAAAATATATCAGTTAATGTAACTTTTTTTTTTTTTTTTTTTTTGTGGTACGCGGGCCTCTCACTGTTGTGGCCTCTCTCGTTGCGGAGCACAGGCCCCGGACGCGCAGGCTCAGCGGCCATGGCTCATGGGCCCAACCGCTCCGCGGCATGTGGGATCTTCCCGGACCGGGGCACGAACCCGTGTTTCTTACATTGGCAGGCGGACTCTCAACCACTGCGCCACCAGGGAAGCCCTAATATAACTTTTTAAAAGGGTTTTAAAAATGTCCCAAGTGCGTGGTCACTGGGCCAAGAATTGGAAAATCTAAATTTTCAGGTAGATAATCTGCTTAACAATGGCTAAATCACTCAGCTTTTCTGTATTTTTTTCTTATGAAATAATATTAATGACACATACATTTGAGGTGGCAAACCTGTCATGAAAATCCTAGAGAGTATATTTGTAAATCTTTGTAGCACTCATGTACTATTCACTGAGTTTGCTTTAGTTATCCATTTTTTAAATTCCCACTGCAGAATTTTTCCTTCTTAATTATAATAATTAACCTATATTTGGAATTTAATGTATGTCAGGCTGTTTGAGAGCTTCATGTGTGTTATTTTCAGAAATTTAGTTATCTATTATTATCCTCATTTTTCCTACTATTATTTGCACTTTGTAGACAAGGGAACTGGTGCATGATCTTTAGGTAATTTTCCCAGATTAGACAGGAAGTATGTGCCAAGGCAGGATTTGACCCCAGCCTCTTTAATTCTAAAACTTGAATATGGAATCATTGTGCCCTAGGGCCTTCCAGAATTCTGCACCTGTAATATCCATATTTTTATTGAATTAAATAGAATTAAGTATAAACTCATTTTTTGCAATGGAATTTGATAACATTTAGGTTAAAGCTCTCAAATGATTTGATGAGTAATTTTAATTATTTTATATAAGGTTTTTCAAATTATAAAAGGGATAAATTGTTATTTCAATACTTGACAACCAAATAACAAGTTGAATAATGACAGATCTAACCACTCATCTCTGATCCAACTTATCTTACCTGGTGGTAACTCATGTTTTAAGTCTGAGTGCATCCTTGCTAATGCAAATACATACAATCATGATATTAACCAGTTGGGTATTTGTTATATTTTTATTTCTCATTTTATTGAGATAAAACCACTATTTATACAATCTGCTTTGTTCAATACACTTTAGAGGCAATAGATTTATATCTAAATTTATTTTCCTCAGATTGCTTCATTTAGACACATAGTTGTATAAATATTAACTATTATTTATATTATTTACGTAATATTTCTGGATTTATACACACATATACAATTATACATTGAAAGTATCATATCATGCATATTTTCTTTCTAAAGGAACTTTTCCCCTCTGTAATTGCCATTTATTCAACCTTTTTTTGTTCTCAAAATGCATTACAACCCACATTAGCATTAAGTGTACACTCCTTCCACTTTTTAGTCATTTTTCTTATATGGGTATTTTGTATGTATACATTCTTGTAATACCTTTAAACGTATATTGACATAGACATAGTCATTGACTTAACTGGTGGCGCAGTGGTTAAGAATCGGCCTACCAATGCAGGGGACACGGGTTTGAGCCCTGGTCCGGGAAGATCCCACGTGCTGCGAAGCAACTGAACCTGTGCGTCACAACTACTGAGCCTGCTCTCTAAAGCCCGAGAGCCACAATGAATGACGTCCATGCACCTAGAACCTGTGCTCGACAACAAAGAGAAGTCACCGCAATGAGAAGCCCGTGCACCTAAACAAAGAGTAGCCCCAGTTCACCGCAACTAGAAAAACCCCGTATGCAGTAACGAAGACCCAACGCAGCCAAAAATAAATAAATAAATTTATTTATTTATTTTTAAAAAGGGCTTTCCTGGTGGCACAGTGGTTGAGAGTCCGCCTGCCGATGCAGGGGACACGGGTTCGTGCCCCAGTGCGGGAAGATCCCACATGCTGCGGAGCGGCCGGGCCTGTGAGCCATGGCCACTGAGCCTACGCGTCCGGAGCCTGTGCTCTGCAACGGAGAAGCCACAACAGTGAGAGGCCCGCGTACCGAAAAAAAAACAAAAAACAAAACATAGTCACGTACATATATATTAAAGCAGAATGTTATTGGTCATTAATTGCATTCTACATATGAAATATACATGGCACAAAATTATTATCTTATTTTTTCCCAGCTTAATAATGTATCATAAAAAATCCTTTGAAGTTAACTGGTATATTTCTACTAATTCTTTTTAATGGTTGCATAATATCCCATTGGGTAGATGTACTGTACTTTTTCAATCTTTCCTCCATAGATGGATTTACTGGGATCCCAAAGAAATAGTGTTGCAATAAATACATTTAATTTACATCCTTAGATATTTGTATTTTTTTAATTCTTTGTGATAAATTCTCAAGTGCAAGACTGCTGAAAAGAGGATAGGTATGTGTGTCTTATTTTTAAGTGACCTTTACAGATTGCCTTGCAGAAATGCCACAAGTTACCTAGCCATCAGCAATGTGTAAGGCACTTTATCTTGATTCTCCAACAACAGTAAGACATTTTATACTTTAATAGTTTTCCAGGTCGGAATTTTACTGAAATCTGCCAAGATTGTGTCTTTTTCTCATCAATTCCTTCTAGCATGAGATGAACACTTTCAACCTGCAGACTCAAGTCTTTCTTCAGCTCCAGGGCATCTCATCTTCTTCTACTATTTGCAGAGTATTTGTCTCTTTGTAATCTATTTCCTTGTCTACTGATGGAATTGCTTACATATATATACATATATATATATATATATATATATATATATATATATATATATATATATTTGTGTGTGTGTGTGTGTGTGTGTGTGTGTGTTAAGCCTTTGGGTTTATCACTTACCTTTTCAAATGTCACGGTTTTCATTTTTCTGTGACTCAAAATATCTTTACCACTTTTTTCACCAGCCCACTAATTTAAGTCTTGCTAGTGAACCATTTTAGTGCATTGGACTTAAATATTATGAGTCCTTTTTTCTTCATTTGTTCGAGTTGTGCCCTGGAGAAGGCACCGGGGACTCCATTTTCTAAGAGATCTCTTCTAATATTTATTCTTCTTGAACTCTCTAGCTACAGGATCCTATTGTAATGTTATGATTTACTTTATGAAAATGTTAAAGTATATTGAAAATTATAAAGTCTAATACAATGACTAACTGCACTAAAATTACACAGTTTCAAGTATTTGTCATGTTTATTTCAGATCTTCATTTTCTTTTTAAAAATAGAATAAATATTCTACCATGTGTACTTATTCCCAGTGTAAGCCTCATCTTTTGTCCTAAAGCACAGGTAAAAACATTTCCAAATTTGATGTTTATCATTTATATATGTTGTGGAATAATTTTATTAAACAACTACTGATCATAAACAGTATATGGTCTTGTTTGGCTTATTTTTTTATCGTGTGTGTATATTTGCAAATGTGAGTGTATTATCACACTGTACACATCATTGCCAAACTTTTTTTGGAAGCTGAGATTTATATATGTTAATGCATGTCATTCCACTTTCAGTAATTTCAACCTTTTCACCATAATACTGTACAAATTTAGATTGCTTCCAATGTATGCTAATATAAATGTATTTGTAATGAACGTTTTCTAAATGTTTCCTTAGGTGCATCTCTGAGAGATTCACCAGGAGATTATACCTAAAAGGGCAATTGCTGGATTATAGAATATGGACAATTTCAACTTTACTAGATATTGCTGGCAAAATTGCGCTATAAAGTAGTTATACCAAATTATACCCTGACCAGCAGTGTGTGAGAATGCCTACTGTTCCATCTCACTGACAGCAATTCGTGTTTCCAGACTAATTTTTGCAAGTCTGATATTTGTAAAATGTTATTGCATATGAATTTCAATTGGGATTTTTCTGATTACTAGTGAGCTTGAGAATGTCTTCCTATGACTTATGACTATTTGGGTAGTTTTATCCTTTGTTAATCCCTCATGCAATTCAATTTACATATATGTGTGTGTTCAAATATCTATATCTCAATTTGTGAAAATATATATCTATGTTACCATACCTTTATTTGCTTTTGACAGATTTTTTAATCTTTCTACAATGTTTTGTCTTATATTATATATGTTTACCTTATAAACAATTGTTTATACAATAGGACAATCAATATTTTAACATGTTGCTTGTGAATAATTTTATGGTACTCCTTAGTTATTCAGGACCTTACAACTTCAGGTCCTCTAAATAAAGTCAGAGCCAATCTGGTTTCAGATAAGTTGCTTATGACTGTGTTTTTCAATCCCATGTTTACTACCAGCCCGTGATAGTTATTTTTTTTTAAAGTTCACTTATTTATTTAAAATAATATTTATGATAACTTATCTTCAACTGTACACATTTTTAGTGGGGACTTTTTTTTCTTTTAAAAATTCTCTATATTACCAGGATCAGGAGTGTATTACTTGTTGAAGTGAATTCATAGGAGTTCAGGATCACCTGCTAGGGGACCCAGAAAACACTTCAGATATAGTCTAAGCCCACTGGTCATTTATTTCAGCAGGAACATTGTCAGTTCTTTATGAAGATACAGGAGAAGGTGTACTTATTCACCAATCTCTTAAATTTCTCCTCATCTGTTTGGGGTATTTGTTTTGGTCTTTGAGATTCAAGGGGACTTGGTCCACGCATATATGTTTCCATTTATCTTTCTTGGATTGGGGATCAGAATAAGCCAAACTCTTTCTAAGATATGTTGTTAAAATACCTGCTCCAGGAATTCCCCAAGCAGGATACCAGATTCTTGTTTTATGTGGAAGAAAGACAGACAACAAAATTCTAGTTATCTCTTTCCATCCCTTATTTATTTCCTGGAAATCATGCCTACTTAACTTACAGGCACCAGATGGATTAAACTGTGGTCATCATAGAAATCTCTATAAGCCTTCAATTTAATGTGACATATTAGACATGTGAGAATTGTTTTACACATTATATGAATTGTGACATGAAATATTAATTGAATTGTTGTTTTCTCAACTATTATAAAACATATGTAAAAGGTACTATGATACGCACGACAACTAAAATTTAAAATTCCCTAAGTAACTGTACAGAATACAATAACATGGTAAAAATAATTCTTGATCCTTTGATGTGAGTGAGAATTAAGTGATCAGAACTCAAACAAATATCTAAAGAGTAAGAACTGGGATTTGATTAAAATGAAAGAATTTAACTACATAGTTAAGTTCGAGTAATTTACAATATGGTTGGGAAAATTCAGCTTTACCCAAGTTTGCACAAGCACAGGCTACAATGCATCATGACTTTTGAACCCCTTGAGTGTAAATCTTGGCTTGTGACATCGAGAACCAAAGAAAATAACATTCCCAACCCTAGTATACTGTATGTAAAGTGAGTATAATAGTATGTACTTGCCCTGTCAAAGGCACTATTTATCTAACACCACATAGAGCATAATGTCTGGCCTCTGATAAGAATTCAATAAATGATAGCTAACTCAACCCTGAATCATCAATAAAATTTAACCTTAAAAATTATTTTTCAAATGTAAAAATTATTTTATACACTTTTGATTTAAAAAAATATAAAACTGTGATTTAATGCAGTACACTTTTAGCAGCTTAAAATAAATTGATCTTATTCTTCCTCTCATTTGTGGTACTATATGCAAGGGAATAAGATGTAAACAATATATATCCCATATATATAATTATTCCCATGAAATTAAACATAACAAACATGTGAGCAAATGATGATAAATAGATGTAACTCTTACTAACAAATATTGGCAGATTATCACAAATGAAGACATTTTAAGGAAAGTGTAACAGTTAAAATAATCAAATAGTACTTCTATTTCATATCATCCTCAGTACATTGTACATGAAAGAGAAAGATCCTAGGGAAATCCCTATTGTAGTAAAAAAAGAATTAGAGAAATAAAATTGTTTACTGTGAATACTAAACTCTCACAAATATTGTTTTCAACTCCATTCCCTACATGCACTAATTAGTTTTTTATGTCTGTGTTACAGAAAGAAAGAATTTTTCCTGTTAAATTAATATAAAACTTTTATTTCATGTGTTCATAAAAACTATTGAAAAACCACTTTTTCGTGTATTATCCACTTTATTAGGTTTATTTTATGCAATACGATATACTCCTGAATAGAACTTAATAATTTACGGATCGTTTACCAAACCACCTGGGCTTCAAAAAGTTAAAACATTTTTGCCAAAGTTTTAATGGGAAATAACATGAACTTTTGAAAATTTATCTAGAGAATCAAAACTGAAATAAAAGAGTAAGTAAATAACCGCATACAGAAAATTGTGCTAACAAAGGGAGCATTAACTCTAACCTCCAACTGTAGGTGTCTACTTTTTTTCACCTCTTCTTAAAATTCAGGTAAACTTTAAACATTTACTTAAATAAAAATGATTATTATTCTAGTATGAACAGCTCATTCTAACTATTTTGACAAATATCCATTCAGAAATGATTATTGGTCATAGTTACACATAAAGTTTTCATTTATTTAAGTTTTTGAAATCAACATTGAATATATTTTATAGGCACTGAAAATGCTCTGATTCTCACTTGAATAAGATTCCCTTAATGGAAAGCCCATGCTTTATTTTTATCATACTTCATGCTATCTAACAGTGGTGGGGACATGGAAGACATACAGAATGACACATGGAGAAATGATACAAGTACTTTAAAAAACTTTCAAACAAGTAACTGAAATATTTAAATAAATGATGCAAGATGAGAGAGGATGATGCTTGGCAGCTAGAAATGTATGAAATAATGAAGAAAATCATTACCACAAAGAGAAGTTTAAAAATCAAGATAAATAGCATGCCCAAGTAATGCACTGTCTTGTTATTGTGTATTTTCTTATCTGGTAAGCACTAATTTTGGCAAATGGGCTCTCCTTGTTGATGATTCATTTTGTGATAGAACCATAAATTGAGCCACAGATCTTAGGATCATAAATAAGGACTAAGTTCTCTTCAACAGAGTCATAAATATTTAACATATATTTACTGCTTGTTTCACAAATGAACACAGATTGGTAATTAAATAAGAATACAAGGAGAAAAGAATAAAAGGTAACACTGATACACTTTTTGAGCCAAATGGAATAAAATGTATATTGTAAAAATGTTGTTGCACTCCAAAAGATTAAACTAAACCAATTATATCTTAAAGTAGCTCCTGAGAATTTCTCTCTTATTTTTTTTACTATAGAATCTTCATGAAATCTTTTCACTTAAAAAAGGATTTGAACTTTCTAGAACGGACCGACACTTTAAAAAGGCCCAGAAAACTACAGAATGAGGAAAAGAAAAAGAAATAAAAAGAGAACAAATGCAAGCAGGAGGAAGAAAGTACATTTAAGGATAAGGCAAAACCTTGAAGGTTTGCAATTGTTGCAGGATTAATGTATAATACATGTATAAAGGATACAAATGTCTTTGATAATGTTAGAAAAAGTAAAATTGAGCTTGTTCATAATGATTTATCTAAAGAAAGTGAAACAATTAGGAAAAATAGTCAGTAGGTTCCAAATTGATTAATAAAGTACCTCAGTTAAGAAAGCAGTTGTACGTCATCCTATCTTAACACTATGAAATATGGTTACACCAAAGTTAAAATGACAAGATATGTAAATTAATAATATGTTATATATAAAGTTTTTAAGGTTCTAGCATACATCAGGTAATGGAATTTTAAGATAAAGTGTATTTTTCTTTTCTTTTCTTTATTTATTTGGCTGTACCATGTGGCTTGCAGGATCTTAGTACCCCGACCAGGTATCAAACCTGGGCCCTGGCAGCAAAAGCACCGAGTCCTAACCACTGTACTACCAGGAAATGCCCATAATTTTTTTCAAATTTTAAACTCAAAAAATCTATCTATATACATTTTTTGTTAATTTTGAAAGTTTTATTACTATCCATTAATAATAAAAGGGGGCTTTGATTGGGATTTCACATTTGTATTTCAAGGGAGTCTATTTTAAAAACCACCGATATAAATTATAATCCTGCAATTCTAAAAGTTCTTAAATAACAAATTGCCAACATTTTCTTATAAGTTTGGGAAAGGATATCAATTACTCATATAAAATTATTAATATTATACTTTCTCATACTTTTAAAAATTATACTTAATCAGATTTTATCCAAAATAGTTAGAATTTGATTGTATGTTTACTGGGTGTACAGTAAAACTAAGAAACATCTTGTCAGGCAAGACTAAAAAGGACATTAATTACCTCCTTGTAGAAGGAAATTAAATTTTAAAATATTATTTTCTTATATGCAGTCATTATTCTTTCACTCTTTCATTTCCTTACTTTCATATTCTAGCCCTCACTTCCCTTTGCAATACATATGTACATATACACACAAATCCATACTTTTACTTTCACTAAAACATAGTTATCTTTTGAAAGCCATGGAGGATCACACAACTATTAGAGTTAAACTGAATCTTACCAGGGCTGCATTCCACCCTTGAGCCAGCTCAATTCCTGTTTTATTAAGTTGAGTAAGCATTACATTCTCTGATAGCAGGGGGATAATTGGATCCTCACTGGAGAACTCTAATAACATGAAGAGTCTCCTAAAATCAGAGATAATGAGAAAAACTCTTAAAATAGTCAGAGAAAAGTAACCTATTACTTTAAAAGAGCTACAAAAGACATTGCCAGCTCACTTTTCCATAATGCCCTATAAAATCCGTTTTCTGTATTATATTTGAATTTTTTACCAGCTATATTGAAATGCAAGAAGCATGTGAATGTTGTTGACAATGCATTTTATTTTTGCTATTAAACTGATTATAAAACAAGAGAAGATTTACTTTAGGTAAAATAAAAATCTATTATAAATCTTTGCTGTTTGCCTCTCCTGATTAACCACCTACATCTGTTCAACTCATATTTTTGATTTATTAAGAATTTACCATTGCTCAAAAGATAAACTCTTCAGTTAACACTCCATGTGTTCTGTCTTCGCAGAAATCATGGCTTTATAACTGAATATATGTTTCTAGGTCTACCTGAGTTTTCCTAATCATTTAAGTGAATATAATTTATAACTATCCTTGGGAAATTTGTATTTTTAGTGTGTATCATACTCCATAGGAACCATATATATTCAGTCATATTGAATTATTTTGTTTAAAAATCCAACCAAAACACATGCATATGTTTGTATGAGCACATGCACACAGACACACATGAAAGGCAGAAGAAGCACTGAATCAAGAGTCAGAAGAACAAAGTTCTACTTCTCACTCTACCGCTAAGTCTCTGCATGACATAGTAGATGGAGAAGCATCTGATTTGCTTTCCCTGGAATTTGTTTCTTTCAAATGTTACAGAGGAAGGAGGAGTTGGCCGTTAATGTTTGTATGGTTTAGTTTAGTTTTGTTTTCCAGCCCATGTGGGCTATTTTTAGCAGACTACAAATTCAAAAGCTAAGATATAATTGGAGTGTTTTGTGTTGAAATAGGTAATATCAGTAATCAATGCATTTTTAGAAAAGTTCAGTTTACTTGCTCCTATGTATTTAACTGGAAGAACAAAGGGTAATACATTGCCTCTTTAAAACTGCACAAGGATGTAGAAAGATTTATTAAAGACTATTTCTGATGAAAATTGCAGTGGATCAAATTCCATTAGAGTTTAATTTGATTTTTATCTAAGGTGACAATGAGCTGATCTTATGCTCTCATCTCTGGAGAAGCTAGGCTGGAGAAAACCTCAAGGTGATTTCTTTCAAGTAAGATGTGATAACACTGTTTCCTGATGAAGAAGAATGAGCAGTTGTGAACTTTTTTGGTGTATACTTCCTTGCACCACAGTAGGACATAATGTGAAAGCAGTCATATAGATATAATTTATGCATGTGTTAATAATGATTAGCCTTTTTCATGCTTTAACCTTGAGCTATAACTAAGATATTTCAAACATAATTTTGCTCGGAAATAGGCATATAAATTACAATTTTAAAGTGAGATTCTAAACTCTTGTATTATTTATGCCACCTCTGAAATAATGTTTTCTTACCCAATTTATAACACAGATAAAAATATTTTTAAAATTTATGTTTATTTAGAATTTACATTTTATTAAGGCTTTTGTCATAAGTTGGCAGAATTGACTGTGCTTGTGTGACATTTGGATGGCTCCAGAAAATATGTCCTGCACCCAAATACACCCCTTTTATCTGCTTATTGAATATCCTTCACTCTGAAATTAGGGAGAAATGTTAAAACTTGTTACTGGAAGAGATGGCGCCCTGCCTAAAAGTCAGGTTTTCTAATACATAATTATCAATATTAAAGTTGGGGAAGCAAAGGTTTGTAAAGTCTATAATCAACAGTATTATATTGTTTGCTCTCCCACTCCCTCTCAGTTCTGTATCTAACCCCTCTTCTTCTATATGTCTTCTTTCCTTTTTCCTTTTTCTTTATTTTTATTTTTTATGTTTCTCTGAAACCACTCTATTCCTCTTCACTAGCTGGTATCAAATGTCCTAATTTTGAATGCCCAAATAACAATTTAAAGTTACTATCAACTCCTCCAGACAAAGATCAACAGGTATGCACTTGTAGTTGGACATGCTGGGTTTGATGATTGTTACAAGAGTGTAAATAGACACACCATGAAGAGTCTCAATATGAGGGTGTTAGGAAAAACCTATCAGAGAACTTGGGCTTTTTTTTTTTTTTTTTTTTTTTTGCGGTATGCGGGCCTCTCACTGTTGTGGCCTCTCCCGTTGCGGAGCGCAGGCTCCGGACGCACAGGCTCAGCGGCCATGGCTCACGGGCTTAGCTGCTCCGCTGCATGTGGGAACTTCCCGAACCAGGGCACGAACCCGTGTCTCCTGCATCGGCAGGCGGATTCTCAACCACTGCGCCACCAGGGAAGTCCCAGAACTTGGGCTTATGTTAGGTCAATTTAAGGTGAGTTTAAAGAAGTGGGATTGTGCTTTGATTGCATGTGTTCAGAGAGCAGAAGTAATTGATTCTTACTAGTCTCATCTAGATGGAAGGAAGACTGGACAGAAGCAAAACTGTAATTAGTAAAGAAGCATCAATCACTTCATTAACCAGGATAGGGGTATGTCTGGTCATTTTGTGGTCTGGTCATTTTGTGGTTTAGACATTATTCATATTTTTTATCTGTTTACTCAAGATTACAGAGTGGTCTTGTTTTCTTTGACTCTGTCATGGTTACAGAATGATATCATCTGATGTCGATATTCTGTGAAATTTCTTACTTTTGACTGAAGAACATCATAGTCCAGCTGAGAGTACCAGACCAGCTCCTAGCTTTCAAGGGATGTTTTTCTCTTTATCTTTACCAAGTTGTGAATCTCAAGCAGTTCCTCCTTCCTGACAGTCTAGTGGTTAAACTCCTATACTTTTGAACCAGACTGCTGGGTTTGGTGGACTATTGAATCTGTCATTTACAAATCGTACTGTAGAATACTTAATTAATTATCTGTACTTTATCTCCTTCCACTGAAAACTGGACAGAATTGTCTCTCCCTCATAGTGAGGGTTAAATTGGTTAATACATGTGAAAAAGTGGTTAGAATAGTGCTTCACATACAGTCATGCTATGAAAATGATAGCTAGTATTATTTCATCAGTTTTCCTCTCCACAGGCAAGTACTGAAACTCCCAAAGTAATGTTCATATCATAGTTAAATCCTTTGTGCTATCACTATTATCTCTACCAGCTGTTTGTGCACCCTGTCCCAGATGCTTCAAAGCCCTCAAGTAATAGTTTAGATCTATCTGTGTCCTGGATCCTTCAGGTGGCTTTCTTTCCTCACAGATTCACCACTTCCCGGAATTCTGCCATCTCCTTAACAGTGGTCACTATCTTGAACCACAATGGCTGGCAGGCATCTACAACTGAGGACAAGTACCATTAACTCCCACCAATCACACATGGGTCCCATCGTTCCTCCATAATCGCTAACATTTTCCTTTTACTGATTGGAATGTTAATACACTATATAAAAATTTTACATTATAGAGTTACAACAGTTCAGGACTGCTCTAAAAGTAAGAAGTAGATATTTATCTTACATTTATGGCAAGATAATTTTGGAAGATATTCATTTTGCAACAGCTTATGTATTTTTTTCTTGGTTTTCTTTTGCTAGGTTGAGAAGCTTTGTAATTTCCTACTTTGGTGCCATTAGTAAAGTGAGAAGCAGCTGCAACATTTGGTCGAAAACTCTTCCCCTCTATGGTTAAAACCTAAACTGACTGATTTGATTATGCAGGCGCTGGTGTGGAAGAAAAGAAGATGAAGAGTACCCCTGATGCACTTAGTAATGCAGAGGAATGGTCTTATGAATGAGAGACAGAGAAATATCTGTTGATTCTTTGAGCAATGGGAACACATAACAATATTCTAGGAAAGTGTGCCAAGGAGGTGGTATGTACCATCTTTAACAAAGATTCTTGGGTACCACACACAACATGGAAGAAGAAGCAGAGTTTTTAGACCTAAAAGGACTGAGACAAAGGGCATCTCAGTCATAAGCACTAGAATTTAAGCCATTAAAGTCTAAGCCCCATTAGGGTAGGCCCTTCACTTTCTTGTTGACTGAGCATTATACGCTCATAAGGAAAACAGTTCCCAGAACTTCTTCTAGTAAATATTAGATCAATGTTTAAGTCAATAAATTAATGAATGATTGATCATATCTCCAGAATTTTTGTACCAATTGACTGGAGGTAGGGGAGAGCACTTGTAGAATGGCAGTATGACTATCCAATTAGGAATCTAGTTCATTAAAACACACACACGCACACACACAAGAAATTCATTATTTCATGGCTGCCTTGGAATCGGGGTTAGAAACCAATCCACCAGAGAATTGTGTGTGTGTATATGTGTGTATGTGTTCTCCCCAGAACAATAACAACAAAATGATGAACGTATTAAAATCCTCCCTGATTTTAAATTATATATCCCCAAACAAATTGACAATAACAGCTGCAGCACTGGTACTATTACAATTTCAACTCTCAGTGCTTTTTACTACAGTTGTATTCTTTGCTGTAAGTTATAATGTACAGTCATTAACTCTGTCATAAAGATAAGGTCTATTTCTTAACTCTGTCATAAAGATAAGGTCTATTTCTTCTTTTTAATTTTAGGTTGTGACAGGCTGACTAATGGCATTTTCCTGATTAGGTCATGCTTTCTTACACCTCTGTGCCTTTGCACATGCTGCTCCCTAAGCTTAAATGCCTTCTTGCCATCTGTACCTGGCTAACTTCCAATTCACAGTTCATGATTTTGCTTAGGCATTCTATACTCCAAGAAGCTTTTCTTAGAAAATAATTTTCAGTAGAAGAGAGAGGCTGGGAACACATTGGTGAGTGCTGAAACTAGATGTGATGAAGAAAAATGAAGAGAAAAGAGGGATTAAACATAATTATTAAAATATTTTATTCTCAATTTTGCCCAGACTGATCTACATTCAATGTCAACATTTTAAAATTGTATAGTATATTTTAATTCATATTTAACAACATAATTTAAATATGTTCACTGATATTATATCTAGATGTTAATGTCCAGATCTCATTTCCTGAGGTCAAATTGTAAAAGACATACATTTTTAAAGTAATTGTTAAAAATGTTCTGAGAATGTGAGAGTTACAGAGGAAATTGTTTATCTCTCTCTCTTTCTATATATATAATCAGATTATTACATTAAAAAATCAAATCAAAAATTATAATTGAGGAATGGCACCAAAGAGGTCACAGAATTTTTGCATCCTCTGCCACCACTTTATATTTAATGTTATCTTCTATGAACTCCTTTATTTTGTTTTTCAAAATAAACTATCAGTAAAATTTAACATTTGATAAACTTCCTATGATTTGTTAGTACTGACTCTTTCCAGCTAGTTGAAAACACTTTACTATAGAATTGTTGTTTATAATGTGCTATCACTGTAGATTAACATACATGTATACACCAATAACTATCTATTTATTCAAATGAGTGATGATATTTTTATTGGGGTAGATATTGTTAAAAATTATTACAGCAGTATTTCACAGCATAACTATTGACTTTCTCTTTGAATGCATTTTCAATCCGTACTTCGTTATGCAGGCTATCATTAACCACAGGGTAAATGTACTTAAAAGGAGAGATTAGGATTCTCCCAATCTGAACATTAAAAGGAAGTGTAAAGTCATTCAAATCTGAGATCCACAATGACAAATCAAGATCAAGTAGTAAAGTGAATTCAAGTCAGACAGAGAAAGACAAATACCATATGATATCACTTATATGTGGAATCTAAAATGAGGCACAAATGAACTTATCTACAAAACAGAAAGACTCACAGACATAAAGAACAGACTAGTGGTTGCCAAAAGAGGGTGTCAGGGAGAGATGGATTGGGAGTTTGGGGTTATCAGATGCAACTAGTACATATAGAATGGGTAAAAACAAAGTCCTATTGTATATCACAGGGAACTACATTCAGTATCCTGTGATACACCATAATGGAAAAGAATATAAAAAAGAATGTATGCATATATACACTACTATATGTAAAACAGATAACTAATGAGAACCTACTGTATAGCACAGGAAATTCTACTCGGTGCTCTGTGGTAACTTAAATGGGAAGGAAATCCAGAAAAGAGAGGATGTATGTATACACATGGTTCAGTTTGCTGTATAGCAGAAACTGACACAGCAGTGTAAAGCAGCTATACTCCAATTTTAAAAAAGCCAGTTGTATAAAAATAAGAGAATATATGCACATGTATAACTGAATCACTTTGTTGTACAGCAGAAATTAACACAACATTGTAAATCAACTGTACTTCAATTTAAAAAAAAATCAAGGGTCACCAAATTCCGGTTTTAAATAGTGGTCAGTGTTAAGGCTTAATATCATGAATAAACTCATATGGACCATGGTAAAGATTCTGGATATTTCTGTGAAGGTGATTTTTGGAAGGCATAAGTTACCCTTTATGGTAATGTGGGTGGACTCATCCAATCAGTTGAAGTCCTTAATAGAAAATTACTGACATCCTCCAAACAAGAAAAAATTCTGCCAGCAGACGGGGTTTGGACTTGAACTGCAGCTCTTCCCTAAGCTCCCAGCCTGCTGGTCTACCCCATGTAATTGGTTGATTGATTGATTTGAACATGTCAAGTTTCTGCATTTGTGTGAGCTAATTACCTAAAATAAATATATTTATCTTACTCCTTGTCTCTCTTTCTGTATCTGTGTATTTGTGTTTCAGACAGATGGCTAGGAGTTGGAGCAACTGGGCACAGAATACTAGGCAGAGGGGAAAAGGAAATACAGGGAGTTGAATATTTTCAAAATCTCAATACCCAAATTTAACTACAGTGATCAAATAATAGAGTGTTACCTCTGGCTACAAAAGCCTACTAACTTATGTGATACAGTTTAAACTGTAGCCTAGGAAACCAACCAGCATCATTATTACTGCATTTCTATGGAAACATTAATTTTCTTTTCCCAGAAAGAAACATTAAAAGAAATCTTTAGGAATTCAGTCTGTTTGTCAATTGGGAATTCATGAATAATTTTAGATTTGTTTAAGGATACTATGCATTCATTACCTCAAATTGAGAATTGCGCATATTTTATTTAAACTTTTCTGCACTTGAACTAAAGTTGTATAATTTCTTCACATTCATTCTTGATTATGTACTCTCTTTCAAAGTTTATTAAATATACAACATATTCCATGTTCATTGCATTGCTCTTTGCACAAACAAAAACAAAAGGTGAAAACATACAAAACACTAACTCAAAGTTAAACAGTAGCTGAACTTGCAAAAAGTTAACCAGCATGGAAACGTTTATAGCAAATAAAGTTCATCCCTATATTGTAATTTAGAGAAGCTAAGGTTTTTTGCCATCAGTCTATACTATTGACAGAAAAATATTCAGTAATTAGAAATTTTAGAAGCTGTTTCATTTTAAAATCAGCTTCTTAAATTCAGAATGATTATCCAAGCAAAAGACTTAAATGAGCCTAAAGGATAATGGACAACGTCAGAAATTCTATGACTTCATGGAAAGCTCATTCATGGTTGACTGGAAGTTATTATTTTTATTGTGATGTGATATGGTACTACCTAGATTTTTTTTCAAATTAATTATCTTGGAAAAAACATATTTGAATTAATGTGAAATTTTGGAAAATATATCAGGGTGCAACTAGAGGCAGAGAAATAAATTAGAATGAAATTGCCTATTGACTCTCTCTGGGGGATAGCATAGGCTAAAACGGGCACAAAGGACTATGACTATGTCAACTTCTAACTCATTTTACTCCCAGAATTATAATTTTAAAATAAATAAATAAATTAGAGGATTAGCTAGACACACAATATCCTGTATCTTAGCATAACTATTTTCAGTAAACTCTGGGTATGATAGGAAAGGTGTCTGAGAAGGAAATAGAGTGGAGAGCTGTGAGATATATATGATGGGATTATGATTTTTTTTCTTTTGCTACACTTATCATAAGGATATTTATTCAAATGGAACACAGGAGTCTTTCTAAATAGTTCTTTATACTGACAGGTAACTGCGTCTGACTGGTGGAGAAAATAACTGGCAAAGCTCTAGGTAAAGGAGGTTTGAATGTCTACAGTATAAGTTGATCATTGTTGTTACTTGGAACTTCTGAACAACGACAATCTTCCACAACTCAACAAAATCTAGTTAAAATTAATGAGGTAAAAAAGAAGTGCATGTTCAGCAGCTTAACTAACTTAAAGTGGAAGAATCAAACCCCAAATAAAGAGCAGATGCTCCACCGTGCCTAGGGATGAATATATTATAGATTCTGAAAAATCATCACACCTTCACATTTCTAAATGTCTGAGGACCTGTACATGAAGGTAGCTGGAGTATGACAACAGTTTTTATTTTAGGTTAATCTTTAGGATATTATTTTCAGATATGTATTTTTCAAAACATATTTAAAATTCTCCACTAGTTTGAGTAACATTATATTTTCCAGAGCATAGTATGGATTTCATAGTACCACTTGCATATTTATATTTATTTTATTACAGATATTCTGCTGTCTAAGTGATGATTACTAAAATGTCTATTATATTATAAAATCAAATAATATAGCATTCATATTATTTTAAAGTATGATTTCTAGATTTAGTGGAATTTGGACTATGTTATTTGAAGCCTCACCTGCCTGCATGTCATAGACTCTGGAATCTAGAATTTTTTTTCACTTTCATGTAAATGTCAGTAAACTGAATTTACAGTTCTTTATGAGTTTACCTTGAATTTTACATGTCATATGTTCTAACTGTAAAATGTGGAAAATAACAATAATAATACTTATGATAATACCCAGTTGTAGAGTTGTTTTGAGGCTAAATTGCACAATCTATATAAAGTAATTTGCACAATTATTTTTAAAATTTGTGTAGTCTCAGTTTTGAACAGTGGTTATTACATAGTAACTAGTCAATGAATATCACTGATATTAGTAAAAGTTCTAGTATTATTAGCAAATGACAAATTCTATACTGAGTTTTTTAATTAGAGAGATAATATGGTAAATAAAATCTTGATGTTGAAAATAATTTTTAAAAAGCAGAAATAAATGCAGAGCAAAAAGAACCTCATCCATTGCTGATGGGAATTCCTAATAGAAGAGCTACTTTGGAAGACAGTTTGGAAAATTTTACACAGCTCATCATAGACTCAGCAATCCCTGTGCATAGGTATTGATTTAAATAATTTGGAAACTCATATTTACACAAACACCTGCGCATGAATATTTGTAGCATCTTTATTCAGATACTGGAAGAAACCAAGATGTCCATCAACAGGGAATGAATGGACAGACTGATACCTCTGTGCAATAGAATATCTATTCAACAATGAAAAGGAGAATATATTAATTCATACAAAATCATGGCTGAATCTAAATGCCTTTTGTCAAGTGAAAGAAACCAGAACCCAAAAGGGTATTTATTGTAATATTCCATTCATATAACATATCAGAAAGACAAGTCTATAGGAACAGAAAATGATCAGTTGTTACCAGAGTTTGGAGGAATGAAATGTGATTTGATGACAAAAAAGATATACAGAGAATGTTTTAGGGTGATGTTCTATATGACACTGGGGTGCTGGATACCTCATTCTATGTCCAAACCTAGAGAAATATATTTCACAAAGGGTAAACTTTAATGTATGAAAACCTAAAAAAAAAAAAAAAAAAAAAAAAATCAACCAGGATGTCATGATGAAATAAAAACTGTGAAGAATGAATCTAACCATATTACAAATGTATCAAATAACCTTACTGAAGAGGGTGGAGTGAATAAGGAGTTGAATTGAGCTGACTTCAGTAACATTGGCAAACAGTGCTTTTATTGGAAACATTAACATTAACAACAAAAAGGACTGTCCAAAAAAATGGTAGTCTGTTTTGTTTTGGTTTCGTTTCCTCAGAGAAATATAGTTTAACAATTCTGAAACACTCTACATGTATTTAAGAGATTAAAACTAAGTAATAAATGATAGGTAGTGAGAGCCTTACTCTCAGAAATTTTCCAGGTAATATCAATAGATACTGCACCTTCCAGGGTGGAACTTAATTTTCTCTTCCTCTTAAGTGGGGATGGATTAAGGGACTCAGTTTCAAAAATAAAGTATGGGAGAGACCTTCAAGATGGCAGAGGAGTAAGACATGGAAATCACCTTTCTCCCCACAAATACATAAGAAATACATCTACATGTGGAAAAACTCCTACAGAACACATACTGAATGCTGGCAGAAGACTTCAGATGTCCCAAAAGGCAAGAAACACCCCACGTACCTGGGTAGGGCAAAAGAAAAAGAAAAAAGCAGAGACAAAAGAATAGGCATAGGACCTGCCCCTCTGGGAGGGAGCTGTGAAGGAGGAAAAGTTTACACACACTAGGAAGCCCCTTTACTGGCAGAGATGGGGTGGTGGTGAGGGGGAAACTTCAGAGCCACAGAGGAGAGCACAGGAGCAGGGGTGCAGATGGCAAAATGGAGAGATTTCTGCACAGAGGATCAGTGCCGACCAGCACTAACCAGCCTAAGAGGCTTGTCTGCTCACCCACAAGGGCAGGTGGAGCTGGGACCTGAGGCTCCGGTTTCAGAGATCAGACCTCAGGGAGAGGACTGGAGTTGGCTGCGTGAACACAGGCTGAAGGGAGCTAGTGCACCACAGCTATCTGGGAGGGAGTCTGAGAAAAAGTCTGGAACTGGCTAAGAGGCAAGAGACCATTGTTTCGGGGTGCACAAGGAGAGAAGATTCAGAACACCACCTAAACGAGCTCCAGAGATGGGTGCAAGCTGCGACTGTCAACATGGACACCAGAGATGAGCATGAGGTGCTAAGACTGCTGCTGCAGCCACCAAGAAGCCTGTGTGCATGCACACATCACCATCCACACCTCCCCTCCCAGGAGCAGGGGTAGCCTCACACTGCCAGGGCCCCAGAATCCAGGGACAAGTTCCACAGGAGACCATGGGTCATGCCTCATGATGTTGAAATGTCACACCAGCCTCTGCTGCCTGCATTCCATCCCCTTCCCTCCTCCTGGCCTGAGTGAGCCAGTGACCCTGAATCAGCTGCTCCTTTAACCCCATCCCGCCTAAGCAAAGAACAGATGCCCTCAGGAGACCTATAAACAGAGGCAGAGCCAAATCCAAAACTGAACCCCAGGAGCTGTGGGAACAAAGTAGAGAAAGGGAAATTTCTCCCAGCAGCCTCAGGTGCAGAAGATTAAATCTCCACAATCAACTTGATGTATGCTGCATCTCTGGATATGTGAAGAGACAACAAGTCATCCCCAAAATGAGGCAGTAGACTTTGGGAGCAACTGTACACTTGGGGTTTGCTTTCTGCATCTAATTATTTTTCTGGTTTTATGTTTATTTTATGTTAGTATTTAGCGTTTATTATCTTTGGTAGATTTCCTTATTGATTTGGTTGCTCTCTTCCTTTTTTTTTCAAATATATATATTTTTTTCTCATTCCCTTTTCTTGAGTGTGCATATGTATGCTTCTTGAGTGTGCATATGTATTCTTTTTGGTGTGGTTTTGTCTGTATAGCTTTGCTTTTACCATTTGTCCCAGGGTTCTATTTATCCTTTCTTTTTTTCTTTTTTTATTACTTTTAAATTTTTTAAATTTTTAATATTTTTTTCTTATATTTTCTTTTCTTTCTCTCTTTCTCTCTTTCTCTCTCTCTTTCTTTCTTTCTTTCTTTCTTTCTTTCTTTCTTTCTTTCTTTCTTTCTTTCTTTCTTTCTTTCTTTCTTTCTTTCTTTCTTTCTTTCCTTCTTTCTTTCCTTCTTTCATTATTCTTCATTTTCTTCAGAGATGTGAGGCTGACATGGTCTTGGTGTTCCAGCTGGGAGTCAGGCCTGTGCCTCTGAGGTGGGAGAGCTGAGTTTAGGTAATTGGTCAACCAGAGACCTCCTGACTCCATGTAATATCAAATGGCAAAAGCTATACCACAGATCTCCACCTCAATGCTAAGACCCAGCTCCACTCAACGACCAGTAAGCTAGAGTGCTGGACACACTATGCCAAGCAAATAGCAAGACAGGAACACAACCCCACCCATTAACAGAAAGGCTACATAAAATCATAATAAGTTCACAGACACTCTAAAACACACTACCGAATGCAGTCCTGCCCACCAGAAAGACAAGATCCAGCCTCATTCACCAGAACATAGTAACCAGTCCTCTCAACCAGGAAGCCTACACAACCCACTGAACCAACCTTAGCCACTGGGGATAGATACCAAAAACAATGGGAACTACGAACCTGCATCCTGTGAAAAGAATACCCCAAACACAGTAAGTTAAGCAAAATGAGACCACAGAGAAACACACAGCAGATGAAGGAGCAAGGTAAAAACCCACCAGACTAAACAAATGAAAAGGAAATAGGCAGTCTACCTGAAAAATAATTCAGAGTAATGATAGTAAAGATGATCCAAAATCTTGGAAATAGAATGGAGAAAATACAAGAAACTTTTCACAAGGACCTAGAAGAACTAAAGAGCAAACAAACAATGATGAACAACAGAATAAATGAAGTTAAAATTTTTCCAGAAGGAATCAATAGCAGAATAATGGACACAGAAGAAGGGATAAATGACCTGGAAGATAAAATAGTGGAAATAACTACCACAGAGCAGAATAAAGAAAAAAGAATGAAAAGAATTGAGGACAGTCTCAGAGACTTCTGGGACAATATTAAATGCACCATCATTCAAATTATAGGGGTCCCACAAGAAAAAGAGAAAAAGAAAGGGACTGAGAAAATATTTGAAGAGATTATAGTTGAAAACTTCCCTAACATGGGAAAGGAAATAGTCAATCAAGTCCAGGAAGCACAGAGTCCCATACAGGATACATCCAAGGAGAAACATGCCAAGACACACATTAATCACTATCAAAAATTAAATACAAACAAAAAATATTAAAAGCAGCAAGGGGAAAACAACAAATAACATACAAGGGAATCCCCATAAGGTTAATGGCTGATCTTTCAGCAGAAACTCTGTAAGCCAGAAGGGAGTGACAGGACATATTTAAATTGATGAAAGGGAAAAACCTACAACCAAGATTACACTATCCAGCAAGGATCTCATTCAGATTCAATGGAGAAATTACACCTCTATAGACAAGCAAAAGCTAAGAGAATTCAGCACCACCAAACAAGTGTTACAACAAATGCCAAAGGAACTTCTCTAGGCAGGAAACACAAGAGAAGGAAAAATCCTACAATAATGAACCAAAAACAATTAATAAAATGGTAATAGGAATATACATATTGTTAATTACCTTAAGTATAAATGGATTAAATTCTCCAACCAAAAGACATAGACTGGTTGAATGGATATGAACACAAGACCAATATATATGCTGTCTGCAGGAGACCCACTTCAGACCTAGGGACACATACAGACTGAAAGTGAGGGGATGGAAGAAGATATTCCATGCAAGTGGAAAGCAAAAGAAAGGTGGACAGGCAATTCTCATATCAGAAAAAATAGATTTTAAAACAAAGACTATTACAAAAAACAAAGAAAGACACTACATAATGATAAAGGGATTAATCCAAGAAGAAGATAGAACAATTATAAATATTTATGCACCCAACATAGGAGCACCACAATACATAGGACAATTGCTAACAGCCATAAAAGGGGAAATTGACGGTAACACAGTCACAGTAGGGGACTTTATCACTGCATTTTCACCAATGGAAAGATCATCCAAAATGAAAATAAATAAGGAAACACAAGCTTTAAATGATACAGTAAACAAGATGGAATTAATTGATATTTATAGGACATTCAGCCCAAGAACAACAGAAAACAGTTTCTTCTCAAGTGCTCATGGAACATTCTCCAGGATAGATCATATGTTGTGTCGCAAATCAAGCCTTGGTAAATTTAAGAAAATTGAAATCCTATCAAGTATCCTTTCTGATCACAACACTGTGGAACTGAATATCAATTAAGGAAAAAATCTGTAAAAAACACAAACACATGGAGGGTAAACAATTCACTACTAAGTAACCAAGAGATCAGTGAATAATTGAAAGGGAAATCAAAAATACCTATAATAAAATGACAATGAAAACACGACAATCCAACACCTATGGGATGCAGCACAACAGTTCTAAGAGGGAAATTTAAAACAATACAATCCTACCTCAAGAAACAAGAAACGTCTCAAATAAACAACCTAACCTTACACCAAAAACAGTTAGAGAAAGAAGAGCAACAACAACAAAAAAAACCCAAAGTTACCAGAAGGAAAGAAATGATAAAGATCAGATTAGAAATAAATAAAAAAGAAATGAAGGAAACAATAACAAAGATCAATAAAACTAACAGCTCGTTTTGGAGAAGATTAAAAAAAATATAAACCGTTAGACAGACTACTCAAGAAAGAAAAAAGGTGAAGACTCAAATCAACAGTATTAGAAAAGAAAAAGGAGAAGTAACAACTGACAATGCAAAAATACAAAGGATCATGAGAGATTACTACAAGAAACTCTATGCCAATAAAATGGACAACCTGGAAGAAATGGACAAATTCTTAGAAAAGCTCAACGTTCCAAGACTGAACCAAGAAGAAATAGAAAATATGAACAGACCAATCACAAACACTGAAATTGAAACTTTGATTAAAAATCTTCCAAAAATCAAAAGCCCAGGACCATAGGGCTTCACAGGCAAATTCTATTAAAAATTTAGAGAAGAACTAATACCTGTCTTTCTAAAAGTCTTCCAAAATACAGCAGAGGGAGGAACACTCCCAAACTCATTCTACAAGACCACCATCACTCTGATACCAAAACCAGACAAAGATGTCACAAAGAAAGAAAACCACAGGCCTATATCACTGATGAACATAGATGCAAACGTCCTCAACAAATTGCTAGCAAACAGAATCCAACAGCACATTAAAAGGTTCATACACCATGATCAATTGGGGTTTATTCCAGGAATGCAATGATTCTTCAATATACGCAAATCAGTCAATGTGATACACCATATTAACAAACTGAAGGAGAAAAAGCATATGATCATCTCAATAGATGCAGAAAAAGCTTTTGACAAAATTCAACCCCCTTTAAGATAAAAACCCTAAAGAAGGTAGGCATCCAGGGAACTAACCTCAACATAATAAAGGTCATATATGACAAACCCACAGCTAACATCATTCTCAATGGTGAAAAACTGAAACCATTTCCTCTAAAATCAGGAACAAGACAATGTTATCCACTCTTACCACTATTATTCAACACACTTATGGAAATTTTAGCCCCAGCAATCAGAGCAGAAAAAGAAATAAAAGGAATCCAAACTGGAAAAGAAGAAGTCAAGCTGTCACTGTTTGCAGATGACATGCTACTATACATAGAAAATCTTAAAGATACTATCAGAAGACTACTAGAGGTAATCCATGTATTTGATAATGTAGCAGGATACAAAATTAATGCACAGAAATCTCTTGCATTCCTATACACTAATGATGAAAAATCTGAAAGAGAAATTAAGAAAACATGCCCATTTACCACTGCAACAAAAAGAATAAAATACCTAGGAATATATCTATCTAAGGAGACAAAAGACCTGTATGCAGAAAACTATAAGACACTGATGAAAGAAATTAAAGAGGATACAAACAGATGGAGGGATGTACCATGTTCTTGAATGAGAAGAAACAACATTGTGAAAATGAATATACTACCCAAAGCAATCTACAGATTCAATGCAATCCCTATAAAATTACCAATGGCATTTTTAACAGAACTAGAACAAAAAAGTTCACAATTTTTATGGAAACACATAAGACCCTGAATAGCCAAAGCTATCTTGAGAAAGACAAATGGAGCTGGAGGAATCTGGCTCCTGAACTTCAGACTATACTACAAAGCTAGAGTAATCAAGACAGTATGGTACTGGCACAAAAACAGAAATATAGATAAATGCAACAGGATAGAAAGCCCAGATATAAACCCATGAACATATGGTAACCTTATTTTTGCCTTTTTTGCCTTTAAAGGAGACAAGCATATACAATGGAGAAAAGACAGCCTCTTCAATAAGTGATGCTTGGAAAACTAGACAGTTACATGTAAAACAATGAAATTAGAACACTACTTAACACTGTATACAAAAATAAACTCAAAATGGATTACAGACCTAAATGTAAGGCCAGACACTATAAAACTCTTAGAGGACAACATAGGCAGAACACTCTATGACATAAATCACAGCAAGATCCTTTTTGACCCACCTCCTGGAGAAATGGAAATAACAACACAAATGAGACCTAATGAAACTTAAAAGCTTTCGCACAGCAAAGGAAAACCTAAACAAAACCAAAAGATAACCCTCAGAATGGGAGAAAATATTTGCAAATGAAGCAACTGACAGTGCATTAATCTCCAAAAAACACAAGTAGTTCATGCAGCTCAATATAAAAAAAAAACAAAAAAAACAAAAAACAAACCAAACAATCCAATCCAAAACTGGGTTGAAGACCTTAATAGACATTTCTGCAAAGAGGACATACAGATTGCCAATAAACACATGAAAGGATGATCAACATCACTAATCATTAGATAAATGCAAATCAAAAGTACAATGTGGTTTCACTTCACACTGTTCAGAATGGCCATCATCAAAAAATCTACAAACAATAAACGATGGAAAGGATGTGGAGAAAAAAGAACCCTCTTGCACTGCTGGTGGGAATGTAATTGGATACAGCCCCTATGGAGAACTGTATGGAGGTTCTTTAAAAAACTAAAAATGAACTACCATATGATCCAGCAATCCCACTCCTGGGCATATAAACGGAGAAAATCATAATTCAAAAGCAACATGTACCACAATGTTCATGGCAGCACTATTTACAATAGCCAGGACATGGAAGCAACCGAAGTGTCCATCAACAGATGAATGGATAAAAGAGATGTAGCAGATATATACAATGGAATATTACTCAGCCATAAAAAGAAATGAAATTGAGTTATTTGTAGTGAGGTGGATGGACCTAGAATCTGTCATACAGAGTGAAGTAAGTCAGAATGAGAAAAACAAATACAGTATGCTAACATATATATATATATATATATATATATATATATATATATATATATATATATATATAATCTCAAAAAGGTCTGAAGATCCTAGGGGCAGGACAGGAATAAAGACACAGTTGTAGAGAATGTACTTATGGACATGGGGAGAGGGAAGGGTAAGCTGGGATGAAGTAAGAGAGTGACATGTACATATATTCACTACCAAATGTAAAATAGATAGCTAGTGGGAAGTAACTGCATAGCACAGGGAAATCAGCTCGGTGCTTTGTGACCACCTAGAGTGGTGAGAAAGCGAGGCTGGGAGGGAGACGCAAAAGGGAGCGGATATGGGGATATATGTATACGTATAGCTGATTCACTTTGTTTTACAGCAGAAACTAACACAACATTGTAAAGCAACTATACTCCAATAGAGATGTTAAAAAAAAAATAAAGTATGAAAAGGAACAATAAAATAGTAACTTTAAGAGGGAGAAAACTGGAACACACTACTTTAACTAAGTGATCAAAGTTAAAATTATCAGTAATGTGGTATAGCTATTACTTAACTCTGCCATCATATGGTAGGAAGGGTATTTGACCTCTGTGACCTCCTTCCCCAAAACAATAACTCCAGTACAGTTATGAGAAAAACACTGGGAAAACCCAAAATATGAGACATTTTAGAAAATACTATACCAACGTTTTTCAAAACTGTCAAGATCATGAAAATCAAGTACTGAGAAACTCACAGAAGAGGAGAATAAGGAGACCAATACAATCAATACCTAACACAGTATCTGGAAACAGACATTGGCAACAGGAAACAGGCATTGATAGAAAAACAAATGAAATCTAAATAGTCTATAGTTTACTTACTAGTAATGTGTCAATGATAATTTCTTGGTTTGATAATTTCTTGGTTTGCCAAATATATCATAGTTATGGTAATATTACTAGATAAAGTGGATATGGAAACTCCTTGTACTATCTTTGCAACTTTTATGTAAATGGAACTTTATTCCAAATTTAAAAAAAAGTCTATTAAAAAAGTAATAGCAGTGAATATGAAAATATATAATACGTTTTTGGATATATTAAAGACAGATAGAATAATGTTTACATATGAGATATTGAATCTCCATATGATATGCTTATTTATTGCAGGGCAGTGCCAAGACTATGTCTGTACTACAGTAATTTAATCAACATAAAGCAAACTATGACTTTGAATTTATGACTACTAACTTGTTAAATTAATATCACACAATTTTACCTATCAGGCAAAAATATCTATACTAACTGCATAATTTTTTAAATGTCCTAGTGAAGTCCTCATTTCTATTTATCACATCATTTTTCATTTTTTTCACAGTTTTTCAGCACTTTTATTGAGGTGTAATTTACATACCACAAAATGAACTTGTTTTAAGTGTATTAGGCAACGATTTATAGTAGATTTACAAATTATTTTTCATTTTCATTTAAAAGCATTTTTTGCATTTTCAATATATTATTACACATTTCATACATCTTCATACTGGTAGCCTTTGGAATGTGTAACAACTTAGATATAATGTGTGTTTAATAAATGCTGGTTGAATCAATTAATAAAAGAAGTTCAGTCTTTGTCTCTCTTTATTTAATCACAAGAAGTAAAGAATTTCAGAGTATATGAAATTCCCACATAGAAGTGAAGCATTTTAGGATTTCTTGAATCTCATTTTATAAAATTTAGTATTATTTTAAAATTCCATTTTGTAACATCTTTAAATTCCATATGTGTGAAGAAATATACCATTTAAATTCAATGAAGAAAAGTTACCAAAATAGCCTCCCAATTCACTTTAATCTCTATAAGCCTGCTGTTTTTTTCTTTTGCTAACTCTCCAAATCATTTTCTTCTTTTATTTTTTTCCCACTCCATTATTTCTGGTGGATTTAAAATATTGTTAACCTATTTAGTCTTATTTCTTTTTACACAATGTTATTTAGACAAAGAAGTTAGAAAGAGTAGTTATATTTCAGGCTGAAAAATATGTTTTAATTCTTGAAGCATTCATTAACTACTAAAATATTTATTGCTAGCATTTAGACATCACACCCTAAAAAAACAACAACAACATGTCAAGTGTTCTTTGTATAACTAATGTTCAAATAGATACATTGGAAGACCAGTTACTATGAAAATCTATTAACTCATGAATGTAGATAATTTAAAACCCTGCCTACTAAGCTTATCTTGCTTTTAACATCTCTGACTGCCTAGTACAGAATACAGAGGATTCACAAATTAGGACATTTGTATATTATCTGTCCCCAATATCAAATTGCATGTAAAATTAAGAAGTCACTACCTAAGAATGATTCTTTGGGAAAAGTTAGCTTGGTTGTAAAAATAAACATCTCTCAGTTGAATGTTTAACTTACCTATCATGTGACTTTAGATAGAATCTGTATGTCATAGATCACTGAGTTAAGATACTTGATAAAAGGGAAAAAATTACATATAGTGAGTTTAATATTCCTAGAAAAGAAATTTGTCTTTTATTAGGAATCAGCTTCTTTTTTAGGTTTGAGACTGCTGGTGGGAAGGTCAGCAAAAGGTTTTCATTCTTCAGTAAAACAACAACAAAACAAAACAAAGAAACAAACAAAAAAACACCTTGAACTTAACCACCTTAGTTAAGAGGGAAATATTTCACATAGAGGCTAAGGAAACATGATAACATCTTTCTACTAAAGCAAATCACTGACTAGGTAAATCCAAAATACTTTTGGATCTAGAGAGCTAGAAGTTGAAGCACATAAAATATAACAAAGAAAACTGAAATAATCAAAAACCTCACAACAGACAGAAAATCATTCAGAATAATTTTATATTTTACAGTTTTACTTCCTATGCAATATTTCTATATACGGCTTTAAATAAAATTGACTCCTACCATACATTTTTGTATCCTGCTTTTATTATCAAATATACCTATTTCTCATTATATAATCCTAAATCTACATGTTTAATGGAAAGTGAAAAATATTAATCATTTACCTATCACTGAAAGTCAAAGGATGGATATAGTTTCAAGTAAATTTGTGTATTTGCAGTTTTTGTATCAAAAAATTAGAGAACATTTCTCTCCCATTGTTTCTACTTTCCTTGTGTAGGAGGCACGGTCATCTGCTGAAAGTTTATTTGGATATAGAAAGCAGACTGAGGAAGCATAATAAGATTTCTATTCCACTTGTCTAGGTAAATATGAATGTATATTGGTGTCTGTCTACTCATTTTTCTTACGATACACGGCAGCATGGGGCTACATCTGTAACAGACATAAAAAGGGCAGATGGTTGGGTTCATCTAGGATTCCAGTTTTGCTAGAATGGATAAAAGAACGAGAGATTTTAAGGGATTTGTAATATAATTTTTGAGACAAGGCCCTTGGAAACCAGATTATATAGGCAGGCAGGGAAATCTAAATGGGAGTTAAATTTCCATCAAAGAAATTTAAGCATGCAGCTCTCTGTCCACACCCTTATTTATATCAGAAACTTAGGGAGTCCACCCTCCACCTAGATAGTATCCTCCTTTCTCCACCATGGTGTTGTAAAAGTATAATTTACAAATAAAGAATGTGTTGATGGTAAAGATTTATTTAATGAGGAAATCAACAGGAGAGTAAGCCTGATAGGATTTGAAGAAGGGAGGTTTACTTAATCAGTTACGGAAGGCATGCTAAAGAAGTTCACTAAGTTAGAGACAACACTGTTTACTATCTTATTATGTGCAAAACAGAAATCTTTGAATTTATCTTATCTACCAAACGGAAATAATTTTCATTCTCATTGGGAAAAACTATACAAGTAAACATGTAACAACTCAGAGTCTAGGCTTTTACAGATGGTAAATAAATGGCAAGTCAAAAACCAAAAACAAGTGTTTTCCTTAGATAATTAAATAGTCCCTAAGCAGTACTGTTAAACAATGCTCCAATATGATATTGAGTAAACATTTAGTCCATCCTTTACCTGTATCCAAATTTGGATATTTTTCTTAATGAAAGAAATATGTATTATCTCTTAAAAACCACACTTACCACCCAGACTAAATTCCTACCAGACTGTTTCTTTTTGACCTGATTAGATATTTGGAGACTATAGCAAATACACTTTCCCCTGTTTTATAACCATTTTTACCCATCTATTTTTGTCTAGAATTGTCAGTTTCTCCCTGGATGTGGAAAATATGATAGCAAGGAATGGAGGGTCATGGGTTTGTCTGTCTTCTGACTGTCATGAGGTAAAAGCTATGTAGGCAAGCACTGAACCCTCAGCCCCAATCCAGTTCATCTGCTTTCTAGTTATAAACCAATTAAATTTTGGCATTGGCTGTCATTCAGTTAAATTCTCAGATGTTATAAAATTCCACCTTGTTTGTGTCTTCATGAGAATTTACCCGTATTATCTCATCACTCAGGGAGTGGAGACCTGCTTTCATTATAGCGTGCTTGGTGTCGCTATTTGCTCATAGGAGAAGGAAAAGTAAGACAAACCATTTCAGAGGCTATTTTGAGTTGTACCATATTTGAACCAGGTTTTTGATCAATGTTACAGATCTTTCCATCAAGTGAAATTATTAAGAAAGTTAGTATTAGTTTCCTATACTATGCAAAATGTTTACTAATGAAGTAGATTTTGTGTATGTTATTATTTTTCACATAAAAGAGACTTTAGATTTAATATGGTAATGTTTAAATTTGTAAGCATCTTGACCATAACCTTAAATTTTTTTTTTCTGTTATACTAATGAGATATTTTTAGAAGAGTTCAGAGAACTAAAATCTGAAAACAAACAAACAAAAAACCACAAGAGCTGTTGAGCCTGGATATTTGCTGCTTTTTGTAACACTCCAATGTAGTCGTGCATTTTTAATGAATATTTGTGAATCCATATTTCTAATTATTCATCAAAATTCATTGTTAGATGCTATGAATATGTACAGCATTAATTTCCATGAATATAAAATGAAAATCAAAACACATGATGTTAAATCTGCAGAAACATTTCTCCAATATGATATTAGAGTTCATAATTATGAATAGTTTATAAGTTTCATATTTTACTGATAGTTTTAATTCAAAATTAATTGCATATCTTTGCACATTAATTGACCAAAATGCTAAACTTAATTACTAAGTAAAAAAATTGAGCATGTATTCTTTTATTTCAAAAAATATTAACTGATAAAGAATTTCTGAGTTGAACCATCACTAGTTTCACCTGTGAAACCTTAAAAAACAAAATCACACACACAAAAATACCTACCCATGGAATTCCCTGGCGGTCCAATGGCTAGGACTGTGGCTTTACTGTCAAGGGTGCAGGTCGGAGAGGTTCTGTCAGCCACTTGGTGCAGCAAAAATTAAAACAAAAACAAACAAACAACAACAACAAAAACAACAAACACCTACCCAATTTAGATTTCATGGATCAAAGTCTTCAGGGATTAGGTGGATGAATGCATGAGTGAATTTTTTTTAAGCTGCACCGGTAACTTGCTTGTAGATAAATTTTTTTTTAGCATTTACAGAAATGTCTATTGTAATTCTCTTAGCAAGTATTTACAGTATATACTAAAAAGGGACTAGTTCTTATCCAGGGAATTCTATAAAGACACATGCATTGGTTCAGCAAATATTTACTGGAAAGCCTGCTCTTTTAGGATTGATAATTCAGCAGTAAATGAGCCAAACAAGGTCACCCTCTCATAGAGTTCCCATGATAATTGGGGAAAAATAACATATACAAATACACATAAATTTACTCAGATATAATATCTGAGCTGCAGAATTCTACACAGGCAAATGACACAGAGTGGAAGAAATTAACATTTAATATCAGATGGTCAGGTAGTTCATCTCTGAGGAAGTAATATACTATTCTGAGATCTAAGTAACTTGAGCGAGCAATCCCTAAAAGATGTAGAGAAGAAGATTCAGGAAGAAAAAAACAACAGCAAAAGGACATGGATGGGAGTGGGCTTGGAATAGTTACAGACCAGCAAAGTGACAGATATCCCTGGAAGAGACTCAACAAGGGGGAGGGTCAGATGGGGTTAAGGGTTAAATTATGAATGGAATAATAATGCAAGGCAAGCCATTAGATTTTGTGCTACGAGGTAACATAACCTGAATTACAATTTCAAAATAACACCCTGGTGCTGTATGCAGAATAAGTTCTGAAGGTGAAGAGTAATGGAAAGAGGCAGACTAGTTTGGCAGTGAGGGCAAACAACCAGACAGATATGCTGGCGGTTTAGACTAGGCTGACAGAAGTGGAGGTCGTGAAAATGGTTACTTTGTGCATGTATTTTTAGAGGCAACCCTTTATTACATCATCTACTCTCTGTAGACATGAAAAACTGTTATGATTTCCTGGAGTGTTTCTTCATTTGACATACAGAAACACAAAATATAGAACACCAAAATTATCTTTCTCCTATTATTCCTCCAAAATAGAACCTTCCGCTAAATTTCCTACTTTGATTGATGGCACCCTTTTATTAGAACCAGAGAACTGTGGTGCCTTCCAGGCACTTCTCTTTCACTCCACTTTGACAGTCATTTCCTTATGTCACTGGTAGATACCTCTCCAAATTGCCCTCACCTCACCTCCATGTTGATTCTTCCTTAACCTTTGTTTCATCTCTCACCTGGACTCTTGCTCTAATTGTAAAATTTTCTGCCTCTGTCTTTTACCTTTCCACAAAGACAATATTGTGATTATTTTACTCCTACACTTTTATCCTTCAGTGGTTTCTATTCATCTTTAAAATACTTTTAAACTTCTCAGATTACCTCCCCTCCACCTAGACCCAACTCTTCCCTTCCTGAGGCATTACATGCTACAGTAATGTCAAATTAATTTGCAGTTTGCATACATGGTACATTATTTAAAACTTTCTCCTCCCAGAATGCTCTTTTCCCTTCATCTATTTGACAAACTTCCTTTTAAATTCATTGAAGCTCCCAGGATCAAAATAAAGAGATTGAATTTATCTATGTCCATTTATTCTGTTTGGGGCTTCACCTCTTATGTGACAAGCCCTTTTTCCCCAACCAGACAAAATTAATCACCAACTTCTCTGTAACTGATCATATCTCTTTTTAGAGGCTTTTTTTTTTCCAACGTCTTTATTGGAGTATAACTGCTTTACAATGGTGTGTTAGTTTCTGCTTTATAACAAAGCGAATCAGTTATACATATACATATGTTCCCATATCTCTTCCCTCTTGTGTCTCCCTCCCTTTCACCCTCCCTATCCCACCCCTCTAGGTGGTCACAAAGCACTGAGCTGATCTCCCTGAGCTATGCGACTTCTTCCTACTAGCTATCTATTTTACATTTGGTAGTGTATATATGTCCATGCCACTCTCTTTTTGAGGTAAAGAATCATACATTGCTTTTCAAAATATGGTGGCTTGCACACATTCAGTTCTCTTTCAGCATTCTTTGTAATTCAACTACAACAATAGAGGAAAGATAACTACTAAATTATATAGACTATTTAAAGATACACCCTTAAAGTATTCAATAATCCCTTACACAAACTCTTGTTTGATCTTGGTCTAGAACATCTACTTTCATCATTTTTTTTTTTTTTCACTGTTTTTCACTCTCACTGTTGTGGCCTCTTCCATTATGGAGCACAGGCTCCAGATGCACAGGCTCAGCGGCCATGGCTCATGGGCCTAGTCGCTCCATGACATGTGGGATCTTCATGGACCGGAGAATGAACCCATGTCCCCTGCATTGGCAGATGGACTCTCAACCACTGTGCCACAGGGAAGCACCTGTCATTTGGTTTTGTTTCAACATTTTTCACAGAACTAGAACAAAAAGTTTCACAATTTGTATGGAAACACAGAAGACCCCGAATAGCCAAAGCAATCATCAGAACAAAAAATTGAGCTAGAGAAATCAGGTTCCCTAACTTCAGACTATACTACAAAGCTACAGTAATCAAGACAGTATGGTACTGGCAAAAAACAGAAATATAGATCAATGGAATAGGATAGAAAACCCATAGATAAACCCAGGCACATATGGTCACCTTATCTTTGATAAAGGAGGCAAGAATATACAGTGGAAAAAAGACAGCCTCTTCAATAAGTGGTGCTGGGAAAACTGGACAGGTACACGTAAAAGTATGAAATGAGAACACTCACTAACACCATACAAAAAAAAAAAAAAAAAAAAAAAAACTCAAAATGGATTAAAGACCTAAATGTAAGGCTGGACACTATCAAACACTTAGAGGAAAACATACGCAGAACACTCTATGACATAAATCACAGCAAGATCCTTTATAACCCACCTCCTAGAGAAATGGAAATAAAAACACAAATAAACAAATGGAACCTAATGAAACTTAAAAGCTTTTGAACAGCAAAGGAAACCATAAAAAAAGACCAAAAGATAACCCTCAGAATGAGAGAAAATATTTGCAAATGAAGCAACTGACAAAGGATTAATCTCTAAAATTTACAAGCAGCTCATAAGCTCAATAACGATAAAACAAACAACCCAATCCAAAGATGGGCAGAAGACGTAAATAGAGATTTCTCCAAAGAAGATATACAGATTGCCAACAAACACATGGAATAATGTTCAACATCATTAATCTTTAGAGAAATGCAAATCAAAACTACAGAGAGATATCATCTCACACCAGTCGTAATGGCCATCATCAAAAAATCTAGAAACAATAAA
Organism: Kogia breviceps; assembly: GCF_026419965.1. Lineage (NCBI taxonomy): Eukaryota > Metazoa > Chordata > Mammalia > Artiodactyla > Physeteridae > Kogia > Kogia breviceps. The sequence goes on along the minus strand of NC_081325.1, from coordinate 45,324,096 downwards.
TGCTGGAGAGGGTATGGAGAAAGGGAACTCTCTTGTACTGTTGGTGGGAATGTAAATTGATACAGCCACTATGCAGAACAGTATGGAGGTTCCTTAAAAAACTAAAAATAGAGCTACCATACGACCCAGCAATCCCATTACTCAGCATATACCCTGAGAAAATGATAATTCAAAAAGAGTCATGTACCAAAATGTTCATTGCAGCTCTATTTACAATAGCCAGGACATGGAAGCAACCTAAGTGTCCATCAACAGATGAATGGATAAAGAAAATGTAGCACATATATACAATGGGATATTACTCAGCCATAAAAAGAAACAAAATTGAGTTATTTGTAGTGAGGTGGATAGACCTGGAGTCTGTTATACAGAGTGAAGTAAGTCAGAAAGAGAAAAACAAATACTGTATGCTAACACATATATATAGAATCTAAGGGGAAAAAAAAGGTCATGAAGAACCTAGGGGTAAGACGGGAATAAAGACACAGACCTACTAGAGAATGGACTTGTGGATATGGGGAGGGGGAAGGGTAAACTGTGACAAAGTGAGAGAGCGGCATGGACATATGTACACTACCAAACATAAAATAAATAGCTAGTGGGATGTAGCCGCATGGCACAGCGAGATCAGCTCGGTGCTTTGTGACCACCTAGAGGGGTGGGATAGGGAGCGTGTGAGGGAGGGAAACGCAAGAGGGAAGAGATATGGGAACATATGTATATGTATAACTGATTCACTTTGTTATAAAGCAGAAACTAACACACCATTGTAAAGCAATTATACTCCAATAAAGATGTTAAAAAAAACACACACAAAAAAACCTCAGGCCAGTTTGTTTTCTCATGTAATTTGATGAACAACCTCCTTGCGTGGGATATGGGACTTCCCAATATCTGCAGGTGCTCAGGGCTCACATATTAAGATGCAGAGACATCATCAACCACATTTTTCTAGTTGTGGCTATTTTTTTTTTTCTAATTCACTACTGTATATATATAGTATGAATTTAATAATTCAGATATGCTTCTTATACAAAGATGCCTGCTTCAGAAAATTACCTGTGCAATGGCTTTCCCAGCTAAGATGCATTGAGAAGACTGGTTTCTGAGCAGAAAACCACTTTAGAATATTTTCTCTAGCACAAGAGATAAATCCTCAGCCATTTCTTTGGCTGCATAATTAACTGACTTACTATATCCTAACCTCCATCTTTTCTAAAGCCTTCCAACTCCACTAAATCATATATAAATAATACGTATCAGTTGGGATCTAGACAGGAAAACATAAACCATACTAATTATTTTAACTGGAAAATTTAATATAAAAAATTAAACAGTAATTAGAGGACAGAAAGGCAGGGGGGGAAACAGAAGCATAACAGGAATCATATAACAGAAGCAGCAACTGTCTCTAAGTTTTTGTGAGGAAAGGGCAGAGGTTGCAGTCTATTAGAGCAGAAGAAACTTTCAGGCATCTCCTATGAAGGAGTTCCAACCTTTGAAGATGAGACAGAATCCACCTGAAGCTGGCATCTCAGGAACTCAGAGCAGGGCTTCTTTACAACTGAGACTCAGACATTCGAGTAGGAATGCTGCCCAGCATGTCTCTGAAGGCTACCATGGGCTGCTTTGGGGACAGTTGAAAAACCATTGCAAACTAGACAAACGGCTTGGGAGAGAATGACAAATTGCTGTTAAGATGACACTGAGAGGACCAACTGATTAGAAGAAGTAAGTCCTTTCTTTCTCCTCTTTCTTTCCCATCTCCCTCTAGTGATAGGCCAACGGAGAATTGTGGTTTGTAAAATCCCAGTCCGAGTTCCAAAAGGAAGATGGAAGTGGAAACATAGAGGAGCAACAACAGCTGAATAACCAACACACAATCCTTACAGGAACTATTGCCATTAATTTGAAAGTCTGATGTACATATCAATTCACAGAATAAAGGGATCCATGAGTTGTGTCCTTTGAACACAGGCTTCATGATATATTGTGAGTGATATCGGAACTGCTGTCAACTTACAGGTAATGAGTAAGACTAAATCATGTTCCTGGTTAATTATTTATTATTTACAGATGCAAAGCCAAATTCTTTGAAATGTTTTCATTAGTAAGCAGTCAATAATATCACCTGAATTTTCTCCTGTGGCCAAAGAGATAAAGTCAACCTAACTTTTCACAGAATTCTTTAACAGTCTGAACCAATTATGAATTAAGTTATTTCTATGCTAATAGTCATCAGCATATTCCTCTATATGTAGCACAATGTCTAATCAATTTGAATTGCATTATCCAGATGATTATATTGTTGCACTAGAATGAACTGTCATGTGTCCCCAATATCCAGCATGGTGTCAGACATGAAGGGGACCCTCAATATATTATTGGTATAAAAAACAAAAGTCATTTATTCTTTCAAATCATGCCTTGAGACATTTTACATTTTCACTAACTAGAATACCAGGATAATATACAAAAAGCCAGTGACTTGCAAGTATTAATATTATGCTTATTTCCAAAGTTTCTAGCTCTCATCCAAAGATACATTCATTGTGAAAATCTGCCTTCACAAGAAAAAGGTAAATTTTATTTAATGCCTAATTATACAACGTAAATTCAATATGTATGATTTAATGTTTATTATAAAGCCTTAGTCTTTTTAGGTTTCTGTATTTCATAAAGAGAAATGATAGAATATGCTGCAGACTGATCTGGCTCTTTCAATCATTCACTGTTTTTTTAATTAAAATACATTTAAAAATGTGTTATTAATCACAATGCTCACAGAGGTCAGATGGAGTACAATGCATTAAAGATCTAAAATGCTCTTGAGGGACTTCCCTTGTAGTGCAGTGGTTAAGAATCTGCCTACCCATGCAGGGGACACGGCTTCGAGTCCTGGTCTGGGAAGATCCCACATGCCACAGAAAAACTAAGCCTGTGCACCACAACTACTGAGCCTGTGAGCCACAACTACTGAGCTCTCGTGCCACAACTACTGAAGCCTGTTGCTCTGCAACAAGAGAAGCCACCCCAATGAGAAGCCTGTGCACCACAACAAAGAGTAACCCCTGCTCCCCACAACTATAGAAAGCCCACATACAGCAACGAAGACGTAATGCAGCCAAAAATAAATAAATAAATAAATAAATAGATTTTAAAAATGCTTTTGAAAGCATTTATGTTAAATGTAGCAGTACAAACAAAAACATATATATATTACATATATGTCATAGTACATATATTCAAATTAGCTTTAAAAACAATGTATTAAGATAAAACATTTTATAATTGCTTATATTTATAAAATCTTCAAAATGAAATTCATGTTTTACACTAGATATATTATTATATTGTATATTAATACTTCATGTTTTTATGTTTTATATTATGTCAAATACATAATATCTCTCTATCTATCTGATTTGTTAGTATTATAGCTGTGATAGTTAATTTTATATGTCAACTTGATTGAACCATGGATGCCCAGATTAAACAGTGTTTCTGGGTATGTCTGTGAAAATGTTTCTGGATGAGAATAACATTTAAATTGGTGGACTCCATAAAGTAAATTGCCCTCCCAGGTGTAGTTGGGGATCCTCAATCCATTGAGATCCTGAATAGAACAACGGGCAGTGGAAAGAGGAATTCATTCTTATTTTCCTGCCTCACTGATGGAACTGGAACATCTCATCTTTTCTTCTCTTGCTCTCTACCAGTTCCCCTGGTTCTCAGGCATTTTGACTCAGACTGAATGACATCACTGGCTTTCCTGTGTCTCCAGGTTGCAGACAGAAGATTATGGGTGTTCTCAGCCTCCATAGTTTCATGAGCCAATTCCTCCTAATAAAGCTCCTAATATATAAAGTATATATTTTATTGGTTTGTTTCTCTGAAGAGCCATAACATAACCACCAGTCAAGGACCAATATATTCTATCCGTGGTATAATACATAAAGAACATAAAGAGAAATAAGACCACCTTTATCCTCAAAGAAGTTGACTTCTCAATCTTATCAGTAGATCACAAGTATTTTGGAATAGTGGTGGTGTCAATAATAATAATAAATATTTAAATAAATAACAATAATAACATTTTGAATTTTCATAAAACTGTACATTTCTCAAAATGATTCTGGATGCATTCCCTGATTTCTTATTTTGTTCTATGAATTAATGCTAAGATGTAGAAAATTTTCATACTATATTCCTTTTACAAAAATGAAGTCAGTGGTAGTTCATAAATAAAAAGATTTGTATACTTTAATTTTTATGTATAATTGAACTTAAAATTTAAGTTTAAAACTATTATTCCACAATTAAATTATATGATTATTCCCCATATTACAAAAAACTATAGTTTTCTAGAATTTGAAATAAAAATGTGGTTTGCCATTTGCCCATTAAATGATAAACAGTCTGAAGTTTCTAAGCATAAATGCCAATGTGAAACATTGTTTCTTCTTCTACATTTCTTCAGGATCTAATTTATTTGTTTTCTTTTGTGATTTGCTCTTCCCAAAACAGAAAGTATTGTTTTCTTTTCTATGCTCCAGTGGCAAAATTCTTAATTCTACCTTAGAAAATGTATCCTACATAAACACTTTCCAGATCTTCTCAGATGTAAGTTATTTTATTTGGACCTGAAAGGAATAGAGACTCTGAAATGTTTAAGAACGTGAAGACACCACGGTTACACTTGTCTCTACAAACTCACTCATATATGTTCAAAATTCAGGATGGCATTTGGGATCCTGAAACTTCCTATATGGGTCTCCCAGATGCCAAAAGAGGAAAAGCAAATGCCTTTACTGATCTAGATGAGCAGGTGACAATCTCTGAATGAAGGAAACTTCTGGTAGACTTGGATGATGCTAAGGCAGAAACACCTGTAAAGAATACCTGTAAGTAAGCCACTGCTTCCTCTATTTACCTCCATGTCTTCAATCTAAGTACAAGGAAATGTCAACCTCAAGTACACCTAAGAGGGTAGAGAAAAAAGCATGAAAGAAAGGCAGGGAAAGCTAACTCACAATGTGTTTGTAAGTAAGGGCATGGTTAATCCTACAAAGTTCTATGGAGTTGACATGACCCTTCATGATTGCCTCAAATTGTGGAAAGAGGACAAGGCCTTCAGAGCCCTATATCAGCGGGTTGATGTCCCTTGTCAAATCCCTCTGTCTTGTCAATTTATCTCAATTGTATTGTTTCTTTGTCTAAAAGGTATAAAAGCTTCCTGCTCTGATCACTTCTTCAGGTTTTCATTCTCTTGGGAATACTCCCATGTACATGTAAAAATTCAATAAAATGGGTATGATTTTCTCCTATTTATCTGTCTTTGTAAGTTTAATTTTGAGAACTAGCCAGGGCCTGAAGAGTATCAAGGAAACAATTTTCTCTCCTCTACAGTATTGACTGTAGGCAGACTGCTGGAAGGAGGGATAACCTTGGGGAGACATTTCCCTGGGGCAAGGCCCAGTGAGAGGCACCTGTGAACATTCAACTGCTGATACTTTTTAGCAACACTTGACATTGATGTGTTAGCCCTGAAGTGGGCATCCAGGCATATCATCACATTCATGATAATAATCTCTCAAAGATTAAATGTTTCCCATCTGTATGTCTTCTTTGGAGAAATGTCTCTTTAGAGACACATAAAAAGATGCTCAACATTGCTAATTATTAGAGAAATGCAAATGACAAATACAGTAAGATATTGCCTCACACTAGTCAGAATGACTGTCATCAAAAAATCTGCAAACAATTAATGCTGGAGAGGGAGTGGAGAAAAGGGAACCCTCCTACACTGTTGGTGGTAATGTAAACTGGTACCACTATAAAAAACTGTATGGAGGTACATTAAAAAATTAAAAATAGAGCTACCATATGATCCAGCAATCACACTCCTGAGCATATATCTGGAGAAAAACATGGTTCAAAAGGACACATGCACCCCAATGTTCATTTCTGGACTATTTTCAATAGCCAAGACATGGAAACAACCTAAATGTCCATTGACAGATGAATGGATAAAGAAGCTGTGGTACATATACACAATGGAATATTACTCAGCCATTAAAAAGAATGAAATAATGCCATTTGTAGCAACATGGATGGACCTGAAGATTATCATACTAAGTGAAGTAAGTGAGACAGAGAAAGACAAATATCATAGGATATTGCATATGCAGAATCTAAAAAAAAAATGATACAAATGAACTTATTTACAAAACAGAAACAGACTCACAGACGTAGAGAAGGAACTTATGGTTACCACGGGGAAGGGTGGGAAGGGGAAGATTGGGAGGTTGAGATTGATATGTACACACTGCTATATTTAGAATAAAATGTCTTTCCATGAAAAGAAAATTACTTTTTTCCCATTAATATTAAATTTATTTACATGCAAGTTTCTTTTGTCACTAATATTAATGCAGATATTTCTTCCATTATATTTACTAAAAGATTTTTTATTGAAGAAAAACTTGATATTTGTCTAATAATTATATAACTAACCATTTTACTGAATTACTTTTTAATTTTATTACCTTAGGTTCTACAGATATATGATTATTCCCATAGGTATATCTAGTCTACTCTAAGTTAAAATAGCAATTTGTTCTTGGAAAAACAAAAACGGATCCATTATCATCATTAAAGCATTAAATATAAGTGACATTATTGGTCAACCATTTCTTCAGTAGTCAACAAATGAAACAAACATGTGATAGTCAATGTAGGGAACCAGCTGCATGGCACAGGAAAATCAGCTCAGTGCTTTGCAACCACCTAGAGGGGTGGGATAAGGAAGGTGGGAGGGAAATGCAAGAGGGAGGGGATATGGGGATATACATATGCATATTGCTGATTCACTTTGTTATACAGCAGAGACTAACACAACACTGTAAAGCAATTATACTCCAATAAAGATGTTTAAAAAAAGATACAAAAGAACAGTACAGACGAAATCAATATTAACAAAGCAAACGATGCATGAAATTGGAACTACTCTGCACTGACAATGCTAGAGTAGTCTGAAAGAAGACCTTAACCCTATGGTGCCAAATACTCATCTAAAAAGATAACTGCCTGGCTGCTTTCCTTTCTGTGTTTAGCTGTTCTCAAGTCATGAGAAATCCAAATCAGCTCAAACATGCCAAAAAATGCCTATCACCAGGGAAAAGGATGTGGAAAGTAATTCCTAAAATGCCAAATTCTTGTAAGTCAAATGAGCATCTTTCAGGTTTTAACTGTTGCCATAATATTTTTCATCCTTCTCAGTTTTTATAAAATTAAACAATCAGAGAACTGGTTGACACTTTAAAAATGTTAAATAATCATAATAGTCATCACCTTTTCCTGTTCCTCATGTTAATGAGAGGCTCATGTGTTTCACCATTAATTATGATGACAGAAATTTTTCTCTATCACTTTATTGTTTCTCTTCTTATACATGAATATAAAGATGAAATGCAGAGCTATATAAACATATATATACTGTTATAGAAAAATTATGTTAAGAGAGTATCTAATTTCTCATTATGTTCCAAACTAATTGATGTGATTAGAATTTATTTATTTCTCTGCTAGTTGCTAAAGACATCATTACTTATTGTATCATTTCTTTTTTGTTGTTTAGTTGTTTTTTCCTGGTAATTTTTCTCAAAAACCCATGGAGTGGATATAATTCATTCAGGTTTGCATATTTAAACATCTCTTCTGTTACTTTTTACTTTGAATGGGATTATAATGAGAAATAAAATCTGAGACTTTTTTTTCTGAGATTTAAAACATTTGTTCTACTATGTTCTATCATTGATTGACACCCTGCAGAAATCTAAATCTACCCTGATCTTTCTCTTTTAAGGTTTTTCCCTGTGTGTGTATTTTCTTGTCTGGATGCTCAGAGAATATTTTATTGGTGATTTCTAGTGAATTTAAAAGAAATCTATATTTGTATGAATCTATTTGAATACTGTTTCCCAGGAGTCAAGTTGTCTTTTTTCTTTTAGCTTACTTTTTTTTTTTTAACATCTTTATTGGAGTATAATTGCTTTACAATGGTGTGTTTGTTTCTGCTTTATAACAAAGTGAATCAGTTATACATATACACATGTTCCCATATCACTTCTCACTTGTGTTTCCCTCCCTCCGACCCTCCCTATCCCACCCCTCTAGGTGGTCTCAAAGCACTGAGCTGATCTCCATGTGCTACGTGGCTGCTTCCCACTAGCTATCTATTTTGCGTTTGGTAGTGTATACATATCCATGCCACTCTCTCACTTTGTCACAACTTACCCTTTCCCCTCCCCATATCCTCAAGTCCATTCTCTAGTAGGTCTGTGTCTTTATTCCCATCTTGTCATTAGGTTCTTCATGACCTTTTTTTCCCCTTAGATTCCATACATATGTGTTAGCATACAGTATTTGTTTTTCTCTTTCTGAGTTACTTCACTCTGTATGACAGACTCTAGGTCCATCCACCTCACTACAAATAACTCAATTCTGTTTCTTTTTATGGCTGAGTAATATTCCATTGTATATATGTGCTACATCTTCTTTATCCATTCATCTGTTGATGGACACTTAGGTTGCTTACATATCCTGGCTATTGCAAATAGAGATGCAATGAACATTTTGGTACATGACTCTTTTTGAATTATCATTTTCTCAGTGTATATGCCCAGTAATGGGATTGCTAGGTCGTATGGTAGTTCTATTTTTAGTTTTTTAAAGGAACCTCCATACTATTCTCCATAGTGGCTGTATCAATTTACATTCCCACAAACAGTGTAAGAGGGTTCCCTTTCTCCACACCCTCTCTAGCATTTATTATTTGTAGATTTTTTAATGATGGCCATTCTGACTGGTGTGAGATTATATGTCATTGCAGTTTTGATTTGCATTCCTCTAATGATTAATGACGTTCAGAATCCTTTCATGTGTTTGTTGGCAATCTGTAAATCTTCTTGGAGAAATCTCCTTTTAGGTTTTCTGCCCATTTTTGTTTGGGCTGTTTGTTTTTTTGATACTGAACTACATGAGCTGTTTCTAAATTTTGGAGATTAATCCTTTGTCAGCTGCTTCATTTGCAAATATTTTCTCCCATTCTGAGGGTTGTCTTTTGGTCTTGTTTATGGTTTCCTTTGCTCTGCAAAAGCTTTTAAGTTTCATTAGGTGCCATTTGTTTATTTTGGTTTTTATTTCCATTTCCCTAGAAGGAGGGTCAGAAAGGATCGTGCTGTCATTTATGTCACAGAGTGTTCTGCCTATTGTTTCCTCTAAGAGTTTGATAGTGTTTGGCCTTACACTTAGATCTTTAATCCATTTTGAGTTTATTTTTGTGTATGGTGTTAGGGAGTGTTCTCATTTCATTCTTTTACGTGTAGCTGTCCAGTTTTCCCAGCACCACTTATTGAAGAGGCTGTCTTTTTTTCCACTGTATTTTCTTGCTTCCTTTATCAAAGATAAGGTGACCATATATATATGGGTTTATCTCTGGGCTTTGTAACCTAGTCCATTGATCTATATTTCTGATTTTGTGCCAGTACCATACTGTCTTGATTACTACAGCTTTGCAGTATAGTCTGAAGTCAGGGAGCCTGATTCCTCCAGCTCCATTTTTCTTTCTCAAGATAGCTTTGACTATTCGGGGTCTTTTGTGTTTCCATACAAATTGTGCAATTTTTTGTTCTACTTCTCTGAAAAATGCCATTGGTAGTTTGATAGGGATTGCATTGAATCTGTAGATTGTTTTGGGTAGAATAGTCATTTTCACAAGGTTGATTCTTCCAATCAAAGAACATGGTATATCTCTCCATCTATTTGTATCATCTTACATTTCTTTCATCAGTGTCTTATAATTTTCTGCATACAGGTCTTTTGTCTCCTTTTTTAGGTTTATTCTTAGGTATTTTATTCTTTTTGCTGCAATGGTAAATGGGAGTGTTTCCTTAATTTCACTTTCAGATTTTTCATCATTAGTGTATAGGAATGCTAGAGATTTCTATGCATCAATTATGTATCCTGATAATTTACCAAATTCATTGATTATCTCTAGTAGTTTTCTGGTAGCATCTTTAGGATTCTCTATGTATAGTATCATGTCAACTGCAAACAATGACAGCTTTACTTCTTCTTTTCCAATTTGGATTACTTTTATTTCTTTTTTTTCTCTGATTGATGTGGCTAAAACTTCCAAAACTATGTTGGATAATAGTGGTGAGAGTGGGCAACCTTTTCTTATTCCTGATCTTAGTGGAAATGTTTTCAATTTTTCACCATTGAGGACAATGTTAGCTGTGGGTTTGTCATATATGGCCTTTATTATGTGGAGGTTAGTTCCCTGCATGCCTACTTTCTTTAGGGTTTTTATCATAAATGGGTGTTGAATTTTGTTGAAAGATTTTTCTGCATCTATTGAGTTTATCATATGTTTTTTATCCTTCAGTTTGTTAATATGGTGTACCACATTGACTTATTTGCATATATTGAAGAATCATTGCATTCCTGGGATAAACCCCACTTGATCATGGTGTATGAGCCTTTTAATGTGCTGTTGGATTCTGTTTGCTAATATTTTGTTGAGGATTTTTGCATCTATGTTCATCAGTGATATTGGCCTGTAGTTTTCTTTCTTTGTGACATCTTTGTCTGGTTTTGGTATCAGGGTGATGGTGACCTCATAGAATGAGTTTGGGAGTGCTGTTCCCTCTGCTATATTTTGGAAGAGTTTCAGAAGGAGAGGTGTTAGCTCTTCTGTAAATGTTTGATAGAATTTGCCTGTGAATCCATCCTGTCCTGGGTTTTTGTTTGTTGGTAGATTTTTAATCAGTTTCAATTTCAGTGCTTGTGATTGGACTGTTCATATTTTCTATTTCTTCCTGGTTCAATATCAGAAGGTTGTGCATTTCCAAGCATTTATCCTTTTTTTTCAGCTTGTCCATTTTGTTGGCATAGAGTTGCTTGCAGTAATCTCTCATGATCCTTTGTAATTCTGTAGTGTCAGTTGTTACTTCTACTTTTTCATTTATAAATCTATCGCTTTGCGTCTTCTCCCTTATTTTCTTGATGAGTCTGGCCAATGGTTTATCAATTTTGCATATCTTCTCAACGAACCAGCTCTTGGTTTTATTGATCTTTGCTGTTGTTTCCTTTGTTTCCTTTTCATTTATTTCTGATCTCATCTTTATGATTTCTTTTGTTCTGCTAACTTTGGGGGTTTTCTTTGTTTGTTTGTTTTTCTTTCTCTAATTGCTTTAGGTGTAATGTTAGGTTGTTTATTTGAGATGTTCCTTGTTTCTTGAGGTAGGATTTTATTGCTATAAACTTCCCTCTTAGAAATGTTTTTGCTGCATCCCAAAGGTTTTGGGTCCTCTTCTTTTCATTGTCATTTGTTTCTAGGTTTTTATTGATTTCCTCTTTGATTTCTTCAGTGATCTGTTGGTTATTATGTAGTGTATTGTTAAGCCTCCATGTGTTTGTATTTTTTACATATTTTTTCCTGTAATTGATATCTAGTCTCATAGCTTTGTGGTCAGAAAAGATACTTGATATGATTTCAATTTTCTTAAATTTACCAAGGATTGCTTTGTGACCCAAGATATGATCTATCCTGGAGAATGATCCATGAACACTTGAGGAAAATATGTATCCTGTTGTTTTTGGATGGAATGTCCTATCAATATAAATGAAGTCCATCTTGTTTAATGTATAATTTAAAACTTGTGTTTCCTTATTTATTTTCATTTTGCTTGATCTGTCCGTTGGTAAAAGTGGGGTGTTAAAGTCATCCCCCAATGATTGTGTTACTGTCTATTTCCCCTTTTATGTCTGTTCGTATTTGCCTTATGTATTGAGGTGCTCCTATGTTGGGTGCATAAATATTTAAAATTGTTATATCCTCTTTTGGGATCGATCCATTGATCATTATGTAGTGTCCTTCTTTGTCTCTTGTAATAGTCTTTATTTTTATTTTTAATTTTTTGCGGTATACGGGCCTCTCACTGCTGTGGCCTCTCGTGCCGCAGAGCACAGGTTTTGGATGCGCAGGCTCGGCAGCCATTGCTCACAGGTCCAGCAGCTCTGCAGTATGTGGGATCCTTCTGAATCAGGGCATGAACCCACATCCCCTGCATTGGCAGGCAGGCTCCCAACCATGGCACCACCAGGGAAGCCCAATAGTCTTTATTTTAAAGTCTACATTGTCTCATATGAGAATTGCTAGTCCAACTTTCTTTTGATTTCCATTTGCATGGAATATCTTTTTCCATCCCCTCACTTTAAGTCTTTATGTGTCCCTAGGTCTGAAGTGGGTCTCTTGTAGACAGCCTATATATGGGTCTTGCTTTTGTATCCATTCAACCAGTCGGTGTCTTTTGGTTGGAGCATTTAATCCATTTATATTTAAGGTAATTATTGATATGTATATTTTATTACCATTTTCTTAATTGTTGTGGGTTTGTTATTGTAGGTCTTTCTCATCTCTTGTGTTTCTTCCCCAGAGAAGTTCCTTTATCATTTGTTGTAAAGCTGGTTTGGTGGTGCTGAATTCTCTAAGCTTTTGCTTGTCTGTATAAGTTTTAATTTCGCCATCAAATCTGAATGAGATCCTTTCTGGGTAAAGTAATCTTGGTTGTAGGTTTTTCTCCTTCATCACTTTAAATATGTCTTGCCCCTCCCTTCTGGCTTGCAGAATTTCTGCTGAAAGGTCAGCTGTTAACCTTATGGTGATTCCCTTGTGTGTTATTTGTTGTTTTTCCCTTGCTGCTTTTAATATTTTTTTTCTTTGTATTTAATTTTTTATAGTTTGATTAATATGTGTTTTGGTGTGTTTCTCCTTGGATTTATCCTGTATGGGACTCTGTGCTTCCTGGACTTGATTAACTGTTTCCTTTCCCATATTAGGGAAATTTTCAACTATAATCTCTTCAAATATTTTCTTAGTCCCTTTCTTTTTCTCTGCTTCTTCTGGGTCCCCTATAATTTGAATGTTGGTGCATTTAATGTTGTCCCAGAGGTCTCTGAGCCTGTCCTCAGTTCTTTTCATTATTTTATCTTTATTCTGCTCTGCAGTAGTTATTTCCACTATTTTATCATCCAGGTCACTTACCCGTTCTTCTGCCTCAGTTTTTCTGCTATTGTTTCTATCTAGAGTATTTTTAATTTCATTTATTGTGTTGTTCATCACTGTTTGTTTGCTCTTTAGTTCTTCTAGGTCCTTGTTAAACGTTTCTTGTATTTTCTCCATTCTATTTCCTAGATTTTGGATCATCTTTACTATCATTATTCCGAATTCTTTTTCAGGTAGACTGCCTATTTCATCTTCATTTGTTAGGTCTGGTGGATTTTTGCTTTGCTCCTTCATCTGCTGTGTGTTTTTTTGTCTTCTCATGTTGCTTAACTTACTGTTTGGGGTCTCGTTTTCACAGGCTGCAGGTTCGTAGTTCCCATAGTTTTTGGTGTCTGTCCGCTTTGGCTAAGGTTGTTTCAGTGAGTTTTGTAGGCTTCCTGGTTGAGGGAACTGGTGAGTGTGTTCTGGTGGATGAGGCTAGATCTTGTCTTTCTGGTCAGTGGTCCACGTCTGGTGGTGTCTTTTGGTGTGTAAGTGGTCTTGTTATGATTTTAGGCAGCCTCTGTCCTAATGAGTGGTGTTGTGTTCCTGTCTTGCTAATTGTCCTAATGAGTGGTGTTGTGTTCCTGTCTTGCTAATTGTTTGGCATGGGGTGTCCAGCACAGTAGGTTGCTGGTCATTGAGTGAAGCTGGTTCTTGGTGTTGAGATGGAGATCTCTGGGAGATTTTTCCCATTTGATATTACATGGAGCTGGGAGGTCTCTTGTGGAGCAGTGTACTGAAGTTGGCTGTCCCACCTCAGAGACACAGCAGTGACCCCTGGGTGGGGCAGCAAGAGCCTTTCATCCACACGGCATTGGCTGGTTTTCCTTCGACTCAGGGCTGCCTCTGATGTAGCTGTGTTGAAGATGATGGAAAAGCCGAGTCTGCAATGAGTGAGCATCCCCTGCTGGCTTCATGGAAGTTAGTATTATTTTTCCCCATAAAATGTCAGGATCAGCTCCAAACTCTGGAACTCCACACTCAAGAGGCCCTCTTTTTCATGTTGTCTTCTTTCATTCAATATATTCAAGTCTTCCTTCATTCAAATTATGTTTTCTTCAATGATAATTTTTCTTCTGTGTGTATATATATATATATTTTTTTTTTTTTTATTTTTTTTTTTCATGGTACATGGGCCTCTCACTGTTGTGGCCTCTCCTGTTGCAGAGCACAGGCTCTGAATGTGCAGGCTCAGCAGCCATGGCTCACTGGCCCAGCCACTCTGTGGCATGTGGGATCCTCCCGGGCTGGGCCACAAACCCATGTCCCCTGCATCAGCAGGCGGACTCTCAACCACTGCACCACCAGGGAAGCTCTCTTCTGTATATATTTTTAAGTTTTATTTATTCTTTTCTCTTCTTCAAAGTAACAATTACATCAATGCATGATCATTTTCCTCTTTCATGTTTATTGCCTGCTTTCTAATTCTCACTTCTTTTTCCTTTTTACCTCATTTTTTGTTCACTCTCTGCCACTGAAACACATTCTTGACTGGATTATCCATGTTCTTTTTTGTTTTTTCTTCTTCTTTTATTTTTCCTTTTTTTTTTTTTTTTTTTTTGTTAACAGTATGACCATTTCCCAGATATTTCTTTTTCTTGCATTTATTTACTAAGCTCTGCAAGCTCAAAACTGATCTCTTATTGGTTTTGTAACATTTCTTCCTTGAGCCATTGATCATCTGCTCTGAGGCTTTTAAATATCATATTGCAGTTAGGCTCTTAGATTTTTATGCGTAATTGTTTTTCATCAAAGTTTTCATCTTTCTCAATGTTGTCTTACTGGGTTGGTGTTATTTCTCTGAAAAAAATCATTATCATGCTCCTGATTTTCCTATTTTTATGTAGTTTTCACAATAGTTCTTCTTTTTTTTTTTTTTTTTTTCATCAGTACACATAATTGAATGAGGAGAGCTCATCCTGGACCAATCATTTCCTAGAAAAAACAGTGATGGAGTAAAGCCAGAAGATTAAAAAAAAAAAAAAAAAAAAAAAAAAAAAGGGTTCCAGGCACCTAGAGCAGAGAAAATTTGTATTACATTCTACTGTCTATTACACACTTCTCATGGCAATCTTACTTTTAGGTATACTTTGTACAGGCTAACAGGTATTAATCCTGGCTCACCAGAAACAGTGCACAGGACATTTATTGGAAAATTTGAGTATCATTAGCTTTATTATCTTTCATTCATCCTTCGATAACAAAGACAGGCACCTGCAGATGTCTTTTCACTTATATTTTTCTTCTGTCCTTCCACATAGTACACTGGTTTGTGCAAAGATGACATATCTGAGATTATTTTTTCTGTTTTATATTCAATTTCTTCATTCCTTCTTCTCTAGGATATCAAACTAAGGCCAGGAGGCAGATTTAATTTTACATACAGACCATACTTACCAATTTGATTGATTCAAACATGGCATTATTTCTTTTTCCTTTTATGGAGTCCCATCTGGTTGGGGGAACTCTGTGTTTTGCCTACCAAAGCAAAAAGAGAAGGAGAAAAATAGAGAAAGAGAGCCTTATTTAAAATTGTATAGACAGAATATCAATATCAGAATGAATATCCAGAGGAGAAATTAATCTTGAGAAGACTAAAAATTCAACTGGAGTTAGAAGGGAAAAAAGGATTATAGTAATTGAGAACTAGGTAGTGGAACAGTGTTTTGGTTATTTTTTTAAAAAATATTATCCTGCTCCCAGATTTGAAACCAAAAATCTTCCCCCTTACAGTTTTAGTAAATAAACGGAGTTAAGTACAGCCACATCCATATTGAGCACATTCTTACTGGATGTATTCAATATAAGACTTAATGGGGGGGGGGGAATCTGCATAATATTTATTCTAGCAGGCAAACCATATAAAAGAGGTGTCATAATATCTTTTGATTTCAGAAGTACTTGATAACAAGAATAGTGGGCAGGAGGGAAAAGACATATATTAAGGTTTTCAAAGAGGCTTTATCTACAAAGCAAAATATTTTAAAATGCATGTTTTAACTGTTACCTAATAAGTTCATGTATTACACATGTGTTTGACTGTATTAATATTATCATCATTACAACTATTAATAGTAGTAAAATTATACTTTAAGAAGAAAATTAACAAAAACAACAAATGAAGGGGAAATAAGGGACAGAATGACAGGAAGTTTGGAAGAATGTTGTGTCAGAGTACATAAAAACCCAATTAGGCATGTGGTCCACATCAACTTGCCATGAATGGAAACAATGGGCTCAGAACTACAAGGTAGGGATGTGAGATCAGAGATCAGAAAAATGGAGTATTCTGAAGGCTACGAATTCAAGGAATTAGTACTAAGAAACAATTATTTGAAACTCAGTACATCAAAAACTAATGAAGTCAGAGGAAAATTACAAAAACTAATTATTGGGGCAAAACATCAGAAGAAATTCACAGAAAATCTTACTTGAGGCTGTGAGGTCCAACATTTTTCCTAAGACTTCTAAAATGTTTTACATCAAGTTGGATATAAGGGACTGAATTTGCAAAGGAAGTTCCTTAAGTATGAACTACTCTGTCTGACCCAGCCATCTCCCTTTCTCCAGTATTCACCAGGAGCCTACGCTGCAGGACACTTCCTTGGTGCTCTTGCTTCTGGTTGAGTTTCACAAACATGAACTCTCAAAAGAATACTGGAGGAAAGGATCAAATGTGGTTAAGGTTTTTATTCCTCTGGATCTCTTCCTGTGACAATGGCTTGAGCTACCTGCTTCCCTTCAGATGATTTGGTCAGCTTCCTCTAGAGGTCCTTCAGTCCTAGGTTTGGTGAGAGAATTGTACTGCTACTGGCGTTGGGGTGCTGCACTATGCCTCCCAGTTTTCCAAAGCACTCCTCATCCTTTTGTAATTGGTCTCTTAATGTAACTTTCCTCAGTTTCAATCTCAGTGTTCCATCTGCTTCCTGAGAAGACCCTGAGAGATTCAAAGACTGCTTCAACCGTCAACTTCCTATGTACTTATCAGACGTCATAGTCCTAAGTAAACAAAAAATCAAGCTCATTAACTTTCTTTCCTTTTTCCCCTTTTCCCCTCTGCCTTCCCTCTCTTCTCCTTTCCTTCTTTTTTTTCTGCTTTCTTTCTACATAATTTTTCTTCTTTCTACTCCCTCTCCTGCCTTCCTTCCTCCTTTCTCCTCCCTTTTACCTTTTTTGTTTTTCACTCAAAAACATCTATAGAGCAGCTACTAGGTATTGTTTAAAGGGATAGCAAGAGAAAAGTAACTAAAAGGAAAAACCTCTACTCTTTTAGATCTCATGATCTAGTGGAAGAAGACAGAAAATAAACAATTACTTAGTACATTAGGCAACTGTATCCATTTTGGACAAAAATAAAGCAGGGAAAAAGGCTACACTGGAGATGTCTGGTGGGTTGTGCTATTTCAGAAAAATATATTCTAAAATGTGAAAAAGTCACATTTAAGTACAGAATGAATGGCATAGAGATAAGTGAGGAGCTTGGAAGTCATGCAGATGCCTGGGAGAAGAATATGCCAGGCAAAGCAAAAGACAAGAGAGAAATCCCTGACCCTAGGTCAAAACAATGCGTTTCTCTCTGTTGTCTTTACAGCTAAAAATAAATGAATTTTATGTTAATCTGAGGCAATGCAGATATTAGAATTTTCCCAATAAATAAAATAATAAGATAAAACTATTCAGTAAACTTTTTGCTGTTTTGTTCTTTAACAATATTGATCCACATAAAACTACATGGACAAGCCTTATATGAAGATTTATATTCTACTTTAATCTTATTTAGTCTTTATTTTTTTCTGTTTAACCTTATTTAAAAATTTCAACTTTGAAATATTTAGTTTCTCTGCTGGCTTACTTTGAAAAAATCAATTTTAACATCATTAAAAGTCAAGACAAGTAGGTTTAAAAAGAATTTTCTAATTTAATAATTTATATTTAGAAATTTCAGCTATGTAATTATCTTTATAATTAGCAATAATATTTTAAAGCAATCCTTTATTACTTTAAATTATATCAGTCTGCTGAAAGCTTGAGTATTCAAATGTGTTGTAATTATTCCATGTTTAATTCATTTAGATTGATATATTTTATACAAAAAATATATGAACAAACAAGAGTCTGATTCAGCATTCTAAAATTCAGGTAAGTCAGTTGCCTGGGACACCTGTACCAAACATATTTTCTATATATTCTTTGATAAAATTTCTGACTTTAGTTTTATTATGATACCTGTCAACTAAGAATATAAACATGTAAAATTTTATTTTTATATTGAAATGTGATTATGACAATTTATTAATATTAGAATAACAATTTTCAACAGTAAGAACTTTTATTCAATTCATTACCCTCACAAGAGATGTACTAAATTAATGCCAAAGCAAATTTTATTTAGAATAATTACTGTAAATAATATTATTCTGCTTTAGTTGTAATTCTTCTATTAAATTAAAATGTTATTTTATTAGTTTAAGAGAAATAAAATGATTCACAAAGTAAGTATAAAAAGAATATCAAAGGGATTCTTGAATCATTCTATTTCTAATTGTAGAGTGTTTTTGTTTTTTTTTTTTTTTTTTTTTTTTGGCGGTATGCGGGCCTCTCACTGTTGTGGCCTCTCCCGTTGCGGAGCACAGGCTCCGGACGCGCAGGCCCAGCGGCCATGGCTCACGGGCCCAGTCGCTCCGCGGCACGTGGGATCATCGGCAGGCGGATTCTCAACCACTGCGCCACCAGGGAAGCCCTGTAGAGTGTTTTTGAAATGCTATTTATTGAAGGTAAGGAATTAATATTTTACATTATAACAAATTTTACAAAATAGCTAATAAAGAAATCCTACATTGGATATGGTTTCTATGGTATTTTTGATAAGGCATCTAGAATAGTACTACTCAATTCTAATAAAGAATAAATTTGAACTGTAGAATCTTAACTAACAAGAAACTCATAGGAAAATAGTAGCATCTATTATTTTTGTATCTTTTCTGTTTTAGGGACAAAGTATGAAATAAGTGAATATGGGGCCGTGTATCCCCCCAAAATGGACCATTTCACTGCATCTGTCAGTCTTAGACTGCACACACCTCACAGACCACAACCCCATCCATCTTTACCTAGCACTGCATAATAATTCAAAAGTAATGCTCACTGATAAAGTGAATAGATTTCTAAGTTTAAAATGTATAAATTAATGCAAAATTTAAAAAAATAAGTTTATACTCTTTCAGACTAGTTATGAAAATATCCCATTTTTATTTATAAACATTTTATTTTCTAATTTTTTATTAGGTACTTACTTTAAGGGATATGAATTATTTGGGTATTATGACCCTTTTAGCCTAAATGATGTTTTCTTAATATTGACCTTGGTGTCTTAACTTCTTTCACTAAGGAAATGTCAACTACTTTGGAATTGTAAAAATAATTTTTTGTTGTTGTTTTGGTGGTGGTAGTTGTCATTGTTATTATGTGTGTATACTCATAATTTTATATTTATCACATAAGATTTCATACATTTATGTGGTATAATGGAAAATAATCTAATTATTTCAAATAATTAAAAAATGTTTATCTTTATTGAGGTATACTTAATATGCAAAAATTGCACATATTAAATGTATACATTTTGATGAGTTTGGATTTTTTAAACTTTGTCACTTTTATTACTGTTCCCCAGAGACAAATGCTTTTAATTTCTTCTGTTTTAAGAGTTTCTGGAAGCTATCTTCATATTTCTAAGTGATCATCTTGGATTATTTCTTGATTGATTATGTTTACTCATTAACCATTGACCTAATATGAATGATAGATGAAGAGTTAATTGATTTACATTTCCTATGCTTCTCATAAATCTCTCCTTTCTAATAATTGCATCATGTTTTTATTACCTGTACTTATTATTTTTTAAACTTTAAATAATAATAAGCTTAAATAGGGACATTTTACTTTATTAATATACAGCAGTGTTTACTGATTCTCTTCTTCAAAGTAAGAAAAGGTTATCAGAATTATTAACCATTATCCTGCCCCTCCACCCCATATGTTCCTTCCAATGTTACATTTATTTACATTGGTGGATAAAATTTATGTTTTATTTTTAATGATAATTACATTTCTGTGCTTAGTAATTTTTAATCTAAAATTTGAATATCAATAAGTAACCTTTAATATGGTGTGTTTATGTAAATATTATTTACTGATGATCCAGTTAGTGAGATCAAAGGGATTGCACCTCCTTCTCTGGCTCTTAGTGTGAATGCCCTGTGCCACTCAAAGGAGAAAGTTTCTAGATACAAGGTCAAGTAGATTTTCTTTCTAAACTTCACTAATTGCTCAAATTTATGTTACATGTTAGTTCTATTTATATTTGAATGATGACATTGTTGCACAGGAGTTTTGTTTTGTTTCTTTTCCTAGAACTTTTGGTTGCCTTTCCAATTTCTTGTTGGGATTTGGAAAATATTTCTCCTTTTTCAAATCCAAACACTCATTAAGGTTTTAGAATTCATTCTAATCTCCAAAATGAACATATACTTGCTCATAAATTTTGCTCTAATTTTGGCCAAGTTACCTTTCAGGCCTACTGTTTTCCTTAGCTTTTTTCACTGAACTAATGGACGACCTGTATAATTTCTCATATACTACACTATCTTCATTTTTGGTTTCCAAATTCTAGTCATTTCCTTTAAACAGGTTTGTGGGATGTAGAATTTCTTCATCTAAGCAGTTCTGTAAGTTACATTTTCTTTTTAAATTCTCATACTTTTTGGATATTATTTGGCTAAGATATAAGATTCCAGAAAAAAACCCAAATTTTTTAGAAGTTTAAAAGAATTGCTACCGTCTTCTATCATTGATTGCTGCTGCTACATAACAGGGCCCAATGTCATGGCTGAACAAAGTTGAAGAAGGGAGTTTCTAAAGTAAGCACTGAGTTGATGTGAGTTGTCTGGGGATGTGGGGTGCATGGGGCAAGGAGTAATAAGCATGGTGGAATACCTTTAAAGTGGTTTAAACAATGTTATGACAGGTAAGATAGTGTGGTTTTGATAACTCTTTTCCTACATAGAATTTGCTACTGATACGACTTTTTCTCTTCAACAAGGAGAAAGGCTTTGGAACTAGAGTGTGTGGAAGACAAGAGGTGGAGAATGATATAGATGAGAAGATAGTGATCACTTGCCAACTTGAGTAATTAATCATTTTATTTTTATTTTAGCTTAAAATTTCCAAGTATATACCAGAGTTGGACAGAAAATTTGTGATGCTTAGTTTTAATCAGTTGAAAGTTCTTAAGAGCAGAAACTAAAATTTATAGGAGGAGGTAGATATTCTACCTCAACATTGTAAAACCAGATATTGCCCAAGAGTTTTCAGCCTGCATATATATTTCATAGCCTCTATGATCACATAGTTAATTCCTAGAAATAAATCTCTCTCTCTCGGTCTTCCTCTCTCTCTCTCTCTTTCTCTCTCTACATATATAAAATAAAATGTGTATATATATATATATATATATATGCATCTGCACACGCACACATATATACACACATATGCATACATATACACATATATACATATATACTGGCTCTGGAGAACCTGACATTGTTACCACAGTTGCATCATCTAATCTCCCTATAAGTTTTTGTTTGTTTGTTTTTGCTGAGGCATTTAAACAAATCACCACTGATATCTTCTAATTTTGCCACTACATAATTAAGTATACATCTCTTAAAAATGTGAATTTTTTAATCACAATACTATTTTTATATTTATCAAAATTAAAAAATAATTCCTTGGTGTCTTTAACAGTCAGTCCATTCAAATTCAAATTTCCCTAGCGGTCTTTAAGATGACTCTTTTAGAGTTGGCTTATTCAAATCTTTATCCAGACAAGGGCCAACTATTTATTTCATTTAATTGAACTATAGAATAACTAGATTCTAACTTTGTTGTTTAACTTTCTCATGATATTATTTTAATTGTTCTCCTATCTGTATTTTCTAATAAATCTTAATTTGGACCTAACAACTTTATATTTTGTTTCTACATATTTTTGTGATAATATTTCATTGGCAATGATAAAAATGGCTTGACAGTTTCTTAAAACACAGCACATATACCTCCCATATGACCTAGCCACTTGACTCCTAGGCATTTTCATAAAATAAAAAAAGCATAATTCCAAAGCCCTGTACACAGGTGTTCATAGCAGCTTTCTTTGTAATAGATATAAACAACCCAAATGTCCATCAACAGATAAATGATTACATATATTCTTGCGTATACATACAATGGGAATTCTCAAATATAAAATGAAATGAGCTATTGATAAAACAACATAGATGAGACTCTAAATAGTTATGCTGAATGAAAGAAGCCATAGAAAAATGAGCATACATTGATACCAATTATATAAAATTCTAGAAAATAAAAATCAATCTGCAATAACAGATAACAGATCAGTTGTTGCCTGGAGACAGGGGTCTGGAAGGGTGAGAAAGTAGTATTTAGAAAGGAGCCTGATAAAACTTTTGGTAAAGATAAATATTCTCACTACATCTACTATGGTGATGGAATAGTGGATACATAAACCTCAAAACTTATCAGATGTACACTTTAAATGTGAACAAGTTGTAAGTTAATTATAACGAATAAAGCTGTTAAAAAAAAAAACACACACAGTTGGGCTGAAGCTAAAAGAATGTTTGTAAGGAAATTTATAACCCTAAATGCATGTACTGCTTTTAAAGTGTTGGAAAAATCAATGATCTATGCAGCTATATCAAAATGTTGGAGAAAACAACAAACAAACCCTAAAATAAAGGAAAAGTAAAATGATGATGGGATTGGAAACCAATGAAAAAGAACAAAAAGAGGAGAACAAGTAACCATACTCAATAGCTGGTATTTTGCAAAGATTAATAAGAATCATAAACCCTAACAATCCTGACAAGGAAAAGTGTGAGGGTAGCAAAAATCGACTAAAATAAGGTATGAGAAAGGGACATCACTTCAGATTTTGCAAACATTAAAAATTTTTAAAAACATCATGATCAGTTTTACAGCAATAGATTCATGAATTTAGTTTATTTTTTCTTTATAGAAGTTTGTCCTTTGTTAATCACAACCTGAATATTTACTGAACAGTTACACTGTGCCATTCACTGTGCTGGGAATGGGAGATGCACAGATTAAAAGAGACTATTTCTGTTCTTAAGTTGCTTAGTGTAGATTTCATTAATAGCTAGTCATTCTAACTAAAAGTTTTTATGCTCAGGACTCCGAATATCAAACTAGTTGGTCAAGGATCTTCCCACCCCTTACACAGTTGGAAAATTCACTACTTTTATTTCCACAATCCAAATTAGATAAAAAGGAGGACTTCTCAATGAATTTAGTTTACATCGACTCAAAAGATAATGGACTCAAAAGATAATGGAAAATAACAAAGCTGTCTATACAAAGGAAGGACATTGAATCTGATATATTTTCCTCTTCTTTTTCCTTAAAGAAAATCCTAGATTTAGATTGGAGAATTTCTCTAAATTTTTAAGAAAGAAATAATGTCAATCTTACACAAATTCTTCCAGAGAATAAAAAAGCATGTCTACTCTCAAACCTATGTTCTAAGACCAGCATAACCTTGATACCAAAACTTGACAGAAATATTACAAAAAAGGGAAAGTTATGGACCTACCTCTTTTATAATCATAAATGTAAAAATCCAAAACACTACCAAGTAAGTGGGGATAAAACGATAGTTTAGCATTTAAAAACTTGCTATACAATTAACAATATTAAGTGAAAAAAGTGGAAAAATGAGATTTTCTTCATAGATACAAAACAATCATTTGATTATATTCAACACATTATAAAACAAAAATTAAAAACTCTTTTCAATGCTCAATTCATGAAGCATTAAAAGGAGGCAAAATAGAACCACAATGAGACAACACTACACATCTATTAGAATGAAAAATGTATATTAAATATACAAAATTACAAAAAGAAGACTTGTAATAAAAACAAGTTTAACAAAAAATATGTGTATGTAATACATTAAAAATACAGTTCCTCATTAGTTCCAAGTGCTAGCAAGGAGGCAAAGCAATTGGAGCTTTCCTTCATTGCTGGTGGGAACACAAAATGATACAGTCACTCTGTTTGTCACTTTCATATTAAATTAAATATACACTTACCATATAACTCAACAATTCCACTGCTTGGTTTTTGCCCTGGAAAAATGACATCTTTTATTCACATAAAAAGCTGTACATGAATGTTCATAGTGGCTCTATTCATAATTGACCAGAATTGGAGACAGCCCATTGTCTGTTAATAGATAAACAAGTTATGCATAGCCATAAAATTTAATACTACTAAGTAAGAATAAAGAATAAACTACTGATATCCACAATATAGCAGAATTTCAAATGCATTTCACTGAAAGAAAGAAGCCATTCTCAAAAAGTTATATGCTGTATGATTCCATTTACATGACATTCTAGAAAACACAAAACTATAGGAAACAAGAACGGATTAGTTGTTGCCAGGTTTGGGGATGGGAGAAAGTGCTGACTACAAACAAGACAGCATAATAAAGATTTTTCTGATTATGTATTCTGATTGTGGTGGTTGTTATACAAAGTTACACAAATGCTAAAATCCATGGAAACATACACCAAAATATATAAATTGTATGGTATGTATATAAAAATTAATACCAATCATAAATAATAAACTAAACTAAAACTAAACTAAATAACTAAATAACTAAAATAAATAACTAAACTAAATAACTAAATAAATAACTAAACTAAATAATAAACTAAACTAAACTAAAAATTAAAGAATCTTCTGTAATCTAGTAAAGGACAAAAAAGTAAAACAAATATGATATTTAATTAAGAATTCATGAAAACCTACCCTGCCAATGAGAGAAGAGGATCTTCTAGTACTACTTCTGTAAAATGTTGTCCTAACAAGTTTAAATATTGGAAATGATATAAAACTCTTATTTTTGCAGATGACATGACTGTATATGTAGAAAATCCAAGGACATACTGAAAAAAATTGTACCTCTTAAATATTAATATATCTTGTATGTTTAATAAAATGTTGAAAGAAAGAGAGGGAGAGAGATAAAAGAAACAAACTTAAAGCAGTACCTTGAAGAGAGATTTGAAACAGGTTAAACTATAATATTATCTAACAAGGAAATTCCAATCTTGAGTAAATGAAATAAATCACTGGATATCCACCCAGGATGAAGCATGAAGTTAGAAGGAACAGGAATTTTCTCCTTGAGGGAAAATGCAGTAATGAAGGATTGTAATCTTATTTATCACATCATAGCTTATTTCCAAATCTATTTGATTAAAGCTAAAATCCTATGTGAAACGAACAAAACTTTGAGTGGACCAGAGAAAAATTTGTCACTTAACAATAGTCTCTAGTAATAGTGGGCTACCATATGTTAGAGCTGAGAACAATATTCCTGTTGATATTGGACAGAACTGAAAGTTTGTTCAAGTCAGAGACTGCTTTTATAAAAAGGCTTCTCTCTAAAACTCGGAGCTTAAAAGACAGAATGTAAGAAATAAGACAAAAATAATTAAGGTAAATAAAGAATAGTATAAATAGATTTAGCTAAGATTATTTGACAGAGCTTACAAAAATATATTTATATTATGATTTTTTAATTCTTCAAATTTAGCTATATGTTTCACCTTTTTTTGCAGTTAAATCATAGCACTATGAAAGACAACACGTGCTAATATTCTTCATGTTCTTTTTGAAAAACTCTTACTTTTATTCACAGTATTTTTTGACCATCTAATATGAGTCTGAAAACATTTGATAGCATAGCAATCACTTAATGGATTAACATGTGGAAACACAGACATACAATATTTTTATAATAAAATGATATCTAAATAAATATATTTGTATATAGTCAAAGAAAACATATTTTAAATTATGCTTTATCCCATTTCTTTCTTTCATAAATCAAAGGTATGAGATCTTGAGTCCTTTAACACAGGGGGTAGAAAACTATGGCCCATGGACAAAATCTGACCCACTACTGATTGCACAGCCCACAAGCTAAGAATAGTTTTCACATTTTAATGGTTGGGGAAAATTTTTTTTTTTAAATGAATATATTCCATGACTTGTGAAAAATATACAAAATTCAAATTCTATTGCCCATAAATAAAGTTTTATTGGAACAAAACAATGCTCATTTCTTTCTATGTTGCTATGGCTTCTTTCATGCTGCTCAGCAGAGTGGAATAGTTGAGACAGAGACTAAATGGCCTGCAGTTCTGAAAGTATTTACTATCTGACCTTTTACAGAAAAAGATTACTGACCTGGGTTTTACTACAGTACATGGCAGAGGAAATGCCATAGCTTGTCTAGGCATATTCTTCTGACAAGGATTGATGCAGCAGAGAAACTCAAATATTATGAGTGCCTTATTACATATTTCTGCTCTTCTATCTTAAATAAAAGTGTGACAAGCCCATACTGAGGTTCTCCCTAGTGGTTTTAAACACTATCTCCTATGCAGAAAAACTGACAATATCAGGAGGATAATTCTTTTACTGCATTTCAAATGTGTTTGGGGTCAATGCACATTTTGCAGGCTGAATGGAATTCTCATGACTCTAATAACTTTTGCAAACTTACTTCAGGGCTGTGCTAATTGACAAATTTAAATCATAGTTTGCAGCCACAACACATCTTGTTTTATGCAAGCATATCTCTTGTCTTTCCAGCAGCCTTTATTTAGAGATCCATGATTCCCCTATTCCATGCAAATGATCATTGATTGTTAGGCCAAATGGAGGCAGTGTGTTGGAAACATACACCAGAAAAAAAATTTTTTTTTTCTCTAAGACCTTAAGTTCTGAGAAGAGTAGAAGGTGGTCCATGTACCAATACTCCCCATAAATACATACTCAGCTGTGTCTGTCAGAGAGAATGAACCCCATACTCAGAGAGGTGCTCAGAGCAGGAAAATAAAGAGTGAAAAACTAAAAGAGTTGTTTAAATGCCTGGTATGAGAAGTGCTTGGAATAGGCAAATATCTGGATGTCTAAGTGATATGAACCCAACTAATTATTTTTTTCTTAATCTAATCTTGTTGCAATTCAGATTTTTGATTTTTATAAACAATATTTTCTTGCTAAAAAAGTCTAAATTTGAATTAACTTCCTTAGGATTTTTTCCGTCTCACAATTTTCTGGATTGAAAAAAGTATACTCTTTAAAGTATTTTTAAACAAAAAGAACTCCTCCGATCTATTTCTCAAAACTGTTTCCTTAAAATTTAGTTAAAGCCTCTTCAGCCTCTAATAAAATGAACAGCTAGAGGAAGAATTAAATTTAGTTAACCATCAATACTAAACAGTTTTGTCCAAGTTTATCATATGGCACTAATAGCAGTACATCAAAGGGGGAAAACATGTAATTAAATTAGTACAAAAATATGAAAATGTATGTAATCACCTTATAAGATGAATTAGTGGTTTCTTTAAATCTATCCCTACCTCACACTTGGTTTCCCCAAATGACAGACATATTCACACTGATACTATTACTATGTCCATCATATAAATGCTACACTAAATGTAGATGCACCAACAAATATGATCATTTGGCTCTAAGAGAGCCTTGGCTAAAGACCAGGAAGTAGCCTGTATAGTAAAGAAGTAAACTTACCTGAAGAGAGGTCTGGTCTTTGCTTCAGCTACTGGGAGGTGATCTCTAGGCTCTTGGGATATCATGTCAAATAGAAGTATCTTTGACTGTGGCTTTTGGCTACCAGACAGACTAACAGTGTCATTTATGATGGATGTATTGATAATTTATTTGGGCCATGCAGTATCAGTTTTACCTCCAGAAGGGAATGGAAACAAAAGATATCATTCCCAACCACAGGAAAGGGCTGGTGACTAAAGGTCAGTCAAGCAGGTAGTATGTGAAAGAGCTCCCCGCCAAACTCTGGAAACCAAATGCTCAGGTGAGCTTCCTTGATTGGCAATACTCCATGTGTATTATTAGACATGAATTGTAGAAAAGTCATGCTGTCTTAATTCCACAGAAGAGGACTGAAGCTCTGCATTTGATATTTCTCCTAATATTTTCAACATGTGCTTCTTCTCCTACCTGATTTTAATCTGTACCCTTTACATGTAATAAATTGTAACTGTAAATAGAATTTTAAAAAACACCTGTTTCCTTACATTCAAATTTATTTTAATAATGAATATAGTTCATATAAAGTTTTTTCCTTTATTTCTGTCATTTCTAATATAGTGAAAATATATTTCAACTAGTTTCAAAAAAATTTAAATATGGTTGTGCGTCTCTAATCAAAAAACCAATGTGAACATATTTAGAAAAATAAACCAGAATGTCTCAGTGGTTTGCCCTGAGGAGCAATTCTTGGCTGTGGGGGATGTGGGACATAGGATAAAAGCCCAAGAGTTGCAAGCAACTCTTGGTAAAACCATACAAATATGAGTATGTGCCTATAACAAATGAAAGAAGGACAATCGCCAACCTGCTGGGATATGAGATTTCAGATCCAAGGGTATGATTCCAAAGCTCATGTGGAATGAAGACTGCCCCAACTGAAAGCAATCCACCTGACTAAAAAGGAGGAAGAAAGGAGCAGGGCAGAATGCAACTGAAACCCCCAGTTTGGGATTTCTAGGATGGGGACACAAATCTAGGGATACCTACAAGATGGAGGAAGAGTAAGACGTGGAGATCACCTTCTTCCCAACAGATACATCAAAAATACATCTACATGTGGAAAACTCCTACAGAACACCTACTGAACACTGGCAGAAGACCTCAGACTTCCCAAAACGCAAGAAAATCCCCACATACCTGGATAGGGCAAAAGAAAAAACAGAGACAAAAGAATAAGGACAGGGCCTATACCTCTGGGAGGGAGCTGTGAAGAAGGAAAAGTTTCCACACACGAGGAAGCCCCTTCACTGGCAGAGATGAGTGGGGGGAGGAAGTTTCAGAGTCACACAGCAAATGGGGTGCAGAGGGCAAAGTGAAGAGATTCCCACACAGAGGATTGGTGCTGACCAACACTCACCAGCAAGAGAGGTTAGTCTGCTCACCCCATGGTGTGGGTGGGGACTGGGATCTGAGGCTCAGGTTTCAGAGGTCAGATCCCAGGGAGAGGACTGGGGTTGGCTCTGTGAACACAGCCTGAGGGGACTAGTGTGCCACAGCTAGCCGAGAAGGAGTCAGGGAAAATATCTGGACCTGCCTAAGAGGCAAGAGACTATTGTTTGCGGGTACACTAGGAGAGGGGATTCCTCCCCCATCTTCCCACAGAAGGCAGAGCACCACCTAATGAGCTCCAGCAATAGGCATGAGCTGCAGCAATCAGCTCGGATCCCAGAGACAGGCATGAAACGTTAACACTGCTGCTGCAGCCACCAAGAATCCTGTGTGCAAGCACAGGTCACTATCCACACCCTCCTGGGAGACTCTGCAGCCTGACACTGCCAGGGTACTGTGATCCAGGAACAAGTTCCCTGGGAGAACACATGGTGTGTCTCAGGCTGTTGCAATGTCACGCTGGCCTCTGCTGCTGCAGGCTCGCCCTGCATTCCAAATATATCTACTGTACCCATCGCCCTCCCCGGACTGAGTGAGCCAGAACCCCTAATCAGTCATCCTGTTGGGGCTGGAACAGATGTCTGAGGGTGACCTACATGCAGAGGTGGGGCCAAAACCAAAGCTAAACCCCAGGAGCTGTGTGAACAAAGAAGAGAAAGGGAAGTTTTGCTGTGTAGTATCAGGAGCAGTGGATTTAATCATCACAACCAACTTGATGTACCTTGCATCTGTGGAATACCTAAACAGAAAATGAATCAAACCAAAACTGAGGCAGTGGACTTTGGGAGCAATTGTAGACTTGGGGTTTGCTGTCTGTGACTGACTTGTTTCTGATTTTTATGTTTATCTTAGTATACTTTTCAGCACTTGTTATCATTGGTGGATTTTTTTATTGGTTTGGTTGCTCTCTTCTTTCTTTATTTATTATTACTTTTTATTATTTTATTTTAATTATTTTTTAAATTTTAATAATGGATTTATTTAATTTATTTTTTATTAATCTTTCTTTTTTTTCTGACTTTTCTTCTGAGCTGTGTGGCTGACAGGGTATTCATGCTCCAGCCTGGTGTCAGGCCTGAACCGCTGAGGTGGGAGAGGCAATTTCAGAACATTGGACCACCAGAGACCTCCTGGCCCCACATAAAATCAGTTGGCGAGAGCTCTCCCTGAGATCTCCATCTCAGCGCTAAGAGCCAGCTCCACCCAGCAGGCAGCAAGATCCATTTCTGGAGACCCCATGCCAAACAGCTAGCAAGACAGGAACAGAACACCACCCATTGGAAGAGAGGCTGCCTAAAATCATAATAGTTTCACAGACACTGCAAAACACACCACCAAAAAAAGCCTGCCAACCAGAAAGACAAGATGCAGCCCAACCCACAAGAAAACAGGTACCAGTTCCCTCCACCAGGAAGCCGACACAAGCCAATAAAGCAAACTTAGCCACTGGGGGCAGACACCAAAAATAAATGGGAACTACGAACCTGCAACCTGCAAGATAGAGACCCCAAACAGTAAGTTAAACAAAATGAGAAGACAGAGAAATATGCAGCAGATGACAGCACAAGATAAAAGCCCACCAGACCAAATAAATGAAGAGGAAAGAGGCAGCTGTCTGGAAAAAGAATTCAGAGTCATGAGCGTAAAGGTGATCCAAAATCTTGGAAATAGAATGTAGAATACACAAGAAACGTTTAACAATGACCTAGAAGAACTATAGAGCAAACAAACAATGATGAACAACACAATAAATGAAATTAAAAATTCTCTAGAAGGAATCAATAGCAGAATGATGGAGGCAGAAGAACGGATAAGTGAACAGGAAGATAAAATAGTGGAAATAACTACCACAGTACAGAATAAAGAAAAAACAATGAAAATAATTGAGAACAATCTTAGAAAACTCTGGGACAACACTAAATGCACCAACATTCGAATTATAGGGGTCCCAGAAGAAGAGAAAAAGAAAGGGACTGAGAAAATATTTGAAGAGATTATAGTTGAAAACTTCCTTAACATGGGAAAGGAAATAGTCAATCAAGTTCAGGAAGCACAGAGAGTCCCATACAGGATAAATCCAAGGAGAAACACTCCAAGAAACATATTAATCAAACTATCAAAAATTAAATACAAAGAAAATATATTAAAATTAGCAAGGGAAAAGCAACAAGTAACATACAAAGGAATACCCATAAGGTTAATAGCTGATCGTTCAGCAGAAAATCTGCAAGCCAGAAGAGTGTGGTAGGGCCTATTTAAAGGGATGAAAGAGAAACACATACAACCAAGATTACTTTACCCAGCAAGGATCTCATTCAGATTCAACGGAGAAATTAAAACCTTTACAGACAAACAAAAGTTAAGATAATTCACCACCACCAAACCAGCTTTACAACAAATGCCAAAGGAATGTTTCTTGGCAGGAAACACAAGAGAAGGAAAAGACCCACCAAAAAAGACCCCCGAAATAATTTAAAAAATGGTAATAGGTACATACATATAGATAATTACCTTAAATGTAAATGGATTAAATGCTCCAACCAAAAGACATAGACTGACTGAATGGATACAAACACAGGACCCATATATATTCTATCTACAAGAGACCCACTTCAAAACTAGGGACACATACAGACTGAAAGTGAGGGGATAGAAAAAGTTATTCCATGCAAATTCAAATCAAAAGGAAGCTGGAGTAGCAATTCTCATATCAGATAATATAGACTTTAAAATAAAGATTATTACAGGAGACAAAGAGGACACTACATAATGATCAAGGGATCAATCCAAGAAGAAGATAGAGCAATTGTAGATATCTATGTACCCAACATAGGAGCATCTCAATACATAAGAAAATGCTAACAACCATAAAAGGGGAAATCAACAGTAACACAATAATAGTAGGGGATTTTAACAACACACTTTTACCAATGGACAGATCATCCAAAATGAAAATAAATAAGGAAACACAAGCTTTAAATGACACATTAAACAAGATGGAGTTAACTGATATTTATAGTACATTCCATTCAAAAACAACATAATACATTATCTTCTCAAGTGCTCATGGAACATTCCCCAGGATTGATTATTCTTGGGTCAGAAATCAAGCCTTAATCAATTTAAGAAAATTGAAATCATATCAAGTATCTTTTCTGAGCACAATGCTATGAGAAGAGATATCAATTACAGGAAAAAATAAAACATGGAGGCTAAACCATATGCTACTAAATAATCCAGATATCACTGAAGAAATCAAAGAGGAACTCAAAAAATGCCTAGAAAGAAATGAAAATGAAAACAAGAGGACCCAAAACCTATGGGATGCAGCAAAGCAGTTCTAAGAAGGAAGTATATAGCAATACAATCCTACCTCGAGAAACAAGAAACATCTCAAATAAACAACCTAAGCTTATACCTAAAGCAAATAGAGAAAGAAGAACAAAACAACTCAAAGTTAGCAGAAGGAAAGAAATCATAAAGATCAGAGATAAATGAAAAAGAAATGAAGGAAGCAATAGCAAAGATCAATAAAACTAAAAGCTGTTTTTTTGAGAAAGTAAACAAAATTGCTAAACATTAGCCAGAATCATGAAGAAAAAAAGAGAGAAGACTCAAATCAACAGAATTAGAAATAAAAAAGGAGAAGAACTGACACTGAAGAAACAGAAAGACTTATGAGAGATTACTGCAAGAAACTATAGGCCAATAAAATGGACAACCAGGAAGAAACGGACAAATTTTTACAATAGTACAACCTCCCAAGACTGAACAAAAAGAAATAGAAAATGTTAACAGACAAATCACAAGCACTGAAATTGAAACTGTGATTAAAAATCTTCCAACAAACACAAGTAAAGGACCAGATGACTTCACAGGTGAATTCTATCAAACATTTACAGAAGAGCTAACAACTATCCTCCAAAAACTCTTCCAAAATATAGCAGTGAGGAACACTCCCAAACTAATTCTATGAGGCCACCACCATCCTGATACCAAAACCAGACAAAGATGTCACAAAAATAGAAAAGTACAGACCAATATCATTGATGAACATAGATGCAAATATCCTCAACAAAATACTAGCGAACAGAATCCATAAGCATAGAAAAAGTATCATACTCCATGATCAAGTGGGGTTTATCCCAGGAATGCAAGGATTCTTCAATATACGCAAATCAATGTGATACACCATATTAACAAATTAAAGGATAAAAAACATATGATGATCTCAATAAATGCAAAAAAAGCTTTCCACAAAATTCAACACCGATTTATGATTAAAAACCCTCCAGAAAGTAGGCATAGAGGGAACTTATCTCAACATAATAAAGGCTATATATGACAAAACCACAGCCAACGTCTTTTTCAATGGTGAAAAACTGAAACCATTTCCTCTAAAATCAGGAGTAAGACAAGGTTGCTCACTCTCACCACTATTATTCAACATTGTTTTGGAAGTTTTAGCCCCAGCAATCAGAAAATAAATAAATAAATAAATAAAAGGAATCCAAATTGGAAAAGAAGAAGTAAAGCTGTCCCTGTTTGTGGATGACATGTTACTATACATAGAGAATCCTAAAATGCTAACAGAAAACTACTAGAGCTAATCAATGAACTTGGTAAAGTAGCAGGTTACAAAATTAATGCACAGAAGTCTCTTTCATTCCTATACACTAATGATGAAAAATCTGAAAGAGAAATTTAGAAAACATGCCCATTTACCACTGCAACAAAAAGAATAAAATACCTAGGAATATATCTATCTAAGGAGACAAAAGACCTTTATGAAGAAAACTATAAGACACTGATGAAAGAAAGTAAAGATGATACAAACAGATGGAGAGATATACCATGTTCTTGGATTGGAAGAATCAACACTGTGAAAATGACTAAGCTACACAAAGCAATCTACAGATGCAATGCAATCCCTACCAAACTACCAATTGCATTTTTCACAGAACTAGAACAAAAAATTTAACAATTTGTATGGAAACACCAAAGACCCCAAATAGCCAAAGCAATCTTGAGAAATAAAAACAGAGCTGGAGGAGGGCTTCCCTGGTGGCGCAGTGGTTGAGAATCCGCCTGCCAATGCAGGGGACACGGGTTCGTGCCCCGGTCCGGGAAGATCCCACATGCCGCGGAGCGGCTGGGCCCGTGAGCCATGGCCGCTGAGCCGGTGCGTCCGGAGCCTGTGCTCCGCAACGGGAGAGGCCACAACAGTGAGAGGCCCGCATACCCCCCCTCCAAAAAAAAAAAAAAAAAAAAAAAAAAAAAAAAAAAACAGAGCTGGAGGAATCAGGCTCCCTGACTTCAGACTATACTACAAAGCTACAGTAAGCAACACAATATGGTACTGACACAAACACAGAAATATAGATCAATGGAACAGGATAGAAAGCACAGAGATAAACTCACGTGCATATGGTCACTGTATCTTTGATAAAGGAGGCAAGCATATACAATGGAGAAATGACAGCCTATTCAATAAGTGATGCTGGGAAAACTGGACAGCTACATTTAAAACAATGAAATTAGCACACTTCCTAACACCAAAACACAAAAAGACTCAAAATGGATTAAACACCTAAATTTAAGGGCAGACACTAAAAACTCTTAAAGGAAAACATAGGCAGAACACTCTATGGTATAAATCACAGCAAGATCCTTTTTGACCCATCTCCTAGAGAAATGTAAATAAAATTTAAAAATGAACAAATGGGACCTAATATTAAAAGCTTTTGCACAGCAA
The DNA here is from genome assembly GCF_026419965.1 of Kogia breviceps. NCBI lineage: Eukaryota > Metazoa > Chordata > Mammalia > Artiodactyla > Physeteridae > Kogia > Kogia breviceps. Next base: position 45,289,075 of record NC_081325.1, on the reverse strand, counting down.
AGGAAACCATAAACAAGATGAAAAGACAACCCTCAGAATGGGAGAATACATTTACAAATGAAGCAACTGACAAATGATTAATCTCCAAAATATACAAGCAACTCATGCAGCTCAATATCAAAAAAACAAACAACCCAATTAAAAAATGGGCAGAAGACATAAGTAGACATTTCTCCAAGAAGATATACAGATTGCCAACAAGCACTTGAAAGGATACTCAACATCACTAATCATTAGAGAAATGCAGTATCATTAGAGAAATGAAGTATCACCTCACAGCAGTCAGAATGGCCATCATCAAAAAATCTACAAACAATAAATGCTGGAGAGGGTGTGGAGAAAAGGAAACCCTCTTGCACTGTTGGTGGGTATGTAAATTAATACAACCACTATGGAGAACAGTATGGAGGTTCCTTAAAAAACCCTACCATTCCACCCAGCAATCCCACTACTGTGCACATACCTTAGAAAACCATAATTTAAAAAGTGTCATGTACCACAGTGTTCTTTGCAACACTATTTACAATAGCCATGAAATGGAAACAATATATATGTCCATCGACAGTTGAGGGGATAAAGAAGATGTGGCACATATATACAATGGAATATTACTCAGCCTTAAAAAGAAATGAAATTGAGTTATTTGTAGTGAGGTGGATGGACCTAGAATCTGTTATACAGAGTGAAGTAAGTCAGAAAGAGAAAAACAAATACCATATGCTAACACATATATATGGAATCAAAAAAAAAAAAAAAAAAGATTCTGTAGTACCTAGAGTCAGGACAGGAATAAAGGCACAGTCATAGAGAATGGACTTGAGGACACGGGGAGGGGGAAAGGTAAGCTGGGATGAAGTGGGAGGGTAGCATTGACATATATACACTACCAAATGTAAAATAGATAGCTATTTGAAGCAGCTGCATAGCACAGGGAGATTGGGTGCTTTGTGACCACCTAGAGGGGTTGGATAGGGAGTGTGGGAGGGAGATGCAAGAGGGAGGTGATATGAGGATATATATATATATATATATCTGATTCACTTTGCTAGACAGCAGAAACTAATACAACTTTGTAAAGCAAATATACTCCAATAAAGATGTTAAAAAAAAAAAAAATTAGACCAATCCAAGGTGTAGCATTGGTTTAGAGAAGTGGTAATTCTTTTACCCTTATTTTGTTACTTATTTCTCTTGTGTGTTGTTTTCTAATCTAAAAGAGTGTTTAAAGAGCATGCTTCATTGATTAGCATTTAGAGAAGATGTAACATACAAAGGGCATCATAATGCCATGTCAGCAACCTGTTTTTGTAAGTTCTATGACTTGTGATGGAAATTTATTTGGACTTTGGAAAGTAAACATAGATAGTTTACTGGTGAATCAAATTAAGAATATTGAAGACCTTGAAAATAAAAATTTGACAGTTTGGTATATTTGTATTCAGTAATGACCTACTCATTGTGATAGTTTATGAGAACTCATGCTTCTTATAGAAAACATAATAAGAAGGCTTGAATTTGTCACTTTATTTAGCATACTAATAATCTCTATTTCACTGACACTTGTTTGTGAAAAAGAAATAACCACGTGTTATGGATGATTAATCAAGGTCAATTTTATTATATATACTTAAGAATTTGTCTTCTAGGAAGATAAATAATTATAGGGAAAATTGGAAACTCATTTCTTTTGCATATAGACATTTTTATAAAATACAGTAACAATATTTCTTCTAGTTTAAGTCTTCAGAAAGCTTTAATTATAAACAGTATGGAATAAAAGTATAATAATTTGAATATATGAAGTAGTTTAGTGGATAATCCTTGTAAAATTCTGTGATCAATTTTCAAATCACTTCTCAGACCAACTGGTATTACAACACAGAATAAATTGCTTGGAAAGTTGATTTAACTAAAATACACACACACACATATACACACACACACAATGATTAAAGATGACAATTTAGGTGAAACAAGCAAACTTACTTAACACTTCATGAAGCAGACAGTCTCTGTTCCCAAGGGTCCAGGGAACTGCAAAATAGTGCAGAAGACAGGAAGTTTGTACAGGATAAATAAACAACAAGGAAGAGAAAAATAGGAAATATATGACTGACTGGAGCTATGTAGCCAACCTTGTTTGGGGTAAGAAGGTACAAGGAAATAAATACAGAGTCCAGAATTGACTTGGCTTTGGGGGATTGGCTGACTGAATAGACTTTTTTCTGGTCAATCAAAGCATTTACAGGGACAGATATTTAAGCTTCAGTTTGCTGGTGTGACATCCCCAGCAGGATCAGCTCCACTTTAAAACTAAGTTATTTCAACAGTCCCCACTCTGGATCATCCTCTTGACCATTCAAGAGGCTTGATATGTTGGTCTTAGAGTGACTCTCTGTTACCATTGCCTCTTCAGGTCTCAGTGTAGTGTTTACAAAAGACCATGTCAAGCTCATATTCTTGGGAGTTGGTTAACTTCTTCTGTTCTTTTTTGTTGATCCAGGTGAAATATACCATCTGTTGGCCCGTTGGTCAATGGTTGCCCATGTGCATTTAAAACTTTTTTAGAACAAAGCATATTAAGGAGACAATAATTATTAGTAACATAATAATGCCCATGGTTGGGTGAGCACTCCTGAGCCAACATCCCCATGGCTCAAACCAGCTAGGATTTCCTGTAACTGTATCTCTACTTTCCAAGAAGTGTTTAGCGAGCTATCCTGAGGAATTGGAAATCACGGAGAAGTGAGTGATGAGCAGAAAGAACTACAGCACCACCAGCGTCATGGCAAATCCAGCAGTCAATTGGAGGTTGGATGCCCTTCCTTTGCAATGGCTTGAGATACGTGAAACTTGATATTGTTTTCTCAGGCCAGGGCAAGGAAAATATGGAAAAAAGAATCATAAAGACCTTCATGGTATAAGGATTAGGAAAAAGATGGTCAGAAAGGGACATAAGAATGGAAAGAAGTGTTCTAGATCAGACATCTTGGGAAGAAGCGGCCACCTTGACATCAGCTACTTTTCTTCCTAGTCAATTTGACTTTGAGGTTTCCGGAGTTTATACAGGACCAGATGTCAAGTGGAGTTTTCTTCAGTTTTGAAATATGTACCCAAGGTCTGATACTTTGTAATTTGACAGTAATGTCAGTGGTCAAGTGTTTAGTAGAGTCCTTTCTACAAATCTCACTTTGCATTAGAGGAAAACAATAACAGTCCTTAAATTACAAAAGACTTTAAAAATGTCCATTGCTAAAAATCTGATGAGAGTTTATTATAATGGAATTGACAAACATATTTGGTTATTTCTTTGATATTCAACATCTTAAGATGATAACTGAAATTATGACTGATAATCTTATCCCAGGACATATCAGAATTTTAGGAATTTTATACAATTTTCAGCACACTTATGTTAATAAAATATACCATATAACCTGAGAAGGCTAAGCATCTATTCTTATCGGACATCTTCCTATGTAATTTAATGTATCAAGTAAGCCTAATTAGTTTACTATTTCTCTTTTCGTATGGAGAGAAGACAAAACTTTTCAAATGTTCCTGGAACACTCTGAAAAATCCCAAAGTTATTTCAAGGTCCAAAGATTTTATTTAGAATTTAAATTTGGGGAGTTTTGTCAAAAATCTTCATTTAACCAAAATGACAACTAAAGACTTCAAAGGTAAATCCAGAAAAGTACATAGTTGCAAAAAACCACTTAGCTCTTTAATATTAATAAGATTGTGCTTTATTAAGTAATCAAAGACCTGATAAAGACAGTGTGAAGCACAGTAAATTATTTTGGTAAAACACAAAATCTTTGCTTACCAGGTAGATTACTTAAAAGATAAACAAGCATACTTTGTTTATAATTTCTTATTAAGAGCAGGCAAATAATATAAGAAAGTTTTTTCTTTTAACAGAGAGAAAACCAAATTCTAATTTTGCACCAGTGTACTTTTAATATTAAAATTTATGTTAAACAACTCTTAAATATGAGTCCATTTCGATATTTGCCAGCTTGACCACATGTAAAATTTTCACAAAACCTCTAAAACTTTTTACATTTATTCAGATTTTGTTCAAGATTTTTCCTCTTTCTCATTCTGGAACAACTAATAATTATACTTTAGAACAAAATTACTTTCTTTTTTTCTCTTACAGTCCCCTCTATAATAACATGTCCCCCATACCTTTTCTTATCCAAAAAACACATTCTATTTTCTTACCTTTCATACACAACTCTTTTCTTTCACCCTTATTTTTTCTAAATAATTTCAGTGAATTATAATTCTTGACCCTTAGAGTCCTTATTTCCTAATGAAAACTAAGAAGTAAGAAATTGTGGAATGTCCTTTACAGTAACATTCTGCGGAGTGACAAATTTATAAATATATTTTATAATTTCTAGAGGTATATTCTTCGTTATAGTGAAGAAAACATATTTACCTATAGACCCAAATATCTTTAGTACTTCTGTACAAGGAAGCCAAATGTAGAAAAAAAAACTATGTTCAGTACTTAATGTTTCAGTATTTTATCTTATTTGGAAATCATCAAGATATTCACTGAATATCTATCATTTATCTCAGTATAACTTTAATGTTTCAAGTTACCAAAAAGATTTTGGAAACTATTTTCAAGGAAACATACCACAAAGCATAATTATTGTTGAAAATTTAACTTATAAACTTTTAACTTTCATCTGTTTAATTTACTTATTTTAGAAATTATGCTTAGATTACTCATGAACATGAGTGATAACATGAACCTATTTGATTTTTAGTAAACTTACATAGAATAAGTGCCATATGTCTGAATTATATTTGATATTGATAACTCTAAAACATGCCTGTGTTAATTAAGGCAGCAAACTTAAACTAGCTTATATTCCCCCCAAAATTACCCTAGATTATGTGAACCTGAAAATAATTTGGGTTACTTTCTACTTTTCTGAAAGTATACTTGATTTATATAAATGCTTAAATTTCTTTATGCCAATTAAATAGGACTTTTTACAGATTAATTTTGGTAATACCATTCAAAGGTAGAAAAAACCACACACTTAAGAGCATAAATATACAGATGTACATAAACATACAGACAGATGCAGAGATCTTATAGCTTTCCTTTTAAAATTTTAGCTATGAGGTGGGTGCAATAATATGAAACTCACTTGCTTACAAAAGAACAATTGGATCCAAATTGTGTTTCTGGCAGATGGAATAAATTAAGGTTACCTTCTCAGATGGCTTAAACTTCCTACTAACATTTGTGGAGGGAAGTTTAAGATTTCTCATTTGCCTAATTTCCTCATGGTGTCCCCTTTCCACTGTTTTTTTCCTTTCGATAAAATTATCTCCCTGAAGTTTGCATTTCAAAGAGATCATCACCAGTTCCTAGAGTAGAGTTGGTAGAACATTGACATCTTCTAGGCACAGAGAAAGAATGTAACTTCCCCCAAGAAAGACTTTTGTGTCCTAAGTCCAGAATTTTTATAATATGTACAAGTCTTTTGAGATAAATAGAAGAGATTTTGAGACTGGCAAGAAGAACAGACAGGCTTTCTCTGTTCTTGCATAAACTCAATTTGTAAGACTAGTTGTCTATACTGTCCTCAATTTGTATGAGTTTTTTTTTTTTTTAATTCTCCCTAAAATTGTTGCAACCAAAATGATATGAAGGAAATGACCCGCCCATCCAACTACATTATCTTCAATTTATTTCTTTAGATCAGAGAAAATAACTTTATTTAACATAGAAGTCAAAAGATTTTTATATTCTAGATTTAGAGCGCTTTGTCTTTGGAATGTTTTTCTTTCCCTCTATGTACATAGTTTCATTTAGCCAAGGGGAGAAACCTTAAAAAAAAGAAGTTCCTTTTGGGCTCTGAATATCAGCTTTCAATTTGGGCAAATGATCATAGAGCTACTTAAAAAATATATATATATATTATATATATATATATATATATAATATATATATATATATAATTTTAAATATCTTAGCTTTCAGCCAGGACAAACAGCAAATCTTCCTGTCAGTATTGAAGAACCCCATGCCAAAAAAGACACCCCCAAATAGGGTGCAAATATACTCCCCCTCCCAAAATTCATAACCACTCCCAAAGATAGTCAAAAGAAAGAAAGACAAGTTCCCTGAGAGCTGGCAATCATTGATAGGACCCTAGCTGCAAATGAAGCACAACCCACATTTTTGTCTAGCCTTATCTAGCCAAAAATGGGATGCAACCCACATTTCTGTCAGCCATACTTTTGGGCCTTCAACTGGACAGAAGTGTTGCCTGCATACACAAGAACTGACAATCTGCATGCTTCAGGCAGGAAGAAAGCAATGCTGAGTTCTCAAGACACAAAAGGACAAGACAAACATGAAGACAATAGCTGTCCCTGGGAGAGAAAAAGATCAGCAACCAGTAAGCAACAACATAAAATTTTACTTCCTCTCTTGACTGACCACTGCAAAGATCCAGGAGAGCTGACTCTGATAATTCTCATCCTTTGCTGACATCTGCCAGTTTTCCTATGATTCCATCTGCAGGCTTCAGAGTAAGTGGTGTTTAGAGAGTGTAGCTCTGGCATCTACCAACATTTTCCATTAATTTTAGTTTTAGTTTTCCCTTGGCTGTTTAAGGGACCTGGTAGCAGTTTACCAGAGAATCTCTCAGAGCCCTGTCAACCTTGGGAGGGAGCCCTCCTTTGAGGGTGGATATGGGAACTTTCCAGCTGGTGTGAAAGGATTTGACAAAACCTTTGAAAACAATCTTTTCCAGTGTCCTGGTTGATGGCAAATGAGACAACTGATTTGTGGACGAGTATTTTGATGATGGACTCCCTAGCAGGGTGAAACCAGGGAGGCTCAGGTGCTGTCTTAAGTTTCTGGCTTTGGAGGTATTGCAGTTGTAAAGCCAATAACTTGGTGGACTTTTTAATGGTCTGTGATCTCTTCAGAGTAGAAAGGAAATTCAGATACAGGATAAGTAGATGAGAGTAAAGTAAAGGAGGACAAAGGGGAGTAGTAGGAGTCAGTCTTAGAGTCTTTTGCTTTAGGTACCTCTTGTGTCTTTAATTTTTCATTAGCCTTTTGCAGTGAATCTTTCAATGATACTATATTGGAACCTTGAAGCCTTTTGGAGTATTCTGCATACGAATTAAAATAAATATCCTATTCTGTTTGCTTGATTTGGGAACCCTTGCTTTCAAGTGTATGTCTTAAATGGATGATTTTGTCTTATTAGAACATTCTCCATAATGGCCATTGTAATTCTAATTTCTCTCACTAAGATTTTGCTGTTTGTGTAGATATCTACAGCTTCCAGGACCCAGTTCTTAGACATAAAATAAGCAGGTGTGTCCAAAGGTGGTGGACTTAATTCTTTGAAACCTGAGGATTCCTTTTTTTTTTTTTTTTTTTTAGCTAAGCCTTGTGTGTCTCAAAGCCAAATTAATACCAAAGAGGGATATGCCTCCAGGTTGATGTTTTTTTGGTATTTTAGTGTACCTCATTGCATGAAAACTTTCTCGAGATTAGCAGGTGACCTAGTGTCAACCTAACACATGCTATAACCAACTTATTCTAACCTAGGAGTCTCAGAGTTAGGTAGCTAGCAATCTAACAGCCTTAAGTGCTAGACTCATGCCCACCAATTTTTTGGTTTTGGCTTCTGAGATTCCCATTAACTATACATCTATTAATCCTTTTAGAAGATTTCTTTATAGTGGTAGACACCTAATGGTTTTTAATAGTCCCATTTATTCCTGCTTAGATTTTTATGTGCCATTGATCAAAACAGTATGAATTTCTTGTCTTAATTTAGTTTCCTAAATCACCCAGGAGTTTATGGTATAGACTTACATCCAGGCTTTGTGAGTCCCCCTAATGGCCACCACCCATTGTGAACTTCAATATAACTATCCCAGAACATTTGGGGACCCCAGAATATTTCCATGACAAAATATATATATATATATATATATATATATATATATATATATATTTTTTTTTTAATAAAGTTTTCTTTGATTGGAAATCTGCATGCAAAGGAGTGGAGCTCTGAGAGTGACTTATTCACAGCCCTCAGTAATGAGAAGAAGAGGGGACTCAAAGAATTAGCAGGTGCATTGCATGCCCATCTTTTTGTCCTCCAGGCCATAGCAGTCAGCTTTGGTGATTCCTCATCACCCAAAACTGTTAAAAATGATTAAAGAGGACAGTTTAGGTGGTACAAACAAACTTTATTTAGCACTTCAAGAAGCAGACAATCTCTGTTTTCAAGGGTCCAGAGAACTGCAAAAAGGGGCAGAAGGCAGAAAGCTTTTACTGGGTACAGAGTGAAAACAAAGGAAGATAAAGATAGAAAATATCTGATTGGCTAAGGCCACGAAGTCAACCTTGTTTGGGGTGAGAAGGAAGAAGAAAATGAGTGTAGAGTCCAGATCTGGCTCCAGGTTTAGGGACTGGCTGACTGGATAGACTGTGTTTCTGGTCAAGCGAAACATTTACAGGGACAGAAAGTTATCTAAGTTTCAGTTTGCTGATGTGGCACCCCCGGGAGGAGCAGCTCCATCTTGGGCCTAGGAAGTAATTTCAACAAATATGAACACACATGTGCTCACATAGCCTGCTTTTGAAAGAGAGATAAAAGAGTAAGTGAAGAGTTGAGTGTTAATTATAGGCAGTAAGAAATATATATTTTTATATTACATGGATCAGGCTATATATCAGGAAAATATAAAAAAAACAAAGATTTGCATTCTATGTATAAAGTTAGGAAAATCAATTCAATATTTTTAGTTAAAATATGACAATCTGATCTGAAAACATGTAATCTACATATTGCATGGCAGGGACAATCAAAATCATATGACAAGCAGATATAGAGCAAGGCTCAAAACAGAATTTGAAATAGCATATGTAGGTATTTATATAAGAGAAAGAGACAGAGAAATAGGGCACAGTGAAAACTGACAGCTGATTTTTTTTTTGTTTTTTCCTGGTAACACAATATACTACAGTTAAAATCAGATTTTTTTTCAATCTCTGTTTTGGCTAATGCCCCCGAAGTCAAGGTCAATTTAATAAATTCAAAGTACCCTCAGATTCTAAACTAAAGTGGTGCTCCACCTACTAAAGGCATATTTAATGGTGAAATGGGTTCTGCTGCCTCTGGTCTGCATATGAATTGGAAGTTGAAAAATCCATCTGGGAGAGAGGATTTTGGATTCCTGGCTTCAGTACTCTTTTTGGAATGGAGAAAGGTGTTTTTCCCTTTTCTTAAAAAAATGTAGGAACGTTTTAAGACATCACTTGACAGCTTGCTATGTGTTTCCTGAAGTTCAAGAGACACTGAGATACTATTTGACTACTGCCTAGAGAAGTCTTAGTATGAAAGTTGTATATGGGGTTGCCATTTTCTGGCAATGTAGGGAAGAAAACCAGCATGGGGAAGTTATGTCTGCATTCTATAACAAGTATATTTCTTACGAACCATAGAGAATTGAGCAAGAGGATTTCTCTAGGATCAGTTTAAGGGAGATCTAAAGGACTTCCTAGAGGTTTAAAGAGGGAGAGATTTCTGGAAGTCTGAGGGCTGAGGAGAGAGCAGAAAGTTGCCAGCCACAGGGCGCATTGTAATGTCAGGGAAAATGCAATTCTATCAGAAGTTGAAAAGCACAGCTACCACATTTGCCGTCAAGAGGGTACAAACACCAAAATACATCTCCTGTCAGTCAGATAAGAACTGTTTAGCATCTTATTGTTCCTCCGTCTCCCTATCCCCATGTTTCAACCCAGAGGGGCCCAAAATAGCAAATGTAGAATAGGATAGGAAAATATGGAAAGAGGAAAAAGAAAGTTTTTCCCACATGTAAGCTTTCTGACCCGAAGCAGCACTGAATTGGAATTAGGAAGAAACTTTAAACTGAATTTTAAAATAAAGTTCTAATATTAGAAAAAAAGGATTATTTAATAAGTTACTAAAACGAAATTCTACTTGTGATTGACATGATCTAGAAAAGCAATGATACCTGATCAAAGTTTTATTTAAGGGCCCAAGAGAAAAACGTCTAGAGCATGGTTTTAAAAGATCTTTAAAAAGTAAAAATAAAATTACTCACGCTTAACTATGCTGCATTTATTTAATATGCTTACAAATGTAATACCCAGGGTGTCACAGTGAGACCCTAGGGACCTTCTGGGTATGACACTGAAGAAAGATAGGGGATAATTAGTAGAGCAATCCATGTAAATTGACAACACATAATGTGAACTCCCATATTTTGAATAGAAATAGTCTTTAATATGAGTTCAAGTTTTATATCACTCATGACAAGAAACAAGCTAAACATGCTAATACTTGCTGACTCCTTTGACTATCTAGTTATTCATTTCTTGTAATGTCTTCTTCTCTCACTGGTGAATGAAGTCACTTGAATATTACTATAGAGTGTCCTACTCTCTCATCCCCCACTGCTATACACCATATGCCTTCTAATATTCTCCCAAAGTATATACTTTTTTCTGATTCATTTACTAACTCTCCTTCCTTTCTTTTTCATGACCTTTTCTTAGGACCCCTCATCTTACTTTATAAATGTGGGTATGAGTTAGTTTCTTCTTTTCTCTCTTTAAATGCTCTTAGTAATATAGTAATCTCTTCACTTCAACTCCATATACAATGGGCTATTATTCTGGGAAAGATTACAGATAGACAGATAGATGATAGATAGATAGATAGATAGATAGATAGAGGCAATAGATAGGCTAACGAACCTCTGAATCTTTTTGACAACTTCATTATAAATAATAGTTCTTGAGACTAACCTGAGCATACTTGAAACAGAGAGATAATTTCTACTGTTAATTTAAAAGATGTTGGAGAGTTTCTCCATCTCTTTAATTTATTAAAATGTATTATTGATTACTTTCTCTGTGCCAAATATTGCACTAGGCATAGGGGCTACATGTATGAAGAATTAAATGGATAAAACCCATTTATTAATGGTGTTATAGGAGGAAAAGGAGACCCAAATAACCTCCATTAAACAACTAAACACACACACACTGCACCATAGTGATAATAGCTATAAATGAAACATCATGGTACTATGGATAGGATACCCAAATGACCCAGAAGAGTCTCCTTTGAGGAAGGATGGTTTCTGTTGAAACCTGAAGTATATATAGGAGTTAGACAGGTCAATAGAAATAGGAACATTCCAAGAGAATTTATTGTCTGTGTGAAATCACTTAAAGAAAAGAACCGGAAGCTTTAGAAAAATTATGAAGAAATTATTATGGATGAAGCAAGTGTAGAGGGGTGGAGAAAGTGACACAAGATGATGGGAGATAAAAATGTAAGAAAGGGTCAGATCATTAAGGATTTTGTAGGTCAAGATAAAGATTCTGAAATTTATGCTGAGCGCAGTGGATGACAACCTTTGAAGGGTGCTGAGTGAAATGATCAATCAATGTCACATTTACTGATTTTAATTCAATAGTGTCTCTCAGAGTTGTTCTATATTCTCGCTTCCTGCAGCCACTACTTCCATAGTTCTAACAAATCCACTAATCCCAAAACTTATTATTTCTCACCTGAACTATTATAGGAGATTTTTAAAAGACCTCTCAAATTTAGATTCTTGTTAAATTACAAATTTCATCATCTCTATTTCCTATTCAATGAGTCTTCATTAGCTAAGGGATATTTTACCCTATTCCTTAGCTTAGCATTCAAAGCTCTCTGTTTTTGTCTCCTCTCTTATTTTGCATCACAACTTAGTTAGCAATCAACTTGAACTCCTGCACATTTGCTATACATTCTTGCAACTATTGCTTCCCATCATTTTCCTCAAGCAGTTTCCTGTGCCCTTACTCTATTCTTCTTCACTATTGGGTCAAATTCTCTCTATGCACAAAAATGTAACACTAATACCCCTTCTAGTGTCCACAAAATTTTCTTTGACCAACTCAAGCCAGATGCTGTGTCCTTCCCTCTCCTTGTGTTACAACTTAATCAATTAATCAGACAAATATGCATACAGAGCTGTCATATGTAAAACCTTCGGCTAGGCATCCCCCCCCTTTTTTTTTAAGTAAAATAAATATGACAAGTTTTCTGGCACCGAGAAACAGAACTTTTCACCCAACTGAAATGTGTATCATACAATGCAATTTGATAATCTCTGCAGTAGACTTCTATACTATCAACATGAGTTCACAAGGCAAACACTAAGTACTTCCTAGAGGGGTCAGAAATGGCTTTACAAAGAAGGTATGCCTAGGCTTTGAAGAAGACAAGAGTTTTTAGAACAAATAAGGTCCAGGGCATTCCAGAGAGGAGGAATGTCTGTTTATGCCTTAGCACTGGTGGGATATATACACCCAGACAGTGGAAGCTGGGTCTACCTCTTTTTATATTCAGTTTCCCAGAGTTCTGCCTTCCACAGAGTAAAGAATAATATCTTTCCTGTCCAACCCCTTCAACTATAGGCACTGAAGACTGAAGCTCACAGAGCCTTCACTGCCATGACCTATTATACATCTTTAGGCAATTCTCGCCATCATGGATCAAAACAAAGTTCATCGCTCTCCTCATACAACCACCGCCAACACATGTCTTCCCCAAACAGACAAGATATTGGGGGAAACACTTCCTCTACCCCTGATATTTTTCTCATGAGCAGGGTCACTCATTAACATTGTAGTTCTGGCCCCTGTCTGTCACCTCCTTTACTCACTTCATAGGAGGAGTAATTTACTAGAGCTGAGTTTGGGAAAAGAAGTGAGGCAAGTATAACTTTGCCCTTTCATCTCTTCTTTTTCTTGGGAGCTTAGCTAAACACTGGAAAGGTTAATTCTTCTCTGTTCCTACATATCAGAGGAAGACAAGTGATTGACGCTACAGCAGTCCTAGAGAGCTGCCTGTGAGTGGATTAGAAAGTCTATCTGATTCTGTAATTCTATATTAAGGAGGATATTTCTTTCTTTCTCATTTCCTTTCTTCTTTCCTTCCTTCCTTCTTTTCTTCCTTTCTTCCACCCTTCCTTCCTCCCTCCCTCCCTTCCTCCCTTTCTTTTTTCTTTCTTTATTTCACTAATGTAAGCAATATGCTCCAAAAGGCAAAACAAGTTTTTGTTTTTGAGTCCTAAACCCTCACTAATACATACAGTGATTGTTTTCATTGAAATAAATAACCATTTCCTGTGTGCCAAATTTTAGTCAGATAATATCCCCTAGCCCCAGCAGCAGAAAGTTCCAGCCTTTTCCCCAGTGACATTCTGTTGTGATCCCAGAATGCCTATGGATAATGCATTGTGGGTCATGACAATAGCACTATTCAGTAAATATTTAAGTGAGTGTCTCCTGGCTGTAGGTTATATTTATGATACTTTTATAAAATCAATATTCTTATAGATATTGTCTTATTGTATGTGTAAACAGAAGATGCCAGGAAACAATTTCTTTTGTGACCTTGCTCTATTAATTTTAGTGTTTAAGTTTAAAATTAACTAAGTATCAATGCCTAGCTAAACAAAATTTAATGATGAACAATTTCACTAAATTTGTATTTAATGAAAAGAATATGTACATAATTTAATGTTACCACAATACCTATATTTTCATGTAAAATGTAATAATTTTTAAAATTTTAAAGTAGTTACAAAACAATTAATGTTAAATTCCTCTGAATTATTCACACAGTGCCATTGACATTAAGTGAAATGTCTCTATTTCAGATATAGAAATAGTGTGAGAATTTTTTGCATTTTTGAAGAAAAGTGTCTAATGAAAATGTATTCTTTTTTATTTTTGTATTAGTTGAGATGAACATTTTACATTTTATGTTGTGTTCCTGTCACAAACAAGATTCCAACTTGTGTGATTCTGAGGCAGAAATTCTAGAATTGTACCCTACCACGTCTTCAACAAAATCAGTTCTGCTTAAAACTAAAGTCACTTTTTTAAGTTAAATTAAAAAAAATCAATTTTAAAACATCTTGAGAACTCAAACTGTGCAAAATTAAAGCATGATAAATGTTTCTAAAGTCTCATAAACAGTCCATCTTCTTTGGTGTAATAAAAGTTAATCATTTTAGATTGATCTTTTCTCTTTTATCTTTTTATAAATTTTCTACACATGTAGATAATACATATGTACCTGGTATTATTTACTTAAAGGTATCCCCATGTTAATATATTTATATAGGCACTTGAGAAAATCATATATTTTCTGTCACTTTTTTAAATAAGAAAAATAGGTACAAATTCTTGCTGGAGATTGAAACTACTTGTCTAAAAAATTCTCCTATTTTCCAACAGATTCAAAATTCCTCACACTTTATCCAGATGTAGAACTAGAAAAAAAAATTAAAAATCCAATTAGTCACAGTCATTTCAAATTATATTTCTTTTCCCTAAGATTTTGGCATTTCTTCTTAATTTCTTGTCACTTGGAGTTTAATTAGTAAACTCATATTAGTTTTAAAACATTGAATAATATTTTTTTCTGGACATACATTTTTTTTTGGAAAACAGGTGTCAGTATAACCTTCACATTATTTTGATCCATTCATTTTCACTCTCTTGGACTCCTTTTGTAGGTACAAAGTAATTCAATTTTATTTGGTAAATCACTGGAAAGACTATGCTTCAGAATTAATAAATGTCTTACAAATATTAAGATAAATCATGTCTATCACTTTTTTTTTCACAAGGTGTGGCACTTTGACATAGAAAGAATTAGATTAGACAAAAATGTGTGATTGTGGTTTTAATTTGTTTTGTTTTACAAATCTACCTAATAAGAAACAAAACAAAACACAATGTATATATACTCTATAATAGACTGGCACATTGGTTTTGTGTTTTTTTTATTCTCCACAGTTTTTCAGAAAAACAAAAGGAAATTTGTAGGTTATTCTAAGATTTACAATGTAATCCTTTATAAAATACAGTTATTTGAAGACTACATGATAAAATAGCTATTCTAAGACTACATGATTAAAAACTAAGTATACTTACTTCAAGGAAATAACACTAATTTTAATTCAGGAGAAATATAAATATGTTTGAGATCACTTTGCAAAGACTGTCTAACCACCACCTTCCAAATGATTGTGTTGTACTTGAGTTACTTGTTCTAATGCATTATTTTCTTTGTAGACCAGAGAGAGTAATAATGCAGTTTCCACTAGTAGACATATTTCTTCCAAAATTATTTTTGTATCTACTAAAGGAATTTCACTGAATATTAAGGATATATTTATTTGTATATATATAAAACAAATGATATTTTTGAAACTCATCATTACATTTGGACCTTTTGAAAATAAACATAAAAAAAAAACAAGAAGTAATGTCAAATGTCCAGAAGTCAATAGTTAATGAAGATTTGGTTCTAAAGACACAATAATAAAAGGTTTCAGATACTATATAATTCAGAAAACCTACTCTTAACAATTTAGTTCTCAAGGCCAGACATTCTTCGGTACCAGCATATATTTTGTAATTCAGTATTTATATTTAAGTACATGAAATGAAAAAGAAGACCTTGCCTATTATATAATTGGAAGTGGGATGGATGGGGCAAGAAAATTCATCTGTTTGTATGTAATTATAAAGTACTGAACAAAAAATACTTTCCCTCAGCCTGTCAACCAACTCATTTATTTCATCCTCACAATAGCTTTATACATGAAGCTATTATTTATCATCATCATCATCATCATCATCATCATCATCATCATCTGTAATTTATGAATGAGAAAACAGATAAACAGTTTGCTGGGTAATTTGTTGTGGGTCACTCAGTACCTCCCAGGACTGAGACATGAATCCAGACTGATTCTATTGTCTATGGCCTTGACCATTACATTACATTGACTGTGAAGTTTCACTGAAAAACATTGAGCAGTTTGACAATATTCAAGTTTTAACTGAAGCATTTTTTTAAAGGAAACACATTCTAATCAAATACTAAAAATAAGACTGTTTGACATTTAATACTTGAATACATTATAAATCATGTCAGAGAGAGACCAAAAATTGTTTTAAGGTCATTTATTATTTCTGAGAACAGTTTCCTTTCAATTCCTTTACTTAGAAATCCTTTTTTTCAAATCTATATAAAATGTTTCATGTATTACTTATACAATATATTGTATTTTAGGAGAAATATGCAGACACTAGGATGTGACTGCAAACAAGGGGTTAAGAAAGAATCTTAAATGTGGTATGAATATATATTTGGATATTTCCATAATTTGAATATCTTGAAACATATCAAATTATACTGTCTGTCTAACCTTTGTTAAAGATGTTGAGGTTATATAAATTATATTTTTATTATCTGTAAATGTACCATCAGATATCTATTCATTTTTTTTAGGGTTTCTAACTAGGATCAACAGCCTCCCAGTTACCCAAGACCCTCCTAATTTTAGCATTGAAAGACCTATTACCCAGGAACCTCTAATTCAGACAAACCAGGATAGTTGGTTATCCTTTTTGTTTGATAAAATTATAAAATAGAATTTGGGAAAAAATAATGTAGAACTCCAGTAGCTTTCCCATTTAAATTAAATCAGTTACCTTTATATCAACACTCGCTTTGACTTTAATATGTGGAAAGATTCTAATTGTACACATGCTGCAACCATTGGTTTTATTCAATAATTGCCCATTATGAGAACATTACATTTCAGGCTCTACATCAGGTTATTGGGGATGAAAATAAGTATATATATTGAATCCTCTACTCAGGAGAGAAAAATAAGAAAAATGCTCACCTAGGTTGTTAGGACACAAAACACAAGCCTTACATACTTCACACACACACACACACACACACACACACTCACACAATGATGATATTCAGAGTCATGTTAAGGACCACACAAAGAGAGTGGATTCCTAGGTGACCAATGGACATAAAATAGAATGTAGCCACTGTAAATGTAACCAGATGGAGAAAATTGTACTTCCTAAAGGGCATTATAAATGTAAGCCACTTTAACAATAGAAAGGGGAAAAGTGAACAGGATAAAAAACCAAAGAAATATTTCAGGGTAATAAAAATATGAATACTAAATATCAACATTTACCAAGTTCTTATTTTTGTCAGGGACTGTATTATGTACTTCTCCTGAAAAGCCCCATTTTATCTCCACAATACCACTCTGGGCCTATTTTATTTCCTTAAGAGAACCAGTGGAGGCATAGAATCAAATCACCTAATCTTTTAATTTACATCAAAATTTGCTATACATAAAGACAGAATTTGGGAATAGAATTATTTTAATCTTTCAATATGTCATTAAGTTTAAAAGGCAACTATTATGGATTCATGTCGGCATACTATGTAAAGTAACTAATTTTAAGTACTATCAAATTTAATTAGAAGACTTCTTATACCTAAACTTATTTTTATACATACCAAACACTTAAAAATAATTTCTGCCATGAAAAATCTTCATAGAATCCCAGGGATATATGTATGACATAGATTTACTGCAATACACAGCCCAAAGCATGTGTGCCTAGAAGAAAGAAGGCAGATATGATGTAATGTAAAGCTCCACCCAAATTCTCTATGACGAGATGTATGTATACATTGGGCCTGAGAGGAGGAAATTGGCCACACTTATCCACAAACTCAGTTTAAATTTTCAGGAAGCATACAGCATGAACATTGAAAAAAAAATAATTCTTAATTTTCATTTGGCTTAAACACAGAACACTAAAATAAGAGAAAAAAGTTTACCATTATTAGTTAATTGAAAAAAATTCACGACCTAAGCTGTATCATATTTATTGCTGATGCTTCAAATTTGAAAAGAACATCAAGAGCAAGAGGCAAAATCCTCTGGGTGATACCTGAGAGCTGCAACTATTCTAGAGAGAGAGAGAAAGAGAGAGAGAGAGAGTGAGAGAGAAAGGGAGCATGTTAGAAACTTTATATTAAGACAAGGAACATTAAAAACAAGCATGTAAATAGGAAACCAGCATTTAATCTTTCAAATATAAATTGTTTTAATTATTTTTTCCCAAATTGGTAAATTATCTTTTAAGAATTAATTAGATATAGTAACATGAAAATTATTCTACATACCCAAAATTACCATACAAATTTATTTTTATTGCAGTCTAGTATCTATTCATTTAGTATTTATTCCCTTTAAAAATGATATCACTCTCTTTTAAAAAGCATAAATTGGAGAGAAAATCTGGTCCAGAGTGTGAATGGACATTTTCTCCTAAGAACTTGCTATCTAATTAGTCAACAGAACTGTCTAGTGATGATTACCACCAAATGCAGACAGAAAGTCATGAGAGTACAAACAAGGTTTCAGGCACACTTTGCCGATTAACTCATGTAAAGTAATAATAACACCTTTCTATGCAATGGCTAAAGCATGACTCTAATGAGAACATCACAAAGAAAATCTTCCAGATCCTTCTCCCTGAAGGACAGATTTTAAATTTACTAAATTCAACAGTATAGAAAATTATGACCTTAACCTCCCCTTTAAAGATAAATAGCACTGTTAAATAGAAATTTAATGATAAGAATTGTGTAAGAGAAGGTTTTGGCCCAAAGCCCAGTGGACACTAAACCCCAAGTTATAAACACATTAATTTACCGTAAGATTTTGTCAGATTTCTCCTGCACACACACATACATACTATAAACACACAATCACCTATACTCTGTAGATGGTAAAATACATTAAAAAAAACAACAATACTGCTAAGGTTTTCACTATACCTACACTCTGAAATATTCTATTTGTATACAATGTAATATTTAATAACCAATATTTCCCATAAAAAGAAATCCTTTCCATGAGATTTCTTAACTCCAAGACTTCTGAACTTCTCTAGTCTCAGTTTAGAGAGTATCTCCTGACAGTGAACTCCTGGAACTGCCCAATCCAAATTTTAAAAATTGGGGGTACTTCTTATCATAATAAGTAAGTGTAAAAAACAAGTGTAATTGTTTTTACACTTACCACACTATGAAATTATTTAAAATTTTTCAAAATTTTTTTCTTCCACTAGATTATAACCTTCATAAGAGAGGAGTGTTTGCCTAATATTTTTATTACTGTATTTACAACATCTACAGGAATCCTTGGAACATAATAGGATCTATTTTCGTGAATTAATGAAAACATGATAACCACTTTTGTATTTGGGGTAGAGTGGGGCAAGGAATAGCAAAACAATATTAAAAGTTAAAAGAGCAATATATACATATGTATAATGATGTATATATATTATAATGTATATATTGTAACATATTCTATATAAAGGTATACTATATATATATATATATATAATATATATATATATATAATATATATATATATATAATTTTTTCCAGAATTGGTTAAGACACTATAGTTTCCTTTTTTTTAAGGAACATCACATCCTCTTGTATTTTGCAAAGAATAAGTTCTATACAGTTAAAATAATAGTGTTTCAAAAATAAATTTGAGGGGCTTCCCTTGTGGCCCTGGTGGTTGAGAGTCCGCCTGCCGATGCAGGGGACACGGGTTCGTGCCCCGGTCCGGGAGGATCCCACATGCCACGGGGCGGCTGGGCCTGTGAGCCATGGCCGCTGAGCCTGCGCATCCGGAGCCTGTGCTCCGCGATGGGAGAGACCACAGCAGTGAGAGGCCCGCATACCGCAAAAAAAATAAAATAAAATAAATAAATTTGAAAGATTAAAATATTTTTCAGTTAAAAATACTTTTCCCACACCATATATCATTCAAGTAAAAAATATATGGTAAAAATCTGTAAGGCTGCCACATATCGTTGGGCAAGTTGTACATTACACAACATATAAAAAGGTACCGTTCATACCATTTTTCCAGGAACTAGGTAAGATGATCTGTAAATGCAAAAATAAAGAGCTTAGGGTTTGACAGAGGGACATTTTAGTCATGTAACTTTATTAACAATATAATTTTTAAATGTAATGATAAGTTCGAAGCACTTGGTATAGAGTTTGTTACATCAATTCAATGTATGTTTGTATTTAACATGTAGAATTGAATCAGTATGTACTTGCCATATATTAATTTTGTCAATTTCTACTATTTTAAGTTCTGAGTAATAATTAGGTATGATATGATTTAAAATATACATTAAAAAATACTAGGTTTGCAACTCACAGTGTATTTTTAAAAATGTAACTAGCAAAATTAATCTGTGATTTTACCAATATCATTGCTTAGGAAGAGGGTAAGGTAGGTAAAGTGGCAGAACCCCTGAATTACAGTCATGTATTCCCATAAGTCTTTCAAACCTTCAATAATTGAATCTTCCACTGTGTTTGGTACCAATTATATAAATTATTAATAAAATTTCAAATTGTTAGGTTACTTTCAGTAAAAAGTTAAAATGTACTTCAATAAGTAACAATTGTTTCGTGTACTTATATACTAAGGTATATAAGTACACAATGTGTAAATTGGTATTGGAATAAGATCTGGGTAATTTCTATTTACCTTCCACTCTCCTCTCCCACTCTTGAACTCATAATAATTTTTAAAATATTTAAATAGTGAGTATTCTCTTTGACTGAAAAAATTTGCAAAATATTTTTGCCTGTTGTGTTTATTGATGAATCACTAACACTTAGAACTATGCCTGGACACTCAATAAATATTTTCTGAATGAATGAATATCATTATGTAGGTTTATAGGACCCATGTTAAAAAAAAAATTACCTTTTAGAGTTGCAAATTTTCCAGCTTCAAATGAAAAAAATAATCACACAAACATGATGAAAACAATTTAAGCAAATTAAATTTAGATGTAATGGCTTGATGATGAGTGTAAACTTGGATCTGATCACATATTCTGGATCAGAACCATCCAATCTGAAACATCAATTTAAAGCACAACAAACAACCTGGTTAAACTTACTGAACTGTCAGAGCAAAGTGGAACATTTCAATAGTCCTAAAAACCATGTAGTGTAATAGGTAGACTCTGCAAAAGTTAAGGTAGTTATTTTGTAATATTTAATTGCAAATGTCACAGCTATCGAGCTAATTCTCAGGGCCCTCATTAAACCTGCTTCAAAACAAATAATGAATATTCCAGTCCTGGGACAGAAAAAGCAGTATCACTGAAGAGGCACTTCTTCATTTTAAATTTAGAAATATGTTTGGAAAATGTAAATCATCCAGAGTAGCACAAATTCAAAACAATTTTCTACAAATAGACAAATTTTGATTATGTCTATTCACCTGATCTTTTATAGTTTGTCAAATACAAGATAAATTTAAAAGTCCATTAACTTTGCCAAACTAAAAGGACCCATGTGAATGAAAACAAATTTTTTTTTAAATGTACCAGGGACTTCATAACAAATAATAGCACTGAGTACAATTAATGTACTGGAATAAACTGAACCAATAAGAGATGTTTCATACAGACACACTGTGGCTTTTCATGCAATATCTAGTCATGACTGTGGCACTTGACCCTGGAAATACATAAGTATTAAGCTAGATATTAAAAATGCATCTGCTGAACATTTTAATTGCATTAGGAGAGATCCAATGAATTCCAAATATTTTTATCAGATTTTTAAAGAAATTGGCCAGTAAATACTAAATATTACTGTTTTATACTGACTGACATTTGCTAGATATTATGTGGGAAATGTTCTGGGTATTCTAAATTTATAAGAACTGCAAGTTTTTCTTGATGAATTCTTCAAGCTACGAGGAACTATGCATGATCGACAGTGGATTTGCAGATTAGCAGATCTCTCTAATATATTATACCCTTTTTGACAAAGACCACATTTCAAATGGGATCCTGCTTCTAGCTGACATCACTACTAGACACTAAGATACTCAGTGATATGGAACAACATCCTTGTTTTAATCAGAGCAAAATCTAGTCAAATAATCTTGTGGTTCTGATTTTTAAAATAGTTCTATTGCCCTCACAAGACACATATTTGTACATTGTTGTAAATTTAAATGATTCTATTTTGTTACCTTGAATTGAATAATATGGTTTGTTTTAATTAAGCATAGTTTGAAACACTGATTAACATTAAGGTCTGTTGCAAGTAAAAGAAACACTCAAAATAACTGTGGTTTGAGAAAAATAAAACTATCTCTTCCTGACAATAGAAGTCTAGAGGTAGAAGGTCTAGGGCTGTAAGGGCTCTTGTCTGTGGTATTAATGATTCCTTAATATGAAGAGATTAGGGAAAAGAAAGAACTAGAATGATAACGTTTATCTTAGGGAAATGAGTAGCATGAATGCTTTTAAGTGAAAGAGTAAAGAAATAATGGGTCGAAATTTGGATATGATGTGGTGAAGCTATAGATGTAAAGAATTTAAAATTTGTATCTGGGTGTTGGAAGACTGTTTTTAAAAGAAATGTAACATTTGAGAGTCGTCTGTTTATCCTTTGTAGTTTTGTTTGCTTTTCAGATAATTGATTCAGTTTTGTCTGACATTATATATCTAGGTAGTCACTGTAAATTTATTATAAAAATATAAGTGGCAGAAAAGTCTTAACAGTAGGACACCCATGAGAATAACCAAGATGATTTTGTTCTGGATTACATATCATGTAATTTTTACATAGTAGTGCATATAAAAATCCTGTTATTAAGAATGGGGTATGTAAGGGAAAAGAACTGCTCAATATTGGTAATTAAAATATTGGTTGACACTGGGAATAGAGTTGTAGACATTATCACAATTTACCTGGCAGATTAAGCCATTGGAATGCACAGTTTTATGCAAAAAGGGGGTGTAGAGTAAGAAGCTGAAATCACAAGGAGAGAACCATTTAAGTAAAAGACACAATAATTAGTGAGAAGAACATTAACCATGTAGCCAGTAAGATAGGAAGAAGACTCTGGTGTCATAGAAACAAAATTAGGGATTTATAAAAGAAGTAGGGAAATAGTATTGACAAACCTGAAACAAAGACCTGATGTGTTACATAGGATCATGGAAACGGAGTGCCAAGTTCTTCCCTCTGGACCCTTGCAACTTCTACTGAAGCACTGATTTATGTTGAATTTCCAGAGTACTCTAAAGAGAATAAAGGAGAGATTAGACAAAGGAAAGGAGAATGAGGAAGAGTGGATTGTGTGGACCTGTAGCCTCTGTTTGTTCCCTAGTCTATGTTCCTTTCTATAAAGACCAGCTGTTGGACACAAAGAGATGTATTTTCTGTGAAGTAAGATGTGGAGTCGCCCTAATATATTAAGGAAGACAGACTATGTGACTATAAAGAAATAGTTACCATGAAGAGCTCTTTCAATCCCTAATTTCTCCTTTGACCCCTAACTATATCTTCTATGTTTTACAGAATGCACATAGTTAGGTAATCTGGATAGCTGACAGCGACGAATTACTCATATGTTGCTACATTCTAATGTATAAGTTTTGTTATTAAATTGTACCCCCAAATGGAAATAATTCTGGTACTTAGTTCATTCTCTTCTCTTTTTAAATGTCAGACAAAAGAAAAACGTTGTTGTTATTCTGCAAATATCTAGAACAGTGAAAAAATCAGCCAGATTTACCCTGAGTTCAACGAATAAAATGTGATCTCACCTCAAACCTTAATTTGTTTTATTTTTAAAAGGATATGATTAGGGATTCCCTGGTGGCGCAGTGGTTGAGAGTCCGCCTGCCGAGGCGGGGGACGCGGGTTTGTGCCCTGGTCCGGGAAGATCCCACGTGCCGCGGAGCGGCTGGGCCCGTGAGCCATGGCCGCTGAGCCTGCGCGTTCGGAGCCTGTGCTCCGCAGCGGGAGAGGCCACAGCAGTGAGAGGCCCGCGTACCGCAAAAATTGTTAACTTTCAACTTTGTTCTTTGCTTCTCCTTAACAAAAATCTCTATTAGGCCTGACATACAAAGCACCACAAACTGGGTGGCTTAAAAATGATAATTTTATTTTCTTTTAATTGTAGAGGCCAGCTGCCCAGAATCAAAGTGTTAGCATGGCCAAGCTTCTTCCTAAAACTCTAGGTGAGGAAACTTCCTTGCCTCTCCCAGCTTCTGATAGTTTAGATGTCCCTTGGTTTATGGCAACATCACTTCAATCTCTGCCTCCATTTTCAGATGGCTGTCTTCCCTTCCCGTATGTGTGTCTCTCTATTTTTCCATGGCTTTCTCTTTCTTGTGTCTCTGTTTTCTCTTCTCATAAGGCCACCAGTCATATTGGACTGGGACCTACCCTAATTCCATATGACATCATCTTAACTTGATTATCTGCAAAGACCCTATTTCCAAGTAATGTCACATTCCCAGGTACTGAGGGTTAGGACTTCAACGTATCTTTTGGGGAGACACAATTTAAACTATAACATCTATAACAAAAAATCCAAGACTTACAATTTTGCAACTTATACTCCTCCCTCCTATTTCTAAAACGTCCTTAAACTACATATCCCATCTCTTTTGGAGTGAGGCACAGCTAGGTGACTGAGTGAGCCTCAGCTAGGTCAGTGGAATGATAGTCAAAGAGCTAAATACCAATCCCAGCCCTGGCTGTGGAGATTTTAGCGGTCATACTCTGAATACGTGGCTTCCACACAAGGAATTCACTTGGGTTACTGAGTCACATTTAGGGGAGAGCTTCCACAAATCTCAACACTGGAACTTCCACACATAAGGAACAAACTTCTATTGTTAAGCTGATGATATGCAGAGAGACTACCTTAACTAATATGTACATATATATTAAGAAAACGTTCTGCTTTCAAATGTTATTACTGAATCCTTTAATATTATGGTCTAAACATAAAGGACAAAAATATATAATGTGTGTTAAAACCTTTTAATCCACAATGTAATGTTTGTGTTATATTCATATAGTTCAATTTCTCTCAAGATTTAGTATACACTATCGATCTCATTGGACAATATTTTTAAGATGAAAAGACTCATGATTAATGATTATGTCCCATTTATTTTCAATGCACTATTAAAGTGACCTGATTTACAGATTTCTTAAGATGAATGATATTTAAATATCCAAAAAGCAAAAGCATTACAAGACATTGTTTCTGACAATGGTCAATTATCACTCTACACATTATTAGTTAAGGGACTCCTGTGTATATATGTGTTGTCGAAACATGTTTAGACCAGTGTATCTGTATTCACTTGTTCATTCATTTATACATTCACACAATGATTTGGTGCCTATGTTTAATACTCTCTGCCTGGAGTTAGGTGTAGCATAGTGAAGCAAAAAGGCAGGTTTCAGCTTGCACTGAGTTTAAAGAAGATGGGAGTGACAGGAAATAATAAATGATGATACAGTTGTATAATTACACAACTGCCAATGTATTATGGATGAAATGCAGAGGCAGATATAAAAACATAGAGTAAGGAATGTGATCTAGCCTGCATTGAGCTGAGAATGTGTCCATAAGAAAGTGATATCTTTCACTGAGAATCTAATGCTGAAAAAGAACTAACTGAACCAAGAAGTGACAGGTGGAAAGCGGTTTATGCAGAGGAAATAGGTAGTCCAAAAGCCCCGAAAAAAAAAAAAAATAGCAGGATTAATTCTAGGTAGAGAGTTTGTGAAAAATGTGTGAAATGAGTTTGAAGAAAAGTAGGACCAGGAGTGGCAGGAAGGTGCAGGCCACGTTAGGGATTTTGTTCTTTCTACTAAAAAGGATAAATAATGTAGTCATATTTGCAATTTGAAAATATAATTCCACCTGCAATTTAGAGAGGGAAAAATTGGTCCAGGAAAATAATTTGGGAAATTACACTGTAATACTACTACTACACTGTAGTATTTCAGGTTAGAAATGTTTGTATCTTAGACTAAGGGGTTTGGAAAATGACAGAAGTAAATAACTTGAGAAACATTTAGGATGTGCAGTATGCATACCGTATGATATAGACATGCAAAAACATTTCCAATACTATATATTGCCTTTCTTTAGAACACTATTCCTGCTTGTTGCATATCTGTGCCTGTGCAACCTTTAAACATGTATTGGGGGAGCAAGGAATGATACGGATGAGAGATAAGAAAAAACTTGCCAATGACAAAAGTTTTTTGCCATTGACTAAACCTCCGTGTCACCTCCAAATTATTTGATGGATATTCAGTCAATTCAACGTTAGACTCCCAATAAATGCTATTTCTCCTCTGCCAGTATGCATTCTCTTCCCTTCCTCTCTCCATATTTGAAATGCAAAGTCTAGATCCACCCTCTCTGGTGGGGGAAGGACCATTTGTGCACATTGCTGTCTTCTCTATGCCTTCAATTAAGTTGTCTTTCACTCTGCCCGGTCACTGAAATCCCAAGACTGTATGCTGAGGTGAAGTCTGTTCTACTATTGGGGAAGTAGAACACTTGCTGTCAGTAGTCTTAGGTTATCCCAAATCTATCTAGGCCTTTTCCCTCCCTACACCCCCTGAGGTTTGGATTGCAAATCGGAAGCCAGAATGCTTATTCTTAAGCATTTTTGCTTCTCTGTATCAGCTACCCATCTATCCCCCAACTCACACCTATCCTCAGTATCTCAATATTCTTTCGTATTTTTGTGTGAAAAGGGACGTTCCCTGCATCATACCATGCAATTCTATATTGTACATCAATGCTGCAAAAGGCTTTATCAGAATAAAGTTTAGACTTTGTTCCTCCAAGAATACTTTATTCTTCCCAAACCTTATTCTTGGTATGTAAATAAAAACTTTTGGTACTCAAAGGACTTTGTTTATTTCTGTAAAACCTGGATTTCAACATTAACATTTCGACATACACACAAACTAAATTCTAAGTTGAAAGTCACAGTTGAGCAAAGAACTATTTGTTCCTGATTTTATCTGCCCCATACAGTATGTAATGACTCAAAGCTAGGAAAAGTGGGAGTCTATTATACAGTTAGAATTACGTGTGATAAAAAAAGGAAACATATTTAGTATCTTGGCATTCACATCTGGTTGTATCTTTTTCCCTTTAAGAATATCTTTATCTTTCTTCACATAATGGTATCTGGGTACTTAGTGAAGTTTAGATGTCTTCAGGTAAACTGGGAGGAAATCCATGGTCCATACAGAGAACTTAAGTGCTAACTTATTTAAATGTACCCTTTCAACCTTCTAGATCTAATCACTGTTCATGAGTCAACGAATATGTGGTTAATCCATTGTATATTCCTTTTTTTTTTTTTTTAATCAAGCAGGAACTAATGATCTTGCACCTTGCCATTATACCTGAGCATGATATCTTGATGTTTTTCTTTGTTCCCAGCTTGATTCTGACCCACTCTATTCTCAGCACTTCAATTTTTTATATACACACTAGTCTGAGAATTTTGGCATTGATGGGGTGGTTGCAAAAGTATCATGATTAAAGTGGAAAGAAAGTTCCAGGAAAGACATAAAGGGACACATAGAAAATATTTCATCAATCTAAATATATGGCTAAAGTAATTCTAATAACAAGAACATTCTAAATGTACTTTAAACATCAAAAACCTTTAGATGCTATTAACTTATAAAATATTACATATAATTATAGATTTTTCTCAGGTAAAGGGATTTGAAAAAGTTAAATCCTATCAATTAAAAATTTATATTCCATTAACTTAGGTACACTTAGTAAAGGAAATAATCATCTTGGGTATATATGTATATAGGAAATAGTATCAGAAAGAAAAATCCTATTGTACCCAAGAAAGAAACATTGGCAAGTTTACTGGTTTAGTGAAAGTAAACTACACATACACACACACACACACACACACACACACACACACACACACACACATCCATTCATAAACACAGAGTAAATCACAAGCATTAATTTTAGTTTTTTAATCGAACAATTTATAACCCAAGTGTGATAAATTTTTAATGTATTAAAAAAATACTGATCCTTCAAGCAAACCTTTATTTTGGAAAGCTCTAATACATTTTAAATAAATAACTATAATACATGGCAATTATATTGGCATATCCATTACATTAGGCTTTCTAAAACATAATGTCCTGATTCAGGGAAAAGAATAATCTAAATATGTCTAAGAAGTGTTTTAGGGGGAAAATCTACCATTTTAGAGCAATATTTCATACATAAATACCCTAGATATGTGAATATATATATATATATATATATATATATATAAACATAAGGACATAAAGGGCATTGGGAAAGAAAATCTTAATAGTACAGTAAAGAAACAATACTCACACGAGTGAATTTTTGCATCATGGACAATTATATGCCACTTGGTAACATCTGTTATATTGTATAAATGTTAGCCCTTTGAGTTATAGAACAAATAGTTCTGAAACTGAAATTTATTACTAACATGCTTGGTTTTTTTTTTTTTTTTAATATTCAACTCAATACAGACTCAATGGGCCCGATAAATCTTAACGTTACTTCTAAAGTGAGTTTCTTCTCCTCCCTACAACTACCAGCTACCCTATCTTCCTTAGTATAAACAGTCAGTGTAAAACTTAAGGCTTTTTATTCCTTCAACAGAGTCAAGTGAAGGAAGAAAGTGAATTACATCGTAAAAGACAGTTATGGAGCACTAATTTTCAGAGAGAGCAGTGGGTGTGAACGTCATGTAGCTTTCCAACTGCTAAAAAGAATCTTGGTAAAGTGGACCCCAGCTGTGTTATTCCAGATGTCCGTTTTCACTTAATGACCATTAGAACAGGCAACAAAGCAATTAATGGATCTATCTATTGAAAGAAAAACTGTCAGATAAATCAACTTTTAAGGTGATATAAATAAAAATAGGATAAAAGGCAATTTCTCAATTAATATAAATCTTATGTAAACATTTTTAATACAAACTTTCCCCTAGCATAATTTAAATGAAATTTCATAAACTATAACCCTATAAAATCAAAGTCTTAAAGCAGGAAGGGTTATTAATGACAACTACCACATATCTTCCTAAATCAAGAATTCTATCTACAATTACACAAAAAACAGTAACTGTTTAGCCTCCACTTGGATAATACTAAAAAACAAAATTCATACTTAATTAAAAAAATTTCCTTATTAAACAGTACTGAGTTTTATTTTTTTTTTAATTGAAAAAAATTGTACTGGAGTAAAGCTGCTTTACACTGTTGTGTTAGTTTCTGCTATACAGCAAAGTGAATCAGTTATACGTACACATATATCCCCTCTTTTTTGGATTTCTTTCCCATTTAGGTCACTAAAGAGCACTGAGTAGCATACCCTGTGCTTTACAGCAGGTTCTCATTAGTTATCGATTTTATACATAGTAGTATATATATGTCAATCCCAATCTCCCAGATCATCCCACCACCCCTGCCCCCCTTGATATCCATGTTTGTTCTCTACATCTGTGTCTTTCTTTCTGCTTTGCAAATAAGTTCATTTGTACCATTTTTGTAGATTCCACATATAAGTGATATTATATGATATTTTCTTTTCTCTTTCTGACTTACTTCACTCCGTATTGTTTTTTAATAAGTTCTTGTTATTAATGACTTGAAGTGTGCACTCTTTAAACACTTCCATAAAAATTTAACTTACTCTTTGAAGCAGGGCAAAATTCACATTAATTTTTATATGGCAGGCTTTAGATATTTAGTGCAAGCATGTGTTTGGGGGAGATGACATCAGAGCTTTCTCTTTTTCATCTGTTTGCTAATTCAAAATTTTCAGTGTCTTTAAAGCATTCCTTTTATGAAATGATTATAGAAATCATACTCATAAATCTTAATGTTTGTATACTTCTCTTTGTAAGTTTACTTCCAGAATACAAAGCTAATTAATTTTTGACTACACTCATAATTCTATGTACTTTTGTCCATTATACTTAATAATTAAGACTGGATTGAAGGATAATATCAATATTTTACCATGACCTGAAACCTTCACATTGAGTTTAGTTTTGACCTCACTTACTAAAGAGCAGCTAGCAATCCTCTCACTTAAATGATAAAATTAATAGGATCTACATCTCCTACCTTGAACAATTTTTGTCTCATTAGATCATCACTATTTTAAGGGTTGATACATATCTAATTGATAGAATTAAATTATATAAAAGGAAATAAATGATGAAATTGTTATTCAATTTAAATTAATTTTTATTTCTAATTTCAGTTTTGAATCTTAAACTTGCTCTCTCTATAGATATATAGATTATATAGATGTGTATTTATATAATTAGTGTAACAATACAGTTTAAGGTTGAAAATATAAGAGCAATGTATTGAATTAACAGATCAGATTGAGCACTCTGTCTACCTTTGGTCCTACCAAGAATCAGAAGGAATGTATGTGTGTAGCCTTTCTCTTGTGCCATAAGAGAGTAA
The DNA here is from genome assembly GCF_026419965.1 of Kogia breviceps. Classification (NCBI taxonomy): domain Eukaryota; kingdom Metazoa; phylum Chordata; class Mammalia; order Artiodactyla; family Physeteridae; genus Kogia; species Kogia breviceps. The sequence goes on along the minus strand of NC_081325.1, from coordinate 45,258,710 downwards.
TAAAAATTATCTATGTAGATGATATATAGATATAGATTTCTCTTGCGTCATAAGAAAATGATAGAAAATATTTGTGTATATAGCTCTGGAACGTGTCTCTGTATTTATGTATGCATATCTATTACTGTGCTTACAAAGTATCATGAACAGTAAATAAACTAGAAATTCTCAAAAATAAAGAGGAAAGATGTTGAGCTTACAATGACCAGAGAAATCCAGATCTCAACACTTGTAGGAGTGTAGAGTTGTTGTTATAGGGGCACCTCTGGGCATTCTCTAAGAACAAATTCAAAGAAAAAAATAAAACCAAGGAAGTCTTTCAAGTAATTAGCAAAATGACTGATTATGAACCTGTACTCATAGCACCAGGTGATTTGACCCTTCTTTCTTCCTTTTACACCACTTGTCCTCATGCTTAAAAAAGCAGCCATATCTATACCTCCTTTCCCTCCACCGCCATACCCTCTCCCAAAAGTGGGATTTGGGAGCAGCAGAGGCAGGAAAATAATCTCAGTTATGAGTAATGTCTAAGAGGAATGTGGAGACCTGAAACTCACAAGACAGGTCACTTGCACACCGTGAAAACCAGCACGCCCCACCTGACGCCACATCAGTGGAGGTATCTCTGGAGTCAATACCTGCAAGTGATTGACAGAGAGACAAACAGGGATTCTCTCACCAAATATGAGCAGAGAACCAGACATCACCAAACATTTCAGAAAAATCAACATCCCTTAAAAAAAAAATAATTCAACCAACGAACAATTTTTTCAGGAAACAGGATCAGAAGAAAACATTAGTAAATAAAAGTAATTAATGTCCAACTCTTGTGTAAAATAAGGACTTTAGGAATTTGAAATATGAGCATAAATATTTAAAACTTAATATGGTATGAATCTTACTTGAGTGCCAATTCAAACAAACAAACAAAAAACTAGAGACATATGAGTTGATTGGGGAAATTTGAATACTCATTGAAAACTTGCTGATATTGTGGAATTACTGTTTTGGTTTTTTTGCTTGATAATGGTATTGTGTTCACTTCTTAAATAAAAGAGTCTTATTTTTTAGGTGTATGTTAATATATTTGTACATGAAATGATAAAATATCTGGGGTTTGCTTCAAAAATATCCACAGAAGAGTAGGTACGTGAAACCTTAGTTTTGTATCTACTGTAATCAGTAGAAAAGCAGAGGACAATAAGTTAAGGAAAAATTTAATGAGTTAGAAAGACAGTGTGAGAAAATTAGCGTAATTTGGCAGGTTATCCCTAACAGTTTAGATGTGAATGAAGCATCCATAATTTACACCTTTCTCTAATTGATGTTCAAACAGAAGGGAATAAAATATATGTGAAAACAAATACAACACAGTACTGAAGAAAAAACTCAAAATTTCAGAACAGTTGAATGTAAATGTAAAATGAATGCAAAAAAAAAAAAAAAAAAAGCCTGAAAAACTCTAATTATTCCATTGTGGAAGAATATTACATCGCAGAGCATAAATAAGAAATTTAAAAAAAATGTTTTAAAGGAAATGAAATAGATTATCAGCTGTGAAAATAAAAATGTGTGTGTGTGTGTGTGTGTGTGTATAAATATATGAACTTGTTTTATCATCAACGCACAGCATGGTAAAAGCAGAGTAACAAGAACTTAAGTCAACATTGTTTTAAAGTTAGACCATCATTAGCATAGGATGGTAAATGCCATCCTATGAAACTATATAGTTTCATCTGAACAATGGTAGTAAAGCCTAAATGAGATAATGAGGCTTGGGGAGAGGCAAATTTAGGGGGAAACAACAACAACAAAAACAAACAAACCAAAAACCAAGGAGACTGTTGCTGAGAGTTTCTATCACTTGGGGTAACAGTTAATTGAGTCATCAATTTAATTATTCTGCCCCATTTATTGTTGCTCTAACATGCCAAACATATGCCCCAGAGCCTTTTCACTTTTTCTCTGTGCCAATGACTATTGTCCTGGTAACTGCAGGACTCCCACTGCTTTATTCATGCCTCCTCTCCAATGTCATTTTATCAGAGAGAATTTCTCTAACCATATTACCTAAAATAATTGTTGCAGCTCCCTCAGAATTCTCTAGTTCTTCACTTGTTTCATTTTTTTTACATGATAATTAAATCCCCATGACATTATTTACTTATTTATTTTCTTGTTTGTCTTTTCCCACTAGGATGTAAGCTCCACTACAGCATCTAGAACAGGGTTTGACACTAGTATGAAACAAGAAACATTATTAATTATTTAATGTCTTGGAAAGGCAAGAGCGGAGACACCCCACCAACACTTCTTTGGGAAATGATGGTCACTTGCTAATGAGCAAAAGCAGAAAATCATACAGGAAAAATATGTTATTTATATCGTCTCTAAATGCTAAAGGAAGAATATGCACAAAAATGACATATGAGATTCAATAACAAATGCTTTCCACTGGATTTAACATTGTGTCTCTAAATATAATTCTTATAAACTAAATTAACAAAATAAATTCAATTCTGTTTGTATTTTTATCAAAGGAAATCTCATTTTCAGAAAGCCTACATCCTGTCTTTAACATACTCAGATGATATTTCAGCTATTTAACCACAAATTATGAATAACACAAATTAAATATCCTTTATATATTATGATCTTAAATAAATACAAGAATTCAATAAAGTGACATCTTTGGTGACACCCTGAGGCACTGAGTAAAATATTTATTGTGAGAAGGATATTCTAAGTGCAAATAACTCCTTTCTCTGTAGGTTCCTTTTTTGATATATATTCCCCATTACTTAATGATAAATTCTTATTGGTTTAACATACTATATTTGAAATCTTTTCCATTACCCAGTGGTTGCCATTTACTTCCTGAAGACAGACCTTGGGGATGGTCCCAATCAGTGACATCTTTAGACTTCCCCTAGTATGAGAAAGTGACATTCGTATGAGGCTTCACCATCAGGCCACTGCCTTCCCACGGTGATTCCATATGGTCTGGTCATGTAAAGGGAATATAGGGCTGCTTCATTAAAAATTGAAAATATTTTTAACGGATAATGGAACTTTGAATATTCCTTACAATCACTCTCAAGACTCACTCTGTTAGCTATGATCAGTGAATGAAAAATTTGATAACGTAAATCTCATCACACCACCATTAATCAATGTAATAATCTGAAACTACTATCAAAGACCTTATTGTTGAAGTACGTGGTTATTTTTTAAAGTCAACTTCAAAAAGTCCTATTTTTTTCCTTTCCAATTTATGGGCATCAATGCATTATTTAAATATTTAAACAGAAGTAATGTTTTCTACCTATAATATCTAATTTTCATAACTTATTTATTAACTAAGAGTTCCATAATTTGCATACTAATAGTGCATTTATCATAAACCATTTCAATTTAGAGACAGGATATAGAAAGACAGAATCAATATATGTTGAGTTGGGGTTTCCCTGGTGGCTCAGTGGTTAAGAATCTGCCTGCCAATGTAGGGAACACAGGTTTGAGACCTGGCCCGGGAAGATACAACATGCCACGGAACAACTAAGCCTGTGTGCCACAACTACTGAGCCTGTGTTCTAGAGCCCATGAGACACAACTACAGAGCCTGCGTGCCACAGCTACTGGAGCCCATGCGCCTAGAGCCTATGCTCCTCAACAAGAGAAGCCACTGCGATAAGAAGCCTGTGCACCACAACAAAGAGTAGCCCTGCTCACTGCAACTAGAGAAAGCCCACACACAGCAACGAAGACCCAAAGCAGCTATAAATAAGTAAATAAATAAATATTATATATATATATATATATATATATATATATATATATATAGAGAGAGAGAGAGAGAGAGAGAGAGAGAGAGAGAGTAACTTCTATATGCTGGCCCTTATGATGAAAGATATAATTAATTTATTTTCCTCAAAACCTTTTGGAACATTATTGCCTCTTTTATGGATTAGGAAACAAAGTCTCTGAGAAGTTTTGAAAATATTTCAAGTTAACACAATTAATTACCAGAGCTAGAATTCAAATCCAAGTCGTAGCACCAAGAGTAAGCCTTACCTGTATCATTTTAAAATTTTGGTAGATTTTGATAATGCTCCTCTCATTTAGTCAAGATTGAAGACTCATCAATACAGTTCTCCTCTTGATGCCTCTCCTTTCTTTTTTATTGTTTCAGTTTCTTCTTTCTGTACTTTCTACACAATTCTTTCTTTCAATTCTATTATTTTTTTTTCTATATACTATTTCTAAAGAATCTCAAATCATAGATACCACAGTTTTACAAAAATGTACAAGTATCTTTTTTTTTTCATTATGCACATTAAAAATGTCATTTTTGACTTATGGACCATTTCTATTTTTTTATGAATTATTTTTCTTTTAGATAATATTGAGGTAGATCCCTGTCTATGAAATAGAGTAGAGAGCAGATGACAATAAATGTTTTATTCAGTTTATTTTCAAGAATCTGTGGGTGTGTACAATGATGTTTTAGTCAGAACTAACTCTCTGAAGTTAAATCATAGAATAAAATGGACTATTAAGACTTCAGTGTTAGAAAAATTGAAACTGCATTCAGGAAGTTCAAATTGCAGGCTAAATACAGAATACTAAATGAGCAGAAGATAAGAAAATTGAGTTAATCTTTAGAGTAATTGGAGATAGAATGGAGGAAGACTAAAATTTAGAGATTATCCAGATGAAATTTCTGGGCCATGTGTCAGTTGACAACATACATTGATAATACAGGTTAAAATATGCAAATTTACTTGGGATATGGTATTGTTGGTTATAAACATTTTACATCAATGTTTGCAGGAAGGGATCAGTGTGATATGGTACTTACAGAAGATCTAGATCAATAATTCTGAAAATGCTAAAAGTAATTAAAAATTTGTACGGCTTACATCATTGTCTTGATTTTTAGGTTAATAATCTAGAAAATAATAATAACGACCTCTCCTGTTTTTCAAAATTATTTCTCCCCGCAATATTCATTACACCAAGCTCTTTCCTGACCCAGGGTCTTTGCACATAACATTTCTTTTTTCTTCTTGCTTTTTCCATGGCTTGCTTCTCCTCATCCATCAGGATTCTGCTTTGCTATCAGTCTGCAGAGTCCTGATTTCCTCTTGAGAATCAAAACAATTTATAAAGCGAGGTAACATATGGCAAAGTCCTTTAAAAAATACAAACCTAGCATTGTAATTTATATCCATTTACTAAATGCCAATTCTGATGTTAAATTCCTAAATTAAATTAAGATAGCACCTCTATATGAAAGCAAGTATTAATACTACCCAGCTTATTTCTGAAACTTATTATGGAATGATCCTTGGCTATATTATCGAGTTTTCTGATGGAGAAAAAAATATTCCTGATGATGTATTTCTTTCTTTGGCTCCTGCACTTTTCCAATCTAATCAAGCTAACTTTTTAAAAAATCTTAAATGTTTCATTATTTCACTACTTAAACACTTCACTAATTTTCCAATTTAGGTACAATTTTTAAAAAGAATTCTGGGGCTTCCCTGGTGACGCAGAGGCTAAGAATTTGCCTGCCAATTCAGGGGATACGTGTTCAGGCCCTGGTCCAGGAAGATCCCACATGCCACGGAACAACTAAGCCCGTGTGCCACAAATTCTGAAACCCGTGCACCACAACTACTGAAGTCTGTGCACCTAGATCCTGTGCTCTGCAACAAGAGAAGCCACTCAATGAGAAGCCCGTGTGCCGTAACGAGGAGTAGCCCCCACTCGCCATAAATGGAGAAAGCGTGGGAGCAGCAAGAAGAACCAACACAGCCAAAAATAAATAAATAAATATAAATTAAAAAAAAAAAAAAAAAAGAACTCCGTACTGTGAATTATAGGGTAATGTCATCTCAGCCTTCTCCTCTTTACATGCTCAGTAAGAGTGATTTTTATATTCCTCCAATGTCCTATGATCTTTGCTAAGTGGCTTTCAGCAGCTATTCTCTCCCTGGTTTTCTGTTTCTCCTGCCCTTGTGTTGATTGGGTTTTCTATTTTTTTCATTTTATCTTTCTTCTGATCTCTTCATCCATTATATATATATATAATATATGTATATATAATATATATATATATACACACATATGTATATTTCTGTCATTCAGATGGGTTCTAAGGTCAACTTTATAGGGAGCACTTCTCTAAGGATTCTACATAAAATAGAGAACTGTCTGTGCAATGTCTTTTGCTGTTTTACCCTCTTGATCACTTCATAACACTTACCAAAACGTTTGGGTTTGTTTTCTGTTTGTTTAGTTGTTTATAGCTTTTCTCTCCAAATAAAGTGTAAGTTCTGTGTGGACAAGAGAAGCCCCCTTCACTATGCACGTTATAGGCACATAACTAGTGCTCAATAAATATTTGTTCCCTGACTGAATAGACTCCAACAGTTTGATGACGCTAAGTCCAACAGTTACTCATTTCTACCTAAGAGCCTAAATTATTATTAGGATGTTAGATATTTCAGTATTGGACTGTCTTTGTCTACCTGAATGGCAGATTAGTCAAATCACTTATTTTATTGAAGATCATGAGTATATCTTTCCTTATCGATAAATTCATTTTCTTAACTCTAATTCTCCTGGACCTTTCTGACATCATTGAAACCGGCTGCCACCATCATCTTAAAATTCCCTTCTCCACTGTCTTCTCTTGGAATACCCTATTGAAAGGGGACATAGTATAGGTTGTATGTGCCAATGATACCCCACAAAATGTCACACTCTCAGTAGCAATAATAAAACAATGACAATTAAAATATTACAGCTGTGCAGAATTCAGTATCTTCTGTGAATTGACTCCACTTAAAGTTTTGAAACTTTTTTTTTAATATCTAGCAAATGGTGTCTACCCCATAAACTGACTTAATCTCTGTCAAAAAGAAATAAATGTCAAATTATTTGTTTCTACTTCCATGTTGTTGGCTATATTGTTCCTTATGATTTGATTCCCTTTCAGACTTCGCGTGTGCACGCACCTATAAATTTATATATACACCCGTATGTATACTAATGTGTCTGAATAGAAAATAATAAATTCACATGGTGATAACTGCTTTACTCTGTGGCTTTATTGGAGAACAATACCCCCAGCAAAGGAAAAGAGGCTCTCAAATGTGTTATGAAACACAATATTTTGTAAAGGAAGTAGACAATTTTAGAAGTTACGTTCCATATGAAAATTAAAATGTTACTATTCTCGATAACCTATAAAAGTCTCTTGTTAACCAAAGAAATAGACTCAGGAGTGGCTGATTACAGTCTGTAGTACTTTGTGATTAGTAATTTGGCTTCTCCGTGCTTCACATTTGCATGTTTGGGAAACAGGCATGTGAAATAATTATGAAAAATAAGCTGCAAAAGTTGTATGTACATTATAAGAATTAGAAAACTATACAAAACTTTGTATGTTGTGGGTTAGTCATAATTTAAAATCTTTGTGTGTGTGTGTGTTTTCTACCAAAATGGGTCCCTATTTCCTTCACATCACAGGACTAAGGACACAGCCAATTCTCAAAACTAATTGATTTATTTATTGAAATAACCTGTGGTTTCAATTAGCTCTGCATGGCTAGACATTTTTGTGAGTCAGAAATCCATAGTTTGGGTTTTCAATGCTTATATGGAAGCATAGATTTGTAGCAGTAGGTCCAAAATAATGAATTAATCTTCTAGTAAGCTTGTTCTATTGGATGTAAGTGTCAATCTTAGATTCTCCAGTCAGGAATCTAGAAAGTCAGAAAATTTGAAGTCTATTCTGTGATATAAATTGTTGTAGTAGTCTATTATATTCACAAAAAACAGCATTAGTAAATGAAGAAATATTCAATTGTTGAAAATTTGTTTCTTCAAAGCAAATTACATTTTTAAATTCTTTGAGGAAATATAGCTAACATTCCTATGCAAAACCATCAGTTTGACTAGCAAACACACTTTCTACACTAGACTAAATTTTTACTACAAATAAAAACACAAATGGTGCCTTTTAATACATTATATCTGGTGGTCAATATACATAAGTTATATGTTTCCTCAGTAAAATTGTTTCTCTCACACTATTAGGAATTTATGTATTGCACCAGAATTCCCTTTAATTCCTCATAGTCCAATGCCTATAATATTTTTGTAATCTCTAAATCATTTTATTCATTAACTTCTCACTATCTTTTCCACTCATGTGAGAATAAAATTAACTTAAGTGATTTGTCAGCGGAAGCAAGTATTTTTAGTACATTTTTCCTACTTGATTTTAGAATATAACTTTTATACAGACATTTATGATACTGGCTATTCTTACAATAAAATTATGTAAAAAAGAAAAAAGATTTTCAATTGATGTCATTCACTTGCAAAACCCCTAGGTCACCAAGAAAAGCAATGCTGTGATTAATCAGGAATCCATATATTATGAATACTCAAGTGTACAGTAAGTTCTATCTTTTACAAAATGTCTGTGAATGTTACAAGACCAAATTATTGAAAGTTTTTTTTCTAAAATTCTGTCTACACCAAGATGGTTTATTAAATTCACACATAATTTCAAAATAAATATAAATAGGTACAATTACCTAAGCACCAGCAAAGTTCTAGTTGGTTTGCAGGTTTTATTTTCTTTGATCCACACAAAAATCTAACGAAGTAGCCATCCCTTAACATCCATTTTGCAGATGAAGAAGCTGAGACTCAAAGAAATTAAGAGTGTTGCTCAAAGCCATACAGCTAATAAGTAGCAGAGAAGCCTTTGGATCATAGTTTGATTTCAAAGCCTGTGAAATTTCCAATCTGCAATATTGCTTCTTAATCAAAATGCAAACAAGAGGAATAGTGCACATAAACCTTTGCAAGTATTTTATAAAACTGTAATAAATTTCTTGCTAGATATTCTATTTTCTCAATCAATAATATACTTTATGCTCCCATGGCATACTGCATATAGCTGTCTTATGCTATTAATATTATTATTTTTTATATTATTATTATTTTGTTATTAATTATTGTAATATTTAATGGTTTAGAATCATTCTCTTTTAATTCTTTCTCTTTATTGGGCTATATGCATTCATATTTGTATCTTCATTACCTGCCCCTGTGCTGCCATTTTGACATTGTTCAATAAGCATTTATCAATGAATGAAATATAAAATAACAAAATTGACTTTCAAATTTTTTTAAATTAAATTTCCTTTTCCTTTACTTAATGTCTAATGTACATGAACAACATCTGCTTTCACTTCCTTCTGGACACTGATGAAGTGTTTACCTTCCAGTGGGGTTTGGCCTTTCAGACTACTTAAATTTCAACCCCTTTGTTTCAAAACTTTCTACCTCCCTTCTGTGATACTATCTTCATAGATGTCTTCATCATCTGATATACTTATTTACTTGTTGAATTTTAATTTATATCCCTCACTTGAAAAAATCTAAGTTAAGTGGGGCCACGGATTTTGGTTTACCTTTTCTTTTAATTGTCACATCTCTATCACTTTGAATAGGGCCTGGCACATAGTAGATGCTCAATTAAAAAAAAAAAATATATATATATATATATATGTTTGTAAATGAAGCAATGCATGGGTGGATGATTTTTTGTTTCTAATGTAACTAAAGTTTATAAATTTAAATGTAAAGACTTTTAAAATAAATTTTAATAATTATAATGAAAATTTGTCTAAATATATTGTACATTGCACTGTCTTTTTCTTAAAATGAATATGCAGAATCTATGCTGAAATAGTTTAGTATTTTAGAATCATTTGGCTGATATTCCAGAAACCACTCTTTTATAATTCTATTTGCTCTTACACAAAATAACTACAGACACAAATTTTATAGTACTTTTGTTTAAATAGTGCTATTCTTCCCCTATTCCCCAAATTTGTCATTATTATTAATTCAAAAAGTGTGTATTAATTTCCCATGCCATGATAGGCACTGTGTTAGGTACTGTGAATTCAATATTAAATAAGGTATGTTCTCTGCCCTCTAGAACCATTCTAGCCTAGTAAAATAATCTCTATTTTTCCAGAAATTATTGTCTCAAAGGAGACATTATTTTTGTTTTCAAGGCTAGACACACACACGCACACACACACACACACACACACACACACACACAGACAAATACACACTATTATTAAAAAGCTCACTTTTGAGAATGTTAGAAATTTCTCTTTTATTAGAGCAGAGCAAATGTATAGATAATTATGAACCTACAAACTCTGAATCACACAATTCATGAAAAGATATTGAGAATACCAACCCATAATGAGTGTATCCTTTTTTAAAATGTATTCTTATACATAAGAGGAGGAAGTATATATATAGCTCTAGAAAAGTGTCTGAGATAGATAATAAAAGAAAATACCTGTGGCAAGTAAAGTTTTAACTTTATTTTTCTTATATTGTCTTTTATAATGCCTACCTAATAAGATTTTTATAAGGATTAAATGAAAAAGTTGTCTGGCATTTAATAAAATGTTATAAAATTACAGTTCTCATCTTAGTTTCCCAGATCATTATTTAAGAAGAAAATAATGATAACATTACAAATTCTATATTTTTATCAATTTGAGAAATATTCCATATTTAATCTGAGTCCATCTAGAATGGATTTAAAGAATCTAGTATAATCTACAATTGTATCTTTTGTTATCTCACTGTCATCTTTATAATTTTGACCTAAAAGTATACACAAAAACTTAATTAGACTCTATGTAGTATTATGATTTTCAGATTTATCTAAGCTAATATTTTTCAGACTTTACAATATGCCTATATTCAACACATATCATATTTCCCCCATTCTATAAGAAAGTGAGACTTTCCATCTTTCATGATGGCTAACAACCAGTGTAACACAGGAAGAGAGAGGTCCCTGTAGACACAGGAGATAGGTTCTAGGACAGGGATCCCTTGGTTAGCTCCCTACAAGCTTGGCCAGTAATGTTCTTTTGGACTGGGGACCAAAAGGCATCTTGATTGGTAATAAGAGTCATGAAAATATACCAAATACTTAGTGTTGTGATATTCAAATTAAAAATTAGAAACTTATTTACTTATAGTTAACAATGTTTAGAAGGAATCTGATTTCTCAGAATAAACTTCTTGAATCTCTTTGAATATGTAATTTACTTGAAATAAAGTCACAGTATTATTTCTAAAACAGAGTAAGCATAAAATGTTGTTCTCAGCTGTTACGCTTTCACATGTTACTTCTGGGAAAAGGAGCATTTGTAAACTATGTGTAATTTATGTTGTATACCTACTCAAAACTGTGATAAGGCATATGGAATCTCAGTTTCTTAAGCCATGCTTTTTTGACCTTAGATTTTTAAAAGATCTGGTAATAATGCAGATGAAAGCAAATATAAAAGTTTGGCAGATGTGTCTCCAGATAGAGAGACTGAAGTATAGAGACCTGACATAAAATATTTTACAGTTTTCAAAAACCCAAGTCCAAATGAGACATGAGACAATAAAATATCATCCACAAAGTTCATTCAGGGTTGGCTTAAAAGAAGAGGGCATTTTCAGGTCTCCTAACCAGGAAAAAAATAATTGCAACTGTGTTGAAACTAACATTTAAATTTTTTGTTATTTTATTCATTTTTATATGGACATCATAAAGTCTATAACTTTCAAGTCTGTATTGTATACACTATAATCTTACTATTTTATTTTGTTCTTAATGGTTAAAACTTCAGAGGTCACTCAGGGTACCTCACAATGATAATGAAAAATTTAAATACAACATGCAAAATAATGAAATTACTTTATACTATGTAAATAACACTTTTGGAAATATGAAGTGTTAGTTAAGCAGTTTTCTCTTTAAAAGATTTCAGTTTTGGGCTTCCCTCGTGGTGCAGTGGTTGAGAATCTGCCTGCCGATGCAGGGGACAAGGGTTCTTGCCCCGGTCCGGGAAGATCCCACATGCCGCGGAGCGGCTGGGCCCGTGAGCCATGGCCGCTGAGCCTGCGCGTCAGGAGCCTGTGCTCCGCAATGGGAGAGACCACAGCAGTGAGAGGCACATGTACCACAAAAGTAAATAAATAAATAGAAGATTTCAGTTTTATACAAAATGAGTATTATGATATCCCCAAATGTTTTCTACAGTAGAAAACGTTCTTGAAAAATAATTACATGTATTAACTATTTATATTTCTATATTAAATATACCTATCTTTACCTATATATTTATATAGTTGTAGAAATATTTCCATAAAAGAAGTAGGCTTTCTTTAATCATATCATATTGCCCTCAGCAGTGCAATTAACCAGAGGACCTAGTTCAAATGTCAAAATAGTGAATTTTCACTTTGGACTTTCTGCACACAATTTTGGGAATAAAAAGATACTTAAATGAAACCTTGGTCATCATTAACATGAATGCATCCTTTTAGTGCCATTTTGAATTTCTACATTCAAGCATTTAACTCAGAAATTTATGTATGAGAATTTCTCAAGTATATACACTTATTATCTGATTCAAATCAAAATGTCAAATAAGCCAAAGAGGTAGAGTGGATTAAAATGGTCCCTGAGGATCAATTAACACCTACGGAATGTTTAGTAAGCAGTCACTTAATTGCTACTTAACTAAACTATACACATGGTAATGAAGATTAATAGACTTTGAACAGGTTACATTTATTTGCTTTAAGAAGTAGAAGTTCTTGTGATATTATACATTTATATTATACATGAGCTCACTTAATATTAGTGCTATATGGTATTGTTTCATTCATTTTCAGAAAGAAAGTGCCATAAAAGAACTACCTTAATTTCCACATCCACAACCACTCATTTAAAATAATATTTTTAGTAATGTACATAGAAATGTTTCACTAAAGTAGAACAAAGATGAACAAAAAAATAAAAAATCCAGGAGACTTTATGGCCTGAACTTTCTAACTGGATAATACTTAGCCATTCAAATGCTTTTGTTGAGTATTATTATGTATAGGCAACTTACTAGACATTGTAGAAGTACTGTCAAGATTCAGGAGGATCACAATTTACTTTACCTGGGGTAAACACACATCTAATTGAGTGTGTTTAGAAAACGATTGTAAAAGAGAAAATTTTCCACCAAGAAAATGCTTGGATCCACATCCAATTTTGTTTATTGGTTAAATGCTTGAGTTGTAGGAACTTTCAGTTCCTACAGTTTCATATTTAACATTCATGTTGAATTTAATTATGTGAAGAGTTTTATATATGTGTATAGTAGTAAACGCTTGAGCATCCTCTGGATTTTCAGGATCCTGATTAATCTTTTTCGATAAGATTTTGTCAGGAAACTATGGCAATTAGGGTCATTTGAAAGACCGTAATTGACTGAAATGACAGTTCAATTTAATTAAACAGGATTAGAAAAATTGAATTGATTTTATCTTTAAAGGAAGTGTAATATGATTGTTAGAATACTTAAAAAGTGAAATTTATTATGTCTATGCCCTGTTGCTTATACTCTTGGTTATCTTAAATCATAATTTAATTGACTCAGAAGTAGATTACAAATTATAACTGGCTAAAATATCATCCTTTGTTAGCTCTTACAGCCAGCTGCAAGGAACCTAATTCTTCCATATTTGCTACTACTTGGCATTAGATCTAATGTGTTGTAGTGCTAAGTTAAAATTTTTTAGTTTGAGTAGTGGATAAAAAAATGAATGAGTGCAATACCTGACAAGGCATATTTTTTCAAGGAGCTTTCTAATAATATGTAAATATTAGTCATGATATCTTAGTAAATTATTTTTTCTTTTCCTTCCTTCCTCCTTCCTTCTCTTATTACTTCATCTTTCCTTCCTTCCTTCTTTCCTTCCATCTCAATAATAGAATATAGCACTAAAATTAAAAATATATATATATAATCAATATATAATCACCATCTGTTAAAAGTGACTTAATATTTTAATTCATGTTCCTTTATACTAAAACTCAATACTACATTTCTTTTGGGTCATAGAAGTTACTGACCTTTGAACAGATAACTTTTAAACTGTATGATAATCATATGAGAATTGCTAAATAAAAGGGGAATACAAAATGGAATTTCAGAATAACAACAAAAATGAATTTTATATTACAGTTTTTAACGTTATAGGTACTAATTAAGGAAGAAACTATAGATATAACAGACATATCACTTATGCTATATTATATTTATAAAATATAAATATATTTGTATTATACATTTTATATTACTTAAGTTAAATTACATCAATTTAGAAAATTCATGAAACCTCAATTTCTACAAAAATCAGTTAATTATATGCACATCATATTTCTATATTACCTCTGATGGAAAGTTTTCTCTGTCCTGCTTGTGATGTGTAATTTCATACATTGTTTTCTTCCCTAAGGGAAATACTTACTTGATTCAGTTCTTGGATAAAAATGACCTGTGACCATTGTTTGCTTTAAAGGGTTTTTTGCTTTTTTTTTCTTTAAACACTGAATACTGAAAGAAAAAATCAAGGCACAGGGGATTGCAGTCCAGCTGTTGTGGCATAAATCAATATTTAAAATGCACAGTAGTGCTTTTTCTTCCTCTGAAAGTAGGGATTTTGTGTGCTTAATTTCTTGTTTTATTAAAATGTCCAAATTTGTCTAGGAAGGACTTAAAATTTAGCTTCAGTTTCTGTTTAAGTTTACTGCTCATCAATGGGGTAACAGAACAGGAATATAACTGCACTTTAATCTTTGATTTCCGTGCCCTGTTGGGGGTTGCTGAAGCTTTGGATTCCATAAATTTCTGTGAATTTCATTTCATTAAACAACCATATTCCTTGTTGAGTTAAGGAAACTACTATTTCTTTGACACCAGTTTAGCTTTAGCAAAGGTGCCTGGGTTTTATTTTAATAGCTCATTAAAGGAAAAGCTGAAAAATTTCTAAGTAGTCATAGCTAGAAAGGGATCATAATCCTCATCATTCTAAATATAAGGAAAAACACATCTTTCCGTCTTCAAACAAGAGCTTTTTGCAGAATAGTAGCATTTGGATATACTCTTTTATTGCCTACATTCTTCCATACATTTTATATCATGATTTATGTACTGGAGGTTATGCCTTGAAATTTTCTTTTATTTTATTCCACGTCTTGGTTTACAGAACAGCTTTCATTCTAAGGCGACGCAACAAATGCACTGATTTTGCAAAACTCGTCGCCTGCGCTAAGATGCCCATCTTCAAATTTCTACTGCGTGCCTCTGGCCCCCAGGGTGAAGCACTGCCTGAGTGCATTAATGGCAGAATCACAATGTAATTGTCAGAATGGTGGCATCATCACACTTTGACGCCAACATCCTCGTTTCTTTCTTCTCACTACAGAGAAACTAAGGCTAAAGGTTAAAGGATGTGGCTTATTAAATAATTCAAGCCATTAACCTGCAACCTGCAAACCGATGGCAGCCTGTTAAGTTTACGCTGCCATGATTCATGTTTGGTGTCTACTGATGCTAAAGCATATTGCCTGTTTGCTTTACTTTTATTGCTACATAGTAATGTAGTGAGGAAGGAGAATGAAAAAAGGTGACAGGACCCACGCAAGGGGACAATAAGAGCAGCAGACTCACTTGCATAAAGAAGATTGAAGCCTTCCCTCCCTCCCTCCATCTCTCCGTATAGGCCCCAGTGCACATCTGCGTCACTTACGCGGGAGGAGGAGGCTCTGAGGCAGAGAGAAAATTGTACTGTGAGGACCTTGGCAGCTTCACCGGCGCGGGCTTTTCTTTTTGCCTTCCTATATTTTCTGGAATAGATTTTTTTTTTTCTCTCTCTCTCTTTTACAAACTGACTAGATAAAAACCATCCCTCTCGCCTTGCAGAAGGCATTTGACTTTCTCAGAGATACCCGCAAGCTCTCAGAGCATCCTCCGAGAGACCAGTGACAGGAGCGCAGGTGCACCGAGAAGGCGGAGGCGGGGTGCGCTTCTTCGCGACTTGGGGATCTTTCTCTCTGCGCTCTCCAGGCACTGAACTCTAAGCTGCAAGGATAGGAGAGCCGACAGCTTCTCCACTGAGGCTCTGCCACCGGTGCATGCCAGGGAGGTGTATCCAGCTGTCGCTGCCTCCGAAGCTTCGGAGCGCGCAGACCTCTCCCCCTCGCCCATCTCCAGCATCAGGGTCGTCCCTCCCCGCGCAGTAACCACGGGGACCCCGCAAGGAGATCGGGGATCCTCAGCCCTCTGCATCCAGCTCCTTGCTCCGCTCCCGGCCGTTGAGCTCATCACGCGCGGGTCCTGCGGATCTGACCGCAGCTGAGCCCCGCGGCTCTGTTGTCCGCCCTCCGCTCGTCCCCTGGCAGGGCGCGCAGCCGCCTGGTCCCGTCTGTTCCCAGGGTGCAGAGGGCGCCTCCCTCCCCCTCCTCCAATCCCGGGCTCCGTTGGCCTCCCCTACCCGCTGACCCGTCTACTCCTGCCTCCGCTGAAGTCCCTTTGCCTTCCTTGCGTCAAGCATGTCAGGCTCTGGGCGAAAAGATTTTGATGTTAAGCACATCCTGCGACTCCGCTGGAAACTCTTCAGCCACCCGTCGCAGTCCCCTGGCGCTCCGGCCGGGGGCAGCTGCCTGCAAGAAGACGGCAGCAGCAGCTTCGAGCACTGGGGACCCAGCCAGAGCCGCCTGCTCAAAAGCCAAGAGAAGGGCAGCGTGAGCACTTTCTGGAAGAAGCCTTCCTCTTCTTCCTCCTCTTCTTCTTCTGCCTCCCCGTCCTCTTCCTCCTCTTCCTTCAACTCACTGAATGGCACCCTGCTGCCAGTGGCCACGAGGCTGCAGCAAGGGGCGCCCGGGCAGGGCACCCACCAGCCGGCGAGGACTCTCTTCTACGTGGAGTCCCTAGAAGAGGAGGAGGTGCCAGGCATGGACTTTCCTGGACCACACGAAAAAGGGCTTGTCTTGCAAGAGCTCAAAGTGGAACCGGCCAACTCGAGCCAGGCAACAGGTGAAGGATGTGGACACAGGTACAGTAAGTCCCCATGGGGCATCCAAGCATTCCTCAATTTCCACTCGTTTCCCCCCACCCCGTGCGCTCTGGTAGTTACTAAGTCTAAAACGTTTCAAGTTAAAAATTTTGGTTAAGAGATGCCAACCCGGTTTTAATTACTCAAGTTACAACCTCATTAAAAGTTTCCTCCTTAGTTTCTATTGGCTCATGCATATTGCTTTTCTTTCTGCAAGTTTTCGCAGCTTAATCACATATTGAATATATACGCATTTTGGTAACTCTCCATGTAGAGTGGTTCTCATATTTCTGAGGTTGTAGTATTCTTCTGTCATCTTCTGTCATTAAATTACATACATCAGTCTCCCAGTTATTTGATGTGAGGAGAAACGTCCTTTAAACACCATTCAAATGCATCTCATATACTGGCCTAGAAACTGACTTGTCAGGTTACCTAGGATCCCTGTGGCTTGGATCTATATTCCAGGAGTAATGAGGTGGACAGTAGGCCACCAGACAATAACATTTTCTCTCTTTTTTTCCCCCATGAAAGACAGTGTTTCTATTCTCTATCCTAACTTCCCTTTTTATCCTACTTCATGTACACCGTTGCCTTGTTTAAAGTCTTAGAATTAAACTCTTGCTAATGCCCTTTGCATTTTTCTATCCTGATCCGTTGTCTCGGTATGGAACTGTGTATTCTTAGTGAGCAGGTCAACATTTATTTCTTGTTTATATCTGATATAACACTTCTTTGAGTACAGTTCTTCTACTTTCAAGACTTATAGAAAACCTTTGCACACATAACCTTCTGAGTTTGACATTTTCAAAGAATTGATTCATTCTACACTAGATCATTACTACTTTTGGCATATAGTGATGATACGAAAAGATTTGCATTTAAATTCATATATCAGAATATATTATTGAAGAAGAAATACAGGAGAAATATAGGAAAATAATAATGAAACTGTTAATAAAATTTACCTTTCAGTAAAAAAATAAAAATAGAACCAGAAGCAATGGTTTAAACTTTTACTTGATTGAATCAACTTTTTATAAAGTTAAGTCACAAAAAGAACACATAAAGCAAAACAATACCATAAGTGGTCTTCAATTATGTTGACAAATGTGAAGTTAAAGATACAAAAATTATCCTTAAAATTTTTCAATTATATTGATTATGTGGATTTGAATTTGAATTTTAGGAGCCTTGAACATAATCTAATATGTGAAGATAATATAATGTAACATGATTTTAAAGACAGAGAAATTTAATTTTCGAGTATGAGAAAGTTTTTTCCATATATAGGCGATCTAAATATAAATTTATCTATTATTCAATTAATTAAGATACTTTATCAAAATTGTTATAGTTTGGGGTACTATTAATACTATGAAGTTATTTGATTTATGTATTCACTAGTGACCTATAGTTTTAGATATTTTTAAAAAATAAAATATGTTGGGCTTTACCCCATTTAATTGAGGAAATGTAATTTTTTTAGTTTTAGGAAATCATTCATAAACATTTAGCAATTCACCTTATATATTTAAAAGAAAATCAGTTAGGTTAAAGATTTACTAATTACTCTTTTATTGAAATTGATAGTTTTGTGTCTCAGACAGTTCAGGGAATAAATAGATTTGTTTTTCAGTCTTGAGTCATTTTTTTTTCAGTTTCAGTTTTAGTTTCAGTTTTGAGTCTTTTTCTTTCAGTTTTGAGTCTTCAAATCATCTCAAATATCTGACCTTCTGGGAATATTAATGTTTAATAAAGTTTAATAATTTAAAAAAATTTCTTTATAAAAATACAGTTTTCAGTAAATAAGGCATATTTGGCATGAGTAATTTCAGAAGACTTTCATGTAAATTGGACAATTTGGAAATAGAAAATATAATAAATTAAAAAATAAAACTAATAACTAATAGCCTCAGTTAGGGATGAAACACCCATCAGATTTAACTTCCAATCCCTTACTTTTGAATATACATCAGTGTTTTTACACACAAAGGGTTGTAAATGAAAATAATTCTGAAAATAAGACACGTGCCACCCCAAATCATATTTACTTTTGGAATGAAGGTTTCCAATGAGGGCTTGCATGTGTACAATATTGAAAATCAGGTCTAATTTTATTTTAAAGTTCTTATTAATGCTTAAATCCTTTAGTTAAATTTTAATTTCTCACTGGACAAATTGGTCAACACTGATAGTATTCTCATGGACTTTATATGTTGGTAAATATTCATAGACTACTGGTTCTGTGCTCATGATTGATTGACAACATGCTACTAAACTTAGTAATAAGCTATTATCAATATATAATATTATAATATGCAGTAAGAATAATGTTCATTTCCCAGAAAGGACAGCATTTCCAAAGTTAAGTATGGAATGGAAAACAGTATATAAAATAATTCAGTAATGTGGATTTACTTTGGTTTCTATCATAATCCATGCAGGAAATCTACATATTGTTCATAATGACCAACGAACACATGAAGTATATAAACCTGCATGATCATTTTGATTACTTGAGTCATTACTCTATCACCGTTCTGTGATGTCACATTTGATATTTAGCATTTTGCTTCATCAGTTCTGACCATTATGCTAAAATAATTTTCACGTATAAAAAAGAGTTGGCTCTTTTTCTCTTCCTTCATTTTCTGATCTTCTCTTTATTCATTTGGTCTCATACTAGTTAAGAACATTGTTTTAGATAAGCATAAGTAGTTCAGTTGGTTTTATTTGTTGTTCAAACAGCAGCTGGAATTTGCTCAGCAGAAAGCTGCTCTTAATCTCAGAATTCTGGAAAGGTCAAATTATCATGGAGTTGAAACATAAAGGTAGCAATAAGACAGTAGTAAACAGATTTACTGCTGAAACCCAACCTTTATCTTATTCCACTCCACCAGACACACATAAACAAATCTCAGTGTTCTACTACCTTAACCATGACACAATTAAGAATTCTAACTCTTACAGTAATAGGTTCTTGCTCTATGCTATTAATCATTTATTTTCTCTACTTTACTGTCTGAATGTAATTGTTGGAGAGTGTATCATTTCCTAGCCATTCAGATCACTATATATTTTTGATATGCATATTTTTGTCCAAAATTCTATATGTAGTAAATTAAGAAACCAAAGAGAAATATTTCTATTCTTGCAGTTTATAGTGATGTGAGTAGGAGAAAAGATGTCGTATTTAACTACTTGCTTTTTTAGTTTTCTCAGTTCTCACAGAGTGCAAGCATCTATTTCCATGGTTTCAGTTACCACCTATAAACTGTATTTTAGAGCTGCATCTCAAAACCTAGACTCTGCCTCCCCACACCCACAACCCCCTCTCCCCCCTCCCCCACGAACTCGGGTCTCACACATCCACTTGACCTTTCTGGTAGATATCACAGATACAATATAAACACAGCACATACAAAACTGAGCTCATAATCTCCCTTCTCTCTTGCTCAATTTTCTTCTTCTCTATCTCAGAGAATAGCTCGCCATGCATTTGGTTGTGCAACACAGAAATCCAGAATCATATTTACCAGAATCCTCTTTCCCCTGATTTTCAATATTCCACCAAGCCCTGTCACTTTTCCTTCAAAAATGTCCTCCCCTATGTCTGCCTCACATCTCTCCATCTCTATTGTATGCACCTAATTTTAAAATACTGTCATCTTTCAACTCACTTCTGCAACTGCCATCTGCATCCTCTTTCCTCATTGATTTTGCCACCTATAATCCCTTCTCCACACCAGAGTCAATGAAAATTTATAAGAGAAAAATCTGAACTTTTTCCCCATATCCTGGCTCTCCTTTTGTTTTTCAAAGCATTTCCACCACTCTGACCACAATCTATTTCCTGGTCAGTTAGGCCTTGAAAGAGCTGACTCTAGTCTGCCATACAGGCCCTTCTCTCATCACATCCCCACCATCCTCTCCTATCTTCCAGAGGCAATGTTCTTCTTTACCATTTTTCTCTGCCTTTGGGGCGCTCACGAACTTAATTCCCTTCCTTAGTACATAGTGGTCCTCCTTCCCTCAATCCACCCTTTTCTGGATTCATTTCTATTCATTATTGAGATGTCTTGAATAAAAGTTCTGTACCATTCTTAAAGAAGCGTTCATTGATCCCCCAGGAAAAATCATTTTAAAAATTTAGAATTTATTTTATCCCCTTATTTTATGTTCTTAGAGTAACTGCTCTCTGTCTTCAATTTCTTATTGTAGTCATATATTAATATCCATGTTGCCTTTTATGTTTGTCTTTACAATTACAATTACCCAGTGGACAAGATATTTCTGTTTTGCTCATTATTTTATCCCTATTATAGAGTATGTAGTTACTCAATAAATACCACTGAGTGAATACATATTTGTCATAATCATAATGAGTGACATTGATTAAAATCTTGCTGTCTTCCAGATATCAAGCTGAATATTTATATTGTGGAATTTAATATTCAGAACAGCCCTATGATTCTGGTACAATTTTGGATCCTTTTGTTAAAATGATTGCATAATCATTTTATGATTATGAGAAAACTGAGATATAGACAGATAATTAAGTTGCCCCAAACCACAGGATTGTGAGTAGTACAGCTAGATCTTTAATCCTTGCATTCTGACTCCTGACACCATATTCCAGGTGATTTTGACAACTTTTCTTTACCTCTGCTTAAACAAACAAACAGAACAGAAGAAAAGAGGCTCCAACCAAGATTATGCTGAAGCAGTTCTCTTGTTCCCCTGGTGGAAATTATGCTTGTGTCTTAATGATTAAATAGACTCTTTAAAATGATAGTGATGGACAATGCCTGAGAAGACTCAGTCAAGGAGGACTTGGCCCAAGTTAAAAAACATTCAGTTATTTCCTGAATTACGGTTCATTCAGTGCATATTACTTTTTAATTAAACAAAAGTATGAGGAAATAACCTAGATAGGGAAAAATTATTTAAATTTGGAATCCAAAAGAGAACATCATGATAGAAAATCTCCTTCTGAGGTTCAGAACAATTGATGAAGAGAAGTGTCACAGACAGAGTGCATATACCATTAGAATCACATGGAAGTTGGTGGTATTTGTTTACAATAAAAAGAAAACAGCCTTGCTTCAGTCAAAAGAAAAAAGAAAAACTTAAAAAATGGCAAAGGACTATTTCTTCAGGAAAGTAATTCTTAAACTATTCTTCTATGGACACTAAATTAAAATAATGTTCATATTTTCCCTATGACTTCAATTTCTTAGTGAAAAAGTGTATAGAGTGATTTTACTCAATTTTATGTCTTCCTTGCTAATTTATTCTAGGCTTGGTTATTATACAACCTATTAAAATTTAAATCAGAACTAGCAAAAGACAATAGCTTGTTTGGGGAAAGGTTTTTTTTTTTTTGTTTGTTTGTTTGTTTTACTTATTTTAGGATGGGTTTACCAATATTATATATTGTTTGCAAAGAGGTTCACAATTTCCAGGTGCCCTCCTCTCTGAGCAAATTTGCTTCAGGCAAACTAAGAAGATCATAAAGGAAAAGGTAATAAGATCACTAGGTTGGATTTTCAGGTACACAAAACTCCACAGCTATCTGAGAGAAAGATGTGAGTATATTGGGTTGGCCAAGAAGTTCATTCTAGTTTTTCTGTAACATCTTGTGGAAAAGCCCAAATGGACCTTTTGGCCAACCCAATAAATGCAAGATGAAATAAATAGAACTCTTAATTATAACAAACAATAAAACCTCTACACTAATTGAAGAACAATATTCTGGCTTTCTTTGATAAATTACTAATGAATACTTTGTAAACTATATCATTAACCACTTTAAGGTATTATTTTAAATAATTTAAAAATAATAAAGAAATCCTCCTTATCCAACATTTAGTTAATATAGAATATACTATTGATCAGATATTTATTTCATTGGTTTATTTTTCCTAAGTCTCAAAAGATAATTTGTGTATCTGGAGGATGATATGCTTCTAACAAGTATATGTTAATTCAAATTTCATTGTTTTTGACCAAGAGCTCTTATAGAGTTTACAGAAAACTTAGATCTGCAGGGTATTTTAGATTTATATCAAGTTTCTGAACATGAAAATGACAACATTTTAAACAGAGTCTCATAGTAATGAGACTCTTTTGATTTATTTTAACATCCAAAATAACTGTAGATATTTTTGTAGTAGCTGTAATAACAAATTCTCTGGAATTTACATATTAGTTTAGACCAGATAATAATTAATTTGCCTTTCTGCATTTAAGATAAAGTTATTCAAAACTTTGAAGAAAACATCCTCTATAAACACAGATAACCTGAGCAGAATTAAATATTTCAAAATCTTATAAGTCAAGTATAGATTTAAAAAAAAAAATCTATTGAACCATATAGGTTTGATGCTAACTACCTTTGCTGACTTTTCTGGTCAGGACTTGAAAACAGATTGATCTAAGTACTTATGAAAGGATAACAAAATTTAACTTAACCAGAGAGAATGTGTACTATGATTTTAGGATCCCAAGAAAAAGTCATTTTGAATGGTAAGCCAATGAGACAGATCATTTTGGCTAAAGATCATGTCACAGAAATGGTACTTTAAAGTGATCTGAGGGACATGAATAATAGTAAAGAGTAGAATCAGTTGATGTTAATTCTAAATTCAGCTTTCCCCATCCCTTAGGCAGCCTTAGTCCAACTCTGATAATTTCTCATAGAAAATCATTCATTTAATTTCCTATCATACTTGTTTGTGACACTGTATCCCAGTAGATCATTTGGACTCCTTTTTTCTTACTGATATTGCTAGATGTTTAGCCATGTAAATAAGCATTTTTATCTTGCTGAAATATGATAGAAAAACTTAAAAATGGGATCAGAAAATTGTGAGAGTTTATACTACAAAGG
The DNA here is from genome assembly GCF_026419965.1 of Kogia breviceps. NCBI lineage: Eukaryota > Metazoa > Chordata > Mammalia > Artiodactyla > Physeteridae > Kogia > Kogia breviceps. The sequence continues at coordinate 45,234,799 of NC_081325.1, read as the reverse complement.
AAGGAAGAATACAATACAACTCTTTTATAGTTCTTCAAGAGGTGAATGACAAAATCTCTTTGTACCTACAATAAAGTATGTGATTTGGTTTGGTTTACTTCTTTAGTAGATTCTGATTATACTGAGCTTGGCCCACCAGAGCAACATCCAGCCCTACCCACCACCAATCCCTCCAATTAGGAAGCTTGCACAAGCCTCTTAGATAGATTCATCCACCAGAGGCCAGACAGCAGAAGCAAGAAGAACTACAATCCTGCAGCCTGTGGAACAAAAACCACATTCACAGAATGATAGACAAAATGAAAAGGCAAAGGACTATGTACCAGATGAAGGAACAAGATAAACCCCAGAAAAGCAATTAAATGAAGTGGAGATAGGTAACCATCCAGAAAAAGAATTCAGACTAATGCTAGAGAAGATGATCCAGGACCTCAGAAAAAGAATGGAGACAAAGATCGAGAAGATGCAATAAATGTTTAACAAAGGCCTAGAATAATTACAGAACAAACAAACAGAGATGAATAATACAATAACTGAAAAGAAAAATACATTAGAAGGAATCAATAGCAGAATAACTGAGGCAGAAGGATGGATAACTGACCTGGAAAACAGAAAGGTGGAATTCACTGCTGCAGAACAGAATAAAGAAAAAAGAATGAAAACAAATGAAGACAGCCTAAGAGACCACTGGGACAACATTAAATGCAACACCATTCACATTATCAGGGTCCCAGAAGGAGAAGAGAGAGAAAGGACATGAGAAAATATTTGAAGAGATTATAGTCAAAAACTTCCCTAACATGGGAAAGGAAATTGCTACCTAAGTCCAGGAAGTGCAGAGTCCCAGGCGGGATAAACCCAAGAAGAAAAATGCTGAGACACATAGTAATCAAATTGACAAAAATTAAAGAAAAAGAAAAATTATTAAAAGCAACAAGGGAAAAACAACAAATAACATACAAGATAACTCTCATAAGGTTAACAGCTGATTTCTCAGCAGAAACTCTACAAGCCAGAAGGGAGTGACATGATATATTTAAAGTGATGAAAAAGAAGAACCGATAACCAAGATTACTCTACCCAGCAAGGATCTCATTCAGATTAGATGGAGAAATCAAAAGCTTTACAGACAAGCAAAAGCTCAGAGAATTCAGCACTACCAAACCAGCTCTACAACAAAGACTAAAGGAACTTCTCTAAGTGGAAAACACAAAAGGAGAAAAGGACCTACAAAACAAACCCAAAACAATTAGGAAAATGGTAATAGAAACATACATATTGATAATCACCTTAAATGTGAATGGATTAAATGCTCTAACCAAAAGACCCAGGCTCTCTGAATGGATACAAAAACAAGACCCATATATATGCTGTCTACAGGAGACCTACTTCAGACCTAGGGACACATACAGACTGCAAGTGAGGGGATGGAAAAAGTTATTCCACACAAATTCAAATCAAAAGAAAGCTGGAGTAGCAATTCTCATATCAGATAAAATAGACCTTAAAATAAAGATTATTACAGGAGACAAAGAGGACACTACATAATGATCAAGGGATCAATCCAAGAAGAAGATAGAACAATTGTAAATATACTTGCACCCAACATAGGAGCACCTCAATACATCAGGTACCTGCTAACAGCTATAAAAGAGGAAATCAACAGTAACACAGTAATAGTGGGGGACTTTAACACCTCACTTACACCAATGGACAGATCATTCAGACAGAAAGTTAATAAAGAAACACAAGATTTAAATGACACAATAGACCAGATAGATTTAATTGATATTTATAGGACATTGCATCCAAAACCAGCAGATTACACTTTCCTCTCAAGTGCACATGAAACATTCTACAGGATAGATCACATCTTGAGTCACCAATCAAGCCTTGGTAAATTTAAGAAAATTGAAATCATATCAAGCATCTTTTCTGACCACAATGCTATGATATTAGAAATAAATTACAGGGGAAAAATTAGTAAAAATTACAAACACATGGAGGCTAAATAATATGTTACTAAATAACCAAGAGATCACTAAAGAAATAAAAAAAAATACCTAGAGGCACATGACAATGTAAACACAATGATCCAAAACCTATGGAATGGAACAAAAGCAGTTTTAAGAGGGAAGTTTATAGCAATACAATCTGACCTCAAGAAACAAGAAAAATCTCAAATTAACAATCTAACCTTACACCTAAAGGAACTAGAGTAAGAAGAACAAACAAAATACAAAGTTAGTAGAAGGAAAGAAATCATAAAGATCAGGGCAGAAATAAATGAAAAAGATATGAAGAAAACAATGGCAAAGATCAATAAAATTTAAAGCTGGTTCTTTGAGAAGATAAACAAAATTGATAAACATTTAGCCAGACACATAAAGAAAAAGGGAGAGGACTCAAGTCAATAAAATTAGAAACAAAAAAGGAGAAGTTACAGCGGATACCGTTGATATACAAAGCATCATAAGAGACTACTGCAAGCAACTCTATGCCAATAAAATGGACAACTTGTAGGAAATGGACTAATTCTTAGAAAAGTACAACCTTCCAAGACTGAACCAGGATGAAATAGAAAATATGAACAGACCAAGCACAAACACTGAAATTGAAACTGTGATTAAAAATCATCCAAAAAACAGAAGTCCAGGACCAGATGGCTTCACAGGTGAATTCTATCAAACATTTAGAGAAGAGCTACCACCCATCCTTTTCAAACTCTTCCAGAAACTTACAGAGGAAGGAACACTCCCAAACTCATTCTATCAGGCCACCATCTCCCTGATATCAAAACCAGACAAATATACTACAAAAAAAGAAAATTACAAAGAATATCACTGATGAATATAGATACAAAAATCCTCAACACAATACTAACAAACAGAATCCAACAACACATTAAAAGGATCATACACCATGATCAAGTGGTATTTATCCGGCAGATGAAAGGATCCTTCAATATATACAAATCAATAAATGTGATAAACCATATTAACAAACTGAAGGATAAAAACCATATGATAATCTCAATAGATGCAGAAAAAGCTTTAGACAAAATTCTACATCCATTTATGATGAAAAATCTCCAGAAGTGGGCATAGAGGGAACCTACCTCAACATAATAAAGACCATATACAATAAACCCTCAGCAAACCTCATTCTCAATGGTGAAAAACTGAAACTATTTCCTCTAAGATCAGGAACAAGACAAGGATGTCCACTCTCACCATTCTTATTCAACATAGCTGTGGAAGTCCTAGCCACTGCAATAAGAGAAGAAAAAGAAATAAAAGGAATACAAATTGTAAAAGAAGAAGTAAAACTGTCACTGTTTGCAGATGACATGATATTATACAGAGAGAATCCTAAGGATGCCACCAGAAAATTACTAGAGCTAATCAATGAATTTGGTAAAATTGCAGGACACAAAATTAATGCACAGAAATCTCTTGCATTCCTATACACTAACAATGAAATATCAGAAGGAGAAATTAATCAAACAATCCCATTCACCATTGAAGCAAAGAATAAAATACCTAGGAATAAACCTACCTAAGGAGGTAAAAGGCCTGTACTCAGAAAACTATAAAACTATAAAACACTGATGAAATAAATCAAAGATGACACAAACAGATGGAGAGATATAGCATGGTCTTGGATTGGAAAAGTCAATATTGTGAAAATGACTCTACTAGCCAAAGCAGTCTACAGATTCAGTGCAATCCCTATCAAATCACCAATGGCATATTTTGCAGAACTAGAACAAAAAAATCTTAAAATTTGTATGGAGACACAAAAGACCCCAGAAGCCAAGCAATCTTGATGGAAAAAAAAAAAAAAAAGAAACAGAGCTGGAGGAATCAGACCCCCTGACTTTAGATTACACTACATAGCTACAGTAATCAAGACAATATGGTACTGGCACACAAAAAGAAATATGGATCAATGGAACTGGACAGAAAGCCTAGAGATAAACCCACACACATATGGTAACTAATATATGATAAAAGAGGCAAGGATATACATTGGAGAAAAGACAGTCTTTTCAATAAGTGGTGCTGGGAAAACTGGACAGCTATCTGTAAAAGAATGAAATTAGAACACTCCCTAACACCATACACAAAAATAAATGCAAAATGGATTAAAGACCTAAAGCTACGACCACACACTATAAAACTCTTCAAGGAAAACATAAGAACACTCTTTGACCTAAATCACAGCAGGATCTTTTTAGATCCACCTCATAGAGTAATGGAAATAAAAACAAAAATAAACAAATAGGACCTATAGAAACTTAAAAGCTTTTGCACAGCAAAGGAAACTATAAACAAGATGAAAAGACAACACTCAGAGTGGGAGAAAATATTTGCAAGTGAATCAACAGACAAAGGGTTAATCTCCAAATATATAAACCACTCATGCAGCTCAATATTAAAAAACAAACAACCGAATCAAAAAATGGGCCAAAGACCTAAATAGACATTTCTCCAAAGAAGATATACAGATGGCCAAGAGGCACATGAAAAGATGCTTAACATCACTAATATTAGAGAAATGCAAATCAAAACTTCAATGAGGTATCATCTCACACCAGTTAGAATGGGCATCATCAGAAAATCTACAAACAACAAATGCTGGAGATGATGTAGAGAAAAGGGAACCTTCCTGCACTGTTGGTGGGAATGTAAATTGATAGAACCACAATGGAGAACAGTATGGAGTTTCCTTAAGAAACTAGAAATAGAATTACCATATGACCCAGCAATCCCACTAGTGGGCATATACCCAGAGAAAACCATAATTCAAAAAGACACATGCCCCCCAACGTTCACTGCAGCACTATTTACAATAGCCAGATCATGCAGGCATCCAAATTCCCATCGACAGACAAATGGATAAAGAAGGTGTGGTACATATATACAATGGAATGTTTCTCAGCCATAAAAAGAAACGAATTTAGGTCATTTGTAGAGACATGGATGGACCTAGAGACTGTCATGATGAGTGGAGTAAGTCAGAAAGAGAAAAACAAATATTGTATACTAACTCATATATGTGGAATCTAGAAAAATGGTACAGATGAATCAGTTTGCAGCAGAAATATAGACACAGAGGTAGAGAACAAACATATGGATACCGATGGGGGAAGTGGGGTGAGGGGTGGTGGTGGTGGTATGAATTGGGAGATTAGAATGGACATATATACACTCATATGTACAAAATAGATAACTAATAAGAACCTGCTGTATAAAAATTAAATTAAATTAAAGAGGAAATGATGGCAGAAAGGTTTCAAATTTTATGAAAAGTATAAACCCATAGATTCAATAATCTTAATGAATTCTAAACACAAGAAACATGAAAACTACCATAAGTCACATTTTACTCAAATTCTCAAAATGAATGATAAATAGAAAAAAATATCAGAGCTTCCAGAGAAAACACATGTTATGCAGAGAGGGATAAAAATAAGAATAATGGAACATTTTTCATTGAAAATGATGCAAGTGATAGGTGGAACATCTTTTGAGTACTATAAAAAAATCCCTGCCTATATGAAGTTCTATATATACTCAAAATGTTTTTCAAAGTGAGAGTGATATTACAATTTTTTTTCTGGCATAGAATAGTTGCATCAACTCATCATCAGGAGACATGCTCTATAAGAAATGTTAAAGTCCTTTAGGCACAAGGAAAATGACACCAGTTGGCAGAAAGGAATGAAAACCACCTGAAATGGTAACTACATGTGTAAACATTTAAAGTTATTCTTGATTATATAAACCTGGAACATTTGGAAGACAGATGGTGGTTAAACAAACAAACAAAAAACACTATAATTTGAGGTTTTTACCACATGCATAAGATATACACATGACTCCTACAGCATTAAGACTCAAGGGAAGAAATGAAAGTATCGTTTTTCAAGGTTCTTACACTAAATGTGAAGTGGTATATCATTTGAAGGTAGTCTCAGACATATGTTAGAAATTCTAAAGCAACCACTAAATTAACAAAACAATGATCAGTAGCTAGTAATCCAACAAAAATTAAATGCTCTCATAAAAATTATTCAATTAATCTAAAAAAAAGAAAACGGGAACAAAGATGGGACAAACAGGAAATGCACAGCACAATTATAATCTGAAACCTTACTATATCAAGAATTATATTAAAGTAACAGCTCTCTACATCCATAATTTAAAGACAAAGATTACCAAATTGTATAAAAAGCCAGACTCAAGTATATTTTGCTTACAATAAATACTTTAAATATTACAAAAAGGTTAAAAAGAAAAAGATGGAAAAGATACATAGCATGCTAAGACTAAACAAAAGAAAGCTGAATGGATGTATCAGTATTAGATAAAGCATATCTCAGAGAAAAGAATATAAATCTGATAGAGAGAACCTATAAAAAACCTAGAGCCAACATCATAATGTTGAAAGATTAAATGTGTTTCCTCTAAGATCTGGAACAAAATAAGGATGTCTTCTCTCACCACTTTTGTTCAACATGGTATTGGAGATGCTAGTCAGTTCAGTAGAAAAAACAAAAAGAAATAAAAGGCATCTCTATTGGAAAGGAGAAAGAAAAGTTTTCATTTGTACAGGAATTGATCATCTATATAGAAATAAACAATATGGTTTTTGTTTGCAGACAGAATTGTTTATTAGAAAAAATTATGGAATCTATAAAAAAGATAGAGTTTTTCATGATGCAGGATATAGAATCAATATAAAATATTCAATTGTATTTCTATATACCATCAAGGAACAATTAGTAATTGAAATTACAAAAATAATGTATTTCATAGTAACATCAATAAAGTATGAAATACTTATGAATACCTATGACAAAAGATGTGAAAAACTCATAAGCTCAAAACAATAAAATCAGGCTGATAGTAATTAAAGATCTAAATAATGGAAAGATATATTATGTTCATGGATCAGAAAACTTACTATTATTGAGATGTCAGTTCTTCCCCAATTAATCCATAGATAGTACACATCCCCCAAGAAAATCTCTGCATGCTTTTTTTTTTTTTTGTACAAATTGACAGACTCATTCTAAAATCCATTAAAAAATTCAAAGGAACTAGAAAAAAACAAAACAACTTTGAAAAAAGCTAAGAAATTTGAGTACTAACACTTCCTGATTCCAGATGTATTATGAAGCAACTTTAATCAAAATAGTGTGCTATCAAGGTCACAATATATAGATTAATGGGAAATAGATAAAATCTTTTTACAATAGCCATATTGAGTAATACTTTATGCCATAAAAAAGGAATAAACAACTGGTCATTGAACACTTATGATTGAATGAAAAAATATGTTATGATTAGTCAAAGAAACTCAACTGCATGGTATACTTCTTTTTAACATTTAAGTACTATAAGTCAGATAAACATCCATTGTGTTGATTATTCATATTTGAAATAGAAATTTTCTTCTAATTTGCCTTGAATCATGTATTGGAGTAACACACTTCTTGAATTTGATACATGGTTCAAGGAATTAACTATTGATATTTGTCTTGCAAAACATGATAATGAAATATTCACATTAAGTTTTTTGCTGTCTTCTTAGCAGCAGATGAGAAACATGAATAGTTTTATACAGCGTTTCTGCAAAGAAAGCTCAGAAATTCTTGCTGTGTGACCACAAGGACTTTTATCTTGAGACAGTGGGAATCATCTCCATTGTTAATACTAGAGGAGCAGCAGTACAATTCATAGCTTTACCTGAAGGACACAGAAAGGAAATGCTATGCTGTCCTCACCTCTGATTCTTCCTTGTATTTTACCAGATGGCTTGGAAGCACCACTAAACATATTCTCCCACAGAGAAAAGAGAGCTCATTCTTCACTTTATTTCTTGTCCTAACGTATATAAAATATTTACCTGTAATTATTCTCCTTAATAATGGCCTGTGACTTTTAAATTGATTTCTTATTAGAAGAATACTCTTTCAATTGTAAAATTAAATTTGTATTATTAAAGAGCCTATCAAAGAGCACAACTTAAAATTATTTCTTTTTCTTAAATTGAAGTATAGTTGATTTACAATGTTGTGCCAACTTCTGCTCTACAGCAAAGTGATTCACTTATACACACACACATGCACACACACACATATATATATATATTCTTATTTATATTCTTTTCATTATGATTTATCACAGGATATTGAATTTAGTTCCCTGTGTTATAGAGTAGGACCTTGTTGTTTATCCATTCTACATATAATAGTTTGCATGTGCTAACCCCAAATTCCCCCTTACCCATTTCCCCCTTGGTAACCACAAGTCTGTTCTCTATGTCTGTGAGTCTGTTTCTGTCTCATAGATAGTTCCATTTGTGTCATATTTTAGATTCCACATATAAATGGTATCATACGATATTTGTCTTTCTCTTTCTGACTTACTTCACTTAGTATGATAATCTCTAGTTACATCCCATACTGCTGTAAATGACATTATTTCATTCTTTTTTATGGCCGAGTAATATTCCATTGTATATATCTAACACACCTTTATTGATTCCTCTCTCAATGGACATCTAGGTTGTTTCCATGTCTTGGCTATTGTGAATGGTGCTGCTGTGAACATAAGGGTGCATGTATCTTTTTGAATTATGAGTTTGTCTGGATATATGCCCAACAGTGTGATTGCTGGATCATATGGTAGCTCTATTTTTAGTTTTGTTGGGAAGCTCCATACTGTTTTCCATAGTGGCTACAACAAGTTACATTCCCACCAACAGTGTACAAGTGTTCTCTTTTCTCCACTCTGTCTCCAGCATTTGTTATTTGTATACTTTTTAATCAGAGCCATTCAGACTGGTGTGAGGTGATACATCATTGTAATTTTGATTTGCATTTCTCTAATAATTAGTGATGTTAAGCATATTTTCACATGTCTTTTGGCCATCTGTATTTCTTTTTTTGGAGAAATATCTATTTAGATCTTCTGCCCATTCTTCAATTGGACTTTTTGTTGTTGTTGTTGAGTGGTGTGTTTGTATATTTTGAAAATTAAGCCCTTGTCAGTTGCATCATTTGCAAATATTTTCTCCCAGTCTGTAAGTTGTCTTTTTGTTTCATTTATGGTTTCCTTTGCTGTGCACTTTAATTTTGATTAAGTCCCATTTGTTTATTTTTGGTTTTATTTCTATTGCCTTGGACACTGACCTAATACAACAGTACAATTTCAGAGAATATTTTGCTCATGATCTCTTATGTGTTCTCTTCCATGTTTTCTTTTATGGTATCATGTCTTATGTTTAAGTCTTTAAGCTATTTCAAGTTTATTTTTGTGTATAGTGTGAGGGTGTGTTCTAACTTCATTGATTTACATGCAGCTGTGCAACTTTTCTGACACCACTTGATGAAAACTGTCTTTTTACCATTGTATATTCTTGCCTTCTTTTTCAAAAAGTAATTGACCACAGGCGTGTGGGTTTATTTCTGGGCTTTTTATTCTGTTCCATTGATTCATATGTCTGTTTTTGTGCCAATACCATACCATTTTGATTACTGTAGCTTTGTAGTAATGTCTGAAGTCTAGGAGGTTATGCCTTCTGCTTTGTTCTTTTTCCTCAGGATTGCTTTGGCAATTCTGGGTCTTTTATGGTTCCATATCAATTTTAGGATTATTTGTTCTAGTTCTGTGAAAAATGTCATGGGTAGTTTAAAATTATTTCTGAATGTAATTTTTTCTTTCTTAAAATTGACACATCTATTTGAAATCTTAACTAAATTTGAAGACTCACTTGTATCTGTTCTTACTCCTATATTTTCACATTATTTTATTTGCCTCATACCAAATTTTCTCCAAGTATGGTAAACATTTGGATTCTTATTCATGAGTGAACTCCAGAAAAAAATGTGGCCTTTATAATGCTACACACTGAAAATATGTATGCTCTCTAAATAGTGATAATTTTGTACAGCATGTATTTATCTTAATTAATAGTGTTTGCCTTATTCTAATATGTTGGCACCCACAGTTTCATGTTACAGTGGGAAGAAAAGTGGATTCGGCATTTGAAAACTTAAGTTCTAGAGTAAACTATTGGAAAATGTCACCATTGTCACTTAAATTGCTGCTTATCTCATCTTTTCATTGTAATATGATTAGAGAGGGCAAGAAATACATTATAAAGTAATCTAGCCTCTCTTCCATAAGACAATGGATCTTAACCTATAGTTGACTCAGCTTGACCCCTAGCAGCAGTGTGAATTAGGCTGCCCTTAAGATATAAATTAATCTCTATTTTGAGCACTTAAGGTATATACTCTGAGCCAAATGTACCTTAATAAGAAATAAATAGTCTCTCACTCAATGAAGACTATTTTGAATTAGTTATTCTCTTCCAGAAGATATGCCAGCTTCTTGATATGCAAAGACATATAGAAAACTTTTTTTCCACAAAGTAAAAACTAGTAATAAAAAAATTAACAGATAAGTAATTATAGAAATTCAACTAGTGCTATACTAAATATATATATTAAAAAGGATTTTTAAAGGTACAGAAAAAGAAAGCTTCAAAAAGGTTTTAATGTAAGTTCAGACCAGCATCAGTGTGTAAAATTGTTAATTAGAAGAAAAAATATCAGGTAAATTAGTATGACTATTTCTGAGTAGACTGGTCAGGTGATCTGGCCAGAGCTATAGACCATGACCAGACAACCAGAATTCTTCTAGATTATATTAAAAACTTTAGATTTAACTTTGAAGCAATTAATCTAGCTGATGAGATTCAAAGTTTAGAAAATTTTTCTATTACAGTATGTAAGATGGATTAGAGAAAAGGTGGATGAAACTAAAAATAGATAGCCATCTTAAAAGGCTAAAACAATAGTTCTACTGAGGAACTATTACTAAGAAAGGGGTTAGAAGGAAAAGAAAGCACATGGAAAATAAAATGTCACAATTGTCCATTAATTGAAGTTTTAATTGTAAAAGAGAGAGAGGCAAGAAGATTCCTACAATTCTGGGTGGGCAAATGAATGAATTTTTTTGTTGTTCTATGAAGTGGACAATGCAGGAGACTAGCGAGAAGAAAATAATTTTTGTTTTGTACAATCTGAGTCCAATAAGTAGCTGACATAAATATTTTAATTATTTTTTAGTCCTTTTGGAAGAGTTGTAGTGAGGTAAAGGAATTATAGGAACTAAAATTTAGAAAATTCTAGTTGAAGAATATGTTGGAACTTCAGATTTCACATGAAGCATAGACCTAGATAGTGACAACATGAAATACGTGGCCATGAGAATAAGTTAGTAACTTGGATGAAGATGTGGAATTCAAGGCAGGAGCTACATTGCTTGATGAATCATCTATGAAAGGCTGAATATGTCCAGGAAAAAGTTGGATTTGAGGGATCTCAATGTTGTCAATGAATAGAGGACATAAGAAAATCAGTATGCAGTATATTAATGGAAACAACTCACTTGAGTCTATATATATATCAATAATTTTTTTGTGAAACATTAATATTGCAATTTAATTTATTGATAAATTTATGGGTATATACATTACATGTAAAATTTATATATAAACTTATTTATAGATAAATTAACTAATTTATACATTTACATATAAATGTATATAACTTAATATATATAATATGTATATAAATTAACTAATTTATACATTTATATATAAATTAGTACATTTATATATAAATATATATGGCCATATATAATATAAAATAAAATTTATAAATGGTCATATATAAATGTACAAATACTAAAATATGTTTCTTTTTTAATTTATTAATTTGAGGCAGTAAATAACTTCTCCAAAGGATACAATGCTTCTGAAATACCCAACACATTATTTCATTTGAGAGAAAAGCTATTGGAACCAAAGAGATAATACCAAATGCTTGGGCTTCCAGGAATTTAAAACTACTTCAAAAGTTTTTCAATATTCACACTCAGGCCTATAATTTTCTATGTTGAATTCAATGAATAAAAACTCTATATCTAGGTTGAGTTTTTATGAATAAAAATAATTCCTACATTCTTTATAAAAAATGAAGTTCTGAGTAGCTTATATTTCACACAGCTTTATCCAATATTCTACGAGGTGGGAGAATTGCATTGGTCCAGGAATCAGCACAAAGAGAAGTGTACCAGAGTGAGCTGATGCAATATCAACAACTTATATACATAAGGATGTCAAAGTAATACAATCACTTCTGAAAAATCAATAATTGACACAATCTCAAGAAGCATCCTTCTTATTATTTCTTATTGACTACAATTATCTTAACAGTATGATGTTAAATATAACAACTCTTTTTTAATATTATATTTTATTAAAAAGTGCAGATACATTTAATTTAGCATATGAAAGTAAACTGGCAATTATTTGGGGTTTTGCTTTCTTTAGATAGAGAAACTTTGGCAGTTAAAAATTTTGAAGGAAACATGGATGCTGCACTTGAAATTACAAACTACAATTCCTTGAAATTATAATATGGAAACTTTATGATGAAATAGGTTAATCTTTTTCAAATAACAAATATATCTGAAGTAGAAATTATATCATAATTCTCAAGTCACTATTAAACAAGTAAATGGCTTAAATTTATATACTTGTGATATTCAGGTTAGAAATAATTAGAAATATTTTATTGCTGGTGGGAATGTAATTTGCTTTAATTTTTTTGGGGGGTAGGGAGAAATGGGACAATATTTATTGGTGACAAAAACATAAAAGCCTTTTTTTCAGTAATACAAATTTTGAGAATATATCCTTCAGAAATAAAAGCACTAGAAGTTAAGGAAGACCCATATCCCTCACTTGATTATTGATAGAAGAATGACAACAAATCTTTTTGTATTGTATTTGTATATAAAATATATCATGTAAATGTATGTCAAAATATGTCATGTAAAATATAAAGAAATTGCAAAAGAATAAATAAATAAATTTAGAATGTCTTGGAAAAAACTAGTATTTGGTGCACAGAGCAATTTGTAAAAAATTGTGTAAGATGTGTGTAAAAATAATGTGTGAGATATGATCACAATATATTAAACAAAACATCCCCACATGCATGTTTATATGTGTAAATGCCTTTGTAAGATCAGAGAGAATAGCATGGTAAGTCAAATACCACATTTTTACATTTGTTTCCTGAAGATTATGATTCTTTTCTATGTTCTTGATGTGATACATTGAACTTGATTATAATTATATTTTAAATTAATAAGCTAAGAAAGGTTGCACAAATTTAATTTATTAAATATTTACTTTAAGAATAATGCATATAATTCGTGTCAAAATTTGGTAAATGCCTATAAGGGGGGTTTAAAGAAGCAATATTGCCATCTACTGGTCATCTATTCACATTGAAGCTACATTGTACCTTGAAAAAAATGTGAGAAAAGATGACCAAGCAGTTAAAACTATAGATATATAATATAGCTGATAAATAAAGACATTAAAATATTCAAAGATACCAAAAAACTCACCAAGGGATTATTTTTTTCTTATTCATTATATTCAGTTTTCACTATACCATCAGGGTGGTGCTGGCCTCATAAAATGAATTTGGATGTGTTCTCTCCCTTTTATTTTTTTGATGGTTTCTTTATCTTTGTTAAATTTCTCATTTTCTTCATACACTGCTTTACTAATTTAGTTTAGTTGTCTATTTATATGCTGTTATAACTTACTGAACTCCTTTTAAAATATTTATTCTGATTTCTTTGTCAGACAGTCAAAGATCTCCATTTCTTTAAGGCCCATTATTGTAGCTTTATTAGTTTCCTTTGGTAGTGTCATGTTTATCTGATTCTTTGTGCTCCTTGTATCTTTGTGTTGGCATCTGCATTTGAGTAAATGGTCTCCTCTTTCAGACTTTACACATTACATTCCCTTTGGCAGATAAATAACTTCACTCGTCCAACCAACTTGGACACTGGACCAATCAGCTGGTATTACCTGCAGACAGGCAGGGCTTACTATCTTAGTTGGGCAAGACCACTGCCAATGCTCTGAGCTTGGGAGTGAGGGGTCCCCAGCCGAGCTCCAAAATTGGATTAGCCTAGTGGTTGGGCTCTGCATTCAAGTGGAGCTGCTGGGAGGCCTCCTGGTTTGTTGGGGCTGCTGACTGTACTCTGTGGTCACGTGGGGTCACTAGCTGGGCTCTGTAGTCACCTCTGGGTGGGTGAGGTTGCAGGTTATGTTCCCTGACAGATGATGCTACTAATTAGACTCTGCAATTACATAAGTCTGCAGGCTGGGATCCATCATTGCTCCTAATCAGGTGGCGGTGCCACTGGCTATGCCCTAAAATTGGGCAGGTCCACAGGCTGGGCTTGACGATTGCGTAGGCCACTGGCTATGCTCCTCTGTTGTATGAGGTCACCATCTGGGACCTCTGTTTGACCAGGGCCTCCAGCTATTGGATGCAGTTGTGGGGGACTGCAGACTGTGCTCCATGATGCGGCAGGGTCACTGCCTATGTTCTGGGCTCCTGGTTGTATGGGGCCGCAGTCTGTGTTCTGTGATTTAGTGGGGCCACTAGCTGGCTCCCTGCCTGGGCAAGGCCACAGTCTGTGTTCAACAATTGAACGGGGCCATAAGCTGGGCAGTGTTGCTGGGTGGTTTGTAAGATAGGAGGCACTGTTGGCTGGGCTCTGAGACTGCCCGGAGTCACTGTTCAGGCTCCCTGGCTATGCTCAAGAGTTGGACTTCTGGCTTGTTTCACTGCCCAAGCAGGTATGTAGCGTGGCTCCAGGGGTGGGACTAGAGCCTATGTTCAGTAGTTGGTGGGACTGCAAATTTGTTCTTCTATCGTGGTGGGCTATGGAATGTTTTAGCAATTAGGTAGAGCTTTGAACTTGCTTACCCGTCCAGTAGGGCCATAAAATGGCTTTAAGGCCAGTATAACCTGTTGTCTGGGGACTCAAGTCTGCCAGAAAATGGTTTTAAGGCCAGTATAGCCTGTTGGCTGGGGGCTCAAATTTGCCATCTGAGCTCCCTGACCAGTGGGGCCACGAACTCAGCTCTGAAGATGGACAGAGCCATTGGCTGGATCCTTGTTTGGGAACTGCTGTAAGCAGGAACTCAGTCAGCCAAGATCTGATCACTGGTTGCTGGTAGCCCTGCCCCCTTCTCTATCTGATCCCCAGTGGTTGAACCCGCAGATTTCCCCTTGTGACCCTTGGGAAGGCAAATGTGGATATCCACCTTGGCCTTCCTTTTCCCACTGGAGGATCCATAATCCCAGGAGGGCCCTCCTGGTGAGCTGCTATGCCAGCCTGGGGGAGAGATGATGCTATCAAAGTGAAACTGCTCCCTTACCCATCAAATGAGATCCTTCTCAGTCCTTGTGATTCAGGAAGACGTATCGGCCTTACCCACAGTTTCTGGGATTTTCACAATGGTGTCTTTCTATGGACGGTTGATAGTTGGTCTTCTTGTGATGGGGACTAAATTTGGGAACAACGTATGTCACCATCTTGATGACCTCAGTCTCCAACTTTTCAAATATTATCAAAATTTACTTAGGTTTTTTTCCAAAATAATGGAAAGAGAATTAAGTGTACCTACCTCATAAACTATAACAAGTACAACTATTTAATATTATATATAAGTATATATATATATAATAAAAGAGTATTAAAAGAGTATTATCTAAATTTCAGGTGAATTTTCTATTTTAAAATGACAACACTTTCAAATCATACAAGCCAAATTTATGGAGTCTATATTATCAGAATTTAAAAATAGCTGGCTACCCTTAAGTCTGTGTCTTCCTGAGTTACATGAGGTTTCCACATCTGCCTTATCCACCTCATGTGCACATTTATTGAGGAAATCACAGCCGAGCATCTAAAAGCACTTGGAGACTTTAACACATTACTTATATCATGGCGGTTGAGCTAGCAATGTCGGTAGTGGGGTCCATAATACCAGAGTTAATGAAACTAGATTGAAAATACTTGCAGTGTGTCACTTTTTCCCACGAGACAGAGTTTTATCTAGACTTTAATATTGTCCTGTGTAATTTGCTAGAGAATGTTTATATAGAACTTCATTAGTAAAGCATGTAACATTGCACTTAATATTATATAATAACCTGACAATGTCCACAATAATTCATTGGCTATTATTTTTTAAAAAGAAAGAAGAAAAAGAGAGAAGGAAGGAAGGGAGGAAGGGAGGAAAAGAAAAACAACCCAAACAGCAAATAGTAGTCCCTCTTTAATTTTCTGAATGTTTCTCTGAGGATTTGTTTTGTTTTGTTTTGTTTTGTTTTTTAACATCTTTATTGGAGTATAATTGCTTTACAATGGTGTATTAGTTTCTGCTTTACAACAAAGTGAATCAGTTATACATATACATATGTTCCCATACCTCTTCCTTCTTGCGTCTCCCTCCTTCCCACCCTCCCTATCCCACCCCTCTAGGTGGTCACAAACCACCTAGCTGATCTCCCTGTGCCATGCGGCTGCTTCCCACTATCTATCCACCCTACGTTTGGTAGTGTATATATGTCCATGCCACTCTCTCACTTCTTTACAGCTTACCCTTCTCTCTCCCCATATCCTCAATTCCATGCTCTAGTAGGTCTGTGTTTTATTCCCGTCCTACCTCTAGGCTCTTCATAACATTTTTTTTTCTTAGATTCCATATATATGTGTTAGCATACGATATTTGTTTTTCTCCTTCTGACTTAATTCACTCTGGACCTGGAGTCTCTCCGAATTTTTGAAATACATTATCAGGATAATGCTTCAGTCTTTCTCTTTCAGAGAAGCAGCATGTTTGCGAGTCTAACTCTGGCTGTCTTTCAAAATGTCATCTTGCCCTGAAGCTAGTAATTACAACTAGTATATTCTCATTTAGCTAATTGTTGCTTTAATAATTTGAATTTCAACTGATTCTCCTCTTTATCCCACTTCCTTGAGAAGAGACTCTATCCTGGTAAGTCTACTCTGCTAATCACATCTCTCTCCTACCTGGAATGTGAGGTCAAGTTATATTACACAAAGCAAGGAACTTTTCCTCTGATTTGAAGTTTTGCTTCTGTTGTTTTGTTTTTGCTTTCTAGTCTATTCTCATAGCAAATGTTTTTCAAGGCCCATATTTGGAAATATAAACCCTTGTTTCTATTTGTTAAATAGAAACCCTTACCAATTCCCCAGATGGAGTTGTTCTGAGGTCTTTTTGAATTTTCTCCTAAGGACACTGGTAGAAACTTCTCAAAATTCCCATAATGTATGTTAATTACACTAGAACTGAATCACCACATTGGGAGTGTCTTTAAAGTTCCCACCTTGGGATTACAGAAGAGTATCTCTTCCCCCTTCCCCAATAAAAAGCATGGCATTGGAATCAGGGACTTTTTGTATACAGCATTAAGAAAAATAACCATTTAAAATATTCCTGATAAAGCCAGCTTCATGGCATGCAATCTGCCCAGTCTCTCAAGGCTGTGCCTAGAAGGATCCCATGGTTGGTTTAATGCTCTGTTGTCTCTCTCTTGAAACTCCCAAGAATTTTGAGTGAGGGACACTACACTTTCATCTTGCATCGCGTCACACAATTATGTCATTAATTCTTGATAATCCTGAGAATGCGAGTAGAACAAGTCCTTCTCTTTCTTGGGTCTTACATACCTTTAACTTTCCACTGAACAAATCTGCCAATCACTGTAAAACTTTTTATTTTAAGACTATTGCAATAAACTTTCTCAAAAAGAGTCCCAAAGTCCCAGGACCTTACCAAATTTCATTTAGATCCTATCACTGATACCACTGATTATGTTGAGTAGATCAATGACTGAAGCAACACTTATTATTTGGAAGAAAAATTAGATTTTTAATCACTCTTTGAACTGCCCATATCAATGCTATATCAGGGTCAGTGAAACAGAAGCTTGAAAAGCAAGATATATAGGCCTAGACATAAAGAGGACACTATTTTTAGTAGCAGTGGGGATTAGGTAAAAGGCGTGGTCCTTGAGATTTATTCAACTCTTTTCCCACACCTCTTATCATTAATTCTCTTGTCTGGGTCAGCATTCAAGGGAGATAAACACAGATATAATTCCTTACTTTGTTTATTTGGAGCAGTATGACAGGAAACCAGATAGGCAGGTAGAAAAAAGTTGGCAGTTGTGTGTTTGCAATGGAGAAGGCAGAGGAAGGAGTAAAAGGGATCAAAAGGATATCCTCAACTTACCTCCCCAACTAAGGAAGCCACTCAAGTTTCTATGTAAAAATGGCAATTCTCTAGTGATTTCCCAGATAAGTCAAAGTACGCTTGGAGTAAAATGGCTCCTTCTGCTTTAGACAGAAAACTGTAATGTAGTGTCTTACAACTTAATTCTAAACCTTTCTAAACACAATCTACTCAAAATTTTTCTGACATGAAAGAATGGGAATTTTCTATTTTAGTCTACATGAATCTAATAATTGTACCAGGTGAACTTTTGCCTTTTTCCCAAGCAGCTTCATTTTCCCAAATTCAATCCAGTTAGAAATAATTAATATATTCTTACATTAAAAAATTTTAGAGGAATGCTTTTTATTTCTTTTACATAAAGCTTAGAGAAGTTTCTATATGCTCTTTGACAACCTTTCAACCTCCTGTAAGAGGGCTCATTTTCACAAAATACCTTGCTTAAAGAATCCAGTTTTCTCATATTAAAAAGAATTTAAAATAAAATTAGTTCTTATGACTGGTAAAATTGAATATAGCCTTTTACCATGTTTTAGTAAAATATATAATTCCATAATCATATATGAATTTTAGACACAAATAATGTCACCAGATAAATTCTTATTTAGTTAATTATTTAAGCATGTTAAATAACTTTATACATATAAATATGACCTTGATAAAATGTATATGTCAGTTTGCAGTATGAAAAGTTTTGATTATCACTTAGCTTTTATAACTTAGCCTTCATACTCCACTCTTTGATCCCTCAGGTGTGATCAATCCATCTGGGGCAAAGCTCTTTGTGTATGATATAATTGGTTCAAAATTCCATGAGAAAACAAATACTTTGTCAAAATCAGACTAATGTCAAGTACATACTTCAATTTGGAAATTAAAAAAATATTTTAAAATCTACCAAACTAAGTAGTACCTTCCTACACGCACTTTCTGTGTCAAAATATTTTTCTTACAATGAGGCAGATATTTTGGGAGAAAAAATTGGAAAAATAAGATATTGCTGCTCTATTTGGAGGGATATAGCTATAGTGCTTAGGGATACCTAGATTCTAACCCCCCCATTTCATTATCTATCTGAAGGTAAGAGCCTTTGGTTATCGAATCGACTTAGGACTTCAGAGCCAGTCTACTTCACTTGGTCTTTGGAGATATGATGGCAGAGGATGTGTTCAGTCTTGTAGATGAGACTCTCTGAGGCTGACAGACAGAATTTATTTACTCCATCACAATTATGGGATCAGAAGTGTCCTCTGTTACTCCCTACCTCTTTCCCTTCCTTCATCTCTCCCTCCCTGCCTACTCTCTGTTGACTCTCTCTATATTTCTTCCTCTCTATTTCCCCAATCTTATTTTCAACTCATCTAAGATATTCAATTCTCGATAATGATAAAATTCTTTAAAAGAAGTATCATATAATTTATTTTCATTTTATTCTACTATGCAGCTTTCTTGGAGGCACATGCAACTTGATACAACTTTCTTAAGAAGTTCCTATAAGGAAAAACATTGATAGTGTTGTCCTATAGGGGGATTTTCCTAATTTTATCCAATGGCACTGAAAAATAAAATCATATTTCATGATTTCAAAATTATATTTAAAATGTATTAATGTATTTTGAGTATAAAGTCTCATAACTATTGTTCTACAGTATAGAACTTCTGTAATGATTAAACTATTCTACAGATTCACAGTCCAATACTATAGACACTATCTACACATGACAACTGAGCACTTAAAATGTGGTTAGTCTAACTGAAAAACTGATTTAAAAAACTAATTAGAGTTATTTAATTTGAATTATTCTAAATATAAATGTAAACAATCACATATAGCTAGTTGCTACCATATTGGACTAGTGCCATCTTATAATGAAAAATATGAGCAACATCTCTATATTTTTACTGTGCTACAATACCATGGTGGAATTAAGAAAGGGATAATTCAGCACATAAAAATAAAGTTGTGATTTTAAAGTTTTGTATTTATAATCCATTGGATGCTTTACATTCCACAAGTCACTATTTTAATTACTAATACTACTTTTCATTAATTAAAACTAAAGTATATAAGCTGTATGGTACAAAATATAAGCAAAATTACTCATTATTTTATGAAATACATGCTTACAGTTTTGACTATTATTCATAAATAAAGATAAGAATGGTTACTATTTCATCTTAAATAGGAAGTAAGGTTTTAGGTAAATATATGGTGGGTAAGCAAAGATTCTAAATAGAGGAAACAATCTGAAGAAAGTCATATAGGTATAATTAAGTATAGAAGTAATAAATGATAGTTGGTCAGAAAAATAATAGATTTGGACTGAAGAATAAATTAGAAAGTTGCATTCGTTTTTGATTTGCTTTGATTTTTTTGTAACCAATTAGTGGCTTGAAACAACAAACAATTATTATCTCTATTTCCATGAGTGAGGAGTGGGGGTATGACTTAGTTGTGTCCTCTGTTGAGCCTCATAAGCCTGAAGTCAAAGTGCCAGCTGGGATTCATTCTCATCCAGAGGTTTGACTGGGAAGACTATTTCCAGCCTTGCTCAGGTTGTTGTCACAATTCTTTTTGTTGTGGCTGTATGACTGAGGGTCCTGGCTTCTTATTGGCTGTTAGCTGGAAGCTGCCCTCAGATTCTCAAGGACACCCACTGTTCCCTACCACACTGCCTTCTCCATAGGCAGTTCACACATTGGCTATTAGCTTCTTCAAGGCCAGGAGAAAAGTTTATCTCTGCAGACTCATGCAATGGAGTCTCATATAATGTAAATTAAGATAGTTGCATCCTGTCACCTAAGCAACATTCTACTGGTTAAAAGTAAGTCACAGGTTCCACCTGCACTGAAGGGAAGGAGATTATATTAGGATACAAGATCTCATTAGGGACCACCTTAGGTTGAGTCAAGCACAAAAAGCTATTTGGGATTTAGTTGTGGAGTGTATAGATTTACCATTTGAACATCATATGTTTTTGAGTAGATATACATTTAAAAGAAGTGCTTTGAAGGCTGAAGTTGCAGTGTACAATGGAGAGAGACTCAAGTCATTTAGATAAATTCTTCATTTAATTGAGGAAATAAAATCAGAGGTTTTTTTTTTTTGTTTGTTTGTTTTGCTTTGATAGAACTAAAGTCAAAGGATCAATTTTTTAAAACACCTTGCATTATTCTAGACAGTTATCAGGTAGTAAAGCCCTATATTTGGGTGGCAACTTCTGTAGTATAAGAAAGCCAATGCAGTAACTAAGGAAACTAAGGAGAATTAAGTGTGCTGATTCTATCTTGCTTAGAAGTGTGATCAGGATCACAGGTGTCAGGCATGTCAACCATGCATCTGTAACTGGAGAGAGAAAATTAAATTTAACAAAGAAAACAGAAGTAACAAAGAAAATGAGAAGGAATGTTTTCCCTGAGGTAATAGGTGAAAATATCTATGGTGCAATATCCTTCAAGATTAAAATTTTTTTTTAAAGAGGGAATTTTATCAATAGTTCCAAGTGTCTAAAAGTAAGAAACAGAATAGTGATTACCTATTTCTGGGGGTTTGAGGAGAACGGGGAATTATTGCTAATGAGTACAGGGTTTCTTTTGAGAGTGATAAAAATTTTCAAAACCTGAATGTGGTGATATTTGAACAACTTTGAATATAAATAAAAACACTGACTTGTATTCTTTAAGTAGGTAAATTGTATGGTATGTGATTTATATCTTAAACTATTATGTAAAATTAAGAAACTATTTTCAATGAAAGATAATTGTTATTTGTAAAATCTTCTCATGTATAGATAATTTGAATATTCCTGAAATTTTAGGTATAAGGATGTTTGGACATAATAAAAGAATATATTGAAGCCTAGAATATATAATTACAAGTTTTTCAATATAATAGTCAATTTATAGTAGTAGATGGAATAGGAGATTAAATTGTATTAATCCTGTATGTCCAATTCACAAGAGCATCTGTTTAAAACTACATAGGACAAAACCAAGGAAAGACTGTAAAACCATATTAAAATCAACAATAAAAAGTGCTGTAGGCCATGCCTGGGTATGTCCCACATACACACATCCTGGGAAGGTGCCCCCTTAGCAGCCATTTTGCCTTATGGAGTCCTCTGTAGAGAAGGTTTTTCTACCTGAGTGGTGGATGTAGAACTTGGCAGTTGTATTGCCAACATTTTCTTTGGCAGGTAGCAGGACAGGGAGTAGCAACCGCCCAAAGAAAGCATCATAATTTCAACCATGCAATTGTTGTTTGAGTTAATGGGCTTTTTTTCTGGCCCCAGAAAAAAAGCACAACTATGTGCAGTGGGACCACAAGAGAATTTGTAAATATTTTCTCTGTAGTTTTTGACCTGTGGAATTGTGCACAAATACTCGTTCTGACCTTGCTGTAAGTGGAAGAGGAGATATAATTTCAGATGTCAACAAATTTTTGAAAGATAATAAGTGGATGGAGGAGAAGTAGTAAACTCAATGAACAAGTGAAACACCTCCTCTATGAGCCTGAAGAAGAGGATACAAAACAGAATTGAGTGTTTGATGAGTACATCTAAGGACAGGCTCAGGATTTGGAGGCACCAGAAAGATACAGTTAGATTTCTTTTTCTTCCCAGACAGAAGACTTTTCTCTAGAGAAAATGATTTTCAGAGAAGTAATCTATAAGTCCATGTGAGAAAAATTTATGATGAGAAGCCACAAAAATAGTATGAGTCCTCATTTTATGAAAGTTGGTTGCAAGAGATTTTTTGCAATACTTACAGAGTTCACTTGTAGAAGTGTCATGTAGAATTAGGTAAGGCCATATTTGTTTGGCCTTCTCTCAAAATCAGCAGTTTTCTGAAGCAACTGGTCCTATAGGCAAATTTTTTTTAAAAAAATTAAAAATTCAGGTTCTAACAAAAAAAAAATGATGTACTCCTGAAGCAGACTGAATAATTAGGATCTGAAAACAAGATAAAGGAATCCTAAGGAAATGTGAAATTATACAGTTAAAAGAAGAGAAGAATTGCTTATATCTACAACATTAATGATTTAAATCTTTGCTGCCCAGTTTGAACAATTGGAAGTTTGTGAAGTGGGTGGAGCTCTTTTGATAGTAGAAGATGCTCAGACTGGACAGATGACCATTTTGTGAGAAAACAACATACGGACTCTGAAAAAATTAAAGCTCTTGTGGATTTTTTTTTATTGAATGAAAGAAAAGGAACTTAAGAGTCTGATCATAATGAGTGATTGA
This sequence comes from Kogia breviceps, assembly GCF_026419965.1. Classification (NCBI taxonomy): domain Eukaryota; kingdom Metazoa; phylum Chordata; class Mammalia; order Artiodactyla; family Physeteridae; genus Kogia; species Kogia breviceps. The sequence goes on along the minus strand of NC_081325.1, from coordinate 45,211,325 downwards.
AAAGAGGGAAGCAAGAGCAAGGAGAAAGAAAATGAATGGTTGAGGAAAAATAAAGAAAGAGTATGGAAAAGAAGATAAGAGGAAGAAAGAGAAAAAGAAAGGGCTTGTGGTGGAGAAATAAGAAAGATAAGTTGCTTATGAAATATGCACACATGCTGAACTTATGAATGAAGATGCAGCAGATCTCAGAATCACAAAAAGTCATGAAGTGGAGGAGAATGAAGATGAAGCAGATAGTGGAAGAAGCAGCTGCCAGGATAGTTGAGAAAAAATGAATATAGATTTGTAGTCATGATTAAAGAAGATCCACAAGCCAATATAGAAAGTCATGTAAGCACAGAAGTAAAAGTTGGAACAGAGAGCAAGATAGAAAGTCTAAGGATAAAGAAAAGAAGAGATCTGATGATTTTTTTTAAAAAAAAGAAAAGAAAACTAAATTAAAAATGTGCATTTGGGATTCAATGAGTTGAAGGAAAATGATACTAAGAATGAGGTCAATGGGACCAGTGAAGACATAAAATCTGAAGGTGACGCTCAATCCAGTGAAAACTAATATGGTAAGACCTCAGACCAATCAGAGGATTATTGTTTGAAGATTTTTAGAATACTACTGTAAATGGCATAAAGTGAAGAATGACATTAAAATGAGATGAAAGAAAGCTATAGTGGAATAGAAAATGTGTAAACCTCAGTTAATTCTTTTTAGTTAACAATTAATTCAGGACTGATTTCACCTACCAGATTTCAGAAAATGTGTTAATAGCATATATGCCACTGATATCATTGGTCTTGTGTCAAATAGTTTTTTTTTTTTTTTTATGTTTTTAAAGAAATATTACCTGAATATGTGTCTTGCTCTGTCTTTAATTACAAGTTTTCTTTCTTGAACTTTGAAAGGAGAATTAAACGTTAGTATTCATGTGAATAAGATTAAGTGGGATTCCATTTTTACAACTCTTATATTCTTAACCTTTGACTTTCTATTCTCAAGAAAAAAGTAACTTTATATTGAATTCAACTGGTTTTACTAGTGGTGGAAGAAACCACATGACCTATATTTTCCAATTTTTATATTTTTAAAATTTTGAATTCGAAGTAGGATATATTTGTACTAGTCAGTGTTCTTGCTCATATGCCTGATTATAATTAGACATTACCAAAAATTATAACTCAATCACATATGGTCTGTAATAAAAATAGTTATAATATGTCAAATGCTCACCATTTGTCAAACACTATACCAAGAGTTTTATATGTATCATTTTATTTGATCCTCAACTAACCTCTATGGGAATAGATAATATTGTTATTTTCATTTTTCAGATGAGAAAATAGAGGGACAGCTGTATCACAAAGCCTAATATTGGCACAGATTAGATTATAAATCAGATATTCACATTAGTATATATATATATATATATATATATATATATATATGTGTGTGTAACTATTTAATTTAACAAATTTTTGCTTTCCACTTTATTATAACACAAGAGAATAATATATATCCAATTAATGATAACCTTTTAAATTTTGGCTTATTGAGAAAATAACCCCAGTCACAATTTGGTGAGTGAAGAATGAATAGATATTCTATCTTCTTGAAATGCATCAGCAGTCTGAGCAATACATAATTCTATGAAAAAAGAAAAGGGACCATCTGGGAAAGCTATTGAACTTACTGTATTTCTAAATTTCCCTCTCTAAGTAGGTCTTTCTATACTTGCTTATACTCGTTGACCAGGTAGAATGTAGCCTCATGAGTAGCTCTTAGAGGTTCTGAATTCTTTATGAATTATAGCAAGTATTGAATCTTATAGGACCTAACTGAAAACAGAATCAAAAGATCTGGGTTCCAATTCTGTCTTTATCATTCTGTATAATTTAAATTAATCAGGATCTGGATGACAGAATAGAAGGGCCCAGAACTAATCGCCTCCAATAGTAAAACCCAAATTACAACTACATATAGAAACACTCTCTTTGAGAAAGACCTAAAGACTATCACAATAGCTCCTCTGCAACTCAGTATATAAAGAAAAAAACACTCCATCAAGGTGGAATGGAGGGACAGAGATATAACCTAGTCAGGACCTAAACCTCTGGAGTGCAAACCAAAAATGGAAAGGTATATCACAAACTCCAAGGTCCTTGCAAAAGGGGCAAGGGGTGTGAGACCTACATTAGGCACCCCAGCCCTGGGTATTGGCACAGGGTAGTTGAACCCCCTTAATGGGCTTAAAAACCAACAGGGCACAAGACCAGAAGAGCTGAAGGATCGTAGGAAACCAAGACTCCACTGTTAAAGGGCACATACACAAACTTACTCCCTTTGAGTTTGCTACCTCCCTTTGAGGTAGCAAATTTAAAAGCTCCAGGCTCTTTAACCAGGCTGCCAAGACTGCCTCAACACACCACCTCAAGCCAGTGCCAGGCTCTGGCCTCAGACCCCGACTTGACCAAGGTGGCAACCCTTGGCAAACCCCAGGAGAAGTCCTGGCCAAGGCTGAGATTTGGCTACAGATCCACCCACCAAGGCAGTGGACCTCAGTCTATCCTGGGAGAAGCTGTGAGCTGCACCAGGCTGTGGCACCAGCCAGCCCTGCCAAGGCAGTGGCCCCTGGTCCACCCTGGCAAAAGCCCCAACTCAGGCCAACTTTGACTCCAGTCCTCCTGTCACAGCCACTAGGCACAGACAGCCTGATTTGCTTATACAAAAGGACACACTTTCAAGACTGGGAGAAGTAACTGTTTTGCCTAATCCATAGAGACCAACATAGAAAGTAAAACAACATAATATGACAGAGAAATATGGTCCAAATTAAAGAACAAGATGAAACCCCAGGGGGAAAAAAAACCTAATCAAATGGAGATAGCTAATTTATCCTATAAAGAATTCAAAGTAACAGTCATAAAAATTCTCACTGAACTTAGGAAAAGAAGAGGAACAACATGTGAACCTCAACAAAGAACTAGAAAGTATACAAAAGAAATAGAGCTGAAGAATACAATAACTGAAATGAAGAATATACTACAAAGATTTAATAGCAGATTAGGTGATACAGAAGAATGCATAAGTGGCCTGAAAGACAGTGGAAATCACCCTATCAGAACAGCAAAACAAAAAGAATATTAAAATATGAAGATAGTTATCATAAGATAATACTATGAACATCAACAAATTGGACAACCTGGAAGAAATGGGTAAATTCCTAGAAGTGCTTCCAAGGCTGAATCAAGAATAAATGGAAAATCTGAACGTAATAATTACTGGTAATGAAATTGAATCAATAACAAAAAATTGCCAACAAATAAATAAAAGTCCAAGACCATAAGACTTCACAGGGAAAGTCTACCAAATATATATTTTTAATAGTTATTATCTATTCTTCTCAAACTATTCCAAGAATTTAAAGAAAAGGGACTGCTTCCAAACACATTCTATAAGGCCAACATTACTGTGATGCCAAAACCAGGCAAAGACAACACACACAAATATAATTACAGGCCAATATCACTAATGAGCATAAATGCAAAAATCCTCAGCAAAATACTAACAAACTGAATTCAATAATAAATTAAAGGGATAATATATCATGATGAAGTGGGATATATTCCAAGGATGCGAGGATGGTTCAATATCCACAAATCAATCAATGTGATACACCACATTAACAAAACAAAGTATAAAAAAATCACATGATCATATCAATAGATGCAGAGAAAAAAATTTGACAAAATTCACCATTTATTTGTGAAAACAATTCCCAACAAAGTGGGTATGGAAGGAACATACTTAAAAAAAATAAGGTCATTTATTTTAAAAAATAAGGACAAACCCACAGCTAACAAAATACTTGATGGTGAATAACTGAAAACTTTTCTTCTGAGATCAGGAATAAGAAAAGTATGACTGCTCTCACCACTTCTATTCAACATAGTATTTGAAATCCTAGAAAAAAGTAATAATACAAGAAAAAGAAATAAAATGAATCCAAATTAAAAAGCAAGAAATAAAAGTCACTATTTACAGATGACATGATACTAGAAAACGCTAAAGACTACATCAAAAAGCTTTTACAACTAATGAGTAAAGTTGCAGGATACAAAATTAATATACAGAAATCTGTTGTGTTTTTAAATACTAATAATGAATTATCAGAAAAATCAAGAAAAAAATCCCATTTACAATGATAACAAAAAGAATAAAATATCCAGCAATAAGTTTGACTAAGGAGAAAGAGTATACTCTTAAATCTATAACACATTCATGAAAGAAACTGAAGATGACACATAAAATGGAAAGATATACTGTGCTCATGGGGAGGATGAATAATATCGTTAAAATGTCTATATACTACCCAAAACAATCTACAGATTCCGTGCAAATCCTATTAAAATATACATAGCATTTTTCATAGCACCAGAACAAATAATTCTCAAATATGTATGGAACCACAAAAGACCCTGAATAGCCAAAGCAATATTGAGAAAAGAACAAAGCTGAAGGTATCATGCTTTCTGACTTCAAATTATATTACAAAGCTATGGTAATCAGAATGGTATGATACCCACACAAAAACAGATACACAGATCAGTGGATCAGAATGGAGATATCAGAGATAAACCCATGTACATACAGTCACTTAATCTACAACAAGGGAGAAAAGACTATAAAATGGGGGACAAAACCATCTCTTCAACTAGTGCTGTTGGGAAACTGGATAAGCTACATGTAAAAAATAAAATGACCATTTTTTCACACCATATACAAAAAGAAGCTCAAAGGGGATTAAAAACTTAAATGTAAGACCTGAAGCCATAAAAGTTGTAAAAAAAAATAGGCAGTAAACTCTTTGATATTAGCAATATTTTTTGAATGTTTCTTCAGGCAACAGCAACAAAAGCAAAAATAAATAAATGGGACAGAGTCAAACTAGAAACCTTTTTTATAGCCAAGGAAACTATCAACAAAACATAATGGCAGACTATTGAATGTGAGAGGATATTTGCAAATTATATCTTCAATAAGGGGTTAATATCCAAAATATATGAAAAACTCCTACAACTCAATATCAATACCAAATAAGTAAATAAATAAATAAACAAAAAATTCAGTTAAACATGGGCAGGAGGAGATGAAAGGCATTTTTCCAAATAAGATAAATAGATGGCCAACAGGCACATGAAACAAAGTTCAACATCACTAAGCATCAGGGAAATGCAAATCAAAACAACAATGAGCTATCACCTCATACCTGTCAGAATGGCTATCACTAAAAAGACATGGAATAACAAGTGTTGGCAAGGATTTGAAGAAAAGGGAACCCTTGTAAACTTTTGAAGGAATGTCAATTGGTACAGCCAGTATGGAAAATAGTATTGAGGTTCTTCAAAAACTTAAAAATAAAAGTACCAGATGGTCCAGCAATTCCACTCCTGGATATTTATCTAAAGAAAATGAAAACACAAATTTGAAAAGGTATGTGAACCTCAATATTCATTGCAGAATTATTAGCAATAACCAAGATATGGAAGCTACCTAAGTGTCTATAAACAGGTGAATGGATAAGGAATATATGGTATATATATATATATACATAGGTATGTATGTATGTGTGTGTGTGTGTGTGTGTGTGTGTGTGTGTGTATATATATATATATATATATATATATATATATACACACATAGGGAATATTACTCAGCCATAAAAAGGAATTAAATTTTGTCATTTGTAAAAAGATGAATGGACCTAGAGAAGATTATGCTAAGTCAAATAAGGCAGGCAGAAAAAGACAAATACTGTATATTTTCACATATATGTAAAATCTAAAAAACAAAATAAATGAACAAATATAACAAAACATAAATAGACTCATAGATACAGAGAACAAACTAGTGTTTGGCAGAGGGGAGGCGGTGAGAGGATGGACAAAATAGATGAAGGGAATTAAAAGTTACAACCCATCAGTTATAAAATAAGTAAGCCTCAGAGGTGTAAAGTACAGCACATAAAATATTGTCAATAATACTATAATAATTTTGTATGGTACATAATCTATAAAAATATCAACTCACCATGGTGTACACCTAAAACTCTTATAATATTGTAAGTCAACTATACTTCAATTTAAAAAACCCAGTAATTTATGTTTCAGAAATCATGAGCTGAATATGTAAATGTTAAATTTATGTGAACACTTTAGCATAATTGATAGAGCTATACACTTAGATTTTATATATGTATAAAATATATATTATAATGTACATTACAGAGGAATTTATATATTTTTATTCACTATATTTTATGAAGAATAAATACAATGAAAATTTAACTTAGAACTGTTTTATCCCAGGAGGTCAAGCTATTTTAATAACTAAGAGGTATGTATTTTATGTCTTTGCCGATAAGATCAAAGTCAAATTGGATGGGTTGGTAGAGCAGTTAGCCAACATTATTTAAGTTTTATATTTCTCTTATTAACTTTTTCTCAGATATGTTTTTTTGTCTTAATATGCTGAGTGTTCTGTGGAGAACTTCTGGTGATACATTAAAAATAACAAAGCAATAACAAAAAGAAAACTACTGACAATAACAACAGCAAAACCAGTGTCACTTAAGTAGAGCATCCAGAATTAGTAGTAGAATGTGAGCATAGCTAAAATTCAGAAGCAATTCTGGCCAGAAAGTTCAGGACAAACCAAGATGTAATAGCAACAGGCAGGCAGGATTAAGGAGATAGACTATAGTATTGCCATGAACCAGTGATTCTTTTGTATTTTCTATTTCCTCCCTTTTTGAATAGGAATGTATATAACTGCTCTCCTATGCTTTTCCCACTATTAAATGCAGGGAACATTTGTGGCAGATACCTTGTCTCTACTTTCACAGATCCACAGATGTAAAGGAATACTGTAGTAGTAGCTGTACTTAATGGACTACACACTGAAGTCTCATCTACACATGAACTTAATTTAAATGATGGTATTTGGGGACTTTGAAGTGACAGTATAACAGGATGAGACTCTGGGGAATTTGGGGAGAGGAGTAAATGTATTTTGCATCGGAAGGGACATGAGTCATGGATGTCAAAACTTGGGCTGTTACAGATAGAACTTAGAACATGGCCATAATGTCCACACCCTGTATAGTATCCTTTGCTGGAGTGTGAATGAGGCTTGTGACTTTCTTCTAACAGAATATGTCAAAGATGATGGTATTTAACTCCCATGATTAAGTTACTTTATACTTCAAAGGAAATAAGATGATAGTTCTAGATCTAGATCTGACTGTATCCTGCAGCATACACAAAACTCTCAAGACTCTCTCCTCGCTGGCTTAGAGGAAGTGAGATGCTTTCTTGTGAAAGAACCTATAGAGAAATCCATACGGCCCATATCTGCTGAAAGACTTTAGCAGTAAGGAAATGAATTCAGCCAACCACCAGAATAAGTTTGGAAGCACATTCTTCTCCAATCTGAGCCTCCAGATGAAAAAGCAGCCCAGATAACACTTTGATTGCAGGCTGTGAGTTCTCCATCTTGACCCAAGAAAATTGAGAGATAATAAATATGTGTATAGTTTTAAGCTGTTAAATATGTGGTAATATGTAACACAGCAAAATAAACTTAATACACCACTGTGGCAGTTACCTAGAACTGAAGTACTTTCCAGAATATGGGAATTTCAGTTTTAAATCTGAGATGGCCTTGCGCAAACTGGGGTAAATTGGTTATCTTAAACATTCCTTACTTTCTTGTTGGATCTGGTGTGCATTTTAAAATATACTTGATATAATTTTTGCAAAATTTCTATACAAATAATTATTTTTTCATGATATGTACTTTGTGATATTTCTGGAAAAGGAAGCCCCTGAAAGTAGTGGTTAAATTAAAATAAGTGTGCTATATTCCTAAAAATAATATTAAAACCAGGCAATAATCTTTTAAGATAGTCAAACATTTAAAAATTTAATGAAATCAATTTAAAAATCAATTGTATTTCCACATACTAGTAGCAAACAACTGGAAAGTGAAAATTTAAAACAATACAATTTACAATGGAATAATAAATCATCAAGTACTTAAGAGTAACCCTAATGAGGTATGTGCAAGTCTTCCACAATGAGACATACAAAGCATTGATGAGAAAAGTTCATTAAGATCTAAAGAAATGAAGACATAACATTTTTATAAATTGGAAGACTTACCATTGTTAGTTTGTCCATTGTATTAGAATTTATCTACTGATTTAATCTACAGATTTAATACAATTGGAATCCAAACCCCAGATAGTTCTGTGGACAAAACTGACAAGCTGATTTTAAAATCTGTATGGAAATGAAAAGGATCTAGAATAACCATAACAATTTTGAAAAATATAAATAGTTTTAGGATCTAAACTTTCTGATTTCAGGGCTTATCATAAAACTGTAGTAATCAGAACATTATGGTGTTAGTGTACAAAATAGAGCAAATACACCAATAGAATAGAGAATCCAGAAATAGACTTTCACACATTTATGATCAATCAATAGCCAATCAAGATTCAAAGTCAATTCAATGAGGAAAGAAAAGTTGTTTTCAACAAATTGTTCTTAGAGTAACCAAAACTTTGTACAGGGCAAATCAAATCTCAAATTCTACCACACTCTGTACACAAAAATTAATTTCACATGGATCACAGGCCTAAACATAAAAACTAGAATCATGAATCTTTTAGAAGAAAATGTAGTAAAATATTTTGATAACATTAATGCAGGCAAATATGTTTTTAGGCAGGAAGCAAAAAGCACTGAATTTGAAAGAAGAAAAGTGATAAATTAGAGTTAACCAAAACTTAAAATATCTGCTAATCAAAAGACACTATTAAGAAATGAAAACATCAGCCACAGAATGGGAAAAATTATTTGTTAAAGGACTATTTTGGTTAATAGAAATATTCTCTATTTCATATTGGAATATTAATTATACTACATTTAACTGTTAATCTACCAGTGGGAAATATATTAATTAAGACATAAAACTCAGAAGTAAGAAGATAGATGTATTTAACTAAATGAAATATACAACATTTTAGTAGTCAAAAATATCCCATCAACATATTTAACTAAATGACATATACAACATTTTAGTGGCCAAAAATATCCCATCAAAAGGCAACTGAAAACAATGATCTATAAAAATCATTTGAAATGATGATAATTGTAGAAAAACAAGCATGTAGTATTCAGGCATATAATAATAACAGGCAGATTAAAATGGTATTCAAGTAAAAGAATTTTGCTCAAATTTAGTAACAATTTATGAACACAAAAAGAAATCTCATTCACACCCATCAACCTGGCAAAAAATGTAAAGAGCAGTCACACAGATTAGGATTGGAACTTTGAAAAAAGTAACAAAAGGATTACTCTTTAATATTTTTGGCAGAATTGTGAAGTGTTATATCATTGGGGGAATATTCTGAAGACAGCTATAAATATTAAAAATACAGATATTTTTAAAATGAGAGCTTCTCAGTCTTGGCACAGTTGATGTTCTGGCCAGATCTTTGTAGGAGAGTGTGCCCTGTGCACTGTAGGATATTTAGAGCATCCCTGGCCTGCACCCACCCTCCTCAGTGTGACAACTTAAATTGTCTCTGGATGTTGTTCAATGTCCTCTGAAGGACAAAAATGCCCCTGATTAGAACCACAGTTTTAAGTTAACCTTTCAAAAGATTTTTGTTGCATTGTTATAGTAGTAATTTTGATAAAGAATATGAAAGACCATCAAAAGCATAAATAGGCTGGTGACACTGGAGTATTACAAGGCCACCGATATAATGACTTAGCAATATACTGGTTCATTAGAGGGACTTCCATAAGGTACTATTGAGTAGGAAGAAAAAAAGGGAAACAACATAGAAGAAAAGATTGTTCCAAAATATAAAGAGTATTTATGATTTTCAAAGGATTCTATTTGTACATTTGAATTAAACTTGTGTTGCTATGCACATAATAATATAAATAAAATGGTTGAACATTAAAAAACTAAATTTTAACATGGTTGTGACTGGCCAATATATCAGTCTGTCAGCATATTTATAAAAATATGAACAGATATTCCAGTGAGAAGAGGAGATACAACAAGGTAAAGAAGTAATATTAGTCTCTAGGCTTATGTGGAAGATACAGAATGACTTTGTTTTAACAATGTATTATAAATGATTTAATTTAAAAACCCTTTCATCCAATTATCATACCTCTTTCTGCATTTATGATTTCCTTTTGAGAAGTAAAAATGATTCTGTGGTCACTTAATTGTTGCTCTCTTGGAGCCCTTGCCAAGTGTTGATGGGTGTTTGAAATAAGAGCCAAGCTGTGTTGGCACACTCCTCAGATTCATTCCCTGGTCCAATTGGACAGCACTCAGACAAGCAGACACACAAAGGCAGTCTGAGACCCATGCCAAAATGTGCCCTTTCAGACTAAGCCAGACTTTGACCAGGCTGCATGTTGACTAATGAACAGCCTACCGCATTAGTGACAGTATCTTGGTACCTGTCCACAAATCCCTTTTTTCACCTACTGAGCCAGAGATGGAATGATGAACTATCAAGAATTATGGAATACACTGTCATGTCCTGGTGTGTACGTGCACTGGAGATCTGCTATGGAACCATTCTAAAAACGTTCTAAAAGAGTGAAATAAAGTAACCATATAGGGTATAAATTAAGAGTTCAATATCCTGAGTTCAAATCCTAGTTCTAACACTCACCTAGAGGTGTGACCATGGACATATTACTTAGCTTCTCTAAGCCTTTTTTCTTCTCTAAACCATTTGTAAAATGAGGAATAATATTACTTACCCCGTTGTGTTGTTATAAAGAGTTAATATTCTTAAAGTAGTTAGAACAGCACTTATAAAATCATTATATAAATGGTTACTATTACTATTATTCTGCTGTTGAAAATATTGACACTATAAGGTATGTAAGTCATCATAAAATTTATTACTCTGTTCTTACTGTGCTGATGAAACTAAGAGATTTTGTGCTGATCCTTGATTAGGTGGGACATTAACCAAGTGAAGTAATGTTTTAGACACGATGAAGTAAGTGAAATAGCACAGGTTACACAGACAACAGAAGAGATTTCGAAAGCTATGGTCTTGGTACTTTACTGAGTATCTAACATAGCATATATGAAATGGACTATAAACAGTGTACCTGGGAGTCTTTGAACAATAGACATTGTTAAGCTCCACCCACTCTGGGAGATTTTGATTCAGTGAATGTTGTATGGGTTCTGATTATAGGAATAGTTAAGAAGCTTATAAGTGGTTATTAAAGTCAACCTTGCATGGATACCACAGATACAGAACAGATTTAGTGAAGTGATTGACCCTGCCTTGCCCCAGGTCTACTTTCTATGAAGCCTTGGAGAGCCTATGTCAACTGTAATATGTATGGCATGGTTGGTAACTGCCAAGTCTGTATTTCTATCATATGCTCAAGAGCATTCTGGTTTTAATTACTTGGGTTGAATATCATAAAACTGTTCCATTTCTCTGCTTGCCATCAAACTGTGCATCTTGTCAAGTGGAAGAGCTGACAATTTGATACTAATGAGAAAACCAATGTGAGTATTTTGAGATAGGTCATTTTAGAGAATTGATTCTCTGAATTGATTCATTTCCACATAAATGTGTTTCATGAATTTGATATTTAATGAAGTATGCTATTTTGTATACATATGTGTTTATTTTTATTTTTGGTGAAATCATTCCAGTTGAAATGCATTTATAATTTCAAAAAGCACATTTGTACCAATACACTGAATAGAGTGGTGACCTTAAAAGAACCGTAGAACTGGCAGTGATCTTGATAAGCTGGACTCACATTCTCATGTTATAAATGAGAAGGTAAGGAGACTAAGGTTCTCAAATATTAATTGACCTTTACAAGGTCCCAGATCTCATTAGTGGCTTTCCAAGTTCTAGAAGACTATTTGTTAGACTGCAAAGCCAATATCCTTCACTAAGCTTTCTGGCTTTCAAATCTGTGTTTGCATTTTTGTTTTTGTTGTCACATTTTTATTAATATTTGGGGAGAAGATTTAGAAGTTATACAAATGAAACTTTTCTATGATTAAATTTGTTATTAAAAACTTAATGGGGTATTTAAATAACTCTTCAAACATAATTAATTTGCTGATCCCAAACACTTTTTTGTCTATGAATGAGGAGCCTATTTAATATAACCTTTTAAATATAAGCAGACGAAATTGAATCTACTTTCCTCACTGTGAATGTGGTAGCAAGAAGAATGTTGGCTGATGCTTAAGTGGTCTAAAAATCTTCTGTGATATTTTTTTTCTCCTTTACCCAGATTGAGTTAATTCACTTCATTAGAGCATGCTCGGCAAACATACAGAGCTGAGCTGTGCCAGCTCTGTAAATCTTTCCCATCTCAGTTTAGACCAGGCAGAACAGATGCAGACTCTGCTAGGTAAAGAATAGCCCCCTAGAAGGGCGCCTGTAAAGTACAGGTTAATAGAATCTTTTCCAGTACAGGATTTTTAAAAGAATAATAAATATGGGCTAAATTCTGCTTGACCTTTTATTTAATGAGAGGAAAGTCTTTGAAAAAAACACACAAAACCTAAGAAGGTAAATATCACAGAAAGGGCACTGAACATGTGCAGAGGTTTTGCATGGCTTCTATTTCATTGGATACAATACTATTTTCCCTTAACATTTGATGCTTATAATGTAGTTCCTAATATTTTTAGCTTAATATAATTTTTAATTAGTAGAATTTATTTTAGAGCAGTTTAAGTTTTATAGGAAAATTGAGCATGAAGTACAGAGACTTCCCATAAACTCCCCTCTGCCTACCCGCCCCCCATTTTCCCTATCATTAACACATTGCATCAGTGAGGAACATTTGGTACAACTGATGAACAAACGTTGATATATTATTTTTAACAAAAGTCCATTGTTTACATTACGATATACTCTTTTTGTTCTTTGGTTCTATGGATTTTGCCAAATGTATAAAGTTATACACGTACCCCATTCTAATATTATACAAAATATTTTCACTACTCTGAATATTCCGTCTTCCACATAGTTATTTCCACCACTAAACCTTTAACAATTATTTCTTTTAGTCTCAGTAGTTTTCACTTTTTCAGAATGTCATATAGCTGGAATCTTACAATGTGTAGCCTTTTCAGATTGGTTTCATTCACCTAGTAATGTGCATTTAAAGTTCTTCCATACCTTCCTGTAACTTGATAGTTTTTTTAAAAATTGCTGAACAATATTTTATTTTATGGTTGTACATACTACTGTTTGTTTATCCATTCAACTATTGAAGGACATCTTGGTTGCTTGTATTTTTTGGAAATTATGAATAAAGTTTCTATAAATATTCATGTGCAGGATTTTGTGTGCACATAAGTTTTCAGTACATTTGGTTAAAGACCTAGGAGCACAATTGTTGTATTACATGGTAAAAATATGGTTAGCTTTTAAAAAAAACTGCTGCACCATTTTGTACTCCAACCAACAATGAATGATGGCACCTGTTTCTCCACATCTCCACCAGTATTTTATGTTGTCAGTATTTTGGATTTTGGCATTTCTAATAGGTGTGCAGTGGTATATCATTATTAATTTAACATGCAATTTCTTAATGACATGTTATTGACATATTTTTCTATGTTTGTTTGACATATGTATATACATATATACACACATATATATATATATATATATATATATATATATATATATATATATATATATATTAGGGAGGGGTCAGTTCAAAGCTTTAGCCTGCTCTTTTTTTTTTCTTATTTTTGAATTTTGGGTGTTTTTGTACATTTTGAATACTGTTCTTCTATTAGCTATGTATTTTGCAAAACTTTTCTCCCAGTCTGTGACCTGTCTTTTCATTGCCTTAAGAGAAAATTTTGCAAAGCAGAAGTGTTTAATTTTAATGAAGTTCAACTTATGAATTTTTTCTTTCATGGATCAGGCTTTTGATTTTAGTTTAAAAAACCATTGTCAATCCTGAGGTCACATAGATTTTCTTCCCTGTTATCTTCTTAAAGTTTTATAGTTTCATATTTTACTTTAGGTGCATGGTCCATTTTGGTTATTTTTTGTAGAAGTATAAGGTCAATATCTAAATACATTTTTTTTTCATGTGGCAAGTTGTTCCAGCATCACTTTTTGAAAAGGCTATTCTGTCTCTATTGGATTGCCTTTGCCCCTCATGAAAGATTGATTGACTATATTCATGTGGGTCTATTTCTGACTCTTTATTATGTTTCTTTGATCTATGTGCCTATTCTTTCACTAATATCACACTATCTTGATTACTGTAGCTTTATAACCAGTCTTGAAGTATGTACTGTCAGTCCTCTGATTTTGCTCTTCCTTAATATTACATTGGCTATTCTGGGTCTTTTGACTTTCTTTATAAACTTTAGAGTTTGTTTGCCAATTTCCACAAGGTAACTTGCTGAGATTTTGGTTGGGATTGCATTGATTCTATAGATCAATTTGGGAAGAACTGACATTTTAACAATATTGCATCTTCCTATCTATGAATATAGACTATCTCTGCCTTTATTTAGAGCTTTGATTTCTTTCATCAGGTTTTATAGTTTTCCTCATATAGACCTCGTATACATTTTGTTAGATTTTTATCTAAGCATTTTTTGATGCTAAGTAAATGGTGTTGTGCTTTAAACTTCAAATTCCAATTGTTCATTGCTGGTATATAGGAGATCAATTGACCAATGAAAACATCTGGACATTGTGCTTTCTGTTTTGCAATGTTATTTATTTGATTCAATATCTTTAAAGTTATTCAGATTATCTGCTTCTCCTTGCATGAGTTTTGATAGATTGTGTCTTTCAACAAATTGATTCATTTCATCTGTTACCAAATTTGTGAGCATATAGTTGTTCATAATATTCCTTGATTAAATGTTCATGGATTCAGTAGCAATAGTCCCTCTTTTATTTTAGATATTAGTAATTTGTGTCTTCTCTCTGTTTTTCTTGGTTAGTCTGAGTAGGGGGTTATCAATCTTGTCAATCTCTTCAAAGAATCAGATTTTGATCTCTTTAATTTTCTCTATTTTTTTTCTTCATTTCAATTATATTGATTTCTGTTCTTATTTTTATTATCTTTTTTCTTTAGCTTACTTTGGAATGAATTTGCTCTTATTTCCTAGTTTCTGAGGGCAGAAGCATAGATTATTAATTTTAGATCTCTTCTAATATATGCTTTCAATGCTATTAATTTCACTCTACTGTTTTTGATGCATCTCACATACATCGATAGGTTGTGGTTTCATTTTCATTTATTTTAAACTATTTTAAAATTTATCTTGAAACCTCTTATTGATCTACATATTATTGAGAAGTCTCAAAATCTGCAAATATTTTGGAATTTTCCAGGTGTCCTTCTGTTATTGATTCCTAGTTTAATTCCACTGTGGTCTGAGAGCATACTTTGTATGATGTCTGTTCTTTTAAATGTATTAAGGTGAGTTTTATGGCCCAGAATGTCATGTACCTTGATGAATGTACCATGTGAGCTTGAGAACAATGTGTATTCTGCTGTTGGTTAATGAAGTATTCTATAAATGTCAATTAGATCCAGTTGACTGATTGTCCCATTTAGTTCAGCCACATTCTTACTGATTTTCTGCCTGCTGTATGTGTCCACTACTGATAGGGGAGTGTTGAACTCTCCAAATGTAATAGTAGATTTATCTAGTTCTCTTTGCAGTTCTATCAGTTTTGCCTCACATATTTTGACACTCTGTTTTTAGGCACATAGATATTAAGGAATGTTATGTCTTCTTGAAAAATTGATCCTTTTACCTTTATGTCATACATCTTTTTATAATTCTTATTGCCCTGAAGTCAGCTGTGCCTGAAAGTAATATAGCTATTCCCGTTTTCTTTTGAAGAGTGGTAGTCTGGCATATATTTCTCTGTCTTTATATTTAAATTGGGTTTCTTTTAGACAACATGTAGATGAGGCTTTTTCTTTTTTCTGCTCTGAGATTCTCTGTCTTTTAATTGTTTTATTTAGACTATTCACGTTTAAAATGATTGTTAATAGTTGTTATTATATCTCCTATAGTTTAACTGTTTTCTATGTGTTGCTGTTTCTTTTTTATCTCCCACTTTTTCTACTTCCTTTGGTTTTGAGAAATGTATATGATTCAATATTCTCTCCTCTCTTAGCATATCAGTTATGCTTCTTTTAAAGTGCTTAATGATTGCCTTTGGGTTTTAAATATATGAGTAATATGAATCCCCTTCTAAATAACATTACAGCTTTATAGGTACCTTATAAGAGTACCTTATAAAAGTACCTTATAACAGAGTATTTCCAATTCCTCTCTCCACTTGATTTTCACATGGCTATCATTTATTTCAATTATCCACAAGCTATAACCACCAAATATATCATTGCTATTGTTTTGAATAAATTGTTAAATTTAAAAAAGAAAAGAAAATTTTATATATTACCTTTATTTATTCTTTCACCAATATTCTTCCTTTCTTTATGTAGATCCAAGTTTCTTACCTATATAGTTTTCCTTCTCTTTGAATAAATTCTTTAACCTTTCTTACAAAGTAAGCCTATTTGTGGCAAAGTCTGTTTTTCTTGTCTGAGAGGGTCTTTATTTTTTCCTTCATGTTTGAGGAGTAATTTCACTCTAAATAGAATTTTAGCTTGGTGTTTTCTTGCTTTATTTCTTTCAACACATTAAGTATGTACTCCACTCTTTTTGCTTGCATAGAGGAAATATTTCAGAAGAGAAGTTTGATGTAATTCTCATCTTGCTCTTCTATAGGCATGGTGTTTCCCTCTTCCCCCTGGGTTCTTTCAAGATTTTATTTTGATTTTCTTCAGTGTAAATATAATACAGCTAAATAAAGAATTTTTGGTATTTATCCTGTTTAGTGTTATCTGAGAATTCTGGATCTGCAGTTTGGTGTCTGTCATTAGTTTTGGAAAATTCTCAGCCACTATTATTATCTCAATTATTTTCTCTGTTTCTTTTTCCCATTGTGCTCCTTCTGGTATGTCCATTATACATAAGACTACACTTTTTGCAATTGGCCCACAGTTCTTGGATATTCTGTTTCATAGTTTTTTTTTTTCTCTTTGCCTTTTGGTTTTGGAAGTTTTTATTGACATATCTTCAAACTCACTGATTATTTTCTCAACTGTGTGTGGTCTACTGATGAGCTCATCAAAGTCATTCATTTCTGTTAGAGTGTTTTTGAATTCTAGCATTTCCTTTTGTTTCTTTCTCAGAGTTTCTACAACTTTGCTTATATTTCTATCTGTTTTTGTTTGTTGTCTACTTTTCCTATTAGAGCCTTTAAAATGCTATATTTAGCATATTACTTTTCCCATTATAGTCTTTAGCAAAGTTATTTCAAATTCCCAATTTGAAAATTTCAAAATCTATGCCATATCTGAGTCTGGTTCTGATGCTTGATCTGTTTTTTCAGACTATATATTTTACCCCTTTAACAAGCCTTGCAATTTTTTTGTTGAAAGCCATACATGATGTATCAGGCAAAAAGAACCTGACGTTTTATGGTTGTCTGGCTAGAAGTTAGACTTTGTTTACGTTTTGCTAAAGCTGTGATGTCACAGTTTAAACTTTGCTCTGATCTTCTTATTTGTGTTCCCTGTGTTTTATCTGGTTATCTCTAAACACTCTTTAAAAAGCACTGGAGTCTTTCAGTTCTTTTAGTGTAATCCCCTTGTATTATATAGGAGAATTATTGATGTGGTGGTAGAGGTGGGTTTGTGGAAGAACTGTATAGTGTCCTATGATTAGGTCACAGTGGTTTTTTTTTTTTTTTTTTTAACTTTTTATTTTATATTGGAGTATAGCCAATTAACAATGTTTTGATAATTTCAGGTGCACAGCAGAGCAACTCAGCCATACATATACATGTATACTTTCTCCCCCAAACTCCCCTCCTATCCAGGCTGCAACATAACATTAAGTGGAGATCCCTGTGCTATACAGCAGGTCTTTGTTGGTTATCCATTTTAAATATAGCAGTGTGCACATGTCACTCCCAAACTCCCTAACTATCCCTTTACCTCTGGTAACCATAAGTTCATTCTCTAAGTCTGTGAGTCTGTTTCTATTTTGTAAGTAAGTTCATTTGTATCATTTCTTTTTAGGTTCCACATATAAGGGATATCATACAATATTTATTTTCTCTGTCTGACTTACTTCACTCAGTATGACAATCTCTAGGTCCATCCATGTTGCTGCAAATGGCACTATTTCATTCTTTTTAATGCCTGAGTAATATTCCATTGTGTATATGTACCATATCTTCTTTATCCATTTCTCTGTCAATGGACATTTAGGTTGCTTCCATGTCTTGGCTATTGTAAACAGTGGGAATATTTCCAGAGAAAAACATGGCCCAAAAGTATACATGCACCCCAATGGTCAGTCTTTTAGTGAGCCTGAGTTGGCTATTTCCTTTCTCCCAGTGGATTAAGTTTTGATAAAATCCCAATAGGTTACATTCTATTATGACAGTGTAATAGATCCCTTGAGGTTAAGTCTTGTTAAAGAGAACAGAGAACCCTGAGGGTATTTCAAAATAATTTCATCTTTTTCCCTTCTCTTACTGGAAATAAGAGAGGATTTTTCTCAGATCTTCACATTAAGACTTTGGCAGAAGGCCCCTGGAATTAAAACTCACAAAAACATGAACCTCCCTCCCCAAAAACTGGGCCTCTGGAACATTTAACTCATGGACTAACTTCCTCATAGTTTTAACCGAATTTTAGTTATTTTTATGGGAAAAAAAACCCCGATAGTATTAAAAATTAATCTATTCAACTATTTACATAAATTTATTATCAAACTTTTACATCAAAATTTACATTAAGCCATAACTATTTAGTTATTTCGTAGGTGAACAAATTCATCTTCTTTATTTCTACTCACAAAATAGGCACATTTTTATACACTACAGCATATGCACACCCGCTGTATGTAATAACTTTAAATACAATTTTGGAAGTTGTTTGTAAGTGAGGTGACATTTGTGAAATGTAACCTATGGTCCAGACCTCAGATATATATCCCTTTATAAAAGATAAAGTATTTAAAAACAATTAGCAACAACCGATACAATATATCTTGCTCTAGAAGACCTTGAAGTTCTTAATAAAATCATCATAATTTAATGATTTTATGTCAATGTAAAGAAAATGAAAAATAATGTTACTTTCATTTATACTTTTGATGGGTCTAATGGTCAAATCTTTAGTGAAGAACATATGATTTACCATGACGAAAGAAAACTTTGAAAATTAACAGCATATTCTGCTGATAGTATAACTCTGTGACAGATATAGTTTGTCAATTCAAAGCACATACAAAAGTTATTTATACTTTATGTGTTGTATTAACTTTAGAAACATTGATACTCATTTCTGTTACTTTTAAAACAAAGTCTAATGTTAATCAAAATAATGTTAACGAAATAAATACTAAGAAACACATATTATTCCAATAAATAATAACTAACAAAGTATCAATGACGATATTTAAAATAAGTAAAACAAGCCAGAGAGAGAAAGACAAACACTGCATGGTACCATTTAAATGCAGAATCTAAGAAAAAAAAGTCAAACTCACAGAAACAGAGCGTAGAAAAGTGGTTGCCAGGGACTAGAGGGTGGGAGAAATAGGGAGGGGTAAAGATACAAACTTTCAGTTATAAGATGAATAAGGTCTGAGGATCTAATTTAAAATATGGTGACTATAGTTGATAGCACTATATTACAATAATTGAAATTTGCTAATAAAGTAGAACTTAAATGTTCTCACCAAAAAAAAGAGATAAATATGTGAAATTTTTACTACTGGATTTGGAGAATCCTTTCACAGTGTATACATATATCAAATCACCACAAGTACAACTTAAATATGTTACAATTTTATTTGCTAATTATATGTTAATAAAGCTGAAAAATATTTTAAAAAGAAAAAAGAAATAACATGTAAAAGCCATGTGGAATAAAATAAATTTTTATCTATATAAAAAAATAAAATTAATTTTAAATTACCTTGGTGTTCATATGATAGTTGGGTATCTTCACATATACCCAATTATCCTTAGGGAAACCCAAGCATTTTTATTTACAATAAAAATAGTCTTTGGAGTTAACAGAGTAATTAAACCTGTCTCCCACTTCCCCAAAAAGGTCAACAGAGGGTGTTGATCAATGTGTCTGTGGTGGTCTGAATATTCAAGAGGGTTTGTATATTTGGAGTAGTCACTATCAGACTTGTCAGAATTTCTGGAGTTTTCTTTCTTACCAGACATCTTGGGGTGGCAATTGTAGCTTTCTATTTCTTCTATACCTCCTTCTAGTTTTGGAAACAAATTTGCTTCACTGGTTGGTGTAACAATTACCTGAGGACAGCAATGGTTATGGCAGAGGTAATGATGAAGTATGGTGGGTCTCAGTGACTCCTATGGCCGTAGATTCGATGCTCCTTGAAAAGTCCCACTGTTTGCATATTTCAGCAACCAGAGCCTTCCTCAAAACTTTTTGTGCAGGACTCTGTCACTCCTATTACCTGCACTAGGACTGTCCCTCCTTTTCAATCCTGTAAAAAAGAGTTCCATTTGAATGACTTGCCTATGTTGGACCACAGCCTGAGCAGCAGGTGGTCTGAATGGCAGGTTATCTCGAACAGGGTTCAAGTCTCTGGATAACCACTTGGTGGCTGTGTGACATTGAGCAAGTCTGTCACCTTCTTAAAGTCATAATATTCTACCAAAAAATAGAGAGTAAGTTATAATAAACATAATGTAGGAATGGGAAAAAATGATACCTACCTCACAGGGTGTTTTGAAAATCAAATGAGATAATTCTATTACTTCAGTGTATTACATATAATAGAATAATATTGAAAAGAGGACACTTTTTACATATTACTTATTTCTTTCTAAAGTATAATATGAAAATGCTTTGGTATTTCCAGGTTTGATTAGTGTATTTTTTATGGAGATTTTGAGTACTTATTCAGTCACTGTTTGGAAGATCATGCGATGGCAGTTTCTCCAGCTGAGCCAAATTATAAAGCTGAATTGTGGAAACCAGAGTGTGAGAACCATGAAGGCAGAGACTTGGTTCCTTTTATTCTGTATCCCCAGTGCTCTGTTTAGTGCCTAGAAAGTGATCAATAAATATTATTTTATACATTAAATACTGAAAAACATGCTTTTGGAATGATAAAGAAATATTACTCTGAACAAGGAGAGATATGCTTAGGTAGGTGGGTAGCTAGATTAGTATCTAAGAGGAACTATATAAAATAATTGTTTTTCATTCTGTTATAATGTAATCTTTCCACTTTCAGCAGAAGTATAATACGTACTGTGGTTACAAATAGGAATCTAAGAACTTAGCACAGGCCATCATATGCCATGAAAATTATCCATTATAATTCTAACCCTGACAGGGACAAGGACTCTTTTGCAGCTGATTTGTGAGGCCTATCTCTAATGACAAAGAGAAGCAAATAAAACTTCCCCAGCATTATCAGGCTCTGGAATAAATTTTTCTCACTACCCAGGAAGGATTAGGAATCTGAGGCCAAAATCGAGGTAGTACATGGAGTTTCTTTTCCGCCAAACCTATTTCTAATGTAGCTCTAAAGAGGAATTTTGCTCATTTCCCTAATTTACTAAGTCCTTAACCTGAAGTGAAATTATTCATCAAAATGTTTTTGATAATGTTTCTATATTGTTTTATACTATTTACACACTAAATGTCTTATTTAAGTCTATGTCCTCATGCTTCACACAACTGTCATGGAGAGGGTGTCCAGTAAAGGCTTGCTAATCTTGCTTCATAAAGATCTTTTTAAAAAATAAATCTCTCATTTCCAGATGATTTAGACTGACTAAATTGGTAATTTCGCCCTTACTTAATATGCTTCTAAAACATGCTTAAATTTTCTACCACCTCTTGAGAACACAAAGCTTGAGTATAAATTCACAGAGCAGACAGTAAAAAGCACAGCTGGTAAACCACAGGGTAAATTTGCAAACCCTTGTGTTGCTTGATTTAGTTCAGTTAATTACTGTTTATTTTGAATAATTATGCTATAGTCTGTAGTTTAAAAAACATTTTTGTCTGAGTAAATTGATAGAAATATTTATCAATGTCTCTAGTTAATGCTTTAATTTCCCCCGGATAACCACTGTGGAATGCAAAATTTAGCAAACTGGTCTTCATAATAGGAGTCGATATATGCTTAGCCTTCTCTTTTAAATATTTTTTGCTTTATCTTGGTTTTGATGAAGTGATGAATGTTAGTGGTAAACCTGGGAATTCTGACTACCATCTGTTTGATCCACCTGCTAAACCCTTATGTCAACTGATGCTTAGGTGCTATTGAATAAAACAAAGGCATTGCTCTGGCATTAATGTAAATCTAAAACAGTTCTGGTTATAATGGCTTTACATTACTTGCCTTTGCACAGTTTATTTCCCCCCAAACACATAGATTTAAAGAATAAAATCCAAGGGAAAATTTTATGGTCTCTAAAACCTTCCACTGTTCTTAAAATTTTATTTTAAACAGTAGTTGCTGCTGCAAAGTGTATTTCTTTCCCAGTGTTAATGAACAATAAATTAAATAAAAGACGTCTGCTTTCTTATTACTGACTGTGGTAGGAATAGGCAAGCACCTCAGCATTCAGCCTTAATCAGATACTTCCTACCTCTTCCCAATCTATTATTCTCTCCTTAATATGGTTCAAGGTGTAGGGAAGTTTGGCTAGCATGCCATAGTCCAATGAGATTTGACCACAAAGCTGGTGCTGGCAATGGTCATCTCTTACAAGCAAAGTGCTTGGCCTGAATAACCCAAGGACGTGAAATCCTGCATAAAAGTACCAATGAATTTTAATAACTTGAGTGGTATTTAATTTGTCCTGGACTTATAGTCAATAAACAGCATTAGAGTATCAAGTGACCATCATTTGATCATGACTTACGTGTTTGCCAAAATCACGCTCTCCATCCATTTAAACCCTGATTCATTTTTCTAAAATGTAATTTTCCTAACTGTAATTAAATAACAGCTGTGCTTTAGTTTTTAAATAATATCTATATTGTAGAACATAAATCTCTTAAAGGTAAGAAACATGAAGTCATAGAAAAGCCTGTCTCAGATTTTTTGTACTTTTGAAACAATATTAAATAAATGATATATCAATGAAATATCAGAAGTGAAGCAATAAAGAAGACTGTAATCAATGCTTATTTTCTCCTTACTTTCCCTAATTTGCTTCCTCATTCCCTCATAAAATATTTGTGTTAAGGGAGTGTTTCTGCTTCAGAATGAAGAACTGCTATAGTGAGAATTGACGTTGGGCCAGGAATTGACAATTGAGTCAGTGAACAGACAGTGCCCCAAGACAATTTGTGATGTGTTTTAGAAGAAAGGAAGCAAACAGGGACAATAACTTTTGTTTATTTGGGGCCAACTGTCTTTGAGAATAAAAATTATGAACTATTTTCCCCTATCCCCTATGCATATAGGCACATACAAGAAATTTTTCAGAGATTCAGACATCAATGACAACATAGATTTGATAATTTGTGGTTAAAATTCAAAGGTTTATAAACCAGAAGCAGGACACCAGCAAATTTATTCAAAATAGCTGAAATCTGGAAATAATCCAACAAGAGAATAAATATTTTTTTTAAAAAAAATATGATATATTTATGCAATGAAATACTACTGAGCTATTATAAAAAGGTGAATCTCAAAAAATTTCTGAGCACAAGAAGCTGGTTACAAAGAGTATGCACTTTATAATCCTATTCATGTGAAATCCTATGACAGGCCAAAGGTATCCATGGTGATAAAAATTAGAAGTCTGGGCCTGATCAAAATGTTTGATGGGGATTTGACTGCCCAGGGTTATAATGAAACTTTCCTGAATGAGGGAAATAAAATGTAATTAAGATGGGATCGTGCTTTCATACGTGTACATGTTGGTGAAAATTAGACAAGCTGTATACTTCATATGTGTGCATTTTGTAATACTGAAATTACATCTCAAAATTAATTAAAAGAAAACAGATACTCAGGGGACTTGAAGAGCTGAAAGCTCCAGGTAACAAAGTCAAGGAGACCATGCATGGGAGTCAGTTTCTCTCACCCTCCTTTAGACTTAAGTCTAGGATAATGGCACAAGTCTGTTGTGCACTAACATTGGCAGGTGGCCAGGTTATTTATTATATTTCTTCATTTCTTCCAGATATATTTGCTCATCAGACACAGTATCAGGCACTACATATACAATAGTGGGCAATGGTCACTAACCTTGTAAGCTTACAGTTCAGAGAATATTAACCAAACAACTGAAAATATGAAACAAGACAGTCATGGCGAGGACTCTCACAACAGATGTGTGGACAAAGGCTGAGCATCAGCTTCTGAATGACAAGTTATAACACTCCCGTACATATTGACATGAAACACACTATAGCATTCCTATGTATTTAATGTTCATCTAGCAAATTTTGGGTGCCAGCTGACCAAAGTAAATATTGCTGCTTTGTTCATTCTCTTTGCATGCTGATTAACTAGTTCTAATAAACAACTTGCTTTGTTCAGTATGTACCCATGTCCTTTAATTAGTCTTCTACCTAGAGCTTGATAGTCAATCAGTTCTCAGGATAGGTATTTTGATAACCTGTGATTATCCAATTAATATTTTGATGGATATTTTCCTGAAGAAAACAATATTTCATAGTATTGATGTTCTGGTAGTTTTGAGTTAACCCTGCTGAGTTTAAGAATGACTCAGACTCTAGGTAGAAAAAGAAACTATAGAGTTACATAAGCCTACCTATAAATAAAATCTAAGCCGAAACACAATATTTTCAAAATTTATTCTCCAAGGCAGAACATCTCACATACAAGAAAGCAAGGCATTCATGCAAAACAGGCAATTGTGAGGTAGTTTGCCAGGCTGTGTCACTAGCAACAGAGAAGTGAATATTTTCATATTCTTTTTTTTCCCAAAATTAAATGCATTCAAAAATATCTCAATAGTTGTCCTCTTTCTTAGTTTGGAATTTTTTGGAGTGAAAAGATGAGATTACATTTTGTAAAATAAGGAATTTTACAAAGCCAAAATCCTATTTTACTTACATTGAAGTTTCTGATTAAGTATGCTATTAAGTGGATGGAATATCATCATGCTTGTTAGGTTGTGATTTTGCATTTTCTTTTCCTTTTGCACTTATATTTTCTTTTTTCATTAAATTTTATCAATGGATACATTTTTAATGGCAAGGAGAAATGAGAGTATGAGTGAAAGTGACAATATAAACATTACTGTACATAACAGTTCGTTAGTTATAAAGATCAAATCAGAAATCATTTCATGATGCCAGTGAAGTGTTACTAAATACATTACATGTTTAAATCCATAAAAGCTATGACTGTGGCTTTAAAAAAGACTGTATCCTTCTTAGATTTAAAAACTGTGCACTTATTATTAATGCTGTCTGTGGAGTGTCTGCTTCAAAAAATAAAACCATGATTCTTAGAAAAATATGATATTGGAATAAAGAAGACACTTGTATCTCTAAGGGCTTTATCCCACTGACAAAAGTCTACATAAAGAAAAGCAATCAGAGATGGACCTGGATGTTTAGAGTTTTAGGTGAAGGCTTGGAATGAATGATGGATTACAACTCAGTTGTCTTCAGAGGCAACTGAATTGCCATTAAGAAAGATTAGAATCTGTGGCCATATTTAACAGTACTAAGTATCTCCAGGAAGCAACCATGATGTGACTGGGAAAGCTAAAATGAAAAAGGAGTTTTAGAAGAGAAAATAAAATTCTTTATTAACTTAAGGTAAAAAGATCAAGGACAGTATCACATACCTTTGAACAGAAGAAAAAATTGATAACTGAGAATGTACATTCTTTTAATTTTTTTCAAATTAATTTTATTTTTAAGTTCTTTTTTTTCTTTTTAGTAAACTTTGCGCTTGTATAACTAGATTATAATTCTGTTACGCAAATGTGAATGGGGATGAAATTACTGAACTAATAAGAATAGTATGGTTTTCACAAATGCAAGTTCAAAACATTAAAAAAATAAACTAAACAAATAAAAGTAACTATAAGACAGGCATGGATAGATGCTATATTCACTTACTTATCAATTAATTTACTTATACTCAATTTAGTGAGTATTTTTATCTTGTGCTGATTAAAGGTGAACTAATTCAGTTTTACTTAAACAGAATAGGGAAAAAAGTTATCTTACACTGAGGAATTTTGATCTAGATTTCTATTTCAATGTCTTCATGCACACTAAATAACTTAAGGTTCATGGAATACAAATATATTTAGAAAGCATGCCTTTTACTTTTACATCTAAATCATTCAAATGGTTTATATTGATAAATTTTGGTGAATAAATCTCAAATTTAAATTGTTCATTTGTACCTCAAAATTTCTCATCAGTTCAAGATAGATAGTTTTATATGGATATGGATTTTCTGATTCTCATATTTATTATATTTAAAAGAACACAAGATTTATGCTTCTGGCTGTGTCACAGAAGCAAGAATTAGATACTGCTCTTGCTGAGAATTTTAAAAAGTGGATTAAAAATAAATCAACACACAAACAAAAACATCAGGCAGCAAGGATTTGGAGATGCAAAAATCTTGATATACAGAGAAGGGAATTGGGATAAACCCTGTATTTGCAGCTACTTTTACCATCAAAACCTTTGCCAATTCACAGGGCAGGTTATGGACGCTATGCAAAAACCCATGTAATATATATTTCCAAAAATGAACCAACGTAAAAAAAATAACCAACTATTAAAAAAAAGAAAACTTGAACTGGCCACTTTACAAAAGCAGCACCCAAATGGGTACCATTACAATGCAAATTAAAAACACAGTGAAATGGAAGTAAGTACCAATCAGAAGGGCTAAGCTTTTTAAAAAGAAAAGAATATTCAATATCTACTCTTTTCAAAGAATCAGTACAAATACTGGTGTGAGTGTAAATTTGTCAACTGGAATTGAAAAGTGTTTGGCAATATAATGTTAAATATGAACCACTCATTCTACTCCTAAATATGCACACCTTCCAAATAATCACATATATAAACCCAAACATATGTAAACATATTTACAAATGTGAATATTACATTATTTGTAATAACTCAAACTGGAAACAAACAAATATCCATCAACAATACAGTGTATAAAATGTGGCATATTCATACATTGGACTATTTTATTTTTATTTTTTTAGTGAATACTACTTATTTTAATTGGAGTAAGATGCACGTTAAATTTTACATTGGACTACTTTAAAGTAATAGAAATTGACCTACTGCAACATACCATAGTGTGAATCTCACAGACATAACTTTGAGAAAAATCCAGACACAAAATAGCACATATTGTACAACTACATCATTAAAATTCAAAGCAAACATGGGTTTATTTAATTTGCAAAAAATCTATTTTTATCAGTTAAAGATGTACAATGATAGGTAAATTACTTTTCCTGACATGCTTTTTCTTCTACAAAAAAATAGAGAGATAATAATGTCTATCTCATTACTTTCTCACAGAAAGTAAGTGACATGATGTGTGTAGAGTACCTAGTACAGTTTGTGGCATATAGTAAATAAATGGCAATAAAAGCTTTTTCCCAACTCTTTCACTTGAACCTGCTCAGAACCAGCCCATTTCCCAGGTATCTTGTATTTTAGAATAGAAACGTTAGAGGTACCTTTATTCAGTTCCCTTTTTCTGTCTTTCATACTAAATTAGTCATTAATCCCTTTTATCCCTCAAATATGTCTCCCCTTTTTTTCTTCTTTTCTCCATTGCTTCTATTTTAAGTACACTTTCACAATAGTATCATAATTCATTTCCCTGTCTTTAACGTCTTTCCCTGGTAATGTGCACCCTTCACAAAATTCTCTGAATTAAACTTCTAAAAAACGTATTGTCCCTTTCTCACAGAGCTTTCTGTGTCTCCCATTGCTTATAACATAAAGAATAAAATTAGTGCTGAGTATAATGCGCTCCCAAATCTAGCCCTCATCTAACTTTTACATCTTCTAGTACCCTTAGATATTTCAGTCACCACCATTCTAACTGTGACACCTCCGGGAAAAGTCTTGTAGTTAATTATCTTCCTTTATTTTATTCGTAGAACCTGCAATACTCCTTATCCTTTCGATTTCATATCGTAGTTTTTGAAATTCTGTATTTTTCTTCAAGACTACAGTCAAATTTTATCATTTACAAATAGATTTTCTGTCTTCTCAATCTAAGTTAACAGTCTATTTTTGTGTGTACTCATAACAGTTTTTTTAGTATATTTATTGCAATAATCACTTTCTGCCATTCGGCCCTGTATTTATTTCTGTAAACTGTGTACTTTTGTTTTTCTCACTCAAGCATATGTTCATGAAGATCAAGCAGCATGTGTAATTCATTGTTTTATTTCTCCATATTCAAGAACAGGACCTAATGCCCAACTTGTTCTTCCCCACCATTGCAATGATTGAACTGAATTTAAGGTATGTGCATTGGAGAGAGAGAAGAGGCTGTTTCAGAGGAAACAGAAAAATGCAAGTTAGATTTTTTTTTTTCTTTTTTAAAGGGTAATACAAAAAAAGTTAAGTTTTTAATAACTCTTTTAATAGTTTGTATACTCAATATTGGTACACAAAATTAGTTATTAAAATATATTGAAGAATAACATATCAAAATATGTTATGGTGTGTCTAGGATGCTTATTTTTAGCAAAATATTTTTATTAAATTCAAATTTTAAGTACTGGCTTCAAATATGGAAAAGCCTCTGTTAGATAATGCCTTCTAAATTTGGGAGATAAAATATATTAAGTTTTTTTTGTTTTTTTTTTTTACAGTTTAGCTACCATCACAGAAAAGATCTCTTTATTTAGAATATAGCTACATCAGGATATTTCTCACAATTACTAGAGAAGTGTGAGAAATAATGTAAACATTCTTCAGCACTGGTCCTTACCTTTCTCACAAGTTCCCATAGAGCAAATGCATTGATTTTGTTTATATGTCTCCTGGTTAATGAGATAATATGTAGCGTTAAAAGAGTGATACTAAATATACTACATTAAAAAGAGACATAAATCATATTTCATTATGGCTTCATTAACTTTGAATTCCACTGCTGACTGAGCAAACACATTTTCTGTGCATCAGAATTTTTGCTGCTTACTGGGAATTTGGATTGCAGTATGAACTGAATTGAATTTAATGCCCTATGCAGCTGCTAAGAAAGTAGAGATCAATGATAAATAATATAAAATCTGTGTCTGAAATGTTGGAAATATTTGTCATGTATAAGAATAAAAATTAATCTACAAAAATGTAGCTTAATAGAATTTGACAAATCAAAATAACTCTCGATAAAATCAAAGCTAAAAAAAATACTTTTATTTACATTTTTTAAGTTAGGATTTTTATTTTGGAGTCCACAAAAAAACAGATGTAGTTTTTCTTAGCAATTTACCTCCATCTCTGAAATGTTAGTAGAACTGGCAGATAATTAATAATGTCGGCAAGGGCAGATAGAATCATAAATCACAGGTGGAAAGGACCCGTAAAAATCAGTGATATATCCACTAATCTAGTCCAAGAAACTCTTTAACAATATCTTTATCAGGTGCCTCATTGCTGTACATTTAAATGTTTTCAGTGTTGGAATTTCTTCAATTTATTGAGTTAAATTTGATTCATGGGGTGTCTGCATAAAATATTTGCCTTTTAAAGGAAATGTCTATGTGTTCTTTCGAGTGACTGTCAAGTATCTGCTGCACCGGGTTTTCCCAAAGTAAACAGTAATGGCTAATTCTACATAGAAAGAACTCTAGGATAATGCTCATATTTTATAACCAAAAGTAAAACCTGATGAGCTGAAAGCAACTATCAATAAAGGATGTAACCATCTTTTATTCATTTTCATTTGCTAAATAAGGGCAGAAGTCTTCAGATGCTCATCTTGTGAGATTCTGATTTTAGGAGCATGGTATTACTAATTAAATATATACTATAAAATTTCTACATGACATAGTTATACAATATTAATAAAAACTTCTTAAGCCCCAGATTCTTACATGAGAAAATATCTTAATGATTATTTTATAGAACACCCTAACACACCATGCCACACATCTATTTTTAAAGAAATCTGCGGCCTAGACACGTCTAATATCTTTCCCAATAACATATGTTATATTCCTACTAGACTTGAGAGTATAACGAACCTCCTTATACTAACCAGTATTGATTTTCAGTTAAAATTCTAAGTATAATGTTAGACAAAGATTTATTTATCTGCTATCACTAGCTATGGAAAATACAAGATTCCTTTTCCTAGGGATAATAATTAGTACTACAAAACTAGTTAATGCATATAAAAACACTTTCAAAATGGTAAAATGCCACAAATATGTTGATGATAATATGTTGAGGATTATTATGAAATTGCTCACATAAAAAAAGCTATGTTTAGGGCTTGATATTTATCAACTACCAGGTTAATGTTTGTCTTTTGTCATGATTAAATATTTTTATAATGTTCCATAGGCTGGACAAAGAGAAGTTTGTATCACCAACTAAATAAACTCAGAAGAAAAAATAAATTAGTAATTCAAATCAGTGTGGTAACTGGCCTGATTAATATTTATCTTAACTGAGCCTTAGAATACAAGTTATGACACATAAAAGGGGAATCAATCAATCACCATTGTCCTTTAGGGAATTTCTGAAGTGCATTGTATTTCAGTTTCTATGCTCTTTATAAAGAAAAGATTAAGAGTTAAAAAGAAAAAAGGAAAGCCAAAGTTCACTTGATTTAACTGAACATATCAGAACATCAACTTTCATTTTAATATTTTATAATCTTAAACCTTACGAAACTTTAACTCTCTAGATAAAAGTTTAATACAGAGATAGAGGCTGGCTTCTGAAGAAGAATTTTAAGGAAAGGTTTCATTTTTTTACATATATAAATTTACTTATTTATTTATTTATTTTTGGCTGCATTGGGTCTTCGTTGCTGTGCGTGGGCTTTCTCTAGCTGTGGCGAGTGGGGGCTACTCTTCGTTGCAGTGTGCGGGCATCTCATTGCGATGGCTTCTCTTGTTGCAGTGCATGGCTTCTAGGCACATGGGCTTCATTCGTCGTGGCACGTGGGATCAGTAATTGCGGCTTTCAGGCTCTAGAGCGCAGGCTCATTAGTTGTGGCCCACGGGTTTTGCTGCTCTGTGGCATGTGGGATCTTCCTGGACCAGGACTCGAACCCATGTCCCCTGCCTGGCAGGTGGATTCTTAACTACTGTGCCACCACGGAAGCCCTGGAAAGGTTTCTTAAGAAAGAAGAAGGCTACAGAATCATGTGTGAATATTTCATGTAATGCAAGTCAGTTTGCATCAAAAGGCTTCCTTTTGATGGTATATAGAGCATGAAAAAATGACTTTCAAACTTTAGATGGATTCCATTACTAACACTAAAGTGATAAAATTATAATTTTTAATAATTTCACCTGATCCATCCATTTAAATGATCAATTAAAGGTAGCAGTATATTCACAGTAAAGAGTTAAGGCAGGAAATGATCATCTACAATTTTATTTTATATTTCACACTCTGAAAAAGTATTTGTTAAACTGTCACTCTCAGAGAAATTATCTATTAGTCTGCTTTATTCTTCATTTTTTCTCCCATTTTGATATTTTGCATTTTTAGATACTTTGATTTGTTGTCAGTATTAATGTTGTATCAGAAGACAACAGGTGAAATAATTTTGTTTTGTTCTGGGGTTAGCAGAAACAGATTTGAAAAATAGTAAATTTGTATTTCTAACTCTGTATTTTGGGAAAACATCATTTATCTTGACCTCATTTTCCTTATATATAAAATGGGGACAAAAATACCTTCTTTTCTCACTTGGAAATTTGTTATGAAGTTAACATGTGATAATGTACTGTATATAAAAGCACATTGTAAATCCTAATATCCCATGTAAATAAACTATTAAAAGTTTACAGACCTTAAATTAGTGCCATTGGTGTGTAATAAATTACAAATGCTTATGTTGATGGCAACGATGATGACACTCCAGCATATGGTGAGAGCACAAGTGGAGAAGCTGCTGTTCATTTGTGTACTGATTTAGGAACTCATTAAGGTTTTCATTAGTAATTCAGACCAAGGTCAAGTAGTGATTGCTAGAAGAACTATGAAATTTGATAAACTGTTGTCTAAGTATTTCAAAATGTAGGTAGAGGAATTTTAAAAAGGAAAAATGTAGTTTTTTCAAGAACTATTAATATTTCTTCAACTTAGATTTTTTAAAAATTTATTTTATTATTTTTTTTAAAGGAAACAGCATTTTTGTTTTTGCTTTTTGTTTGTTTGGTTGTTTTTTTTTAATTTATTTTTTTATTTTTATTTTTATTTTATTTTATTTTTTTTGCCAACTTGTGGGATCTTAGTTCCCAGACCAGAGATTGAACCCAGGCCCACTGCATTGGGAGTGTGGAGTCTTAACCACTGGACCACCAGGGAAGTCCCTTCAACTTAGATTTACAGACAAAAAGAAATAAAAGAATGTAATTCAGTTATAGATAGGAGAGCTGGTTTTGTCACTTAGCTCTACAACAGATCCTCATCTAAACTATTGAATATTTTGGCATCTATTTTCCATATCTATAAACTGGGTTTTAGCATTCCCCTGCTGGAAGAAAATATTACAGAAAATATAAAATTAAATAATGAATACTTCCTAAACTATAAATTGCTAATCAAACACTTATTAGTATTACCAAAGATATTGCATTCAATAAAACATGTCCAAGTGGTAACAAATGAATTTCTATTTAAGAGAAAGTGTATTTACTACAATAATATAGGCCAATTTTAAAATGAAAATAGATAAAATGATTTTTATAACCTTACCTTTACACCTGGATTTATTTTTCAATGTTTTCCCCCTTTTAAATACCATCCTTAGGTTTCAAAATCTTTCTAGTTTGTTGCCTTGCCATACAAAGTTGATGTAATAATATCTACCTATAGTTATTTAATAACCTCCTTGCTTACCAAAGAATGTGAATTGAAGCAATCTGTCTTTTATCATTCAAATATGCTTAAAGATAAATCTAGATATAATCACAAAATTAAATCTGAACCTTAAATTGTATTCTGAAATATACACAGAATTTAGGTAATTATTCATTCTAAGTAACAACATTTGCGATAGGAGGATAATCACACATCAAGAAGTTCTGAGTTTTCGAAGTGCCTATTTCTTGTCAGGCCAGTCAGCCTTACTGAAACTCTAGGGAGTATATATTATTCTAAACTCCTGGAAAATGTAATTGTGCAGTAGTCTCATTTTTTTTTTTTTTTTTTTTTTTTTTTTGCGGTACGCGGGCCTCTCACTGTTGTGGCCTCTCCCTTCGCGGAGCACAGGCTTCAGACGTGCAGGCCCAGCGGCCATGGCTCACGGGCCCAGCCGCTCCGCGGCATGTGGGATCTTCCCAGACCGGGGCACGAACCCGCGACCCCTGCATCAGCAGGCAGGCTCGCAACCACTGCGCCACCAGGGAAGCCCTCATTTTTCTTTTTCTAAGGTCTTCCTCGAGACAGTGTGCCAAATTGCGGAGCGATGTATGCCAGTGATAAAAGATTTGAAGTCTCCCCGCAAAAAGGAATGAAAACTTGTCTAAGACTCTGAAGAGATCTCATCCATAATTTATTTGAGCACTTCCATTACGATCTTGTGGGGGGAGCTCTAGTCCAGAGATACAAAGGGCCATGTCTAAAGTTTTAAAACTGGTCACTGAAAACACCAAGACTGGCTCCCAGCTTCACATGAGGTGTTTTTCCATGCTCCTTTTGAATATTGTTACGCTTATTCCTGGAAACCTAGAAGCAGCCATAGAAGAAGTAGGATATAGTTTAAAAATCCACGGGAGATGAAACCTTACATGTTGAAGATAAGAATTTAATTTTGTTTCTAATAGATTTCAATTCATATATTTAGCTTTGTTTTTAAAGCAGTGTGTCCAGAATTTATTTTGCTAAATTGAAATCACTAAAACATGACATGCAGACTAATGCCTAGAGGTTAGAAGAATTTTCTTTTTCAATAGATCAGATTTTTATGTTTAATGAATGAATTATCTGTATTATTATTCAGAAACAATGAATGGTGAAATAATCTGTCTCTAAAGAACATGGCCTTCATAAACTCTACTACATGGAGCCAAATTAGTTCCTGTATGATTATATATACATTATATATATATTATATATATACTATATATATATATACTATATATTATATATATATACTAATTTCCTTTTTAAGCTAATTTGTATAATATGGATATTTGTGCACAATGAACTAATCTCTAGATTGGAATATAATCTTCATTTTCTAAATTAATCAAACCTTTGTCATCATTTTTTTCTTCTTTTAAAATCAAACTGGTTAAGCAAAGTTTTTTATTTTTTCTTATGTTTTATATCTATGATACTGCATTTTTTGAAAAGATTTACTGTTGCACAAACATCTCAGATCCTGAGCTATTCCTGTTTTCTGCAGTCCACATAGATACTTGTGTACATGTTTAGATGGTTTGGTTGCAAACTCCATAAGAAGATAAGCATTTACTGACTGAACTATTCATAATCTCTAACACAGGATAACTATTCATTGAATGACTTTATTAAAAGCAGTCAAGGGCTTCCCTGGTGGCGCAGTGGTTGAGAGTCCGCCCGCCGATGCGGGGGACGCGGGTTCGTGCCCCGGTCCGGGAGGATCCCACGTGCCGCGGAGCGGCTGGGCCCGTGAGCCGTGGCCGCTGGGCCTGCGCGTCCGGAGCCTGTGCTCTGCGGCGGGAGGGGCCACGGCAGTGAGAGGCCCGCATACCGCAAAAAAAAAAAAAAAAAAAAAAAAAGCAGTCAATGTAACCTAAGTTTGTAACTATGAAGGGAAAACCTAATGTTAATAATCTGTAGAAAAAAGAATGCCTTAATACATTGGACGAGAGAAGATAAAGATGATCAAAATTGTTGCTTCAATGCTTGTTGTGGTAAGCTAGAAAAACATGGGCTGTGAAGGCAGATGAACCTGGGTCCAAGTCTAGAATCTGTCACTATGACTGTGGGATCATAGTGTGTGATTTATTTTCTCTGAGAGGCATGTTCTTTGATTGTAAAAATGGGGACCATTTTCCTTACTTTCCAGAAGTTGCGTGAGGATTAAATATAATAATTAATGTAAAACATCTCTCAAAGTCTGCCACTGTGTCCCCCTGACTATGTCTCCCACCTTATTCTTTGTGACCTTTTCTCTCACACTCAAGCTCCCAGTGACAAACACAAGAAATATTTCAGTCCTTTGTATGCCTTTTCATTGGCTGTCTCCTCTGTCTAGAATCTTCCAGTCTTCTGGCTTGCTGGCCAAATCAAATCTTTCTATAGCAAGGTTGCTCTGCTACCAAAAAGAGATTCAACATAGGCCATCTCTTCAACTTAGACAAAGAGAGCAGAAAAAGTACAAAAGAACAACTTAACTAGAAAATATTTCCTTAAAGAGGTCAGTTGAAGGTTTGATTGAATGAAAGAAAGCTTTACTGGGATGAGGCAGTTTTCAGGGAAAAGGTTTAAATTTGATTAAAAGTTTTGACAAAACTAGTATAGGTAAATCTCTGTTAATCTGGAAACTAAACATCAGTTCTTGTCCTTACGAATGAGTGCAGGTAGAGCAGCACCACCTGACTTGAAAAAACTAACATGAAGCATTTTATTTTGCCAAATAAAGAGACGTGTTATGGGCTGTCCAATTGTCATTTAGCGAAAATATTTTCTTTAAACTAGATATGTATTTATAATAGCAAATCCAACAATATTTCAAAAATGTAAACATATATTGTGCTCAGTTACCTTTAGAAGTCTGAAGGGGATTTCTTGTGTTCTGTTTTTTGGTTTTTAACTTTTTAATGGAGTTCAAGTCTTTATATTTCTTAATTAACTCTTTTCCCCACTCTGTTGCTTGCCAAGTATAAGACAATCATGTATATACACCCCCACTTCTTGCAATTTACCTAACAGATGGTAAATATTCCACAAATGTGTCATCAATTAAATGTGTTTTTTCTTTTAGAACACAATAAGAAAAAAACGCTATTTTTAGTGTATATTTGCTAAAGTTTAAGAGAATGCTTACAATTGAGGAATTGTAACTAACAAAACTAAGGATTTGAAAATAAAGATAAAGCATAAAAGGGCATTTGTGTGTTTGTTTTATTAGATTTATTTTGCCCCTGATTACAGTATGTTTGATTTAATGATTTTAGAAAGTAATCCAAGTTTTCTTTTGGAAAGATCACCTTAGAGAAAGAACTCCCAGACTTTTAGATGATGAATTGAGGAATCAAGGCTTCATTCTTTGAGTTGTGTATTGACTTTGGGACTGTAGTTAAAATAGCAATTTGTGCTCTGTGTGTGTAAAAATCATCAAAATGATTTCAAATATGAATTTCTGTACATAACACTCATGAGAGTTAAGTGCTGCTGTTTCTTTTTTATACCAACAAAATCTAGTCTCAGAAGGTTATATGACTTTCCCAAGGTTCATCAATGAGTCATAATCAAGACTGGAAATATAGCCCAGGAAGCCAGTTCAGTTCTGTGACTCCTGTATCCTGACTATTTGAAAATTGACAAATTGACTATGCTGTCTGAAGGCTCAGAGATGTAGTAACATTTCTTTCTAAATTAGTAGAAAGGTAGAATGTCTACATTAGAGGTAAAGTGTCTACTCTTCCTTTAATCCTCATATAAGACTCCAGATTGAGAACTAAGTGAAGTTTTATAATTTTTAAAATAATACCAGCAATCTCATTTAAACTGGTGTATTGAAGGGAACTTAGAGTTTTTTCCATGCAGACCAATCCAAAGATAATGTATTTATACATTTGGAAATATGAATGCTATTTGTTAAAAAGAAAAATATTATAGATTACACCTAGGCATATATCTTGCTATCAGGTATTTAAAAATAAACAAAAAAATATATATATATATAATTATTTAAATTGATAGACAAATTCACAATAAAAAACATAAATCTAGATCTTTATATATATATTTATATATTTACAAAGATCTAGATTTATGTTCTTTATTGTGAATTTTTCTATTTATTCAATATAAATAATTTAATTCAACTAATATTTATTTCAGACCTACTATTATACCATTTTAATTTTTAAAAATAAAACAAGATAAAAAGGCAGGAAGTGACCAACATGATGGCAGTATTCTAGACAGACTGATAAGAAGCATCTCCAGAAGATTTCATCTGAGCAGAGATCTAAATGCAATGAGGGAATGAATGAACCATCTCAACAACTGAGGTAGTTGTGTTGTAGGAGATAGAAGAGCAAGTGAAATGCTTTTAGGAGGGAGCAAATGTAGAATGTCCTAGGAATATAAACAGACTCCAAAATACCAATGAGTACTGAGCCCTGGGGAAAATCTGTAAGAAGAGAAATAATTGGGGAAGAAGAGAATAAGCTACATAGAGCTTTATGGGTCATAGTAAGGAATTAGAATTTAGGTCTGAGTATAATGGGAAGCTGCTGGAGAGAGTTGCATAGATGATGTCAGGGACTTACTTTTTATAGATTGCTGCTGCTATAAGACAAGTGTGTATATGAGGGTGAGTAAGAATTGCAGAAAGATACCAACTAGAAAGCAGTTGCAGAAGTGCAGGTGAGAGATGATGGATCAGGGTGGAATTGGTAGAGGTGCTGAGAAACTCATTGTATTTTAAGACTTTTGCTTTTAGGAATATGGAATAGACGAACCTTCCCAATTCCTCTGGCTAAGTAAATGATATATGTAAGTAAAAAAAAATAGATATAAGTAAAAGAGATATAGATATATAGATATGGATATCTTGGGATTTTCATTTACTTAGCCAGAGAAATTGGGAAGATATATACATACATATATACATACATACATATATATACATACATATATATATATACACACACACACATACACATACACACATGACATACATAAGAAGATAGAACATATAGAGAATAAGTCATACTGTTTAGGTACCCAAGGAATGACAGAGTGGTGAGTTCTTCTGGCTTTATTTTTATCTTATATAGCCTTATATAGTTATTTATCTTATATAGCCTTATATAAGTTATTCAAACTTATATAGTTTGAATTATGAAGAAGTCAGCGACCTGGAAATACCAATAGAAAGAGAAAAAAGTCCTAAGAAAATCTGCTGTTTAGCCAAATACTAAGAATGGGCAGTCTAAAATGATAGAAAGTTTTAGACAGTAATATTTTAGATAACATACTATCTACTTCAGTAAGATACAAGAGGAAAAAAAAAAAAAACAAAACCCTATAACCTCATCCTCATTCCCACCAACATATGCTGACTAGGGAACCCAGATATCCAACCTGGCCAGGGCATAAGGAAGGCTCACTGTGGTGACCTCAGAGAAGGTCAACATGGAAATAATGAAACAGTGTTCCCTGCACTCATCAGAGCAGTGTCAGAGAAGAAGTGCTGAAGCACATGATTTAAATAACATCGAGAGTCTGTTGTTTTATCCTCACATGGCAATAAAAAGGCCCTCTTCCCAATGCCTCTCTCCAACTGCATCAGTAGAGACCATGTGGGGTCCCTGGGTTTCTAGCCCTACTAAGTGGTAACAAGACACTTCTCTTCCCCACTAGGATGGTGTTAGAGGAGGAGAGGAGTACTAGTGAGGAGAGGAGCACTAGTAGACTCAGGGTTTTCACCATCACTCATTATCACCAAGGCCACTTCTCCATAGTGTCAGTGGAAGCCAAGTGGGAAGCAGTAATAATGTGTTCCTACCCCTCCCAGTCAGGGTGATGTCAGCAGAGACCTAATGACGAGCCTGACCTCCCTTGACCCCTACACAGTAGTAACAGAGAGCATTTTGTAGCCCCAACCCACAGAAGCTAAGTAGAGAGCTTAGACTTAAATATCAACATGAAAATAATGAGGCTGTGCCCCACTTCACTATCAGAGCAGTGTCAGAAAAGACATGCTAAAGCACAAGATTTAAATAAGATCCATAGTATTGTAATAGAAAATCCAAAATGTTCAGTTACAATTGACAATCTGTCATTATACTCCAATCAGGAGGATCCAAATAGAATGAAAAAAAGGCAACAACAAAGGCCAACACTGAGATGACTCAAGGGTTAAGTTATTTCCCAAGGATTTTAAAACAACCAAGATAAAAAAACATATATATATATATTTCAAGGAGCATTATAATCATGCTGGATACAAGTAAAATATAGAAACCTTCAGCAAATTCACAGAAGATATAATGAAGAACCAGGTGGAAATTACAGAACTAAAGAAATATAATGATTAAAATAAAACTCACTTGATGGCTTCCATAACAGAATGAAGAGGAAGTCAGAGGAAAGAATTTTTTAACTTGATTATAGATTCATAGAAACTCCTCAAACTGAACAATGAGAAAAAAGACTGGAAAAAAAAAAAAAAAAAGAACATAGCTTCAGGGATATGTGAACTACAACAAAATACCAATTATTTGTGTCATTAGAGTTCCATAAGGAAAGGAAAAGAGGGTGAAACTTAAATGTATTCACAGAAATAATGGCTGAAAACTCCCTAAATCTGACAGACAAAACAAAACCAAAAATGACAATACCACATGTAAACTCACAGACTGGAGATGAATGAACCTAAAACAGAATAAACCTCCCCCAAATCCATACCACATCATAATGAAATTTTGGAAACTAAAGACAAATAAAAAATTTTGGAAACTGTGAAAAATGAAGCATTTCCTATAAGGGAAAAATAATTTGAATGGCAGTGAATTGTTCATCAAAAATCATGGAGGTCAGAAGGAAGTGGTGCAGTATTTTTTAAGTGCTGAAAGAAAAGAACTGTCAACCAAGGATTCTATATTGAGTGAAAATATTCTTCAGAAATAAAGAGAAAACCAAGGCATTCTCAGATAAAGGAAAGTCAAGTGAATTAGTCACCAGCAGACCCAGGGAAGTCAAGTGAATGAGACACTCTAAAATAAAACTAAAGGGGGTTCTTTAAATATGTGAGAAATGATAAAAGAAGAAACTTTTGAATATCAGGAGGAAAAAGAGAGAGCAAAAAGAGTTAAATTATTAGTAAATACAACAGGCATTCTTTTGACTCTTGAGTTTTCTAATTATGTTTGATGGTTAAGGAAAAAATTATAACACTGTCCAATGTGTGTAGTAAATGCAGGAGAGTAAAGGAATATGAAGTGATGTTTTGACACTTTAATCCAACTGATAAAATGTTGCCACACATAAAATTTAAGTTATGTATATATAATGGAATATTTGGGCAACTGCTTAAAAAAAAAGTATACAAAGAGATACTATAAAAAGCACTAAAGATAAATAAAAATAAAATTTTTTAAATTGTTTAAGAAACCCAAATGAAAGCAGTAAAAAACAAAACAAAACAATCACAGAGAAAAACATAAAAAAATAAATAAAATGACAACTAAAAACTTTTGCTTATAGACAGGTGTTATTAAAAAGATGAAAAATAAAACCAACTAAATGTGAGATAAAATCTTTATTAACAACATATCTGCCAAAAGATTCATATCTAGAATATTTAAATAACTTCAAAACTCAAACATAAAAATATTCAAACAATCCAATTAGAAAACATGCAAAGAAATGAAGTAATATTTAACATCAGAGAATATACTAATGGCAATCACATGAAAATATGTTCAAAATCATTATCCATTAGAGAAATAGAAATTAAGACCATAAAGAGTTATCACTACACATTATTAAAACAACCCACGTTAATAAAAAAGATAGAATTAAATAAACTAGCAAGGATGTAGAGAAATTAGATCTCTCCTACATTGCAGTTGGGAATGTAAAATCGTACAACCACTAAAGAAATTAATTTGGAAATTTCACTAAAAAACAAAACAAACAGAAACAATAAAATCCAGTATGACACAAAAATTATACTCTTGGGCATTTATTGAAGACAAATTAATATACATTGCCGCACACAAATCTGTACAAGATTTTTCATAGCAGGGTTGTTTGTAATAGCTCAAAACTAAGAATCCAAATACCTTTCAACTGATTAATTGTTATGCAAAGTGTGGAACATCCACACCATGGACTACTATTCAGCAGTAGAAGAGAAGAAACTATTGACATACACACAATTTGGATGGATCTCAAGGGCATAAAAATGAAAAAAAAGTCACTTAC
Organism: Kogia breviceps; assembly: GCF_026419965.1. Lineage (NCBI taxonomy): Eukaryota > Metazoa > Chordata > Mammalia > Artiodactyla > Physeteridae > Kogia > Kogia breviceps. Next base: position 45,169,811 of record NC_081325.1, on the reverse strand, counting down.
TACATGATTAAACTTATCTAACATCCTCAAAAACAGCATAATTATAAAGATGGAAAACACATTAGTGTTTGTCATGGGTTAGTTATGGAGGGGCGGGGGAGAAAGGCAGGTGTGATTATAAATAGGTAGTGCAAGGAAACTTTCTGTAATTAAATGGAGGTACAGTGAAATTAAACTCACATGACAGTTCTTAGAATGATCACATGAAATATATAAAATGTATGTTCAAAATATCTAAAGACATAAAATGGGATTGTTAATACAATGAAGAAGAGCCCATCAAAAAAGATCAAACATGTTGATGAAAAACAAAATAGAATTATAAGAAGTGAAGAAAATAGTAAATGAATTTAGAAAAACCAATTACTGTGTTAAATAGAATTTAGTAATGAAGAGAAAACTCATGAACTGGAAATAGTTATAAATCTATTACATGTAACACAGCACAGGAAGACAGACGATATTAAAGAAACACTAAAGAAAAGTTAAGATAATGAGAATGGAGGGATAAGTTCTAACTTTATATTGAATTGACATATCAGAAAGAAAAAAGAGAATAAGGGGATGATACAAAGATTTACAAGTAAAGAATTATTTAGAAATAATAAGACAAATTCTTAGCTTTTAGATAATAAATTACAAATAATATAGATAAAAAGAAACCCAAACAAAGCATAGTTATACAGCAGAACACCAAAGACAGAGAAAATCCAAATTTATACAACAGAATTGCGACAGTGATACTAAATTCTGAAAAGCAACAGTGAAATCCAAAACACTGTGGAATTACATCTTCAAAGTGCTTGTTGGTTGAAAAAATAAATACATCTAGGGGTATATCCAGTGGTACTATCTTTCAAGAAAGATGATAAAAATAAAGCCCTTTTTACAAATTTCCTATATCCACCTAGACATATCTTGTATATTGACAGTCAGTTCAGTACATTATTTCCAGATACAGTAGAAGTTATAAAACAAAATAAACGGTTACTATAACTATTTTAGAAACATGACTAGTATTTCTGAATGTAAGAACCTTTGTAATCACTGGAATTATTCAATACATTGATATTCATTGTTGAAACATTTATGCTTTGAAGAATTATTAAATGATATTTTATTGCATAATTGCTAAAGCAGTAACATTATAAAATTAAATATTTCATGAATCTTTCTTTTTGACACATTTTTTCTCTGTGCTCTAATGGTCCTAGTTAAAATATTAGACACATTTATTCCTTTAGCATTATCCATCATTTGATTCCATACCAGACTTGATAAATTTCTTATCACCTCACTTGATTCCCTTAAAATGGTGATTTAACATCAGAGTTTTTACCCTTCCTTCACTAAACTCAGGTTGCTCATGAGCTCTTGTTTTCTAGATTCCCAAAACTGTACCAACCTCCTTTCCCTAATTTTCCAAATCTCCCATTTGATTTAGAGGGAAACAGTGGCTAGGCCTGAGTCTCTAAATCTTCATAAACAGACCTGCTTGTAAACAAAAGACTATTCTCTTAATATTTAACAAGACTGATTCTCTTTAATGACTTATTGATAAAGTGATTTTTTTCCTTGTATAATGTATAATTATAACTCAAATTAATATCACCAACAACTGTTATTTTACTTAGTTACTATGCAATTTTAAGGAAATACACCTATATATTATTTTTCTGATAAAGACGACTGCAAAATTTTACTCTCATATGTTCCTGTTTCTGACAAGGGAAGTTTTTTCTGTCCTACTCCTGATCCCATATAATCAGAGATGCATAGAAATTCAGTTTCCATGACAACTCTTCCACAAACTTAAGGCAAACCCATATCATAGTGTCTGCCGAGTCCCTGTTTAACAGACAAATGGAGATCCTAGGTTCATACGGTACATTTTTTCTGACTCTCCTGATCTGAAGAATCCATTTTAGCACAGAGAACAGAGATTTTTTTTTTTTTTTTAACTCAAAGTCAGTAGTAGATTGCTTTCTCTATTCAACATTCTTTAGCCTCTTATGTGTGAAAGATTTTGTAATAAATGTTCAAATGTTCAATAAGATAGCAACAATAACTCATTTAGAATCCATGTATATTCATAGACTGACAGAACAGTAAAATTATTCATGATTTAAAAATTAACAATACATTAGTTCTAGAAAGTTTTCTAAAACAAGTTGAAATATATTATATTGCTCCATATATTATTGGAGCACTTGAGGTGATTCTTAATTCTTAAATAACTAAAGCACTGTTATTTTTTGCCTGTCTTTTAAGGAAGTGCTATGGTTCTCAAAAATGTCCTAGGATGTATCTGAGTAAGGAGAAAGTGAATGAGGGCAGAATTTCATCCCCCAAACATTTCTCTGTGGCATATAGATTATTTCAGGCTGATTATTTTTAAAAGACAGTAAACATAAGAAAAGCTCTGAAAATCAAGTAGAAGTTATTCTTTTGTAAAAGAAATTTACATTTATAATGGAAATGTTTATTTCTAAGGGTGTCTTCCTTGCTGTATCAGGAAGATGAGGATGATTAAATCTCTGGAAACTCTTATCAAAGGAAAAGGTAGCAGGCTTAAATCTGCATAACAACCATCCCCTTTTTTGTGCTTTGCCTGATAACCTTCCATGACTTCCCCGCCTCCCCCATCATCTTTTGTCTTTAGCTGTAGATGGTATTTAAGGTGAGAGCTTGGGCCATTTCAGGGAGTTACTCAGATTTCCTGGGTCTCTCCCAGGAGTACAGGAAATATATATGATATTAAACTTCTGTTTTTCTCCCGTTAATCAGTCTTTTATTTTAGGGGGGTTTCAGCCACAAAAACTAGAAGGGTAGAGAAAAAATTATTTTCCTCCCCTATAAAAGTATACTTGAGCATTTGATATTTAGTCTGTATTAGGACTTAATGTTTGGGTTTTAATTAAGCAACATTCATTAGTGGTTTAAGAGCAGCCCCTATATGGAGTTTAAGAGTGGTTGAGAGAAAGCTGCAAACAAGGCTTTTCCCTCATCACTTACTTAGTTAAAGGGAGTAAAACTTTTTCTTCCAAGACAGGTCAGTGGAAAACAGAGTGAATCAAGGAATGCAAAAAAATATGTAAACAATTAGTTCAAATGGAAAATATTTGAGGAAAAATGAAGATAATTAAAATATAGTGAAGTATGCATTTTAATACATATCAGGTTACAAAATTACATTTGTAGATTTAGATTGAGAATTATTAACAAAAGCAACTTCACTGAACTCCAGAGGTAGTATCTATGCTCAAAAACTAAAAGCTACAAATGATAATTAAGGAAATTAAAGGTTCTCATGGCATTTAATGATCATAAAAAAGAAATACTAGTTATCTGAAAAAAATCTAAAATTTAAATTATATTTGAAAAATGATACATTTTACTCAGTGTTTTTTTAGTGGAATTCACCTCAATATAGATTATTTTTATATGCATATTTGATGCATATTCAAATGCATATAAATAATATTTAAGAACTATTTTTAAACTCATTTAATCTTTTGAAGAATTTTTGAAAACTCTATGTTTTTAAAATGAAAAACACACTCCACTATTTAATGGTCATGGAGCTTTAAGATTTTTTAAAATTAAAGCTATATATAAGAACAAGGTATTGAAATTTCACAGGGCAATGTTACATAAGTTATTTGGCTGAGAAACATACAATTTTGCATGGCATTATACTTGTTTCATTTCTATGAAATTGGAGCCCACTATATTTATTTCTTCAAGTTCCTTTGTCATTGTATTTTCTACAATTTTTTACTGAAATAAGATATAATAAAATGTTTTCAGATTCTACTAGTTAATATTTAAGCACATTGGATTCCATCTTTTTCCTTTGGTATGGCAGTTAAGTAATCACTTATCCTACTCATGGTTTCACACTTTGGAAATCTTGTATATTTTGCAAGTCATTATGGCAATTACTACTTTCTCCCATCCATCTCTTTCTTACTTTCTTGCCCCACTCTGCCACTCCCTAATCACAGCATCTATTAGTATGCTACATCCTATGCTTAGCACTAGACATATGATTCATTGACAAATGTTTACAATAAACCTTTAGGTAAGCATACATAGCTACAATTTATAGACTGTGATATTGAATTTTACATGGGTTAAATTGATTTTCCCAAAGTCTATATTATATGTTAGTGGTATAATCAGGATTCTAGCCTGGTCTTTCATATTCTAAACCTTGTCCTCTTCCCTTCTACCCCATATCTTTCTGTCCTTTGAAATTCTGTGACACTTTTGACTCTTCTAGTTTCACTTAACATTTTCCATCTTATTGTTGTCATATTTGTGTTTCAGTAACACATTCTAGATGGTACAAGAGAACATTCATATTTATTTATTTTTTAGTTTTTTCATTGCCTAGGGTCATACCTTTCCTGTACTAACACTTTAGAAAAACTGGAGAATATATAGCTTCTAAGTAAATAGTCTTGTATGCCTTCCTCTCTGGGAGGATGTGGGTGGTGGTTAGGTATATGCTATTCAGAGCAGCCAGTTCATATCTAGCTCAGGATCCTGATTGATCATCCACCATCAATTTGCAAAAAGTGCAGAGGACTACAACCTTTCCATAGCTGATATTCAGGAACCAGTATGTTAGGTGTCATTTATTCTTTAACAGTGTCTTAGACCACGCCTAAGGGAAAGAGAAAAAAGTATTTTTTTCTAGGCACTTTGGTTATATATGAATTAACTTCTGCAACTAATTTTGAGTAACAGACAACCCCCAAATACCAGTTCCTTTCATACATTTTTTTTTTCTCATCCAGAGACCCAGGCACCTGGTAAAATTGGTTCTGTCCCAGGATGTAGGATAGGTTCAGGTCAGCTCCATCGGTCTTCAGCTTCTGGATTCCAAGCTTAAAGAGCACATTCTACCTGACTTGTGATGTACTCCTGGTTGGAGGGCAACAGATTAGGAGAGCTGGATCATATTTATAATGCTTCTTAAAGCCCTTTGCATAGAACTTCAACACTGTCACTTCTGCTTTCGTTCTATGAGCAAAATAAATTTACTGGATAAACCCAACATCTAAAATTTCAAGAACTGATCTTTATTCCATCAAATTGGGGTATAAAGCAGAGAGTCAACATTTGCTGATTAATAATATATTTTCACTGTGGTCTGATTTTTTGGTTACAGAAAGTCACTATTTATATCCCTTTCTTCTGCACACAACATATATTCAGCCCTCCCCAAGGAAGACACCCTGAAACTCTCATCCCAACATGGTGTCAGGAACAAAACACAAGATCTCATGATAGTATCCAGATCAGTCCAGATTTGAGTTATCAGCAGCCCCCTTCTCTTACACACATTCCAACATAAAACATATAATTGTGACAGAAAGACAAAATAATGGCAGTAAACACTCCCATTCAAAAAGGGCAGGAATGGGTGATTCACACCATTGCTTATCATGGCAATCCTAAAATACTGTTCATCAAATATTGCAATGTCGCCCCACCCAAGATGGCAGGGTTCAATTATTAGGCCCATTATTGCTCCCAGGAAGTTGTTCCCTCAACTATGATTCTTGAAACCAGGTGGGACCCTGTGGGGCTGCTGGGCACAGAAGTCTTTCTGTGTCCCCAGTTTCTTGTTTGTAGGGAATAGACAACATCCTCCATGAACTTCCTTGAGTTCCAAAGGGCAGATTCCAATAGTTGCTAATCAGGGAAGGGAGGGGATGCAGAGACCACCTGAGGTCACATTAAAGGAGCGCATGCCCCCCACACACCCTGATCCTTATCAGCAATCCTGTGCTTGAAGCATTGTTGTAAAACTCCTCACCAAACCCCCAGAGTTGGGACACACAGTTCTTGAGGCACTAGCCTGCTGTGTCCCCCTTTGCCTGGCAAAACAATAAAGCTATTCTTTTCTACTTTACCCAAAACTCTGTCTCAGATTGGATTCAGCACCAGTACACACAGGCCAAGTTTTCAGCATCATCTTTGGCCGTCTTTAATTATAGAACTGGGAAATATGCATTTCTTTTCACCTGAACAGAGTGCTCAGACTGCTTCCTGCCCATAAAATGTTAAGAAACGTTTTACATTTTGAATTGTCATTGTCTCCTTTAATTCAGATTTCCTCCCAAAGGGGGAAAAAAAAATAAGTAAATAATCCACTTCAATCAGTTCCATGTGCTCATAATCATACCTTTTATTTTTTTTTCAAGAACTGTATTTCTATTTATAAGCTCAATCATAAGTACTTTGAGGTTATCAATCTTCCGTGGACCTCATACTTGTCCCTTTTCATTGAATTATTTGGTCCAACTAAAAGGATTTGCTGGACCCATTAATCTAATCAGGATTCTTAACAAATGTCTTCGGATGGTTTATGACTCAAAGTATATCTGAATTTTATCTTTGACTGGTAAGATGGGCAATGGTTTCCTTTCATATCAGTCCAAATCCTGGAATTTCTGTATTCTTTCCTTCCCTTTTCACAAATTTCACTGGGATAATTTGTTTTTCTGACCTCACCTACTCTTTGTAGTACCTTATACAATGCAGTTAATAAAACACATGTCCTTCTAGTAACTTTCTTCTAGGAATTTCTTTGGCCAGAGCCATAAATTAATTAAGTATATGTTCTGCCTCTCAAATATTCTTGGTCAGTAGGTTTACCAAATGTTTCACCACTATTATAACAGGTCACTATTCCAATCTCCATAAGCAGATTCCTCACTGTCTGCCGTCACCTGACTCCAAAACCAATCCCAAATACTTTAATTATCTTTAGTCAGCAAAGCTTTTTTTTTTTTTTTTTTTTTTTTTGCGGTACATGGGTCTTTCACTGTTGTGGCCTCTCCCATTGCGGAGCACAGTCTCTGGAAGCGCAGGCCCAGTGGCCATGGCTCACGGGCCCAGCCGCTCTGCGGCATGTGAGATCTTCCTGGACCGGGGCACAAACCCGTGTCCCCTGCATTGGCAGGCAGACTCTCAACCACTGCACCACCAGGGAAACCCATAAGAAGCTTTATGTTGTGCACTTTGAAAATGTTCCCTCTTAGGTAGCATTAAGGGGCCTTTAAGAGGGTGGTAACTGCCATGGTGGAATTGCAATATTGCTTTTTAGAATAGTTTCCCCCCTTCCTTCTCTATGAAATGCAATCACTTCAGACTGCTACAGTAGAGAACTTATATTTGTATTCATATCTTGCCTTGGTTTTGAAACTGAAAAGTTCTATCCTGAAGAAATGTGGGCTTTGTTGGGAGACATGGAGGAAAAGAAAAGAGCAACATTTACTTTGAACTGATTCTGAAAGGGATTTATGCTCCATCATTCTCCTTAGGCTTTTTTTTTTTTTTTTTTCACTGAAGCAGCCCCTGTATCTCTGCGCCTTCTTACTTTGTCTCTGTTTTTCCAGATCAGATTTCAGGCATATAAGGTTTGTAAATGAGAAGTAATTTTGTGGTCTTTTTTACCTTTTAAAAATATTATATTTTTATAAATAGTTAAAATGCTACAGTAGTCTTTTTAAATAAACAAGCATCCTATGCCATGTGGTTCTCTTTCTCCATTTAATCTTTCATATTCGCTCTTGTATTTGAGAATATTCTTTCATTACAATCACTCTAAGCTACCAGTTTTATTCACATTATGAGGTACTTGATATATGCACAACCAACAGCATGAACTCAATAATGATTGTTATTTAGATCTCTTTTAAGCATAAAATTGAAGGGGATAACACATTTTAGAATATTGACAAATCTAGTCCAAATACATGATTTTCCAACAAGCCCACATTCTAATTCTCCCATATCTTTATGTTTTCTTTTTAAATTTGTAGTTTACTTCCTTCTTTTTAATAACAAGTCCCTCAGTGTACAACTCACATGGTCTTTCATTCTCATCATTTGTACTCTCTCTCTCTCTCTCTCTCATATACACACATACATACACACACACACTCTCTAAGTTCTTAAATGATAGCAACCCTTTTAAAATCATCTTTAAATTTCTATCAACTGCACAATTCTTGGACTGTATTAGGTGCCTTATAAATATGTGTTGTATTATTTTTAACCCATGGAAAAAATGGCACTCAAATTGGCTAAGTGACTTATTCAATATGATAGTCAACAATCAGCAATAGTAGGATAAAAATCCAAATACACTAACTCAATTTAATGTTCCTTTAAATGTAATATACATGAATAACTATAGTACATATATAAATTAGAACATGTAAACTCTATTTCTGGATCCTTAAAGCTGAATTTCTGAAAAAAAATGCCCTATCTTTTAAAACTTAGCTATATGTAGTACAGTTTTATTGTTCAAATAGTCATGTCTAGAAACAATCTGTACAATTCTGTCAACTTTATATCAACCAGGGAGGTTTTTTGTTGTTGTTGTTGTTTTAGTTTCAGCCATACATGTATCTCATAACATGTTCAAACAATAATGATTTGTGGCTGTCTTAAATTATGTGTAACTTCTTTTTGTGCTATCAAATATTCATTTATACAGATTGTTTATTTCTGATCCTGTTGTGCTTTAACAAAGCAGTTCTTTTAACATAAAAATAGCAGCCAAAAGGATATCCTTTTTCCTCTAACTTCAGGATGTTCCTGCAGTGAGCAGGTCCTTTTGGATGACTTCAAGAGGAAGGTCAATGTGAGGAGACTTCGCTGACTTTCTCTCTTTCCTGAACTTCCAAAATGTTTTACCTGAGTCAGTGCTTTTGAGCCTGATACTTTATTAGCTTTAGAGCTTCTGCTGAGAATGTTCTGTCTCTGTTATTTTAACATACCTGGTGTCTGTGGTTAGCATGAAGACAATCAGAGACAATTTACATATGTAAGGCATTTAAGCACTCTAAAATACTTTTGATTAAAAAAAGTAAAGAAAAAATCTTAAAACTAGTTTGGGAAGTTCACATGTTTATAATGGGGTTGTGGATCTGAATTAAAATGGCATCTTTCCAGTCTGTGTTTTCTTAACTTATATATATACAGGAGTTGGCTGTTCAGATATAGTGTGGGTAACTTTCTCAATATACATAATCATTTACTCCAGAACCTACTACTTAAATATCCCTTGCATGTTCTTTTCCAGATGTTCTGTTCAGTAGTAATTGCATTAAAAAATAAGAAACAAAAGAAGACTAAAGTCTACTATGCAGCATGTACTAGAATTCTTAAAGATAAAAAATAAATGATATATCAACTTGAGCATATATAGATGCATAAAATAGTTTCATCTCACAATAAACTAAAGAAGGTAACCACTTAGAGTCATGATACATGCTTTGAATAAGTAAATAGTGGTCTAGATCCTCACTAGCACATCTTACTCATAGATTATATTTAAAATATCCATGAAAACATCCTTGTTTATGGTTATATAATATTCTGGGCATTGTTTAGGAAAATAGTCAAAAGATCTTGACTATGATTTATGTGAGCAACAGCTTCAAATAATGGAGATATGGAAACTTTGGTGCCTCCTGGCCTGGTTAGTTTCCTGCAGGGTCACATTAAATTCATGTGTATGCAAATATCAAATGCTACATTAGAATATGTAGCTTTCTTCATGGGACTGTTGTGAGATTTATAAATAAAATATTGTAAGGGTCTGGCCAATATTAGGAACTTATAAAATATTACCTACTGTAATATTATCCCTGTGATTGTCCTTTAGACTAGAGGTTTTCACACTGGAATAGCCGTACTTTTAGGGGCACACAAAGACTCTTTCAGAACTAAAAGGGTTAGACTATGTTTAAGGAAATCAACTTGCATATCCTCAACTTTTATAAGCACCCCTTCCTAAACTCTATCCTTATAAGAGAACTGGAACAGCCAATGGTGTAAATCCCTGTCTGAGATGATATGTCCCAACTCAGGTGTGAGGCAGAGAAAAGAGGCAAATTCAGTCATTTGTTCTATTCAGCTCTTCATCTGATTGGATAATGCTTACCCACGATGGCGAGATAAATTTACTTTTCTGAATCTACCCATTCAAATGCTAATCCTATCCAGAAACAGCCTCACAACACTTAGAAATAATGCCTAATCTTGGTACTCCATGGCCAGTCAAATTTAAACAAACAAACAAAAAAAAATTAAATATTTTGAAAGATTTCAACAATGTCTAAAGAGTTAGGTCATATATCCTTTGCAACTAAATAAACTTATGAAAAACATTTTTAATTATCAAAATAAAAATGTGTGGCAAGTTAATTCCAAAGGGAAAATATGTACTTTTATAATGGTGGCATCTGGTAATCACCTTCTAAGCAGTTATCAAACTTACTATAACAAAGAAGAGACAATGTGACATATTGTGGTATCTTACTGAGAGAAGGCAACACCTATACTTGCCACAAATGTTTAACTTTTAGACATAAATTTCCATTTACTGGCAACATAAAGGGTACGTAAATAAGTTGGACAAGACTATGAGAAAGCAATTAAACAAAGTCATATTGTGAGTTTTTCTATGGAGAATTGTCCTGGTTCCTTCAACAAAATTAATGTCATGAAAAGGAAATAAAAGAAAGAAATTTTGGAAGATATAAAGTAACTCTAGGTTAAATGTTTCCAAGCAAACACAACAAATGCAATCTGTGGACTTGACAGAATCCTAGATTAAAATAATAACATAGTAAAAGATATTTTGTGCAATTAAGGAAATATGAATATAAACTACAATGATGTTATGGAATTATTGCTAATTTTCTAGGTCATGAAATGGTATTAAATTTGTTACAGAATGCCTTTATTCTTATGAAATTCATACTTAACTATTTTGGGGTGAAGTGTATTGATGTCCTCAATACACTATCAGTTGTTTCAGGGAATTATAAGTGTGTGTGTGTGTGTGTGTGTGTGTGTGTGTGTGTGTGCACACTGAGGGTGAGGGCACACAGCACATGTGTGTACGAGAGCTGTAGAGTGATAGCCTATGTGAAAGAATTTTAACAATAAATCTGATGAAGGATATATGAGTATAATTTTTCAACTTTTTGATAGGTTTGATAGATCTGATAGGTTTGACAATTTCTTAAATAAAAAGATGGTGAAAATGTTATATGTAACCCCTCTAACATTCTAAAGGTATAGTGAACAAAGATATGTAAACAAAAATCATTGATGAGCACTCTTTAAACAAAGGGTCCCTTTAAGAAGACATAGATGTATTATCCATATGGAAAACATAATCCAAACTTCAACATAAATAAACCATCATGCAGTTCTGGGCTTTGTGATGTACTTTTATTCAGTATAGATTTTATCTTACTTGAGAACTCAATACAGTTACAGTTTGCCAGATTGCTTGCTTTGTAAACTATGCATCAAGGAAAGCATGAAAGTAAAGCATAAAAAGGCTTAAGCTTCAACATATGCTCAGAGAATAACTTCACATCTGTCCACTTCAGATGGTACCATATAAAATAACTAGATCTGTGTTTTTCTAAATTCATCTAACCTCACTGTGTAGTCCACTAATTTGCATACATAAAAATGAAGGATTTTTGCTTCTATTCATTACCTGTATTATACCTTAAAATCATGTAAATACTAATTTTAAGATAAATATAAATAATAACTATTTTATAGTTTTTATATGAATTTTTTCATAATATGTCTGCTTTTCCATGATACTTTATTAGAGATAAATTTCTTTCCTTTTTTTAACTTGAGTAATATTTGGGGTTCAATAAAGACAATGACCAGAATATTTTGATGTGTCCTGTGTATCAAACTACATTTTTGACCCCATCCCATAAGCAGGTGTCTTTAGTCATAGTGGTGACAAGAGAAAACACACATATATATAGGAATAAGATCAATAGAACAGAATAGAGGGCCCGAAAATAGACCTACATAAATATAGTCAGCTGATCTTTGAGAAAGCAGCAAAGACAGTCCAATGGGAAAAAGATAATCTTCCAACAAATGATGTTGGAACAACTAGACAGCCACATGTCAAAAAATCAATCAAGACACAACCTTACCAGGCTTGCCTGGTGGAGCAGTGGTTGAGAGTCTGCCTGCCAATGCAGGGGACACGGATCGGTGACCCGGTCCGGGAAGATCCCACATGCTGCAGAGAAGCTGGGCCCGTGAGCCATGGCTGCTGGGCCTGCACTTCCGGAGCCTGTGCTCCTCAATGGGAGGGGCCCACGTACCACAAAAAAAAAAAAAAAAAAAAAAAAAAAAAAAAAGACTCACCCTTACCTTTCATGAAAATTAACTCAGATTGGATCACAAACCTAAATGTAAAATGCAAAACTATAAAACTCCTAGAAGAAAAAGTAGGAGAAAAATCTAGGTGACTTTTGGTATGGAGATGACTTTTTAGATACAGCACTATAGGCATGGCCTATAAAAGAAAGAATTGATAAACTGGACTTCATTAAAATCATACATTCCTGTTCTGCTAATGACACTGTCAAGAAAATGAAAAGACAAACCACACATTGGGAGTATATACTTGCAAATGACATATCCAGTAAAGGACTACTATCTAAAATATATAGAGAACTTTTAAAACTGAACAATAAGGAAATAAACAACACAAGTTCAAAAAAAAAAAAAAAAAATGGGCCAAAGATACCTTAACAGATAACTCACCAAAGAGAATACACAGATGGCAAATAAGCTCTACAACATACGTCATCATAGAAATGCAAATTTCCCCAGGGCACAGCAAGAGGCATCAGACCCAGGAGCTAGGACTTGCTGTGAAGGAGGCCTATTAGCTAATCATCATGACTGCAGCCTGAGAGGCAGGCTTCTAATTAAACATGCATCTAAAGGCTGCCTGTAATTCCTTCCAGAGACATCTGGGGCATTCTTCTGCTTTGCTCCAGAACATGAGTGCCTTCTGGAGGGGAGCATTGCAGGTAGCTGGTGTCCTGGTTTTTACACCTGGTGCTCCAGTTTTTGAAGCTGCCACACAGATGATACCATTGATTACATGACTCTTGTGGTGTGGAAGGTTCACATTCCTAGGTCCCATAGCACAGCAGCAATCAGGGAGACCATTTTTGGCAGGCTGCCACCAACAGGGCACTGTCCAGACAGCAGATTGAGGTACACTCCCAGTCTTCCTGTAAAGGAGGCCTCTTGCCTTATTTTGGAGCTTCAGACTAAGGGATAGGCTTCAGGTTTCACACACATTGAGTGGACTATGAAGCTGTTCTCAAGAAGGTAGGCTGTGGACACCATCCCTCTGTCTTGGTCCAGCTTGCCAGTATCTCCCATACAAGAGCTTATACACTTGTTTGGAGCTTTCATTTTTATGATTGCCACAGAAGGAACACTACCAGATTACCTGGAGGGGTAGTGGTATGCTTGTAGTCCCAAGGATCAGTATATATTTACATACTTTTTAAAAATTTTATTTTATTTATTTATTTTTATACAGCAGGTTCGTATTAGTTATCCATTTTATACATACTGGTGTATATATGTCAATCCCAATCACCCAATTCATCCCACCCTCACGAACCCCCACTTTCCTGTCTTGGTGTCCATACATTTGTTCTCTGCATCTGTGTCTTTATTTCTGCCTTGCAAACAGGTTCACCTGTACCATTTTTCTAGATTCCACATATATGCATTAATATATGATATTTGCATACTTTTAAATGCTACTGCCTGAGGGTCTGGCATCCAAACAGCCTGAATTTTGGTGCTGAGATACTCCCATTAGTGACACTGACTAGTCTTGGCACATCCTCAATTATTGGGAATCTGCCAAAAATATAATAGGTTGCTTGGAAAGCAAAACTGTTTGAGAGATACCAGAGAGTTGGGGCAGGGTTGGACTACAAGTTTTATCTCTTACATGAGGCCACTCCTTCAGACTGGGAAAGGTGGTTGATTTATATACTGTATAGATAAATAAACACAGAGAGTAAAGCAAAATGAAAAAATAAAAAAAAAAAAAAACAAATAAAAAAACAGAGGAATATGTTACAAATGAAAGAACAAAGTAAAACCTTAGAGAAAAATCTTAATGAAATGGAGAGATGTAATTTACCTGATAAAGAGTCCAAAGTAATGGTCCAAAGTTATGGTCATAATCATGCTCATCAAACTGGGATGAACACAGTGAGAACTTTAACAAAAAGATAGAACATATAAGAAAGTACCAAATAAACATCACAGAGCTGAAGAATTTAATAACTGAACTGAAAAAAATACATGACAGGGGTTCAAAAATGTACTAGGTGAAGCAAGGAAAAGATCCATCAATTCAAAGACAAGGCAGTGGAACTCACCCAATTAGAGCAGCAAAAAGAAAAATGAATGAAAAAAAAGTGAAAAAAAGCTTAAGGGTCTTATAAGACAACATCAAATGAAGTAACATTCATTTATAGGGATTGCAGAAAGAGAAGAGAGAAAAGGGGGAAGAAATACTGTTTGAAGTAATGGCTGAAAATGTCTTTACCCTGGAGAAAGAAACAGACATACAGATACAGAAAGCCCAGAGAGGGGCAAATAAGATGAACACAAAGCAACTCACACTAAGATACATTGTAATTAAAATGTCAAAAGTTAAAGACAAGGAGCAACAAGAGAAAAGCAACTTGTTATGGACAAGGGAACTATCAGCATATGACTATCAGCAGATTTTCCAGCAGGAAATTTGCAGGCCTGAAAGGAGTGGCACAATATGGTCAAAGTGCTGAAAGAAAAAAATTCAAACCAAGAATATTCTACCTGGCAAAGTTATCATTTAGAATTGAAGAAGAGTATAAAAATGTTTCCAGACAAAGAAAAGCTAAAAGAGTTCATCACCACTAAACTAGCCTTATAAGAAATGTTAAAGGGACTTCTTTAAGCTGAAAAGAAAGGGTGCTAATTAGTAACAAGAAACATAGAGAATACATCTCACTGGAAAGGTAAATATATAGTAAAAGTATTGTATTAATCAGTAATAAAGCTAGTATGAAGGTTAAAAGACAAAAGTTAGTAAAAATAACTGTGATTGCAATATTTAATTAAGGGACACACAAGTGAAGTGTGGCATCAAAAATAAAATATGAGGGGCTTCCCTGGTGGCACAGTGGTTGAGAATCCACCTGCCGATGCAGGGGACACGGGTTCGTGCCCTGGTCCAGGAAGATCCCACATGCCACAGAGCGGCTGGACTCGTGAGCCATGGCCACTGAGCCTGCGTGTCTGGAGCCTGTGCTCTGCAATGGGAGAGGCCACAGCAGTGAGAGGCCCACATACCGCAGGAAAAAAAAAAAAAAAAAAAATGAAGGGGGAAGAGTAAAAGTGTTAAACTTTAGAATATGATCACTTAAGTTGTTATCAACTTAAAATACACTCTTATAGATATAAGTTGTTATATATAAACCTCACTGAAATCAAAAAGCAAAAACTTGTAGTAAATACACAAAAGATAAAGGATTCTAAATGAAGAACTACAAAACAGCCAAAAAACAATTAACAAAATGGAACAAGTACATACCTATCATAATTTAAATGTAAATGAGCTAAGTCTCCAATCAAAAAACACAGAGTAGCTGAATGGATTAAAAAAAAAAAAAAAAAAAAAAACTTATCTATCTGCTGACTACAAAAGATTCACTTTAGATATAAGGATACATGCAAGCTACAAGGGAAAAAATGGTAAAAGGATATTCCATGCAAATGAAAAGAAAAAGAAAGCTGGAGTAGCTATACTTACATCTGACAAAATAGACTTTAAGACAAAGACTGTAATATGAGACAAAGATGGGTTTTACATAAATAAAAATAGGCCAATCAAAGGAGAGGATGTACATTGTAATTATTTATGCACCCAACATAGGACCACTTAATTATATAAAGCAAATGCTAACAGATGTAAAGGGAGAAATAGACAGAAATACAATATTAGTAAGGGATTTTAATACCCCATCTACATCGATGGATAGAGCATCCAGACAGAAAAATCAAAAAGGACACGTTGGCCTTAAATGTCAGTTAGATCAAATGAACTTAATAGACATATACAGAATAATACATTGAAAAGCAAAAGAAGACACATTCCTGTCCTCAAATGCACATGCAACATTTTTGAGGCTAGACCATATTAGGCCACAAAACAAGTCTCGTTGAATTTAAGAGGACAGAAATCATATTAAGCATCTTTTTTGACCACAATGGTATAAAACTAGAAATTAATTACATGAAGTAAACTGGAAAATTCATAAATACTGGAGATCAAACCACATGCTATGAAACAACCAATGGTCAAAGAAGAAATCAAAAGAGAAATTAAAAATTACATCCAAACAAATGAAAATGGAAATGTAACATACCAAAATTTGTGGGATGCATCAAAATCAGTTATAAGAGGGAAGTTCATAGCCCAAATATCTACCTCAACAAACAAGAAAAAGTCTCAAATAAATAATCTAACTTTACACCTCGAGGAATGCACAAAGCCCAAAATTAGTAGAAGAAAGGAAATAGCAAAGATTAGAGGAGAAATAAATGAAAAAGAGATTTAAAAGACAATAGAGAAGATCAATGAAATTAAGTGATTGCTTTTGAAAAGATAAACAAAATTAATAAGACTTTAGTTATACTCACCAAGAAAAAAAAGTGAGGTTTCAAATAAATAACATTAGAAATAAAAAAAGAGATCTTACAATTATGCCCACAGAGATAAAAAGGATCATGAATGACTACTCTGAACAATTACACATCAACAAATTGGACAACCTAGAAGAAATGGATAAATCCCTAGAAACATACAACCTACCAAGATTAAATCATGATGAAATAGAAAATATCAACAGAATGATTACTAGTAAGGAGATTGAATCAGTAGTCAAAAACTTCCAACAAATAAAAGGCCAGGACCAGACAGATTCACTGATAAATTCTACCAAACATTCAAGGAAGAATTAATACCAATCCTTTACAAACTCTTCCAAGAAAATAGGGAAGGGGACATTCAGAACTCATTTTATGTTGCCAAAACTATCCTGCTATGAAAACCAGACAAAGATGCCAAAAGAAAAGAAAATTACAGGCCAATATCTCTAATAAATGAATATGCAAAAATCCTCAATAAAATATTACCAAGCAGAATGCAAAAATACATCAAATGAATAATACACCATGATCAAGTGGAATTTATTCCAGGGATACCAGGTTGGTTCAACATCCACAAGTTTGTCAATGTGATACACATTAACCAATTGAAGAGTAAAAATTATATGATCATCTCGATAGGTACAGAAAAAGCATTTGATAAAATTTAAAATCCATTTGGATAAAAACTCTCAACAAAGTAGATAGAAAATGTACCTCAAATTAATATAAGCCGTATATGATAAACCCTCTGCTAACATTATATCAATGTGAAAAACTGAAAGCCTTTCCTTTAAGATCAGTAACAAAAAAAGAATGGCCAGGCTTGCCACTTCTAGTCAAAATAGTATTAGAAGTCCTAGTCAGAGCAGTTAGGTAACAAATAGGAAGAAAAGGAATCTAAACCAGAAAGGGAGAAGTAAAACTGTCACTATTTGCAGGTGAAATGATATATTATATAGAAAACCCTTAAGACTCCAGTGAAAACTGCTATAACTAATAAACAAATTCAGTAGAGTTGCAGAATACAAAATCAATACACAGAGATATGTTACAAGAACAAAGTAAAAGAAGATAAATTAATAAAAATATTCATGTAAAATTGCATCAAAAATAATAAAATATGTAGAAATAAATTTAACCAAAGTGGTGAAAGATCTGTGTATCAAAACCTACAAGAGATTAATGAAAGAAATTGAAGAAGACATAATTAAATGGAAAGATATTCTGTTTTCATGAATTAGAAGAATGAATACCGTTAAAGTGTTCAGACTACCTAAAGCAATCTACAGATTCAATACAATTCTTATCAAAATTCTATTTCATTTTTCAAAGAAATAAAACAAAAACATCCTAAAACTTATGTGGAACCACACACACAAAAAAAATATCCAAAACAATCTTGAGGAAGAAGAACAAAGCTGGAGGCATCACACTCCCTGGTTTCAAGCTATATTACAAAACTATAGTGATTAAAACAATGTGGCATTGACACTGAACACATAGATCAAAAAAACAGAACCCTCCCCCACCAAAATCAACTATACGGTCAATTAACTTATGACAAAGAAGCGAAAGAGGAACAGTCTTTTCAATAAATGATGTTGGGAAAACTAGGCAGTCACATGCAAAAGAATGAAACTGGACCACTGTCTTATACCATAGACAAAAATTAACTCAATACGGACTAAAAACTTGATCATAAACATGAAAACATAAAACTCCTAGAGGAAAACCTAGGAAAGAAGATCCTTGACATTGGTGTTGGTAATGATTTTTTTTTTTTTTTTTAATATGACAACAAAAGCACAAACAATAAAACCAAAAATAAATAAGTGGAACTACATTATACTAAAAAGCTTCTGCACAGCAAAGAAAACTATCAACAAAATAAAAAAGCTACCTACCAAGTGGGAGAAAATATTTGCATATCATTTATTGGATAAGGGGTTCATGTCCAAAATATATAAAGAACTCATACAACTCAATAGCAAAAAAAAAAAAAAAAAAAAAAAAAAAAAAATTCATATTAAAAAGTGGGCAGGAAATCTGAATAGAGATACATGGCCAATAGGTACATAAAAAGATTCTCAACATCATTAATCAGCAAGAAATATAATTCAAAACCACAGTGAGATACTACCTCACACCTGTGAGAATAGCTGGTATCAAAAAGACAAGAAATAATATATGTCAGTGAGGATGCAGAGAAAGGGAATCCCTAGTACATTGTTGGTGGAAATATAAATTGGTTGCAGCCTCTGTGAAAAAACAGTATGAAGGTTCTTAAAAAGTTACCTATAGAACTACCACATGATCCAGCTATTCCACTTTTGGAAATTTAATTGAAGAGAATAAAAACACTAATTTGAAATGATATATGCACCCCTATGTTTGTTGCTGCATTATTTACAATAGCCAAGATATGAAACTACATGTATCCATGGAAGGATGAGTGGATAAAGAAGTGGTATATATATATATATATATATATATATATATATATATATATATATATATATATATATATATATATATGTAATGGAATATTATTTGCCCACACAAAAAGAATGAAATCTTGCCATTTACAGCAACATGTATGGATCTTGAGGGTATTATGTTAAGTGAAATAAGTCAGAGAAAGACAAATACCATATGATCCCTCTTATATGTGGAATCTAAAAATTAAACAAAAACAGAAATAAAACTAGCCTATACATACAGAGAACAGATTTGTGGTTGCCAGAGACAGGCTGTAGGAGGTGGGAGAAGTGGTGAAGGGTGTATAAAGAGAAAAAAATAGAGAATAAATGAAAATTAAAATAGTAAGATACCACTACACATCTATTAGAGTGGCTGAAAATAGGAACATTGACAACACCACATGCTGTTTGGAATATGGAGCAGCAGGAACTCTGATTCATTGTTGATAGGCATGAAAGATGATACAGTCACTTTGGAAGACAGTTGGCAGTTTCTTACAAAACTAAACGTATTCTTAGATATGATCCAGCAATTAGGCTACTTGGTATTTACCCAGAGGATTTCAAAATGGATGCCTGCTCAAAAACCTGCACACAGATGTTTATAGCAGTTTTATTAATAATTGCCAAAACTTGGAAGCGATAAGAAGCCTTAGCAGGTGATGTTATTCAGTAGGTGAATAGATAAACGAACTGTGGTACATCCAGACAATGGAATATTATTCAGTATTAAAAAGAAATGAGCTTTCAAGCCAATAAGAGACATGGAGGATACTTAAATGCATATCACTAAGTGAAAGAAGCCAATATGAAAAGGCTATGTACTTATATGATTTCAAATATATGACATCCTGAAAAAGACCAAACTATGGAAAGAGTAAAAAGATCAGTGGTTGCCAGGAGCTGGGTAGAGGGAGGAATGAACAGGCAGAGCACAGAGGTGTTTTTTAGGTCAGTGAAACTACTCTGCATGTTACTGTAGTGGTGGATATATGTCATTATGCATTTATCCAAACCCACAGAATGTACACCAGCAAGAGTGAACCTGAATGTAAAGGATGTAATTTGAGTCATGATGTATCAATGTAGATTTATCAGTTGTAACAAACGTACCACTCTGGTGGGGGATGCTGATAATGGAGGAGACTATGTATGTATGGGGGCAGGGGTATACAAGAAATCTTTGTACCTTCAGTTCAATTTTGCTGTGAACCTAAAACTGTTGTAAAAACAAAGTCAATTAATATACATATATAGATAGATGCACAGATAGATAGATAGGTAGATAGATAGAGATGATAGATAGGTAGATGATAGATATAGATGATAGATAGATATAAATGATAGACAGTAGATAGATAGATAGATAGATGATAGAGATAGAGAGCAATGAATCACCTTAATCCATTAATTATCATGATAAAACAATACAAAAATATAAATATAAATGCTTTTAACTAATACTCTGTTGATGTATCAGTAACATCATTTTAGTGTAAATATATATATATATATATATATGTATATACTCCTACTTAATGCATTCAGCAGACTTGTGTCTTGTGTTGAGTGCCTTTTTGTATTGTAACTTGATTAGTTCTGCACTAGAATCCAGAGATAAAGGTACAGCTCCTGCTCTCCAGGTAGTCTCAGGATAGAGTGGAAACAGTTAAGTTAGCCAAAGATGAGAACACAGGTAAGTATGATAAACACATCCATGGTTCTGCACACTAAGAAAAATGCTTAATATTTAATTTAAGGGCAAGGCAAGGGGGATCACAAAAAAAGAAGTGTGGTTATGTGAATCTTGAAGGACTAAAGTGAAAACACTGAAGTAGAGGAAGAAGGGCAGAAAAAAATGTGGTGTTCCTTTAAGCCACCTCAGCTAGTGAAGCATTCTGGAGAAGTCACACGATTTTGCATATTGATGCCATTACAGTTATTTGTCTTATACCTTAGTTTAGCTACTGATGGTGATGAGAAATCATTTGTTTTCCTTAAACAGATCTTTTTCTCCATTTAAATTATTAAATAATTTTAATATTCAATAGACAGTATAATATAGTAGTTGAAGGCAGGAGGTCAAATTGCTCAGATTCACTCCAACATCATATATAAACTGTTTATCTTTGGGAAATTTATTTATCTCTCTGTCTCAATTCCATCATTTGTAAAACAGAAGTAATAATAGCACCTACTTCTGAAAATAGTTGTGAAATTTAAAAACATAATATTTGTAAAATATTTAGCATATCATCTAACTTGGAGTTAGTAGTCAATGTATTAGTTTATTATTGTTCTTTCACCAAATCCGATGCCCCTCCACTAGTCCCTGCTCCTTGAACATAACAGTACCTGTTACTTCACTGAGATAAGTGAAGCCAGCTGGTAAAGAAATTCTCTTCTTACGTCCTAGGCACTAAATGCTTGAGTTTGGATCCTTTAACTCTCAATGGCATCCTCAATTCTGTGAACCTCTTTCCTCCAGGGTTCTGGATACCATGTCTTCCTCTGTGTTCCTGTCTCCAACATTACTCCATTTTTTTTTTTTCCTTTTGGATTTTCAACATGTTCCTTTCCTACTGGTTCTCTTCTATGGACTTTTAAACACCTCATGTTTCTTCTGTCTCAAAACACTAAAACTAAAACACTCAAGACTAATTAAGTAGCTGCTGCAGCAGTACAAACCAAAAGGATTTGGTTTTGATTCTTCTGGATTTGATGCTTCTCTCTGGCTGGCCCTCAGGATATTTCTTCATGGTTTAAGTTAAGCAGGAATGGTTCATTCTCAAATGTCATTTCATGGAATTGGACTTCAGGTCATCACATTCCATTGAAAAATTGCCTTTAATCTATTAATGACATAAAACATTCTAGTGAATATTTTATTTTCAAGTGTTCCATCAACTTTTATAGCATTTAACCAACTGTTATCTTCATTTTTTTTTTTATTGTTTGAAATTCTCTCACCCATTTGCTTTAGTGACACCAATCTCTTCTGTTTCTCTCCTGTCTTTCTGGCTTCAATGCTTTCTCATCCTTTTATTATTGGTGACCCCAAAGTCCTTCCATTTTTTTTTTTTTTTTTTTCACTTTACAATATATCCTGACATGACCACATTCTAACTATTCATTTCAACACCTGTGTACTACTGAGTCTTAAGTATCTATTTTTCTATTCAGACCTCTCTTTAAATCATCAGAAATTTTATTCTGTTTGAATTACCTATATGTACCTCCAACTCCAAAATTCAACAACTGAACTAAGTGTATTTTTCCAATCTGCTTCTTTTTCCTTTCTTCCGGTTTCATGAAACGGCACAGTCATCCCACAAGTCACTTAAGCTCTAAACTTCAAAATCACTCAAAAATTCTCTTTCACTCTCTAAAATTTGGCACTAATCCCCATAGAGATCACTTCTCCATCTGCTTAGATGAAGTCTTCATTACTTTTGGTTTGTACTGCTGCAGCAGATACTTAATTAGTCTTGAGAAATAGGACATGTCGCAGTCTCTACATCCCCACCATCTGAGTTCAACTCTTGCCTCTTCCACTTTATAGCTGTGTGACACTGGCAATTTATTTATCTCCCATTCCTCAACCTCTGAATTTATAAAGTGGGGATAGTCATAACATCTATATACTGGGTTTATCGTAATAATTGTGTTAACATGTGCAAACTCTTGTCTGACATAAAGTAAATGTTGTATGAGGGTTAGTTGCTATGTTAGCTCCCCATAAAATTGTTTACTCATAGCTTTCAAGACAAATTTTAAATGTTTAAAAAACTTTACACATAAATAACGTTATGATTTCAGGCCCACCTTTAATTTATTACAGTTATCTCTTGCCCTTCCCCAGAAAGCACTCTGAGATTCAACCACAGCTTTATACTTGAGCCTTACAGAATGTTGTTTTATATTTCCATATCATCAATCCTGTTTACTTTGTTTTTTTAACATTAGGATTTAGTAGTCATAGGTGTGTGTGTGTGTGTGTGTGTATGTTGTCATAGATGGCTAAAGTAATTTCAGAGGACTGTAAGAGATTTTTCTGGGGTGAAGTTGTACAGCAATTTTAGAAGACAGAGAAGAATCACTACTGACCTGCAGTTTTTAGGATGTTCTTACTTGTATAAAGGTCAGTGCATTTCCTTAGAAAATTTTTGAGTTCTGAAACTAGTATCTTCATCAAAACATGCAAGAAATCGTTTAACATTTCTGTACCATATTTTTATTCATCTCTAAAATTAAAGCATTTAACACCTAAGGGTCTACCAAACATGGGTGACATAAAAGTGAAATGATGCCATGTATGAGATAGTGTTTTTTCAAGGAATAAAAATATTTTCAAGAATGTTATGTGTGGCGAGCATTGCCCTATGAGGAAGGCGCCATTAAGACCCTCATAAGCCTCAGGGCCCGATTGTACTCTCCTTGGTATGCATCCTGGACTTTATGGTATGAACGTAAAAAAGGAGATGGCCTTTGGCCAAATCGCTCCAGGGACCTGCTCAGTTACTGGGAGTCCCTGGTTGTTCCCTAAAGCTAGGAAAAGCAACCCTGGAGGGGAAATTTGTGCCTTTGAGGGAGAAGCCGAGAAGCCAATCAACCAGCTGATGCCGATAAGGCATGACTAAGCAAATTCCCTGCTTTAGGGTTATATATATGGCTATGCTTTGTTATTAAACTTGCCTTGAAACCATCAGTTGCTTGTGCCCTTCTGATCCCATAGCTTGGTGCGTTCAGTTCCCTACCCCCTCTTGTCGATTGTTGCTACACTTTGAGGACCCGCCTCGGCTGGCGGCAAGTGGCGCCCGAACAGGTACTTGACAAGAGGGACATCTGAATCTCAGTAGGTGAATCCCCGGAGTGAAGAGTGAAAGTGTGGCCACATAGTAAAGTTGATAGTAACTCGGGGCAATAGTCAGAAGTAAAAAATATGGGACAAAAAGTATCCAAGGAGTGACCTGAAATCACTGATCAAGAGGAGTTGTCCACCAGTGCTTTCCAGGCTTTCACAGCTGGAAAGTATGATGTCTGTCTACAACATCTTGCCTGCCTACAAGATATAAACAAAGACGATTATAATATAATTTTGAATACGGCAGTAGCTGAGTTTTTCAAAAGTAACCAGACAACAACAGATAGTTTAAGACAGACACTTAACCAGTTGAAGAATTAGGAAGAAATGGATGGATTAGATGATGTTGAAAACAGTATGTTGTATTACAATCAAGCAGTCATCCTGTATCATGTCTGACAGTATACAGAAGCCATATCCGTTGGTGAAAAACTTTATCAGTTCATAGAACCTTTTGAAGAAAAATTTGCCCAAGCAGTGTGTTTTTTGCTCGTAGACCTGTATATATTAACCTACCAAGCTGAGAAAGCTTTACATCTTCTTGCTGTTCTAGAAAAAATGATTTCACAGGGCAACAATAACAAAAATGGAAAGAATGAGACTGGTAATTACAGCAACAAAGATGGGTCTAATCATAAAGCTGAAAGTGGAGCTCTAATAGAAGCTGCCAAGTCAAAGATACTATTTTTGTGTTGAAGTATATGTAGGAGGACAAGGGACTTTACTGGCCGGCCATAGTTTAAAGGTAGTTAAAGCTGTTACAAGTTTGAAGTTTCCCTCCTTTTTTCCTTCTGATTTTCCCCAATCTGATTTTGAATTCTCAAATCTGGTGCACCTTAAATTATAATAATGGTACCATTTTAATTTCTTCAGTTTCTGTTACTAATAATAGTTTGGTTTTTTATAAGCATTGGGATTTGAGGAAGTTTGCATTGTCTTATTCTTATCAACCGGTTATTACTTGTGTTACACCCTCATATGCCTTGCTAATAGGAGATTTACAGATTGAGTTTACTTCTGGTTCCTTAGGATATAATATAACTTGTCAGAATTGTATTTTTAGTACTTGCATTCTGCCTATGAAAGGAACTTTTTCTGTTATGATGTTAAAACAACCTTCCTATGTAATGCTGCCTGTAAATATTTCTGAACCATGGTATCATAGTACTAGCATGCAAGCTTGGCTAGAATTATCTGAAGCTTTAAAAAGACCTAAACGATTCATTGGAATATTAATATGTAGCATACTAGCCTTAGCCGCTTTAACAGCCATAACCACTACCGCCCGTTTAGCATTAAGTAAAACTGTACAACAAGCACATTATGTTAATCAATTGTCTAAAAATACCAGTATTGCATTAGCATTACAAAGTCATATTGATACTCAACTAAAAACTGAGGTTGATGAGTTAAAAAATGCTCTCATAGGTTTAGGAGACCAAATTATGGCTTTAAAATTGAAAATGCGTTTGATTTGCCATGCTAAATATACTTGGATTTGTGTGACTCAACACGCTTATGATGAAACTGACTGGGATTGGAACAAAGTAAAAATGCACTTTTTAAGTGTATGGACCGATGGACACATTAGTTTGGACATACAAAAACTTAATGCGGAAATACAAGCAATTCAAGAAGCTCGTCTACAAGAAGACTGGCCCCAACAATTAATTCAAGGACTCTTAGATCAGCTTCAATAGTTAAACACAAAGCATTGGTTTCAAAATGGACTCACAGGATTGATTACCATGGGGTCATGTGTATTGTTGATGTTAATTGCATTACCTTGTTTATTACGCTTTACTGTTGGCCGTCTCGTCTCGCTGATCTTCGTCAGGAGGTGTATGGGTTGAAATTCCATTATCAAGCTTTAAAAAATAAAAGAGGGGGAAATGTGGCGAGCATTGCCCTCTGAGGAAGGCGCCATTAAGACCCTCATAAGCCTCAGGGCCCGATTGTACTCTCCTTGGTATGCATCCTGGACTTTATGGTATGAACGTAAAAAAGGAGATGGCCTTTGGCCAAATCGCTCCAGGGACCTGCTCAGTTACTGGGAGTCCCTGGTTGTTCCCTAAAGCTAGGAAAAGCAACCCTGGAGGGGAAATTGGTGCCTTTGAGGGAGAAGCCGAGAAGCCAATCAACCAGCTGATGCCGATAAGGCGTGACTAAGCCGAGAAGCCAATCAACCAGCTGATGCCGATAAGGCATGACTAAGCAAATTCCCTGCTTTAGGGGTATATATGGCTATGCTTTGTTATTAAACTTGCCTTGCAACCATCAGTTGCTTATGCCCTTCTGATCCCATACCTTGGTGCGTTCAGTTCCCTACCCCCTCTTGTCAATTGTTGCTGCACTTTGAGGACCCGCCTCGGCTGGCGGCAGTTATGGTAATATTATATTTGAATTCTATAATACATATATAATGTGTGTATATGTATGTATGTGTGTATGTATATACCCTACTGCTTCCAGTTCAATGATGAATTCAGATCATGTTTGTGAATCACTTCTTATTAGTGTGATTAGTATAAATTACTTTAAACTAAAATTTTTAAAAGATTTTTTGTTTTTCTTAATTTTTATAAGTAATTCAGTATGTATTATAATACTGTGTATATTGTTCTAAAATTGTTTAAAATATTGTGAAACAACAATACATACTTCTAGAAAACTACTCCAAATAAAGGAGGAAATAAGCTAAAATGTCATGATTACCAGCATATTTTTTTCCCATGAAAATGAATGTTTTGACTATCTGTTCATTTGCTTTAGCCCTTCTATATTTTATCCCTGCATGCTAGCTGAAAATTCATAAATAACCAACATTATCATTATCATTATTCATACTACATTTTTGTATTACTTCATAATGTTTTAAACACACTGTTATTTACAAAGGTTCCATAGTAACTGGAATAACATTTTGAATCTTAGAGATTCTCATTATAAATGCATGAATGATGCTATAAAAAGTATGAAAAACACCTAGACTTTATTTTACATTTCCTTCTCTCTTTCACTAGCTTTCCATTTGACAGATCCAGCGATGATTTTCTTAGCTGTCATTCTCAAAATATAATATTTCTATACTTTTCCTCTTAACCTTTTGTCATCTAATAAATGCTATTAGAATTCTTATTAGGACTGCACCAGAGTATTCTGACATTCTTCAAACAAAAAACAATAAATATAAGGACTTGCCTGGTGGTGCAGTGGTTAAGAATCCGCCTGCCAATGCAGGGGACACAGGTTCAATCCCTGGTCCAGGAAGATCCCATATGCCACAGAACAACTAAGCCTGTACACTACAATTACTGAGCTTGCACTCTAGAGCCCGAGTGCTACAACTAATGAGCTGGTGGGCTACAACTACTGAAGCCTGTGTGTCTAGAGCCCAGGATCCCCAAGAAAGACAAGTCACAGAAATGAGAAGCCTGCCCACTGCAAGGAAGAGTAGGCCCTGCTCACCACAACTAGAGAAAGCCCATATGCAGTAAGAAAGACCCAACACAGCCAAAAATAAATAAATAAATTTATTTTAAAGAAAAAACAATGAATATTACAGCAACAAACAATGATTGATTGTTTGTAAAGTTGCTCATTCATTTTAAGTTCAATATTCACTCTCCTTTTTCCTCATTGAGTTTTTCATTAACTTTGATTATCATGCAACTGGATTATATCCTTTTATTTAAACAGAAAATTAATATTAACACTAGAGGGCTTCCCTGGTGGCGCAGTGGTTGAGAATCCGCCTGCCGATGCAGGAGACACGGGTTCGTGCCCTGGTCCGGGAAGATCCCACATGCCGCGGAGCAACTAAGCCTGTGAGCCATGGCCGCTGAGCCTGTGCGTCCGGAGCCTGTGCTCCGCAACGGGAGAGGCCACAGCAGTGAGAGGCCCGCATACAGCAAAAAAAAAAAAAAAAAAAAAAAAAAAAATTAACACTAGAAATATCGATCTTTTTCAGCTCATTTTTTTGTCTCAGTTCTTCAGGATAAAATCATTACTTTTTCTCATTCAAACATATGGATTCACATAAGCATCTGAAAAATGAAGGCATATTTTATTATTTGATATTCTTTACCAATAATTTTTATTAGCATTTTACTTTTGGTATATATATCCCTAGAGACAACCTAATATTTAATATATTTTCTCTCTTCAAATTTGATTCCCAGCTCTCCATATATTAGCTGCCAAGTAAATACAAGCTATTATGCAGAATTTTTTTTTTGTTGCAGTTGTAAACCTTAGGTTATATACCATAAACTAATTTGAAATCACCACTTTTGGTGTCTATAACAAGTAGACATAAAATGGCTTGTTTTATTAAATCTGGAATTTACCACATGTGAAGCCTATATTTTACGGGTATGAATCCATTTTATATTTATAGTTCAAACTGAATTATAGGTATCTGTGATATAGCAAGCTTCTACCCTACTAATGCAAAAATAATACATCCTAGACATTTGTTATTTAACAGTTTTCAAATCTTTTATATTATTACAATGCAAATATGATACTGAATTCCTATAGGAAACTATGTAACATGATTCATTTTATGCACCAATTTGGAAGAAAACCCAAATTAATAGAGACCAAAAAACAGTTATAAGCTACTCAAATACAGAGAGCAATGCTTCAGATCCGTGAGGTAACTTCCACTCTGATAAAATTAAGATAAGAATACTGGGCTATTGTTAAGCTACCATCTGGCCCTTTGCCCAAGTTACCAACAAGGAAAACCTTGTGATGGGAGACCAAGCTTTATTATGCCCCAGACTAATTAAAAGACTTGTGAGAAACCCCTCTACAGTCAAGCAGAGTAACAATGTAACATGTAATCACAAGTGGCATTTTTGAATGGGTTCTCCAACTTTCTTTTTTCTCTTTTTGTCAAAAAATATTTTTAAACTGTTTAGAATTCTTTTCAGTGTTGTACATTGAAGTGATACTTTGCCTTTAAGGAAGTTTTTGACTATTTATATTTATTCTTCATTTACTTACAAATTAATATGACACCAGAATTTGGTGTTCTTGATCTTTATTTCCTAATATTGTTAAGTGTTATGTTTCCATATCCAGTCTAAAAATCATCAGAGAAATGAATTATAAATAATATACCAGAATTTACATGCAAATAATTTTTAAATGAGGAAGAAAAAGGCAAACACTAAGTTGTTATATGTCAAAAATATAAAAAGTATGGTATAGAGAGGATTTTTTAAAAGCTCTAGGAGTTTCTAGCACAATCACAGGTTTCATAATACCTACTACCCTACAAATTATATCTTTGTGACTACCTTTCTCCTTCCAAAGGCCACCAAACCAGCCCTCTGAAATGACATTCCTGGAATTTATGGGCAGGAGAATGTTCTTAAGCAAAATCTGCCTTGAGAACCAACAAACAAATTTCTGTGAATAAATTAAAGTAGAAATCCATCAATATGTTAATAAAATGGAGATTGAAAGATATAGGTAACTACAATTTCAAGACTCCACTCTAAAAGGTAGAAATTAGAGGGTGAAAATAGCTAAGAGAATATGAACTTAAAGCAATAAAAATGGAAAATAATGAAAATATAAACTCTTGGGAAAGAAGACAAATGCTAAACAGAAGCAAACATTTTGCTCCTCAATGGCAAAGGAAAATGTGGGGAATTATACAAAATAGGTCAACTGAACACAAAATAAAACAAAATGTGGAAGTCTTCATAAACATTAAATTTTTTTGGAAAACTGGCTATTTATGAAATTTTCAAGTTTAATAGAATTTTTAAAATATAATTTTGGACCCAGTATTAATAAATTTATAGTGAGTCTACCAGTATTACACACATTATATGATTATTGAGACCAAATATTTGCTCTCTACATTTGGAAGAATATAAACAGCTTTCAAAGAATGCTATAGACAATTTGAATAATAACAAATAACAAAATTTAATTAAATTTTGCCTGAATAGAGTAACACATATTTGAAGGGGAAAGTGAGTTCTAAGCCTGAACTTTTTCAAGAGCTGGATTTTCTTACCTAAAAATATGTATACAACATTATTTATCTGGTCTTCTCTCTCAAGTGGGGATCTGCACTTATAAAAATAATAATCAGAACAGTGACATTTACAGCAAAACTCTCAGGGTAGGACTTGACCCATCTCTTGGAACCACTAGCCAATGTTAATGACTGATGACAGAAACCTAACTCCTCGTTTCCTTTTTTTTTTTTTTTTTTTTTTTTTAATTTCTTCGCTATCAAAAAAGATGCTTTTCAAGATGGAAAAGACAGAAAAGCCATTGGCTAGGGCAAATAAAATATCAGCAAGGAAAGAAAGTGTATAAATACTCAAAATATGTTTAGTATGTGGTCTAGACATTTTATACTAAAATTCTAAGCATTCAAATGAGGTTGTCTCTGTATTTTTTGAAGCATATTAACAATCAGGAAAGAATCCATAAGGCTAGAGAAAAACAAATATGCTGCTTTCCAAAAGGGGAGAAAATGTTTTCAGACTATATTACAATAAGATTGACATTCAAGATGGAAAAATGGAATATAGAATTTTAAAGTTTTGTGAACTCTAGGAATTAGTGATCATTATTCATGATTTGCTAGATTAATTTGAACAACCAAATAAATGTTATAGAGAATGTATCTTTATTTCATGAAGATATTTTATTTTTCCACAGAGATAAAGTAAAACAATAAGTGCATATGAAAGAATATTTGTTATTAGTTGAATAACTTTATAAAAAACCATTGAAGAAGAGAATGATGGCATGTTTTAAACTGTTCTTTCCTTGGGTTTGATTATTCAATAGTTTTATCTATTAGTTTGTCAAAGTTTAGAAATCACACTCATCAAGCTTGTGTAATTGCAAACTGGAAAATATTGCAAAATTTTATGTGACATATTCCAAAATAATGCTGGCAGGCTGTATTGATCAAGGGGATGTTTAGTAAACGTGTAAACTCTGCACTGGCTCCAATAATAAATGAATGAAAATTATAATAAGTGGTGTCTTAGTAGGGCTGTATTTTTAGCACAATTCAGGGTTTTAGTTGAGTGGCAGTCCTGCCCTCTTTTTTTACTGTCATTATCCAGATTTAGTTGTGGGCCTATGACTTTAGGATGAAAAATAGACAAACATTAATTCATTCTATGAGGACTGCAGTTAAAGATGGTATAGCCAAGATAACAATTAATCAATTAGTACTTATCTATTAATGGAAAAACAAAGAAAGATATGACCTCAAGGTGTATTGCCTAGTTCAATGCTATTGTTGAGATATGTCATGTGCAAAGCTAAGAGAAAACATTTGACTCTCAATAGACAAGAATTTTCACAAATCATCTGTATTTTCACTGCATGTAAGTGTCATCTAAGATACCATTTCTACTAGTTTAATAAAAAAAGATAAATTATTTGGCACTCCAAACACATTTTGACTTATAAGATTTATACACAATTAACTTTTAATTTAAGCTATATTCTAGGTAACATTTGGCTTATTTGTACTTTCTATGCATATAGAAAATGATAACCTAAAATAAATGTTTTGGTTTAATTTTACACTAAATGTTCAATTAAATCATCAGTATAGAGTGATGGAAACAAAAATGAACTCTATTTTCCAGTTATCCTTCCCCATTTTCTTCAATGAGTACATCAAATCTGAAAAAATAGAAATGACTCTAAGATTAGAAAACTTGTTGATTTTACATTCATATGCTATATATTTCAGCTGGATCATACAGGAAAATAAGATAGTCTTAATTTTTTGAAATGAAATAAATAGAACATGGAAAATTAACAAAAAGTGAAGAATTTTTAAAATTTTATTTATTTCCAAAATGAATTTCAAATATTTTGGTTCATAAATATTTTAAGAACCTAGAAATTAATGATATTACAAAGTCTACAATTGGGTTAATTTCTGTCTTTAACTTTGAATTTTTCTTCAGGCTTAGCATAAATAATCTGTAAGTCTGCATTTTCTTTTGTAAGGACTGCTTTGCAACTCTGTGTCTACAATTCCATTATGAGGATTTCAGTTGTATTTTTGTTTTCACATTATGGAATGCAGACTAGCCACTGAAGCGATTATGGCAGAATATCTTTCAACACTCAGACTCGTAGACACATTGCTGAAACAATTACAACTTAATGAATATTTAAGACACATTGTTTAGTTTTCATACATGTTGCTGAAAGGACTATAAATTAATAATATAAATATTATGATTAAGAGAGGTATTTAAAAGGGAAACATAAAAAGAATAATTTAGAAATTTTGAGAAACAAGTTTTAACATTGGAAATTACCTATTTTTTTGTCAATGAAGATGTCTCTGGGAAGTCAGTGAAAAAAATAATGGAGAGAGTGAAAGGAAAAGTTTGACTGGAACTCACCATTGGGCATTTGCCTGAAGGAGTTCATTTTATTTATTTGTTTATTTGATGCATACAATCCAAAACATTGCCAGATTCCATGGTGATGTCTCCATCCTTATCTTAATGGATCTATCAAAAGTATTTAATGAACTTTATCTTATCAAACTTTCTTTCTTTGGCCCTTTGAGACACCAATATCTCACAGTTGTTTTTGTTTGTTTGTTTTGTTTCTGTCTTCAACTTTTCTCTGGCAAGTTCTTCTTAGCTTCACTTGCTGGTTCTTCTCAGGACTCCATTCTTGGATATTTTACCTTTGCTACATGTGTTCTTTATCTATGTGATCTGCCCCAGTGTCATGGTTTTAAATACTGTCAATAAAAATTATGGTACCCAGGTATATTACTCAAACTCTTAACTTCCTCAGAACTCAAGAATGTATATCCAACAGCCTAATTGACATTGCCACTTGGCTATATTCTGACACTGAATTCTTGTTTATATTCATTTCTCCTGTCTTTTTTTTCAACTAGTTATGGTTCAAAATCATTCCCCAAGTTGCTAAGGTCAAAAACCTTTACATAATCATGTATTCCTTTTTTTCCCCTTTTACCCTCATACTTCACATCCAATCTAACTACATACTCTGTCAGTAGTACCTTTGGAAAATATCCCAAACACTTATCTTCTTTGATACCACCCAAATTAAAACTGCTATTCTTACTTGTAGTGGTCTCTTGTAACAGACTTCTAATTGGTCACCTTGATTCCACTTTTGTCCAAGTAATCTCTTCTACACATAGCAGCTAGTGACCTTTCTAAAGCATGATCTTGTAATAGCTTTCCATCTTACCAAAAACCTTACTAGGCCTACAGAACTTAGAGAATCAAGATTCTTGCTAACTTTCTGATTTTATCTCCCACAACAATCTCCTTTGTTCTTCCACTCCAGCTACACAGGCTTCCTTGTTATTTCTAAACCATCAATCATTCTCCTGACTCATTTTCTTCTCTTCTGAGAAACCACTCTTCCCAGATATATATATATTCTGCTTACTCTCTTCCTTAAGTTACTCTTAAATGATCAGTTTACCAGAAAATGGTAACTTTCTTCCTCTTTTCCAGCTTTATTCTTCTACTTGATATTTTTCCCAACTTGGCTTGTCTCCCTTTCATCTCAAAGGTAAGCTACATGAGAAAAGGAACTTTACATTTTTTGTTTACTGCTGTAAATACGTAAAATCACATAATGTGCATTTGCTGAACAAATAAATGATTATCTGAAAAAATAAACAGCAGCAAAATATGCATATTGATTTCACATTACAGATGAGAAAATTGAAGTTCAGATGAAGAGAGGTTTAATAGATGACAATTACACCGTAGTAAGATGCAGCATTCCTGTCTCACCTTAGTTACTCTTCTCCAATGCTGACTCACCACTCAACAGCTAGAGGCAGCCCATAGCCAACTTGTTGGAAGGTAGTAGAATTTAGGTCATTATTTCAGTATTGTGAGCCCTTCATCTCCTGCTTTTCTATCACAAAAGCCACTTTCTTAAGTCAAAGGAAAATAATTCAGGTTCCCCCAATATTTCGTCTAACTTCTGAGCCTTTAAATATGCTCTTCTTGTTGAGAAGCCTATCACATCACTTTCCTACCCTTTACTTATACAACTCTTAGTGATTTCTTAAAACACAATTTATGAATCTTCTCTTCCATGAACGCTTGACTGATATTCCCTTATCCTCACCCTCAGAGATTGAATCAAATTAAATTCCACCCCTCTGATGTCATGGCACATTGTATATTTGTCATTAAAAGAACTGTTGCCTTGGTTTATTTGTCTCCCCACCAACTTCTTAATGGTGGAAGCTGTATCTTGCATATATTTTTAAATGTTTTTATTTTCAATATCTAAAATTTCACATACTTATGGAATAGATAGGATTTTTCAAAATCCTGAAAATATGGTAAATTTAAGAAAGACAGAGAATGTTACCTCACATTTTTAAAGATAAAACATCATATAATCATGAAAATTAATGACAAATTAAAAATCTGAGAGAGAGAGAATGAAGTACATTGTACTGTGAGAGTGATTATTATAACATTGATCCACTTTTGAGGCCACTTTCTATTGTAGGTATACAATTTTTTAAATCAATAAGAACTAATTAATTTGATTACATCAAAATGGCAGACATACTAATGAAAAATTAAATTTCTATCTCTTTTGGCATATATATTTAGTGCAATTCAAATACTTGATAGAGTTTTTTCTTTAAGTCACTAAAACGATAAATAATAAATCAATATTATCAACATGTGTGTAAGAGAAAAGAGGAAAGTAGAGTGAGGAGAATAATTGTCAATGTAAATGAGAGTCATACAATTATGGGTGAGAGAACTGTGGAAAATATTGGTGAGGTATTAGGAAAAATGATCAATTTTTCTGTCCTCAGTAGATTTTTAATGTATATGGTTATGTACATGCTTATTTGAGTGAATAGCCAGCTGTGCACATGAGTGTACCCAAATATGGGAGCCATATCATCAGACACAGAAAATATACACATACTTATATGTCCACAAAAATGACAAAAATCTTTTAAGACTTTGAAGAGATAGGACCCTAGGTGTGAAAGCTAACTATGAGACACAAGTGCATGTTTGCAAATGAATTAAACATCTTGACGTTTGTCATAACCTTTATTCCTAAAAGGATGAGGATTCCCTCTATGAGTCAAAGAAGCTCCAAAATATTTATTTTTGAATAAATATTCAAAATGAAACCTGTGAAACAATCGTGACTACCTGCTTTTCAATACAATAAACAGAATATGTTTAAGCTGCGTAATAGGCACTTCAGAAAATGATATCTAAAATAAATATTTCTGAAGTCTTTGAAGTTGGAAAATTTAAAGCTAGAACTCTTACAAGAAGAGTACACCATGATACTCAGGAAAACAGAGTAGCAAAGCCCTTGTATCAGAATAAACCAGTATCTATTAATGCCACACTATATTCATTTTCAACATGGAGTCATAAACATCATAAATTTTATACATCATCTGACACTTCAGAAAATGATACTCTAAAATAAATACTTCTGAAGATTTTGAAGTTGGAAATGTGACAAGAAATACAGGAATTAGACGTCATGCCTCATTAAAAAAAAACATTTCTATGGTTCATTAACACTTTGTTTTAATGAGTGAAGAAAGTTGCAGCTTGTATAAGGATAGGTTTTAAACTTAACTAGTAATGTAAACATTAAAAACTGTACCATTAAAAATGTGTTTCAACACCTCCTAAGAAAGCATCACACTTTTCTCAATTAGTCTGAAACTATCTGATTTTTTTTTTTTCAAAAAGAAAACTTACCTTTGTTGTTGAGGCTGTTTTTTTTTAACATCGGATTTCTTACCTAATCTGTAGTTAGGAGTCAGGTGGCACAAAATTGTGTATATTAGCTTATGTAAAATATTCTCTCACTGAGAGAAACATGTGGAACCGAGATCATCAGAGGGACCAGGATGTTTATTCCTGCCAACTGCTGCTCAGAGCTCGAGCATGCACTCTCTGAGTGGAAATCTACACTTGCTTGTTTTATTCAACTTTATTCAAATGAATAAAATTCAAATTTTATTTATTTTTCCATCTTTCACACTGTCTTTTATCTTATTCAGCTCATTATTTGAATTGCCACATGTTCAGAGTATAAGCTTTCTTTTTCATAGCTAGAAATACATTGTTATAGTTTATAAGCAGCTGAATAAACTAAGATGTTGCACTATATAAAATAATAAAAATAAAATTTTTAAGGGAAGCAAAGATCTCTTCACTGTCCTCATAGTGAGTGGATATGTCTGTATTGGTGTTTTGTTGTTGTTGTTGTTGTTATGTGTTCTAATAAATTATTGTGGTCTGTAAATATTTATTTTTTAAAATTACTTTAATGTGTACAGTTAGGAAGTATTAGACAAGTTGAGATTGTTATTTAATGGCTCATCAACAAAGTTTAAATAAATTACAGGTAAAAGACGATCCCATCTCCACACTCCTAGCTGAATTATAAAAAGATGTAAGTGCCTATTTTTGGTATTTCCGATCGTATTATTCAAAAATACATCAACTTAAGTCCCATCATCATCTATTCTAGGTTATACTGTTTTTAAAGTAGATATTTCCCATATATATGTCAGAAACTTAGAATGTAGGATTTACTTAAATAATGTGTTCTTACATAGATATATATGTGCTTCTGTGTGTGATTTCCAGGAAAAGTTATTTTTTGAGCAGAATAGTATTAGAAGAAACATAATGAAGTCTAACTTCTATAATTTTATGGTCAATCTTAGAAGTAGATATTTTTCAAATCAAATACACATGCTTATTTACCACAATATGACAAGTTTCAAATATATTTTTCCCATTCTAATTAGTATCAGGGTTTGTTGATAGATGCTTATATTATTTATAGATTAAATTATTAGCAGCAACATCTATGAAATCTGAGAAAACACTGGATTCATAATTGCAATCAGGTAATTTTCCTAAAACTATATTTTAACAATAGTGTCATAGGTCTTATGCTTATCATTTATAATGCTATCAATTTTTATTAACCATAATGAAATATGTTAATGTATTCTGATTTAAAAACAAAAAGAAGAGAAATTGGGGCATGTGTAAGATTAACTTGGAAATATCTTATGATTGTTCAGATTATTCTAATTAAGAAAATAAATACAATTTAACTTCAATCACTTATTACTTATAGTTCTAAATTTCATGATTATAAAATATATTTTCTTCTAACAAATCTTTTAAGAGAATAATTTATTATTTTCCATTCAGATTTTCTGTCAAACTTTCTTATTTTTCTTCTAATTAATAAGAAATGTGATGATTCAAATTATTGCAGAATCCTATAATATGAGCCTTTTATACAATAAACTATGTGAAATTTGGCAACATTACAAATATTAACTTTTGACTACAGGTCAACTTTATTATATTTGCAGAAAAATTTGTAATTTAAGCTACCTTATTTAATAATTACTGTTCTTTTGTTATAAACATAAATATATATCAAAATAAAAATAGGGTACAAATTATGTTTTAAAAAATTTAAGTATGGTTACCCTTTCATGGAACACCTATTATTTTTCTTTATAATAAATGTATAATTTTATAACACTAAATTGTAGCTAACACATTCTAGGCCTAAACAGCCAGGATCTTCTAAAACCCAAGTTATACACTGATTGAAACTAGATATTTATGCATTTTGAGTTCACACTATTAAGCTATAAAAGTATCAAATTAGTAAATAATAACTATAGTTTATTATTGATTATTAATCTAATTATTAATGTAAATAATTAAGGAAACAGAATAAGAAACATTTCTTAGGCATGGAATCTAGATATTTTATATCTAAATTATTTGAAAATAATTTTTTGCTCTAATTACATTTTACATATGAGCTTGTCAATGTCTCAACTGTAACAAACTGTAAGTAAGCAAAATGTTCGCTGGTATGTAGTCTAAAAGAAATGAGGTTTTGTGTAGGATATATCAAAAAATAATTAACATCCTCTACAATATTGCTATAGAAATAGTACAATCATTTTCCAAAATATTGTCATTAAGAGTATCTCTTGGTAAAAACTAATACTCTAAACTTAAAATTCAATTTAATAAAATAAATATTGAGTGGAATGAAATAAATTAATTGAAACAGAAGTTCCTACATATACATTATTCAATTAAAATGTAGCCAGTAAAAATATTCATTTATTCAAAATATTAAGCACAAGCTACATATTGTTTTCTTTGAATAACTAATTGCTCAGTGTACTATGATGAGTAAAAGGCAACCCTTGACTCTCAAAGTTGAAAAAGTCAAATCTAAAACAGAGTAAAATAAAATGTTGCATGTTATTATTTATATCAATAAATTGAGAATATGAAGTAGAACCATGTAAATGGAACAACAGAAAGTGAATGCAAAACCAAAACTCAAAGGCTCAAAGTATTTTGCAGTTTCTATTTTCTACACTTATGGCTCTTGAGCTACATGCACTGCAGAATGGGCAACAGATCCAGGACTCAGATCCACTCATTGTCACAGATATTTAGGATGGTTTTAAAATGAAAGTTGAAAGAGTTAAATTCTGGAATGGCTGAGGTTCATTCACAGAATAAATACAGAAGCAAACTAAAATTTTTCATGATTGAACCCTGCTTATCTCTCAGAACTTACCACTTGCTTCTGTTTCCCATCAGTTAATTACAATTTCTCCTGCAGAATTTCATGGTATTAATACTTCCTTGCTCCTGTTTATGGGTATTCCTTTCCCTGAAATAGCTCATCTTCCCATCCCTTCTATCATATACTTTGCATATCTTTTGAGTCTTAGTTCAAGGCTAATCATTTTCTTGAAGACTCTCCTGAATCTCCAAAACATTGTAGACTATGTCTTAGGTGTTTCCACTAGATTATGTAAAAACATCTAATATTGAACTTCAGTTATTTTGTTCACACATTTTAAGAAAATACAAGTTTTCATATGTTTAACACTGATCTAATTCTGATATAAATTATGTTAAATCAAAGCTGACTCTCAAATTTTATGTTATTATAGCAAACTATTATTCTGTTTTTCTAACTTTTAATGTAAGCAATATGTTTGTCTTAATATCTAACGGCAGATAGTTTTATAAAGATGTCAAGTTGCACAATTAGAATTACATTTGAGATTGGAAATTATCCACACTCATTTTTACTTTGCCACAGAATTTTAATATAGAAAACTCAGTGGAGACCAATAAGTCTTGATAATTCACAAGAGTGAGTGGAAGGAGCCATTAAGAAAGTTATTACATGTGGATATAATTGACTTAATTTGATTTAATGTTTAACCTTGGAGAATACTAATGCATAAATAAATTATTATTTAGTCAGGTTAATACTGCGTTTAAAGTATAATGAAAAAAATGGACATCTTGAAGACACATAATACTTGAAGGAATATTTATGCCTGTTAAGTAACTGAAAACAAAATTTATTATAGCCATAAAATCAAAGATGTTTTAGGAGTATGTGATAAAAAATAATTTATTCTAATGTACTTAAATTTAATCCTTATCCATGTCAACAGTTTTCCATTTTTGTCCTCATAAATTTTCTTCAAATAAGATAAATGCCCACATAATATTACAAATGTTTATTTTATTTCATGTTAACTGACACATTGAATTCAATAAATTTAAAATATTTATTTTATAACTAGTACCCATAGAAAATGTTTTATTGAGAAATTTAAAAAATGAGTAACATTTTTTTGTTATGACCAAAGATGAATTTATTTTAACCAAGAAAATTACATTTAATCATTGAGGAAATATTTATCAATAAAATATCTGATACTGAAATTGTGACATCCTTTTCTTCAGACGTTTCATATACCTCTTCTCCCTCTATCTTATTTCTTGGCCCATATCCACCCCCCGAATACTATGAATATATTTGTTTAGCGTCTGTTGCCTTCACCACACTGTAAGTTCTAAGAAAGTATGTTCTGCTATAACCACAGAACATTTTAATGTAATTTGAATAAATAAAAATTAATTAAATGACTGTAAGTTTTTTTAATGAACAGTAATAATTTCATACTCTGCTGTGTCTTAAATGACGTGGAGAGAAGTGGATAACATGTGTTTAGATTGGCATACCAGGTATTTTGCCCAATGTTCTGAAGTCTGTAAGAACTCTAGATATGTTTGAATTAACCCAACCTGAAGAATGTCACACATTTGCTCTACTTAATCAGGGAACACTGATCCTAACTACATTCATTAGTTTCAATGAATACCCTTATTGCTTTACCTTTTAATACTTCTATATTTGTAACTCTCCTCTGGAGATAGTGACTTTAGCCAATCTCTCTATCTACATCTTTTTCTTGAGGTAGACACTTTCTTGCCCCTTATCTCACCCTAAATAAGCCCCCGTTGCCTGCCGTTGTTGGGGAAAGGGACTCTTTCCCTTACTAGGTCAATTATTTTCCTGGAGGCTGAACTGAATATGTGCAAGTGATTCTGAAAAAAGAATAACTAATTCTATTCAAGGTTTATAGTAGTGAATCTAAACCATATATATTGAATGAGTAGGTTTGATTTAGTTGTTTTTGTTTGTGTTTTAACTTACACTTTATGAGTATATGAACCTTAATGCCAAAGAATCAGGTTTTCAACCCGTTCAAGTTTAATAGGCTGGATAACAACATCTCAAGTGAGTGCCCTCTCCTCTCTTCTTCTTCTTCCCTTTTCTCACAACCACCCCACAAAGGACCCTGTGTCTTTTCAAAAACGTTTTTTTCTCCTGAAGTCCCAATCTATCTTGTTTTCTTGTCCCATTATCCTCCTTTCAAAATTTAGCAAGTGCAAGTCTCTTCCTGCATCTTATCATTATTGATGCCTTTATTGTTACTTATGAGTAAAGATACTCCCTCTCCTGCTTTCTCTGCTTCTGAGAAGAGAAGAATTGAAGATTTGTTTCTTTGATTGAAGCACAGGGGGAATAGGAATCCCTATTTAGGGAGGGCGGGTTAGGTTTATTACTATTGTTTTTTTTTTTTCCTTCTTCTGTCCCTAAGTCTGTTATTTCTTTATATAACTGGATACAAAAGGATAAAAAGGATAACTATATTCTGAATTTGACAGTCACCCTAAGTTTTCTGCCTCACTTCCAGTTTTGAACAAAAATCTTCTGCTGCCTTTAGCCAGCACAAATGCATTATTCATAATGGGAAAATTGAGACTCTATTGTTTAAAAAGAGGAGGAAAGATTCTAGAAAAAATTGCTGAAGCTAGATCTTGGTGACTGGAGGTCAGGGATTTAAAAGGATGTGTCTGGAAGAAGTGAGAAAGTTCAGTATAATAAAGATTTAAAAAAAAATCAAGTGAGACCATTCTCAAAGATTAAAAAATGTCTATAAGTGAATGGGTTAAAACTTGTCTTAAAGGTTAGATTGTGAAGTTGCAGCTTTTATGTATTTACTTTTTAATATAATGCAACTTGTTTGCTTACTAAAAGTCCAACTATGCTAAAGTCTTTAAAACTTTCCCCTTTGTAAAATAATTTTGGATTTATTAAATTAATTCTCTAGAGAAGAGATTGAAACTACCACATGATCCTCAATGGTTTTGCATATTAATGTTTTATTTGGGCTGCTCAAAGTGGTAATTAGCATACACATAGAACAGTAGTTCCTTATTCACCCACCGATGACAGATAATATTGTCCAGTCATATAAGCATTACTTGAACGTCATCCACCTGAAGATGACAGTCAAGCTAAGGGAATAATAAAGTTGATAGGCTTGCCAAACTTTCCCTTTTCCAACAAGAGGAGAAACAGACTCCATGTATCATAATGGTAGATTTTTGGTATCTACCTGGACTTGTGAAAATAAACACAGCTGCCAATCAAAGTTAAAATTAAATCATCAGGGAGGAATAAAGCATAACTTTACAATAAATAAACACTTCCTCAGCCAGCTGATCCTGGTTGATATCAAGAGTAATGTCATGTTTTTAGTATTTATCTTTGATTTTATGTGACTTTACCTCTGTGATCTTTCTCCCCAAAACTGATAATCCTAGTCTATCCATGAGAAAATAATCAAATTCCAATATATGGAATCTTACAAAATACCTGAGGAGCACTCCTCAAAACTGTCAAGGCTATCCAAAACAAAGAAAGTCTGAAACACCGTCAACCAGAAGGAGCCTAAAAAGAAGCATTGACTAAATGTGATGGGGTATCATGGATAGGATCCTGGAGCAGAAGGACATTAGGAAAAAAATAAGTTTATCTGAATAACGTATAGACTTATTAGTATAATGTATTACTACTGGTTCATTAATTGTAACTAATAAACCAAAATATTGAGAGATATTAACAACAGGGAAAACTGGGTGTGGGATATATGGGAACTATTAAAATTATCTTCATAACTTTTTTTTCTGTCAGTCATAGAATGTTTGATTTTAAACTTGCTGTTCTAACATTCAAATATAACACGTGTCAAAGAAAGAGCAGCTAACACACAACATCTGACACAATTCTGTTTTTTTTAAGCATAGGGGATTATACTCAATATTATATATTAATCTATAATGGAAAATAATATGTATATATATTATTTATATATATATAACTAAATCACTAGAACAAAAACAAAAAACAAACAAGAAATTATGTCATTGAATGCATTTTATGTATTATGTTAGATGTTAAAATTTATTTCTTAAGTTATGGTATTCTCAAAGGCTGCAATTAAGTTCTTCTGCTTTGAAAACAGAACATTAATGTTCTGAAATTGCTTAAAAACAGTGCATAGAAATTATCTTCCTCTTTTGTGCTTTCAGTCTTGATGAAGATTTCCCAAATCTTAAATTGTTGATAATGTTTTCTCAATTTTTTTAAGTAATCTTTCTTTTTTCTTTAAATGTAACTCATCAAGACACTATGAGTACCTTTCTTTAGGTCTTCCAGTTACTAGTCATTAGTGCAAGAGTATTTAATGTGTAATCATTTTATTTCCCAATTTTCTAATATATTAGTAAATACTGGTATGTATTTATGGATCTCTATTATTTCTTACTAACATATGTTAATAGTATGTTGATTTCATTGGAACAGCTTGAGAGACTCTTCTGATACCAATAAAGCAATGTCCCCTTAATTATTATTCTTTTGTATAAATTTCCTTGCTACTCTCACGTATTTTTTCATATAAAATGTAAAACACTTTAATCAAATTATAATAAGCAAAACATTTGTTTTTAATCACTAAAACATATGATTTGTTTAAATTTTACATACGATTAATAGTAGACTAATAAACTTTTATCTAAATATTTTAAACAGATATGTTAATTTTAATAAATTTAACTTTAGTAAAACAATCTCTGTACTTTTTATTATTGCTCATGCAAAGTCTCTAATCCTCAAATTCTTTTTAGAATATGTACTTCTAAAATTAACCAAATCATTTTGGTTATTTATTTTGAAAAATAAATATTTATTTTGCCCTAAGTCTGTTTAGCAACCATCTAATTTAAATTTATATATATATATATATATATATATATATATATATATATATATATATATATAGAGAGAGAGAGAGAGAGAGAGAGAGAGAGAGAGAGAGAGAGAGAGTATATGTTTATTTTGCATTATTCTGGAGAATAGACACAAATATTTTTTAATAATATAGACATTAACACTTTTATTTGCCATGTCTGAAAAAAAAATGAGCTCATTTTAATTTCTAGCTTCAGTTACCTAGTAAATTTGTATGTAGAATATTTCTCTCAATTTATTTTCTCAAAAACATTGAAAATATACATAGGACACCATATGATATATTGATTCAGTAATTAATTTTATAACTTCTTAAGGAAGATATATTGCAGATACATTAAGGCATAGATATGTCTCTTAATTTCAAAGGCTTTTGCAATCACATTATCACTCTAAAAACCTGCATAACAGGAAATTATTTTCTAAGTAAGACATTACATCAACTGTCCTTTCTTCCCTACTTGAAAATATTTGGAATATGTATTGATGCAAAAGTAATGAAATAAAATATATTTGCAGCAATTTTAATTATAAATGTGAGTATCAAAGTGATTATCAAATTTAGTGTTTCTTAGTTAACAGTATTTTTAGCTAATACACTAACTTTCATTTTGTTTGCCCCAGCATATTATTTTATTTCATATAATAAAATTATTTGAGAAATGAAAAGTGGAAAACAATTATAACATTTGAATAGAGACATTATCACTATGATGATTTTTTTCTTTAAGAACAATTGGATAGTTTTGAATATGTCTTGTAAGGTCTTGGTGCACATAGAAATGTTATGCTGAAAAAGATAATATTAAAGTTATTAATTGCATTAAATCACCAGAAAAGAGAATAATAAAACAAAGAAAACATGAACTTGACAAGAAGGTTGACAAGATAAAAACTAGTAATTTTAATATCCTCAAATGAGGACACAATTACATACAGCCAAGATGTAACCCTCTAAAAGCTTTTCTATGGCCAAAGAGAGGTCCAGGAAAAAACTTAAAGCAACATAATTTTGGATGCCTACCGTTTCATGGGTTAGTCAAAAGTTTTCATGTTGCCATTTGTCGTGTGAGTCTATTTTCTGGTCCTACGTTTTCCTGTCTGTCAGCTCTACACAGTCATAGTTTCACCATTCTTGTACTTTGGCTCTATTTCCAGCCTCTAACTTCTGGAATCCCATTTCCATTAACCAATCATTGGGCAATAAATTTCTATTTAGAATAATGGTTTAAAACTTATAACATACACCACATATTGGCCATTATTCAGCCTTAAAGGTAGATTTCAGGTTAAAGTTATAATAAGTATGTATGAACTAGTATCCATGTATTGAATATGATTTAATACCTAAAAATGGGTTTTCCCAAATGCATGTATTGACCTTCGGGTTTTGCAGGTTTTTACCTCCATCATATCTCTCCAATACATGTCCTTTCTCTTAACACTCCCTGTATTAAATTTTATCTA
This sequence comes from Kogia breviceps, assembly GCF_026419965.1. Taxonomy (NCBI): domain Eukaryota; kingdom Metazoa; phylum Chordata; class Mammalia; order Artiodactyla; family Physeteridae; genus Kogia; species Kogia breviceps. Next base: position 45,124,826 of record NC_081325.1, on the reverse strand, counting down.
GTTCAGGTCTGTATAACTTTTCCTCTTGATTACTATAATAGTCTCCCTGTCTGCAATCTCCCCTCTTTCTAATCCATATATACAATGATCTCACTCCCCAGATTTTAAATGGCTAATTACTCGAAGTAGCTCTTTCCAAAATGTTCTGTGGTGCTCAAGTTCCATAAAATATTAATATGGCTTAACCTTTGTGCCACTCTCCTTCTTGAAAAATAAACAAATATAACATAAATTAAATATTATCTCAAAGATAAATGTATTTGGGAGAATAGAGCTAAAAAATTAAGCTCATTTTATTTCTTTTCATATCCTTTCTTATTTTTGTGTAATATGAATCTCTAAAAGGAGGCAGTGAATGCAGTGTTGTCTTCAAATTGATCATCTCTATTTTGATCTCATGATAAAAGTATTTCATGAAACACATCTCATTAGATGCAGCTTAAAAGATAGTTTCTAATCTCTTTAATATGTCATTTGAAAGATTTTTCAGCCTCTACTCTCAACATACCTCCATAGACATCTAAGTGCACTGGATCGCTTCCTCCTATCTGAACATAGCATCCACTTTTCTCTGACTTTCATTTTTTCCCCTTGAAAGTTTATTAGTTCCCTTATTCATCAAGAAATGCTCTTATCATGCTTCCAGGCAAAGCTTACATATTACTTGATTGTCAATACTTTAAAATGTTTCCAGTACTATGTGCAAAACATTTTATTATAATTTTTGTGTTGATAATTGCTATTTCTCTTTGATTTTATTTTCACATATATTTCCTATTTGTGATTTTTTTCTCTCTTGAATTGAATAAAAATATGTTTTGTCTATTTTTCTTTTTTATTGTTTATTTTTAGAAGTGCTTTGAAAATTGGTTATCATTCCTTTGTATGTTATACAAGTTAAATAATTTATCCAAGTGTGTGGCTAGTACTTAAATGTCTTTATGGAATTTTCCCTCATAAAGATCATTAAAATATTTCTGTTATCCTTTTCCCTTTAAGACATTTGGAACTCATGGCTTGCTTAAGAATGCAACCCCTGAAACCATATAAAAGTATATATTTAAGTACATATATAGAAGCCCTCCACTAATTTTTTTAATAGTTTTGCTTTTTATGCTTAACATTTTAACATACCTGAATTTTATGACATCAGGGGTGACCTGAGTTATTTTATTTTGTTTTATTTTTTACTTTTTCAATATTTTTAATTAAAAAATTTGTATTGAAGTATAGTTTATTTATAATATTACATTAGTTTCAGGTGTATAACATAGTAATCAGTATTTTTATAGATTATACTTCATTAAAAGTTATGATAAGATAATGGCTATAAATCATGTACTATACAATATACTGAGTTATTTTTAATGTAAAGCAAGTTGTTCCAAGATTATTTGTTGAATAATCTGAACTTTTGTCACTGATTTGATGTGCCTACTTGGGATTTATTTCATATTTATCTTGCTTGGGGTTCACTGAGATATTTTGGATCTGTAGATTAAGTACTTGTCAAATTTGGGAACATTTTAACCACTGTTTTTTAAATTATTTTTTCTGTCTCATTCTCTCTCACATTGTCTTCTGAGATTCCAATTTCAATAAGGTAGATTACTTGATGTTTTCCTACATGTTATTGAGGCTCTCTTTAATTTTTCAAAATTATTTTCCTTTCTGATTGTCACCTGATACTTTCTTTTGCCAACTCCAATCACCTGCCTCACTTATTTTGAATATTGTGCTTTTTATTTCTAGAATTTGTTGTTGTTTTTCTTTTTCTATTAGACTCCATTTCTCATATCTCTTCATGCATTGAGATTATAATTTATTTTAATTCCCTAAACATATTATAATAGTTTATTTAAAGTCATTCTCTCCTATTCAAACATCTGGGTAACTTTATAGCCCTTTTCTACTGACTGCTTTTTTTCATGATTTCTTGGCATATTTTTCTTCTTTGCATATTTACAAATACTTAAATGTATGATGGACCTTGTATTTGTATAATAAGGAGTATACATTATGTTGCCTTTTGTTAAAGAGTGTTCTGTCAAGCAGTTATTTTATTGGTAGCCTGTCTTGATATCATTAGGTGTAGAGTATCTCTTACTCTATTGTGGTTCTTACTCCTAAGATGTGGTCTTTCTGGTGCCTCAGAAGAATACCAGGTACTACAATCAATCCTGCTCTGGTTGAAACAAAACTCCAATGGCAGTGCTCCCAGTCCTATGTGAGCACAAGAATCTCTGCTTTTAGCCCTGAGGCAGCCGCTCTCTGCTAGGCCTCCTGAAGTCTCACCCTGCACATGTGCAGCCCAAACTTGAGCCAAGGGTCTATAGAGAATCATCCCACATACATCTCACCACAACACTTCCTACCAAAACCAATGGATTCAGCCCACCTTTCCAGTGCCCTAGCCCATAAATTTTACTGTTTTACTAACCCAAACTCCAGTTTATATCCCCTCAGCTTAATGGGGCAAAAGTGCTTAAGCTCCACCTTAAACTTCACAGTTGAAAAATTACCTTTAAACAGAGAGCTAGAGCACAGCTCATCTTGTATGTTTTCCTTCCAAAAGAGACTGCAGTCCAGCACTGTCTATTGTTCACATCTTAAAATAGTTACCTTGAGCATTTGGTCTGATTTTATACCTGTTCAAGAGGTCAAGTCTGATAACATCTCCTTGCCATGACTACAGACTGTCACTGGTTTGAACAGCCAACTCATTATGATTGGGTTCACTTATATATATAATTCCATCATTTTCTTTCTATACTAGCTTCTTGTCTGACTATGCCTGGGACTATTTTAACTATTTTATTCTCACAGCATTTTATACATATATTGGTGTATGTATTATTTTATTCTTTTTCAAAATTACCTTGGCTAACTTCAGATGAACTGGAAAATCAGCTTAACTCTATAATAAAGTATGGTGGAATACTGAAATTGACATCAGTATACTATTAAATTTTTTATTCAGGAAAATGGTGTAATTCTCTTTATATTCAGTTATTCTCTTATGATTGTGTGTGTTGTATGTGTGTGTCTTTAAATATACATTTTATATATTTCAAGTAGGTGTATTCCTAGTTATTTTATATATTTGTAGTATTTTAAGGCCATATTAATTATATTTTATTTTATCTTAAGAATTTAATTTTTGAATGTTTTGAATTGTTCATAACATTGTCTAGACCAGGAACATTTGTGAGAAATAGTTTTGGAGAAAATGTCTCTATATCTACTATGTAAATTGGTTTTCTAGGGTTAGCATTATCAAATTATATCATCCTTGAAAATAGTTATTTTCATCCGAGTTATCAGATATATTTACCTAGAGTTGGTTAAAATTTTCATTTATGAGTGTTTTGATTTTCTGTGATTCTGCCGTTATTTCTGGCTTGATATTTCTCTCAGATAGCACACGCCTTTCCTTTGTTGCTGACTTTAGCTGTATTTTCAGATGTTCTTAAAACTTAAGTATAATGCGTGCTCTAGTTTTCTGGTAGATATTAATTAAACAAATTTAATGAGTAGTGCATTTTATCAAATTGTTTATGTTTTCAGGATCTACTGAGGTGGTTTTGTGATACATGTTTGTTTTAAAATCTACCAATGTGATCTGTTACATATATGGACTTCCTAATGATTTAACATTCATGCAATCTTGTCATAATCCAAACTTAGCATGATATATTATTTTCCAAATACAAAGTTGAATAAATGAGATTTAGCTTATACTTGCCTTCTCTTGTTCTACCCTTTGTAGTTGGAATCCAATTATACTAAACTCAAAATGAAATAGAAGGTTTTCCATGTTTGTTTTTCCTGAAAGAGAAAAATTTTTATAACGTTTGACCTCTGTGGTCCTTAAATGGTTGCAGAATTCATAAGTTAAATTATCTAAGATTGGTATGTTCATATAAGGTAAATATTTAAGAAAATTTTTCTTTTATTCAATTATTTTTTGATTAATTGGGTTTTCTTTTAAGCAATACTTCCTGCATACTAATTTCTTAGATTATTAGTCATTTTTATTAAAATTTATCTGAATTATTTCATAACTTTCTCCAAAATAAATGGCTAAACAAATGATTAAATATACCTCTTCTCACTGGTCTTCATAAAATATTTATTCTTTTTTCTCTTTTATGCTTTCTATTTCTATCTTCTCTGATAATATTTTTTTTTTTCTTCACCATACTTGTCAATTGTTTCTCTGTTTTTATCCATCTTATTAAGATACTGGTTTCTATTTTTTATTGATTTTTAAATTTGTTTCTGTAAGCTGTTTTTATCTTTACTGATTATTTTTTTCAATTTTATTTTGTTTTATTTTCTCATTCTTTTTCCAATTATTTAATATTAGAACTTAAAATTTGTTAATATTCACTATTATCATTATCTTATTTTTAATAAATATATACAAGACTACATTTACCTCAAATTTTAAAGGTGCATTTACATTTACCTTTAAAATGTGTGACATTTTCAATTCCATATATAAGCATTCTAAATGCAATTTATTTGTATTTATTTTTCAATAATTTTTACTGTCATCTTTGATTTCTTCTTAGTTCAATAACTATTTAAACTATATATTTAAAATTTTTTAGGGTATGAACATTTTAGCTATATTTTCTTTTTTTTTTTTTTTTTTTTTTTTGCGGTACATGGGCCTCTCACTGATGTGGCCTCTCCCGTTGCGAAGCACAGGCTCCGGACGCGCAGGCTCAGCGGCCACGGCTCACGGGCCCGGCCGCTCCGCAGCATGCGGGATCTTCCCGGACCGGGGCACGAACCCGCATCCCCTGCATTGGCAGGCGGACTCTCAACCACTGCGCCACCAGGGAAGCCCAATATATTTTCTTCTTAATTTCTAGTGTTTTCATACTGTTATCAGAGAATGTGCTTAGTGTCGTTTGTTATGTAGTGTAAAGCAGTTTTTAATGAAATTGTAAACTTGAGTGAGAAGACATAATTTTGGTTGGCCCAAAGTTCTTTATATATTTATTAAGTGAATCTTACTAATGATATGATGCAACTTGTCTATATATTCTTTTTTTTTTTCTTATTTTAATAGTTTTGGGGAGAAACATTTTAAAACATCCCACTTTGTGGTCTTAATGTTTCTAAAATTCTAGAAATTTTGGTGTTATCCATTTTAAATTATTTTAGTTGCTTTCATGTTCATGATTTTCCTTGAGAGATTGTTTTTATTCCTCTTTGTCTTTATTAATGGTTCTTGCCATAAATTCTGTGCATCTGATAGTAGAGATATTAGAATCTGTTTATTTTGCTACTATTTGCCTCATACACTTTTCCATTTCTGTAATTTCAACTTTTTAATGTCCTTTTGCTTTACATGTATCTCAGTAACTACATTAATCAATAATTGGCATAGCCATGTGTTTGTGTATGTGTAGATATTGGTCTAGGTATAGATGTAGGTTAAGTTTTGGGTGTAGTTGCAAGTGCATGTATAGTTCTGTTTTTAGGTCTATGTCTATACCCATGTTTGTTCTAATTTACTCTGTTGAATATAATATTTTTAATCATTCTTGATGTTCTAGTTTATGTTTTTTATTTAACATGACTTTTTATTTTATTTATTTATTTTTTTGGTACACGGGCCTCTCACTGTTGTGGCCTCTCCTGTTGCGGAGCACAGGCTCTGGTCGCGCAGGCTCAGCAGCCACGGCTCACAGGCCTAGCTGCTCCGCAGCATGTGGGATTTTCCCAGTCTGGGACACGAACCCATGTCCCCTGCATCGGCAGGTGGACTCTCAACCACTGCTCCATTAGGGAAGCCCTACCATGACTTTTGTAATTAAAAAAAAAAAAAAAAAAAATTCCTGCCTTCTGTTGAATGGATCAAATTCCTTATATATATATATATATATATATTTTTTTTTTTTTTTTTTTTTCTTTTTTTGGTTCGGAATGGGAGAAGGCTAAGTTCTTTCTTTGTTAGGATACTATATATATCTATTCTAGTGACTTTAGATTTAAGTTTACCATTTCACCACATATCTTAAACTTTTTAGATCAATGTATACATTTATAATTTTTAATATTTTCTCCCAAGATATGATAACTATATTTGCCTAATTTCATTTTTATTATACAAATTCAATTTCTAAGACTTCCAAGGGATTTTATGTGCTATTATTTATTGTAAAAGGTATACTATTATATAATAATTATTTATGTTGTCACAATTAATCATTTTTACTGGCATTTTGATGATCACTTTGTATAATCTTTTGTAATCTAGGTTATTTAAACTTCTACTTGAGTACATCCTAGAGAAATTCTTTCAGAATGGGTCTTTCATATAGTTTTTGAAAGCTTTCATGTCTAACTCCTTGTACAACATACTTTAGTTCTATTTGTAGTAGTTTTCAAACCTATAAGATGGGAATAAAACTGTTGTAGATCAAATATGTAGATCACTTTAAAAAATACCTGGTACATTGTACATGCTTAATATAGGTTAGCTGTTATTATCATTACTATTTTAAAATTTTAAGTATTATTACAAATAAAGTCAGAAGCCTGATAACTGGAGGAAATTTTGTTTGGAAACCTTTACCATTTAGAAAAAGAAAAAAATATATATATTCTGGGCTGAAATACCAACAATAGCTTTTCTATTTTAGGAATTTTTTTTTTCCTAAAACCTGAATATTTAAAGCATGCTGAATTACCACTAAAGATTTAACTGTTATTTAAACATATATATATTTTTTTTTCTAGAAGTTTCTGTTTGAAATTTTATACCATCATAAATAACATTGATCAGTATGATTATATTTAGCTTAGTTATATATGTATTTTGATGTTTGATAAGGGCCAAAACAGAATTTGTTTCCAATCATTAATGATAAAGTATAAATATCTTCAATGGAATCAATGTCCTACCAAACCTGTGACATACCTAACCATTGTATCTTCACAATGTCCCTGCAAGGAAAGTGAAAGAAGGTGAATTCTGTGGCTGGTAAATGACCTAGGTTATTAATCCTAACTTCTTGTGTCTCCCCAACTGTTCCATATACATCTTATCTTCTGAATACCAATTTTGTCAGTTATTTACCCGGTAGGGTAAGCCAAACCTTTGCTGCTGAAGGTTTTGATTCCTTACTGCTCCTGTATTGAATAGGTTGTCACAATTCTCCACTGATCTTTATTCCTGGATATAAGATTGCTAAGTGGCACTTCAGTCAGTCTGTTTCCAGAAATAGTTCTCATTAGCCACATTTTACAAGCAACACAGTTTTTCCTTAGTAACTGGGACTAATCACCCTGACCAATAGAGTAACCTGTTGCCTATTGATTCAGTGGCATTAGAAGCCTTAGTTGGTCAGGGGAAAATTTACATTTGAAAATAAGATTGCCAAACTTTTATTGTCCAAAATTTTAATAATTGTAAGCAAAAATCCCACATATTATTAGTGTAATAAATGCAGAGACCACACATGTCAAACGCATCCATAAAGCAGATCTATGATTTTACCTTTCCTGGCCATAGGCTCCTCCTCATGAGGTCTGTGACACATATAGACTGAGAAAATCATCAATGATCTCTGCCTTCTGATAACTATACTCTTGTATATCACCCTCCCCTTGAGTATGGAAATGATCTGTGACTTGATTCTAACCAATACAATATAGCAAACATTATGCATTAACACTCCAGTATTTATGTTATGTTATATAAGATGCCATCTTCCAATTAGAATTTAGAGTTCTTCTGTGGTGACTTGATGAAGAAAGCAGCCATAGTGAGGAGGCCCATGTGGGAAAGAACTGAGATGACCTATAAAACTTGTGGGTGACCTTTAAGAGTTGAGGGTGTCCTCTCAGACTTGAGGACCTGGGAGATGAGGGCATCATCCACATGAAAGTTACCAAAAAGCCACAGTTCTACAAACACATGGAGTGAATTTTGGCAACACCCTGAGTGGGCTTGAATGCAGATTCTTCCCTAGTTGAGCCTTGAGACAATAAGGTAGCCTGACCAACACCTTGACTGCAATTTTCTAAGACCCTGATCAGAGGGCCCAAGCCATATCTTGACGCTTGATACATGGGAATTTGATTGTTTAAAGCTGATACATTTATGCTTGTTACTAGCAATAGAAAATTAATATTAGGTAGTGGTTGATGTAGAAGTGATAAAACAGCAGAAATAGTTACCAGGGAGTGTGAGCCACATGTGTATGCAATTTCCTTCTGAAACTACTGAGGCCCATTCTCATATATACCATTTCTATATAATAATAGAATGTTAATAAACACACCCTCCCTCCATTATGATTTTGTAAATCATAATGGGCTAGTAAGATCATAATGGTATCCTAATCAGCATTCATTCTCTTCTATGACCCAATAGTAAACCAGGTGATGGTTCTCACATAGAGAATGCTTCTTGGAAGAAGAATTATGCTTTTGCTCACAAAGTCTTTCTGGGCTATAATTCTCTGATTGTGCTGGCCACAGGCTCCCTGTAGTATTCCTATCAGCCACAGACACTTCTACCACTATTGGATCTTCTGAGTAATATGATTCCCAGAGCAGAACAGCTTGCTCAACAGCTTGAACCAGCAGCAGACCTCTCTCTTGCCCTGGATTTCATCCAAAGCTGGTAAACTTGTGAGATTATTAGCAAATTCATGGGTAAAGAACACCTACATTTTGTGTTATATCTCCAACAAAAGGGAAAATCAAACTGTGCCTTTTTCTTAGTGACAGGTGGTACAAAGTAAATCACTTAAGGTCTTTCACTTTAAAGGTAATTTCTTAACATGCTCCAACTACTGTACCCCTGTAGAATTTCATCAATGTGACATGCCCCTTAAATTTTGCAGGATTTTTCTCCTATCCTCTGGCAAGTAAGACATCTAACACACTTACTATTATCTACCTACCCGATCCAATGACCATAATATCACAGATGTCATGGAAATATGCAGTGTTTTATGGGATATCGAGGTGATCAAAGTTCTTGCAAACTGAAGGGAGAATTGTCATTTGTCCGTGGTAAGACATTGAGGTGATGTTGATGCTTCTGTTAGGAGAAGGTAAACAAGTTCTGTTTTCCCTAATAATGTTGATTGAGAAAAAAATGTTATGCCAAATTGATATGCTGCATACTAAGTATCAGGGGCTTTGTTGGTTTTCCTTCTGTAAAAATATCACACCTGGAATGTCAGCTACAATTATCATTACCTGATTGCGTTGGTGGTCATCTAGTTATTATTCAAGATCCATCTGGAATTTGTACCTATCAAATGAATTAATTAATTTGGGATATAATTGAATCTTTATCCTTTCATATTTTAAGTTTTTAATGTGGCATTAATATCTGCAAATTCTTTCTCAATACAGTACAGCCTTAGATTGACTAAAATGGCAGGTGGGTGGTGGGAGTCCAGTTGACACATTCTTCCTTATAGACCTGACTTTGTGGGTCAGGAAACCAGTAGGAAAATTGTGAATTGGGACAGTTTCTGAATATCACTTTTTCAACTATCCTTTCTGGGACTGAGGAAAAAACTGCAGGTTGAATCCATCAGCTCATTAAACACACCAGGATATGGATTTTGGCAAGTACACGATTTATTACTTGGTTTTCAGAGGCTTCCTTTCTTTTTTGTGGATATGGTGGGTTTTTTTGTTTGTTTTTTTGTTTTTCGGTACGCGGGCCTCTCACTGTTGTGGCCTCTCCTGTTGCGGAGCACAGGCTCTGGACACGCAGGCTCAGCGGCCATGGCTCACGGGCCCAGCCGCTCCATGGCATGTGGGATCCTCCTGGACCGGGGCACGAACCCGCGTTCCCTGCATCGGCAGGTGGATTCTCAACCACTGCGCCACCAGGGAAGCCCGATATGTTAGTTTTTAAGTGTTGTGAGGTGCTTGCTTAAATTCAGAGAGAACATTTAAAATTTAACTCCTTAAATGTTTTGATATTTTTCATTTTCTAGTGTCTAGGGCCTAATAGCTGAGTAACATGAATATGTTACTCAGCTATTAGGCCCTAGACAACAACAAGCTCAACACCTAGAAGATTACACCTAGAAGATTCCACAGCTCGTGTATATCTTGAACTAGATCTAGCTCACGCCTCTCAGCTCTTACCATCACAAACCAATCAAATAAAACATTCACCACGCATCTAAAGTATAGGAGATAGAAATTGAAGTATCAGTGACGCTATAGAGAAAGTACCGTAAGGGAAAGATGAAAGATACACTAAAAGTAAAAAAAGGCAAAGATTACCCCTTGTACCTTTTGCATAATGATTTAACTAGTAACAACTTAGCAAAGAGACCTTAAGCTAAGCCACCCGAAACCAGACGAGCTACTTACGAGCAGTACCCAGAACGAACTCATCTATGTAGCAAAATAGTGAGAAGACTTGTAAGTAGAGGTGAAAAGCCTAACGAGCCTGGTGATAGCTGGTTGTCCAAGAAAAGAATTTCAGTTCAACGTTAAACAATACTAAAAACCATACTAAGTCCCAACGTATGTTTAATCGTTAGTCTAAAAAGGTACAGCTTTTTAGAAATGGATACAACCTTAACTAGAGAGTAAGACAAGCACACACATACCATAGTTGGCCTAAAAGCAGCCACCAATTAAGAAAGCGTTCAAGCTCAACAACAAAACCGTGCTATAATCCCAACAATAAACAAATCAACTCCTAGCCTGACTATTGGACCAATCTATACAGCCATAGAAGCAATACTGTTAATATGAGTAACAAGAAAATTTTCTCCTCGCACAAGCTTACATCAGTAACTGATATTACACTGATAATTAACAGCCGATAAATAAAACCCACTACTAAATTATTTATCAAACATACTGTTAACCCAACACAGGCGTGCACTAAGGAAAGATTAAAAAAAGTAAAAGGAACTCGGCAAACACAAACCTCGCCTGTTTACCAAAAACATCACCTCTAGCATAACCAGTATTAGAGGCACTGCCTGCCCAGTGACTAATCGTTAAACAGCCGCGGTATCCTGACCGTGCAAAGATAGCATAATCACTTGTTCTCTAAATAAGGACTTGTATGAATGGCCACACGAGGGTTTTACTGTCTCTTACTTTTAATCAGTGAAATTGACCTCCCCGTGAAGAGGCGGGGGTAACGAAACAAGACGAGAAGACCCTATGGAGCTTCAATTAATCAACCCAAAAAACCACAATCTAAACCACCAAGGGATTAAAAAAGCTTTACATGGGTTGACAGTTTCGGTTGGGGTGACCTCGGAGTATAAAAACCCCTCCGAGTGATTAAAGCCTAGGCCTACTAGCCAAAGCATAATATCACTTATTGATCCAAAGTATTGATCAACGGAACAAGTTACCCTAGGGATAACAGCGCAATCATGTTAAGGTCAGTAGGTCTGCAACTAGGGTTCAGAATAAGAATTGGCTGAAGGGTCGGAATATCATGCTTCGTTGTTTAGAGGTGTGGAGTATCGGGATGAGTATTAGGATTAGAATGGAGAGGAGTAGGGCCAGGACGCCTCCTAGTTTGTTGGGGATGGATCGTAGGATGGCATATGCGAATAGGAAGTATCACTCTGGTTTAATGTGTGCTGGGGTGCTTAGGGGATTTGCTGGGGTATAGTTGTCGGGGTCTCCTAGTAGGTCTGGTGCGAATAGGGTTAGTGTGAGTAGTGTTGAGATTAGTAGTAGGGCGCCTAGGGTATCTTTGATTGTGTAGTAAGGGTGGAATGGGATTTTGTCTATGTCAGACGGGATTCCTATGGGGTTGTTGGATCCTGTTTCGTGGAGAAATAGGAGGTGGACTATTGCCAGTGCCAGAATGATGAAGGGGAGGATAAAGTGAAAGGCAAAGAAGCGTGTTAGTGTGGCTTTGTCTACGGAGAAGCCGCCTCAGACCCACTCTACTAAAGTGGTACCGATATAAGGAATTGCGGATATACCTGATACCCGGCCAGAGCACCAAGACACTGTCAGCAACACAGCTCAGGAGAAAAAAATAAATAACATAAAGTTATTAACATAAAATTATTATTAAAATTAACAAAAATTGAAAAGTACTTTAAAAAAAGAAAGAAAGAAAGAAGGGAGCAACCAAACCAAAAAACAAATCCATCATGATAACAAGCACTAAGAAACTATACGAAAACAAAAAACAAACAAAAAACCAGACAGACAGAACCCTAGGACAAATGGCAAAAGCAACACTATACAGACAAAATCACACAGAGAAGCATACACATACACACTCACAAAAAGAGAAAAAGAAAACATATATGTATATCATTTCTCTCAATGTCCACCATCTCAATTTTGGGATAATTCATTGTCTATTGAGATATTCCACAGGTGCAGAGTATGTCAAGTTCATGGTGGAGATTTAATCTCCTGCTCCTGAGGCTCCTGGAGAGATTTCCCTTTCTCTTCTTTGTTCTCACAGCTCCTGGTGTTCAGCCTTGGATTGGTCCCACCTCTGCATGTAGGTCACCTGAGGGCATCTTTTTCCTTCTCAGACAGGACAGGGTTAAAGGAACTGCTGCTTAGGTGGCTCTCGCTTACTCAGGCCAGGAGGAAGGAGGGGTACGGGATGTGGGGTGAGCCTGCGGCAGCAGGAGCCAGTTTGACGTTGCAACAGCCTGAAGCATGCCATGCGTTCTCCCAGGGAAGTTGTCCCTGGATCATGGGACCCCATTTTTGTGGGTGGAACAGGATCCCAGGAGGGCAGGTGTGGATAGTGACCTGTGCTTGCAAACAGGTTTCTTGGTGATTGCAGCAGCAGCCTTAGCATCTCTTGCCCATCTCTGGTGTCCGCACTGATAGCCACGGCTCACGCCAGTCTCTGGAGCTCATTTAGTCAGTGTTCTCAATCTCCTCCTCCTGTGCACCCCAGAACAATGGTCTTTTGCCTCTTAGGCAGTTCCAGACATGTTCCCGGACTCCCTCCTGGCTAGCTGTGGTGCACTAGCCCCTTCAGGCTGTGTTCACACAGCCAAGCCCAGTCCTGTCCCTGGGATCTGATCTCTGAACCCTGACCCTCAGCTCTCAGCCCCCATCCATCCCAGCTGACGGGTGAGCAGACAAGCCTCTCAGGCTGGTGAGTGCTGGTCAGCACTGATCCTCTGTGTGGGAATCTCTCTGCTTTTCCCTCTGCACCCCTGTTGCTGCACTCTCCTCCGTGGCTCTGAAGCTTCCACCCTGCCACCCCTTGTGTTTGCCAGTGAAAGGGCTTCCTAGTGTGTGGAAACTTTTCCTCCTTCACAGCTCCCTCCCAGAGGTGCAGTTCCCATGGCTATTCTTTTGTCTCGGTTTTTTCTTCTTTCTTTTACCCCACCCAGGTACGTGGGGAGTTTCTTGCCTTTTGGGAAGTCTGAGGTGTTCTGCCAGTGTTCAGTAGGTGTTCTGTAGGAGTTGTTCCACATGTAGATGTATTTCTGATGTATTTGTGGGGAGGAAAACAATCTCCAAGTCTAAGTCCTCTGCCATCTTGAAGCTGCCCTATGCTCATTCTTGATTTAAAAATGCATCCTGCAGGGAATTTTGTGGCTTTTCTGTTCAGTGTGTTAATGTCTGGAAGAATTCTGCTGTTCTTGTCACATATGCCTGAGCTTGAATTCCTAAAATATATGCCTTGAAATGACCATATTCTGGGGTTGTAATTTGAAAATCTGTGAAAGGAAAACATATGGTACAGAAAATTTTCTATTAGTTTTAAATATTTAAAGGAAAACTTGTAAAGTCTGATGAAAATAACCATACTGTGTAGACAAATATTTTAGATACCAGAGAACATCCATAATTTTAATGGATTTAGATTCTTAAAATTGCCTGTAGATTCTTTTGGATTTTTGATGTACACAAACACATCCTCTGGAAATAATATCATATATATTTTTTCTTATCTAACTCTAATGGGCATTATTTAGTTTTTCTTTGCTTACATTACACTGTCAAGGCCCTCCAGAAAAATGTTGAGTAGAAGTAGTACTAATAGATTATTTTTTCACTCTCAAGGAGAAAATGGTTCAACAATATTTGATGTTTGCTGTATGAATGAATTAAGTGGTTTCCAGAAGTAAGATTTTTATTTAATTAAGTCCAACTTAGTTTTGATGCATTACCAACTATATATATGATACATTTATTTTTTGTATTCATTTTTTCTTTTACATACACTTCTGTATTTTGTTACTAATATTTTGCCTATGATTTTTTTTTTTTTTTTTTCGGTACGCAGGCCTTGCACTGCTGTGGCCTCTCCCGTTGCGGAGCACAGGCTCCGGACACGCAGGCCCAGCGGCCTTGGCTCACGGGCCCAGCTGCTCCGTGGCATGCAGGATCTTCCCCGACCGGGGCACGAACCCGTGTCCCCTGCATCAGCAGGGGGATTCTCAACCACTGCGCCACCAGGGAAGCCCCTGCCTATGATTTTTATAAATATATTTAGGAGAGACAATGGCCATTAATTTTCCTTCCTTATAACATCCTTTTCAGGTTTTGTATCAATGTTATATTTGCCTCATTAAAAGAACTGGGGGAATGATCACTTTTTCTGTTCTTTGGTGGAAATCTTTTAATTTTATTTTTAGTTTTTCATTGACTTTACTGCGGTGTGTAGTTTTCTTTGTTTTGTCATGCAGTGTATAGTGAATCTTGAATCTGTGTCTTGATGTCTTTAACACATTTTCAAAAACTCTTGGCCATTATTTCTTCAGATGGCCTTTGCCCCATCATGTCTCTCCCCTGCTTTTTAGATTATAATTGCATGAATCTTATAATTTCTTACCATGTTCCATTTGTTTTCCAAACTATTGGTTTTTATCTTTTTATCTCAATATTTTAGTTTAAATGTTTTCTACTTATTTTTCAAATCACTATGTTCTTCATTTGCATTCAATCTACCAGTTCAGTGCATTTACCAAAATCGTTAATTCAATTATTATATTTCCTTATTTATTTCCATTTTATCATTATAGAGCCTAATATTCTGTGAAATCCTCCAGCTTGTCATATATATTAAAACATATTAATGACAATTATTTTTACATCTACTAGATAACCAACTGTGGATCCACCCATTTAAAGATATCTGTAGCACCTGGGAGCATGTTTCTAATATCTGTTTTTCTCTCTATGTCTTCTTTCTTTATAGGCCTGCTATTTTTTTCTTTAATGTCAAGTGTATATATATATATATATATATATATATATATATATATATATATATATATGAATGAATGAAAGAAATAATAGAGTCTGGATGAGGTTAACTCTTTCTAAAGAGGGTTTATTTTGACTGCTGGCATTTACATTAGATCACTTTAATGCAATTAGAGATCTCATTGATTTAAAGCTAGGTTTCACCCTTTGTGTTATCTTGTCTGTTTCCACTTTCCCTGATCTCTAGGATATAGTTCTTCAGGGAGTTCAGTTGAAAGCCCACTTTTATACCAGAGTCCCCTGTCTTTGCTGGTCCTTAAATTCAAATTTTTATCTTTCAAACTCTGTTTAACTTCTCAAACTCATGTAAACTATTTTCTGCTTGTCTAGCACATTTAGAAATAAGCAAATACCACTAGGGGAAGGTGGCACAAAATAACGGCCTTACTTGAACTTTCCTTCTTTATGTCCCCTCATTTGCCCTCAAGTTCTGGCTATATCTGAGGCCCATAATTCCAATATCTATTCCTCGCCCAAGCCCCATGGTACCACCAGAAGTTCTGCTTAGTTGCCACATTATTAGCTTCTGAGCTTCTCAGACTATGTGGCTTACAGTTGGTAGAAAACTTGAGGAGGAAAGAAAAAGCTGTGTAGAATTTTGAGCTGACTTCCATGAGTTTAGCTTATTTCTGGGATCTTGTTCTTTCAGGTCCTGGCTTCCTTCATAGCTATAAGTATATTCCAATAGTTATTTTGATATTATATGTAATTTTTTCTGGTGTTCTTGGTGAGGGATTTAGTCAGCAATATGTTATTGCATTGTAATTGGAAGCAAAATTCTCCATGTTACTTCCTATCTTGAAATAAGTCATTTACTTCATTATTATTATGTACTTAATAAATTTTCATTTTTAAGTTGTTTTAAGGATTTATTATCAGAGCACTTGATTTGGTCTGCTGAGCCTATCATGCATCTAAGTGTATTGAGAGCCTTCTCCTTGATATGAAATACAGTATCTTGAAGTCTTCATTGTGAAACAGTCTATGATATTAATATATGTAGTAGCCAAACTTAAGTATCATGGACTTTGTGAAATCCTAAAGTTTTTTACATATATATATACGTATATATATATATATATATATATGATTAAGTATATATTAATACTGAGCTAATACATTCTCTATGTTTTTGTTTAATCAGTTGGATATAGAATATGAAACAACTTACTTTCAAATTTTTATCAATCTTTTTTATAAACCATGTTTTATAATTCCTCATGATGAAAATTGCCTACTTCTGTAAGGCAACATTTACTACAACCTTACAAGAACAGTAATTTAGAATAGTATAATTAGGTGGTCTACCTCAATGTCAAATTGATTAAATTAACATTTTATTAGTAATAAATTTTAGAATAGGCCATGTTTATAATTTACCATTTCTGTGATGTTTTTCAAATTTACTAATTTACTGTCAATAAATACAAATAACCTATCTTTTAAATCTCTTTAGGATGAGAAAAAAATTACAATTCATTTATTGCTTCTTAGAACAAATCATTTAACACTGAATGGAGTTTTCTGATATATTAATAATGATGAACATAAGGAGAGATGCATTGATTTTTCCTATAAAATTCTAAAATTCTGTATGTAGTTCTGGATAATTGGTGGCACTTTCTAAACTTCTTCTTTTTGTGTATGGTTTTCAGGCTGTCAGCAACTACCCATTCTCTGACACCTCAAAGTGATTTGGACTCCAGTAGCTCTGAAGAATTCTATCAGGCTGTGCACCATGCTGAGCAAACCTTCAGAAAAATGGAAAATTACTTGAAACAACAGCAACTCTGTGACGTTATCCTGATTGTTGGGAACCGAAAGATACCTGCACATAGGTATAGTAATCTGTCTTTATTGGAAATATACATTCATATGTTTAGTATGATTGTCTGTTATGTAGATTGCAAAATATTATGCAACTAGAAAATCAAGAATCCACATTTCTAAGAAAGCTTGGGTATTTTTCTTTTACTCTTGTTTACTTCCTTTTGTGGAGAGTTATAATGGCATTTTAAGTCATCTTTTGAAGAAGTAAAGCAAATATAAATAATTCAAAAATAAAACTTCTAATAAGCGTTGAAAAATACTTCATTTTATTGATTCATAATCATACTAATTGGAAATCAATTTTAACTTAGGAGGATGTACCTAAACTCTGAAATGAGATATGCTTTTCTGTCAAAATTGAAAGGAAGGTAGGTTATCTTGGGTATACATTATTTATTTCAAATAGAAAATTCAACCTATTTCATAGTGACATCTTTATTTTACATTGATTAAAAATTCTTTAATTTGTGACATACTAACATTATTCATAAGGCCCGATATATTTAAAGGCTAACACACTTACAAACATCCCTTATGTATTTATGATTGATAATTCTAAGTTGCATGAACTAGACATCTGATTATTTTGTATCATATTGATATATCAGTTTACTTCCAAAAATTCATTAAACTTGATGTTGATTTTTTACTCAGCTTTTCTATTTATTTCTTGAAATTTTAGGTAAGACATTTTTAATTTAATTTTGTGATACTTATTATTTTAAATAGTTGAACACATGGGCAAATTACCTTAGGCTACCTTGATGTATGCCATTTAATTAAATGTATAACAAATGTTTTCAATGTACCCATTTCCCCTATATTTTTTAAATTAAATTGTATTATCTAGATAATATATATGCACTTAAATGTGGATTCTAGAAAATAAGGATTCCAGAAAAATAAGGTTATATTTTTGTTACAATAGCAATGTTAAAATGTGGACATTGACTTTGAAGCAATACACTAGAAATGCATAGGAAAGAACATTTGACATTAATTAACTCATCTAAGTCATATGGAGTTCAATCTGTCAGCTAACTATGGCAAAAATTTTAATAATATAGTATTTGCACTTATTTTTTAAGCACTTCTGTGAAACTGCATTATCATTAGCAAGAGAGCAATTACATTGCAATGGAGACTTTCAATATTGTAATATATATGGCAAATATGCAAATTATTCTGAGATATCATGTAAATAGCATCTAGATAAAATTTCTGTTGTAAGAGATTTTTTTTTTTTTTTTGCGGTATGCGGGCCTCTCACCATTGTGGCCTCTCCCATTGCGGAGCACAGGCTCCGGATGTGCAGGCTCAGCGGCAATGGCTCATGGGCCCAGCTGCTCCATGGCATGTGGGATCTTCCCAGATCGGTGCATGAACCCGTGTCCCCTGCAATGGCAGGTGGACTCTCAACCACTGCGCCACCAGAGAAACCCTGTAAGAGATATTTTAATTTGAGAATTTAGCTAAGTTTATTTCATTTAAATTGCACATTAGTTAAATAAGTATATTTTATTTAACTAATATATATATAATTATATATTTGTTTAAGAAGATAGAGGGACTCAACTTGAAAGTATGTTAACACATCAAATGCTCATTAATTGTTTTTTAAAGAGAAAAGCTTTATATAATTTGTATAATCCTATTTTATAGGCTTTTATTGGTAATAACAGTATTTCTCATTGGAATCCCCCCATATTAATTATATTCTACATTGTTTATTACTCTATCTAGATTGTTAATATTATTTTGTAAATAATGTATTTAATTATGCATTTATTTTATAATAACCCGTATGACTAAGACATAAATTTGATTCTTGGTTTAGATTACTCTGAAATACTTGATCAATGTATTATTTATATATATATTATTCTAAACATTTAAATATTTTGTATATTTCACAGATATTAAATTAAATATCATCAATTAAATATTAATCATGTTTTTCTTAATATAAGAAAAATTGTACTCTCTTTATTAAATTCATTTAAATAAGGATTAATATTTTCTTACCTCATGGTGTAAAACTTAAGTACTTTCTTTTTAACAGGTAAATTACATACTTATGTTTCTAAGTTAAACATATTTTAACAAATATGTGAGAAAATATTTATGGGACACCTGAAAAAAGCAAGCACGGTTTTCAATAATTGGAAGTACATTGCACCTCTTTATTTATACTTTTGCAAAATGAAATAACTGTAATTAATGCAAAATTAGATCTTTCCTTTAAACAAATAATCATCTTAGTAACAGTAACAAATGAATGGATTTTTAAGTCATGGTGTTACATTTTGATTAACACAGTTGAGTATTGTCCTTGGGCAAAATATATATGATGTTGCAATCATTAGCAGTGAAAAATATGGTACTGTTAAAATAAGTTCAAACAATGAAAAAGGAAATAATTTGCATTAAGATCTCCTGCTCTTCCAGTAAATACATTGCAAGCTAATGTCATTAACAGTCATTCATAAAGATCATGTATATTTACTTTCATATTAATTATCTTGTCATTTGAAACTCTCAAATCAATCCCTATTTAATTTAACAGATTATGACCATTAAAAGACTCTCCGTAAAGCCTTTAGTTTATGTGATGGCTATATTGTATATATATTTTTAACCTGATGTAGGTCACAACTATCAATTTATTTATGAAATGCCATGTCTATATAGGTACCTTCAGTTATTATTAGGCATATTTTTAAGTAGGTTAATTCTGAAAGGCTAACAATACTTAAGATGACACATACTACATTTTCATCATGAAAAATAATCAAACTTTTGATTTTAACTGTGTTTCAGGTTCTCAGAGAAATTCAAAAATAAATATAGACTTCTCATAAATGGCCCAGAATAATTGATTAGCAATAAGTGAACCAAAACATTTGAATGTAAAACCGTGAATACTAAATACAGGAATTTTGATAGGTAGGCTGCCTGTAATAAAGGATGTCAGATGCTGAAAATTAGACTGGTAAGATCAATATTAATAATTTGGACAGTCAAATCTTCAATAGTAAAAAATTAAGGAGTTTTCGGGGCTTCCCTGGTGGCTCAGTGGTTGAGAGTCCACCTGCCGATGCAGGGCACACTGGTTTGTGCCCCGATCTGGGAGGATCCCACATGCTGTGGAGCGGCTGGGCCTGTGAGCCATGGCCACTGGGCCTGCGCGTCCGGAGCCTGTGCTCCACAGTGGGAGAGACCAAGGCAGTGAGAGGTCCACGTACTGCAAAGAAAAAAACAATAAAATAAAATTAAGGAGTTGTCATGGCTTACTCTCTCATAATGCACAGATATATAAAGAAACATGGTTAAGCTTTTGAAAGTTTTTTCTCCCTTTAGCCATTATTAAGAGTAAGTGCAGTGGATAGAAATAAATGAGAAAATCTCAAAGAACTAACATCCTCCGAGTTGGAAATAATGTTACTTATAATTTTATGTGCATAGAAACAGTGTGAAAGCATATACAACAAGCAGTCAATAAAGTTTTTTTTCCTGGGGAGCAGGGTTGCTGGGTGTTGGAATTATTTTTAATGTATAAACATATAAAGTCTTCAAACTTCTTAGTATGAACATTTCATGATCAAATAAATACTTAATGAAAATTAAAATGATATGTGATGGGGTCAAAACAGATTTGCTCTTTAGACCAAAATACTGGGCATTTCAGGAGGCATCATATTTCATTTTCATTTTTATGCATGTTTGATAATGAATTTAATTATTTCAAGAATACATTTATTATTTTAATGTTCTTTACTGAGCACTAGAATCAAGGAAATAAGTGAGGCTAAAAGTGGGAATTGATGTTTTTAGAAACATATTTAATAGAGTAAAAATAAATTACTTTAGAATAACTTAGATGTTAATACTCAGGAGTAGGCAAGTAGTAGTGTTCCTCTCTACTGGTGGAAAGTTATAGATATTCTTTGATGGGAGAGGAATAATTCATTTTTCCATTATATTAAATCCAACATCCCAAGTCTCTTAATCAGCTTCATAGTTTATAACAGTTCTGTACAAGCTTCAGGAAAAAAAAAATATGCCCCAGTGCCTGTTGGTTTCAGTAACTACAGGCAACTCCCACAGCCCCAGGCATCACCCATGGCACCAGGCTCCAGAAGGGCTCCTATGGACACAGGATGCCAATCTGCCCCTCACCCCAGATCACAAGGGGGTTCCTTTAACCTCGGCTTCTGGCTGGGCCCAACCAAGCCAACTACTAGAGACAGGCTTTGATCCATTCTAGTGTCAGGCCAGGCCCCATATCCCCACTTTCTCATTTCACCCCAGATCCAGGCCTGCCCCTGTGAACCCAAAGTCTTGGTTGGTTCTCATGGATCCAGACTCTCTGCTCTCTCAGCACCAGACTTGCCTTGTCAGAACAAACCCTCAGACTGACCCCCAAGTTCCCAGTTTACAGGCTGACTCTGGTGGTCCCTGCTCCAGGCTTACCCTAGTGCCAAGCCAGCCACAAGAATAATCTAATACTGTAACATGATGGAGTGTTAATCACTTCAGTATAGAGGTTAGAGGACAAAGGTGTGAAAATTAACAATAACTACAGTAATTTGTTAATGGATACACAGTATAGCAATAGGTAAATTGTGACATCAAAACAAAATATTGGGAGGGGTGAGAGTAAAAGGTCAAAGTTTTTGTATGCAATTGAAATTGTTATCAGCATAAAATAGACTTATTTTTTTAGGATGTTTTATGTAAGTCTCATGGTAACCACAAAAGAAAAAAAGTGGGGAATCAAAACATCACACTATAGAAAATTATCTGTTCCCAAAGAAAGATAGCAAAACAGGAAGAAAGGAATAATGGACCTGAAACACAGCCAGAAAACAATAAGATGATATCACAAGTCCTTACCTATTGATAATTACTCTAAATGTAATTGGAATACATTCTTCAATCAAAAGACATAGCATTGGCTGAACAGCTTAAAAAATAAGACCTAACTATATTCTGCCTACAAGAGACTCACTTCGGCTTTAAGGACACAAATCACCTCAAAGTGGAGGGATGGAAAAAGTTATTCCAAGCAAATGGAAACAAAAAGAGAGCAGGGGTAACTATAGGTATTTCAGAAAAAGTATACTTTAAGTCAAAAATGGTAACAAGAGACAAACATGGTCATTATATAATATAAAACAATCAATAGGATATAACAATCATAAAAATATTGCTGTAATCATTTCACTATATATATGTATAAAATTCACATGTTATGTGTTAATAATATCTCAATAAAACTGGGCTGGGGAGGAGAAAAGAGAATCTGAAATATTTTGTTTTGCTTTTTTCCCCATCAATTCAACATCATTTTAATATCCTCTTTATACCCACTATGAATATTCAGCAGTCATGAAGAATCTTTCCTTGCAATAATTAAAATAAATGTTTATCAAACATATTGTAACATTGATCTATGCTCTATTGGTGATGCAAGAGGATTATAAAATGTGATAATTTTCCTCATGAAGCTTCCAATTATCTTGAGGAGGAAAAAGGAACCCATAGGACAATTATGGAAATTATTATACTTGTAAGTAACTATAACTGAAATTTATAGTTTTGATTCCAAGTGCAAGAGATAATCAAACAAGGAAACAAATAACATATGACAGAGTATTATGAAAATATTTTTAGAGAAATTGTGTTTTAGTTCAAACTAGTGAAAAAGAACAAGTATACTATTTTAGATAATAAGAATTGTATGGGAAAGAGAGAAATAAAGAATTTTTGGTTGTGAAAATTACAAGGTACCAGCTTAGTGAAAGTGGAGCAATTTGTATTGAAAATACTAGGAAATTAAGCCATAAAAGTAGGACAAAAGTGGTTATAATAGATAGTGGTTGAAATCCAGTAGAGAAGTTTGTATTTGAAATGATGTGTATAATTAAAAGTTCATGTACATTCTTGAAGAGAGGAGTAACATAATCAATTCAATAGTAATAATAAAAATAATAATAATAGTAATAATACTAGTTAACACTCACTGTTTTGACTATATGCCAAGCCCTGTTTGAAATGTTTTGTGTATACTGATCCATTTTGTCCTGAAAAGGAAGAAAATTGTTTTCCCCACTTTTTTCTTATAGAATACAATATGGAGAAATTAAGGCATTCACCCAAATTATGCATTTAATAAGTGGTGGAAATAAATTCAAACCCAGGAAGTCTGGCTATAGAAGTAATGCATTAACTACTATGATAGACTGCTTGTCATAATTTACAAAGACAGCTCTGAAAAATGGTACAGCTTTAAAATGTACAAAATATGGGCACAGCAAAAACTAGTTAATGATCTAAAAGCTGTTATAGTTAACCCAGGCATGAAATGAGAACTATATAAACATAGAAAAAGATGAACTGATAAATATTTTGAACAGTGACATAAGTCAGGATCCCTGGGCATAGAGCTGGAGACCAGAGTTCAGGTATGCAGGATTTATTTAAAGACTGTTTTCAGAAGAAGAGCAGGATAGGGCAGAGGAAGGAGCAAATCAAGGATGTGGTCTCAGCAGAAGCCTTGTTTTATCTTAACTCCTGAGATGCTCTGGAGCAAGACTTGCTTCAGAGTTAGTCATACCCTGAGGAAAAGGGACAGTATTTTTACCTTGGTTTTTTAGTCATCGTCATTGGGCCCACCCACAGGTTGAGAGTAGGGGGAGGTTGTGGAATGAGATAAGAGGATCAGGAAGCACATGAAGTGAGGAAGCTTTTGTTGGAGCAAGTGCTATTCTACCCAAGGGGCAACAGGGAGCAGTCAGGTGCCAAGATCACTGGTGCTGTGGGGATTGGTGTGCCTTATAAAAGGGGTCTAGGCACCAGAACCACAAAGTCCAATAGAAAAGGAAAGATGGATTTTTTGTCATATTTGATATAGGCAACAAAGCAGAAGATATGTGATGACTTCATAATATCTCCTGTGAAAATTCAATATATTGGTGATGCATCAACTAGAATTGGGAAGTAAGAATAAAAGAGACCTCACAGGGAAGACTTTGAGTTTAGTTGAGGGGATACTGGTATGCTCCTGAGCTATCTGGTCAGTAGTTTCTATAAGCATTTGAGATAAGATGTTAGATTAAAACCACCATAAAATTATAATTAAGACCATGCTCAAAGATGATTCTGATAGTGAGTGTTAAGGCAAAAATTTAGAAGCTGAGAAAAAAACCTAGAGGCAATGAAAGGGTCAATAAGTAAGATTAGGAGAAGTAAAAGAATCTGAGGAGAGCCTGGGTATAAGAAAGTCTTCACTGCCTTAGCTAAAATGGGATTTAAAGAAGCTGTGAGAAGTCCACAGTGTCAAACTCCACAATAAACTAGAGTAAGACTCAGAAAAGTTTAATAACTTTGAAAGGAAATAAATTTGTAGTGACCTTAATAAGAGATTTTTCCAGAGTGGTTGCACACATTCACTTATTTATGTAGTTTTCACTCCTGCTTCTCTTGCATTAATAGAAGTTATATATAGGTACCTAAAAAGATATTACTTTCTGTTATGCATTGCATCCCTCTTTTAACATCTAATTCAAATGTTGTGTCACTAAATCTAAAGGCAATATAAACTCTTCTGTACCTCTCTTATTGAGTTAGCAGTATTTTGTATTTTATAGCTGATGGAGAAGATTTCATGTAATTATTTAAGATTGAATTCTATAGGTCTCATAATGCTTTCCTCTATATGGATGTAGCCTGGTTCTGAATAAAGCCCTTATATGATTAAAAATAAACTGGTTAACTTTATGTCAATATATTATTTCTTATGCTCTAGAAAAGATACATATATATATATCTGGTTTATGATAGTTTACTTTCATATCATACAATGTTATAGTCAGTTCTTTTGATAAAACTGATTATTTAACACTGATTTATCTAGTCATTATGTAATAAATATTTAAAGATACCTGTATCAATTATTTTGTCAAACTTGGAAAATATAAAGAGTTAACATGTTTAGGTATTAACTGTCCATTTAAATGTGTAGCAAACAGGTAATTTTAAATATTTCTAACATGTTACCACCCTAGGCATTAATAGTTAAAATCATGAATCCCATTCTTAAATTCATGAAGTATATATTGAGGGGTTCTTTTTTCAGTTAAAAAAGGATTGTCTCTCTTTGTTGAAGTTAACATTAGCATGCCCTCTACTTATGTAGAAATAAAATATATAGCAGATAAAACTGCAAAATAAAATATAAAAATATTGACTTGAAAATTATGAAAACCATGCCTTGTATTGACCTTTCCTCCTCTTCTTTGCCTTACATTGTTCTTAGAAAAAGTGCATCCAAAGTTTACTATTGTTTAGCTTACAGATGTAAGCATCACATTATTTCTTTTGATGTGTCTTTGTTATTTGATCATTTCCTTAAATTCTGGAACAGAAGATGGTCTAGGCTCATCTTATACTTTCTCAGTTCCAGATCTATACTCTGTTCTTTTTCCAAGGAACTTTTAATGTACATACACATGTACATACATATGCATACGCCCAAAAACCACAAGTATTTCTAGTTTTAAAAATATTATGAATCATAAACTTATACTGATACTTCTAATTTAAATCCACTTTAAATAGAAAGAAGTTTCAGGATTAATTCAAACTGTTTAAAACACACCTCTTCACTACAGTTCAGTTTTTTTTTAATAATTCTCTATGTATTTAGAATAAGAAAATATTGTCAAGTACGTCACTCATTCATTTTAAAACATATTTCCACCTAGAATTTTAAAGTATATAAAAATCTTCACTGTCATGAAAACAACAATAAATCATCAGAAAATTGAAATACTTACACATTTTTAAAGGTATCAAATAGCTGTGGCATAAAAAATAAAAATAATTAAAAACTAGAGTAATGCTCCCTTCTTAGCTTCTACTTTTTCAGGGGGCAGGGGTGAGCATAATGTCCATTTCACAACTGAAATTTACAATACATGGGAGATAAGCAGGAGAGTGTAATCCATGGTCAAAAGAAAAATCAGTCAATGAAAATCAACCTGGAAACAAGGCCATTAAAGCAACTATGAAAAATAATTTAAAATATCTATAGAAAAAGATGAATATAATAAATAAAGCAAGGGAAAATTAAGAGAGATTTGGAAAAATTCAACTCACTAGAAATCATCTGCAATAAAACACAGAGTAAAATAAAAATTGAGTATAAAGTGAACTCACTTTACAACCTGTAAGGCACTCTCAATTATTGAAACAAGAAAGAGTTAGAGAGCAAATTGGATGAAAAAATGAGGAATTATTTGCAGATAATTTTCTAATTTGATGAAAAAAAATCCATCCATCTCTCCAGGAAGCTCAGAAAATGGTAAGAAGAGTAAATACTAAGTAACCACATTTATGTATCTTAAGGTGTAATAGTCTAACTGCTAAAATCCTAAAATAAAGAGAAAAAAATAAAATAGATATAAAGGACATAGTAAATCAGGGAAACAATTATAAGAATGAAAACTGATTTCTATTAGAAACAATGGAGTCTTGACCATAATAGAATATTAGTTTTCTAGTCCCAAAAGAAAAAAAAAAAATATCTCAATCTAAAATTCTCTATCAAGTGAAACTAACTTTTTATTATCAATGTAGCTAAATAAAGACATTTTCAGGTAAATGAAACCTGGGAGAGTTTATTGCCATCAGAACTGCACTACAAAATATACTAAAGAAGTCTCTTCCTCTTGAAGGGTATTGATACTAGATTGATGCCTGCTTCTATAGAAATAAATAAAGAGCCTCATAAATGGTGAAGAAAGGGGTATAGATAAAATAAATTTTTTTACTTTCACATGTATATTCTTCTTTAAAATGATTCTTGACTGAGCAAGAAGCAGTAAAAGAAATTATGCTGCTGTAAGGTTCTTACAGTGTTCACAAAGTAGGATAACTTTACTTGATGTTAGACTGTTACTAGTTAAAAATTAATGTTGTAATCTCTAGACAGAATTAGCAAGCTTCAGTGCAGGGGCCACATCTGGCATGCAGGTAGGTTTTGTATGGACCATGAGATAAAATTCCTTTTCACATTTTCCATTGACTGAATTTTCTTAAAAGGAAAACGTGATAGAGAGGATATGTATGACTCTTAATACATAGAATACTTAATATCTGACTCTTTATAGAAAAAAATTCTGGTCCCTACTTAAGAGCAACCACCTTAAAAAATGCAAACATACATGTAAGAAAAAGAGGTAGTTAAAATATAAATGAATCAGATGAAATAAAGACAATAAAACCAAAAGAATAAATGGAGCAGATAAAAAATATATAAATTAGTAGAATGATAGAATTAAACCTAATTAAACCTAATTAAACATAATCTTATTAACAATAAACATTAATAAATTTCAGAACATGGATCAAATGGGCAAATTCTTGAGAAATGTGAAATGTAAAAATTGACGAAGAAAAAGAGTATATAAATAAGCCTTTTGGCTTATTGAAAAATTGAAATCGGATTGATATGTCACCTTTTCCCAAAATAGCCCAACTAAGATTTTCTTCAAGTAAGCTCTAGAACATCTTTAAGGAAAAATTATTTGCTTTCTTCTGTAAGTTGTTATACAAAATTATAAAGAGTTTAAGCTGCCAGCTCATTTTATGAGGCTAGTATAATCTTGATTAAAGAGGCAACTAAGAAAATACAAGAAAAGAAAATAGCAGGTTCATTTCTCTTATAATTTAAATAGAAAAATCCTAAAGATAATTTTGATTCAGAAGAAAGGCATTTTATGAATTTTAGCATCCACATGTTTTAATCTGTTTAACAAAGCTAAACATTAAAGGGGTCTTCCTGACTTGGTAAAGCTTATACACCAATACTTTCAGCAAGCATCCTGCTGAAAGGAGACCCTAGATGTGACTCGTTTAAGGTAGAGAATAACACAAATTTTCTCCCCTGACACAGCTGCCATTTAACATAACACTGAGGTCCTGGATGAAGTTTAAAGAAAAGCAAAAGAAAAGGAGTTATAGAGAATGAACAGGAAGTGGTCAAAATGAGATTGTTTGCAGATGATAATAATAATCTACCTAGAGGACAAAGCAGTTGAATCAAAAGGACTAGTAAGATAATTCAGTATCTGTGCCAGATAAAAGATGGATCCATGAAAGTTCCAGCTAATGAATTCTAAACCAACAAAAATCAACAAGTAAGTAGAATTTTTTAAAAAGTTACCCTACATAATACCAACAAAATTCTAAAGTAAATAAGAATCAAAAAAGAATACATAAGACAATTTAAGAAAAAAAAGTTAAAATTTGAATAAAAAGCAGACAAGATATTCTGAATATGTGGAGAGATATTTTATATTTTTGTATTGGATGACTTTATATAATAAATATACAAACTATCCCCAATTAAATCAGAAATTCAGTGTATTTTTAATTAAAATTCCAGTTAATTTATTTGAAGAGCTTACTTTAAATTTTATATGAAGAATAAAACTCCACTAATAGTTAACTGAAAAAAATAAAAAGGGAGGATTTGTTTAATTGGTTATAGACTATTTAGAATCATAGTATTACAAAAGTATTGCATTGGCACAAGAACAGGCAAATAAGCAAAAAGAAAAAATGTCAGCGACAGATCACTGCACATTCAGGACTCAAACTTGCAATATAGTTGGCTCTATTAATTCACTGGGACAAATCAAATTCTTTAGTAGTTTCATGAAATATGGATGAGTATGTAGAAAGAAATAAAATTGGAATCTGTTCCAAAAGGATGAAAGACCTAGATGTGAAAGAAAAAAATGTATTAAAAATTATAGAAGAAAATGTAAGACAATGTTCTGTGACCAAAAGTTGGAGCAGAATTTCCTAAATCAGATTTTAAAAGTGCCATTCATAAGGCAATAAACAGATAGATGGATAGAGGATACATATACACATAATGGATGATAGATAGATAGGCAGATAGATGATGATAGATAGATAGATAGAGTCCTCTGCACTGTCTTCTTGTTGACACTTACATTCGTGGCCTAAATTAGATCCTGTGACTCTTTCAGGCTTGTTCTGAGCTCAGTCTCCGACTATTTTGCTGCCATGTTTACAAGTGATGTGTGCGAAGCCAAGCAAGAGGAGATCAAGATGGAAGGCATAGACCCAAATGCTCTCTGGGACCTTGTCCAATTTGCATATACAGGTACAGTAAAATAATTATAGCTTCATGTTAATGTCTTGTGAATGTTAGAATTTGAACAAAGGTTTTAAAGCTTGAAAAAAAAACTGTTGAGCATGTATCTTTCATTTCTTTTAGTTGAGAAAAATCAGACTACCTTTTCATTTGTCACTGAAATCACCAATGTACATATGTATACATATGCTCTACACTCTTCCACAAAGAAGTTAAACTGGTTTATAATAATAGTCAATGGAATGAGCTTGGGAGAGGAGAAGAGAGATTATTAATTATTAACTATGAATTTGTTTATGGTCAAAGTTAGAGCATTAAGAAAGAAAATTTTAATTTTCTTTCTTTTAGGAAATGATGGGTTCAAATAACTGTTTTTTCTTGTAATGTGGTTATTTCAATATTAAATCCTTCACAAAATGGACTTGACAAACTTAGTTAAAAAGTAAAATGAAGATAACTAGAGTAATGAAAATGGCTATTTTGGAAGCTTTTTCTTCTGATCTACTATGCTCTTTTTTCTGTTGGCCTTTGAACCAGATTATATTTAGCACAAATAATTTTGCCAATTTAGCAAACATTTGTTGAATGTTGCTCAATGTGCAAGTATTAGCTGTATCTCTGGAGAATAAACCATGTCTGCCCTCCAGAAGCTCACAGTCCAAGTGGAAAAAAAAGCTAGACAAGAGGGCTTCCCTGGTGGCGCAGTAGTTGGGAGTCCGCCTGCCAATGCAGGGGACACGGGTTCGTGCCCCGGTCCGGGAAAATCCCACATGCCGCGGAGCGGCTAGACCCGTGAGCCATGGTCGCTGAGCCTGCGCGTCCGGAGCCTGTGCTCTGTGACGGGGGAGGCCACAACAGTGAGAGGCCCGCGTATTGAAGGAAGGAAAAAAAAAAAAAAAGTTAGACAAGGGATAAATATGATAGCATACAAAGTGTTAAGAGGGAGTTAGAGGGCATAAAACCTGCTATTCAGAGCATTATTATGGCTCATATTCATTTAAAACATTTTAATAACTTTCCAGATTAATAAGAGAAGGGGACATATTATACTAAAATCTTGTGACAGAAACAAAGGCAAATAATATGGATTGAAGTAATATTTGTTAGAAGTGGCATGTAGCTCATTTTGCCTGAACACTTGATTGTGGTGTGAAATGAGAAAAGAAAGAGAAGCTAGAGCCTGATTACCAAAGTAACAGGACCCTAATTTAAGGAGCTGTGTTTTAGCAGCATTTCTGGTTACAGGGAAACGAAAGATGGCATTGTGACGATCAGCCACTAGAACCAAAATTTGTGGAACTAGTGGGAATCTATCCTCTTGGAGGATTTAGCTTCTCACAGAGAGGAGTTTGCTACACTAATGTTACACTTAGTAAATGAAACCTCTTTGGAAAGAAAAATGCACATGTTCTGGATGCTTGAATCACAAAGCAGCAATGTAATGGAAAGACTTAGACATTTTCCAGCCTCAGGAATTTTTGAATTATAGTTTGTCAAAGCAAATATCGCATGGACAGAGTTAAACAGGTAAGCAAGTTTTTCTTCAAGTCTGTTGCAATAGGGGAGAGAGACCAGAACTCAGTCTTTATCTAACAGTGCTGAAGCAAAGGTGAGTGGGGGTGATTTTTAAGTGCCCGGGTAAAAGAGAGAACACAGGCCATTGCGATTGGCTTTACCTAAAGAAAAAGTAAACTTTCTCCTATCTTTTTGAAAGAAGGTAGTTTTACAAATTAAATCAAAGTGCCCACTCAAATTATGCTCCCAACCACCCCCTCAAAAAAAACCCCTGAGAGATAGGAGTGCTATTTCCCTTGAGCCTGGCATTTCAAAGAGATGGCTTCCATGTCCTTGATGAAAACATTCCTGGGTTGTAAAACTGGCACGAGGCCAATTTGTTGGTGTTTTAAAAAACTTACATCTCAAAGAGGTAGAGAAATATTTATAATTAAAAGTTTTCTTGGGCTTCCCTGGTGGCGCATTGGTTGAGAGTCCACCTGCCGATGCAGAAGACACGGGTTCGTGCCCTGGTCCGGGAGGATCCCACATACCGCGGAGCAACTAAGCCCGTGAGCCATGGCCGCTGGGCCTGTGCGTCCGGAGCCTGTGCTCCGCAACGGGAGAGGCCACAACAGTGAGAGGCCTGCGTAACGCAAAAAAAAAAAAAAAAAAAAAAAAAAAAAGTTTTCTAAAGTAAACGCTCTAAGAAAAGGGAGATCAAAGGCCTATAGTCAGGAAGTAGACTGTCTAAATTTTAGTAAAGCTGAGGGGACTTTAAGACCACCTTGTTCAATTTCAATTTGCATGCAACCTGAAATAATAGTATAAAAGATCATTGGCCTCCCAGACAAGAGATAGAAAACATAACCACATTACTGTTTCCTGGAAAGAGAAGAATCACAAAGCTAACACTTTAGGAATCCTTCTAGCAACATAAAAGCATAGATCTAACATTTACAACCTCTATGACCTGGCAGCCTTGCATTTCTCAAGTGCAAAACTAGGTCAAAAGACACTTATCATCGTGTAGCAAAAACTTGGAAGGTGTTTCAAAGCTCCCTGCTGAATGTAATGACCCAGATTTTTCTCTGCTTTGTAGAGGGCAGACCAGACACAAAGCTGCTGTTAAGTTACCACTGCCACTCAGGTCTTTGCTCCCATAACCATTCCTCCCTGGTAGTTGATAAATTTCCAATTGTTAGTTTATAGAAATGTGCTTGATGAGCAAATCATTTACATCACAATATGGTGGGGGCTAGCCACAATATAAAGTATGTACCTTGTCTTTTGCTATATACAATGTAAGAAATTATAACAGTAGAAGAGATCAAGTGAACAATGGTATAGCAAGGGAAAAATAGGAAGTATCTCTATGTGTCTATTTAGCTCACCTGCTAGCTGATCTCTAAGCTTTCCTTTGTAGAAAGCTAAAAATAAATGCATCACAGAAAAGGGGAAAGAATGAATGAACAGTGAGCTCCTTAAAGGGTCATCCAATTGGGAATATTTTCTTGAATTCTGAAGTTTGAGGGGCCTTGGAGAAACTAAGGAGGCTTAACTATGTCAAGAATTGACAGTTAACTACTAGCTGTAGAAGTACTGCACCCAGTAGAGATGAGTAAGAGACTTTGAAATGATTTAAACAGATAAAATTTTCCATGAGATCTGGAAAGTCTTTTAGGTTTGAAAGAACCACATGTAGCTAATTTTTATCTCAGAAATTAAAGAAAATAATGAATGGGTAAAGTAGCTTGGAACAACTTGCTAACAGAGGCAAGCTTCATTGATTATAGAGTTTAATAATCTTTGATTTGAAGAAAGAGGAAGCGTTCTTTAAAGACTTCATGATGTAAAATTTGTACATGTAAGACGTAGGAGACATTCTCTCTATTTCCCTTTCTTTTTTCCTACTCCATCAAATTAGAATGAGAAAGGATGGGACCAGGGGCCTCACAGAATTTCAATAAGAACCAAAGCAAATATTTAGAGATTCTTTTTCTGGTAACTGGGAAGAATGACCTGGGTAAAATGGGGTGACTGCTGGGTAATAGCTGAAACAAAATTAGAATTTTTTCTAAAGGAAAATATATATAATAATAAACAGGTTAATACTAGCAACATGTATGGTAGAATAAAGAAAACCAACAAGGTCTTTGTGTTGACAACATTAAAGAAAACATTCTTGAAAGTATGGAGGGTAAAGATACAATTATAAAAATGATGATTAATTATTACTGTATCAAAACTACTTAAAATAAAAGGTACTATAAGATCAATTTTTTCACACACTATAATAGCTCAGGAATGAAAAGGAATGTTAATGAAATGTTCATTAACATTTCCACTGGTGTTAGAAAGAATTGTATATCTAACAGGAGAGTTCATATCACTTTTTAAAATTCTTGATTAACTTTAATTTCTTCTTTTTAAAACTTTCCATTGGGTTTTCTTTATAGTTTATTTATTAGGAAATCTGAGTGAGATCTTGGTCATTTATACAGAACAAAGGACTATTTAGCCACTGTGTATGTTATAAAATAGTGTCCTTTTACCATTGGTGTCTTAAATTTAAAGTTTGAATGCTTAGTTTTAATTCAGAGAATATGTAATTATAAGATAGTATATCAATTTTTCAAAATCAAACCATAATTTAATTAAAAATATGTGAGCACCTGTTGGGGGTCACACTAGGGATTACAAAATAAAATATAAATTGAAACAGATTAAAATGACATAAACCTTTAAACAAATTTGGTAATGAATAGACTTATTGGAGTGAAATGGTTCTTTACTTTTCTTTTCAAAACTGGTAAGATCTATGTATCAGTATCCACTTAATGGCATTCTCAGCTGTATAGAGTCAAACGTACTTAAAAACAGTTTTTTAAACATTTTCCTACATGCAACGGTGTTTCAATTCTGTAATTGTACTCATCTAGAATAAAAATCTGGGATATTATTTGTTTAATCTACAATAAAGCCTGTGGATTGGGATAATGACGTCAAGGTTGTTCTGGAATTATTCTACAGAACATCTTCAGAAGGATGGAATCAGAAAAGAAAAGAAAAAATATGTTTACATTTCCTCATCATTCAACTTCCAAATTACTTAAAAAGTTAGAGATGTATAGAACTTTAGAAATTCTATACTGAGCATTATAAATGTTACAAATGAACATTTTTCTATGGCACAAAGCAGAGGTACCAAAACTACTTTTTATTGAGAATTACATATTTGCTATCTCAGATGAGCATTGACAAAATCATCATAACGTAAATCAGAACTTTGTTGGTCTCCTTTGAATTAATATGAAGGGACAGATTTTTTTTCAATGCTTAAGAGGCTCTGAAGTTCTTGATGCAACCCATTCAGTGAGATAAGGTAACCTGACAAAGATCAGTAGTAAGATGTTGAATCTATTACTAGAGTAAAATGTCAGAGCACAAATTGAATAGTATTATCTCTACTGAATCAATGTCCTTTTGTAGAGTATTAGTTACAATGGAGTTCCTTGGAGTGGCTTATGACTATCTTGCCTTCATAACACTTTGGGTAGCTTAAATCGACTCCCCTATTGCTAGATAGTAGCTCACTGCAGGTTTGAGTCATACTTCCTCCTAGTCGAGGGCTGGTTCTCTGCAGGAGCCAGTGATACCTGACAACCTTAGCACATGAATGCCTGATAGTTCTTGCCGTGTGATTACACTGAATGCCTCTCAAGTTTTACTGCATGCCCACTCTGTGCTGGGCCCTGTGATGGGCTCTGGAAGACAATATGCTGAATTACACACATTCTCTGCCTTCAAGGGACTTTCCAACATATGATTTCAAATAACTAATTTTTACTATCTTCTTTTGGTATAAACATCCTTTTAGATATACACAGCCTAGTGTTTCCTCATTAAAGAATGTTATAAAACCAATTTTGAAGGCTACTATATTGATTGTGTGAATATCAATTCTAGCCAAAAATTGATGATCACATTGTGAAAATGAAACAGGAAGTTTAATATATTTGAAAAGGATGCTCTGAGATTCACTGTATTTTAAAGTTGCTTCAGGCTGATAGAAATTTCCTTCCAGTTTATCTCTTACATAGTCCCTATTATCCTGACATACTTGAAAATACACTGTGTTCATTGATGCATAAGGAAATAGAGTTTGAACAAATATGGAAGATGGGATTGCAGGGTTAGTAGCAAAGTGTCAGGTCCTGTAGAGAACTGATAAGGACAAGGTTTATATAAAGGAAGCTGTCCATCTAGCAGTGGTATTAAAAAGAGGGGTAGAAAATTAAACTGCCAAGTGGCAAAAAAATCATACTGAAGAGTTAACATCCTTAAAAAAAAAAAAAAGTTTATGTGCGACTGAAGTAAATTAAAGTCTTAGTACATGCAAAGGAATGGTAAAATACTTTCTACTTGCTGCCAAACATTTGAACGAAATAAATACACACACACGTGGAGCTGAGATATTTAATGTTCTCCTTTAATTTTGAAAATTATACATCAGTATGTTCTACCTGTACTGAATACTCTAAATTCCGTCAGAATTTTTATTGTAATTAAAAGTAAATTATTGTTTTATTTTTATTACTGGTTTAATTCAAGTGGTATGAATATGCAAGCACATTAGCAGAATATTAGTTTTAAATTTAGGGCTTTTACTAGATGAGAAACTTCTGTTCTCCATTTAAGAAATTGAGCCTTTAACAATTGGTTTTATATATTACTGTTACCAAATAATTGAAAATATTGACTTAATAATTTTCATAGGAATTTGAAATAACCTATAATAATGAACAAGAAAAAAATTAAAATAATAAAACAAAATAAAATAAATCAGTTGTATATTGCCATTATTTTACCAGGGAACCGTGTGTGTGTGTGTGTGTGTGTGTGTGTGTGTGTGTGTGTGTGTGTATTTGTGTTTGCGTTCATGCACAACACTGAATAATATAAAATTAATTGAGGGAACATTATTGTGTAAAATAATTAAAAATGATGTATATATTGTGAATATTGTGTAATTTTTGTTGATATTATTGAACTGTATTTTTGCTTTTTGCTATGGGATTCCATAGACAGACTGAAAATGAAATAGCTGTGTGAAACTTAATATTTAGTCACTATAGAGGAAAGGTTTTGTCTCTTCTGCACTGTAACTCACATTTACTTTCTGAGTCTCCAAGTAAGGAAAATATCTCAAGTTTTGTCTTGTAATCAACTTTTCTTTAAAAATCTGCTTTTATTTTATTTTATTGATGTTCTCATTCTTATAATTGTTTACATTTTCCTCTGCTTTGGGTACTAGGAAGGCATGAACTGAATCATAGGCCACTATACCAACTGGATGGGGTCGATGCTACATATTCTTATGCAGTTAACATTATATTGGATTAAATTTTCCCAGGATTATTTTACCTTCACTTTAATCCCAAAATATCTGTACACTTGATTCTGTTGTATTTGAAGGAGAGTACCTATGTATAGTGTAGTGTGTTGAATTTAACATTGGAAATATCTGAGAGCTTCTTTGGCCAGAAGTAATTCAACCAGAATTCATCATGATGTAAGCAGCCCAATGTTCATTCTGATTGTTGGGCATTTATTCTAATCAGCGCTACCTATTTGTTACTTCTAATTAAGAATTTTGATTATAGACCTTGGCCTCCCTCATTTTACAGTTTGGGATATTAGTTAAATTACTTAGCTTTATGAATTCTTAAAATAACTCAACTATAAGAAAGGGAAAATAATAATGGCTGAGAGGACTCTTTTAAGGAGTAAATGAACTAATCAAATTAAATGGGTTTAGCATAATGCTTAGAATATTGTAAGCACTCAATTATAATGATTATTCAAGATAGGTATTTTTATAAGTTTTTTCAAGTCCTTTGTATAATGTGTTATAAAAAATGAATATAAAGACTGAGAACTGGGGAGGGAATAATCACTTTGTTCAACAAGCATTTATAACTTTTGAATCCAATTTATTATATTCTTCAGTATTACAATATGATTTCACATTCATATATATGATTTCTGTACATTTTTGGTGGTACATGCTTTGTTTAAACCACCGACTTATAATTTTGCTACCTTATATGTTTGAGGTGTGTTTTTATCATGTAATACTTTTATTATTTTGTCTTATCTTATCTCAACTGATCCACACAGCAACATTCAGAGGTGGATAGTTAAATCTTATTGTCAGATACAGAAATGAAAACACCCTAACACAGAGCAAAGTAACATAGATGTGAAACCACAGTCTAGTTTTCCCAGTGACATATCAAGGTTCTTTTTACTAGTTGTAAAGTTACTCAACATTATGTCCGATTAATATGAAAGGGAATGCTGCTTATGCATACTTATGCTATGCCACACTGTGTGACAAATTTGACCTTACATTGACCTAGTATCAACTGTCATCAAATATAATTTTTCTTTATAATTAATTTCCTTTTACATAAAATTGTGAATAACCTGAGGAAAGTATGTAGATGTTATCCAAATGGAGAATTATTTGTGATTGTTTATAGCATTATTTAAAACATCCTTGGGGCTTCCCTGGTGGCACAGTGGTTGAGAGTCTGCCAGCCGATGCAGGGGACATGGGTCCGTGCCCCGGTCCGGGAATATCCCACATGCCGTGGAGTGGCTGGGCCCATGAGCCATCGCTGCTGAGCCTGCATGTATGGAGCCTATGCTCTGCAACGGGAGAGGCCACAACAGTGAGAGGCCCGCATACCACAAAAAACAAAACAAAACAAAACAAAACAAGTCCTCCATCTTGGACATTCACAATTTCAGAATTTTGCAATTTTGTTTTATTATTTTAATCTAAATAAGAAGAATTATAAAAAGAAAAAACTACACATGTTTAATATTTATATTTTAGCACGTTTCACACACATCTCAGTTATGCCTCACAATATTCAGCTTTATCTTGCAATTGGGAAAACTGGAGCACCAACTTCATATGTTTCTAAGTAATATGTACCTTTTAAAATACTCCTTTAGTTGAATTTTAACTACTTCTCAATACTTTTCATTTAAAATTTGATAGAGCTGATACTTTTTGTAGATTGTATCTAAAATCAACTAAACACAACTAAAAACAATAAAGAAACAAAAACAAGGAAACAAAACAACCTCAGTCACTACACCCCTCTTAAGATTTCCATAAATTACCCTTTGCCTGGTTTGCCGTCTTTAGTGAGGAGTTACTTCCTCTTCGTGTTTGAGAAAAGAATTTATAATGAGAACCCCAAACAATTTAATTTTAAATGCTCTCTCTCCCTCAGATAAAAGATGGTAAGGGCTACCCAACAAGGAAAGCAAGTTTCAGCCAGAAGTAGATTTCGTGCTCAAGATATCCTAAAGGAATATCCTATCCCTGACCCTTTAGATTATGTGCTTGAACACTCTTAGGCATATTGTAGCTATGACTGCACTCCCCTCATATTCCTCAACCAGAGAAAACACTCTGCTCAAATGGCATTCATGCCAGTCTGATGTCTGATGCATGTTTCCCACCTCATCTCTTCTTCTTGGAGAAATGTTTATAAGTAGGTAGAGAAGGGGATAATGCAGAATAAAAAAATCAATAAAGAAAATCTAGACTAGTAATGGAAATTCACTCCTGTGAGGAGAATTGTAAAAGTCACTTTACATTTATTTAATAGCATTTTTATTCCTGATATATTCATGTCTACAAAATGTACCAGTGCTTTTAAATATATGTCATTAATTATTGTCAAGCATTTTCCTGGGTTATGTAGTCTACTTTATGATAAGTGGGCATTTTTTATATAATATGATGTGTTTTAAATTTTTTGACAGATTATTTTATTTACCAAATTAAGTTAAAACATATTTAGACCTGAAATACAAACTTCATTCTACATATTTGTTTAATTTAAATTTGCCATTTTACAAAATGCCTTCAAAGTAAAATACATAAGTGAGGCCATCTGTATGTCTTCTTTGGAGAAATGTCTATTTAGATCTTCCGCCCATTATCTGACTGGGTTGTTTGTTTTTTTCATATTGAGCTACAGAAGCTTTTTGTATATTTTAGATTAATTCCCTGTTGGTTGCTTTGTTTGCAAAGATTTTCTCCTGTTGTGAAGGTTGTCTTTTTGTTTGTTTATGGTTTCCTTTGCTGTGCAAAAGCTTTTAAGTTTAATTACATCCCATTTGTTTATTTTTGTTTTTATTTTCATTACTCTATGAGGTAAATCATAAAAGATCTTGCTTTGATGTCAAAGAGTGTTCTGCCTATGTTCTCCTCTAAGAGTTTTATGGTGTCTGGCCTTACATTTAGATCTTTAACCCATTTTGAGTTTATTTTTGTGTATGGTGTTAGGGATTGTTCTAATTTCATTCTTTTACATGTAGCTGTCCAGTTTTCCCAGCCCCACTTATTGAAAAGACTGTCTTTTTTTAAAAAACTTTTTATTTTATATTGGAATATAGTTGATTAACAATGTTGTGATAGTTTCAGGTGTATAACAAAGTGATTCAGTTATACATAAACATTTATCTATTCTTTTTCAATTTCTTTTTCCATTTAGGTTGTTACATAATATTGCAGAGTTCCCTGTGCTATACAGTAGATCCTTGTTTATTATCCATTTTAAATATAGCAGTACGTACATGTCAACCCCAAACTCCCTAACTAACCCTTCCCTCACCTTTCCCCCCTGGTTACCATAAGTTCATTCTCTAAGTCTGTGAGCCTGTTTCTGCTTTGTAAATAAGTTCATTTGTATCATTTATTTTTAGATTCTGCATATAAGCAATATCTTATGATATTTATCTTTCTCTGTCTGACTTACTACACTCAGTATGACAGTCTCTAAGTCCATCCATGTTGCTACAAATGGCATTATGTCATTCTTTTTAATGGCTGAATAATATTCTATTGTATTATGTACCACAACTTCTTTATCCATTCCTCTGTTGATGGACATTTAGGTTGTTTCCATGTCTTGGCTATTGTAAACAGTACTGCAATGAACATTGGGGTGCATTTATCCTTTCAGACCATGATTTCCTCTGAATATATGCCCAGGAGTGGGATTGTAGGATCAAATTGTAGTTCTTTTTTTAGTTTTTTAAAGAACCTCCATACTGTTCTCCAGAGTCGCTGTACCAGTTTACATTCCCACCAACAGTGTAGAAGGGTTCCCTTCTCTCCACACCCTCTCCAGCATTTATTGTTTGTGGATTTTCTGATGATAGCCATTTTGACTGGTGTGAGATGATATCTCATTGTAGTTTTGATTTGCATTTCTCTAATAATTAGCAAGGTTGAACAACTTTTCTGTGCCTCTTAGAAATCTCTAAGTCTTCTCAGGAGAAATGTCTATTTAGGTATTCTACCCATTTTTTGATTGGGTTGTTTGTTTTGATGATATTAAGCTGCACGTGCTGCTTGTGAATTTTGGAGACTACTCCCTTGTTGGTCACATCATTTACAAATACGTTCTCCCAATCTGTGAGTTGTCTTTTTGTTTTTTTTATGGTTTCCTTTGCTGTGCAAAAGCTTTTAAGTTTCATTAGGTCCCATTTATTTATTTTTGTTTTTATTTTCATTACTTTAGGAGGTGGGTCAAAAAGGATCTTGCTGTGCTTTGTGGCAAAGAGTGTTCTGCCTAAGTTTTCCTCTAAGAGTTTTACAGTGTCTGGTCTTACATTTAGGTCTTTAACCCATTTTGAGTTTATTTTTGTGTATGGTCTTAGGGAGTGCTGTAATTTCATTCTTTTACATGTAGCTGTCCAGTTTTCCCAATGCCACTTACTGAAGTGACTGTCTTTTCTCCATTGTATATTCTTGCCTCCTTTGTCATAGATTAGTTGACCACAGGTGCATGGGTTTATCTCTGGGCTTTCTATCCTACTCCATTTATCTATACTTCTGTTGTTGTGCCAGTACCATACTGTCTGCTTACTGTAGCTTTGTACTGTAGTCTGAAGTTAGGGAGCCTGATTCCTCCAGCATCATTTTTCTTTCTTAAGGTTCTTTTGGCTATTTTCTGTTTCTTGTGTTTCCATACAAATTTTGAAATTTTTTGTCCTAATTCTATGAAAAATACATTGATAATTTCATAGGGATTATACTGAATCTGTAGATTGCATTGGGTAGTATAGTCATTTTGACAATATTGATTCTTCCAATCCAAGAACATGGTATATCTTTCCATTTGTTTGTGTAGTCTTTGATTTCTTTCATTAGTACCTTATAGTTTTCTGAGTACAGTGCTTTTGCCTGCTTAGGTAGGTTTATTCCTAGGTATTTTATTCTTTTTGTTGCTATGGTAAATGGGATTGTTTCCTTAATTTCTCTCTCTGATCTTTCATTGTTAGTGTATAGAAATTCAGAAGATTTCTGTGCATTAATTTTGTCTCTTGCAACTTTACCAAATTCATCGATTAGCTCTAGTAGTTTTCTGGTGGCATCTTTTATGATTTTCTATGTATAGTATCATGTCATCTGAAAACAGTGACAATTTAATTTCTTCTTTTCCAATTTGGATTCATTTTATTTATTTTTATTCTCTGATTGCTGTAGTAGGACTTCCAAAACTATGTTGAATAAAGGTGGAGAGAGTGGACATCCTTGTCTTGTTCCTAATCTTAGAGGAAATGCTTTCAGCTTTTCACTCTTGAGTATGATGCTAGCTATAAGTTTGTTATATATGGCCTTTATTATATTGAGGTATGTTCCCTCTATATTCACTTTCTGGAGAGTTATTTTCATAAATCTGTGTTGAATTTTGTTAAAAGCTTTTTCTGCATCTATTGAGATGATCATATGGTTTTTATTCTTCAATTTGTTAATGTGGTGTATCACACTGATTGATTTGTGGATATTGAAAATTCCTTGCATCCCTGGGATAAATCCTACTTGATAATGGTATATGATCCTTTTGATGTATTATTAAATTTGGATTGCTTGTATTTTGTTGAAGATTTTTGCATCTTGTGTCTATGTTCATCAGTGGTTATTGGCCTGTAATTTTCTTTTTTTGTGGTATCTTTGTCTGGTTTTGGTATCAGGATAATGGGGGCTCATAAAATGAGTTTGGGAGTTTTCCTTCCTCTGCAATTTTTTGGAACAGTTTCAGAATGATGGGTGTTAGCTTTTCTCTAAATGTTTGATCAAATTCACCTATGAAGCCATCTGGTCCTGGACTTTTGTTTCTTGTAAGATTTTTAATCACAATTTCAATTTCATTACTTGTGATTGGTCTGTTCATACTTTCTGTTTCTTCCTGGTTCAGTCTTGGGATATTGTTTCTCTCTAAGAATTTGTCCATTTCTTCCAGGTTGTCCATTTTATTGGCATACAGTTTCTTGTAGTAGTCTCTTATGATCCTTTGTATTTCTGTGGCATAAGTTGTAACTTCTCCTTTTTCATTTCTAATTTTATTGCTTTGAGTACTCTCCCTATTTTCTTGATGAGTCTGGCTAAAAGTTTATCAATTTTGTTTATCCTCCAAAGAATCGGGTTTTAGTTTCATTGATCTTTACTATTGTTTTCCTTGTCTCTATTTCATATATTTTCTGCTCTGATCTTTATGATTTCTTTCCTTCTACTAACTTTTGGTTTTGTTTGTTCTTCTTTCTCTAGTTACTTTAGGTATAAGATTAGATTGTTTATTTGAGATTTTTTTGTTTCCCAAGGTAAGATTTTATTGCTATAAACTTCCCTCTTAGAAATGTTTTGCTGCATCCCATAGGTTTTGGATCATTGTGCTTTCATTTTAATTTGTCTCTAGGTATATTTTTGATTTCCTCTTTGATTTCTTCAGTGATCCATTGCTTGCTTAGTAGCATATTGTTTCGCCTCACGTGTTTGTGTTTTTCACAGTTCTTTACTTGTAGTTTATTTCCAATCTCAGAGAAAAGATTAAACTTAACTAAAAGATTAAATTTATTAAATTTACAGAGTCTTGCTTTTTGGCCCAGCTTGTGGTCACTCCTGCAGAATGTTCCATGTGCACTTGAGAAGAATGTGTACATTGCTGCTTTTGGATGGCATGCTCTATAAATATCAATTTAGTCCATCTGCA
The DNA here is from genome assembly GCF_026419965.1 of Kogia breviceps. Classification (NCBI taxonomy): domain Eukaryota; kingdom Metazoa; phylum Chordata; class Mammalia; order Artiodactyla; family Physeteridae; genus Kogia; species Kogia breviceps. The sequence continues at coordinate 45,081,980 of NC_081325.1, read as the reverse complement.
CTAATGTGTCATTTAAGGCATATGTTTCCTTATTGATTTTCTCTCTGGATGATCTTTCCTTTGAAGAAAGTGGATTGTTAAAGTTCCCCACTATTATTGTGTTATTGTCGATTTCTCCCTTTATGGCTGTTAGTATTTGCCTTATATACTGAGGTGTTCCTATGTTGGGTGCATATATATTTCCAATTATTATATATTCTTCTTGGATTGATCCCTTGATCATTTTCCAGTATCCTTCTTTGTCACTTATAAGAGTCTTTATTTTAACGTCTATTTTGTCTGATATGAGCATTGCTACTCCAGCTTTCTTTTGATTTCTATTTGCATGGAATATCTTTTCTGATACCCTCACTTTCAGTCTGTATATGTCCCTAGGTCTGAAATGGGTCTCCTGTAGACAGAATATATAGTGTCTTGTTTTTATATCCATTCAGCCAGTCTATGTCTTTTGGTTGGAACATTTAATCTATTTATCAGTACATTTAAGGTAATTATCAATATGTACATTCTTACTGACTTTTTCTTAATAGTTTTGTTTTTGTTTTTATAGGTATTGTTTCTTCCCTTCCTCTTTTGCTCTATTCTCCTATGGTTTGATGACCATCTTTAGTGTTTGTGTTTGGGTTGCTTTTTCTTTTTTGTGTGTGTATCTATCGTAGATTTGGGGTTTGCTGGTCTGGTGAGGTTTTGATATAGCAAAGTATAAGTAAAAGTTTGTTTTAAGTTTCTGGTCTCTTTCCTGCCTAGAGAAATTTCTTAAGCATTTGTTGAAAACCTTGTCTTGTAGTGCTGAATTTTTAGCTTTTGCTTGTCTGTAAGGCTTTTGATTTCTCCATCAAATCTGAATGAGTGCCTTGCTGGGTAGAGTATTCTTGGTTGTAGGTTATTCTCTTTCATCCTTTGCAATATATCGTGCCAATCCCTTCTGGTTTGCAGATTTTCTGCTGAGAAACCAACTGATAACTTTATGGGAGTTCCCTTGCATGTTATTTGTTGTTTCTCCCTTGGTACTTTAATTTTTGTTTCTTTGTCTTTAAATTTTGTCAGTTTGATTACCATGTGTCTCAGCATGTTCTTCCTTGGGTTTATCCTACCTGGGACTCTGCACTTCCTGGACTAGGGGGGCTAAGGTGACTGCTTCTTTTCCCATGTTAGGGAAGTTTTCAGCTATTATCTTTTCAAATATTTTCTCAGGTGCTTTCTCTCTCTCTTATCCTTCTTGGACCTCTATAATGTGAATGTTGGTGGGTTTAATGTTGTCCCAAAATACTGTCTTCATTTCTTTTCATTCTTTTTTTCTTTATTTTGTTCCATGGCAGTGATTTCCACCATTTACTCTTCCACATCAGTTACCTGTTCTTCTGCCTTAGTTATTCTGCTATTGATTCTTTCTAGTGTATTTTTCATTTCAGTTATCAAGGGTTCATTTTGGCTTGCTTTTTCTTTAGTTCTTCTAGGTTTTGTTAAACATTTCTTTCATCTTCTCGAACTCCATTATTTATCTGACATCCTGGATCATCTTCACTATCATTATTCTGAATTATTTTTTCCAGAATGTTGCCTATCTCCACTTCACTTAGATGTTTTTCTGGGGTTTTATCTTGTTCCTTCACCTGGGACATAATCCACTGCCATTTCATTTTGTCTAACTTTCTGTGATTGTGGTTTTCATTTTGCAGGCTGCAAAAAGACTGTGGTTCTTCATGCTTCCTCTGTCTACCCTCTGGTGGTTGAGGCTATATAAGAGGCTTGTGCATGCTTCCTGAAGGGAGGGACTGGTGATGGGCAGGTCAGTCCTCAGTAAAACTTTTATCCACTTGACTGATGATGGGTGGTGCCATGGTCTCACCTTGTTGGTTGTTTGGCCTGAGGGGACCCAGCACTGGAGTCTACTGTCTGTTTGGTGGGGTTAATGGCAGTCTCTGGGAAGGCTCACTCCAATAAATACTTCCCAGAACTGCTGCTGCCAATGTCTTTGTACCTGTGGTGAGCCATAGCAGCCTCCCACGTCTGCAGGAGACCCTCCAATACTAGCAGGTAGGTCTGGCCCAGTCTCTTATGGGGTCACTGCTTTTTCCCCTGGGTCCTGTATGCGCAAGACTTGTGTGTTCCCTCCAAGAGCAGAATTTCTGTTTCCCTCAGTCCTGTGGAGGTCCTGTAATCAAATCCGCTGACCTTCAAAGTCAGATTCTCTGGGGACACCTCCTCCCATTGCTGGACCCACAGACTGGGAAGCCTGATGTAGGGCTCAGAACTTTCACTCCAGTGGGAGAACTTCTGTCATACAGTAAATCCCCTACATATGAATGGGTTCTATTCTGAGATCGTGTCAATAAGTTCAATTTATTCATACATCCAGCAAAGTTAGACTAGGTACCCAACTAACAATTGGCTATATAGTACTGTACTGTAATAGGTTTATAATAATTTTCACACAAATAATACATAAAAACAAACACAAAAATAAAGAAAACATTTTTAATCTTACAGTACAGTACCTTGAAAAGTACAATAGTACAGTACAACAACTGGCATACAGGCACTGGCATCAAGTGAACAGGCAAGAAGAGTTACTGACTAAAGGAGGGAGAGGAGGTGGGAGATGGTAGAGCTAAAGGATCATCAGCAATTGGAGATGGAGGGCAAGTTGCAATTTCACTCATGCCTAACACTGATGACACGGGTTCTGGTTTTTTGCTGGATTCAATTATATCTACCTTCTTGAAAAAACAATCCAGTGATGTCTGGGTAGTAGCTCTTTTTTTCTTGTCATAGATGACATGGTAACACTGGATTGCATTCTAAACAGCTGCTTCAACATTTGTGTTCCATTCTACATTTGGGTCCTGTGCCTCAAAAACTAACAGTACCTCCTCAAATAAAGAAAATCCCCTTGCCATTTCTTGTATTGTGAATCTCTTCCATTCTTCAGTTACTTCTTCTTCCTTTGTCTCTCTTCATCCTTTCTCTGGGCCTCCAATTCCTGGCTCTTCTTATCAGTACCAGCTACATCACTGCTGCTTTTATGCTTGCTTCTGGACATCCTTGCCTTGAAATAAAGATACTCCGCTACTGTACTCTATTCAGTACTGTGCAACAAAGTACACAAAAGCACAACCACATGCAGAGGATGCATGAATGTGACAATGTACTCCAGACACATGAACTAACTTATGTGACTGGACATGCGAATGGACGTTTGCATCTTTGCAAGTTTGCATCCTGAACGTTCATATATAGGAGACTTACTCTACAATTGCTTTCCAGTTTGTGGGTCATCCATCTGACATATATGGGATTTGATTTTATTGTGATTGTGCCCCTCCTACCATCTCATTTTGGCTTCTCATTTGTCTTTGGATGTAAGATATCTTTTTTGGTAGGTTCCAACGTTTTTTGTCAATGGTTGTACAGCAGTTAGTTGTGATTATGGTGTTCTCATAAGAAGGGGTGAGTGCATGTCCTTCTACTCCACCATCTTAAGCTACTTCAAGAGACTGTCTTTTCTCCAATGTATATTCTTGTCTCCTTTGTCATGGATTAGGTGACCGTAGGTGCATGGGTTTATCTGTAGAATTTCTCTCCTGTTCCATTGATCTATATTTCTGTTTTTGTGCCAGTACCATAGTGTAGTGTTTTGATTACTGTAGCCTTGTAGTATAATCTGAAGTCAGGGAGCCTGATTCCTCCAGCTCCATTTTTTTTTCTCAAGATTGCTTTTACTATTCAGGGTCTTTTGCATTTCCATACAAATTGTAAAATTTTTGCTCTAATTCTGTGAAAAGAGACATTGGTAATTTTATAGGGATTGCATTGAATATGTAGATTTCTTTGGGTAGTATAGTTATTTTCATAAGGAACACAAACAGATGGCCAAAAAGCAGGTGAAAAGATGCTCAACATCACTAATTATTAGAGAAATGCAAATCAAAGTACAATGAGGTATCACATCACACCAGTCAGAATGGCCATCATCAAAAAATCTACAAATGATAAATGCTGGAGAAGGTATGGAGTAAAGGGAACCCTCCTACATTGTTGGTGGGAATGTAAATTGGCATAACCACTATAGAGAACTCTATGGAGATTCCTTAAAATCTAAAAATAGAACTATTATATGACACAGCAATTCCCACTCCTAGGCATATACCCAGAGAAAACTATAATTCAAAAAGATACATGTGTCCCGATGTTCATTGCAACAATATTTATAATAGCCAGGACATAGAAGCAACCTAAATGTCCAGCAGCAGAGGAATGGATAAAAAAATGTGGTACATATATACAATGGAATATTACTCAGCCATAAAAAGAACAAAATAATGCCATTTGCAGCAGCATCTGTGAACCTCTATATTGTCATATTGGGTGAAGTAAGTCATACAAAGACAAATATCATATGATATCACTTATATGTGGTATCTAAAAATGGGTAGAAATGAACTTATTTACAAAACAGAAGTAGAGTCACACATGTATAAAACAAACTTAAGGTTACCAGGGAATAAGAGGGGGTGGGATAAACTGGGAGATTGGGATTGGCATATACATACTACTATATATAAGGCAGATAACTAATTAGGACCTATTGTATAGCACACGGAACTCCACTGAATACTCTGTAATGACCAATACATGAAAATAATGTAAAAAAAGAGTGGATATATGTATATGGATAACTGATTCACATTGTTGTACACCTGAAACTAAACAACATGGTAAATCAACTATACTCCAACAAAAATTAAAGAAAAAAAAAACATAAGTGGAGGATATTAACATGTTAGTAATATATGGTAGTGTTTTGGAAAAGGATTTAATGCTTATTTGAAAATCAACTGTGTACTTGCTGAGTAACACTTTGTAGCTATTGCAGTTCTCATTCTTTGGGCTAAGAAATATTGATTATGAATATGGATTGTTAGATGTGATTATTTAAAGAAAAACATGAATGCTTATAGTCAGAAAATGAAAATAGTAATATGTGAAACTGATCTATACTGATAACACAAAGGGAATCAGAATAATAACATATTAAGCATATTTTGAGGGCCAAGATATAACTCCAAAGAAAATTATATGTTAAAAAAACAAACAGAAACAATCTGGCAACTCAGAAGCTGGGGAGTACAGAGGAAGTGGGTAGAATGGCCTCATGCACACAGGATGGTAGAACTCCCAATCTGGGCAGATGGTCAGATAATAAACTATCAAAACTGCAGACTTTTAAATTTCCACTACACAGCCATCCAAGTGAGTGCTTAAATATTTACTCACCAAAGATGATGCAACTTTGTAGTTAACTTCAATTCAACCTTGTTGTTTGAGAACATACTGTAGCAACATGTAAGTACTATTGCTGCAAAATCTGTCTAATGAGAAGTTATATTCTCTTATACTTATCCCTTTCAATCTCCCCTCAATTTTCTTGATTGAAGTAGAGCAATGAAGGAAGAAAACAATCCAAAAGTCATTTACAGAAGCCACAGGATTATAACTCTCATCATAGTTTCATTTCTAAGTATCCATGGTGTATAAAACTTTGAAGTTCAAATACAAACGACCTTAAAAAAAAAGGCAATCAAACTCAAATACGCAACACCTAGGTATGATTTGCATCCTAAGTGTCTTAAGATTCTTTTTGTATTCATAGAAATTACATATCAATATTTTGTTTTAGCTTCTCAGTCACCAAGGCAAAGAAAGAAGCCTAACAGTTATGCTATAAAATAAAAACTAATATTTTCTCAACTTAAGCACAGTTTACTGATATTAACATTTGAGAGGAATATTTTTGTGTATTTGAATACTTGTAAGACACAATGATGTACTTCAGACATCCTCAGTAAAGTAACAAAAGTAGATATATTAATGAACTACAGAACTGTTTCTTCTGTTGGCTGATTCAAGTTCAAAAGATGATGTCCAAAAACATGTTATTAATAATTTCATGTATTAAACAATAGAATAATAAAATCCTTGGATCAAACTCTTTTGAGTTCAGTGTACATTTAATTTGAAGAGATTGTTATCTATGCTGAACTCAAGAGTACACATTCCATGTAAAGCTGTTCTAAAGTATTAAATTCTGTAGTGACCAAATGAACATATTTGTGATGGGTCTGATATACAGGTTGCCAAATTATGTTACCTAGAGTAGATGTTTGGATAACTTGTATAACTATGAGTTGATCCTTTTTGACTTTTTTGTTTTTCTCATAACCAACATTTGCTTGAGCATTGAGTGACAGAGTGCTTTAGATTAAACTCTATAGCAAGTACTGGAAGTGGGAAAAAATTCTATGTAGTTGATTAGGGACGGAATTACAAAGTATGATACACTGAAAATAAGGGGTGACACTCTATCCTTAAAGTCAAGGAATTTAAACACCTGTACATGGATGTGGGTCAAGGGAATATTCAGAAGAAGTCAAGATTTTTACTCAGCAAACAATTCCTTGTTTTTCCAAATGATGGATATGTAAGGATAGTAGATTTAAAACAATTTTAGTAAATAAGAACTATTGACATTTTTGGTTCTGGCCTGACTCCCAGTGGACTTTCCTAAAGAAAATGAGGTACAGATATAATGGGAAAATGATGGTCTTTGCTTTCACAACTACTTTCTTACTGACCCACAGATATTTCCTTAACTTTTCAGACAATGAGCCCAAGAACTCTGAGGTATGTTTAGTACTCAAAAAGCATAATCAGTACTTTTCTTGTGGCTAGAATGCATATGACATTGTTTATTAATTAATAAGCTTTTAGATTATAGAATTTCCCAAGTATATATTATCATTGTTTTCTAAAATTGGTTTGCTATAATTTTCACATGACAACCAGGATTTCCCTACAGATGAGAGTGAGAGAGAAAAGAGAGAGACAGACAGAGAGAGAGAGGGAGGATACCAGAGTGCCAATAATGTGGAGCATATTAGATTAAGGAATAATATGATAGCAGCAAAAGTCTAAATTACAGTAAAAATCAATTTCTTTTGCTAATTGTTATAAAGATATGTAAATATATTAAATTTAATAAAATAATGTAAACCAAAATTTCCTTAACTCTCCTGCCTTTTTTGAAACATTGAAAAAACCCTAGGAATGTATTTATATAAATAAATTATTGAGGAAATAAATAAATTCCAAATCATATATGTAATTAATCTGCTCTCAAAGAGATAGAGCATAACTTCCTGCTCCTTAAGTGTGACTGTGCATAGGGCCTTCCTTCCAGAGAGCATGGTATAGAAAAGTGGTGATAGAGTTATTTTATAGTCAGAAACCTGAAAAAAAATACTTCTACCAAGTAATCAAAATTGACATCAACAGTGATGTCATGTTGATAATTTGCACCCTTGATAAGATGTGACGAGACCAAAAGCCCTTATTACCAGTGTAATCATAATTAGACAAATCCCAGTTGAGGGGCAGTCTACAAAATACTTAAATAATACTTTCAAAACTGTTAAAGTCATTTAAAACAAGAAAAGTCTGAGAAAATGTCACAGCCAAGGGTTGCCTAAGGAGATATAATGAATAAATGAAATGTTGTATTCTTCATGGGATCTTGGAGCAGAAAAAAGAATAATAGGTAAAAAAGTAAGGGTATATGAGTAAAGTTTGAACTTTGGTTAATAATAATATAATAATGTTGGTTCATTAATTTAACATGTGGATCATACATTGTTAACTAGGAAAAACAGGTGTGTGCTATATGAAAACTCTCTCAGCTATCTTTGTAGGTTTTCTGTAAATCTAAAGTATTTTATTTCAATCTTTTTATGTGCATATATATAAAACAGATGTGTATAAATAAATAATATTTTATAAAATTTTGATCATATTACCTAGGTTTTTTCTTTTTTAATACAGTGTGAACATTTTTCCACTTGAGTCAGTATTCTTTGAAAACATTTTTTTTCATGGAAAGGCATTTTATTTTAAATATAGCAGTGTGTACATGTCAATATAATATACCAATATTTTAATAGTGGTTATACTAGGTGGTGACATTATAGGTAATTTAATTTCTCTTTTATACTTGTACCTAGTACTAAGCTAAGTGCTAGGGATTTAGAGTTGATCAAAATTCAATAGCTGCTCTCCAAATGCTCATGGTAGGAAGCAGTGTAGTAAGATATAGGTTTTGAAGCTAGCTTTAGATTTGAGTTCTATGCTATCATTTACCAGCTATTTAATTCTACAAGTGTCTCATTTTCTATAAAATGAGGATTTTACACATTTAATATCATTTCAATAAACTCAATTTCAACAGATAAATAAATAAAATATTTTAAGAAAAAGTTTATTTTTAAACCCCTACAAATTACTAAAATAGTTTTTTTACTTTGTTTTAATTCTAATGTATCATTATTTCTCTTTATTTACATTAAAGATAGAGATAGATAGGTAGGTAGACAGATAGATAGATGGTTAGAGAAAATATTTAGTTTACTTTATGGATTTTATGGGCAGTTCTTGCACTTATCTGGTAAAATGCATTATCTTTTCAATATAATTGAATTTATACATAAAATATGGTTATACAGCATAGTTGTTAATAGAATACAACTTATCTATTAAAATATGAACAGCACAGATTCATATTCTTCTATAATCTTTGTGATTTTCTTCCAATTATATTTTACATATTTTCATTCCAATATAGTGTAAATTTAACTATATTCTCTTGTAGGAAATCAGAGTTTGAGTCCGCTGATACGTGTTTGGAATACTCAGTAGCTTTGGCATTTACTTAAGGTGAGACTGCAGATAATGTAACACATATTAGAGGAACCATATTCAAAAGGCAGTCCCTTCTTATTCCCCCAGTCAAGGGAGAGTGACTCATTTCTATCAAAGTAATTCGTGTAGGGTCAAAATCAGTTATTGGGGTTTTACCCCATTGCTAATTATTGGGTTAAGGCATGGTCATGTCATAAAATGTTTTGCCAAGGCAACATAAAGAAAGAGTTCTGAGGAACTTTTAGTAAAGATTTCTTCACTGATGCAACAGAAATGTATCAATGCATTAAGGAATACTCTCTTCTGATGGGTGTTTTCCTGTCTGAATTTGAAGCTTGAAACTATGGCAACCATGAGGGAAACATCAAGGCTCTTGAAAGGATGGCTGTTTCCTAAAGATGTGTTGAGCCCTTCAATTAATCAGTTCTGGGGACAACCAGCCTCATCCTCTGGACTTGTCAAGAAGCATTATAAATATTTTCTTATTATTTAAGGAAACTTTCTCAGGGTTTTGTTTTACTATAGTCATATCTCCTTAGTTATCTAAAATGTCATTGGATATTTTAAAACCAATTTTCAATGTCACCTAAAGTAAAAACATAGATTTTCCCTCTCAGTATGTGTAAAGCCATTTGTGAACATTAATGCCTTGAAAGTTAACTTTGAGTGGATGTATAGAATTATTTTTTTTTTCCATTAACAGTAGTCATATCTTTTTTTAGGTTTATTTTAAGTCAAATACTTAGCAGGTTTTTGCCTTTTTACCATCTAAATCTGCCAGAGAAATAGCCAGGTTATAGATACAAACAATATATCACGCATGAGGTAGCTCAATTTGTGTGTGTTCAAGCTCAACACTAACTAATATTCCATTTGTGCCTTCTGGCTTTTACAAATGGATCCTTCATTGGATATATTCCAAGTTGAAAAAAATAGCAAAAACAATGCTCATATCCTCCAAATTCACATCCAAAAGTACCACTAAGTAACTTTTAAAAATTAGTCTATAGATAACCTGCGAATATTTAGTTTTTCTCTCTCTCTTTTTCTTTTTCTTTTTTTTTACAGGAAAGGATGGTGAGATCCCCTGCTGACATTTTACCTAAATTATTTTAAAGTACAATATTAGATCCAGTATTTGAATTTGTACTGAATAATTATTTGTTCTTATATATCTTATAGCTGATTTCACTGTATAATATATATGAATAATAATATCTATGAACCACTGCATAATATCTATGAATCACTTTGATTGGGAAGGTAAATATACTAACATGCACACACACACACACACACCAGTTTACATGTTATGTTTACACTTATAAGATTATTTTTAAAATACTTTGATCAAGTATTTTAATTTGGTAATTATATGAAGTTTCCATGACTATAATAATGTGTTCTGTACATTGTAAACTTAAGAAAAAATGTACATGGAGTTCCCTGGTGGCGCAGTGGTTGTGAGTCCGCCTGCCGATGCAAGTTCGTGCCCCGGTCTGGGAGGATCCCACATGCCGCGGAGCGGCTGGGTCCGTGAGCCATGGCCGCTGAGCCTGTGCATCCAGAGCCTGTGTTCCGCAACGGGAGAGGCCCGTGTACCAAAAAAAAAAAAAAAAAAAAAGAAAAGAAAAAATGTACACATAACCACAATTTCTCTAAATTATAATATTCTATCTTTGTGATTTTGTTAGTAAAGCTTGAATTAAAACACTCAGAAAATATTTACAGGTACTAGTCAACTCAAATCATCTTTGTTAACATTTGAGTATTTTTTAAAAGCTTCATTGATGAATATTTGACATTCGATGAGCTATAAATATATAAGCCATGTTTTGACATGTGTATACATACATAAAATCATTACCATAGTCAGGATAATGAATGTATATGTCATCTCTTTTTTTTTTTTTTTTTGTGGTATGCGGGCCTCTCACTGTTGTGGCCTCTCCCGTTGCGGAGCACAGGCTCCGGACGCGCAGGCTCAGTGGCCATGGCTCATGGGCCCAGCCGCTTCGCGGCATGTGGGATCTTCCCAGACCGGGGCACAAACCCGTGTCCCTTGCGTCGGCAGGCGGATTCTCAACCACTGCGCCACCAGGGAAGCCCTGTCATCTCTTTTTATGATCCATCTTGTTGCCTCTCCTCACCCATAACCCATGCTCAGGTACTGTTGATCTGATTTATGTCACTCACAATAGATAAGTTTGGATGTTTAAGAATTTTAATCAACTTGGATAGTAGAGTTATTTTCGTCTGATTTCTTACATTCAACATAATTTTACACTCAGCATAAGTAACCATGATATTGCACATATCAATAGTTCTTTCTAATTTATTCCAGTAAATGGATAGGCTGCAATTTTTTCATCCATTCACTTGCTGATGAATGTCTGGGTTGTTTTCAGGGTTTTGGTCATTACAAAATAAATCTGCTATAAGCATTCATGTAGAAGGATTTATATTGGCACATTCTTTTATTTCTCTTGGGTAAATACTTAGGAGTGAAATGGCTGAGTCATTTGAAAGAAGAAATTGTAAAAATGTTTTCCAAAACGGTTATAGAAGTTCACATTTCCACCAGCTGTTCTAATGTATGTGTAGTGATATATCATTGTGCTTTTTACCTTGCATTGTCCTAAACAGTAATGTTGTTGAGCACTGTACATTCATGTATCTTCTTTTGTGGAATGTCTGCTTAGATAACTTACCCATTAAATTTTTTTTATTATTGAGTTCCAGTGTTCTTTATGTATTTTGGATACAAGTACTTTATCAGATATATGATTTTGCATGCATTTTTTTCCCATTCATGGTTCACCTTTTTGTTCCTTTACTATTGTCACTTGTAGTGATTTTTATAAAGTCCAGTTTACCATGTTTTCTTGTGGATTATGCTTTTTGATGTTTTATCTAAGAAATCATTAACTAACTTAAAGTCACAGTATTTCTCCAATGTTTTCTTAGAGGAGATTTGTAGTTTTAAGTTTTAAATTTAGGACTATGATCAATTTTGAGTAAATTTTATATATTTTGTGGGGTACAGATTAAAACACAAGTTTTTGTACATGCCTACCTGCTTGTACCAGTTATTCAAAGACTATCCTTTCTCAGTTGAATTGTTTCTGAGCCTTTGAAAAATTTTCTAGAATCTATTCTTTTCCATCGATCTATTGTCTATATTTAGACCAGTAGCAATCAATTTTAATTACCATATCTTTGTAAAAAGTCTTAAAGTCTGGTAGTGACATTACTCCCACTTTGTTCTTCCTCAAAACTGTTTTGGTTATTCTAGGTCATTGCATTTACATAGGAACTTTAGAATCAGTTTTGCAATTTTGACAAAAAGTCTGCTGGGATTTTAAATATGATTATAATAAACCTATAGATTAATTTAGGGTCAGTTGAAATCTTAGCAATGTTGTATCTTCCAGCCCATGTGCACAGTATATCTCAAACATCACCCACCACCCCAACTATTCTAATTAGAATGCTGTGTTGAGACATACCCAAGACTAACCCTCCAGTTTGGATGATTCATGAGAGGGTGGCTCACAAGTCTCAGCATACAGACAAACCAAAGGCTCTGATTTGTTATATCAAAAGGGTTCAAAGCATAATGAGGAAAGGGAAATGGTACACAGGGCATAGTCTTTGGGAAACCAGGAGCAAACTTCCAAGGTCAGCATTCCAAGTGGAATAGCACAGGAGGCATTTAATTTCCTTTGCAAAGAGTTGTGACGAAACCTGTGAGTTGCTGCCAACAGGGAGATTCATTAGAGACTGGGAGCCCCAGGTTTTTGTTGAGGGCTAATCACATAGACAACCTCTGCTTAGTATATACCAAAATTCAAGAGTCCCAGAAGGAAAGCAGTTGTTAAGCATAAACCATAATGCTTACACAAAGAGTTAGGCAAAGTGAGCCATTTATATTACTTAATGGTGGGAACCCTCTTGAAATCTAAGTTTTCAGGCAGTAGTCAAGGGCAAATCTTGCAAGCAGGCCTTTTCAAGGAGAGCAGTTCAGGTCTGCTGTGTTAATTCTTTTCTACACAGATGTTATTGAGGACAACTAATCAATTAAAATTAAAGAAAATCACTTTCCCACTGTTCTGAAATCACAACAAAAATGGAATCTATAAAAACCATACCAACTGAAACCATATCCTTTTTTAACTGATTTTCATATAATCTATGCTAAAAAGCATACAAATATCTTCTTGATAATCTTACTGAAAACTTTTAAGTAAAATTCCTCCAAAGGTCTTTAATCATGACATTTTAAATATATATATGTATATATGTATATAATTGTTATGCTTATAATCAATTATAAATAATAACAGATTTTATAGTATTCATGTTAGCTCCTCTATATTTTATATTTTTTTATTTTTATAAGTGTAGGTGTACATTTTGTAAATCAGCTAAAGTCTATATAAAGTATAGGTTTCCACAATTTGTAGAATAATTTATTTTGATGTTTACTATAATATTCATAAATTTTAACATATACACTATAATAGCACTAATATAATTAGTCTTAAAATCATTTAAACTGGTATGAATCCTTCAACTGCAGATGAAGACTTTGTTTGACATTATTATTGGATGACAAAGTTATTGATAATGTGAAACATAAACACCTCAAATAATTTTATTACTATTGGCAAATGTCTCCTCTGTCAAATTGATCATGATACTCAATGTTCTATGAGTTGATAATATCTGAACAGAGTCCTTGTGCATTTTTTAGAATCTTGTAAGTTTAATAACTTTCATTATTGGCAGTGTCTCTCTTTTATACCAAACTAAACTTTAGATAGCTAATTTAATTGGAAATTAATATGTAATAAAATGAGTTTTAATTTCCTTTCAATTTATTGCATCCACTTTACCTTTCTTTTTTCTTCATCAAATACCTTGTGATACTTGGAAATATGCATTAGATTCCTTTGCTCTCTTATTCTTTCAATGAAACTCATAAATAAAACATAATGCTCTTCATCTGTTAAACATGTTAAGTTACGGGTGAAATGTCATGTTTGAAAGCAAAGTTATCCCTCACCCAACAGATTACTTATTAAGTATAAAGGGAAGAGTTTCTTTAAAATGAAGATATCTGGCAGACAGTATTTTAAACAAGGTACCAAATTTAACACCATCAGCAGTGGGATATACTGACATTATGGACCTCTCTCTATATAAGCACTGAAAAGGGTACAACATTGCCTGTACAGTCTTCCTGCCAAAAAGTTTTCAGTTAAATCTAATCGTGGGGAAAAAATATGACTAACCTAAATTGAGGAATTCTACAAAGCATCTGGTCTGAACTCTTCAGTAACGTAAATGTGAATGACAAAATAGTTGGGAACAATTCTATATTAAAGAAAACTAAAGGGACATAACAAGTAAATGTAATGAGACTTAATTAGATTCTGAATTTAAAAATAAAATCTTTAAAGCATCTTATTTGAGCATTTGGGGAAATTTGCATTATAGCAAATACTATTGTATCAATTTCGTGAGTGTAAAGAATTACATTCATGAGTGGCTATGTAGGAGAAAGCTCTGTTCTTAGAGACACACACTGAAGTATTCAGGGGTGAAATACATGTTGATTAGAAGTACCATCAAATAATTCAGCAACTACAGCATAAACACACACACATATAGATAAATATAGCAAAATGTTAACACTTGGTGAAGTTAAGTGAAAGGTTTTTAAGTGCTTATTGTATTATTCTTGCAAATTATTGTAAGTTTTAAAAAATCCAGAACAAAAACTTTGGTGTGGGAAAAAATAAAGGCATTCTGTTTATGAGAGTTTTCTTAGTAAATATTCTGTCCTTGAAACTTGAATTTTTGAAAGTAGACAACTTCTCCTACAAGTCATAAAAATAAATGCTAATGATGGAAAAAGGAGAAACCTAAGAAAAAATTACAGTAGCATCACAAAGTTAGAAAATATATTTCAGCTGGCAAGAATATCCTTCTAAATTAGATGACAACATATTAATAATAAAGGTTAATCAATTATTTTTTCCCCATGGTTTTACACTTGAGTTTCAAAAGACACTTGGGACTGCATTCAAGTACATACACAAGTATAAACGTGAGTTTACTTTGGGATTATTATTAGTTTATAAATTTATTTATTTATCTATCTAGTTTTTATTTATTTATTTATTTTTGGCTGTGTTGGGTCTTCGTTTCTGTGCGAGGGCTTTCTCTAGTTGTGGCAAGCAGGGGACACTGTTCATCGCGGTGCACGGGTCTCTCACTGTCGCGGCCTTTCTTGTTGCGGAGCACAGGCTCCAGAAGCGCAGGCTCAGTAGTAGTGGCTCACAGACCCAGTTACTCCACGGAATGTGGGATCTTCCCAGACCAGGGCTTGAACCTGTATCCCCTGAATCGGCAGGCAGATTCTCAACCACTGCGCCACCAGGGAAGCCCTATTATTAGTTTAAACATTGCATATTGCTGTTTGAAGCTCACAGTTCTGGGCATGGATTCAGAGCTCAGGCTCCTTGCTCACCGTGAAGCCTCTATCCACTAGGGTTTTTATGCTGTCTTCAGTTAGCTGGTAGAAGAGCAAGAGTAGGGATGAAGCACACTCACATCGTAAATGCCTCAGTGTGTTAGCAACACACATTCACTGACATGTGTCATGGCAGTATGTGGCCTGACCCTGTGTTCAGGAAAAATGAGTGGAGATATTTCTAGTGAAGAGTAGCCATATATGTCACAAAAACTAAGATGCAATAAACCATTTCTGAGATTATATGACCTAGAAAACCTCAATTAAAGATGTGTTTAATTGCTAAATGAAATATAACCTAAATAGTTCAGCCTAGAAGTTTTCACAGATGAGATTGATAAACAGTCCAGGAATAGCTCCATTATTTAATAAGTTACTCCAGTAGTTAAAGAAAAGGGGAAATGCTAAAGAGCTTAATTTTTGAAATTAACTGACCAAAAAGAAAGAAAAATTATAGGAAACTTTAATCATAGACATAGTGAGCTAAATACAATATTAGCAATATACAACACAGGTATTTATAGATACATATACATATGTTCATTATGCATACATAGGTATTTCATATTCTTATACACATATATTGTCAGAAGATGTTAGTGCAACTTTGCTCTCCTAAGCTTGTAGACATGTGTTGTGGAATATTTCTATTTTTTTTCTTTCCTAATCCACAACCAAAGGAACAACCATAATTCCTGTTCAATAGGGTACAGATATTTTAGTTGAAGCTGCATTTGTACGTACTACGTGATTTTGAACATTACACAGACTAAGAAATGCAAGATATTGAAAACAACTGCTGGTTTTTCATGAGTTATATTTATTTGGATTATCAATTTAGGTTCAGATCATTTCTAGAAGATTGGACTAATGTTTTGAGTAACAGAATGGTACATGTTATTTCATGTTTTGAACACTTTCATAATTCTTTTCACTTAATGTTTAGGTTGCTTGGAATTAAAAGAAGAAACTATTGAAAACCTTCTTGCTGCAGCTTCCCTTCTTCAGCTTCCTCAAGTAGTAGAAGTGTGCTGCCATTTCCTCATGAAGCTCTTGCATCCATCTAACTGTTTAGGAATCCGAGCATTTGCAGATGCTCAAGGATGCATTGAATTAATGAAGGTGGCCCACAGCTACACAATGGTAAGGAAATTTAATTTTTAAATAAAAGAGACATAGCTGTATTATCAGAGGTTAAAATAATTACTGTTGTTGTGTTGAAAAACTTTTTAAAGTTTAAAATTAGTTTTGCATCTTTGGCACATTTTTATTATGGGACACAATGTACCATATAATATTTAATAATCTCAAAGTAAAAAAAGACATCACACAATGGACTTTATTATTGCTTTATGGTTTTATTTACATTTTATAGGCAATATAGATATAGATATAGATATTTACTACTCAGGATTTAAAATAGTGCTTAAAAGATTTTTTTTCTTAATTGCTCCTGGCATATCTATCCTTTTGCATCCACTTCCACAGCTGCCGTATTTTTTTCCCTTTTCTTTCTAGTTAACAGCTAGAAGTTTATGCCACAAAAGTTTTTCTTTTGAATTTTTCTAAAAACGTCTCTGCCATGGACTGAGTTCTATCATCCAAAATTCAATGTTGAAGTCCTACTGCAAATGTGATGTTATTTGGAGATGGTGACTTTGGAGGTAATTAGGTTTAGGTGAAGTCATCATGGTTGGCTCCTCATGATGAGATTAGTGCCCTTATAAGAAGAGACACTGGAAAGTTTGCTTCCTTTCTTCCGCTACCATGTGAGGACACAGTGAGAAGATAGCCATCTGCCAGTTAAGAATAGAGCCTTCACCAGGGAACCCAATCAGCCTATACCTTAAATGATGTACTTCTCAGCCTTCAGCACTATGAGAAATAAACTCCTGTTGTCTAAGCCACCCAGTCTATGGTACTTTGTTATGGCAGCCCCAGCTATTTAATACACTTTTTATCATAGCATGATATGTTAGGTATGAATTTGCCTGTATGAGTTGTGGAGAAAAAAAATCATATCTATACTGTATATTTAAAGTATTTATTGTTATAGTGAATATTGGATTTTAGAATTCCTGGGAACTACTATACTAAGGGAAAATATTTAGATATATAGATCAACTGATCTATTTTTTTTTTAATTTGACTTTCTGTACCATTTTCATAAAGAGTTTAAACTGACTGAATATCAGTCAGTTAATAGCCCTAAAATACTATAAGCCTATTTCATATTTTTCTGTTTAATTTTTTGCTATATATACACAACTATGTATATGTGTAGGTATTTTAACAGCTTTATAAGAGATATTAAAAGTCAATTGAATTTTAGATGTTAAGTATGTGTACTTCGTAGTATGTTTCTTTTAATGTTACCTTCATTCTAGAATTGAATAATCAGTTACAACAATTTCACACCCATCATTTCATATCCTAGAAATAATCATTCTAAAATCAGTTAATACAGTACCTGGAATGTAGCAATCTCTATATAAAATGTTAACCATTTTTGTTATTGTTATTATTATTAACATTATTAATTATTTGATTTTTATTATTGAGACAACCAATTGTAAAGTATAGAAATTTCTCTTTTCACCTCAAGAGAAGAATTTATATGAAATAAATCTCATTAAGCTTTATAGTTGCTATTTATTTAAAAGTTCTTATTTTGAGCTTTAATACCTTTTCAAATTATTAACGACAGTCAGCCATTTAAAAGTCTTCTCATTGTTATTCTTAGACAGAATCTCAATATTATTTTAATTTTCTTCTTTAATCTGTTAAGCAGATTAGTAAATTAAATGAAAATGTAGAAATAAAAGGAAGGAGATACATGCTTTGTAATTCTATTTTCAAATTCTTTTTTCAAAATATTCCATGACGGGGCACAGTACTACTATTGAAAATATATTAACCATATAAAATCAATGTAAACAAATACTTCATCAACCAAAATATCAAAGTCTAACTGCAGTAATTTAATTATGCACATTTCATTACTCTTAGGGGTCCCTGGCTTAGCTAAGACAAAGAACAATATGCCTCCATATCCAGAGGGATAATTGGTTCCTTCTGGTCTAGTTCAAAATTATTAATTTAGTAATAAAAATGTTTTTCTTGCAGCTGCTTGGACTGATCTGCAATTTATCAAACAATAGTAACAATATATTTTTAAACACATTAAAATTTATATTCTGTAGTAAAATATATGTAAAACTGAAACATAGGAGAGTTCTAGCTAAGACACTCAACATTCTAAGTAACTATTTTAACTTATTTTTGAGACTATGAATTGATCACGTGTTGTGTCATGTCTGTTGAAATTTAAAAGATTTCAAATTCTTTTGGAAACATGAAGCTCCAGTGTTCTCCTGATGCTCCTGGGTTACTATTTTAATGAAGAAAAGTTACTGACCAGTTGTCTTCCTAGATCATTATTTTCTCTCAGTTCTAACACTTTACAATGAGTGTTATTATAATTATAATTCCTGTTATTATAATTTTTCACCACATATTTGCTTTTGATCTGTGTTTAATCCTGAATATTTCCTCATCTAATCTACTTAATCTGTGCTTTGAGAACAAACTTATTATGTTATTTTTTTCTTCTTCTTAATTACTTCAGTAACAAATCATCTCAGATTTCCTACTACCTCTGGTACTGAATTAATTTATTTATTGTGTTTAAATATGCATTCTTTGCTTATTTTATAAATAACATTCTTTTCTAATTTTCAATTTCCTTGTCAAAATGTTTTAGATATGAATTTGATCTTCAACATCCAGATCTTAACTGCTGTCTGTATGCCTTTGCTTTTTATATAGTTTGCTATGTTTCCTTTGGAAATTTCACTTATTTATTTGGCTTCAGCTATTGATTTTGTGTGATGATTCCAAAATCGATTCAGAGGAGGTGACCTTGCTTGGCAGTGGTTCATGTGCAAAATACTGGAAATTTTTGATAGCAAGCTCAATATTAGACAGAAGTGTGAAATATATTCTAAAACATTAATCTAAACTTTGGCTGTGTGAATATACAGATAGCAACAAAATAATTGAAGGAAATAGTTCTCTATTAGTCGGAGTTCATTATGAGACCTGTTCTTAGTTCTGGACATCACATTTTAAAAACATTAGAGAGTGGCAAACAGAAATAGATAAGAATAACAAGAATAATAAACATTTTATAACCATGTCATATGAAGAAAAGTTGAAAAAAAATTTGGTTCATGTGGCTGAATAATATCAGGGCATGAAAATAGGTATCTTCATGTATTTGATAGAATGAACTTTCATTTAAAACAGTAGTGTTTAAGTGTTTTTTCATTCTGTTTTTCATTTTAGTAGTACAAACTTCTACTTCAGTCTTCTGATTTTTCTTTCTATTCTGGTTTATTTATTTCTAAAGATCATTAGGCTTACTTCCTTCCAAGGTCAGCTTTACCCTTAGAGGAGACTCCTGGATGTTCATTTTTTTAAGAAATCCTCTCTCCTTACAGTTCTGGGTTAGAGTTTGCCATAAGAGGCATTCAGGTAAGGTATAGAAGGTGGAAGAGAAAAAGGCATTATTTCTCCACACACAGATTCAGGCAGATATGTGGACAATGGGAACTTGAAGTAACTTCTAAGTGAGCCCTTAAAAGCAATTGACTTCACTGCTGTAGACTGATATAGTTGATGGGAGACTTCTGGAGGTTCATGAGGAACTCAGTGCCTTTGCATAGTACTTTTCAGAACGTTTCACATTGAACAGAAGGTTGAGATCATTAGCAGAAAGTTCCCTGACCTTCACTTCCATGGCCCTTTCAAAGACCATTTAAGTCTCAAATTCCCTATCCAAAATCTGTCTTACTTAGAACACAGAGTGGCTTGCTTTCCTAATTCAGCAATGTCTTAAACACATACCCACAAATAGCAGGTTTAAACTCCATATTTTGATAGGCATGTTTCTGCACACCTAACTTCTGAACAACTACCTGGGCATTTTTTCTAAAAATACATTGAATTACTTTCACCTCTTCTAAATATGTGCTGTAAATTCCCTTTACTTGTACTTTACTCACAATAGTTCACTTGTCTGGAATCTCTGGTATCTAATTCTAAATAACCCCTCAGTTTCCAGGTAAGTTCATCCATGCCTAAGAAATATTTTAAAACTTTTCATGACATTCTCTCCTTCATTTAAATTCTTAGTATTCCTTTCCTTAGGATTATATGATGTCACCATAAATTTTCTTATGCAATTAATTATCTTTTATGTCTTTATGGCTGGTTTTCACAACTATATTGCAACTTTTGTGACAGAGAACAATTCTTTCCACTGAGATTCATTTTGTCCCAAAAAATTACCAGCACCTGTTAATTATCAGCACCTATCAGAAATTAATATATTAATTAATTTCTTCAGTTCTCATAGATATTTAGAATTGTGATTCTCAGGACTCCTGAATTCAGTCATTCAATGAGACTATCCATGGTTTCTTTCTAACTTTCTTTCCAATCATATTTCCTATCATTGTTTTCCCTGTTAACACAATTCCAGCCACACTGATCTTCTTGCTGGTTTTTGACTACAACAAGCATAATATCACCAGATGACCTTTGTGTTGTTCTTTCTTCCTTCTGCCAGAAACACTGTTCTACCAAATATTTATATCCTTTCTCTGCTTCATTCAGCTTTCTGCTCAATCGTCACTTCCACAGAGATCTCTT
The DNA here is from genome assembly GCF_026419965.1 of Kogia breviceps. Classification (NCBI taxonomy): domain Eukaryota; kingdom Metazoa; phylum Chordata; class Mammalia; order Artiodactyla; family Physeteridae; genus Kogia; species Kogia breviceps. The sequence goes on along the minus strand of NC_081325.1, from coordinate 45,060,973 downwards.
ATCTGAATATTCTACTGAAAGTGACCAGGCCTTCAAAACTCTCTATTTCCTCACACTGTTTTATATCCTGTAGCATACTTTAATTCCCACCTTTATACCATATATTTGTTGTTAGGTGTTGTTATTGCCTACTTTCACCATTAATGTGGTAGCATTTGTTTAACTTTCTATAACCTGGAAACCTAGACAGATGTCTGTACATAGCATTCATTGTTGAAGGGGGTAGTGATTGCTGACTGCTATGTACCAGCAGCTGTAGAAGGTGGCCTGGGGATACAATGGTGACCAAAATAGGCATAAGTTGCCCTTACAGTCAAGATGAATATGTTGGAGCAAAGAAATTATAACCATGAATGATAATTATATGTATAGTAAATACTACAAAGGAAAATTATAGGATGCTACAGGAGAGTGAAACAGGGAAAGCCTCTTTAAATATGTGATGCAAAAACTGAGTTGTAAAGGATGAAGCAGATATTAGTCAAGTGAAGAGTTAATGAATATTCATGACAGGGCTTCCCTGGTGGCGCAGTGGTTGAGAGTCCGCCTGCCGATGCGGGGGACACGGGTTCGTGCCCCGGTCCGGGAAGATCCCACATGCCGCGGAGCGGCTGGGCCCGTGAGCCATGGCCACTGCGCCTGCGCGTCCAGAGCCTGTGCTCCTCAAAGTGAGAGGCCGCAGCAGTGAGAGGCCCGCGTACCACAAAAAAAAAAAAAAAAAGAATATTCATGACATAGGTAAGTTCATGTACCAATTATCTGAGGTGGGAAGGTGCTTTGTCCTTTTTAAGGAAATTCAAGTGTGATGGGATGGTGGGAAAGGCAAAGAAGAGGTGGAGAAAATGAGCTTGAGATTTTGGCAGAACAAAATTTTTCAGGGTTAAGGAGACTTTGTTAAAGACTTGTGTTTTTATTTTAAAATAATGGTATAACATTGAAATCTTTTGAGCAAGTAAGAGCCAAGATTTAATTTTGACTAATCACCAGAATGGCATTAGAAGAAGTCAAGAAAGAATAAGAATAATGTTAGTACTTCATTAGAGGGCTACATGGATATTTACACACACATACTGGGTGAGTGAGAAAGAAAAAGAGAAAATGAGGTAACTTTAGCTTCTGCCATTTTGTTTGATGGCCTTGCTTATCACTACTGGTGCTGGTGATGCATGAGTTAAGTATATAGTATATATCAGGCATTGTTCTACATGTTAAACAAACTTTTGAAATTTAATCCTTTCACAACTCCTGCAAAGTATGTTATATCCATTTTAAAAATGGCAAAGCTAAGGTTTAGGAAGTTAAATAATCTACTCAGGAATAATAGATTGAACATGCTAGAATGGGGATTTAAGCCTGGCACTACCTTACCACAAATTTCAAGCTCTATCTAATATGCTAATAAATTTACTTTTTACCCAGTATATCAAATTGGATTTCTGATATCCAGGATATTTCAAAACATGGATTACTTGAGACAAATGGACACTATAAACCTGAAACACAGATGAGACCAAAGAAGTCCGTGAATATTTTGCTCCTCAGTTTTTTCATTCCCCTGTTCATTTCACCCTCACTTTCTGCTCAGTGCTACCAGCATGGCTTGGAACATTCCACAGTGTTTGTGCTAGAGGCAGAAGCAGTGCAATAAGACTAATTAGAGTTTGCTATGTTCAATCAGTAGCTTTGAAAAGTAGGCATTTCTGAGCTGGAGAATAAAGCCTTCCAAACTCAGGATAAGAGCAGTGACCTTTCCAGAGTCCAGACTCTAAAATCTCTCGTACATGGTTCACTTGTCCTTCATAGCCATGAAAGCAATGCCAGAGAAAATGAACAAACTTTATTTATGTGGTTTCTGTTTATAGTTTTGAAATACCTGACATTTCTCATGGTTTCTAGCCAGCAGCATGGTTTTAAAAAAATCTTTACCAATAACCCTTCTAATAAGCCATAAATTAGAGTTTGCTTTGGTAGAACAAATGGAATTTAAATGTCTTTGCTTTTCTACATCATCAAAATAAAGTTCACTTCATCCATATTTTGCCCAGGACTACTATGTGATATATTAGTACTAAAATTTGCTTTGAATATTCTTTTTTTCCTTTCATTCATTACTTTGTGTTAGTCCTTTGAGTATCTCATATACATACATGGTGTGAGTAATGATTTTAAGTCAGTATATAAATGTGTCAAATTGAAAATTAGCCAAATTTGATTTTCAGAATTTCTTTGTAAATTGATAAGAAGTGAAGGTTCCGGGTGAGTACAATGAGTGGCTCAGAGGACACCTACCACCAATGCTTAATCCTCACAAGCATTAACGAAGTATGTGGTGGCCTGTGTAGAAAGGAATTTCCTCTTGTCCTGTTTTTGTGTATGATTTTCTTTACTTGTTTTGTCGCTAAATTAGACTGACAACTCTTCAAAGGCAGTTTTCATTTGTGTTCTAACTCACAGTCATTGGTAAAATTCTAGTCTATTGTCTAAGATTGGAAGTTGATTTGAGTGGAGGAGTTTTTTAAAAATTGCCTTTAAATTGTTTAGTGTTGTACACAAAGATATTCAGATTACACCAGATAAACTAATAGAGATGTATAATAAATAGTGATATTATAACAAGTAATTACTCACTCATGTAATTGCAGTTTGACTATATAGAACTTTGTAATTGTTAGGATTCTAGAAAATAACCACAATGAAATGTGCATTTATGACAATTTCGAAGACTAATTAAGCATAATCACAGAGGATGCAATGAAAATTATAAGCTTTTTAAGGGATCATTTTAGGAACAGTCCATTTCTTCTATTCAGTTGCTCTTCAAATATGTTTCCATTTTAGGCTTTCATAGTCAAATCAAAGACAGTCTATTTTAAGAAATGCATCCTTCTGCTTTGTTGTTGTTGATAATGGTGAAGAAGATAATATTCATCTACTTGAAAAACATTCCATTCGTTGTAAGAATTCTTTTATTTTCATACTCTAATTTTATTTTCATTTCTTCTACTGAACTACTTCTAAAACACAAAGTTTCAGCACACAGCTGTATTATAAAGTCACACCACACACACACACACACACACAAACACGTGCACAAAATCTACTATTAAGATTATTTAAAAGTATTAGTTATTTTTTATTGTAGCAGATTTAAATTTTTATGTAGTTGCTATATGTCTTGAATTGATTCTGCAGCAATAATATAACTAACAAAATTCCAAGAAGGAACAATAGTGTTAAAAAATATCCTATAAACCCACATCAAAAGGATTTTCGGGCTTCCCTGGTGGTGCAGTGGTTGAGAATCCGCCTGCCAATGCAGGGGCCACGGGTTCGTGCCCCGGTCCGGGAAGATCCCACGTACCGCGGAGCGGCTAGGCCCGTGAGCCATGGCCACTGAGCCTGCGCATCCGGAGCCTGTGCTCCGCAACGGGAGAGGCCACGACAGTGAGAGGCCCGCGTACCACAAAAAAAAAAAAAAAAAAAGGATTTTCATAGTAACTCATAAGTAGTTCCTTAATGTTTATTTCAATCATTTAATGTATAGAATTTCCTTCTGTAGTAAATAATATTTCTATTTCACCACCAGGGAAGTCCCAATATTTCTACTTTATTAAAATAGTTCAAAAAGGGCTTCCTAGGTTATGTCAGAAGAAGGAAAAGCCAGAAATATTTGGCTACAGTGTCTTTTCATTTTGCAAAGCACAGTTCTTCAACAATGAAATCAATAATTTGCTTTTGTTCTGATTTTTTTAATGCCTGTGAAAAAGTCTGATTTTGTATGTATATGAAAGTGTCACTTTATTACAAAAATTTGCACATCATGAACTAATATTGTAAGGTATAAATACTTATTTGCTGAGATAATGAATCACATAACATGGAACTAATTTTTTTCTTTTTATGCTTCCCTTTTCGATTTTTCTCTCAGTGTCATTTCTGTTAAGGACTATACTTGTGCTTAAAGATCTTTAATAGTATTTTTTTAAAAGAGGAATTAAAGGAAGTGGGATCGATTATAGTTCACAAGAAATATGCTAAATCAATCCTTGCCTGAGGGGAAGCCCAGTTCGCCCTTTGTACACAGGGCTCTATAGAGATGCGGCAGATCATTTCCTTAAAAAAATACTTTCAGAAATGTATTGTACAACTAAACAATTCAAGGGAAAAATAACTTCTAATAGAGTATCCGATGTTCCTCCCAGACCCCAAGTTACTCTAATGTGTTAAATTTTCTGCACAGAGCTAGACTGCATGTTCCATAAGTTCCACAAACTTCATCTGACTTGTTCACTGCTGTACTCTTAGTTCTTAGCATAGCACCTTACTCATTGTAGACACATGATAAATGGTGTTTGAAAGAAAGAATAAATGAATAGTTTTAAATATTAATAATTTGAAATACTATCAAAAATCTACCAACTTAAATGAAATTTTTGAATATTAATAATTTAAAGTAATGTATATTATCTCTATTCTGTGATCATTAAAAATATATGGTGCCTAAATTTACTTTTCATACCTCTTTATTAAAATGTATGTACAAATAAATAAATACATACAGGATGTACCATGAACTTTAGAGTTCATTAGCATTATTTATCAGCTATTTCAAAACTGCTTAACAGGTAACATTATTCCACCTACTGTGTGTATATATTTTTAAATTAAGTTTTCACTGGACCTATTTCATATTCAAGGTCTATACTTAATATTTTTAGTATGTCTAATAAAAGCTATTCATATTTAAATTTAGTTTTCATTGAAGGTCACTATGCTATCCAGGAATAAATATAAAATCTGGCAGTTTAACAGAAAAGGCACATACTACAAAGAATTAATAGTGGGCCAAATGTATCCTATTGTATATGATTTCAGATTATATAAAATAACACATCATCATTAAAAATTGCTGGATAATAGCACATTATTGACCGGAGATGTATTAATACTTCTTTTGTTACCCAAACGTTATTGACCCGAGACGTATCAATACGTTTTTAGAGAGTGATGCAATTAATATCACCTTGTGAAGTTGTTAGAGCTTAAACTTGATCAAGCGTTCATTATACAACTTATGATTGTCATTATCATTCACATTTTGCTTCGTTAGGTTTTTGTTCCAATCTTATGTGTATTATAAACTAAGATTTTCAAAAATGACACGTTGTGAAATTTTGAGTGAAGAAGAATTTTTCAGTGAATTTTATGCAGATACTCTCTCTGGTTGTCCGAACAACATATATACTAGTGTCTCAGAAGATGATAGTTCTTCAGAATATAGTTCTGATTCAGACGATGTTAATATTAGACCAACAAAAAGACAAAAAAACTTAGTGATTGATTCTGATAGGGAAAGTGAAAATGAAACTCAGTGTACTAGAGAATGTTCCTTTGCTTCTATAGAAGAGTGGATTCAAGACAACATTTCACAAAAGTTAGAAGACTGTACAGGTGTGTCAGGTGTAACTATTGAATGTAATAACCCGCAAAGTGTTAGTGAAATAACAGAATTATTTTTTTTGGCTAACAAAAATAAAAATCGCCAGCCACAGGCGTTAGTTTCTGGAAAAACCCCTGGTCAATAATGATATAGTAAGCAGAAATTGGCAAAGGTTTGATAAACGAAATTCAAATCCTGATCTAAGTTAATTCAATAAGTGATATACTTAGGTGGTGGGCTTTATTCCAATAAGTATTTATAATTATTCTTATTGTCTTTTTTTATATAAGACAATCTTTACTTGAACAACATAAAAATATATATATTTTAGTGTTGTTAGAGTTATATAATTTATAATTAGTAAAATACTTTCTGGAAAACAATGAAGATTAAACATTTTTTAAACAAAATTGACTATTTCATCAATACTAAATCTAAGTAGATTTATTTAAGACTGATATTATTCAAGACAGATATACTACTCTAAGCATTTGTTAAAGACAATTTTCATTTTAATTAGTTCTACAGTTAAAGGAACATGAGGAGATTTGCAAATATATGGATAGAGATGGAATTCAGTTTCTTCTCCAGTTCTATTTGAAAGGAGAATAATCTAGTTATCAATTTATTAAATAGTGTTTCTATTTTTACTTCTGGTATATGGATAAGAATAAATAAAGATAACTAAGTGATGAAGAGACAGGATAACAGGAAATGTAGAAAAAGTACATTCTTTTCAAAAAAATGTATTGTAGTTGAACTAGAAGAAAATTGATGAAGTTAAAATTAGAGTTTATTATATGTAGTCACTGATTAAGACATATATGCATACATTTATATATACCAGTAGACATCTCTATCAGCATTGACTGAATATATTAATCAAAAGAAAGACTGTATTTTAAGTAGCAAACTGTAATAACCCTAGTTTATGTGGTTTCAAAAATTGACATTTTCCAAGTATGTATACTTGTATTATGCTCATCATTATCATATTAAATTTTATATCATAAAAATTCACAAATTTGACACAGAACTAGAAAAAGAATAAAGAAAATATAGAAAACATTTAGAATATCATCTTCATTAGTTAGGTTTGCCTTGTCATATGTGCTAACATATGTCATTTGAGGATGCAATAATGTGCTTTCTTTTTCTTTGGACTAAGAATGTGGCAAGTTGTATACTCTTAGCTTTTCAGAAAGATTATAGCAAAAGATGTCATTAAATATTAAAAATTTGAAAATCGCAAGTATTGTCAAAGACTCTAAAGCTTGGTTTGTAGGTGGGCAATGATGTGGTATACATTTGAACAGCCTGCTTCAATAAGTGAACAGCCTGCTTCAATAAGTGAAAAGCCTTTAGTGATTTGTGATGGTTTAGTTGTCAGTAGATTGAAACATCACTTGGCATAGGAAAGAATATTATTTTACTAGAGCATTTAGAATAAAATATGGACAGTTTGATGAATTCACTTGAAATCCATCATAGTAAATTGACACTTTTTTTTTTTACTTTTAAAAACATAAAATGCCCTGAGAATTACTGCCTTATTTCATTTCAAGAAGGCGGAAATATGAGTAATGTATTCCAACTTAGTACAACACCAAGATCTATAAGCTTCTAATAGTAAATCTTTACTTTGGGGGCCAAGGCCATAGAGATGGGAATCAATGAAGCTTCAGGTTCCAAGCCAAAATAAAAGACATCTTCTGAAAGATCAACAGACAAGAAACTTACTAACTCCAAGATTCAGTTTGGGTGAACAGTATAATATAGGTCAACCATCAACTCTTCGTTCAATGGTTTTCCTCTATATCAAAGATTAGTAGAAAATAGATGTATCCTATTGGCCAAAAAACCAAAAACTGCTATAGCAATCTAGAGTTCCCTTTATTTACTTTAAAAAGCCAATATAACTTATATCAGAATTAGATTTTGAAACATACATAATTCTCTGCAAATATTAGTTTCTGTTGTTTTAACTCAAAGCTACGACTAATATTTTGTAAAAATAGGATATTATATATATTATATTCTTAACATTAACCATTGTGACCTAAAATTTTAATTAATAATGTCTTACAATGTGTGACATTCCTTGAAGTTTATTTTTTAAACTATTTGTGAAAGGATAGATTGAGATGTCAGGAATAAAGTGGTCAAATTCTTGGCATGGACACTGTGGAAGTAACTCCAATCAGATGGATAAACTAGATATTTTCTCAAGCCCTTCTTTAAAACATGACCTGAAAGTCTAGGCTGCTTTAATTTTGGTCAACAATCCCATACTTTTAACTAGCTTCAAAATTTTCTGTGATCACCTGATTGCTGAAGACATTTGAGATTTTCAATACCTCTAGAGCAAAAAAATAAGGTAAAGTACAGGAAAAAATTGCATTGAAAATTATAAGACTTAATTTAAACTATGTTTAATGAAACTGTGTGTCTTTGAACAATTCACTGGAGAGCTCTCTCATTCACTGTAAAATGATGAGGTTTGTTTGAGAACATACTGATCCCTTGCAGTCTTTTGCAGCCTTATGATTTTCCAAATACCTCATTATCTGAAATTCCATGAAATGTAAATGAATTTCTAGATAATATAAATAAGTGCCATTTTTATCATTAAGTATTTAAGCCTTAATGTATCCACAAGTAGAGCATTATCCGATAATAGTATGGGATTAGTAAATGATTGTGGAAGAATGAAAAAATATTTTATTGTTTCTAAATGTTTTATGTTTTATTCAAAGAGCATTATTAATATATAATTCACCTACCAAATGATTCACCAATTTAAAGTGTGAATTCAATTCAATACTTTCTAGTATATTCCCAGAATTGTGCATCCATCACCAGAATCAATTTTAGAACATTTCCATCCCTTCAAAAAGAAACTCCATGCCTATTAACAGTCATTTCCCATCCCCCATGCCAAACTCCCAAGTCTTAAGCAGCCAATAATCTACTTTCTGTCTATATTGATTTTCCAGTTATGGACATTTCATAGGAATTAAATCAAACAATACATTGTCTTTTAAGACTGGCTTCCTTCACTTCGTATGTTTTCAAGAATTGTTTATGTTATAGCACATGCCAGTACTTCATTTATTTTTGTTGCCAAATAGTATTGAATTGTATGGATCTACCTCATTTTAATTATTCATTCAACAGTTTATGGAAATTTTGGTTGTTTACACATTAAGGCCATTATGAATGATACTGCTATGAACATTCAAATACAAGTTTCTGTGTGGACATAATATTTTTATTTCTTTTGGGTTTGTAAGGAATGAAATGGTTATATGATAATTCTATGTTAGAGATTCTGAGGTCCTGCCAGATTGTTTTTCAGATTAGTTGTACCATTTCACATTCCCTACAGGAGTGTGTAAGGGTTCCATTTTTCCATATCCTTGTCAATGATTTTTTATTAACTTTCTTCTTGACTATAGCCATCCTAGTGAGAATGATGTTTTGTGGTTTTGATTTGCACTTCCATAATGCCTAATGAAATTGAGAATATTTTCATGTACTTCTTGAATATTTATATATCTTCTTTGAAGAAATATCTGTTCAGCTATTTTGCCCATTTTTAATTGTTATTTTTCTTTTTCTTTTTGAGTTGTAAAAGTTTTTTATGTACTCTAGATACAGGTCCCTTATCAACTATAGGATTTGCAAATATTTACTACCATTCTGTAGGTTGTCTTTTCAATTTCTTAATGGTATTCTTTGAGGACAAAAGTTTTTCATTTTGACAATGTCCAGCTCATCTATCTTTTTCTTTTGTTGTTTGTGATCTTTTATCATCTTTTTAGCCAAATATAGCATAATAATTAGTCTCTTGACAGCAATATATATATATATATATAATATTTTAATACACACAAGTATATACAAGATTTTTAACATAATGCACTCAATAAAACTAGACATTTTCTTTAATTATATGCTTAATTTATATTTATAGTATTCAACATCTTCAGCTATTAATATACCACGGAGAAAGGAAGTATTAACACAATTTCTGAATTGCCAAGGACCAAACACAGAATATGCTAGTTAACAGTTCTTGAGGACACTCCCTGGATTTGGCATAAATGGTTTTACATACATTAGCACAACATCCCTGTGAAATAAGTAAAATTATTGTTCTTATTTTACAGATGAGAAAACCAAGACACAACAAGATTAAACGTCTTGCCCAAAGTCACCCAGCTAATGAATTGTAGACCTTGAATTTTGAATCTAGAACACAAGTATGAACTGCTTTGTATCACTGCTCTAGATTATACTTATAAAATTATGGTCATAATATTACTTTATTTAAACAGTGCATTATCCGAAGCTGAAGGTAACTTTTCAAAAGTTAGTTTTTAAAAAAGGAATGGAGAAAGCAGATATTTGGGCCTTAGTTTAAGGGTAAATAATATGGAAAGATGCAATAAATGTCAAAGATGAACCAAATATGTGAAGTGCAAGGCTAATGAAAAGTATTATTATTTTTTTATCAACACACCTAAGTTTATTTCTAAACTTGGAAGAATAGGTGTCACTTCTACTATTCAAGACTAATTCTTCCACTTGTCTTTTTAATCCCAACCATCCTCTAGCATTATGATTATTTTTTCTATTAAATATCTTTTGCCTAAATTATCATGTCTCTCTTTGTATTGTCACAATCTAACCAACATGTTATTCTCTCTCTTCACTTCTCTATCTCCATCCACTCTACAGCACACTTTTCAGGTCACTGTAATGATTAACAATGAGAAAGGCTGAAAGGAGATGGCTCAGCTTAGTTGTCTGTGAAGCCTTTTAATAGTGATATGAAGATAAAGTTTTCCTGGAGATTAACTTCCAAAGGATTTGGGGGTAATCAAGAATTAAGTGATATTTGTTTATTCTCTACCCACATGCTCCACATTCTTCATCCTCACCATGCACTCACAACTTAAGACATACTGTTTAATGAAGAACAGGGAGTCCACAAGGTAGGCCCACAAAGAAATTGAGTAAGCTTGTTTGATCTGAGTGTCAGCTGATATCTTCATTCAAAAATATCCTACCTGGAGGGAGAAAGACAAGCCTGTGTGGAGTCCAAAACAAAACCTTTGCTGCATATCACCAGTACTAAACAATTTCATAGTGGTAGAATTCCTTTTGATCTAACCTGAAAAAATGAAAGCTCTCAAATTTTTCAATAGGCATAAAGAGGGGAGTAGGCTGCAGAATGATGTTGAAGTTTAGGGCACAGTAAATCATCCAGGCCTTCATATTCTGGAATAAAATATAGAAGCAATGATTCCCTGAGGGTCAAAGGACAACTTGACTGCTCCTAGGGGATTAGGAAATAAGCTCCCCAAATATTATAATGATATGTCCATATCCAGAAAAGGATTGCCTAATTTCCAGCACTACTAAATTTGTTATTGAGATTTATTTTATATTTGTATTTTGGGGGGTTATTATTTTTGCTTATTACTACTATACAAGATGGGAAAGTGCAAAGAGTGACTTATAAATAATTAGATATACATTTTCAAAAAGTTAAAACATGGCTTTAATATAGACAAAATAAAAACCATGACTCTGACACATATACTGAGCAAATGCCAAAAAATGTATTTATCACATGAATGAGAACATCAGCAGGATGGTAAAACTAGTTTAAGGATGCCAAAATCACTAAGATAAAGAACACTGAAATAAATTTGCAATGTTAAAGACAAACCTGATTAATGTCATACAAGGCAATAAAATGTTAAACATTAAGGTTTATCTTTTCCATAAGGCAGAAATAGTTTGGACTATCATTACTCTTCAAGTTAATATGCAATTTCACAGAGCTTAAGCCCTAATCAACTTAGAAATGGTCAAATGAAGGTATATTCTCCTAGTAAATTAAATAATTCTTCAATGAGGACTATTATACAATGTTCTGATATGACATTAAAATGATATATAGACATACATGAAACTTATTTTACAAGTAAAGCATAATATTCCTTAGCAATAAAGAAAACAGAAAATAAGTGCAAGGAATTAAAATTTCTTCACAATTTCACCAAAATAACATTAACAATCAGACGACTATAAGCTAGACAATGCTCTAAGTATATAACATATATTAACTATTTTAATCCTAACAATGCTATAAAATAGGTAGTATCTTTACAAAGAAACTGAGGCAAAGAAAAGTTCATTAACTCACTGTACCTCACTCAGTGAGTCATGGAGCCAGAATTCAAATTAGGGAGGTTAGTTTCAAAGTCTGTAATTTTAACTATTGCACTGTACCATCTCTCACTAACACTCTTCCCTATATCCTGATTCTTCCTCAACTGTTTTAGTGCCATATGAGTGTCTTCCTTTCCATCAGCAACTCCTAAACTCACCTCAAAGAGTAATATAATAGTAATAATAATTCTGATTGGCATTTAAAAAAAATAATATAATGTAAATAAGAGCATCTCAAGAATGTAATTTTTGATTGACTTGAAATAGACACTTAAAATTTCTCTCCAATCACAACATCAGTACAAGAAATCTAGCACCTGTCCAAATCAGATCACCATCCCCACAATGTGGAATTTCTTGAGCCTCCATTGCAGTAAGGCTTCCTCGAAATCCTTTATACCTGTTGTTCCCTCAGTGGTCAACACTGTCGTTTGAGAATAGCAAGCATTTTGTGTTAATACATATGCTCTTTATAACATATTTACCACATATGTACTTCTCTCAAAATTTTATATTATTTATTTTGCTTGTTCTTTTTTTGTGTGAGGATAGTAATTATAATTAACATTTTCTAAAATAAAAGGTATATGTAATAGTACATAGTGGGGTAACAATTTAACTAATCTTTTCTTCTTTTTTTTGTTTTTGCTTTTTACTCAAAGCATAAAGCAGAGATAATACTTTACACCAGGTTAACATGCAACTTAAAAAAAAAGTAATATACATATTAAACATGGAAATTCACCAGTAAAATCATGTTTGTCATTCTTGAGCCTTATAATAATTGTAGTAAATCATAGTTTACAGTGGAGGTAAAAAAACATTTTATTATTTACCTTTCTTAGTGGTTAATTTTCTTAAATCTAAATCTGATTAAATCTGTTCCCAGCTAGATTCTTTAGTGGTTTCCCGCAAACTACATTAAGTATAAACTATTAGCATACAGTGCTTTTATAATCTGGTATCTAACTAACCTCTCCCAAACGTTTTTATTATTCTTTCATGTAACTTTGTTGTTACATCTATTGCAGAACTTATTACATTTGTGTGTACTGTTTATTCCTAATTTCCATTAGACATTAATTTTTAAAAACTAGAGTCTATTGGTCTACTTCACCTAAAACTTAACGTTGTTTTGATTAAATTATTGAACAAATGAATGAATAATAGAGTGAAAACATGAATGAGGGAAAAGGGGCAATAAAATCTCCACCCAATATTGAGGAAAGGAGAGAATGGGGACAAGGTTAGGATTTGAAAGCTTGTCTTCAAATTGAGTTTGAAATGACCAAGTTTCAACAAATAGGGAGGAAATAAATTTAAGACAGATTTGTCACATGGATTTGGAACAATGTAAAATAGTTTCAGAAATAATTTTAAACCTGGATTCATTAGACTATGCCAACTCTCAGTCCATATGCAGCTGCATTTATATAGAAAATTCTTACTTGAAACACCTAAGACATTGCAGTGCACGATTGAGATTAGCTGACTAGAAGTGCATTATTGCCCTCTCGTTGAAGGACAGGGATTACATCTGTATTAAGAGAAACACATATTATAAATCGTCTTGCAGACAACACAAGTGACTTATCCTGCTATGTACCTTACATTATCAGATTTCTAGTAAGATGTTTGATAAGGTTTCTTTTTACTGAAGAAATGGGTTTTTAGTTTCTTCCAGAGAAAATGTTATTGCAATTGCAACCTGTTTTAGTTCTTTATTGGCTAGATTTTCTTATGGAAAAGAAATATATGTCCCCTTTTATTTGGTCAGTAAGATCATTTACATTTTAGCATACAGAAGCTTTCTAGTTATCTGCCAAGTTGGTGCTGAAACAGCATTAGTCATTAATTGTTATGTAGAAATAGACTTTATGAATATGCTAAAATGAGATAAGGGTTAACACTTATGACTGTTTATGTATTTGTATTTTTAGTGTTTCTGTTCACTCCCTGTACAACCTTTACTTTATGAGTGCATAGAGAGGACAATTAATATTTGTGAGGTGTTTTGTGTCAGAGATAATATGTGAACAAACAAGTGTTTGTTGACCTCTCTCTTTTTCTCTTAAGAACATTTGAGAATGAAAAATTTAAATGAACAAGAGTCTTTTATGTTGATTATAACTTTTTTCCATGACTAATTTTAGTATGAAAAGGCATATCTGTATACATCTCCATAATATAAAGAGGTCAAGGTTGTCATAAATTTATGTAAAATCTAATATTTTTAAGGACATGTCCAGACAAACAAATACCCAAGAAAGCTCATTTGTGTCTTACTATATTATTCATCAATTTAGACATCTTACTTTTTATCAATCCAGTGATATTTTTACTCTAATTTTTACCTTCTTTTTCTTTCTGATATGTGTGAAATAACATTGTATGTAGGATTCTACATGGTGACATTGATTTAGAAATGTCACTTTTATTATAACCGTTTCATAGGTACTGCCTATCTGTTAAAAATAACATTGTGAACTACAAATGGACTAATGCTTTATAACTTTTAACATTTATTTAACTTTTCTAATTCTCTTTTAAAATGATGTTAACCTAGGAATCACATATTGTCTTCTAAAATTGGGCAGGTGACAATCTCACATATATTTTAAATGAATGGGAATTCTGATAAAGATGGTAAGCACTGTTTTCACAGCTTCTTTTATAAAACTTCAAAATGAATGGAAAAAAAAACAGAAAGAAAGAAAGAAATGTATCTACTTTTGAGTTAGAGAATTGTAACTCAATAATGTAAATTGTGAAGGACAAAAGCTGCCAAATAAGTAAATTTAGGCCAAATATAAAAGGGAAGCACCAATTTGACATATATTTTCTTTCATTTGTATCATGATACAAGCAGGGGTGTTATGTCAGAAGGTGGATTATACTTTGAAGACATGAAAGGACATGGCTGGATCATAAGAGAAATGAGGGTACTCCATTTATGTTCTATCAGCTAAACTGGAATACTGGAAGAAGCACAGCTGAAAGAAACATACTCAACTTCTTTTTTAGCCAATTATAACCTAAACATGAGGATGAGGCAGGGCCAAATAGAGAACAGAAAGTCAAATAGACTGCGTAGATTGTCTTGGGTGCTGCCCAAGATGGTTGCTTCAGGCTGCCCTGGCTTCTCACCCAGACACTGGGCAAGGTTGAAGTCTCAGGATACTCTCCTTAACTTACTATAGACCCCCCTGCAGGGCTGACCTTGCTTATATGATAGGGGATTCCATCTGTTTCTAGAAAAAATATGTGGCATTAACATACCCAGTATGCATTTTTCTACCACCTGCCTTATGTTTCTTTTCCACTCAAGAAAATTTGCAGCTGAACAACAACAACAACAGCAACAAAAAGAAAAAACAAAACAAACAAACACACATAAAAAAGCACAAATTAACCATCTAAACAACAAGTTTAAACTCTATGGAAAAAATTCACACTATGTTAGGTGGAAAAGACCATCCAGTTTTGGAAATTTTGCAGCATCCATCCTGGGTACCTATGAGTCCCAGATACAAATGTCTCCATTTAATAGTAGCCATCAAACTCATCATCATAAACTTTAACAACTAGCATATATTCTACAGATAAATTGAGGAAACACATATTGCATGTAAAATATGTGGATGCTTTGAAAGAATATGCTACTTAGTATAGGAAAGGGAATATAATTTCTAGACCTCTTTTAATTGAGCAAAACATTTAAAGTAAAATAGCCAGCCCTCAAATAGTTGCTACTCCTGAGTCAAAATGCCAAATTAGTCCATGATGGTGCAAGACAAGCTTGTTCATGTCTTCAGATTTCATATTTCACACACATGCTACTATGACTTGTAAGCTGTATTTCCAAAAATTCATAAGAGGTACAAAATATTGTTGAAATTGTGAATAGTTTATACGTTTGATCACAGGACATATGAGAAGTAGTGTCTGTATAAATAGTTCGAAAAATAGGACATAATCAACTGTGAAGAGACTTTATTATCATAATAAATTATTTGGATTTTTTTTCTATAATTGAATGGGAATCTTGAAAAGCTTTTAGGTAGGAGAATGCCACAGTGTTTTACAAAGATGATGGAGAGGAGAATATAGTTAATTGATTAAAGAAAGGACACAATAGAAACCAGGAGAACTGCTATAGGCCATTGCAATAATCTCCTTTATGAGATGGCTGCACCTAGACTCAAAAAGGAGAAGGATTTGGGAAATGTTATAGAGGCAAAAATCACCTGATGAGGTTTGGAAACTAAATCCCATTGAGCCTGACCTTTAGGAGCATTGTACTGTTGTGGTTGACTTTAAACTATATTACGTTTGTGGTTTGATGAAGCATGGCTAGTTATCAAAAACATCTGCAATTGGCTCACATAAACTGACTCTATGAGACATCATTTCATGAAGTTCTAGCAAAGAAAAGGAGGTAAACAAGGGTGGGGGAGAAATCATCCACTTTGTTTCTTTCCCATACAACATTCAATTTCATGATCAGGCAAATAAAAACAGTGCATATCTAAAAATACATGCTATACGAGATAAAATGCAAGTGACATTTCGGGAGAAAATGTTTAAAGCTTTTAATTAAAAAAAGATTATTCAATAATATAAGCCATATTTACAAATTATTTTTTTAAATAAGTCAGCAAGTTAAAAAACATGGCAAAACCATATTGAAAAACAAAACTGAATAAAGAGACAGATCTGGAGCACATTCTTGGCTCACCTTCCCTTCCTAAGGTGCACTCTTCCTTCCCACCTGATGCAGAGGGCTCCTCTATGTCCCCAGAGGTTCGCAGGGAAACTCAATCCAGCCCCGTACCCTCCCCAGGCCTTCAGGGTGCCCTGCATGAGGGTACTGATGGACTCGGACAGTCCTCCACCCTTGCACCTGGAGAAGCTCATTGATTTCCTTACCCTTGAGAAGTACTGAGCCCAGTCGGGGGACCTGGCTGAAAAAGTGGCTGTGTAAGAAGCACCAGGATTTTCCCAGATTTGGAGGGCAACTTGTCAAGAGGGGAAGGGGAGATCTTGAAATCATGAAGAAAATAACGAGCGGCATGAAGGTGGATAAGGTCTTCATCTGCACCAGACCTTGGATGGGGTATGAAAACTGTGTGATCCAGAAGTGCAGTGGGGTGAAGAAGCACCTGAGCTCCAGCTTGTGAGGTGCATTATCCCCATGCTGGAGTAGCTGCTGGTCTTAGGGAACCTGATCACTGATGACAAGAACATTGAGGCCAAGAGACCCCACACTTGGATCACATCTTGTTCACCTGCTGCCGCAATCAGCACCTGGTCCTGTCCCCTACAAGGATAAGGCTGCTTCCTTGGAGTGATAACTGGAGGGAGATTATACAGCAAATGGATAACATCATAACAGCACTGAAGGGGGTTGGAGTTCCTCCAGGAACAAGCCAGTGGGTTGCCACAGTGAATAATAGCTGAAGGAAAAGAGGGCAGGAAGACAGGAGATCCTAGCAGACTCAGTGACTCAGCACTGTGGAGCAGGGAGATATGATATCCCTGTGCTTTTCCAGACGCAGCCATCTATTACTTTCCAAGATGGTGGCACCTGGTGCATGACTGGCATGGAAATACCATGTGAAAATCAGTCAAGAAGCTTTTAACTTAAAAAAAAAAAATCTTAAAAAAAAACCCTGAAACTAACATTTCAAAGCTATACACATCACTCATAGAAAAGTTGATGCCAGTCACATTATTTGCCAAGGAGTTTATAAAAACAACTTCAAATGTGTTGAGAGACAGTGAAATAACATCTCAGGGAAAAAGTGGAGTGAGATAGCAAAATTTCTGTTCCAAAAGAAGCAGGTCATTCTTTGGTGACAAGAGAGAAATACCCAATTGAAAGTTCATTCATATAACCCAAAAAGCCTAGGGTGGGGGTGAGTTTTAGGCATGGCCAAACGTTGTATTCAGTAAATGAAATTAAGTTCTTTCATATTTGCATCCTTTGGGTTGACTCCAATCCCAAATTCTGCATGATTCATAATGCTGTTCTTCACTGATATCAAATCATTATTTTTCACTTACTCTATTAAATGTTATATTTCATTTTTATCTAAGTTATTACATGGATATTTTAACTTTTTTTAACTTAGAAAATTATTTATCTGTGATGTATTGACCATTCACCACATGTTTTGAAAAAGCACTGAAAATTTTCTGAACTGGTCTTAAATTTTGGATGTCAGGGTAGTGCAATAAATATACTTTAAGACCTTGTCATCAGGCCCCTTGTTATAGATTGTGATACAATGTTGAATATGACAGTATTTATCTACTGCAAAAAAAGTTTTCAGTGCTGTGGAATTTGCCAGACTGTTTGGGGCCCACAAAGGAAGGGACCCGTAATTCTGAGGAACTTAAGGAAAACCACAGATGATTTAATGCCAGATCTGAGACTTGGGGAAGACAAGGGAAGGGCAGGAAAAGGAAGGAAGGGAAGATGAAAATAAGAACAATAGCAATGAATAAAGAATATAGTAAGATATTAATTACTGATAATTTCTAGGTTTAATATGTTGCTTTTACTACCTTCATAATATGCCATTCATAAACTCAGAGTGTTTAAAAATATATTTTTGTGAGTTATCCTTATCACTTAGCTGTATCCTAAACTGTAAAGATTTATCTTTCATTTAAAAAAATCTAAAAATTATTTCTGAGACCCAAAAAAGTCATTCATGCAGTGAACAGGATAATTTTATTGATACATATAATTGTTACTTGATCAACTATTGAGAAATCATTTTGGAGGTAATGAGAAAACTTCTGGACATTAAGCTAAGATTTTCTTTTTGATTCTCTCCATCAGAAAAACAATAACGACTGCAAAGTCTGAATATGTTTTGCTTTGGATTGCTCAATAGTGGTATATTAATAGTTTATTGATATTTTGTGGACTTTAGGTATTCACTGTTTTAGCCTCCCTTACACTGTAATTTTTAAAGAAAATTCTGTGGAATAATATTATATGAAATATTTTACAACTGGGTGATATTTTCACTCTAGAACCAGTATTTATGTGGATGTAGATTCATTTGGAATAAATTCTCTCTGCATGTAAAAGTATGCTTATTCTGCACAAGTTTCACCATGAAGCAGAAGCAGTTAAGATTTCTTATGGGCTAAAATATGACAAGTAAGCACCTAACTTACAATTTTATTTCCTTTTCCTTTCTCCATCTTGAACATCCACTGAATTATTTCCCTATTCTATTACATAATAGAATTATATAGGTATGTGTGTGTGTGTGTATACATATAATTCTATTATTTAATATAAATAAATAATTAGAAGTTTTCATAACTGAGATGAAGCCACATTTAGGAATTTAATACAGAATAAATATTTAAACAGAATAAATACTTTTAAATTAGCAATATGTATCATGTATAGCACATTAATATTGAAGATTATTTTTAATATATATGGAAAATACCATAGTGTAAAAGAGGGCAAACACTCTATTTTAACACTGTAAAATGATAGGTAAAATTCTGTAATTAACTCTATATTAGTTGATGAATTCAGAAGAAATATTGATAAATAAGAGTTCTTTTATTATACTGCTCAACATTTACTTACCAAAGGAAACAAAAATAATATAAACCAACATCCCCTATAGCTTCGGAAATGATGTCTAAATCAGGTAGTATAATGAATAGGTATTATTTTTAGTTCACATGTAATTGTTCATGTTATACATATTTCATTTTGTCAACAAAGGGATCTTTTATTTTAGTGAAAGTGTTTTTCACGATTTCCTCCTCAAATTCTTCACATGGTAAATTTAGGCACTAAACAAACTGTGTAATTGTTATACTTCCAAGTATATAGATTGACTGTTTGAAATGCTGACACAGATCATAGGAAGAAAGGATAATTAACCATGGGACAAATTCTTATGTCCACTCTTCTCTCACACCATTCCCTCATCCTATTCAGACTTAAATTACGACATTAATAACTTATACTTTCATCTGCAGCTTCTAATTCTCCTTGCTCTCTGAAAATGTTTCTCTATGTACTTCCTTGGCTACTCTCTCTATCCTCCCACCCCTAAGTTTCTGGCCTTTCTCTCTTTCTCTTACTAATCTATACTCTCTCCCAGTATGCCGATGGCCTATGGCTTCAATAATTATTCTTAAACTGAGACCTCACTTCTGAGCTCCAGAGCTCACTTCTCAATCTCTGTGTATAACTACTGATAGTTGGAATGTTCTAATTGAACTAATTATGTTCCCTAACAAATTCTCTCCAACTCTTAGCATTTCATATAAAGGTTTCACCATCTGCAAGGTAACAGTTTAATAAGCTCATGAAAGAAATAGATTCCTCCCTCTTCTTCATTCCTACATTTAAATAATTTCCATGTATGAAAATTCTTATTCTGAAATGCCTTGAAAAGTTCTCAATCTCCATGTTGCTTCATTCTAATATATCCTGCATCCTACTAATAGAATTTTCTTTTATGTAGAAACCTTGTATTGTCTGAATTGATTTCCATTCTTTACAGTTTAAAGCTCCAAATCTTTACAAGGCCCCCAAAACACTCTTTAACAATGCTGTATTTCATTTAATTTCATTTTTCTGGTTATATCTACATCCTCCTTCCTCTCCAATTTTTTCCACAGAATATGCCATCTAAATTGCAATTAACTATCTTGCTACATTGCCAGTCCTGCACAATGAAGAATTGCCCATTTCTACCCATGACTTTCAAATATCTAGCCAAGCATTCATATAAGTGAAACAGATATTCAGAATTATCTGAAACTAACAGTAAATCTTACATGTAAACACAAAATGTTATTAATATTTTTATATGAATTAAATGTTTCTAGGAATTTTTCGAAGATGGCAACTACCATGTAAATAGAAGGAAGACTGTAAATATCTTCTGCTCAGGACATTGCCATAGATGTTTGTCATACTAGAAACTTGCAGTACCCTTGTCAATGCTGCTCATGGTATTTTAGTCACCAATATAGCATAATATAGCTTTAGTAGCCAAGGGGAATCTATGTGTAATGTATACTTAATGTATACTTATTTACATTGTTCAAATAGACAAATAGTTTTAAAATTGTGTTTTAGAGCTTTGCCCACAAATGTCAGCCACCAATGGACCAACTCTAAAAATCTATCAACTGCTTTTTTTTTTAATGAGGCAAAGATTATGGCAGCACTTTGTGAAGAAATATGTGATAGAAATTGCAAAGATATTTTATCTTTCTGAGATTTAAAGGAAAGTTTGAAAATCATAGTGTTATGAATGTGAAAATAAACATTTAAATCAGAACAATAAAAACTAATTTCTTGCAGAATAGCACAGATGATATCAAAATATGCTAATACAGTAATATTTTTAACAATTGGGAAAGTTTGCTAGTATAACCTGAAATCCAAATGAAATATATTTTTCCAGTCCCTTGAGAATTAAACTGATTTAAGTAGACTTGATAAGATGGAACAGAATGGTAATAGTATATGTAATAATTGCTTGCAGTCAAATGAATTTTCATTACAAATGAAGAAAGTATCATATATGAAAATCAGGATAGAAATATTGGCTCTTTTGGTATTAGCATTCTATTCTAGTACCAAAGAGAATAAATGAATGAGAATTAAACCATATTTATAAAGGCTTTATATCCAAGATAAAATAAAGATTAAAAATATAATTCTGAGAATATAATTTTTTCTCATTATTAAAAAATGCTAATTTTCCAGGAAATTTGGAAAATCCAAAACCAAGAAAAAATATGAAAGAAAAACACTCAAAATATCACCACTACAAGGCAACTTTAATATTAAAGTGTTTTGTTCCAGTCCTGTTTTCCTGAATATTAATTTACAAATACAGCACATATATTGATCAAGTGGGCCTTGAAAGGACAATAAAAACAGTTTTCTCACAAATGTCCCTGTGAACCTACTTTGTGAGTCCATTTTTCCTTAACCCACTGAATAAAATCAAAGACAGGCTCCATGACTCTTGTGATGGTTTTTAGCTAATGAAAGTTGTCTCAGGAATCTTTGAGTCACAGAAATAGCCTCATTACTGTAATTAAAATGTCCAGTCTTAGAAAGAGAAAAACAAATACCTTATGCTAACACATATATATGGAATCTCAAAAAGAAAAAAAAAATGGTCAGAAGAACCTAGGGGCAAGACAGGAATAAAGATGCAGACCTACTAGAGAATGGACTTGAAGATACGGGGAGAGAGACGGGTAAGCTGGGACAAAGTGAAAGTGGCATTGACATATATACACTACCAAACATAAAATAGATAGCTAGTGAGAAGCAGACACATAGCACAGGGAGATCAGCTCAATGCTTTGTGACCACCTAGAGGTGTGGGATAGAGAGAGTGGGAGGGAGGGAGATGCAAAAGGGAAGAGATATGGGGACATATGTATATGTATAACTGATTCACTTTGTTATAAAGCAGAAACTAAACAAACACACCATTGTAAAGCAATTATACTCCAATAAAGATGTTAAAAAAGAAAAATATGTCCAGTCTTGTCAAACACTCATTAACTGAATCCTGTGAAACATCAGTGACTGTTTAATAAGTGGCAATTCTCTTAGGATGTTAAGAAGGAAAGGAAACACATAGTGTATTTACCTGCTAAAAATCCACTACGTGAGGCTACTTTGCTAATCAAGATTCTTATGTCAGTTATTTTAGTTCCTTGGGAAATTCAGTACACTGGGTTAATCTGGGGGCATCAATTTATTAGTGTGGCAATCTTGTTAAATAATTTCCTGGGGCACTGTGATGGTGTAAATATCTAAAACTCAGGGATTATTTTGCCAAGAAGATAGTGTGACATGGGATTAAGAACAGGATTTTGGAAGCAGAATGCTTGGATTTTTAATATGACCACTTTGGAAAGTTATTCAAGGCAAGAAACCTCATTGTGACTCACTTTACTTATCTTTAAAAGGGCATGATCATGCTATCTACCTTGCCAAGTTATGAGTATTAAATAATATCTTAGAAATTTAAAGGATGAAGCCACAAGTTTATTATAGTTACAAACCATTTCAAATGATATGGAGTTGGCAGGAATCCAAGATTTTGTATAGGCTAGGCTAATTAAAACCAAAGGCTTACTTCCTTTTTAATGTGCAGAATTTGATACATAGGCTTGTCACAGAGTGGATAATCAATAAATGTTTTAAAATTGATGAAAAGGAGAAATCATCATGTCCACATTTCAATATTAATAGCTGTAAGTGATATCTAACCAGTCCCAGAATTTGGTCAATTTAGAACATAAAGAGAAAAGGTCAGCCCCAAGCTACAATTCATGGTGTCCCCCTTCTCACGTAATTTAAAAAATTGAGTTCAGAATTAAAAGGTAGTAGTTAAAATTTATCAAAGTCAAACAACACTGCCATATCATCAGCATTGTTACTGCATGTAAACACATGATTTGCACACCACACTTGAGAAACCAACCTTTGATCATATTTACATTCTGTTGAACTAGTCAAGACCATTGCTTGGAGACTTATGATGAACATAATCTATACACAGTTGCAATTGAACCAATCCAGATAAGTGTTTCTGTGTGTTCTATGTGGTTTAAAGGTAGGAAACAAATTGAATTTACTTGAAGTGGAAGGAAGGTAAGGAAAGCAGTTTTAATTGCCTTGTCAATTTATTTTTTCAGGATAGCCATGATATAGTCAGTTTTATTTTCTCTAGCTATTTCGGTAAGGCATTCCATTATTGTAGAAAGTACAGTTATGGGAGCCAACACAAAGAACAGCTTAACTACAAACCATTGGTTGTAAATCTTCCAAAAATTAAAAAAAAATCATATCATGATAATTGATCACGATCATATCAAGCCCAATATATTTCAGCAGCATTTTATTTAAGACATAGTGAGAGACAATATAACTTAATGATTAGGTGTAAATCCTGGAGCCAGAATTAAAATCCTCAGATGTTTTTCTCAACCACATACAAGCTGTGTAAACTTGGACTATTTGTTTAAATTCTCTCTCTAATGCTTGAGTATTTTCAAATGGCAAACATGGATGGCCAAACAGGTTTCTACTATTTAGAGCTATCGTGAGACTAACATGTGTAAATTATGGGTTACTTAATTATTATATGGAGTTCTGTCCTCAAATGGTACCAGGGCCAATGGGAATAAGATGCAAGAATAATGGTTTGAATTGAGTATAAAGACTTTTTTAATAGTGTCATCTCAGTCAGTTGGTAGAAAGTTCCCAATGATGGGAAGTATGACTGTGTTGAAGATCTATAAGAATGTTGAAGAGAGGTTTGCACAACAGAAATCCAGCTGAAATACATGTACATTTCTTCTAAAATTAATATCCTATTATTCTCAAGGTGAGAATCATCACAATGATAATTTCAGCTGTACCAAAAAAATACCCGAGTTGAGACTCATAAATTTAAACAAGAATTGTCAAGAATTCTTCAACTTTCATATTTCTTGGCTTCAGCAAAGTTTAAACCTCTAATCTTAATGTTCTTTTCTCATGAAATGATGGCAATAACAATTATTTTTCATAAATCTTTTTAAAGATCTTTTTAGTGTTCAATTAAAAAATATCTGTTCTGTATATCAAAGTGTAAAACTATACAGCATTGCATTTATTTTATTAAATCTAAACTAAAAATGGTATTTGCCGATAATTTTGAGTATTTCTCTTTAAATACATGGGGCATGTAGTAAACATTCCTTTAAATGAACAAGAAAAATTAAAGACATAGTATCATGATCATTGATACAAGACCACTATGTTTCAGCAGCATGTTTTCATATGCAATCTGTACTTTCTTTATACTGTGTTCCCTGGATTATAGCTGTTCTCTCAATTTTATTTCTGTGTTGGTCTGTGTAATTTCATATTTCTTTACCCTCCATCCTTTGGAATTCTATATGTGTTCAGTAATAAATTCTCAGAACTAAAGTCCAGGGAACTGTTTTAAAATATTGACTACATTTTTGAAGCTTTGGTTAAAGTTATCACTATTACTCTTTCTTGTGTAGGAAGCATTTTATTTTACAATCTCTCATTTGCTTTTGCCTTTTCCTTACCCCCAATTGAGTTCTCTTCTCATGATTGTATTCAGTTTCTCCTCAAAGGCTCTTCTGTCTGCTTTGCAAAAGGCTCAGAATATGCATTTATTCTAAGAAATATTTTGAGTACCTAAATTGTTTCAGGCTTTGAGATGATTATTGAGGATTTAGTCAAGTAGATGGGCCTTATCGTTACAAAAAATAAATACCATTGTAAAATTGTGGTATTGAATTCTCTCTTTTAAGTGCTGTAGTTCTCCAAAGTGTATTTTGCTTCTGCTAACATTGCAGTTGCCGTTCAGGTTTTCATTTCCTACCATCAGGTTTTTATTTCCTACAGTCAGGCTTTTATTAACACCAATTGACTGGAAATGCTCTTTAAGGATACTAATGGCAAATCTATGGGTTTTCCTGTTTTCATTCCCTTTGAACTTACAATAATTTGTAGTTTTGTTAATTAAACTCTCCTTAAGATTTTCTTTTGCTTGCCTTCTCTGTGTCATGGATATCTCTTTTTCTTCCTTATCCTTAGGTCAGCAATGTTGTCCAAACCATAAAAGGAATTCAACTCCCCAATTAAAATGACTCCAGATCCTGTCTATCCAAGACTTAAATTTTCATGAACTTACATTTCTAGCTTCCTGCCACATATTTCCCATGTATTGTGCCTTATCACTTCTTTAGCAACAAGTGTTGTAAGAACTTATTGTGCTTTACCAGATGTTCTGCCGAAGGTATTATCAATATATTTGGCTACCAAACTGCAAACTAGTGTCAACATTTATGTTGGCATTCAAAGTCACTTGTACCTTATCCCACTCTGCTTAGTCTACTTTGTTTTCTTTTTCTCTTCCAAAATATGTCATCTATTTACCCCTGACCAGAATTGTCTTTGTCTCCCAAGCATACGATACACATTTCCATCTTTCCAATTTGCTGCAGTTCTTCTTTCATTATTATGTTTAAACCATTAACCAACTCATTCATGGAAATTTGTCTACCTACCGTAGTCCTTGATAATTTAATGCCATTCCAAGAAACAAAGTTAAGTGCAAAGAGGAATGGCTTAAATATGTACAATTCTAGGTTTAAATTAGCCGCTTATCTAGATATGTGTCCTTGGATACATTTCCTAATCTCTTTGAGCCTCATTACTTATGTGCATAAAGAAGATCAAATAAGAAAATATGAGTAAAGTGCCTGACTTAAGATAAATATTAGTAGCACTTACTTTTATTACTTTAGACAATTTTTTAATGATGTATTTTTAAATTCATTTTCTTTTGTCTTCACAATTAGATATTCAAATATGTGAACAAAACACTGTAATATAAAGCAACTAAAGAAGCCTCCACATATAATTAATACTTTGTAAATGTTATTTCTGTTCTACTCACCTGCTTGCATGCACAGTATCTTACAAATGTAAATGTTCCATGAGTTTATTATTTATTTTTGTGGTCACAACTGGGCCAAGGCTTTACTGGGATATGCAATCACAGGGTTACAAAATTGAGAAGAAAAGAAAAAGTAGGCTAGGAAGCAGGGAAAGAAAATGCAAGGTAGTGCATTTCTAAGTTGTTAACAGACTAACAATAAAACACAGTTTGTAGTTGAACTATGAGAATGTCTTCCAAACAGTCCATGTAGAACCACTGTGACTCAGATCTGTTCATTCAGGAGATAAAAGGAAAGGAATTATCTGCCAATGCATCTCATCTTCTGTTTCTCAGAGGTCCAAGTTTGCACTAATGTACATTATTTCTCTGTCACTCCAAAATTCTGTTGACCAATTCTGCTGTCCTTTTAGTAGCCCCAGACTCTAGTTCAGTGGAACTATAAAAACATCTACTGGCAAAAGTGCCCCTCCACTAGAACCTAGTATCTCTTGCTCAAGAAATCCTTTAGTTGTAGAGAAGTAAAGCACTCCTTCATAAGTGAGTAATGCTGAGAAGGCTAATCCTAAATCTACCTTTTATTACCCTAGCTCATGAATTCTAATAATTGGGGATGTGGATTAAATACCAGCATTGATTCAATGTATATACTATACCTTGGAGGAATGTGCTCCACCATGCATGGTGCTGTGTCCAAAGCTGGTGCTTTATCCAAACCCACAACATGTTGTTTTACTATTCTTCAGGTCAGATGTTTACAGGTAATATTATAAGACCAATGAATCTCGTATTCAAAAGCCCATTGTAATACTTGTCTCACCATAAAAGAGGTTCCTTTTACGAAGGAATTTTTTTCAGTCATAATTTTGTCAATCATACTATATCAATGGATTAGGAATTCCCTAGACCATCAGATGATGTTGAGGGGCAAAGAAGGTAAACCTAAGTCCAGAGTATGTGTCTACTTCAGAAAAGATGAATTTCAGTCTCCTGCAACATAGAAAGGGACCTATGTAATCCACTCTCATCAGCTGGTTAGCTTGTCTTCCCCAATTAATTTTGCCATGTTAGGAATTCACAGTGATTTAGCTAGATCAGCCTTATTGAGGGAGGGCTCATATTTTCAGGCTTGGGCATAGCTTCCATCCTTGCTACCTTGATGACCTCTTTCTGGGCCCATTGTAGGAACATTGGGATAGCTGATGTCCATGGTACATGTAAATCTGTCTACCTGATTATTGAGAGCCTCCTCTGTAATGGATGCTCTCTGCTGAACATTCAGGAAAGATCCCTACTTTATGATCACTCCAGTGGCTCTATTGACATAAGATGACTCCAGAAGTCTGAGCCATGGTTTTACCACTGAGACTTGCTAGCTCTCTTCTCCACATTCTTATCCACCATGGATACTCCCAGAAGTAATTTTCAGTCATATGGCACAAATGACAGGGAAACTTACCCAACAACTGGGACTTGCATACACTAGCCCCATTAGAAACCAATAGCCTTATGAACCAACCAACAAATAGATTTTTTTTTTTTTTTTTTTTTTTTTTTTTTTTTTTTTTTTGCGGTATGCGGGCCTCTCACTGTTGTGGCCTCTCCCGTTGCGGAGCACAGGCTCCGGATGCGCAGGCCTAGCGGCCATGGCTCACGGGCTTAGTTGCTCCGCGGCATGTGGGATCTTCCCGGACCAGGGCACGAACCCGTGTCTCCTGCATCGGCAGGCGGATTCTCAACCACTGCGCCACCAGGGAAGCCCAACAAATAGATTTGAATCATATTCTTATGTACCTTAAAAATCCAAAGGAACCTAATAAATTCTGTGCCTCATTTTCACTGGTTGGTTGTGTGAAGGGCAGTGACTTTCTCTCTATATGGAGAAGTTCCCCCACTATACTCTAGACCATGAGATTATTGAAAAGTCTACAGATACAGCAGATCCTTGAAACCTCATAGGAATTTATTTCTCAGCTTCTGGCATACATGTGTTTTACTAGGTTATCTAGAATACTCATCACTTCTTACTCACTGAATCCAGTTAGCATGATGATAGATATTATCAATAGAATGGATAGCTTTGATGCCTTGTGGAATGTCAGGACAATCAAGGTTTTTGTAGACTATATCAGGACAGAGAATATAGTTACATTATAACTAGACCTCTGAGATTATGAACATGCACTGCCACCTTTGTTATATAAAGACAAACTCCTTTGATTCTTTCCTGATAATGAGAATTGAGGAAAAAGCATTTGTCAAGTCAATGGCTGGATATTAATGCCCCAGTAAACTGTGAGAGTCTTCCCATACCTGGGAGCACCACCTCAGGCTGGTTCCATGCCTGAGGGGATACAATCTTTCTCCTTCCAAACTTTCAAGTTTCTGTTTCTTCTGGCCAACTCTGATCACCCTTCAGAGGCGAACCACAAAATACAAATTGTGTACTTTCGGTGCTGCATATGACTTAAACTCTCTGCTACTGACGTTTAAAACTAACATTGCACAAAATAAAGATGAGGAGTAAAATTCATGCTAGTAGTTTAAAGTTTTAATTTGTCTTTATTTAGAATTACTTTAAATAACAAATAAAAAGCACCACGACAAATCAAAATTCTGTGGAAGAAAAGAAAAAGCTTTACGTGTAGCTTTTACAGCCCTTTTTCCTGCTCTTTGAGCAAGAGGCTCTGCATCTTCACTTTGCATTGTGCTTCACAAACTGTGTAGACAGCCCTGCCTCCAGGAGATTCTGATACACGCAACAATTTGAGAACTGCTGTTCTAATACATCAAGGAATCAGAGAGAGCTTTGCCAGCTGTTAGTATATCTCAATTATATATTTATATCTCAGGAGATTGTCACAGAGAAGGTTTATGGAACCACTGTACCTAGACTGAGGTAAAACTTCATTTATTGTGCAGCTTCTGTAGGTCCCACTATCACAAGAGAACCATTATGGCATTTCAACGTCACCACAAAATCAAACAGTCTTCAAAGATGTCAGGTTTCCTTTTCTCAGTGCACACCTACCCTAGCAAAGTCTGCAGATCCCTTTGGGGTAGAGTCAGAGGGAAATTTATCATGTAAACTGTGTCTTTATTTGTTGTATATACTTCTCAAGGGAATCTCATTCTCCCCCTTAAATGAATATAGTCCAAGTATGTGAATGTACATTGATCTAGAAATTCTAAGAAGGGAAGATCAATTCCATAGATTCCCATGGATCTAGGCAATATATATGCCACTCAGGTCCTCCTGCTCTTATTTTTATTATATCCATTTTGCCTCTGATGATTAACTGCTACCATCTAGATTCTTCCGTTCTGGAATATTACACCCCAGGAAGATGACAGCATTTCCCACACCTAAACTTGGCCTTCTTAAAATTACAGTGTCCCTCAGAATCATTCACTGGGCCTTCCCAAGGAGCATAC
The DNA here is from genome assembly GCF_026419965.1 of Kogia breviceps. Taxonomy (NCBI): domain Eukaryota; kingdom Metazoa; phylum Chordata; class Mammalia; order Artiodactyla; family Physeteridae; genus Kogia; species Kogia breviceps. The sequence goes on along the minus strand of NC_081325.1, from coordinate 45,031,336 downwards.
AATGAAGGGATTTCCAGTTGTTTCCAAATAATCCATTCTAATATCTCCACCTCACTCTGACTTCTGTTGTCTTCTTCAATAATATGTTAATGAAGGTCTGGCATCTCCAACTCATTTACACTCACACATAATCATTTACAGGCTTCAGTGTAGCATCTATGTCCACTATTAAAACCAGCTCTTAGCCAGTATGATTTCAGGATTATGCTGAATCCCAAGGATGAGTGAGTGGCCTTCATAAATTAATTTTCTTATCTTCATTCTTATATTCCTCCATCCTTGCCTAACACCCTGAAGATCAATCCTGACTCATATGCCTTCCTGTTTTCATTTATAGCCCTACCTAGATTCTGAAATTGTTTTGATGTGAATGTTATTTCTTGCTGCAACAGACTTTTTGCTTCTCTACCCAGACGGTAGTGAGACTTGACTCTGGTATTTAACCTGGGGCAATGATTTTTTGTGAAGAAAGGAATTAAAGTGAACAAAACATCTTTGCTGTTTTTTAAATTTATGTTTGGTATGATTCTTACTATTTTGTTTGTTTTATATTTTGTTTGTTTTCATAATAAGGAAACAATGACTACTCTGCAATATAGAAAGAAAGAGTTGATAAGAAGTTGGAGTTCGGGATTTTCAGGCTTTCTTCTCCAATACATGTCCCAGATTGACAGAATCCCAGTGTTTCCTTATTACTTATGTGTTGTTGTTTTCTTTCCTTTGAAATGAGTTAAATAAAATTCAAGTCATTTGTCTACCACTTACGTATGTGGGAGCTTTGACACCTCATTTTAACTCTCATTTGTTTCAGTTTTTTCATACACAGAGATTAGATATTGTAGTCTGTATAAATTACATCCTTTATTTACCAGCTTATGATAAGTTACAATTTCTCTCTCCCTCATTATGTAGTGTTAGAAACTTCTTTACCAATTATTTCTCTAAATATAACTTTTTTTGCTTTGTTTTACAGCCAATCCTAGTATTACTCTGAATTTTAGTGGAATTCCATAAAAATTACTAGAAAGTCAATGGTAATTTGTGTAGATGTGATAATTCAACCAAAAGCATTCCCTATTACTGCAAACTCAGAATGTGACCAATCATGTTGCAATTATTTTTAATTTGTGATAATGGTAAAGCTACAGGTAGTTACTGAGTAAAGATTAAAAATTGCCCTTGTGTATTAAGAGCATTAGGGCATATTAAGTATTTAAATGTGGTCCTTTATATAAAAATGATTGATAGAAAAGTATAAAACTTTCTAAATAAGTTGCATTATACTGCCTAAACTAAACCTATTGTAAGAGTGATCACAGGATTGAGTTGCATTTATGGCTGGTGATCTCCTACATAGTAGCTAGAAAGAATCAAAACAAAATGAACTAAGTTATAAGTCAAAACAATTCGATTTGTGTGAGTCCTATATATCAAATATCAGCCAGATGTCAAGGTGTTCAATAAATTAGGACAATGAGCCAAACTGAAAGCAACAGTCAAGACTTTATTCACTTACTCTGACAGTGCAAGCAAGAGACCAGAAGCGGTGCTGGTCCCCCAACTATCCTATGGCAACAGGTGAGGTACCGAGTGCTCCAGCTGCTGTAGATCAGCACAGATGGAGGAACTCATCTCATTCACTACCAAGGAACCTCCAACAGAAGATGCCTGTTACTTTTTTGAGTAGTGGGTCAAAGAGAAGGAAAAGGGTAAGGACTAAGAGCTGAAAGATACTGAGTCAAAGTGGAGGTCGCTATAGGCAAAAACTCATGTTCTACACCTTAGTGGTAAGTGGAGGAGGAGGTTACTGTCTCTCAACCCTTGTAGTTTAATAGCCATCCTGATTGCCCATCTATTTGAATCTTTGGAAAAGAGATGAAAGGAATGGACAACTCTTATACAGTCTCTCATAAAGACTGAGGTGTCAGTAATTCTAAAAAGAGAGCATTCATTTGAAATAAGGCGACTGGGGACAGACAGCATGGTCAAATACACAGCACAAATGAGAAACACCATTTTGTGGAATTGTTACATTGTTCCAGACTGCCTATTTGTGATACATAGTCTAGGCTGGGATTATCTTGTCCCCTCCCTTTAGCCACTTAAACCTATCCTTTTATTTTCCATGAAAACAATGAACCACCCCTGTGGCTTGGAACTGATACACAGCATGTTGAGTGTATCATATGCTCCGATTAGATCCATTGATGTGGGCTGCAAATCCAGAACTTTTATTAGATGCAGTGTGCTTAGGAAAACTGAACAGGAAATAAATGCTGTCTAGTAGGGCTTGGATGGTGTGGCCTAAGTCAGTGAAATGTGCAGGCAGAAATGGCTAAGCCAAACTGGGAGAAAATGTCAACTACAGTCAATGTCCAGTGGGACCCCTCCAGATAGGATAGAGGTCCAGTGTGATTTATCTGCCAAGAACTCCCTAGCTTATTGGCCTGAGGGATCTGCCCCTGAACAGTATCATTAGCCTTGTCTAGCGACTGGTAGGTGGGATAGATTTTCTGTGCTCTTTTGGCACCTTCTGACTGCAGCAGCAGTCCATAGCCCAAGTTAGGAAGCTATCTGAATTTTCATGGCTGTTCTCCATAGATCCCAGCACATCTGCTTCCTTTGGGAAAAAGAAAAACTCATCCTTCATGTTTAGCAGACAATTGTGCTCTGCTCATTGTTTCTTTTCTCTGTTTCAGTGTAGGGGACTTTCTGGTGAGCATCCACACAGTTAATAAAAAGCTTATTAGTAACAGATCTAATTTGATCTAAATCTCTTGTTCCCATGGAGAGGGTGAGGATGCTTATTTTATATAGCAGTCCGAGGCTTGCCAGTGTCTCAGCTAAACAACCAGGCTGTTAACCACATTCAGTGAAGCTGAAACATGACACATTTGGTGGCGGCATGGGTAGACATTGTACTATATGTCCTTTATTGCACTCAGAAAGGGAGAGTTCTCTCTCAAGTTGGATGGCAGCCACACTTTCTTCCATCCCAGTAGAACTTAACAGGAAAGGCCATCAGTAAACCAGGCCCCATGCAGGGTTCCAGGAAGTCTCTATGTCTAAATCCCTGTTGGACTAATGGAGACAGTGGCTCCTCTTGGGAGGAAGAGGGGCATTCCTGGGACCTACTCTTGGAGCTAGAGACTACAGCTGGGCCAGGCATTACCATTTCCTCTTCACTAGAGAAGACTCTTGAGCCTCTTCTGCCAGGCAAATTGAGGCCTCTGTTCAGACCCATGACATGACAGGGATTTCTGGGAGTAATACAACTTCAGGGCTATGAATCTTGTACTCACTAGCTACCAAGCCCTAATAGCAGGCCAATAATTGCCTCTCAAAAGATGTTTACCTTTTAGTCAACTGCAGGAGCCTATGGCTCCAGAAGCCCAATGGGTACCACTGGCCTGTGGTAGATTCCAATTGGCAATAGGCTCCAGATGATAAATTGGGAGGTTGCTGAGATCTGTAACTCTAATTGCAAATGTGGGTTGGGTGGCCCAGGAAAGAGCAAACTAAGTAGCCTGAAGGAAAGCCTCCAGGGTATCTTACTGATCAGGGCCCTACTCAAAGGCAGTGGGCTTCCTCTTGACCCAGGAGATGAGTGCCGTGAGAATTTCTTCATGGGGAATGTGAGAGCCTCAGTAGCCAAAGAGGCCCACCAATCCCTGGGCTTATTTTCTATTTGTCAGGGCAGAAGTGTCAAAATCTTGGCAGTCCTCTCCTCTAAATTAGATGTCATGCCTCTTCCCAGATTTCACCCAGGAATTTTACTTGAGTTGTAAGTCCTCGTAACTTGTGTGTGTGTTAATACTATTTTGCCACATGTGGGTCAATGGGTTTCCAGGCATTTTGGGGCAGGGTCCTTGTCTCAGCCTAGCAGGAGGATGTTACCAATATAGTGGAAGGCTAGTTCTCCCTCTTGGTGCAAAAGTTTTTTCTGCCATCGTGACCTATCAGTAGACTGCAGTAGCCAAGGACTTTAAGTAGCTTTGTGGAAGGACATTAAAGGTGTTTTGCAAACTATTTCATATAAAGGCAAACAGCCTGATCACCCAGGTGCAGAAGGATGCTGAAGAAGGCACTTGCTACATCAATTGCTGCATAGTAATTCCTTCAGCTTAGGCAACAGCCTCTATGACACTCACCATGTCAGATATTGCTCGACAGACAGCACTGAGCTGCTTACAAACAGTGGTGAATATTGAGGCCTTGCATATAAGCCAGACAGGGATACTGAATGGAGAAACAGTCTCTCAGAGGACTTTGGTTTCCGTAAGCTCAGCAATAAGTGTAGGCTCTTCTCTCCCTCCTCTCTCTAGGCAGCTGATATTGCTTTAGGGACACAATGGCATTAGACACTGGTAGTTGGATTGGTTCATAGACTTCCACATATCCAACTAATAGAGCCTTAACTGCAGCAGTTCCCATTAGGGCTTAGGAACAAAGATGAGCAGGAGTACACATAGAGAACACATCCATACCAATAAAGCATTCATTAGTGGGGGTCATAATAATGGAAGGTGTAGAGGTCCAAAGGTACTCACTCATAGCCAGCCCTCAGCAAGTGTCTTCCCATCAGTGGTGGTTTCAGACCCTAAACCAGAGAGCATTATCTTTTTCTGGTACCAGGTGACTCAAGTATCAAAATCACCTGTGGACTGGTATCAAAAATACCAAGAAGTGTATTCTCCCTCATCTCCCCATTGAGCCCTGACCTTGACATAGGGTCTCTGCTTACCTCCGGGGAGAGAGGGACTTTAGCCTAAATCCTAGGTTTATTTATTTTTAAAAGCCAGCCTGAAGGTCCTTGTGAAAGTTGGCAGGGCTCTCCAATTCAACTCTAGACTCATTGGGAAGAGAGAAGGCAATGATCTCATGTGGGGAGTTAACTGGACTTGGTAACCAGTTGGGGTGCTACAAACAATCCTAGAAACCTAAGTCTGGTTAATAGTCTCATCACCTACTGTTACCACACCATCACTGTGAACACAAAGGACAATGAGGGTAGCTTGCAGGGCTGTAATTGCCTCTGCTGGGGTAGTCCAGACATGGTTTCAATGGCAGCATCCTCACCACAGTGCCTAGCTTGTCAAAGCCCAAGCAATCACCAACCAAGGAAGGAGCGGTTCTCAGGTGTGCATGCCCTCCCATCGCCTGCCTTTTCCTCCTCTGTAGACAAAGTCAGGGCGCTCTGGAGGAAGGGGTCTCCAGTGGTGCACCCCACAAGGCACTCTTGTTCCTCACTAAGTTTAGTGGTTTTGACAGCAAATTAACCAAGTCTCAAAGTTCTATTCAGGCTCTAAGATGAAGTGATCTTGAATGGGCTCCACACACTTTTTCACAAAATCACTGGCCTCAATTACTTACTGCATTGCAGGATGTCTGTCTTTGACAGGGGTCTGTTTAGAGCTAACATAGAGCATCATTTGATACAACTCAGTATATTTGGAGTCCAACAGTTTAGGGTCCCATCACCAGAGGACCATGAGAAATAGCCATGAGCTGTTTCCCTAGCTTTCTAAGAGCCTCTTTGTTGGATTTCTAATTTGGCCTGCAGGTGATCGAGATCATGGAGTTCAGGGTTAACTAAAGAGAAGGACCAGTGTTTCCCTTGAGAATTTAAAGTTTTCTGTAAATAATTTTTTAAATAATGTCTTATTGTTTGATTCTAAGTAAATTAATTATCCATAGAGTATCACTTTTGAGGAATTTAAACTCAACTAGATAGTATTAGTATCCTATTGATCAAATAACCAAATTTTCCTTCTCATTTCTTCAGTCATAAAAAGCCTGAACAATATTTTGACTTCATTGAAGGTAGGGCCACATCTTTTCATCTTTACATTTCCTAATAGAGTTTTTAGTATATTTAGATACATGGTAAATTTAGCTGAACAATAAACTTGGTAAGGGTTATGCTTCATCCATCAGCTTGCTCCATTAAGTTTTTAAATAACAAACATGAAAAATTGATAAACTTGACAGTGAAGGAAATTGGTAGGCAGAATTCTAAAGATTCCTTTCTCTGCCAAAATCTCCCAGGTATTCAATTAAATGTTAATCTAGACCTTGCTGTGAAGGGATTTTGCAGATGGAACTGAGTTGACTAATCAACCAACTTTAAGACAGAGCTATTATCTAGGATTGTTAAGTATTATGACATGAGCGCCTAAACACAAAGAGGAAACCAGAAGAGTCAGAGAGATGTTGCAGAGTAACAACGAGAAGAGATGAGGCTGAAGGGTGTAGGAGAGATTAGAAGCTTGAGTATTAAACCTACCTTTGCTGTATTTTAAGATGGAAGAAGGAGTATGAGCTAAGCAAGGCAGGAAGCTGAGAATGACCTTCAGCCAAGAGGCAGCTAGGAAATGGGGACCTCAGTCTCACAATCACATAGAACTGAATTCTCCCAACAACCTGAATGAGGCTCAAAACAGATTCATTCTCAAATTTCCAAAAATAAAGGAGCCTTTGCCAACATTTTAATTTTGGTCTTGAGAAACCTGGAGTGGAAAACCAGCTGAGCCACACTTTGCCTGGACTTCTGAATTCCAGAACTGTGGGATAATAAATGGATGTTTTCCTTAAGCAAAAAATGTGTGGTGATTTGTTACAGCAGCAATAGGGAATAACTATACAAACCAATCATTCTTTTTACATTAAATAATCAGAAAAAATAGTCATTTAATAGATTTGTCAAATGTAAAAATGGATATTTAAAGTATTTTTAGAAATAAAGAATAGCAAGTTCCATATTGAAACTCTCTGGGATGACAATGTATATAGCCTATGTGAGGTGTGAATGTCTGTTTTTTTCACAGTAATATTCCATGGAATTATGTTTGGCACCAACTCTCATATTTAATGCATTGCACTTAACAATATATAAAGTAACTAAAGGTTATTTAATTTGCTGAGAGATAAATTAATGACATGCACTAAATTATTATTTGGCAAACACAGGGATATTTATTACATATTTATATAAGTATTAAGAACATTATCCTTCTTTATCTCAATTATTTTACATAAAGTATATCCTTTCATTAATTTCCATTTCATTGTTCTCTTGTAAAACATTTTTATACCTTACATTTACTTGATTTTTTTTGACAATGTTTACAATTATGTCTGTTGTTTAAAAATTTTTTAAATAGATTAAATATTAGAGACTATACTGTACTGGGACTTTTAATATTTTTTGTGACCAATTAGTAAATTTGTCCACCTCAGAAAGGAAATAGTCTAAATCATTTTATTAAGCAATAAATGAATGCAAAACTACAATTAATATTTTATATGCTTCTGTAGAACCCATTTTAAAATGGCAATATTGTAATGTATTCTTTGATGGAGAAAGCTAATGTTGTGTTTTACTGCAAAATAATGTGGTTATGTAAGCAAATTCCATACCAACTCCTTTCTTTTTTTTTTTTTTTTTTGTGGTACGCGGGGGCTCTCACTGTTGTGGCCTCTTCTGTTTCGTAGCACAGGCTCCGGACAAGCAGGCCCAGCAGCCATGGCTCACGGGCCTAGCCGCTCTGTGGCATGTGGGGTCCTCCCAGACCGGGACACAAACCTGCGTCCCCTGCATCGTCAGACGGACTCTCAACCACTGCACCACCAGGGAAATCCCCGAATCCTTTCTTTTCTACACATACTTTTTACCCCAACTGTCTGACCTTTTCAGATTATGCATATAACAGAATTTCCTGACAAGTCATTTATGCTTACAAACATAAGAACAAAAGACTATATAAATCTAGGTTGACAAAACAATTATTTTTGTTTCTGAAAAAAATATTTTCTGTTAAGACGCGGGGTAAACTTTCTTTCAATTTTCTATAAGTACAGACTGAACACTACCTGATAAAATATACATTCTTACATATCAAAGTATTGATAAATTCTAAAAGTTGTATAAAGTTAAGTACAGTGGATATACCATAATTTGCTTAAGCAATCACCAATTGTACAGTTAGATCATTTTCTATTGTTCACTGTTTTTTTTTTTGGTTTTTTTTCTGATAACATTTTTTTTTTTTTTTTTTTTTTTTTGCGTTACGTGGGGCTCTCACTGTTGTGACCTCTCCCGTTACGGAGCACAGGCTCCGGATGTGCAGGCTCAGTGGCCATGGCTCAAGGGCCCAGCCACTCCATGGCATGTGGGATCCTCCCAGACTGGGGAACCAACCCGTGTCGCCTGCATCGGCAGGTGGACTCTCAACCACTGCGCCACCAGGGAAACCCTCTTTTTTTTTTTAAACATCTTTATTGGAGTATAATTGTTTTACAATGTTGTGTTAGTTGCTTCTGTATAACAAAGTGAATCAGCTATGTGTATACATATATACCCATATCTCTCCCTCTTGCATCTCCCTCTGACCCTCCTTATCCCATCCTTCTAGGTGGATAGAAAGCACCCAGCTGATCTCCCTGTGCTATGCCACTGCTTCCCACTAGCTATCTATTTTACATTTGGTAGTGTATATACGTACGTGACACACTTTCACTTCGTCCCAGCTTACCTTTCACTCTCCTGTGTCCTCAGGTCTATTCTCTACACCTGCGTCTTTATTCCTGTCCTGCCCCTAGGTTCCTCAGAAACTTTTTTTTTTTTTTTTTTTTTTTTTTTTTTTAGGTTCCATATATATGTATTAGCATACGGTATTTGTTTTTCTCTTTCTGCCTTCACTCTGTATGACAGACTCTAGGTACAAACACCTCACTACATATAACTCAGTTTCATTTCTTTTTATGGCTGAGTAATAGTTCATTGTGTATATGTGCCACATCTTTATCCATTCATCAGTCAATGAATACTTAGATTGCTTCCATGTCCTGGCTATTGTAAATAGAGCTACAATGAACATTGTGGTACATGACTGTTTTTGAATTATAGTTTTCTCAGGGTATATGTACAGTAGAGGGATTTCTGGATCATATGGTAGTTCTATTTTTAGTTTTTTAAGGAACATCCATACTGTTCTCCATAGTGGCTGTATCAATTTATATACCCACCAACAGTGCAAGAGGGTTCCCTTTTCTCCACACCCTCTCCAGCATTTATTGTTTGTAGATTTTTTGATGATGGCCATTCTGACTGGTGTGAGGTGATACCTCATTGTAGTTTTGATTTTCATTTCTCTAATGATTAATGATGTGAACATCCTTTCATGTGTTTGTTGGCAATCTGTATATTTTCTTTGGAGAAATGTCTATTTAGGTCTTCTGCTCATTTTTGGATTGGGTTGTTTGTTTTTTTGATATTGAGTTGCATGAGCTGTTTATATATTTTTGAGATTAATCCTTTGTCAGTTGCTTCATTTGCAAATGTTTTCTCCCATTCTGAATGTTGTCTTTTCATCTTGTTTATTGTTTCCTTTGCTGTGCAAAAGCTTTTGTTTCATTAGGTCCCATTTGTTTATTTTTATTTTTATTTCCATTTTTCTAGGGGGAGGGTCAAAAAGGATCTTGCTGTGATTTATGTCATAGAGTGTTCTGCCTCTGTTTCCCTCTAAGAGTTTTATAGTGCCTGGTCTTATTTAGGTTTTTAATCCATTTTGAGTTTATTTTTGTGTATGGTGTTAGGGAGTGTTCTAATTTCATTCTTTTATAAGTACCTCTCCAGTTTTGCCAGCACCACTTATTGAAGAGGCTCTCTTTTCTCCATTGTATATTCTTGCCTCCTTTATCAAAGATAAGGTGACCATATGTGCATAGGTTTATCTCTGGGCTTTCTATGCTGTTCCATTGATCTATATTTCTGTTTTTGTGCCATTACCATACTGTTTTGATTACTCTAGCTTTGTAGTATAGTCTGAAGTCAGGGAACCTGATTCCTCCAGCTCCATATTTCTTTCTCAAGGTTAATTTGACTATTCAGGGTCTTTTGTGTTTCCATACAAATTGTGAATTTTTTTCTTCTAGTTCTGTAAAATATTGCTCACTGTGTTATTTTATATTTTACTCAATTTTTGAGAGGGGAGAATTTATTTATTTATTAGCTTATAATATGTTTTACTATTTTAAGTAATGCTGTACTGAATAATTGTGTGTATATATATATATATATATATATAAATATATACACATGTGTATATATGTGTGTATATATATGTGTGTGTGTGTTTATATATATATATATATATATTTATAACTTTTTCTTCATATATGTATGGAAAGATTCCTAGAACTGGAGTTCTTGGGTTAAATTGTTATGATGCACAATGACAAATCACTTTTCAAATGTAGAGTATCTACTCATGCTTTCAGAATTACAGTTCATAATTGTTTTGAAATCACTTCAACCTTAATAGGCTAAGTGCTATATTATTTTCATTTTTATTTTCAGTTTTTGATTACTAATGACACTTTTTCTACACTAGAAGTATGTCCTTTAAAGAATTACTATAGAAAACCTTATAGTAAAGTAGACAAAGTGAACAAACAACTCTTATTTGGTCTGCCTTATGAAAATGAGTTTCCATTTGGCTTAATACACATATACAGGTAAAAGACCAGTTTCAGTCATCAAAGAGATGATGGTACAGGTAGGAGGAAATGTAGCCACTATACAACGGTTGCAATCTAGCTCTTTCTTGAAGAAGGATTCTATTCTAAACTTCACATACAATAATGACATTGATATTCAATATAATTTGATTAGATTTTATGAAGAATCTCTGTCCAGGAAGGCGATGCCATGTGAATTTGAGGAAGAGGAGGTAAAGCTCTCTTCATTATTTAATCTTGTGTCAGCATTACTTTTATCTTTGTCTCTCCAATTTCACATGGCCTTCTTCCCCGTGTGTCCTCTGTCTTCTCATGGGGTTCTCCTCACTGTATGACTGCATCTCTCCTAGTTTTGTTCTTCTAAGCACCCTGCCATTGGATTAGGGTCCACTCCAATCCAGTAAGGCCTTACCTTAACTAATTACATCTGTAATTATGCCCCATTTCCTAATAAGGTTACATTCTGAGGTTGCAAGTGAACTTGAAGTTTTGAGAAACACTATTCAATCCAGTACATGTTGTAACAGAAAAGACACTGCTTCAGGAGTCAAGAGATGCATGTTTCAATCTTACTTCTGACAATAATAAAATCATACATGTATCAGAAACTCTCAAAGCTCTGCTGGCATAGGACGCTGATGAAATTATAACTTTATAATCCTATAACTTTAGACCAAAAATTTACATTTTTCATACTTAGATAATAAGCCTTAACCAGAAGATGTAACCAATTCCTAGGCTTGCCTTTCAGTTGTTTTCCATTTATTTGACAGTGTGAGCTTCCTAAGTATTCATCTTCCTAACCAATAACTTTTAAAATGGCAATTAAATAAATTCCATACACTCTGGTGATTTGAAATCAAGCCAGAGATTCTATACTGGTCTGGAAAAGGATTAACCTTCCCACCATAATGCTTAAAACAGGGGTTGGGAGGTTCCTCTAACTGACCACTAGTTGCAAAGTGCAAGATGGTGAGACATAGGTTTTATCTCAGTAGACTTTCATAGCAGTGAGTTTTCCTTGTGTTAATCATAATAAGTAGATAATGTGTTCCTTTGGTAATAGCTGTTTAAGAAGTGAACAACATTAAAGTCTATGTTAAACTTACTTGATCATTAATAAAATATTTAACTACAGTTTAATATCCATATTTTAAACTAAATCAATAACTAAAATGTGACAATTGAAGGAAGTTACTTATATTTTCCTTGACTTGATGTTACCATTAATTGTTATCTAACTTTTTAAATGGTATAAAAAATGAATTTCTAATGGAATATCAAATGAATTACTGCTATTTGATATATTAGCAACAGTAAGATGAGGGAAAAACAATAATAGAATTAAGAGACAGAGGGAAATGAAAATTAGAAAATAGTTATGTCAAATTCAGGAAATAATAATTAAAAATGGTAATATCTGTCTACTTAGAATAAAACAAAACTGAATTTTTATAGCTAGAAAACTTATTTAAAATATTATGAAGTGGGCTTCCCTGGTGGCACAGTGGTTGAGAATCCGCCTGCCGATGCAGGGGACACGGGTTCGTGCCCCGGTCCGGGAAGATCCCACATGCCGCGGAGCGGCTGGGCTCGTGAGCCTGGCCGCTGCTGAGCCTGCGCGTCCGGAGACTGTGCTCCGCAACGGGAGAGGCCACAACAGTGAGAGGCCTGCATACCACACACACACACACACACACACACACACACACACATATATATATATATTATGAAGTAGCAAAAATAGTACACTTTAGTGTTTATGTAATTAATATGGATTATTGTCTTGTGTTGTGTCTTATGCAGTGACAACTTAAATTTTGGTAGTAAAATCTTTAAAATGAACATTTCAATCTATGTGTAAAAGATGTATGTACACAGATATTCCTATTTAATGGAGAGAGAGTTAAAGTTTTATAATAAACTTATTCCATTATATGGTCTAAATTACACTTTCAATATTAATTTCTACAAGTTTTTCTGTGTTCATTGTCAATCAAGTTGACACACCAAACATGGCACTTCATACCATATTATGTGCCTTTGTTTATATGGTCTCCCCTGGTCAGAATACATTTCTTTCTGTTTCTCATTTTCTAATTTATACTCCTACCTAATATTCTAGGTCCATTTGAAAAACAAGCTTTTACAGACTTGATGATAGTCATTTTCTAGGCTTTGCACATTGTCTAGGTGTCCCATGTGTGGTAAGATTTTTGATGCACATCCATTTCGTTCTCCTCACTACCATTATACAGGACCAAATATTAGGTGTTCAATAAGTCTGTGTAGAATGAATGATTGAATAAACTTAAAATAAAGGTATTGTACAAAAAGTAAACAGGCCAAAGAGTTTTTTTTTGTTTTTTTTGTGTTTTTTTTTTTTTTTGGTATGCAGGCCTCTCACTGTTGTGGCCTCTCCCGTTGCGGAGCACAGGCTCCAGACGCCCAGGCTCAGCGGCCATGGCTCACGGGCCCAGCCACTCCGTGGCATGTGGGATCTTCCTGGACCGCGGCACGAACCTGTGTCCCCTGCATCGGCAGGTGGATTCTCAACCACTGCGCCACCAGGGAAGCCCCACACCAAATAGTTTTGATGCTTTTCATTACTTGATCTTCTCAGACAACAAGTAATTAGCTAAGGTATAAGGAAACTAGTGTGAATTGATATTTTTTCTTCTTCAGTGAATAAAAGATAATGAAACTAAAATAGTTTCCAGAAGCTAGATTCCAAATAACACAGGAATATTAGGCAAGATATCATTCAAAGGAGACTTGATGGAGAATAAAAGAAAAAAAGAGCTAAGGGACCTTTAGAACTCCAACGTATATAATGAAAAAAAAGACAATATAATCTATGCATCAGTGTGATGGATTCAGTAATATCTGATACTGTCTTCTAATGCCCAGTTTATTTATAGCAATATCTACAAACAACATTGCTTGTTTCCAAAAATGTAGTATAATTTTTAAAGATACAAAATTATAAGAATATAAATTAGGTGCAAGAATAAAAGAAGAAAAAAGAAAATCTGCTGTAGTGATATTAAATGAAGCTATCGTCAGAACTGTCTGAAAAAGAAATCAAACTATAAAAGGCTATAGCCTTCCTATCAGCTAGATTTCAATTTGATCTAAGTTTTCTAGAGGCCAAATAAAAAGAGAAATCTGATCAATTTCATAATTTACAACATCCATGGCAAAAGCAAACCAATTTACTCAGGAGAAGTGCAATTATTCCTGCTACTAAAACCTAAAAGAAATTTCTCCCAAGGGTCATCATAAAGAGGACACTGTAAAATACAATGAAATATGCCTCGAACAATTTCTTTGTGATAGACACTGTTGACAGTTTCATAGAGGTGCTTTTTTATGGTACCCCTCGCTATATACTGATGGTCTAGCTATACAATTCTGTATGTAGTTTAATAGACACATAGAATTTTGAGTAATTGGAAAAATAGATGGACAAAAAGTCCTTTAAAGATTCTTCAAAAACTTCTTTATCTTATTGTAGCTCTTTAGAGAAATTTGGTGGCACTAAATCTCAGGGCATACAGTTCATTCATTAAGTAAATAGGTATTGGACATCTATAGTTTACACAGCACTGTATTCGACACAGAGGAAACACAGGGGGTGAAAAAAACCTTCATGAAATCAGCTATTATGTGATATCATTTAAAGGTAAAGAAAATAACCAATGATCTAAAAGTAAAGTTGACTGCTTTTGTGAAACTGAAGGCACTTCAAGCCTTGGATTCAATTCTAAGGATAAACTCATAACATTGGTCAAGTGTCTCTTCAGAAAACAGGTTTGAATCTGCTCTGACATACAGATTAACGGGCACTTGCTGACTTTTCTGCTGTTTTCGCATAGTCACAATGCCCTTTGGGGAAGAGATCTAGTCCCACTTTACTTCAGGTTTTACCCTAAAATAACCATCCTATTAAGATTTCTGCCACTACTGTGGCTTTAAAGCTACCGTCTGAGAAGCCTTAGTTATATATTGCTTGGAGTTGTCTCAGGCGACATAGAGGAAGGTGGAACAAAAGTGAAGGCCAACAGTCAAATCTCTGTCTTCTCTAACCATTTATCAGACACAGAAGACTTTGTGATGAAATGTAAGAAGACTTTTGACAAGTATTTTTTTAAAAGTGTTTGAAAAACACTGCACTGCTCTGTACTATTTCCAAAATCTATTTTTCTCTACAAAGATCAATGTATCTATTCAACAAATAAATACTGTTCACCTGCTACGTCCAGAATCTAGATATGAAAGGTTAAATGTCAAAGTCTTTTTTTCAAGGGGCTTAAAGCTTGTGATAAGATTCCTAAGTGCACCAAAGATTAGGTAGCAGTTCGGTAACTGCTGTGTCATAGATGTAAATAGCATGCACTGTGCATGCATAGAAGGTGAGGCAGCCAAATCAAATGGGAGTGAACAGAGAGCACCGGATATATATATATATATATATATATATATATATATATATATATATATATATATCTCCTATCCATATTTAATTTTTGAATTGAATCTTAAAAAATGACACAAATTAGGAAAACAAGGTGGCTAATAGTCATTTTAAGCAATGGAGTGAGGATAAGGCAAAATGAAGGAAGAGTAATTTTGTGGCTGGTGTGCCAATAAGTTTGGAGATGAAGTGTTAGAATCAGGAAGAGGTCAGATCGTGAAGAACCAGTGTGTTTAACCAAAATATTTGAACAACAAAAAAAGCAAAATGAAACAAAAACTTTAAAGTAGTGCCATGAGCACATTGAAGTTTAGAAATATCCTCTAGTATCAGTACAGAAGGTCCTCTAGAGAAGCTAAGGGTAGAATCAGGCAGAGTAACTAGGCAGTTATGGCAGCAATCTGCAAGAAAACAAATGGGACTCTGAATTAAGCCAGAGAAACTGTCATGCGAGGAGGGAGGTTTGAGAGATAATAAAAGGGTGAAACATATGGGATTTTGTGATGCCTATGGCCTACCTCTTCTCTTTTTCCCTTTCTGAATAAGCAATGATGCATCTTACAGTATAACTTCTGTGTAATTTTATTCCCACTTTCTGACTGATGTATATGTAGTCAAGTTTTTAAAAAGTTGAAATTCTATTCTTTTAATATTCACCAAATTTTACCTAGCAGTACACTTGAAACTTGAGCGTTTAATCACTTTATATTCTCCCTGCATAACAAAGCTCAACATTATAATCCTCCAATTATTACAAGATCTGTGCTGTCGTGGATACATTTACACTTCAATTACAATTACAATGCTTTCATCTTAAGAGCTTCTAGTTTCTGAAAGATTAAGTGTCAAGGATTATGGTGTAATGAGAACAAAGGTTGTTGGCTACTTTTCTCATTTCTTTCTGAGGTGCTTTGCTAGCTAAATAAAACCAAGGTCGAATTTATGCCAAGCTCTTTTGTCCCTGTAGGAAAACATAATGGAAGTTATGAGAAATCAAGAGTTTTTACTGCTTCCAGCTGAGGAGCTCCATAAACTCCTGGCCAGTGATGATGTCAATGTCCCTGATGAAGAAACCATCTTCCATGCATTAATGATGTGGGTCAAATATGACATGCAGAGGAGATGCAATGACTTGAGTATGCTTCTGGCCTTTATAAGACTGCCACTGCTTCCACCTCAGGTAATTACATGGGATGCTGTTTTTGTACCTACGATTGACTGAAAAATTCTGTGTTAAAATTAAACATTACAACCCATGTTTTATTACTTATTCACATTTTTTGTTTGTTTGTTTTAATCAAACACTCCTTTTAAGGTAAATTTGCTGGTGGAAAATCCTGGGTCATGGGTCATGGGTCTGAATTCCATTTCCACCACTTACTGAGTCATGGTTATATGACTATAAGAATGTCAATTTCTCTGAAATTAAATTTCTTCATCTATCAAATCAAATTGTACTATCACACAAAAGTTTTATGAGGATCAAATTAGATAATGGATATAAAATACTTAATCTCAATAGAATATTTAAAAGATTTTTAGAACATTTCAATTATTAATTCTCTCCTTCCCTGTTTTGATGATTGATCTAACTATCTACATATCTGTCTATCTATCTACCTAATTAGCTAGCTAGCTAGCCAGCTAGTTATTTCTCAAGCTATCATCTATCTGACCTAAGATAAAATAGTATGATCATTTTCTGATGAATATACATATTCTGTGGCCATCCCTATGGTATTCTTAAAAGCTCAAAGCATGGGATTTCAAACGACTATAGAAGGATAAGATATATTACTGAATAGTACAGAGATTAATACCATTTAGCAATTGGAATTATGGAACCTTTGATAATTGGAGCTAAGGAGAATCCACACACCAAGTGAAAAAACCACCTCATTTTATTGATGAGGTATGTAGGACACAGGTGATTTGATAAAACACTAAGTTCACTCAACTTAGAAGAAGAAGAGTAATTAATTTTCCCTGATTCAGAGTCTTGTGTCTTTAAAATAACTTGTAATGTTGCAAAATTATCCATGCACAACATTGCTAACCCAGGGTGTCTGGTGTCTCAGGGTATCCAAACATAAGCTTGAAGGTGGCTCTGACCTCTGAAGTGATAGATAAAATTGTGTATGTATACATTTCTTATGAAGGATATTAAGAGTCTGTCGTTTGAATTAAAATCACTATCAACATTTTCAATAATCCACATATTACTAAGAATGTAAGACAGGGAATTAGGAAATTGGGAAACAATAGGCAAGTATAACATGTTAGTAACGAGAAGAGAGAGGGAGCTGGGTCATATATTAAGATTGGAAAGTTAAAAAAAAAAACACTTTGCCAAAATTGGGAAACAAATGAAGTTTTATGAATAAATTAATAATTGTGTTTCATTTGGCTACTGAAATAAATAAAAAAGTAAAAAAATTATGGAAATCCTGCCTAAGCAAATTATATTCAATAAAAGTTTATCCTAATACCAGGCTCATATAAAAGGAAGGGAAGCATATATTTTGGTAATGGGACAAAGAATGAATTGGAAAGCCATGCACTGGATTTTTCTGAATCTTCTAACGTAGGTTCTGATATCAGATATTCTCAGAGCTTGGGCATCCTCTCTCAAGACGGAAATAGCCATTGATGACTATTAGCCAATAATAGGTAGATAGCCATTAACCAATGATAGATGATATGGCAATTGGTCCCTTTGATCCTGCCCACCCATTTCACCTGTCTGCTGAAATGTTGGGAGCTTGGAGTTAAACTGGTACTCAAAAATCATCATATATAATAGGACACATACCAGAGGAGGCCAAGAATGTGTCCAGGGCTCCATCTTTTTCATGATATACCTTTTCTTCATACCCCCCTTGCCCACTCTCTTGTCATCAAAAATGGGAGCTACTCTTATGTGTGTATCTCATCTAAACTATTACATCAGAATAGAGATGTACATTCTATTGAATCATTTGTTCCTAAGGCTACACATTACACATAGGGTTTTAATTCTGATTGGTAAAGCTGCTTTATCTTGATTAGTGAAACAATATTTATTAACATTAGAAAATAAATTATTATTATGTTTTGTTGAAACTAACTCATAAAAGACTTTTAAGTTTAACTCATCACAGTGTCCAATAGGCATAAACACAACATATATTTATTTTCCTTTTCTCATCTCTTAAGCTGGGTACATTACAAACATAACTTTATATATAATTTCAAGCAACATATGTGCAGGGGGAAAAATAAAGCACATTTTCTTTTCATAAAAATGTCTTTAGATTTAGGAGGGGCTATTGCTTCCATAACTAATATTAATGAATTACATGTCATTATAAGCACTTTTCATACAGTATTTCTAATCTTAAAAAATGCAGTTGCAAGGTAGGGGTTATTAATTATATTATGCAGAGAGATAAACAGGTTCAAAGAAGTTAAGTGATTTTTCAAAGGTCATAGAGCTAGTGAAAAATCCAGTTTTCCTGCAAATCTAGGCTAGCCAGATATGAACATACACAGGGATATTTCTACTGTGAATGTATGTTGTTTCCTTATTTGATGTCTAAACTTGAAGATCATTAAAATGTTCCGAATACAGCAATTCTCAAGATTCCTATTAAAAGCCTGAGAAAGGAAGAAGAGTGGCGGAATTGGAATTAACATGCATTTATTTCTTTCTTCAGTCACCAAACATATTTTATCTCATTTAATTTCTATAATATCCTTATGCAGTAAATATCATTATTTTTTAACAAATGAGTAAATTGAGAATCTATATGATAATCATTTTTCTAGTAAACTGTAGAGCTCAGACTACTCTAATTGTGTTTGGTACTGTGTTTCTTCTCCTACTGATGAGAAATAAGTGCAAAGTTTATTTCTGCAGATGGTTTCCTATTTACCTCAATACCCAGCCAGAGTTTTAAAAAGTTTAATTAAGTCTAGAATTTTCCAGCCTTTGCATGAATTTTCAAAGCTACTAAACATCTTAAGGTTCTTAAGAAAAGCCATATGATGATCAGAAAACACTTTTTTCTTGGGTTTGGGAGCCAGTAAATATGGGTTTTGTCCTTAATTCTGACAGTGCTTAGTGTGTAGTTTGTTTGTTTTTTAACTTTCAAGTGATTTGTGTGTATATACTGTGTGTCTTATTACATTACCTATGCAATTATATTATATTATATATATATTATATACATATTCACATATAATATATAATTACAAAATGTTTTTGTTATATAACAAAACAATATTATATTTTAAAATGCTAGCAGTATTTAAACAAAGAAGAGCCTACATTTTTCTAGTCTGGTAGGGGTTTATTTTCAAAAAGAAATAGTCCTTAGACTAATTTTTGAAGGAGACTTGAGAGAAGAATTTGGCTTATCTTTTTACAAGGTAATTCCTATAGCTGTGAATGATATGTTTCAGGTGAGTGACAGAACAATATTTGGAAGACCAGGTATGAACTGCTTATGTGTATCATTAAGCAAAACATAGCAAGTTACTGGCCAAGGAGAGAGTGGAAAGGCAAAAAAGATTTAGAGATGTTTAAAACAAACAAACAAAATAAGGAGAAAATGAATGCTTCTCGGATTAAGTTAAACTAAATAACTCACAAGTTTTTATACAGCTAGGAGTTTCTGTTTCTATTTAGTGAGTGCATGAAATAATTTCTAGAGTAAAAAAAAAAGTAAAAATAAAGACAATGACAGAAACTTTAGCAACAAAGAAAACATGTTAAAGGATTGATTAGAGCCAAAGAATAAATGTAGATTATATTGAGAGTCTGCTCTTATAGTCATGAGGCAACTAACCAACTTTGCTTAAGCAGATTTCCGTTCCTTCCTGTCCCACAATCTGCATTCTCATGTTTTTGTTACTAAGCCCATTATGTTATAGAAGTTATTTCTTAAGTTCTGATATTCTTTATTATTCAAAAATCAACATATGCTATTATGAAGTATAAATTATGTTAATTTGGTATAGAAAAACAAAGTGAAGATGTAAATTTTAGTAGAGAATATGGATTTTAGTTGAGAACACTAGTAGCCAAAATGAGCTTCTGAAAAGAATGAAAAAAAAGACATTTTAAAAACTCAGAAGCAATAATGCCTATTTTATTTTCTATTGAAATAGAATAGCTAATACTGAAATAAATTCAATTGACTTTGCAATAGAAAGGACCAGAGGAAAAGGCAAAATCAAAGAAATACATAATTGAGATATACTCTAAGAAATGGTGAATGATTTCTATTATCTTTTTAAATAAGTAAGGAACAGAATTTTGCATAATAGTTTTCATGTTTTTCTTGTATACCTAGGGGGTTTATCATTTCAAAAGAATTGGAAAAAATATGGAAATTTCATTTAAAAGAATGGGTGATTATGTATACAACTATACATAGCACAAGGAGGCTACTCAATTCGATTCACTTATTTTTCTATTTCCTTTTTCAAAGATGCAACAAAAGAACATGCTGCTATGCAATAAACATCACTTTTTAACATTTTGTAACTATTGTTTCCACTGGTTTTAATTTATTTCATAAAATGGATCTTTGTAATAGGTACATATATATTTATTTGTTATATACATATTTTAAAAGTATACATAAGTATCCATTTTGGTATGTACTTTTCTAATGAGTGATTTAGAGAGTAGAAGCATGGTGCTCTCAAAAAGTACAGTTCCATGTATGATCAAGTCAAAAGTCTTCAGGGAAATTCAGTTTTATCACAGTTAGAAATTATTTAAAAGGTTGGAGATATACAGATAAACTTTGCTTCATGTCTTAGAACTGGTGTTGTTTATCCCTTTAGAGACAACAAGGAGAACCCTTTCTCACAACTTTCTAATAAGTATACCTACTGACTCTTAATATAAATAAATAGTAGTGTCAGTTTATGCATATAAACATTTACTTTTATTTTCTGTAGCAAAATGTGAAAGGAAAAAAAAAGTTGCAATGGATAACAAAATATTGCTTAGGCTTAGATGAATATTATTTATAATCAAATAATTTTAAAAAATTAAAAATAACAAGGAGACTAAAGAGTTTAAATCAAGGAAACAGATGCTACCTCTATCTTACAGGAATTAATTCTTTTTATGCAAAGCTGCAATAAATTTATTCCAAAAGATTCTTTATGGCAGTTACAGCAATTCAAGAGGGGAGAGGTCTTCAATCATTTACCCCATTGGAAATGTGACAGTTGATTAGATACCAGAAACATAAAAACTCTTGTCTATAAAAATTACAGCCACAACTAAAAAAACCTAATGAAAAGCAAGCAAAATAACAAAGAGCGAATAAATAGAAAAAGAGCACTCATAAATCTAGCATAAGTTATACAGAATAGATTATACTTCTGAGTAATTTATGTTTTATTTGATTTTACTTCCCCAAAGCAAGCATAGATAAACTACTCCTTGATAAATCCAACAGTTCTCTACCTTTGTCAGTATAACATTCACTGTTTAGAGTATTATATATCTTATCTGTAAAAAGGAAAAACTCTTAACTCTTACAAATGAGTAATGCAAAAAGAATCAATCAAACACATTAACATAATCCATTACCAGCCTTTGTTACTTTTTCTTTTCTTTTTTTTCTCTCTGATTTGCTTGCTGTCTGATTAGTTAATTATTATACCAGGCCATCATCAAAGAAATAGTCTTCTCCATAAAATTAAAGTATAAGAATTTTAAAAAATTGTGGAATAATGTTATTCTTCTCCAAAAGAGACCTTGAAAACTGTGTCTTTAAAACAAACACAGACAATGTATACTTCTAAAATCTTATATATTTTTCTTAAATACTATTTAGATTCATGATCTTTTAACCCACTATGACATTCACAGTTCAAGTTACAACGTCAAGAAAATAGAAAACCTTTATTTCAGTAAGTTTTAAGTCAAAAGATCGTCAATGTAAAAACTGATTTGCACACGCACAAACTCATACATTCACGTTACACCCTTTGGTCAAGTAAAGCGAGTGGAAGAGAGTTGTAACCTATTCTGAAAGCCTTTATTTTTGCTACAGTATATCAAGTGTTTCTGCCTTTATCAAGGGCTGATCACACTGTTTCTGGTTTTTATCCCATCTTTCTTCATACTGAAATTTCTCTATTGCAATGACTCCTTCTATATTTTCTATTATGAATTTTACTCTATATTGGATCATTCCAAGTAATTTACAAAGATGTGTTGCTTCAGACATATTAAAACAAAACAAAATTTCTCATATTCCTCTCCACCAACTACTCCAATACCCTGTTCCCTTTTCCAGCAAAATATGTAGTTATCGTTTATAGTTATTAAATCTACTTACTTGTAATCATCATTCTTTCCTCAATTGACTATAACAGTTCTTTGAAATAATCAAGATCACTCAAAACCTCCATGATGTCACTTTTCCCACATCTCACTTGTTTTCATCTTACTTGGCTTCTCAGCAGCCTTTGACACAACCAATCTGGCCATTCTTACTCAATGATAATTGTTAATTCTTTCTGCTTTCTGATGTTGCAATGACCTGGGACACCATATTTTCTGTCAATAATAGCATTTACTTCCATACTTTTAAATACTATCTGGCAGTCAATTATAAATTCTGATCGTATATCTCTAGCTCTAAGCTTTTCCTGAAAGATAGATTCAAATACCCAATTAACTACTTGATATCTCCCATTGGATATCCACAGCTATTCAAATCTTCACATGTCCAAAATGGAAGATTTCAAAGTCCCAAGACTCCATCCACACCCACTTTCTCAGTAAATATCGTTACCAAACATTTAGTTGTTCAGGCCTAAATCCTAGAATCATTTTTAATTCTCTACTTTGCATTGCATTTAGCATTCATTTCCTTAGGAAGTCTTTTGACTGCACTCCTCCAAACCATATCCTGAATACTGAATCTGTTCTATTTTTTTTACATCTCTACAACCACATACTAAAACAAGCCACCAGTATCTTTCTCCTGTACAGTTGAAACAGCCTGCTATTTATTATTCTAACTTGTATGGTTAACCACTGCCATAACTTTCATTTAGCAAGCAAACAGAATTTTTACAGTATGAAAAAATTTATCTCAAACTTAAGCTTTAGACACTTAGAACAAAATTCTAATATCCCTGTCCTATAAGACCCTACATCAACAGTACCATGACCACTCTTCTGACCTCATTTCCTACCAGTTCTCAAGACCCTACAGGCACACTGATATTCTTTCTGTTTCTTGAACAAGTCAGGTTTATTTCTTCTCTAGTACATTTGTACCAGCTGATTCTGGGGACTAGAAACCCTGGCACCCAAGAGAAGAGGGTGGTGGTTATACAGTTTTCTAAGGGGTAACCAATGAAAGGGGAGTCATAGTCTAGAGATAATTAAAGACAGCAATAAAACTGACTAAACATCGGTGAGCTTTTATCACTACTATACCTTGGCAATTCTAAACAATGCCAGGGATAACATTCCTACCTGCTGGGTAGAATGGACCATCACACCCCTTTTCTGGTCCTTCCCTGCCAAAAGGTGTTCACCCCATCATGGCATGACTGACTCTTTCTTATTAAATACATCTCACCTTAAATGTGTCTTCTTAGCACTTTCATCTACTGTTTTCTTGCTTAGTCATAGTTTGTTTTCATCTCTTTCCTTATAACTATATTTTTCAGAAAATCAGACTTGAAGTTCTTGTTCACAAAGTTCCTGGCATAGTTGATACTCAATAAGTATTTGTTGAATCAACAAATGGAAAGTTTATGCTAAGTCTTAGGAAGTTTAGCTTCATTTAGTCTAACTCTCTGTTGATGTATGATTTGTCTGTAATGTGAGAGAAAGCCCTGCATTTGTGTGTTATCATGGAGGTAACAGTGGATACTAGGAACATGGTCATAAAGAGGGATCATAGCACATTGATTTAGACTTTACTAAAAATCCATTATTCAATGGACAATGGAAGGTCGATCTTGAATAGTATATAACCTCTAATCTCTTTGTTCTATTAGACATATTAATAAAATAAATTTATCAGAATGACATAAATAAGTCAGTGGTATATTTAAAGATAAAATGGCTATAAGAAAAAAAAAATTGGTTTCATTTTCACAGCTAGCATAATAAACAAGAAAGCAAAAGTCCATTTCATGAGGAAAGGAAAACTGAACTTAAATATTAAACTAGCTCATAAGCATTTTAAATAATATAAGCATATTAAATAATATACATAGAATTTATCAAGAGGCCACACAGTGCAAGAACAATTATTTTTCTCAGTTAAACATTAAAAAGAGAATTTCATTTTTTGTTCATGCTTATTGTATAAGAACAATAAAATTAAAATGGAATATATTAATTTGTAAGAGAACTAAGAAAAATTGTGGAACATTTGTAATAAAGCAAAAGCCATTTAAATCATTCAGACTTTTGCAGTGATTTTATTAATGAACTATTAAAGCCATTTTAATATTTTAGTAAGTGGAGTTAATAGAGATGAAATCTGGAGATTAAACTTGGATCCTTAGACTTACGAACACTGTCTTTTGGCAAATCTCAAGGCTAAGGCCTCAGAAGAGAACATTTACATTGATCCAATTATAAAATTATTCTTTTATTTTGTTAAGTGATTTGTTTGAAATATACATAAAATACATACATTCCTGCATCTTCTTGTCCACATTGTTATTTTTAGAAAATATTTTTGCTTGTTACTCTTTGAGGAACAATAAGGTAGCTTTTGGGGCTGAAGCAGAGTGATGCAAGGGATGAGTTGCTAGAATTCAGAGAAGGTGAAAAAGTAAATCGTTAAGTGTTTAGGAAACTATTCTGAGAACTTTGGCATTTCCTTGGAGTGTAATGGATGCTGTTGCAGGGTTTTGAGTAGAGGAGAGTCTGATCTAATGTATACAAGTCAATGGACTCTCTCTTGTTGCTGTGTTGAGAGTATACTGGAGGTAAACAAGAGTGGAAAATGGAAATCAGTTAATAGGTGAAAGCAGTTTAGA
Organism: Kogia breviceps; assembly: GCF_026419965.1. Lineage (NCBI taxonomy): Eukaryota > Metazoa > Chordata > Mammalia > Artiodactyla > Physeteridae > Kogia > Kogia breviceps. The sequence goes on along the minus strand of NC_081325.1, from coordinate 45,006,312 downwards.
AGTGAGAGGCTTTTGAAGAGGACAGATGATAGTAATAAGTTAGTGGAAATGAAGATAATGAGAAGTGTTTTCATCCTAGATATATTTTAAAGTAGAGCTGGTTAGATGGGGTAATGAGAAAGAGAGGAATCAGAGAGATTCCAGGGTTTTTTGGCTTGAGCCCTAATGAGGAAGGATGTACTTTTAAGATTTCTATGAGACCCCTAAGTGGATGTGTTGAGTAGGCATTGAATGCATCATTCAGGAGTTGTGGAGAAATTACCAGGAGATATAAACTAGGAAACTGTTGGCAAATAGACATAATTTAAAGACATGATGTGGGGTAGTCTCACCATAGAAGTGAGTATAGATAAATAAGAGAAGAGGACTAAGAATGATGTTCTAGGACATCAAAACATTACAAAACTAGAGATAAAAAGAAGAAAGAACCTAGTGACTGAAATGGAGAAACTAATCAAATATAATAAAAACCAAGGGAGCTTAATGTCCTGGAATTTCAGGTAATAAACCAACATAAAGGAGTGTGGATGCTGCTGAGAGGTCAAATAGACTGATGCCCAATACTCGATTTTTGAACTTAATAAATTGTAGTCCATTGATGACTTTGACAAGATTTGTTTCTGTGGAATAGAGCTAAGCAAACATGGGAAAACTGGAATTTAAAAGAGTAACTACATAGAATCTTTAAAACTGCAAAACTAAACTGAAAAATTAGCCTAAAGGTGGCTGGTTTTGTCAACCTGGATCCACTGGTGAGAAACAAACATTGAAATTTCAGCATGAAAAATTTAAACAAAGAATCATTAATTATAACAAATATTTAGAGCAAGGAAAGATTGGAAAGTAAGAAATTAAGAGAACTCTAAATAATACAGAAATATCAGATATAAAGAGTAGCTACTACCTATAAGGCTAATACCAACCCCCAGAGTTGAGATCTGGACCTCCTTGAAGAGGGAACAACCATGGCTTCCTGGATGGAAAAGGAGTCACTGTGCTATAGCAAATGGCAAAGCTTGATAGAAACCTCTTCTCCAGAACTTACTAGAAATTTTCCCCCTACATGTCTCAAAAGAGACACCCTACTGCACTGGGGAACTTGCAGGTAAGTGGGCTCATACCAGGAAACAAAATCTTTCCTTCTGCAATATCTCTCCAGCGTCCTCTACTGACAATGCTTACCATAGTGCCAGTTGGCAAAGAAAAATTATTTAAAGGACCCATTTTCACAAAACAACCTAAAAGGATGATTTTGGAACTGAGAGTTATTAAGCTGACAAATGTGAAGCTGGGGGAGTGGAGCCAAAAATTTTTGTATACTTACAGGTGTGATCCAGAAGAGAGGGAAATTTGATGATGTAAGAGAGAGGGAAGAATTGTTGGAAATTTTTCTTTGAATGTACTGGAGTAGGTAGGATTTCATGCACGAATGTATAGACTGGCTTTAGAAAAGAGAATTGGAAAATTATCTATGTCAACAAGTGAAAAAAATATCTGTGTGCAGATGTGTGTATGTGAGCAGATGCGATGGTGGATCCTACATTTGACTCTGACATTGATTCAGTGTTTGATCATGGAAAGTATATCTCATTTCATTATACCTTGGTTTCCACATCAGGGAAAGGAGAAGATGGAAATATCTCTTCTGAGAGTAACATTGTACGATTGAAAATAGGTTTTAATTTCCTAAGAATTGATGCCTGCTCAAAATTCTGTGACAGATAAGTTTATAGAGAATTAGGATATTCATGCCTCCCCATGTGAAAAAAAAATCGTAATGTTTCAAAACTCTCATGAACTTTTCATTTTTTCGAAATATACTAATGTAAAGCAAAAAAACAACTTGAAGAATGACTTTTGCTCACCAAATAAATGGTCTTTCATGAAATATAGATTCCTTCCATTGTAGTCATTTTTTCCTAACTCATCATTTACAACTTTTAAATGACAAAGATCAAAACTTAAAAATAAACTGTTAAGATTACTTTGCAAACTTCTATAATTTAAAGTATTCCTAAGAGGAAAGGAAACAAACTATAAGCTATGGGAAGAAAACACAAGTGAACTGAATTTTATCGAATGTGTACTGAAATAACTACTACTGTGATTTCAACTTACGAGAGTATCAGACAAATTAAACAGTTTATTATTTTAATGATTATGAAAATGGAAAAAAATACCCCCTAGAGAAGAGCAATTCAACATTGATGACTACCCAGAGAATTAGGCACATATACTCTTTTCCATTCTAATTAAATGGAAAATGCCCATAGGTCACCCACAATAAAAGTTGTTCTTTTTTTTTTTTTTCTTTGCGGTACACGGGCCTCCCACTGTTGTGGTGTCTCCCGTTGTGGAGCACAGGCTCCGGACGCGCAGGCTCAGAGGCCATGGCTCACAGGCGCAGCCGCTCCACGGGATCTTCCCGGACCGGGGAACGAACCCGTGTCCCCTGCATCGGCAGGCGGACTCTCAACCACTGTGCCACCAGGGAAGCCCAAAAGTTGTTCTTTTAATAATATTTTAAAAAATAACAGTACCTGCTAATGTTAAAAAGTGATAAATACTTGTATATTATTTTGCATAAATATTCAAAATTTATTTATCCAAGTATTTATTATGAAATTTCAATATTCTAACCATTAAGCAAATGGCACACATGTTAATTTAATATTTCCTAAATATACATCAAATTTTCCATTTCAACTCCTGAAAAATTGTAGGAAATTTTATTTACTTTCTATATGATCAATTTAAATTAATGAAAACAATTCAGAAATTGCTATTATCAGAAATATTTGTTAGTCTTCTGTCACTTAACCTCATCAAGTGGAATTCATCAGGTAGGTACATTACTTTTTGTCTTTTTTGAACCAAATGATAGTTTATGAAACATTAGTGTGCTTTTCTCTAACCTTTGTTAATTTGAAGTTGTGTTTACTCCAACATTTTCTACCCACTGTTAGCTTCCTTATCAGACCAGTACAAATCAACTTAGAATTAATTTTTTCACAATTTCCAAAGAAGATAGTGAATGATCACCTGATGCAACACTAAAATGTGTATGTACCTTACTTTCTCAGATTTTTATTGCCTAAAAGACTTTCAAGACCAGCACCCTAATATTTTGCCTGTGGAATGTGAGGTTCTGAGAATTAAAGACTATTTTATGTAATATTTTTATTTTAATAACTTATAGATACATTTAAAATGGAATTTAGAATCCTAACTCTCAAATGATATTTTTTCCATCCATGAGAACAAGTTTTCCAACAAAAAAATTATCTTTTGACTCTCATTTAGCACAAATGGAAATATAAACTGTCATCATGACACCAGAGCAGAAATGACAACACAGATACTAAATATGTCAATTTTTTGTGTGTTATAGCTCAAGTGTAAAGCTAGATAATTTAAACCACAAAGACTAGTTTTATTGTAATTCAAAGAAAAAGTTTTCCTGACCAATTAGATAATATTTTATTATCTATAAATATTTTCCTTGAAATTTATGATCATATAATTATTTACTGAGTTTCTCAATGTTCATTACAACCATCTTAATAAATATATTCATATAATTTACTTCTCTATATAAATACTGTCTTTAACTATTTTATTGAATAATTAATGAAATTAATATAATCATGTTTATATTTTTAAACTGCCAATTGTACTTTTAAAATATATAATCTGTGTATGTCTATATTGATTAACATTTTCAGTAGTCAAATGTCTATTTTATGATATTTTTAGTAGTAAGATATGCTGATATAATACTAAATGCTTTATGCATATTATCTCCTTAAATGTTTTACTACATACATATTGTTATACTGTAGATATTTAGTTTATACATGGGGAAATTGAAACTTAGTTATATTACCCAAAGTCAAGTATAGTAGAAATGGGATTAAATAGAATACTGCATGCAAAATATTTAATAATTTTTTTCAAAATGCATTTAAATTTTGATCATTAAAATTCTAAGTCTTCTTATCATTGTTTCACATGCTCTTTTTTTTTAGTTGTAAATTAATTAAAGAACAGTATTCTGAGAATGTTATTGTGATATTGTACATATTTCAGGTATACTTCTGAGGACTCATTTTTTTCACTAAAAACCTATATTTATTTGGCATGGAATAATAAATAGATGTTTAAATAATCAAATTTAATCATTAACTTTAAAACAAAATATTTTTTTTTTCTAAAGAACTTTAAAAAGATAAATATAATGGCACCTGACAGAAAAACAGCTTTTAAAAATAAATACTATAGGGCTTCCCTGGTGGCGCAGTGGTTGAGAATCCGCCTGCCGATGCAGGGTACACGGGTTCGTGCCCCGGTCCGGGAAGATCCCACATGCCGCAGAGCGGCTGGGCCCATGAGCCATGGCCGCTGGGCCTGCGCGTCCGGAGCCTGCGCTCCGCAATGGGAGAGGCCACAACAGTGAGAGGCCCGCGTACCACAAAAAAAAAAAATAAATAAATAAAAATAAATACTATATACATCTTAGTCTATCACTAAAGTCTTCTGGTGCGGTTTCAAGGACATGGCTACATATATGTTTCCCATTTCCCTGGTGTAATTAGGTGTTGAAAGTACACCTAATTTCAACACCTGGGAGGGTGGTTGGGGAGAGTTAATCAGTGACAAACAAAAAGTGAAAATAGAAGAGAAGATAGATTAAAAGTTAATATTTTCATTATTTATTTTAAAATAGTCATATATTGTACTATAGAATTCCTGGCCAGTACACCTACACTTAAAGGTATATTTATTTCCTTAAAATATTTTAAATATTATTTCACATAAAAGTTATTTGATAGACTATGTTAAGGAAATCTTTAATTGCTTGTTTTTTATTTCCACCTGGGTATTAATAAAATACAGTTCCTGAGGTTATACAATTGTATTGTGGTTGTTTTGAAAAAAATCAAATCCTTCACAATTCCATGGTTAACACTTGTTTTTCTTCTAGTACTTCAGGCAGCCTAGAGTTATATATTATTCAATACTAAGGCAGATTAAATAAACATTAAACATATGTAAAAGGATGAAAAATGTGATCTTGAAGACTAAAATATCCCGTATTCCCCACAGGATAAAGTGGCAAATGTTGATGCTGAAATTATTAAATTACTAAAACAACAACAAAAACATGGTGTGTTTTCTATGATTAAGCCTTCTTATTACCTCTGCATTTGGTTTCTGAAATATTTTCAAAGATTTGCTCTAGACTAGCATTTCCCAGCACTTTGTCCTGGATAGTATTAATAGTGTTCAAAGGTATTTATCACAAAAGTGTTTCATGTTAAAAAAAAAAAAAAATTATAAACCCATCTTACCTTGCCCCCTTTTAAAATTTCACAATGCAGATTGTCACAGTAATCTCTTAATAAAGAAATTCACTTAATTCTATCTCATGGAATCACTGATTTTTCCGAAGAGCACTTATCTCAAGTAAAGGCTATTGATGTCTCATGGAAAGAATAGTCTACTGAACACAGTAGGGAAGCACTGTTCTGGATGATTTTATTTTCTAAAGTTTTGGAATTCTTAATGGTAAAGGTTAATAAACACTGGGTTTTCATTTAGAGTAAATTATCCTAAATTAAGGGTGTTCTAAGGTGTGGTTATATTTAAGGAAATTGGCTTTCTTCCACTTCTATGAGTCTGTCTACCACAAAGTAGCCTGCAAAACTGGCTTTGCTGAACTAGAAAAGCCACATATTCAGTGAATTCAATAAGTTGACTTATAAAGACCTGGAAATAGAGTCATAAGTAATAGTGTGTTATTCTCGACTCAGTCAGCTGTGGGGATTTTGCAAACCATTAAACAACTTCCCAATTTGCTACAAATTCAGCATAAGTGCTGCACTGTTTTCGAAAGGAGGCTAAGAATAAGAGATGGCAAATATATGGTAAGAATTTAGGGAGTGATGACTATTTAGTCACAATGAACACCTGAAATCTGGTTTCAGGGAGTAGTCACTCATAATATCCATCTATTATAACAGTAAAAGATGTAACTTGATTCTGACTATGAGTTTAGAATGCTAATATACATTCATGTTAATGTTTGTCATCTCAGAATACCCCAAATATATATATATATATATATATATATATATATATATATATATATATATATATATATATATATAATTAGGTAGATAAATAGGCTATGTCTGAAATATAAAGATCTATTTAAATGATAAATGTCCATTTCATCTGATTGATCAATTTTTTAGGAGAATGGAATGGCATTTTGTTCTGATCCCATGTCCAGAAATGAAGCCTAGACATGTGTTTTCTTTTCTTTTTTTTTTGCGGTACACGGGTCTCTCACTGTTGTGTTCTCTCCCGTTGCGGAGCACAGGCTCCGGACGCACAGGCCCAGCGGCCATGGCTCACGGGCCCAGCCGCTCCGCGGCATGCGGGATCCTCCCAGACCGGGGCACGAACACGTGTCCCCTTCGTTGGCAGGCAGACTCTCAAGCACTGTGCCACCAGGGAAGCCCTGTTTTCTTTTAAAATAACGTCTCAACCGCTATCGCCTTCTTACTCCAGGTGTCTCCAAGCTTTTTTTTTTTTTTTTTTTGTACATATACGTTTTCTTTAAAAAGTCCTCAGTCTCCTTTCCCTGTTTATTATCATTGCCTTTAGATTATGCCTTATCATGTTTTGAAAGGACTCCATGTTAATTACATAACTCCAGTGACATCTTTCCCCATCTGTATCTATTCCTCACAATGCTTTCAAGAGTGAATTTTTTTAAACACAAATTTAGTTATAATGTTCATTGGCTTTGGAAAACACACATCAGATACATATACACCATACAATATTCATAGCATTACATTCTTTGTTACAATCTTCTTTCCTATAGTTATTAATCTACTTGTAGAAAGCAACGGGATTTTTAAAAATTGTTTTCTGGTTTAGCACATGACAAGACTTCTAACCTCTACATCCAAAACCTGAACTTCATACTCAGACAGGCATGTGTTTGACTAACTACCTGCTTTACCATTAAAAAGTCAACTTGGGGTTGACTCTCCTATGAGGCACTTCCTTGACCACTTCTATCCATTTTCAGAGATGAGTGCTCCTCTCATTGTTCTTATAGCCCCCTGTTTTTTGTTTTGTTTTGTTTTTAAAGGAGGGCAGCACTCAGGCTTTATTTTTAATTTTTTAAAAATAAATTTATTTATTTATTGGCTGTGTTGGGTCTTTTTTTGCTGCGCACAGGCTTTTTCTAGTTGTGGTGAGTGGGGGGCTACTCTTCGTTGCATTGCGTGGAATACTAATTGCAGTGGCTTCTCGTTGCAGAGCACGGGCTCTAGGCGCGTGGCTTCAGTAGCTGTGGAATGTGGGCTGAATAGTTGTGGCTCGCGGGCTCTAGAGCACAAGATCAGTAGTTGAGGTGCATGGGCTTAGTTGCTCCACGGCATGTGGGATCCTCCCAGACCGGGGCTGGAACCCATGTCCCCTCCATTGGCAGGCAGATTCTTAACAACTGTGCCACCAGCGAAGTCCTTATAGCACCCTGTTTTAACTCCATTCCTAGCACTGGTAAAATTTTATTTTATTTTATTTTTAATTTATTTAATTTATTTTTTTGGCTGTGTTGGGTCTTAGTTGCAGCATGTGGGATCTTTCATTGTGGTACAGGCTCTTCATTGTGGTGCACGAGCTTCTCTCTAGTTGTGGTGTGAAGATTTTCTCTCTCTAATTGTTGCATGTGGGCTCCAGGGTGCATGGGCTCAGTAGTTGTGGCATGAGGGCTTGCCCTGCAGCATGTGGGATCTTAAGTTTCCTGACCAGTGATGGAACCCACGTCCCTTGCATTGGAAGGCAGATTCTTTACCACTGGACCACCAGGGAAGTTCCAGTAAAATTTTATTTAGGTTATTTAGAGGTATGTGTTTACGTGGCTTAATATACTATAAGTTCCTTAAGACCTTATCCTCAATATCTGACACACGTTGGGTACCTAATAACTGTCTCTTGCAATGTAAAGGATTAAAAAAAAAAAAAGTTGTTCCCCAATGTCTATTATAACCAAATTTTAAACAGATTACTCTGAACTTTACTAGTCTTTACCTTCTGAGTGTGACATTTTTCTTGAACCAATAAATTTATCTGAAAAATTAAACTCAAACTTTTATGTTAAGCTATGATAAAATATTGGAAAACATACAAAACACAAATGAAGTATGACAATTCACTGTGATGAATGTTAAAGTCAACTAAAATTTTGTCAGTTTGAAGTTATTTTGGTATATTGCACAGGAATTTCAGTTTTAATTTTTTATGTGTGTACATATATGTATACATTTATGTACAAATATATATAAAACAATGCATATATTCATATATGTACATATTTACATATGAAAAGAACATATATATTTAATATTTTTCTTATTAATCTAACATTTTCATTTAGAGTATTTTGTCAGTTGAGTACTTTAATAGCACAGCATATCATGCTCTATGATTCCTCTTAGAAGAATGGAAGTGAAGCCTTTTTCTCCTTGCTGTGACTGTACAGTTTTCACATACTCAACAAGGCCATGTTCTTTGCATGTGTAAAGTCCCCAGAGTAACAAAAAAATGTCAGAAAAAGAATGCTATTGTTTCAGAAAAAGAATGCTTTTTAAAAAAAATAACATTGACTCAAGATGATACTTGGGTGTTTCATGACTCTGTCCTTTGACCGAAACAAATATAAATAACTGTATTGTTCATTAAGTCGTTTTGACTATTAAGTTGAGGTGAATGCAAAATATTCAAATAAAGATGTCCTGAGAGGAATCAGCATGGAAAGGCAATTCCAATGTTGTAAGAACAAATGAATGTGGGTGTTTGTTTGCATCATTCAACAGATGTGGAATGTGGGTATTTGCATTGTCAAAATGACGGCTGAAACAAAATCAGATAATTCATTCATTCAGTACTTCTGCAATGATAAAGATTATTTTATTTAAGGATCATGAAATGTGATAAACATCATAACTTCAAATATAATAGCAGTCTTGCAAGTTGAAGTAGTTTTTTTACCAAGATGAAAAATAAATAATTTGTCACCTCTTAGGGCTTTTTCATGAACTGTTTACAGAATTCATTCAAACCCAAATTCTCCCAACAGAGAATAATGAGGTAAATGAAATATGTTTTCAGTACGTAACATTTTTCTTGCATCTGTCTATCCTTCTTCTAGTGCTCTCTTCTTCCTTTATTCTGCAGCATCCGGCATCCCTCATATTTACAGTTTTCTACCCTTCTGTTTGCTTTCTAGGCTGAGCCTTGGATTTTTCCTAAAGTTTTGTTTTCCCTAGTTAAATATAATCACGAAATGTCTCATTCTTTCAGTTTTTCTGAGGATTGGTTGGAATATATGACAGGAAAAAAAAAGAAAACAAAAATAAAAATTACAGTATGAAGAAAATTGCAACACAATTGCATAAGAGCAATTAATAAGTGCCATGTTCCTAATAGCAAGTTCTTAAGAAATTTCACGATAATAGAATAAAACATTTTATCAATTAAATTGCAAAACTGGACATAAACTTTAAAGATAGCTGACAATATACATAGAATAAAACAAGTAAACTATGACAATAATTTGCTTAGAGTTTTGTTATCCAAGTACATTAGTTGACTTGGTCTGCCATAACAAAATACTGTAGACTATGTGCCTTAAATAGCAGAAATTTATTTTCTCACAGTTCTGGGAGGTATAAATACAAGATCAAGGTATCAGAAAATGTAATTACTGGTGATCTCTCTTCCTGGCTTGCAGACAGTCAGTCATCTTCCTGCTGTGTTCCCCCATGGCCTTTTCTGTGCTGAGAGGGGGTGGGGTGGAAGAAGGGTGTACGTGCTCTGGTTTATCTTCCTCTTCTTATATGGACATAAGGACAACAGATCTCTCTGGTTAGGGCCCGATCCTTATGACTTCATTTAACCTTAATTATCTTCTTAAAGGCCCTGCCTTCAACTGCAGTCATTTGGAGGTTTAGGGCTTCAACATATGAATTTCGGTAAGACACAATTTATTCCATAACACCAAGTATAAAAACTCACTTTGTATTGAGTTTATGCTTATACTTACCTTAGTGAGTTGTGATAAACTGATGGTCATAAGGAATATTTAATAACAACAAAATTAACTTTAACACATGCCAATTCAACTGTCAAAATAGCAACTGTTAAAAGATTAACTCATTTGTGAACATCTACATTTGAATGAAAGGACCTTGAAGCATTTTTTATATATCTTAAGTGCAGGCATTAAAGATGATGCTCTACCACCTAATGATGCCCTGAGCATTTTGGTAAAATGGAACTTTGGAATCCCAAATTCAAGATTTTATTCTTGGGTCTACCTCTTTTCTAATATTTGGCTTCCTTTTTCGTGAAAACATTGAAATTGTATATACATATATATTATATAATTCATATATATGAATACCAAATTTCCTCTGTACACCTCAATTTTTCCCCTCCAATCACAACTTGTATGTAATTTGTTTCTCTATCAAGTTACCAAGAAATATTTATTATCTTATTACATGATATATGTTGAAAGGTTATGTATGGCCCTGTAGGAGAGCAAAATTTGCCACCCCAATGAGGTTTCTCTTTGGCATGAAGATTAATGTAGGCTGATTATTTTTTAGGTCCAAAAGAATCTTTGACCTTCCCGCTAACTGCCTAAAGAATGTACTAGAAAGAGGACCTGTTCCAGGAAGGGAGTCACCACCACATATAACTATAGTATGAAATAGGTGGGTAGACAGGGAAGAACTTAGCAAAGACTGATTGTTAAAATTTCTCTCTGTGTCCCATTGTCTCTGCATGTCCCAGAATACATTTATTTACCAAACATTTGTTTGGTAAATCTATCTCTATGTGAATTGCCTTCCTCCTCTTTGAAACACCAAACCATGACCTCAAACATCCTCTTCTTTCTTTAGCTGAAGATTCTGTTTAAGGTGAGGGCTTCAGCCATTTTGGTGAGCTAGTTTTCCTGGGTTTCTCCCATGTATGTATGTTACTAAACTTTTGTTTGATTTTCTCCTGTTAATCTGTCTAAGTTTAATTCTTAGACCAGCCAGAAGAACCTAGTAGGGTAGAGGAAAATTTCTTCTTCCACAATAGCTCCTTCTTTTGCATAATGTATGTGATAGTTTGTATGACAAAATAATAATATTCATTGCTTACTTCTTCAATTATTTGCTCTCTTCTTTATCTTCTCTTTTAGAGCAGGGTAAGAGGTTATATTGACCAAATATGAAATCATAAAGTTCTTTGTAACATGCTGAACAGATATGTATTAGGAGAAAACCAGTGAAGATATTTTCAAACTGATAAAATTTATCAACAGATACATTGAAACATTAGCAAAATGTGGGTAGATATAAGAATTCATTCATCTATAAGAATTTAGAAACAATCACATAAGAAGGTAGAGAGAATAAAGCAGGGAAACTTAAACTTCCCTAGAAGATAATCTAGACACTAAAACTTGAAAGCAATTTATTCCATCTTGGCTCATGAGGTGATTTCACTTATTTGGCAAGATACAATAAAAAAATTTAGAGAGTAGTACATAGAATAATATTTAATGGCTTGTATTACTTGATACCTTTCAGAAATAGTTTAGAACTGCTATTAAGAAACATCTTTTCTCTCCCCGGAGTTTTAGTATTCTCTATGTATTTTTATTAGAATTCTCCATATGGATGAGATTACCCACAAGGTATAAGAAACTGACTAGAATTTATAAACTATGCACCCCCCATGAATATCATAGAAGAAAAGCTAGCTTATACTTTGCTAAATTTTATGACTTCCTTTCAATTAAGGATTCTATTAGTAAGTTTTCTTCAAACAATGTAATTCTGAATGACAATATAATTCTGAAACAATGTAATTATCAAATTAGAATCATATAGGAATGAATATATTTAAAAAATCTGATAAAAATGAATTTATTTTACATTATATACATATTTTTTAGATTCTCCCTAAATTTTAAAATTAGCAAAACTTGAACAATAATTTTAAATAATGTTATGTGATTTAAATATATATGAAATATTTTCACATACTTGATCACATATAACGCTTTGAGGAATGTAAAAAAGGCATTATCCACATTTTATATATGAAGGATTAAAATTTATGAAATTTTGCTCATGTTCATAAAGCTTGAAAGAGTTACAGCCAGGACTTATATCCATAACTTTGGATTTCACTAAATTTACTCATTTTTAACTCTATGCTAAAATTTTATGCTGTATTATCCATAGATATGCAGGTAAATCTGTTAATTTTTTTTGAAAGAAGCCCATATATTGCTGCACTGTAACTCCCTTTCTCTGAGAATGCTGCCATTAGAAGTTGAATCAGTAGCCTCTGTTAGATAAAAGGAAACTCGATATATTCTTATATGTTCGTGTTCCACTTGTTTGGACTAAAAATTCAATTTTTTCAGTTGGATTTTGTACAACGTGTGGATAGAAACTATATTTTGTACCACTATGTATCCTCAGTGGTTCCTAGTATAATATTAAATATTAATAGACAATCAATGTATTTATTAATTAATATTATATTAAGAACTATATTATTTTATTAATAAATGTTTATTAATATACACTTTGGGTTGTATTTATGACTACCCACAGATTAGTGGCTGAGCCTCTCATTTATTCATGTCAAAGTGTATCTCACATATATAAGTGCAACTAAATAACTTCAGACTAATGACTGGATTGCTTCTGATCTCAACCAAATGACTGAGTGAATGAGGAATGAGTGGGTGAATCAGGGATGGTAGCACACTAAGTAGGTACTGTTTAAGCCCTCAGATTGAATTGAGTTTCTCTGTGGTTATTTCTGCTATATTTGCAATATTAGTCTTAGCTTTTATACCTTTCCAGTGTGCTGAAAGTCATTTAGCATGAGCTTTTCTGAAGTCAAAACTAGATTTTCTGGCACAAAACACATTCTATTAATATGTTGATGGTTTATTGGCCTTTACTTGCTCAAAGTTAAGGATTTACCTTTTTCTTTTATTTGGTTAAATTTGGTTAAGGAATCTCTGTTGTACATCTAATTGCTGTTTGTATTATTATTTTTTTAATATCTGAGGAAAATAAATATAAAGACATCATTTTTAGATAGATTTATTTTGAGCATCTTCTTTCCCAAACATTATTCCTTTAATATAGTAATCCAACAACATAGCAACTTGAAACATAGTTAGATCAAAAGACAGATGAGCGATAGATAGATAGGTAGAGAGTTTTTATATTATGTATTGGCATATAATATAATTTTATAATTATTTATTAATATCAAAAAATGTATTTGTCAGAAAAGGACATAGGTTTCATAAGATATTTCCAAATTTCTCATATAAGACTATGCCAGTTTTCCCCATTTATCTATTCATCAAGCATTCTTTAAAACCACACAATATAGATTATCAGTTTTCACGAAGGTGCATGGGAATTTTTTAGTATCCACATTGAATTGCTCAAATTATTACTTTCCTTAATCTTTCTGCTACATTTGGTATCATAGACCTTCCCTCTTTTATACATTTCTTCTTTTTCTTTGAGAAGTATATGTTATGCTATATATTTCTCTCTAAGTCTTGGTCTCCCTTGGTTTTCATTCTTCATTGCCCTTCTTATACTTGTAGGTGTTCACTAAGGTTGAGACTGTGGCTCAGTTTTCCTCTATCCATATTCTTTCAGTCTTTTTCTCTCTTCCAATGACTATAGATATCATGTCCAGTTGTAAAAATTCATAATCAATGTATTCATCCCTGATTTTTCAAATACGTATTATTATTGTAAAGTCTTTACAGAAGCTTATCTGTTAAGCTTTATGTAAATATTTTTACATAAATACTTTCAGCTTGAAATCTGTATTCATTTTATAGATATGTTGGTTAAAATGCAATCAATCATACACATACAACAGGGAAAACAATAAATCCAAAATGTTACCATTAACAAAATATCAGAATCAATCATTTGGTGGAAGATATTCTAGAAATCTCTTCACTCATTCATTCATTCACTCATTTTACAAAGTCTTTGTAAGGGCCATCTATGTGGAAGGAGTATGTCCTATGAGTTTAGCACTGAATCAAACAGACTGACCCCTACTCTAATGTAGCTTACATTTTAACAAGAAAGGAAAGACAGGGTGGAGGGGTGGCAACAGACATCAAATATATTCATTCATCATAATTCAGATGGTAAAAATGTTATGAATTAAAGTAAATCAGACAATGTAAGAGAGTGATTGGGGTTGCCTATTTGGGCAGGTTGGCGAGGACATTCCTCTGTAAAGAAGTGACTTTCAGCAGAGACATAAAGGAAATGAAGGAAAAACCAAATGGATGTCAGGCAAAGCATGTTCCAAGAGGAGAGAACATCAAATGCAAAAACTGCGATGAGAATGTATGTGACATATTTGAGGAACAATGAAGAGGCCAGAGTAACTAGAGTTCTTTGAACAAGGTAGCAGGGGTGCAGAAAATGAGGTCAGAAGTGACCAGAAAGTAGGTAACATAGGGCTTTTAGACAATCATAGGTATTTTAATTTTTATTCCAATTAATATAGAAAGTCACTGCAGGATTTTGAGCGAAGAAGACACATACCATATGGTTGTACTTTTTTATTATGGAAATATTCAAATATATTCAAAAGTAGAGAGTAATTATATATTAAAAGGCTTTTTCTAGCTAATGTGTGAAAAATAAACTGTATGGTAGAGCAATAGCTAAGACGCCAGCAGGAGATAAAATTCATTGACAATGAATCGTTCATATGAAAAGATATGAATGAAGGCACTACTTACAAAGATGTGGCTAGTGTTGAAGAAATGAATAAGGGATTTTGAGATTCAGAGGCTCTGAATTATGGGGATGATGGAGGAAACATTATTACATAGTCTAGAGAGTCTGGGGTTATGGCAGAGAGGCTGCCCTACTTAAGCTTTCATCATAAAAAGACACCACTACACTACATAAAGAGACAGCCACGTCACACAGGGAGTAGGGAAGACAGATTCTTATCTTCTTTTCCACCTTCTGACTTCCTGCTTGCAAATCCCATCGGTTGGACCCAGTCAAAAGCAAGCCAGAAGGCAGCCAAGAGATACAGTTTCAGAAGGTTCAGTCTCACAAGGAACTGAACAGAATAGTGCAAAATGAGTAATGGGGAAGAAAATGAGAAATAATCAGCCCAAAGAAGAAAGACTGGAAGCAGATTTACTAGTATTACAATACTCAAGGTGATGGTGGTGGGAGCTTGTCCTGGGATGGTAGTAGTAATATATATATAGTCCAGTGGATTTGACATGTTGAATGGGAGAAAAAAAATTCAGTAAGGATATTAGGGTTATTTGGTTATATGACTTCAAATATTAGGATTGAAGTGTGAATGGATGGATGAATGCATAGATGAGTGAACTAGAACTTGAGAGAGAAAGGTAAGAGAGAAGAGAGACAGGGAGGGATGTGTGTGTTTTTATTAAGAATAGCATCTCATTGTCTTCCCTGGTGGCGCGGTGGTTGAGAGTCCGCCTGCCGATGCAGGGAACATGGATTCGTGCCCCGGTCCGATAAGATCCCACATAACGTGAAGCAGCTGGGCCCGTGAGCCATGGCCGCTGAGCCTGTGCATCTGGAGCCTGTGCTCCGCTATGGGAGAGGCCACAACAGTGACAGGCCAGCGTACCACAAAAAAAAAAAAAAAAAAAAAAAAAAAAAGAATAGCATCTCACTAAACAAAATGTACTTTGAAAAAATATTATTACTTTGAATTCTACTTGATTTCCTTTCATTCCTCTGGTCTATGAGCTTTCTTATTAAAAAATCCTTTACTCTTTTTCACACTTGGCAATGAGGTATCTATCTTTATCAATTCAGTTTAAGGAAGAATTACTATTGTAAATATTTCTTTACCAAATAACAACTGGTTAATTAGGTCTTCCTGTTTCCTAGAGCACTTAGTTTATGTACCTATTAGTAACACTTTACTAACAGTAGAAGAGTTTTAGTTATATTCTTACAGCTACATCTCTTTTCCTTTGTAATTTATGTTGCCTTGCAGTTCAGAAAAGAATTCTATTTATAATTATGTTCCTAAGACAGTGCTTCTAAAACAGTATGAACATGATGAGTGTTTATTGCATCAGTTAATTAACTGTATTCTCCTGGAGGTCAGAAGTAATCATTTTAACTCATATTTCTACAAATAAAGAAGTTGTTTAATTTTTATAACTGATGTCTTCTTGTTTTTAAGCTTCTATTCCTCCTGAGAGCAGAATAATTTATACTTAATAGTTAGAAAAAATAGAAAGTTAGAAACAAATTTTATGGTTCACAACCATGACTTTCAGGTGACTGACTACTCAGTAAATTCAGAGTCAAAGTCCTTATTAGGGTTGTCTCTTCTCTCTCAAGGGTCTCACCCCAATCTTCCTCCTCCCTTAGATGGTGTCTTTTGAAGGAGGACACTCAAATGTGTTTACAATGATGGAGATGCTTCTCTTCCCCACACTGTCGTCTGGGTCCTGATAGATTCTCAACTTTCAAATATACAATACAGGATTAACTACAGTCACTATGCTGTACATTACATCCCCAAGACTTACTTATGTCATAACTGGAAGTTTGTAGCTTTTGACCACCTTCATCCATTTCTCCCACCTCCCCCACTTGCCTCTGGCAACCACCGATGTGTTATATCCATCTACGTGTTCCTTTCTGGGTTTTTTAATATCCCAAATATAAGTGAGATCATACAGTATTTCTCTTTTTTTCTCTGTATGATTTATTTCTTTTAACATAATGCTCTCAAGGTCTGTCCATGTTGTCACAAACAGCAGGGTTTTCTTCTTTTGTAAGGCTGAATTAAATATATACATATATATATATATATATATATATATATATATATATATATATATTCGTTCGAATTAGTGCTTTAACTTCCTTTGGACAAATGTTCGGAAGTGGAATTTCTCTGAATCTGGTGAATATCACTTTAAACAACTCTCTTCCAGTACGTATCTATACATTAAATTGATTAACATAACTTCTTGCAATGACTTGTCACTGTTATGCAAGTCCAACAGAGTTATCTGTAAAGAACAGAAGAGTAAGTAGTTTAATGATTCCTGTTTTGAAAAAGTCAACCAACTGAAAACTGTATTGTTGGATAAAAATCTATCAGTCTTCTCAACACAGCTTAATACACTTCTGCTTAACTGTAAGTACTAGAAAATACTGTAATGACCATATGCTCCATTCTATTATACATTCTATTATAAATTATATTATAGGTTACTCCATTCTAATACAAATTCTGTTATAAATTATTTAAGTTAGGAATTGATGTATTACTTTCTACATACCCTAAAATGTCTGGCATTGGGTTTGACACATTTCAATTATTTTAATGCCTTTAGTACTAAGATTAATAAGCTTCTATTTTCCCTTGTCCCTGAAGTTTATTCAGTCAGGATGTTTGAACAACTCATTTCATACCCAAACTTTAGAAACTCTACAGAGTGTATGCCCAGTGGAATTAGCTTTACTTGAGAGAATTATTTTAATCCTCATTGACTGACTTGCAAGATGCATCCACCTTGATGTTTTCACAGGAACTTATTTCACTGATGATGATCAAAGGACGTATGTTGGGCTTTGATCAGAGTAAGTCTAAAGAAACCTGGAAATCTGCAAATCTGCGGTGATTACAATTCTCTCTCTGTCTTCTCTTAGTGAAATGAGGAAAGCAAAATACTGACTGATATCTTATAATTAGTGTGAGAGAAAAGAGAAGGTTTTTATTTAAAGGTAATTGAGATAGGGCTAAACAAAAATTTAAAACCAGGTTCACATAATTATTGAAATTGGGAGAGCCAGTTTCCCAAATAATAAATGAATGCAGTCTCTTCAGTTGCTTAAGGTATTACCTCTTCTGGATATAGTGTCTGGCCTCTTGCAGATATACCTCTCTCAAGGAAGGTGTACTTGAGAATGACCCTTATACTTAGTGCATTGCACTTCTTATTCCTGGTTAGTCTTGGGGTGTTGTGTTACCTCTTAACTCAGAGAAATTTCTTATAAGAAAGCTTACAGAAATACAGGATAACACTGGATATCACAATTAATTTTATTCTTTCGGTAGCATTTTACTTATCACAGAATGGTTTGAATTGGTATTATGATTTGAGAACCCCATTTGGCTATAATACAGTTCACCAAATTCAGGAAATGATAGCTAGTATTGAAATGTAATTAATGTTATATTAGTAAAACTATTCAACTAGTAACAATTAAATATTTAAAGATTATTTTTTCTTTAGGAGATTGATCTTTTTAGTCCTGGTAACTAACAGATACATGAGTTTTGCAAGAAAAGATGATCCACAAAATTCATGTAAATTATTACTTGGGATATTGTCCACACCATGGAAGGTTTATAATAGAGACGAGGCACATAGGAGCATGCTAGACCTGTTTAGAAAGGAAGGGGAAGTTTAGAGAAAAGAAGCATCAAGACAAATATCATTTATGATTTTATTCTAAGAAAAGATAAATATTACTGGTGTATCAAAATATTTATTAAACACTTTGATAATGTTCTCAGATATAATATCTCTGAAAGTAAATGCTGGGGTTTATGCATCTCTCCGTCATGAAGGCTATAACACAGATATAGCCCAATACATATATAACATGTTGAAAGTTATTACTACATGCAGCTCAAAGGTTAAGAATGCCTTCAGCTAATCCAGTGCTACAGATTATGCAAATCTCTTTCATAGGTGTCATGGTGTCCTCAAAAAGTACAAATGTACAATTTCCATTCTTCTCAATATGAGTCTGATTCCTCACTGAGATGGCAAAGATGGCTTACCAATTACTGTGATCTGTGTTTCTCAGTCAGGAATGTTTTTGTGGAAAATCTAAAAGAAGCATAAATACAAACAATGGCTTCCCATGATGAATCTGCACACATTTGAACACATTCATTTTCAATTATCCTCTTGCAAAATAAAATTGCAAATAACAGAATTTTATAAAGACATATTCCTACTAATTTCACCTTTAAAATTCAAATAAATACAGTTAATATTTAAGAATGAGATACATATGAAACCATACAAGCAAGATAAAAGCAGTATATTTTTTCTACTGGTGACTACACAATGTAAACAATACAGTACTAAATCATGAATTAAGGAAATTAGAGATCAAGTTTAAGTCCTAAGGATATTGATTTATATACAAAAAGACATATACTTTTTACACAGGGTAAAGCAACTATTCTCACCTAAGACTCAGATAGTACAAAGATTTAAAATCACATTAAAGACACAATAAAGAAATTGTTCACACGGAGGATAGCAAATAGAATAGCTTTGTCAAAGTAGAAAATTGGTCTGGAGGTACAAAGAGAAATGAGCCTGAACTAGGTGCTTAAAGTTACATTCGGAAATACTTTCAATTGTAATGCAAGACATTAAAACAAGATAGCAAGCCAGTAAATTTTAAATGTATATGTTCAGGACAGTATGTGGGAGTAGTATGAATTCTGTATGTGATTGCTTGTACCACATACAAGAATTCAAATTATGAATCTTTCTCAAAAACTCAGAAAAGAGCTAATAAGACTGTCAAGTGGCTTTTGGAAAGGAAAGGGAATAGTGGAATGGAAGAGTCTTAGGCAATATTATAATAATCAATAATATTAGTTGACGCTTTGGATGTAGAGTTGACTGAAAAGATAATAAACTTTGCTAAATAGATTTTTCAATGGATCAGGTATTTCAGGAAGGAAGACAAATTTGAGGAATAATTATTTATTGATACCATATTTTCCAAAATAGTTTGAATCAGCTTAAACAGAAATATCTTAAAATAGAAGTACAGGTAAAGAAATACCCTAAACAACCAACAAAAAGTAAAAGGCTTAAGCCAATACAGAAGGGAGAGTGATAATGGGAAAGTTCAGATTTAAATTTGTGAATTTGAATTGTCAATGGAACATTCAAGTTTAATGCTTCTTATTTAAGAGTCAAAATCACCTTACCATAATGTCCAATATCCCAAATTATTTGTGTAATGGAATTTTGCTCTTGACCATGATTGAAAATAAGCAAACCATCAGCTGGGTCTGAGATAAATCATTCAGAAATACAGATATTTGGTTGGTTGTTAAGCAAAGATAATTTTGAAACACCATAAATATTTGTGAAGATGATTAATTTATATAAGTTGGGGTGTGATATTGAATATATTTCTGCCTATACATTGTATATTTTCAAATTTCAAAACTGAATATATTATTTAAAATAAATTAATAGATATTCTAATCATAGTAAATGATCAATCTTAACTAGTTATTAAAAAATTCTTAGGAGACCCTCTTAATTGTATTTGAGAAGAAGTGCCAGGCATGCTCCCTGATTTCCCATAAGTTTATGACTTAGCATGACTATGAATCACTTAAGTGACTATACAGATGACAATTGATTAAAGTCTGATATGACCAATAAAAACAAATTATGCCAACTGTGGCCTGAGCAATAGGTAAGTCCTCCTGGAAGTATTGATAATAGGACTTAAACTAGACTCTGAAGATTGGGTCATATTTTAATTGAAGCCCCAGAGGGAAAGTCATTATGAATATCACTTTCTTTAAAGGCATAATCTATTCAGATGAGAGGAATGAGATCAGAAGAGCTAAATTATGAAATACAGAGTAATGTGCACTAAGGTATTGGGGAAAGTGACTGAATAGCTAAAATGAAGTTATAGAATTTATGGCGTGCTAGTCTGAGGCTGTTGAATAATGTCATGCAAACAATAAAGAAATAATGCATGGTTTTGAATATAGCCTAGACAAAGTAAATTAATGAAGGTGTTTTAAGAGGTGGGAAGGATGGTAGATTTAAGTAGAATAGATTAGTGGTAAGAGAGATTGCAGGTATCCAGGATCTATTATAGCATCCAGTACAAAATAGATGTTAACTAAATATTTGCTAAATGAATGAATGAATGCAAGCAAGGTCCAGAGACTACTTAGGATGCAATAAAATTTGTTAGGTTGGAGGTGATGTTCATGCAGGGCACAGGATCACTTATTTCAGTATTAGAAATTCTGAGCTTTCAAACCACCTACAGAACTCTAAACCCATATTAAATAAATATAAGTTAATCATAAATTATAAATGCATGAAACCCATTTCACTTACCGGTAATAAGAACTGTCATTTGAGTTACTATTATGAGCTCTACTTGTTTTGATTATGTCATTATTCTTCTCTATTTGTACCGTCAGCTTAGCCAATTATTTTTCTTCTCAAGGCAATCAAATATTTCTGTATTCAGAATAAAATTAATGAACCTGCTCCTCACTTCATACATGGTTTCTTCCAAATAACTTGAGAAGAAATCTTTCTGCTGTATCATTCAGATGTATCAGATGTAAGCTTTCGCATGTCAGTAATTTGTGTTTCCCTTTTGACATGATAGGGCTGAAAGAGAATATAAAAAGCTCTGTTTGTCTACTTTTCTCACTTATTTAAATATAAAAATAATATCCTCACACACTTAACGCAGAATCGTCAGTGTGCCAGCAAAAAGAACAAGAAGATATTTCAGTCTCTTAAAATGTAATGATTCTATTCTTTGTCAAAATTCTTTTCAACTGATGTTAATGGGATTTTGGGTGTAAGATGCAGGTCTGTCTACTCATATAGACGAGTATTTTTCAGGCTGCAGACAGATGTTCTGGCCACGGTTGAGCTACTTTCTGTTGCATAAGCTTAGGCCATTCCAGTTGCAAGCAGATACTGAAATAATAACTGATGAAGGACTACAAAAAATCTGTGAACCAACTAACTTACATGGCAAACTTTTGAGCATAATTGTCCAATTCCCTCTCTATAGTCTTTGAAAATCTATCAGAAAAGGTGGAAATATATAGAAAACCTCCCTAGGCATGAGACAACTTATGTTTTCCCCTTGAGAAGTGGGACAGCCCTACCTATGAGTTTATTTATTGTGTTGCCACAAAGTTCTGTCATAACTGAACTCTCTCCTTTGACCAGCACCTCCACTGACTGTTAAACAGGCTCAAGTTTCAAGGTCACCCTCAGTGTGACTACTAAGTCATTGTTTCCCTGTAGAAAGTCTTAGAAACTGCTTAATAAAAACACCTGAAAATATTTTATTTGTACTCCCTATTTATAAGACATTGAGGTAGAAAATCACTTTTCCTGGTGTTTACAGTATAGGATAATATTCATCTTATTTATTTTTTCAAGCAGAAAACTTGAAAGACTATGTATGAAGCTGTCACTTCTTTTCTAAGGACTGTCACTTCTAATAGTAAACAATTTTGTTTTATAGATTCAAATTCTGTGAGTCGATTATTTTAGCACAACAGCCAATAAAAAAAAAAAAAAAAAACAGTTTCAAATATTACGAAATAATATGAGGTATATGAAATTTTGTCACTCTCTTATGAATGTGAGAATGTTTTCATAACTTTGATTGCCCAAGGATATAGTCTTAGAATACTCAATACATTCTTTGGTCCATAATAAGTTTACACTTATCTTTCTTTAACTGTTTATTCAATATTGCATTCCATTTTCCAATGGACACTTTAACCAGATAAAAGGTACAGAAAGATGTGTTTGCAATGCTTTGTACAGATTCTGTTAGTTACCATGCCTTTCAGATTATGTCTTCATTCAGGCAATATTACTCGTACTTAAGGAATACCTTAGAATATAGTTATTTTTTTCTTCTCAGCAACTAACTTTATATATAATGTAGATATTTTTGACTCTTACTGCAAAATTAGAGTTGTATGCCTTCTACATAATAAGAGTAGGTTGTGCAGCACAAATTTGTACATTTGATTTTATTTACTTATGATAAGAGAAATGTTACAATGTTACAATTTAAGGTACTATTTATACATGAAAGTTGCTGCAGAGAATCATGACAGATTCTAGCCAAGAGGGTATTGTTTTTGACACATTAAGGTAAATTATAGAGAAAGGAGACAATTATTTGAATGTTTTCTTATTTGGAGGTTGGAAAACCAATGTAATATCTAGATACTTGAATAGTACATTTTATTTTAATGAAGCAATATTTTCAGAATCATAATTTCCAATTTACAGCAAGAATTTGAAATAAATTCATATAAATATTCTTGGAAAATGAAGTTTGAGTAATGTCTAGGTGTAAGCACACAGGATTAAAACACAATAAATATATTTTTAAACATCTTTATTGGAGTATAATTGCTTTACAATGGTGTGTTAGTTTCTGCTGTATAACAAAGTAAATCAACTATACGTATACATATATCTCCATATCCCCTCCCTCTTGCGTCTCCCTCCCACCCTCCCTATCCCACCCCTCTAGGTGGTCACAAAGCTCCGAGTTGATTTCCCTGTGCTATGTGGCTGCTTCCCACTACCTATCTATTTCATATTTGGTAGTGTATATATGTTCATGCCACTCTCTCACTTCATCACAGCTTAACTTTCCCCCTCCCCGAGTCCTCAAGTCCATTCTCTACATCTGCGTCTTTATTCCTGTTCTGCCCATAGGTTCTTCAGAACCATTTTTTTTTTTTCTAGATTCCATATATATGTGTTAGCATATGGTATATATTTTTCTCCTTCTGACTTACTTCACTCTGTATGACAGACTCCAGGAACATCCACCTCATTAAAAATATCTCTATTTCATTTCTTTTTATGGTAGTATAATATTCTATTGTATATATGTGCCACATCTTTTTAATCCATTCACCTGTCGATGGACGTTTACGTTGCTTCATTGTCCTGCCTATTGTAAATAGAGCTGCCATGAACATTGTGTACATGACCCTTTGAATTATGGTTTTCTCAGGGTATATGCCCAGTAGTGGGATAGCTGGGTCATATGGTGGTTCTACTTTTAGTTTTTTAAGGAACCTCCATATTGTTATCCCTAGTGGCTGTATCAATTTACATTCCCACCAAAGGTGCAAGAGGGTTCCCTTTTCTCCACACCCTCTCCAGCATTTATTGTTTGTACATTTTTGATGATGGCCATTCTCCGGTGTGCAGTGATAGCCCATTGTAATTTTGATTTGCATTTCTCTAATGATTAGTGATGTTGAGCATCCTTTCATGTGTTTGTTGGCAGTCTGTGAATCTTCTTGGGAAAAATGTCTATTTAGGTCTTCTGCCCAATTTTGGATTGGGTTGTTCGTTTTTTTTTGATATTGAGCTGCATGAGCTGCTTGTATATTTTGGAGATTAATCATTTGTCAGTTGCTTCATTTGCAAATATTTTCTCCCATTCTGAGGGTTGTCTTTTCACCTTGTTTATGGTTTCCTTTTCTGTGCAAAAGCTTTTAAGTTTCATTATGTCCCATTTTTCATTTTTTTTTTTTTTTTAATTTCCATTTCTCTAGGAGGTGGGTCAAAAAGGATCTTGTTTTGATGTATCTCATAGAGTGTTCTGCCTATGTTTTCCTCTAAGAGATTTATAGAGTCTGGTCTTACATTTAGGTCTTTAATCTGTTTTGAGTTCATATTTGTGTATGGTCTTAGAGAGTGGAGTGTTCTAATTTCATTCTTTTATGTGTAGCTGTGCAGTTTTCCCAGCATCACTTATTGAAGAGGCTGTCTTTTCTCCACTGTATATCCTTCCCTCCTTTATCAAAGATAAGGTGACTATACATGCATGGGTTTATCTCTGGGCTTTCTAACCTGTTCCATTGATCTATATTTCTGTTTTTGTGCCAGTACCATACTGTCTTGATTACTGTAGCATTGCAGTATAGTCTGAAGCCAGGGAGCCTGATTCCTCCAGCTCTGTTTATCTTTCTCAAGACTGCTTTTGCTATTCAGGGTCTTCTGTGTTTCCATAAAAATTGTGAAATATTTTGTTCTGGTTCTGTGAAAAATGTCATTGGTAGTTTGATGGGTATTGAATTGAATCTGTAGATAGTTTTGGGTAGTATAGTCATTTTCAAAATGCTGATTCTTCCGAACCAAGAACATGGTATATCTCTCTCTCTGTTTGTATCATCTTTAATTCTTTCATCAGTGTTTTATAGTTTTCTGCATTCAGGTCTTTTGTCTCCTTAGGTAGGTTTATTCCTAGGTATATTATTATTTTTGCTACAATGGTAAATGGGAGTGTTTCCTTAATTTCTCTTTCAGATTTTTCATCATTAGTGTATAAGAATGCCAGAGATTTCTGTGCATTAATTTTGTATCCTGCTGCTCTACCAAATTAATTGATTAACTCTAGTAGTTTTCTGGTAGCATCATTAGGATTCTCTATATATAGTATCATGTCATCTGCAAACTGTGACAGTTTTATTTCTTCTTTTCTGATTTGGATTCCTTTTATTTCCTTTTCTCCTCTGGTTGTTGTGGCTAAAACATCCAAAACTATGCTGAATAATAGTGGTGACCATGGGCAGCCTTGTCTTATTCCTGATCTTAGTGGAAATGGTTTCAGTTTTTCACCACTGAGAACGATGTTGGCTGTGTGTTTGTCATATATGGCCTTTATTATGTTGATGTTAGTTCTCTCTATGCCTACTTTCTGGAGGGTTTTTTTCATAAACGGTGTTGAATTTTGTCAAAAGATTTTTCTGCATCTATTGGGATTATTATCTGGTTTTTACCCTTCAATTTGTTAATATAGAGTATCACATTGATTGATTTGAGCATATTGAAGGTACCTTGCATTCCTGGGATAAACCCCACTTGATCATGGTGTATGAGCCTTTTAATGTGCTGTTGGATTCTGTTTGCTAGTATTTTGTTGAGGATATTTGCATCTATGTTCATCTGTGATATTGGCCGGTAGCTTTCTTTTTGTGTGACATCTTTGTGTGGTGTTGGTATCAGGGTGATGGTAGCCTTGTATAATGAATATGGAAGTGTTCCCTCTGCTATATTTTGGAATAGTTTGAGAAAGATAGGTGTTACCTCTTCTCTAAATGATAGAATTCTCCTGTGAAGCCATCTGTTCCTGGGGTTTTGTTTGTCGGAGGAGTTTTAATCACAGTCTCAATTTAATTAGTTATGATTGGTCTGTTCATATTTTCTATTTCTTCCTGGTTCAGCCTTGGAAGGTGGTGTTTTTCTAAGAATTTGTCCAATTATTCCATGTTGTCCATTTTATTGGCATATAGTTGCTTGTAGTAATCTCTCATGATCCTTTGTATTTCTGCATTGTCAGTTTTTACTTCTCCTTTTTCATTTCTAATTCTATTGATTTGAGTCTTCTCCCTTTTTTTCTTGATGTGTGTGACTAATGGTTTAGCAATTTTGTTTATCTTCTCAAAGATCCAACTTTTAGTTTTATTGATCTGTGCTATTGTTTCCTTCATTTCTTTTTCATTTCTTTTTTATCTGATCTTTATGATTTCTTTCCATCCACTAACTTTGGGGGGGGGGTGTTGTTCTTCTTTCTCTAACTGCTTTAGGTATACAGTTAGGGTGTTTATTTGCGATTATTCTTATTTCTTGGAGTAGGATTGTTTTGCTAAAAACTTCCCTCTTAGAATTGTTTTTTTGCTGCATCCCATAGGTTTGGGGTCATCGTGTTTTCACCGTCATTTGTTTCTAGGTATTCTTTGATTTCCTCTTTGATTTCTTCACCAAACTCTTGGCTATTTAGTAGTATATTGTTTAGCCTCCATGTGTTTGTATTTTTTACAGAACTTTCCCTGTTACTGGTATCTTGTCTCATAGCATTGTGGTCAGAAAAGATACTTGATACAATTTCTATTTTCTTAAATTAACCGAGGTTTAATTTGTGGCCCAAGATATGATGTTTCCTGGAGAATGTTCCATGAGCACTAGAGAAGAATGTGTATTCTGTTGTTTTTGGATGGAATGTCCTATAAATATCAGTTAAGTCCACCTTGCTTAATGTATCATTTTAAGCTTGTGTTTCCTTATTTATTTTCATTTTGATTAATATGTGTCTTGGCATGTTTATCCTTGGATTTATCCTGTATGGGACTCTCTTCACTTCCAGGACTTGATTAACTATTTCCTTTCCCTTATTAGGGAAGTTTTCAACTATAATCTCTTCAAATATTTTCTTTCTCTTCTTCTTCTGTGATCCCTATAATTCTAATATTCATGCATTTTATGTTGTCCCAGAGGTCTCTGAAACTGTCCTCATTTCTTTTCATTCTTTTTTTTTTTTTTTCTTTATTCTGCTCTGCAGTAGTTATTTCCAGTATTTTATCTTCCAGGTCTCTTATCCATTCTTCTGCTTCCATTATTCTGCTATTGATTCTTTCTAAAGAATTTTAAATTTCATTTATTGCCTTGTTTATCATTGTTTGTTTGCTCTTATTTCTTCTAGGTCCTTGTTAAAATTGTATTTGTCCATTCTATTCCCAATATCTTGGATTATCTTTATTATCATTACTCTGAATTCTTTTTCATTTAGACTACCTATTTCCCTTCATTTTTTTGGTCTGGTGGATTTTTAACTTGTTCCTTCATCTGCTGTGTATTTTTCTGTCTTCTCATTTTGCTTAAATTACTGGGTGTGCAGTCTCCTTTTCACAGGCTTCAGGTTCCTAGTTCCCATTGTTTTTGTTGCCTGCACCCAGCAGGTAAGGTTGGTTCAGTGGTTTGTGTAGCTTCCTGGTATAGGGGGCTGGTGCCTGTGTTCTGGAGGATGAGGCTAGATCTTGTCTTTCTGGTGCATAGGACCACCTCTGCTGGGTATTTTGGGGTGTCTGTGACCTTACTATGATTTTAGGCAACCTCTCTGCTAATGGGTGGGGTTGTGTTCCTGTCTTCCTGTTTGGCATAGGGTGTCCAGCACTGGATCTTGCTGGTCGTTGAGTGGAGCTGGGTGTTAACAATGAGATGGAGATCTCTGGGAGAGCTCTTGCCAACTGATATTACATGGGGTTGGTATGCTTATGGTAGACAAATGTCCTGAACTCGGCTCTCCCACCTCAGGGGTTCAGGCTTGACACCCAGCCGGAGCCCCAAGGCTCTGTCAGCCACACAGCTCAGAAGAAAAGGGGGGGAAAAATAGAAAGAACAAAATAAATAAATATAAAATAAAATAAATTTATTAAAATAAAAAATAGATGATTAAAATTAAAAATTAAAAAGCGGTAAGAGGGCTTCCCTGGTGGCGCAGTGGTTGAGAATCCGCCTGCCGATACAGGAGACACGGGTTCGTGCCCTGGTCCGGGAAGATCCCACATGCCGCGGAGCAGCTGGGCCTGTGAACCATGGCCGCTGAGCCTGCGCGTCTGCAGCCTGTGCTCCGCAATGGGAGAGGCCACAACAGTGAGAGGCCCACATACCGAAAAAAAAAAAAAAAAAAGCGGTAAGAAAGATTTAAAAAAAGAAAGGAGCAACCAAACCAATAAACCAATCCACCAGTGATAACAAGTGCTATAAACTATACTAAACAAACAAAAAAAAAAGAGGACAGACAGAACCTTAGGACAAATGATAAAAGCAAGCCTATACAGACAAATCCAAACAAAGGCATACACATACACACTCATGAAAAGAGAAAAAGCAAAACATATATATATATGTATAAAAGAAGAGGAGAGCAACCAAATCAATATACAAATCTACCAATGATAATAAGCTCTAAATACTAAACTAAGATAAACGTAAAACCAGAAACAAATTAGATGTTTAAAGCAAATCCCAAGTCTACAGTTGCTTCCAAAGTCCACCACCTCAATTTTAGGATGATTCATTGTCTATTCAGGTATTCCACAGATTTAGGCTACATCAGGTTGATTGTGGAGATTTAATCCACTGCTCCTGAGGCTGCTGGGAGAGAGTTCCCTTTCTCTTCTTTGTTTGCACAGCTCCTGGATTTCAGCTTTGCATTTGGCTGCTTTGCATGTGGGTTGCTCTCTGGCCTCTGTTCTTTACCCAGACAGGAGGGGGGTTAAAGGAGCAGCTGATTAGGGGGTTCTGGCTCACTCAAGCTGGGGTGTGGGAGTGGTATGGAATGTGGGGTGAGCCTGTGCAGCAGAGGTCGGCTTGATGTTGCACCAGCCTAAGGTGTGCCATGTGTCCTCCTGGGGATGTTGTCCATGCATCACAGGACCCTGGCAGTGGCGGGCTGCGCAGGCTCCTGGGTGGGGAGGTGTGGATTGTGACCTGTACTTGCACACAGGCTTCTTGGTGGCTGCAGCAGCAGCCTTAGTGTTTCATGTCTGTCTCTGGTGTCCATGCTGATAGCCGTGGCTTGCGCCCATCTCTGGAGCTCATTTAGGCAGTGCTCTGAATCTCCTCTCCTCGTGCACCCTGAAACAATGGTCTCTTGCCTCTTAGGCAGTTCCAGACTTTTTCCCAGACTCCTTCCTGGCTAGCTGTGGCCCACTAACCCCCTTTAGGCTGTCTTCATGCAGCCAACCCTAGTCCTCTCCCTCAGATCTGACCCCCAAATCCTGAGCCTTAGCTCCCAGCCCCCACCCACCCCTGCAGGTGAGCAGACAAACCTCTCAGGATGGTGAGTTGGCACTGATCCTCTGTGTGGGAATCTCTCCACTTTGTCCTCCGCACCCCTGTTGCTGCACTCTCCTCCATCAGTCTGAAGCACCAACCCCCACCCATCCCACCATCTCCACCAGTGAAGGGGCTTCCTGGTGTGTGGAAACTTTTCCTCCTTCACAGCTCCCTCTCAGAGATGCAGGTTCTGTCCCTATTCTTTTGTCTCTGTTTTTTTTCTTTTTTTCTTTTGCCCTACCCAGGTACATGAGGAGTGTCTTGCCTTTTGGGAAGTCTGAGGTCTTCTGCCAGCATTTAGTAGGAGTTCTGTAGGAGTTGTTCCACATATAGATGCATTTTTAATATATTTGTGGTGAGGAATTTGATCTCCACATCTTACTGCTCTGCCATCTTGAAGGTCCTCCACATTAAATATTTTTATGCTGCTAATATGTAGTTCAACTCCTCAAACCATTAACAATCAAATTATTTGTATTTTAATAACAAATGTAATGGTCTTTTGAAAGAAATATTGTTTAAATAATTGTATTTCTTTTTATTTTTTCCTAATTAAAGTGAAGTTAGTGATAAAGCCAGTAAACTTTAAGAAGAATGTACAAAATTAAAGTAATAATGTTTACTATAAACAAGTTCAAAGAACATCTTTATTCTAATTAAAAATTTATAACATTTCTGGCAACTGGAACTAACAAAGTTACTATTGAGTATTCTAGCTATTAAGGGATAAATTATTCTAGTTTTGTATGTTAGTCATTTCTGAATATCATACACAAGATTTGCATATATGTTTATTGACCCAGTTCTCTTCTGCCACTATAGGTTTACCCTACAACTTGATGGTCATTATTTACTCACAAAGATAAACTACCAATGTTATAGAGAGATAGAACATATTTGCAAAGTGACTGCCTAGCTGACATGGATCCTCGGATAGATCAACTTCCTAGAATTATACACAGTGTTAATCGTTAATACTCCCTATGCTGTCCTTCATATTAAGTCTAAGGATATTCTTATTTCTGACATATTTTCTACATGACAAAATATTCTGAAACATTATTTTGCCCATAGTGAGATCTTTTCTTGAGGTTTAATGCACAATTAACTCATAGGGACATAGTCAATTTTTATCCCAAGCATAAGAACATATCTAAAAGTGAAGATATTGACAAACTTCCAAGAGCATTTTTCTTGAAAACTAAGTTGTACTATGATTATCTTTGACTGAGAAGGGTATTGGTATATAATATCCTAAGAATAAAATCTGATTTATAGACAATTACTGTACAAATTCTTGTACATAAACATGAGTATGTTTCAAAGTAGTATACAATTATGGAAACATATTGATATTTTTTCTAAGTGGAACAAGCAGAGGAACTGTTACAGTAGTTTAAGTTTCTTCAAAAATTTAAGAATGTAAGAAACAAAACTAATTTCCATTGTATAGTGAGGATCAAAATTTGTGTTAATCTTGGATCATTGCAGAAAATCTAAAGATAGTCCAAATTTAAAGGACAACTTAACCATCTTGTATTCTGAATTTGTGCCTGAATTTGAGATGGAATAATCCTAAAAAAGTGTCGGGGAGATGAAATACAGACACTAGTCATAGAGTACTCATAAGTGAGAAATAGTTACAAGTAATAGTTTGAAAACACACAGTAATAAGTACAGAGATTATGAAGAATTCAATTTTTTTCTAAATAAAGAAATTTTTCAAATGATTGGGTACACGAAAGTTAAGAAATTTTACAAAATGATTTGTTAGTAAAATGGAAAATATCATTTAAGTACAGAATATCTTCATCATTTTACAGAAATAAAGTACAAGTTTTAATTTTATATTGTATATCTTTTTTTTTTTTCTTTTTTGGCTTGCTATGAGCTGATTTTTATTGGGAGAAACAAGAAAAACAGGGGCACTGTCTTCAGAAGGCTCGAGTTAAATAAACCATGTGTTTCCTGAGTAAGGCGTTCTCACATTTAGAAACTGTTAATCAGATTAGACAGTTGACATTTGGGGATGGAGGAACAGAGATACTAAACAGGGAGAAGTCAGTGGGTGTGGTTCATTCCAGAGCAAACTTGGCAGCTTCCTGATGGGATGAAGGGGGCCCAGGGGAGGAGTGCCAGCTCACCTTACTTATGAGCCCAAGGAAGTATGGTTTGGATAGTTGGAGAGAGAATGAAGCAGAGATGCTTTAAACTCATTCAAAACCAACTTCACTGTCTTTCTAATGGCTGATCCTTCTGCTGACCCCTCTACGTAAAAGTTTGTTATCTGTTGGCTTCTTCTCTGTTTCTTAACCATTTACAATACGAGCAGACATGTGAGGCCCAGGTGGGCATTGAAGAGGCCTGGAGAGGAGGTGTTTGCACATAAATGGAGATTTTGAAACTTAAGACAAGCCTTACTCAAGACCAAGTGGACAGCCACACATGCAGTGAGGTCTAGGGAGTCTGAGATCTAAGTTCTAGCTCTAAGGAGTTCTTTTTTTTTTTCTTCTTTTTTTGAATTTGCATCTTTTTTAAATTTTTATTTTAAATTGGAGTATAACTGATTAGCAATGTTCTGTTAGTTTCAGGTATACAGCAAAGTGATTCAGTTATAAATATATATGTATATATTCTTTTTCAAGTTCTAGTACATACTTTAACATAAATAAAATGTAATATATTTTTATGCATACATGTATCAACATTGAGAAATTCATTTCCTTTTAGAAATTATTACTTGAAAATATTTTAAACCTAGGCACTCAGAGTTGACTCTCCTCTGATACTTTATTTTTATAGGATTCCTTACATTTCTTTATAATTGTATATTATCCATAAAAATTTTAAATAGTCCTTATCTACATTGTATGAGTGTTTAGAAGTATATAAATATTTAGCTATTCAAATAGATGATGCAATGTTTTTAGCTTCAGCTTTATCATCAATGTATATATCACCTTATTGAATTTTAACAACTATAATAGTTCCCTTAAGCAAACAAATGAGTTTGTTCCTGGCTTTTCATGGGTTGAGTCCTTACCGGGAAAGAAGAAGAGGCTTTCTTCTTTTTCTTGGGCTCTACTATTGTCTCAGAGTATGAGAGCTCCCCCTCTGAGCTCCCAACTCTATTTCATTAAGATTTCTATTCATTAATATCTTACAAGTAAAATAGTAGTCCCTTAAAAAAGAAAGAAATGGGTAGGAAAGCAACTAAAGTTGTAATATATAAGAAGAGAAGCATAAGCAAGACTTTAATTAAACATCTTCCCTTCTATATTCCAAAGCATCTGGTAATTCTAATACATTACACTCCTTATTCAGCCTCAGAGCCATTCTGTTATCTTTCCCACCTCTTATATATATGAGTATCTATGTGTTTTTATATTCTTTCTGACACCTCCATGAGTAATTTTTGTATTACAATGGTTAAATAACTTTATTTAATTAAGATTCAAATTATAGTGTTAAAATCAATTATATGCTGCCAATTTCTTCACTCAATAAATTTGTGTACCAATGTGGTACAGTGTCTTATCAATGTAGAAGGAAAGGTCAGTGAGTCAATGTTAAATTTTCTACTTATTAATTTTCTAAATCCATATGACAGATTTAACTCATTTGAAGTAGAACAGGATTCATGAACAAAAAAAGAGAATGTGATACTGGAAGAGTCAAGAAAAAAAAAAATCTAAAGAGGGACAGAGAAAGGAAAATTAAAGATACTTTGGTTACATTCAAAGAATTGTACAGAAAATAATTTGTAGAGATGATAACCTTCTGTAGTAAAAGAGAGACATAATAGAACTTAAAACTCTGGTCTCACTCTATTATTCCCTCAGGTGCTGGATTTTTGGTAATTTTTTTTTTTAGTTTCACTGCTGGAAGCTATTACTTTGCCTGATGTACAGCTTTTCAACTGCTTGCATAATTAAAAAGATGTTACGAGCATAAATTTTTTTATTGAGTTTTTTTTAGTTTGAAAGGGATTTAAACTATACTTGGAACATCTTAAAGTAAATATGTGAATATTTATGATAGGCTTGTTAGGACTTAATTTGTTGAAGTTTATTTTTTTAATTTACTTCACCAGACATGTTTATGGTCAAATAGGCAACTATATTTGACTTGTGACCAGCTTTCTTAAAAAAGAAAGGGAATTGGAAAAGTGATCTTTAGAAGTACCTTTATACTCTGTGTGGAAAATGATAATAAATAATATGGAATCAAAAATAATATCCATTCTGTTTCTCTTGGAAGCCATGCATTTTACTCATATTTATTTGTGAGTGTAATTAATTTTTATTATATTTCACATCCCTCTCAGTATAGAGGTAATATCATAGGTAGTAATCTTCTACTTTTCATTTGATGCCTTATGCTCATCTCTATAAAAATCATTATTAACAGTGATTGTGCATTATTCACAGATATTGGCTGACCTAGAAAACCATACATTATTTAAGAATGATCTGGAATGTCAAAAGCTGATTCTGGAAGCAATGAAATACCATCTATTGCCAGAAAGAAGAACTTTAATGCAAAGTCCAAGAACTAAACCTAGAAAATCTACAGTTGGAACTCTGTATGCAGTGGGAGGAATGGATAACAACAAAGGTATTTAGTTCTAGATCTTTAGTAATACACACACTGTATCACACCATGACATGATTTTACTGTTGTAATCTGTGTAATACCAACAAACTTCACAGAATCACAGCTTTATTCATTAAGATTTAAGATTTAGGGAAAACTTAAGACGCCTCTCAGTTTTCCATTTTTTCAATCTGTAGGTTGCTACTTCTGCTTCTTACTCATCTTTAAATCTTTTATCTCATGCATTATGTACAAGACTTCATATGAAATGAAAAAAATATTAAAAGTACTTAGAAAACACGGGCCAAATAATTTGTTGGATATATTGAAAAAGGTATTTGTATTCTAAATAAAGGATATGTAATCTGCCAGCCACATACTTGCTGAGAGTAATATTATGAAGAAGTGAGTCTCTGCTTTTGAGGAGTTTAGAATCTCATACAGAAGTCAGACAAAGAACTAGACAATTATAAATGGGTGTACTGACTATGGCAGGTATCATTTACAAATTTAAATTTTTTTTTAAGAATTTTGCTCTTGCAAGGAAGTGAATGATTTGTTTAAAACCAGATACATACATTCGAAGGTTTTATTCTTACTTTTCTATAGTTAGTGGGAAAATCTCCATGAATGTTTGTTCTCTTCAACCTTTTTTATATGTCTTAATTTTCCTGAACAAGTACAAAAGACAAATAATGTAAGTGTCCTATGTTTGTGTCTAACAGGTGACATAATTATCCATAATACATTTAATATACACGTAAAAAGTACATTTGACAATCATAGAGTGTGACCACATATTCAAGCTCTATTAAAGGAACTCTGGTGTTAAAGAATCAGGAGGAAGCAACAGAACTTACCTCAACTACTGTGAAGTGAGGTCCCAAAATAGGAGGTAAAGGGAAACAATTCAGGTAATCAATAGAGAGCAACACACATTTCCCATTTTTTATTTGCCAAGAAGATATCTGTGGCTATAAAATGATTTTCACTAGTTTAATTTTTTGAAGTTTTACTCCTATTTGCTGGGCTATTGATTCCTAGTGATTATCACATTAAATGAGCATTAGAATATTAACATATATATTCAAGAGCTTAACTATTATTTAAAAAGGGTAAATGACTTGACACTTTAAGAACTAAGGAAATGGTATCAATCTCCCTCCTTCCCTATCTCTCTCTACTTCTAGCTCCTTCTTTAGTGTTATTATTTAAGAGACCATGTCAAAAATGTCCCCCCCAAAAGATACAGTGCTTTAACACCCTCTTTTATAAAGTGGTGAAACAAAATATCTTAGATACAAATCTCTCTCAAAAATAGCCAGAAATTATATTCAATGTCCCCAAAAATGTTTTTCAAGCTTAGAAAACAAATCTATTAACCTGTATCCATGCTGTCCTTATGAGAGTAATAAATACTAAATAACATGCAGCACATGATATAATTTGCCATCTCTTGGAGCAGAAGCATGCAAACTTTATTGTAACATTTTAATAAGTTCATTTTACCTGTAAAAGTAAATATCAATAAAAGGACAATGATTTTATACATGTTTATCAAATTTTAAGGTCAAATGAATGACATTTGCTTTTCAAGAACACTGCATTCTACAGAACAAATGCCTGTATAAGATCAATTCCATATGTAAATATATACATATCATTTTAAAAATAAAGAAAGAACATTGATGAAATCAGGCCAGCCAGTAACTAGGACTGAACAATAAACAATAAATTAACATTAGTATAAAAATCACTATGCTATGAAGCGCCAAAAGACATGACTAATTTAAATTGTTAAATTTAGCGACTTTAAATACAATTGCCATAGCATAAAAGAATATGAAAATAGAGGGGTCTATTGAGTTAAGCTCTGCCAGCATTTGAATTTGTCTAATTTTACACAGCAGTCTTTTGAGACTGAAGAAATTCTTAAGAAATTGAACTTTCTTAGGAATTCTGAATCTTTCATTTTATAATTGAACCCTACTAATTATGTAGCTATTGTTCCACTTATCCAGTATTCCAGAAGATTAAAAGAGTGTGACAAAACAAGGGGTTTAAAAAGATATTCCTGATTAAATCAGCAATAAAATAGAAAAAAAAATTGAAGGAAATTTTAGGAATTCTTACCATATCCTCAGCGCTCTAGGAATTGGACATTAAATATATCCCATAACAGATAAAAATCTGACATTACCAAACCTTAGAGAACCTACTTTTCCTGCTGCAGCAGAAACTTTACCAGTTTCAAGAGATTTAAAGAACAACTAGGACATTTTCAAGTTAATCCCTTGTATTTGCATTGTGCTTTTACTGCTTAAAAGATGTTTTCTACACCTTATTAACTTGTGCTATCTCTAAATAGGCATTAAGATTTTATCTTAATATTGTGTTTTCTTTTCTTTAAAGGTAATGAGGAAAATTAAAATGTAAAAAGAGGCAGGGAAATCAAAAGAAAAAATATAGCAAAACACTGGAATTTACTTTGCATGACTAATTTGAAAAATAATGCAATAAAATATAATACAGTATGTTACAATACAATACAATGATATGCAATATTTAGTGTGTTTTTTGGAATTATTTACATATTCATATTGTGATTCATAAGGCTATAAAAACATTTTATTGAATTCCTCTTCAACCCCACAGTTACTGCGATTCATATGATATTTTATGGGATTGATAAACTATGAGTACAGCCCTTGCAGATTTTCTGTAAATATTAAGAAAATTCAGAGCATTTTTCTCTCCTTTCCCCTCCTTTCTTCTTATATCCACACATACATGCATCCTATAATGATGCATTTTTGTACATCTATTTTGTGCTGGCTCTGTGTTAAGAACTCGTGAGCATTATGAATATTACCCCTACCTCACAGAGCTTCCAAGTTACTCTAGGAAAGCAAATAGTAAACAAAATATTTGTGAATAAAATGAGTTTTACAAGAATGGACTTGCGAGTGAAATCTGTATAATGCTTGGGAGCCAACCTAGTCTAGTCTAGAAAAGTGGAAAAGTACAGAGAAAGTGTTTGTTGTTGCTGTTTTTAGCTGAAATCTAAAGAATTATTAGGCATTAGTTTAGCACATTACTGGAGCAGCAGAGTAGGTGTGGTGGTAAATTCCAGACTAGAGATAAATCAAATGTGAGGGTTTACAGCTAAAGAAGTGTGACATCTTCATTGCGAGTGAAATCTGTATAATGCTTGGGAGCCAGCCTAGTCTAGTCTAGAAAAGTGGAAAAGTACAGAGAAAGTGTTTGTTGTTGCTGTTTTTAGCTGAAATCTAAAGAATTATTAGGCATTAGTTTAGCACATTACTGGAGCAGCAGAGTAGGTGTGGTGGTAAATTCCAGACTAGAGATAAATCAAATGTGAGGGTTTACAGCTAAAGAAGTGTGACATCTTCAAAAATGGAGAGAAATCCTTTATGGCTGAAATATAGCCAGTGGATAAATGAACGCCACATGGTAGTAGAGGAAAGACACAGCAGATTTCAGGGAAAGGCTAAGCATGATAGATTCTGAATTGAAATCTAGACATCATAGAAAGCAGGTGATGTTCCGAGCTTTGCAATCAGAGAGATGCCTGTTCAAATCCATAAATGTCACTTAAAATCTCTAGTCTAATTTACCCTTTCTCAATACTATATTGTGTTTCTGTAACAATTACAGTGATTAAATGTAAAGAGGCTACACTAATACACAGCATTCCAAAATGTTTGTTCAGTGCCAAAGAGACCATCAGAGAACTCAGCAGTTACCTGAGCTGACTTTCCTTATCACGTTATGGACTAAGGCCAAGCCATCTAGGAACTTTGGAGGCATGGACTATAGTGGTTCTATGACATAATAGTGATGTGACATAGGGAAGAAGATAGGACAACAAGATATTCATATCAGTGGCATTTATATGATTAGCATTATGTAGAAATTAAATGCCTTTTATACCAATACAAACAACATTCAAGAGCTGGGAATCACATGAATCATATGAGAGAAAAAAATCAAGTCATAAATGAAGTTAGCAGTATCTCTTGGAAAGTATGATTTAATTCACTGCCATACTGGAAAATACTGAAAAATAAGTCTTTAATGTGTAGTAATTTATAGCATATTTAAGGCCAATTAAAATTATTAACATATTTATTCATGCTTGTTCTACTATGAATTAAAAATGAGGGGACATATAAAATTAAATATGGAAAAAAGTCAATGAATTTTTAAAAAACATTTTTATTAGGAGAACAAATTTTTAAAATGTTTTCAACTGAAATCAGATGCAGATTTAAGACAATGCAGTAAATTGTACCAATAAATATGCTCATTTTGGTAAGAATTTTATTACAAATCACATAGGAATCATCATAGATCCTTTAGAAGGTTGAGTTAAAAGTAAAACACTAATTGCTTATTCTCAAGTGCTTGAAATGTCTCACACTAATGTATGATTCATGTAAGCTATGAAATAAAACTTGGTGCTATTGGTTACTGGAAAATATTTGTATCAAAAAGTCTCTATTTGATTTATCTTCTGATGTTGGTTGATTATTAGAAAATTCCATGCAAATAAAAATAATTTGGTTTTGTACTCATAGAAATTGTATGTTTTGAAGATTCATTTTCTTTCATTCTAATTATGAACATATATTGAAAACCTAGTAAATATACAGTAGTATAGATAAGAAAAGGAAAACCAACTATGAGCTTATAACTTAAATATAATCATTGTTATCATTGTTAACAGAGTGGCATATTTTCTTTTCCAAATTTCTCTGTAAATATGTGTGTGTGTGTGTGTGTGTGTGTGTGTGTGTGTATACGTGTTTGTATAAAGACGTAACTCTATATCTACATTTATACAGAGATTACCTATTTACAATTGTCTTCATCTCTCTCACTCTGGTATCTAAATATAGGCATATTTAGATTTATTAACATACCTAAGAATTATTATTTTGTTGTTTTTATTTATTAATTATATGTGTAAATTTATATTTCATTAAAATTTTTAAATACATCATTTTGAAGTACCTTACTAATTCTTATTCACGTGAAAAATGTCACAGTTTACTTGAGCTTAATCTTATTATCAAACACTTTGGTGGAATAATCCATTCTATTTTCTATAAATAACACCATCATTAGTATCTGCATACATTAAGAGTTTTTCCTAAGCTTTGAGTGTTTATACAGATAACTGGCTGAAAAATTACTGGGTGGGAAGTTAAAGCTTTTGCAACATATGTGCTGATTTCTTTCTTGAAAGTCTTCAAGAATTTATAGTAGCACTAAATTATGGAAATGGTGCCATTTTTAGGGCCTTGTCAATAAGTTTTCTGTCTAAAAAACCTTTTTATTATTAAAAATTTTAGCATAATAGTACAAAACATAGTATAATGAACCCCATGTTCTTGTCATTACATTTATATTTCTCCTTTTAGTAATGAAATTGAATAATTTTGTACTTTCAATTTTTTATGTATTTAATCATCAAATATACTGCTGAAGAGTGACATATTAGTTCCCTCTTTTTCCAATTATTACATATTTTATTTCACTTTCTTGAACTAATTGCCTACAGTATTTGGCATAAAGTTCTATAGAAATAGCTTATGAGGTGCTTTTCTCATTTTGTGTATTTTATAAGGAATAATTTAAATATTTTACAAGTTTGCTGTAAACATCTAGTAGGTAGCATAACATCCCTGGCAATTTTGGAGAGAATGATGAATACTGTGTATGAGAATATATAGAGGCTATGGACAACATTAAGTTCTCTCAGAGATAACTTTCCTTTTGACCGACACTCAAGTAAGAGCAAAACACCTTCTTCCAAACAAGCATTAGATAATTTGAGGCTAAGACGTAGTATCTGTGAGGGTCACCCTACCC
Source organism: Kogia breviceps (assembly GCF_026419965.1). Lineage (NCBI taxonomy): Eukaryota > Metazoa > Chordata > Mammalia > Artiodactyla > Physeteridae > Kogia > Kogia breviceps. Next base: position 44,966,207 of record NC_081325.1, on the reverse strand, counting down.
CTGGTTTGCTTTCAGTATGTATATCAAGGCCATTGGTCTTTGCTGAGCCATGAATGCCATTTTATTTTCACCTCAGAACCAGTTCTAATTTTTTAGAATCTTAGCTTCCATTTTCTGCCTGGATTTCTGTCTCTCCTTGTATATGTCTTACAAATTAGCAAGTGCCCAGAAGACAAGAAATGATGCCTTGTCATTCTTTTTTCTGAGTCTAAAGTCCTGACTACTTTGGTTGCCCTGAACTACAGTTAGTGTCTCCCCAGCTGCATAAGGCTACCAACAAGCCTGGGCAAACCAGTACTTCAAGGACTCAGCCTAGTGCTGCCTGTGAATCAGCCATTTCCCAAGGGGAAAATGGCAAAGGATGTTGGCCTCATTTCAATTCTCATCCCTTCTATCTGGGATTTGTCCTCCTAAGTGTTTGATATCTTTTTTTAATCTCTTATTTCTTTAAACAGCTAAATTTTATATTCTAAGACTATCACTTTATAGTTATTCTTGTGGAGATAGTTCATTTGGTACAAGCTAATCCATCATACTTAACAGCAGAGGCCCCTGCAAATTTGTAATTTCAACATTGTTCATTTATGAAACTTCTCTTCGAAGTTTTTTGAGATATATATGATAATGTTGTTGATGTTCTCATCTTACATGCTTTTTGAAAAATTTAATCTATTATTTCTTTAAATATTTCACAGGTTTTTTTTTTTTTTTTTTATATTCTGTAGCTAATAACTCCAACATCTAAAAGCTTGACAGTCTAAGTCTATTGTTTTTTGTTTCTGACAAGTCTCATTCATGTTAGTTTGATTCCTTGAGTGTTAGGTAAGATTATTTTGAAGTTATAGTTAATTTCATTACTCTGTGGAGCTTTCAGGTCCTAATTGGACATGATTTTGTCAACCTAAATACAGAGGTAAACTGAGGCAAGCTGGAATTACCAGAAATTGAGTTTGTTCTGGAAGAGCAGAGGAATTGCAATTCCAGAAATGCAATCTCTAGCAAGCTACAGGCTGGTCCACTGAGGGTTTGGGGCAACCTGTATTTATGGGCAAGGAATGCAAAGAGGTCAGACTCCAGCCAGAGTCCAAGAAGTTAGTTTATTGTCTTGAGGATGGGGAGAGATTCTTGTCAGATGGTCATTGGTAAATTTTGGTCTTGAAATCAGGCATTAATGGGAAATCAGTCTCTTTGTTCTTGTGTTATCTCCCTCAGGGAGCAAGAGTGAGATTATCTCTTTCATATTTCTGGGTTCCATTTTACATTAAAATCTTTTCACACTTTCCTCTAGTAAGCATAAGTCAGCTTTAACAAAGAACCAGGGCCACCAGTGACATAAAGCTTTGTCAGCCCTCTTCGATGCTCCTGGCTTAATGCAAAGTCTCTGGATCATTCTTCCACCTCATGTTAGGCCCAAGGCAGATGCTCTAGATCTTACCGTAGGTGTGGACATCCACTCCAAGGAAATGCTGACTTTTGTACTCAGGTAGCAAACTCTATCCCAGGTTTCACCTCACTGTTCTTCAGCTATTTGGCTGAAGTTTTTTTCTTGGAGTTTTTTCTTACTTTCAAGTCCAGCAATGCAAAAAATTAATGTTATCATTGCAATTTGCCCAGATTTACTGGTTTTTTAATTAGAGGGCACTTTGGTGTGTCTTCCATTCTCTAACAAGCAGAAGCCTCCTTTTTCTTTTGTATCCTGATTTTTTCCTCCATAGATTATTTTGTTTTATGCCCTATACTTGTTGGAGAGTACGGATTTTGTTTAGAATTAAACTGTTAGCAAACCTGACATTTCCCCACTTTTTACATATTTATAAAGTATACCATTGATGTTTCCATGGTTTGATAGTGTTTGAATATTCACAAATTTGGTAATATTATATTCACATGTAACTTCCACATCTCTAAAATGAAGATAATAATTCTACCTCAAAGTATTATATTATATCATGTAATAAGTTACAGCAGTTCTGATTACAATGTAGATGATGACTCACTAACAATTTGATTGAATCCTTACATATTCTTCCCATAGTAAATATAACTCAAATTCATGCCTGAGTTTAAATAGAAATCAATACATATCTTGGATCTGAGGCATTGTTAACAAATATTCAGAACTACAGGTATAAATTCATGAGCATATTTGTTCTAAAATAATAGATTAATTCCCTTTTCTAAATTATAAGCAAATTGGAGACAGGAACTTTACATTCCTAACATCAGAAAACATTGTTATTTAGAATAGGCTTTCAGTAAATATCTGCCATACTTAAATTACAACCTATTTAACTCATGTTAGTAAATATCCAAAATGAAAAATCACATGTATGTGTACGTGTGTAATACTATTTATCAATATAAACTTTGTATAACTATGAAATTCTCCTTTATTTATAATCTTTGGAAGATTTTAAAGGCAAACTGTAAACAAAAGATTGCCATTACCTGAATAATTTTCCCAGAAGTACCCCTCAAGAAAAAAAAATTATTGTGAATCTGTTATTTATCCTCAGTAACCGATCATTTGGGAATGAAAAAATTATATTATCAATGATTTATATATATATATATATATTATTTTGATTGAAGTATAGTTGATGTACAATGTTATATTAATTTCAGGTGTATAGCACAGTGATTTCACATTTAAACACATTCTGAAATGATGACCACAGTAACTCTAGTAACCATAAATAACCATACAATATTATTATAGTATTATGACTAAATTCCTTATATAGTTTATTACATCCCTGTGACGTTTATTTTATAACTTGAAGTTTTTTCCTTTTAATTCTCTTCACCTATGTTGCCCAACCCTCCACTTCCCTCCCCTCTGGCAACCAGTTATTTGTTCTCTGAATCTATGAGTCTCTTTTTGTTTTGTTTGTTCATTTGATTTTTTCCTTAGAGTAAACATATAAGTGAATATTTGTCTTTCTCTGTCTGACTTACTTCACCTAACATGTTATCCTCTAGATTCATCAATGTTTTTAAAATGGCAATATTTCATTTTTTTATGGATGAGTATTATTTGGTTGTATATGTATACCACATCTTCTTTATTCATTCATCTATCTGTGGACACTTAAGTTGTTTCCATATCTTGGCTATTGTAAACAATGCTGCAATGAACATAGGGATGCATATATCTTTTTGATTTAGTGTTTTTATTTTCCTCAGGTAAATACCAAGAAGTGAATTTGCTGAATAATATGGAAGTTCTATTTTTAATTTTTTGAGGAAACTCCATATTGTTTTTCATAGTAGCTACACCAGTTTACATTCCACAAAATACAATACAATACAATACAATACAAGTGTTCCCTTTTCTCCACATCCTCACCAATATGTGTTATTTGTTGTATTTTAGATGATAGCCATTCTGACAGGTGTAAGATCTCAAAATCTCATAAGTTTCATTCTCATTTCCCTGATGATTAGTGATATTGAGCATTGTTTCATGTGTCTTCTGGTCATTCATATGTTTTCTTTGGAAAAATATCTGTTCAGGTCCTCTGCACATTATTTAATCAGGCTGTGTTTTTGATATTGAATTCTATGATTTGGATTCATATAGTTTGGATTTTAAATCCTTATTGAATATTTCATTTGCAAGTCTCATCTCTCATTCAGTAGGTTGCCCTTCTGTCTTGTTGATAGTTTCCTTCCCTGTGCAAAAGCTTTTCATTTTGACGTGGTCCCTTTTGTTTATTTTTACTGTTGTTTCCCTTGCCTGAGGAGACATATACAAAAAAATATTGCTAAGATTGATGTCAAAAAGCATACTGCTCACATTTTCTTCTAGGATTTTATGGTTTCAGGTTTCACATTTTAGTCTGTAATACATTTTGAGTTTATTTTTGTATATGGTGTAAGAAAATGATCCAGTTTGATTATTTTGCATATGGCTGCCCAGTTTCCCAACACATTTATTGAAGAAGCTGTCTTTTCCCCATGGTATATTCTTGTTTACTTTGTCATAGACTAATTGAGCATATAAGTGTAAGTTTATATCTGAGCTCTCTATCCAGTTCCATTGATCTATGTTTCTGTTTTTAAGCCACTGCCATGCTGTTTTGGTGACTATAACTTTGTAGTATACTTTGAAATCAGAGAGCATTATACCTCCAGTCTTTTTCTTCTTTCTCAGGATTATTTTGGCTATTTGGGTCTTTTGTTATTCCCTACAAATTTTAGGATTATTTGTTCTAGTTCTGTGAAAAATGTCATTGGTATTTTGGTAAGGATTTCATTGAATCCATAGATTGATTTGGGTAGTATGGACATTTAAACAATATTAATTATTCCAATTCATGAACACATTATATCTTTCAATTTTTTTGTGTAGTCTTCAATTTCATCAGTCTTATAGATTTCATAGTACAGATCTTTCACCTTTTAGGTTAAATTTTTCTAGGTATTTTATTCTTTTTGATTCTGTCGTAATGACATTGTTTTCTTCATTTATCTTTCTGATAGAGCATTATTAGTGTATGAAAACACTACATATCTCTGTACTTTAATTTTATATCTTGCTACTTCACTGAATTCATAAGTTCTAATATTTTTGGTGGAGTCTTTAGGGTTTTCTAAATATAGTATCATGTCATCTGTAAATAGTGACAGTTTTACTTCCTTTCCATTTGAATGCCTTTTATTTCTTTTTCTTGTGTGACTGCTGTGGCTAGATGTTGAATAGAACTGGAAAGAGTGGGCATCCTTCTCTTGTTCCTGATCTTAGAGGAAATGCTTTCAGCTTTTCACCATTGACTATGATGCTTCTGTGGGCTTGTCATATATAACTTTTATTATGTTGAGGTATATTCCCTCTACACCCACTTTGTTGAGAGTTTTTATATCTTAAATGAATGTTGAATTTTGTCAAAAGCTTTTTCTGCATCTATTGAGATGATTATATAATTTTGTCATGGTATAGGTTCATCTGTGGGACTCTGTGCTTCCTGGACTTGGAAGTCTGTTTCTTTCACCAGTTTAGGGATGTTTTCACCATTATTTCTTCTAATAGTTTTTCTGTCCCTTTTTCTCTCTCTTCTTCTGGGAAGCCTATAATGCTAATGTTAGTATGCTTGGTGTTGTCTCAGAGCTCCCTCAAACTATCCTCCTCTTTTGGTTTCTTTTTTCTTTTTACTATTCTGCTTGGGTTTTTTACACTAGCCTGTCTTTCAGATCACTGATCCATTCTTCTGCAACATCTAATCTGTTGTTGACTCCCTCTAGTGTAGTTTTCATTTCAGTTATTATATTCTTCAGTTTTAATTTGTTCTTTTTTATATTTTTATCTCTTTGGTGAAGTTCTCACTGTGTTCCTTCATCTTTTCCTGAACTCAGTGAACATTTTTATGACCATTACTTTGAACCCTTTTTCCTGGAAGATCGTGTATCTCCATTTTATTTAGGTTTTTCTTCTTTCTGAGGCTTTGTCTTGTTTTTTCATTTGCAACATATTCCTTTGTCTCATTTTGCCTAACTCTTTGTGTTCATCCTTATGCATTAGGTAGATCAGCTACATCTCTTGGCCTTGGAAGAGTGGCTTTGAGTAGAGGTGTCCTTTTGGACCCCGTAACACTGTCCTGCCTGGTTGCCAGAACCAGGTGCCCCAGGATTTTCCCTTGTGTGGGCTGCATGTGCCCTCATGTTGTGGTTGGGCTGTGATTGCTGTGGATATAGCTAGTGTGTGGGACTGGACTGCCATGCATCTGGCTGAAAGTCCTAGCCACAAATGTTGCATGCACTCTGTTGTGTGTGACTGGATCCTGGTGTGAGAGCACCTTCAGGGGAATATCAGTGCTGTTCAAGGGCACCTGCCAAGTCTGACAGAATGGAGAACCACCTTGGATAGGCTGTACTGCCAGTCAAGTGTGCCTGCCAGGACTGGTGGTGAAAAGAGCTGCTTTGGACGGTCTCTGCTGCCAGCTGAAAGTGGTTGTTGGGTCTGGAAGGTGGCCACTTTGGAGGAGCACTGCCTTTGTCAAGTCCACAGGTGAACCTGGGGTGGGTTGAGTTGTGCAAGTAAGTTACATGGGGAGAGTCAGAAATGGCACCTACCAGCACAGGGTCAGCTAGGTAGAGGATGATGGAAAAACAAACTAAAAGAAAGACTGGCGCTTGCCAGCTCCTCTATACCCAGAGAAAGTTCTAACAGCTCCCAGCCCCTCAGAAACACACCTTAAAATTAATCAATAAATCTCCTCAGTATAACTCAGGTGCTTTTTTCTGTTGGGCCTCAGAACAAGTGAGTTTTGCATGCACCTTTAAGAGCAAATTTTGGTTTCCTATAGCCCTCTGCCTCTCCTGGACATAAGTTTGCTTGTTTTCAAAGTCTAACATTGTGTGAGCTTGTCTTCCCAGTGCAAGTCCTCAGGGTTCAGGAGATTCATGTAGGATTTGGGGCCTTTGTTTCTCAGGGAGGACCACTACAAATGTGATATCTTTCCTGCCCCTGGTTTCCAGTGTTGGGGGTGTGGGTCCCAGGCAGACTGTACCTGCACCCTTCCTGACCATCTCAATGTGGCTTCCTCTTTTGATCTTTAGTTGTGGAAAATCTTTTCTGATAGTTTTCAGGTCATTCTCAGAAATAGTTGCTGTATGTGTTGTTGTAATTTTGGTGTGTCTGTGGAAGGAGGGGAGCCCAAGGATCTTCCCATTCTGCCATCTTGCTCCCCCCCACAATAACATGTACTTTACCAACCTCCAAGCACCATTATATACACAATTTCATTTACATTTTATAGCAAATTTAGATTGAGAGTATATTCTTGATCATTCTGATTTTGACAGAGGTTAAGAAACTTCTTAATTTTTACCTTTAAGTAAGTAGTTAAAATTAAGGTAGAGTTTAAATCTAAGGATCTTTGTAATTCCAAAATTTGTGTTCTTTCTTCTACCCTTTTTCCCACCTTTAACCTATTAATGATGAGATGTGCTCAAAATGACTTTTAAAATATCAGCCTAAAATTCCGACATACTTTTAATTCTTAATATGTGATTTTTATTTATAATTTTACTGAAGTTTGGAACTAGCTCTCTAGTGTACAGGATGAAGAAAAAAATCCCAGGACAGGTAAATAAATCTTATTTTATTATTTTAAGAAATACAAAAGAAAGTAATTGAAAAAATTAAATATGCTCTAAAATACACATTATTTAAAATTTAACTTTTATGTGTATATTATGTGTAAATTATCCATATGAAAAAAGCAACTTTTAGATATGAAATATAAAAATCCTATTTTTTGGGCTTCCTTGGTGGTGCTGTGGTTAAGAGTCTGTCTGCCGATGCAGGGAACACGGCTTCGTGCCCCAGTCTGGGAAGATTGCACATGCTGTGGAGCGGCTGGACCCATGAGCCATGGCAGCTGAGCCTGTGCATCCGGAGCCTGTGCTCCACAAGGGAAGAGGCCACAACAGTGAGTGGCCTGCATACCACAAAAAAAAAAAAAAAAAAAAAAAAAAAAAAAAAAAAATCCTATTTTTCTAGGATTAAATATTTCTAGGCTGAAATACATGATATAATTATTAAATAAAAGTTCTATAATTCCACACAGGTAATTATATTTCCTACTATAAAAAACTGTTAATTTCTAGACTATACCCTACTATTAGTACTTCCATCTAACTTGGCTTCAAACGTTAGTTGTCAGAACTACTCTTCTCTCTATAGTTAATCAGTTATCAGGTACTGTCTGATTTACATCAGCATTTCTACTACTTTTGTTGAAGTTTTATCATCTTATGCCTGCAGACCAGGGGTAATTCATGTGTTTATCAAATGGACGTTTTTCCTGACAACACATTAATAAACTAGATAATGATCTCCCTACCTCCATTCTCTCTCCAATCCTACTCATCCAGCTCAGTACTTCCAAAGTAACTTATCACAAATTTTAGCATGATCATTAAAACACAAAGATATAAATAAAATAATAAGATAAAAACCTTCATTAGGCCCCCTTCCCCCAGGTAGAGCCCAATATTCTTTACCAGAGCAACATCTATCCTTCACCAGCTATCATTACAAATTTAGCCAGCAGGTTTTTTTCCTATTTTTCTCTCATCATAAAGGTCTTGAAGGATACTTTTAATCTTTACAAAATTTCACAACTCACTTCCTCAGATTTGAAGCACCACACTGGTTGCAGTACTAACCACACATATATATTGTCTGATGCTTCAGTGTCGTTTTCCTTTTATCCTTCTTCGTTTGTTTGTTTAACCCTATTATAATATTCTCTAACCCATGGTTTCTCAGTTCGCCTTATTTATCCCTCATCTATAATATTTTAACATTGTGTTCTTGCCACTTTTATTACACCAATCCAGTTATATTAAGTACATCTGTTTCCATTTTCCAAAATAATACAAAATTTTTGAACATATATGAAAGTTAAAAGAATCATTCAGTTAACTTCCACATACTCAGCTAGATTTTACAGTTAAAATTATGTTACTTTTGCTTTAACACATATTTATCCAACTATTGTTCCTCTACTCATCTATCATAGTTTTAATACATTTCAAAGTTGTAGATATAAGTACACTTCATACTGGACACATCATCATATTATTAACTAGATTTCAATATTATTTTAGAGCTTTTGGACAATATTAACATACAATGAAATGCACAAATATTAAGTGTACTTTTAAATGAATTTTGACAAATACATATATTTATGTAATTCAAAGTCCTTACAAGATAGAAAACATTGCCATTACCCCAGCAAGTTCCTTCATATCCCTTCCTAGTCAGTCCCCAGCTTCCACATCTCCAAGGCAACCACTTCTCTGAATTTCTTTCTACTTAAAATAGTTTGGCCTATTCTTAAACTTCATATGAATGCAATCACATATTTCATATGGCTTTATCTAAACTTTCTGTCAACCAGCATACTTTGGTGACTCTACCATGGTGTTATGTATATCAATAATTCATTATTTCTTTTGAATTCCTTAATAGTAATCTGGTTATCCAGTTTCCTGCTGATGAACAGCTGGGATATTTCCAGTTTTAGCTGTTATAGGTAAAACTGCTGTGAGCAGTCATGTACAAGTAACTTTTTGTGACCACTGCACTTTCATGAATAAGAGATACGTTAGCCAATGTTATAGACATTACAACATGACTTGCAAAAAATATGCGTGGAAAAAAATCATGAAAAAAATCTTCTTGTTTCTTGAAAATGATACAAATATATGAGTAAATAAATCACAAAACTATGCTGTTTTCTTTATGGCTATTCATTACTAAACCTATTTGCTTTTTCATGGTTTTTGTTCTACTAGTAATAACATTTCACATGTTGGATAACAACCTGGGGTTTTGGGGATTCTTTTTATGCATATGCAATATTCTTTGATCTACTGGAATTATCAGATGTATTTTTATTTAATGTCAAATCTTTTGAAGAATTTTATGTTAGTTCGGTTTCACACTCAGGTAGTCTTGATGCCTGACTTTAAAAATTTCCTTTTAAGATCATGCAGCACTAATGTAGTTCAGAAATGCTCATGTAGACTTGTAGATAATAATCTATACACATAATGATATACCCATCAAGTGATGATTTAGTACCAAGAGCAAAATTCATGAATAAATATCACAGGGAATAAGCATATTTAATTTACTCTGTTACACTTGAGTCATATTAACTATACATATTACTCAAGGATACCAACCATACCTGCTGAGAGAGATAGAGATAATCATTTCAATGATGAGGTGTGATGTCAACCTCAATTTCTCTGGAGTAAGCAAGAGATGGGAGAAGTGAAAATGCTGATGCCTCAGAAAGTTCCAGTATCTGTGTAGTGCTGGGAGTATCATTATGCATTTAATTACTTTTTATTTTACATAAGAACAAACTATACAAAAGAAAACCAGGTATTTTATTTTGTATCAACAACAAAGAAATAGCCAACAAAGAATGTTTCCATACTAAATTTAAATTTTTCCAAGTACAGCTATATATCTGTGTGCATATTTGTCTAAGTCCATATTAATGTGCATTTAGTAGAAATGTAAGGGATTTTAATGAAAGCAATTTTAGTTATTTTAGGACTTTTGGCTGGTGTACAGACTTTAAAGCCTAATTCATCACTAACAACCCCAAATACCACTTGAAGAGTGATATTTACTTATTTTAGTTAAATTAAAACAGAGCTATGTGAGCCTTGTATTCTTTAGCAACATAATTAAGTATTCCAAATGTTGGTGTTCCTCATATATATAATGAGAATAATATCACATAACTCTCTGAGACACCATGACAAATATCAAGACCAGGACACATGTAAAAAAAACTTAACTGATTGCTGAGTCAATAAATAATGGTGGAGGTAATCTTTTGAAATGTTACATATTATTCATTGTTGGCAAATTTTTTCACATTTAAAACTCTAGTTTTAGGTTAAGACTTTTACAGTTCACAGAACAAATCCAGCCAAGAAAGGTCTCATTAGTAAGGTTTTGACATTTAGACAAAGTTCCTTTTGAAAGGAAGTTAATGAACAACATGTGTATACCAATAAAAAAATACAGTTATGCTTTTGCACATCTGATTTGCACATATATATATTTTAACCCTATATATTAGTCATTGTTTTCTATATTTATATGTATCAAAATTTCAATGTCAGTATCAATTTAATATTTATCAGATTAAAATAATTTTAAAATAGCTATTATTCTTTACTATAATCAAATAAATATGTTTTATACCAATTATGCAAATAAATTATGTTCACATATTATAATATTCTTAATATTTACTTGATCTATTGTCATTACATTCTAGTCAGAGTTATTTTTTGTTGTACATAATTACAATTTCCTTTTAAGTGGTTTCTTTACAGGAATCTGTAAGGGTAACCATTGCCTAGGTCTACCTTTGAAGCACGGGCATGAATAATAATGGTTTCATATGTTTGGCAGTCTAATTATAATTCTATTAAATTAAAATAATTTTTATAGGTACTCAGGTGTTGAACAGAAAATGTGACTTTCTGATTGTTCTGTTAATATTACTTTTTTCCCCCAAATTAGGAAAAATAATAGATTTTGTTGATTTTTTAAATCTCTGCCCCCCAAATTAGAAAGTACTAATTATGAAATTGGGATACAATTGTATCCATTCTACTGTCAGTTCCCCAGCATTTCTTGGGTTTCCAGGTTATTAATTCATCCTTTTTGGATTATCTAATTGTGCTACAAATATTCACTGGATACCTACTAATCTCCAGTCACTGTTCTAAGTGCTGGTAAACCAAACAGCAAAAGTCCCTAGTCTGTTGTAGTTTAAATTATATTCAGCAGACTAAAAACAAATATACAAGTTAGTTTAGTTTATGCAATGACTAGTTATCAAGAAATATAAAGTAAAAAAGGGGCATGGGAAGAACAGGATAAGGGAACAGTGCTGCTATTTTTATGAAGGTTGGTTGAGAAAGGCCACCCTGATTAGTTAAATCGGATATACAAATTGCTTTATGAAAATTTAATAATTTTTTTTTCTAAAAGGAAGAGTTATTTGATTTATTATGACCAATAAACATTTGTTGTGTGTCTTTTTCTCCAAATATTTGTATTTTATTGGTAGTTTAAGAGTAAGGACTGGCAAGCAGTGGACTAAAACCAAAACTAACCCACTGATTGTTCTGTATGGCTTTGGTTTATACATTTTAATAGTTGAAAATAATCAAACAAAGAATAATATTTCATGATGAATTTAGTGAATATTAGCATTTTGTGAAATTCAAATTTCATTGTCCATAAAATTTAATTGTGACTCACTCATTTGTTTGCCTATTGTTTACAGTTGCTTTCACTCTATAATGCCCATATGGTTGCAACAAAGAGACCCATAAGGAAACCCACAAAGGCTCTGTTTTTTACTATCTGGCCCTTCATGGAAGAAAGTTTTCTAACCTCTGTTATAGAAGAAAATAAATCTCTATATCATATTTCTAGGAAACTTATGGTGCCAAATGTATATTCCCTTGACCCAACTCTAATTTATTGGCAGCTGGAGTGGACAGTTTCTGTACATGTTTACAATGTCCCACCATAAGTAGCCTTCTGGTCTACCTGTTTATCCTCTTAGGAGCATTCTTTGAGGTGCTGGGAGCAAGCTCAGACTGCATGACCCTTACACAGGAAACCCAACTGTGTAAACAAAGCTCCAGGAGCCATCCTCAACCAACTGGGTATGGAAGTATGTGTACCTACTGTAATATCACTTTCAGTGTTCTTACTTTTTTCTTTAAATGCTCCACTTAACTTCTTTGTTGGCAAATACTTTCTTCATTATCTTTTTTTTTATTTTTAAATGACAGTGATTTTATCATAGGAGACAGAAAAGCAACACAAGGGTCTGGGCATGAACTCAGCAACAGAAGTGCAATGACCAATCACCTACAGACTTTGGAAAAAGTGAGGTGGTTCATTACTGATCATGAGGTACATCTGTTATTTAAGTAGTGATTTGTGTACTGAAGAGCTGGTAGCAAAGTTTGTATTTTATGCAGTTATTCACAGTTAATATGTTGTGGTAACTAAAATTGGGAGGGGCTGTTTTATTTAACTAAGCCATGGTAACTGAAATTTATTCATACCAGAACCATGCAAAGCTAGGAACATCTATATTTGAGGAGGTATTGTACAATCATACTGCAGAGAAAGAGGACTAGAATGTTAGGGTAGGAGACTGACAGGCACAAGTGTATGAATAAGAAATTCTCCTTTGTTTTGGTTAAAGGGGAATCAAGATTCGGAGAGGCACTGATCTTTTCTTGACACAAGGCAGTCCCAATGTGCTGTCCTGCATCCAGCATGGCAGCAGGCAAGCAGGGGTCCCCCCAGCTTATATTAAGACATTTATAAGAGACTATCTAGTTCCAAAGAAAGAGTCAACAAAGAGTTAAAAGGTGAGAATCTTTCAAATTGATATATTTTGTAGGTAAAAGAGAAAAAAAATAAGAAACCTGCATCATTACATCCTTCTGTTTATCTTATGCATGCTAGCTGTGAACACCAATTGGAGCCTAGTTAAAGATATATATCAAGCATGCTGATGGCATGTCAAGACCACAATAGCAGTGACTCTTCCCTTAGATTGTGATTGACTGAGTGGACAGGAGAAAGAATTAAAACCATCCTTTATTCTACATGTTTGCATTGCTTCCTTGTTGACGGCCTCCTTGCAGCCACATGTCAGTTACTAATTTTCATTAACAACCAAGTGTCTGATCAGACAGCTCGACATCTTTCATGTGAACTCAAAGCAATTTTAATATAGCTAACAATAATAGGAATCTTGGTGAAAAAAAAATAAAAGGAGAGAAAACATTAATTCTTAACTATGAAGTAAAAATTTCCTTGAAATTATTTTATTGAATCATTTTATTATTGAGCATATATTATGGCATTTGACTATTTAATGGGTACCTTGGATTTTCATAAATGTAAAATTTTAAAATTATCTAACTGTAGGGATGAACTGATATTTCTCTCTTTCTATTCAAAGGGCTTGGCCAGATCGTTTTATCCTGAATTTGTCTCATCATACTTTCCATCATTGTCAGTATTGTTGAAAGGCAAAAATGGAAATTGAAATAGATAGGTGTAATTAACCATCTTGACCTGATTTTTACTCCTTGGCTTGAACTGAACAAACTGCACTATCAAGAACTTTTAAAGAACAGCTTTTCATACTGCAGTTCTACAACTGGATAATTTCTAAAGCATTTAGCTCAGTAGTGATCATCATATGGCTTTAAGAAAATGATTCACTTACAATTCTGTGCCAGAGAAATCTGAGCATTTGCAGTTAGGTGGGGGAAATAACTTTAAAATACTGTATGCCTTTTTCTGAAGAAAAGCAATATAATAAAAGAAAACTTATTCTTTCATATGTGCCCTTTTGAGGACTACTATTTAATGTCTGCCTCAGTAACTCTATTCAGTCACTTCAGTTCCACTTCAGTACATTTTCACTGAACTTGAAATATATCATTGGAGATTACCATTTCAAGGCCATCATTGTGCACCAAGCTGTAGAAACAACTCAAAATTACGAATAACATCATGTCAGCCTAAACCCAGTTTGTTTTTCAGACACAAAGAGTTTTCTTCTGGAATAGGTTTTGACATATCAGGCTGCTAAGAGATATTTTAGGTAAGAGCCTTACTTCTTCCCCAAGGGTCTCAGGGGAAGAACAAAGTAAAGTCAGGGTAACTGCTTCCTTGACAGTCTTTAGAATCAGGAAAGATGCTCATGTGTTAAATTAAATTCTGGTTGTTTACATTGTTCTCAATGAGTCTGCAGACAAAGACTTTCAGCTCCTAGAAGCTATGTTCTGTGTTGAAGAGTGAAGGAAGGTTCTCTCAGTTGAAAAGTGAATCGCCTGTCAGTGAAGTTTTCTTTCATAAGCTCATCTTCACTAGAAAGACACAAAGCTTAGTGACTATCTTGGCTGTAAACATTTCCAGTGTCTCTTCTGAGGATGGATCAGGGTTAAAACTATAAGTTAAATTCTTCAAAATTTAGTCTAGTAAAAACTTTATTTTGCCTTTTAGTGGTCAGAGGATGTGGGCCACTTAACTGTACATTGTGTACATCTTTCAATGAATGTGGATTGAGTAATAAATTAGTGTATTATAATGAAATTCCATCATATTTATAAATTCTTTGTACCAAGTACATTCTTTTTGATCAATCTCCCATAAGTACATCCTTTTTCTAAATCAAGTCTCCTTTCACAAACCCACAGGGAAAAAAGCCTGTGTGTGTTTATGCATGTTTCATAAGTACCAGATCTTAATCCTCCAATGCGTGGTTCTTCTCTGTCAAAGAAAGAGACAGTTAGCAGGGCTACCTCAGCTTACTTCCATGAAAGAGACTCACAGAGAAGGAGAAATAAAAGATTTAGACATAAGTAGAAGTCACTGCATTTTCACTTAATGTGGTACTAATATAAACCCTCAATTTGAATAAACATTAGTATATCATAGAGAACCTTCAATTAATATATCTTTGTAAAGGTGGGTGCTTATTTATGAAAAAGACAAAAATGTACTTTCCAAGAGTTTATAGTTTAGGTGGAGATCAATGAGCTCTCATGTATTTTTACTATACTAATGAAAAGGCATTTGAATGACTTTTGTTTGTGTCATACAGTCAGTAATACTACAACTAGAATCCAGTTGTCATAATAGTCATTTTTCCTTTCATTCACAAGTGCTGACATTTCTTTTCATTCAAAGGGTAGAAAAATTCTAATAAATATTATATGGAAAGTGTTTTAAAAAGTTTTATAACTTTAAAAAAAGTTTTTAAGAAGTATCTTAAAATAGTATTTTAATAATAACATAAATAACAAGGGTTTGGTTTAATTTAGGCAAATGTTAGTTATAAAAATAAATATTTAATTGGAAAATTTCAAGTAATATGAGTTTATGTTCAGTGAACATTTATTAAGAAAATGAAAAAATAAAGTATACATGTAATGGTTTTTTAATATGTGTTCTTTTGCTATAAAGTTATTTTAATACATGAGCTTTTTACTATAAAATAGGTGGCTTAGTAATAATGTTAAAAATAATAACTGCAAGATTTGAGTTACTTTTTTTTTAAAGAAGATGTTGGGGGTAGGAGTTTATTAATTTATTTTTGCTATGTTGGGTCCGTTTCTGGGCGAGGGCTTTCTCTAGTTGTGGCAAGCGGGGGCCACTCTTCATCGCGGTGCGCGGGCCTCTCACTATCGTGGCCTCTCTTGTTGTGGAGCACAGGATCCAGACGTGCAGGCTCAGTAGTTGTGGCTCACTGACCTAGTTGCTCTGTAGCATGTGGGATCTTCTCGGACCAGGGCTCAAACCCGTGTCCCCTGAAGTAGCAGGCAGATTCTCAACCACTGTGCTACCAGGGAAGCCCCTGAGTTACTTTTTAAAAGTCTCTTTCCTATGACATCTTTAGCAACACCAATTGCTGCTTTTAAAAACAATGAATTAGTATTTTAATAAAAGAACTAAGATGTATTTATGGCAAACTCTTTAAAATAGGAAGTTACAAATCAAAAATTCAACTCCTCCCATTTCCTAAATGCTCCATGTATTTTATTACACAGACACACACATGCACACACTCAACACCTCCCATAATAGTTGCATTGATTTAATATCAACCAGTTGGTTTTGATATGAATATCAAAATTATACATTTTCTAATTTTTTTGGAAATTTAACAAGTTTATTAATAAATAAATTATTGATATTATTTAATAAAATTATTATTTAATTTAAGGAAAGCTTAAGTAAATCTTTCAACATTTACATGGTATTCATATTGCTTTTCTATTAATTACCTGCTAATGTCATTCATGTATTTCTATTTTAATGTTTCTAATTTACTTCTTGATTTATAAAAGCTTTTTACATATCAAGGAAATTCACTCCTTGTTATATTTATAAAACATTTTTGTGGTTATTGTTCTCAGTCTTTGGGTTTTTTTAATTGGTTTATTTTTGATGTAACTATATTTTATATTGAGGTGGTTAGTGACTATATATATATATATATATATATATATATATATATATATATATATATATATATATATATATATAAATGTTTACTTAAAAATTTCTGGGTCTCATGCTTCCCCTCATGGACTTTTGATCTTAGGCCCACCTAGAAGTGAAAATTCATCGACTACATTTTCATCTTCTAGGATGTTTAAGGTTGTAGTAGTGTGACCGAAGGAAGGTTACTTAAAATTCCCATCCCTGTTAATCCATGTGGAGCCCTGAGAAGAGAACCACACATATGCTATTTCTGTGGCACTGTGTGCTGTGCTCTAGCCCTGTCTCATCTAAACCTCATTCTGGTGTAATGAGTAAGGCAGGAATCTAAGTTATTTATTTTTCTGCAGAGGACAACTGGTTATCTTAACACTATTTATTTGAATAATAAGATGTTTTTTCACTGATTTGAACAGCCATTTGTTATTATACTCACATGTATTAGAGTTATTTCTGGCTTTCTTTTCATATTTATTATTATAGCCATTTTCATTCATAATAAAGCCATCTTTTTAAAATCTCTAGTTACACAATACTTTTTAATATCTGGTAGGCCATTTTTTCCTCAAGATTCCTTTATATTGGAGATTGTCTGGCTTTTAAAAATGTATTTCCTAATATATGACTTTCAAATTTCCAGAGAAACACAAGTATAATTTTATAAATACCTTGTACAAATATTATTATATAAATTGTGATTATAAGATAATAATTATCATTTGCACGATAACAAACCATCTCATTCAAAATTAGTATGATTCTTTGTATTCATTCAAACTGACATCATTCAACAGAGTTTTACTTTTTTTCTTTATCTAGATTTGTAACCTATTTTGCTGATTTTATTTTTAGATAATTTACTTTTATTGGTGCTATTTAAATAGGTTCTTCTGTTCTTTACACAATCTGGTTATTTTCATTTTTAAAAATTGCATTGATTTTTGTATTTTACTTATTTGCCAACTTCCAGAAATTTTAAATTTTTTCTAAGATTTTAAAGATAACATTTTTAATTATTAAGGTGGACTATTACATGAAATACAAATAATTAAAATGATATTCCATACTTTTGTTTCCCTTGGTTATGAGCCAAGAAGTTGGCATCCTTTTGTATTTCTTGATTTTAATGAAATTAGTATAAACTAAGCAAAATGCTTGATTTTTGAGATGTATATATCTACTTCAAAATCTAGCATTAAGCTTAATGATATATATACATTTATATCTCTATACAAATCTTCTTCAACTTATGATGGGATTACATGTAGAAAACCCCATTGCAACTTTAAAGTATAGTAAGTTGAAAATTCATTTAATACACCTAACTTACAGAACATCAGAGCTTAGCCAAGCCCACTGTAAACATTCTCAGAACACTTACATTAGCCTACAGTTGGGCAGAATCATCTAACACAAAGCCTATTTTATAGTATAGTGTTGAAAACCTTATGTAGTTTTTTGAATACTGTCTGAAAGTGAAAAACAGAATGGTTGTAAGAGTTATCAGTTGTTTATTCTCGTGATCACATGGCTGACTGGGAGCTGCGGCTCACTGTCCTACCCACCTTCACAAGAGAGTATTGTACTGCATATTGCTGGCCCAGGAAAATATTAAAATTCAAAATTCGACTTACAATTTCTATCGAATACATATGACTTCCACACCATCATAAGTCGGAGAATTCATAAGTCAAACCATTGAAAGTCGGGGACTGTCTGTACATAGCTATTTATCAGTTCATTATCATTTTACAAATATTTATACTGAGGGGATGTAGAATTTTGTTGGTTGTTTATTTGGTGCACATGAAAGTATTTTGATGATTATGAAATGTTACAATGCCATCCTAATAAAATATAATGAATTACCTAAAAAGTAAAGATGTTTATTTGTGCTTGCAAAATATTTTCTCTGCAATAATACTTTTTTATATAAGTGTAAGATGTTCTCTTGAAGTTATATTTTTCATAAGTATGTAAATACATGAAAGTCAATGAAAATTTTATTCTATGAAAAATTCAGGAAATACGTAATTTTTATAATAATACCTTCTTTAAAGCTTATTTATTTTAAGTATCATGAAACATACCTTTTGCTTTAAAATTTTTTCAGAATCCTTCTCAATATTTACTGTTTTGTTAAAAAGAATACATCTGACTAATTTATCCTTTTCTAAATGAATTGATGGAATCAGGATCACCATTATTATTGGGACAAAATGCTCTTTAGTCAGTATATAATGTTTTTTTTATTAATAGCTATAAATGATTGTTCTATTTGGGTTAAAACAATAAATTTTTTTTCTGGTTATTCTTTCACCATCAGCTATTGCTACTTTCAACTTCCCCAGATCATTCTGACTTGTAGGTTTGTAAAAAGTCTTGAAAATCAAGTAACTAAGCTTACTAACATTGTATTAAAATTATAGTGAAAAGGCTCTGTGAGAATACCTGAGGTCCTTTCTGTTAAGTTGAATAAGAGCTTTACCTTCTTTATTGGATATTTTTGTGACATCTGTTTTGTCTGTTCAGAAAATTCCTATCATTTTATTCTGTGTTGTGTTCAAGATAAGTAAGATTGTTAATTATTTGAATTATAGATATGGAATAAGTCCTGCTATCTGTAATGCCAAAATAGAATGTGCAATTATTAATTCCTATTTTTTTTTCTCCAAATAATCACATTTGGCTGTATGAATGAACAACTCCAAAGAGACGCAGAACCACACTTTAATAACATCTTGAGCACTTATTCTCCATTTTATATTTTGAGAAAGGAGCCTGCTATTTGTTTTGTCATGAGGAAAACACTTTTGTAGTCATATTGTATCTATTACCTTCTAGTTATGTTATTAAACTTGGAAAACAAATACTTTATAAATTTTAAAAATGTAAATTAAAGTAAATTCTATTGCTGCTGTAACACATTGCCATAAAGAGCTGTTTAAAACAAGTGCTGTCTTTTAGCTCCCAGTAGGTCAGAAGTCCAGGAAAGCACGTCTGGATTCTCAGCTCAAATCTCAAAAGGCTGAAAACAAGGTGTTGGTGAGGCTGTGTTCTCATCTGCAGCTGGAGGCCATCTTCCAAGGTCATTCAGATTATTGACAGAGAGTTTATGAAAGCAGTATGGATGCTATTGTGCCTGCAGTCACACATTTTAGAGTTGTGCCTCTGCTTTGCAGGCATTTGAGATAACCAGAGATGGTTTCATGAACAGAGGAACCTGAGAGTAACTATGTCTTAAAATAAACTTTCCATTTTTATTTCTTTCAACTGTATTACTTACCAGCACAGGAGTCCACTCTTGTTCATATTCTGTTTTTAATTTATGTAATGACAAATATTTCCTTTACTTTAAGGAACAGCTCAGGGCAACATTGCTCAGAGAGAATGGCTTTGTCCTTCTTCCTCTAACTCAGGAAACCACCAAGGGGATACATACATTCTTATAAGCAAAAGAAAACAACAGAATTCACAAACAAATTGATACATTTTTAAAAGTATAATACAGTTGGGAAGTTTATACAGACAACTAATGAAGTATGCTTGTGAGAAAATACCTTAAAGAATATTATCATTAATAACTTTCATTAGAAAAAGAGTTAAGCATATTTTTAACTTTGTGATCATTAAAAACTAGATAAAACATTTATGTTACAGTCTTAATAAGAAAATAATCAACTTATTGACTACTATATGTAATAAGCTCTACAAATCAAGAAATCTTTGTTTTGTATTATGAAACTTTTTTTTGACTAAGCAAAATTTAAGAGTGGAGTGAAAATAGATCTTCTCTAGAGCCTCCGGAAAGAAAAGAAAGCCCTGCCAACACCCTGATTTTAGCACAAAATGTAATTTGAACTTCTGACCTCCAGAACTGTAAGATAATAAATGTGTGTTTGTTAAACTGCTAAATTTGAGCTAGTTTTTCTTAGCAGGCATAGTAAATTAATACAGCTTCTAAATTAAAAAAAAAAAAAAAAAAAAAAAAAAGGAAAACAGGAATGCACTCCTATTTCTGATGTAGCAACTTTAGGATAAAATGTATAGGTCACCTCTGAAAACTGCGGCTAGAGGAAAAACATTGTAAAAGTAAAGAATCCTGCCATGTGTTGAGGTTGAATACACATCTAGCTTGTTTCAGTAAAACTTTGAAACTCAAATCAAGTCCTCACTTTCCCTTTTGAATACCAACACGTTTTATTGCTCAGCGGCCCTTAACCTCACACATTCTCAATGGTTTTCTCTGAGAAGGATGAATGTACCTTAAACACCCTGCAAAGAATTTGACCAAGGTTTTGGAGAAGAAAGTAGTGGAAGATATTTACTTCCAGACATGCAAAATACATGTCTCTTGGGATTGGGTTAATTAGGATTAGGTTACACTATTTCTTCTGCCATGATTTGTCAAGAGTTAGTCATAAGAGAGAGGTATTTTCATACAACTCAATTTTTACTTAGGCATCCATGAAATCCCAACGCTATCAAGCTTTGAGAATACATATGACCTTGAAATTATTTAATACTTTAGTTCACCTTAGAATTTCAATTTGTACATTTTTGAATAAAACATTTAACATATCAATAAAACATAATAAATACTTTTAAGCATAAAAGAAGCACTTTTGTTTAAATAATATATCATGTTACTAAACAGTATCAAATGACTTTTATGAATATTCCAGTTTATTTTTACTCTAAAAATAATAATAGTCTTATAATACATCATGTTTAGTTGTATGAAAATTAGCTCATATATTTAATAACTTCAAAAAAACAGATTTAATTCATTCTAACTCACTCTTTATATTATTACAGCTTTGTCACTTTTGAATAAAAATTGAGCATAAATTATACCATTTTACTTCAATTAGCAAAACTTTTCTTGCCAAGTTGTTTATATTTATTTAGTTCATTGCTGGTTATGTTCTACAGAGTAAATGAGTCCCCTGAGGAATGTCTTCCCTAGTTTGCAAACTTGTAATACATTACAAGTAAAATGGTCTTTAGTGCATAAGTGAAAGTACACAAGAATGTTGACTTGTAAATGTAGGGATATTTAATCACTGAAAATGAAATGTTGCTGAATGTGAGTGTAAACATTAAGACCAAACACTGAAGCAAGATCAGTGTTTGCTGGTTTATATTTTATCATATAATCAGTTGTGAACTAGTTCAAGGTAAATGATTTTAAAGTGAAATGTTTAACTGAATCCCTTAAAACATACCTCATCAGCAATTTAGCTTATTCTTTCAATTTCTATTTTATTAGTCAGATTTACTGCGTTTCCCAAATTTATACATAAAAAGCTTTTAGGAAAGATAAGCTATTTTGTTTAGAGATTCTAACAGTTGATAAGGATAGAAGATCATTTTATGTCTCTAAATTCTATTGCTATTCCCCCAATGCATTTTTTTAAATAAGGTTTAAAAAAAAGCACAGATGACATTTGTTTACATATTTAAAATTGACTTTTAAACCCTTCTTCTATTTAAGGCATAAGACAAATTTAAAGAGAAATTTGGTAAAGAATTTATTAACTTCTCTTCACTTTCAGAAATTGTATATCTGTATAGATAACATACATCGCTTAGCTATTTAAAAGGGCTTTAATAAATGTCTTTTTAAGCTAGGATTATGTTGCATTTTTTATAGCGAACAGTGATAAAGGGAAATTGTAAAATCTACTCACAGAACTGTGTCATGCCCAACAATGATTCTATTGAATCAGTAGTTTAGCATGAGACCATTATGTAATTCAAACAAGCTGAACATGTGTCCACTTTAATCATTAGGGTCTGCCAAGAAGAGAAAATAAAGTACTTATATTACTTTGTTTTTCTGCCATTTTATTTTCTTCAAGAAAAATGAACATGACAAGAATGTTTTCGTATCCTAATATGTACAGTGTCTTGGGAAGATTCTTTGTTGGATTAAGAGTAAATAGTGACTATGTGATTTTATGTTTTATCAGGAGCTACAACCATAGAGAAATATGACCTCAGAACAAATTTGTGGATCCAGGCAGGGATGATGAATGGCAGGAGACTGCAGTTTGGTGTGGCTGTTATTGATGACAAACTATTTGTAATTGGAGGTCGAGATGGCTTAAAGACATTGAACAGTGTTGAATGTTACAACCCCAAAACCAAGACTTGGACTGTCTTACCACCAATGTCAACACATAGGCATGGTCTAGGTAAGATTCTTACCTCATTGATATTATTTTTAGAAAACATTTTATTGAGAGTAAAAATGTATGCTAAAATATAGTATTACTGTCATCAATTATCATTAACTTTAGGTAAATTGTGGGCTTATTTGGAGCATATATATGTTTTTAATTCTTGGTATTTTCCTGTGTTGACCAATATGCATTAAACTGTTGAGAGTGACGTTAAATATACCAAGATGAGTAGATATCAAGTTATTCTCAAAGTTTTCACAGTCTGATATTCATACAACATGTAAAATTCATTTGGTATGTAGAAAAAAATGCAGAACTATCATGGAGAGACCAGAGTAATGCAGCCTAGAGGAAGAAACAGTTAATGTGAATTGAGGAAAACTTAATTAAGGTGACTCACTCCCATATTACTGGACAGACAAATCTAGTTATATCTTTGCACTTAATTGATTCCACCTTGAAAGGTCCATGGAGAGCAGGTAACACGGGTTTAGAAAAAGAGTGACACATCAATAGGCACCAGGGTCAATATGATAGGATTCAATCAATCTCTATTATAGGTAACTTGGAGATGGGGAGAGCTATATTTGGATTCAGAAGTTCTGGGTGTGAGTTTTGAATGTACCATTTGATATTGTCATGATTTGGGTCCAGCAGTTAAACTGCTGGAAACCTCCGTTTCCTGATTTGCCACTGATTTAAGGTTATTAATTAGATAAAAATCTGATTATGATAATAAATATGAAATCACTTGTAAATTATAAAGTCCTATACAAATATTTGAAAACAGAGTAATTTAATAAATATAGTTCCTGAATTTGTACTTCTTATCATATGGATTGTAAGAAGTGCTAATTAGTTTTTTTTGAATACCTGAAATAGGCCAGATAGTTGACTAAGTACCTTTCATATATTTAGAAATACACATTAAAAAGATATTGAAATTTAATTACAAATGTACTGATTTAGACATTCATAGGTAAGCAAAATCATAGAACATCTCACTCATTTTCAGCATTTCAAAAACAAATATTAATACTTCAACTTTGAGGTCTTCAGCACTGCATTTCTTATTCTCTGCCATCATCTAAGAAAAATTTAAAAATGAAAATAAATAAAATAGCTCGGAACTAAAGCAACTTACCTTTTTGTTCTTCTGGTTTACCTCCTCTTTCTTCAGTTTGCTCATTAGCAAAATTACGGAATAGTAATAAATGTTTGGGAACTTTTTCAAGCTCTAAAAGTTTGTGTTTTAAATAAAAATTGTATAAATACTTTAAATCATATAGTCCCCAATTATAATATGGAAAATATGAACAGCAAGTCATTTTTCCCAGGTAATATTATATAAAAGTTTTCTTATATATTTTTTTCAAATATATTGAAGAATTTTGGCTTTTGTGTCCATGTAAAAGCTCTATGGATTGCTTTTATTAGCTAGCTATCTAACTACCTATGTTCTTGTTTGGGAGAAATACAGAGAATAAACACTCTGGATTGGAATTTTTGGAAGTTAATGTCTTTCTTCCTTTTCAGTTCCTTTCTATTAAGGTATTCTAAAGTTCAATTAGGTAGGATATTTGCATATCAAGCGAGCATACTTGAAAACATTTCACCAAGAATACATACATCTTAAGTGGTATAATTTTAGATGTTTAAATTATATAAGGTTATGGTTTGCCTCAAATCCTGTCACATAGGCTGCTGACCCTTTAGGAACCAGTGCTGAGCAGGATGGTAATCTTAGATACTGTCTTTTAGTCTGTCTAATTTGGTAAAGAATCTATTGTGGAAGTAAGGCTGTATGACCCAAGTATCAAACACATCTGATATGTAATACAGCATTTCTCACAAATTTTAGTGACCCAATACCAACTCTAGTAGTCCACTATTTTCATGTTTAAGCCTCTCCAGTTTTGTTTTTGTTCTGCTTCAATTCCATTTTCAAATAGCTCACCTCTTCTCCATATCTCATGTTATTGACTTCCTCTATGATTTACTTCCTAGTGGTTATTGCTTCCTGTCAGTTTTTAAAAAAAATTCTCCACTACAGTACTCCCTAAGATCAGACCTGATTGAGTTAATAGGTAAAATTATGGCATAGGGCATCATTTCTTGGGACAATTCTCATCTCAAAATGCCACATAGGTTGCTAGCAATGCCCAGTACATAGAAAACTGCCTTTGACTTGGATGCCAATCCAAGGTCCAATTAGTTGAAGCCAGACTGACAGCAAAGTCTTGTTATCAACAAATTATGGCAAGATCTGCATTTACACAGCTGATTCACTGCCTAGCAGTATGCAAGTTGCAGTAGCTCTTTTGAAGAGAACAATATGGCATAGGAAAAAGAACACAAACCAAAATTTCCTCCAAGTTATTCCCCCAAGGCAGTGCCATGAATTTTTGTCTCACTCAGGAAATAACAACTGACTCTATTTCTCGAATCACTATTCTATGACTCTTCCTTCAGTGTAATAACCAATATTGGGTTTGAGTGTAAACCAATAGCCATCGGTACTAGACTTTTATTTGTTCAGAAACTAGAATGTACCTTTTTATTTCCCATAGTTAAAAAATACCTACCTTGTGGTAGGTATACATAGGCAAGATTGCAATATTGCCTATGTATCCCATAGTATACATTCAAGTGACAAGGAGCTAAAGTCTAAAGTAAAATTTTAAAATATAAAATAAAAACTCAAAATAATTTCTTTGACCTATATACCTTTCCCCCACCTTGATTTCTTTGAAAAATAAAATAAAAAATCCTTACGTGATTATGTGAGAAATCCACGTGAGTTCTTCTGTTGCTAAGGTTGAATATGTAGCCAAAAATGTTTCATAGCTACCAGTAAATGAAGAACACTTCTTGTGTTGGATAAAATAGCATATAAAATTGTATTCATGTAAAGTCTGTGACATCAGGGAATAATGCATCTGTTTAGAGAATGAAGATAATTAAGACTACAACTGTGTCTGTATGCTGAGTTTTTATTTTAGCATAATGTCTTTGGAACACATAATTCTATATATCATGTCTTCTTTCCCACCACATTTTATATTGTATAAAATTGAAAAAGTCATTACTACAATCCACTGTTTGCAATTGTCATTTTAAGACAAATTGATAAAACAATTATATAGCTAGTGTATATTATGGGTTTTCTATATGCCATGCTCCATGTTGTATGATAAATATATGGTACGGGTTGTTTTATTTTTGTTTGTTTAATTTTCAATTGAGATAAAATTAAGTGTTAAAGTATACAATTGAGTACTTTTGAGTCTATTCACAGAGTTGTGCAGCCATCACCACCATCAAACTCCAAAACATTTTTATCATCCTGAAAAACAACCTTGTAACCAATAGTAGTCGATTGTCATTGCCCCATCTCCTTACACCCCTTAGCAAAAATTAATTTATTTTCTTTCTCTATGGAATTGCCAATTTTGGATATTTCATATAAACAGAATCATAATTTGTGGCTTTTTGTGTATGGTTTCTTTCACATAACATAAGGTTTTCAAGGTTCATCAGTTTCATAGCAAGTATCAGTACTTCATTACTTTTCTGATTGAATAATATTCCACTAAAGGATTTGCCACATTTTAAAAATATCTTTATTGGAGTATAATTGCTTTAAAATTGTGTGTTAATTTCTTCTTTATAACAAAGTAATTCAACTATATATATACATATATCTCCATATCTCCTCCCTCTTTCACCAGCCTCTCACCTTCCCTATCTCACCCCTCTAGGTCGTCACAAAGCACCAAGCTGATCTACCTGTGCTATGCAGCTGCTTCCCACTAGCTATCTATCTTACATTTGATAGTATATATAAGTCCATGCCACTCTTTCACTTTGTCCCAGCTTGCCCTTCCTCCTCTCTGTGTCCTCAAGCTCATTATATATATCTGAGTATTTATTCCTATCCTGCCCCTAGGTTCTTCAGAACCTTTTTTTTTTTTTTTTTTTTTTAGATACCGTATATATGTGTTAGCATATGATATTTGTTTTTCTCTTTCTGATTTACTTCACTCTGTATGACAGACTCTATGTCCATCCACCTCACTACAAAACACTCAATTTCGTTTCTTTTTATGGCTGAGTAATATTATTCCATTGTATATATGTGCCACATCTTCTTTATCCATTTGTCTGTCAATGGACACTTAGGTTGCTTCCATGTCCTGGCTATTGTAAGTAGAACTGCAATGAATATTGTGGTACATGGCTCTTTTTAAATTATGGTTTGCTCAGGGTATATGCCCAGTAGTGGTGTTGTTAGGTTATATGGTAGTTCTATTTTTAGGTTTTAAAGGAACCTCTATACTGTTCTCCGGAGTGGCAGTATCAATTTACATTCCCACCAACAGTGCAAGAGGGTTCCCTTTTCTCCACACCCTCTCCAGCATTTATTGTTTGTAGATGGATGTTTTGGTGAAGGCCATTCTGACTGGTGTGAGGTGATACCTCATTGTAGTTTTTATTTGCATTTCTCTAATGATTAATGATGTTGAGCATCCTTTCATGTGTTTGTTGGCGATCTGTATATCTTTGGAGAAATGTCTGTTTAGGTCTTCTGCCCATTTTTTGATTGGGTTGTTTGTTTTTTTGATATTGAGCTGCATGTGTTGCTTGTATATTTTGGAGATTAATCCTTTTTCAGTTGCTTCATTTGCAAATATTTTCTCCCATTCTGAGGGTTGTCTTTTCATCTTGTTTATGGTTTCCTTTGCTGTGCAGAAGTTTTTAACTTTCATTACATCTCATTTGTTTATTTTTGTTTTTATTTCCATTTCTCTAGTAGGTGGGTCAAAAAGGATCTTGTGATTTATGTCATAGAGTGTTCTGCCTCTGTTTTCCTCTAAGAGTTTTACAGTGTCTGGTCTTACATCCATTTTGGTCTTTTATCCATTTTGAGTTTATTTTTGTGTATGATGTTAGGGAGTGTTCTAACTTCATTATTTTACATGTAGCTGTCCAGTTTTCCCAGCATCATTTATTGAAGACGTTGTCTTTTCTCCACTGTATATTCTTGCTTCCTTTATCAAAAATAATATGACCATATGTGCATGGGTTTAACTCTGACCTTTCTATCCTGTTCCATTGATCTATATTTCTGTATTGTGCCAGTACCATACTGTCTTGATTACTCTAGTTTGTAGTATAGTCTGAAGTCAGGGAGCCTGACTCCTCCAGCTCCATTTTCTTTTCTCAAGATTGCTTTGGTTATTCAGGGTCTTTTGAGTTTCCATACAAATTTTGAAAGTTTTTCTTCTAGTTCTGTGAAAAATGCCATTGGTAGTTTGACAGGGCTTGCATTGAATCTGTAGATTGCTTTGAGTAGTATAGTCATTTTCACAATGTTGATTCTTTCAGTCCAAGAACAAGGTATATCTCTCCAGCTCTTTGTATCATCTTTAATTTTTTCCTCAGTGTCTTATAGTTTTCTGTATACAGGACTTTTGTCTCCTTAGGTAGGTTTTTCCCTAGGTATTTTATTCTTTCTGTTGCAATGGTAAATGGGAGTGTTTATTAATTTCTCTTTCAGATTTTTCATTATTAGTGTGTAGGAATGCAAGAGATTTCTGTGCATTAATTTTGTATCCTGTTACTTTACCAAATTTGATTAGCTCTAGTAGTTTTCTGGTACCATCTTCAGGATTCTCTATGTGTAGTATCATGGTATCTGCAAACAGTGACAGCTTTACTTCTTCTTTTCTGATTTGGATTTATTTTATTTCTTTTTCTCCTCTGATTGCTATGGCTAAAACTTCCAAACTATGTTGAATAATAGTGGTGAGAGTGGGCAACCTTGTCTTGTTCCTGATATTAGTAGAAATGGTTTCAGTTTTGCACCTTTGAAAATGAGTTTTGCTGTGGGTTTCTTGTATACGGCCTTTATTATGTTGAGGTAGTTTCCCTCTATGCCTACTTTCTGGAGGGTTTTTATAATAAATCTGTGTTGAATTCTGTCAAAAACTTTTTCTGCACCTATTGAGATGATCATATGGTTTTTATCTTTCAATTTGTTAATATGGTGTATCATATTGATTGATTTGAGTGTATTGAAGGATTCTTGCATTCCTGGGATAAACCCCACTTGATCATGGGGTATGATCCTTTTAATGTGCTCATGGATTCTGTTTGCTAGTATTTTGTTGAGGATTTTTGCATGTATGTTCATCAGTGATATTGGCCTGTAGTTTTCTTTCTTTGTGACATCTTTGTCTGGTTTTGGTATCAGGGTGATGGTGGGCTTGTAGAATGAGTTTGGGTATGTTTCTCCTTATGCTAAATTTTGGAAGAGTTTGAGAAAGATAGGTGTTAGCTCTTTGCTAAATGTTTGACAGAATTTGCCTGGGAAGCCATCTTGTCCTGGGCTTTTGATTGTTGGAAGATTTTTAATCACAGCCTCAATTTCAGTGCTTGTGAATGGCCTGTATATATTTTTTATTTCTTCCTGGTTCAGTCTCAGAAGGTTGTGATCTTCTAAGAATGTGTCCATTTCCTCCAGGTTGTCCATTTTATTGGCATATAGTTGCTTGTAGTAATCTATCATGATCCTTTGTATTTCTGCAGTGTCAGTTCTCCTTTTTCAGTTCTAAATCTATTGATTTGAGTCTTATTTTTTTTCTTGATAAATCTGACTAATGGTTTATCAATTTTGTTTATCTTCTCAAAGAACCATCTTTTAGTTTTATAGATCTTTGCTATTGTTTCCTTCCTTTTTTTTTTTTTTTTATTTGTTTCTGATCTGGCCTTTATTATTTCTTTCCTTCTGCTAACTTTGGGATATTTTTGCTCTTTTTTCTCTAATCCTTTTAGATGTAAGGTTCGATTATTTATTTGAGATGTTTCTTCTTTCTTGAGGTAGGATTGTATTGCTATAAACTTCTCTCTTAGAACTGCTTTTGCTGTATCCCATAGGCTTTGGGTTGTTGTGTTTTTATTGTCATTTGTTTCTAGGTAGTTTTTGATTTCCTCTTTGATTTCTTCAGTGATCTCTTGATTATTAATTAGGGTATTGTTTCACCTCCATGTGTTTGTAGTTTTTAAAATATTTTCCCATAATTGATATCTAGTCTCATAGTGTTGTGGTCGGGAAAAATACTTGATAAAATTTCAATTTTCTTAAGTTTACCAAGGCTTGATTTGTGACCCAAGATATGATCTATCCTAGAGAATGTTCCATAAGCCCTTGAGAAGAAAGTGTATTCTGTTGTTTTTGGATGGAATGTCCTATAAATATCAATTAAGTCCATCTTGTTTAATGTATCATTTAAAGCTTGTGTTTCCTTATTTATTTTTATTTTGGATGATCTGTCCATTGGTGAAACTTGGGTGTTAATGTCCCTACTATGAATGTGTTACTGTCAATTTCCCCTTTTATGGCTGTTAGCATTTGCCTTATGTATTGAGGTTCTCCTATGTTGGATGCATAAATATTTACAAATGTTATATGTTCTTCTTGGATTGATCCTTTTATCTTTATGTAGTGTCCTTCTTTGTCTCTTCTAGTAGTCTTTATTTTAAAGTTTATTTTTTCTGATATGAGAATTGTTACTCCAGCTTTCTTTTGATTTCCATTTGCATGGAATATTTTTTTCCACACCCTCACTTTCAGTCTTTATGTGTTCCTATGCCTGAAGTGGGTCTCTTTTAGACAGCATATATATGGGTCTTCTTGTTTTTTATTCATTCAGCCAGTCTATGTCTTTTGGTTGGAGCATTTAATACATTTACATGTGAGGTAATTGATATGTATGTTCCTATTACCATTTTCTTAATTGTTTTTGGTTTGTTATTGTAGGTCTTTTCCTTCTCGGGTTTCCTTGCTAGAGAATTTCCTTTAGAATTTGTTGTAAAGCTGGTTTAGTGGTGTTGAATTCTCTTAGCTTTTGCTTTTCTGTAAAGGTTTTAATTTCTTCATCAAATCTGAATGAGATCTTTGCTGGGTAGAGTAATCTTGATTGTAGCTTTTTCCCTATCATCATTTTAAATATGTCCTGCCACTCCCTTCTGGTTTGCACAGTTTCTGCTAAAAGATCAGTTGTTAACCTCATGGGGATTCTCTTGTATGTTATTTGTTTTTTTTCTCTGTGCTGCTTTTAATATTTTTTCTTTGCATTTAATATGTGATAGTTGATTAATATGTGTCTTGGCATGTTTCTCCTTGGATTTATCCTGTATGGGACTTCTGTGCTTACTCAATTTGATTAACTATTTCCTTTCACATATTAGGGAAGTTTTCAACTAAAATCTCTTGATATCTTTTCTCAGTCCCTTTCTTTTTATCTTTGTCTTCTGTGATCCCTATAATTCAAATGTCGTTGCTTTTAATGTCCCAGAAGTATCTGAGATTATCCTCAATTATTTTCATTCTTTTTTTCTTTATTCTGCTCTGCAGTAGTTATTTCTACTATTTTATCTTCCAAGTCGCTTATCCATTCTTCTGCCTCAGTTTTTCTGCCATTGATTCCTTCTAGAGAATTCTTAATTTCATTTATTGTGTTGTTCATCATTGTTTATTTGCTCTTTAGTTCTTCCAGGTTCTTGTTAAAGGTTTGTTTTATTTTCTCCATTCTATTTCCAAGATTTTGTAACATCTTTACTATCATTACTCTGAATCCTTTTTCACATAGACTGCCTATTTCCTCTTCGTTTGTTTGGTCGGTTGGGTTTTCATCTTGCTGCTTCGTCTGCTGTATGTTTCTTTGTCTTCTCATTTTGCTTAACTTATTGGGTTTGGGGTCTCCTTTTTGCACGCTGCAGGTTTGTAATTCCTATTGTTTTGGGGGTCTGCCAGAGTGGCTAAGGTTCTTTCAGTGAGCAGTGTAGGCATCCTTGTGGAGGGGACCAGTGCTTGTGTTCTGGTGGTTGAGGTTGGATCTTGTCTTTCTGGTGGGCAAGTCTGTGTCTGGTGGTTTGTTTTGACCTGATTTGTTTTGGTCTGTGACCTTATTATGATTTTAGGCAGCCTTCTGCTGATGGGTGGGGTTGTGTTCCTGTTTTGCTAGTCGTTTGGCATAGGCTGTCCAGCGCTGTAGCTTGCTGGTCGTTGAGTGGAGCGGGGTCTTAGTGTTGAGACGGAAATCTCTGGGAGAGCTTTCGCCATTTGATATTATGTGGATCTGGGACATCCCTGGTGGACTCATGTCCTGAACTCAGCTCTCCCACCTCAGAGGCACAGGCCTGACACCCCCCTATAGCACCAAGACTGTCAGCCACACCACTCAGAAGTAAAGGGAGAAAAATGGAAGAAAGAAAGAAAAAAAGAAAAGAAAAGTTATTAAAATAAAAATAATTATTAAATTTTTTTTAAATTAAAAAGTAACAAAAAAAGTAAGAAAGAAAGAAGAGAGCAACTAAACCAAAAAACAAATCCACCAATGATAACATGCACTAAAATGTATACTAAAAATTAAAAGAAAAAAGAAAAACAGAGAGTACCCTAGGACAAATGGTAAAAGCAAAGCTATACAGACAAAATAACACAGAGAAGCATATACATACACACTCACAAAAAGAGAAGAAGGAAAAAAAATATGTATATCGTTGCTCCCAATGTCCACTGCTTCAATTTTGGTATGATTCATTGTCTATTCAGATATTCCACAGATGCAGGGTACATCAAGTTGATTGTGGAGATTTAATCCACTACTCCTGAGGCTGCTGGGAGAGATTTCCCTTTCTCTTCTTTGTTCGCAGAGCTTCTGGTGTTCAGCTTTGGATTTGGCCTTGCGTCTCTGGGTAGGTCACCTGAGGGCATCTGTTCTTCGCTCAGACAGGACAGGGTTAAAGTAGCAGCTGAGTAGGGCCCCTGGTTCACTCAGGCCAGGGGGAGGAAGGGGTATGGATGTGGGGCAAGCCTGCAGCGTCAGAGGTCAGTGTGGCGTTGCACCAGCCTGAGGCGCCATGTGTTCTCCTGGATAAGTTGGCCCTGGATCACGGGACCCTGGCAGTTGCGGGTTGCACAGGTTCCTGATAGGGGAGGTGTGGATAGTGACCTGTGCTTGCACACTGGCTTCTTGGTGGCTGCAGCACCAGCCTTAGCATCTTGTGCCTGTCTCTTGTGTCTGCACTGATAGCTGTGGCTCATACCTGTCTCTGGAGCTCATTTAGGCAGTGCTCTGAATCCCCATTCCTCATGCCACAACCCAAAACAATGGTCTCTTGCCTCTTAGGCAGGTCCAGACTTTGTCCACGACTCCCCCTCAGCCAGCTGTGGTGCATTAGCCCCCTTCAGGCTGTGTTGACGCAGATAACCCCAGTCCTCTCCCTGGGATCTGAACTCCGAAGCCGGAGGTTCAGCTCCCACCCCCACTCACCCAGGCAGGTGAGCATACAAGCCTCTCGGGCTGGTGAGTGCTAGTCAGCACTGATCCTTTGTGTGGGAATCTCTCTGCTTTGCCCTCTGCACCCCTGTTGCTGTACTCTCCTCCATGGCTCCAAAGCTTCCCCCTAGCCACCCCCTGTCTCTGTCAGGGAAGGGACTTCCTAGTGTGTGGAAACCTTTCCTGCTTCACAGCTCCCTCCCACTGGTGCAGGTCCCATCCTATTCTTTTTTTTTTTTTTTTTTTTTTTTTTTTTTTTTTTTTTTTTTCAGTATGCAGGCCTCTCACGTTGTGGAGCACAGACTCTGGATGCGCAGGCTTAAAAGCCATGGCTCACGGGCCTAGCCACTCCACAGCATGTGGGATCTTCCAGGACCGGGTCACGAACCTGTGTCCCCTGCATCGGCAGAAAGACTCTCAACCACTGTGCCACCAGGGAAGCCCCATCCCTATTCTTTTGCCTCTGTTTTTTTTTCTTTTTTTCTTTCGCCCTATCCAGATACATGGGGGAGTTTCTTACCTTTTGGGAAATATGAGGTGTTCTGCCAGTGTTCAGTAGGTGTTCTGTAGTAGTTGTTCCACATGTGGATGTAGTTCTGATGTATTTGTAGGAAGGAAGTTGATCTCCACGTCTTACTCTTCTGCCATCTTGAAGGTCTCCCTGCCACATTTTATTTATACATCATCAATAGAAAAACATTTTGGTTGTTTCCACTTTGGGGTTATTATGAATAAAATGTTCTGAACATTCACATATGTATTTTTTGTGTGAATATATATCTTCAATTCTCTTGGATATATACATATGAGTAAAATTGTTGAATTATATGGTAGCTCCAACTTTAATTTTTGGAAGTATTGCCAAGCTTTATCCAGAATGGCTGCTCCATTTTCCATCTCCTCCGCAATTATGAGGGTACCAATTTTTCCACATCCTTGACAACACTTGTTACTATTTGTTCTTCTTTTATTATAATGATTCTAGTGTACATGAAGTGTTATTTCATGGTTTTATAGACATTTCTCTAATGAATAATTTTGAGAAACTTTTCATGTGCTTATTGGCCATTTGTATCTTTGGATAATTTTTTATTCAAATATTTTAACTAGTCTGTTTAGATTATTTTTTCTTTTATTGTTGATTTGTAATTGTTCATTTTATATTCTATATATGTGTCCTCTTTTAGACATAACATCTGCAAATACCTTATACCATTCTATGGGTTCTAATTTAACTTTCTTGATAGTGTCCTTTGATAGCTACTGATGGACAAAGGTTTTCAACTTATGTCAAGTCAAACTATTACTCAAGTAAAAAGGGAGAAAGAAAGGCATCTTCAGACATTTTGGTTCTGTTGATTTCAGCAAGGATGTGAACCTCAAAATCTATTCTCACAAAGTTGAGATTGAAAAAAGAAAGGAGTGTCTTAAGAAAAATTAATATTCTAATGTTAGGATTCGAAGATCTCCTTCACTGTCAGGAAAGGTAGAGAATAAATTGTTGTATACTCACAGAGTTCTTGACCTTATAGGATAAAATAAGTCATTAGATTGTCTCTTTGCAAAGAACAAACACAGAACTGTTTCCCACATGCAAAGATTTGGGCAGTCCATATATGGTACTGGATTGTCTTCCTTCTTGTTGCTAAGAAGTTCAATTCCACTTCTGGCTTGTTATACTTGACTAAAGGAAAATTACTAAAGCAATCTGAGGATACTTCAGTCAGAACTAAGGTTGGGGTGGGAGGTGGCAGGGGGAATCTGTTTATATGCATTCAGAAATGCTCACCTGCCAGGGAAACAAAAAAATGAGGTTCATAAATCAACCAGGGGAAATATGATGTTAAAATTAAAATATAAAGGAACATTTTCAAAACAGTATCAAGCATTTAACTTAATAAAATTATTGAATATATGTATGAATAAAGAGAACCCAAAGTGACATTTATTATCAGTCTTTTCCCTGGCTTTTAGGAATTATATTTATAACAACAAGTAACGAATGGACTGAAGGAAATATCAGCCTAATGAAACCTTCCACTTATTTGTGATATAACCCATTAGACTGGAAAATCTCATTTGAAACTGTCAGCTTTCATTGTCTTAGAAGGAACACTTGCCACTTGCTTCAACTTAGCCTCTGTTTCTTTCTTTCTTTTTTTTTTTTTTTGTGGTACGCAGGCCTCTCACTGTTGTGCCCTCTCCCATTGTGGAGCACAGGCTCCAGACACGCGGGCTTAGAGACCATGGCTCACAGGCCCAGATGCTCCGTGGCATGTGAGATCTTCCCAGACCGGGACACGAACCCGCATCCCCTGTATTAGCAGGTGGACTGTCAACCACTGCACCACCAGGGAAGCCCTGTCTCAAGAATTTTAAGTACATTTTCTCGTTTAACTCCCACAACAGCTCCTTGAGATGAGTACTACTATTGTCATCACTATTTTTACAGATTAGAAAATAAGAGCTCAAAGAGTTGAAGCGATTGACTTACTCTTACAAAGATACTCAAAACTTTTTGCATCTAATTCCATACTCTAACAGTGACTTTTTATTAATATTGTGCTCAGGTTATGGCTTGGAAAACACCTTCATGTCAATCACCTACAGTGGGTCCTCCATATCCACAGGTTCTGCATCAGCAGATTCAACCAACCAAGGATTGAAAAATATGGGAAAAAAATTATAGAAAGTTCTAAAAAGCAAAACTTGAATTTGTGTGAGCAGGCAACTCTTTACACAACATTTACATTGTATTTACAGCTATTTACATAGCATTTACACTGTATTAGGTATTAGAAGCAATCTAGAGATGATTTAAAGTATATGGGATGATGTGCAGAGATTATATGCAAATACTATACCATTTTATATAAGGAACTTGAGCATCCTCTGATTTTGGTATGAAAAGGGGCAGTCCTGGAACCAATCCCTTGCAGATATGGAAGAGAACTGTTTTCCCGGGCAATGGGTAAATTCCTAAGACTTTTTAATGGAAAGATATGTGTCCTGCCAGAATGAATAAAAGAGTGACCAACAAGATAAGACATTTTAGGAACTTGTGAGCAGTCATTTTCAACTTCTACAGTTGCTTATTTTATTTATATTTGTTTTCATTTGTTTCCATTTAATTAAATACAGCTGCATAGGTATAGCAGGATGGGATTAGCAAATCAACATGCTTTTTTCTTCTGCCTCTTAAAGTAGCATTTTCTAGTATCAGCTAAAAACTCTACAGGTCCATCACAATAAAATGATGGATTCCTGGGTAACTTGTCTTAATGCAATTATTTTATATACTTTACACATTCATTTATAAATTTTGCAATGTTGAAAAGGTTATAAACCAGAAAAACAGTTTGCTGTTTTAAAGTGATAGCTCCACATTTTGATTTACATGTTTCCCTATTGTGATCATTTCATCAAAGGGTAAAAGAAACATGTTACAACATTATTGTTGTTAAATAGAATTCATTCAAAATTATTTTATAGTATATAATCCCTCAATCTCAGCATTTAGGAAGCCCTAAGATCTAAAGTTATGTACTCAAATCCCTTCACTGGTAGTCCTTCTTGGCAAAGAAAATATATCTGGTTCTCATTTTAGATTTTATACCTGTTTTTGACTACAAGCAGCTAGTGTGAATCTGTGCTAACAAAGGTAATTGCTGCTAGTATATAAGTAAGCACGAAATGACAGACAAGGGCCTTTAGATGAAAAGTCTATAGTGGGATCTCTATCCTTGGCCCTTATATCTAGAAATTGGTAGAAGGTATATTAACCTGTCTGCATCTCCCTAAAAAGATTTGAGATGTAAAGGTAAAGATAAGTGGTTCGTTAAAGGTAAATTGAGGTAGTTAATTCTCATTGTTTAAGACAATTTTGAAGACCATGGATAAAACATGTTGCCAGTATTATACACTACAGAAGGGTAAGGAGTGCCTTTCTGTTTGTTTGCTTTCCCTTATCTTTGAAAGTTGTTAAAAGCGTACACAATGAGATAATAGCTTACACAGAGAAAGCAGGCTGGAATGACCAAACATGCAACAGAGAGCAAGAGTCTGCAAAACATAGAAGAGGACATAGAGGAGATTAATCTGCAGACAATGTGGATTAGCAAAGGAGTCTTGATGCAGAGAGGAACAGTTTGGTAAAGTCAGAATGCATAAACAGCAGCTGATCAGCATTGTTCCGGACACCAGATTTTACAGTGGTGAGATAAGCCAATCACAGCTTCCCAAAGAACACTATGAAGATTATATAATTGTTTTACATTTGCTTATGCCATACACACTTGTAATACATAAACAACAAACTTAAGTTAGGATCCACTAGTAAGAAATAAAATAATTAGGTCTCATGTGTTGTTCTGTTGTACAAGAGAGGTGTTAATTACCTTAGTCTCTCCCCTTCAATTAATTCCCCCTAATTCCGAAGTTAACTTTCTGAAACACAAATTTGATTGTCTATTTACCTGACTTGAAAAAATAAAACAAAACTCTTTAACATGACATTCACAGCTCATCAATATTTATCTTTTACCTAATGCTATCTTAAATTCTGCTACTTCCCTCCACTACTACACCTTGAGATTTATCAGACTAAATATCTTAACAAGCTGGAAACACACAAAGCTGTTTTACAGCCTACTCTGCACAAGATGTTGCCTCCACCCAGACTGACCCTTGCTCTGTTTCCTGACCAGATAATTCTTATTCATCTCATAATATTTGGGTCTAATGTCATTTTCTATGTAAATTCTTCTGTTACCGCCCTTTGCAAAGCTAGTTGTCCTCTCCTCAGCATTCCTGGTACATAATGGTTTTATTATATCACCGAAAGCCATGGATCACACTTATTTAGTTATCTTACATAGTCCATTAGCTTCTAGTATGAAACTGTGTCATATTCATTTTTATTTAACTGTCTACAACTGCCTAAAATATTGCTAGTTCATAATAGAACTTGCTTAAGTGAATGGAAGACACTATCATCAATTGCAGAAAATCATTAATAGACCCATTTAAAAAAGAAAATTAGTTCCCTGTGAAGATAAAGCACACACTAGTTCAATTTCTATATGCACCTGAAGTTCAAGTATATATTTTTTTCTTTTAGTGAGTAGAACCTAGAAGAAACTCAGGAAATCGAAGTTCAAGCAAGAACTAATTAATAATTAACAAAATATAAGCAGGGCCTTACCTAATGAAGTCTTTAATAATTACTAGGTTCTTATTCATATCACTTCAAGGTCAAAGTGTTACAAAAACATATACTGTGCTCAAATGTGGGGAAAATTAATCTCTAAGAGACAGCGATTAGAAAAAAAAAAAAAAAAAAATTAGCCCTGAAGTCTGTTTCATGGCTGTAAATCACTTGATATGTTAGTCTTTTTATTTTTCTTACGTGGTACAAGTAGTTGTATTTTTATTTTTTTTAACATTTTTATTGGAGTATAATTTCTTTACAATGTTGTGTTAGTTTTGACCTTATACTTGATATACTAGCTCCTTTAAACATTTAGACACTTGTTTTAGTCAAGATAGCAGCACAATTTTCTTTTCATCTATTGTTCTGGTAGAAAGTTTTCTTAGACAATGAAAAATAATTCTTTAGTTTTAAAAAACTTTGTAAAAATGACCCAGGAAGAATCCTATGATTCAAGTATACTTCAAAATATGTTGACTTGGAAAAATGTATATTCTTACTACTTTTTTGATTTTACAATGTGGAAATTACTCCTTTCCTCTGATAATTAAAAAGTCAGTTTGCTCTATCTGAAATATGGGGAAAAATTAACATTTCTCAGTTATAAAGATAGAATTTTTCCCTTTACTATTCACAGCTTAAATAGTTAATATTAATTCAACCCTATGTTATATATTAAAAATTAAATATAATCAAGAACCAGTATAATTTTCTCAAAGAGGAAATTTTCTTAAAGCTTTATCTTTTAATTTTCTTTCACACTACTGCACAACCATTTCTACACCACTAGGGATTCCATAACATCATATACTGCATTTCAAACCACTGAAGAAGATTAATGTTTTAGTCTAGGCTTTAGTTTGCCTAATTAATCAATTCTTTCCTTCTTTGTTTATTCCTCCATGGTTTATCCACTCATGCCTCTAGTGAACAGCCATTTATTGAGTGTCCATTAGATCCATATCACTGTTGTAGGTGCTTTGTGAGATCCAATAATTAATCAGAAAAAAACTTCCTTTCACAGAGAGTGCAGTTTCTTAGATACAAATCCTAAATTACTTTAATACTATCTAGAAAGAAATACAAGACATTAAAAAATTGTCAAATCATGGTTTCATTCTTTGAAACTTGGTAAGTAAGAGAAAATTTTATATCTGGAGACTTGGATGGAGATTTGAATGGTGGGTAAAAATTTCGATGTGCTACGCTAGGGGAAGACCTTTTACAGTATAAAGTACAATATAAGAAATGTCATGAAAGATAGGATACATGTCACATGGATGAAACACTAATTATTGCAGCTTACTGATTTGAATAATTTATGAATATGTTAGTGGTAGATTCAATTTGTAAAATTTGGCCAAGCCCATAGGGAATCCTAGAGGTAAATCACCAGTTCAGGGAGCCCCTTGTGCTGCAAGAATGGGTCAGCATCAGTATCCTCTCAGATATGCAATCATTATCTGAGAGTGGTCAGTAAGAAGTGTGAGCTTGGCACAAGTTCCATGGTGGATACAGACAGGCAGTAGTCATTTATGAGTGACATATTTTTATAGTTGATACAACAACTAATAAAAGTAAGTATTCACTCTTTTCATACTTAGCCTGTTTTTTGTTTTTGTTTTGCTCAAGTAATTCCCTTCACTTACGTTGTCTTGTATTGGTGTTTGTCAATATTCTAGTCAACCTTTACATCCTAGTTCACTTGCCTCATCTTCTGTGATATCTTCTCTGATCACCCAATTACAGCCCATAGTATTTTCAGTACTTTTCTGTTTTACGTTAATTGTAATTTTTGCTTTAAAAGTCAGTAATGAATAGCTACAGGAAAGCTGGCATTTAGAAAAGTAGCACTTCAAAATCTATTACAATTGCAATTTTTTTACATGTATACAGTAGTCACCCCTTATCCACAAGGGATATGCTCCAAGACCCCCAATGGAGCCTGAAACTGTGAGTAGTACCAAACCCTATACATACTATGTTTTTTCCTATACATAAATACCTACGATAAAGTTCAATTTCTAAATTAGGCCCAATAAGAGATTAACAGCAATAACTAATAGTAAAATAGAACAATCATAACAACATATTGTAATAAAAGTTATGCGAAATAAAAGTTATGCGAATATGGTCTGTCTCTTTCTCTCAAAATATCTAATTGTACTCACACTTCTTCTTCTTGTGATGATGTGAGATGACAAAATGCCTCCATGATGAGATGAAGCGAGGTGAATGATGTATGCGTTGTGACATAGTGTTAGGCTACTACTCACCTTCTGACCATATATCAGAAGGCGGATCATCTGCTTTGGGTGATCCTGGATCATCGAGTCATGAGGCTGTTGATGGCTGGATATCAGAAGGAGGCCGTTTTGATCACTGGGGACCCCAGGAAGGACAGAGTGGGACAGCATAAGATTTTATCATGCTACTCAAAAAGACACACATTTTAAAACTTAGGAATGGTTTATTTCTGGAATTTTCCAGTTAATAATTTTAGACCATGGTTGACTACAGGTAACTAAAAACACAGAAAGTGAAATTATAGATAAGGGTGGACTACTGTATTGCATTAAATCATTCTTGGGCCTTTCATAAGACAAAACATATATTCATTTAGCAAAATATTAAGAGAGGATATTTTTTGTGGAAGATTTTGTACCAGTAATTTAAATTGCCTAAATGAATCAAACAAAATGGAGACCTCAGAAATAGAGACAATGTGTCATATTAGAGTATATTTAAATCTTTAACTGATTCCTTCATAAGACTTTTTCCATATTCCCTGAAATGACACTAGAGGCTGAAATTTGATTAGAAGACTGAGGGTCTTATTGTATTGTTAATAATCCTCATCATATTGAATACTTATACAATGTTAAAGATGTGCCAGATGCTTTTCTCAGTGCTTTGCAAATATTATTTCATCAATCCTTGAAGCAACCCTATGTGTTAGGTACCTTAAATAGCTCAATTGTACAGATCAGTAAACTGAGGCACGAGAGATTAATGTTTCCAAAGTCACATAGCTAGCATGTATTTTTTAATAGACAGAATGTGTTGACAGAATGATTGAAGGAAGGGATTGGAAATGATAAGGAAAGAGATTTATAAATACATTCTCTGTATTTGAAAGTATTTCCTGACTCTTTCCTTTCTTCTTATATCAACTTCCACCACATCAGTACAAGACACCATCATCTCTCACACACTCTATTGGCATGGACTCATCCATTCTCATTTCTCCATACCACATCCAGTATGATGTTTAAAAAAATAGAGTTGCATCACATCTCTGCTTTAAACATTTTGTTAGCTTCACATTGCTTTTAGGATTAAATATATATATATTCTTGTTGGCACACAGAGTCCCATACTGTGTGATACTTTAGCTCTTCAGCCTTATTGTACTCCATACTGCATGTCCCTTAATTTCCAGTTTTCTTGTCACATTGACTTAATTGCATCTTCTCAGACAAGCTCTGTTTTTTTCCGGCTGCAAGGTCTTTACACTGCCAAAAATTCCTCACCCCCAATGAATCCTAATCTTCTCCTAGATCTGTCTTAGCTCAGTCATCACTTGTTCACTTTGGACAAGAGCCATTCCTTTCATCTTGTAGACAAGTACTAAGGTAGTGCCCATTTGATGTACAACTCCCCCTTCCCCAACCACTTTACACTCTGTGAGGATATGTCTTACAGAAGGTATACCATAATTATTGGAAAGCTGGGTAGATGAGGAATGAATCCATGGAATGGAAGTTGTGTAATAATAAAATTGATGTTTGCTGACTGCTAAAAGTCTACGGCAACTTCAGTTTCATACACCTACACATAACACACACATATACACACAGGACATGAATGAAAGATCTTGGAGAATTTCAAGGTTGGTATATTATTGGTGGGGGACATTCTGCCATTGTTCTAGTACAATTGTCATGTTCTATTGTGGCAATCATTCTCAACCTTGACCGCACATAAAAATCACTGAACAGAAATTTTTTAACAAATCTGTGTTTAGCCCTCAGCCTAGTACAATTAAATCAGAGTCACTCTAATTCAGACATAGGTATTTTTTCAAAAGTTCCCGAATGATTTCAATGGGCAGCCAAGATTGACAATCACTATCTCAGTCAAGGAAAGAGTGAAATATACCAGTAGAAATTATGTTTTTTCTCTTTGTTTGTTCATCAAGAAAAAAAATATATTTTAAGCTTAAGTGATTTTGTAGGATTACATGAAAAGTATTCCTAGTAACTTATTCCATTTTGTTCTACCTGTGGTCAACATTTAAAAAATATATTTGTATTAATCCATTTATATTTTACATCATAATTATATATATAGAGATATATTTATATAGAAGGTATTGTATATATTGTATATTATATACATTTATAATATTGGGGAAATTTTCACAAGGTCTTTCTCCTCTCCCTCTCACTCTCTATAGAGAGTGAGAGGGAGAGGAGAAAGATGTATTTAATATACATCTCTCTCTATATATATATGATTTTGTAGGATTGCAAAAATCTACATATAAATGTGTGTATATGTATATATATATATAGAGAGAGATGTATTTAATATCTTTGGGAAATTTTTATGGAGTAATGTGTATAAAACATATATAATTTTACTTATCTATTTCCCCATTCCCATTATGCAAGTTATTTTTGCTTAGTTCTTTGCACAGAACAACTGTAAGATATTCATTTTTATGAACTATTACTTGGTGATTCATTGCTTCTGAAGTAAAACTATTTGATGGCGGTGGAAATGTCATCCTAATCATTAGTTATAAATATTTACTAGGTGCTACTATTTCCTTGAAGATAACTTTAAAAAATGGTTTAGAAAAGAAAATCAAAAATAAGTTTTGCCCAGAAGGTCCTATGCATATTGTGAAGCCATTGATGATTTAGATATATTTTGTAACTTCCATAATGTAATAATTAGCAATATTATAGTATTTATTCAACATAATTATTAAGTCAAAAGAAATTTAAATGCATTATTATTCATTTAAAACTAAATATTCTCTACCTAGGCAAAAGGAAATCTCATATTCCACAGGCTTGTGCTTTTTAAATTATGTAATTAATGGTAAATATGTAAACAGTAAAGCAATATTAAAAATTAGTTCCATGATTTCATTATTTTGCATAATTACAATATGTATTCTCTATAAATCGGAAGGACTGAGAGTTTATTTATTTTATTTTTTTTGGACTGAGAGTTTAGAATAAATTTAGCAATATTTTGAATGGATAATATTAATAAGGATAGAGAAAAAGGATAATTTCTTTCTCAGTAGAACAAATTAAGATTCTGATTATATTAATACAGAAATAGTAAAACAAATATTTTGGGGTAAATTATGTAAGCAATAAATTTTGCTTTTACATAAAAATATTTGGGGGAATGACCTGTACAAATGACCATTCCCATGATTACTCTCTATATTCAAAGGCCTGAATGTCCATTGTATTTATTTGTGCTCTAAAACCCACATGGATAATGTTCAACTTTAACTGTGCTATCTTACTTGAAAATTAGGAATGGTTTTCTACTTTCATTGAACTATTTTGAAGAAAAATTACATAAAAATTCTGATATTTTACTGCAGAATTTTCAAAAGGAATAATACATGCAAGAGCTAGAGTTTAACATATATAACTTATTATATGCATGGAAAAAGAACATTTTGGTAACAGTAAACATCAAAAAGATATTTAAAATTTTTTATTAGAAGTAATCATGCAATTATTTAGCTTGAGACACAAAAAATAACAAATATTTCCATTGCTTCTATTAGATAATTATTTTCTTAATGTAGGATTAATATTGTTACTGAAAAATATTTTTGCATAGTTAATCTTGTTTTACTGCATTTGCAAATATATTTTTAGTAAACACAAAGAAGAAATTGAAAGTATAATTTTGAAATTATTCTGGTCTAATTATTCACTCTGCTTGATAAGATTCTTCTGCAAGGGAAAAATGACACAATCCTGGGTATACAGTACTTGCTCAACTGTTAAGTTATAAGTAGAGATGTTTGGGATATGAATTTAAGTTTTGAGGCTGATAATACATCTTACAACTACTCTGTCATCACACTCTTCTGCCTTTTTTTCCTGCCCCTGGCCCTGATATTCTCACCGAAAACACCTTGATTACTTAAAGAATATTAATATATAAAATCGTTCAATTATGTCTGTGTTCCTATTTTCTATATTCCACATTAGAATGTAAGCTCTATTTTATCTCCAGCAGCAGATATGGAAACATTCTAATATTTCTTTAGAGAAAGTTAATAGATTAATTGCTTATCTAAATCTTTCTTGACTTACTGTAAGAAATATTTACTAGTTCTTGTACCTCAATTACTGTATTTTGTTTTCTCTCATAATCATAATTTTATATTATAGAATATTTCAAATTCTTGTAAAGCTAGATCATAATACTTTCACTAAGTATTGTTAAATTTCCCTCCAAAGTGGTATTTCTAAATGACAATTTCATGATAAAAATATGTTTCCAATATTCTTAACAGTGTTTGATATTGTAAGACTTTTAAATTAAAAACATATTAAAGTATGGTTGTCAAAAACTTT
This sequence comes from Kogia breviceps, assembly GCF_026419965.1. NCBI lineage: Eukaryota > Metazoa > Chordata > Mammalia > Artiodactyla > Physeteridae > Kogia > Kogia breviceps. The sequence continues at coordinate 44,921,238 of NC_081325.1, read as the reverse complement.
CTCTCAAACATGTTTTATTTTAATATCCTGATTATTCTGATTACCACTTATATCAAACATATATGCTTACAGGACTTTTATATATCCTTTTCTACAAATTTCTTTTTTATATCTTCCTAAGACTTGAATATGAGGATAATAATAGCAATTACAATAGCTTATAAATGTTGAATGGCAATAATATATCAGATCCTGTTCTAAGTGCTTTATATACATTAATGAATATAATCCTTACTACAACACAATAAAATCATTATTATAACTATTCTCACTTTAGAGATGAGAAAATTGCAATGTAGAGAGACTAAGAAATTTACCTATGTAAGTGGTAGAGCTTGAGGAAAATCTTAAAAACACATGTATAAACCAAGACCAAAATACTAATGACAGATTAATACATTTGATTATATTATTTTATTAAATTTTTGCACTAAAAATATAGTTAGAAGTCTTAAACATACAAATTTAATTTCTGGCCTTGAAGGAGTATCTAGTGTCTGTGTAAGCTTTCTAGCCACGTACAACTGTGAAAGATGAATAAAATACATAAATCAAATTCTTGAAGACATCAGAGCTAAACCAAGCCAGCCAGGACTTGAGAAGCAAGATATCAAAATTAGAGACAATACTAATTTCTATCAGAAATGAAATGGACCCATAAAAGTTACTTATTCATACAATGTAATAGTATATGCAATGCAAAATAATAAATGATTGACTCACCTAACAACCTGAATCAGTGTCATAGACATAACTTGAAAGGAGGAAGAAACAATGTCTAAGTTTGAGCTGCTATAACAGAATGCCATAGGCTGAGCATAAAAAACAGAAATTTATTTCTCAGAGTCTGGAGGTTGGGAAGTCCAAGATCAAGGTGCTGGCAGATACTGTGTCTGCAGAGAGCCTGCTCTTGGTTCACAGACAGCCATCTTTTAACTGTGTCCTCACATGGCAGAAGGAGTGAGGGATCTCTCAGGGGTCTCTTTCAGAAGGGCACTAATTCCATTCATGAGGGCCTCTCCCTCATGACCTCATCACCCTTACCAAAGGGCCCACCTCTTAATACCTCACATTGGGGGTTAGGATTTCAACATGTGAATTTTGAGGGGACATGAATTTTCAGTCTTTGACATGCAAAAAAGAATATATTAAATGTGTTAATTTGTAAATTTAAAATAGGGGGAAAAAACTTACTATAGGCGGAAAGAAATCAGAAAAATTATCACCTTTTAAAGGAGGTTAGTGACTGGAATTTGGTATTCTGGTATGGAAACAATGTAGATGATGGGTATGTGGTGTTGTTCATGTGGAAAAATATCTTATAAATTTTGTATTTTGTATCTGTTATACTTTATGAGTAAAAAATTTTTATGAAATCAAATAACCTCAAATTTTTTTTTTAAATAAGTCACAAATCAAATATATTTTAGAGTATATGACTGAATAAGTAGTTACCAGAATGGATTAAAACTTGTACAGTACTGGTCCAGACCCTACTTTCAAAGTCAACAGTAACTTTTGTCTCTCCAGATCCAATAGAAATTTATAGTTGTCCAGAAATATGCAGGTAAATAATTGACCCACCCTCCTGGAATCACTCTTCACGTTTAGTTTCCAGATACCAGAAGTTTCTGGAAAACCCTCCAACCTATCTGTCCATTTCCTCTCTGTCTCCTTTGTTCTTTCTTCTTGTATTGATTTGGAATTGATATTGGAAACACTCTGAGTAAGGTATTTTGTGAGTAATGTACTTATTCCATTTTAGTTAAATATTCATTGACTAATATATATAAGCTCAGTGAGGGTAGGGGCTTTGTCTTGTTCACCTATGTGTTCTTGGCACAGTGTCTTTGGTGGTAAGAAAAATTCCTGACACATAATATACATTCAATAAATAGCAGTTGAATGAATGAATGAATGGATTAAAAAGCATCATTTTACTTTCACTTCGGTGTTGAGACATAATTCTCCATGGATCTTTCATATTTCTGCACAGCTTTTGAGCAAAGCAGTGACTGCTCCTCCCCCAAATTATTAACAGAAGTATGAGGAAGATAAAGATAGTTCCTATCTCCAAAGAGAAAGGCAGGCATACTTAAAAGCATGAATATAATGTCTCCTCCTGGAGTAATGGGCATGTAAGTTTATTGCCCATTATAAATTAATGTACTTTCAACTTACAACTTTCAACTTCAACTTTACTTACAAACCACTGCATGTACAGGTTTCACCTGACGCTTGTCAAAGCAAAAATTGTATTAGATGAACTTAAACAGACAAGAAAAACTTTATTCAAGGTTATTGCAAGAAGGAAGAGAGGTCAGAATTGAGGCTAAATTCACCTCCACTAAAACAAAGGTGGGAGAGCTTTTGAGACCTGTAGTGAGTGAGGGAATCATAAGTAATCTATGTTTGCTAATTGACCTTACCTAAAGGTAAAGTAAACTTTCTACCTTCCAGACAAGAGGTAGACTTACAGCTTGAAGCAAGGTGTCAGATGAAGTTAAGCCCTTACTCTCTCACAGAAACTGGGAGATAGGGATGCTATCTTTCTTGAAGATTATATTCTCAGGTCCTTGAGAAAAAGAGTCTGTGGCTGTAACACTGGCAAGAGGTTTTTTAAAAGACTTACATCTCAAAGGGAGAGAGAACTTATAAGTTTCAATGACAAGTTGTTCAAAGTAAATTCTCTAAGGAAAGTGAAGTCAGGACTCTAGAGGCAGGAGAATCCTGTCTACAGTTTGAACAAGCTGAAGGAAATGTTAAAGCCCTCTTGGCATCACCCTGTGGGATTTGGGGCTTGGAGAACTGGTCAAAAACGTTGGTGATTCTCTGATGATTGTTGTTGCTATGAGTAATAACGACCTTTCCTCTTTGACTCAGGAGTCTTGTGTCTTCTCTAAATATGCATACATTTGTGGCAGTTTACCTTGTCAGCTAGCAAATAGGATAAAATCACAGATGCTTCAGAGTTCTTAACAATCTGACATTAGATTTTTAACTTTGGGGAAAATTCACCAGAATTTCCCTACACTGAATGAGATCACGTCACTCAATATTAACATAATATATAAATATTTAGCAATTGTTTAAGATCTAAGAAAACCCATCTAATGAAGAAGTGAATTGACTGGAAAAACAGTATATAAAAGTTGTATATATTGTCCCATTGATGACTCATAATTAATTTAATTGCTAGTTTTTAATGATTTCAGTTTATAAAATAAGAGGCATCATATTTCCTAAGCTTTAGATAAGTTTATTATGAAGTGATGGGGAGCCAAAACACAGAGAACCCTAACCTCAAATTCAAACTGATAATGTTACGTTGCTTAATGCAGCATTGCTTAAGCAATAAAGTACTTTAAACAACAGTGTAGAAATAATCTTCAAAAGGAGAGGAACAACATGCATCACCTCTGATTTTTAGATTTTGCTTCTTTACATGGTCATAAATAAGGAAATGTATTATCTTTCATAAAGCATTTAGGTCATATTATTTAGTTGGATTCTATTTTTTTCACTTGAATGAAAAAATTCAATTAATAGTGAAGAGTTTCTACCTCATTGCAATTGTTTCTTTTTTTTTTTTGAATTTTATTTTATTTATTCTTTTTATACAGCAGGTTCTTATTAGGTATCTATTTTATACATATTAGTATATATATGTCAATCCCAATCTCCCAGTTCATCCCAACACCAACACCATCTCCCCCTTCTCCGCTCAGTAACCATACGTTTGTTCTCTACATCTGCGTTTCTATTTCTGCCTTGCAAACCAGTTCATCTGTACCATTTTTCTAGATTTCACATATATACTTTAATATACAATATTTATTTTTCTCTTTCTGACTTACTTAACTCTGTATGACCGTCTCTAGGGCCATCCACGTCTCTACAAATGACCCAATATTATTACTTTTAATGGCTGACTAATATTCTATTCTATATATGTACCACATCTTTACCCATTTGTATGTCGATGGGCATTTAGGGTGTTTCATGCCTTGGCTATTGTAAATAGTGTTGAAATGAACATTGGGGTTCACATGTCTTTTTGAATTATGGTTTTCTCTGAATAAATGTCCAGTAGTGGGATTGCTGGGTCATATGATAATTCTATTTTTAGTATTTTAAGGAATCTGCACACTATTCTCCACAGTGGCTGTATCAATATACATTCCCATCAACATTGCAAGAGGGTCCCCTTTTCCCCACACCCTCTCCAACATTTGTTGTTTGTATATTTTCTGATGATGCCCATTCTAAATGGTGTGAGATAATACCTCATTGTAGTTTTGATTTGCATTTCTCTAATAATTAGTGATGCTGAGTAGATTTTCATGTTCCTCTTGGTCATCTGTATGTCTTCCTTGGATAAATGTCTATTTAGGTCTTCTGCCCATTTTTTGATTGGGTTGTTTCTTTTTTCATATTGAGCTGCATGAGCTGTTTATATATTTTGGAGATTAACCATTTGTCCATTGATTTGTTTGCAAATATTTTCTCCCATTCTGAGGGTTGTCTTTTCGTTTTGTTTATAGTTTCCTTTGCTGTGCAAAAGCTTTTAAATTTTATTTCCATTACTCTAGGAGGTGGATCAAAAAAGATCTTGTGATTTTTGTCAAAGAGTGTTCTTCCTGTGTTTTCCTCTAAGAGTTTTATAGTGTCCACTCTTACATTTAGGTCATTAATCCATTTTGAGTTTATTCTTGTGTATGGTGTTAGGGAGTGTTCTAATTTCATTCTTTTACATGTAGCTGTCCAGTTTTCCCAGCACCACTTATTGAAGAGACTGTCTTTTCAATTGGATGTCCATGCCTCCTTTGCAATTGATTAGTTGACAAGAGGTGTGTGGGTTTATCTCTGGGCTTTCTATCCTGTTCCATTGATCTATATTTCTCTTTTTGTGCCAGTACCATATTGTCTTGATTACTGTACTTTGTAGTATAGTCTGAAGTCAGGGAGTCTGATTCCTCCAGCCCCTATTTTTTTCCCCCAAGAGTGCCTAGGCTATTTGGGGTCTTTTGTGCCTCCATATAAATTTGAAGATACTTTGTTCTAGTTCTGTAAATATGCCATTGGTAATTTGATAGGAATTGCATTGAATCTGTAGATTGTTTTGGATAGTATAGTCATTTTCACAATATTGATTCTTCCAATCCAAGAACATGGTATATCTCTCTATCCATTTGTGTCATCTTTGCTTTCTTTCATCACTGTCTCATAGTTTTCTGAGTACAGATCTTTTACCTCCTTAGGTAGGTTTCTACCTAGTTATTTTATTCTTTGTGTTGCAAGGGTGAATGGGATTGTTTTCTTAATTTCTTTCTGATCTTTAGTTGTTAGTGTATAGGACTGTGAGAGATTTCTGTGCATTAATTTTGCATCCTGCTACTTTACCAAATTCATTGATTAGCTCTAGTAGTTTTCGGGTGGCATCTTTAGGATTATCTATGCATAGTATCATATCATCTGCAAACAGTGATAGTTTTACTTCCTTTCCAATTTGTGTTCCATTTATTTTTTTGTCATCTCTAATTGCCATGGCTAGGACTTCCAAAGCTATGTTGAATAAGAGTGCCGAGAGTGGATATCCTTGTCTTCTTCCTCATCTAAGAGGAAATGCTTTTGGTTTTTCACCATTGAGAATGATGTTTGCTGTGGGTTTGTTTTATATGACCTTTATTTGGTTGAAGTAGTTTCCTTCTTTGCCCATTTCTAGAGTTTTTATCATAAATGTGTGTTCAATTTTGTCAAAAGCTTTTTCTGCATCTATTGAGGTGATCATATGGTTTTTATTCTTCAATTTGTTAATATGGTGTATCACATTGATTGATTTGTGTATATTGAAGAATCCTTGCATCCCTGGGATAAATCCCACTTGATCATGGTGTACGATCCTTTTAATGTGCTGTTGTGTTCTGTCTGCTATTTTTTTTTGTTGAGGATTTTTGCATCTATATTCATCAGAGATATTGGTCTGTAATTTTCTTTTTCTAATATCTTTGTCTGATTTTGGTATCATGGTGATCGTGGCTTCGTAGAATGAGTTTGGCAGTGTTCTTTCCTCTGCGATATTTTGGAATAGTTTGAGAAGCATGGGTGTTAGCTCTTCTCTAAATAGTTTATATAATTCACTTTTGAAGCCATCTGGTCCTGAACTTTTTTTGTTGGAAGATTGTTAACCACAGTTTCAATTTCATTACTTGTGATTGGTATGTTCATATTTTCTATTTCTTCATTGTTCAGTCTTGGAAAGTTATACCTTTCTAAGAATTTGTCCATTTCTTCCAGGTTGTCCATTTTATTGGCATAGAGTTTCTTGTAGTAGTCTCTTACGATGCTTTGTATTTCTGAGGTGTCCATTGTAACTTCTCCTTTTTCATTTCCAATTTTATTGATTTGAGTCCTCTCCCTCTTTTTCTTGATGAGTCTGGGTAAAGGTTTATCAATTTTGTTTATCTTCTTAAAGAACCAGCTTAATTTTTTTTTGATCTTTGCTATTGTTTTTGTTAATTCTATTTCATTTATTTCTGCTCTGATCTTTATGATTTCTTTCCTTGTACTAACTTTGGGTTTTGTTTGTTCTTTCTCTAGTTCCTTTAGGTGTAATGTTAGATTGTTAATTTGAGATTATTCTTGTTTCCTGAGGTAGGATTATATTGTTGTAAACATCCCTCTTTAACTGCTCTTGCTGCATCCCATAGGTTTTGGGTAGTCATATTCTCATTGTCATTTGTTTCTAGATATTTTTAAAAAATTTTTCTTTGATTTCTGCAGTGATTTCTTGGTTATTTAGTAACATATTGTTTAGCCTCCATGTGTTTGTGGGTGTTTTTCCTTTTTTCCCCTATAATTTATTTCTAATCTCATAACATTGTGGTTGCAAAAAAATGCTTGATATATTTCAATTTTCTTAAATTTACCAAGGCTTGATTTATGACCCAAGATGTGATCTATCCTGGAGAAGGTTCCATGTGCACTTGAGAAGAAAGTGTTATCTGCTGTTTTCAGATAGAATGTCCTATAAATATCAATTAAATCTATTTGGTCTATTGTGTCATTTAAAGCTGTGTTTCCTTGTTAATTTTCTGACTGGTTGATCTGTCCATTGGTGAAAGGAAGGTTTTAAAGTCCCACACTATTACTGTGTTACTGTCAATTTCCTCTTTTTTAGCTGTTAGCATTTGCCTTATACATTGAGGTTCTCTTATGTTGGGTGCATATATATTTATAATTGTTAACTCTTCTTCTTCAATTGATCCCTTGATCATTATGTAGTGTCCTTCCTTGTTTCTGGTAACATTCTTTATTTTACAGTCTATTTTATCTGATATGAGTATTGCTATTCCAGCTTTCTTTTTATTTCCATTTGCATGGAATATCTTTTTCCATCCCCTCACTTTCAGTCTGTATGTTTCCCTATGTCTGAAGTGAGTCTCTTGTAGACAGCATATATATGGGTCTTGTTTTTATATCCATTCGACAACACTGTTTCTTTTGGTAAGAGCATTTAATTCATTCACTTCATTCACATTTAAGGTAACTATTGATATGTATGTTCCCATTACTATTTTCTTGTTTTGGGTTTGTTTTTGTAGGTCCTTTTCTTCTCTTGAGTTTCCCACTTGGAGAAGTTCCTTCATCACTTTTTGTAGAGCTGGTCTGGTGGTGCTGAATTCTCTTAGTTTTTGCTTGTCTTAAAGCTTTTGATTTCTCCATCAAATCTGAATGAGATCCTTGCCACGTAGAGTAATCTTGGTTGTAGTTTCTTCCCTTTCATCACTTTAAATATTTCATGCCACTCCCTTCTGGCTTGTAGAGTTTCTTCTGAGAAGTCAGCTATTACCTTATGAGAGTTCCCTTGTATGTTATTTGTCATTTTTCCCTGTTGCTTTTAATAATTTTTCTTTGTCTTTAACTTTTGTCAATTTGATTACTATGTGTCTTTAGCGTGTTTCTCCTTGGGTTTATCCTGCCTGGACTTTTGTGGCTATTTCCTTTCCTATATTAGTGAAGTTTTCAACTATAATCTCTTCAAATATTTCCTATGACCCTTTCTCTTTCTATTTTCCTTCTGGGACCTCTATAATGCAAATGTTGGTGCATTTAATGTTGTCTCAGAGGTCTCTTAGGCTGTCTTCATTGGTTTTCATTCTGTTTTCTTTATCCTGTTCCATGGCAGTGAATTCCACCATTCTGTCTTCCAGATAACTTACCCGTTCTTCTGCCTCAGTTATTCTGCTATTGATTCTTTCCAGTGTATTTTTCCTTTCAGTTATTGTATTGTTTATCTCTGTTTGCTTGTTCTTTAATTCTTCCAGGTCTTTGTTAAACATTTCTTGCATCTTCTCGATCTTTTCCTCCATTCTTTTTCTGAGGCCCTGGATCATCTTCACTATCATTATTCTGAATTATTTTTCTGAAACGTTGCCTATCTCCACTTCATTTATTTGTTTTTCTGGGGTTTTATCTTGTTCCTTCATCTGGTACATAGTCCTCTGCTTTTTCATTTTGTCTTCCTGTGAATGTGGTTTTTGTTCCACAGGCTGCAGGTTTGTAGTTCTTCTTGCTTCAGCTATCTGCCCTCTGGTGGATGAGTTAATCTAAGAGGCTTGTGCAAGCTTCCTGATAGGAAGGACTGATGGTGGGTAGAGTTGGGTGTTGCTCTGGTGGGCAGAGTTTGGTTCTTTGGCCTGGGGTGACCCAGCACTGGTGCCTACAAGCTTTTTGGTGGGGCTAATGGTGGATTCCAGTAGATATCAAAACAAGGAATACTTCCCAGAACTTCTGCTGCCAATGTCCTTACCCCCACGGTGAGCCACAGCCATCCCTTAACTCTGCAGGAGACCCTCTAACACTAGGAGGTAGGTCTGTTTCAGTCTCCTATGTGGTCACTGCCCCTTCCTCCTGGGTCCTGATGTGCACACTACTTTTTGTGTGCTCTCCAAGAGTGGAGTCTCTGTTTCCCCCAGTACTGTGGAAGCCCTGCAGTCAAATCCTGCTACCTTTCAAAATCTGACTCTCTGTGAATTCCTCCTCCCATTGCCAGATTCCCAAGTTGGTAAGCCTGACGTGTGCCTCAGAACCTTCACTCCAGTGGGTGGACTTCTGTGACATAATTGTTCTCCAGTTTGTGAGTCACCAACCCAGGAATTATGGGATTTGATTTTATTGTGCTTGCACTCCTTCCATCTCATTGTGGCTTTTCCTTTGTCTTTGGATGTAGGGTATCTTTTTTGGTGAGTTCCAGTGACTTCCTGTCAATGATTGTTCAGCAGTTAGCTGTGATTCTGGGGCTCTCACAAGAGGGAGTTGCAATTGTTTCTTAACTGCTAGACCCTATTCTGAATGGCATCATAATTTTTACTATTAATTTGATTTTAGAACCTCTCTGTGGAATAAATCCATTCGGTTTTCATTTCTCCCATGTTTCAGGTGTAACAGTACTTGAAGGCCCTATCTATGCCGTGGGAGGCCATGATGGCTGGAGCTATCTGAACACAGTGGAGAGGTGGGATCCTCAGAGTCAGCAGTGGACATTTGTAGCTAGTATGTCAATTGCCCGAAGCACAGTTGGTGTGGCAGCATTGAATGGCAAGTGAGTAGACTCCTTTTTTATTTGAAAAAAAAGTTTTTGAGTGAATATTGTTTTAAAAATAACATTTAAGGGCTTCCCTGGTGGTGTAGTGGTTGAGAGTCCACCTGCCGGTGCAGGGGACACAGGTTAGTACCCGGTCTGCACATGCTGCAGAGCGGCTGAGCCAGTGAGCCATGGCCGCTGAGCCTGTGCGTCCAGAGCCTGTGTTCCTCAAAGGGAGAGGCCACAACCGTGAAAGGCTCTCATACTGGAAAAAAAAAAAAAAAAAAAAAAATTAGTAAACTGCTTTGATAAAATATTTAAATCTTTTGTTTTTGATTATTTTTTAAGTTTAGTCTTCATGGATCATTGACAGATCAAGACTGCATTTTTTTTTCTGATTGTCCCTTCTTAAAAAATAAAAACCAAAACTTCTTTCAATAACTTTTTTTTTTTAAAGTATCACATGTATTTCATGAGAATTATGTGAACTAAAAATCTGCATATTTATATCCTTTCTGGTAAAATAGTCTGAGGAGCCTTCAAAAGACTACTAAAAATTTGGTACTTAATATATTTTTTTTCATATTGTATGTCTCTTCACTTTTCTCCTTTCCATTCCTATCACCCTAAATGGGGAATTTTCAAACACAACACTGTTGATATTTTGAGTCAGATAATTCTTTGTTTGATGCAGGGCTCTGTCCTGTGCATTGTACAGTGTTTAGCAGCAGACTGGCTCTTCTCTACTAGATACCAACTGCAACACACTGCCCAATGTGGTAACTAAAAAAGTCTCCAGGCATTGCCTAATATACCCTCTGGGGTGGCAGAATAGACTCCCTCTCGCTGCCATGATAAACTCTGCCCTAAAAAAGCTAATAACACCTCTGGTTTGAACAACAGCAAAGGCTTCCAATCTGTTTACTTCTCTTTCCCCTAAAGTCCATTTGCTAAAGCTGCCACAGCTGCTTAACAAATCCAAGTAATATTTCAGTCCTCTTCAAGAACTTCTCTTTACAATTAGAACACAATGCCTATCTTTACCTAAAGGGTCCTACTGGATCTTGTTTCTACCTATTCTACATTTTTTCTCTGTCCATCAGCCAAATTGCCCTTTTATCTTTGCTTCAAATATAGCAGCTCTAACCAAACTCAGTCCCTTTGAATGTGCTCTTTTCTTTGTCTGAGATGCTGTTCCTACCCATCATCACGTGCCTGGGTTTTTCTCATTTTTCAGATTTCATCTCAAAATTTGTCCACAAAGAAAGTTATTTACTATTCATCCTATTAAAATAAACCACCCTGCACATTATCCCAAACTGCTTACTGTTCTTAAAATTACATACATTACTGTTTTCTCTTTTCACTAGATATACATTTTTAATGAATGTTGGTCTTCAATTTTCATTTAGGTTTATTTGATGCCTAAAATTATATTCTTAGTGTCATATATACTTCCTGAGAATCCATTTAGGATTTTGCCTGGAAATAAATATTTACATATTAATTAGGGAATATGTTAGATCTATACATTTGAAATCTTTTCATCTGAAAATGTGATCTTACTTTTATCTCTTAAAATTAGTCTCTATGTATTTTAGTGGTTTTAATTTAGGTATAGGTTTAGTATTTTCTTTCTGAGTTTTATTCACACTTATTTGTATTTTTGAACATTTTAGATATTATATTTTGGTTTATATATTTGTATATATTAATAATTATACATTATAGTACACTGGAGAAGAAAGTGCCAGTATCTATATTTATGAGAACCATCTTACTAAATGCATGTATCAGTTTTTTTATTTATAATAATAGATTTTCTAAGAAGATAAACATGGTAAACTAATAATGAAATTTTGTCTCTTCTTAATATTTATGTTTATTTCTTTTTATTGTATTGCTTTTATTTTTAGAATAGTGACAAAAATAGTAGTGAGATTGGGTGACCTTGTTTATGTCTTTTAATTGGAAAGACTTTAATGCTTTATAGTCTGTGCGATATTAATTGCTATTTGAGATACTTATACCATGTGGTGTCAAGGGCAAGATCTTGTGATTGCCTGTAGTTTCACTAGTGGATATTTTATTTTAAAAAATCAACATTGGTATAATGTTCTATTAAATTCTTTCTAAAAATGTATAAAATTATATTTTTCTTATTTGATCTATTAATATGGTGATTTACATAAATATTATAATTATAAATCATTATTTCATACTTAAAATAAAACTAACTTATCCATGTTGCATTATTCATTTAGTATTTTGTTGCATTCTATAGTCTATGATTTTTCATCTATGTTTTGTCTACATATCTTTTGAAAAACCATTTCATAATATTTTCCATTATGATATGAAGCTTTTCTTAGCATAATAACATCATAACATGAATTGAGAAACTTTCTACAATTTATCTGCTATAAGTATCTACAAACATTGGAAGTATATATTCTTGAACATGACAAATGGTAGAAAAAATTATATGTATACTATCATATATATTCCCTTTAAAAGTTATATTTTACTGAGATTCTAAAATTTAGCAGAAGGTAGTTAAACCTTACTTCTAATCCTATGACTGTTAATAATAATCCATCTAGTATTGTTATATCTTCTTTTGTACTGTTATTAACCCCCTAATTTGTTATTTTTAGGTATTAGCATTATTACTAATCTTGTCTTATCTTAGGTTTTATCAGTATCATTATTTGTTTTTGTTTTTATCTTTAATCAAATGTGTGCATAGAGTGAAGTTATACTTGTTTTCCCTCTTGTTTCCTTATTCATTAATTTATACTTGGCTCAGTTTTGTTTAATATGTCTTGAAATTCAGAATTTAACAAAAGATAGTATTAATAATTGTTTTTGCAGTTTATTCTTCTTTAATATATCAAAATTATCATTTTAATTGTTTCCATTTCTTGCTTATTAAGAATAGTTTTGCTGTGAACATCCTCACTTATACATAACCTTTGTGAGCATGCATACAAATTTTAGCTGAGTGTAGACCTGGAACTGCAATTGCTAGGCTATATGGTATTCTTGTGCTCAGCCTTAAGGGATAATTGTCAGAAGATTTTGAAAGTGTTTTCCTAATTTATGTACATATTCACATTGTACTAGAGTTCTAGATACTACACATCCTACTGATTTGGTAATGCCAGTTTTTATCTTTTATGGTTTTTATCTATTCTGGTGGATAATGCTATCACATTCAGTTAATGACTGAGATTGTGCACCTTTTATATACTTATTAACAATTTTATATCTTCTGGCTGAAATATATATTAAAGGCTTTTTCCTGTTTCCACTTTGGTTTCTGTCTTTTTTATTTTGCCTTATAGAGTTCTTCATATGTTCTAGAAATTATTTCTAGGTAAATGTATCTCACTTTATTAGTAGTAGTATATTACTATTACTACTACTATTATTTTCCAGAAAGGATATGTTGATTGTATAATTTATTAAACTTTATGTCTAAAAGGAATTTTCCTATGTCTTCACACATTTGTTGTAAATTGGCTTCAGTTATTTAATGTCACAGCCTTGTATCATCATAGTTAAGTAGATATTATATTACTTATCTTCTGTCATTTTTTCTTTTAAGGAGATGTGTGGTAAGTCCAGTAGTTTTTCATCTTTAATATGTTTTTATATCTCATTCTTATAGATTTTTTGACTATATTTCTATCAGTTAGGGTACAGTCAAGAGACAGAAACCACTCCAGCCATTTATCAGTGATTCTATGTAAAGATAATCTAATATAAAGATTTGTTAAGTAGATATAAAAATTAACTAGTTAACCAAAAAGTCAACAAGAGAACACTATATCATAAATGTATCAACTAAAGGAAACAGCTACCACCCCTAGTGTTGGAAAACAATAGAAGAGATTGCAGTTCTTAAGATTTAGAAAATCAGAGGAGAACCTCTATGCAGTTGAAATCCAGACATTTGTGATTGGACCTCTGCTTAGCCAGAGCTGGCATCTCTGACATGAAAGAGTGGCCCCTTGGCCTGGGACCCGAAGCTCTGAAGAGGTGGTGCCAGTCTGCTGGTGTTGATGTCTCTGAGTGGTCTCAATAAGGCCAATTTTGTAAGTTCTGCAAAATGGCAATTGGATGCAACTGAATGCAGGAAAAAAAGATGGGTTGACACAGGAACAGGAAATGAGCAGAAAGGAGCAAGACCCTTCCTCCTCTAGTCTTTCAGTCTCCCTCTAGTATCTATTAACGTCACATCCTAAAAGAAGGAAACAGGTGGCAAAGCAGAAATGTGGTTTGCAGAGTTCCAGCCCCCATATCAAAAAGCAGAGTACAGGAGAGAGAATGTGGGGCTGCGAGATAAGAGCTTAGCTGCTGGCATGTTCTTCTCCAATTTCAAAATGTTTACAAGGGTATACTGATGGCTGCTTTTCATTCTTTTAGTGTAATATTTGGAGAATCATTTGAACAATCTCAATCATGTCTTTATTTCACTAAGGGAAGTTTTTAATCTACTGAGGATTGGTTTTTGTTTGATTATTTTTCCATTATTCTAGTTCTTTGGTTTTGGGATATATATTTTAGTATGTATTTATGTTAATGATTGTGTGTGTCTTTGAGCACTGATTTCTTTTCCATAAACAGTTTTTCTCCTCAGTAATTTTATTTCTTTTCCACTTAACTTGGGAAATGTTTTCTATATTTTATGGTTAATCATTGTCATTTTGCTTATGAATTTTACTGTTTCCAGTGCAGACATAATCTTTATTTTAATTTTCCATATATGATATACTTATTTGACAGCTCTCTTTCCTATATGCCTCATATTCATCTTATTTCAATTGAGGATACTCCCTTATTGTTTTACCTTAAAAATCTCTTGTATCACTACATGTATATTTTCTTAAATTGCTTTTGAGAGTACTTTTAGTGACTTTTTCTCACCAATTATGCTGATGCTAATATATAGATTCATCTCATATCCTTTAGGAAATGGGTATCTAATTGACATAGCAAATTTGCTCAACAAAGATGAGAAATATCTTTACCCTTTCCTTATTATTATTCATTTGTTACATTATTCTGTAATGAGAAGACATACATACACACACAACACACACAACACACTCAAGACACACACACTTTATTTTGAAGCTTTAATATATTACTTATCTTATTCTAGATTTTTTATAATTACTTTGCATTATAGTTTTGTGACCCTTCCTTAATGTTTTACTGTGAAATATCTTTATATATATGTGTTTTGTTACAAATCTCCAAACTTAATCAGAAATAAATGGGATAAAAATTTAATAAATATTTTTAATGGATAGTCTTGTAGCAAATTTTCATGTGTTACTATAACTGAATTTTTTTTTATCCAATTTCTTCCCTTTTAAATTAGCTTTATATGGAATTCGCCATTTGTATCATTTTGTGGTCCTTGTATCTTTTTGGTCAGCTAGGATATTTAATATCCTAAGAAATCCTGTTTTACTCTAACAACATTCTTCATACCAAATATCAGAGTGTGAGAGTATTTAAAATTTTTGTTCTTAAAATTGTTTACATTTTAATTAAGTACATTTTCCCAAATTTTAACCCCAATTTATGAAAATGTTTGGAATGATTTCATTTTTACTTCAAATAATCTTTCTCCTTTAAATCAGAATAATATAGACCCCATTTGGGTTATTTTTTAATTCCCTTGAGTGTGATTTAATGGTCTCAAAATTCTGTGGTTTAATGACTTTCTCTTAATGTCTGGTTGATTTTCCTTTTTTACTAAGAGAAAAACATAATCACTAGAAAGTTACCTTTCACTTCAGACCCACATCAGAAAATTGTTTCAACCTGACCCTCTGACAGTTGTTTATTTTTCTCTCACCTCTACTGACATGATATTTTTTACCTCTTGTTTAATTTTCACATCTCACTAATGTGTCATTCTAACCTGACTGTTGCTTCTCTGAATATTATTTTGAATAATTTTCCCAATTAAGGCTAATAAAAACCAGTGAACAGCCCTCCTGAGTTTAGATCATTAACGATACCTTTTGTTGTAGAAAAACAAGGCATTGGTTCATGGCTTAAAATTAATGAGTGTAGGGATTCCCTGGTGGCACAGTGGTTGAGAATCCACCTGCCGATGCAGGGGACACGGGTTCGTGTCCCAGTCTGGGAAGATCCCACATGCCGTGGAGAGGCTGGGCCCGTGAGCCATGGCCACTGATCCTGTGTGTCCGGAGCCTGTGCACCTCAGTGGGAGAGGCCACAACAGTGAGAGGCCTGTGTACCCCTCCCCCCAAAAAAATTAATGAGTGTATTCTGATGGATTCAAGAGCAAAATTATATCAATTTTATGAAATATTTTGGTCAGTCATCCAATGAGACAGATTAAGCTAAGTCGTAGATATATCATCTTAGGCCAGCACAGACACAGACTTACTTGATGCATAAAGGAAATACAACAAAACAGTAAATAGACATTCTGATGTGGAGAGAGACCATATAAAACATCAGGCTCTCCAAATAATATCTACACTAGTAACTATTTTTGTTTCTTATTTGCTCTGTGCCTTAGCTTTGTTCTTTCAAACTTTACTTTGTAACTAAAAGGACTTGGTGTGTTTCCCTTTATTTCCTGAGTAAGCACAAAAAGCAGATACTCATACTGCCTGAACACATCCATAAATAGTCCTGAATTTTAATAAATGTATGCTCTGGTCCTTGGAGGATCTGCAAAACAGATTTTAAAAACTGTGTTTTTTTCGTGATTCACCAGAGCAAAACTGATTTACTCAGTCATTCAAAACCTCATGTTAATAATACACATGAAGAAGCTGCTATTTCTGTGTAGTCTGAAGTTTATACAGTTTGAAATATCATGAGAACAGGAGTCATGTCTGTTGTTTTCTCCAGTACATCCCAATATCTAGCACTGTACCTTATTATGCCTCAAGCCCTGTCACTTACGTGGTGCTCCCTAAGACAATTTCTATTTTTGTATCCAAACTTTGATATTCTTTTTCTTAAAAATGAACCCAAAATTGTAAAAGCTTTCCTATGATAAACATGTCACCAAATGCAAGTTCATGTGCCTGAGGCACAGTGAGGCCAAATAAACCAAAACATCAGAGTTAAGAGCAGAGAAAAGTTTATTGCAGGGCTACGCAAGGAGATGGGTAGTTAATGCCCCCCAAAACCCCAAACTCCCTGAAGGATTTCAGCAATGCATTTTTAAAGGCAAGGTGAGGAAGGGGCGTGGTTGGTTGTTGCAAACTTCTTGGTGCGGGAATCCTTTGTTCTTGCAGCTGTCCACATAGGTCAGGCCAAGATGTTCCTGTAAACTACCAGCAAGACAAATGTTAATCTCTGTTCTGCAACATTTTATCTCTATATGAATGGAAAAGTGTCACACCATTAAAGGTCAGATCTTTGAGAATGGGCCAATCTGTATATTTCAAGCTATAGGCAACATTCTTAACTCAAGCAAAAGCAACAGAATACAAAGGTTAAAGTAAAAGAAACATTTAATATGGAGTCAGATTTGTTTTTCCCTATTACAAGCAGTTTGTATTAAAATTGTATTATCTTAGATTGACACATTTTTAAAAAATCACTTGTTTGCTGAGTCTCACTGAAGGCTGTTAATAGTCTTAGGGGGTTTGTGATTTGCCTTCTAGAAGAAATGATTTCAAAGCTGGAACTTGATTGATTTATCAGATTTGCAGAAAATGAGGAAGAATTGCAATGAGAAGGAACAAGCTGTGTTCAGTTCCTGAGTGTGAATTGAAAACAAAAGGAGGAAAAGTTGAGTTTAGCTGGAATACAATGAGGAAGAGTGGCCCCAATAGATTTGATAGAAAGCCAGCCTCTAGGTCATAGCAACTTGGCTAAGGTAAAATTATAAAAGGTTTAAAAAAGGGCAGCAACATGGTTGTATTTCAATTTTGTAAAAATCACTCTGGCTGAAGAATAATTTATAATTGCTCAAAGAAACTATAAAATTATTAGAATTTCATCACAAAAGTAGACTGGCTGAGATACATTCCAGTGGTTCAAAAGGATTACTTGATAAATCATGCCTCAGAATTAAAATGTATAGCAACAGAATGTTACTGACCAGGGTTCTTGGCCTCCTCAATCAATATAAATTGATAAGAGGCCAGGCAAGAATTCAGGCAAGGCTTTATTGGGGTTCTTGCTGCAGCATGAGGGAGTGAAAACAAGTAACAGTTTTCCTTGCTTGCTCAATGAGGAAGGGCAAGCTTCTTCTTTATATGCGATACGGGTGGGTCCAGGATTGGGTGGGAGAGGTGGCTTGGGTGGTCTGTCCACCCCCTTGGTGGTGCTGTGTGCTTGGTGCATATGCAGTACCCTGCTTTTGCTCCTAACACCCTGTTTTTTTTGGTCTTTTTGTATCTTCTTGTTCATAATTTTCCCCAACTGAACATGCATGCAGCTATTTTTAGTCCCTTCTAATTTCTTTGTATTTTGCTGCTGGAGGAGACATTTGTCCAGGTGCAAGCACTGCAGCAAAGGATCCAGGTCCCGGCCTCTCTTACAAGCACTGCAGCAAGGGTCTCAAGACCCATTCTATCTCAAGAAGACAATTCATTTTGGCTCCCTACTTGAGCATAGCTACTGCCAAAATCCTTAATTTATAATTCAGTGGTTTTATGAAACAGACCTCTTTCCTTCTCCAGTCTTCTCTCTTAACCACCTGCCTTACAGCCACCCTATGTCCCAAACAAAGAACGGCTTGATGTTCACACTCTTTTGCATTTTTACATACTCATCTCTCTCCCCAGATTTCCCTTCCATTTTTTTTCTTAATAACTTGTGACTGTCCACTGCCCATTTAGTTTCTCTCCTCAGGTTTTCATCTGGTCTTTGGATACATTTGAAAACTCTCTAGAGTGACAGCCTAACACAACTCTAGATCTCTATGTGTGTTAAATTCCATGTGGCAAGATTGGTACTAACAGAATTCAGTTTATTGTACTTGAGAACAATAGTATAAGAAAGCATTAAAAATATATTAAGATGTGCCTTTACCTAAATAAAACTTAAGTGAGATTATTTGTAATATCTCCATCACCCAAAGCCTAGTTTAATCTGTACCTTTTCCATTAGCCCTTTTAAAATTCACCAATTTAAAAATAATCGTTCCGTCTTTTGCATTCCCAAGACACAGGATTGATACTTTTCTCTGCAATTTGTCAATATCTTATTTCAGCGGAACTTAAACAGGTGTCTTTTCTTTAACAACTTCCATTAATTCATCATTCTTTTTCAAGAACTGGAAATGAGTGCTTGCTTCATTCATTAAAAAAAAAAAAAATTACAAATAGGTACTTGCTATGATGATATATCACAGAAAATAAATCAAATCTGCCCTTAGCTTACATTATATTAATAAGGGAATAAGGAACATCAAAAGAAAGAAATTCAGAATTGTAATAAGTGTAGAGTGGGGGCTGGCAACATGGAGGGAGTAAAATTGAAGTGACCATTTCTACCAGGTTTTGGGTTAGTAAATTCTACTAAGTTGGGTGGGATGCAGTTCATTAACCTAAATTAATTTCTGTATTTATAATTGTCAGAGATTTTTTAGGAAATATAGGCACGTTCTAATAAGTAAAGGTAAGTGGGTTCTGTTAACCATATGCTATAATGACAGCAAGTCCGTTTTGTTTGGGGCAGCAAATTATGCTCAGGGACTCAGATTGTCTTTGCCCGTAGTTTAAACACAGCTTCACTGTAGGAATTTCACAAACCAATAGCATACAGGGTCATGTCTCTTAATAAGCCAATAAAGGAATAACACACCCATGATAGATTAAATACACTATAGTTCAAGGCAAGAGGAGAAGATAGAAATAAAGTCCAAATTTACTTGAAGTGTACTCTTTCTATGAGTTTTGGTTTCTGGAAGAGGTGGTTTGGTTTTGCCAACCAAGAGCTGATTTGCAGCTGCCAGTGGAAAAATAAAAGTCTCTCAGTTGTTAGAGCATGTTGCTAGGGAACAATGGCAGTGGTGTTGACAGGCAAGCTGATATTCTTGGGGATCACCACTGGCTGATAAAGAAGTCTTCTTTATCATAGCAGAAACTAATGCCCAAGATCTTCCAAGAGCTAAATTAGCAAAGGGTAGCTTTGTCCAGACTGAAACTCTGGGATAGCCTTCACGAACTCTGTGTATTTATAGTCTAAATGTCCCCTTTGCCAGAGTTGCTTCTCCACAAGTTTTTATTGAAAAGCCCCCAGCTGGGGCCCCTCAGTAGCTGAGCTACTAAGTGCTTATCAATCAAGGACAGATGAGAAGATGGCATCCAGACACAACTTACTTCATTCTTATATCAAAACAACTTTACTTCTAAAAACAACTTCTTTTTTTTTTTTTTTTTGGTCATAAATAAGTGGATTTGAAGTCATAGCAAACCAATACACAACAACAGAGTCTCAGACTGAGTTTGCCACATGTACCAACATTTCTTAGTAAGTGGAAACAAAAGCAGCCTGATGTATAAGCTTAATGAAATCCCACTCACTGTACTCTCAGGCACTCAACTAGTACCTCTCATAGAAATTATTCACTGAAAGGTACATGCAGGAGTATTTTGATAGTCGGAATGACAAGCCTTATCACGGGATCAGATGAAAGAGTTCTCCATCAATTAGGAAACAAAGGATCAAACAAAGTTCTAGATCTAGAGAGTTGCATCAAAGGTGTTATACTGCACTTTCTATAGCCATTCCTGAAGTTATGTACTAGTGATAAAGTATGCCACATATTAAATAACTTTTCCTAGTATACAGATTATAAATAACATTAAATTTCTGGGGAAAAGACAAAGTGGGATCAAAAAGACTTTCTAGTGGAGACATACCTGAATTGATTAATGAGCAATGAATGAACAGTAACCCACCCTATATAGTAACAAGATACTTAGGACAGAATGCACAATGGCACACAGGGATGGAAAAGATCTAGTGCTGTGACAGAAATTTACAATTGGCTCTTAATAGTCATTCATTCCTTTTTGTATGACAGTATGCACAGCACTCTTACCTAAGCAAGTGGCCACCTAAAATAAAGATAACATTTCCCAGCACCTGATCAGTCAGGTATTGTCATGTAACTAAGTTCTGGCCAACGGGATGTAAAAAGTGAATAGTGCAACTTAAGAGATTGACTCTTAAAGGGAGAGGATGCGCTCCTTCTTCCACTTTTCCTTCATCCTTCTGTTTGAACTGTGGCTGTGATAGCTAGGACTCCACTTTCAGGACCAGAGGGTTTGTAGACAATTCTCCGTGGATTTTTAACATTCCTGCACATTTTCCAAGCAAAAATATTGGCAAGTTTTTTCACCGTCTTTTCAAGGATATTTGTAAATCGAACAACTTTGGAAGGTAGAGACAGTGTCTCTTTTGGGCAGAGAGCAGGCTTGCTCTTTGAGAGAGCAGGAATGCAATAATAAATATAATATCTACCTTCAAAGCAATGATTGGACAGGTTTGCTGGCAGCCCCTTTAAGGATTAGCAGCTCCTAAACTCCAGATGTGAGAAAAGTCCTCTATGTAAATAAGCATTCACCTGAATCTCTCTGTATCACCCTGGTGGGACTTGGAGGGACAGGGGGAACCCATGTGAACATGGAGCTCATTCTATCTGTTGTGCATGAGAAACAAAGTCATTTCTTTCTGATCCCAGAATCTTGTGTCTTTTACCAGCATCTATGAAACTGTGGTAGGCTAATTTGTTAGCTTTCAGGTCCGGTAAAATTTCACTCTTCACAGTTCTTGATAAAGGGTCTTATCCTACAAATGGTAGATTGAAAGTTGGAAGCAACCTGTGTCTCAACACCTACCTGCAAAGCCACTTTACACACATTTGAACCCATATCTTAACTAATGCAGAATTTTTTTCTTCCTACTGCCATATTGTATGAACAGGCATACCCCTAAGACATTGCAGGTTTGATTCCAGACCACCACAATAAAGTATATATTGCAATAAAGGGAGTCACATGGAGTTTTTGGTTTTCCAGTGCATGTAAAAGTTATGTTTACACTCTATCATAGTTTATAGTGTTCAATAGCATTATGTTTTTAAAAACAATCTACTTACCTTAATTTAAAAAATACTTTATTGACAAAAAGTGCTAACCATCATCTGACAATGCAGGATTACCATAAAACTTCGATTTGTTAAAAAAAGAAAAATGCAATACCTGCACAACTCAATAAGGTGAAGCACAATCAAATGCAATAAGTGCATAAATCATGCATAAATAAAATGAAGTATACATGTACTAGAATATAAAATACATAGTGCTGAGATAGGCACCTGGCAACCAGATCTCAAAACAGGAAGATCTTGTTGCTAAACTTTATATAAAACTTTTCTGTGGGCTGAATAAACACATAAGTTTATGAAAGGGGTAGGGAAGACTCATTCATTCTCAGCAAAATTCTAGAAGAGTTTACTTAAGTCAGGGGTATTTCTGACCTCCTGTCAATTTTTGGCATGCAAGGAGGGATATACAGTCAATGTTCACAGCAAACTGACCTATGACAGTGATGTCTCCTAAGAATGTTGTTTTTCTGCCCTTTTCTCATTGCCTCTGAATGAAATTCCAGTTCCATAGCATGGCATACAATCCCCTTCATTCTCAGTCTAACCTTTTCATCCTACCAGCCATATCTCTTCTTCCCTTCCTTCACTACCACCCGTTCCACCAATATGACATACTTGCCACTCTATTTATCACCGGCTATGACCTTTTGTGTCCCTTGTCTTTATACATAATGCTTTCCCTGTATGTAATGCTTTCCCCTATTTCTTCATCTTACAAATTTCTACTCATCTTTCAACTCTAAGTTAAAATGTCATGTTTCCTTTCTTGCCATGAAACTGTCAGCTGTCACTTCTTATGTTGTCAGTGCATTTACTTCTAGTATCAGATCCTTCTCTGCTCTTCATATTCTCAACATCTAATTTGTCATTGTAGTTAAACAAAACAGGGAATCAGTCTAAACTATGATTAAATAGATTGTAAGAGGAGATCTGAGAAGATAACCTTGGATAATTGTCCATGAATTTTTCTGTGTACATTGCAACATTTATTCTAGATGCAAAATATTTTCAAGTATTGAAATTCATCTGTTGGTTTTAATAATTACTCCATAAAGCAGCCCCAAAGGACACTATTATCTCTTCTATACAATTACAATTCTCATTTCTTTTGCAAAGCTTTTTTGAGGAAAATATGTAGTGTATTTATTCTTTTCAACCAATTTTGCTCTAGTATTAATAATTTATATTATTTTATCTAAACAACAATAATTTCATTGTTAATCTGTAAACTATATAATAGGAAGAACATTAAAATGGACATTTACCAAATGAAATAAAACCCTGATAACCTAGCTTAGGCTTTAGTAAATAATTTATAAAATAACAGCTATGATGTATAAAACATTTATTTTACAAAAGAAACTGTCAGATATTATATCATTTTTATAGAGGTGTTACATAAATTTCTTTTGTATAAACCCATGTGTTACTGAGTTTTATTAGGAGAGGGTTCACACAAAAGTCAGAGAGATTGAATAAATAGTGGTTTATAATATATATATAATTATATTAAGAAGTCAATGATGTTGTAACTTGTGAAATTTAAGGTACATTTTATTTTCAAATACAAGGTTATGCTAATAGACTCAGTATTTGACTTCTATAATGTGAGCAATATGTTTAATTAATTATCATTATTTTTATACACATTTAGCTATATATTTGTATATGTCAGCTTTCTTTAATAATTTCAGAAAAGTGTGATAAAGTATTGTATAGAATTATTTTAGTATCAACAATGCTGGGTTCAGATAAAGTAACAGTATAATTTGTCACTATAATGTGTATGAATAAACACAGTAGCTTGAAGTCAACCATTCCATTAAAACAATAGAAAATTAAAAGGGGAATACTTTTCTTATATGTAAACTATGTACCAGGGACTGTGCTAGTTGCCCTTCATGAAGATACCTAACCAATAAATAAAACATCTGCAAAAAGTTATTTTGCTAAGTTTTAATAACAATATCTCAATATTATAGCATACTTCTTTTGAGTTAGATCTTCAATTTAAATGAAACAGAAATAAAGTTCAGATTTTGTGAAGCATTTAGGATGATTAAAAACTTCCAAGTTGGGCTTCCCTGGTGGCACAGTGGTTGAGAATCCGCCTGCCGATGCAGGGGACACGGGTTCGTGCCCCGGTCTGGGAAGATCCCACATGCCGCAGAGCGGCTGGGCCCGTGAGCCATGGCTGCTGAGCCTGCGCGTCCGGAGCCTGTGCTCCGCAATGGGAGAGGCCACAACAGTGAGAGGCCCGCGTACCTCAAAAAAAAAAAAAAAACAACAACTTACGAGTGAATAATCATTTCACTTCTGGGTGATTTTGCAAGCTAAATTGTCCAATACTTGTCCTTTAAATTGTTCCTATTGGTTAATTTCAGCATATCGCAAGACTGAGAGCCAGCAA
Organism: Kogia breviceps; assembly: GCF_026419965.1. Taxonomy (NCBI): domain Eukaryota; kingdom Metazoa; phylum Chordata; class Mammalia; order Artiodactyla; family Physeteridae; genus Kogia; species Kogia breviceps. The sequence goes on along the minus strand of NC_081325.1, from coordinate 44,897,109 downwards.
ACAACTTGTGAGTAATCAAGCAGAGGCATTACATCCATAATGGGAACACTTGGGCAATCAAAAGTATTTTTTCATGGCAGGCATTGAGAGAAACATAAACATCTTAAAAAAATCTCCAGGATTTGAAGTCAGTTTAAAAATCATATTTTAGACTTACTAAAGAATAGTAGAGGATGAATTTTTAAATCTAAGGCCTAAACTATTTTATATACTAATAATGTCTTCCTATGCCTTTACTTAGTTAGAATTAAGTCTGTTTACCAATATATTAAGCATAATGTCCACTAGTAAAGCAAAAATTTCATGACATCTATCCTTATTAAACCATAAACAAGTTATAACATTCCTCTACTCAAAATCCTCCCATGGCTTCCCATTTCACTTAGGGAAAATGTCTACATTTGCTTTAGACATTAGACAAATGTCTAAACACCTGTGAAAGGCTCACCTTTTACCCCCACCCATCATCTCCTCTGCTACCCCACCCACTATCTCTGCTTCTGCTGTTCTGGCTTCCTGGCTGCCCCTGGGACTTTGCACTAACCTGTTCAATCGACCTCAAATCTTCTCCCCCAGAGATATTCCTGAACTCACCTCCAAACACTACCATCTTCTTCAAGTTTTGGGGCAAATATCACCTTCTCAATGAGACCTTTTTTTATCATATATTTAAATTTGTAACTACAACTCCCACTCCCACCATTTGCACTCCTTGCTCTATGTGTCTACAGCCCTTAGTAGTATATAATACATGTGTTTACTGTATGTATTATGTCTATATCACTCCTAGTACAATTGAGTGTAAGGAATTGTTTCCTGTTTTGTTCATGGATATATTCACAAAATTTGGGATGGAGTGTGACATATACTAGGTATTCAAAGTTATGTGTTGAATAAATGAGTAAATAAATAAATTCAACTCTGTACCTTTCTGTGATACAACCTTCATGGCTATTATTAAATAAGCAAGAATGTTTTTACTAGGAATAGATAATGTATTTCTACTTTTGTATTCTATGAATGTATTTTAAGTACCATGTGTGCTGTAATATTTCTTTTCCTGGGTTCCTATCATACTTATCAGTAATGAAATAGCAAAATAAGTGTATAAAGTAAGTTTCAGCAATATTCAATCAGGCTAAAATCATTGTACTCTTTCTTCCTATAAAGTTTTGTCTATCCAGATAACACGTTAGCTATAGCATAGACGCTGATTAAGAAAGCTAGTATTATGACAATATGTGTTTAAATTATTCCATTTATTTAGTGTTCTAAACTGTGAATACAGAACACAAGAAATAGGCATGATTTGCCTACTGGCAAAATCAACAGCAAAATCAGTTGCTGAACAACAAGTAAGATAATCGATTTTCTTCTAATTATGCTCATTTTCAAAATTGAAGATAAATGTATCTTATTTTTAAAATAGATGATGCATTAGATGATTTAATTATTTACACAAAAATAGTTTTAATCGAACATTCTAGAAATAAAGAGGTTAGAAAATTATCATTTTAATTTCATCTAGTATACAGCTTATTAAAATCATGGGATTCAGGTATATGTAATTAGCTCTAATGTTCCTTTAACAAAATTTTCCATGTGAAGTAATATATTTTTAACACATTTGAGGCTCATTCTGTGATCGAAAATTTATTTGTGAAGGACTTTTCCTTTCCTTTATTTGGTCATACAAATACAAATTTAGTATTAATACTAAATCACGTTTGCTCAATTGTGTTTTTAGGTTGTATTCAGTTGGAGGTCGTGATGGAAGTTCCTGTTTGAGTTCAATGGAGTATTATGATCCTCACACAAATAAGTGGAACATGTGTGCTCCAATGTGTAAACGAAGAGGGGGTGTTGGAGTGGCCACATGTGATGGTTTTCTTTATGCAGTAGGAGGTCATGATGCTCCTGCTTCAAACCACTGTTCTCGGCTGCTAGATTACGTAGAAAGGTAAGACCCCAAGGCACGGTTATAGTGAAAGAAAGAATGCAAATTACATTGATACCTAATGCAAGCGATTATAAAATCTGCATAATTTAGGAAAGTAAATTCAACTCCTAGAGCTGCTTTATTAGTCTCTCTCTTTCTCTCGCTCGTGCGCGTGCCCACGTGCACACGGCACGCACACACACACCACTTTATGCCTTACTTTATTTTTTCTTTCCCCGTCCTCCCTCCTTCCTTCCTTCTTTCTATTTTTTTCCGTTCTTTTCAACTAATATTTTTTAAATCCCTACAATTTATTTTACATAATTCTAAAGTTATCTTTAAACTTGTCATTAATATGTTTTAAAAGGTCTATTAAAATACAGTTTTAAATAATTTTTTTAAATGCATGAATGTCTGTTAATTCTTTTTTTAAAAACTTGGATATTTTATTTTATCTGTTCTATTCATCCTGTCTTATTTGTTCTACTACTGTCTTCAAATTCGTAAAGGTGAATTATGAACTTTGTTTTATGCCATACCTTTCTTAATGTAAGACAGGCTTATTAGAACTATATTGCCTATTATCCTGGTGTATAGAAGAAGTATAGATCCTCGTTTAATTCCTTCCTAAAAATGGCAGGTGCACAGAGGCTGGAGTGAAAATTTACCTTGGCTTCAGTCTTGGTCCAACTATCCACACACTTCCTGGCATGGTTGTGGCTGAATTCTCTTTAGTGGATGTGGATCTCTTAGCACTTTTATGTCATGTGAAGTAAGGATTAGAGAGTTAGAGAAACTTACAGTGATATTTTCTATTATATAAGGAAACATGTTGATACATGAGGAAGTGAGATTAGGAAATATTGAGCATATTTTTTTTTTTATCACCTGGGATAGGATAATTAATTCTACCTTAATGAATAACTTCAAAAGTTTTAGTGACTTAATACTATAATGCTCTTTTTTTTTCATGCTGTGTGTCCATGTGATATTATTACTCTAGTACCCAGAATGACATAAGCTAAAATATGGGCACCGTTGGTCTTCATGTCAGAAGGGAAAAGCCAGAGAATAGTACTACATTGTTTATGCATTCTTAAAGATTCAACCTTCAAGTAATATAATTCTCCTTTGTTGATACTTTGATGACAACTCAGTCACATGGCCACAGAAAATTTCAGAGTGTGGGAAGACAGTATCTGACCTTGTACCTGGGACAGGAACAGATGTCTGGAGGATCACACTGATGACCACAGTAATTTTCCTTTTAATATTAAGAAACCAAATCCTTTATATCCATGCTTGATAGTGGAATAGTCAGTGGAAGAAAGGGGCTCTATCTCATTTATGATAATTTATTCTTAGGATACGTGAACATTTTTACTGAGAATAAGGCCATTGGTAAGAGATAACTTATAGTGAACAGGCTCTGTTCAAACTTAAGCCACTTCTTGCATAAAATACAGAAATGTTTGACAATATTGCTACTCTGTGAATTGGACTGTAGATTTATGGCTATATATACATAGAAGATGGCATTAAACTCACCACAGTTGCACTTCAATGTTCTCTTGTGCAATGAAATTAGGAACTATAGGTGCTACAGTGAGGACAGTGGTCAGAGTCCAAATTAATAAATATATGCTTTTATAAACACAAACATGCAACCGTTTATTTAAAAAACACTGCAAATAGAATGACAGGTTATTCACATTTTCCTCTGCTAAATTCTTGGGAAAAAATGACAAAGAAAATGAATATGATGAGGCTGCTATTTTTATGGAAAACATATAAATGCTACTAGTAAAATGATATTTCATACACATTATTTTCTAAGTTTACTCTCTAATGCATTAAAATGTTGTTTGTGAACAGAGACGTAAAGGATTCAGTCTAGGAATACATTTATGGTGCAAAATTTTATTTAATTAAGCATAACTCTTTTAAGTTGTAGGAGTTCAGTGGGGATGAACAGCTTAAGTAATGCAGAAGCACAGCATTGTCATGATTCTTATCCGAGCTCATACCATGTGTCAGGTTAACAGCATTTTTTACAATTTCTATAAGATATATTCTATATTGATGATCTTACATAATGGTACCCCTGTAGAATTACTTTGCCCATGTAATGTAAGGAATGTTTCTTAGTATATAATCATAGGCAAACAAATCATTAGGAATAGCAGGTAGTGTACAATGTTATGTAGATAGATAAATAAGTAGATAGACAAATGTTATATGACAATGATTACTTATGGAAGTGTAAAGGTATTATAAAGTAGCAAAGTACAGTTATATACTACCTATCAAAAATTGTAAAGTCAGGCTTTCTTAAATGCAAGGAACATTGGTACTTCAAATCAAAACAGATAAGAAAGCAGAGGCTGAGTAAGAACATGAAGTTTAGAATAGTTGCTGGAACAGTAAAAACTAATTTTGTAGCCAAACTTCACTCTAGTGAGAGCATCTTAGTGGACAAAAGCAGTGTGCAAAAATGCAGTAAGTCCTAGCAGAATTTAGACCCAGAAGGTACAATTCATTAGAAAAAGCACATTCATCTATGTATTCACTTATTCAATAAATATTGTTTTGTGTGTGCTTTCACTGTACTAAATAGAGCTTAAAATGTATTAGAAAAAAAGGGATAAAGAAATGAATAATTAGAACTTTGAGATCACAAAGCTGGAAATGAGGCAATGGATCAGAAAATATACTCAAAGCCATCAGTACCACTGCTGGCTAATTAGAGATCAGGACCAACTTTGCCCTTGAATCTACATTCCTGTAATGAGACATGATAGGAAAGGGGTGTCAAGATTAAAGGAACCTCCTAAACCTACCTTTGTAATATCCACTCTTGCTTCCTCCAATCTTTTTCCCTTAGAGTAGACAGAGGAAACTTTTCATAATACACATTTGACCTGAAAGTGCAATGGAGTTTTCCTTTGTACGAATAATCAACATAATGAAAAAATTATTTGTTTTGTATCAATTTTTCCACTAAACTAGATTCTATGTGCTGGCCAAGATTGTCTTGTCTATGCCTATACTCCTCCACTTGGCTCAATTCCTGGCACTGAGTAGGCATTTAACAAGCATTTATTAAATCAGTCAGACACCAAGAAAAAGAGATCTCAAATTTCTCACAAGGAAAACATTATGAGGTATACTGTAAATAGGTAGGTAGGTAGATAGATAGATAGATAGAGATTTTTAAGAGGGATGGATAGAGGGATGGATTAATGTTCAGATGGACTAAAGGAAAGATAGACAGGTTTTAAAAGGGATAAATAGAGCAATGGAAGGATGGATGGATGAATGTTTGGATGGACTGATGGAAAGATAAGTAGATAGATATTGATTTATTACTTCTCTATTTTCATGTGGACACCAATTCCATCATCACTGGCTGAGAATTCATGACAACATATACTTTAGGCATATCTTCAATAGAGAGAAAATGTTTGATTGATGCTAAAATATTAAGCAATTATTCATATATTTGTTGAAAATTATATCATTATATCTTATCAGCCAAACACTATTAACTACAATCATAACTTTGATATATAACTTATAATAAATATACAACTTTTTTTCAAAGTCTACCAAAATCTACTCCAGTCATAACAGAAAAAATCATCTAAAATAACAGTATTTAACTTATTACTGTCAGGATATGACTCTATTTTTATCATCTTTAGATCTTTGTTAAAAATGAAATAATTTAAGATATGCTGTCTGACATACATGGATAACTACATTATCTACTTAAATAATTCTTTTCCGATTACCATAAACATTAATATATAGAGTAAGTATGGGATTTTGGATTCTTTCATTTCTCTTAATTTCTCATTTCATCCTTTTGGTTTAGACATAATCCAAGAATTTCTGAACACTGAAGAGAGATGGTAAAAGAGAGACTTACTTTTTATTTAAATTATGGATGCTATCCTAGGCCTTAAGTAGCACATTAATATATTAATTCACATTTTTTGATATGTGAGATCCTAAATTTTCTACAAAAATGTAATTGCTTGAATTGTTTAAAGTTAAAATGTTAGGTAGACACTTTTTTACTTTATAATAAATATTGCTTTTTATTATTCTTAAGATCTTACTGTTGGAACCAGCCTAATGAGTGCAGCATGAAAATATATATTTTTTTGCCTTTGTTTTTCTATTATTGTACATGCATAATCTTTGCTACTTCTTTAATAACAAATTATGTTCAAATTTCTGGTAGAAATATATACAACAGATGGAGATCCTATGACAGTCTACATATATAAAGCCCTTGTTTTATAAGTGGATGCCATAATTATTAACCTATACCATAGCCATACTAATTTATATTTGTGATTAATATTTGCCTCAGTAGCTTATGAGGCAAGTGTTATCTTTGAAGTGCTCAGCTGGACACAGGGAGTGACAAAGTAATCTGTTGTCCCGGGATATTCTGCCTGTGATGCTGACATCATGGTAATTTATCTGCAAGCTTTGGAGGAAGGAGAACAATTCTGTGGAAAGTAGATGTACATGAAAAGATGAAACATGTGATGTCTTATATAGATGGAAGGTTATCAACGCCGGTATCAAACTCTGAAATTCATTTTCACATTGAGAAAGATATTTAAAAATACATAATTTGGGCTCACAGCACTAGTAAATTTTTCTATTATATGAGTACAGAAAATAATTACATAAAGAATCTATTTCTCCTTAGTTTTGAACAGTTAAAGATATTTATTTTAAAAGTGAGTTTTTACTAGCATTAAGATCTTCTGTGTATGCTCCATGTTCTGTTGATTGACAATAGCTTAAATAATTTTTAAAACTTTAATGAGAAAGGTACACCTGAGAGGAGTCGGAGTTGCTTAGCGGGTCCTTGCTTTCTCCAGTTCTGTCACCAGCTCATCTCTCCTCCCTTCAACCTTGAAGAGTAGATGCAATGGAATATGACGTAGTCAAAATAGAGATTTTCATACACCTTCATAGAAAAGTTGAAATCAAATTAACTTTTAAAAATACGTTTGTATAAAAATAAGCAAAAACTGTTGAAAGGGGGGGCAGAAATCTAGTTATATTGTCCATTAAACATAAGATAAATTTTTATCTTCTAATTGTGGAAATAACAATGCTTGAAAAAGTAATGGTACCTCAAAAATTTCAAGGGAGAGTTTCAATGAGAAACTAACTTTTATTCTGTGGTTGTCATATGCCTTTGGCAAGTTTTCATTTTACAGCCAATTTTAGCCACTATATACGGATGCATCTCTTTCCTGAGGGCTGTAAACTTTAATAGAGTCCCTGATGCAGAGCTCACATTCTGACCATGAAGGCCAAGGTGAGAAGTAGGAAAGGCAGACAGCCTAAATGCAAAAAGACAGCAGCCGCCCCCCACCCGCTTTTTCTTTTCTTTCTTTCTTTTTATAAACAGGCAACCCGAGGCAAAAAAGAATGCTTAGAACAAAATTTTGTCAAAAATGTGAACAGACAATGATAGTGTTCACTGTTAGTAATTGTTTGGAAAGAGCTTATACATCTGTGGATCTTTCTCTAAGCTAAAAAATGCTGTTTATTTCATTTGGGGGGTAACAGTTATGTGTATCCCAGGCTGAGAGGTAAATCCACGGAGTTCTAAATACAGAAAACTCAATTTAGATCCATTAATGTGAGAACCAGGATAACCATTACGGGGTAATTTTGAATTAGTGTGATTACTGCATAAATATCCGGGAGAGAGAGAGAGAGAGAGAGAGAGAGAGAGAGAGAGAGAGAGAGAGAGAGAGAGAGAGAGAGAGAGAATGTGTGTGTGAGTGTGTGTGTGGGGGGGGTAGGGTTTGGACTCAGTTTTTCTTTTGGTTTGGTTTGATTTTCTAGCAATATGTATAAGTTTAAATATCATCACCATTGCCAGATATAAATTAAAAGATTGCTATTAAACACATAAAATATGTTGCCTACCACTGAAAACAGGTTTATTTAATTCAAAGATTTGGATCTTCTAGGAGAATGCACTAAATTTTTTAACTTTTCTTCAGGAATTTTGTAAAATGTGAAAAGAATGATATCTATTTTGAAGTGTAGGATATTATTTCTAAGTGTGTACCTAGATATAGGACATACTAATGTTTTCTTAATTTTCCCTGAAGTATGAGTATATGAGAATATCTTCATTATATGAGCTTCTCTTAAAATTTCAGAAGCCTTTAAATGCATTTATTATTCCTTAGTGCTCTTAGTGTTAGCTTTTTTCTCAGTTCTTCTGCCTTTTTGCAAAGTGATAAAGTCTGCTATGTAGACAGTAGCTGAAAAGAATCCTATACAGCTGAATAATAATTACATGGGAACTAAAATAGGACTTCAGGAAAAGCTACTTAAGTGAAATGATTGTGACAAAAGGCAGACTGACTTCTATTGGAAAATGAATAAAATATAAAGAACATTCACGTTTCACTGAAATTAGGAGTATTATACATTCTTCCTTGTAAAGTTATTTTTATGACAAAAATTTCCTGACAGAAAAGTAAACAACTCGCCATATTCATTACCCAGATTCAACAACCATCACCAAATTGCTTCATCCATTCACCTTTACAGTATTTGTTTTTCCTGAAGTATTTTAAAGTAATTCTTTACTTTAGCTCAAAACCTTTATGAATTAATCCCAGAAACAAACAATGGAAAATGATCAGAACTTTATATTTTTAGCATAATCACGTCATTATCACAACTAATAAAAATTTAAATAATCTCTTATAATCTGATACCCAGAATTATAATTTCCAAAATGTCTTAAACATATTTTAATAGTTGGCCTATAAGTTGGGATCCAAGTAAGTTTCACTCACTTTATTTTGTTACATTTTAAAGTCACATTTAATTTAGAACAGCTACTTCTTCTTAGTAATTCATTTTATTACTGGGCTTTTTTTCCCTGAAAAATTCAGTCAGGTATCTTATAAAATGTTCCACTTTGTGGATTGTACAATTGATTTCTTGTGGTGTCTTTTCTTTTCTCATCTTTCCTTTTTTTTTGTCCTCTGTTTTTATGTTTATATATTTCAAAATATTCATGGTAGAAGTTTAAATATCTTAAAGAAGATTTGATAGCATAGATTGCATATTTGCATTTGCGTCTATGTGTGGCATTCAACCAATCTCTCATTTCACATATATCATCTTGGCTGTCACAACTCCTCCAGACATGGTGTGTAAATGCATGTAATGTACTGGGAGAAATATTCTCTGCAAAATATAAATTTCACATCCTTGCGGTCCTTCCAGGCATTTCTTTTGTACAACCTTCTTTATTTTCAATAAACTGTAGGTGGATTTTTTTGGCTTGTTTGTGTTTGTTTCTTTTTTTCATTAAAACTTCATAACAAGATTGGAGTAGAAAAACAAACTAGGAATAAATTTGCTGTGATCCAGTCTTCTTTTATATTTGCTCTACTGGGTTCTTACTAGATGTTTTTGTATCTGAACCTACAGTTGTAGGTTAAAGGCAAAGGGTGGCTTAATCATTCCTTCTTAGCTGAAGTAAAGCACACTCACCAAGGAATTCTTTGGATTCTTACCACCCAAAACATAAAATATCTGTATGTAATGTATGGTAATCAGACTCTCTGGAAATATAATTATTTTTGGTTAAAATTCAATAATAATATTTGGACCCTCTGCTTCAATTTCTTCATTTACTAATCTCTCCTTTCCAGTGAATCCTGAGTAATTGTCACTAAAAGATAGCTCTGTTCATGTTGTACTTATTTCCTCAAGTTTCAATGATTCCCTATTTTCCTATTGAGTAAGCACAAAATACTTTCTTACTCTGGGAATCAAGCAATCCATGAGCTGATCAAAAACCACCTTTTTAAGCACTGCTTCTTCTTATACCCTTGAACCTGACCACACTGCACACCTATTTTCCACAAAGCTGGCCATACATTTTTATTAACACTTGTGTTCCTTTGGGAAAATACCTCTTTCTTTCTAGCAAATTTAGGATAGATTTTCAGACCTGATTTAAAGGAGACTTCAAATGTGAAGTATTTAATAATTCTCCCAGATTTTTAACAATTACTTCTGTTTCATGACCATAACACTTTCTTGTACCTGTTTTAAACAACTTCATCCTACTGTGGAACAAAAGTTATTTACATATCTGACTTCCTTGTGGAAAGAAATCATGATATTCATTTTTGTAAGATGACTCGGCATCCATCCAATTAAGAGTCTAGGTATGTTTTTAAAATACCTTTAACTATAGAAAGCCAGACATTGTGGACATTGGTTCCTGAAGACCTGCTCAAATATTGAGTTTTTAGGAAAAAAAAAGTTAAGTTTTCTTTTTCACGGCTTGTTTTGAAAGGCCATCATTAATATAGTAAAAGTTGAAAGTGACTAGAATATGTTATGTCCTTTATCCTTAAATTTTAGATATGATCCCAAAACAGACACATGGACCATGGTGGCTCCTTTGAGTATGCCCAGAGATGCTGTTGGTGTCTGTCTCCTTGGTGACAGACTATATGCCGTTGGTGGCTATGATGGGCAGACATACCTCAACACTATGGAATCCTATGATCCACAAACTAATGAATGGACCCAGGTAAGATTGTTGCCAGCATAAGTTACTTCACATATAAGAATTTATTTCACTTACTTCCTTTGGAGGAGAGGGGTGCATACAGCAATGTATCTAGTTGAATTACTCTGAACTCAAAATGATTGATTTTGTCCATTTTCATGTTCATTTTGTAAAAAGCTTATTAAATTATATGTTTTTGTGTACTTTTCTCTTGTGTATTCTATACTTCAATAAAATTTATATTAGAAAGTTACATTCATGCTTCAGTGAGATTCCACTTTATTATAATTCATAACAAGAGACAGGAACTGAATTTTAATTAGCTGAAACAAAAAATAAAAGTGGAATATATTTGTTCACAAAAACTCATCTTTAAAATATTTGGTTTTAGAGATAACAAAAATAAGAGAATGGAAACCTGAAGAAATCAACTTTCTGTCTCCTGTTTTTGCTTGACTATCTTTGTTAGGTTGATTGCTACTCACTGCAGAGAGAATTTTCCATTGGTGGTGCTGCTGGAAACTCTAAGTGGGAATCCTCACAGCCATAATCAGAAAATAAAAGAATTCTTTGTTCAAAAGAAACCCCAAAACAAACAGCAAAGAGCTCTGAATGGTCTGTCATATAAAGCACTCATTCCTGGGCAAACACTTTGGCCAGGAAGATGGAGTGAAATAATTGGCTGATCTTAGGTTAGCCTTTGAACATACACTGTAGTTAGAGATCCAGTATCATGCTCAGAGAATCTCCTAATCTGGTCGAAGATCTGGACTATTTGTGTTGGGGTGTGTGTGAGTGCTGGGGACAGATGAGAGGAAGACAACTTAATTATGGTGGAAAATTACTTATGCTGTACAATTACTATAGCCTTTCTTGTAGTGAAGGGAATGGGTATATTTTCAGACTTTTGTCCTTATATTCAATTCCTCCATACTTTCTGTCTTTGCCAAATCTCTCAATATTTCTTATTTCTCTCCTTTATCAGAAACTTAAAAATGAGAAACAATTTAAACAAACAAACAAACCAATTTTCCATCAATGGATGCAGTTAAATTCCAAAGTCTTACTTAGTTGAAGCAGGATAAAACCTCATCTCCTCTTATTCCTTAATGTATAGAAGGCTATATTTTTGATCATAGAAATTGACTAAAATTTGATTGAAGTAAATTTCTTTGAAAAAATGTTTACTTTTAAAGATACATAACTTCCTTGATTGTGCCAGTTTTGATGATATGTGTTCAACTGAAATATTAAATAAGCTGACTTTGAAGTACAAAACTAGACTCCTCATGGTCAGACTAAGGTATCTGCCTTATGAACCTTACTCTTCCCCAAGGGAAAATCCTTTGATTCCAATGAAGAGGCATTTGGCTAAGAAGGAAGAAAAAAGGTGGAATGGAGGAACAAAGAGGAAGAATTTGGAGAACTAGGTCCTGTGATGTTCTGTGTTTTACTTTAATTGCTAGAAAGAAGCATTCCTTATCCAGAGAGCAGAAAATATAAAATAAGTTGTAATTATTGCACAGAGATTTTTAGAAGATATATTTTAATTCCTTACCTTCCTGAGTCCCCAGTGTTTACAAAGGGAGCACTGCTATGATTGTTGACTTGCTAAGGAAATGTACCAGTTCAGTGGTATATGTTTTAAATGTGCTACTTTTACAAATGAACATTAAATAAAGGAAGTTTATGGATATATAAATGATATAATATCTTCATTACATATTTATAGAAATGAGCTATTATGCTTATCATTGCTCTAAAATTGAAATTAAAATAATGTATGTAATAGTAATTGGTAAAATCATCCTAAAGGCCATTTTCCCTCATCTGTATTTTATTACACTCTTTTGTATCATATAGTATCTTACAAAGAGCAAAGTGGTATTTAAAATGTTTTATAATGCTCATCTACCAGAGTGTAGACAGCAGAAGCAAGAAGAAATACAATCCTGCAACCTGTGGAACAAAAACCACATTCACAGAAACATAGAAAAGATGAAAAGGTAGAGGGCTATGTACCAGATGAAGGAACAAGATAAAACCCCAGAAAAATAACTAAATGAAGTTGAGATAGGAAATCTTCCAGAAAAAGAATTCAGAATAATGATAGTGAAGATGATCCAGGACCTCAGAAAAACAATGGAGGCAAAGATTAAGAAGATGCAAGAAATGTTTAACAAAGACCTAGAAGAATTAAAGAACAAACAGAGATGAACAATACAATAACTGAAATGAAAACTACACTAGAAAGAATCAATAGCAGAATAACTGAGGCAGAAGAACGAATAAGTGACCTGGAAGACAGAATGGTGGAATTCACTGCTGTAGAACAGAATGCAGAAAAAAGAATGAAAAGAAGCGAAGACAGTCTAAGAGACCTCTGGGATAACATTTGCATTATAGGGGTCCCAGAATGAGAAGACAGACAGAAAGGACCTGAGAAAATATTTGAAGAGATTAGAGTTGAAAAATTCCTTAACATGGGAAAGGAAATAGCCACCCAAGTCCAGGAAGGGTAGCGAGTCCCAGGGAGGATAAACCCAAGGAGAAACACACCAAGACACATAGTAATCAAATTGGAAAAAAAAAGAAAAAATATTGAAAGCAGCAAGGGAAAAATGACAAACAACATACAAGCGAACTCCCATAAGGATAAAAGCTGATTTCTCAGCAGAAACTCTACAAACCAGAAGGGAGTGGCATGATATAATTAAAGTTATGAAAGGGAAGAACCTACAACAAAGATTACTCTATGCAGCAAGGATCTCTTTCAGATTCACTGGAGAAATCAGAAGCTTTACAGACAAGCAAAAGCTAAGAGAATTCAGCACCACCAAACAAGCTCTACAGCAAATGCTAAAAGAAATTCTCTAAGTGGGAAACACAAGAGAAGAAAAGGACCTACAAAAACAAACCCAAAACAATTAAGAAAATGGTCATGGGAATATACATAACAATAATTACCTTAAATGTGAATGGATTAAATGCTCCAACCAAAAGATACAGGCTTGCTGAATGGATACAAAAACAAGACCCATAAATATGCTGTCTACAAGAGACCCACTTCAGACCTAGGGACACATACAGACTGAAAATGAGGGGATGGAAAAAGATATTCCATGCAAATGGAAGTCAAAAGAAATCTGGAGTAGCAATACTCATATCAGATAAGATAAACTTTAAAATAAAGAATGTTACAAGAGACAAGGAAGGACACTACATAATGATCAAGGGATCAATCCAAGAAGAAGATATAACAATTATAAATATGTATGCACCCAACATAGGAGCACTTCAATACATAAGGCAACTGCTAACAGCAATAAAAGAGGAAATCAACAGTAACACAATAATAGTGAGGGACTTTAACACCTCACTTACACCAATGGACAGATCATCCAAAATGAAAATAACTAAGGAAACAGAAGCTTTAAATGACACAATAGACCAGATAGATTTAATTGATATTAATAAAAAAATTCCATCAAAAACCAGCAGATTACACTTCCTTTTTCAGTGTGCACAGAATATTCTCCAGGATAGATCAAATCTTGGGTCAGGAATCAAGCCTCGGTAAATTTAAGAAAATTGAAATCATATCACGTATCTTTTCTGACCACAACACTATGAGATTAGAAATGAATTACAGAGAAAAAAACGTAAAAAACACAAACACAAGGTGGCTAAACAATACGTTACTAAATAACTAGGAGATCACTGAAGAAATCAAAGAGGAAATAAAAAAACACCTAGAGACAAATGACAATGAAAACACGATGATCCAAAACCTATGGGATGCAGCAAAAGAAGTTCTAAGAGGGAAGTGTATAGCTATACAACCTACCTCAAGAAACAAGAAAAATCTCAAATAAACAATCTAACCTTACACCTAAATGAACTAGAGAAAGAAGAACAAACAAAACCCAAAGTTAGCAGAAGGAAAGAAATCATAAAGTTCAGAGCAGAAATAAATGAAAGAAATTAACAAAAAATAGCAAAGATCAATAAAACTAAAAGCTGGTTCTTTGAGAAGATAAACAGAATTGATAAAACATTAGCCAGACTCATCAAGAAAAATAGGGAGAGGACTCAAATCAATAAAATTAGAAATGAAAAAGGAGAAGTTACAACAGATACCGTAGAAATACAAAGCATCCTGAGAGACTACTACAGGAAACACTATGCAAATAAAATGGACAACCTGGAAGAAATATACAAATTCTTAGAAACTTCACTTCCAAGACTGAACCAGGAAGAAATAGAAAATATGAATAGACCAATCACAAGTAATGAAATTGAAGCTGTGACTAAAAATCTTCAAAAAAAAAAAAGTCCAGGACCAGATGGCTTCACAGGTGAATTGTATCAAACATTTAGAGAAGAGCTAACACCCATCCTTCTCAAACTCTTCCTAATAATTGCAGAGGAAGGAACACTCCCAATCTCATTCTATCAGGCCACCATCACCCTGATACCAAAACTAGATAAAGATACTACAAGAAAAGAAAATTACAGACCAATATCACTGATGAATATAGATGCAAAAATCCTCAAAAAAATACTAGTAAACAGAATCGAACAACACATTAAAAGGATCATACACCATGATCAAATTTGATTTATCCCAGAGATCCAAGGATTCTTCAATATATGCAAATCAATCAATGTGATACACCATATTAACAAATTAAAGAATAAAAAACATATGATCATCTCAATAGATGCAGAGAAATCTTTTGATAAAATTCAACACCCATTTATGATAAAAACTCTCCAGAAAGTGGGCATAGAGGGAACCTACCTCAACATAAAAAAGGTCATATACGACAAACACACAGCAAACATCATTCTCAATGGTGAAAAAGTGAAAGCATTTCCTCTAAGATCAGGAACAAAAGAAGGATGTCCACTCTCACCATTATTATTCAAAATAGTTTTGGAAGTCCTAGACATGGCAATTAGAGAAGAAAAATAAATAAAAGGAATACAAATTGGAAAAGAAGTAGTAAAACTGTCACTGTTTGCAGATGACATGATACTATACATAGAGAATCCTAAAAATGCCACCAGAAAACTACCAGAGCTAATCACTGAATTTGGTAGAGTTGCAGGATACAAAATTAATGCACAGAAATATCTTGCATTCCTATACACTAATGACGAAAAATCTGAAAGAGAATTTTAGGAAACACTCCCATTTACCACTGCAACAAAATGAATAAAATACCTAGGAATAAACCTACCTAGGGAGACAAAAGACCTCTATGCAGAAAACTATAAGAAACTGAAGAAAGAAATTAAAGATGATACCAACAGATGGAGAGATATACCATGTTCTTGGATTGGAAGAATCAATATTGTGAAAATGACTATACTACACAAAGCAATCTACAGATTCAATGCAATTCCTATCAAATTACCAATGGCATTTTTTACAGAACTAGAACAAAAAATCTTAAAATTTGTATGGAGACACAAAAGACCCCAAATAGCCAAAACATTCTTGAGGAAAAAAAACGGAGCAGGAGGAATCAGACTCCCTGACTTCAGACTATACTACAAAGTACAGTAATCAAGACAGTATGGTACTGGCACAAAAACAGAAATATTGATCAATGGAACAAGATAAAAGGCCTAGAGATAAACCCACACACCTCTTGTCAACTAATCTATGACAAAGGAGGCAAGGATATACAGTGGAGAAAAGACAGTCTCTTCAATAAGTGGTTTTGGGAAAACTGGAGTGCTACATGTAAAAAAATGAAATTAGAACACTCCCTAACACCATAATCAAAAATAAACTGAAAATGGATTAGAGACCTAAATGTAAGACCGGACACTATAAAACTCTTAGTGGAAAACATAGGAAGAACACTCTTTGACATAAATCACAGCAAGATCTTTTTTGTTCCACCTCCTAGAATAATGGAAATAAAAACAAAAATAAACAAATGGGACCTAATGAAACTTCAAAGCTTTTGCACAGCAAAAGAAACCATACCAAGATGAATGGGAGAAAATATTTGCAAATGAATTAACAGACAAAGAATTACTCTGAAAAATATATAAACAGTTCATGCAGCTCAATATGAAAGAAACAAAGAACTCAATCCAAAAATGGGCAGAAGACCTAAATAGACATTTCTCCAAAGAAGACATAGAGATGGCCAAGAAGCACATGAAAAGCTGCTGAGCATCACTAATTATTAGAGAAATGCAAATCAAAAGTACAATGAGGTATTACCTCACACCTGTTAGAATGGGCACCATCAGAAAATCTACAAACAACAAATGCTGGAGAGGGTGTGGAGAAAAGGGAACACTCTTACAGTGTTCGTGGGAATGTAAATTGATACAGCCAGTATGGAGAACAGTATGGACGTCCCTTAAAATACTAAAAATAGAATTACCATCTGATCCAGCAATCCCACTACTGGGTATATACCCAGAGAACACCATAATTCAAAGTGACACATGCACCCCAATGTTCATTGTAGCACTATTTACAATAGCTAAGTCATGGAAGCAATTTAAATGCCCATTGACAGACGAATGGTTAAAGAAGTTGTGGTATATATATACAATGCAGTATTACTCAGCCATAAAAAGGAATGAAATTGGGTCATTTGTTGAGACTTGGATGGACCTACAGAGTGAAGTAAGTCAGAAAGAGAAAAGCAAATATCGTATGTTAACGCATTAATATGGAACCTACAAAAATGGTACAGATGAACTGGTTTGCAGGGCAGAAGCTGAGACACAGATTTAGAGAACAAAAGTATGGACACCAAGGGGGGAAAGCCATGGGGTGGTAGGAATGGTGGTGTGATGAATTGGGCGATTGGAATTGACATGTATACACTGATGAGTATAAAATTGATGACTAATAGGAACCTGCTGTATTAATAAATAAAAAAAAACATTAAAAAATATTTTAAAATTTTATAACAACTTATTTTAGTACAATAAATATTAATTTTAAAGCTATTAATTACTTTAAGATTTTACATCCATATCTTATCATTATTTGTATTTTTAAGACTCTCAAGGGACCATCAGCAGACCACACCAAATTCCTTTGAAAATTTTCAGGATTCCAGGCCACTAGAGAAAGTTCTGGTATTTGCTGGATAATGCCTGTCACCTTCCCTTCACATACCCCATAAATGGACAATATCATCTGGTTATTTCATTTACTACTGGCACCATAAAATGTCCAAGCATTAGAATAAATAAGCAAATATATTAAAATATATAATAATGTATGTTTGGAAAATTTCCCAAGCTAGCTAGAATTGGAGATAATGGAAATAGATTAGAGAGTATTTGCCAGATTCATGTCTTAATAGTTACACACAGAACAAACCCATGCATGCTTGCAGGTGTGTTTGTGTGTTTGTGTTTTAAATAAATTTGACTTTGTCATTTAACATTGTCTTTTTTTTTTTGCATTTGATTTGTAAAAACAATATGTGTGCTTCAAGACATAGAAAGAAAAAATTAATTCCATTTCCCCTAGCCTGGCTAAAATCACCCTTTCATGTCTTCCTTGGTACAATGTTGTAGTGCTGTCTTGCTGCATCTACCTGCAGCTGTAAAGAAACAAAGATAGTGTGTCATTTACTGTCATATCTCCAAAAACTGACATAGTTGCTGGCATGGGGTGAGAGATATGTGAATGTTTCTTAAATAAATTTATTGTGAATTAGTTTTGCAATTCAGTTTACTCTGTTGTACGTGGATTTAGTTTATTTGC
Source organism: Kogia breviceps (assembly GCF_026419965.1). NCBI lineage: Eukaryota > Metazoa > Chordata > Mammalia > Artiodactyla > Physeteridae > Kogia > Kogia breviceps. The sequence goes on along the minus strand of NC_081325.1, from coordinate 44,878,815 downwards.
ATGTAATAGATATATAAGATGCTTAGAATGAGTTTCAGGGAAGCCTGGTGAGATATTTAAATCTTCAGTTGCTGTTTAATAATTGGTTTCATGCCAGCCTTTTTAGGTTATCATACTAAGGCTGAAAGGTATAACCCTGGAGAGAGAACAGGACAGATTATTTAAAATATATATTAAATAAGATAAAACTGGACCAAGGGGGAAAAGGGGAGGAGGTCTCAAATACTTAAAATGTATTTTTGTAGAATATATCGAATGCTTAAAATAGAATGATAAATGCTGGGGTAAGGGGAATACTTAACACTATGATAGAACTTAAGTGTGTTGGGTAGAGAAATCTTCTTTCAGGAATTGATATGTAGAGTGAAGCATAGAAAATGAGTAATAGTTAAACAGATTAAAATATGGGGAGTGGTTTGGTTTAAGGACGAGAATTTTTAAAGAGCCGCAGGACGGAGAACACATGGCATGTTTCATTCAGCAATAAATAAAGCGGTGAGCAGTAAGTTTGGAGAGACAAATTGTGTCTATATCATATAAGACCAGAAACCATGTTATAGAATCTTGACTTTACTATAAACCTAAAGGAGAGCTAATGAAGGACTTTAGACAGGGAAAGTAAATAATCAGAATTGTGCTTTAAAATGATTGCACTTGATGAGAAGTGAAAAATGATTAGGAGAAAGCAAAATCAGAGTCAGAAATTTATTAGGACATATTTTATTAATCCACTGTAGGCGTTGAAAATTTTTCCTTCTTTCCTTCTTGTTTCTTCAGCTAATGAAACAATTAAATTGACATAAAACAGATGAATGGGAGAAAAACAAATTTAATTTTGTACATATGGAAACTCCATAAATATATGAGACTCAAAGAAGTGACCAAAGCAGGAAGCTTTGATACTTTTTAGACAAAGAAACAATAAATTCATGAAGAACTGAGTAGACAAAGTGGTTTGGGATTGAGGTAGTAAATTGGTTAAGAAGTTACAAGGTTTGTTTACACAGCCTTCTTGGCCCTAAATTCCCTATGTCTGGTGTTAAATATGCCTCTACCCTCCTGGTAGATAGAGGGTATCATTTCACATGGGAGATTTATCTCCTGCTTTAAGGGATCAAAGGAGGGTCAGAGTGTCCCTCCTGTGTCCGGCATCTCTCAAGTACCTTTAGTTCAAAATAATCAATATGCCAAAGTGGCATAACCTAGAGTGGCATATTCTGCTCCCCTTCACACTAAAGGTGAAACTGTAACCTGAACTAGCTTAAAAACAGTATGAATGGGTACAATTAAGTTGGTTGGAGAGATACTTATAGGACTTGATGGTTATTTACCTGCAAGGTTGAGGGAGGTAAAACTAAGGGTCATGGATGTGCTCTAGGTTCCTGTCTTGAACAAGTGGGTAGAAAGTGGTGGCATTCACTGGTAAAAGAAATACAGGAGGAATAGTAAACTCGGGGGAAAAAAGCAGACATTCATTTTTACACACACATATAAGCATGTATAGAGATATAGATGCAAATGTAGATACAGACATAAAGTGAAAGTATGTACATTGCACTTCACCTAGAAACTATGCATAGTATTTTTCAGTATTGAATGAACATCAGAGAGTATTTGGGAAACTTCAAAAATACATCTATCCAATACTCATCCCATTCCTATTGAATGGTAGGCCTTGAGTATTTATACATTGTAAAAGTTCCTTAGATGACTCTGATGTGAAACAATGCTTCAAAATCATTGGAAACTAAAAGAGAGACAATGGAAACTGTGCATTTTGGAGTCAGAAATATTTCAGATTGTAGACATTGATGTTACCAGATTTACATATCATCTCTTGACACTCCATTCACATGCCTGTCATATAGAGATGACAACATATGATGGGATTATAAAGGTGACAGTGATCTATAAAAATTATTCTTAACACACAATATGCTATCATTATATCACATTCCCCTTTTCACTTCTCATTTTGAGTAAATATCTATGAAAAAGACAAGAGATGTTATATTAGCTTTTTAAAAAAATAGGGTATTAAGTGAAAGGAATAAAATAAAAGTCATATGGGAAGGTTTTTAGTTTTTGTTTCTGTTTTTATTTTTAACCTGCAAGTGGGATGGCAGGTAACAATAAACACAGCTAAAAGAACTAATAGATAATCAGATAATGCTGGTAATTTTCATATTTAGAGAGTGAGACCATGTCCTTTCTCAATCAATAAGATAATGTATGTGATCTGAGGTTATTTTGTTCATAGCTATTTTATTTGTTACATTTTATTCCTTTCTCTTTGAAATAATATCCTGTAATTTCTCATCTACCTAATATTTTATGTGCATAAATTATTCTTAGAAAACTGTAATAAAAATCATTGATATGAAAAAGTTCAAATTACTAAAATCTTAGTTTACCTCTATGGAATAAATTTTCATTACAAACTTTGTAAAAATTATTGTTTTAATATATTTCTAGCCAATTTCATATTCAGGATTATTTTTAAAATCTCAGTTCTCATTTCAATGACAAGCATAATGTAGACTTTAAAAAAAAATAGCCCCTGTGGCAATTGTAATTATGGCTTATTAATGACAAAATATTGAAGCTATATCACTGTATGTCTCTGTTTAGAATGAATGAATAACACATTTAATTCAGTATAATATCTTGGGAAATAACTTCACAATGACTTCAATAGTGAAATAGGTATTTAATCTAAAATATACTCCAAGCTGTCACTATGAAATATCATCACAAATATGTCCATGTAAGCTCTAGAATAAATCTTTGCTGGAAACTTTTCTAAAACAGCTTCATTTCACTAAAAATCATTAAAGAATTTATTAGTTTCATTAAAAATTCTGTAAATGATTACAGGTTTAAAAATTTTCAATATTCATATTATTGTTTTATGTAAATGTCATTTTCATTGTTTCCATTTATATTGTACTACCTGTGGATAAATTGGGAAAAGATAATCACATTTCTTAATGATTTTCATGCATATGAATGACTGGTTTAAATACATTATAATTTGTATATTTTAAGGCAGTAAAATTTGTCTTAAATTGTGTTTCATCTTTTTCAACAGATGGCTTCCTTGAATATTGGGAGAGCAGGTGCCTGTGTAGTAGTCATCAAGCAACCTTGACTTATTTTTATTTGGATATATTTTAATTGCTGGAGTGGTTATTTTTATATCAGAGGGCAAGAATGAGAATTTCCTGAGATGAAAATTCTTCAAGAACAAAGATTTTGCTAGATTTACCTACTGATGTCAAAAGAAATAGAAAAATCAAACAGAATTATGGGAAACAAGAAAACAAACTGCTCTGGGAATACTATCTGGTCATGTATTAGTTCAGGAATGGTTATTGGTAATTTGTTTTGTATTGTAGCATATAGTAACTAGAGTTACCAAAGGCTTGTTTTTATTAAGCAATTAAAAGGAGAAACCAAGATTTGTGACATGGATAATTTCATGACCACAGTTCACTCAATTGTTTTATAATCTGTGGAGATACCAAGAGGTTGCCAAGAGTAGAAGACATGATATTTCATCTGACAGAATTTGATCAATTTACTATTTTCCTACTCAGATGTGATCATACAGGAGGTGGAATTATGTTTATTAAAACAAACATGCTTCTTCCTAATTTTCTTAAACTACGAACTAGAGAAACAAATTCATGCTTCTCTCTTGCATTCAGAAAACAAATCAAAGCTGCATATATCATATGAGAGGATGGTTGGATTTTATTGCAACTGTATTAGCAATTTGAAGCTGAAAAACACAAAGGATCTTTTTCATTAAGCTTACCACATTGCTTTGCTTTCTGAACACACTGAGCCAAAGAATCAGTACAATTATAGGCTTTTGCCTTATGATGAGTTCAGTGTAAGCATGGAAGTTAGTTATTCTGAATGTTATATATATCCATTGCATGTTGAAGTCCTTTAGAATTTTGTTCATAAAGAATCTTAGAAATTTGAGAGAGAAATCTATGATCCATTCATTTGGAGTGTTAATCATCATTGTTAGAAGGAAGGCAGACTTCCAATTCTCATTCCCCACTTTTCAAACTTGTAACATTGATATGCACATTATTTTATGCCAATGTTTGTAATTGTTTAAAGCATATAGTAGAAACATTACACATTGTCCTTAATAGTCCATGTAAATTTTAAATATAATTAATAAATAATAGAAAATTTACTTTTATCAGTGTATCATTTTTCAATAAATTTTAATTCAGAACTGAGTAAAAAATTGACAAGAAATAGGCGTTTTATTGCTCGACTTTTCAAAACTAAAGAAGTATATATTTTCATCAAAACACAAGTTTATTTCTTCCTAAATACTATGCTGACACCAAATACAATCTTTAATTATTGTTTTCTTTTGTAGTCACTCACTTGAGACAGCTAACAATAGTGCTTAGAAAATGCCCATCCCATAATGAAAGTGCTGATAATCATGCAGGGGTTAGAAAAGTCAAGAAAATCCCTCTTTTTGAGTCAATGTAAAACATGGAATTGAGTTTTATTACTGGGTAGTGGAAAAATATTTGAAATTAATAACCAAGGAAAATATTGATAGTTTATGTCAAGGAAATATTAGGAAATCTAAAATTTCCCAACATGTATATGTGATTAAATTTATTAGTCACATTTCAGAAAAATGATATAAGATATTAAGGAAGTATCAGTGATTTTTTATTCATAGTTAAAAGATGAATAGCATGAAATTTATCATTTTAGCCATTTCTAATTGTACAGTTTAGAATTGTTAAGTATATTCAACTTCTTTGCCCACATATTTTCTTCAATGCATAGAACATACAGATAATATTAGCTAACTGAGGTGGACAATTTATTTTTGAAATGTTAAAGAATAGAGGGGAAGATAAAATGGTATATATCTATTTTTTAATCAGTAAAGCTTTGTGGTGGCCATATTTAAAACTTGGTTAATAAATTTATCAATATTTTTACAATTTTTTTTTTCCTGAGAGGGAATTTTCCCCAGATTTGCTGCATTCAACCAACTATTTTCTATATGTGTATCATATTAGCCTGCTGCCTCTTATATTTCATACCATGAGTGTACACACCCAATTTACCATACAAGGATATTGAAGAGCAGTTTGGGCAATGAACTCTAAGCTTATATGAATGAGATAGGAAGAAGGGATATTATCGTGCCATTTACTGAAAAGTATATTGTCCACCAAGTTCACATGAGTTCCAGGACTTACCATCTACCCTGCCATGACTCCAATCCAGGATTCTTGAAACTTTGTCAACTGCTAAGGTGTTAAGGAAGTATCAATGATTTTTTAAATGTAGTTAAAAGATGCATAGCATGAAATTTATGCAGGTTCTTATTCAGCTATGCTAAAGACTGCCCTTTGGGATGAAATTTCTGCTAAAGACAGGATTTACTATTTGGCTGTTTAATTAATAAGGCATACTTAAATAAAAGAAATATAGAAAATACCATCAATTAAGATAGTTTTTCTAAGATACTGTTCAGGTTTTTTACTGCATTGATATATTCAGAATATAACTTATTTTTATAAATACCTCTATATAATCTTAGAATAATCTGCAAATATTTTCAATGTTAAAGATGACTATTAACTATAATAGGAATATATAATATACAATTGTCCCTCCATATCCATGGGGATTTGGTTCCAGGACCTGTCCTGGATACCAAAGTCTGTAGATGCTCAAGTCCCATAGCCAGTGCTTCACATCTGTGTGTTCCACCAGCCTCAGACTGTATAGTACTGTATTTATTGAAATAATAGTGAACCAGTAGTATTGCAGTAGATGGGTGACAGTGTTGGGAAAATAAATTTTAAAAAAAACAAAAAATCTTCTACAATCCAGAAAACCTCTCCACAAAAGTATTAGAAAAAACTTTTTTTTTTAATTATTGAATAAGCATGAAACCAAGATGTAATACACATCACAGGCAACATGCTAAGAGATCGCAAAGATAGAGAGAAATCTCACCCTTTCATGTAGCCAAGCAGATACAATTCATTAGACATATTTTTTCCAGATAAACAATATCTGCTTCTTAAGTAAGAGGACTGAACAGCACCATTTGTCACGCAAGTTCATCCTTACTTTACCCAGTAGTTATCGTGACCATCTGAATTAGCTAATTAGCTTTATCCAGAGGGGGGAAAAACACACTTCTCAAAACTTTGTGACAGTGGGTAATTTTGCAACTTGGATTAAGGTCCCACCAGACAGACTCCTCCCCTCCCACAGAAACTGTGCAATAGGGGTGCTGTCTTCCTTGAGGATTACATTTCAAAGAAATGGCTTCCAGGCCCTTGAGAAAGATATCCCTAAGTCATAAAGCTGACAAAAGTCCTATTTAGTTTTTAAAAGGATTTATAAACATTTCAAAGAGAGGAGAAAGTACTCAGAATTACAAGTTTTCTAAAGTAAATGCTCTGAGAAAAAGGGGAGGAAAATCTCTTCCCTTATTTCAACAGGGAGAATTACGCTTCTTAGTTTTCATTGTATTTGTCTTAATGATTGTTATTAGTGTATTTTCCCTCCAATTGTTTTTCTATTTAACTTTAGGAGACATAGTATAGTTCCCAGATAGGCAACTTTACTATCACTTAGGAGTTTGTTAGAAAAGCTAAATCTGAAACCCATCCAGAGTTGCTAAATGAGATCCTGTTTTTTAACAAAATAACAAAATAACGTGACTTGTTAAACCTTGAGAAACACCAACTTCAGTCATTATTTCTCTGCAAACTCTATTTCCCTCTCTGGTTTTCTCAATGAGGGCACCAACTAGGGAGTTAGCAATCCTGTCTAGTTCTCATATTTAATCCATGTACTCCAGGATAAACTTTATCAGGAATAAAAGTTATGTTTTAGTTCTCATCTGCTTTCACTTTGTCTAATTTTTTAATGGGTTCAGAAACTAGATGACGAAGAGGGTGCTACTCATTGGATTCCCTCCAAGCCCCAGCAGAAAAACATTTAGCTAGGTAAAATGCATATATGATAAGCAGAGAGTTCCAATTACAAAAACCTACAATTTTTAAAAAGGAAGATGAAAGAGAAAGTATATGTTCATACTATGCCCATTATTTTGTAATCTGTTTCAGTCTTCCTGTGACTGGAGAGGACAGAAGTAATCCCTGATCTCAAGTAGCCAAATTTCTGGCTTACAATCAATCAGTGATTCTTATTCATCTCAATTCTCTTGAAATGATAAATTCAAGTTTACTCGGGAAGTAACCCCCACCTAACTTATGTTAAAAAACAAAGTCAACCTAGTAAATTTGAAGATCTAATTGACTTTATTCAAAGATTCATGAATTGGGCAGCATCCCATTTAAGCAGCTAGAGGGGAGCTCAGAAGGGGGTTGTACAAAATGAAAGGGCTTTATAGGAAGAAGGTAGGGCAAGGGAGCTGTTAACAAAAGAAGGGAAATAATTATTTTTAATCCAGGATGTCTTCTTTTTTGGGGGGAAGGGAACAGCGCAGGTTTTATCATGCAGATTGCCTCTTTTTCCCGGGAGATGATGCAAAGGCTTACCTGACAGATTACCTCATTTGTGATGACCAGAAAATTCCAAACTGTTTGATTAAAATTACATTTCTGAAGAAGGTCAAATGACAATTAGGTTTGGTATTAAATCTAGGTTTGGTATCATGGGCTTTAGCACAAGTGATGCCATTTTGGGCCAATGGTTTTCTTTTTAACATTTAAAAGGTCAAACCTCTTCCCCTGCTTACTGAGAAACTTGAATTTTCAAAATGAGTTAGATTTAGAATCGGTATATAAATGATGGAGAAAATCAAACCCACAGCATCAACACCTTTTGTATTAAACTGGGTGCTACAATTAAAATATTTGTGTAGTCAAAAGATAAACTGAGACATAATAAAATTTTAAGGGATTATTTTAGCAAAAATTGATTGCAAGAAAGCAGGCCCAAACTGGAAGTAGTTAGGAGTGCTCAGCCAATAGGAGCTAGGAGAAAGACATGTAGAGGAGGTTCAGAAGCAAAGAAAGGAAATTATTTTATTGGCTATAGCTTAAAGCTTAGTTGGCTGTGATTGCTTGTTTTTAGCGGTATGATTTTGTATCTTTGAGGCATTTACAGGTTTAGATTTTTGTTTGTTTTCATAGGCTACCCTTGCATTAGAGCCACCTCAGTCTAACAGCCTCTGTTTAATTAATTTAACAGCATTAATATATTTTGATATGTTAGAAGCTCAATCATAACTGACTTATTCTAAAGCAGTAAGTAATATTAATTTTAGATTTTAAAAAAATGTGGAAGAGTAAGAGAAAGTTACAACGTTTGAATATTAAAAACTTTTATCATTGAATTTATCATTTTAATGCTATATTTGTTAGTGTTGACTAATGTTAGTGTTTGAAAAGTGTTTTTAGGATAAGTACTACACAAGCTTAGAACACAAGCATATTATATTTGTGATTGTAGATTAAAATGTGGGAGGAAGTTTAAATAAGCTATAAGTGAGACTGGTTGTTTAAGAAAATTTAATATCCTTAAATTCATATGAGTACATATTAAACAAGTGGCCCTTTAAAAGGATTATTAATGTTTCATAGATTTATAACTAAAATCCCAAGACTCTGAAAGTTCCATTTAGAAACTTAAGGAAAATGTGGTTTGTTTATATAATTAGTTTTAAAAGTTGATTTTCTTGTATGAAGAAAATAACTACTAATAGTCTTCCTCCTACATAAAATGCACTCACTCAAAAACAAAAATGTTAATATTTATAAAGTACTTCCATACCTATTACTAATTCATCATTACCTCCAATTCAAACTAACAGTTTCTTCAGAGTTATACTCCATCCATCATAGAATGAAAATTAGAATTTTATGGAATAGATCTGACAATCCACTTTATTAAATATGCTAAATTAAATACAAATTTATGAGAAAATGCTTCATATTGCCTCAAAAATTAAACAAACTTATGAATATTAGAGTACCTCCAGTAAAAAATGTAAAGATTTTTATTGTATTTAGATAATGTTTTAGTCATTATATCTTGATATCTGTACCTAATATAAGTGTATTTGTATTCTACCTCATTTTTTCCCCACCTTAGGGCAGATCATCTCTTAGATATTTGAAGATAATTTTAAATAAGTCTATTTCTGCTTAGTAATAATTCAGAAAGATGAGATATAGCTGTTTGGAAATGCGTAATTGTTATATCCCTTACCCCCCATGCCCACTCACAAAAATGTTGAAATTTTTTTTAAAGTAATATGCATTTGAATGCCTATGTTTTCCTAAATGTCCAAAACCTCTTCCTTTCCATCACTTCTATTGTCAGATATAAATGATGTGCAATAATTAGCTAATACAAATAACATTTAGATATTAACTGGTATCAAAGATTCTTACAGGGAATTTATTTTTATTTTAAATCTTTGTAAAGGAAGATTAGATTAAAGCTAATTTGATATCAGTTAAAAAATTAAGAGAATTCCTAAAGGAGTCTAGGAAACAGACCATGAAGTGTACACATTAGGGAGAATAGCTAAATTGCATGTCCAAGCACTGCCTTGATTGATTTTTATTCTGATCCTTTCACCATATTACATTGGCAAAAGTAACCATGGAGACTAAAAGCTTGACTATGGGAATTGAACTAGCAAAGTAATACCAAAGAATATAGTAAAAGAAAGGCTAAGGTGATTTCAGAGTCAAAGAGGTATCTTATTTTTACATATAAATATGCTACATTGAATTTTCTAAATCCTTACAAATCAACAGACTCTACCTACTATCAGAAAGAGTAAAAACAGGAAAGTAGATTAACCAGTGAACAAAATGTTTGTTTTGATGGCTAGTCTCAATTTTCTATGTTTGTTGATTATCAAGTGGTTTAGCACATATAAAATATTCTTTAATAATAATGTCACATTCTTAGATATACATTCTCAACTGGAATAAATCAGCTCTATGGTCATAAAAAACACTATTTTAATGACATTATTTTTTGGACTAATTCTATTATTCACATATTATGCTATTATTTTTTTTTTCTTTTTGTGTTATGCGGGCCTCTCACTGTTGTGGCCTCTCCTGTTGTGGAGCACAGGCTCCGGACGCGCAGGCTCAGCGGCCATGGCTCACGGGCCCCGCCGCTCCGCGGCATGTGGGATCTTCCCGGACCGGGGCACGAACCCGTGTCCCCTGAATCGGCAGGCAGATTCTCAACCACTACGCCACCAGGGAAGCCCTATGCTATTATTTTGAACTGAATAAAAATTCAGTAACTTGCAGAAAAATCTCAATTCTTCAGTTGGCTTCAAATTATGTAAGCATATACAAATTGCAGATCCATAACAAAATAATAAATAATTATCTATAATTTATATGACAAAGATAAATTAAATGTAATATATTCATAATGCAACATATTCATATGTCAAATATTAACTGAAAACCTTCTATAATGCTAGGAATCAAAATTGGTGCCGGAGGCATAATTTTAAGCAACAAGTTAGTTATTTATTTCCAGAACAGTGAGAAGAACACACTTATAAGCAAATAATTCCTGTACCCTGAATAAACTTTGGGGTAGATTTAAGTGCCAGAGGTAAAATAAGTTGATGAGGTAAACATAAAATTGAAGCCGAATCTGGCTTATGTACCTCAACACTGAATTAATTCTCAGAAACAAAGTTTTGGGTGAAGTAGAAAAGAATAGCTTTATTGCTTTGCCAGGCAAAGGGGGCCACAGCAGGCTAATGCCCTCAAAACTGTGTGTCCCAACCTGCAGGGGATAGTGAGGAGTTTTATAGTAATGGTTTAGATAGAGCATTATCAGCTCTTGGACAATCTTCTGATTGGTTGGTGGTGAGGTAAGTGGGAGTCAGCATCATCAACCTTCTGGTTTCAAGCAGTCTGGGGTCTATGTGCTTGTGGGCAGTACACGGTTAACTTCTCCCACCTGGTGGGATTTCAGTTTCTGCCAAACAGCTCAAAGACACTGTTATATATATCCCTTGAGGGGGTAACCAGGACCCTGTCCCAAGGCTACACTATTGTTTCTTTTGACTCTCCCTCCCTTGTCTCCACATCCCCTCCCTTCCCTAATCAACAACTGTTTGAATCTGCGTTGGAACTCAGGGAAGGTCATGGAGGCTGAATGAAACCTATTTCCTGTAATCAAGAAATGGGGGACACAGAAAAGCTTTTGTGCCCAGGAGCCTCATAGAGTCCTGCTTGTTATCAAAATTGTTTGGGGAGAAGAAGGATTTAACAACGAAACTCTTATTTCTAAGGATAGAAAAATCTGGAGAAGGGGTCTTGATCTTGGGTGGCCTTAGCCTGCAGCAGCTTGAAGCAGGATTTTGGTTGCCTGGCCAGAGATTGAAGTCAGGCCACAGAAGTGACAGCGCTGAATCTTACCCATTAGACCAGGGGCCAGTGACAAGGCCCTGGACTGTCAGCTTTGTAGAAAGGAATTTTCACAAGGAGATGGAAACTAGTGAAACAAGTAAAGTGTTTATTTGGAGGAAAAAGGATATGTGTGGATAGACACATGGGAAGGCTCAGAGGAAGAGTTGAGCTCTCATGGTAGTTTGAATCACTCATATGGGGCATTTCTTGCTGGTTTCCTCTGGCCGGTCAGCTTGCTTTGCCTGGCTCTAAGTTGGTATTTGGTTTATCTTAGACAAGATGGATTCTAGTGAAGAGGCCTATGGGTAGGTTGACATCACCTACTATGGGGTGTTGCCCCCTCCCTTTTAGGCCCCTGAAGAGCTTTTCTTCACAGGTCTAGTCAGGAAGTTCTCCTTGACATGGAGAATGAGAAATATGTGGTCTCTATCTTTTATCTAGGCAGGGTTTAGCTTCTGACTCCTGCTATTATATTCATCTTGGAATATCTGTCCACAGGGGACAAACTCCAGATGCTCAGCCCCATCTATCTCCCACCTCTGTCTGAGGTAGACTTCAAGATGTAGAAACAATTATGTCTTTCTTTCTCTAACCACATTTTACTCGTCTCCCACATAACTACCGCTGCTAAATCTTGGCAGGAGGAACATATATTTGCTAGGCCCTTTCTTTATGGGCTCAGAAATAATTCTCAAATGGTTTACTGATGAAACCTTAGGTAATGCAGACTAATTAATATTTGTGAATTCTTATGTTAAAAGTGCTAGGTAACTCTGATTTGGAAAATTGGAGGATGCGTTTCTCTCTTCTGTAAGGCCTCCAGAAAAAGAAACATTATATGCATTTAGTAATCTACTTTTCTTCAACTATAAATTATGGATAAGGATCCAAGTGGCAGGAAGTACTGAATGAACTTTCATTTCACCAGTTTACTTGAGGTACATATTTTTTATCTGACATTTATAGAAAGTTTGATAATATATATTACTGATTCCCAATGGGTTGGTCACCCCTCAGTGGGTCCTTTGACCAGAGTCACAAATGCCAATCAAATGAAACCAGGTTCAGTATAGCAGAGCAGAAACTTTATTCATTGATCAAGGAATGGAGATGGGAGAGCTAAGAAATAAATTAAGGCAAGAATCCTTTAGCTCTCAGGGGCTGGTTTAAGTGACAAAATATAAAACAGTTCTTTATACATTCAAGAAGTATTCTTAGGTGTTAAGAGGTTATAATTTTGTTTCAGATCACACATTCTTGTATCTGGGTTATATACATTTTTCCAGATATGTGACTAAGGCAAATTACTTAACCTCTTTATTTCTGTTTCCTCACTCTAAGTTTATTGGGACGATTAAATGTGAAAAGTATTTAAGCCACTTAGAACAGTGCCTATCCTTGAGAAAATCCTTGATAAGTGTTAATAAAGTAAACAAAACAGTCTTCTTGAACTATGGTAACAGCTCTGTGTGGCGATTTTTCATAGAGAAATGCAAAAAAGTCACAGTTTAAGAAATTGTTTACTACCAGGCCATCATTTTTAGAGAAGCAATTGTACAAATACTTTTTCCATGAAGTTTATTTTTCTGAGAAACATATGCCTATTAACAGAACCAAGGTTAGTATTAGCACTAGGACTGATACAGAAAAAAAAAAAAAAATATATATATATATATAAACTAAGCAAATACCTAGATCATCAAGTAATTTCATAAGTTATGAAAGCAATTTTGTTTGTAGCAGAGTCAGGGAAAATTTAATGAGGGCAAAAGCTCAGCTTCTCTGTACACTGGTGCCGATTCGAATCTCAGAGACAGAGTTTTGGGTGAAGTAGAAAAGGATAGTTTTATTGCTTTGAGAGGCAAAGGGGACACAGCAGGCTCCTGCCCTTGAAAACTATGTGTCCCAACCTGGGAGAATTTGATGAGGAGTTTTATAGCATTAGTCCAAGGGTGGGGTTGCTGACAAGATTAGCGTTTGTGTGTGTGGCTGGAGGGGGGGGGGGGTGTCTCAGATGGCTGATCTCCTAATCTTGATGAGCTTCTCTGGTCCCTTTAATCTTGCCTTAACTGTTTCTTGGCTGTTTCTCCCATAATTAACAACTGTTCATATCTGTCCTTTGGAACTCAGGGAAGGTAATGGAGTCTGGAGTCTTGCCTACAAGAAACAGGGGACAAAAAAGCTCTGTGCCCAAGAGCCCCACAGGGCTCCACTTGGTTTCATTAATAATTGACAGTTGAAAAAAAGAAGAATTTCCTAACACAAAAGAATAAAAGTAAATTGGCAACGATTAAAATAGTTTAAAAAATATAAAAAATTATCTCTTCTTGTCATACTCAAACACTACCTAATGTCTGAAAATTTACCAAATTCTATTCACTTTATTAATAAACAAGTTTTGTAAAATACAAAGTTCACTGAACAGTTACAAAGATGACTTTATTCAGGCTAATGTAATAGGGGAAACTTTCATTAAAGATGTTGTAAGACTAGGGAGGAAAAGTAGGGTTCATAGAGTCAAGCAAACAAAGGAGTCATGAAGGATGAGCGAGAGTCTAGTTTGAAGGATGGAGGTGCTTAGTTCCTGGAATATGACAGGGAAATATGATAGAGGCAAGGATGATACAATTCTCAGAACACAGATGTGAGGGGAGTGTTTCTCAAACTGCTTTCCAGGAAGATCAGACTCAGATAAACTCAACATCATTAGTCCTGTGTTTTGCTCAAGATTAATATCATTCAATGCTGAACAATCCAAAACCTCCTGAATAGAGTGAATCAGAGTGAATCAGGATCTAAGAAATGGTTTTATGAAGATTCTTTTTGACCTCGCTCCAGTAAAACCAGTTGAACCCTCTGTTCATAGCTGGTGGTATAGGTCAGTTATTTTAGGGTCCTCTATGTCAGACATCTCAAAAGAGGAATGCCTAAAAAGAATGTGTGTGTGTGTGTGTGTATGCATGTGTGTACCTGTGTAGTTAAACTCCTATTGAACACTAAGCAATTAAACCCCAACCATCACCAATCCTGTGGATTCTAAGAGGTTGTTACAGGAAAATCTTAAACTGAAGGAGTCAGAACAATTGTAGGTATTCTGTGAATTTCTTCATTGGAATTTCAAATGTGATTGTTGACCACAGAGATGTCAGAGAGGTTTCAGGAAACAAATCTACAGCAGTTGTTTCTGACCCTTTCTGGAGGCCAGGATCAACTGGTTGTTTAGCACAGTCTTTCAAGTTTCTTGAAGCTCTAGAACTAGAATGTTGATGCTCTTGGTGATATTGCACAGTCATTGTTACCTCTCATACAAGGGCATGCATATAGGACCCAAACATTTTGTCAGTCTTCGCTAGTCACCCAACAGAGACTTATCCTGAGATAAATTTGGCCTAGGCAAGGCCTGCTGTAAATGGTGAATCTTATGAGGGTTTTATCAGGTTGTCAGGGTTTAGCTCACAGGATTTCATATATTCTTATAGGGATGTGAAAACAGGTTTTAGTTCTTAGTGACACTGAGTCAAGTGGGAAGAAGAAAACTGCAAACAATAATTTGGATGGTTTTAGACAGATATTGAAGGAAACTTAGAAGACCTAAAAGTTTGAGCAAATTAACAAGATCCACTCAAATTTTCAAATAAATACTCAAACTGGGTTTTCATAAGGTGAAATTAAATCTCCTTTGTAAATCCATTAGTTATCTGAAATTTACAAAGTGGTGCAGTGAACTGACAGAGTCTGACAACCTGGAAGGATTGTTTTCCATTGAAACATAAAAATTTCCTCTACTATCTCCCCTCTATCTTTTGATAAAAATTAATTTTAAAGAAAGGTTATTCTTGATTATAAAATAAGGCTGATGTCATTAGGTTTGGCCTGATTACTTTCATAGGTACCGTAACTATGATAATTTACCATATGGCCTTTAAAATTTTGCTCTGCTGGAATCTCACATAGGAGATTCTCAGTTTGGATTTATAAAATCCTTGTGAGGGTAGAAAGTCAAAGTCAGACCAAGAACTTGACATCAGATTTGTTGTAGTACCTATTAATTTTGTTGAATTCCTCTCTTTTCAAGGCCACCAAAATATCTTCATGTTTCTGGGCCTACTTTCTTAATAGCATGTAAGAGTAGGAACCCTGTAACACAGATACCAAACCAGTTTTTCTGAGAGAACTTTGTAAGCATTGGATCTATAAAGTCAGTTTTAGTTTCTTAAAAGTATCTGGTCATATCTGAGTCGGTGAGCATTTTGCTCAAATATGATGAAACCCAGCAATGGGCTTGTAGCAAAGTAGGGTTTATTGCAGGGTACCAAGCAAGGGAGTGGGATACAAGCCTCAGTGATTTTTTTTAACAGTAAGCTCAATGAAGTCCAGTGACCTGATCTGCCCTTTCAGTGGGTGCAACCACCCCCTTGAATGAAAATTGGAACAGATAAACGACAAGCTCCTGGAGGCAGAAATGCAGTACATTTATAGTTAGTATTGGAAAACCAGAACTATTTCTCTAGCAATGGATAAACACAAGATCATAAAAATCAAACTACATTTAGTATCTTTACCATACAGTCTCTAGATCTTGGTAGATTCTTTACTGTTTCTTTTGCAGGCGTAGACGTTGTTTCTAAAATATTTTGGCTAATCCACTGTGGTTTTGCAAATTGGCCCCCTTACACATAGAGCAGGGACAGACCAAAGAAAGAGGCAGGCCACTCCACATTGGTAAGTGGCAATTTTAATAAGCAAGGAAACAATTATGAGGCTTGTCTTGGTCAGAAACAAGTTGAGTAGACCTCCATACCCACCAACCAAATCTTAAAACTTTACATAGAGGACTTAACTGGGTTTGGTCAAGTATTTAGTCCAGATGGCCTCAACATCTTACACTCTCAAGATTATGTCCTTGGAACAGCTCCCACCGTGGGAAAGGTAGGCAGAGTATATATTCCAGAGACAGGGGAGGAGGGGAGGAGCCTCCAATTGCCTGGGTTCAGCTCAAGGGACAACAGAGGTGATGTCCTGTCTTCTAGGTCTGTGGTCCCCAACCATTTTGTCACCAGGGACCGGTTTCATGGGAGACAATTTTTCCACGGACTGGGAAAGATGGAGGGTTCAGGCACTAATGTGAGCCATGGGGAGCGACCGCGAGTGACAGATGAAGTTTTGCTTGCTCCACGTCCTGGGGACTTTGGACTTACCCCCCACCCCCACCCCCGCCTCTAGATTACTTCCTCCAACATCCACAAAATTTAAACACGTTGAATTTGACCATTGAAAGCCCATTTCCAACATTCACTTGTTAATTACTGCTAATTAACAAACGAATTAAATTCTTTCCTTTGCAGTGTTCTTTCCATTATTAAACTCACAATAAGATTTCTTCTATTCAAATCTTCTTTTTAATACAATAGAGGTAAAAGAGAAGAAACAGTCAAGGCGATTGTCCAAAATTATTAAGGCATTAAACATGATCTTATATTTTAAACTCCAATACCAGTCTTATGGAAATAGCTATAATATTTACAGGCTGGATATAGTAGTATTTTCCAAATTTTCTCATTTTTAATACTGCTTCGAAATAGATTATAATCTTGGTATTATATTTTTTGGTAGCTTTAAAATTTTTTCATTTCTTCTCCTATGTACTTCTTATCAACACATTACCTTAACTTTCTCTCTTGGTTTCACTCATACACTGCTACTTTCCTAGTTTTGCTTATTTGTTTATGTCTCTAGTCTGTCCTAGAGTCTATTTTAACACACTACAAAATGTATATAAAACAGCTGAAGGAATATAAATAAAAAACAATGAATATAGTTGAAACTTTAGAAGGAGTATTGGAAATTGCTTCATATCAAGAATAGAAGGATCCTAGAGGAGAAGAGAATGCATAGAAAACTAACGAGGAAATCAGAAGGTATCATTTACAGAAGGATAATCAAATGAAAACATAACAAAATGGAATGAAGGATGAAATGAATTAATGGGATCTAAATGTTGATTAGAAGTTCTAAGATTTGATTCAAACAGTTATAGGCCATCCTTTTAAATCACCAAACAAAATATACTACATGGTTTAGTCAATTCACAAATAATATATTTATGCTTTGAACAAATACATTGCAAATGCTCAATCAACATAGAATTTGGTAGAAAGCTTTTTTCTCTCTTTTCCTATTTCTTTTCCTTTCCTTTCCTTTCTCTTTTTTTTTTCTTTCTGTTCTTTTCCTTTTTTAAGAAGAGACCTAGTCAAGAATAATATGAGCTATCATACTACCTAGTAGTTAAAACTCAGAAACACTTGACAGTCACTTAATCTATGGGTATTCTTGGACAAATTTCTATACTTTAAACAACTATACAATTCATTAATAGGATTATTAAGAGGATTTAATGAGATAATATATATTGTTTTTTAACTTCACTTTTCTTAATAGCCTGCTATTTACTTTGTGGCTGAGGATATGTCTCTGACATACAAATCATCATCACTTCACATATAGCCAAGTCAAACAGTATCTTTTGATGGCTCCTTCAAATGATACTCTTCCTCACATACTAATATTGCACTGTCCCAGGATATCTTTTCTATCTACCCTCACTCTCTAGATAAGTACATCCAGTCATATGTCTTTAAATACTATCAACATATTTAAAACATCGTCATTTATATCTTCAGCTCATTATTGCCAACTTTCTCCACAAAGCTTCTAATTGGATGACTGATCAATATCTTAAACTTGAAAAGTCTATAATCAAACTCCTGAAACTGCTCAAAATCTTCTCCAGCTTCAGCCTGTCATAATGTAGTTGATAACAGCTCAAACTTCTAATTGCTCAGGCCAAATATCTTAGTGCTATCCTTGAATTCCCCGCTTCTCCCTCTGCTCTCATTCAGTATAGCTGAAAATCTTGTCAGTACTTTTAAAATATATGCAAAAGTTAAGCACCTTTCATCATCCAAATGCACTCTGTCCAACGCCATCACTAAAATTTCTCTTGTGGTAATCCAGCCTCCAAAATGGAAATGTGGCTTCCACACTTGTCCTTCTTCAGCTTATTCTCTGAAGAGTTACTGGAATATTTCTCTCAAAACACAATCCATAACCTGTCACTCCTCTGCTCAAACTCAGAGTAAAAGCCAATTATCATTATCTCACTGATTTCACCCCTTGCTACACTCCACTGGGTTGATGCACTTTCACAATACCTTACTTACTCTATAGCATTTATCATATTCCAAAATATTAAATGATTTATAATTATATAATTGTTTATAATTATATATATATATATATGTGTGTGTGTGTATATTATTTATTTTATCCTCTCTTCCTCAACTAGGGAAGAGAAGGAAAACTCCTCAAGGGAGGAATCTGTGACTGGTTTCTTCACTGGTGTGTACTAGGAGCCTAGGATTGTGCCTGGCATGCAGAGGGGTACAACCAATATTAGTCAATAAGTAATTTCTACTCAGTGTCTCTTTAATGTGACAGGATTAACTACTCTCTTCTTACAAAACTTTCCTCTCTGACTTCTGTTTCATGAAGCATTCGTGCTTTATATCCTGCCTCTCTTTCAGTCCTCTACCTCCGCCTCTTATCCCCATGTTGACATTCATTCCTGATCTCTCTTCTTTTTTTCTCTCTGCACTATTTTTTGTAGATAATATCAACCAGTTACATGGGTTTCAATGCCAAATATATGGTGACACATTTATACAAGTTTCTCCATCAAAAACCTAAATATTTTGCACCAGACACATGAATCCAACTTTCTACTTGACATATTGATTTGGTTAGCTCACCATCATTTCCAGCTGAACAGAATGTGCCAGTCATTATATTCCTCCTAAAAACCTATTCATACTGACTTCAACAAATATGCATCATTTGCAAATTAAAGTTAGAAACTCAGAATTCTATTAAATATATTTACTTCTATTTTATTAAATTATAATTATGTCTTCATATACTGTACGTGTTTACCTCTTTATTATTAATTTTCTCCCAGTTTACTAAACTCCATGAGACCAAGGAACATGTCTAGTTTCATCACCACTTTAAATACAATTTGTGTTGTTTGTGTGTGTATTCATATTGCTGTTTGATAAATATTGTGAATGAACTAGTATTATTTTGATGACATCTATATTTATTATTATAAAACATGATTATTGATTCTTCTAAGAAGATTACTACACAATTAAGAAAACAATAATGCACAACAATAATAATTTTTAATGTCATAGCATTTTAGTGTTTGAGAGGAACTCTGGGGAAATTAAATTAGCTTTCTCCTTTCACAGATAATTTAAAGCCCTTAGAAGTTAGACAAATTAACTGTGGTTGTACATAAGCAGTGACAGAATACAATCTGGAGCCCAATTATTCTTTTTAGATTTTTCATTATCACTTTTTTGAGACTTTTGATTCAGCCACGTTATTATGAGTATATATCTTTATATTGTAGTAGTTATATTTTATTTGTCCAACTAGCCTACTGTTACAATATAAGAAACATGAATGCAGGGAATATATTTACCTTATTAAATGTGGTTTAGTACAATCAAGTACAATGTCAATCTCATTAGAGCATTCAATAAATGTTTTTGGATGACTATGAAAATGTCAAGTCCTTGAAACAACAATATTGTCTCTTCATGAATGAAGAATACAAATTAAACATTTCAGGGTTTAGAAGAGTGTAATGTACAATAACAATTTAATATACCCATAAGCTTAATATTTTGAAACTCTGGGTGCTCTTTGTATTATTTGAAAATAAAATAATGTGAGAATGCCTATATCTTTGACCTTAATTTCAGATGCTTAATCTTTTTTTTGGAATTTAATGGATGAATAAATTATCTCTTTATTCTAGTAGATATAGCAGCATTTTCATGAGTTAATAAAAAATATATAAAATAGAATTTTGTATTTTTCTAAAGGTGATTCTCTTTTCCACGTAGTATTTTAAGCATTGCAAGATATATATTATTATTATAATCAAGGAAGCCTTAGTATTACTTAAAATAGTATAGTATTTCAGGGGCTTCCCTGGTGGCACAGTGGTTGAGAGTCCGCCTGCTGATGCAGGGGACATGGGTTCGTGGCCCGGTCCAGGAAGATCCCACATGCCATGGAGCGGCTGGGTCCGTGAGCCATGGCTGCTGAGCCTGCATGTCCGGAGCCTGTACTCTGCAACAGGAGAGGCCGCAACAGTGAGAGGCCGGCGTACTGAAAAAAAAAAAAAAAAAAAAAAAAAAAAAAAAATATATATATATATATATATATATATATATATAATTACAGTGTTTCAAACACAAATTAAAGTGTATCAGCATAATTTTTTACTTTAATGACTCTGGATTTTTCACTTCATAATCCTGTTTATTCTTTCAGTATTTTTATACAAAATAAACAGAATTTTCTTTTAAAAATGTTTCTATTAAAAATCAGAGTTATCTGTAATGTATTTGCATCACTAGGTTTGAATTTACTAGAAGTGTCTAGTTCTGTTCAGGCTGCTATAACAAAATAGTACAGACTAGGTACCTTATATAGAGCAGAAATTTTTTGCTCGCAATTCTGGAGGCTGGAAATCCTAAATTAGGTGCAGCATGATAGGGTGAAGGCATTCTTTGGAGTCACAGATGTGTCATTGTAACCTCACATGGAAAGGGGAGGGATTTCTTTTATAAGAACACAAATTCCATTCATGAGGGCTTCGCCATCATGACCTAATCACTTCCCAAAGGCCCCCACCTTCTAATACTATCAATTTTGGAGGTTAGGATTTGAACATACAAATTTTGGGGGGGAGGCACACACATTCAGATCTTAGCAAGAGATGTTTTGTATTCTTTTCTGCCTCTTGCTAAATACGTGTTATGTCATCCTGATCAAATGGTGAAAAACTGCAAGTTGTCCTTCCTCCACATTATATATATTCACTCCTCCACTTCTTCATGGACAGCCAGTTACATCATGACAACTCCCAAAAAAGTGGAGATGCATACTAGCAGTTTAGGTGGTTACATGAAAGAAAAATATATTATTCAAGAATTTGCACTAAGTAATTGAAGGCTAAACTGCCAGACATGTTCACATCACTGGAAATTTGGGGATCTCCCGAGGGTTCATGTTGAACTCACCTCTAAATTTCAAGGGATAATAACCTCTCTTGATGAACATAATTTGATTTCAATTTCACTGTTCTCTCTTGAAACTGAATACAAACAGGAAAATACTTTTTTTTCTTTTTCTTCCTTTTTTAAAAAAATATATTGGGGTATAATTGATTTACAATGTTGTGTTAGTTTCAGGTGTACAGCAAAGAGAATCAGTTATACATATATCCACTTTTTTTAGATTGTTTACCCATATAGGCCATTACAGAGTCTTGCATAGAATTCCTGGTGCTATACAGTAGGTCCTTATTAGTTATCCAATTTATATATAGAAGTGTATATATGTCAGTCCCAATCTTCCAATTTATGCCTACCCCTTTACCACACAGGAATAATAAGTTTGTTTTCTTCATCTGTAGTTCTATTTCTGTTTTGTAGATAAGTTGATTTGTAACCTTTTTTAGATTCCACAAATAACTGATATCAAATGATATTTGTCATTCTCTATTGGCTTATTTCACTCAGTATGAGAACCTCTAGGTCCATCCATGTTGCTGCAAATGGCATTATTTTGTTCTTTCTCAGGCCGAGTAATATTTCATTGTATATGTGTACAGTATCTTCTTCATTCCTCTGTTGATAGACATTTAGTTTGCTTCCATGTCCTGGCTATTATAAATGGTGCTGCAGTGAACACAGGGGTACATATATAATTTTTGAACTATGGTTTTCTCTGGATATATGCCTAGGAGTGGAATTGCTAGATCATATGGCAGATCTATTTTCAGTTTTTTAAGGAACCTCCATAATGTTCTCCATAGTGGCTGTACCAGTTTGCATTCCCACCAACAGTGTAGGAGGGTTCCCTTCTCTCCACACCCTCTCCAGCATTTACTGTTTGTAGATTTTTTGATGATGGCCATTCTGACCAGAGTGAGGTGATATCACATTGTACTTTTGACTTGCATTTCTCTAATAATTAGTGATGTTGAGCATCTTTTCATGCATTTGTTGGCCATCTGTATGTCTTTTATTTAGTCCTCCACCCATTTTTTGACTGGGTTGTTTGTTTTTCTGATATTGAGCTGAATGAGCTGTTTGTATAATTTGGAGATTAATCCCTTCTCAGTTTATTCATTTGCAAATATTTTCTACCATTCTGAGTATTGTCTTTTCTGAGTATTTTGCTTATAGTTTCCTTTGCTGTACAAAAGCTTTTAAGTTTAATTAGGTCCCATTTGTTTATTTTTGTTTTTATTTTCATTACTCAAGGAGGTGGGCTGAAAAATATCTTGTAGCAATTTATGTCAAAGTGATCTCCCAATGTTTTCCTCTAAAATTTTTATACTATTCGACTTTACATTTATGTCTTTAATCCATATGAAGTTTATTTTTGTGTATGGTATTAGAATGTTTTCTAATTTCATTCTTTTACATGTAACTGTCCAGTTTTCCTAGCACTTATTGAAGAGACTGTTTTTTCTCCATTGTATATTCTTGCTTCCTTTGTCATAGACTAGGTTACCATAAGGGTTGATCTCTGGACTCTACCCTGTTCCATTGATCTATATTTCTGTTTTGGTGTCAGTACTATAATATTTTGATGACTGTAGCTTTGTAGTATAGTCTGAAGTCAGAGCGCCGGATTCCTCCAGCTCAGTTTTACTTTCTCAAGATTGCTTTGGCTATTCATGGTCTTTTCGGTTTTCATACAAATTGTAAAACTTTTTGTGCTAATTCTGTGAAAAATGCCATTGGTAATTTGATAGAGATTGCATTGAGTCTGGTGATTGCTTTGAGTAATATAGTCATTTTCACAAAGTTAATTCTTCCAATCCAAGAACACGGTATATCTCTACATCTGTATGAGTCATCTTTTATTTCTTTCATAAATATCTTAAAATGTTCTGAGTACAGGTCTTTTGCCTCATTAGGTAGGTTTATTCCTAGGTATTTTACTCTTTTTGATGCAATGGTAATTGAGATTGTTTCCTTAATCTCTTTTTCTGATTTTTCTTTGTTAGTGTAGAGTAATGCAAGAGATTTCTGTGCATTAATTTTGTATCCTGATACTTTACCAAATTCATTGATTAGCTCTAGGAGTTTTCTGGTGGCATCTTTAGGATTCTCTACGTATAGTATCATGCCATCTACAAACAGTGACAGTTTTACTTCTTCTTTTCCAATTTGTATTCCTTTTATTTCTTTTTCTTCTTTGATTGCTGAGGCTAGGACTTCCAAACTGTGTTGAATAATAGTGGTGAGAGTGGACATTGCTATCTTGTTCCTGATCTTAGGGGAAATGACTTCAGCTTTTCTCCACTGATAATAATATTTGTCTATTTTTGGCCTCATAGAATGAGCTTGGGAGTGTTCTTTCCTCTGTAATTTTTTGGAAGAATTTCAGAAGGGTAGGTGTTAACTCTTCTCTAAATGTTTCATAGAGTTCGTCTTTGAAGCTATCTTGTCCTGGACCTTGGTTTGTTGGAAGATTTTTAAACACAGTTTCCATTTCAGTACTTATCAGTGGTCTGTTCATATTTTCTATTTCTTCCTTGTTCAGTCTTGGAAGGTTGTTTCTTTCTAAGAATTTGTCCAAATCTTCTAGGTTGTCCGTTTTTTTTGGCATATAGTTGTTTGTAGTAATCTCATATGATCCTTTGTATTTCTGTGGTGTCCATTGCAATTTCTTTTTCATTTCTAATTGTATTGATTTGAATATTCTCTCTCTTTTTTCTTGATAAGTCTGCCCTAAGTTTATCAACTGTAACTTCTCAAAGAACCTGCTTTTAGTTTCATTGATCTTTGCTATTGTTTTCTTCATCTCTATTTCATTTTTTTCTGCTCTGATATTTATGATTTCTTTCCTTCTACTAACTTTGAGTTTTGTTTGTTCTTCTTTCTCTAGTTTCTTTAGGTGTAAGGATAAGTTGCTTATTTGAGATTTTTTTTTTTTTTTTTTTTTGTGGTACGCAGGCCTCTCACTGTTGTGGCCTTTCCCATTGCAGAGCACAGGCTCCAGATGCACAGGCTCAGCAGCCATGGCTCACGGGCTCAGCTGCTCCGTGGCATGTGCGATCCTCCCGGACCGGGGCATGAACCCGCATCCCCTGCATTGGCAGGCAGACTCTCAACCATTGCACCACCAGGGAAGATCTGAGATATTTTTGTTTCTTGAGGTAAGAATGTATTGCTATAAACTGCTTTTGGGCATCCCATAGGTTTTGGACCTTTGTGCTTTCATTTTCACTTGTCTCTAGTTTTTTGTTTTTTTTTTTTTTTTTTTTAATTTTTTTTATTTCTGCTTTGATTTCTTTAGTGATTCATTGGTTTAGTAGCATATTGTTTAACCTCCATGTGTCTGTGATTTTTATAGTTTTTTTTTTTTTTTCCTGTAATTGATCTCTAATCTCATAGCATTATGGTGGGAAAAGATGTTTGATATGATTTCAGTTTTCCTAAATTTATCAAAGCTTGATTTGTGGCCAGGATGTTGTCCATCTTGGAGAATGTTCCATGTGCACTTGAGAAGAAAGTGTATTCTGCTGCTTTCAGATGGAATGTCCTATAAATGTCAATTAAGATGATCTGGTCTAATGTTCATTTAAAACTTGTGTTTCCTTATTAATTTTTCTGTTTGGATGATCTTTCCAATTGTGTATATGGGATGTTAAATTCTCCCACTATTATTGTGTTATTGTCATTTTCCCCTTTTATGGCTGTTAGCATTTTCCTTATATATTGAGGTGCTCCTACGTTGGGTGCATATATATTTGCAACTGTTATATCTTCTTCTTGGATTGATCCCTTGATCATTATGTAGTGTCCTTCTTTGTCTCTTGTAATAGGCTTTATTTTAAAGTCTATTTTGTCTGATATGAGTATTGTTACTCCAGGTTTTTTTGGATTTCCATTTGCATGGAATATTTTTTTCTATCCCATCATTTTCAGTCTGTATGTGTCCCTAGGTCTCATGTGGGTCTCTTGTAGACAACATATATACAGGTCTTGTGTTTGTATCCATTCAGCCAGTCTGTGTCTTTTGGATGGAACATTTAATCCATTCACATTTAAGGCAATTATAGATATGTATGTTCCTATTGACATTTTCTTAATTGTTTTGGGTTTGTTTTTGTAGGCCTTTTTCTTCTCTTGTGTTTCCCACCTAGAGAAGTTCCTTTAGCATTTGTTGTAAAGCTGGTTCAGTGGTGCTCAATTCTCTTAGCATTTGCTTGTCTGTAAAGCTTTTAATTTCTCTGTCAAATCTATATGAGAGCATTGCTGTGTAGGGTATTCCTGGTTGTAGGTTTTTCCTTTTCATCACTTGAAATATATCCTGCCACTTCCTTCTGGCCTGCAGAGTTACTGCTGAAAAATCTGCTTATAAACTTATGGGGATTCCCTTGTATGTTATTTGTTGCTTTTCCCTTGCTGCTTTTAATATTTTTTTCTTTGCATTTAATTTTTGTTAGTTTGATTATTATGTGTTTTGGGATGTTTCTC
This sequence comes from Kogia breviceps, assembly GCF_026419965.1. Lineage (NCBI taxonomy): Eukaryota > Metazoa > Chordata > Mammalia > Artiodactyla > Physeteridae > Kogia > Kogia breviceps. Next base: position 44,852,729 of record NC_081325.1, on the reverse strand, counting down.
CTTGGATTAATCTTGTATGGGACTCTCTGTCCTTCCAGGACTTTGGAGACTATTGCTTTTCCCATTTAGGGAGTTTTTGACTATAATCTCTTCAAATATTTCCTCCAACCCTTTCTCTTTCTCTTCTTCTTCTGGGACCCTTATAATATGAATGTCAGTGCATTCAATGTTGTCCCAGAGGGCTTTGAGACTGTTTTTAATTCTTTTCATTCTTCTTCCTTTATTCTGTTACATGGGAGTGATTTCCACCATTCTATCTTACAGCACACTTATCCATTCTTCTGCCTCAGTTATTCTGCTATCGATTCCTTCTAGTGTATTTTTCATTTCAGTTACTGTATTGTTCATCACTATTGGTTCTTTAGTTATTCAATTGCCTTTTTAAATTTTTCTTGTATCTTCCTGATCCATGCCTACATTCTATTTCAGGATCTGGATCATCTTTATTATCATTCCTCTGAATTTTTTTTCAGGTAGATTACCTATTTCCTCTTCATTTATTTGATCTTGTAGGTTTTTACCTTGCACTTTTGTTTGCATCATATTTCTCTGTAGTCTCATTTTGTCAAATTTACTGTGTTTGTGGTCTCCTTTCTGAAGGCTTCAGGGTCATGGTTCCTCTTGCTTCTGGTGTCTGCCCCCTGGTGGGTGAGTTCGGCCCAGGTGATTGTGTAGGCTTCCTGGTGGGAAGGACTTGTGCTTTGCACTCTGGTGGGTGAAACTGGGTCTTGTCCCTCTGGTGAGAGGGCCATTTCAGTGGTGTGTTTTGAGATGTCTGTGAGCTTAGTATGCCTTTAGGTTACCTGTCTGCTGATGGAAGAGACTGTATTCCTGTCTTGCTGGTTGTTTGTCCTGAGGAGTCCAGTGCTAGAGATTGCAAGATGTTGGGTGGAGCTGGGTCTTGGTCCCAAGATGGAGACCTCTGGGAGAGCTCATGCTGATTAATATTCCTTAGGGCCAGGGGATTCTCTGGCAGGCAAGTGGTTAGGACTCAGCACTCCCACCATGGGGACTCAGGTTCAACCCCTGGATGGGAAACCAAGTCCCCACAAGCCCAAGGCACAGCCAAAATAGAAGACAAAGAGAAACCAAGGCAAACCATACCAATCAAAAACCAAAACAAACAAACAAAAAACAAAGAAAACAACCAACCAAACAAAATAAAACCACCCAAACCAAAATAAACAATAAAAACAAAACTAACAAAAACAAAAATACAAAAAACAAAATGAAAACAAAAACAAAAAAGCAAAGAAAAAAGACAATAAAACAAGAGAAAAACAAACTAAAAATTTAAAAAACAAACAAAAAATAAAAATACATTACAAATGTAAAAGATAAGAAAAAATTTAAAAATTAAAAAAATAAAACAAAAACAAAACAAACAAACAATGAAATTCCCTGAGGCCTCCACTATCAGTGTCCTTGCCCCCACAGTGAACCACAGCCAAACCCTACCTCCTCAGGAGGCCCTCTAAGACCCCTAGTTAGGTCTCTGGACCTGCTGTGGACACTGTGAGGGCAGCTTACTCTGAACTGGTCCAACTCCTGTGTGTATGTGCCCCCAAAGTCCACAGCTGCTAGACCGGTCTCATTTGGGGGAGTACTCATCAGTTCAGATGTTCTGCAATTGCTGGGTTTACTAAGCTGATCACAGAGGTTTAATCCACAGCTTGTGCAACTGCACAGAGAGATTTCAGTTCCTCTTCCATAGCTACACAGGCCCTGCGGCTCAGCTTTGGTTTTGGACCCACCTCTGCATGTGGCCCCACCTAAGGCCTCTGCTCCCTGCCCAGGCCAGAAGGGGCGAAGGCAGCAACTGACTAGAGCACACTTGCTCCCTTAGGTGAGAGGGGCAAGCGGCAGCAACTGACTGGGGCATGTGTGTTCGCTCAGGTGGGAGAGGGATAAGGTAGCAACAAATGGGGCACACACACTTGCTCCAATGGGATCCCCTTCTAGTGTCCATGGAGGCAGGGGGTGGCAGGAGGTGGCAACAGAATGGGGTTCATGTGCACTCTCTCTGATGGGAGTCACTCCCAGTGCTCACAGATTCAGGGGTTGGTGTGTGGGGACAGAGGTTGTGATGGCAGCCCCACCACTTGCACACTACTCAACAATGGCTCTTCACCTCCAAGGAAGTCCACGTTTCCTCCAGGAGTGTTCCTGGGTGCAGAGCTCCTCACTCCTGTTCCCTCAGGCTGTCTCCAAACAGCTGAGCTACTCACTCTTACCCCTTCAGGCCATCACCACACAGTCAACAGCAGTCCTCTCCCAGGTCTGCTCTCCTAACTCCATGCTTCAGCACCCAGCCCCTGCCAGCATTAACAGACACCTGTCTCAGGCAGAGGTACACAAGACTGTGGCACTGGCCATCTGGTCAAGTCTCTCTCTATCCTGCCTGCCAGAGACCAGCAACTGCACTTTCTTCTGGTAGGCCCTAAAGCCCCCCCTCTATTTCAGTGTATTTTGCCACCCTTGAGGGGGGGCTCCCCAGGTGTGGTAACCTCTCCTTTCCCTCATCTCCCCTCCAAGGGTGTGGGTACCATCCCGTTTCCTCTTTTCTTTTTCTTCCCTTTCTCTCCTTTGTCCTACCTGGCTACATGAGATTCTTTTCTTGTCTTTTTAGGTTTCTGAGGTCTTCTGCTAGTGTTCAGCAGGTGCTCTGGGTGAATTGTTCCACTTGTAGATACATTCTTGATGTACTTGTGGGGAGAAGTGAACCCTAGTTCCTCATCTTTCTCCATTTTGACCTCACTACTCCTTATCTTTTTGATGATAGTCATTTTAACTGGTATGAGGTGATATCTTATTGTGGTTTTAATTTTCATTTCCCTGATGATTCCTGATGTCCAGTAACTTTTCAGGTACCTGTTGGCCATTGGATAGCTTCCTTGAAAAATATCTATTCATTTCTTCTGCCCATGTTTTAATTGGATTATTTTGTGTTATTCAGTTGTTTGAATTCTTAATACATTTTTGATATTACCCCCTTATCTGATATATGGTCACAAATATTTTCTCCCATTTTAGAGGTTGCATTTTCATTTTGTTGTTTGTTTCTTTCACTGTGCAGAAGTTTTTTAGTTTGATGTAGTCTTACTTGTTGATTTTTGCTTTTGTTGCTTGTGCTTTTGGGTCATATCCAAAAAAATCATTGCTAAGACCAATGTCAAGGTGCTTCTCTCCTGTTTTCTTCTAAGAGTTTTAAGGTACCAGGTTTTATGTTTAAGTTTTTTCTTCATTTCAAGTTAACTTTTGTGAGTGGTATTAGATAGGGGTTTGATTTTATTTTTCTCTGTGTGGTTATCCAGCTTTCCAACACCATTTTTTGAAGGAAATATCCATTCTCCATCCTTGGCTCCCTTGTCAAATATTAGTTAACCATATATGTGTGGGTTATTTTGGGACTCTCTATCCTGTTCTATACAACAAACCAACAGCAGATATCATATACTCAACAGTGAAAGGTTGAAAGCTTTTCTTCTAACATCAGGAACAAGACAAGGAAAAAGGTGCCCACTCTCACTACTCTTATTCAGCATAGTACTGGAAGTATCATATAGAGGAATTAGGCAAGATAAATAAATAAAAGGCATCCAAATTGGAAGAGAAGAAGTAAAATTGTCATTTTTTCAGTTGTTATAATCTTATACATATAAATTCATAAAGACTCAACCATATAACTGTTGGAACTAATCAAATATTGCAGTAAAGATTCAGGATATAAAATCAACATACAGAATCAGTTACATTTCTAAATGCTAACAACAAAATATCTGAAAAAGAAATAAAGAAAACTATCCCACTGATAATAACATCAAAAATAATACAATATATAATAATAAATTTAACCAAGGAAGTGAAATATCCATACAACAAAAAGTTAAAAATTTTGATGAAAGAAATTAAAGAAGACAAGCAAATGGAAAGATACCCTGTGTTCATGGACTGGAAGAATTAATCTTGTTAAAATGTCTATATTACCCCAAACCATCCATAGATTCAATGCAATCCTTTTCTAAATTACAATGGCATTTTTCACATTAAAAACAAAAAAACCCTAAACTTTTTATGCATGCACAGACTCCAAATAGGCAACATGCTTTTAATTTTAAACAAATATTAATGAATGAAATGAAATATAGGAAAAAATTGTCAAATCATGAAATTTAAAATAAATTAAGTAAAAACGTTCCTGATTGTTAGAGATGTAATAATCATGTAGGTAACAGGGGCATAGAGAGATACTTTGGTTTTCAATATAGGCAAAAACTAAGGCCACCAAAATTTTGTAATAATCCCTAGTATTGCTGAAGTTAAGTAAGATATATATTTTTTCAGCAATCCCCAAATATCTACTCCACATATGTTGAATTTTCATTTGGAGAAGAAGATGAAATGATGTGTGAATTCCCAGTATCAATGGAGAATGAAAAGTTGTAAATGTAAAACTAATGGTTACAATGTAAATAAAATATTAAGAACAACTGGTACATAATACAGATTTTATTTTAGCCACACTCTTCTTTCAACATTTTTTTTTTTTTTTTCACTTTACGCGGGCCTCTCACTGTTGTGGCCTCTCCCATTGTGGAGCACAGGCTCTGGATGCACAGGTTCAGTGGCCATGGCTCATGGGCCTAGCCGCTCTGCAGCATGTGGGATCTTCCCAGACCAGGGCACGAACCTGTGTCCCCTGCATCGGCAGGCAGATTCTCAACTACTGCACCACCAGGGAAGCCCACAACTTTTTAATAATACATTTTATACCATAAGGGGCAATTAGTGAGAAAATATTTAGATATACATAAATTTTATTCTGCCTGAGTAATTTTCCTAATGACTTTGTTCCTCTACCTCTTTTGGTAGTAGAAGTAAAATAAATATAAGAAAATAAGAAATCTGAACTGGTTACATAGAAATGGGACTAATAAATATGTTAATATTTGACAATGGTAAATATATTATATATATTTTTATTTCATGGAAAAATATTTTAAGTGTTAAGATAAAGATATGTGGCTGGTAAAATAGAGTATGAGGTTATAAGACTACTATAAAAGCATTAATGAAACACTAATTAATTTGAGCATTTCCTAATAAACTTCTGAGGCTTATACATAAACCTTGCAGGTTTTAGGCAACATGATAAATTCTGAAATTCTGCCAGATATCAGTGATAATACCTACTTGACAGGTGATACGTATAAAATGTTAGCAGAGAAAATCACTTCAAGTAGGTTATTCCTGTCAAGCCTCAGGTGGCTGTAACTAAGAGTGAACGTAAGAGTTGCTTTGAAGTCCCCTAGGGTATGCTCTGGGAGAAAATGTGGGTAGCTGGTGGAAATTTTTCCTCTAATTTTTATGAAATCTGTGTTCTGTGCTAAAAAGAAAATTGAGGACAACATAACACATTACTACATTCTATTATTTTGAAATAACATAGAGACTGTTAGTGTCTTGTACTTTCCTTGACACTAGAAGCTCCACAAAATAAGTTCTATGCATCCTTCAACATGAAAGTCTGCTTAATTTTCAAATATTTACTATTCTCATCTTCAAGGTTCTAGATAAAGATAAGCATTTGTTCTAATATTATACTTTTCAGTCTGTAATTACATTGAAAAAAATAGTCAAATATTTGAGAAAACCTTAACTAATACAATGCTGTTTGTCAAATATACCTCAATAAAACTGGAAGAAAATAATTTTGAGGAAGGCTTGTCCAGCACATTAAATGAATATATATATATATATATATATATATATATATATATATATATTTAAAAGGATTGTTTTACATACTCCTTTCTCCTGCAGAAAGTAACTGTTTTAAACTCAGTTTTATACTAAGATATGTTTTAGGAAATTAATAGTTGGAATTAGATTGTTGTCCAAATCGTTGGCAAAGAGAACAAGTAAAATGTTAAAAATAAAATAGTATAGTATCATTCTTCTATTCCAATATACTTTAAAATGTCATAAAGAGAAAAAATGTAACTTGTCTAAACTCAATTATTATTTTCATTGTCCAAATCATAGGGGACAAAAGGGTCACTCAATAGTTTTGCCAATAATATCTAAAGTCTTTAAGCAATTGCTTTTTTCTTATGTATCTTAATAGAGCTCTTAAATACTATTTGTTTAAAACAATTCTCCACCACCCAGTATAGAAGGTCTCAGTTTTATTTTTTCCTACATTTACATTCTTGTGGATACATTTTGCAATTTTATAGATATTAAAAAAACAGACAACACAGTGAGGACCATAAAAACTCAGCAAGTTTCACTCTTTGGCAGTAATTCTCATTTTTTCCATCAGAGCAAAGCAATAGAAACTCAGAGAAAAATCTTAATAGAATATATGGCAATTTCTAGCCCTGAAGGCTTAGTTTTTATATTTTCTATAAACTGAACCTGCAATTACTATATTCTTCTGAGTGGTAAAACCTCGTGTGTGTGTGTGTGTGTGTGTGTGTGTGTGTGTGTGTGTGTGTGTGTGTGTATGAAAGAGTGACAGAGAGTCATAAAACTCCAAGATACTCAGTAAAGTTTTAGCTTTCTTTTATAGAATATTTCTTATATAAAAGAACTACAAAATAATCCCTAGATTAAGATACTTAATGTACAATAAAGAGACTATGGGATCAAGATTAGTGTGTAGTTAAATATTGCATTTATAGCTCAAGAGTAGAAGGAACTCTCTTAGATTTATATAGTACATGAAGTATTCAAAACTTACTAAGACTATAAAAACCTCAGCTTTATAAAGTGAAATATGAATGCAATAAAAATATTACTCAGGGCTTACATTGGATAAAAAATTTCAGTATTTAGAAATCACTATTAAAAAAGCAAACCCTCTGGAATACTCCTTCAAAGATTTTGTTTAGACTCCCTCTTCAGCTTTCCTATGTATAGTTTTTGGCCACCTCATCTAGTAAAGTGATGTCTAGCTGGTATTAAGATTTATCCTATGGTATTCCTGGTGGTTCTGTGTTTGGAGCAATGGGTCCTCTATAGCAGAGAAACTTTGTAGACCTTTGCTTTTTGAGCACTCTCTTCTACTTCCTGTGGATCCACAGAAAAGCAGTTGTAAGTGGGTTTTATGCTTTGTTTCTTTTCATACTCAAAACCGAGCATCCATTGTTCAAAAAATATGAACAACAAGATACTTTCTATTTATCATTATCAAAAGCTCCTGTGCTCATTATAGCTTTTCAGGTTTTATTAATTACCATTTCAAATATATTACTGGTATTAATATTATTTTATACATCCATCCATACAGCTTCTCTGATTGACCATTTATAGGTCTCCTCAATCTACCAGAAGTGGAATTAAATTCTTCGTAAGTTATTTTAGAAAAATCATTGATAAATCATAATAATTAATTTAATTTTAAAATTATACATGTATTACATACAAAGTGCTTGCTATAAAACATAATAAAATGAATACTCCTAATCCAACCAGCTAATCTAACAACTAGAACCTTGCCAATAAATTTACTGTGCAATCTTCCCCATCTCTTCTCTTTTCTTCTCCCCAGAGGTCACCACTATTGGAAATTTTGGCTCTGTTGTGCTTTTCTGAAATTTTATATTAAAGGTTTGTGTGTATTACTCTACAATTTGCTTTTTCACACAATATTATATTTCTACAGGTAACCCATGTAGTTACCTCAAGTTCTTGTACACATCTTGTAAAATTGAATATATATATATACACATATATATAAAACCTATGTCCCAGTAATTTTACTCTTAGATATGCCAAAAAAAACAAACTTGTTCATTTTCACTAGTAGACATGTAAAGAATTGCTTATTGCAGCTTTGAACACAACAGCAAAAAGCAAACAAACAAACTAGAAGTAATGCCTATAAAATTGAGAAAATTTAGATAAATTAGATTTAGATATTATTTATTTAGATATTTATTATTTATTATTATTATTATTTATTTAGACATTTATTTATTTATTTATTTAGGTTATTTAGATAAATAACCTGTGGTATCTTCATACCTAACATATCATGCAGCAGTACTTTATTTTTGAAATACAGAAATAATTAGTCCTAAAAATGTCTTTTTAGATAGAATAATTTTCTATCTGATAAATACAGAGCTGTATTCAGGGAATTCTGAAGGTATCATTTAGAAATTTACAATCTTTGATTGGAACTACCATTTTTTTCTAAACCTGCTTTGTTAAAATCAGCCTTTCTCTAGTCTCTTCTCTCCCTTTCCTTTGTTAACATGGTTAGAGATCTGAATGAACTTACTTTGATCCAGAGCTTCTTTTCCCCAGGTGCTTCTATTTGCAGACAAAAATCTTTCACAGTGTCCATATGGCACTATCAATTATTGATATAATATAGATCCTACAGCTGCTCTGCTTTTATAAGTGCTCTAAACCAACAACAATGAGAATGACATAAATAAATAAATACCTACCAGGAATTTTGCTGGTTGAAGAATATGCTGAAGAAAGGAAGTCTAAAAATTATTTTTTGGCAGTTGAATTACTTCTCCTTGAGTCACATTGTTCCCTATGAGGTTTGTGAATGAACTGTGGAACAGGCCAGAGTTTTGCAGAAAAAGCATATTTTCTATGATAGCAGAAAATAGTCTCTTATGATTATAAAGTAGATCCACAATAAGAATGAAATACAAAAGCATTAAGATGAGGTTTTCAAGATGATCATCTTGAAAATGAAAAGATTAAATGGTATGAGCAGTGGTTTCTTTCTATTGAAATAAATTTAAGACTGTTGAACAGAATGCTCATAATATAACACCTCTACTGCCATCTTGGAAATCTGGCAACAGTCAGAGACTTGGCTAAATGGATGGAGGGGAAAGAATAGAAGGACATAGGCATATGGGATGCCTTGGAGAATTAGACATGCTTTGTTTTTTCTCCTTTTATTGATGCTAAATTACTCAATATAACCTATCAATTCAGAAGACAATAGTTCATTTTGCTTACTGAATCAATAGTTACTGTGTTTAGTACTGCAGTGGACACTAAAATTATAGTGGTGAAGAAAAGAGAAGGTACCATCCCTCATGAAGTATATATGCTGCTATTTTCTATACTTTCCCATCCTTTGAATTACTAAAGACAAATATTAGTAAATGGTTAAAGATGTTGGTCTTAGAGATTACAGAGTTGAAAATTAAATTATAATTTTGGTTTGACTATTTTGGTTATACTTATTGTAAAACATAACAAAGAAACTGGTCAAAGTCTAAATATGAATCAAAAGAGTGGTGGAATTGCAAAGAGTAAACTTCCAGTAAAAAGGAAAATCTACCTATTTATTGTTCAATCTACCTCTCCACACACACAGCACATACATATAGATATATATACACATATATACTTACATTTATATATACATCTATAAATATTGTATTACTGAAAGTTTCAACCTGATTTCTCAGAGCTTTATCAAGTCATATAAGTAATTTGCTTAAATTCAGTTTTTCAGGGAAGTAAGTGTGAGAATGCAGAACAAATAAATAGAAGTGACTGGAGAATACATTTCCTATTACTTGAATATAGGTTCACTGAATAAACCTCTCTAGAGTGTAATTTGACTTGGCAAGGCAAGAAATCAGAACAAAAAAAGAAAAAAAAAATTGGTATTAAGAAGACAGTTGGTAACACCAATAAAATGTGATTCATTTTTTGTTCATTTTTTGGATGTACCTATAAGATATATCAGAAAATATGAGAAGTAAAAGTACTTGTGACTGGCCTTTGTTGAATATTCCACAACAAAGAAGAAAACTGCATTATAATATTTACATGGGAATAAATCCCCATGAAAACACCATAACTAATGGAATGGAATACATATTGTGAATGAAGTAGGTTCAGTATACTATGGTGAACTCATTAGTGGCACATAGAATCAATAACACATAATATCTTCAGAAAACATGACTACGGGGCTTCCCTGGTGGCGCAGTGGTTGAGAATCCGCCTGCCGATACAGAGGACACGGGTTCGTGCCCCGGTCTGGGAGGATCCCGCATGCCGCGAAGCGGCTGGGCCCGTGACCCATGGCCGCTGAGCCTGCGCGTCCGGAGCCTGTGCTCCGCAACAGGAGAGGCCACAGCAGTGAGAGGCCCACGTACCACAAAAAAAAAGAAAGAAAGAAAATATGACTATGATACAGCATGGTAAGTCTGAGGCAAAATGTAAAGCCATTGTACATTATTATATCTTTCAGGCAGAATTGATTAAGTAGATTTAATTTTAACTTGATTTTCTGATTATATTTTACATTTTACTGTTTACATTAATAATTTACATTTGGAAAGGATGATCAACAAGGAGATATCATTGCCATGCCACACTAAAAACATACTGAATCACTCTAAACTTATATATTCTCACCAAATATAAATGACAAAATATTATTTTTTACTCAAAATTTCATAATATTCACATGAGATTTTGTGATTTTCCACATCAGTGCTTACTATAGACAACTCTAATAATTTATTCAACTAAATAGCTAGCTGCACTTTTTCTTAATTTGAAAGTTGTATTACATTCCTTAATCTTCTTCACAGTAGAAATATGAACTGAATCAAAGGATATGAATAGACAATCCTGTAAAAAATAAAATGCTTAGAGATAGTAACAGATGGAAAAAAAAAAGTTCTACCACCTTTAGAAGTCCAATACATTAAATTATAACTACAGGGGTAATAAGAGTTGATATACTCCCCAAATTAGCTAAATTAAACACAAAAGTTTGTAATAATCAATATTTGTAATGCTTTTGTATATTAAAAGATGGTGGATATATAAATTGGTAAAATATTTTTAGGAATTGTTTTGGGAATATATATCAATCTTAAAATTGTTTATACCTTTGACTATGACATTTTATTTATTAGACTATATCAGGTATAATCTGAAAACTAAATAAATATTTATCCATTTTGATAAAATTCAGAAAAAAATAATTTCATTATTATTAAAAAATACTTAACACAATGCCATATAAAGTAGAGATATTTAAATTCAATAAATAATTTTTTCATCCTTTCTTTTTTCCAAGCTCCATGTGGCAAAGATGGACAAACACAGCATTTATTTTCAATGAATTTAAGGGTGTGTGTGTATCTCCTCATTTATTCCTAACTCTTTGCTCATGAATTTTTCTCCTTTATTATTTTTTCTTTGGCCTGTAGTTTAAATTTAGTGTTCCTTAATGCTCAGTGGGTATTCTCTTTATGTAGATTCTTTCTGGCATATATAATTTGTTGGTTTGAAACCTCCTCAGGAGCTTCCCAGGTATAATCCAAAAAGAGCCCCTTATGCAGAGGGCAGGGAGAAATGGAAGAAAGAGGCAAACCACTACAGATTGGTAGGTGGCAGGTTTAATAAGCAAGGGAACTTACTTACAATATTTGCCTGGGATGGCCACAAGATGGGTAGTTTTCCACATTCACCACCCAAATCTTAAAAAATTATATAGAGGATTTAACTGGATTCAGTCACACATAACATCCAGACAGTCTCAATACCACATTTCTATCTCAAGGCTGTATCCTTGGGACAACTTCTGGTGATGGGAAAGGCAAGTGTGGAATGCACATTCCAAAGATAAGGGAGGGGGTGGGGAGTCTCAAACTGCCTGAGTTCAGCTTTCAGTTCAACTAGTGGTCACATCTGCTGGGTGACCTCCCCCAACTTCACTGAATAGCCTCCTGATATGATAATAACTTCAACATTATGTTTCTATCTCAGACCTCTTGTTTGAGCTCTGAACCTATATTTCCATTCCAAATCAACTATCTAAATGTCTCCCAGGAAACATGAGGTTAACACCCCCAAATCAATTTTTATAATTTTTCTTTGCCCCCTTGATATCTCTTTGTTTGGTAAATTGCTCCACATCTTTACAGTAGCAAAGAGATACCACATCCTTCTGCAACATCCTATCCAGTCATCTTGAATTTCTGTATAATATTACTCTTCATTAACACCATAATCCAATTCTGTGTCCAAGGAGGACCCATTTTTTAAAAACTGACATATCTTCATGGGTTAGACTAGTAACTAGTATAGCATTGTCAGAAACTACCACAACATTGTAAAGCAATTATACTCCAATAAATATGTTAAAAAATAAATAAAAAATAAAATAAATAAATGAAACTAGAGTTCCCAGTCATAAGTCTTAGGTCTAATGGCTGGTTGATGAGTAATAGTAACAATAATTTTAATTAATTTAAATACAAATTGTTTAATTAAAAAAATGTTTGTTGAAGATTTGTTGAATGAATGGATGAAATACTTTGGAAATATCTTTAGAGATATTTCTATTTAGGTTAGGTTAATTAGTGAATTAGGATGATTTAAGTTCTGCCAGAAGAATGTTATGACTATAAATTGACATACAAAGTGCAGTGGATTCCTACTTAGATAGTTATTGATGAAAATTGATTTTGTTTCCACAGCTATACATATTTTTTAAAACAAAAATATCTTATTTCTCAAAATGGAATGCACATCATAAAGGCTTCTTTACATTCTGGTTATTCCAATGTCCATCACTTACTTAAACTGTTGACAAAATAACATGGAAATACAAGCTATTCTGAGTATATTACATTGAGGAAAAATTAAAAGTCCATTGCTAATAAAGTTAATATGGATGCCTGTGTTTTTCATTGAAACTCAATTTCCCAAAGATTGTCTTAGATCTATAAGGATTGTATTATAAAGACAAAAGGAAAAAGAAAATAATTTTGAAGTACATATGAAAATTCCAATACAGGAAATTCATTCATTTACTCATTTTTTACTTCAAATAATATTTATTGAGAACTAATCATGTGCCAAATATTGTTCTTGTCACTAGGATACATTAGTGAACAATAGCGATAAAGTTTCTTGCATACAAGAGGCTTACATTTTAGTGATAGGCAACAAATAGACCATAAATAATACATTATTGTCTTATAGTAACTAAATTATATTTTACATTACAAATAAGATGAAATAAAACAGAAGGTGAAACAGAATTGAGAGAATTTTGAAAGAAAATGGGGAGATTATAATTTAAGACATGAGATTAAGTTAGACATTATTAGGAAGGTAAAATATGAAAAACATTTTTTTTTTCATTTGTATAGATGAAGAACATTCTTGATGATACAGATCACTGGTGCCAAAACTCTAAAGTGGGAGAGGAAAAGGAGTGTTAGAAAAGCATCAAAAGGGAAGGAAAAATATGTGTTATAGCAGAGTAAGTGATGGGAAGAAAATAAATATGGAGTCATAATGATAATGGAGAGGCAGGTACTTTTAGAATATAAAAAGATGCTGGCATTTCTTTGGGTAAATTTGGGAGATTATTCAGGTTTTATCTGAATTATGGGTAGATGATTAATATGATCTGGCCAAAATTTCAAAAGTGTCTTTGGTTACTTTCAAAATATATGTAACAAAAATAAAAATAAGATAAAAATAAAAATAACTCTGTTTTAAAGATCTAGTGTGGTTTCTGGTTCCTTGACTAGATCTTGTCTGATCATGGTGAATTAGGTAAAGAAAGGCTTCTGAGCACTGGAGGGATAGAGTTTTCATCAATAGAGACAGGAAAGTCCATGAGTAGAGTAGGATGAAAATTAACTGGGCATAACAATTTATCTATATGTAAAAGTTGAAATATTTTAATGGACATTTTAAAAAAATAATCAGTGGGAAGAGAGTTCACAACTAGAAAGATTAATTGAGAGCTAATGACATAGAGAATTCTAGTAGAAATTGCTAATCATCTAACAAAATTTTTTCTTCTTCCATTATAATAAAAATTTGCTTGGACAAGGCTATTTAACTACCTACTGTCAAACCTTCTCATCACTAGTGAGTTAAGTTCTGATCAACATTGGACTCTGAGCAGAAATAATGTATGCTAAATAGGGATCTAGGACTTAAGACATAAGACATGCTTCCTCGAAGCAATTTTTCTTTTCCCCAGTGACTGGAACCCAGGTACGGGTTTGAACCATAGAAACAACAGAAGTATTATAGGGGACTCTGAAGTAATTACTTGGATGACATTTTTGTCCCTGAGGAAAAAAGATGAATCATTGACTCCAAAACTGTAATGTGAGGAGGCATTAAATTTTATGTTGTGTAAACCACTGTATCTCAGCTTCTCTTTGACATAGCAACTCTGTTTGACCCTAAATATATATAGACATTAAAGCCACAAAAGTGTGACAAAATTATTTCTATTTTTTTTAAAGTTCTGGGTTAAGTGTATTTCAAAGAGCTGTAAAAACATGCAGATGTGAACACAGGGAAACTGTCAGTTATTTTCTGAAAACTGAGAAATAACTTTCATCAGAGTCTTGGAAGTAAACAATCATTATCTTTCCTTTTATTAACACTTCCTTTAAAATTTTGGCCAATTTTGTCCAGAATTTTTCTCTACTAAAATTACCAAACATTGCATTAGCAAACATTGCAACTTCATCTGCTTTTGAACACTAAAGTAAATTTAGTTGAATGAGCAAAAAGCTTTAAGTGATTATGATCTTAGAACACAGAATAATATAAAATATATTTGCAGATTTCAACTTTAATTCTCTCCTTTTCTTTTTATTTATTTTAAAAAAAATTCTCATTATCTACCATTGAAATATAGGCATTGAAGTCCATAAGTACTTTCTCCTGTATGTTAATTTCTCCACTTGTATTCTCTCTTAAAATTTACATCATTATAATAGTATTGGGGGAAAAATCATTGACTAGATTTATCTACATGTTGACCTATTCTCTTCCCCAATCATATTAAATTAAAACAAACCAAAAAAAGGCTTTTAATTATTTTAGGAATTTTGTTGACAAATATAATCACAACATTATTCAATGCCCATATCTACATTTAGTACATCAAAATTATGGTGGTCTTAATAATGGTGTAAACTCTATGTTCTCTGAAAATATATTGTGAATCCTTGATCTGTTGTTAAACATCCCCTATAAATTAGAAGATATGGATAGCAGTCACTGAATTGCAAACATGAGAAGGCTGCCCATCATCTCCAAGACATATATTTCAAAAAGGAAGTACTAACCCAAGGGTTTTCAATCATATCAAGAAGATAATAGGTTTATATTTTATATTTTCTCTAAATATAAAATTAATGTGTGCTAAATTCTGCTTTCAGCCACAAAGAGGTAACACAGGATAGGTTTACCATCATGAGTCAAGCAGATAAAGAACTAGAAAATATATGAAGCAGCAGTATTCGGATACTAGACAAAAGACAACAGAGGACAATAATTCCTAAGGAAAGAGAGGTTCCATTCTTCAGCACAGGGAGGGGAAATACAAAAAGAGCTACCCTCGTAGTCAGTTGAGTTGAAGGAACAGTGGTTAGAACTTGGGGAGACCTTAGCAGCTAGTTCCCACAGGGAAGAGCTCCAGAGAGGAGAGAGTTCCAGAGAGATATAGAGAGTTCCAGATAAATGCAGAGAGATGTGATTGAGTCTTACATATCCTGGATGTGTTTTTTAATATTTCAGATCCTTGAGTTCTCTTCCCTGGCAATAAAGACTAATTGGGTGTCCTTTACAGAACAATACATTCTTCCATATCTTCATCAAAAAGAAGGAAAAAATATCAGATAAGAATTATAGGAAAATAAATTGTTGTATATATTTATAGTCAAATATGCCTTAGACTTCAAATTATACCTATGTATAGCCAATTGAACTATCAATAAACTGACCTTGAAAATAAGTATAACTTTTTAAGTATAAAATTACTATGTCATAATGAAGATGATGTAGTGTTGAAGTTGCTAGAACTGTTGTGGAGCTTTGAAAAAGAAAATCCAGTTGTTGTTAAAGAGTTAAATCAATATGTGATTCAATAAATGAAATTCCAAAACCTTATGCTAATTTCCCTCTGAATAAATTTATCCAGTGGTAAAACTTGCACATCAATAGAAATTCATTATATATTGAACTATATACTATGAAATCAAAATAAAGCCATCACAGAGTTATTCATTGAATGAATTTATAACTTTGAAAATGAAATTTTTAAAGTTACTATTGAAAACAATTAAATTACAGTAGTCATGGCTCAAAAGAAGATATAAGCTAAGAAATTTAACTACCTTCCTTTTCTTTGATATATTTGTTTTAACAGAAAATTCTCTTCTAATGACAACTTTTAACACTTAATTTATATTTATTCACATCAATCTGAGCCCTAAGTAAAAAGAAATTACCATGTACTGTATATACATCTCATAAATATGATAAATGTACTTATGCCAAGATTTTAAATAAGAATTAAAGTATATATTCATTTAACACCAATCCAGTCATCCTAATTGCAGTTCTATAATTAATGAATCACATTTCCCACAATGCTGGAGTAACTTTCTGGTATGGAATTCAGAAATGAGAGAACTCATTCATCTTTCCTAATCAACATGGACCATATAATGTTCTATCACTACATTGTCCTTGCACAGCCAGAGTGCACCAAGCTGTATCTACTGAGTCAAAAATCAAGTTGAACTCAGAAGAAAAATAACCATAAACAATGATACTTACCAATTAAAATGTTTGGTCTCTCCCTTGGACAATCACCATAGGCTCCAAACTCTGCCCCCCACTTTCTCATATGCTTTCTTCAATGCACTGTGAACAAAGCAGAGGGCTCCTAAAACATAAACTGTGTCATGTTATCTACTTGCTTACACTTCTAATCCTTACCTACAAGGCCCTGTACCTTCTAGATCCTGTAGACCACTCTAACCTGATTTCTAGTACAATGGCTACTTTTAGATTCATGGTTATTCCAAGCTCCCTTCAAATATGAGTCTTTGCACAGCATTATCTTTCTGCCTGAAACTCTTTCCTTCCTGCTGTTTCATCGTTCTATTCCATCAGGTCTATGAAGAAATGTAATTTCTAAAGGGTCTTTCCTGAACTATTTCTCTAGGATTGGTTGGCTTTGAATATCTCCAGTCTATTTGAATATCTATCATCTGAATCACTGGAATTTCTTCCTTCTTTGGTGGCACTTGTCATACGGTTTATTATTTCATTGTTGGCTAATTGTATTTCTCTCTTCCCTTCCACACTGTCAACTCCATAATGACAAAGGCTGTACTTGTTTGTCTTTATCTATCCAGCACTCAGCAGAATGTTGATGCAAAGTAGGTAAACAGTAAATGTTTTAGCAAATAAATCATTTATACCAAACATCTGGAAGATTATATTTTTTACACCTTCTACTTACTGTAAAATTGATATTTTATTGGTAGAAAAAAATGTCACCTTGCTTCTCTAATAGCTTTGGTGAATATGAAAGCAATCTACTCATATCCTCATGCCCTATCTCTTGTGTGACTAAGAGCATTCATTATCAAGTTGGCTTTTAAGACTTATGAGCACATTTGGAGTTTATAAAATAACCAAATTTATGTCATTAATATAATTCCTCCTAATAGCCCTTGGTAAGATCTAGAATGTCACTGTGGAGCGGTAGACAAATTTGTGCAAACCCAAGGGACTTCCTGAGAGCAAAGGAATAGACATTCTTACTCTCTTTAAGTATTGATGTCATTAGGACATGCATGATGAAACAAAGTTTATGTATTCCAATTGAGACATTGGAACTGTATAATGGAGATGACCATGAGGGAGTAGGGACTCTGAGCGGCTAATCCAGCTCAGCACCAGGGCCAAAGGGAAATTAGAAAAGGCTGGCTCTGGCACAATATGTGGCTGTTCTGGAACACTCTGATGAGACAATTGCCCTGGCATAGAGGGAACGTTTTGGCAATATGGTTGTTCAAAAAGTGTAAACTAAACAGCCACCATCTGTTTGGAGGAGACTGTCTGTATAAAACCTAGGAGGTATGGTGTTGTCTTCTATTGAAAGACCACTGAGGTCTGTGAGAAAATCAGAAGAATATTGAGCAAGGCTCTCTTTAATTGTAGAGGATTAGTTTTCTAGAAGGCACATAACAAAAGCAACTGCAGCCAAAAGTCTGGCCTACTAAAGGATTACCCAGAGCACACCAACTGAGCCCAGAAGTTCTGGGAAGTTTGGTGATGAAAAAATCTACATGTGGATGGTCCATGTAGTTTGAATGTTAATAAAAAACATGTTTTTTAAAAATATCTCTAGGAGACACTTAGTGTCTCATCTATATCCCACTGATCCTTACCGTTTCCACACACATAGGCCCTAATTCCAACTACCAGTCTTTGTATCTTCTTGACTGAGTACTCTGACCACCACAGCCTGTTCTGCTCAAGTGCTTAGCTGGTCAGAAGGGTTTCAAAATTAAAGAAACCCTCTGAAAATAGCACTCAACCAATGGGAATTGGTAGCTAATTACTCCAACTCCTGCCCCATTTAAGAGGAATAACTTAGGAATGCATTCTATACTGGTACCCAGATTTCCTTGATGGAATAAGTTCCAGTGGTTCAGAGCTTGATAATATACCCTTTCTTGGCTTCCTTCCTTTCCCTGATTATATTATTACCTAGGGCTACTGTAACAACCAAAGGAACTGAGTGACTTAAAACAACAGAAAATTATTCTCTCACAGTTATAGATGCTAAAAATCTGAAGTCAAGGTGTAGGCAGAGCTGTGCTCTCTCTGAAGGCTCTAGAGAAGAATCCTTTTTTGATTCTTCCTTGCTTCTGATGGTTGCCAGAAATACTTGGTGTCCTTTGTCTTACAGCTCCATCACTCAACTCTCTGTTTCTGTCATCATATGGCCTTCTCCCATGAGTTCCCTTTGTATCAATATCTCTATATCTAATTTTCCCCTCCTTTCTCTTATAAAGATACCAGTTATTGAATTGAGGGCTCACTTTAATCCAGTATGACCTCATCTTGATTAAATATGCAAAGTTCCAATTTCCAAAGATGGAAATTCCTGGTAGACATGAATTTTAGAATAACATCATTGTGTTAATGGTGACAAGGCTTATATGACACTCATGACCTCCAGGGATCTGTGTATGGCTAACTATGTCCTTAATAGATTGTCCTTAAAACTATGGTCTTAAGGACAAGGTAGCTGAGCAGCCATTGGGTGTATTTCTTGACTCTCATAATAAAGAAATTTAAAGAGTGGGGAAACAGAAGATTGATGACAATTCTCACAATACAAATAACAATTCTTAATCCAGTTTCCAGACCTGAGCCATTCCTCAGAACCAAGACCTTTTGATTGAAGGAGAGGCATGGGCTCCTTGAGAAATAAAGATTTAATGCTATAGTGTGTGCATAGTAATGATTAATATATCTCAAAGAAAGCTATGGCCATTCACCAGAGTAATTGTACACTGAAGAAAGAGGAATACATAAATATCTCAAGGATTGTTGAATATACTTGGGGTTGCCATTGATACTAGGGGTCCCTAGTTAGAGTGGAAGTTTCAAATTCAAGATTATAAGTGAAGTAGTACTCCAAGTCCAACTCACAGTATGTAAAATTAGTCATAGTACCATATTCTCTATCACTAGTAAAACAGCTTATCTTATGGAACTTTGGAATACACACTTAAAGGCATAGTTAATGACTCAGATATGATATCCTTGTCATCTGGGCAGTGTTCTTCAAAATGAAAACTGTACTAGGGATCAAAAACCAGTATACGCTGATTTATCCTATTATGTAGAATAAATGGATTTGGGTATCCAAGGGTTGGAAGTAGAAGGAACATTTTACAATCATTCTCAGTGAGTCACATGTGGAAATTCTGCTTCTTTTTCAGTAAATATATACTCTGCTTGACTTTATGTCCTGATCCCTGAAAGGTACTTTTCTCCAAGGGGACACAGTAAGCTTAAGCTGTAGCTAATGCCTGGTCACTTTGAGATCCTTATGCCAGAAAACCAGAGCACAAAGTGTCACTATACTAGCAGAAGGAATTGATCATTCTGCTATATAAAACATAGAGAAAACAATGTCTAGAACTCATTTGGGATTTATGTTCTCACGCCTCAGGACAACTGCAAATTAATAGTTATATCAGTTATGGCGTGACTTGGGCAGAGGTTCCAATCCTATGATGGAAGTAACTGAGACCAGCAAAACTGCTTGTTGTGGATAAGAGGAGTCTAGGAAGGGTGTGATGGATATTGCTGCCTTTGGACCAAGTTAAGCAGTGGGTATTGTGGACATCCCAGTAACTCTCTTAAAAGTGTTCTGTTTTGTTTTGTTTTAAGAAATTTGACCAGTCAAGACTTTGGAGAATTGTAGAAAGACAGAGTAAACTTACCTTGGTATACAAATAGATATGGGTGATGCATATCTCATTTTTTAAAATTTGTGCATTTCCTAAGGTATGAAATTACTGCTAATGTGTTGTAAAGAGGGAAAACTAACTATAATTTTGCCATTATCTACTAGAGTTTGGCAACATATGGAGATACAGAAACTTGTGCTAAATCTTTGAGTATTTCCGAAAGCAGAAGGCTTGCTAGAGAAGCTGGCAAAAACACAATGAGCAGAGACTCCAGAATGGTGTATTCTGGGGAAAAAAAATAAAAAAGGATCAGAGAAATAGGCTCCCAAGTTCCCACAGTTGTCAGAGTCTTCAAAAAAATGGAGTTCTCTAAGAATACCAGCAACAATGGAGGCTTGATGAGTTTAAAATTGACCTGCATCTTTTCAGAATACCATTTCAGGGGTAGTGATGAGTGACAAAGACAGCCAGAAAAAATCAAACCTATACCCAGGACATTCAGCCACTGATATGGCCTAGTTTTTTTTTCTTTTTTTTTTAGAAGACCTTTTTCATGCCCTTTTCTCCTTGCCAGTGCACAACAGAGGAGGTGCACCCAGAAGAGGGAGAGAGAAGAACAGAAATACCCCAAAAGACATAGCTCCAAAGCACTCATCCCCATTGTAAAGAGATGAAAGAGTGAAAGAATAGATCCTGCCTCCTCTCTACTCCAAATTACTAAGACTGAAACAATCATTCAGATGTTGGTTGTAGAAAGCTGATATACCATAAATTGAATTTTAATTGGAGGTTTAAACACAGGGTTATCTGGAGATGAATAATAGAACGTGCATAGAAGGTGTCATATAATCTTATAATTAAGGAATTTACTAATCATTATAAAAGAGAGATTATATATTATCCAGTTGAGGCTAAATGAAAAAATGAAGAAACAAACAAAAAAATCATGTTCAAACTTACTCATATTTATACCCACTGAATTTGCATTGTTCAATCAGCCACTCACATATCTGAAAACCAAAAGAAAGTAAAACAGATCACAGAAGACACTATATCCATATTTTTATAAGTAAAAATAGCAAGACATATTTACCCAACCAGTATAACCTGCATCACTGGTTAAAGGTTGTCATTGTTAAGATTCTCTCAAGACAATACAGTTGGCCCTCCCTATCCCAGGTTACACATTTGTGGATTCAGCCAAGCATGGGTAGGAATATATTTTTAAAAGAATTCCAGAAAGTTTCAAAATGAAAAACTTGAATTTGTCATTATTTGCATAGCATTTACACTAAATTTACAACTATTAGCATAGAATATACATTGTATTAGGTATTTTAAGAAACCTAGAGATGGTTTAAAATATGTGAGAGAATGTGTGTAGGCTCTATGCAAATACTACACCATTTTATATAAAGACTTGAGACTCCTCCGATTTGGGTTTCCCCAAGAGTCCTGGAACAAATCACCCACAGATACTGAGGGAAAACTGTAGTTTAAATGCAAGTAAGTTATTGAGGGTTAATCCTATAACACTTGTAGAGGAATTGAGCCATGAGACATAAAAGGGAAAGAAACCTATTCTTCTATCTTATCCTCTACCCTTTACTTAACACCCAGAAAATTATGGTCAGTTATTTACAACTCTGAGAGCACATTTTCCCTAGCCTTTTTTTTTTTTTTTTTTTTTTTTTTTCATATACAGAGAAGAGAGGTGCTAGAGTTATGGTAGGGGTAGCAGAGTCAGGCTACCTCCTAACAAGCTGTTCTGGTTTTGTATTATTGGTAACAGTACTTCCCCCAAAATTTTTGGTTTACAACAGGAAGAATCATTTCTTTTGCTCACACATCTACAATTTGATCACGGCTAGGTGGGGAATTCTGTCTCTGTTCTATGTCTCATCAGTTAAAGTGCCTGGGCTGGGGCTGGAAGATCCACTTCCAAAGAGGATCAATCAACATGGCTAGAAGGTTGGTGCTGGTCACTAGCTGGGTTCCACTGAAGCACTAGCATGAGTTCCCTGGCACAAGAGCCTTTCCATGTACCTGCCTGGTTTCCTCACATCATGGAAGCTTAGGCTGGCACAACATCACTTCCTTCATATTCCACTGGTCAAAATATTAACATACTTCTGGGATATTCCAGAAGAAGAGACATAGAACTTCTTTTTTTTAATGGAAGGAGTGAGAGAGACTCTTGATACTGCAATAAGCCTTGGGGTAAAATGCCCTGTTATTTGTGCTCTTTTTAAAATGAAGGGTGGGAGCCTAATCTCCCTTAGTCCTCAGTGGCGCGACATATAAGAAGTCCTAACCAACACTTGGTTTTCAACCATTTAAATGTATTTGCCCTAGTTTAAACAAGGCAGATCCATTTCATGAGCAGTGTTGAGAATACTTTCAATTTTATTTGTATGTTTTACCCTTTATGAATCCTTTTTGCCTACATTAGATTCATTGTTTTAAGAAATCAATAATCCTCAGAATCCTATTATCTA
The DNA here is from genome assembly GCF_026419965.1 of Kogia breviceps. Taxonomy (NCBI): domain Eukaryota; kingdom Metazoa; phylum Chordata; class Mammalia; order Artiodactyla; family Physeteridae; genus Kogia; species Kogia breviceps. The sequence continues at coordinate 44,829,946 of NC_081325.1, read as the reverse complement.
TAGGAAAAAATAAAAGAAATAGAAATGGAAATATACTTAAGCTAAGTTTTCAATATACCACTTTAACAAATCAAGATAATACTTCCTGATGCAGCTATCAGCTAAATCAGGCCTATCACTTTGAATTTCTCCATGCCTTGTTCTTTTTCCCTTGCTTGCCCTGTCTTATTGTGTTTTCAAATCATGACTGATCTGTTCCCCCTTCCTGACAGTTTCCTTTGTCACTAGTAAAACTTGAACCTGACATTGAACATAGGTATGACCAGGGAGGCAGTCAGTTGGCAAGAAAATCACCCTAAATAGGAATGTTCTTGTCTGTGTGCTTAAATATCTGTTTCATGAGATGGTTTTCCCTCAACAAACCTGTCTTCTTCCAAGGCAGAGAAATGGCCTTGTGGAGGCAAGTCTCTGTGCCTGAATAAAAACAGAATTAGCTGTAGAGGAAATCATTTGTATGCTGAAATGAATTCTTCAACATGGCTTTATTTTGAGCTATATTACCAATCTTCTTCACAAATACAAAATTGAACAGCCAAATTTCATATCATTTTGATGAAATAAACTCTGCGGGGACTACCACTGGTGCTGAGGGTCTCCAGGATAGGAAAGCTTGTGCTTATTTTGAAGAGTTATCAGATAAGAACAAAACAAAATATAAGCTCCAAACAGGCAGGCTGATATTATGCTGGCCTCAGGCAAACCAAATGTTCACTGTTGATTTACTGTTGAATTGTGAAAGCAAAGACTATAAAAGCAAAAACAATCTTTGTTTTTCTTTTTTTTCTCCATCGTGGTTTCTTGATACTCTAAAGTAAATATGATTTGCTATGGATGATGTGAAGAAGAGTTGGTTATATTTATGGTTCTGGAAACTTTCAACCATTTTAACATTGTGAACACAAGTGTTAAAAAAATCAAACCATTTATGTGACAAAGGTTAGAAATATTGTTACAAAGACAGGGGAATTGAGTTTCAGTGACCTCTTTACACTTTAGTGTCATTGTAAAAGCTGCAAAATTGAGGTAAAACAATAACACCACACAATGTTAGTACTGGTGCCCTGGCATTTCTTTAGAAGGTCACAGCTTTATGAAACATTAGCTATAATGACCAGAGAAGTCAATAATATTCAAATGCTACTTACTATGTAAACAAGAGTCTTTGTTGTTGGAAAAATCTTGCTGAGCATGAAACATCTTCTCATTTGAGTGAAATATACCAATCAATTAACATAAATTATGACAAATGAAAATTTTAAAGTAGCATTTTTCCCCTCAACATGAAGAATAAAGGTGTTTACTTTCCCAATTTTATTTTTAAAAATGAAGAGAAAAATAGTAATACTTTTATAGGAATTTTACTAACCTGATATTGCAATAGAGAAGAACAAATTTGATTCTGTTTTACATCTGTTTCTTTTACTTTAACCTTTGTATGCTATTGCTTTTGATTCAAGTTAAGAATGTTGCCTATAGCCTGAGATATACAGGATAACCCCTTCTCATGGCTCTGAAATTTAAGGTATTATAAGACTTTTCCATTCACATAGAAATAAATAGTTGCAGAACAGAGAATAACATGTGTCTTGTTGGAAATATACAGGAACATCATGACCTGGCCTACTAGGACAGCTGCAAGAACAAAGGATTCCCGCACCAAGAAGTTTGCAACAACCAGCCAATGTCCTTCTCCTTTCAATATAAAAGAAGGTTGAATTCTGACTGGGGTCAGAATTCTCTAGGACATTAGTCTGCCATCTTCTAGGACTCCTGCCTTTCCGAATAAAGTCATTATTCCTTGTCCCAACAGCTCCTCTCCAAATTTATTGGCCTGTCATGCAAACAAGCAGAATGAGCTTGGACTCAGTAACAGTATGATTTATCCTATCAACAATATCAGGAGTCAGATGAGGGACTGAAAACACAGAAAGATTTACCTAAATGAGCAGAAGAAAAAGAAAAGGCCAAATATAGATTCAGATTTGGATTCAAAATCTGATGAATCCTTTACATATTGTAGCTCCTACTGTTTCTAAAAGTATGAGAATCATTTACTTGATGTTCTCAAAATGAGGAGAAAGCTTTAGAATATATTCTTCTGATTAGGTAAAAAGAATAAATTCTAAATAATTTTTATATTATGTTAAACATAATATCTACATCTTCAAGAAAATAATATTTTTCAAAAGATTCTTGATTATATCAGATTTAATAGCAATAGCCATGATATTTTCTGGAATTTTTATATGTCCAGTGTCACATATTGTAATAGTTTCCAGGGTTGCTATAATAGCTATCACAAATTTGGTGTCTAAAAACAACAAAAATGTACTGTTTCACAGTTCTAGAGGATAGAAATCTGAAATCAAGAGATTGGCAGTGTTGCTTCTTTCTAAGGGCTCTGATAGAGAATCTGTCCCCTGACTTCTTTCTAGCATCTGGTGACAGCTGGCAATCATTGCCATTCCCTGGCTTACAGATGCATCACTCTAGGGTCTGCCTCAATATTCACATGGTGTTTTCCCCTTGTGTCTCTTCTCCAACACTTATGAGGATACTGGTTGTATTGGATGAAAGGTTCACTCAATCCCTGTATAACCTCATTTTAATTACATCTGCAGATATCTTATCTCCAAATAAAGTCACATACACAAGTATCAGGGATTAGGACTTCCACATATCTTTAGGGTGGAGAGAACACAATTTAACCCATAATGTGTAGAAATCATGCAGTAGAGATCAGCTAAAAACAATCAAGCAGAAAACTATAAAGCCTGAAAGAGCTCGGTAGTTGTGGGATTATAGATATCTATGTGCATATGTATATGTGTGTGTTTGTGTATGTGCTCATGCATTCAAATTTTCAGGTGGTGTCACAGTTCATGCACTGCTTTTAGATTAGTAGATCCTCCATATCTAAGCCTTCTCAATCCACAGGTTTAACCGACTGTGAATTGAAAAAAAATTTTTTTTTTTTTAATTGCAGAAAGTTCCAAAACACAAAACTTGAGTTTGCCACAAGCTGGCAAATATTTATATTGTACTTATAACAATTTACATTATAAAGGTATTATATGTAATGTATAGATGATTTAAAATATACAGAAGGTTGTGCATAAGTTTCATTTAAATACTACACCATTTTATATGACAGACTTGAACATCTTCAGATTTTCGTATCTGAGGGGGATCCTGGAACCAGTCCCCTGCAGGTACTGAAGGATGACCATGGTTCCTATTTTTGGTAAGGGTATTGTAGAGGAGCAGAATTTGCTACCCCCAAATATGTCTCTTTGGCATATTAATAATCTTAAACTGGTTATTTTTTTTTAAAAAACAACAGACATGGGAAAAACTGAAAACCAAGTAGGAATTATTCTTTTGTAAGAGACATTTACATTTATAAGGGAAATCTCCATTTGTAAGTGTGTCTCTCTGGATGTACTGGGAAGAGGAGAGTGATCAAATCTCTAGAAACTCTTATCAGTGGAGAAGGTAATTACTTAAATCTGTATAACAACCTTACCCTGGTTTACTGTGCTTTCCTGGTAATTCCCATGTCTGATTCCCCCAACATCCCCTTTTGATGTCAGCTGAAATGGTATTTAAGGTAAATTACTCAATTTTCCTGGGTCTCTCCCAGGTATACATATTATAAAATTTGTGTTTGTTTTTCTCCTGTTAATCTGTCTCGTGCCAATTTAATTCTCAGACCAGCCAGAAGAACCTAGAAGTGTAAAAGAAAATTTCTTTCTCCCTGAGAATATAAAGCTGTAGAAAGCTAGGAATTTGAGCAGACTGTTTCAATGATCTGGTATTCATTTCCTTCCTCTTCTCTATCTACAAATAATTTACCAACTTTAAGATTTCCTAGCTGGAGATTTATCTTCAAGAAATCTTTCTAGACCTTGCCTTTGGGACTTTACTCTCCAAGAAATGTCTCAGAATGCTCCAATATTTTAATTAATTTTTTGTTGTTGTTTTGGGAAAGTGTAAATTTGTTATCTTTTTCATACAAGTAGGAGTTTATCAATACTTTCTTGAGGAACTTTAATCGTGAATAGTCATTATACTGAGGGTCCTTTATTTTAATTTTATAGTATTTAAATATTTTTTGTAAATATTTTCCCAATAGCTAAAATTAAACCTTTGTAATTATGAGGGTATAGTTAATATAGAGTATAGAATATACAATATAAATCTGAAAGCAGCTTCACAGAACGCTAAAGGCCCTTATTTTACAGTTTTATTGGCACAGAGTTAAGAAGCAATTCATATGGAAAGCTGGAATAAGACTCTTTAAGTCAACAGTAATTTAATTTTTTAAAAAGTGAAACACGTCCCTCATATCTTACAAAGATCCTTTGCCTAATGTGCACAAATCAGCAGTTCATTTGGAGCATAACATATTAGTTAAACTGTTTAGAATTCAAGTCTTTCTGTTTTCTGTAGGCGTTTTTATTTGTGTATCTCTTGTTCATTTTCTATGGGTCTGATATACGCTTGCCTATAGAGTTTAAAAGCAATTTTGAAACCTGATAGTTATTTTATTTTACTTATATAGTTTTTTTCTGTAATGATATTCTCATAATCCACTAATGCTCATACATCTTAAAAATGTTTTATTTGCTTTCCGTTTAGAAACTAAATTAGAGTAGTAAAAAGTACCCATGGTATCTGTCTCTCTTATTTTAGGTGCGCAGCCTCTGGCTTTCATGTGACATAGATTCCAAAGCAAGCATAGAGGTAGACAATAATTATTAATTTTTATTCTCCCCTTCTTGCTCAGAAGGTGGTAAGCTAAATTCTATACTAAATTTGGAGAAAATAATATTACCTCTGTGATCCATATTCTTCCTCTTATCTCCTGAAGTAGGCTTAGTGCCCAATGAACTAGTGAACACAACCATGTGAAAGCAGCCATGGAGCACACATCATGAACATGTTATCAAATCATATCCCACTGCTTGTGGCTTACAAAGTCAATACTCACAACTGTTGATAGAAAGGAACAGTTCCTTTAATCAGGATGCTGGCAATCTGGGGAGATAGTGGACTCAGAATCCCCAAAAACCACCTCCGAAGATTCTGCCTGGACATGAAAGCTTTTAAAGGGAAAGAGGGAAGTAATCTTAATTAATCATTGAGATAGGCGGTCAGAGTCATTCCCATCCTCCACTATGTGCAGGCATGTGTGCAGGCTGTGGACTCCTCATGATCTTTCTTTAAATGCTATCTTGTTCACACAGCTTGATTGCAAGATTACTTGAGGGGAAGCTAAGAAAGAGATCTGCTCATCAATTAATTACTTATTCTTCATCTATACTTCTTCAATCTATGGAAAAAAAGAACACAACATGCTAGGCAAAGTATTGTGTGATCAAAAGATTTGAAAGGTGTCCTAAGGCTGGAGATGAGTAGAACATGTGGGTACCTGGTTTAAGGTCGGTGACAAGACCAAAGGGGCGCCATCTACAAAGGGTTCATTCTTACAACGAGCTTTTTCCTGCCAAAAGCTGCTTACAAGCATTGCAATGAAGTGTGGAAACAGGAGTCATCCAGTTCTTCTCCAAACCCAGATTCTGGCTTGTGAAGTCAAGTGTTTGGAAGATATAATTAACTTTCAGGTGCATGCAATTCATAAAGAGTGTCGTATGGAGGGAAGTTTACAACCAAATTCTAAAGTATAGTCCATAGCTAAGAGCTCTGTGAGATGTTACTGGGTGATATGAAGGGGAAAAATGTATTTCAGGAACAAATAATTTGGGAAAATTGTGAGTTAAACAGAATAAAATAGGTTTACCTAGTTCAGAATATCTTAGATCCCTGAACATGATAATGTGCATTGTAAACCACTAAAATTTGGCATATACTGTGTAGTTAATTGGTTCTGTCCCTAATTCCTATGTGAGGATGTGGGGCTTTTCCCCACACCTACCTGGAGATAGCATCAGATTCAACAGGTAAAGGTCTCAATCCCAAAAGACTGCCCTCCACTTCAGATGCCAATCACAGCCTAGGTTACCTGTACTTCTAACACACTAGCTACAGATTGGAGGTTCCAACAACCCCCTCCAACTCAGGATGCCAATCACAAGTCCAGTTATTAGCTGTATTTCTGAAAACTGGCTGTAAATCAGAGGTGCTCATTGAAAAGGACATAACTCAGCAACAGCCAGATGGAAGAGACAAATAGTCAAGGTGTGTGGAAAACTTTCATGCTCCCTGATAATGCCACTCTCCCAAAATCCCTACTTGTTCATGAACTTGGAAGCTCTGGGAACCCCCTCTTTTTGAGATTTTATGGGGGCTTCATTACTACATAAGCATGATTGATTAAATTATTAGCTGAACAATGGGCTTGTGTGCCTCAGGCACACAAAGTCAAATTCTGAGAGTGAGTGTTAGGAACAAAGTAAGGGTTTATTGCAGTACACCAAGCAAGCTAGTGGAAGACAAGCCTCAGATCCACTCCAACTTGGTCTGTGAATTGGGGGTATTTTTAAAGAGGTAGAACAAAGAAGCTGAAATGAATCATTCTCTTGTGACTTTTTTTAAGGTAAGAAGTAGATTTGTTTAGAGAGATACACATTCCATAGGCTGAATGTCCATCTCAGAAAGTGAGAACTGCTTGTGACATTTCTTAATCATAGTTTCTGGAGTCAGGATGTCTACTTTACAAGTCTCTGGTCTGGTGGTTCACGACCTTGGGGTTTGTTAGCTCATCTTGTCTTAGAGAAACAACCCAAGTCTCTACATTAATGATATTATCAACAACAGCAATTTTAGCACATTAATGATGTTATTGACTCCAGCAATTTAAGTCATCTGGCTCTGGTTGATTACTGTGTTCAGTTAACACAGAGGACAAGAAATTGAATAAAGTTTTGGATAGAGTAGTTGATTATAAACTCAGGAGGGGAACTTGGTTTTATGGGGGCTTGGTTTCACTAGTAGGCTATCTTCTCTGTTAGCCCCAATTTTGCCAGATGGGGTGAAGGCACATCCTTCCCTATCAGGACCTTAGAAATTATGACATAAAAGTTAAAAACACAGTTTCTTGATTAAGAATCATCCCCCCACTTCCATCCCTGGTAGTTGCAACCCTGATCCTATGACCACATTATCAAGTAGGGGGAAAAAATGCTGAGGTGACGTGTGGAAGAAAGAGCACCACCATCCTTCCCCACCACTGTTCCCCATGTCTACCAGAAAAACAAATCTATCCAGTGGGGACATCACTTCACCCCACTCATGTTCATGTTGAATGTGAGCACATATTTGTGAAGGCACTTAAGCCAACCCTTCATGTTCTAATCTCCCCTATTTAGACAACCAATGTTTTCTTTGTCCATTATAAGTTCCTGTTAAAACTATTACTCTGAGAAAAATATCTCTCTTTCCATTGTTGGACATTAGGGGCTGTAAAGTGTGTTCCTTCATCTGAAGAAATGACTGTGAGCCATTCAAATAGGTGCAATATCTTCTCTTCCAGTTCTTCCATAACACTGTGAGTATTTGTATCTACCACTGGGTAAGCAAAGCTCAGTCCATGGTCAGTGTCTATTCTTGTCAAAACCCACTGATGAACTTATTTACAAAACAGTAATAGACTCACAGACATAGAAAGCAAATTTATGGTTACCAAAATGGAAGGGGGGAGGGATAAATTAGGAGATTGGGATTATCAGATACACACTACTATATATAAAATAGATAAACAACAAGGTTCTACTATATAGCACAGGGAAATATATTCAATACCTTGTAATAACCTGTAAGGAAAATAATCTGTAAAATTACATACGTGTGTGTGTGTGTGTGTGTACTGAATCACTTTACTGTACACCTGAAACTAACATAACATTGTAAATCAACTATATTTCAATTTTTAAAAAATGAGAAAAAAAGACCCATTGGCAGCTCCCAAGCATTAGTCTCACTTGCCAGCTGTGATCAAGACTTTCCCATCAGGGACTCTGCCACATAGCCATTTATAGTCTTTGTCTCTCTTGTTAGACAGAACAGTCATTGGCATTTTGTGCATCAGAGAGTACAAGAGGGCTATGTTTAGATTCAGCCCACCTCTGCATCACTACAGTACCACCATATCCACTCATTTCATGGACACCATAAATGAGCACACAAAGGTATCTGCTTGTAGATTCTAATCACCTTCTGAACCTGAAAGGATTTCTTCTGATGAGTATCAACCTGTTCTACTTTAATGTTACCCTCAGATTCCCATAGTCATTTCAATAGAACTGTGCCCCATATGGACATTTCTTTAGTAAGCTACATTTCCATTGCCCTCCTGCCTGAACATTTGACCAGAACAATGGCCACCACCCACAAGTCAGTAAAAATTGAAACATAGGAGATTTTTACCACTGTTCATTTTTTCCATAACTGCTAAGAAAGTAACATGTGATTCAGCCCACTGAGCTGATTTGTTTTTACCTTGTTCAGTCAGAGCAGTGGCCTCCCAAATAGGATATTGTCCATTCATTTTGAAACTGCCATAGAAAAACCAAGCAGCTTTATTTGGTCAGTAAAGAGCAGTTTGGTACTGCTCATGTGACAATAGTAGCAGTTCCTCACACAGTTCCAGAGTCATTCTTAGGTGAAAAAAATCTCCCTGCTTGTAAGTACCTCTTCATAGCAGTCTCCAGGCAGCATGATCCTGTATAAACCTTTTGCATTATATTATGAAACTCTTCTGGGCACTGCCATCCCCATTAGCGTGTTTATCTGGCATCATCCTAGACATTATAACTGTTTCATATTTTAAGACCATTTTATGTCCTTCAGTCATAGGGGTAGCTTCAATTAAGAATGTCCAACACCAAGGTAGGAAATGCCCCTCAAATGGAAATTTTCTAGTCCAAAGTCCTAGTAGTCATTGCTGGAAGTGATCACAGGTTTTTGCAGTCTGTGCTCCACATAGGTCTATCACACAAAGAATTTGTTCCTTCCCCCACTCCAGTTTCTATTTTATACTGTGTAGGTTCAGGGAATCTTGCTGGTTTCAGTTTAGCATGTCCAATTAACATTGCCTAAAGGACAGATTTACATGCCTTCTGTTTACAGTATGGTCAGCTCTCCTTATCTGCAGATTCAACCAACTTCAGATCAAAAATATTAAAGAAAAAAAGTTCCAGGAAGTTCCAAAAAACAAAACTTGAATTTGTCACACTGGCAACTATTACATAGCATTTACATTGCACTAGGTATCATAAATAATCTAGAGATGATTTAAAGTGTATGGGAGGATAGAGACCAACCTCACCCACCAGCAGGCAGACAACAGAAGCAAGAAAACTATAATCCCACAGCCTGCAGAACTGAGTCTGCAGGCACAGGTTGAGACCTACCCTGGGGCCAGCTAGCTGGTCCCTGGACCTTGGGTGATAAAAGGGGAGTGCACTGCTGGGACACATAAGACATCCCCTATAGAGGGCTACTTATCCAAGGTAGAGAAACATAAGTAACCTTCCACATATATAAAAATACAAATAGATATTTAGACAAAATAAGATGGCAGAGGAATATGTTCCAGATGAAGGAACGTAATAAAACCCCATTAGAACAACTAAGTGAAGTGGAGATAGGCCAGACAGATCCTGCTCCTGATTTCAAGGAGTTTATATGCTAGATGGATACAGAAGATACTAAGTCACATGTTTACATAATTATATATTTGATTATAATTTTAGTAAGGGCCAAGGGTAGAAATACAGGAAGATAAAAGGATATGGCACAAGGGTCCCAGGCTTGACTCCAAGGATCAACCAAGAAGGGCTTTCTTAATCAATGGTAGAGGATCAAATTGCCCCTCCCTCCAATTATCTTCTAAAACATTAGAGATTAGTCATGATTCCAGGAAGGGTTTGAAACCCAATGACTGTAATTGAATTCCTGTCATTTTGTCAGAATGAGGCATAAAAATAGATATCATTTTGGCTTATTAGAAAATAAAGTTACATTTCTTACATACAAGAGGTTTTGGACTCTGATTTATACCTACTGTACTTGCGTACACTAAGTTGTTGAAAATGATTATGTCAGATACATTTATTTCCTTTGTAGAAATATGTGTGCTTTTACAGGGAATTAGCCATCTGAAAACAACTGAAAAAACTGCTTGAAAACTCTTTGGCTTTTGTTTCTGCAAAACACAGTTCACATTCTTTGGTAGAGTCATTAAAAATACTTTTCATAATTTTTCCACAAGCCTGTCTTTTCCTACTTTCCTAGGACTATTGAACATTCCTCTTGACACCCTTGGTGTTTTCACCTGGTCGAGTTTCTTTTCCATATGAAACCTATTTTCATAGTTTCATTTCTCCATTCATGTGTTTTAGTCAACTTGAATTGCTTTGTTTGCTTTCTCTTACTTTTATGTTCATTATATATTCCAAGGCTAAATATGTTCGTTGTGAGGCTTTTCCCAAACAACCCATCTCAAATCAATGCTATCAATTTCCTACTTTGCTGTTATAAAGTAGCACATTTTCCTATCACTAATTTAGTATTCTGAAGTATTTGGAGACAAAAAGCATACACTTTAGTTGTCTTCATTAACAACATTGATTATATGATTGTTCAAATTTCTACTTGACTTCTCTTTTATCTAGATATAACTATTATGAAACTAATTTAACGTGAAACAGTATAATGCTTCATACAACTAAAATGTGGTCTCAAAGGTATAATTATTTCAATTATATTTGCAATTTTAGAAAACCATTTACTTGGAGCAGTTATAAGCAGCAATTTGTAGTGGTTAAGAGACAAGACTCTAAACCAGACTATCTCACCTTGACTTTTGGTTCTGCCACTTACTACCTGTATGACCATGAGCAAATGATTTCAACATTTTGTGCCTTCAGTTCCTGATCTGTTAAATGGGGACATTCATAGTACTTGACATAGAGTCTTGTAATGAGATATAAATGGATGTAATGAGGTTAGAACAATGTCTGGCACATGGTAATCTCTTAGCACATTTTACCTATTAATATTGTAAGTCGTGATTATAGTGGTTGGAAGAGAAGACAAGGGGTCAGTGTTGGTGATAGTATATGCCAGACAATATGCTTGTTATTTCTTCCATCAAGGAGTTGTAGTCTACTTAAGGAACAAAAACACAAGCAGATCAATGCGCACCACTGTGTTTGGTGCCACAGTAGAGGAAGGCACATAGGAGATTGGGAATATTCTCAGAGATGCACTAGAGAAGAGAAACCATTTTGGGTGAGTTATGGAGTTCTACTAGAAGTTAGCAACAAAGAAATGGAAAAGCAGTGTCCCAGGTACATACAGGCACACATGAATGCAGGGGGCCTGAGACACCAGGGCACATTGAACCTCTGTCTGTAATATATCAGTGATAGTCTATACTGTGGTCAACAGAGGAAAATACATTTTAGATTGTGAAAGGGTTTATGTTCCATGGGAAGATGTTTGGATTTTACATAGAATACACTGGAAAAAAATTAACCATTAGAATTTTATTATTGGATAATTAGTCTAAAGCTATTATTTGCCATGAGTATGGACAATGGGTTAGGAGGCAATGAGGTAGGAGTAGGTAAGGCAACTAGAAAGTTACTGCATTAATTCAGAAATAACCAGCAAAGCCCTGGATAGAACTAGGAGCAGTATATAGAATACAGAGGTATCCTTTGAATAATATCAAGAGGGCTGAGAAGAGTAGAGAATCTAGAGGTGAAGATGGGAGATTATGAGGTTTTGGAATGTTTGCATAAATAACATGTTACAGGGAAGTTTAACTTGAGAAAAGATAAAAGAGAATATATAATTGACTAATGGTTCTAAAAGTTAAATATTTTCTGGCTTAAAGTAGTTTTGGTTAGTCAACAAGTGTCCTGAATTTGGAGACCACACTAAATGAATAAACTTAGAGCTAAGTAACTATTTGTTACTGAAACTATGAGGATACTGAGGATACAACTTATAATATATTATAACTTACATAACATATTTTGGGAAACAAAATAGAAAGTAAACAAATGAGTAAACTCTCTATGCCCCTGGAATCATGCGGATTATTTTACACATACATTACAACACAAAAAACAATCCTATGGAATGCATATTAATATCCCACTTAAATATGAAGAATATGACATTAAAGCCATTTAAATCATTTGTTTAAGGTCTTATAACTAGGAAGTATCACAGCCAGGATTCAAATTCTAATGAAACTCCACATATTTTATTCCTAAACAAACACATTTCACTCCTGATAAAGTAAAACAACATTAAAAAACATGCAGCAAATACAGTTTGTACAGGAAACTCACATTTCTTCTCCTATATGAGAAGAAGAGGCTACTTTAGTATTAACACATTAATAAATATTGTACTCCTAATAATGTGCTGATGCTTGATAGAAGTCCAACTTCAAAATATGGCAAGTATTGGCTTTGCATGTAAGAAATATATAAATTTTTGGACTTTGACCTCAAAGAACGTTTAGAAAATGCAACTAAAATTAGAAGGCAGAAAGTAGAGCTACAATGGCAACATGATACTTAATCAAGAGTACAATTTTGGGCTTCCCTGGTGGCGCAGTGGTTGAGAATCCGCCTGCCGATGCAGGGGATACGGGTTCGTGCCCCGGTCCGGGAGGATCCCACATGCCGTGGAGCGGCTGGGCCCGTGAGCCATGGCCACTGAGCCTGTGCGTCCGGAGCCTGCGCTCCGCAACGGGAGAGGCCACAACAGTGAGAGGCCCGCGTGCCACAAAAAAAAAAAAAAAAAAAAAAAAAGAGTACAACTTTGTTGCTGATGTCCAAGATGGCAGAGTAGGAAGAACCTGAGCTAACCTCTTCCCATGAACACACAAAAATTAAAACTATTTACAAAGGAACTATCTATGAGAACTACCTGGAGACTAGCAGAAAAGATTTTCCACAACAAAATACATAAAAAAGGAACCACAACACAAAAGATAAGAGGGGCAGAGATGCAGTATAGTTAGGACCCACACACCAGAGTTAGCAACTTGCAATTGGGAGGAATATCACAACTGTAAAGGTCCTCCTCAAAGAGTGAGAGCTCCAAGCCCCACATTAGAGTTGCCAGCCTGGAAATCCTGCACTGAGAAGATGAGTCACCAGAATATCTGCTTTCAAAACCATCTGGAATTATGTTTGGGAGAGCCACAGGATTATGGACACCAAGACTCTGGTTTCAAAGGGTGCACCCAAAATCTATTACACTCCAAGTCCCAGCATAGAGGCTGTAATTTGAAAGAAGCTTGACTCAGATTCAGATGATCTTAGAGAGCCTCCTAAAGAGACAGGAGGTAACTGAGATTTTCCCTGAGGATGGAGATGCTAATGCTATCCATTTTGATGAGCTAGTTCTACTGCAATAACACTGACATTGGCAAGCACCATTTTGGAAAGTCCTCTCTGTGCTATTAACACTGGGGACATGGTCCACAAACCAGCAAACTGGCATCAACCCCAAACCTCCCTCCACCCACCAAGACACACAGACAGCTGCATGGGGATCTGTATCCACTGTGCACTGGGCCAGCACAAGGCCCATGCCTCAAACTGCTGGGCCTCACATCCAACTGCATGGGAAGAGTTCAAGGTAATGATCATAAAGATACTAACTGAACTCAGGAGAAAAATGAATGAATGTAATGAAAATTACAACAAAGAGTTAGAAAATATAAAGGAGATTCAAACAGAACTGAAGAATAAAATAACTAAATAAATAATACACTAGAAGGAATCAACAGTAGATTAGATGATACAGAGAAACAGATCAGCAATCTAGAAAAGAGAGTAGTGGAAATCATCTAAGCTGAACAGAAAAGAGAAAAAATAATTAATGATAGTTTAAGAGACCTCTGGAACAATATCAAGCATAATAACATTTACATTATAGGGACCCCAGAAGGAAAAGAGACAGAGAAAGGGCAGAGAAGTTATTTGAAAAATAATAGCTGAAAAATTACCTAATCTGAGAAAGGAAACACACATGCAGGTCCAAGAAGCACAGTGAGTCTCAAACAAGAAGAACCTAAAGAGGCCCACGGTAAGGTACATTATAATTAAAATGTCAAAAATTAAAGAAAAATAAAGAAACTTAAAGCAGTAATAAAAGCAACTAGTTACACAGAAGGGAACCCCATAAATCCATCAGCTGACTTTTCAACAGAAACTTTGCAGGCCAGAGAGGTGACACAATGTATTCAAAGTGATGAAAGGAAAAAAGCCTACAACCAAGAGTACTCTCTCTGGCAAGGCTATCATTCACATTTGAAGAAGAGATAAAAAATTACAGACAGTAAAAGCTAAGAGTTTACCACTAATCCGGTATTACAAAAAATGTTAAAGGGGCTTCTTTAAGCAGAAAAGAAAAGGCCACAACTAGAAATATGAAAATTAAGAAAAGAAAAATCACATGGGTAAAAGCAAACATACAGCAAATGTAATAATCAACCACTTATTAAGCTAGTAGAAAGATTAAAACACAAAAGTAGTAAAATCATCTATTTCCATAATAGGCAGTTAGGAGATATACAAAAGCAAAAGATGTAAAATATGATATCAAAAACATAAATGTTTTGGGTGGGGAAGGAAAAATGTAGGGTCATTAGAATGAATTCAAACATAACATCAACATAAAAAATCATATATATGTATACATATTGTTATATATGAACTTCATGGTAAACACAAACAAAACTATAAAAGAAACACAAACACAAAAAGTGAGGGGAATCCAAATGTAACACTAAAGATAGTTATCAGATCACAAGGGAAGAGAGCAAAAGAAAATTAAAGGAAGAATAAAGAACTATAAAACAACCAGAAAACAATGAATAAAATAGCAATAAACATATACCTATCAATAGTTACATGTAAATGGACTAAATTCTCCAATCAAAAGACATAGAGTGGCGGAACAGACAATAAAACAAGACCCTAGTATATACTGCTTACAAGAGACTCACTTCAGATCTAAAGACACTTACAGACTGAAAATGAGGGGATGGGAAGTGAGGGGATGGAAAAATGTATTCCATTCAAATGGCAACAAAAAGAAAGCTGGGGTAGCTTATAAAAGACTAGACATTAAAACAAAGACTGTGACAAGAGACATAGAAGGACATTGCATAAAGATAAAGGGATCAATCCAAGAAGATATAACAATTATAAATACCTATGCTCCCAACATAGGAGCATATAAATACATAAAGCAAATATTGTCAAACATGAAGAGAGAAATTGGCAGTAATGTAATAATAGTAGAACTTTTAACACCCAATTTACATCAATGGACAAATACTCCAGACTGAAAATCAGTAAGGAAACACTTGCTTTAAATGACAGATTAATCAGCTATATCTAATAAATATATACAGTACATTCCTTCCAAAAACAGCACAATGCACATTCTTTTCACATGGACATGGACAATTCTTCAGAATAGATTACACTCTAGGCTACCCTAGTCCACAAAACAAGTATCAGTAAATTTAAGAAGACTGAAATCATGCCAAGCATCTATCCAACCACAATGCTATGAGACTAGAAATCAACTACAAGAAAGCAACTGCAAAAAGTACAAACATGTGGAGAGCAAACAACATGCTACTGAACAACCAGTGGGTCACTGAATAAATCAAAGAGGAAATTAAAAAAATACCTGGTGACAACAGAAAACAAAAATACAATGATCCAAATCTATGGGATGCAGTAAAAGCAGTTTTAAGAGCAAAGTTTATAGCAATACAAGCCTACCTTATGAAATAAGAATAATCTAAAACAATCGAATTTTACACTTAAATGAACTAAGAAAGAAGAAAAAACAAAACCGAAAATTAATAGAAGAAAATAAATCATAAAGATCAGAGCAGAAATGCATGAAATAGATACTAAAAAATTTAGGAAAAATCAATGAAATAAGACCTACTTCTTTAAAAGGATAAATAAGACTGATAAACTTTTCACAAGACTCACCAAGAAAAAAAAGAGAGGGCCCAAATAAATAAAATCAGGAATGAAAGAAGACAAGTTACAACCCACACCACAGAACTACTAAGGATCATAAATATTACTACAAAAAATTATACACCAATAAAATAGACAACCTAAGAAATTCCTAGAAGTATTCAACCTAAGAAATTCCTAGAAGTATTCAATCTCTCACACTGAATCTGGAAAAAAATATAACATATGCATAGGTCAATTACCAGTAATAAAATTGAATTGATAATAAAATAACTCCAAAAAAAATCAGGATCAGACAGTTTCACAGATGAATTCTACCAAACATTTAAAGAAGAATTAACTATTCCAAAAAATTGCAGAGGGTAGAATGTTTCCAAATTCATTCTATGAGGCCAACATCACCCTGATACCAAAGCAGAAGATATCACAAAAAAAGCAAATTTCAGGCCAATATCACTAATGAACATAGTTGAAAAAAATCTTCAACAAAATATTAATAAACTGAATTCAACAATACATTAAAAGGATTATACGGCATGATCAAGTGGGATTTATCTCAGTGATGCAAGGATAGATCAATATTCAAAAATCAGTCAATGTGATATACTACATAACAAATTTAGAATGAAAATCATATGATCATCTCAATAGATGTAGAAAAAGCTTTTGACAAAATTCAACATTCATGTATGGTATAAACTCTTAACAAAGTAGGTATAAAGGGAATACAAATCAACATAATAAAGGCCATGTATGATAAGCCTACAGCCAACATCATACTCAATGGTGAAAAGCTGAAAGCACTTCATCTAAGATCAGGAACAAAACAAGGATGTCCACCTTCACTACTTTTATTCAACATAAGTATTAGAAACCCTCACCACAGCAATAAGACAAGAAATGGAAATAAAAATAATCCAAATTGGAAAGGAAGAAATAAAACTGTCACTGCTTTCAGATGCCATAATACTATAAGTAGAAAATTTTAAAGATGTCACCAAAAACTATTTGGGCTAATAAATGAATTCAGTAAAGTTGCTGGATACAAAATTAACATACAGAAATCTGTCATATTTCTATACAATAACAACAAACTTTCAGCAAAGAAATGAAGAAAAATATACCATTTACAACTGCATCAAAAAAAGAATAAAATCCTTCAGAAAAAAATGTAACTAAGGAGATAAAAAGCCTGTACTCAGAAAATTATGACACTGATAAAAGAAATTGAAGACAACACAAACAAATGGAAATATATACCATACTCATGGATTAGAAGAATTAATATTGTTAAAATGACCATACTAGCCTAAACAATCTCCAGATTTAATACAATCTCTATCAAAATAACAATGGCACTTTTCACAGAAATAGAACAGATAATTTAAAATGTGTATGGAAACACAAAAGACTCTGAACAGCCAAAACAATATTGAGAAAAAAGAACAAAGCTGGAAATATCACACTTTCTGAGTGCAAGCTACACTACATAACCACTGTAATCCAAAGAGTGTGGTTCTGGCACAAAAGCAGACACATAGATCAGTGGAAGAATAGAGAGCACAGAAATGAATGCACACTTTTATGGTCAAATATCTATGACAAAGTGGCAAGAATATAAAATGGGGAGAAAAAAGCCTCTTCAATAAATGGTGTAAGGAAAAATGGACAGCTACATGCAAAAGAATCAAATGCCTACTTTCTCACACCATATACAAAAATACCCTAAAAATTAAAGATGTAAATATAAGACATGCAATTATAAACTTCTTAGAAGAAAACCTAGGCAACAGAGTCTTTAACATAGGCCTTAGCAAAATTTTTTGGATCTGTCTCCTCAGGCACAGGAACCAAATGCAAAAATAAACAAAAGGGACCACATTACACAGAAACGTTTTTGAACAGTGAAGGAAATTATCAACAAAAAGAAAAGGCAGCCCACTGAATGCGAGAAGATATTTGCAAATGATATATTTCATAAGGGTTTATTACCCTTAACATACAAAAATCTCACACAACTCAACATCAAAAAAGCAAACAATCCAATTACAAAGTGGTCACAGAACCTGAATTGACATTTTTCCAAAGAAGGCATAAAGATGGTCAGCAGACACATGAAAAGTTGCTCAACATCACTTATTATCAAGGAAATGTAATTCAAAACCACAAAGGTATATGCTCTCACATCTGTCATAATGGCTATCATCAAAAAGAAAACAAATAAGTGCTGGTGAGGATGTGGAGAAAAGCAAACCTATTGTTGGTGGGATTGTAAACTGGTAGAGCCAATATGGAAAACAGTATGGAGATTAATCAAAAATTAAAAATAGAGCTACCACACCATCCAGCAATTCCACTTCTGTATATTTTTCCAAAGGAAAAGAAAAAATATTAATTCAAAAAGTTATTTGCACTCCTATGCTCATTATACCGTTACTCACAATACCTAAGATATAGAAGCAACCTAAGTGCCCACCAATAGATGAATGGATAAAGAAATTTTGGTATCTATACATACAATGGTATATTACTTAGTCATAAGAAGAATGAAATCTTTCCATTTGTGACAACATGGATGGACCTAGAGGGTATTATGCTAAGTGAAATGAGTCAGAAAGAGAAAGACAAATACAGTATAACCTCACTTATATGTGGAATCTAAAAAACAAAACAAACAAAACAGACTCATAGATAAGAACAAACTAGTGTTTGCAAGAACCGGGGGTGGGGGGAGTTGGGGGCAAAATAGGTGAAGGGTATTAAAAGGTATTAATCTCCAGTTATAAAAAAAAAAGCCATGTGGATGTAATATGCAGTACAATGAATATCTTTAACAATATTATAATAATTTTGTATAAGGACAGATGGTTACTAGACTTATTGTGGTGATCATTTCTTAATGTATGTAAATGGAAACTCACTATGTAATACCCCTGAAACTAACATAATACTGTATCTCAAACATATTTTAATTTAAAAAGGCACAATTTTGCCATAGTCTGAACTTATTTTCACCTGTATAAGGATAAATAGAATGTATCTAAGGTTTCATCTTTGGAAGATGTAGAGTATTATGAAGAAATCAAAGAGATCTTAATGGCTTTCCCACCTGATATCCATTACTTAAAAAACTTTGTGCATTTCTTTTTATATCAGAGAAAAGGAAATAAAGTCAAACATTTCCCCCACCCCGTGCCTTAAACATGGAATGAAAGAGGGACTGGTCCCAGTCTCCCATTAAATCCACCCTTCACCCAACTCTCCCTTCCCTCAAAGTTGCAAGGTTAGAAAAAAATTATGTTGTTTCTCCCCTGGCAATAGTCCCAGACTGCTATGCAGCCAAGAAGGAAGGGGAGGGGCAGATGAGGGAGAAGGAGTTCTCTCCCACACAGAAGACCCGTTCCCAGGCAGAGAAGCTACCCTGGCAGCCTGCTGGAGGGGTGGAGGTAGCTTTTGTGGCAGGGATTAGAGAAGAACTCTGAAATCTTTTCCTTAAACCTGATATATGTATGTATTTACCGTTATAAAGGAAGGGAGGAGTTTGGGATAACATTGGTCCCTCAAAGGCAGGAAATGAAAGTCATATAGCACCCCTGTCTTGGTCACATTTTCCTAACTCTTAGCTCCTAAAACCTTTGGTGGGAAAAGAGGAAACAGGAAGTGGGGGGTGGAGGGAATGTTTGAGGATTTAAACCCACAGCTCACTCCGAAAGAAGGTGAGACGGCAGAGGCGGGGAGGCTGGGTACCCCCATGAAAACAGCCCTCAGAAAGACTTATGAGAAGCAGTCACTCATACCCTGTCTCTCCACCTCTCCCCATATCATCACCCAGCCAGGCAGGGGCTCTTCCTAACCCATCTTCTCCAGCATGCTTCAGGGCTTCTCATCCTCCTCCTGCCACTGGTCATCCTCCTGCATAGCCTTCATCACACTCTCTTGGAGCTATCCTGGACATCACCCTTCATCAAAAATGCCTCTGAGATGAAGCAGGCCTTCTCAAAGTTGAAGATGATGTCCAGCTTGAAATATTTGTCCAGGAGCTCCACATATTGGTCAGTCAGTTCCAGAGTTGAAACCGTGTACAAACCACTGTGTCCTTTTCTTTTGAAATAAAAGGCTGAACCAAGAGTTAATGATGGGGAAATGTGAAGATGTGGAACAAACAATAGCTGTTGGGCTGGGGAACTGGTAACAATTTAGACTATAAATCTGCCACATAGCAGTTCCCTGAAAGATATAGATAAAGGCTTGACACACATTCCTAAGTTGTTTGTACAGGAAGCAGACCTCCACCAGATGAAAAATGCTGACTGCGAGAACATAGAACCTAGACTGGTTGGAACCAGAAGGTTGATGATGCTGACTCTCCATTACCTCACTACCAAGCAATCAGAAGAATGAACATGAGCTGATCATACCCCGCTCCTTGAACCATTACTATAAGGCTCCTCACTACCCCCTCCAGGACAGGATAGACAGTCTTGAGGGCAATAGCCTGCTGTGGCTCCCTTTGCCTGGCAAAACAATAAAGCTATTCTTTCCTGTTTCACCCAAAACTCTGTCTCTAAGATTCAATTCGGTGCCAGTGTCGAGAGGCCAGGTTTCAGCAACAGCGTGACGGGCTCATTGTCTTGACCCCTGATTGCACAGTAGAAATAGAGTCTGGCATGTTTCTTATAGACAACTTTGAGGTTTCTTCACTCCAGGAAGTTGCATATCCAGAGCTTGCAAACTAGAATAACCACATACACTCCTGAACCATCTTCTTTTGCTTCATGTCTGACATGGCCAGATACCATTTTTGCAGCCACAACTTTCCCAGCAGGCTGAACATCAGCTTAAATCACATCATTTCACAGCTTCCAGGTCTGCACATCCCTCTTAACATAGTAGATGCCAGCTCCACTCCCTTACTTAACCTTTACTTATCTTGTTTTCTCCCTCTCACTTGAAGCCTAGCCTGGTCTGGAACCTTCTAAAAAGTCTAACTCAAAGTAATAAAAGGTCAGAAGCTTATCTCCTTATTATGAGTGCCTTAGGGGTCAACAGTCTTTTGACAAGGATAACTGCTTTCTGATGCCTTTATCTGGAACCCACATGTCAGAATTGCTTGGGGCTTTCACATTCAGGGATCAGCTCCTACTGCCACAGCTGACATTTCTGTTTTGTCCATGAGCTGAACTTTGGTGAACTTGGGAAATAATTTTTATTTTACAATAAAGTATATATAAGGAAATTTCAGAGCAGCCAGTCTTATGTTGTAGATGTCTTATGAATAAGCAAATACATCTTTTATCCAGTTTTCCAAAACATTTTTAGAGCTACTTAAAATAACAGTAATTTAACTTGAATTGAATTTGAAAGCAAAACAAAGTCATTCTTTTCTCATGATTGCTTGATTCTAGATTTCAAATTTGTCTTTGTGTATAATTATAATCTCTTGAGTTTCCTTCACAAATGAAATAGCAGATGGATTCTGTAAAGCCTGTGTTACATACCGTTGAATAATTTACACTATCAAGTATCTATTTTTCCATCTAATCAAGGTTTTAAATAGTGAACAAAACTAATATTTCAATGGTAAAATAAAACCTTGTGTTATTGCTACAAGAATGGAAACCATGTAATAATGTTCAGCATGTCACTTTTGGTACTAGAATGCTTGGGTTTTATCATACTAAGTGAAGTAAGCCAGTCAGAGAAAGACAAATATATGATATCACTTTTATGTGAAATCTAAAAAAAAAAAAACGTTACAAATGAACTTATATACAAAACAGAAATAGACCCACAGACATAGAAGACAAATTTATGGTTACCAAAAGGAAAGAGAGGGGGAGGGATAAATTAGGAGTTTGGGGTTAACATCTACACAATACTATATATAAAATGGATAATCAACAAGGACCTACTGTTTAGAACAGGAGACTATACTCAATATTTTGTAATAACCTATGAGGGAAAAGAATCTGGAAAAAATAGATATATATGTATGTATAACTGAATCACTTTACTGTACACCTGAAAACTAATACAACATTATAAATAAACTATACTTCAATTTTTAAAAAGGCAAAAAATAAACAGATAAACAAAACAACAAAAAACAAAAGTAATACTTGCTCCACAATTTACTAAGTGTGGGGCTATGAGAAAGTATTTCATTTAATTGTACCTCAGTTTCTTCATCAAAATGTACTTTATATTGTATCTGAAGCAGTTAGCATATTACTTGGCATGTAGTGTGCATTCATTAAACATTATTATTTATCCATTCAATTCCCACAGTGAGGTTTGGAGAAGGGTTAGGCCAAATAATTTGTGAGTTGCCTAGCTTTATTTTTTCTGTTGCCAAATATAAGATGATAGGTCCAGTGGGGTACTGAGCTGACTTCTACTGGGAGAACCAGTTGTGAAATTTTCAGGAATTTGGGGAGTTGATTGGTGTTATGTTGGTAGCTTAAAATTGGCTATGATAGGAGTACTTAACCAATCATTCCCAAAAGGCAGTTGCTAAACATTTACCAGGATGATATTGAAGTTAGCTTTGTTATCCAAATCAGTAGTTTTCTCTTGCTCTGATCTAAAGGATCTTTAGACTGGTTATAGAAAATATTATATTCATTTAAAAAAAAAGAAGAATTTGGAAATTTTCTTCAGTTTATAGAAACAATTTTCTATACTGTTAAATGTTTGTTCACCTAAAACAGGACTCAGACATTTACTCCAAGTTATTCATCCAAGAGAAATGAAGGCATCTGTACACAAAAAGAATTGTTCAAGAATTCCCTAGCAACATTATTAATTATGGCCAAAAACAGAGTTCTTTTAAAAGGAGAGTATATTAAAAAATTGTTTTATACTCAAACAAATGAATACTACACAATAATAAAAAGAAATGAATCACTGATGCTTAAAACAAAGTGAAAGAATCTAACAGAATTAGAGTTGATTGAAAGAAGCCAGACAAAAAAATGTGTAGCATATGACTTTATTTATATAAAGATTAAGACCAGACAAAAGTAATCTATAATGAGAGAAATTAAAACTGTTGTTGCTTTTGGTGGGTTCGAGTTGTGGTGGCGGTGATTGAGCAGAAGGAGAATGATAGAAATTTCTGGGGTGATAGAAACATTCTATATCTTAAAATGGTTGTTGGCTACATGGATACACACATTTATCATATGCTATCAAATGTACACTAAAGATCTGTACATTTTTACATTTTATTCTATATAAATTTTATCTCAATAAAGAAAAATAAAGCAATATATTTCAATAGAAACAATGATTAACAATAGAAATGGGTGATGACCAAATTTGACAATTATAAAATAAAGTTTGGGGGAATATATAACACATATATAGAAAAAAGAAAGAACAAGATAACAATTAAGTGTATAATTCATCTAATCCTTCTTTCAGCACTGTAATTGTTTAAATTGTGTGATCTTGGGTAACTTACTTAACCTTATAAATATTCTGGTTTCTAATCTTCTAAAATTGGTTTAAATATAATATTTATCTCATAAGGTAGTTTGCTGGTAAATGAAATAATTCATCAAAAGAATTTAAGGTGCTTATTTTTTAGTAAATGCTTAATAAATTATTTTATAGCTTTTTTATTATTAAGATATAAATATAAAACTCAAAGAAAATACATCCTGAATTTCCAGCTCCATCTCATGAAAATGCCAGAAGGAATGAAGCAGGTAAAATGAACTAATAGATTAAATTTCCCTTGAGATGAATATTTGTAATCTTCTGATTGAAACAATCCAGGAAGTGTCAAATAAGAAAGAGGAAGCAAGCCTAATCAATCTTGTTGCAGTTTTAATTTTCAATTAAAAAGAGAAGGTATTATGCAAAAAAAAAGGGAAAGTGATATTGTATCTTTCAAATAGGTGAGAGACAGATTGTCATCTTCCTTCTAACCAGCAATAATGTATATTCTAGAAAACAATGGATCAGTGCCTTCTAATGCACATGGAAAATAATTTTAAAGCTTGACTTCAGTGTAGGAATAGAATAAAAATTTATAGTCATGCAAGTATTCAGAAATTTACTTCTGACATATTTTCCTTTTCTAGGAAATATTTTTTTACCATTTTATACTGAGCATTAGTAGTAAACAATGAAGATGAGATGGGTGTTAATTTATTTCATGTATATTTCTCTATACTTCTAAAAAAACTTTATTACTATGATTACATATTACTTTTATAATTACAAATAGATATTTAGAAAGGTTAAATGAAAGTATCATATTTTATTAAATATCATCTCTTTTCATCTGTTTTCCTAAATTAAATATGTAGTCTAATTTATCCCTTGTGCCTTGAGGAACATGAATTATGATTAATGCCACCACTATATTTTACATTCATATTTTTATAGAGGTAAAGTTAACATATTGATAAATTGCATCATTCTCAGATGGTCAGGTTTATATGTACTGACTGTTGTATACAACCCTGTAGCTATCACATTCAATAAGATACAGAAAATTTCTATCATCCTCCAAAACTCCTTTATATTTCCTATATCCTACCCCTCCATACCTCACTCCCTGCAGCCCCTGATATGACTTCTACCACTAAAGACAAATTTTGTCTGTTACTTGAGTTTCAAATATCTTACATGGTTTGACTCTCGAACAAAGGGAGGAGGTTAGGGAAGCCAAAACACCAAAAAGTCGAAAATCTGCATATAACTTTATAGTCGGACCTCCATATCCACCACCCCCTGTTCTGCATCTTTGAATTCAACCAACTGTGGATCCTGTAGTACAGAAATACATATTTATTTGAAAAATTCCATGTATAAGTGGACCCATGCAGTTCAAACCCCTGTTGTTCAAAGTTCAACTATATATAATATTTATTCCTTTGTGTCTGATTTCTTAGGCTGTATTTTTAATAAAATACTTGTCCATGTTGTTTTGAATACTAGTAGTTTATTCTTTTTTATGGCTAAGTAGTAATCCATCATTTGAGTATACCACAAGTTGTTATCCAATTTGTCCATTCTCTGTTAATGAGCATTAGGGTTGTTTCAAGTTTTTGTCTATTATGAATAAGAATGGTCTAAAAATGATTGTTTGAGTATTTTTGAGAACATATGCTTTCATTGCTTTTTGGGTAAATGTGTAAGAGTGGAATTTCTGGCTCATAAGATATATATACATCTCTGGCTTGTAAGATACATATTTATGTACATATGTATATGTGTATATATATGTATTTTATAAGCCATATATAGATAGAAAACTGTATGTTTATGTAACAGCATATGTTATTTTGTTATACTGTTAAGAAATACCAAACAGTTCTTCAAAATGTTTGTACCACTTACCACTCCCACCAGCAGTGTGTGAGTTCCAGTTGCTCCACAACTTCACCAACCCTCTGTTAGACTTTTTAACTCTATGCATTCTAGTGGGTGGAAAATGGTAGTTCATTGTGATTTCAATTAGCATTATCCTGATGATCAAAATGTTGAGCACTTTTTCATGCATTTATCAGTCATTTGTATGTCTTTCTTGGTGGTGTTTCAGTTCTAGTTTATGCCCATATTTATTGCATATTTTTGCTTATATTTTTTTGCTGTTGATTTGTAAGAGTCTTTAATATATTATGGATATATATTCAGATATGAGATATTTGTCAGACATATGTAAGGCAAATTGTTTCTATTCATCTTTTCTGTGGCTTGTATCCTCCTTTTCTTTTTTTTTTTTTTTTTTTCTTTTTTCAGTACGTGAGCTTCTCACTGTTGTGGCCTCTCCCATTGTGGAGCACGGGCTCCGGACGCGCAGGGTCAGCGGCCATGGCTCACGGGCCCAGCCTCTCCGCGGCATGTGGGATCTTCCCGGACCGGGACACGAACCCGCGTCCCCTGCATTGGCAGGCGGACTCTCAACCACTGAGCCACCAAGGAAGCCCTCCTCCTTTTCTTAGCAGTATTTTTTAATTAACTGAAATTTTAATTTAGGTGAAGTTCAATTTTTATTTTTTCCTTATATCAGTCCTTTTTGTGACTTGTCTAATAAACCTTCATCTACCTAGCAAAGATGTATTTCTTAAACTTCTGGATTTCAGGTGGAAATATTTTACCATACTAATTATTTTTCACTTCTCAATGATTGTCCACAACCACCTTTTCATTCAAAGAATGGGATACAGCACATTGAAATAATCAATGAAAGCACCTTTTTACTAGAAGTTGCTAAATACGTGTGGTTTCTCCAAAAGCATGGTTTCTCAAGATTTAGTTTTATTTGCCAGGTTCAATATTTAAAATTCCAAAGCACCTTCACAATGTTTTAATAGGTTACGTTTTTGTGGAGGACATTATATTTGAAATATTTCCCTCAGAAAAGGAGAGAAGAAATATTACATTTTATGGCAAGTTTTATACAAAGCATTTTATGTGGATATAAAACCCCAAATACACATTTGGTTGGCTGGGAAACTCAACTTCACAGGCTAATGATGTAATTAAAATTACAGAAATTTTAATCTGTAAAGTATTTTAAGGCTATGATTATACAAATGCAAACTCATGTCTATTTTGCATATTACATAGAGTAGCTACAGATGGATTTAAATTCATACTAAAATAGGAAAGCACAAACTTTCTTGGCAATGCTGTCTTTTTTCTTTCCCTAAGAACCAAAGATATTTGGTTCTGTATAGTCAAAAGCAATTTTACAAGACAACATCCTACAATTTCAAAGTGGCGCTTAATTGTGTAACACAAGTAAAACAACATTTGAATTCTTAATTAAGAAGTGGCATTGCTCTTTAGCACATCTTAATACTTTCATCTGCTGGCCAGATGATGTAAAAAGATTTTTAAAAAGTAATCGGTGCCCCTAAACCAAAGAAAATCTTTATCCAAATGCTTATCTTTTCTGAAATTCAAAACTCTGAAAGAAAATATCATTCTTTTACTCTTTTATCATATGTATTTTTAATATATATAAATCCACACACTGTATATAAGCTTACTATATTTTAAAGTATATATGAATAAACAGAACACTGATGGATGATCATGCTTTATTGTTCTGCCCCTGATTTCTGAAAAACAACCAAGGAATTTGTCTTCTCAAGGTCAGGATTATTAAACTACTATTTTTTTTTTCCCAAAATGAAATAAAATCTGTAATGACTGATGTGCCTGAAGTTGTCTCATAAGGCCCTCAAGTGTGATGTGTGATCCTTGGTTTCTGTTTTTATTTGATCCTGAAATTCAGAATCTTAATTTTTTTTAATTTTCACTTTACCTGTAATAATTGCTTTTTACAGTTACTTATTAAAATTTTCTAAGTGTAGGTATTTAGAAATCTAAGCAGATTTAAGATCTTATATGTGTTCAATAAACCATTTCAGGCTTTCCAAAGCTTAGATTATTAATAGTGATAGTCCTTGATCAAGGACTTCTATGTGATGCCCAATAAGAGTAGAGAAAGCAAAGGCAGTTGCTGAAATGACATTTTTGCTTGTGAGCTGGTTGAAATCATTAAGTTTTTTAATCTCTTATATTGTATGCAGAATGTTCATATTCTGAGATATGGCTCAGAAATACCACATAACTTTGTATAATTTACTCTTTGCTCTGGAAGTATCCGTTTTTATATCTTTTAACCTTTGAGTATGAAATGCTCAAATTTTAAAAGTATTTTCAGAAGCACCATGTTTAACCAGTTTTGCAAGCCCCAGAGCAAGAAAGAATGTCAGCAACCACCTTAATTTTGAGGAGGGTATATCCTGTAGCCTAGTGTGTAAATTAATTGGTTAGAATGTTTGTCATAGTTACACTAGAAATAAGAATTTGTACCAGAAACATAGACCAATGATTAACTTTATATTATCAAATAATACAATAGTAAAGATGATATGGCAAGATTTAGTTTTATTTGCCAGGTTAAAAAAATATATTCCACATATCTTGATTTTAGTTACTTACTTTGCCACATCTCATTCTTTTTCATCTCCTAGAGCATAATGAGGAAATAGGAGACACTATATAAATTGAACACACATGCAAGGACAAAAAATAGCTTCTTATATTCTTTCTACAACTATAAACATATAGAGGAAAATTCCTGGAAATATCAACTCAAGAATTTTCCTGAGGCATATTAATAAGTATCATCATCCCATCACTTATTTTTTTGCACTTACTCAGCTTCTAGTGTAATCTGATTTAATTCTTCTTCAGACTTAATTATCATCTCCTTTTTCAATGGTTATGTATTAAGATTTGTGAAATTCTAATGAACTGCACAGAAAGAGAACTGTTATATATTTCACATTAAAACTACAAAAAAAAATAACATTTCCTAAATCTAATATGGAGAAAAAGTGATATGAAATATTTGTTTTAGTGTATTTTAAATATCAACTTTCCATAAGATGTGACTCAATTTCAGCAAATCATGTTCATGGAAAAAGCAGTGACATTTAAAAGATGAAATTAGACTATTAAATTGCAATAATATATGTTTTATATTTCATGTGCTTTTTTGTAAGCAGGTTGAATCACAGAGCATATAAAATTATTTTTAACCAACTGACAAAGAACCTAGAATTTAAAGTAGAAGAAAGAATTTTTACTTAATGAATTTGCTATTAAGATTGCTGTGTTTCCTAAGGAAGGCATTATACCTAATCATCTGATTTACATGCTAATTTTGCAGACAAGATGCATGTTTTTGCAAACTGTTTGTAGAACAAAAACTAAGAAAAGCTTTAAACTGAAAAAAAAATTCCATTTTGAATCTTATGGTAAGTATTTAATATAATAATTATTTGATTGCATGGAATGCAATTCACCTTCTGAAATATATGACTTGGTTTGAGCATCCAATGACTAAGCGTTTAGTTAAGAGTAGTTCTAGGAAATGGCTTACTGCAAAAAACTACCCCAATGTAACTTAGATAAGGTTCATGGATGACTCTCCTGCTTACATATGACAAGGCTAGACACAGACCTTTCAAATGCCTATTCTTTGGCTCATAAATGAGTAGCTACATTCTCACTGACCAATATGGACAAAATGCTTGGTAAATTGAATTGACCCAAATTTTGTCAGTTTTCCCCAAGCCTCTGAACTTTGATCCTTCCTCTGTGATTACCTCCTGAGAATCAGCTGACTTTGAAAACACTTTCTTGATCAACTGTCTGACCACAACACTTGCTTGTCTCATGCCCCCACAATGGGTTCTTTCTAGTCTTGTTTACTCATCCCTATAAGTAAAATTCATTTTTGCCTGATCTTTGAGAGGATTATAGGTCTCAAAATCCAAAGTATTTCTATTGTCATAGTCCCCCTTCCCCTTTTAGTCAGGACTGCATAGTCTTTTTTTCCTTACCTAAGTCTGGATTTAGTTTTAATTGATAATCCCCTTCTTAAATTGTGATCGTGTTTTGACTTAACATTAAGAAAAATGGTTACAGACAATAATTCATGCAAACCCATCTGCATAAATTAGAAATAGAATTAGAATGACTCTCAAATTTTGGAAGTTTAACCTATGTATTTTTAAGAAGAAGGATAATCAGAATAATATAATCTTCATTTTAATTCTGACCTAGGTTTCAAAACACTCAATTATATCTAACTTACTATTATAATTATATGAAAAAGTGATCAGTCTCATAAAATTGAAGTAGAAAAGGAAGCAAACTCTATACTTTTATTTTGCATGTTAGGGTAGAATTCTGGTTTAAATGTGTGTATTGGGAAAGCTAACCTGCTTTTGAGGGGAAAGATTTAACTGTAATCAGAGATTCATCTGTGTATAGGGTGTGACAAGTCAGGAAAGAAGACAGGAAGTCATCAAGTATACAGTTTATTATATTATATCCCAAGTACCTAGCCCAAAACATGGCACATAGTGTATACTAATTCAATATTTACAGAATAAATTTGTAATATCTCTTTGATACAAGCATACTTTATTTATTATTTTACTTCACTCAAAAAACATGATGTCAGTTCTTAGCATAAGATTGACAAAAGGGAAAACATGCATATTTATTTACTGAAGAGAGCAAAAGGGATGTTAGGGAAATGGGAAAATCACAGGTATGTCTATATCACTCATTTTCAAGTCCAATAAACAACTCTAAATTTTATGTTTGGTCATCTTGAGATGAAGTCTTACATGACATTATGTATTTTTCTGGTCATTTATATTTTTATTTTGAATTTACAAACTGAAGTTATTGCATAATTTAATGAATGCATAAGCTGATGTTGTGACAGTGTTTTGCAAATTAGTAAATGATTAAAAAGTTCAATCCGATATGAGTAACAATTTCAAAATTAGAGTCATAATCAATTTGTTGAGAACCACAATCTGGACCCTTAAAAAATTCCCCCAAAATGTAGAATGACAAGTTTATTGTCATCTGTAGCACTGGCCACTGTTGGTGTCCTCCCCATCTCAATGTGTAACCTTTATTTGCATTTCCAAATTATAAAAAGTAGGCAACTTTTATGATATTGTTTATTTATGGAAAATTATTATGAATATTATGCACATACTTATCCTACAAAAGACCTGTCCCTCTAACCCTCTTCTTATTCCCTCCCACACTGTACTGTGTTGATAGCATTGCCTCAAAATTCATTTCCATTGGGAACCTCAGAATGTTAGGAAATAAGGTCTTTGCATAAGCAATCAAGTTCCATGAGATCATACTGAAATAGGGTGAGCCCTAAATTTAATGCGACTGTTGTCTTTATAAGAACAGGGACATTTGGATATAGAAACACAGACATTCATCAGGAAAATCAAGGGTTGCCAGCAACAACCAGAAGCTAGAAGAGACAAGGAAGGATACTTTTGTTGAGATTTAGGAGGGAACATGACACCTTGATCTGGAGTTCTAGTCTCCAGAACTGCTAGGGAATAAATATCTGTTGTTTTAATCCACCCACTTTGTCGTACTTTGCAATGGCAGCCATTGGAAACTAACATAACCCATACAGAAAAGAACCCTTATGTAGGGTGTTCAGGAAAGGGGTTTTGCAAAGATGAGTAAAACGAGAGAGCTCTAGGAACTCTCATCACTTAGAGAGTGTCATATGTTTCTAAGGGCTGACAGTGAGTGTTTATTGGCTGTGAAGGATGGCCTCCTGTTGACTGATTCCTTCTGTTAAAAGGGAATAGAACTACTGTATCACCCAGCAATTCCACAAAAACAGTAATTTGAAAAGATACATACACCCCAATGTTCATAACTGCATTATTTACAGTAGCCAAGATATGGAAACAACCTAAGTGTCCATCAGCAGTTGAATGGATAAAGAAGATGAGAAGATGTGATGTGTGTGTATGTATATATATATATATATATATATATATATATATATACATACATACACACACATATACATATAAAGGAATACTACTCAGTCATAAAAAAGAACAAAATTTTGCTATTTGAAGCACCATGGATGCACTTCGAGGGCATTATGCTAAACGAAATAAGCCAGACAGAGAAAGACAAATACTTCATGATATAAATTCTATGGTGGAAATTTTAAAATACAATAAACTAGTGAATATAACAAAAAAGAAGTAGACTCACAGATATAGAGAACAAACTAATGATTACCAGTGGGGGAAGAGGCAATAGAGGAGGTGTGGAGTGAGAGGTACAAACTATTAGGTGTAAAATAAGCTCAAGGATGCATTGTACAACACAGGGAATACAACCAATATTTTGCAATAACTGTAAATGGAAAGTAACCTTTCAAAATTGTATAAAAATGAAAAAATAAATAAAATGAAAAAAAGTGAACAGGTTTTCCTGTTGTTTAATAAAGTCTGATTTAGATAAGGTAAAAATAGTTGCAATAACATATCCAATGATATGCTATAATGACTTAAAAATTATGAAAACAATATTTCTTACTGTCATTGTCCAAAGCAGTTGGTCCTAATTGGAAGTCAATTCTCCTCCAAACCCAGGGTCCTTCTCTTGATTTACTCCATCTTCATCAACACATAGCTTCAAAATCACCACGGAAGAGGAAAGAATGATAGTGTGGGA
Source organism: Kogia breviceps (assembly GCF_026419965.1). Classification (NCBI taxonomy): domain Eukaryota; kingdom Metazoa; phylum Chordata; class Mammalia; order Artiodactyla; family Physeteridae; genus Kogia; species Kogia breviceps. The sequence goes on along the minus strand of NC_081325.1, from coordinate 44,797,868 downwards.
AGTTTTTAGCAGGTCAGATCTGAAAGTGATATACATCTTTAGTAATTATATTCCATAGCCAGATCTCAGATTGCATTGCTACATCTGGGGACCCAGTAAGGGCCCTGGAGAATTTTAGTCCATATCTTATGCCCAGGAAATAAAAAAGTAGGTTTGGTGAAGGGTTAGCTATCTCTGCCACAGGGGCAAATCATTTCAGTAAACAATCGCTGAGTAATTATGATTGGCCAGGAACCTGTGTGGTCAGTCTATAACTGAGGAGCTCTTAGGGAATTGTCTGTAATTCATAATAATTTAAGAAAAGTTTAAATGAATCATTACATTAAATATTAAACATAAGATTGATATTATATTACATTTTCTATTAGTGTTTTATTTTTAAATTATAATTTATTTCATTGGCATATTCTTGATATTTAGTTATTCCATTTTTATTTACTTCTACATGTTTTTCAATTCTCTACATATAAACTTTCTGAAATTTTTAAAATAAAAATCACCCTAGTACAGATACAAGCGAGAGGTTAAGCAATATTTAAATGTATACTCCTGATTCATAATCACACCAGTCATATTAAACTGTGATAAAAACTGGAAAGCAGAAGTAAAGGGAATAGGTGATTTTGAATCTCTGAGAGAGGTAAATGAAAGAACCTCAATGTCAGCTGTGACATTGAAAGCACTCTTTTTAAAAATTACTCTAAATACTATTAAAGAAAGCATCCTTCTGCAGTATCTGGTGATTTTGGCATGGGATTGAATAGTCTTGAACATCAGAAGTATCCTTTTTTTTTTTTTTTTGGTTGGGGGGAATACTTTTTGTCCTAATGATGGGATGGAATGATGGATATAGTCTTTGTGGACTGAATCATCTCTTGGTTTATGAAAGTTAAAGGTGTTGACAATGTTCTCAATAATTCATACTCTTCCATTTTAGCTTATAGGTCTTTGGAGAGGTGTGCTTCCCTCTCCAGTTGAGCCAGGACCAACATATGCTGAGAAGGGAGCACCAGCAATATTTGGACATAAAATTTGGAGAAAGAACTGCACTCATCTGGGCCACAATACAGAGTGACACTATTATCATTTCAATCTCTTATACTTAAATTGAGTTTAATATAGAGACTACAGTTTATTTTCAGCGTTTTGATCAATGGACTTATTTTTGGCGGTCCTGGTACAAAAATGCCGAGAACAAAATATGTATGTGTGTGTGTGTGTGTGTGTGTGTGTGTGTGTGTGTGTGTGTGTGCATGTGTGTCTGTCTTTCTCTCTCTAGATATTGTCTTTCCACCCCTTTTTGTTCAAAAAGTTATATTTTATAAGAAAGTGAAAAGCTGAAGCCTTTATTGTTGCATATTAGTATCATATTTAAAATAGAAAATAAAACATCTTTTAATAAAGTTATAATTGAAGGCTGATTTAAATTTGTGATTAAAAATGAAACCACCCTGAAGTAAATGATAGTTATACACACAAAAAAATTTAAAAAAAAAACAGTATGTCTAAGAAATAAGTAGTATGGTGGTTTAAAAAAATGTTTTCACCATCCTATTTTAGGCTAATTATTAGTTGTCAAAGCCTATCCTAACTGATGCTGAAATTTGGTATCATGATGTGAACATACAAGTGGCAGAGTCTAAAACCGAAATTGTCCAAGTAGAAGTAGTTTGAGAGACAATCGGAATCACAATAATCCTAAGTAGGGAAGTTCCATTCTTGTTATTTGTTATCAAACAGATGGACAAAATGTTCTTTGTTGTACTTTACAATATAAATTTAACATGATTGTACAGTTTGAAATCTGAGAGAGAAAATTCAGGTTGTTAGAGTGAGTTGTTAGCTTTTTCCCTTCTTATAGTTTCAGTAATATCCTGTAATAAAGATACAGACTGGGCTTGAAACTGACTCATTGGAAAGAAAAGGCATACTTATTGGCTCTGACCAGTCTCTAAGGATGACTGAGAGTGTAATAACCTGGAGGCTTGTTGGGATGAAAAAGCTAAACTATTTAACAAAAAGCTTGTTATTGTTAGCAGAGTTAAGGAATCCGGAACTAAAATTGGTAATAAGATTGAGATATGAGAGAAGTCTGATTCCCACAGGCCCTTTCCATGAATCTCCTGTTAAAAAATATCAGGCAGACATAGGAGACAGTTATTTTTATGGTATAAGTGCAGATAGCATGGACAAGTGCTGACTAACTACACCTTCCCATTCCTTGTCTCAAATTGTCCAAAGCAGCTGCCTCAGTGGAGGCCATTAAACTGAGGGCTAGGGAAGTGAGAATATAACTGAGAATTGTTGCTATAAAATAGATACTCCAAGTTCCAGTTCTAGAATCAAGGAATGTGGCTCAACATGCTATCTGGTTTCCAGGTAGTTACCTTCTAGAGTCTGGGATTAAGAGATTATGATTGGTTTCCCATTTAGCAGTTCCCATTTGCTATCCCCACACACAATAAAGATACATGTAAACAAACCTTCAGGAAGTAAGATGATAAAGAGAGTCAGCACCCAGAATATACATCCTTTCCAATTCCCATCTCAGATGTGGGCATGGATACCACTGAATAAGGGACTCCTCTCAGAAGCCAGAACCAAGAGGCATGGGGAGTGAGGTAGAAGTAATGGGCGAAGGAGCTCCTTCCAGAAAAACAAAACAAAGCAAACAAAAAAACCAAAACAAAACTAGGAATCATCCCACTATCAGGGTGAAAAGTTCACACTCTTCTTTGGAATAGGATAAGAACTATGAAGCAATAAACACATTACTTTATTTCCAATTACTTCCTCTCTCCAATTATTTTTTACTGTTTTATTGTTTTTCCTTCCTTTTTATGTTGTAGTAATTGAAGGTAATTAACATTTATCCAAAAGTCTCCAGGTCAGATGGAGACACAGCCTAAGTCGATTTGACCACTCCTTACTTGGAGAGGGAGATGGATGCAGTGACAAGAGGAGGGAATTAATGATTTTTGTATTGTCAGGAATATTTTTGGAAACATATGTATGGGAAGGATGATATATATGGATGTCAGTTCTAAAATATTTTCAGAAATATTAAATCATAACTCTCTTGTAAATATAAACAAATATTTCAAAAAAATATTTCACACATCAAATAATTAGGGAAACAGTAAGTCATTAATATAGGTCCAAAGAGCATTTCAGATATTTATAGGCAATTAAACATAGGAATATTAGCACAAGATTGCTGAGTTTAATATAAAACTGGCCAATGTTCTACAGTCATAAACCATAATCTTTGCTTTTGCCATGAGGCAAGTTATGTACATTTCTATTGAACAAAATTTACAACTTAGCATGGCTCTTTTACTAAATCTGGGACCTAAGATCAATAGTAAATAGTGAGTTGAAAAAGTACATTTCCAGCTTTTAATATTGTACAATTTATTTGCCATTTATACCTCAATAAATGGAGGAGTGGGGACAAAATTTATACATTCTCCTAAGACTTAGGTAAGGATCCCTGTATGATGTTGAAAAAACAGGCCACCTTTTTTTTTTTTTTTTTTTTTTGTCTTTATTTCCAGGTTTTAGGTAATTTTATAATCATTAGGTAGATCCAGGATTTTTTTATTTTTAGCTAAATTACACTATACTATCTTTGTTTTAAAAATGATATCCTTATTTTCCTTATGGGAATCAACCCTTATCCACTTTCTATCCACGTGGATTCAAGGACTGAATCAACCACCAGGACCAGGGTGGACATATAACTAGGAGAAAAAGAGCTTTACTTTCCTTCAGCCAAGTGACTTATTCAGAGGTATGGAAAGAGCTGGATTAAATAGTCCATCCACAAGAGGTGAAGTTATTATTATTGTCCTGGAATTTTGAGTTTTGAGAATTTCTGCAAGCATATTGCTACCAAGACTGATGACCCTATCTAATAATAGAGTTAACTCAAGAAGTGGATGTGAGAATTGTTGGACTAAAACTTCTGGTGAGATTATTGTAGCCTCGTGGAAAACCACACCTGAATTCAGAAATATCTAGACTTTGCAGTTATGTGAAATAAAATATTTCCTTAGTTTTCAATCAAAGTAAACTGACTTTTCTTTTAATTAGCATTAAAAACTTTCTTAGAATGGATACATGGAAATTCTACTTTCTGAACTTTGTGTTTTAGGGAACATCTTAATTTTGTCTTGACTGAATTGAGAATTTAGAAACATCCTCTGATCAAAATTGTTCTTTTTAAATTTCAAAGACATTTATACTTGGTCTGAAAATCCAGGGAGATGTCTAATTCAAACTTAATGTTACTTCACTGTATAAGACCTGTTTTTAAAAATCTAGACGCCATTTCCCTCTATTTTTCTCTCTCAAAATTCTGAAATAAGGTTCTCAATAATGAGTTGTTTACACTCATCCTGCTTGGCTTTTTGTATGCCATTTGAAATTAAAAACTTGTGTCTTCCTTCAGTTTGGAGAAATTCTTGATTAAAAAATATATATTTTTTTCTGGTTTTGGTCTCTCTTTCAAATCATATATTTTTATTTCTGGTTTGATTCTCTCTTGATTTTTCTTTCTTTTTGTCCATGCAGTATATTCTAGGAAATGTCTCCAAATTCACAGCTGAAATCACTCTATAAACTACTTCATTCTTTTTTAGGATGATGGTTAAGTATTTTTGTGTTCCCTTAAACTGCATTTTCTTTTCCAACCATATGCCCCTGATGGACCACTCACCTTGTTTCTCCTGGTACAAGATTTAGCCCATACAACAACCTCTGTATAAAATGCTCTTCCTCCTGTTTTTGCATAGGTAATTCCTACTTATTCATCATATTTCAAATACTGTACTGCATACTCAAGGGATTCTTTCTTAATTCTAAGGATGTTTTTCTGTTATTAAATCTGTTACTTTATCTTCATTGCATATATAACTCTTTCTAAATGTGTTTATGTGATTATTTAATGAATTTTCTTCAACTAACTTTGTACTTTAGAAGAAAAATGACATGTCTGATAACAGACCATTGTGATACCAGTGTGGACTGTTATAAATATATATGGAATGAATGAATTAATGAATGGGGAAGAAAGTTCTTTTTTTATTCCTGCCTCTTGTCCAGTTCTTCTCTTTTTCTTAAAATAAGTACTCCTTAGGGATCTGTCATTATTATGGTAGTGATTAAATTAATAAGCCCCCAACCCACAATCACCATTAATGGAATGCTTGCATTTTTATTTTTTATTTCTTAGGTCTTTGCTTAGTAGCTATTGCAATAATTTTATCTGTATTTTCTTTGTATCCCAAACTGTTATCACAGTATTATCCTTGTTAGCATTTTAAATTTCTCTCTCTTTCTTCTGAGCATGGTATGTCTGACTCCATCTTTCCATGACTGCTGCAAGGAATTCTTCATTGAGCATTCTTAAAGTAGCTTTAGCATCGTACAATCAAATTTCAACCTGAGAACAATCTCTTGATCATCTGTTATGATACTTAGAGTAGCACACCTCCTCATTTGTAGAATGTGCACCTACCATTCACATTTCTGAATTCTGACTACATCTTCCAATTATCATGTGCATTTGTTGATTCCACATATCTTCTGATGTAGTGTACGTCTCACATAAGCCTCTCGGTGGTGAGGAATCTGAAATACAGAGAATTTAAGCAAACTTCTCAAAATCCCTCAGTTAATAAGTGACTGAGCTAGCTTACTCATGCAAGTTTCTTTAGATTGGAAATCTATTTTAAAATCAAAATTTGTCTGTGTAACTCTCTTCCCTGATTAAATTCTTCAGTTGCTCCCTATCACCTAAAGATTAAGTCTAAATTCTTCAGCATGATACATAAGTCCTTCCATGAATTGGCCCCTTTTTATAGCTCCTTTTTCATTTCTTGCTATTTTACATCACAAACTTCTTACAAAGTGCTTCACACAATATATCATTTCACAGTTCTATTCTTTTATTCATAGAGGTTCTTTTGACAGAAATGCTGGCTCCATAATTTCTTTAACCTTTATGTTCTCTTTCTTCAGGTCTCAGCTCATTTCTGCTCTTGATACTTTCTAAGAATACCGGGTGATTTAACTGTTCCTCTTCTGTGCTCTACAGCACTCTGAATATTTGCCATCTTATGTATACAGTATTACACAGAAATCAGAGATATTTTGTTTCTATCTCCTCCACCAGGATGTAAACTACCCGAGGAGAGCAGCTTTATTTTTATCATTTCAGCATTACTATTTCACCATGCCTGTAAAGTAATCAATGTAAAATTTTAAAAATATATATATTGAACTAAATTATTTCATAAAACCTGAATCACAGAAAAGAAGACTGGATCTGTCTAGAGGATTATATTTAGCATGAGGATAGTTAATTTATATTTTAATCAGATGTGGAGGGATCCTACTGGAGGTAGGATCTAGGGGTTCCTAGTTTCAATTTTTTTGTTTGTTTGTTTTTTGAGAAAACCATCTATTTTAAAGTGACATAATACTGATGATGATAAATTTTACTAAATGCTTAGTTGTTCCAAGCTAAGCTTGGTAATAATTATTTCTTATAACAGCCATGCCACAGAGGCACAATGAATATTTCAGTTATCAAGGGAGGAAGTGGAAGAACAAAAATGTTAAGAAAATCAGAAAACGATGAACCTTTAATAAATGAGGACAACGAAGATCAAAGTACTGCAGTATGATCCTACACACTGTGAACATAAACACAGAGATTTAGTGTCAGAGCTTACAGAGTTTAGTGTTCTAGCTAGATTAGCTTTAATGGAGATTCATAGCAGGAGGACAATGACTTGGAGAAGTCAGATAAGAACTCCCAGTGTTTTTGTTTTGTTTTGTTTTCTTGTCATAAAGAGATATTTATTGGGACTCTTGTACAAAAAGGACAAGCTCAAGAAGAGACATGGCAGAATTACACAATTATGAAAGCCACGGTCCAGGAAAACCTGGACCAAGGAAGCACTCTTTAAAAATCTTGAGTATGGTAGTACTTTGTATAGCACATAATAAATTTACAGAACTTAATATTTGAGGATGGTAGTAGAAAAAATGTTTTGTTTCTTTTTTTAAATGGCACAGTTAATACTTTTAATGTGCAATACACACAAAACTATTAACAAAGTTGAAATTTATCTAATCAAATCCTGGAACAGATGGAGTATCTGAGAATCCATATCCCTAAGATCAAGGCAAAGTTCAGATAAGTGCTCCCAGTGATCAAAGAAAAACTGAAATTAACAGTTCCAGAAGTTCTCAACTATACATTCCAAAATTATTACATCAGAGGACTGTATGCTTTCAGAGGATATTGAATGAATTGTTATAACAATATAACCACAAGAGGGCATTTTCATAGTCCAATGGAGCTCTTGTTAGAGTATGGACTTTGTTTTGGAAGTCAGTGGTAAGTAAGAATATTAGAAGTGATTGTGAGTCTTATTTGGTTGCATAGCAACTGAACCTTCTTAGAATCAATAAATTTCCATTTTCTAATTCTTCACTGGTTACAAAAGCTCTTACTATTAAGGCTGAAAATGCCTGCTCTCCTGGAAGCTAAGGCATGAGCTCATAGTATTGGCTTGAGAAATCCAATACAGGAAACTAAATGTTTCAATTTGGTGATAGTGACAGAGGAATCAAAGAGAATGTAGTTTTTTTTTTTTTTTTTTTTTTTTCTAATCGTAGTACCCTTGTATTTAGGGGAAGTAATAGATATCATACCAGCTATGAACTCTTGGCTGAAGTATCAGCTATAGAAGTGACAGCACACAACCTTCAGTAATAGTAACTCACTGGTTGGTTCTGCTGTGTGAATGGAGTTATGATTTTGCTTGCATAATCTCCTTTTCATGCCCATAATCTGAATATGCTTTTCTACTCTATTTTGATATTTTGTGTGCTAACATTATTTTAATTAATTCATTTTCTTCAAAAATTTGTCTACACTTATTACCACTTCTAATGAAGGAAGAACCTTGACTGGTACAGACACTGCACCAACAGATTCTTTAGAAAATTGAGGAATCAAGGACTTATTATCTAGTTTGCATAAGAATAAATAAAATTAAAAGAATTCCAGCCAATATTATAGGCTGGGGCTATGGTAGACCATGGCAAAGTACAATATATAAGTAAAATATAACTTGTGACTAGGCATAAAATTAAACTTTTGGAGAACTGAGTTGTTGCTGTAATAAAATCTGAATTCAGGATTTTATGATTGTGCTAAAATAATTATGAGCCTCTTGCAACTATTTGTCAGAGATAACTGGGGTTAAAAACACAGCAACACAAACAAACTCTCAAATTGTGATTCCAGGGGTTGCTATATCCCTGGGTCAGTCAGGAAAAAAAAGAAGTCACTTTGGTTTTTTTCTTAGAGAACGCTTATTATAAAGAATCAATAAATAAGTATTACAAAGTGAAAAGGAAATCTTGAATAGACCTAGAACTCATAAGTGCAGGAAGGAGCCATCCTCACAAGGGCTAGAAGAACAAAGGGAAGATACTGGAGTTATTAAAATCTAGAATTTTGCAAGAGGAACCCTGCCAAAGGGGGGATTCTAACACCTGAACAGGAGCTGTTGCTTTGTTAGTGCTGGTGCCTCAGGAGGCCAGAAGGAAGGCCCCTTGAAGCTGAAACTCAGACTATTGAAAAGTCTGGCTGGGACTGTTGTCTTTGAGGGGGCAAAATGAAGCTAATTCTGGGAGAGTAGAAAACAACTAGAAACTAGAACAAAATGCAGCCGGCAGGTTTAAAACTATGAGGAAGAGGCTGACGGGAAGAAACAATTTTTCAACTACTGCCTTCTCTTTTCTACTCTCTCACTAGCGCCCACTATTGGTGAAACCTACATGGACTCGGTTTTCAATAAAGCAAAAAAAAAAGCAAAAAAAAAACCAAACTGGTTTTGAGTTTCCAGTATCACAAAGTACCACAAAATAAAGCATAAAATGGTGGATGTGGAACTGTGTGAGACCATAGTTGAGCAGACACATAGCACATATGATGACTTACAATGTTAATTGAATTTGCCAGTTCTTGTTATGTGAAATTAATTGATCATTAAAGAATGGAGATCTAATAAATAGAATGTTTTAAATGTTTGGATTTAGGGAACTCCTCCCCTTTATTTTTGGCCTTTTTGGATTTGGAAGGTGTAATGTAACTTAAGTATGCCTCCTCAGTTTGTTTGCCTGGTGATCCAAAAGTCTATCAAAACTGTTTATTTCCAAAGACAAGAAACAAGCTCCACCTGACCCTAAATGCAAAGCAAGCAACTCTTAAGAGGTGTTGGAAATATGTATGGCAAAATGGAATTCTTTATGGAAGATGTAACAAGCCATATTCTTAAAATCATAGAGAAGTCTCCTAGGAGCTCCAGAAGAGAATGACCAAATACAAAGGACAATAACTGATTAGGCAAAACTTTCCTGGGATTATCTGATCATCTAAGTATTCATTATAGTGCGCTGCTAGAAGAATTACATTGCAGATTGGAACTGTGGTTTTGGAAACAAGGCAGGAACAAGCTCTGAAGCGAAAACTAACTTGCATGAGCAATTAGATCACATTCCAGAATGCCCCGTTATCCCTGTGCATCTCTTAACACATGCCTATAAAGAAAGAAGGTCATTTTGGCTAAAAGGAAATAAAGCAAGAGAAGGGTGGGATGTCTGTTAAACTGAGTCCACGACATCCATCATTTGTTCTGGCCAAGTATCACTATGCAATGAATTCTTTGAATTCAGTGAGTTTACAAAATAGATCAAATGTAACTTTGCTTTCAGAGAAATCTCAAAACAATAGACAAAGAGCTATAATTGTTCAACTACTTAGCCAATCTCTGGGACCTCGAATTTGCATTAACAAAAAGAGCAGTGACCAAAGCAAGACATTTTTTTAATCCTTTTCTTAACTGCCATGCAGGACAATGGACCAGGGAGGTCCTCCTGAAAACAGAGCTGCAGCAGGATAATTGGCTAATCAAATAAATTATATCAAATGAGGATTTTTAAGACATACTTATTTTGGGGTATAGTCTACCACTTGTATATATAACCATTTCCCCTTTCTCTCCTTTAAATAAATTGTTCCTTTGTGTTGTAATAGTTAATGGGCTTGATAAATTTATCCACTGGATATATGCCTTGGTTTCTTTTGGTATCATCATTTTTAGTCAATTGAACAAGAAAGCTGTTTTGAATTTGGGTCAACTTGGCTTAGCCCCTTTTAACTCACCAGCTTTCCCATGGATAAGTGACAGGATTGCTATGAGGATTAAATGTATAGCATTTATTATCAGTGTCTGATCAATAGTAAGCAGTAAGTTCATTACAGTTATAACAAAAATAAAGTATATTTATACCCCAGCTCCTCAGTTTAGTCCTTTGTTTTTTTTGTGGTACACGGACCTTTCACTGTTGTGGCCTCTACCGTTGCGGAGCACAGGCTCCGGACACACAGGCTCAGGACGCACAGGCTCAGTGGCCATGGCTCACAGGCCCAGCCGCTCCGCGGCATATGGGATCTTCCCGGACCGGGGCACGAACCCGTGTCTCCTGCATCGGCAGGCGGATTCTCAACCACTGCACCACCAGGGAAGCCCCAGTCCTATTTTTAACACATGGGTTACCATCTACTATAGCAGCATTCTCTTATATCTACAATTCTTTGCTTGTTTTTTCTGCTTCTATGACTTTTCTATCTGAGTAGAGGGCTCACTTAAGCTATCAGTAGGCAAAGGAAACAAACTTCAGTTTATCTTGTACACTAGACTGCTGACTCCTCAATATCTGAATCAATGTCCCAATATCATATCTTATTCTTATCATGCCCACAATTAAGCTCATCACACAAGCGTCTTTTCTAATATCCTGACATTTCTTTCCATAGACTTCACAATTTATTATGATGAGTACAAGGGAGTCTCAGCATGAAGGAACAAATCACGCAGCAGGGAATCTATGGAGTTAGAGTTTGGTCATCAAAATACGGAACAATAGGATTTCGGCAAACAAGCAGTAAAAACGGGTATTGGGAGAGATAAGAAAGGAGGAGAAAGAAGGAGAAACATTTAGCTGATAATATAAATAGGACTACTTTACGTAAGCATGAAATAAGCCTCCTGTTAAGGAAATATTGCCATCTAGTGTGAACTAATTTCACGTGCAGCCCTATTGCCACTAGAGTGTACTAGAGTGTTGCTAGTACACTTTATTGAAAATAGGCCACATCTGCAGAATGTAGATTTATCATTAAATTCTGTACGTTTTTTTAAAAAATTGATGTAATCCTATATTATTTTAGCTAAATTGAGTATTTTCACATAATATCAATAATAAAATAGCATAAAATGCAATACTTTAATAATTTAATGAAATAGTAAATAAAAATTTAATCCACAGACTCAGTTTATTATTCTTGAGATTTCACCCTTGAGGTTTTCCTATTTTCTCCCTTTAATGATTTAGGTACAAATCCTGTCTGTTTCTTTAATGTTACATTCATGAAAGTATTTTCACCTTCAATTAAAAAGAACAGTATGTGTTTTATATTTTATTTTTTCTTTTTCAAATATTCTGCCAAATAGAATTCTAAAAAATATTTAGAGAACTATTTTTGCAATCTATTCTGTAAAGAAACACAAGCAATGTTTTTTGTCCTAAAAGTGAAGAATAATGCTAAAATTCTTTATGTGACTGACAGAGCAGTTGGTATAAATCAATAATTCTCTTTTTGTTTTAAGATATTTCTTAGAAGTAGAAAGATACATAGTATAAATAAAATAACATTCCCATTTTCTTTCCTTCTATAATACTCACAACTAGCTCACATTTCTCAATCATGAATTTAAGATATACTACTTTCAATTTGGGGTCAACCTATTATGTTTAGATAAATTTTTTTTTGTTTGTTTTGCGGTACACGGACCTTTCACTGTTGTGGCCTCTCCCGTTGCGGAGCACAGGCTCCGGACGCGCAGTCTCAGCAGCCATGGCTCATGGGCCCAGCTGCTCCGTGGCATGTGGGATCTTCCCGGACCGATCACGAACCCATGTACCCTGCATCAGCAGGCGGACTCTCAACCACTGCGCCACCAGGGAAGCCCATAGATAAAGTTTTAATTATAAAATCTTCAAACTAACAAAAACATTTTAAAAGAAAAATAACGTGACATCATTGCACCTTGCAGCATGATTTTTCCTTTTGGATTTAATTTATTTTGGAAGCCTATTTTTAAATAATTCTTTCAAAGAAGGTTTTTAAAAATTTTGATTGGATTATCAATATTTAATTATTAATCTTAAAGAATATTTAGCAGGTAATAGAATCCTTTATTTGATATCATTTGATATTGAAGATGTTAGTCCACTTTTATCTGGTCTCTGTTTCTAAAAAATATTCACTTTGAGTCAACTTGTTGATCCATTTTGGGAAATGGAACTTTCTTTCTAGTAGGTTCTAAGATTTTCTCTTCATCTTTGGTATTGTGCAGTTTCACTACTGTATGTCTAGAAACTGATTTCTTTTTTATCTATATCAGAACCTTGTGTGATATTTCATTCTCTGTGATCTGAGTATCAATATTGCTTTGACGGCTGAACATGAAATGATGGGTTGGCTTACTCTTCCTACACCCTCATCCAATGCATGTGGAAGGATGATAGAGATCTTTGAAAGCTTCTACGTGAAATTTAGGATTCAATATTCAATATGATTGTGAGAGGTTTGTAAGACAGAGGTAAACTAGAGATCATCTAACTGTTCATTTTGATTTCTTCTACTAATGAGCAAGATGAGGAAAATATTAGTTAACACTATAATATTATTCAAGTATTCCTTCCCAGCTTTCTGATGTCAAGAGCCAGTTTCATTTGGCCAATTCTGGTAACTGTGGAGACTTTGTTCCTGGTGAACTTAAGGCTCTTGCTTCATTGTGAAAGAATTTGGAGACAAAGTGATAGTAAGAAGTGGATTTATGAAGCCTGCGTGGTTAGTTTTTATGGGCGGGATAATTTCATAGGCTAATAAGTGAGAGGATTATTACAATTATTTTGTGGAAGGGGTGGAGATTTCCAGGGATTGGGCCACCATCCACTTTTTGGCCATTTATGATTAGCCTCAGAACTGTCATGGCACTGGTGGCTGTGTCATTTAGCATGCTAATGTATTACAATGATCATATAATGGGGCTCAAGGTCTCTGCCATCTTGGATCTATTTAGTTCTAACCAGTTTTTGTCATGTCGTACGGCCATGTTATTCTTTTAAAGTTGTGCCCTGCCCCCTTCCCTCCAATTTCATCTTGATTTTGACTTTCTTATCTCTTTTTTCCACCACATAGTGTCCTTCATGCCACAAAAGCAGGTGTTACCAGGACTTCTTCTTGTCACCCTATGTGAATTGAGGCTTGGGAAACTTACACAAATGCTGATACTCTGCTACTGCTACTACAGTAATACAGTCCTTTGTCTCTGACGCAGGATTCTTGTGGCTTCTGTTCCTACTCAGGAAACTGGAATGTTAATTTGTTAACTTGCAAGTACTGTAAAATCTCAGATCTTTCAGCTTTCTTTGCATAAGGATGTATATTGATCTCAATATTGCCAGTATTGATCTCATAGACAGTAGTCTTGCTCCTTGCTTTAAATCCTGGTATATTTTAAAAATATATAATATACGCTTACTTTCATTCTGATTTAATATCTTTTACCAACTCTAGAAATGTCTTATCAAAACATTAATTGAATATTGCATTTGCTCCATCTTATTATTATTTTGAGAATTCTTTTTATACATGTACTGACACATTTATCTTATCTTCAAGATCTCTTGAATTCTCTTAATTATCATCCATCTTTTCAATTTCTCATGTTGCATTTTATAATATCCTCAGTTTTGTCTCCTAGCTTATCAATTCCCTTTCCCTCTGTATATATCTTTAAAGGAAACTGCCTAAGGGGATTTAGATTTGAAAGTCTACATTTTTCTTTAATAGAAATAAAATTTTGGTTCTTTTTCACATCTGCTTGTACTTTTTCATATTATCTCATTCCTTTATATCTCTAACCTTGTAAGCTTTTAATCATTTTAAATAAATCTATTTTTAAAATATTTTCTTTCTGAAAAGTACTACAGCACTATTATCTCTGTATTACTGCAGTATTACAGTATTATTAGCTCAAGGTCTTAGAGTCTTTTATCATTTTTGTTTTATCTGCATATTATAAATTATCATTGATTGCTTCCTCACATATTTTGTAATTTTGAATTACTCATATTTTAGAAGGTCTGTGTGATTTTGCAACCTGGTTTGAGGAAGCCTCTTTCTGATATACTTATGTGGATCCATCTTTTGTCCCTGAAGAGGCATTTCTCTTCAAGCCTTAATTTTATATGTCCAACATCTCTCCCATAGCAACCACACCACATATCTCCCTTAGTAACCACAACATCACTTGCTGTATCTGGTGTCTCAAAACCACTCTCAAGTTAATTGATTAGCTAAAATGACTCACAAGACTCAGTAGCATGTGATAGTAGAGCTAAGATTTATTACATCAAAAGATACAAAGCATAATCAATATGAAAAAAACTGCACTGGTGAAATCCAGAGGGATCAGGTGCAAATGTTCAAGTCCTTCCTTTTCCAAGTCTCACAGGCTACATTTTGCTCTCTTGTACCAAATATAAGGACACATGTAAAATGCCTCAGCTCAAGGAAGCTCATTAGAATCTCAGGTTCCAAGTCTTTTGTGGACGATGTGTCACATAGACACATTCTACTACACAACCAGTCATGAAAATAGTAGTTTAGGATCCTGACAGTAAAAGCATGTGCACCATTATTAGCCTTGAAGGTTCCACAGAGTCATCCTCACAAGTCCTGAAAACCTGGTACAGCATATCCCATTGCTCTGGATGTACAAAACCACTGTCAATCAGTAGTATAAGAATATTCTCAAGATCATAGTTTCCAGGGTTTGGTGAGTCTGGGTTCCAAGTGACTTTAGAGACATGCAAGGACTAAGAAGCCAAAACTGCCATGTTGATCACTTCCCACACCAGTTTTTGGCTCAGTTTTTCACTTGCTTGTTTAAGTCTGTTATTTGGGTACTTTACTTTATTGTTTATAATTATAATAACCAAAATATCGCTTTATTTTATTTAGCATTTGTAAGTGTTTTAGAAGTCTTTTTTAGTTTTTCTTAGTTCTCCATCTTACCCTTTATATATTTCTTTATAAAAAGGGCTCTTATTTTAGATTAAATAATTTTTTGTGCATACCTGTGCAACTCAACTTTTCTTAGAGTGGTAATTAAGAGCTGAGTGTGTGGAATTTTGCTTACAGAGTACATTCAGTGAAAACAACTTAATAATAAACTTTTTATCTACCTATCTCTCATCTACCATCTATCTTCACTTGTTAAAGAGCTATATGAAAAAATTGTAGTCCCAGAAGTGAAAGAATTAACTAAGACATTAAAAAAAAAAAATTGAAATGTGATGTGTACTCTTCTACAATTTTATCTTTTGCCTCACAAAGCGTTCTAGTTCAAGAGAAAAGAGGAATATTTCAAAGAGGTGAAATATCTTTTCTATACCATCAAGTCATAAATTCTTCTTTAGATAGATTTCATTTGAATTTTCAATGGAGATAATACTATTTTTGGAAAAAATTTATGTTATACCTCAATGTAATTTTAATACTAATATTTCATATGCCATATCCTTCACCTTTCCGTAGTTTTGCTTAAACATAGTAATTTGGAATTTATGAATTTTCACTAAAAGTTAAGTTGTGTTTTGCATAAGCTGCATTCCTCAGTTATAACTGGAGTTCTTCAAGAAACATTTGTGTATCTTTCTCCTTATTAGCTGGATCCCTGTTTACTCTGGTTTATTATTTTGTATCACCTAGGACCTTAATAAAACATAATAACTTTTCAATTCCATAATTGCTGGAAAATATTACACATTTTGAAAAATCTATTAAAAATAAAATTATAATTAAGGTATAACAGCCTCAGGTGAATTACTAGGATGAAGATTGAAAATTTACTTGTCTTCTTTTTTCAATCAATTCACTTATTGGGCAACTACTATATGGCCAGTCTGCTGTCCTAAATACTGAAGATATAGAATTGATCAAAACAAATAAAAATTGAGATGCTCTCATAAGGATTACCATACTTTTGGATTTAAACCCTTGGAGAAAATTATCATTGCACATTAGTGCAATATTTCTGTTCAGAAAGAAATGATCATCTTTTGAATGAATTTATGGAGTGTTGTCTTCTTTTGACCCACTTTATCTACTACAATGCCACAAATTGACCCGTTTGTAAAAAATGTTTATTAATACCCATCTAAAAGGTGGACAATTATTCTCATGGAAATTAATTCTTGACCAAAAATCATATTTTGCTTCACACCAAAACATTAATTTAAAATAGTACATTCAGTGTTTCAACTCATTTTGATGGTCTGTTTACCTCTGGAAAGGAGAGCATGGCATTGTTTCTTTTCTTCTTGGAATACTCTTCCTGTTCTTTGTAACACAATACATTCTCATTCAACTTTTAAGAAAGAAATACAATACTAAAGCTTACGTGCATCCTACCGGTCTTCTCCACCATCCTGAGGGAAGTAACCATCCCTCTAATGAGCTATTATTATATCATATGGTCACCTTTAAAATTCATCTAACATATTCACAGATACAGAGAACAAACTAGTGGTAAAGAGTGGGGAAAAGAAAGGAGGGGAGGAACAAAATAGGAGTGGAATATTAAAACGTAAAAGCTACTATGTATAAAATAAATGAGTTACAAGGATATATTGTAAAGCACAGGGAAATAAAGCCATTATCTTATAATAACTTTAAATGGAGCATAATCTATAAAAGTATTGAATCACGATTTTCTACAACTGAAACTAATATAATATTGTAAATCAACTTGACATCAATTTAAAAATCTATCTAACATTATATTGTGTTAATTAATTAATTTAGTTATATAATTCCCTTTTGATAAGTTGTGAACTCCTAAAACATAGTTTGTTAATGATTTGTCCATTTTTTATTTCTCTAGTGAGCTACTACTATATCATATGGTCACCTTAAAAGTCCATATAACATATTATATTGCATTTATTACTTCTTTCTGTGTCTATTTATCTATTTATTTATATTGTTACCCTCTTTCATAGGTTGGGAACTTATAAAATGTACAGTTTGTTAATATTTGTCCATAT
This sequence comes from Kogia breviceps, assembly GCF_026419965.1. Taxonomy (NCBI): domain Eukaryota; kingdom Metazoa; phylum Chordata; class Mammalia; order Artiodactyla; family Physeteridae; genus Kogia; species Kogia breviceps. The sequence goes on along the minus strand of NC_081325.1, from coordinate 44,780,600 downwards.
TTATTTCCCTTGAAGAACAAGACATAGTGTTGGGCACAGTTTAGCTCATATAGTTATATGCTGTTTTATTAAAATTTAATGAATGTCACACAAAATGTTGGAAGTGCAAAGACTTTCTAAACTTTTTTTTTTTTTTTTTTTTTTTTTGTGGTACGCGGGCCTCTCACTGTCGTGGCTTCTCCCGTTGCGGAGCACAGGCTCCGGACGCGCAGGCTCAGCGGCCATGGCTCACGGGCTCAGTCGCTCCGCGGCATGTGGGATCTTCCCGGACCGGGGCACGAACCCGTGTCCCCTGCATCGGCAGGCGGATTCTCAACCACTGCGCCACCAGGGAAGCCCTCTAAACTTTTTTATTACCTTTGTAGGCTTGAGTAATATGAAACATATTGCTTGATATGTTCCATTTGTTTTTTTTTTGTTTGTTTTTTGTTTTTTTTTTTTTTAATTTTTTTTTTTTTTTTTTTGGTATGCGGGCCTCTCACTGCTGTGGCCTCTCCCGTTGCGGAGCACAGGCTCCGGACGCGCAGGCCTAGCGGCCATGGCTCACGGGCCCAGTCACTCCGCGGCACGTGGGATCTTCCCGGACCGGGGCACGAACCCGTGTCCCCTGCATCGGCAGGCGGATTCTCAACCACTGCGCCACCAGGGAAGCCCTTCCATTTGTTTTATTGAAATATGTTTGTTTAATTAATCTATGATATTATAACTTCATTCTATAGTGGAAAAACAGTGTTGGTTTTGTTTTTGAATTTTTTTGTTTTGTTTTGTGTTAGAACTGAGTGTCTTGCCAGAATGTTGAAATTATATAATACTTCTATTGAAAATAATGTGTCTTATTACTAGAAACTACAAATGAACAAATGTATCCTAGATAGATTATAATAAAGGCTGCATCTCCTGGTAGGCTTTAAATGTCTAACCTCTCCATGAGTGATGGATATCAAAAATAGAATGGGAGGTAAGAAGTAAATAACTCAGGCTAAGGACATTTTTACTTTTTTAAGTGAGAAAAACATGTTAGATGTGGTACACAAGCTGTACTTTAAAAACAAGATTTTAAAATACTTTACATCATTCACTTGGTAATGGGGTATTTTTATTATTCTTTAATAAAGCTTTTGTAAAATTTCCTCTTCTTTTCAACTCTTTCAGGCGGAAAAATGTGAGGGGTTTTATTGATGCTTGATTCTCTGTGCACTGCTGTTAGAATGGTGTTAGCATAGAGTAAGAGATCCTCAATGAGATTTACGAATTGCTGGTAAGGTCATGTACCAGAAGCCCTTCTCTAATAGGAGATTCATCTTCCAGGATGAGTTTGGAGTTTCTGGTATTTTTCTCAATTCAAGAATGTGAATTCTCTTTAATTCTCTTTAATTCCTGGTTTATAGTCACACCCACACTCAGACCTTTTAAGTGCCTAAAATATGCAGGTGTACTTAGTGATGTTTCAGTGCTTTAAGAGAAATTGTCAGAGCAGATGATTTGCCCCCCAAGAATTGTACGTACATCAATGAGAGTCAGAACTCACAAGCTTTGTTTATTGTCATCAATGATTATTAATTAACAGCTTGGGTTAGTAGATCTTACCATGGTAGGCAATAAGGGCTAAATGCAGAAATAGTAATAAAATAGTATTTAGAATAATCTGGGAATTTCTAAATGACTAATAGATCTATCTCATATTTTCAAAATTTTGATGTTTTTCAGAGGATGTATCACAAAATATTAAAAGTATAAAAAATATATATATACGAATTTTCCTATTTTACCAATTGTATTCCCTGTTTACCTACCAAATGAATTTATGCTCATGCTTAAATTTATTTTATTTTTCTAATATTGCTGGACATGTCTTAGAACTTAATAGAGAAAATAGACCCTGTTTCCTTGGTATCCATGATTATACTGTCCTCAAAGCTCTTTTTTTTTACTTTATATTACTTAGAGCTTGTGAAACACAAGAGAGACAATTATAATAGCTCAAACAAAAAAGGATTTCTTTATCTCATGCAAAAGTAAATCTACAGGTGGCACTCTAAGACAGAAATTCTGCCTCAATAATGACAGGGAATGGTCTTTTTTTTTTAACATCTTTATTGGTGTACAATTGTTTTACAGTTGTGTGTTAGTTTCTGCTTTATAACAAAGTGATTCAGCTATACATGTACATACATCCCCATATCTCCTCCCTCTTGTGTCTCCCTCCCACCCTCCCTATCCCGCCCCTCTAGGTGGTCACAAAGCTCCGAGCTGATCTCCCCGTGCTATGTGACTGCTTCCTACTAGCTATCTATTTTACATTTGGCAGTGTATATAAGTCCATGCCACTCTCTCACTTCGTCCCAGCTTACACTTCCCCCATCCCGTGTCCTCAAGTCCATTCTCTACGTCTGTGTCTTTATTCCTGTCCTATTCCTGTCTTTATTCCTAGGTTCTTCAGAACCGTTTTTTTTTTTTTTTTCTTACACTCCATATATATGCGTTAGCATATGATATTTGTTTTACTCTCTCTGACTTATTTCATTCTGTATAACAGACTCTAGATCCATCCACTTCACTACAAATAACTCAATTTCATTTCTTTTTATGGCTGAGTAATAGTACATTGTATATATATGCCACATCTTCTTTATCCATTCATCTGTTGATGGACACTTAGGTTGCTTCCATACTGGCTATTGTAAATAGGGACGCAATGAACATTGTGGTACATGTCTGTTTTTGAAATATGCTTTTCTCAGGGTATATGCCCAGTAGTGGGACGGCTGGGTTATATGGTAGTTCTATTTTTGGCTTTTTCAGGAACCACTATACTGTTCTCCATTGTGGCTGTATCAATTTACATTCTCACCAACAGTTCAAGAGGGTTCCGTTTTCACCACACCCTCTGTAACATTTATTGTTTGTAGATTTCTTGATAATGGCCATTCTGACCAGTGTGAGGTGATACCTCATTGTAGGCTTGATTTGCATTTCTCTAATAATTAGTGATGTTGAGCATTCTTTCATGTGTTTCTTGGCAATCTGTATATCTCCTTTGGAGAAATGTCTATTTAGGTATTCTGCCCATTTTTGGATTTGGTTTGTTTTTTTGATATTGACCTGCTTGTATATTTTGGAGATTAATCCTTTGTCAGATATTTCATTGGCAAATATATTCTCCCATTCTGAGGGTTGACTTTTCGTCTTGTTTATGGTTTCCTTTGTTGTGCAAAAGCTTTTAAGTTTCTTTAACCCCATTTGTTTATTTTTACTTCCATTACTCTAGGAGGTGGGTCAAAAAGGATCTTGCAGTAATTTATGTCAAAGAGTGTTCTTCCTATGTTTTCCTCTAAGGGTTTTATAGCGTCCAGTCTTACATTTAGGTCTTTAACTTATTTTGAGTTTATTTTTGTGTATGGTGTTAGGAAGTGTTCTAATTTCATTCTTTTACATGTAGCTGTCCAGTTTTCCCAGCACCACTTATTGAAGAGCCTATCTTTTCCCCATTGTATATTCTTGCCTCCTTTATAAAAGACAAGGTGACCATATATGCATCAGTTTATCTCTAGGCTTTCTATACTGTTCCATGGATCTATATTTCTGTTTTTGTTCCAGCATCTTGATTACTGTAGCTTTGTAATATAGTCTGAAGTCAGGGAGCCTGATTCATCCAGCTCCGTTTTTCTTTCTCAAGATTGCTTTGGCTCTTTGGGGCCTTCTGTGTTTCCATACAAATTGTGAATTTTTTTGTTCTAGTTCTTTGAAAAATGCCATTGGTAGTTTGATGAGGATTGCATTGAATCTGTAGATTGCTTTGGGTAGTATAGTCATTTTCACAATTTTGATTCTTCCAATCCAAGACATGGTATATCTCTCCATCTGTTTGTATCATCTTTAATTTTTTTCATCAGTGTCTTATAGTTTTCTGCAAGCAGGTCTTTTATCTCCCTAGGTAGGTTTAAACCTAGGCAATTTATTCTTTTGGTTGCAATGGGAAATGGGAGTGTTTCCTTAATTTCTCTTTCAGATTTTTCATCATTAGTGTATAGGAATGTGAGAGATTTCTGTGCATTAATTTTGTATCCTGCTACTTTACCAAATTCATTGATTAGCTCTAGTAGTTTTCTGGGAGCATCTTAGGATTCTCTAAGTATAGTATCATGTCATCTGTGAACAATGACAATTTTATTTCTTTTTTTCCGATGTGGATTCCTCTTATTTCTTTTTCTTCTCTGATTGCTGTGGCTAAAACTTCCAAAAGTATGTTGAATAATAGTGGGGAGAGTGGGCATAATATTACCATATTATTACCATTTATTAATTGTTTTGGGTTTGTTTTGCTAGGTCTTTTCCTTCTGTTATGTTCCCTTCCTAGTGAAGTTTCTATAGCAATTGTAAAGGTGGTTTGGTGGTACTGAATTCTCTTAACTTTTGCTTGTCTGTAAACATTTTAATTTCTCCATCCACTCTGAATGAGATCCTTGCCGGAATAATCTTGGTTGTAGGTTATTCCCTTTTATCACTATAAATATGTCCTGCCATTCCCTTCTTGTTTACAGAGTTTCTGCTGAAAGTTCAGCTGTTAACCTAATGGAGATTCCCTTGTATGTTGTTTGTTGCTTTCCCCTTGCTGCTTTTAATATTTCTTCTTTGTATTTAATTTTTGATAGTTTGCTTAATATGTGTCTTATCCTGTTTCTCCTTGGATTTATCCTGTATTGGACTCTGTGTTTCCTGGACTTGATTGACTATTTCCTTACCCATATTAGGGAAATTTTCAACTATAATCTCTTCAAATATTTTCTCATACATTTCTTTTCCTCTTCTTCTTCTGGGACCCCTATAATTTGAATGTTGGTGCATTTAATGTTGTCCCAGAGGTCTCTGAGACTATCTTCAATTATTTTCTTTCTTTTCTTCTCTATTCTTCTCTGTGGTAGTTATTTCCACTATTTTATCTTCCAGGTCACTTGTCTGTTTTTCTGTCTCTGTTATTCTGCTATTGATTCCTTCTAGTTAAATTTTAATTTCATTTATTGTGTTGTTCATCATTGTTTGTTTGCCCTTTAGTTCTTCTAGGTCCTTGTTATACATTTCTTGTGATTTCTTCACTCTATTTCCAAAATTTTGGATCACCTTTACTATCATTACTCTGAATTTTTTTCAGGTAGACTGCTATTTCCTCTTTATTTGTCTGATCTGGTTGTTTTTTACCTTGCTCCTTCATCTGCTGCATATTTCTCTGTCTTCTCATTTTGTTTAACTTACTGTGTTTGGGTTCTCCTTTTCTCAGGTTGAAGGGTCTTAGTTCTGACTCTTTTTGGTGTCTGCCCCCAGTGGGTAAGGTTGGTTCTGTGGCTTTTGGATGCTTCCTGGTGGAGGGGATTTGTGCCTGTTTTCTGGTGGGTGGAGATGGGTCTTGTCTCTTTGGTGGGCAAGGTCTTGTCTGTTGGTTTGTGTTGGGGCGTCTGTGAACTTATGATTTTAGGCAGCCTCTCTGCTAATGAGTGGGTTTGTGTTCCTGTCTTGCTAGTTGTTTGGCCTGGGGTGTCGAGCACTGGAGCTTGCTTGCCATTGGGTGGAGCTGAGTCTTAGTGTTGAGACGGAGATCTCTGGGAGAGCTCTCACTAATTGATATTACATGAGGCTGGTGGTCTCTGGTGGTCCCAATGTCCTGAACTCAGCTCTCAGAGGCTCAGGCCTGACACCAGGCCAGAGTACCAAGACCCTGTCAACCACATGGCTCAGAAGAAAAGGGACAAAAAAGAAAGAAAAATAAATAATGAATAATTTGTTTTAATTATTAAAATAAAAAAGTAATAATTAAAAAAAGAAGAGAGCAACCAAACCAATAAACAAATCCACCAATGATAACAAGTGCTAAAAAGTATATTAATATAAACATAAAAATCAGAAACAAGTCAGTCACAGACAGCAAACCCCAAGTCTACTGTTGATCTCAAAGTCCACCTCCTCAATTTTGGTATGATTCATTGTCTATTCAGTTATTCCTCAAATGAAGGGTACATCAAGTTGATTGTGGGGATTTTATCCATTGCTCCTTGTGCTGCACTGAGAAATTTCCCTTTCTTTTCTTTGTTCACACAGCTCCTGTGTTTCAGCTTTGGTTTTGGCCCCACCTCTGCATGTAGGTTGCCCTTAGGCATCTCTTCTCACCCAGACAGGACAGGGTTAGAGCAACAGCTGATTAGGGGGCTCTGGCTCGCTCAGACTGGGGGGGAGGGGGAGGGCAGTTATAATTGGAATGCAGTGTGAACCTGCTGTGGCAGAGGCCAGTCTGACATTGCAATAGCCTGAGGTGCATCATGTATTCTGGGGAAGTTTTTCCTGGATCATGGGACCCTGGATCCTGGAGCGGGGTGGTGTAGATAATGTCCTGTGCTTGCACACATGATTCTAAGTGGCTGTAACAGCAGCATTAGAGTTTCATGCCCATCTCTAGTGTCTGAGCTGTTAGCCATGGCTCTTGCCAGGCTCTGGAGCTTGTTTAGGCAGTGCTTTGCCTTCTGTGGGCAGTCGGGAAAGGAATCCCCTCTCCTTGTGCACCCTGAAACAATGGTCTCTTGCCTCTTAGGAAGTCCAGACTTTTTCCCAGACTGCCTCCTGGATAGGTGTGTTACACTACCCCACTTCAGGCTGTGTTCATGCAGCCAACTCCAGTTCTCTCCCTGGGATCTGATCTCTGAAGCCTAAGCTTCAGCTCCCAGCCCCCACTTGCAACAGCAGGTGTGCAGACTAGCCTCTCAGGCTGTTCAGCACCAATCCTCTGTGCAAGAATCTCTCTGCTTTGCCTTCTGCACCCCTGCATTCTCCGTGGTGCCGAAGCTTCCCTCCCTCCCACCCTCCCCGTCTCCACCAGTGAAGAGACTTCCTTAGGGTGTGGAATCTTTTCCTCCTTCACAGCTCCCTCTCAAAGGTGCAGGTCCCATCCCTATTCGTTTGTGTCTGTTTATTCTTTTTTCTTTTGCACTACCCATGTACGTGGCAATTTTCTTGCCTTTTGGGGAGCCTGAGACCTTCTGCCAGTGTTCAGTAAGTGTTATGTAGGAGTTGTTCCATATGTAGATGTATTTTTGATGTATTTGTCGGGAGGAAGGTAATCTCCACGTCTTACTCCTCTGTCATCTTGAAAGTTCCCCCCCTCAGTTTTCTACCATAAACAATAATCACATCGGTGTATGCAATGGTTAATTTTATCTGTTAAGGTATATATATATATATATATATATATATATATATATATATATATATATATATATATATATACAATTAACAGTTAAATAAGTACACTTTGAATAAAGCATATCACCCAATGTAATGTAAGCCTCATCTAATCAAATGGGAGCCTTAAGAAAAAAGAATGAGGGCTCCAAAAAGAAGAAACTCTACTGCCCTGCCGTACTGCCTTTGGACTTGAGATTGCAACACCAACTCTTCCCTGCATCTCCAGCCTGCCAGCCTGCCCTGCAGATTTCAAACTTAGTCCTCACAATTGTGTGAATCAATTCCTTAAAATTGGCACTCAGCTCTCTCTGTTTCTGTCTCTCTCTCTCTTCATGTGCATATACACACACATCCTATTCATTCTGTTTTTCTGGAGAATCTTGACAAATACAGTATATGTCTTACTTCTTTGCTTCTCATTTGTCATCTGATCTAATAAAAATATTATTTGTCTAATTATTTATCTTATACATATACAGAAGTATATATTATACAGAAACATATATATATGTGTGTGTATCTATATGCCATAACCATCACTCCAATTTAAAAATTTTTTATCACCTCTGAAACTTTCTTTGTGCCACATTTCAGTCAGAAGTTTCCATACTATCTCTCTTCTGATTTCTATTACTTTGACCAGGTTCTTCTTGCTTTTGAACTTAATATGGATGGAATCATGCAATATGTTCTCTCTTGTGCCTATGGTCTTTCACTTATAAAAATATTGTTGAGATTCATACAATTTATAATTTTTATCAATATATAATTATGATTTTTTTTATTGCTGAGTAGTTTTCCAATGCATGAAAACATCACAATGTGTTTATCTGTTCTCTGTGAATGTTTTGGTTGCTTTCAGTTTCTGTCTGCTATGAAAGTGGCTGTTATGAACATTTTTATACACATCTTTTGCTGGACATACTTTTTTATTCCTCTTTAGAAGATTTCTAGCTGGGAAATCATAGCATCATAGGATATTTTTTTAAGTTCTTTTTAAAAAAATTTTTTTTAAAAAACCTGCAAGTTTTCTAAAGTAGCAATACCATTTTACACCCCCACTTGCATGTATGGGAATTCCAGTTGCTCAAAATAATCACTAAACTTACAATGGTAAATATTTTGGTCCATCAAAAAAGACTTGTATTTCCATTTATTTTGAACTTCTCTAATTTCTTTCCAGAGTATTTTATATTTCTAAGTGTAAATATATTGCACTACTTTTAAAAATTTATTCTTAGCCATTTTATAATTTCTTATGTTGTTGGAATAGAATTCAAAAATTTTTATATTTGTATTACTCATTGAAAGTTTTTGGAAATACAATTAATGTGTATGTATTATTACTCTGTGGTCTATCAAGTGACTTGAGAAGAATTTTTATTTTGTCATTGTTGGATAGTGTTCTATAGATATTAAGTCTAGTTGATTTATAGTATTGTTCAAATCATCTACTCTCATGTTGACTTCTGCCTAGTTGCTCTATCTTCCATTGCAAGTGAGTTATGGAAACTTCAACTATCATTTTTATATGCCTCTTCCTCCCTTCAATCCTTTCAGTTTTTATGTGTTTTGGAGCTCTATTTTTACATACATCTATGTTTACATTTTATTAATGTATTGACCCTATTATCATTAAAAAGGTCTTTTTTTTTTTTTTTTTTTTGGTCTCTAGTAACAACTTTTGTCTTTAATGCTATTTTGCCTGATATCATCAGTATAGCCACTCCCCTGTTTGGTTTATATTTTGTATGGTATATTTTTTCTATCCTTTCACTTTTAACCTATTTGTGTCTTTGAATGTAAATTGTATCTCTTATAGACAGCATTTAGTTTTGATCTTTTTTATAAAATCTGTTTTATAAGTTTCAGACATTGGATCAAGTGTTTTAATTCATTTATATTCAACATAATTTCTAGTAAGGTATGATTAACATTTGAAATTTAGATGAAATTTAGGTATTTTTTATATATCTTATGTAATTTTTGTGCCAAATTCAGGCTTGGTGAGGAGAACTATTCATTATCTAGAATTCCTTGGCTTTGAGCTATAGGCAGTAACTGGTGGATGGGTGGCGTTGTTTACATACTTTAATTTTGACCAAGAGAATAAATAAAACACCTAATTATAAGAATTATAAGAAAATGCAATATGGTATAAGTGGTCCTCAGTTATTTTGTAGAGTCACTGAAGATTAAACACACATGAAATAAAATAAAATTTAAATCAAATTATAGCATTATGATGTTGATTTTCAAATTGACCTGCATGCTTATAGCATCTTTTGTTTTGCAAAGTAGAAAGAATTTCAATTTTGGTTTATTTCTATATATGGGATAATAATCAGTGGAGACAAATCATTTTTTAAAAGAACAGGTATTTTTCACATTCTTATGATGAATTATAAAGTAGGAAAGAAAAGTGCAACTCAAATTCAGCTCTCTCGTGGTTGAGCATTTTTTAATCAACATAACTATAGTGTATCTAATTTTCTCCTTTTGGTATGATTCTTTTCTGTATTCAATAACAATTGCAGTTGATAATGGTTATGATAATAGAGGCTACATTTATTGTAGTTGTACTCTGATCCAGATGCTGAGCTAGTAGTGTCACATTCTCATATGTTTGTATGCCTACTTTTCTTAATCTCTCTCTCTATGTTTCTTTCTCTTTCTCTCTTTCTCTCTCTGTGACTTTGTCTCCCTAAACTCAGCCTCTTCATTCAACCATAAGAGCTGCTGGTTTATAAATGTTCCTCAATCTTTAATAATAGGATTTATTTGTGGGAAAAACAAGTCAGCAGTCATAAACTTATGTGTGCTGCATTGAGATTCATTCAGTATAAGCAAACTAGACTGTGGTTCTACCACGATGGTTATAATAGTCAGTGTTTTTCCTGTCACTGTATATATTAGTGTATATATATACTAATATATAGAGAGGGGTTGGTTACTTTAAGAAATTGGATCATGATATTGTGAAGGCTGGCAAGTCCAAAATTTGCAGTGTGGACTGGCAGGCTGGATACCAGGGCAGAGCCAATGTGGTATTGATAGATAAAATCCAAAGACAGCGAAGCTGAAGACACAGGGAAGAACAGGTGTTGAATTCAAGTCCAAAGGCCATCTGCTGGCAGAATTTCATCTTGCTTGGGAAAAGTCAGTCTTTTGTTCTACTGAGACCATCAACTGATTGCATGAGGCCTACTCACATTACAGAGAATAATCTGTTTTACTCAAAGTCCACCAATTTAAATGTATTCATATCCAAAAAACCTCCATAGAAACATCCAGAATAATGTTTGACTACTTACTTGAAAAACATGACCCAGCACCCCCTGTCAACATGGCACCCAAATGCTTCTCCTTAAACCATATTTAATTTAATAAAGAAAATAACAAAGCCATGCTTCCATCTAACACAATGTAACTATCCTGCGTATAATAGAAAACATACTCTTTGCCCAGAAGAGGATGAAAACTCCTTGACTGATGTTTATTATTTATATTCCATAACTAACATACTATAATGTAAAGTTAAGAATACTTAAATACTATGATATAAAGTCAATATATCTTATGTTACATGATAGGGGAATAAGAGAAGGGAGAAAACAAAAATATTTACATCTACATGTATATATAAAATACATATCACACATATACCATACAAATACATAAACATGTGTATAAATGTATATATATGTGTATTTATACAAACAAATTTGTAATGAAATAAAGAAGGAATACTCATGACAATTATAGTCTTCATTTCTGTAACTGGTGCCATGATCATAGCTGGTATTTATAAGTATGTTCTTCCACCACCCATCCTGTATTCCCTTTGCCTTCAACAAACACCTCAGCTGATCATGGTCTTTTACCTGTTACAATGACCCAAACCTTCTCCATTCTTTAATAGTCTGGTCTAGTAGTAGACCTGTCTGGACTGGATTACTGTAGCTTTCCATTGACTTTAATCACAAGTCATAGTAATACTGAGAGATGCTCTAAGAGATCTCCTATATTCCAGGAGAATATAGGAGATCTCTTAGAGCATCTCTGTTGTGGAGTAGAGTCCAGTTTCCACTTAGTACTCAGAATGATTCACCCCAACCAACACCATAACTTTCAATTTGCCTATTGATTCAGAGTCATAGAGTCCAAAGTGGCTGAGTGGCAGTCTCAACTTCTAGTTCAATAGAATCATTGTTGTGTTTCCTGGTGGAAGCGTTTCTTCCTTTGGAACTATGACCTCTAGACCAATAGAGTATAAGGTCACAGGGACAGGAAGCAAACAGTTTGCTAATGGGTGACTAGGGGTAATAGTAAGGAGTGCAACTCCCATTTCTCCCCTTTCATTTCTATATCTGTGAATCTTGGCTACCTGAGAAAGAGTGCCATACACTGGATACTGACTCAGAGCATATACAACCTCTTGGAGAACATGGCCCCAATTCTTCAAGGTATTGACACCTAACTGGCACTATAACTGAGTCTTATAAAGGTCATTCCACTGATTTAATATTAATCTCATCCAAAAGGATCCTCACAGAAATACTCAGAATAATATTTGAACATATTATCTGTGCTCTGTGGCCCAGCCATGTTGGCACATAAAATTAACCATCACAGTGGATGTAATTCTTTCAGACCTTAAACTGGACTAAAAGTAATCTTCTCTCAGTTAAGGGATTGTGACATGAAGAGGAGAAAGGATGCTATTTATATCATGTACTGAAAGTTGTATTGTAGATATCCTTCACCACTTACTTTATTTAGAAATTTATTCTGATAGGCCCAAATCCTCATGTCTTGAAGCTGTTTTCTTCTCCATCTAACATATTTAAAATCACATAATTTCCACTTTCCCTCAACCTTCCTTGACACCAAGTTTTGAACTGATTATGAGTTCTATCTGGTGAAAACTTCCTTTCTCTTCTAGGAACAGAGCACCACACATCTGCAACAAGTTATGCTCCAAGAAAACTTGCATTCTTCACAGTGTTAATCTCATACTCAACATGTCCCTGAGGCACTTTAGTCTTGTGTGGAATTGGCTGCTGTCAAAGACTGTTGTTCTGAAATTTCTTCAACTTATTAAAGGTGCTTACATAAAAACTTTTCTCAAATCCCCACATTTGTTTCAATTAGAGAATCACTTACCACTGACTTGTACACTGAAGCAATTATTCATATTTACAGAGACAATGTTCACAAGTCTTAGGGAGGGCCAATAACTGTTTAATTTTATTTCAGATGTTCTTTTCCCCAGCTTTGGGATTTTTCTGTCCTTGTATAACTTTACTATTTCAATGATAGCACACGTGTTCCCTTCTAATCATTCTTTTCCTGCTGTAAAAGGAACTGATTAAAAGTTCCTAATTCTACATAATTAGGCATTACATCATTAAAGCATTATTGAGCATATGGTATCTTTAGGCATCCATCAAAAGATTGGGGTTCAGACTGGGGTTCATCAGTGACCAAAATAAATAAGTCTTTTTACTTTCATGGATTTCATTGAGTTGTCCTTCTCCAATCAAATTATTTTAGCTGAATATTTTAACATTTTCATTTTATTTTTAATTGATCACTTTTCTTCTATATATGGCTCTTTTCAGAACAATGGAAATGTGAAGTCATTTTCATAAAAACAAATGTAGATAGTTTATCACCAATAGAATTTCACTTCAGAAAGAAAGGAAATATCACAGTAGAAAGGTGTAAAATACAAGAAAGAATGGTAGGAATAAACATTAGTAAAAAACAAATGTAATATAAGAATTATCCACTGTATGCAGAAAATTATAAGACACTGATGAAAGAAATTAGAGATGATACCAACAGATGAAGAGATATACCATGTTCTTGGATTGGAAGAATCAACATTGTGAAAATGACTCTACTACCCAAAGAAATCTACAGATTCAATGCAATCCCTGTCAAACTACCACTGGCATTTTTTGCAGAACTAGAACAAAATTTTTCATAATTTGTATGGAAACACAAAAGACCCTGAATAGCCAAAGCAGTCTTGAGAATGAAAAATGGAGCTGGAGGAATCAGGCTCCCTGACTTCAGACTATACTACAAAACTTCAGTAATCAAGACAGTATGGTACTGGCACAAAAGCAGAAATAGAGATCAATGGAACAGGATAGAAAGCTCAGAGGTAAACCCACACACATATGGTCACCTTATCTTTTATAAAGGAGGCAAAAATATAAAGTGGAGAAAAGACAGCCTCTTCAATAAGTGGTGCTGGGAAAACTGGACAGGTACATGTAAAAGTATGAAATTAGAACACTCCCTAACACCATACACAAAAATCAGCTCAAAATGGATTAAAGACCTAAATGTAAGGCCAGAAATTATCAAACTCTTAGAGGAAAGCATAGGCAGAACACTCTATGACATAAATCACAGCAAGATCCTTTTTGACCCACCTCCTAAAGAAATGGAAATAACACAAATTAATAAATGAGACCTAATGAAACTTAAAAGCTTTTGCACAGCAAAGGAAACCCTAAACAAGACCAAAAGACAACCATCAGAATGGGAGAAAATATTTGCAAATGAAGCAACTGACAAAGGATTAATCTCCAAAATTAACAAGCAGCTGATGCAGCTCAATATCAAAGAAATCAAACAACCCAATCCAAAAATGGGCAGAAGACCTAAATAGACATTTCTCCAAAGAAGATATATAGATTGCCAACAAACACATGAAAGACTGCTCAACTTCATTAATCATTAGAGAAATGCAAATCAAAACTACAATGAGATATCATCTCACACCAGTCAGAATGGCCATCATCAAAGTCTCTAGAAACAATAAATGCTGGAGAGGGTGTGGAGAAAAGGGAACACTTTTGCACTGCTAGTGGGAATGTAAATTGATACAGCCACTATAGAGAACAGTATGGGGGTTCCTTAAAAAACTACAAATAGAACTACCATATGACCCAGCAATCCCACTACTGGGCATATACCCTGAGAAAACCATAATTCAAAGAGTCATGTACCAAAATGTTCATTGCAGATCTATTTAGAATAGCCAGGAGATGGATGCAACCTAAGTGTCCATCATTGGATGAATGGATAAAGAAGATGCGCCACATATATACAATGGAATATTATTCAGCCATAACAAGAAACGAAATTGAGTTATTTGTAGTGAGGTGGATGGACCTAGAGTCTGTCATACAGAGTGAAGTAAGTCAGAAAGAGAAAAACAAATACTGTATACTAACACATATATACGTAATCTAAGAAAACAAAAAGTGTCATCAAGAACCTAGGCGTAAGATGGGAATGGAGACGCAAACCTACTAGAGAATGGACTTGAGTCTGTGGGGAGGAGGAAGTGTAGACTGTGACAAAGTGAGAGAGTGGCATAGACCTATATACACTACCAAGCGTAGAATAGAAAGCTAGTGAGAAGCAGCCGCATAGCACAGAGAGATCAGCTCTGTGCTTTATGACCACCTAGAGGGGTGAGATATGGAGGGTGGGAGGGAGGGAGATGCAAGAGGGAAGAGATATGGGAACATGTTTATATGTATAACGTATTCACTTTGTTATAAAGCAGAAACTAACACACCATTGTAAAGCAATTATCCTTCAATAAAGATGTTTAAAAAAAGAATTATGCATATAAAATTTTTAAAAATGAGGATCATAATAATAATGTATAATTAACAATCATGAATAATTGGAAGGAACAGAAAATTTCAGACCAAAACCCTGGACAATATTAACATGTAAATCATCTTTAGGTTGATTGATATTAAAGTTCTCTAAGGTATTTTCATTTGTAAGGAAAAGAGTAAATTTAATTAACATCAGACTCAAGTCAAAATAGTAGAATTTCAAGGGTAACCATTGAATGAAAAAAAATAAAGAACTAGAAAAAGAAAATAGAAATTTTGAGAGCTATGAGAAAACAGAGTGTTCAGCAATAAAGGTAAAAAGATAAAAAGAAGCATAATAATACATGAGATAAATAGAAATAATAAATTTAGGTAATGAGAAAAATTAAATCTCAAAAATAAAAAAAAATATGAATTAATTAAACTCATTAGTCCAAATAAATACTTTTTTAGATTGGATTAAAAATTCAGCTATAAGGGAGACGATGAAGATGGTGGAGTAAAAGGATGTGGAACTCACCTCCCCCCATGAACACATCAAAAATATCTTTACAAGTGGGGCAGTTCTCACTGAAAACAAACTAGAGACTTGCAGAAAGACTCTAAACAATAAAGGCTGTAAGAAAAATCCACAGGGAATTTGGTAGGAAGAGAAGTGATCAGGTATGAACCTGTGTCCCTAGAAGGGGATACAGAAGATGAAGGGCATTACATGGGCAGAGATCCTCCCTGGTGAAGCAGTGGTTTGAGCCACATATTGGACATCCTAGCCCCGAGGTTGGACACCAGGAAGAGGAATACCCTTGGCTGGTTTGAAAACCAGTGGACTAACAGAACTGTAAGATACTTAAACTTCACTTATGAAGAGTGTGCATACATTTTCTTACTTTCTAAACAAAGTTGGAGGAAGCAGGTTGAAATTGCAGGTGACTCTGACTGGTTTCCCTGCAACTGCCAATGTGTGAGCCCCAGCCTGAGCTGGGCACCCATTTCAGCCTCACTTACTCTGCAATGCAGCTCCACACTAGGACCAGGTGAAGGGTGAGGGGAGTGCTCAATTGTGAGGAATAGAGCAGCTCAGACCAGACTTGGAATGGCATCTGAACAGTGAGGTGGGAGCCATTACTGCATTTATGGAGGCAGCCTATCAGGAACAGTCTGGAACTCTGACTGGGACTGGGACCACCACAGCTCTAGCCCTGACCCACAGTGAGCACATGATCCAGACTCTCTTGTTCCAGCATTGCTCCCTTCTGGGCTGAGGATGCCCATGCTGGAAGAGGGGAAAATCATACACTTTGGAACATACCAGCTCAGACAAAAACCCTCAGGGCTTCTGCTTCAGCAACTTGGAAACTTCCTTTGCCCCCAATTAGATGTGTTGATCACTGAACAGAGGAGAAGCCCTGACTCTGGATCTAGCCTGTCAATCTTCAGACCCATGTACTATTAAGGTGATAGCTGCCAGCACAACATGTAGGAAGATGTGACTCATGATCAGATCAGATCCACGTCTCCTACCAGAAACACTGGGCTTATGTAGACTGTATACAGACATTCCTACATGAGGACACTATTTCAAGACCAGAATAGGTAACTGTTTAACCTAATTTCATAGATATGGAGAAAGTTAAGCAAAATGAGAAGACAGAAGAATTTGTTACAGTTGAAAGAACAAGAGAACACCCCCCAAAACAACTAATAAAACAGAAATAAATAATTTATCAAATAAAGAGTTCCAACAATTAGTAAAAAAAAAAAAAAAATGTTAACTGAATTAGAGAAAAGAATAGATGAACACAGTGACCATATTAACAAGGAACTAGAAAATATTTTTAAAAGTAGTTAGAATTAAAGAATAAAATACCTGAAGTGAAAACATACTTAGAAAGAATTAACAGCAGACTAGGTGATACAGAAAAACACATAAGTAATCTGGAAGACAGAATAATGGAAATCATCCATCAGAAGAACAAAAAGAAAAACAAATAAAATGAAGAGTTCAAGGGACCTCTGTGATAAAATCAAGCAACATTTGCATTATTAAGGTCCAAGAAAGAGAAGAGAGGAAGGGGTTGAAAATGTATGTGATGAGATTATGACTGAAAATTTTCCAAAGCTGCAGAAGGAAACAGATATCCAGGTAGAGGAAGCACAGAGGGTCCTGAGCAAGATGAACCTAAACAAATCCACAACAAAAAATATTGTAATTAAAATGGTAAATGTTAAATGTAAAGAGATAATTCTAAAGGCAGCAAGAGAAGAACAGAGTCAATAAAAGGGAACACCCAAAAGGCGATCAGCTGATTTTTCTGGAGAAATCTTACCAGCCAGAAGGGAGTGGCATCATATATTTAAAGGGGTGAAAGGGAAAAATCTGCAACCTAGGATGCTCTACCCAACAAGGTTTTCATTTAGAAATGAAGGAGAGATAAAGAACTTCTCAAAGACATTACAAAATAAATTACAGACCAGTACCTCTGATATAGATGCAAAAATCCTCAGTAAAATATTAGCAAAACATCAGAGTGTCCTGTGAGGAGCTTCAGCTCATGTCTGAGGTGTCAGCTCAGCCATTTCATGAGGCCCTCTGGTCTGAAGGGCCAGGAGCAGGGTCTCTGTATGGGGCCCATTATGAGCAAGTGAAACAGACTAAGCACAAAGGAAAAAATGGAGGATGGCCTGGGCCTGAAGTGAGATTGCCAGATTTATGTCCTTCCCAGATGAAATGTGGATCCTCTAGCAACAAGAGGTGTGAATAGAGAGGACCTTCAATATGATGGAGGAGTAATGCATGATGATTATCTTCCTCCCCACAAGTGCATCAAAAATGCATCTACATGCTGAACAACTCTTACAGAACACCTACTGTACGCTGGCAGAAGACCTCAGACTTCCCAAAAGCTGTGTGGCTGACAGATTGTGATACTACAGCTGGCTGTCAGGCCTAAGCCTCTGAGGTGGGAGAGATGAGTTCACAACATTGGACCAACAGAGACCTCCCAGCCCCAAGTAAAATCAATCGGCGAGTGAACTCCCTGAGATCTCCATCTCAATGCTAAGACTCAGCTTCACTCAATGAACAGCAAGCTGCAGTGCTGGACACCCAATGCCAAACAACTAACAAGACAGGAAGACAACCCCACCAATTATGAGAAAGGCTGCCTAAAATCATAATAACTTTACAGACACCCCCCCAAAAAACGGGCAGAAGCAGTCCTACCCACCAAAAATACAAGATCCAGCCTCATCCAGCAGAACACAGGCACAAGTTACCTCCACCAGGAAGCCTACACAAGCCACAGAACCACCTTATCCACTGGGGGTAAACACCAAAAACAATGGGGACTACAAACCTGCAACGTGAGAAAAGGAGACCCCAAACACAGTAAGTTAAACAAAATGAGAAGACAGAGAAATATGCAGCAGATGAAGGAGCAAGGTTAAAAAAAAAAAAAAAAAAAAACTCCAGATCAAACAAATGAAGATGAAATAGGCAGTCTACCTGAAAAATAATTCAGACTAATAATAGTAAAGATCATCCAAAATCTTGGAAATACAATCGAGAAAATACAGAAAACTTTTAACAAGGACGTAGAAGAAAAAAGAGCAAACAAACAATGATGAATGACACAGTAAATGAAATTTTAAATTCTCTAGAAGGAAACAACAGCAGAATAACAGAGGCAGAAGAACAGATAAGTGACCTGGAAGATAAAATATTGGAAATACGTACCTCAGAGAGAAATACAGAGAAAAGAATGGAAAGAATTGAAGACTGTCTCAGAGACATGTGGGACAACATTTAATGTACCAACATTCAAATTACAGGGGTAACAGAAGAAGAAGAGAAAAAGAAAGGGATGAGAAAATATTTAAAGAGATTATAGTTGAAAACTTCCTTAATATGGGTAAGGAAACAGTCAATCAAGTCCAGGAAGCTCAGAAAGTCAAATACAGGATACATCCAAGGAGAAAGAGGCCAAGACACATATTAATCAAACTATCAAAAATCAAATGCAAAGAAAACATATTAAAAGCAGTAAGGGAAAAACAACAAACAACATACAACTGAATCCTCATATGGTTAACAACTGATCTTTCAGCAGAAACTCTGTAAGCCAGAAGGGAGTGGCAGGACATATTTAAAGTGATGAAAGGGAAAAACCTACAACAAAGGTTACTCTACCCAGTAAGGATTTCATTCTGATTTGACAGAGAAATTTAAAACTTTACAGACAAGAAAAAGTTAAGAGAATTCAGCACCACCACACGAACTTTACAACAAATGCTAAAGGAAATTCTCTAGGCAGGAAACATAAGAGAAGGAAAAGACCTACAAAAACAAACCCAATACAATGAAGAAAATGGTAATAGGAACATACATATCAATAATTACCTTAAATCTAAATGGATTAAATGTTCAAACCAAAAGACATAGACAGGCTGAATGGATATATAAACAAGACTCATATATGTGCTGTCTACAGGGGACCCACTTCAGACCTAGGGACACATACAGACTGAAAGTGAGGGGATGGAAAAAGGTATGCCATACAAATGGAAATCAAAAGAAAGCTGGAGAAGGAATTCTCATATCAGAAAAATTAGACTTTAAAATAAAGTCTATTACAAGAGACAAAGAAGAACACTACACAATGATCAGGGATCAATTCCAAGAAGATATAACAACTGTAAATATTTATGCACCCAATATAGGAGAATCTCAATACATAAGACAAATGCTAACAGCCATAAAGGGGGAAATCGACAGTAACACAATCATAGTAGGGGATTTCAACAACACACTTTCACCAATGGACAGATCATTCAAAATGAAAATAAATAAGGAAAAACAAGCTTTAAATGACGCATTAAACAAGATGGACTTAACTGATATTTACAGGACATTCCATCCAAACACAACAGAAGACATTTTCTTCTTAAGGGCTCATGGAACATTCACCAGGATAGCTCATAACTTGAGTCACAAATCAAGCCTTGGTAAATATGAGAAAATTGAGTTCATATTAAGCATCTTTTCTGACTACAACACTATGAGACTAGATATCAATTACAGGAAAAAATGTAAAAAAACCCAAATACATGGAGGCTAAACAATATGCTACTAAATAACAAAGAGATCACTGAAGAAATCAAAGAGGAAATCAAAAAATACCAAGAAACAAATGGCAATGAAAACACGACTGCCCCAAACCTGTGAGATGCAGCAAAAGCTGTTCTAACAGGGAAATTTATAGTAATAAAATCCTACCTCAGGAAACAATAAAAATCTCAAATAAACATCCTAAACATATACCTAAAGCATTTTTAGAAAGAAGAACAAAAAACCCCAAAGTTAGCAGAAGGAATTTAATCTTAAAATCATATCAGAAACAAATGAAGAATAAATGAAGGAAACAATAGCAAGGACAATAAAATTGAGAGCTGATTCTTTGAGAAGATAAACAAAATTGATAAGCCATTAGCTAGACTCATTAAAAAAAAGGGATAAGACTCAAATCAACAGAATTAGAAATGAAAAAGAAGTAACAACTGACACTGCAGAAATACAAAGGATCATGAGAGATTACTAAAAACAACTATATGCCAATAAAATGGACAACCTGGAAGAAATGGACAAATTCTTAGAAAAGGACAACCTTCTGAGACTGAACCATGAAGAAATAGAAAATATAAATAGACCAGTAACAATACTGAAATTGAAACTATGACTAAAAACCTTGTAATAAACAAAAGCCCAGGTCCAGATGTCTTCACAGGTGAATTCTATCAAACATTTAGAAAGGAGCTAACACCTATCCTTCTCAATCTCTTCCAAAATATAACAGAAGGAGGAACACTCCGAAACTCGTTCTACATGGCCACCATCACCCTGATACCAAAACCAGACAAAGGTGTCACAAAGAAAGAAAACTACAGGTCAATATCACTGATGAACATAGATACAAAAATTCTCCACCAAATACTAGCAAACAGGATCCAACAGCAAATTAATAGGATCATACAGCATGATCAAGTGAGGTTTATTCCAGGAAAGCAAGGATTCTTCAGTATACACAAATGAATCATTGTGATACCCCATATTAACAAATTGAAGGTTAAAAACCATGTGATAATCTCAATAGATGCAGAAAAAGCTTTCGAGAATATTCAACACCAATTTATGATAAAAAAACTCTCCAGAAAGTAGGCATAGAGGAACATACCTCTAAATAATAAAGGCCTTATATGACTAACCCACAGCCTTTATCATTCTCGGTGGTGAAAAACTGAAACAATTTCCACTAAGGTCAGGAAGAAGACAAGGTTGCCTACTCTCACCACTGTTATTCAATATAGTTTGGAAGTTTTAGCCACAGCAATCAGAGAAGGAAAAGAAATAAAAGGAATCCAAATTGGAAAAGAAGAAATAAAACTCTCACTCTTTGCAGGTGACATGATACTATACATAGAGCATGCTGAAGATGCTACCAGAAAACTACTAGAGCTAACCAATGAATTTGGTAAAGTAGCAGGGTACAAAATTAATGTACAGAAATCTTTCACATTCTTACACACTAATGATGAAAAATCTGAAAGAGAAATTAAGGAAACACTCCCATTTACCATTGCAACAAAAAGAATAAAATACCTAGGGAATTATCCTACCTAAGGAGACAAAAGACCTGTATGCAGAAAACTATAAGACACTGATGAAAGAAATTAAAGTTGATACAAATAGTAGGAGAGATACACCAAGTTCTTGGATTGGAAGAATCAACATGGTGAAAATGACTATACTACCAAAGATTCAGTACAATTCCTATCAAACAACCAATGGCATTTTTCACAGAACTAGAAGAAAACAATTCACAATTTGTATGGAAATACAAAAAAGATCCCAAATAGCTCAAGCAATCTTGAGAAAGAAAACTGAAGCTGGAGGAGTCAGGCTTCCTGACTTCAGGAAGCTGAAGGAATCAAGACAGTATGGTACTGACACACAAACAGAAATATAGATCAATGGAACAGGATAGAAAGCCCAGAGATAAACCCATGCACATATGGTCATCTTATGTTTGATAAAGGAGGCAAGAATATACAATGGAAAAAAGACAGCCTCTTCAATAAGTGGTGCTGGGTAAACTGGGCAGCTACATATAAAAGAATGATATTAGAACACTCCCTAACACCATACAAAAAAATAACCTCAAAATGGATTAAA
The DNA here is from genome assembly GCF_026419965.1 of Kogia breviceps. Classification (NCBI taxonomy): domain Eukaryota; kingdom Metazoa; phylum Chordata; class Mammalia; order Artiodactyla; family Physeteridae; genus Kogia; species Kogia breviceps. The sequence continues at coordinate 44,758,490 of NC_081325.1, read as the reverse complement.
TACCTGGATATAAGGCTAGACACTATAAAACTCTTAGAGGAAAACATAGGCTGTACATTCTATGACAAAAATCACAGCAAGATCCTGTCTGAAATACCTCCTAGAGAAAGGGAAACAAAAACAAAAGTAAATAAATGGAACCTAATGAAACTTAAAAGCTTTTGCACAGAAAAGAAAACCATAAACAAGACCAAAAGACAACCCTCAGAATGGGAGAAAATATTTGCAAATGAAACAACTGACAAAGGATTAATCTCTAAAATTTACAAGCAGATCATGCAGCTCAAAAAACCAACAACTCAATCCAAAAATGGGCAGAAGACCTAAACAGACATTTCTCCAAAGAAGATATACAGATTGCCAACAAATACATGAAACGATGCTCAATATCACTAATCATTATAGAAATGCAAATCAAAACTACAATGAGATATCACGTCACAGCAGTCAGAATGTCCATTATCAAAAAATTTACAAACAATAAATGATGGAAAGTATGTGAAGGGAAGGGAACCCTCTTGCACTGTTGGTGGGAATTTACAATTTACATATAAGGTGATATAACCACTGTGGAGAACACTATGGAGATTCCTTAAGAAACAATAATAGAAATACCATATGACCAAGCAATTCCACTACTGGGCATATACACTGAGTAAACCATAATTCAAAAAGAATCATCTACCACAATGTTCTTTGCAACTCTACTTAGAGTAGCCAAGACATGGAAGCAACTTAAGTGTTCATCAACAGATGAATTGATAAAGAAGATGTGGCACATATATACAATGGAATATTACTCATCTATAAAAAGAAACAAAATTGAGTTATTAGTAGTGAGGTGGATGGATCTAGAATCTGTCACACAGAGTGAAGCAAGTCAGAAAGAGAAAAACATATACCTTATGCTAACACACACACACACACACACACACACACACACACATATATATATATATATGTAATCTAAAAAAAAATAAAAATGGTTCTGAAGAACCTAGGGGAAGGACAGGAATAAAGATGCAGATGTAGAGAATGGACTAAGGACCCGGGGAGTGGGAAGGTTAAGCTGGGACAAAGTGAGAGAATGGCATGGACATATATACCATACCAAATGTAAAATAGATAGCTAGTGGGAAGTAGCTGCATAGCACAGGTTGATCAGCTCAGTGCTTTCTGACCACCTAGAGGGTTGGGTTATGGAGTGTGGGAGAGAGAAACAAGAGGGAGGTGATATGGTGATATAAGTATACGTATAGCTGAATCACTTTGTTATACAGCAGCAACTAACACAACAATGTAAAGCAATTATACTCCAACATAGATATATATATAAAAAAAAGAATGAGCAAAAAAATCCAGCAATATATAAAAAATAATCATACACCAGGAACAAGTGAGATTTATTCCAGAGATTCAAGGATCATTCTATATTTTCAAACTTAAATAATGTGATAAACCATATTAACAAATGGAAAGATAAAAATCACATGATCATCTCAATAGGTGCAGAAAAAGCATCTGACAAAATTCAACATCCATTTATGACAGTAACACTCATAAAAGTGAGTATTGTGGGAATTATCTCAACAAAATAATGTGCCATATATGACAAAACCACTAACCCAGTTGACATCAAACTCAACAAAGAAAAGCTGAAAGTTTTTCTCCTAAAATCAAGAAGACAAGGATGCTCATGCTGCCCGATTTTATTTAGCATAGTATTAGAAGTCCTAGACACAACAATCAGACAAGAAAAAGAAATAAAATGCATCACATTGGAAGGGAAGAGGTATAGCTGTAACTATTTGCAGATGACATGATAATTTGTATAGAAAACCCTAAATCTCCAGCAAAAATCTATTAGAACTAATAAATGAATTCAATAAAGTTACCAGATACAAGAATAATATACAGAAATCTATTGCTTTTCTATTAATTAATAATCCACTACCAGAAAGAGAAAAGAAGAAAAAAATCCTGTATAAACCACCTAAGAATAAACTTAACCAAGGAGGTAAACAACCTATACTGTGAACACTATAAAATATTGATGAAGGAAATTGAGGATGATACAAAGAAATGAAAGATATGCCATGTTCATGGATTGGAATTAATATTGTTAAAATATCCATACTACCCAAATCAATCTACAGATTTAATTCAATCCCTATCAAAATACTCAGGACATTTTTCACAGAATTAGAACAAATAATCCTAAAACTTACATGGAAGCAAAAAGACCCCAATTAGCCAAAGAAATTTTGAGAAAAAAAGAGAGAACAAAGCTGGAGGTATCCTGTTGCCTAACTTCAGACTCTCCAACAAAGCTACAGTAATCAAAATAACATGGTAGTGGAACAAAAACAGATCCATAGATCAGTGGAACAGAATATAGAGCCCAGAAATAAAACAACACACTTATGGTCAATTAATCTATGACTGAGGATATATGAATATGCAACAGAGAAAAGACAGTGTCTTCAATGCATGGTGCAGGGATAACTGAACAGCTACATTTATTTATTTTTTAATTACATTTAAAAAAAAATTTACACAACTTTTAAAGTTTACACTCTATTTACAGTTATTACAAAATATTCACTATATTCCCTGTATTGTACAATACATCATCATAGCCTATCTTACACCTAATAGTTTGTACCTCCCACTCCCCTGATGGTAATGACTAGTTTGTTCTCTATATCTATGCATCTGCTTCTTTTTTGTTATATTCACTAGTTTGTTGTATTTTTTTGATTCCACACATACATGATATCATACAGTATTTGTCTTTCTCTGAGTTATTTCACTTAATATAGTGACATCCATGTCAGTCCATGTTGTTGAAAATGGCAACATTTTTTTCATGACTTAGTAGTATTCCATTATACATATATACCACGCATTCTCTATCTATTAATCTGTTGATGGACATGTAGGTTACTTCCATATCTTGGCAATTGTAAATAATGCTGTTATGAACATTGAGGTTCATATATCTTTTCAAATTAATGGGTTTTTTTTTTTCAGATATATACTCAGGAGTGGAATTGCTGGGTCATATGGTAGTTCTATTTTTAGTTTTTTGGGAAACCCCCATACTCTTTTCCACAGTGATAGCACCAATTTACATTCCCACCAACAGTGTATGGGGGTTCCCTTTTCTCCACATCCTTGCCAACATTTGTTGTTTGTCTTCCTTTTGATGACTGTCTGACAGGTGTGAGGTGATATGTCATTGTGGTTTTGATTTCCATTTCCCTGATGTTTAGTGACATTGGATATTTTTTCATGTGCCTGTGAGCCATCTGTATTTCCTGTTTGGAAAAATGTCTATTCAGTTCTTCTTCCCCATTTTTAATTGGGTTTTTTGTATTTTTGATGTTGACTCTCTTACACCATACAGAAAAAGAAACTCAAAATGGATTAAAAACCTAAATGTAAGACCAGATACAATAAAACTCGTAGAGAAAAACCTAGGCAGAATACTCTTTGACATAAATCATAGCAATATATATATAATTTTTGGATACATCTCCTAAAGTAAAGGAAATAAAAGAAAAAATAAACAAATGGAACCTAATTAAAATTAAAAGCTTTTACACAGCAAAGAAACCATTGATAAAACAAAAAGACAACCTACTGAATGGGAAATAAACCTCCATATGAAAATAAGCAAAATTATGTTAAAATAGTATAAATATTTCAGACACTATGAAACCCAGTCCTGAATCTAAAGTATTAATAAAAGAGATTATCAATTTCCTTAGTAAGTAATAAAATACAGATTAAGACAGCAGTAATGTTAGATTTTACATATAATGAGTAGCAAAAGTTAAGAAGTTTGAAAATATAAATTAGTGAGATTATTGAACAAGAAATCCTCTTATATGTTGCCAGAACATAATTTGTTACAAACACTTTGAAAAATAATTTGGCATTATCTTATAAATTTCAACAGACTCACCTTTCAATCAAGCAATTTACATTCTTAGGTATAACACCTACATAAAGTCCCATACATATACTTGAGATATATTCAAGAATGGTTGTTAGCAAAATTATTCATAATAGTAAAAAAATCTGGCAATGTCCATCAATAGATGAGTACATGAATAAATTGTGATATATTCATAAATTGGAACACTATAAAAATTGAAAATAAGTTAATTGGACTTGAAAGGATGATGTGGATTAATTTTAGAAACAAAATTTAATAGAAAATGAGTCACAGAATGGTACTTTTAGTGTGATGCTATTACTTATAACTCTAAAACAAGGAAAATGCTTGATGTATTAATCAGATATGCATACATATGTACATGTCTACTCACTATGAAATATTCAAATAAGAAAAGGAAATGACTCATGTAAAATTTAAGCAGAGAGATGAGACTAAGACAGTGCACATATGTAAATTTTTTATGTGGAAATGTTTTGCACTTAAGTATGTGCTGGCTTTAAAGGTGTTCATTTTATCATCATGTGTAATAACTTACCTGTATGATACATGTGTTCTTTTTGTGGTCCAGGTATTTCATATTGAACTGTTCCCTTAAAAAAATCATTTAAAATACAATGAAAAGAAATAGAATTTGAAGGAAGTGGTCTAGTGTTGCTTATCCATGTCTGGCACTAATAATTTAAAGGTCAGATCATGACATAAGAATATATGACAAAGGAGGCAAGGATATACAATGGAGAAAAGACAGTCTCTTCAATAAATGGTGCTGGGAAAACTGGACAGCTACATGTAAAAGAATGAAATTAGAACACTCCCTAATACCATACACAAAAATAAACTCAAAAATGGGTTAAAGACCTAAATATAAGACCGGGCACTATAAAACTCTTAGAGGAAAACATAGGGAGAGCACTGACATAAATCACAGCAAGATCTTTTTTTGACCCACCTCCTAGAGTAATGGCAATTAAAACAATAATAAACAAATAGGACCTAATGAAACTTAAAAGCTTTTGCACAGCAAAGGAAACTATAAACAAAATGAAAAGACAACCCTCAGAATGAGAGAAAATATTTGAAAATGATTCAATGGACAAAGGATTAATCTCCAAAATACATAAATTGCTCATGCAGCTTAATATTAAAGAAAAAAAACAACCCAATCAAAAAATTGGCAGAAGACATAAATAGACATTTCTCCAAAGAAGACATACAGATTGCCAACAAACTCATGAAAGGATGCTCAACATCACTAATTATTAGAGAAATGCAAATCAAAATTACAATGAAGTATCACCTCACACCAGTTAGGATGGACATCATCAGAAAATCTACAAACAACAAATGCTGGAGAGGGTGTGGAGAAAAGGGAACCCTCTTGCACTGTTGGTGGGAATATAAATTGATACAGCCACTATGGAGAACAGTATGGACACTCCTTTAAAAAACTAAAAATAGAATTACCATATGACCCAGCAATCCCAGTACTGGGCATATACCCAGAGAAAACCATAATTCAAAGAAACACATGCACCCCGATGTTCTTTGCAGCACTATTTACAATAACCAGGTCCTGGAAGCAACCTAAATGCCCATTGACAGACAAATGGATAAAGAAGATGTGGTACATATATAAAATGGAATATTACCCAGCTATAAAAAGGAGCAAAACTGGGTCATTTGTAGAGACATGGATAGACCTAGAGTGAAATACAAAGTGAAATGATTCAGAAAGAGAAAAACAAATATCATAATTTAATGTATATATGTGGAATCTAGAAAAATGGTACAGGGCTTCCCTGGTGGTGCAGTGGTTGAGAATCCGCCTGCCACTGCAGGGGATATGGGTTCATGCCCCGGTCCAGGAAGATCCCACATGCTGTGGAGTGGCTGGGCCCATGAGCCATGGCCGCTGAGCCTGCGTGTCCAGAGCCTGTGCTTCGCAACGGGAGAGGCCACAACAGTGAGAGGCCTGTGCATTGCAAAAAAAAAAAAAAAAAAAAAAAAAGAAAGAAAAATGGTACAGATGAACCAGTTTTCCTGGCAGAAATAAAGACACAGATGTAGAAAATAAACATATAGACACCAAGGGGGGATATTGGGGGGGGGTGGGATGAACTGGGAGATTGGGATTGACATATATACACTAATATGTATAAAATTGATAACTAACAAGAACCTGTTCTATACAAAATTTAAATTAAATTAAATTTAAAAAAACCACAATAAATTGTTGCCTATACCAAATTTAGCACCTTTGTGATTTTAACCCAGGATTGCAGTCCTGACTGAGAAAGAAAATGAAATAACTTAAAATTATTCAACCCACCAACAACTAAAATTCTCATACATCCTAACTCTGTCACTTTTGCAGTGAGCCTTGTCTTACATTAGAGACTCTTTCTAATCATGAAAACGCCGCTTTGCCCATCCCCCATATCTGCACCACCAACTGTGGCCAAGTGCTAAGGTTCACTGGACACAGAGATCTGCAAAGTCTGTTCACCCAACCTGTGCAGCTTGCATTTCTCAAGCTTGCACCTGTTACAAACATTCACCTGCCTGCACACACCTGCAGAGATAGCTGCATCAAGAAAGTAGTTCTCACCACGGGGTACTTTGGTCCCCAAAATATCATTACTTTGCCAATTTCTCAAGGTTTCCTTGCCCAGGCCACATATGTTAGAGTGTTAGGTAATAATTTTGCATATACTTCTGTAATCCAAGTTTTAAAACAATTAGGAAGTGTGGAATGAGATAGAGATCAAAATATACATAATATGTTATGTTGTGTTGTATTGTGTTATGTTATTATAGGAGACTGCACTTGTGTCTGAGAGCAAAATGGCCTTTTTAGTACTTCTTTCATCACCACCCTAGACCTTTGGACCCATTGAATAGGTGAGTAATTTTCCACCCAGCTCTACAAAGGATTGCACTCTTCCTTCGATTGGGTGGTTAAAGATGTGGAGCAAAAATCTTATATTTTATAGGTTATAGTGTAAATTGTCAGAACCATTTTGAAAAAATTACCATTATTTTATAAACTTAAGCATGCACACTCCCTAAATTATGTGAAGATGTTTGTAGCAAAATTATACACAAGCACACACAAACTCTTATGTAATTATGGGCAGATGTGTGGGAGAAGGTTGACAATGATACTCCCTAAATTGTTATTTTTAACATACGTTGGTTTATTGTATATTACTGGATAAAAATATAAAAGTTATAAATATAGAACAATGCTTATTTTGTTCTGTGAAACATGTTACATGTTGTTCTTATGCTCATCAACTATACCTTTATAATATTTTATGTGCACAGAAGATTTGCCCAATCCAGATTGGAATCAGCATGATTTACTTTCAGTGTGAGCTGTGACTCAAGCTCTAAATATTATTTAAGGACTTAAATGTGCCTCACATGTTTGAGGGCTACAAAAACAATTAAAGACATAAACATGGTTTTAAAGAAGGTTACTGAGAAATAGAGAGAGGAGGACATGAAGAAAAACGGGGTAAAGTTTTCTACAGGCTATGGTATAAATCTGTATAGTATATACTAGAGGTAGAAAAGGTGATAGGAACAATTTCTATTTCAGAATATTGTGTCAGGAATGGCTTTTAAAATAAAAGCATTATAACTTGAATAGAGTCACAAAGAAAATGATTTTCCTGAGCAGACTGATGTGGAAAAAAGATTTTCTTGGAAGGAGATTGTAGGAATCAAAGACTCTAGGAAATTTAAATAATCAAAAACCTGAAGGCCATATTTCTGAAAGACAGAAATGTTTTACCTCACAAATATTTTTAAAGAATGAACAACTGGAAACATTGCCAAGAAATTCACATTTCTTTAATATCAGAAGGAAAAACAGCATAAGATAGAAAAGTGGCTTTATTTGTACTTCAAATTTAAAGTATTTAAAATGTTACATAGTAACAGAAAATAAAAATTTATCTATTCACTTTTTCTTAGGAATGCACAAATAGTAGTGAATTTCATTACAGCTGAGAGAAAAATTTTGTACCCTTTTAAATCAGATGCTCTGTATTTTCAAAACAATTTCAGATTTAATGCATTCTATCTACAAGTGTTGCCCACTTATTGGGAAAAGTTTTTCTTGGTATTAGTCTATAATATCACCATTGCAGGGGGAATCTGGCATTCTATAATGAAACTCTAAATGTTTAGCATATCTAGCCAGCCCCAAAAGCTGACATGCCATTTTCTTGGGAATAAACTAAATATATAAAATATGATTATTTCATTATTATCTATACACTAACAATGTCAGGATCAAATAGCAAGCAATTTATACTTTCAAAGTAGGTGGGGGAAAACATAATTCAAATACAAATATGTATATTTAAACAATACTCGACTTGAAATATTTCATATGTAAATAAATATTCTAAAACTTCAAATGAAAATTAAACAGAATACAAAGAACAATAATATAATCTTTGAGCGGAAAGGGAAAAGGTCTCACAAAACCCATATCCTTTTTATACAGCAGTGTTTCCTTTTCATCTAGCAGCTTCTGCAATATTTATAGAGCTGACTGGATAAGTTTGATTTTCTAGCTCCCATTTGCATCACAGGGTGAACCTCTGGATAAAAGTTAACAATTGCAAAGAAGGGCTGGTTCTGTGAGATCCATCAGTAGTGATAAGTGAACAGTCTGAAAAGACACCTTTAGTTTGAAAATCTAACAAAGTTGTAGTAAAAAAACCACAAATGTTGCATCAATTCTAACAATCTTAAAGCACAGAGTAGTTGAATTTTGTTAAATATTTCGTGTTTACTAAAGCAACACATTAAGAGAGCACTCTGATTCATTAGTTTTTCAAATTGCAACCACAATATCTCTTCAAAGATGAAGACTGATTATGCTACTTAACTGCTTCAAAACTTTCAGTAACTTCCCATTGCTCCTAGGAGTTAATTTCTCACTTTCAGATACTTTTCTTCTTATTGATGAAATATTTTGCCTCTAATTTCATGTAGTAGACCACAGCAATCTCACTTCCTTAAGAATATCTCCTCTGAACACTTCTAGACTAGGTATTTTCTCTCTATCATACAATCACAGAGTATTTTCTGCTTTTGAAATAATTTATTGATTATAGATACTTGTTGAATGACCATCTTCCCAGTGAGACTGTAAACTCCTTGAAGACAGATACAATGATTGTTTTAATTGAATTGCTATTTAATGAATGAACTGACACCTAAGTGATGAGATAAATAATTTCTATATCTTTGATTTAAAATATCATCAAACTAGAAAAACTTGACATGTCTTTAGAAACATACAGAGAAAAGCTAATGAGTACTATAAAGACCAAGATGAAATTTTACTAAAGAAAACAAAGGAAAACAACTTTGAAGTATTGATGATTAAATTGATGCTAAACTCTAAGAACAATTTTCATTAACTATCAGGCTAATGGAGCTCTTTCAAAACAGAATAACTAAATTAATCATGCTTAGAAGCTGTATGGTGATCTTCCACACCTGACAATTTACTCGAGATGTTGCATATATTTCCCAATGTTTTGGGAAATGTAATATTTTAGAAGTGTAAGACCAGGCTAGACAGGAAACAAGTCTTCTTAACTTCTTTATGAAGGATGTGTTTCAAGACACCTGTATTAATTTCTTATTATTACTGGAATATTTTAGAAACTGATTTAGTAGCTTAAAACAACATCAAAATATTATCTTATAGTTCTGTACCTCAGAAGTCTATAATGGTTAGGCAGGGCTGTGTTCTTTCTAGAAGCTCATCGGAATAGTCCATTTCTTTGCTTTTCCCAGTTTATAGACCGTACCGGCATTACCTGGCTTGTGTTCACACATGACATAGAACTGTGCCTTCATGGTAACACTTTCTTCTTTGATTAACTCTCCTGTCTCACTCTTTTCTTTATAAGGACCTCTGATTACACTGGGTCCACTTGTATAATCCAGGATAAACTCCCCATTTTATGACACTTAATTATTAATCACATCAGCAAAATCCCTTCTTCCATGTTAAAGCAATATATTTCTTTAACATGGAAAATGTTTCTCTGGATTAAGACATGAATGACTTTGGGGTGTTATTGTTTATCCCACTGCAACACCAGAATAGTGTGTCTCTCAAACAATAAGCATCTTTCTCCATCTATTTGAAGAATAGAGGAGGAAAAATTTTTCCTCTACTCCTTTCAGGTGTCCAAAACAAAAGGCAGATTAACATGAGAAAAGCAAACAAACTGAAGTTTTACATGACATAGAAGCCCTCATAAGGAAATAAAAACCCAAAGAAGTGTCAAAACCTAGAGTAGCTAGTAAAATGAGAAGAATAAAGGAAGGTAAGTACTATTTTAACAAGTTCTTCTTGTACAGAATTCTCCTGGCCTCAAATCATCCTTGATTAAAATGTTACTTTCTTTCTGGTATAAGGAGGACAGCTTTCTTATGGAATTTCATCTCCTCTCCTTAGGAAGAAAGAGGAGATGAGAATGTTCTTCTTGCATCTGCTATTTTTCAAAAGCCTTAAGTTCAAAGTATCCCTTATGTTGAAGTGGCTAACATTGATCTCAGAAAGAAGCTGTGCAGGAAATAGAAAACAGTACACAAGGCATTCTGCATCCTCATAAACACAGATTTATAATCAAAGAAGTCTAGGCAAGACTGCAGACAGGACATAGCTGGGAACCAGGGATTGTAGTCACTTAAGTACCACATCATTTCACAGTATCACAGTGCAAAATCGTAATTACAAGTTTCCCTTTTTGGATTAACAGAGTTGCACTAATACCAAGGGCATAATACTGTTCTTTAATACTTATAAGACTTTCTCTTAGCACTATATACATAAGTGTATGTGTGTATGTGTGTGTGTGTATATATATATATACAAGTATGCATGCATTGATACATAATCATATGTGCACATATATATAGGCAATATTTTTGTGCACCCCTTATAGAATAAAATAAGGTAACATTTTTATGCAAAAAAAGAAGTGAACAACAAATTTTAAGGAGAAAATTGATTATAGATAAGGACAAATGTTAAAATAGTCCAAAAAATGGAGTAAAAGGAATGAAAATGCAATAAAAGAGTGAACATTCTCGTTTGAATTGTAAAGAAGAGATTTGACAATGTGGAATATTGTATCAGAGACATAAAAACTGTTCTTCTACAGTTTCAGGAAAACATGACAAAAAGACTAAGATTATGATAAATCTAGAAAAAAGAAGATATAGATTAAACTAATGAATAATTATTATACCAGAGCATGTGTATACATGTAGACAAATGAGTGGGTAGTGCAGGTGAGGGAACACAGAAAATTGATAGAAAAGCAATATCTAAAAATATAAATAGAGAATTTTCTTGATGCAAAATATATGAAAATGCCTATATAAATAAGCACTTTTTAAAAGAAATAAACAGTTGTTTCACACACTGCTTAATGTGTATAAATATATATTACTGTGTATTATAAAATAATATTATAACAATTTTTAAATTGCTGATTAAACAGTTACTGTGTGGTTGCATTTGTACTGTGCACTCTATGTTGTTCATTCCATTCTGACATTGATACCGATATGTATATATCTATATATAATCATATTTTTTAAAGATAAGAAAACTGAAAATCAAAACATAGAATGAAATTAAATATATGCCTCCATCAATTTGAAGGCCTTACTCTTCAAGTGAGGCTGTCCATCACCAAGATAGCCTAACAGAAAATGTAGGCGACCTACAAAATTGCCAGTCAAGTTTAACTTTACTGAGAGATTAAGAAAAATAACTATAGGAAATACTGAGAAGACATAAGAGAGACTAGAAAGTTTATTTCATTTAGACCTAATTAGGTTATGTTTGATTGGAAGAGTCTACAGTCCAGAGGCAAAGCTTGATCACACTCTGCTCTTAGCTATTCTTTTTCTCCTAATCTGTAGCAGAAAATTTGCTTTTAATCTCTCTGTAATATGTGTGGACTATTTTTGTCTTATAACAACTTAAAAATTTAACCAATCAATGAAAGAACAAAACAAATAATCCCTATCCAACATCAATCACGTAAGACTTCATTTCTGGCTCTTTCTAATAAAAAACTAAACTATTTATGACATCGAAACACTACCAAAATAATTTCTAACAAAGCACCTAAATTGTTCCCTCCAAAAGTAGGTTCACTTAGAGTAGTACAATTAATATTTGTCTCACCCAGAAGATTTTCTAAATAATATTGAATAATTTAAATTATGTTCCCCCCCTCACTGGAAAGAATGACATCTACTGTCAGTGCAAATCTCCTTCATGAAAAGTCCTTTTTTGTTGTCTGATTACTTCTGTAAAATCAGTAAGTATCGAAGGTTGAACAAATGAGTAAATATATTGTAGGTAATAGGATCCATGGAAAAAGAGACTACGAAATGAATAGTGAGTGACAAAATAACAATTATGGAGTTGTTATAAAATTAAGAAGGAAAACATAAAAATCCCAAAGCATATCTTGGATAGTGATATATATGTGCATGTTTGCAGGTGTTTAGATTAGAAAATGTAGTATATATATATATATTTTTCCCCTGAGAAGATATATCGTGTGACAAGAGATACAGAAAATGAATGGAGTAGGGTTGAATAGATTGAACAGTTATCCAGAAGTGTTGAGAGAATTTAGAGTTTATAACACATGTAAAAATGTCTGCTTTAGCAAAAAGAAAACATGTTCTTCCTGGCATGGAGGATAAAGAAGAGATTAATAGATAAAGATAGGGTGGGGGTGGAAACAAAGTGGTAGTAAAAAATCACAGAGGAAATATCTAGGTTAAATCATACGTGCATTACACATTTCACACTACAGTGCTGTCGTCAGGAGACTGAAGACTATGGAAAATATTTAATAAAATATTTCCATTAAATATGGTAAATACTTAGGTTTGAAAAAACTGAAGTTCTGATGGTAAAGCTTTAGTTATTGGTTCTCTGTTCCATTTCCTCAATCTGAATACATCTGTAAATACCATCAATCTAGAGACAGAAATGCCTATTTTGTGCACAAATATTTGCTGAGTGTTTCTGGCACAGTTCTTGACCCAAAGTGGGAACTCAGTTTGCATGAAAAACTGACTGAATCACAAAAGGTTAATTAAGGTGTTACTGCAGGTTGAGAAGTAAAACTTTTGATTAGAATGTGCCCTAAAATCTTACTGATTTTGGAATGGAGTCTGAAGACACACTGTGACTACCCAAATTCAGAAAGGACCATTTGATTTTTCTTTCCTATAATGATGACAAGCTATCACCTCGTTCAATTACCTACTCTCATTTCACCATGATTATGGCCTTTATTTCCTTGATCCCTTCACATTCTTTCATCTTGTTAATTTCTTTGTTCACGATATTATATTCTGTTACATGTTATTAATATACATAATTAATTATTAAGTTATAATTTATAATCTTAAAATTGTATTTATCCCTTTTTTGTTTTCATAACTCCTGTTTTCACTAGACAGGACTACATAGTGGTTTTTTTTTTTTTTTTTTTTTTTGTGTGTGTGTGTGTGGTACGTGGGCCTCTCCCGTCGCGGAGCACAGGCTCCGGACGCACAGGCTCAGCGGCCATGGCTTACGGGCCCAGACGCTCCGCTGCAAGTGGGATCTTCCCGGACCGGGGCACGAACCCGCGTCCCCTGCATCGGCAGGCGGACTCTCAACCACTACGCCACCAGGGAAGCCCCATAGTTTTTTTTTTTTATTATTTCAATTTTAAGCTTATAAAACAGCAATATGAACAAAAATGGAAAATGACAAAAGCAGTATACCTCTAGAAAATCAACACTGCAGTAATTTTCTTGAAAATAATTCCAGGACATAACTTCAGGTCTATATATTTATATTTACTCCTATTAAACTTAGTTTTGTTTATTTATGTATGTTTATGGCAGGAAAATTATCTTAAAAATATTTATGGAACAATAAATATTTTCTTCACTGATTTGAAACCACTTTTTATCATATACTAAACCTGGATTTTCCTTTTGGGTGAATTTATGGATTCTACATATTTCCGTTCAGGGGCTTTTTCTTTTCCTCTATATTTCCTCAATATTAGCTAAAAATAATTGTAGCCTTATAAGAAATTCTTTTAACTGTAGGGTCAAACCTTTCTTAAATTAGAATTTTACATAATTTTAGTGAAATTGTGAACAAGTCTCATAATATCTAATTGGTATCTTAATTGATATGTCACTAAAGACACAGAATAATCATGAGAGAACACTTTTTTTCATTGACTTTTTTTCTTAGAATTATTTTTTAGTGCCATTTAATATGTTCTAATAAAATTTTCAGTTATTTATGAGATAGGTACATACACTTCTCTTTTTTCTCTTGCATAGTTTTTATTTCTATTTATAATGAAATATTGTCTTCCTTGCATTTTGTTTTTCCTCAGTATATGGGAAAACTAATACATTATTGTCCCATAATTTTGTAGTTGGTCATCTTAGAGATAATCTTATTGACTGGATTTTCAAATTATTCTCTATAATTTTCCAGGTGTATAATTTTATAACTAAATTTTTTAGATTCATTTATATAAAGAATTTTAACTGAATAATTGAAAAAGAATTTCAGTTGAATAATAATTTCAACTGAATAATAACATGTTTTTTAAGTAAATACTTTCACAAAGTACCAGAAAAAACATTTCACATTGACAAAATAAAGTATTATATTTGGCCAGAATGAAAGCTTCAAAGATGGTCTTCAATCATCTATGAATAGAGTGTAGATGATTAAAGAATTTTAATTTTTCAAAGAAAAGGCATTTACTTTGTATTTCTTATGAGTTCCTTTTAATAAAAGATTTCCCAACTTTTTTTACTAGCACTTGTTTCAAAGTAAAACATTTGCACCCATACACTGACATCTGGTGGATATTCCGTTTATGATCTGGTGGTTATTCAGTGTAGTACTTCTAACGTAACGTGAGGGGAAGTAAATAAAGTGTACCATAAGAACAAAGTTCTAGCTCAATTTATAAAGAGAGTAAAATTTTATTTTGATTTTATATTTATGGGAATTTAAATATAAGAAAAATGTAAACGATTTTGTTAGAATCTTAGTATACTTATTCCTATTGTGTTATGATGGCGTAGCATGTATAGAAAATTATTTATAACTCGTCATATCCTAGTGTCTAATATCTTGTTTTGCATGCTGCAGATGCTTTGCACTTATATTATTTACGTAAACGTTATCCTGTATCTCAAGACAGCTAAAATTGTTACTGTGTTAAAACACCTTCAGGTGGAAGAACTGACTGAAAAAAATGGAGATGCTACACATTTAGCAACGTTTTATTAAATTAGGGAAATCTCGAGAGGTGGGAAGAAAATGCATAATGGAGTGTTATTAAAGTACAATATTCCAGAAGCAAGGGTATTTTTTTAATGTTGAAAAAGTAGACTATATAAAGCAAAGCACTTCATCTGTGGATGGTATACCTGTTGCATGAAGATCCCAAGTAGGTCTAAAAGCCCAACTAGTAGCTGCTGAAACTAATGGCTTAAAACTGTTGTGCAACTCAATTCTGGCTCTGTGGCATAGCAAGTTTTAATTAGGACCAAAACTGGTATCATAAACTCAGGGTTAGATTGTATCTTTTAATTATAATAATCCAGATCCTTAAATGTTAAATGACCCCTCCCATCCTATGAAAGAATAATCCTGAGGTTTTAGGCACCTACAACCTTAAAATTTCACATTCCCCATAGACAATATATTCCACTGTATATATGAGCCACATCTTCTTTATCCATTCATTGGTTGATGGACAGTTAAGTTACTTCCAAGTCCTGGCTATTGTAAATAGCACTGCAATGAACATTGTTATACATGACTCTTTTTGAATTTTGGCTTTCCCAGGGTATATGCCCAGTAGTGGGATTGCTGGGTCACATGGTAGCTCTATTTTAGTTTCTCCATAGTGGTTGTATCAGTTTACATTCCCACCAACAGTGCAAGAGGTTTCCCTTTTCTCTACACTCTCTCCAGCATGTTTTGTTTCTAGATTTTTTTGAGGATGACAATTCTGACAGTTGTGAAGTGATACCTCATGGTGGATTTGATTTTCATTTCTCTAATGATTAGTGATGCTGAGCATCTTTCCATGTGTTTGTTGGCAATCTGTATATCTTCTTTGGAGAAACGTCAATTTAGGTCTTCCACCATTTTTAGATTCTGTTGTTTGTTTGTTTTTTTGATATTGAGCTGCATGAGCTGCTTGTAAATTAAGGAGATTAATCCTTTGTCAGGTGCTTCATTTCCAAATATTTTCTCCCATGCTGAGGGTTTGTCTTTTCGTGTTGTTTATGGTTTCCTTTACTGTGAAAAAGATTTTAAGTTTCATTAGGTCCTATTTGTCTATTTGTGTTTTTATTTCCATTTCTCTGTGAGGCGGGTCAAAAAGGATCTTTCTGTGATTTATGTCAAAGAGTGTTCTTCTTCTGTTTTCCTCTAAGAGTTTTATAGTGTCTGACCTTACATTTATGTCTTTAATCCATTTTGAGTGTATTTTTGTGTATGGTGTTAGGAAGTGTTCTAATATCATTCTTTTACATGTAGCTGTACACTTACTCCAGCACCACTTATTGAAAAGGTGGTTGCTTCTCCATTGTATATTCTTGCTTCCTTTGTCATAGGTTAGGTGACCATAGGTGTGTGGGTTTTTCTCTGGGCTTTCTATCCTGTTCCATTGATCTATATTTCTGTTTTTGTGCCAGTACCGTACTGTCTTGATTACTCTAGCTTTGTAGTGTAATCTGAAATCAGGGGGCTTGATACCATGAGCTCCAATTTTTTTCCTCATAATTGCTTTTGCTATTCAGGGTCTTTTGTGTTTCCATACAAATTGTAAAATTTCTTGTTCTATTTCTGTGAAAAATGCCATTGGTAATATGATAGGGATTGCATCGAATCTGTAGATTGCTTTGGGTAGTATAGTCATTATCACAATGTTGATTCTTCCAATCCAGGAACATGGTATATCTCTCCATCTTTTTGTACTGTCTTGATTTATTTCATCAGTTTCTTATGGTTTTCTGCATACAGGTCATTTTCCTCCTTAGGTAGGTTTATTCTTAGGTATTTTATTCTTTTTGTAGCAGTGGTAAATGTGATTGTCTCCTTAATTACACTTTCTGATTTTTTGTTGTTAGCATACAGGAAAGTGAGAGATTTCTGTGCATTAATTTTGTATCCTGCTACTTTACCAAATTCATTGATTAGCTCCAGTAGTTTTCTGGTGGCATCTTTAGGATTTTCCGTGTACAGTATCATGTCATCTGCAAAGAGTGACAGTTTTACTTCTTCTTTTCCAATTTGGATTCCTTTTATTTATTTATTTATTCTCTGATTGTCATGGCTAAAACTTCCAAAACTATATTGAAATATAGTAGTGAGAGTGGGCACCCTTGTTTTGTTCCTGATCTTAGAGGAAATGCTTTCAGTTTTTCACCATTGAGAATGATGTTGGCTGTGGGTGTGTCATATATGGCTTTATTTATATTGAGGTAAGTTCCCTCTATGACCACTTTCTGAAGAGTTTTTGTCATAAATGGGTGTTGAATTTTGTCAAAAGCTTTTTCTGCATCTATTGAGATTATCGTATGGTTTTTATCCTTCAATTTGTTAATATGGTGTATCACATTGATTGATTTGCGTATATTGAATAATCCTTGTATTTCTGTGATAAACCACACTTGATCATGCTGCATGATCTTTTAATATGCTGTTGGCTTCTGTTTGCTAGTATTTTGTTGAGGATTTTACACCTTCTCTTCCCATTCCATTTTTCTGTATTGCTCTATATGGCAGGGAGTGAGATTAAGAAAGATGATATCTGACATATTGGCCATAGTTGCAATTTTAAAATCATTTATTTAGCACTGAAAATCACCATCAAGTTTCTGTAGTTCTTCCTTCTTTTTTATACTTTTAAGAAGGAATATATACAAACATATAAAGTAATTGTGCCTAGGTCATTTGGAAATGTGTTCATAGAACTAGATTTATGACCTATTTGTCCAGCAGCCTGTCCCATTTTCCACCTTTATTTCTTAGTTTGTCCAGCATAGTAAAGCCATAATCTAAACATTATTTTATGCCTCAGAAAATCATTTTCCTCATTCACAATTCAAAGTGAGACTTGTTATGATGGATATCTATTTTAAGGATGGTGAATTTGAACTCTTCTGCTTATTAGCTTCTTTGATTTTAAATTTCACTCTCTTTAAATCAACTTATTTCTAACTGTGAGAATGATTAAGTACTTGAATGAGATTTTATCTTTTTAACCTTTTTATTTTTGCATATTTTTCCCCTCAAATATTTCCCTTCGTTGTTTTGTAAATCTGAAAATAGATTTAGAGGGTTAGGGAAGTTGTAAAGTAGATGGAGTCAAGAAACCATAACTAAACTCATACTTTTCTTAGCTTCCTTGTTAGGAAGGACTACTGAACAACCTTACTTTGTCAATGAATCTAGTGGTCTTTTTTTTCTTCTCATTTATTCTACCAACTTCGTACTAAGAGTTTACTATTTACCAGGTTATATGCTAAGACCTGGCAGAACAAAAATAAAGGCAACAACCCTTGCCCTTAAGAAGCTCACAGTCAAATTTGCAATATCTCCCTGGAAATTTTCTAATCCCTCAGCTTTCCTGATGGAGAAAACCTTTCATTATTCTTTCCATTTTTGACAGTTTCCTAGTGTCTCTCTTTTTCTGCCTGTTTCTGTCTCTATCTAAAGGATCTCTCTTTATTCATCTTAAAGTTTGGTTTCTGGGATACTGCTTTTCTTTTACTATATGTTACCTTTGGATAATGTCACTGACTCTCAGTGTTTCAACTACTCACTATATGTCTCTTTTTTCCCAATTTTATTTGTCCTCCTAAACCTTTTTTAGTAGTCTCAGATTAATTAATCAAACTTTTTGCATGCTTTACAAATGTAGGCAACACACAGGAGCTTCAAAAAGTCAAAATTGAATAAATATTCTTCCTCTCAGGGCCTATTTCTTCTGTATTTTCTTTTTCTGCTGGCAGCACTGTGTTGGATCTATTAACACAGCCAAGGACCTAGAAGTTATTCCTCACTGTTTTCCCCCTTTATCTCCTCTTGTGACTAACCATCAATTTTGGTGATTTTACTCTCCATGTATTTTTTCAACCATCCATCTCCTCTATCTTTATTACCTATGTCCTCCTTCAGACCCCAATTCTCTCATGACTAAAAACCTAATAACTCTTGCCCCTTTCCTTCTTCTCCTCACACCTACCCTTCTCATACATGTCAGTGACATCAAATGAAATTTTAAATAATTACCTAAATACTTTAATGTCCTCCCCTTCTTAATTGGATAAATCTCAGTCTCCTTAATCATATATATAGGATATAAAATATTTTATAAACCAATGCCTTACACTTTGCACTCCAATAAAGTTAAATTGTTTTCAATACCATATACATATCGTCTGCATCACATGTTCTTATCTAAAAGTCGTCAAGTGTCCTCAATTCACTTATCTCACTCCTTCTCATAAGTTAAGACATCCACCAGTAACTTAAAGTTGATATTCCATGTTTGTCTATGGTTACCCTTCTGTGATTTCCCCATACTCTCTGTGCATTACTATCTTTGATTTTCCATCACACATCATAATCAGCTTTTATCTACATCCTCTTGCCCTCTTTCCCCTGCATGCATTGCTATTAGACTGAAAAATCTGAGAAGATGGGAATGTCCAGTACACAAGCATAGTGTTCTATGCACAACAGGCTATCAACTATTCTACATCTAAACTTTTGAAATAATACCGTTACATTATACTTGATAAATATTTATTATGTGTATATTTTAAACATCAATCTAATGATGCCACTTAACTGCTTAAAACGCTTCACCAGCTCCTGACTATACTTTGGGTGCCTTACAAATCTCCTTTCTCCAATTTTTAAGAGATTTACTCTTTCTACTTACTATTTCAGATTTGCATGGCTTGTTCCTTTACTTCTTTCTGACCTTTGTTCAAATTTTACATTATCAAAAATGTCTACCAAATTGGTCACATTCTACCTCTTTCCATCTGCTTTATTTTATTCATAGCTCAATGCAGCCTGATATATATATTAGTTTCTTTTATTTATTTGTGTGTCACCCTGAGTTTACCAAGATATAAGTTTCATAAAAACTGGGATTTTAAGTATTTTGTCTACTGTTAAGTTCATAGCACCCAGAGTACTTTGGATTTATTATGATAAATAAATAAAAGAATAGAATCATCTTTGTTTATTTTCTCTGCTAAATCTTTTTATTTTTAAATGATTTCTTAAAACTTTTTAAAGAAACTATCTTAACCTAATAAATTCACCTTGATGTTGGGATTTAAAATTTTGGTATATACATTTAGAGAAGAGTTTTTTGAAAGATCTGGTCTGATATGGTTATCCCTAAAAAAATAATTGTATTACTTTGTCTATATTCCAAAACATGTAAATAAGGTTTATTTCTACTTAAAGAATAACAAGATTATGTGGAACTTTGAGTATAAGACTGTAGCTATTAATAAAATTAAGAGTTACTGAAGGTTTTGTGTGTGGAATAGCAAATAATCCATGCAGATGTTAGACTTATAATATGACCAGAGAGGCTGGATGTGTATACAAATAGATAGCAGAAGAGATTTAATATTTACTAAATATTCAGTACATAATTGGGACTTACATACTTTATTAGTATTTTTTAAAAATAATACCTACTATGTAGGTCTTTTTATACTCATCTAACTTTAAGTATCAAACCAAAACTCAAAGATATTTGAAAATTTAATTAAGACCCAATGGCTCATAAATAGCAAAGCTAGGTAAAAAATGGAACATATATTACAAAATCACTGAATACAATGTCTGTCATAGAGAACATTTGGATTTATCCCATTATATACCATTTTTGTTATTATTATTCATAATAGAGCCATTAAGTTACCTTCATAAAAACTAGGATTTTATGTAATACCTCCAATTCCTTCTTCAGAGATTACTTTCAGTATTCCTCTAGATAGCATATATGAAATTTTTTTTAAAATGAGTATCAATAGAGATTTAAGGAAGGGTTGAATCCCTAAACAATAGATTTAGAGAAGAAAATAAACAATTATAAAGTAATAGATAAAAATTAGTCTTTTATTAGCATTTATCTCTTATTTGATATTACTTGTATGGGTATCAGAAGTAGATTATATCCAGACTAATATCAATGTCCATAGTATTAACCAATGGAAAAAAAAAAAAACAAAAACAAAAAAAAACTACCAACATTTATTCTAAGTCTTTTCCTAGATTCTTTAAATTATGGAGATATTGATTTTTATGTCCATCCAAGTACATGCAGAAATAATCTAAATTAAAACTTTAAAATAAATAATTTTTTTTTTTTTTTTTTTTTTAATGGAGATTCTGATGCCATAGATCTGGAGCAGGGACCGAAATCTCTGTAATTCTGAAAAGTTCCCAGGTGATGCTGCTGCTCTGGGGCAGACTTCACTTGGTCAGCAGGGTCCTAGGGTTGGTTCTCGAATGGGTGCTCGGCACAATCCCTGGAGGGCTGGATAAAAAAAAAAAAAAAAACTTTTTTTGAATATGATGTATATTTGGAAAAATAAAATATAATTATTGATTGTAAAACATATGTCATTTGCCATAGGGAAAAATATATACAACATCATTTAAGGAAAGATAGATATAATGTTTTCTTTTCTGAGGATTGATACTTTCAAGTAATCCATACAGTTTGGAGCTTCCAGGTTTAATAAATATATTAATGAGCTTCATATTTCAGTATTATTTAGAAGAGTTGACTGTTATTTAAAGATTAATATCAGCATGAATGCAATCATTCCCAGGTATAGCTTACCAAAGATAATATTTTGCTTGTAAGTAATCTTTATGTATTCAAGATGTTTGGTGTTTAGTTCAGTTAAATTGTCTATCATCACTATTAAAGTGGCCATATGAAGAAAATGTGTTATAGACCCTCGAGATTATTTCCTTTTCAGCAGCCTAACATTGAAAATTAAACATTTCTACTGTCCTGCATGCACAGACTTTTGGACTCTTTTGTTGTTTTACTACATAATTCAAAGTTGATAGAGTTAAAAAACAAACTCAATGAGTAAATTTTAAGGATCTTATTGGCTTTATTCAGTGATTCATGATTCAGGCAGCATCCAACTACCAGATAGAAAGGAGCTCTGAGGAGCTGTACAAAGTGAAAGACTTTTATAGGCAGAGGGAGTGGGAAGAAGGAAGTTATACTAGGCAAATAGGAGGTTGGTTATTGCAAAGTTACTTTCCTTTAGGGGATGTCAAGGGACTATGAGGATTATCTAACTAGTATTGACTAGGTGATTACTGATTGACTGGTTTAGAATTCCTTTTCTGGGAAAGCTGAAATTGTAATTAAAGTAAGTCTCAGTTTGAAGATGTGGGGCTTAGCATAAGTGACTCCATTTTTGCCCTGTTGTCTCGTTTTTAACAATAGGCAAGGTCTGCTTCAATATTGATAATGTCTCATTGTTGTAGAGCTATCTGAATTCTCTCGGTCCCTTAAGGTTAGATAAAAGTCAAAGTGTAGTTGTTATTGCTTAAAGTTGTAAATGGAGACATTAGGTAAAATGCAAACAATGGTCATAGTGAATGAATGCAATAGAGAGGCCAAAATGAATGCCTAAGACTTCTATTGCTTTGCCAAAGAGGGAAGTTGTCGTGAACAAGTTGGCTTTGCGTGCTATCGGATAGGGACGGATATAAATTCAGGAAAGGTGGCAAGGTGGGTAAGAGTCCTACACTTAAAAAATGGGTTGGAGAAATGTGCTATGCTTGGTGTTCATGACCAACTGGTTTAGTGAATCATCAAGGAATAGCACTTCAGCATGTTTTAGTATGTCGTACTCTGCATGTGTCTGCATTTTGAATAGATTGAAATTCTATATATTTCAGAAACAATATTTTTCTTTGTCTGTTCCCCTAATTAATCCTTGTTCAAGAATTCTAAAAAGTTATTATTGGGAATAATACAGTTCTGCTCGTCAGTCATCCCTCCTATGTCCAGCTGCTTCAGCAGAATGATCAATTTCGGTTGGAAGCTACTTAATAAAAAGAACCAGTTATTTTTGGCTCTTTGAAATGTAAAGTAGTTAATTTGATCAATTGCCAAAATATAAATTGTTAACATGACTCCAAAATCCTAATAATCCAAATTGTTGCTGATTTGGCTATGTTAGTATGATGTATAAATATTAGTTTTTGTACATAAAGCTAAATGAACATTTTAATATTGTATTTACAATGAAACAAAAATAGGCTAAATTATCATCTATTATTTAAATTATTTTTCAGCTGAGGTCAGTGTAACATAAATTTTAAAACAATTCTCAGTAAATTAATAATTTAGATGGCTCACAGGGGAAAAAAGCATTTGCAAGTGTTTTTTAAAAATTTGTTTTAGAGAGAAACTATTTTATAAGTCATTAAATAAATGAGCTTGTGTATATGAAATTAAAATATGTATGTCAATATATAATTAAAGTTATGGGGAGTTGTCTAGATGATACCTAAAATTAGATGCCAGAAGGTAAGTTGTAACTCTGTTTTATCTCTTTAAATCTTCTCATTAACTCTATTAAGAGGGAAAGGTTTAGATGAGGAATCTGTGGCTTAGAATTACCAAAGTGATACATTCCTCCCATGAGAAAAAGCATCTAAAATGTTGTCATGCTTTCCAATTAGAAATGAACCAATATGATCTGCATATTTACAAAGTATTTGAGAAAAGTAGTATTTCTTTAATGATGACATTTCTGACATCTCATAACTGGCTGGAGATATTCTAAGAAAAGAAATCTTCTTCAAACATCAGAAAACAGAAAATAGAGTGAACTCTGTGATCTTCCCTGTCATCTTTCTCATGTTCACAATATGAAGTTAAAACTCAATTCAACTTCTCTAATAACATCGGATGCTGGAAAATCTAGGTGATATTCACTGACTAACATTCAATGTCTTTGCTGTGCCATGTTAATAATCTGACCTTTGAGGATTGTAGTGTAGCATGTATATTCTCCAAACTTGAAGTATTTACTGATAATTTTTTGCAAGTTTGAAAATTTTAGCAATTTATTTCCCTTTATACCCCTACATGACCATGTTATCACAAAATTGATCATATTTTACTTGTTACTATCACAAACACATTTTAATTTTTTTAAATTTTGCTTTCATTTAAAAAAATCTTGAGTAATAGTAGCTACCATCTACAGTCATCTAAGATAAAAAACTGTTTTTCTTTCAATGTCTCCTTTTACCATTTCTTTCATTCCCTTAATTATCTAAATAGTTAATTCTTTGTCCAGATACCTGAAAAACTAATTTTCTTTTAACTGTTCTCCCAGCCCTGTTGATATTTTAGTTGAGGTCCTATCATCACTTCCCTAGAATCCAGTATCTTCTCTGTTTTGTACAAAATCAACATTGTACTCAAATCTGACGATTTTTTTTTCACTAAAAATGCAACAATAACAAAATGAAATGAAATAAAAAAACAAATAACCTCAAATAATCCTCTACTAATTATATAATCAAAAAAGATAGAGACTAAAATTCTAAGTGAGGCCATAAAGAAATTCATTATCTATGCTTATCCTATTATTTAAACCTATTGTTATTTTTCATTTAGCAAACATCCTTAGATCTCTGTACTATGTACCAAGTACTTTTTTAAAAGTAATGTAAGAAATACAGCAATGCATGCAATAAACAAATAGTCACCACATGCATCCTTTAGTTCAGTCTCACCAAAGAATTCTCTCCAATGAATATATCAAGGTTTTAGCAGTCGATATTGCATATATTCTAGAGTGTTCTGAAATCCTCATCTCTTTCTTCTCTTCCTGACACACTTCTCCTTGAGCTTCAAAATTCGGAGCATACGTTATCAATCCTCAAGAACCTTCTTCTGAGTGTCCTATGTAGTAGTTGTTATTAGAGTCTTCTGTTTACAAAGGTATTTTAAAATACTAAATATTATGTAATTTGTAATTATTTGCTTATCTCACTTGATCTTAAAATTAAGGGTCATTGACATCTTTGAACATCTGATGAAAGCTATCAAACTTCTCTCCTAAAAACAGAACATGTGTACAAAATCAAGTGGAGTATAATCTCAAGGGATTCCAAATTTGTTGAAACATTAATGTAACCCAAGTTTAGCACCATTCCATGTATTTCTTGAGAGCACTAAGAGTGTTCCACTTGTTTTGAGTTGCCATTACATAGTGAATATTTCTTGAAGAAATTATCAAGTAATGGTTTCTAGGACTTTTAGTATACTAATTTGATATGCTATATAGGAAAAATAGCTCCCACCAATTTTTTCATGCATGTTTTTTTCTGAAATTTTATAAAATTAAATAGAATGATTAAAGTGGACTAATAAATATGTGACAGTGACACAGGCACATACCTTAAGAATATTTTTGATACATTATTGTTATGTTAATTGTATGGTAAACATTTATTGCCCTTTGTTTATGATTATTCCTCAAATCTTCTTTATTATTTTCAAACCAGTTTGCAAATTTAAGAGGAAAAGTTAAGTTCTGAAATGGGATTTAATGGTGCTTACCTCTATTTTAAGGTACATAGGTGAGTCTGCATTTGGAAACTTGCAGTCCTGCTGTCTGAGGTCAGTCTCTTTTGTGAATGGCAGCATTTTCAATTTAAGTCCATTGGGAACACCTCAAGCATTCAATTCATTTATTAACTTATTACTAATTTTGGCATATGAATCCTCAGACTATCGGTGAGGCAGAAAACTTAAATGAAATTAGATAAACAGACGTTCATAGAACAGTATTGTATTAGAGATATTGAAAAGAGCTTCCTGTTTTTCATTTTTAGGAGTGTCTGTGCATTTATCTCTTTGATGCCAGATTAGTATAAATTAGCTTTGCCCAATCTTTGCAGCAGATTTTAACCATTGTTGACAAAAAGAAATGAAATAACTATTGTGGCCAGAAGAGGGAGATCTTGTAATAATATTTGTAAGAAAAGTTTATAAGAACTCTGAGATATGTACTTAAATCTGTAAAAAAAAAAAATAATAATAAATTTCCATATGTTTAACTTTCAAAAAGTTAATGCTTTCTATAATTAGATCATTTTATTTTGCAAAATACTTGTTGGAAAAATGAGGCATGTACTTTATCCTAATTTTCATATATAAAGTATTATTTATATTAGTAATTTTTATTAATGATAAAAACTAGAAATATCCTGTACAAAACAGACATACATTTTAGTAGTACCTATGCAAATTTACAAGTGTTACTGGTGGTATTCAAAACAAAAGAAAGGCCAATTCCAACATTTTATGAATTGATTTGGGGAAAAGATTAATAATGATTAGTGACAAACTTCTCCTCATATCATGTCAGAGATTTATCAATTGCAGCCTTCTAGGTGGTACAATCAGTACCCCATCTTTAATTGTTTTAATATATTTTGGATATTTCTCTATATATAGAAATATATAGATATATATATTTCTCTATATAGAAATATATAGATATTTCTATATATATATTTGGATATTTCTAGCTCCAAGATTTATTGGAAACCCTGATGACCATTAATTTTTTTTCTACTTAAGAAATATTCTTTACAGTCTATGTCTGCTAGTCATATTAATTGATTCCAAAGGCCAACACAGTTTCTCCTGGTTAAGAGACATGTCAATTCCAGAGTCTGGTGACTTGTAAGATTCTGTGTGCATGCTGGAGTGTGTGTGTAACTTGGTTTTATAATTTGTCGAAATAAATTCTTCTTTCCAAGTGGCCCTCACTCCTTCCCTCTTGATTAGTTTTGGGAGGCATTGTAATTTTTTCCTCAGGTAACTACAAATCTTGGAGGTGACTATGAAGTTCAGCTAGATTCAATTTGGGGTAAAGTCAAGATGGCAGCATGGGAGGGCACAGAGTTCACACGTCCCCACAATGAGGGCACCTGTTGGATTCTGGTGGGGACCTCAAAGCCCAAGGAGATGAGAGGAACCCCTGATAGACATAGTAGCATGTGGAGGGGAGTGAGGAGGGAGAAGAAGTGGAGGCAGGACAGGACTGGTACCCTTGAGGGGTAGCTGAGAGAGGGGAGTGGTTCCCTTACCTGGAGGGGTCCTCTGGGATCAGAGGATCAGGGGAAGTGTAGAGGGCTTCTCCCCCCACACTCATGCCGAGGAAGCTTGTGGAGCTCCTTGGTCTGGTTCTCAGTCCTCTGGGACCCCCTCCAGCTGCAGGGGTCCTAGGGATGTAGGAGGGAGGGAAGAGGGCTAAGAGGAGGAGAGGCAGATGGGGGGTGCTCTCTGGGACCAGAGAATCAGGGGAAGTACGGCAGGCATTTGCCCCACACACTCGGCCCTGGGAAGCCTCTTGGGCTTCTTCTGGGTCTGGTCCCCTGCCTTCTGGGGCCCACTTCAGCCATGTAGGTCCTCAGGGCATAGGAGAGAGGGGTGGGGAGAAGAAGAGAGGACAAAGGAGAGGGACTCTCCGGAATTGGAGCATGGGGGAACACACTAGAGTTTCCCCCACCACCTCAGGCCCAGGGAGTCTGCTGGGATATCAAACCTTCTCCTCCACTTCCAAGGTCAGAGGCATTCCTGGGTCCCTCCTGCTGCATTGATCCTGAGCCCTATCCCACCAGGGCCTTCTCTGACCCTGTGGGTCCTAAGCATAGGCCCCATCCACCACATAAAACCTGCCCTTACCTAAGCCCCGCCCCCCACAACCAAGGCCTTTTCCAGCTTTTTTTTTTTTTCTTTTCCACCTCTTTTTCACTGCTGTGGTTCTGTTTTACCTTCTGATTGTTGTTTCATATATATTTTTAAGTTTTTCTAAAATATAGGTTAGTTTCATAATCTTATTTAATTTTTTACTCTTTGCTCTTCTCCTTTTTCCTTTTTTCTTTTTATTCATTTAATTATTTTTTGCCACCACACACAGCTTGCAGGATGATGGTTTACAAGCTGGGGGTTGGGCCTGAGCTCCTCTGGTGGAAGCTCCAAGTCTGAGCCACTGGACTAACAGAGAACCTCAGACCCCAGGGAAAATTCATTTTAGTGAGGTCACCTGGAGGTCATCCTCATGGCCCAAAGACCCAGCTCTACCCAACAGCCTACAAACTCCAGTGCTGGAAGCCTCCAGCCAAAAAACTAGTAAGATAGGAACAAAATCCCACTCATCAGAAAAAAAAAAAAAAAAATAGAGAGAGAGAAAGAGATGACAAAAAATTATGTCACAGATGTAGCAGCAAGGTAAAAACCTACAAGACCAAATAAATGAAAAGGAAATAGGCAACCTACCTGATAAGGAATTCAGAGTAATCATACTAAAAATGATCCAGAATCTCAGAAATAGAAAGGAGGCAAAGATAGAGAAAATACAAAAAAATGTTAACAAAGATCTAGAAGAACTAAAGAACAAACAAACAGAGATGAACAACACAGTAACTGAAATGAAAAATACATAGGAAGGGGCTTTCCAGGTGGTGCAGTGGTTGAGAGTCTGCCTGCCAATGCAGGGGACATGGTTTCATGCCCCAGTCCGGGAAGATCCCACATGACATGGAGTGGCTGGGTCCGTGAGCCATGGCCACTGAGCCTTCACGTCCAGAGCCTGTGCTCCACAATGGGTGAGGACACAACAGTGAGAGGCCCGTGTACCACAAAAAAAAAAAAAAAAAAAAAAAAAGCAAAAAACAGGAAGGAATCAATACCAGAATAACTGAGGCAAAAGAGTTAATAAGTGAGCTGGAAGACAGGATGGTGAAAATAACTACCAAGGAGCAGAATAAAAAAGAGAGATGGGAACATATGAATATGTATAAATGATTCACTTTGTTGTAAAGCAGAAACTAACACACCATTGTAAAGCAATTATACTCTAATAAAGATATTTAAAAAAAAGAAAAAAGAGTGAAAAGAATTGAAGACAATCTCACAGATCACTGAAACAACACTAAACACAACAACATTCGAATTATAGTAGTCCTAGAAAAACAAGAGAAGAAGAAAGGGTCTGAGAAAATATTCAAAAAGATTATAGTGGAAAACTTTCCTAACATGGGAAAGGAAAGAGTGACCCAAGTCCAGGAAGCACAGAGAGTCAAATACAGGATAAACCCAAGGAGAAACACACCGAGACACATATTAATCAAACTAACAAAAATTAAATTCAAAGAAAAAATATTAAAAGCAGCAAGGGAAAAGCAAAAAAAAAAAAAAAAAAAAAAATAGCATACAAAGGAACCCTCATAATGTTATCAGTGGATTTTTCAGCAGAAACTCTGTAGGCAGAAGGGAGTGGCAAGATATAATTAAAGTGATGAAAGAGAAAAACCTATGACCAAGATTACTCAGCCAGCAATGATCTTATTCAGATTTGACAGAGAAATTAAAACTTTTGCAGACAATCAAAAGCTAAGAGAATTCAGTACCACCAAACCAGCTTAACAACAAATGTTAAAGAAACTTCTATAGGCATGAAACACAAGAGAAGAAAAAAGACCCACAAAAACAAATGCAAAATAACTAAGAAAATTGTAATAGGAACATACATATCGATAATAATGTTGAATGTAAATGGATTAAATGCTCTGACCAAAGGACACAAACTTGCTCATTGGATACAAAATGAAGACCCATATATATTCTATCTACAAAAGATCCACTTCAGATGTAGGAATACATACAGACTGAAAGTGAAGTGATGAAAAGATATTCCATGCAAATGGAAATCAAAATAAAGCTGGAGTAGCAATACTGGTATCAGATAAAATACATTTAAAAATAAAGACTGTTACAAGAGATAAGGAAAGACACTACATAATTATCAAGGGACCAATCCAAAAAGAAGATATAACAATTATAAACATTTATGCACCCAACATAGGAGCACCTCAATAAATAAGGCAAATATTAACAACCATTAAAGGGGAAATCAACAGTAACACAATAATAGTAGAGACTTTAACATCACATTTACACCAAAGAAGAGATCATCCAAACAGAAAATAAATAAGGAAACACAACTTTAAATGACACATTAGACCAGATAGACTTAACTGATATTTATTGGACTTTCCATCCAAAAACAACAGAATGCATTTTCTTCTCAAGTGTACACAGAACATTCTCCAGGATAGATAACATCTTGGGTCAAAAATCAAGCCTCTGTAAATTTCAGAAAACTGAAATCATATCAAGCATCTTTTCTGATCACAATACTATTAGATTAGTAATCAATTACAGGAAAAAATCTGTAAAAAACACGAAAAAATGGAGCCTAAACAGTGTGCTGCTAAATAACCATGAGATCACTGAAGAAATCAAGGAAGACATTTAAAAAATACATAGAAACAAATCCCAATGAAAAAATGACGACCCCAAACCTATGGGAGGCAGCAAAAGCAGTTCTAAGAGGGAAGTTTATAGCAATTCAATCTCACCTCAAGAAACAGGAAAAATCTCAAATACACCTAAAGCTCACACCTAAGCAACTAGAGAAAGAAGAACAAAAAAACGCAAAGTCAGTAGAAGGAAAGGAATCATAAAGGTCAGAGAAGAAATAAATGAAATAGAAATGAAGAAAACAATAGCAAAAATCAATGAAACTAAAAGTTGGTTCTCTGAGAAGCTAAAGAAATTGAGAAACCTTTAGCCAGATTCATCAAGAAAAAAAGGGAGAGGACACAAATCAATAAAATTCAAAATGAAAAAGGAGAAACCACAACTGACACCTCCAAAATACAAAATATTGTGAGACTACTTCAAACAACTATATGCCAATAAAATGGACAACCATGAAGAAATGGACAAATTCTTGGAAAGGTACAATTTTCCAATACTGAACCAGGAAGAAAGAGAAAATATAAACAGACTAATCACAAGTAATGAAACTGAAACTGTAATTAAAAATCTTGCAACAAGCAAAAGTCCAGAACCAGATGTATTCACAGGCAAATTCTATCAAACATTTAGGGAAGAGCTAACACCTACCCTTCTCAAACTCTTGCAAAATTTAGCAGAGGGAGGAACACTCCAAAACTCATTATATGAGTCCACTATCACCCTGATACCAAAACCATACAAAGATGTCAAAAAAAAAAAAAAAAAAGAAAACTACAGGCCAATATCAGTGATGAAGATAGATGCAAAATTCCTCAACAAAATACTGGAAACCAAAATCTAACAGCACATTAAAAGGATCATACACCATGATCAAGAGGGGTTTATACCAGTAATGCAAGAGTTCTTCAATATACATAAATCAATCAATTTGATACACCATATTAACAAACTATAGGATAAAAAACATGTAATAATCTCAATAGATACAGAAAAAACTTTTGACAAAATTCAACACCCATTTATGACAAAAACTCTCCAGAAAATGGGCATAGAGGGGACCTACCTCAACATAATAAAGGCCATAAATGACAACATAATGCTCAATGGTGAAAAACTGAAAGCATTTCCACTAAGATCAGGAACAAGGCAAGGATATCCACTCTCGGCACTCTTATTCAACATAGATTTGGAAGTCCTAACCACAGCAATCAGAGAAAAAAAAAAAGAAATAAAAGTATTACAAATTGGAAAAGAAGAAGTGAAACTGTTACTGTTTGCAGTGACAAGATACTATACATAAAAAATCCTAAAGATGCCACAAGAAAACTACTAGAACTAATCAATGAATTTGGTAAGGTTGCAGGACACAAAATTAATGCACAGAAATCACTTGCATTCCTATACACTAACAGCAAAAAATCAGAAAGATAAATTTAGTAAACATTCCCATTTACCACTGTAACAAAAAGAATAAAATACCTAGGAATAAACCTACCTAAGGAGGCAAAAGACCTGTATGCACAAAACCATAAGACACAGATGAAAGAAATCAAAGATGACACAAACAGATGTAGAGATATACCATGTTCTAGGATAGGAAGAGTCAACTTCATGAAAATGACTATACTACTCAAAGCAATCTACAGATTCAATGCAATCCCTATCAAATTACCAATGGCATTTTTCACAGAATTAGAAAAAGAAATTTTGCAATTTGTATGGAAACACAAAAGACCCTGAAAGCAATCTTGAGAAAGAAAAATGGAGCTGGAGGATTCAGGCTCACAGACTTCAGACTACACTACAAAGCTACAGTAATCAAGACAGTATAGTACTGGCACAAAACCAGAAATATAGATCAATGCAAGAGTATAGAAAGCCCAAAGAGAAATCCACACACCTATGGTCACCTAACCTATGACAAAGGAGGCAAGAATATGCAATGGAGAAAGACAGTCTCTTCAATAAGTGGTGATAGGAAACTGGACAGCTACATGTAAAAGAGTACATTAGAACACTCCCTAACACCACACACAAATATAAACTCAAAATAGATTAAAGACCTAAATAGGAATAGCACTATTTTACATAAAGCACTGCAAGATCTTTTTTGACCCACCTCCTAGAGTAATAAAAATAAAAACAAATATAAATAAATGGGACCTAATTAAATTTAAAAACCTTTGCACAGCAAAGGTAACCATAAGCAAGATGAAATGACAGCCCTCAGAATGGAAGGGCATATTTGCAAATGAAGCAATTGATAAAGATTTATTTTCAAAGTATACAAACAGCTCATGGAGCTAAATTTCAGAAAAAGAAACAACCCAATCTAAAAATGAGCAGAAGACATAAATAGAAATTTCTCCAAAGATGATATACAGATTGCCAACAAACACATGAAAGGATGCTCAACATCACTAATCATTAAAGAAATGCAAATCAAAACTACAATGAGGTATCACCTCACACCAGTCAGAATGGCCATTATGAAAAAAGTCTACAAACAATAAATGCTGGAGAGGGTGTGGAGAAAAGAGAACCCTCTTGCACTGTTGGTGTGAATGTAAATTAATACAGCCACTATGGAGAACAGTATGGAGGTTCCTTAAAAAATTAAAAATAGAACTACCATATGAGCCAGCAACCCCACTACTGGGCATATATCTTGAGAAAACCATAATTCAAAAAGAGTCATGTATCACAGTGTTCATTGCAGCTCTATATACATTAGCCAGGATATGGAAACAACCTACATGTCCAACAAGAGATGAATGGATAAAGAAGATGTGTTACATCTCTACGATAGAATATTAGTCAGCCTTAGAAAGGAACAAAATTGGGTCATTTGTAGAGATGTGGATGGACCTAGAGTCTGTCATACAGTGTGAAGTAAGACAGAAAGAGAAAAACAAATATTGTGTATTAACAGATATTGTGGAATCTAGAAAAATCGTACAGATGAATATATTTGCAGGGCAGGAATAGAGACATAGATGTAGGGAAGGAACATGTGGACACTGTGGTGGAAGGGGAGGGTTAGAACAATTGGGAGATTAGGTTTGACATAAATACACTACCATGTGTAAAATAGATAGCTAGTGGGAACCTGCTGTATAGCATATGGAGTTAATCTCTGTGCCCTGTGATGACCTAAATTGGTGTGATGGGGGGTGGGGGTGGGAGGGAGGTCCAAGAGGGAGGGTATATAGATATACATATAGCTGATTCACTTCATTGTACAGCAGAAACTAACAGAACATTGTAAAGGAATTATACTCCAATAAAAAAGACAATTTAAAAAACAAAGTAGTATAGGACATACTTCCTAAGTGGAAAAAGGGTGTTTGACAATTTTTCCTCAGAGGAAAGCTTCATTGGCAGACTGTGTGTGTGTGTGTGTGTGTGTGTGTGTGTGTGTGTGTGTGTATGTGTGTGTGTGTATTTTAGCCCTGGGATTGACCTATCGGATAATTGGGTAGCTTTTGAAGATGATATAATGTGAGAGATCAAATGTATATCAAATGAGAGAGAAGTATATTTTACTTATAAATTCTCTTCAGTAATTTTTAGAACCAGGAATATCTTAACAATTAATTTTTTACTCTCATAGTTTATAGCACATTGCTTCTAAAAGCAAACTTAAAATCAGCTTTATAAGTGATTTATTTCCCAAATGCATTTTTTAATGGAATCTACTAGCATTTCCAAAAAGTTTTTTTTTTTTTTTTTCTCAAAACTATATGGCCATACTAACTCTAGGTTTGTAAAAAAAAAAAAAAAAAAAGTTAATCAATTTTCAGTGGAAAAAAAAAAATTGTCTGAGTGAAAAGACATGCTTTAGTCCTTCCTGATTTACTACCTACTAGCCATCAGACTTTAAAGGAGTCTATTTATATATTTTTACTTCTGGTCCATCATTAGAACTAATTTGGCCATATTTCTCATCTTTATTTAGTAAATATTAAAGTATGCAGTGAAGTACATTAAAACAAAAACATTATACAAGTATGTTATGGATGATACAAAACAATGCATGTTTAAAAAATAATGACTCTTAGGTCTCTAATGTGGGAGATTAAAACTAAGTAGATAGGGATGTGAACATCTATCACCACTTACAGCACTGAGAAGAAAAGAGAGAGTGAAAAGAGGAAAAATGAGAGGCAATGGAATCCTTAATTAGCTGAATAAGACTCTTTGTCTTTGTGAAGTTAAAGAAAATGGCACAGTGAATTTGACTCAAGATGTTTGTAACAATTCCTCATTCTCATTACTACTTTCTACACTTCTTACCTTCTGTTTTCTTGATTTTGTATGTTGTTATTTAAGTAATTTTTTTCTTACTCTTAATTTTTGTCAAAACTCCCTCAATTATATGCTTTCCCTCAGTGTAGAAAGTACAGAAAAGGTATTTTTAAAACTTGCCCAATTATAATTTAAAATATTTTCTATATTTGGCATTATAAATTATTTTAGATTTATAAATAACAGTGGTAACAACTGCAATGAAGCCAATCATTTGGCCGAATGTTATTTAAACTCTACCATCTGCCTTTTGTGTGTGTTTATAAAAGTTGATTCTTATTGTTACAGTATAATTTTCTACTTTAATTATTTTTGGTATATATACTAAATTTAACAGATGTTATTTGTGTATCTATGAAAAGTATCTATATATTCTTTTTAATCTGATTTACCATGGAAAGCATTTAAAAGAGAAGCAATATATAACAGAATTGTCAATGTTTTAACTTTTTTTTTTCATTTTTTTTCTCTGTAGACAATTTTCTGGTTTTGGATAATACTGTTTAAGGTGAAATTATTTAATTACAACATTGTGCATGATTAATATCATTTAATTGCTGGCTATTGGAAAGAAATAGGATTTAAATCAACATTAAAAATATATAGTCAAGGTGAAAGTTTAATGTAAAATTAAGCTGTTATGTTAGTTTTGCTTAATGTTGATAGACAAAATATAGACATCTACGTTGAAATCTATAGCTATATCAATCTAAACATTTTTTAATATATAGCAGTTGTGTCATAGTACACCAGTTTTGAAGTAAGAAAAAGAGAAACAATAGCAAACATTTACTGAGGACCTGTTATGTGTAATACCATATAAACAGTGAAAAACAACTAACAGCACTGCCTGTAAAAAATCCAGATTTCTTGCACCCAACCAAGATTTAATGGACATTCATTTTTAATGAGTGCTACAGACTGTTATGTAGGTGTTCCATGAACATCATACTTTTCAAACAATGAGCTATTATGTTACATATGGACTGTGTACATGCACACAAATTGACTCATTTAATATTCATTAAAAATACATGTTCAATTTGATTATTAGTATACTACTTTTTACAGATAAGCAAATTGAGGATACATTATTTTAAGAATTTGCCTGCAATTACAGACCTGGAAATGGCTAATCCGTGACTCCAAATAAAGTCAATTTGACTTCAAAATAGATAGTTTTAAAACTCTGAAAAAACAAAATAAAACAAATATATATATATATATATATATATATATATATATATATATATATATATATTTCCTGCATCAGACAAATGAAACAGTCTATTGAAATAAACAAAAATTTGTTGATAGACTTGAAGTTTCAAAGGTAGTGCAGTATAATAAAGAATGTAATATGTAATAAAGTAATGGACAGCTGGTTATTGGAGCTAGATATACTGTGCATCTTCTTTTGTTTTACAGAAAAAAGTTTTAAATAGAAAGAGTATTTAAGCACTTATAAAAAATAAGGATAATTAAGATCGCATAAGTATGACAAGGTTAATAGAGTCCAAAGAGTAATAATTTAGAACCCATTGCTTCATCATTGTCTATCTATGCATCCTCTGTTAACTCTGTATTGAATCCCCCTCATTGACTATTCCAGTGATTTCCATTCTTTCAGTTAATTTCCCAAATGAGCCTTTAATACAGTGATGATTCTAAACCAATGCCCTTTATTTCTGTTTCTCCTTGTTCCATTTTTAAACTATTTCTTTGAACAAATAGTGTTTTTTCTTCTCCATCTAAGATATGCCACTTGTCTTGTTGATGCTATCATTTTTTATTACCCTGTTTTTGGTGTACAGTTTGCATTTCTAATTCATTCTCTCTCTCTCCCCCTCTCTTTTGATTTAGCTTGGTCTAAAAATATACAGTCCCCGTTAGGATTAGAATTACTACAAATAACACAGGACTCAAAATAGAGATTAAATGAGCTAAAAATTCTAAGAGAAATTTGTAATGAGGCAGTCATGGCTGTTGAAGCTGCTCCAACATGTCCAGAACTCATCCTTCTTTCTTCTTGATCTGATGTGCATAGCTTCTTTTCCCAAGGTCACGTTATGTTTACAATTGGTCCTCATGTTTAAGACATTTCATCCATATTCTAGGCAGTATGTAAAAAAAAAAGAAGAGAAGGTGCTCCCATCTTTTAAAGATGTCCCAGAGGTACAAATGTCACTCAATGGTGTTATCTAATTCAGATTGGGCTGCTTATCGCTCAAAAGTATTGGTAGGAAAGGAAAAGTTACGTTATTCAGGAGGCCAGCAACCTGGCGAGAAGGTGGACTTGTGTCCATAAGACAACTCCCCACTGCCTATCAGGGGTAAGAACTTTTAAAGGGGGAGTTTCAGGGCTCTATAGGTGGAAAGAGGGGACTACATGCAGAACAGCCCAGCTACTCCGAGAGTCATCTTGAAATTAGTCATGTGGTGGTCTGATCAGCATCACCTTGATTGTTTTAAGTTAATCTTTACTTCCAGGGTCAGTTAATTCCCATTTCCTTGAGACCAGTTCTTGGAATTGTGTAAGATGGAGCAGTCTATGTCATGACTACAGTCTGGTTACTATGTAGTTAACTTCTAGCTAGTGGAAGTTCCAGAATCTGCAAAACAGCTCAAATGATATGGCTTAGAATATTATCTATAGCCCTTGAAAAGGTACTAAATGTCCTTGGCTTTGCTTAATGACTAACCTATTATTATTTTGTCCTATTTGACTGCTTTTCTTTGCTTCTGCATTTTTTTTTTTCATTTCTCTGTTTAAATTTATTCTTTGATTAAAGGTTTCTTTACAGACAAGGGGCAGGTGAGGGACATGGGGTGGGAAGTACCCACAGGGTCCTACTCCATTATAAGAGCATCTCATTGGTAATAACTGGAGTGCATGGCCATACCTAGCTGTAGGGAGTTGTGTGATGCAAGAATTTAGCCAGCTTTCAGAGTGCTAAGTTTAACATCTATGTTCCTTTACTAAAGAGAAATGTGAAAATAGATATTGAAGGGAAAGTTCCAAGTGCCTAACCATACATGCCAACTTTTAGTAAGAAAATGTGAAATCCCTTTATTGGCTACGGTCACAATCGCTTTGCTTCATTTCCAAGTTTTCCAAGTTTGTAAATATTTCCTTCTCTTACTAATTGTGCACGTTCTCCATAAGCTCTTGCAATACTTTGTGAAAAAAAGAACTCTCAAAACTCCTTAGAAAATGTGTAATTTTATAAATTAACTTTTAAATCATTCATGATTTTTTGTTGAATTTTTCACAATTGAAGAGTTAAAAGGAAAAAATAGTATCGTGTTATTATTTGAACTAAATAATTTTGGGTAGTGTATTAGAATTGAAATAGTTGTCCAAAAACATGGTAGTAATTTACTAGTGTGAAAGAAAGATTTATAAGACCAAAATTAGGATTGTGACTTAATCAGAAACAGAGAACTACAACTGAATGTGAAGTCAATTTTCTTCTTGTTGCAATGTACCTCTTCTTATGAATTTTTTATGGCTTTGAGTTTGATTGGGTATATTTATGAGTGTTTTAGTGAATTTGAGACTGTTTTAGTTTTGTAAATATTCTAGTTTTAAAACTGGTATTATTTCTCAGCCCTGAAGGATTGAGATAATTATGGGAACTTATTTAATAATTTAAATCATTAATTATTACTTGTACTAGGATAATGTTTAATATTTTCTATATAGCTTGAAGTAGAATTATTTTTTTTCTTTTAACTCTAAATGTCTTATGATGCCAACCAGTCATTGTCTAACTTTTAACATCATTAGTAGTTAATAGGTTTTATGATTTTTGCATTCCTTCAATTTTTCCAAAATTTTATCATTTGTTATCCTTTATGTATTTTGTATTCAGATATCAATTTTAAATAAGTTATACATTTTGTTAGCTAAATAAGTACTTGAAATTTAATGTACTATGGTGGTTTCCATAGCATCCAGTTTTTCACAGTGATAGGTAGCTGCATATTTTCTACATAACTCAATGCTGATAAACATGACTGTCAACTTTTTTAATCATTATGGGCTCAAAAACAATCTGTGAATATATTTTCAAATATCTTTTGAAACCTAAATTAATCTGACAGTGAAGGAAAAAGAATAATACACTGAAAAAATCCTGAGTATTCTTTAGTTATTAAAAATAAGTTATTTAAAAATGTTTCCCCAATTAGTAAATTATATCTAATAATAAACAATTGAATATATTTTTTCTTTGAAATTTAAGGTGTGTTTACACAAGCTAAAAGAAACTTAGCAACTATGTTGTATGGATGAATGTGACATTATATATACGTCTAAAAAAGAAGTTTTTTAAGTGTATTATAATTGTCTTAAAATATTATATTAGTTTCAGTTGTAGAATATAGTGATTCAATTGTTAATAAACTACAAAATGATCACCACAATATGTCCAGTTACTATCTTTCACCATACAGAGTTATTACAATATTATTGACTATATTTCCTATGCTGTACATTACATCCCTGTGGCTTATCTATTTTATAGCTGAAAATTTGTACCTCTTAATCCCTTTTACACATTTTGCTCATCTCCCTAACTGCCTTCCGTCTGGCAAACACCTGTTTGTTCTTTGAATCTATTAGTCTGCTTCTGTTTTGTTTTGTTTGTTTTATTTTATTTTAGACTTCACATACAAGTTAAATCATACAGTATTTGTCTTTCTCTGATGTATTTCAGGTAGCATAATATCCTATAGGTTTTTTCATGTTGTCTCAAAATGCAACATATATACCACATATTCTTTATCCATTTGGCTACAGATGGACACTTAGGTTGCTTCCATATCTTGGCTATTGTTAATAGTGCTGCAGTGAACATAACGGTACACATATTTTTTGAATTAGTGTTTTTGTTTACTTCAGATAGATACCCAAAAGTGTAATTCTTGAATTATATGGAAATTCTATTTTTAGTGTTTTGAGCATTAATTTACAATCCCACCAACAATGCACGACCCTTCCATTTTCTCCACATCCTCACTAACACTTGTCTTTCTCATCAAACCATGTCAAGTAAGCAAGAAAAAGAAATGAAAGGTATTCGAGCTGGAAAATAAATCATTTTTTGTAGAAGGCTTGATACTATATATAAAACTTCAAAGACGCCACCAAAAAACTATTGGAACTAAAAATTGAATTTAGTAAATTTACAGGGTACAAAATTAATATACAAAATTTGGTTGCATTTCTATACACTAATAACAAACTATCAGAAAGAGAAAGGAAGAAAACAATTCCATTTACAATTGCAACAAAAGAATAAAATACCTAGGAATAAATTTAACCAAGGAGGTGAAAGACCTATACTCTGATAACTATGGGACATTAATGAAAGAAATTGAAAACAACACAAATAAATGCAAAGATACACGTGCTCATGGATTGGAAGAATCAAATTATTAAAATGCCCATACTACCCCAAATATTCTACATATTTGATGCAATTCCTATCAAAATACCAATGTCATTTGTCACATAACTAAAATAAATAATCCTAAAATTTGTACAAAACCAAAAATAACCCCAAAAAGAGTGTATAGCTCTTTTTGCCAATGGTGTTGGGAAAATTGGATAGCTACATGTAAAAAAAATGAACCTTGACCACTTTCTTTCACCATATACAAAAATAAACTCAAAATAAATCAAATACTTAAATGTCAGACTTTAAACCATTAAACTACTAGAAGAAAACATAGTCAGTAAGCTCTTTGATATTGGTCTTAGCTATATTTTTTAAGACTTGTTTCCTCAGAGAAGAGAAAAAAATAACAAACAGGACTACCTTAAACTAAGAAGCTTTTGCACATTGAAGGAAACGGTCAACAACATGAAAAGCCCACCTACTGAATAGGAGAAGATATTTGCAAACAATGTATCTCATAAGGGATTGATAACCAAAATGTATAATGAACTCCTATAACAACATGAAAAACAAACATGCAACTGAATTGACAATAGGCAGAAGATCTGAATAGACCTTTTCTTCCAAAGAAGACCTACAGATGGACAAAAGACACATGAAAAGATGCTTAACATCACTAATTATCAGGGAAATGCAAATCAAACTACAATGAGATACCATGTCACACCTGTCAGAATGAATACTATCTAAAAGAAGTTGTCTTATAAAAGGTGGTGAATAAAAGTAATTTTTAAAAGAATTCTACCACCCACTTTGAAACCTATAAAACAAAAAAAATCTGAACAGTACAGAGTATTACTTATATCTGTTTTTTTTCTTCCTGCATTTCTAACCTCTGCATGAGTTTTTAACTTCATGAGCATATTTTTCAACATCACAATTCTATTTGTTTCATTTTACAAATTTGTCTTTCATTATTTATAACATATTATTTTCTTGTGCTTTTATTTCTTTTGTTGTGTCCTTAATTTTACACATATTATTTTTAGGAATTGGATGGTCTACTGTTACTTTTGGTTTTGTCATGTGACTTCCACTCATGGTGGATTGTTTCCCAGTATTTTTTAATCATTTACTTTGTAATCCTTTTCAGTGAAACTTTATCCATGACAGCCTGGATGAAAGAATTTCCTTCCAGGAAAGCTTTGCATTTAACTTCATAAGATTCCCCACTTCAGATGTATTATCAACAAGACCAAAATTTTGTATTATTTATTTCATTGAGTTTTTTTTATTCCAAAGTCAGTTTAGGTCCATTTGCTATGTTCAAGTCATGTTGATATAATTTGGTGTTTAGCAGTGACTAAGACTAAATCCAATAGGTCACATATAACCTTCTTTTAATGTTTCTTGCTTTTCTTACTAACTTCTTTTTTATTACAGTTACATAAAATACTACATATATTTTTAATTCTCTTAAATATGATGTGTTTATTTTTTATACCTCCTTAGAAAACTAAGAATAACTTGGAGGGCTCACATCTCAACGGATTCAACATCTTAAAGTATTATACTATTTAATAACAATGATAATGATTGGTTACTGTCAATAATGTTACTATTAATAAATTAATAAAATAAATAATTTTGTTCAAAGAGCTACTGTGATGAATATTACATACTTTTGAGAAAATGTTTGTAAAATCATACAAAATAAACTTTAAGCACTTTCCCCCTTATTTGAATATTTCTATGAAGGTGAAAAAGTG
Organism: Kogia breviceps; assembly: GCF_026419965.1. Taxonomy (NCBI): domain Eukaryota; kingdom Metazoa; phylum Chordata; class Mammalia; order Artiodactyla; family Physeteridae; genus Kogia; species Kogia breviceps. Next base: position 44,716,495 of record NC_081325.1, on the reverse strand, counting down.
ATTTTCCAATTCCAAATCTTCCCTTCTAAAGTTGACTTTGTAGTGCAGAGGCTGTAACTTGGCAAACTACATTTCTCCTTAGTCACCTTATTTACTGGTAGGCTTTTCCAATGTGGTGTTCTGGAAAGAAGACTACAAGGCTGGAGGAGAGAAGGAGAGTTTCCTTTCTGTTGGAATTGTTATCCTGTTTGTCTTTCCTATTCCTGTCAGTGTCATCATTCTTGTTTTTTCATCACAAAACTGGCAGTTTGTTACATGTAACAGTTTTCCCATCTCTCACAGAATTAGTCTCATTGTATCCCCTCAGAGACATCAGCACCAGGTGACTTATGTCCCTTTCTCTGAGATTTGGCTCAACTCCACGAGGCCGTCTTCTTCCTCAGAATCATTACCATAGTCAAGCAACATCACATTCTCAAATATATGAATTTTCCTTCCACAGAAACCTCCTCCCTGGCCTCTACATGTTAATAAATCAGAACCTCTTCCATCTGTTTCCCATTCCTAAGGGTGATAGCTGTTTCTTGCAGTTGCTACTTTTGTTATACTTCATTGGTTCCTTTTTACCTTTTCAGTTCTTCAGTATCTAAAATCCTTTATAATAAATTCTCTCCATTAAACTAATGAGTGCATATTTCTATCATCACTATATCATGAGTTACTTCAATATTGTATGTTTTATAATAAGAATTTGGTGAACAATATTTTAATTTGTAAGGTTTGTGTTTTACATATGTATATAATTCTTATTCATTATTATTTTTATGTTTATAGTAATAAGACCCAAACCCAATTAACCTTCCTGTAATATACTTTAAGGCAAAATATGATCAGTAAAGTAAAAAGGAAGGAAAGAAAAACATATATAGTGAAGATTCAGAAGAGATAGATACCATTTTTGATGGGAAATTTGATCTGGTAGATTTTTAGGGGTGAATAGAATTACTGAGAGCAGAGATTCTGGAATGATGGGAAGGATATTAAAATGAGAAGAAGATGAACAAAAAGGTACAATATGAGGTATGGGACATGGGCCCATGTGAACCATAAAATGGTGGTGACTATAAAAGCACAGAATCAAAACAGTGAGAAACAATTTCTGGATAATAAAGTTTTAAAGATTATAAAACAACTGATCATTATATGTATAATTGAAAATAGCAATCTCTAAGGTTGCTGAAATTAAGGTAAGAAAATAAGTTTGAGATTACCATTTTGAGAATCATAGACAAGATGATGTTGGTCACAAATAAAAACTTTTGTTTTTTTAAAAAAAACATTGTTTTACAGTTTCATAATGTGCAATAGGTGCCATTGGAAGAGGTAATCTAAATCAGTATATGTCTCTGCTGCACTGAATTTAAACTTGGTCATGTAACTTGTTTCAGCTGGTGGGGGTTGGCAGATATGTTAAGAGCTGAGGCTAAAGCAGGATTATTTGGTGTATAGTGTTCTCTGTTACCCATGAGATTTGTCACAAGGAAAATATACCTGGATAACACCTGGACTAAGAAGGATGTAGAGACATGTAGAGCAGACATGAACCTAACTCAAAGATTGGAGCCAAGGACAGCTGATATGTAGCCAGAAACAGAACTGTTCCAACTGACTTGCAAACCCTTGAGCAAGGAAAATAAATGCTTACTGTAGGCCACTGAATTCTGGGGTGATTTGTTATGAAGCATTGTTGTAGCAATAGTTGACTAACACATATAATACATTATGATTTTGTGAGTGAAAATAATCAACGTGAATAGCTTAATTAAAGTTCAGTGTACAAACTCCAACTTTCCTTAATTTAGAACAAAGACAGTAAAAGGATTTCCCAGAATTCTATAAATTTCTCTAATAAATTATCACAAGAAATTATCATTTATAATTTGTTAAAATACACAAAATCAGATAGCTACAAAATCAATAAAATATACCAGAATATTTTCAGGTTAGAATAGGATTGTGGACTGTTGTATATGCATGTATACTTTGTAAATACATTGAAAAGATAATGTCTGTATAAAAACAAAAGTTCCTTTGTGATAATACTCAACTTTTTTTTTTCCTTCAACATTTTAGGTCTATCATCCAACTATATGGTAGCAAGTATTTCATCTATTTTTCATAAGAAGCTTTGAAATCATTCCACATTGGACAGTAAGTTAACTTTTTGCCATGATTTAGCCAATTTTATTTCCCATTTCAAGAGAGATTTCTCAATATTACTCATTCGAAATTATCCAGTGTATCCAATAAAATAATTAAAATGACAATATGCATGTAAACTGTCTTTTTCTAATTTACCAGAAAATAAAATGCCAAGCTAATTTCCACTAAAATCTAATTTTCAAAATTCAATTCAAAATTCAAAATATTGTCCAATTTTGTTTGCTTATTTTGTTTTGCCTTTTGCTTCATGGGCAGCCACAAAAGTCTTATTTGGATGCTTATGAGATTTCTGGATACTTTCTTCTTCAGCTATCTAAGAAAAACATCTCAAAATTTGAATTAAACCAGCCTCAATTTCCTCATGTCTTTCACACTCCAAAAAATCTAAAAGGATAACACCATTTCTCTAAAATTAACCTTAATGCAATCTCTGTAATTCACTTCCAAAAAAAAGTGATGATTCAGTGTTATTCAGAAGTGGGTATAGATGAAAAACATGAGAAAGAAGAAAATAATAATTTAGGGCTTCAGCCTTCACAAAATGCCAGTCAGTACCAATTGTTCAGAATTTAGTGTCCATTTGGGAAAAATCACTCACCAAAATGTTAGTGTGACATCTTGCTTAAAAAGTCATGCATCCATACTCACTTTCTCTCTCAGTATTTGAAATGGCTCTGTTTTTGCCCAGGTGTAAATTTGTGCAAAGGTGAATATTCTTGCCTCTTGTACTTCCCTGAAGTGCCTGTATTCCCTTGGTTTCCCCTCATATATTCACAAACCTCTGTACCTACATAGTCCTTTATACTCTGAAATCAAGGCACTGTACAGTTGAAATGAATATGAGAATTCTCTAGGGAAACAGAATATATTTAAATCTATTACCAAGATGCCCCAATATGAAACATAAGACTCTAATACTCCTCAAAGTCCCAATGGGCTCTTATGTTCAGGTTTTTATGTATTTCCTTCTCTAGAAAGATCACATATTGTAATGGAGTGGGACCCTATGGGGCTTTCCTAGGACAGAGGCCCACCCCCAGCCCCTGCCATGTCCTCTGCCTGCCTCTTGTTTGTAGTAAAACTTTCGACTCCTAGACCTTCCTGGAGTGAAAATAAAGAAAAAGAGTCAAGCAAGAAAAATAATAATAGTTCAGCCATTAAACAAAGTCAAGGATATTATTTCCTCCTCAAGGGCTATAGATAATATTTTGAGCCATGTCCTTTTAGCTGTTTTGCAGTTACTGAAATCCTCACAGGGAGGAGGAATTTAACTGTATGTTGCCCACAAGCATGTGGACCCCAGACTGTTTGGAAAAAGAAGGTTGATAATGTTGACTCTCAAAATCCACCCGGTTACCTCACCACCAACCAATCAGGAGAAGGTCTATGAGCTGATCATGCACCCCACAAGCCCCCTCCCTCACCCTGTCTTTAAAAGGCTTTACCTAAAAGTCATTATGGAGCATGGGTCTTTTAATCACTAGCTTCCTGGACTCCTTGCTTGGCCAGTGGACACAAGTTTGCTTCGGTAACAACATCATTTTTATTTTGTCTCCATGTTGATGAGTTTGCTACATATTCTTAAAAGATAATTCCAGGTCCATGATTCCTTTTGCCTAAGATATTTTCTTCCTTATCATTTCTCTGTTTGAGAATCACTTACCACACTATTCCCAATCAAACTGCTTGGCTTCAGATCTTGAGGAAGCAAGGGTCTAATGAGAACCTCTACAGGTTATGCTGTACTGTGCATGACAAAATCTTTTCAGTATGTTATTTTGTAATTCCTTTGTTAATTTCACAGGACTCGAGTAATTTGAGCTCTTTCAAAGACATCAGAAATATTTCTGTCTACTACATTCTTTCCTGGTGTTATGGGTTGAATTGTATCCTCTCAAAAGTTGTTGAAATCCTAATTCTTAGTACCCGTGAATGTGGCCTTATTTGGAAGTAGAATCTTTGCAAATGAAGTTAAAATGAGATCATTAGGATGGGTTCTAGTCCAATGTGTCTGGTGTCCTTATAAGTAGGGGAAATTTGGACACAGAGATAGACATCTATAGAAGAAGACAGTATGCAGACACGAGGATTATGCCACCCACATGCCAAAGATGGCCTAAGGCTACCAGGAGATAGGAGAAAGGCATGGAGTAGACTCTCTCCCACAGTTCTCTGTAGAACCCAACCTTTCTGACTCTTTAATTTCCAACTTTCAGTAGCTGCCAGAACCTCAAGATAATAAATGTGTATAGTTTAAGCCACTGAGTTTGTAGAATTTTTGTTACAGCAACCACAGGAAACTAATACACCTCTGAATAAATGTTTTGTGTATTTCATTAACGTTTGTTAGTCTCCTACACTTCTCAAGCAGGACCTGATAACTTTTTTAAGAGTTAATCTACTTTTAACTTTAGTTCCATTACTTTTCTACCTGATGCAGGAAGAACACTATTTGCAGTTGAGAGATCATCTTTCCCTTTGCTATCCTTTTGCTTTGGGTCCAGACGTTTTATTCATGTATTCTTCCTAATTCTACCTTATAAGTCTCTTAAAGTGAGAGATACAACTTTTGAATTCTGAATAGGAAGAAACATCCACTTATCTCAAAAAAAAAAAAAAAAAAAAAAAAAAAAATTCCTCACTTCCCCAAATAAGCTAATTCCACTGGGAAGGTCGTCAACTACTTGTACAGAATTCTAAAAAACTAGATTTAATTTCTCATTTCATGTTTTGCTTAAGTTTAACATCTCATCATCCAAAAATTTTCACTTGTAGTCTGGTATTCCCTTATGGCACAAGAATGACCTGCTTTCCAACTTAGGATTCTATTTGTATTTTTACTTTATTTAGGATTCTTTTTTTTTTTTTTTTTTTTTTTAATCAAGAAACTCAACAAATGTGTGAATTTCATACTGATATTTTCAAACTTTCTTTCTAAGATGTGTCCAAACCTTACTTGGTAAACTAGTTCAATTGCTCCTATAAACAAAGAACACTGTTACAGGATATAACTTTATACATGTCTGCCTCCCACTCTTCTTATGGAAGAATTCCATATTTTTTAATGTTGCCAATATCTTGACTTTTTCTTCCTATATGAAATCTTATTGAGTTCTAATCCAGAAAGAAAGTAGCTTTAACTTTTCTAGTTTTCTTTTCATTTTCCCAGCTTTATTGAGATATTATTGACATAACATACTTTGCTAGCTTTGTATTTCAAAAGCAGTGAAGTATGGGGATATTATCTTTCTTCTTTTCTATTTTGTAGATTTCTATTTGAGGCCTTCAACATTTTTTCTAAGTAAATCTCTTTTCTTCTTTTGATAAATAACATGCCTTCCTTTACTTTCATTTCATTTTCAATACAGTTTCAACTCTGACTAAAATAAATAAACTGCTTTTTAAAATCATTTCATTCTTCACTATGTCTCTGTGCAACCTTAAGTCCAACTGACAAAGTATTAAGAGAACACTATTTTTAAACTATCACTCAGCCCTTGGGTTTATAATAATTACACTGATATTTTTTCTATCACAGCTTACTGGTATAATTTCTCACTTTATCATATTTCTGTTCCACATTACCTGTTCACTGAACAAATACGTCCCACTGTGATGTTGATTTATCCACAAACTGTGAGTTCCTGAAATCCACAGTTGTAATCTCGGGGAATGTCAGAGATGGTCTGAAAACATGGTGTGGGAGATGACTACAGGAGCTCCTGTGAATGCCACAGGGATCTAAAGTCTACTCTTAAGAAAATGTCTCCCTTGGCCTTGAATGTTATTCATAGATATAGAGGAAAACAAAGTTGAGCAAAGCCAGGACCCGTGCTTCTGCAGATCAATTTCTTAAATTTTATATATTCCCAAAGTCACATATTTGCCCTCTGCTTTCCTAAATTTGTTTTATTGTTTGTTTTCATTTTAAAGTTTCATTTTGCATACCTGGGTAAGAAAAACAAAAACAGAGTTAACATAAAATCTATTCAATCTCTATCACAGAATCTGCCTATATTTGTCTCTTCTGAGATAAGAATAAAAATATTTTTGCCAATAATACAGCAATAGACTGTTTATGATCTCACCTCTGCCACATCAGTCTTCAGGTTTTCTCAAAAATCTTTTCTCCAAAATTAATTTATTTTTAAATATATTCAGATGATCCCACATCAACCGCCAACATGTAAATTGTTCAGATGGAATATGATGACCTCATCTTTGTAATTTTCTTTCTCTCACGTTAAGAGGAAAACAAACTACAAATTTTTAAGGGCTTTGCAAATTTTTATCTCTATTTCCTCTGCATGTGACTACCTCATCCATTTTAGATTTCTCTGGATTAAGTTGGCTGTTGACCAGTGGGAAGACTCTTATTTTCACTCATTGGAATCCCTGCATTTGTAACTTCCCAAACTAAAGTTACATTTATATCACTGCAATAAAAGAAAAGGCCAATCTTATGTACATCCCCAATAATAAAGTGCACAGTAAGACATTTCCCTTACTTCAGGAGTTTCAGTGTCTTAAATAACCTAGCAGCTGACCCCCTGAGCCTGTGTACCTAGCTAAGAACTTGAGAGTAGCTAAGCTTAGTAATAATGTGAGGAAATGATAATAGCGAGGAAACGAGTAGGGCATTATAGAAAAAAATTTGAAAATATAAGGTCACTTATTTGGATCAACAAATTCAGAAATAGGGAAGTTGAAGAACAGGGAAGAATGAGTTTAAGGCACCGTAATTCTGTTTGCTGTTATAGCTTCTCAATGTAGATAGAATCTCCTGGGTGAGGACAGTAAGAGCAGCAAAAAATATGGATAGTGATGTTTGTTCTTCCTTATGAAGAGAGGGGACAAAAAATGACCACACTACTCACCTAAAAAATTTATTCTTGAACACCAAAAAATATTTCATACATATTAACAAATTGACGTTATTGAACTTATCAATGGAATTCATCAGAGACCAAGAAAAAGGAGGCAAATACCAATGTGATCATTATCAAAGGACAAAAAAACAATTAATTTATTAGAATTCTACCTTTATTCTTTTTTTTAACATCTTTATTGGAGTATAATTGATTTACAATGGTGTGCTACTTTCTGCTTTATAACAAAGTGAATCAGTTATACATATACATATGTTCCCATATCTCTTTCCTCTTGTGTCTCCCTCCCTCCCACCCTCCCTATCCCACCCATCTAGGTGGTCAGAAACCACCTAGCTTATCTCCCTTTGCTATGCAGCTGCTTCTCACTAGTTAACTATTTTACGTTTTGTAGTGTATATATCTCCATGTCACTCTCTCATGTTGTCACAGCTTAAACTTCCCCCACCTCATATCCTCAAGACCATGCTCTAGCAGGTCTCTGTCTCTATTCCCATCTTACCCCCAGGTTCTTCATGACATTTTTTTCTGGGTTCCATATATATGTATTAGTATATGGTATTTGTTTTTCTCCTTCTGACTTACTTCACTCTGTATGAAAGACTCTAGGTCTATCCACCTCAGTACAAATAACTCAGTTTTGTTTCTTTTTATGGCTGAGTAATATTCCATTGTTTATATGTGCTACATCTTCTTTATCTATTCATCTGTTGATGGACACTTAGGTTGCTTCCATGTCCTGGCTATTGTAAATAGAGCTGCAATGAACATTTTGGTACATGACTCTTTTTGAATTATGGTTTTCTCAGGGTATATGCGCAGTAGTGGGATTGCTGGGTTGTATGGTACTTCTATTTGTAGTTTTTTAAGGAACCTCCATACTGTTCTCCAGAGTGGCTGTATCAATTTACATTCACAATAACAGTGCAAGAGGGTTCCCTTTTCTCCACCATATAATGTTTCTAGATTTTTTGATGATGGCCATTCTGACCGGTGTAAGATGATATCTCATTGTAGTTTTCATTTGCATTTATCTAATTACTAATGATGTTGAGCATTCTTTCATGTGTTTGTTGGCAATCTATATATTATCTTTGGAGAAATGTCTGTTTAGGTCTTCTGCACATTTTTGGATTGGGTTGTTTGTTTTTTTGTTACTGAGCTGCATGAGCTGCTTGTAAATATTGGAGATTAATCCTTAGTCAGTTTCTTCATTTGCAACTATTTTCTCCCATTCTGAGGGCTGTCTTTTTGTCTAGTTTATGGTTTCCTTTGTTGTGCAAAAGGCTTTAAGTTTCATTAGGTCCCATTTGTTTATTTTTGTTTTTATTTCCATTTCTCTAGGAGGTGGATCAAAAAAAATCTTGCTGTGATTTATGTCATAAAAGATTCTGCCTACGGTTTCCTCTAAGTGTTTGATAGTGTCTGGCCTTACATTTAGATCTTTAATCCATTTTGAGTTTATTTTTGTGTATGGTGTTAGGGAGTGTTCTAATTTCATACTTTTACATGTACCTGTCCAGTTTTCCCAGAAACAATTATTGAAGAGGCCGTCTTTTCTCCACTGTATATTCTTGCCTCCTTTATAAAAGATAAGGTGACCATATATGCGTGGGTTTATCTCTGGGTTTTGTATCCTGTTCCATTGATCTATATTTCTGTTTTTGTGCCAGTGCTATGCTGTCTTGATTACTGTAGCTTTGTAGAATAGTCTGAAGTCAGGGAGCCTGATTCCTCCAGCTCCATTTTTCATTCTCAAGATTGCTTTGCCTATTCGGGGTCTTTTGTGTTTCCATAAAAATTGTGAAACTTTTTGTTCTACTTCTGTGAAAAATGCCAGTGGTAATTTGATAGAGATTTCATTGAATCTGTAGATTGCTTTGGGAAGTAGAGTCATTTTCACAATTTTAATTCTTACAAGCCAAGAACATGGTATATCTCAACATCTATTTGTATCACCTTTAATTTCTTTCATCAGTGTCTTATAATTTTCCACATACAGGTCTTTTGTCTCCTTAGGTAGGTTTACTCCTAGATATTTTATTCTTTTTGTTGCAATGGTAAATGTGAGTGTTTTCTTAATTCCACTCTCAGATTTTTCATCATTAGTGTATAAGAATGCCAGAAATTTCTGTTCATTAATTTTTTATCCTTCTACTTTACCGAATTCATTGATTAGCTCTAGTAGTTTTCTGGTAGCATTTTTAGGATTCTCTATGTATAGTATCATGTCATCTGCAAACAGTGACAATTTTACTTCTTCTTTTCTGATTTGGATTCCTTTTATTTCTTGTTTTTTCTGTTTGCTGTGGCTAGAACTTCCAAAACTACGTTGAATAAAAGTGGTGAGAGTGGGCAACCTTGTCTTGTTCCTGATCTTAGTGGAAATGTTTTCAGTTTTTCACCATTGAGGATGATGTTGGATGTGGGTTTGACATATATGGCCTTTATTATGTTGAGGAAAGTTCCCTCTAAGGCTACTTTCTGTAGGGTTTTTATCATAAATCGGTGTTGAATATTGTCAAAAACTTTCTCTGCATCTATTGTGATAATCATATGTTTTTTTCTTCTTTAATATGTTCATATGATGTATCACGTTGATTGATTTGCGTATATTGAAGAATCCTTGCATTCCTGGAATAAATCCCACTAGATCATGGTGTATGATCTTTTTAATATGCTGTTGGATTCTGTTTGCTAGTATTTTGTTGAGGATTTTTGCTTCTATGTTCATCAGTGATATTGGCCTGCTCTTTTCTTTCTTTCTGACATCTTTGTCTGGTTTTGTTATCAGGGTGATGGTGGCCTCATAGAATAAGTTTGGGAGTGTTCCTCTCTCTGCTATATTTTGGAAGAGTTCAAGAAAGATAGGTGTTAGTTCTTCTCCAAACGTTTTATAGAATTCGCCTGTGAAGCCATCTGGTCCTGGGCTTTTGTTTGTTGGAAGATTTTTAATCACAGTTTCAATTTCAGTGCTTGTGATTGGTCTGTTCACATTTTCTATTTCTTCTTGGTTCAGTCTGGTTCAGTAGGTGTGCATTTCTAAGAATTTGTCCATTCCTTCTAGGTTGTCCATTTTATTGGCATAGAGTTGCTTGTAGTAATCTCTAATAATCTTTTGTATTTCTCCAGTGTCAGTTGTTACTTCTCCTTTTTCATTTCTAATTCTATTGATTTGAGTCTTCTCCCTTTTTTTCTTGATAAGTCTGGCTAATGTTTTATCAATTGTTTATCTTCTCAAAGAACCAGCTTTTAGATTTATTGATTTTTGCTATTGTTTCCTTCATTTCTTTTTCAGTTATTTCTGATCTGATCTTTATGATTGGTTTCCTTCTGCTAAATTTGTTTTTTGTTGTTGTTGTTGTTCTTCTTCTTTCTATAATTGCTTTAGGTGTAATGTTAAGTTGTTTATTTGAGATTTTTCATGTTTCTTAAGGTAGGATTGTATTGCTATAAAGTTCCCTCTTAGAACTGCTTTTGCTACATCACATAAGTTTTGGGTCGTCATGTCTCCATTGTCATTTGTTTCTAGGTAATTTTTGATTTCCTCTTTGATTTCTTCAGTGATCACTTTGTTATTAAGTAGCGTATTGTTTAGCCTCCATGTGTTTGTATTTTTTACAGATCTTTTCCTGTAATTGATATCTAGTCTCATAACATTGTAGTTGGAAAAGATACTTGATACAATTTCAATTATCTTAAATTTACCAAGGCTAGATTTGTGACCCACAATTTGATCTATCCTGAAGAATGTTCAATAAGCACTTGAGAAAAATGTGTGCTCTCTTGTATTTGGATGGAATGTCCTATAAATATCAATTAAGTCCATCTTATTTAATGTATCATTTAAAGTTTGCATTTCCTTATTTATTTTCACTTTGGATGATATTCTCATTGGTGAAAGTGGGGTGTTAAAGTCCCCTCCTATGATTGTTTTACTGTCGATTTCCCCTTTTATGGCTGTTAGTATTTGCCTTATATATTGAGGTGCTCCTATGTTGGGTGCATAAATATTTACTACTGTTATATCTTATTCTTGGATCAATCCCTTGATCATTCTGTAGTGTCCTCTTGGTCTCTTGTAATAGTCTTTATTTTAACGTCTATTTTGTCTGATATGAGATTTGCTACTCCAGCTTTTTTCTGATTTCCATTTGCATGGAATATCTTTTTCCATCCTTTCACTTTCAGCCTCTACATTTCCCTAGGTCTGAAGTGGGTCTCTTGTATACAGCATATATACGGGTCTTGTTTTTATATCCATTCAGCCAGTCTGTGTCTTTTGGTGGGAGCATTTAATCCATTTACATTTAAGGTAATTATCAATATGTATGCTCCTATTCCCATTTACTTAATTGTTTTGGGTTTGTTATTGTAGGTCTTTTCCTTCTCTTGTGTTTCTTGCCCAGAGAAGTTCCTTTAGCATTTGTTGTAGAGCTTGTTTTGTGGTGCTGAACTCTCTCAGCTTTTGCTTGTCTGTAAAGGTTTTAATTTCTCCATCAAATCTGAATGAGATCCTTGCTGGGGAAAGTAATTTGGTTGTAGATTTTTCTCCTTCATCACTTTAAATATGTCCTGCCACTCCCTTCTGGTTTGCAGAGTTTCTGCTAAAAGATCAGCTGTTAACCTTATGGGGATTCTCTTGTGTGTTATTTGTTGTTTTTCCCTTGCTGCTTTTAATATGTTTTCTTTGTATTTAATTTTTGATAGTTTGATTAATATGTGTCTTGGCATGTTTCTCCTTGGATTTATCCTGTATGGGACTCTCTGTGCTTCCTGGACTTGATTTACTATTTCCTTTCCCATATTAGGGAAGTTTTCAACTATAATCTCTTCTAATATTTTATCAGTCCCTTTCTTTTACTCTTCTTCTGGGACCCCTGAATTCAAATATTGGTGAGTTTAATATTGTCCCAGAGGTCTCTGAGTCTGTCCTCAGTTCTTTTCATTGTTTTTTCTTTATTCTGCTCTGCGGTAGTTATTTCCTCTATTTTATCTTCCAGGTCACTTATCCGTACTTCTGCCTCAGTTATTCTGCTATTGGTCCTCTCTAGAGTATTTTTAATTTCATTTATTGTGTTTTTCATAGTTGCTTCTTTCCTCTTCAGTTCTTCTAGGTCCTTGTTAAATATTCCTTGCATTTTCTCTATTCTATTTCCAAGATTCTGAATCATCTTTACTAACATTATTATGAATTCTTTATCAGGTAGACTGTCTATTTCCTCTTCATTTGTTAGATCTGATAGGGTTTTACCTTGCTTCATCATCTGCTGTGTGTTTTTGTGTCTTTTCATTTTGCTTATCTTACTGTGTTTGGGGTCTCCTTTTTGCAGGTTGCAGGTTCATAGTTCCCGTTGTTTTTGGTGTCTGTTCCCAGTGGCTAAGGTTGGTTCAGTGGGTTGTTTAGGTTTCCTGGTGGAGGGGAGTAGTGCCTGTGTTCTGGTGGATGATGCTGGATCTTGTCTTTCTGGTGGGCAGGTCCACATCTGGTGGTGTGTTTTGTGGTGTCTGTAACCTTATTATGATTTTAGGCAGCCTGTCTGCTAATGGATGGGGCTGTGTTCCTGTCTTGCTAGTTGTTTGGCATAGGGTGTCCAGCACTGTAGCTTGCTGGTCATTGTGTGAAGCTGGGTCTTGGTGTTGAGATGGACATCTCTGGGAGATTTTCACCATTTGATATTACCTGGAGCTGGGAGTTCTCTTGTGGACCAGTGTCCTGAACCTGGCTTCCAACCTTAGTATCACAGCCCTGATGCCTGGTTGGAGCACCAAGAGCCTGTCCTCCAAATGGCTCAGAATAAAGGGGAGAAAAAAATAGAAAGAAATAGTATAAGTAAAGTAAGGTAAAATAAAATAAAGTTATTAAAATAAAAAATAATTATTAAGCCAAAAATTTTTTTAAGTAAAAAAAAAAAAACAAACAAAACTGGACAGTCAGAACCCTAGGACAAATAGTGAAAGCAAAGCTATACAGAAAAACTCTCACACAGAAGCATACACATACACACTCACAAAAAAGAGGAAAGGGAGAAAAAATAATATATCTTGCTCTGAAAGTCCACCTCCTCAATTTGGGATGATTCGCTATCTATTCAGGTGTTCCACAGATGCAGGGTACATCAAGGTGATTGTGGAGCTTTTATCTGCTGCTCCTGAGGTTATTGGGAGAACTTTCTCTTCTTTGTTCACAGAGATCCCAGGGTTCAGCTTTGGATCTGGCCCCACCCCTGCTTGTAGGTCGCCTGAGGGCATCTGCTCTTCGCTCAGGCTCAGACAGAACTGGGTTAAAAGAGCCACTGATTCGGGGGCTCTGGTTCACTCAGGCTCGGGGGAGGGAGGTCTACAGATGTGGTGTGAGACTGTGGCGGCAGAGGCCAGCATGACATTGCACCAGCCTGAGGCTCACCATGCTTTCTTCCAGGGAAGTTGTCCCTAGGTCACAGGACCCTGGAAGTGGCGGGCTGCACAGGCTCCTGGCAGGGGTGGCGTGGATAGTGACCTGTGCTTGCACACAGTCTTCTTTGTGGCTGCAGCAGCAACCCTAGCGTCTCATGCGTGTCTCTGGGGTCCGCGCTGAGAGCCGCAACTCGCGCCCATCTCTGAAGCTCCTTTAAGCAGCATTCTTAATCCCCTCTCCGCGTGCACTAGGCAACAAAGAGGCAAGAAAATGTCTCTTGCCTCTTCGGCAGCTCCAGACTTCTCCCGGACTCCCTCCTGGCTTGCAGTGATGCACTAACCCCTTCAGGCTGTGTTCACTCCACCAACCCCAGTCCTCTCCCTGGGATCCGACCTCCGAAGCCCGAGCCTCAGCTCCCAGCCCCCGCACATCCCAGTGGGTGAGCAGACAAGCCTCCCGGGCTGCTGAGTCCTGGTCGGCACTGATCCTCTGTGGGAATCTCTCTGCTTTGCCCTCCACACGCTGTTACTGTGCTCTCCTCCATGGCTCCAAAGCTTCCCTCTCTCTGCCACCCACAGTCTCTGCCTGTGAAGGGGCTTCTAGTGTGTGGAAACCTTTCCTCCTTCACAGCTCTCTGTGACGTCCTATTGCAGGTCCCATCCCTATTCTTTTGTCTCTGTTTATTCTTTTTTCTTTTGCCCTACCCAGGTACGTTTCTTGCCTTTTGGGAGGTCTGAGGTCTTCTGCCAGCATTCACTGGGTGTTCTATAAGAGCAGTTCCATGTGTAAAGGTATTTCTGATGTATCTGTGGGGAGCACGGTTATCTCTACATCTTATTCTTCCACCATCTTCTCCAAACCCTCCCAGGTATGATGATTCTGGTCCGCTGTCCCCACGACTGTCATGGCTTTGGTCACCGGGGACCCTCCAGAGCCAGCAGTCTCAGTGAGGCTGCCCTCCCCTCGGGCTCCAGGGCAGTTCCATGACGGCGGAGGGAAGAGACCCCGAGCTAGGAGTCCCTTATTCTTGATAATAGTGTTATAATGGTGGCTTCTAAAGTAGAGTAGAAATATCATTGACATTCACAGTCTAAGATAAGTGTAGTTGAATTTAAGTTAAACAACTTTCAACTCTGTTACCTTGCAGGAACTGGTGAATCTTTCTGAATCTTAGTTTTTTTCGTTGACAATATGGGAATAATACAATTACCTATCTCATGGGATCATCACGAGGACAACATAAAAATAGCTTATGTAAAAAATCTATTACAGGGGAGTAAGGGCTTCAAAATGGTGGAAGAGTAAGATGCGGAGATCTCCTTTCTCCTCACAGAGACATCAGAAATACATCTACATGTGGAACTTCTATAGAACACCCACTGAACCCTGGCAGAAGACCTCAGACCTCCCCAAAGGCAGGAAACTCCCCACATAACTGGGTAGGGCAAAAGAAAAAAGAATAAACAGAGACAAAGAATAGGGATGGGACCTACACCAGTGGGAGGGGGCCGTGAAGGAGGAAAGATCCCCACACACTAGAAGCCCCTTTGCGGGAGGAGACTGAGGGTGGTGGATGGGGAAGCTCCGGAGCCATGGAGGAGAGTGCAGTAACAGGGTGCAGAGAGCAAAGCGGAGAGATTCCCGCACAGAGGATCAGTGCCAAATGGCACTCACCAGCCCGAGAGGCTTGTCTGCTCACCGGCCAGGGCAGGCAGGGGCCAGGGGCTGAGGCTCGGGCTTCAGTTGGATCCCAGAGAGAGGGCCTTGGGCTGCCGGCATGAACACAGCCTGAAGGGACTAGTGCGCCACGGCTAGCTGGGAGGGAGTCCGGTTGAAGTCTGGAGCTGCCGAAGAGGGAACAGACCTTTTCTTCCCTCTTTGCTTCCTGGGACGCGAGGAGAGGGGATTAAGCACGCCACTTAAAGCAGCTCCAGAAACGGGCGTGGAGCTGCTGAAGAGACAAGAGGCTTTTTCTTGCCTCTTTGTCTCCTGGTGCGAGAGGAGAGGGGATTAAGCGCACCACATAAAGGAGCTCCAGAAACGGGCGTGAGCTGTGGCTGTCGGCACGGAGAGTAAAGACGGGTGTGGGACGCTAGGGTTGCTGCTGCTGCCACCAAGAGGCCTGTGTGTGAACACAGGTCACTCACCACACAGCCCCTCCTGGGAGCCCATGCAGCCCGCCACTGCTGGGGTGCTGGGATCCAGGGACAGCTTCCCCGGGAGAACGCGTGGCGCGCCTCGGGCCAGTGCAGCATCACGCTGGCCTCTGCCGCCACAGGCTCACCCTGTATCCATGCCCCTCCCTCCCCACGGCCTGTGCCAGAGCCCCTGAATCAGCTGCTACTTTAACCCCATCCTGTCTGAGTGAAGGGCAGATGCCCTCGGACAACCTACATGCAGAGATGGGGCCAAGTCCAAAGCTGAGCTCCAGGAGCTGTGCGAACAAATAGGAGAGGGGGAGGTCTCTCCCAGCAGCCTCAGGAGTAGCAGATTAAAGATACACAATCAATTTGAAGTGCCCTGCATCTGTGGAAAACCTGAACAGACAACAAATCATCCCAAGTTGAGAAGGTGGACTTTGGGGGCAAGATATACTATTATTTTCCCCTTTTTTTCTTTTTGTGAGTGTGTATGTGTGTGCTGCTGTGTGAGATTTTGTCTGTATAGCTTTGCTTTCACCATTTGTCATAGGGTTAGACCGACCTGTTTTTCTTTGTTTTTTTTTTAATAGAAATTTTTCTTCTTAATAATTATTTTTTATTTTAATAAGTATACTTTATCCTACTTAATTTTGTCTTCTCCCATTCTTTCTTCCTTTCTTCCTTGCTTTCTTCCTTCCTCCCTTCCTTTCTTCCTTCCTTCCTCCCTTCTTTCCTCCCTTCCTTCCTCCCTTTCTTCCTCTCCTCCTTCCTTCCTTCCTTTCTTGCTTTCTTCCTTCCTCCCTTCCTTTCTTCCTTCCTTCCCTCCATCTCTCCTTCCTTCCTTCCTTCCTTTTCTTTCCTTTCTATTTTTTCTCTCTTTTATCTTGAGCTGTGTGGATTAAAGGCGCTTGGGGCTCCAGCCAGGCACCAGGGCTGTGTCTCTGAGGTGGGAGAACCAACCTCAGGACACTGGTCCACAAGAGACCTCCCAGCTCCGCACAATATCAAGTGGCCAAAATCTCCCAGAGATCTCCATCTCAACACCAAGACCCAGCTTCACCTAAGGACCAGCAACAAACAGTGTTGGACACCCTATCCCCAACAAAGAGAAAGACAGGTCTACAGACCCATCCATTAACAGAGAGGCTACCTAAAATCATAATACAGCTACCAACACCCCCAAACACACCACCAGACTTGGACTTGCCCACCAGAAAGACAAGATCCAGCATCATCAACCAGAACAGAAGCACTAGTCCCCCAACCAGGAAACCTACTCAACCCACTGAACCAACCTCAGCCACTGGGCACAGCCACCAAAAACAACAGGAACTACAAACCTGCAGCCTGCAAAAAGGAGACCCCAAACACAGTAAGATAAGCAAAATGAGAAGACAGAAAAACACACAGTAGATGAAGGAGCAAGATAAAAACACACCAGACCTAACAAATGAAGAGGAAATAGGCAGTCTACCTGAAAAAGAATTCAGAATAATGATAGTAAAGATGATTCAAAATGTTGGAAATAGAATAGACAAATTGCAAGAAACAGTTAACAAGGACCTAGAAGAAATAAAGAGGAAGCAAGCAACGATGAGCAACACAATAAATGAAATGAAAAATACTCTAGAGAGGATCAATAGCAGAATAACTGAGGCAGAAGGACGGATAAATGACCTGGAAGATAAAATAGTGGAAATAACTACTACAGAGCAGAAGAAAGAAAAAAGAATGAAAAGAACTGAGGACAGTCTCAGAGACCTCTGGGAGAACATAAAATGCACCAACATTCGAATTATAGGGGTCCCAGAAGAAGAAGAGAAAAAGAAGGGGACTGAGAAAATATTAGAAGAGATTACAGCTGAAAACTTCCCTAATATAGGAAAGGAAATAGTCAATCAAGTCCAGGAAGCACAGAGTCCCATACAGGATAAACCCAAGGATAAACACGCCAAGACACATATTAATCAAACTATCAAAAATTAAATACAAAGAAAACATATTAAAAGCAGCAAGGGAAAAATAACACACAAGAGAATCCCCATAAAGTTAACATCTGATCTTTCAGCAGAAACTCTACAAGCCAGAAGGGAGTGGCAGGACATATTTAAAGTGATGAAGGAGAAAAATCTACAACCAAATTACTTTCCCCAGCAAGGATCTCATTCAGATTTGATGGAGAAATTAAAACCTTTACAGACAAGCAAAAGCTGAGAGAGTTCAGCACCACCAAACAAGCTCTACAACAAATGCTAAAGGAACTTCTCTGGGCAAGAAACACAAGAGAAGGAAAAGACCTATAAGAACAACCCGAAACAATTAAGTAAATGGTAATAGGAACATACATATCGATAATTACCTTAAATGTAAATGGATTAAATGCTCCCACCAAAAGACAGATTGACTGAATGGATACAAAAACAAGACCCGTATATATGCTGTCTACAAGAGACCCACTTCAGACCTAGGGACACATACAGACTGAAAGTGAAAGGATGGAAAAAGATATTCCATGCAAATGGAAATCAAAAGAAAACCGGAGTAGCAAATCTCATATCAGACAAAATAGACTTTAAAATAAAAACTACTACAAGAGACAAAGAAGGACACTACATAATGATCAAGGGATTGATCCATGAGGAAGATATAACAGTAGTAAATATTTATGCACCCAACATAGGAGCACCTCAATACATAAGGCAAATACTAACAGCCATAAAAGGGGAAATCAACAGTAACACAATCATAGTATGGGACTTTAACACCCCACTTTCACCAATGGACAGATCATCCAAAATGAAAGTAAATAAGGAAACATAAGCTTTAAATGATACATTACACAAGATGGACTTAATTGTTATTTATAGGACATTCCATCAAAAACAACAGAATACACATTTTTCTCAAGAAAATTGAGAAATGGAATTTCTCAATTCCTCATGGAATTTTCTCATGGAATATTCTCTAGGACAGATCATATATGGGGTCACAAATCTACCCTTGGTAAATTTAAGAAAATTGAAATCATATCAAGTATCTTTTCCGACCACAACGCTATGAGACTAGATATCAATTACAGGAAAAGATCTGTAAAAAATACAAACACATGGAGGCTAAACAATACACTACTTAATACGGAAGTGATCACTGAAGAACTCAAAGAGGAAATCAAAAAATACTTAGAAACAAATGACAATGGAGACACGATGACCCAAAACCTATGGGATACAGCAAAAGCAGTTCTAAGAGGGAAATTTATAACAATACAACCATACCTTAAGAAACAGGAAACATCTTGAATAAACAACCTAACTTTGCACTGAAAGCAATTCGAGGAAGAAGAACAAAAAAACCCCAAATTTAGCAGAAGGAAAGAAATCATAAAAATCAGATCAGAAAGAAATGAAAAAGAAATGAAGGAAACAATAGCAAAGATCAATAAAACTAAAAGCTGGTTCTTTGAGAAGATAAATAAAATTGATAAACCATTAGCCAGACTCATCAAGAATAAAAGGGAGAAGACTCAAATGAATAGAATTAGAAATGAAAAAGGAGAGGTAACAACTGACACTGCAGAAATACAAAAGATTATTTGAGATTACTACAAGCAACTGTATGCCAATAAAATGGACAACCTGGAAGAAATGGACAAATTATTAGAAATGCACAACCTGCCGAGACTGAACCAGGAAGAAATAGAAGATGTGAATAGACCTATCACAAGCACTGAAATTGAAACTGTGATTAAAAATCTTCCAACAAACAAAAGCCCAGGACCAGATGGCTTCACAGGCGAATTCTATCAAACATTTAGAGAAGAGCTAACACCTATCCTTCTCAAACTCTTCCAAAAGATAGCAGAGGGAGGAATACTCCCAAACTCATTCTATGAGGCCACCATCACCCTGATACCAAAACCAGACAAAGACGTCAAAAAGAAAGAAAACTACAGGCCAATATCACTGATGAACATAGATGCAAAAATCCTCAACAAAATATTAGCAAACACAATCCAACAGCACATTAAAAGGATCATACACCATGATCAAGTGGGGTTTATTCCAGGAATGCAAGGATTCTTCAATATACGAAAGTCAATCAACGTGATACACCATATCAACAAACTGAAGGAGAAAAACCATATGATCATCTCAATAGATGCAGAAAAAGCTTTTGACATAATTCAACACCCATTTATGATAAAAACCCTGCAGAAAGCAGGCATAGAGGGAACTTTCCTCAACATAATAAAGGCCATATAGGACAAAACCACAGCAGCATCATTCTCAATGGTGAAAAACTGAAACCATTTCCACTAAGATCAGGAACAAGACAAGTTTGCCCACTCTCACCACTCTTATTCAACATAGTTTTGGAAGTTCTAGCCACAGCAATCAGAGGAAAAAAAAAAAAAAGAAATAAAAGAATACAAATAGGAAAATAAGTAAAGCTGTCACTGTTTACAGATGACATGATACTATACATAGAGAATCCTAAGGAAGTTTCCAGTAAACTACTAGAAGTAGCAGGATACAAAATTAATGCACAGAAATCTCTGGTATTCTTATACACTAATGATGAAAAATCTGTGAGTGAAATTAAGAAAACACTCCCATTTACCACTGGAACAAAAAGAATAAAATATCTAGGAATAAACCTACCTAAGGAGACAAAAGACTTGTATGCAGAAAACTATAAGACACTAATGAAAGAAATTAAAGATGATACAAATAGGTGGAGAAATATACCATGTTCTTGGATTGGAAGAATCAACATTGCAAAAATGACTATACTACCCAAAGCAATCTACAGATTCAATGTGATCCCTATCAAATTACCACTGGCATTTTTTACAGAACTAGAACAAAAAATTTCACAATTTGTATGGAAACACAAGAGACCCCGAATAGCCAAAGCAATCTTGAGAATGAAAAATGGAGCTGGAGGAATCATGCTCCCTGACTTCAGACTATATTACAAGGCTACAGTAATCAAGACACTATGTTATTGGCACAAAAACAGAAATATAGACCAATGGAACAGGATAGAAAGCCCAGAGATAAACCCACACACATATGGTCACCTTATCTTTGATAAAGGAGGGAAGGATATACAGTGGAGAAAAGACAGCCTCTTCAATAAGTGGTGCTGGGAAAACTGGACAGCTACATGTAAAAGTATGAAATTAGAACACTTCCTAACACCACACAAAAAAGTAAACTCAAAATGGGTTAAAGACCTAAATGTAAGGCCAGGCACTATCAAACTCTTAGAGGAAAACATAGGCAGAACACTCTATGACATAAATCACAGCAAAATCCTTTTTGACCCATCTCCTAGAGAAATGGAAATAAAAACAAAAATAAACAAATGGGACCTGATGAAACTTAAAAGCTTTTGCAAAGCAAAGGATACCATAAACAAGACCAAAAGACAACCCTCAAAATGGGAGAAAATATTTGCAAATGAATTAACTGACAAAGGATTAATATCCAAATTTTATGAACAACTCATGCAGCTCAATAACAAAAAAACAAACAACCCAACCCAAAAATGGGCAGAAGAACTAAATAGACATTTCTCCAAAGATATATAGATTGCCAACAAACACATGAAAGGATGCTCAATATCATTAATTATTAGAGAAATGCAAATCAAAACTACAATGAGATATCATCTCACACCAGTCAGATTGGCCATCATCAAAAACTCTAGAAACAATAAATGCTGGACAGGGTGTGGAGAAAAGAGAACCCTCTTGCACTGTCGTTGTGAATGTAAATTGATACATCCACTATGGAGAACAGCATGGAGGTTCGTTAAAAAACTACAAATAGAAGTACCATATGACCCAGCAATCCCACTACTGGGCATATACCCTGAGAAAACCATAATTCAAAAGGAGTCATGTACCAAAACGTTCATTGCAGCTCTATTTATGATAGCCAGGACATGGAAGCAACCTAAGTGTCCATCAGCAGATGAATGGATAAAGAAGACGTGACACATATATACAATGGAATATTACTCAGCCATAAAAGGAAATGAAACTGAGTTATTTTTAATGAGGTGGATAGACCTGGAGTGTATCATACAGAGTGAAGTAAGTCAGAAGGAGAAAAACAAATACCGTATGCTAACCCATATATATGGACTCTAAGAGAAAAAAAAAATGTCATGAAGAGATTAGTGGTAGGATGGGAAGAAAACACAGACCTACTAGAACATGGACTTGAGGATATGGGGAGGGAGAAGAGTAAGCTGTGATGAAGTGAGAGAGTGGCAGGGACATATATACACTACCAAATGTAAATTAGATAGCTAGTGGGAAGCTGCCGCATAGCACAGGGAGATCACCTCTGTGCTTTGTGACCACCTAGAGAGGTGGGATAGGGAGGGTGGGAGAGAGGGTGATGCAAGAGGGAAGAGATATGGGAACATATGTATATGTATAACTGATTCACTTTGTTGTAAAGGAAAAACTAGCACACTATTGTAAAACAGTTATACTCCAATAAAGGTGTTAAAAAAAAATCTATTACAGTGCTTTGTATATTCTGCTCTTCTATGAACATTATTCCCTTTTAAATAATGTTATACATCTTAAATTTAGAGTAGCAGTTGTGGAAAACGTAACTATAATATATCAAAAAACACTCTACAGATGTGTTACATTCTTTGTTGTTATTATTATTATTATTATTATTTTTGCGGTACGTGGGCCTCTCACTTTTGCGGCCTCTCCCATTGTGGAGCACAGGCTCCAGACTCGCAGGCTCAGCAGCCATGGCTCACGGGCCCAGCTGCTCCATGGCATGTTGGATCCTCCCGGACTGGGGCACGAACTCATGTCCCCTGCATCAGCAGGCAGACTCTCAACCACTGAGTCACCAGGGAAGCCCCTATTGCTAATAATTTATACTTCCATAGCCTTGCTTTCCTAATATTCATTAACCTTTTGTTTCAACAAGACCAAAGAAGTGAGTCAGATGTAGTGTCTTATTTCTAAGCATTGGTAAGTACATGATTTCCCTAGTATAGTATCTAGTTAGTGAGAACTAGAAAGAATGATGGATAGGAGATATGCTGGCAAATGCACCTTGTTCTCAGCATAAGAGTCTCTCGATATATCTTTCCATTAGCCATTAATACACAATGTTTCTACCATGTGCAGTTTGACAGCACCTGACCTCAGCTGTAGCCAGTATCTCTGGCTTTCTGGATAGGAGCTTCTCTGAGGTCTCAACCTTGGGAAACTACTAGTTTTTTGTGTATTCAAGAACTGGACTGTGAGGCTGGTAACATGCACTGGGTGAACTGTGACCAATGGGCACTGGATACTGAGAGATAAATTATCTTCTTTCCTCCCAAGCAGATAATTTCAAGTTACACTTTACATGGATCATTATATGTATGGGGGGGGCACACATGTGCTCCTACCAGGATTGAGTGATAGTTGTTGACAGAGTTTACCTGCACCATAATGCAATCTTGTTCAGTTTTAACTACATCCCTGTTTCACTCTTAACAAATTAACAACCTAAACAAAAACATTTTCTCAGGCTCTGCTTTCTGAAGAAAACAGCCTAAGCCACCCCAATATCTTTCTTTTTTGATGGTTGAAATAGTAAATTTTATATTATGTGTCTTTTACCTTGATTTTTAAAAATTTTATGGCAGTATTTTATTTTATTGCATATTTACAGTTTTGTGTTAGTTTCACATGTACAGCAAAGTGAATCAGTTATGTGTATGTGTGTGTGTATATATATATATATATATATATATATTTTTTTTTTTTTTTTTTCTTTTTCAGATTCTTTTCCCATATAGATTGTTACAGAACATTGAGTAGAGTTCCCTGTGCAGGGAACTTTATTCCTGCAGGTCTTTATATCCTGTGCAGGTCTTTATTAGTTATCTATTTTATTAATAGTAATGTGTATATGTTAATCTCAATCTACTAATTTATCACTTCCTCCACGTTCCCCCTTTAATAAACATAAGTTTGAATTCAAGATCTGTGAGTCTGTTTCTGTTCTGTAAACAAGTTCATTTGTATCATTTTTATTAGATTCCACATATAAGTGATATATGATATTTGTTTTTCTGTCTGACTAACTTCACCTGTATGATAAACTCTAGGTCCATTCATGTTGCTGCAAATGGCATTATTTCATTCTTTTTTATGACACTGGTCAGAATGGCCATCATCAAAAATTCTACAAACAATAAATGCTGGAGAGGGTGTGGAGAAAAGGGAACTCCTACACTGCTGGCGGGAATGTATATTGGCACAACCATTATGGAGAACAGTATGAAGGTTCCTTAAAAAACTAAATATAGAACCACCATATGATCCAGCAATCTCACTGTTGGGCATATAGCCAGAGAAAACCATAACTTGAAAAGAAACATGCACCCCAATGTTCACTGCAGTAAAATTTACAACAGCCAAAACATGGAAGCAACCTAAATGCCCATGGACAGAGGAATGGATGAATAAGATACATATATACTTTAATTTTTCTGAAATTTAGTTATTAAAACCCATAAGGGTAAACTGAAGTTAACAGTGACCATCACTGAGCCAACCCCTGACAACTTCGAATCTACTCTCTCTCTCTATGGATTTGCCTATTGTGAACATTTCATATAAATGGTATCATATGATATGTGGCATATAATATAATATTGTTGCTTTCACTTAGCATGATATCTTCAAGGATTATCTATGTTGTAGCCTGTTTCACTACTTCATCCCTTTTTATGGCTGAATAACATTTCATTGTATGAATATATCACATATTGTTTACCTATTTGTTAGCTAATGAACATTTGGATTGTTTCCATTTTGCAATTATTATAAGTAATGTTTCTGTGAAACCTTTGTGTAGATGTTTTTATGTAGACATACGTTTCCAATGGTCTTTGATAAATAACCAGTAGTGAAGTATAGGGTAACTAACTCTATGTTCAACATTTTGAAGAACATTGAAACTGTTTTTCAAAGTGACCAAACCATTTTACAATCTTATCATCAATGTATCAGTGTTCCAATTTTTCTACATGTTTACCAATTCTTATTTTCTGCATTTAAAAATTTTACCCATCCTAGTGAGTGTGAATGATAATATCATTGTGGTTTTGATTTCCATTTCTCTAATGACTAATGATATTGAATATTATTTCATGAATGTATTGCCCATTTGTATTATTTTTTGGACAAATTAAATGTACTATTTTTCTTTTGTTGCTTGTGTGAGTATAAAAGAATTCATCTTTTTTCACAATTCTTAGTGTGATTGTAGTGGAGAAAGTTCTTTTTTAAAAATGGATTTTGCAAAGCATTTGGTTACAGCCTTCAGAACAGCAGGGAAGACCTAGTGAGATTATACAATAATAATAAGATCAATTCTAGCTCTTTATATTTGAAAATGTTTTCCATATAAGAAGGATGATGGGACAAATTCATTACTGGCTTCTGAGTGCTATTATTAGGTCCTATGGTTCTGTTCTTTTACAGAGAAGGCAATTATCTAAAGATATGTGGCTTGCCTAAGATCACCCAGCAAGTTATTGGCATAGTAGGAATGTGAACACATGGACTCTCAGTTTCCCATCTGTTTCCTAGTTCATTTGGCTGCTTTGTTAGGAGTGGGTATGTATGTATATTTATGTAGTGTTTTAGGAACAAGTAAAGGAATGGGGGTTGGTTTGTGCATTGTTTCAGATGGACACAGGGAAGTGGGAAGAAAAGTAATTTTCTTTCTTAATCTGCTAACAAATATATTTAAGGTGATTCTAACACTGAGAGAGAAGTAGGGTAAATAATCATCCTATTTCAAAGCATTTGGATATGTAATTCTATATTACTTTAAATATAGTTAACCAAAAACCTTGAAATATGTTAAAATATATACACTATGTGTTATAAGTCATTATAAAAGTACTGGCTCTACTATAATGGGTAGTATAATAGTGTTATATATAGTAGGAAGAGAAAAATTGGTCTGTATTGGATGGGCAGAAGATTGAAAACAGAGTTTCCTTATTCAACATCTATAGAACACATTGTTCTAAACAAAGCTGAAAGCATAATGAAGTGACAGGTGGAAAGTAGAGAAACTAGAACAAGGAGTTATTATTAGAGAAAGGAAGAGAGGAAAGATGAAAAGGATGATGCAGAATAGACCAACAGGAAAAGAAAATAGGAGGTGGGGGGAAGGAAGAAAAGGTCAATATATTTTCATGTCTTAATTCCTACAGCTTAGTCAGAAATAGTATTCAATGTTTTGTATTGTTATTTTCCTTAATATCTCTTGGAAAGAGAGACTTATACAGTAATATGGAATAAGAAGACAAAGTTATGTAAATATTGGTGGCATAGTTCTCATCTGTACCTTTGAGAGAATGATCAGCATAGATGTGTGTATGAATTGTGTGTATGTCACCCATACCTCCTCATATTCTACCACCCCCCTCCAGTACTGAAAGTAGGTACACAAATAAAGAAGAGGAATGCTATGGTCATTCCATCCATACAGAATATTCTCCTGCCTTTCAAAGTGATGCCTCTTTCCCTCCAGCAGCATGAAGCCCACAATTGGGAGAATGATAATTGTATTCATCATATTGTGCAAATGTATGAGAACGTAATGTCCTTAAGATATATATTACTAACGATGCTGCTGTTGTAATTTTAAGAGAGGTCATTATATTCATTGTCTACCTCCCTTCTTTAGAGTAAAAATACACTCAGTGATGGAACCATTAAGATAGAATAAAATACTGATTCATTTAAAGCAATAGCACCTATACTCAGTGTTAACATGGTCTTCTTAATTTCAATTACCCCAAAGTGAGAAATTTTAAAGGGAAGAAATCTGAATGTTATTCATGATGATTATTCAGAATAGATTGCACTTTTCTATTAATTCACTCTTTTAAGTGTTTTAATTATTTTCATTAGAAGTGTTTCATTTTAGAAATGAAAAGTTCAGACCTATGTTACAAGTCAGATTGAAGTATATTGGGAATTTCATAGTTAATTTTCATTTACTATGGTTTCTTATGACCAGATACAAAATTAGAAATAGTTAAGTAAATAATTACCAGTTTAATATATATAAATTAGAATTGAAGAATTTTGATAAACTTACACTACATCTTGATATAGGCTAAAACTACATTCTCTCTATAAACAAACCTCATAATCATCAGGAAACTTAGGTTAAAAAAAAACAAAAAAAACCCTGTTTATAGCTATGTAGCCATCATGTGAAGTCCTTGATTTTTTAATAAAAAACAAAAGTTATCATTACATCTTAATCTTTTTAATTACTTAATGAATAAATTGTGCTATTCATTAAATATTAGAAAGTTTAGATAAAATTATATTATAACTTGGGGAAATATGTAAAAGCTAGACATAAAGCAGGAAAAATTCAACACAGCAATACAGCTCAAAAATTAATAATTTGCTATTAGACTCTAAGGGATATTATTTTAAGTGAAGAACTATATTCATTTAAATTTGGGAACCAGACTAATATGTTGGAGGTATTCAGCCTGACTTATCTGTATTTCCTGGGCCAAACTTGCCATTGAAATGTATCTTCCAGAGAATGTCAAATACCTAAGGTATTACTTAACAATCTCCTTGTTATATTATGTAGTTTCTATTTTTACAATATATGTGTCAACTTCAAGGATTTTAAGGTGATTCACAAACTTTAAATTAACAAGGTGTGTACGAATTCCAAAAACATGCCAAAGGGTAGAAATGAACACTTACTTTTGTTGAGTTGTAGCATTGAGCACAAAGGAGTGATTTGGCAGCAGTGACAAGTGACTTAGCATCTGACACTCTGAGGGCAAATAGCTTCCAGGGAGAGTAAGATTCCAGTTATTTTTTCCTGCTAGATTGAGGACTATGGTGCCTCAGATAAGTGAATTTCAAGCCTCAGGCAACTAAAACTCAAGGAAACAGAAGATAAGTGGGTTTGGCAATGATGCCAGATGAAAGACTACAGCTGGACTTATGGTAGCTTATTTTTATCTATCCCACTGTCTGCTGTTCCTCCCTAGAGATCTGCTTTCTTTCTCTCTACCATTTTATATCCAAGAGAGTTAATGGAACATATAACCTCAATAACACAACTAATCTGTGAAATAGACACGCAAAAACATCTTTCCTAACAGATGTCTAGAATTACAGCACTGTAAGATAGGAATCAAGAATGTAGATTTCAGTACCAACTATATTTTTTTTTCCAGGGAAAGTCACTGAGCATCATTTTTTAAAGGGGAAGAGTTGTAGTATTTGATACACAAAATAACTTTTATTTCTACATTTCCATTGTTCTATTTCCTTTAATTTGTTGTAATTTTCTACAGTTCTTGTCATTACATATGACACAATTTCACTTGTTTCACCTTTCTTGGTCATCAGCTGTTTTCTTTACATTAGTTCTTTTAGATATAACATAACCCGAAATTATACTCTGTATTTTTGCTTATACTGGAACTATAAATTTCTTTCCATGTAACATGCCAGATATTTTTATTACAGTATACACTTTAATTTTCTAGTTATCTATATGTAAAATACATTCATATATTTACAAGGATTACATATAAATATTTTCCCACAATCACATACAGCCTGGTAATCCACATCCAATATGAAAACTAGTAGTTCTAGAACTTATGGAGAGTATTACTGAGCTTATATGAGAAATCCTTATATAAAGTCCCTACATAATAGCTCATGGAACAAAATATTTTACTTAATAAATCCCCCCTTCCTCTAATCCTGACACTCAAAAGTTCCCTAAACTAAAACTGCTGCAGAATTTTATGATGAACTATTTTACTATTAATTCCTACCAAATATGAAAAAAATAAGACCATTATCCTTGCCTGTTCTAAGTTTCAGAATTATATCTTTTGCTTATCTTTATAGTACTGTTTGTGTTATTTTAATGAACTTTATAAATGGATCAGATGCTTATATGCTTTTAAATTCAACAGCCAATATAATTCAACGCTTCAGTGAGGCTACTACAACAAAATTTCACATTGTTTTGACATGGTATAATCTCTTTCAATTTGTATCTAAAATTATCCCAATGTTCAAAACGTACTATCATGCATTGCTTAAACTGCAAAATCCACCTCATTTTACTTTTATTATTCTTGGAAATTAAGTGAATTTTTTATATCTCTATTTTCAATAATATAACACTTTTCTGGGATCTATCAAAAAGTATTCTTTCTAAGAAAAACAGGTGATAGTAAAGGATGAGCAGATTTCAAGTACATTATAATACAAATAATTGCAGAGATTTTTAAATAACTATTCAATTATATTACTTAACCTATGTCTATAAATTTGGAAACATAGTTAACATAGTTGTATTTCTTCACTTGTAAAATTCTAAAAAGGCAGTAGAAGAACTAGAAATCTTGAAAGTAGGAATAACTATTATATAAATGAAAATGTTAAAAAATATAGTTTTGTAACCCCACAAATTCCAGCCCTATAGGCTTTTACAAGGGAATTCTACTCTAGTTTGGTTGAACAGATAATCACTCTTTTACAGAAATTTTCAAAAATAGAAGAAAAGAGGAGAAAACTTTGTAATAAATTTTACTCTAATAAGGTAAATGCAAACCAAGAAAAGAGAATTATAGCCTAATTTTATACATTGACACAGATAAAATATCTAACTGCAACACATCCCTTGATCTAATGGAAAATGAAAACTAGTTGGATTTGATCAAGTGAAATTTATTTCCAAAATGCAAAATTATTTTATTATCAAAATTTTTATCAACAAAAAATGGGTTATCTCATACAAATCAATATTATGCAAGTAAGGGTAAATGACCAAATAGCACAGAACCTGGACCTGTTTGAGCATAATTTAATAATTTTATTACTTTATATGTTACTTAATAAGGTACTAAAAGCTTGTGAAAATAGGAGTAGTAACATTTGCATGTTTCCTCTTTGTCTACTATATTCCACAATTGAACACATTACCTCTAATTGGGCTGGATATCACACTGCAGGATGAAAACTTCAATTCCTGGGTAATAAGGCTTTTAAGATGCATGATTGGTCAGGAGGAGTCAAAGCCTTGGGGTTAACCAAAATTTACTGTTTTAAGCATTGGACTGTGGTTGTTTTCCTTGATTCTTTCAGAGGACAAAGCTTTTCTTTGGAGGTCAGCATGCTTTGTGAATAGGTTAATACCCTAAATACAACAAAAAAACATACATTTTAATATTACTGTTTTTTTTAAAGTAGACTATATCTTTTAGAGTAGTTTTAGTTTAACAGCAAATGAGCAGAAAGTACAGAGCTTTCCCTTATATATCCTTGTCCCTACATATACATAACCTCCTCCATTATCAACACCCACCACCAGAGTAGTACATTTGTTACAACTAATGAACCTATACTGACACATCATTATCACCCAAAGCATGTAGTTTGCATTTGGGTTCACTCTTTGTGTTGTACGTTCTATGGGTTTTAACAAATGTATGATGGCATATATCCACCATTATAGATCATACAGAAAATTTCACTGGTCTAAAAATCCTCTGTTCTCTCCTTGTTCATCCTTCCCATCCAAAAACCTTGACAATTATTGATCTTTTTACTGTCTACATTGTTTTGCCCTTTTATAAGATGTCATATAGTTGTAATAATATAGTATGCATCTTTTTCAGATTGTCTTCTTTCACTTAAGAATACGCTTCAGGTTCTTCCATTTCTTTCCATGACTTGATAGCTCATTTCTTTTTATCAGGAAATAATATTCCATTCTCTGGATGTACTACAGTTTATTTTTCCTTTTAACTGACAAAGGATATCTCAGTTGCTTCCTTTTTTTGGTAATGAAGAACAAAGCTACCATAAACATCCTAGTGTAGAATTTTGTGTGTATGTAAGTTTTTGATTCCTTTGGATAAATCCCAAGGAGCATGATTGCTGGATTGTTTGGTAAGGGTATGTTTAGTTTTGTAAGAAACTGATAAACATTCAAAGTGACTGTACAGTTTTGCATTTCCACCAGCAATGAATAAGAGTTCTGTGCCTCCACATTCTTGTCAAAGTTTGGATTTTATCAGTGTTCTGGATTTTGCCTATTCTACTAGGTGTGTAGTCATATCTCATTGTTGTTTTAATTTGCATTTCTCTGATGACATATGTTGTGGATCATCTTTTCATGTATTAATTTGCTATCTGTATATCTTTTTTGGTGAGGTGTCTGTTAAGGTCTTTGACCTTTTTTAATTGGCTGTTTTCTATTGTTGAGTTTTAAGAGTTCTTTTAATTTTTTAGATAACAATCATGTAGCAGGTATGTTTTTTGCAAATATTTTCTCCCCGTCTGTGGCTTGTCTTTCTCATTCTCTTGACAGTGACTTGAAGAGCAGATTTTTTTATTTTATTTTAATGAAGTCCAGCTTATCATTATTTTATTCTGGGTTATGCCTTTTGTATTGTATGAAAAAATCATTGCCAAACCCAGGGTCACTTAGGTGTTCTCTTGTGTTATCTTCTAGTCATTTTATAGTTTTGTTTTAAATTTAGGTTTGTGATACATTTTGAGTTACTTTTTGCTAAAGGTGTAGGGTCTGTATCTGGATTCTTTTTAATTTTTTTTCTTTCTCTTTTTGCATGTGGATATCCAGTTGTCCCCATACCATTTGTTGAAAAGAATATCTTTGTTCCATTTTATTATCTTTGCTCCTTAATCAAAGATAAGTTGACTGTATTTTGGAGAGTGTATTTTTGAGCTCTCTGCTTTACTCTATTGATCTATTTGACAAGTCATTTTGTCAGTGGTGCACTGTCTTGATTACTGTCGTTTAAAAATAAGTTTTGAAGTTATATAGTGTTAATTCTCTGAAATTGTTCTTTTCCTGCAATGTTGTGTTGGCTATTCTGGGTCTTTTGCCTCTCCATATAAACTTTTTTTCTTCCAGTTTTATTGAGATAAAACTGACATCAGCACTGTAAAAGTTTAAGGTATATAGCATAATGATTGACTTACATACATAATGAAATGACTACCACAGGAACTTTAATGAACAGCTATCATCTTGTATAGAAACAAAACAAAATAAAAAGAAGAAAATATTTTTCATTGGGATGAGAACTCTCAGAATTTATTCTCCTAACATCTTTTATATATAACATACAATGGTTAATTATATTTATCATATTGTATATTACATCCCTGCTACTTCTTTACCTTATAACTTAAAGTTTGTACATTTTGACTACCTTTCTCTTCTCCCCCCACACCTTGCCTTTGATAAACACAAATCTGACCTATTTTTCTATGAGTTTGTTTATTTGTTTGTTTTTGAAGTATAATTGACCTACAACACTATGTTAGTTCTGGTGAACAACATAGTGATTCAATATTTCTGTACATTACAAACTGATCACCACAATAAGTATAGTTACCATCTGTCACCATACAAAGTTATTATATAATTATTGCCTATATTCACCACCCTGCATACTTTGTACCCTGACTCATTTATTTTGAAAGTTTATAGCTTTTAATATCACACAACTCTTTCTCTCATCCTCTGAGTTGCCTCCCTCTGTCAAGCACCTGTTTGTTCTCTGTATCTATGACTGTTTCTGTTTTATGTTTGTTCATTTGTATTGATTTTTAGATTCCACATATGAGTGAAATCATATACTATTTGTTTTTCTCTGTCTGACTTATTTCCTTAGCATGATATACTCTATTTCCATTTACATTGTCACAAATGGAAAGATTTCATTATTTTTTAAGGCTGATATTTGATTGTATGTCTATACAACATCTTCTTTTTCCATTCATCTATCTATGGACACTTAGGTAGCTTTCATGTCTTAGCTATTTGTAAATAGTGCTGCTATGAACATTGGGGTGCATGTATATTTTCTAATTATGATCTTTTGTATTTCTGTGGTGTCAGTTGTAACTTCTCCTTTTTTTTTTTTGTGATATGCGGGCCTCTCACTGTTGTGGCCTCTCCCGTTGCGAAGCACAGGCTCCGGACGCGCAGGCTCAGCGGCCATGGCTCACGGGCCCAGCCGCTCCGCGGCATGTGGGATCTTCCCGGACCGGAGCACGAACCCGTGTTCCCTGCATCGGCAGGCGGACTCTCAACCACTGCGCCACCAGGGAAGCCCAGTAACTTCTCCTTTTTTATTCTTTTTTTTTCTTGATAAGTCTGGCTCAAAATTTATCAATTATTTTTTATCTTTCAAAAAAACCAGCTCTTAGATTCACTGATCTTTTTTATTGTTGGTTTTAGTTTATTTTATATATTTTTGCTCTGATTTTTATTGTTATGTCTTTCTTTCTACCAACTTTGGATTTCATTTATTCTTTTTCTAGTCTCTTTAGGTGTAAGGTTAGGTTGTTTATTTGATATTTTTAATTTTCCTGAGATAGGCTTGTATTGCTATAAAACTCTCTCTTAGAATTGCTTTTGCTGTGTCCCACAGATTTCAGATCATTGTGTTTTCATTTTCATTTGTCTCAGGTAGGGACATAATTTCCTTTCTGATTTCTTTAGTGACTCATTGACTGTTTAGTAGTAGCATGTTGTTTAGCCTCCACATGTTTGTGTTCTTTGCATTTTTTTTTCTTGTAGTTGATTTCTAGTCTCTTAGCATTGTGGTGGGAAAAGAGGCTTTATCTGATTTCAATCTTCTTACATTTACTGAGACTTGTTTTGTGGCCTAGCATATGAAATACCCTGAAGAATTTATCAGGTACACTAAAAGGAATGTGTATTGTGCTGCCTTTGGATGTACTCCTCTGTATCTGTTTAATTTATCTGGTCTAATATGTCATTTAAGGTTATTGTCTCCTTATTGATTTTGTCTGGATGATCTGTCCCTTCATGGAAGTGCGGTGTAAAAGTCCTCTACTGTTACTATGTTACTGTCAATTTCTTCCTTTATGTTTGTTAATATTAGATTTATGTATTTAGATGCCCCTGTGTAGAGTGCATATACATTTACACTTGTTATATCTTCTTGTAGGATTGATCCCTTAATCATTATGTAATGTCCTTTTTGGTCTCTTTTTACATTACTTTAAAGACTACTTTGTTTGATACAACTATTGCTATCCCAGTTTTCTTTTTGTTTTCATTTGCATAGAATACTTATTTTCCATGCACTCACTTTCAGTCTGTGTATTTCTTTAGATCTGAAGTGAGTCTCTTACAGGCAGTGTACATACAAGTCTTGTTTTTGTATCCATTAGTCACTTTATGTCTTTTGATTGGAGCATTTAGTCCATTGACGTTTAAAGTAATTATTGATATGTATGTATTTATTGCCATTTTGTTAATTGTTTCTGTATTTCCTTTTTGTTCCTTTCTTATTCTTTTGCTCTCTTCCATTATGATTTGCTTACTATCTTTAGGGTTACGTTTGAATTTCTTTCTCTTTTTTTGTGTGTGTATCCACTACATATTTTTGTTTGTGGTTATGATGTGGTTTATATATAACAATATGTAATAATATATTCATATGTATATATATATATATATATATGAAGTTGAACAATATATTTAATTTAATTGGATAATCTCTTAAGTTAAAACACATTCTAACAATGCTACATTTTTACCCCCCCCCACACACAAGCTTGATCTTTAGGGCATGATATCTTACATCTTTTTTGTGAGTGTATCTCTTAACTACTCATTGTGATTATAAAAGGTTTTACTACTTTTGTCTTTTAACCTTCCTACAAGCTTTATATGTTTTTGATCTACTATCTTTACTATAATATTTGCCTTTACCAATGAGATATTTCCTTTTGTAATGTTCATATTTTCAGATGTCTTTTTTTCCACTTAGAGAACCACCTTTAACATTTCTTGTGAAATTAGTTTAGAGATGCTGGCTTCCTTTATCTTTGCTTGGCTGTAAAACTCATCTCTCCTTTAAATTTGAATGATAGACTTACAGGTAGAGTATTTTTGGTTATAGCATATTCCTTTCTTTACTTAAGTATATCATGCCACTCCCTTCTGGCCTGCAGAGTTTCTGACGAAAACTTAGCTGGTAGTGTTATGGAAGTTACCTTGAACACAGCTAATGCTTTTCTCTTTCTGCTTTTAATATTTTCTCTTCATGTTGAAGTTTTGCCATATTAATTACAATGTGTCTTGGTGTAGTTTCTTTGTATTGGTCTTGTTTCAGACTCTCTGTGCTTCCTGGATCTGGTTTTCTGTTTCCCATCTCAGATAAGGGAACTTTTCAGGTATTATGTCTTCAAATATGTCCTCTGCCCCTTTTCTCTATCTTCTCCTTCTTGGATCCTTATAATGTGAATGTTAGTGTGCTTGATATTGTCTCAGGGCTTTCTCAAACTGTCCAATATGTTTTCTTTGTGCTCTGTGATTGCTCGAAACTTTTAAAGTTATCAGTAAGATTTTGTACTGAGAAAATCTATAATTACTGTGAGTCTGATTTGACTGTTTGTGTTACATAAAAATTTTATAAAAATGACCTCAATAAAAGGCACAACATGTTCATGAATGGTCAAACTTAATCTTAAATAGGTCAACTCTACTACAATATGGCTATATACTCAAGGAAATTTTGACAGTTTTCTAGGAGAAACTTTTGGGAAATTAAGCCTATACTATAATCTACATAACAGGGTAAAGTTAAGAATATCTATTATAATTCCAAGATGGAGAGGAAATATGCATGCACATCTATATCATGAGTAGACATTAAAACACTTAACAAAGAAGTAGTAGGAAAAAATATAGTTTTTGTACAAGAACTACCAAATAGAACAGAGAGAATCCAGAAACAGATTCATGAACATATGGTTTCCTCAAATTTGATAAGAGATAGTATATTGGGGGTTGTGAAATTGCACATTTTTTAGTAGATGATCTATGGAAATTTGGCTCAGTATATGGACTTTACAAGTTGGATTAAAAAAATGGCTCTACATAGATTAAATAACCAAATGCCAAAAGTAAAATTAAAGTTAAAATATAAAAAGAAATGCAATATTTTTATAACCACATAGTTAGAAAAAAAATTAAAAACAAAACCTTACAGTATAGTTCATGTACAAAAAAATTTTAACTTTGGTTAGGTACAAGTAAAACATCTTTAATTAAAAAACTTCATAGCAGGCAAACTGAACCACTATAGGACAGACTGGAGATGATATATGCAATGTTAAACACAAGCAAATGATTAATGTCTATATTATAAAGGAACATATTCAACTTATCAGGGAAAGGAAATATTTACAAAAATAAGCTGAGAATATGAATAAAAGTAATAATTAACAATTATATGGCAATTAATTATATTGACTAGATACTGTTCTAGATACTCTGTTAAACATTATATACATTTTAATTTACTTAACATTCACAGAGTTACAAAGGTGATATGGTTCTCCTCATTAAAGATGAATAGAAGGACTCACAGAGAGTTAAATAGTGTGTATAAGTTTATTTTTGTCTAAGTAAGTGATGGAGGCAGGATTTGCTCCCAGGCTGTCTTGGTCCAAAATCTGTGCTCCTTATTAGTTTATATTGCCTTTGAAGAAATATCCACATAATTAATATGTGCATGATCAGCCTCACTGGTAAATGTGGAAATAGATATTAAAATGAAAATTGTATACCTTCTTGCAAGTAGTAGATTGGCAAAAATGTAAAGTCAGTACACTATGAAATGTTAGAATATAGGAAAATTGGAAATTTTAAGCATTGCTGATGTTCCCATGTTTTCAAACTTGCACAGGCATTCTGGAGGTATTTAGTGTTATCTGGTAAAATCTTATATGCAAGTAGCCCACATCCAGCAGTTAGTCTCACAGCAGAATATATATCCCCCCAAAATCTTTTCCATAAGTCTGTGAGGAGACATGAATAAAGACATTCATCACAGTATTGTAGTTTTTGGTAACATAGAAGTGTAGGCAAATGAAAAATCTATTACTGGAAGGATGGGCTTATAATCATAAGATATATCCATTATGTATAGATACAAGTATCATATGTATGTAGATGACAAATGAATAAAGCAAATATGATGGGTTACATTTATTTTCAAAACATTAATATATCTCAAAAACCTAATGCTGAATGGAAAACCTAAGAACAGAGTACAGTTTATAGGATAAAGGTGCTAAAGAAAATGAAAAATCACATTTCAAACAAATCTATACAACTTTTAAGACACATTTACACCTAATTCAGTATAATTTAGGTGGGTTGAAAATATATGCATTAAATACACCAGGAAGGTGCCATGGGTGTGTGTGTGTGTGTGTGTGTGTGTGTGTGTGTGGCATAGAATATGGGAATTAGTCTTATGTGAAAAATGCAGTTAAAGTAAGAGAGCAGTTAAAAATGCAAGAAATCTTAAGTGGTGAACTTGTTTTGGGTTGC
This sequence comes from Kogia breviceps, assembly GCF_026419965.1. Taxonomy (NCBI): domain Eukaryota; kingdom Metazoa; phylum Chordata; class Mammalia; order Artiodactyla; family Physeteridae; genus Kogia; species Kogia breviceps. The sequence goes on along the minus strand of NC_081325.1, from coordinate 44,679,426 downwards.
TCAGAGTATTCATATTTATATTTGCTTAATATAAATAAAATATAATATAAAATGAAATCAAGTGTGCATTTATATATAAGTATCCTCAAGTCTATTTTCTGTTGTGAATTGAAAGAGTCGATATTTTAGAGTAAGTTTTTATAATCATATAAAAGTCAATAGCAGATGTTCCTGCACAATTTAAAATTTATATATTTGTGTATATATATATATATATATATATATATGCACATATATTTTTTAATATTCACTTTTTAACATAACAATATTTTCCGAACTGAGGCTACTAAAGCACTAGTCTTCCTTTAATAAACATACTCATTAAGCATACATTTATTTTATTATATGTCTAGTGTATGTTAATTTGAATAATAATAAAGAAACAAGTTGTAAGAGAAGAGATTTAAAATAAGAAGCTTTTCCAAAAGTAAATATAAAAATATTTTTATTATACTATATCTAAAAGTTTGGCATTTTAATATAAGGTACTATGAAAATGAGATATTAAAATATCTATAGCCTTACTACAGTCAATTTTATAACTTATTTTTCATTTTAATGCCAACTGAATGTAAATAGAATGAGAGTGTTTAATCCCTAACATTGCCTCTTGGGAGTTTTCCTTGATTTTTAGATATGATGTGAAACCTGGATGACTCATTCAATATGATTCAGTGCCCTTGAGGAAGGTTGAATAGAATAGCTCAAATAGAGAAGATAAATTCCCTATATCATCTCAGCATGTAGCATTTTTTAAAGCTAGGAAACATTTTCCACACAATTAGCACAAAATCACTTTGTCATGGATTTCCCTTCAGGTCATTAACTAATATGTTCACTAACAACTTGCACAAAGTGGATTGGAAAAAAAATAAAAACTTTCTGAGTCAGAACTATGACTGATTTGGAATTAAACCATGCTTACTGGAATTCTATCAATATACTTTTACTTCCAGTATTTTTGTTGTGACCCTGCAATGACATTCAAAAAATATATTTTCTACCTCATCTACTTCTTCAATATTCTAAATGCTATTTAAACAAAATTCATTTAATTATTTCATAAGTGATCCCGCTTCTCTTATTGGGAAATAAATGTGTCATTCATAATAGAAAATGAAATACTATGTATGCTGTCTTTGTAAAGTTTGACATGTATTAATGTTGTATTTGTACTGTATACAAAAGAATCATATTAAATAATAATATTGTGATAAGACTACATATAATACTCTTCATGAAGAAAATTGTCTATACAATTCATGATGAATTATGAAAAATATTCCCCAAATATTGTAAAATTTGAAAAAAACAAAACATTAGGGATAATTTTGGTTGTTAACATGTAAATTCACACACTCAGGGTAGGGTGAAAAATTCTCTAAAATCAAGTCCTAAAAGGCTTATCAATACTCCTTGCATTAACATGATCTATTAGAAGAGGTAAGGCAAGGATCAGTTTGGAAAACTTCCATACAGGGGAACAAGTCCATGTTGCAGAATAGCAACACAGTTCTTATTAACGTCAAGGGGTAGAGCCTGAGATTTTACATATGCCAAACCTAGAATATAATATCGTCCCAGCTTATGGGGTTTTGTGAGAATTAAAAAGAACTCACATTTATTAGGAAGAAGAAAGTAATGGAGAGATTTGAACATAAAGGATCCATAAGATTCAGTCACCAGCAAAGTAAATCATTTCCATAATTCAAGCTTGTGACTGCAGTATATATTTAAAAGTATGCCTCAATAAAATTGCAGTTTATTGCTTTGAATAGTTAAAAGCATGATAGCTCACAGCTGGTTCAGAAATACTCTTCACAGTATTACTGAAATCTCAGAGAATTTGTTCAGGTATCCTGGAGTAAGTTGAGTTTGAACCACCTCTTTGTTTATCTCCTTGATATATTCATACAGACCACTGACTGACACTTCTATGAAACCACCTGAGATGGCAGGAAATAATGGCTACATGTAGCAAGTTCCCATTTCCCAGAAGTGAGCCTAAGTAACACACTCCTTGTCAACTGGGGCTTTTCTCCTCTGTGATAGGGTTATCAATCATCTTGAGGATGTCAAGAGAGAGGTTACAGAATAAACCCTGCAGACCAGATGGAAAAGGGAAGAAGTCAGTATCTTAGTTCTCTCTACAGAATGGAATATGATGGTTGAGGAAAATCTAACCTGACCAGAGAAGCTGATCTTGACTTAGAGACTCTTGGTGGTATTAGATAAATATTCAGGGGATACACCAAATTCAGTAAGGCATAGCTTGTCAGGAAATCTTCAGATATCTTTATCTTCCTTTTGTTTTCTTTCTCTTTTCCATACTGATTGTATTCCTTCTCCAAGTATTATTGTCTTCATAGCAATATTTGGAGTTTTTGGAGGATAACTAATAACCCATTATACTGTATATGTATTACAACTGTTTCTCTGAATTTTTGTATGTTTATCAATTTTGCTAATAGTAAAAATTGCAATGGATAGTTTTGCTTTTTTCTTTGGTATTTTAAAAATTCTAACAAATATATAAGCTTTTTTCTATATAGATTCTATATCTTCTTTCTTCTCTATGATAACGTTAAGTTTTGTTATATTATGATGTCATATAAAGTATATCTTGAAGTATATCTATATCTTAGTTATGGTATTATGGGCTGAAGTGTATCTTCTAAAACTTATTGGTTGAGGTCTTAATATCCAGTATTTGGAAATGGGGCTTGAATGAGATAAAATGAAGTCATATGGGTGGGCCCTAACCCAATATGCCTGGTGTCCTTATAGGAAGGGGATATTAGAACACAGACAGACACAGAGGGAAGACTATGTAAAGACACAAAAGATGGCCTTATAGAAGCTGAGGAGAGAGGCCACAGAAGAAATTAATCCTGCCAACACTTTGCCCTTAGACTTCTAAACTCCAGCACTGTGAGGAAATAAATTTTAGTTATTTAAGTCACCCAATGTGATACTCTGTTATGATAATCCTAGCAAACCAATATGTGTGAGTATAGATATAGATATATAGATATTACACATAACTATACAAAAATATATTATGTTTTTATGGTAGTGGCAGTAAGAAGTGTAGGATATAGCTAACTTTACCTCAGATAACTCATTTTGAAGATTATCAAGTGATTAATTCATCTTTTAGTCAATGTATTAAATGACATTTATTATTTATTAAACTCTTGTGTACATCTGGGTCAGAACCTTGGCTCACGTTTTGCACTATCTAGAAGGTTATATGGAAGTTTGTTCACAGAAAACCAAATTTTGGGATATATTATCAATGAAGGGGACTTGAAAACACAGTGAATGTGGTTGGCTCTACTATCTGACATCTGTGGGTTTTAACTTAATTCCTAAGTTTCTCCAGTAGTGTACTGCCTACGAGATCAAGACTGATTCAGGAACTGTGGAACACGTGACTGGATGCTTTATAGGAGAAAGTGGCAGAGCATGAAGCTATCCACAGGAGGATAGATTATCTCTAATCTGCTAATAACTACCTCCACTAGAAAAAAAAATGAAGCTAGTCTGGAATAATCCACTTTTCTGAAATTACACTGACTTTTTTTATCACATGTTTTCTGCTTAATGAGCTTGAAGATCATCTTTCAGATGACATTTATCAGAATTTTTCATAGGGTGAATAGAAAAGAGCAGAATAATTTAGATGTATTTTTCTATGCTTTTGCTATAAACTATTTGCATTTATTAATACATATCACCTTGTCTTCAGTTTAAAGTAATTAATGTACATTTTTAAAAATTTCAGTATTTACTAATAACATGATTGTTTAGTCTTTCATATAAATTTAACAACCTATCAGTAATGTTTTAAACCATATTAGTTACCACTGCAGTTATCAGTTAACCACAATATTTTGCTAATGATTTAATAAAATGTATTTATTTAAAATAATTAATTTATGTCTATAAGTAAATTTATTTATTACTATTATAAATGTACACAACAGAACATAAAATATGATTGTTTAACAGAAAATACTTTTAATTTATTTTTAAATACCAGAATTTTCAAACAAATAAAAATCATGAAATAACAGAGAAGAAAAAAATGTGGTTTATCAGATACTTATTCTCTTCATTGCCTCAATCATACTGTGTAACAAGACCAGCATCAGTGACTAAAATGAATAAGCACTTATTTGGCTTGTAGGACTCTGGGTTAGTAATTAGACTTAGCTCTTCTGAATTGTCAAGGATGGGTTCATACACGTGCCTATGGTCAGAAGTCTGTTGGCCTTCCGATAGATGACTGCTCAATGTGTCTCTTACCTTAAAGCAAACTAGGCCAGGAATGCTCTGTGGGCAGTAGTAGGAATAGTAGTACAGACGTAGAAATAAGCAAGTGCTTTCTTGAGGTTCTGCTTGAGTCAGCTGATCACATCTCCTTAGCCAAAGCAAGTCAGGTGGTTTACCCCAGATTCAGTGTACAAGAACAATTGGTATAACATCAGGAGTAGGGACAAAATAAAACTTTTTGCAAACTATCACACTTTGGAAATTTAATTCCTAGTGCTTATAGAAATAATGTGTCTTTTTGTGTCTCATCTGTTATGGCATCATGTGTTGCAGATTCAAATTTTATCTCTAGATTTATATTTTAATCAGCCTAAATCAGAAATGTTTTGACAAATTTTATCAGAGACATTACATTGCTTCCTATGCAGTGATAACAGTGATAGTTTCTACAAACTGAATGGTTCTAGATATTTTGGGAAGGTGAAAAATACATCAATATTGATGTAATGTTACTGCCTCAAAGATATATTCAGGGATTTTAGAGCTTAAAAATTAAAGGTTGGAGCAGAATCAGGAATAATACCAGATATCCTATTTTAATATGGTGGAGCTAAACTATTATCTCATTATTTAATTTAAAAAACAATATAAATATCAAAATGATATGAATCATGATTGTTTCGTGTTGTTTTTATTTAGCAAACAACCATAAAATACTTCCTTCTTTGTTGATCCAATTTTGTATCTTTCTGACTTTTCACCATGAATGTAATTTAGTTTATCACAGTTCCTTTGGTACAAAATCTATAATTTCAGACAGCTCTAATATCTTCCTAGCATCCCTAACTGTGCTGTGATTTCCCTTTGGAGACCCCTAATGAGCCATTTTCTTGAGACTGCTGTCTGATTTCTTACAGTCCCTTAACATAAGGTATAGTATTCTGAGCATAAAATAACTTCTTATCCACTCTCAATTTGTTCTTGAATTTGTGTAATTTTTCTGTTACTTTCATGCTTTTCATTCCCCATATAAAAAATCATATAATAATTCTATTTTTTAAGAACAATGAAATATTAATACATGATTCTTAATTATGTATTTTCAATATATATTAATAAAAATAAAATAATGATAATAGTGTTTTAGAAGGAAAATGTCTTGCTTCGTTGTTTCAATTATGCCTTTATTTTTTCTGTTGAAAATGTGAATCATGACCAACAAATTGCAGATCATTAATATCTTGTGAAATTTCTTTGAAAGATAAATAATGTTATGAATATCTGAAATTTGTTGGACAATATTTTCTAATTTATTTAGAACACAAATACAAATGATTATAAAACGTCTAGATTTCATTGTTTTAACTTTCAGGTACCTTGACCTCTGGTAGCTAGGTAAATATTTAACAACCTGTGCTACCAAAAAAAAAAAAAAAAGTGCTCTAATTTGGAGTATACATAGTTCAAGATACCAATGTGATGCCATGAATGCAGCGTTGGGAAGAGGTGTATGCAATCATGTCTTTGAGTTAATTGTGAGCAGCCTCTGTGAGTGGGCTCCAGCATCCCTGAGTCCTTGAATGTCTTGTTCCACTTTCTTCAAATGATATAGTTATATATATATATATATATATATATATATATATATATATATATATATATATATATATATATTCTCTCTTAGTTCTTCTGGCTATCAAAAGACCTACAGGGATTCATAATAAAAATTATTTATGTGCACATGGGCCAGAACTAAGTTAGATATATTACAGGGACTACAGTGAACTGGAGGGCTTATAATATCAGCTAAATGGTATAGCAATTACCTAGTTCTAGAGGACTATCTCTGGAATATTTCCAGATTCCCTTTCTGTGAAATAATGTTTATTGAGTGTTTCTCCTTAAAAAGATATATTTTCATTAATAATTCCTCTATGAGATAATATGTACATAGACTTTAGTGTTCCCTAGTATTCCACTCTACACTAGCCAGAGAATCATAGTCACAAAGTTTATATATATGCATGCAAACACTTTATATTAGAGTCTGATTGAATGTGTTACCGTGAACCCATATTCCTAGGCAAAAATATATGGCTCAAAATGAGAACACATAATGCTAACGAGACAATAGATGTAAATACAATATATCACTAAATGAAAGAATAGATAAATTGGACTTTATATTCAAAACCTTCTCATCTTCATGTCTCACTGTTGAAAAAAATCAAATGGCAAACCATAAATGGGACAAAATATTTGCAACACTCATGACTCTAAAAGGACCTGTGTCTTGAATATATAAGTAACTTTTACAATTCAGTAAGAAAACCACCAAGAAAAAATAAACAAAAATGAAAAAAAATACTTCACAAGGAAAGATATGTTAATAACCAGTATACACATGAAAATATTCTCAACCTCATTAATCATCAAGGAAATACTAATTTGTATTGATTTAAGCCACAGTGAGATACAGCTTCATATCTGCTAGAATGACTAAAAGGCAAAAGACTAGAGAATGTTAAATGTTAGAGAATGCAGATCAGAATAAATTCCTTCAGAGGAAAATACAAGATAAAATTCTAAGCAAATATGGAAGGATTAACCTGTTGTAAATCTATTTTCCTTTTAATAGGAAGGAATGAAGTGGAGAAAGGAAACATTAAAATCTGTTACATTGGAAAGCAGGAAAAATGGTAGGATTGCTGGGCAGTGTTGTCTTCATTTGCATTTGGGTGATTTTATAGTGCTAATATCCTGTAGAGGCTGAGAGGACAGAGTCTGGAGTCAGACCACATGAATTCAAATCTTATATCTGACAAATCCTATATGATATCTTGGAAACAGGAATATTTTCTTGTGCTTCTCTTTCCTCATCTGTAAAATTAGGATACTGAGAGTAAGTAGGTTGTTTACAAAGCTGAAGTGAGTTAATATATGTAAATGTTTAGATACTTTATGTATATAGTGTTACCTCTTTGTTAATAATAGAAATACCTCTATGTTCAGGCGCTCGGGAATACAAGGAAATAAATAAGGAAATAGATAATGTATAGTTGGGAAAAGACACATGTTATAGGGAATCTGCGTTGGAACTTTTTCACATCAGTGCACTGGAGAGTGAGTTTAAACAAATACCGTATGCTAACACATATATATGGAATCTAAAAAACAAACAAACAAAAAAATGGTACTGATGAACCTAGTAGCAGAGCAGGAATAACGTAGACATAGACATAGAGAATGGACTTGAGGAAATGGGGGGAGGGAGGGGAAAGCTGGGGCTAAGTGAGAGTAGCATCGACATTATACATACTACCAAATGTAAAAGAGCTAGTGGAAAGCAGCTGCACAACACAGTGAGGTCAGCTCAGTGCTTTGCGAAAACCTAGAGGGGTGGGATAGGGAGGGTGGGAGGGAGGCTCAAGAGGGAGGGGATGTGGGTATATATGTATGTGTATGCATGTGGCTGATTTGTACAACAGAAACTAACACAGTATTGTGAAGCAATTACACTCCAATAAATTTGCATTAAAAATGTAAAGAGCATTCTCAAGGGAATTGTAATGAACTGGAATCGACACTGAATAACAAGAGAAATGAGAATGTGAGGGGTAATAGTAGTGAAATAATGCAGATGGAGTTATGAGTTGGATTTCTACATGAGTCGGGTAAACAGGCAAATAAGAGAGGAGTATAGAGAGTATATTCAGAAAGTTGGGCAGTTCAGATTTCTGAATCAATGTATTTGCAAATCAAAGATGTTAAGGCACGATAATGGGAATGGAGACTGACATGTTATGGGGGAAATGGTTTTGGTGGATAAGAAGATCCAAGAGACTGAGTGGTACATTTCTGGACTAATCATCTATGTGCAATTTGAGGTTATACAGAAGAGTAAAAGGGGGAGGAGTACCATGAGCCAAATTCCAAAGGTCTTAATATCCGAACCAGAGCCAATAAGAAGTCTGAATATGAAGTACTACATAGGATTGAAAGTGGTATCTCATATCACGTGCTTCATTGAAACTAAATCTTTTATAGTAGGAAACAAGATAAAAGTTTTGGAAGTACAGTGAGAAATGAGGAAACCTACACTACCTCCATCTTTGCTGGTGCCTAAAGTCTTCACCTGAGAGCTATACTAAAGAGGGCAGTATCACTGAGGTCTATCTGGGTTAAGAAGACAAAATGAACTTTCAGAAAAGAGGTTAAAGATATAGGACATTTGATAAAATGTTCAGGAGTGTGGAGAATGATGTAGAATGGGGATATGTTAGAGGATATATAGAACATAATGGAATATAAATCAAAGTGGGAAAGATGGGCCTGGGACCCTGGGATTTGTGCCCTTAAATAAATAGAGTCTAGCACATGGGTTGAGACTTGATAGTCTCTTAAAGATAAACAGTCTCTCATCTCTAAGAAGATATTTGGAACATCCATGCAACTATTCTGTGCTGCAGCTCATTATTGTTGCTGGCCTGGATTAAGGGCAATCCTGCTGGGAGCATTAGGCTTTCAGATGACCTCTAGGTGACCACCGTTTCTGGAAACTATGAGGAAAGACCTAGAAATGAACAAAGAAACAAAGTTCACATACAATAAAGTTCCTGCGTTGTGAGCATCAAAATGCCCCCATCTTTTTCTTTCAAACTGTTTCCTCTGTTTAACATATAATTTCAATTGATATCTAACAATATGAAAACTTTTAAATGTATACTTAAATATATCCAATTTTTGATTAGTCTGTGAAGGTGAAAGATCATAGACATTATGAAGAGTGATATCAACATAAATTGTTTTAACCCATTCCTTAATTATATTATTTCTCACTTGCAGAGTATGCTATAAATAGGAACCAAAATTTCTTTGTAGCAGTGCCAATCTTCAGCTTAGCATATGAATTCAAAAGGAGAGACTGAAATTCTGATCAGTGTGTCTTCAGTTTAGCCTGAATTCCTGCTGATTGAACTATGAGGCAATAATGACAGCTTCCTCACAGAGAAGGGTCACTGAGAACTCTACCCCTCCATGGGCACTGCCCTTCCTGACCTCATCACCAAAGAGTAAAATAGTTTCTTTTTCCTAAACACTATAGTAGGGAGTTTTTGGAGTAAGGACTCTTTTCAGTGCACAATAACATATCAGAATTCGTGTATAGACAATAAAGCAGCATATCCACAAATCCCTAGAACACCAAGCTGGATATTCTCCTTCCTGCAGGTTTCTTCCACATGTTTTGCGATAAAAACAATGATAAAGGCTTTGCATTTCCTCCCTGTCCCAATTGACTACAAGTCTTTTGAACACTGTCTACAAACCTTGCTTTTTAATATTCTGCAAGACTGAATTTTTTATTTAAATGGTGGCTGTATAATTTCCAAAGAACAGTGGTTAGTGATCTGTTTATCAGGCAGATAGATACCCTCTCTTAAGGAATAATCTTTATCTTTCTTCACAGGTTGTGGAATCCTTAAAATCAGGGGACATATCTTGTTTCACTTTTTATATTTAAATGTATCTGTATTGCTTAGGAGAATGCTAATTAAAGGTGTTTAATAAGCGTATGTTGACTTTTTGCAGATGTGGCGGTATCTAGGGAAAAGGAAAGTCTTTTCTTCCTATACTTTTCTTACATTCCTATTACATAACACTAGACAAGAATCAGAATGAGCTATGACTTCAATAAAATCCTTTAAATGTTTATACTGTATTAAATGCTCAAAATCTACCATGATGGAAAATAAGGTACAGCAACAGGCCTCTAGCAGTTTGTAACCTAGTGTTCTGCAAGTATCTATGTACTCTAATAAATCCATTAGTCCCTGTGACTTAGTTTTTGCAGAATTACTTTTTAAAAACAGCATTCAATTAGATCACTTATCAACATTAATACATCTGAAAAATCCATTTCTTCCTTCCCCAATTTCCACTGAACAGGGACCATCCCAAAGCTTCACATTCCAAACTCCACAAGCCCTGTTATGAATTTAGGGAACTTTGTCCTCTCACTCCCTTTTCTCTCATTAATACATTTATTAGAGAGCATGGCACCCTCCCAGCAAGCAAAAGGAAGAAAATAACTGAGAGAAAAAATAGTGGGAAGTCTGTGAACACTCACATATTTTAAAAATTTTTCTTAGTATTTTATTGGCCTCCTCAATTAGATTATTGGAATAAGCATAAAGCAGAATATTCTTCTACAAAACATTTTTTTTCACAATACATATGAAGGATGCAAAGTTTTATATTTCACCATATTTTTCATAATTCTAAGAGCAAGTTTTAAGACAAGTTTTCCTTTGTGATGTTGATTTCTTACAATATTCACCCAATGTCTCTGAAACTCAAGGGCAAACCTAGCTGGTCCATTCAGTGTCACGTTTTGAGCAATACATCTTTTCCACGCTAAAATAATATTTACCACCAATAGTTCTGTACCATTTAAGTAAACCTAAAGAAACTTTTTTTTTTTCCCCAACATTTCAGGACTTTATTTGGTTTCCAGGACCAGATCCTGTACATTTCCAAGCTTCCTACTCCAACCCCACTACTAGTATTTCACCTTCAAAAGTTTGAATTTTTTTTTTTTTTTTCTGGAATGTCAGTGATACTCATGGTTTGCTGGTTACATCTTCAAGTCACGCTTCTCCTGCTTTATTTTTTAATTGTGATTTTTACAGCCAGGATGTTTTCTGCCTTTCTCCTGAAGAATCTTGTTCCACTCCTCCAGGACCTTCACCTCTTCCAGAAGGGCCTTTTCCTCCTCTTGAAAAACACTGTTCTCCTCTCTCAGAACCTTGTTCTCTTCACGAAGGGCCTGTTCCTCCTTCCACAGAGCTTGTTCTTCCATCTCCAGTGCAAGTCCTTCTTCCATCAGGGCCTGTTTCTCCATCCTGATCGCACACTCCTGATGTTGTAGGGCATTGATCTCCTCATGTAGAGAACTTATTTCTTCTTGAAGGGCTTTCGCCTCATTCTGAAAGGCTTTCTCCTGTTCCCTGAGAGCCTTGATCTGAACTTCCAGGGCTCATTTCTGTTACCAGTAAGACCTTTCTGTGTAAAAGGCATTGACTTTTTTCCCCAGGTGGTTATTGGTTTTCTAAAATCACACTTTTAAACTTACACAGCAGCTGGTTTTGCCGTCTCAGGGACTGGTTCTCCCGCTGGATTAACTGATTGTCCATTCAGAAACCTTTGTTTTCTCCTCGAAGGGCTTTGTTTTTTCCCCAGAGGGACTTGTTTTCTTTTCTCAGAGCCTTGTTCTCAGCCCTGGACACCTTATTTTCTCTCTGAAGATTTTTTTCCCACCTCCAGAGATCCATGTTTGAGCTTGTTTTGATCTTGGGTACAAGAGAAAAAAGAGGAAAACAAATGCAGTGTCTTCCACCTTTAAATTCAGAGATAACCATTGTTTCTTAGTGTTTTATCTGAGAAGAGTATATAAACTCCCGGTGTGCTGGGCTCAACCAAAGGTGAACTAATGATATTTGGAACAAAAAAGGTCCTAGATTTGTTGAGAATGTGTTTGTATAGAATTGGCTGTTGGTTGACTTGCACAAATAGCAAACCCAGCAGGGTTGTAACAAGGCCCAGCCAGGCTCACTGCAGGAAATAAAAAAGTGAATTTATGAAGACAAGTGAGCAAATTAACTATTAGGTTGATATTAAAAAAACTGAATACATTTAAATCTCAACACACAAAAAGTACGCAATAATAATTCTAGATTACATATTGAATCTAGATGTCAGATAAAGGTTAATGTGTTGAATTGTTATCTGTGTTAAACTAAGCTAAACTCTGAGCTAAACTATGTATAATCAACTATTAATCTTTCACTAATATATTCATTATCTTAATTAAATACCTGCTATTAATGTGGAAAAATACCATCTATTTTTTTAAATGTCTTCTTTGTAAGAACTAGAAAATATTTTTAAAGAAGTTATACACTATAATTTTTACCATATTTACCTAGGCATTTAGTAGTAGTATTACAAATTTAAACAAATATTTACACACTTACATTTCTGTGGTCTCTGAATTCCCTGCAAGCCGGATTCCTCTTAGTACTAGAAAACAACTTGTCAAGATTTTATGTCATCAATAGTGATGTCATATGGTGTTGACTCTAATGATATAATGGGTGCTATACATAGTGTTTGGCTGGTTTTTGGTATGTTTCTTAAGAAAAAAATTAATTTAAAAAGTAAGGTCATATTTGATACCTGTCTACACTATTAATGAATATGTATTTAGTCCTTGCTTTAATCTAAATTATTAAAATTAATTTATAAGATTGATTTTTGTTATAAGCAAAAAAACTTCTAATTATCATAACCTATGAATTAACAATTACTAGTAAACACTGTACAATTAAAGGTGAAAATACTTTAAATGATTTTAAGATCACTGAAACAATAATATACTCAATAATCAGTATTAGGTAAATTTGTAAATTATACTAAGGAAATAGCACTGGACACATTTTAATTCCAGTAATCCTATCTAATGTAAATGTTTAGATTATCCAATATATGTCCACCATTAGAATATAAAGCAAAAGAGTATTTTTATAATTTCTTAAAATGTAAACTTTTGGTGAAATATTAAAACATTTAAATATTATTATATTACATAGATATCACAATGTTTTAACTATTTATACTTATAAATTTATAATTGGCTTAAGGTATAAATTTGAAAATAGAATATATAATAGTATGTATAATCCCAAACCACTCACCTTCATAATGATTTGCCAGTTTATTCACAGTGCCAGATTTCTTACCAGCTATTTACATTATATCTGTTTAATAAGATTGCAAGAGTATTTTTCTCACACATTCATAACTCTCTAACTTAATAAAATAGTAAAAAAATATATATAATGGCATGGAATGAGAGTTAATGTAAAATTAAGAGGATCTATGTGAAAATTTTCAATTTCTTTGTTTTTAACTTTATGAGAGTGAAATGTCCATTTGATCAGCTTCATCTATAATTGAACTGAGAAAGTATTTTATGTAACTATGTACTGGCTTCTTCTTTATACTAGTGTTTCTAGTCTAGCTGTTTTACTGCTGCTACCAGGGTGGCTGAAGATTCAGAAAGAGTCCTAGAGACATTAGAACATTCTGTGTTAGAATGCTGTAATTCTTGAGACTTAATGACAAACTGGGAAGCAAGAAGAAAGTCTCTGTTGCCCTTGATCTATTGAATAAATTGAATTTATAATTTAATACTTTCCCTCAATCTATAGGCCCATATGGTTTCATCTATGGATTCTTTTAAATATTTAAGAAAGAAAGAATATTAATATTTCTATGAACTCTTTCAGATGAGAGAAAAAAAAAGGACTTGTTGTTTTGAGACCATATTACTTTACATAAAACCCTGGCAAGGATATTACAAGAAAGAAGAACTATAATCTAAAGTATCTCATAAACACAGATGCAAAAATCTTAAACAAAAGATTAGTACACCAAGTACAATACATAAAATGCATAATGTGTCATCCATTTAAGCAAACTGAGTTTAATTCATGAGCACAAGATTGAGTTAACATTGGGAAATCAATTAATGTAATTCACTACATTAATTTGTTCTGTTAAGAACAAAGGAGAAAACTTTCATCTCCTGCCAAGATGAGAAAAGCAATTTCAGAAGATTCAGAGAAAGCATTTTATAAAACATTTTATAAAACTTTCATCAATAAAACCGAAACCAAACTAACAATACCATCACCAACAATTTTTTAGCACAGTAAGAGCAGAAAAGAACTTCTTTAATTCAATTATGAGTATTAAGAAAAACCTGCATAAACATACCAGATGATAAAATAAAAATAGATCACAAGTATATAAAGATGCCCACTATCATCACTTTCATTCTTCTTTGTCCTGGAATTTTTACTATTACAAGATAAGAAAGTATGTAAGGATTAGAAAACAATGAGTCTCAGGATTTGCGAGTAATATTTCAAACATTTCTGAGAAAAATGTTAAATTATTATAATAAAATAGTTAAACTACAGCTAACCTATTAAAATTGAATATGATTTAGTAACCTTATTGGATATAAGGTCAATCTAAAATCAGCTTTATTTCTATATGTTCAACTAATGATTGGAAAAGGAATTTTATAAATATATATTATTTACATTGGCAGCAAAAGCATCTAGAAATGAATTTATGCAAGACCTCTATATAGAAAAATATAAACATTATTGAGAGAAATTACTGAGCTACAAATAACAGGAAGAGATAGACCATGTTTATGATTGGAAGGTTCAATATTGGAAAGATGTTAAGCTTCATCAAATTGATTTATATATTCAATGAATTCTCTGGAAAAAATAATCCCAGCAGTTTGTATAAGCCCGTGTGTGTAAAATGAAAAGTTGATTCTCATATTTCTATTGAAATGCCAGGAAAAGCAATGACAATGTTAAAAAGAAGATCAGGGCTTCCTTGGTGGCACAGTGGTTGAGAATCCGCCTGCCAATGAAGGGGACGCGGGTTCGTGTCCTGGTCCGGGAAGATCCCACATGCCATGGAGCAGCTGGGCCCGTGGGCCATGGCCGCTGAACCTGTGCGTCCGGAGGCCTCTGCTCCGCAATGGGAGAGGCCACAGCAGTGAGACGCCCGCGTACCACAAAAAAAAAAAAAAAAAAAGAAGATCAACTTTCTAAGAAGCTATAGTAAATCAAAAAGTGTTATGTGAATTCAAGGATAGATAAGTAAACCAATGGGACAGAATAGGAAGCTCAGAAACAGATGTACAAATTCACAGACTCTTGCTACATGGGACAAAATGAGAAATCTCACAAACAACAGAGTCAAGTGAAATAAACAATACATGTAGCATGATTTTATTTTAAAAATGCAAAATCATGTGATAATGTATGATATTACAAGTCAAAGTAAAGAGAATTTCTTAGAGGTAGGGATGTGCTAATGATGGCATGCTAGCAGTGTTCAATTTTTACTTCTAGATGCGTATTCCTAGAGTTTGCTTATTGTTTGTTATTTCATAGAGCTACCCACATGATTTGTGTGCTTTTATGTATGTCTCATTTACTCAGAATATTAATGTAAAAAGCAACAGGAGAAAATGTGCACACATACATTGATGTATGCATGTGTTTGATGTTTTTATAGAAGTCTACCACTTAATAGCAGTGTTATCTTGGGCAAGGTAACTTTTTCTCTCTTCATTTCATCAACCGTGTAATGAAGAATACCTGATTATTTTCGTATGTGGATACAATGAATTGAACTACATGTAAGGAACTTGGAAGTTTGTGTGGCCCATGGTAAGTGTGAGTCACCACCACCACCATCATCATCGTCATTATTATTATTATCTTGTAAATTTTACTTATAGTGAAAAGAACTTTCTAACATGTCTTTACATCTGTATCAAATATCACTGACATTGTTGCTCCTTTCACAAAATTTGCTGTTTCAGGATTTTCTAAAATTCTTGGTCAAATACGTTATTTCTGATCTCTTCAAATAAATCATAAACTTCAAGTCAGTCTTGTCTTTGATTATCTTTCAAAAAAAATTAAATAGAAGATAGGGAAACAATGAAAGTGACTCCCTGTTTATTAGTAATATTAGAAGATAAAGACTTGATTAAAGGAAAACAGATGTCTGTTTAATAACATCATTTTCGAATGGAAAGTTTTCAAGCTTTCTAAGCTTTTTCTCTAATTATCTATTTATTGATTTGTAGATGAATAATCTGGTTTCAGACTTTTAATTTCTTTTAATTTGTTGACTAGTGCCATGTTTTATTTAGTAATGTAAGAATAGTGCCCATATAATTGCCGATTATTGGGTAGAGCTAATATAGTAAAGATTCAAAATTACATCCTCAGGAAACTTCTTGCAGCTAGTCAGGAGTCACCTAACACCATTTTGTAGTTAACATGATTTATTTTCTGTGCTTTTTTGTTGAAAGCTTGACATATATTGATTGCATAAAACATTTTATAAAAAAATAAAACACCACATAAAAAATTGTGGTGTTTACAAAGTCAGTATTCTAGAATTAAATGTCTTAACATTTAAACTAACGTAGTCTGGCCCTGGCTCTTGTCACTTTCCAGTTCTATGACCTTAAAAGTCCTTTTAGAGAATGAGCTGTCTCTGCTCTATATAAGCCTAAACGACTCTTATCCAAAGTAAAATCAGGACTTTTGAGGAGGGAGCAGCAACAGGAATGTCAGGACCACAAATCCAGAGACACTTGGGTGTGAAGGGTGAAGTTATAACTTAAATCTTAAATATTATATTCCATAATTTATTTGAGCTCCTGAGATTGGAAAAATATCAAAAGGAAAGCAAAAGACAGGCAGGAATCAAACATGACTAATATAGTATTATTGAGATTTCTGACATACCATTCCCAATAGTATCATTATGCTCTGAGTTGTATCCCCCCAAATTCATATGTTGAAATCCTAAACTCCAGTAATTCAGAATGTGAATGTATTTGGAGATAAAGTCTATAAATATGTAACTATTATAAATTAAAATGAGGTCATTAGGGTGAGCCCTAATCCAGTATAACTGGTGTCCTTGTAAGAAGAGGAAGTTTGGATACAGGCACAGAGGGAAGGCCATCTAAGGACAAAAGGAAAAGATGGCCATCCCCAAGTATCAGAAGAAATTAATCCTTCTGACACCTTAATCTTAAAATTCTAGTCTCCAGAACAGTGAGAAAATATGTTTTTGTTTAAGTCACTTAGGGGTGCTTTGTTACAGCAGGTCTAGCAAACTAATGAAAGAATCATTCTTCTCTGTTTAAGTTCTGAAAAAATTGACCTTTGAAATTATATCCATAGGAGGAAACAGACCATCAACAGGTTGATTTTCACTGTCGTACATTACTGTTTGGCACAACCTTATTTTTATTTCTCTTTTGAGTCCCTGGATTCTGACAACCAGTTCTATATTCATTTGGGATCTAGCTAGGAACCCAGAAATTACATTCTGCTGTGAGTAGGTATTTTCAATTATGCACAACAGTGGCTCTTTCTTCTCTTCCTTTTTATTAAACTGTTTAAGAAATCTGCCTTGTAGGGAGGTTTGTTTGTTTGTTTGTTTCTTTCTTTCTAATAGAAAGATCTTTCTATTTGATTCTTCTTTCAAATAGAAAGAAGAATTTCTTTCTTCTTTCGATTGAAGTACAGATGACTTACAATACTATGTCAGTTTCAGGTATACAACATAGTGATTCCATATTTTTATATATTAGATACCATACAAAGTTATCACAATATTATTGCATATTTTCCCTGTGAGGTACATTACAGCCCAGAGGTGTATTTATTTTGTAAGTGGTAGTTTGTACTTCTAAATCCCCTTCACATATTTTCCCCATCCCCCTACTCTCCTCCACTGTGACAACCACTAGTTTTTTCTCTGTATCTAGGAGTCTGTTTCTGTTTTGTTGTATTTGTTTGTTTGCTTTGTTTTCAGATTCCATATATAAGTGAAAACATTTAGTCTTTGTCTTTCTTGGTCTGACTTATTTAGCTTAGCAGAATACTCTCTGGGTGCATCCATGTTGTTGAAATGGCAAGATTTTTTTTCTTTTTCTTATGGTTGAGTAGTATTCTGTTGTATATTTATACCATATTTTCTTAACCCATTCATCTATTGATGGGCACTTAGTTTGCCTCCTTGGCTACTGTAAATAATGCTGCTATGAACATGGGGGTGAATATATCTTTTTGATTTAGTGTTTTTGTTTTCTTTGGATAAAACCCAAATTAGAATTGCTAGATCATATGGTAGTTCCAATTTTTATTTTTTATTTATTTTTTTTTATTTTTATTTTTTAAATCTTGCTCATTTTAGCATTTCACATTTTTTATTATTTTTTGTTTGTTTTTTTTTCTTTTTTTGTGGCACGCGGGCCTCTCACTGCTGTGGCCTCTCCCGTTGTGGAGCACAGGCTCCGGACGCGCAGGCCCAGCGGCCACGGCTCACGGGCTCAGCCGCTCCCCAGCACGCGGGATCCTCCCGGACTGGGGCATGAACCCGCGTCCCCCGCATCGACAGGCGGGCTCCCAACCACCGCGCCACCAGGGAAGCCCCACTTTTTATTTTTTGAATTTGGTTTGCTAATATTTTTGTTGTGGATTTTTGCTTTTATATTCTTCAAGATTATTGGCCTGTGTTTTTCCTTTTTTTTTGTAGTGTTTTTCTCTGCTTTTGGTATCAGGGTCATGTTTGCTTCATAGAATGAAACGTCTTCATTTTCTTGGACTAGTTTGAGGATGCTATGTATTAACTCTTCTTTTAATGTTTAGTAGAATTTCCATCTAAAACTCTCTGGCCCTCTACTTTGTTGGCATTTTTTTGATTACTGATTCAATTTCATTATTAATAACTTGTCTGCTCAGATATTCTATTTCTTCCTAATTCAGCCTTGGATGATTGTATATTTCTAGGGCATTATTCATTTCTTCTAGGTTGTAGAAGTTGTTGATATATAACTAGTCATAGCAGTCTCTTATGTTTGCTTGCTATTGGTTATAATATCTCTTCTTTCATTTGGGCCCTCTCTCTTTTTTTTTTCCTTTTTTTTTTTTTTTTTTTTTTTTTTTTTCTGTTTTTAGTAAGTCTGGATAAAAGTTTGTCATTTTGTTTATCTTTCCAAAGAATCAACTGTTAGTTTCATTGATCTTTTCTGTTGTACTTTAGTTTCTATTTTATTTGTGTTCTGATGTTAATCATTTCTTTCTGTTAATTTTGGGCTTTGATTGCTCTTCTATTTCTAATTCCTTACAAGTAAATTTAGGTTGTCTATTTGAGATTTTTCTTGTTTCTTGAGGTAAGCCTGTATCACTACAAACTTCCATCTTAGAATTGTTTCCCAATATCCCATAGATTTTGGAACATTGTGTTTCCATTTTAGTCTCAAGGTTTTTTTGGTTTTGTTTTGTTTTATTTTGTTTCTCTTTGATTTCTTCATTGACCCATTGGTTGTTTAGTAATATGGTGTTTAGTCTCCATGTGTTTGTGTTTTTTCCAGTTTTATTTCTGGAATTGATTTCTAGTTTCATACCATTGTGTTGTAAAAGATGCTTGATATGATTTCAATCCTCTTAAATTTATTGAAACTTGTTTTGTGGTCTAGCATGTGATCAGTCCTACAGAATATAATAAGTGCACTTAAAGAAAATATGTATTCTGCTGTTTGGGGATGAAACTTTCTGATGGTATCTATTAGATATATCTGCTCTAATGTGTCATTCAAGACCAAAGTTTCCTTATTGATTTTCTTCTGGATGATCTATCCATTATGTAAGTGGATTTTTAAAGTCCCTACTGTTATTGCATTGCTGTTTATTTCTTCCTTTACATCTGTTAATTTTTGCTATATATGTTCAAGTGCTCCTATGTTAGGTGCCTTAACACTTGTAAAAGTTACAACCTCTTCTTGGATTGACCTCTTTATCATTAGGTAATGCCCTGCTTTGTCTTTTGTTGTAGTCCTTGTTTTAAAGTTGATTTTGTCTGATATGAGTATTGCTACCCCAGATTTCTTTTCATTTCTATTTGCATGGAATATCTTTTTCTATCATTTTACTTTCAATCTATGTGTGTCTTTAGCTCTGAAATGAATGCCTTGTAGGTGGCTTGTAGATGGGTCTTGTTTTTTGTGCATTCAGCCACTATATGCCTTTTGACTGGAGAATTTACTCCATTGACATTTAAAGTAATTATTGAGAAGTATGTGCTTATTGCCATTTTGTTAATTGTTTTCTGGTTGTTTGTGTAATTCTTCACTATTCCTTTCTTTTTCTTTTAGTCTCTTCTCTTGTGGTTTGATGGTTTTCTTTAGTGTTATGCTTGGACTACTTTCTCTTTATTCCCTCTCCCATGTTTTATGTTTTTGTTGTGATATTTTACATCTTTTTATTTTTTGTATTCCTTAACTAATTATTGTGGTTCTAGTTGATTTTATTTGTTTTGTTTTTTAACCTTAATACTAGCTTTTTAAATGTTTGATCCACTGTCTTTACTATATATTTGCCTTTACCAGTGAAATATTTTCTTTTATATTTTTATTTTAGTACTTGTATTTTTATTAAGGGTTATGGTATTTTCTTCTTCGCTTAAAGCCAACCATTTAGCATTTCTTGGAAAGCTGGTTTAGTCATGGTGAACTAATGACTAAAAATCTTTTATATTTTTCTTGTCTGGGAAACCTGTTACTTCTTCTTTGATTCTGAATAATAACTTTACTTGGTAGAGTATACTTAGTTGTTGTTGTTGCTGTTGTTTTTAGCACTTTAAATATGTCATACCACTTCCTTCTGGCCTGCAAAGTTTCTGCTGAAAAATCAACTGATGACCTTATGAGGATTCCCTTGTGTGTGACTTGTTTTTCTCTTGCTGCCTTTAAAATTCTCTCTTTATCTCTAATATTTCCATTTTAATTATGATAAATATTGATGTGGATCTCTTTGAGTAAATTTTGTTTGGAACTTTCTAGGCTTCCTGGATTTAAAAATCTGTTTCCTTCCCTAAGATAGGGAAGTTTTCAGCTATTATTTATTCAAATATATTTTCTGCCCTTTTCTCTTTCTCTTCTCCTTGTGGGACCCCTATAATGTAAATGTTAATATGTCTGATGTAGTTCCAGAAATCCCTTAAGTGGTCCTCACTTTTAAAAATTATTTCCTCTTTTTGCATTCTGATTGGATGATTTCCAATATTCTATTTCCAAGATTGCATATGCATTGTTTTGTATTATATAATCTACTTTAGATTCCTTAGAGTGGACTTTTTATTTTAGTTATTGTATTCTTTGCATCTCATTTTTTAAAATATTATATTTTCTAACTCTTAGCTGTAGTTCTTACTGTGTTCCACCATTCTTCTACCAAATTCTGTGAAATTCTATGTGACTGCCACTTTGAAGTCTTTATCAGGTAAATAACTTATCACCATTTCATTAGGGATTTTTTTTGGGGGGGTATCTTTTTCTTTCATTTGAAACAATTTCCTTTGTCTTATTTTGTTTGACATTCTTTATTTTTTTTCTATTACTTAGGCAAAACAGTTACTTCTCCTGATCTTGAAGGCATGACCTTGTGTTGCAGCATCCCTATTCAGACAGTCTGCACACAGTGGCTTTGGTGGTGACCTTGCTGCAATAGCTGGAACTGGATCTGGGCATGGGCCAGGGAGCTGCTGAGGCAGTCTTGGCAGTCCAGCTAGAGTGTCAGGTGCTTTTTATTCTACTGCCTCTGTCCTGAGACTGAGTGAGTGCATTAGTGTGTGAACCTTTTATGAGCAGAGTCTTGGTTTCCAGCAGTCCTCAGGCTTTCCTGGTCATAAATTCCACTGGTTTTCAAAGCAAATTATGGAATTTCATTTTTCTGGTGCTCGATCCCATGGCTTGAGGGTCCAGTATGAGGCTTAAACCCCTTGTTTCTTAGGGGAGACCTCCAAGTTTATGACATTCCCTCCCATTTATAGGTCGCCACACTAGGGGTGTGAATCCTGACAAAATTGTATCTCTGCCTCACTTACCCATCTCAACGTTTTCCCTTTATATCCTTAATTGTAGAAGAGCTGTTCTGCTGGTCTTCAGTTTGTCCTCAGAAAGAGTTGTTTCATATGTAGCTGTAATTTGGGTGTGTCTGTGGGAGGACATGAGCTCAGGAACTTCCTTCTCTGTCATCTTGATCCTGTCTTCTCAGTTTTTTTCTTATATGAAGTTAACGAGTTCAGAATCAACTTGGCTCTATACAGTTTTTGCACTACCTGGAATATGCAGGGTATACCCTGTTTGTGGTTTTCTCCTTGACCTGCAATATAAAAAATATTGGGGGCTGCTAATCTATTTTTACTCATACAAGCTTGGTATTAACAATTCAAAGCTAGAACTTCTCTAGTGTGGTAAAGTACACACAAAATTCAGCTGACAAATAATATAAAAGCAGCAAATACTCTATAACAGTTTCTAAAAGAATTTTAAAGAGGTAAGGTGATATTTTGCCTAAAACTGAACCTGTGCTTCATCTATGCCTACTTATGAAATGCTGAACTTTTGAAGTAAGCAATGCAAACATGCATGCTGAAACCACCTGCATCAACTAAAAGAACAGTTGTTAGCTTGCAAGGATCATAAGTAATCTAGCCTTTGCAGAGGGCAGCCTTGAGATCTTCACACCTTTTGCTTGCTAACCTCCAAGCAGCCAGACTTTACTTATCAGACCTCAGTCATGGGATTCTGCTGACTATTAAGTCCCATGAGTTCTGTCTTGCAGAGTACTGAAGCATCTGAAGTGGTCCCTTTTGAGCTTTTTTCTGAAATCCCAGGGACTTTGCCAAGCCTAGGGAGGTCCAGCATTTCTTCTGATGCCTAGGCATTTTTCCTTAAGGTGTTGTCTTTGCTCAAATCCTTGCAATCACCACAGAACTGTCTTGAACATCTTGCACAGGTCTCAGGAAAAAAAGCCAAATGCTCCTCTGTAAAAATATCACCTGGATAGCATCACTTAGGTTTAAAATACTTTGCTCACAAACTGAAATCCAAGGCCCAGTGCCATACATCCTATACATATGGGTAGCCTTAATCACTTCCTTAAATGACTTTTTTGTTTTATATTTTAGAATAGATAAATGGTATATCAAAGTTTAAGGTCTCTGAAAAGTAAGGGCTCAAATCTCCAAATGTCCCAAGGAGGGACAGGTTCTTGGAAAATATGAACTTTTCAGGAAATCAATTAATAATAAGTACTTTCTGTGGGTAATAAGAGTGGTGATTATCTGTACAAATTTGATATAGATCACTCACTTGCCCAAGGAGGAATGAGTAAAGTGGTGTACAGAGGTCATAAAGTACATGAATTGAGAAAATTCCAGTGGATGTGAAAAAGAAATGTTCCTCCCCATCCCCAAGAAGTAACAAGTGAATAGAAACCTACCATTGGAGAAAACTGTTGATGGAAGAATATGGTGCAAGAAGAGGAATGAGAGCCTCCAATTCTGTAACAGTAAGGGGTTAAAGATAAATAATGGAAACCTAAGAAGCTTAGGGCAATAGCCAGAAAATCAGGAGACTTGGAAATAAGATTTAAAGTTGCCAGATCAGGCAACAACAGCCTTTTATTTTGTTATATTTGTTTGAAAAGATCAAGGTTGACCTCAACTGTGGAGATCAATTACGATACATTCCAATTTAAGTATTGCTTTCAACTTTAAATTTCCAGTATTGTCTTAAAAAACAAAATAAAACAAAAACAACAATCAAAAAAATAACTAAAAACAACGACTTAATTTTAACTTACGTTCAAAGAACATTTCCAAAATTATGAAAACAAAATACAATCACAGCAATGGTTTGTTTGAGTTAATTGAATACCTAATTACTTTACAGAAAATTACCTTTCTTCCTTAAAACAGCATGAGGCTGCCAAATTTACTCCTGTTGTAGTGAGGAGCCTCACGTTATTTGGCTTCTGGGCTCCATCAGCATTTGTCTGCATCTGCTTTCATCCTCCTCAAAATCCTCTCAAAAGGAGCCCAGAGAATCTGCAATTCATGTCAGGGAACCCAGCCAGATTAGAAGCTGCCAAATACCAACATCAGGTTTCCTGAGAAAAATTAAGTTACTTGAGCCTTCTCCTTAGCACATCAATGATGCTGGATAAAATGTTATAGAGTTTGAATCTCTATTTCCACCCCGCTAGATAAAAATAATTTGGAAGTGAAAATGTGAGGTTATGATGTGATTTGGACATTTTACGGTGACCTAACCTTTTCAATTGTTATTCTTACTGTGTCTGGCTATCATGTTAGCAATTTCTAAAAACTGTTTTTCTACAGTTGTCACACTACAACATGGACAGTAGAATGTGAATAACTTCACATATTACATTTTAAAAGGGTTTTGTGGTTCTATGCCCATCTTCAATAATTCATTTACTGTATGGGAAAATTGTTGATATGCATGTGTTTTCACTCTGATTATTGTCTTTCCAGTAATTGATTTTGAATAGATTTATGATAAAGAAATTTAAAATTTGAGACTGAAAGCAATAAGAAACCTCATGTGCCAGTAATTGAATGGGAAATTGATTAATATTTTCATTGTTTTTTTATCAGTAAATGGTAATAATAATAGTATATCCTCATAGTTCTACTTTGAAGTTTAAACAAATTTATATATGTAACATTTTAAGAATAGGTGGTTAGTCATTAATGAAATTAGCTGCAATTATTATATTAATGCATATTTTGAATTCCAAATAAAAAGTAGATATTGTTAATAACAACAGTAAAAATATTTTAATTGTTTATAGTAGTTTGTGATTTGAAAAAGTGTTTTCACATACATCAATTTGTTTGACTCTTTTGGCAACTTCATAAACAATAATAATATAAAAATTCTAAATTTAAGTCCAACTATCTATTTATTTATTTGTAAAATTTATGAACTAAATACTTTTATGAATGATTCCAAGTCATGTAGGGGCAGAAAATGTTTCCCTTCTTCCCTTCTAGGCTCTTTGACTGGTCTAGTAACTAAATTGACATAAACAGATTAACAGGAGAAAAACAAAACTTAATTACATTTGTATAGGAACCCCATAAAAAAATATGAGACTCAAAGTAGTAAACAAAGCAGGAAACTTTTATACCTTTTAGACAAAGGAAAAATAAATTTGTGAAGAATTGACAGGGGAAAGATATTTGGTCTTGGGGTAGTAAATTAGTGAGACAGTAACAAGTTTAGCTTATGTGGCCTTTCTGGCCCTAATTTCCATATTTCCAGTGATACTGATGCCTTCTACCCTCCTGAAGGTAGGGAAGATATCTTTCTCATGTGAGATTTATCTCCTGCTTTCAAGAGGACAAAGGAGTGTCAGAGTGTCCCTCTAGCACTGGTTGCTTCATAAGTTACTTTAATTCCAAATAATCAGTACACCAAAATGGCATATTTTGGGGTGGCATATTCTGCTTCCCTTCATATATTTGGTGACTATGAAAATGCAGAACTTCGGGATTTTGGCTACAAATCATGACTATTCTATGCTATGAGTTCTCACTTATCAAATGGATACCAGAGTCTTAGAATAGGAAGACTTTTTCAGACTCCCCTCAGACTACACAGACTAAAGCATGATATTTTTCTGCTTGGCTGCTAGGTATAATTAGTTGATACCTCCAAATATATTCCATCATTGTATATTTGAGTACACATATTATTTTATAATATGTCCCAGAAAAGAGGACTGATGTGGAGTTTGAGATGGAATAAAATCATAAGATAGATACACCAACATGCTATTAATCAAGTGGCTTAGTGACTGAATTAAAAAATCATTAATTAATAATAATAATAGGCTTTATTTTATCTGTGAGTGTTAAACAATAAATTAATATCAGAAGGATGTTAATGAGGGAGCTGACTTGGTAACTTTATCATTCAGCATCTCCCTTCGGTCTTTAACTGTGAAGTGTGAATGTATGTGTTTTCCTATTTCTTTACATATACTGATGAGCACAGTGTTCATGACTCATTTACTTTTATTTTTTTTTGCAATACGCGGGCCTCTCACTCTTGTGGCCCCTCCCATTGCAGAGCCCAGACTCCAGACGCAGGCTCAACAGCCATGGCTCACGGGCCCAGCCGCTCCGCGGCATGTGGGATCTTCCCGGACCGGGGCACGAACCCGTGTCCCCTGCATCAGCAGGCAGACTCTCAACCACTGTGCCACCAGGAAAGCCTTCATTTACTTTTTAAATAAATTTTCTGAATATTCAGGGGTAGTGTCTCTATGTGGAAATTTTATTACTCAGCTTTCTCTAAATAGAGGTAATTAAGAACAGATCCTAAGTTATTTCTAGCAAGTCAAATTGTCAACATTAATATTTAATTAGCCACATCATTTTATTAGACACAAATTACAGATCCTATAGGCCACAGGATTAGAATATATGAGACTACAGAATGGGTCTCCCAAAGTCTCAATCAAAAGAGAAAAGAAACAAGGAATTTTGAGATAAAATATTGGAAACATTTCTCCATATTCTTTCTAAATAATTTCCATCCCACATATTCATATGATGAAAGAGGGGGAAGGACAGGTTGTGGTGTCCTGTCCAGGTCCTTTGTCTCCACTCATGTTTCATAATGGGCTACTGCAACAATTGACTCTGC
Organism: Kogia breviceps; assembly: GCF_026419965.1. Lineage (NCBI taxonomy): Eukaryota > Metazoa > Chordata > Mammalia > Artiodactyla > Physeteridae > Kogia > Kogia breviceps. The sequence goes on along the minus strand of NC_081325.1, from coordinate 44,652,938 downwards.
ATTGTTGCAACATTGCTGGCTCTGCTTTTAAAGAGTCAAGTTTCCATATCTACATCTCAATGAAGCTGTATCCTAAGAGTGAGATGCACCAAATGACTGGTATTCTAAAGTAATTGTTAGGGTGTTTTAAATAACAAAAGAAATTAATTATGTAAGTGTCCAGCTATTCTCACCATTCAGCTTTGATGAGCTTCAGCGGAGAACAGGAAAAGTTGTCTATCTTTTCTTTTTTCCTTCAATACCCTATGAGAATAATATTCATTCAGGTTAAACAGCTCAATGAAACTGACACATTTCTAAAAATAAATATGCTGGAACATATATTGTATAGAAAGGAATACATAAGTCTAACATATTTATATAAACAGCATAGATATTAAGAGTTGAAGAAACAAAGATATAATTTTAGGAAGAGAAGAATAGTATAAAACACATTAATAAGAAAGTGCCTTTTTATAGCATCTACCATAGCTGGAAGGAATTTAGAGATAATGAAATCTAACATCTTCACTTTAGATGTAGATGCTGATACAGAGAAAAAGCTAAGCTTCATGTCTAAGGCCATACATCTGGTTAGCAATAGAACCTTCACCAGAGCCAAGGTATTTGACACAGAGACCAGATCACTTTTCAGAATATCATAGCTGACTTTCTATTGAGTGATAAAATTGTTTTATTTCATCTTATATAGTGAAAATACTAAAAGTGAAACTGAGCAGGACCCTATGGGGCTCCTGGGCACAAAAACCTTTCAATGTCCCCTTCTCTGAGTTCCAAAGGGCAGGTTCCAATAGTTACTAATCAAGAGAGGGAAGCGATTTAGAGACAAAGGAGGAGATGTCAAGAAACAATAGTACAGCCTTGGGGGCAGGGTCCTGGTTCCAGTCAAGGGGTACACATAACATTACCTTTGAGCTCTTCTGCAGAACTAAAACCCTCACCAAATTGAAGACTTGATGAAGCCCTCTTCATTCCAAAACTCACAGTTCGCCCATCATTTCCTGACTCCAGATGATCTTCGTATTTGTTAGGTAGTTAGTCAGACATTAGCAGCAAGGAGGAAACAGTGGTGAAAAGACAAGAGGGGAATAATCAAGTCACAGGCCAACCATCTGGGGACCCTCCCATTACATTAGCAGCAAGGAAGCAATAGTGGTAAAAAGGCAAGAAGGAAGTAGTAGAGTTACACTCCAAGCATCTGGGGACCATCCCCTGATTCCAGCCAGAATGGGTGAAACTATGCTCGTGAGGTAGACAACTTATCCTGATAAAGAGGGAGCACTGTAACACAAGGGAACGTCCCTGAGCTGTGCACGCCCAGACCAGACAGGCATATAACCTATAGTAAACCCAAACCCATAGTAGCATCATTATAATAAAATCTGCAGGTGGTTCTCCCCAGCTTCTCTGGGTGGGCTTTTCTTAGTGAATCAAGAGTAAGGACATGAGCAATAAGGAACTTGTAATATAACTCAGGACTGTCAATCAAATAATGATCCCCTGTCATTCACCCATGATCAGCCCCCACCTCCTTGCAGAACACTCCTTATAAACACCCCAAAGTCTGTACAGGAGGGCTGGTTTCAGTTTGCAGAAACAGCCCGCTCTCCCTCTGAGTGTAACTATGCTTTAATAAACTTTGCTTTGTGCTGAAGCACAAAGTGGTGGTCTGCAATTCTTTGCTTGCTTTCACAAGGACAAAGATTGTTGGTCCGGGTCTTCCATTGACCTCAGTTGAAGCTATTTGACGCAACGCATGCCAGCCCGGTAATAGATTGAAGAAATGTGAACCCTACATGCACCCTGATCCTTATCAGCAACCCAGCCCCTGGACTATAAGAATCCTCACAGACCCCCCTGGGTTGAGGAACTCAGTTTTGAGGGCATTAGCCTATTGCTGCCCCCTTTGCCTGGCAAAACAATAAAGCTATTCTCTTCTACTTCACCCAAAACTCTGTCTCTGAGATTCAATTGTGTTGGGGTACAGAGGCCGGACTTGGCTTCAAGAGTTTTTATTTTGATTTAAGGAGACATTTTCTGATTCCTAGTTTTACATGAGCCTGAAAAAGAAAATTCTTCCATCATTTACCTAGGCAATCCATGAATTCATTTCACTGTGTGATGTAGTGGCCCTTGGGTCACAAATACTTGCTTTTGTTACAAATGGTTGCCTGTGTTTGTAAAAGTCCTGTAAAAACCCTTAGCTATGACTTACACACTCATATTTCTATGAGGGAAGTAGAGAAGAAACAGAGGTAGCAATTTTGAGCAGACTCCACTTGAGAAGGACATTGACATTAGATGAGGTAATAAGTGAATTGAGACAGTTTATTTTTCCTTTTTGTTATGAGAAACCTATTTCAGGAATTTGGATTTATTTAACAAGTATATATATCAAACTTAGATCAAGAGCACATAGGATATTCTTAAATGAATCAGATGTGATCATCTCAGCCTTTAAGTTATGGACAATTAATTGAGGGTATCAGGGAAAACATGAAGCAGATATTTAACAGAGAGCACTTTGCAAAAGCACTTAAAGACTATATGGCACATAATTAGCAGTGCTGAACAGATATTTACAGACACAAAATTAGAATGTGATATACACTGTAATAATGCCTGTAGGCTAACAAAAAGAAAAAGAGGCATTCTTGGTAGGGTTTGAATAAATAGGTAGGATTTTAACTAATCTAACTTGACAAGAATGAATACATGAAGGAAGCAGCGTGAGGAGAATTAAGAAGTCAGGAAAAAAATAAATGAACAGTAGGCTCTTTCAGTAAGCAATGTAAATATAACTCTGAAAATATTTGTTCTTTTACATTAGTCATAAACACTCATGTAAAGGATGTAGGTATGTCATCCCCAACCTGCAACGAACAATAAATTGGCCCAGATTCTTCAGTCTGTTTGTTTTGATTTCCTCTGTAAATTTCCTTCATTTCAAAATTGTGTTTTTTTTGATAATTTAGACCTAATTGCATAATAATGGTCTTTTATATGTACATGGTTCTGGCTTTCCTTATTTCAGTTTCCTATCCTTATCATATGTATGTCACTAACATTGCATTATTTATATGTTTAGAGACAAAGCATGACCAGTAATTATAAACAAAGAAAATCAACACCTTCTTACCAAGACAGATTGCCTTAAGTAGAACAACAGTTATGAAAAATTGAAAAAAAAAAAAAAAAGGAAGTCTTAATCTAACAACAGATGTTGCTGTTTCTGCCAAACATTGCTCCATCTCTAAACCTCATTTCTGAAAAAGTGTGAAGTTAATCAACAGAATATATCAATAATTGTATTTACAAAGTCTATATTGATAATCTCTGTACAATTTAGATTCTTTGGAACCCATCCAAATCATGAACATAGTTTAAACAATATCTTGAATTTAAAATTATATATTACTTTGTTATTTCACAATAAAATTGTTGACAAAGAGACTTTTTCTCATTCTTAATTAAAGTAAACGGAATATTTTGTACTGATTATATTGTTTTTCTTGAGCAGACTCAAGAGAGTTTTTTGACATTGACATGGACTTTTCACACAAAAAAATCGTCACAGGCACTACTTAAACTTGCCTCTCCCTTATAAACTTGTACAAATTACCCATTCTAAATAGATATATGTATAGGTATAAGTGAAGCTATAGACAGATATCAGTTGATTATATACAAATACAATGGAAAATATCCTTATGTATACATATATATTTAGATATATACAGGTATACATGCATGTCTATGTTGAGGATGGTCAATGCTATGATGTAATGTGATGTTTAAAGACAGTGGGATCACATGGCAGGAGTCAGGAGATTCACTTGAGTGTGGGTCAGATAAGCTTCACAGTGCTGACCTAAAATGAATAGACTGCCAGCTATTTCTTCAGCAAAAATAGGTTACTTCAGATCAGCAAAGAATTGCAATTTGGGGTCTGCAACTATGGTGAGCTATGTGCAAGTCCCCCTCAAAAACGGAGAGAAGAACTCTTTTATACAGGGCAAAGGGAAACTGGGAGGGCTATAGTAAACAAAGAGAGCATGTTTATCATTGGCTGAGTCCTGACAGTATCTCATTGGCTGAGCTTTTGCCAGGCAAAGAAGAGGGAGTCTTTCTTCTCCCTGTTGGGCTCTGCTATCAACATAGGGCATAGGAGTGCCCACTTCTGGCTTCCCAACTCTATTTTAATTGAAGTTTCTGCTTATTAACTTTTCTTTACATTTCCCTCTTTTTATCAAGATCTTTTGCTGAAAGCATTGCTGTTCAAAAGTCAGGTTTTCTGGTTTCAGTGGCTTTTTGTCACTCAATGCATGGGAGAACCTTTCTGGGTGTAGTGTCTCACATAAGAAGGAAAGTGCACAGATGCAAAACCTATTGAGGTCACTTCTGAGTAACAAGGAAGGGTAGGAGGGAGAACTCTCAGGCATTTTTAATCTAAAGTCCATATGTTACCAAGATCATTGAACATAGACATTGAAGATTATCTGAAACATTATGCCGTCATCAAAAGTTTGGCAGACAAACTTCCAACACATCTGGTCAGGATATCTCGGAACAGCTGTCTCCTCAGAAGTCATTCTCTTCAATTCAGGGAAACTTTTACTTTCGGGTCATCAGATAATGTGCAGGTTCAGTCAGGGTTCCGTGATTTCTGTAGTTGTGTCACATGAATCCAAGATTCTATTTCTTGAGTTTGGTGGCATAAGGCTTGGTTCACAGCACCTGATAGGGGCCTTTCCAGGAGTGTTAAAGAGAGTCTTTCATGAGGTATGTTTTCTAGTGGATGGCATCTCCACGTTGCAAGGTATGATGCTTAAGGTATTAATCACCTGAGGTTGAAAAGATTGCTCTACCAAAACATGGTTACTTTTAATAGAAACAATTAGACCTGTGCAATATTGGAGTGTCTCTCCTTTGTCAGTTGTGGGTCAAAAGAAGCAGGGGCCAAGTGCATTATATGTCCTGTGACTATCTCAAAGGCTGAGGGTTTAGGAGTTCCCAAAGGGGTGGATCTGAGATTTAGGACTAAGGGCACTCTTTTTGGCCAAGGTATTTGGAGGGCCTCTACAGATTTTGCCATTGAGTCTTAATAATAATGCCATTAGTGCATTTGACTAAACCGGATAATTGAGAGTGGTAAGAACACTGAAAATGTTGAAAAACTAGCCAAACAACATAGGCTTTCCAAAGTACCTGACCAGTAAAATAATGGGTTCCTTGATCACTATGAAGTTCAAGAGGAGCTCCTCAGCTAGGCATAATCTGTTCCAAAGGATGTTAGCCATGAAACAGGCAGTAGCTTGATCACAACGGAAGGCTTCAGTCCAGTCTGTGTGAAAACATAGAGAACATGACTAAAACATGTTTATATTCATTAGACAGAGGAAGTTATATGAAATCCATTTGTTAGAACTTGAAAGGTCCATTAAGCACTTTAAAATGTCTGGGAGCTGTACAAACAGGTTTCACTGGGTTGTACTTTGAACAAATGGGCCAAGTGAGTTATGTACTATTTTGTAGCCTTGTTAATGTTTCCCCAGCAACATTGATTCATGAAGCCTATTGTTTTGTCAATAGACCAGTGGTTTAGTGCATGTACAGTGATTAAAAGTGAAAATTTTAGCTTCCTGTAGGACTGAGTTGTTATTTGGTCCAAACCAGAGTTTTCTGTTTTTATTAAGCCTGTAATTGTTGAGTTTTAACTCTTTTTCTTTTTCTGAGGCCAATTATTGTGCTTCTCTAGCCAGTTTTTCTAAGTTATCATTTGGGGAAATATCCTTTTGGACCATGACAGAGGTTTGGCTGCTGTTAGCTCCTTTAAGGGCAACATTTCTTGCAGAAATGTCAGCAAGGTAATTTCCCTTAGCTTCCAGAGAGTCAAGTTTAGAATGTCCTGAAATCTTAATAATAGCTAAAGTGACAGGTATAAGTATTACATCCAATAATTCCTGAACATAGGGGCCATTTTAAATTTTATTTCCACTCTAAGTAAGGAAGCCATGTTGCTTCCACAACATTTCAAAATCATGACCTACTCTGAAAGGATAACTATTAGCAGTATAAATACTGGAAGTGTTGCCCTTTGCTAAAGTGCAAGGCTGAGTGTTGCCCTTTGCTAAAGTGCAAGCCTGAGTAAGAGCACATAATTCAGTGTGTTGGACCAAAATAGCAATAGGTGCATCCTCAACAATATCAAAAGGTGCTGCCTCAACAATATCAAAAGGAGTTGCGAGAGCATATCCAGCACTATATTGCTCCTGTTATCCTTTAAATAAGAACCATTAGTGAACCATGAGAAGTCAGCATTACCTTAAGAAATTTCCTATAGATAATTACAGGGAGTCACAAGGTGATCCATCAGTGGTAAGCAGTTGAGAGGGACTTCATCAGTGACAGAGGGGGAAAAGGGCAACAGGATTAAAGTTATTATGACACAAAAGAGCTATGTGAGAAACAGTTAACGAAAGAACTTCATAGGAGGTGTAGCAGCTGACTAAGAAATGTTGAGTGTGATGAAAATTTGGGAAGGCTTCTACTGAATGAGATACAAAAATGGTTAAAGAGGATCTCCCAATGACTTTCTCAGTGGCCTTAACCAAAAGTGCAGTGGCTGTAATGGCTGTTAGGTAAGGGGGGTTTCCCTGTCACATGGTGCAGTTGCTGGCTATAATACCCTATTGGTTAATGGTGGTCCCTGTGTTTTGTAGTGAGTACCTCCAGGGTATTCCCTTTTTTCATATATAAAAAGGAAAAAGGTAACTGATCATTGGGATGCTCAAGGGTACATAGGTTCCTCAAACTCTCCTTTACAGCCTTAAAGGCTATGATGTCCAGTTCTTCCCATAAAATTGGGCTGGGGTTGTTGTTATTGAGTAAAACATACAGAACTTTGACCACAGAGAGAAATTTGGAATCCAATTTTGGCAATAACCAGCTATCCATAGAATACCTCGCAGTAGGTGCTCACTTTTGGGTTTTGGAAAACTTAGGACACTATGAAGCGTATCTGGACCTATGTGTGGCCCTTGTTCTGATATCAGATGCTGTAAATACTGAAACTGGGTTTGGACAAATTGCAATTGTTTTTTTTTTGGACTACATTATGTCCCTATAAGGCTAAACATTTTATCAGGTTGATGCTGTGTTTCTGTGAGGTGGCTTGAGAAAAAGAACAAAGAAGCACATCTTCTGCATATTGCAACAAAGCAGAACCTCAAGGAAATTTTATACCATCCAATTCAGCGGTCAGAATTTGTGAGAAACAAGAAATCCTCTCAGTAAAACCCTGAGGAGTTATTGTCTAAGTGAGTTTTTGCTTTTGTTTTTGTTTTTCCCAAGAGAAGACAGAAAGGTATTGGATAGCTTTATCAACTGAAATACAAAAGAATGAACACCATAAATTGCAGTCAAGAATTTACTTTAGGTGGGAATGGAAGCTGGTAAGATTTGAGGGTTAGGAACAACATGTTTTTGAAAGATAACAACGTTGTCTATTTTTCTGAGCCCCTGGACAAACCTCCACCCTCAGCCCTTAGGTTTTCTCACTATTAAAATGGGAGTATTATAGGGCCTAGTACAAGGGCTAATGGGTCCTTGAGCCATACAATTGTCTATAGTGAGCTTTATGCCTTGAAATATTTCTATACTTATAAGGTATGATTTATTCTGGGAAGAGGTTTTGAGAGTTCTATTTGCATCTTCATGGGAGGGCCACTGTGAATTTGGCCAACATCAATTGAAGATTTTGCCCATAAGGAAGGTTGTAGCTGATTCAATGGGACAAATTATCAATGTTTCCAGGATTAGCTCAAATACCATCAGACATGGAACAAATAAAAGATGTCAAAGGGTCATTTAATTCACCTGGTTAATTTGATGACTCCTGTCAGTTTTTATAATTATTTCCTCCTTTTGGGAGAAAGAAATTCTGGCATGATACTTCTCTAAGAAGTCTCAGCCAAATAAATGAACAGGGGTGGAAGAACTAAGGAGAAAAGTGTCTGTATATAATCAAAGGGCCTAAACCAAAATGAAGCTTTAAAGGCAGCAACATTTTGAGGTTCATTGAGATCCTCACTATTTGAACTGTTTTCATACTCTGAGGCAGGGGCACTGAGAGAGTGGCTCTGATTTCATTTAGGACTGAAAGAGACTCATCTCTAATCTGGAGAAATGTTTCTCCAAGCTGATTAAGAGGGAGGATTGGGAAGAGCTCCTGTTCTTCCTCAGAGCCCCATCATTGAGAATTGGGAGGATGTTGGAAAGGCTGGTTAGAAGGTTGAAGGCATCTGAAGTGCTTAAATTTGTAACAACCTCTTTTCCAATGTCCTGGCTCTTTGCAAAAGCAGCAGAAACTTGAAGAGATTTGCTTTTGTTTAGGGACCTTCACCTGCTGGAGCGAAGATTAAGAATTTTAGCTTTCTTCCTTTTAGGAGACTCATCTGGAGTGAGAAAGAGCTAGTGTGCCAGTTTAACTGAATCTGAAGTAGGCAGTTTCCCATTCCATCCTGATCTTTTTTACTAGAAGGGAAAGGTCCCAATTCAGCCCATTAATAAACATACAGTTAAAAGCTACCCTGGTGGAATCAACATCGGGAAGAATAACAGAATTTTTTTAAAAAAATCTAAAGGCAATTGTAATATTCATGAACAGGTTCATCATATTTTTGTGTACAACACTGAATTTTGATCCAACCAACAGGCTTTGGAAAAGCTCTAGGAATTGTTCCAAGAAGGTGCCTAGTGATTGCCTGAATGTGATCATATAATAAATTTAGTGGGCTGATCTCCCAGTTGTAATTCTAGAGACCTTTCAAGATTTTTCAAGCTTGCTGATTTTATCTAATGCTGGGCCTGACTTCAATGACAAGCATACGAACTAGCTGATATAAGTTGCAGAAATCAGGTTGATAAATCTGAATGTATAAATTAAATTCCTCTGCAAATCTATGAGGATCTTTGGTTACTTTCGGAAGATTTTTGACTATGGCTTGAATTTCAGCTTTAGTCCAGGGAATGTAAGAAATTAAGGGTTTAGGGTCTGGATCCTCAGAAGGTTTAATTTTAAAGTGACGGGTTTTGATAAATTCAAAAGCAAAGGGGTTGTGGAGAGTTTCAGAGAGAAGGGGAAGTTTAGCAAGATAATTACTACTGGGAACCTGAGGGCAAAGAGGAGATATAGCTGGCATAAAAGGAAAGGAGGAAGATGGTACCACAGGAAGGGCTGGAACACAGGGAGCTGAGGGAGAGAGATAAGATGGCACCAAAGGTGGAGCCTGAGACAAAGAAACCAGGGAAGAAAAGTACGAGGCTTCAGAAGTCATTTTATCTTTCTTTGATTGTTTGCCTCAGAGAACTTTAAAATCTTAATTTGCAGAGAAGATATTTTATGCTCCTGATAATGTTTGCAAGCCTCATAATACCAATTGAAATAGAATTCCATTCAGTTTGGGGAATTTTAGAGCAGTGGTTGTCCAATTTGGTTTTAAGAATAGTAAGTTTGAAGATTTCAAAAGTTCCTCATCATAGTGATTGCTATTCTAAATTGCCTTTGGTCAGGTTGATTCATTTAGTTAGAAATGTGCATGAGAAAATACTATTTTTCTCAAACATAAAATCAACCAGGATCCCTTAGGGGCCACGGATCGCATTTCTCAGAGGTTTTCTACAGAGTAAGAGACTACATTTCAAACAGCCTAAATAGCTCAAGCAGCTTAAGAAGGTGAGCAGCTCAAGCAGTTCAAACAGCCTGCAGGACTAATACTAGCTAGTTCTACATGAACAGACTGGTCCTAAGGAAGCCAGGTTGAAAGTTGTGCTTAGCACAGTTTCAATGAAACAGCCCCTGTCCCCAAATGAACAGGTTGAAGGCTAACCAGTTTCTGGAGAAACAGCCCCCATTCCAAAATTATGGGCTGAAGGCTAACCAGTACCAGATGGAACAGTCTGATTTCATAATCAGGCTGTAGGGCCAAACAAGTACTCACACACAGAACAAGGTCTTAATCAGGAAGTATAAAATCTTAAAATAGATCGTGTCTAAAACCCAGAGAGCTTCACAATGCAGAGTTCAAAAGCTTGGATCATGAGAAGAATTTACCCTCCAGCTCCAGGTACAACTCAGTGAGCAACAATGGGCTCATTACAGGTACCACATCTGTTTGGTCAACAGTCTCAGAGTCCTTGGGGTCTTCTCTGGATCCTGTATGGGCCACCAAAATATTGACCTAAAACAAATAGACTGCCAGTTATTTCTCCAGCAAAAAAAAAAAAAAAAGGGTTTATTCTGGATCAGCAAAGAGTTGCAATGCAGGGTCTGCCACAATGGTGAGCCACATGCAAATGCCCAGCAAAAATGGAGAGGAGAACTCTTATAGAGTAGAAAAGGAAGTTGGGAGGGCTAAAATAAACAGAGTTCATAGCTTTTCATTGGCTGAGTTGTGACAATCTCTCATTGGCTGAGCTCTTGCCAGCAAGAAGAGGGAGCCATTTTTACTTCCTGTTGGGCTCTACTATCATCATAGTACTTGAGAGCTCCCCCTTCTAGTTCTTGACTCTATTTTCATTGAGGTATCTGTTTATTAATTTTTTATATAAACAGTCCATATTTTAAGTGAGTCTAGAAAATAATGGAACTTGATATGAAAAAGGATAAATGAGCCATAAGGAAGTTCATGTTGAGAGTAAGCAAAATGAATTATCCTATATTGGAAGAATTGGAATATATGACTGGAGTATAAAGGACTGGTTTGAAATAAGGGGAAAATGAAGCTGCACAGGGAAAAAGCATGACTTACTGAAGTATTTGGACACTTTTTTTTTGTAATGGCAAATCATTCATGTTTTAACTATAGCAAGACAAAGTCAGCTTTTTAATTAAATAATATTCCAGCAACAAATGTTTTTGAGGGCATACGATATTCCTGTATTTGGACATATAATGGGAAATAAATCCAAGAGTCTTTGCACTTATAGTACTTAAAGCCTAATGGAGAATACAGATATTAAATAAGCAATTAAAATAAATCTTGATCAGAGGAATTACTGGAAAATTACAGATTTCAGTGAAAATTCAAGGCCATGAATTCAGTTCATGGAGTTTGAGGTACTTGTGGGCCATATAGAAATAAATGTTCTTACAGTCATTTGTCTCTATGGGGCTGACACTTTGGAGAAAGGTGGGCTTTGGAGAAAAAGACATATCTATTAAAATGGTATATGGATGAACTGGAGTAAATAAGAGTCCAGGATGAGTTCAGACCAAGGCCCTAGAGAATAATTTGGTACAAAGGACCATAACAAGGGGAAATACAAAAGGTCATTCCCCAAAGCAGGACTGAAAAGCAATTCTGGAGAAGTAGGAGGAAGACTACAGAAGAAAAAATGAGAGGGTCAAAAAAGATTATTGTCAGGTAAAGTGAGAATTCAGAAACTGTGATTTTTTTGGTGCTTTTGTTAGTACAATTTTAATGAAATGGTATTGAAAATAATGATTACATTTGGTTGAAAAGTGAATGAAAGTTAAAGAAGTTGAAGCAAGAATTATACAGAATCATTTTGAGGAGCTTGACATCGGAGGAAGAAAAGTTACTGGAGGATAATATTGAGTGAAGGAAATTTGTTTTAAATTATAAATACTTGAGCATGTACATGAAGTAATCCAACTGTGGTGAAGAAGAATCTTTAATACTTGAACATGGGTGTGTAATTATATAGAAATATGTAGAAATGATTCCATGTAACACAGTTTCATTATTTGAATATTTTGTTTGAACAACTATAAGATGCATTACTTTTCCAGACCCTGCTTTTTCTAAGTGCCTTTCAGTCCTACCAGTTGGATATTTAAATGTATTTGTGACTTATCAATCTTTCATTCATTTTTGAATTTGGACAGTTCAAGTATAGAAAAAGGTAAGCTTGAACTTCATTGAGGGAAAGTGGATAAGAATAAGTGCCCTGTTCTGATCCAAACGAATTAAGTTATCTGTGTCCTCCCTCATCTGAAGACAAAACAAAGTTTAAGGAATTGCATAAGAATGTAAAACAATATGTTTTATTTCCCAAAGAATCTCCAGAGGTCTTTCATGTATGACATCATGCACAATAGGGCACAAGAGCTGCCAACAGAAGACTTAGCAGGGACCACGACCCTAACAAATATGGCTACCAAGAGCCATTATCATTTGAAACTGATCCAGAAAACAAGAATACCTTTTGGAATATGCTTCCACCAAGAACATCTGAGGGCTTCAAGGAGCAGCTACTATGAGTTGAGTATCAGGAACTTCTATCACATGGGGAATAAAAGTTTAGTGATTCTGCATGCAGCCACCATCAGGAGTCATTATTAAATGCCACAGTGGGGGAAAAGTTTTGCTGATAAGTGTTCCCCTAGGATCAGAAACTTCATGGTCTGAATAAGAGGTTTTATTGCTCCGAAAGCTTTACACCGCTGGCAGTAAAGAAAGAATAACTCCTAAAAGAGATGGCCTATGTGGTTTTCTTTTAATTTCTATAGCACTCAAGTTCTTTATTATTATTGTTTTAAAATTCTTGTTATTATTTTGTTTTACTCTCTTCACACATAATAAAAACTATTCAGTGAAAAACTCTTTTTCTTTTTTTTTTTTGTGGTACGTGGGCCTCTCACTGTTGTGGCCTCTCCGCTTGCGGAGCACAGGCTATGGACACGCAGGCTCAGTGGCCATGGCTCATGGGCCCAGCCGCTCCGCAGCATGTGGGATCTTCCCGGACCGGGGCACGAACCCGTGTCCCCTGCATCGGCAGGCGGACTCTCAACCACTGCGCCACCAGGGAAGCCCGAAAAACTCTTTTTCTTAGGAAACTTGATGTTTAAAAAAAATGAGCCAGAGACCTTGAAGACTGAGTTCTTGATGGACCACTTTGTCCATGGAAACAAGATTTTCCAAACTCTGAAACATTGATAGAAATGTTTTAATGTTTCCATGCATTATGTACAGTAAAATACAACTATCAGAGATTATTTCAGTTCAAATGGATTTTAAAATTATATGGAATATGTGTTCTTTTTAAGCATTAAAATATTTTCTGGGGGAGACTTCTGGTTATAAAAAAATAACTTGTAGCAGACTAATCCACTAAGAGCTACTGGAAAGTTTGGATAAAATTAGTTACAAAACAGAAGCTGTTTGAAGGTATCATAGAACAAATAAAACAGCTACGATTAAACAAATCTGAGTTTTGATATTCCCATTTTGAGAATGGGACTAACAGTTTATACTTTATAGAGGGTGATGATAATGATTGTGATGATTGCTGATATTTATATAGTATATACTATATGTCGAGTATTGGAAGGACTGCCTTAGCTTGCTTTTGTTCAATAGTGCTATGTTATTGCTATACTTATTATGTCTCTTTCACAAATGGGAAAATATCTAATAAATGCTATAACCTGGATTTGAATATAATTTTCTCTGACTCCAGGGATTTAGTGTTTAATCAGTCTGCCAGGGAGCATTTCTGCATATCAGAAATAAAATATGTCAAGCAACCAGCGAAGTGCCTGTGTCACAGAAGATGCTCCATATCCACAATAAGCCTTTTCCATATCATGCCCCTTGTTCCTGCTGTTCTCTCTGCTCACCCCTTGGTCTGTAATGCTTTTTACAAATTGGTTTTCAAGATTTGTTTCCACATTCCATTTAAGTTTCTATGTAAATATTGTAACAGAGAATAACAAACCTGACTCCCTAATGGATCTATTCCATTAGCTCTAATCTTTGTGTTCTGTTGACTGTTTTTAGTCATGCTGGCTCTGTACCTTTGTGAAAGAATGTTTCCCATAACCTGAAATATACGTGATAGCCTATTCTCATGGCTCTGGCCTTCAAGAGTCCATTCATATAGAGATAAAAAGTTGCAGAACAGAGAATAACACTTGTCTGTTTGGAGGTTTATAGGAATATTATGATCAGACGTAGGTGGACAGCTTCAAGAACAAAAGATCTTCACACCCCCTCCTGGGGTCTGGCTGGCACCAAGAAATTTGCAACAACCAGCCACACCTCCTCCCCTTTTAGTATAAAAGAAGCCTGAAATCTAACTTCAGTAAGATGGTTCTTTGGGACACTGGTCCACCACATTCTTGTTCTGCTGGCTTTCAGAATACAGTTACTATTCCTTTCCTCAACATCTCATCTCTTCATTTATTGGCCTGTCGTGTGGCCAGCTGTATGGAGGCTTGGGACTCGGTAACAATATCAACTCTTCAGTGTTCTTTCCTGATCTCACTAACTAAAATAGCATCTTTATTATTTCTACCCTCTTACTTTGTTGCTTACATTACACTAACCATTACTTAACTTATTATTGTATGAAAATATAAAAGTAAAAATTAAATATATAATGTGTCTCACTCACACACTGTAAGTTCTATAGGTTATGGATGTTTCCATACCTAGAAGAGCTCCCGATTCCTGATTTATAGAACATATTTACAATATTTGTTTATGGTATCAAACTAATAGTATTTACTGCCAAAACCTAGAAATGGCAAAATTAAAACCACCAGATCAGTGAAATGGTATTTAGTAAAAATTTTTTGTGCATGTAAGAACAGTTCATGAACTGAAAACTTTCAAATGTAAAGCTGATATGAAGCTCAGGGGTATGACGTCACAGGATGGCTTATAAAGTGAAAATGAGGAAATTGTTTAAACTTTTACACTGATTGGTTATTACAATGGGGGTTTCCAGGTGGGAAGGGATTGGTTAAAACTGATTGTCTTATACCATTTTTAGGAATATGACATGTTTCTTTTATAATTATCAAAGGAATTTACAGGAAATAATCTAAGTTGAAATAAGTTATATTTAGTTTTGCTTATGTGGCTTAAATAGATTTGTCCATTCAGAATTTTCAAGTCTGGTCTCCATTTTGTATTTAATTTTAACTCTACTTTCATTATTTAAATTATTATAAGTTGAATAAAACAACTATACTCCAATAAAAAAATAATAAAATTCAAGATATAGTTTTTAAAAAGAGATGATATATATAAAGCATAGAATTAAAAATAGAAACACTATAAAGTATAATGGTTGTATTAGTCAAGGTTCTTCAGAATACAGAACCATATATTTGTAATTCACTCTGGGTTAAAATTCCTGAGAACCAGTGGAGCCAATGTCTGAAGGTAGCAGAAGATGTATATCCTAGCTCAAATGGAGAGATCAAATTATCCCTTCTTCTGTCTCTTTGTTTATTCAGGCCTTCAATGAATGGATTGGATGATGTCCAACTGCATTTGTAAGGATAATCTTCTTTACTCACTCTACTGATCCAAATGCTAATCTCTCCTGAAACATCCTCATAGACACACTCAGAAATAACTTTTCACCAGCTATTTGGACATCTCTTAATTCAGTCAAGTAGACACATAAAATTCACTATCACAATAGTAATACAGTAAACTGTGAAAAATATCATAAGCCCACTTCAAAAATGAGTAGAGAAACCGTAAATGTTAAAATAGTCTCAGAGTGTTAGGGTTCTGGGTTGTTTTATTGTTTAGTTCTTTATTTATTGGATCCCAAACAGAATGATTAAATGAGTGTCATTCTTGTTACTCATTATATCATTTGCTTAATGACAATACTCCTAATTCATAAATGAGGAAACTGGAGTTTTTGGTAACTAAATTATTATGTATGCTTTAAAAGGTTTAACCAAAATTAAATTTGTACTCATGTTATGAGTCTAAAATCTTCTTTAATTTTGAAAAGTACTATTAAAAACATTACCTTCACCTAATAAACAACACATCTAAGTATTTTATGACTAAAGTACATATTAAAGTTATTAAATTTTTTTTTTAGTTTTCTGCCGATTGTGTCTTATTTTATTAGATATTCAAGATATCTTGTGTCAGTATAGTATTTTCTCTCTCTTGTGGTTACAAAATGTAGCTTGTTTTTAGAGGGGACAGAAAACTGAGATCAAATCACAAAGGTGTTTTACCTGTCACAAACTAGAAGCATACCAGAGAGAGCAAAACTGATGGTACTATGCATCTGTGCATTGAACATTTCATGGCTCAAAGCCACTAGGCTCTTTTCTGCATGATCAACTGACTAATTGCTGTACTTGGCCTTTTCTATTCTCTTCAATTAATGCAATGCACAATTGCACATAGCAACAGAGTCACCCATACAGAACAGAATCTGGGCCAGAATTAGGCTCTAAATCCCAGAAGCACCTGTTACAAATATAAAACGTCCAGATGGTACAGTCTTTGTGGGGAAGTGTCAAGCATTGACTTATCTGTCTTTCTTACTTTTGGATTAAGGTCAAAACATGATCTGTTGAAAGCAGGGAGCCAAATAAAAATCATAAAAAATACCTAGGATTAGTGTAGAAACTTCTCAATTTGTTTATCTAAATCTTTATTGCCCAGTGGAGCTCATTGTTATCATTTTCTAAGCATGCAAATGGGATTAGTCCATAATTACATGGTGGGCTTCAGTATAATTAGATAGATTTATTTAAACACAGCTGTAAATCATAAAAATGTGAAATATTTGATGATTGTAAATTCAGCAGTTTGTATATTCAAACTTTAGTCTTCAATCAACTTCATTGTTCTGATTTTGTCTGGGATTCTAGAAAATGCAAAATATTACCTTAGCTCAGCTTTTTATTGATTTTCTTTGTTTCAAGCATACAGCAAAAAACATGATGTTATATTATGATGTTTTTCAAGTGAATCTTAATGATATATAGCTTCTGTGTTCTTCCTTTTCCCTCTCATCGACATATTTAACTTGTACTTTTGTCACATGCAGAATCCTTAGCAATAAGAATTAAGACTTTAGTGAACCATCTAGATACTTTGCAAATATTACAAAAGATGTTCCTGTGATACATCAAAATTTTGCTGCTTCTCATTCTCATATACTACATGATTTATTATTAACTTCTCTTGGAATTGTTTTTTTTTTGCATTTTATCTGTAAGTAAAGAAGAAAAGTTATTTTCTGAAAATAACCACTTGTCTATTTGTTAAAAACTGAGTGATTTTCAAATACTGCAACCAAAAGGAAAAGTGATTTTTATTGGTTTTCTTGCTTATGCCAAAATTCTAAGGAATTTTGCTAGTAAGATGATCACACTGTCTGCCTCTCATTTCAGACTAAGGTTGGAAATAATACATATAGTAGATTCTACAAGTTTTACTCCAGGTCAAAATTACCAGTTAACATCAATTTATTTCTTTTCCTCTTTGATTTTTTTTTTTTCTTAAAAGGGGATACATTTTAAAGACAGTAAGGTCAAGATCTTTATTTACTTTCTTACTGAGATTATGACAACTATGACATTTGTCATCACACAACATTCAGAACCTAAACAGATGCACTTTATCATCATAAGGAAATGTTACATATTCTAATGAAGTGTATTATAATTTTAAGCAGTTGAATTAGACTATCCATGGACACTGAGTTGTTTACATTAATATATTATTCACTCAGAAAGCCATCATGTAAAAGCTCAAAGGATTAAAAAGTAGTTTATTTAAAACATGTAAAATCTATATATTCTTAAAGAAAAAAAATAATTGTACTGAGAACAATATTTTTTAAGATAAATTTATTGAGATGTTCCAATTTCTACTATTTGTTTAGTCAAAATCTCTTGTTTGGGAATTGACTATGGGATAAGCAGTGTACTTTAAAATTAACATTTTAAGTTATGCACATTCATAGTGAACTTACATTTTAATATTATAACAACAATGATAGAGCTTCTATATTAAAATGTTAGATTACAATTCCCATTAAAGTAAAATCAAGGTTGTGTTTTCATTTTATTCTGAAGAATAATGTGCTCCTTACTTATGAGCTAAATATACCTGCTAACCTCACTCTAAAATAGCAGAGACAGAAATATTCTCTTAGTAATATTGCTTGATACTTGACTTGTCATGAATGAAAATGGAGAAATAGAAGTTTGGCCTCACCAACTACTACCAAAAATGGAGGGAAATAGTCAAGCACCCAGTCAATATGCTTCTGGAAATAACTATGAAAGCTACACAAAATGTATTAAAGTATGTCTGAAGAAATCAAGGAGATAGAATTTAGGAAGAAATTACAGATGGAAATCTGTAAGAAGCAGGGACTACATAGGTTAAGCATTTAAGATGTGTCTATTCATGAAAGCATAGCTGAAAAATGAAAGGCTGAGCATAATTAAATAGTCTTGGTTTGGGAACAAGAGGGTACTGTGAACTTAAATAAATCAACTTTCATAGGGAATTAAGACTAATTTTGACTCATCCTAAGCTCTCAATGGATTAAAGTGATCTGGTATTGCTAGTGCTCATAGCCTAGTGATCTTCTAGAATTCAGTGAAATCCCTTTGGGAGAAAGGTAACATCACACAGAGGTGCAAATTATCTGTAACATTTTCAAAACATCTAGTGTAGATGTAAAAAATTATTAAACATATCTTAGGAAATTGTATGATGAAAAACAAGAGAAGTAACAGATAGTATGGAATGATATAGAGAGAAGTCAGGT
The DNA here is from genome assembly GCF_026419965.1 of Kogia breviceps. Classification (NCBI taxonomy): domain Eukaryota; kingdom Metazoa; phylum Chordata; class Mammalia; order Artiodactyla; family Physeteridae; genus Kogia; species Kogia breviceps. Next base: position 44,634,356 of record NC_081325.1, on the reverse strand, counting down.
GATATGAATGTCACTAAATTTTTAAAAAATAATTAGGCTTGATATACTTAAGGAATTAGAGGTAATATTGACTATTTTGTCAGAAAACTAGTAACTATATAAAAACATACAAATAAACTAAAATAAAGTTTCTAATGTATGGATATATCAATGGATTAGACAGTGATGAATATGTATTGTTACACTGGGGTATACAATCAATCCTCTCTATTTGCAGATTCCAAACTTGCAAGTTCACCTACTTGGTAAAATGTATTTGTAACTCCAAAGTCAATATTTGTGGTGTTTCATGGTCATTCACCGACATAAGCTTATGCAGAACAATGGAGATTTTGAATCACTCATGCACACATTCCCAACTGAGATCAAATAAGATAGCCCTCTGCTTCCTTGTATCAGTTCTAATATTGCAAACAAGTGTCCTTTTGTGGTTTATTTAGTGCCACATTTCTTGCATTATTGTGCTTTCTATTCATAATTAATAGAAAATGGTTTAATAGAACTGTTTAAAATGGTCCCAAAGCAAAGTTCTTAAATGCTGTGTAGTGTTCGTAAGTGCAGAAGTCTGTGATGTGCCATATGGAGAAAATGTGTGTTAGATAGATTTCTTTCAAGCATGAGTTGCAGAGCTGTTAGCTATGAGTTGGATGTGGTTTAATCAACAATGTGTATTAAATAAGGTGTCTTTAAACAGAAACATGAATAAAACAATTACTTATTTATTAAGTAATTGATAAAAATATTTTCAAGAATATAACCCTGTATTTTCCAGGGAGCAATGTTTCAGTATTCACTAATTTAGTGCCCACAGCCAACTTTATATAAAACATAACTACCTTGAATAAAAATAATTGACTGTCTTAGAGAAGGAAATCCAAAACACGCATAGGGAGACAAAAAGTTATAATACACAAGAAATAATTTCGGAGCCATAGGAAAGGGTCAATAATTTATAAAATGTGAGGTTTCCACAAGAGTGTAATGATAAGAATGAACCCAAAAGAAAATGTGATAACTCAGAATTCTATCAGACATGTAATAACATGTATCAAGCCACAGAGAGAGTACTCTGAAACCAAACAAAATGAAGATAAATATAAAACATCTGTACTATTAGAATACAATTACTAAAATCAAAGGAATAAGACATATTAAAAGCATTCAGAATTGGGATTTATTTATTTATTTATTTATTTATTTATTTATTTATTTTGTGGTACACGGGCCTCTCACTGTTGTGGCCTCTCCCATTGCGGAGCACAGGCTCTGAACGTGCAGGCCCAGCGGCCGCTGCACGGCATGTGGAATCTTTCCGGACCGGGGCACGAACCAGCGTCCCCTCCATCGGCAGGCTGACTCTCAACCACTACGCCACCAGGGAAGCCCCAGGGAAGCCCCAGGGAAGCCCCCAGAATTGGGATTTTTAAAAGAACTTAACTTCAAAGAGCAACAATAAGTTTGTCAGCCACTGTTTCAAGGAAAACAAAACAAAACAAAACAACAATGGAGCCAGAAAACAGTGACTCATCATTTTAAGAACTGAAGGAAAATAAGTGATATAGATAATGGAACTACAAATGCCTATATCCAGATAGGAGTCACAACACTGCCAAACTTTGAAGTGATAATAGAGATGATTTCCTAAATGACAGAACAAGTGAGAAAAAAATTTCAAAACAAAAGACAAGTGACTATAGATATATATTAGCACTAGTTATATATTCCTGTACAATAAATCAATCCAAAATTAGGGGCTTTAAACAATAATCATTGATGATCTCACAATTTCTATGGGTCAGAAGTGTTAGCATAGTTTAGCTGAGTGGTTCTGGAGCATGATCTAAGAAGTGATTACAGTTAAGTTGTTGTCAGGAGGTAAATTCATATGGTGGTTTTACAGAGGCAAGACAATCCACTTACAGTATGGTCACTCACATGGTTTTTACTGAATACCTCAATTTTTCACCATGTGAGACTTACCATAGGTGACTTGAATCCTCAAAAAATGGCAGTTAATACCACCAAATACCTGAATGAATATCTGAATTAATTGGCTTAATTTGTAGAAAAAATAATATGCAATGTTGGAACCCAAGACATGATAAATGTTTATTGACCAATAAGTATTAAAATAATTGAAGGAATACTCTTAGTGGACATCTAACTCTCACTCCCACTTTGTCTCCCCACTGAGACAGATAAAAGTGGAATCACAACATACCAAAACTTACAAGATGCAGCAAAAATGGTACCAATATAGTGGAAATTTCTAAATTAAAAAAGGAGAAAAACCTCAAATCAACAACCTAAATTACACCTCAAAGAACCAGGAAAAGAAAACACTAAAACCAAATTTCACATAGGGAAGAAAATAATCAAGATTAGAGTAGAAATTAATGAAATAGAGAAACAATAGAAAAAAAATCAAGAAAGCCAAAGTTTGGTTCTTTGAAAAGATCAACAAAATTGGTAAATGTCACATTAACTATATTAAGCCACTTTAACAGAATGAAGGACAGAAACCACATGATCACTTCATTTGATTCAGAAAAGAATTTAACAAAATTCAACACTTTTTCACAATAAAAATACTGAACAATCTAGGCATAGAAGAAAATTATTTCAACATAACAAAGGCCATATGTGGCAAACCCACAGCCAGTATCATACTCAATGGTGAAAATCTGAAAGCTTTCTCTCTAAGATCAGGAATAAGGCAAGGATGCTCTATCTCATCCATATTCAACACAGTAATGGAAATTCTAGCTAGAGCAATTAGGCAAGAGAGAGAGATAAACAGCATTCAAGTAGGAAAGGAAGTAGAAAAATTATTTTTGTAGATAACGTGATCTTGTATGCACAAAATCTTAACAATTCTACAAAGTAGTATTAGAACAAAAAAAGCAATTCAGCAAATTTGCAGGAAACAAAATCAACTCACAAAAATCAGATATTTTTTTCTATACATGAGCAATGATCAATCCAAAAGGGCAATTAAGAAAACAATCTCATTTACAATAGCATTTTAAAATATATTTAGAAATAAACTTAGCCAAGGAGGTGAGAGACTTGTGCACTGAAAAAATATAAAACATTGCTGAAAGAAATTAAGAAAAACACAAATAAATAGAAGGCATTTTATTTTCAAGGACTGAATGAGTGAATATTGTTAAGATGTCCATACCACCTAATCAATCTACAGATTCCATACAAACCTATCAAAATTCCAATGGCATTTTTTGCAGAAATAGACACAATTCATCTGATAATTAATATGAAATTTCAATAGTCAAAACCATCTTGAGAAAGAAAAATATAGCTGGGGTCTTCATAATGCTTCCTTATTTCTAAACATATTGCAAATCTAAAGTAATGAAAACAGTGTGGTACTGGCATAAATACAGATATAGATAAATGGAATATAATTAGGAATCCAGAAATACTCTCACACATATGACCAAATTATGTTCAGACCTCATCGTGTGCATTTCCCAGAATTTATTACAAACCTATTGGATATTTTTGTGAATCTAGTAAGTCTGATGATCAAATAAGTATCAGCAATACTCTACACTGCATTTACCCTTTAGAGATTCACACTGAATTTATGCAAGCCTCTAAGAAGTCCTACAATAAAGAAACAATTTGATCACTGAAACACCCTTTCCTCAAACACATAGTTTGAATTGTTTCTTTAAAACACATTTGGGACAGGCTTCACTAGCAAAGTAAAAAGGAAACATTGTGTAGAGAAATAGTTAAAGCAGCTCAACTAAAATGTTAAAATGTTAAAGAAGTCAAACTTTAAAGAGTGAAGTACAAATTTTAAAAATGGTTGAAATAGAAACAAAGGAAAATTAAGAGATTTCAATGGCTAAACAAGTATGATATAAATAAATTGATTTAAGATACTGAAATTTTTTAAAAAAGAAACTCCAGAAGACTAAACACTAATTTAGAAGTATGTACACACTTCAGAGTTAAGATTCTCTATTAAACATCAATTCTTAATTTCTTCTCAGGAACTCCTTCAAAGAAAATAAACCACCACAACAGTAAATTGACATGCATTTCTGAAAATCAATTCATTTAAAAACAAATGGAATGGGCTTCCCTGGTGGCGCAGTGGTTGAGAATCCGCCTGCCGATGCAGGGGTCACGGGTTCGTGCCCTGGTCCGGGAAGATCCCACATGCCGCGGAGCAACTAATCCCGTGAGCCATGGCCGCTGGGCCTGCGCGTCCGGAGCCTGTGCTCCGCAACGGGAGAGGCCACAGCAGTGAGAGGCCCGCATACCACAAAAAAAAAAATAAAATAAATAAATGGAATAACATTCTAAAATAAAATACTCAGGTTCCAGTAGCTCATTTTCCCCACTGTCCACCCAAAGTCAGTCAGCCCTTCCCTTGGATATGCGTATGATTATTGCACATGCTTTAAGAGTATTGACTGAAACATGAATATTGCTGATGGCTACACATTCAGCACAAAGAATGCCTTTTAGTTCTCTAAATTCTATTATAAAATTATCAAATCCATCATTTTCTGTACGATGTGAGACCAAAATGGTGGATGACGTATGGAGAGGTCAATCCATCAGCTTGGATATTTTTATTGGGGGAATCTGATAGTTATTCAGACACTACAGAGTTCCAAACTCATTTATGTGTTCCTTGATGAGAGTGACCATGTCACAGGCATTTTCATTTCAGAAATTCCACAGAGTATATTGTAATTAGTGGCCATTTGAATGAATATTTAATTAATTATGAATTTTGAAAAGCCCTTTTGGCATCAACAGTCACAGCTAAAACTAAAAATCCAGATGTCTGGAAAGACAGTGAAAAAATGATGGTGAATACATAATTTAAATTGCTATTATGCGGTAGGCTTAAAGAAAGGCTCATAGATAGTGTTTGGATGAGTTCTTAAGAGAACTCATCCAACAAGAAGCCATCCAGAGACCACTTTGCTCAAAATATCATATTCATCTTTCATAATACATCCATAATGTACTTTCTTAGAACACCTTTCTACCAAAAATATTAGACAAGCACATTTTAACCATCACCCTTATTGCCATTCTGGCTGAATGAACTTGCCATTATAACTTTCAAAAGGGGAATTTGGATCACCCCCAAATTCTGGGGGGAGCGGCACCCACCCGGTATTTAAAGCAGTAAAAGTTAGGAAAATCTATCAACTTCATAAGGCATTGCTAGAAAACACTTAAAGTCATTTTAATATTTCAGTAGTTTTATTGTAAAATTTATGCATAATAAACAAAGAATGTTTAGAATAATTAATGACATTAAATATTATTCTAAGACCATGGCTGAAATCATTACTTTGTTTTATTTGTATATTAATATTACATATTTGTTGCTATAGCTAATTCATATTCTGAGAAAAGGATAAGGACACTTTTGGTTTAATTTTTCATTTCAGTAAATTCAGAGAAGATACAGTAAATCTCCTTGATAATGAATATCTAATCTACACATATTGTGCAACATAATAGCACAACATATGTAAAATTTTCAAGTGTGATTTGCAGATAAATTGGTAACAACAGCTTGATATAGTAAGAGTGCTCTCTTTTATGTTTTTCCCCAAAATGACACTCAATCCATTACTTCACAGATGTGCTTTTTTTCTTCTTGTTTCATTTATGCCATTGAATTTTAAGTTCTTTTCAGTGTTTGTAGTCAGATGATGAAAATGCTATATGCTATTTCAGACTATGGTGTGAAACCAATTGTATGGCTGCATTTCAGTGCACTTAGAACAGGTGGCTCCTGTGATTAGTAGTAGGAATATCAATTATGATTATATATAGGTTTTGTGTAAAGAAAACAATGTCTCTGCAATATGAAATGTAAGGTTAAATGTTAATGTTTAAAGTGGTTAGTATTTTTTTATTTTTTATTTTTTTAGTGGTACGCGGGCCTCTCACTGTTGTGGCCTCTCCTGTTGCGGAGCACTGGCTCCGGACGCACAGGCTCAGCGGCCATGGCTCACGGACCCAGCCGCTCCGCGGCATGTGGGATCTTCCCGGACCAGCGCACGAACCCGTGTCCCCTGCATCGGTAGGCGGATTCTCAACCACTGCGCCACCAGGGAAGCCCGGTTAGTATTTTTTATGTTCATAAAAATAATCAAATTTGTTTCTGGTTATAATTATGATTGTGATTGCAGTCAAATGGTCACACTGCATGAATAATTTATTTAGTTTGAATTTTAAGTAAATTATAAAATCACATATTTAGTGGATATTTGTGCCTAGTTCATTCAAAGCATCTATTTGTTTTCAGCCCTATGTTTTTTCTTTAGTATAAAATAATTTAATGGTCAGGAAAGAGAAGGATTGTGAACTACATACTATTATAGCTGTATAATTCTAATACACCTACTGCAACTCCTATAGTTAGTGCATTACCAATTCAGTGTATGTGAGTAATCAATTTAATAGTAATAGCATCTATAATCACTGTATATTTTCAAGCTATCTTTAAAATGTTAACATTATTTTATTTCAAAATGACACATATTCACTTAGAAAATTTTGAATACTACCAAACAAAAAATAACATCATTTATAATCTTTCCATAGAGATGATGTTTTGATGTATAGCATAGTTTTTAAAATAATTCATATATCCCATTATCTAGATTCAAAGATCTTACAATATTGTGGAGAAGATAGATTGAAAAAGCGACAAAATAATTGTGATATTTAACGAAATACATGCAAAAAATAAGTTAAGTGCTAAGTTAGAATGGAGAGGGGAACTTTCATTTAAATAGAATGATCAGGGAAGGCTTTTCTATAAAGATGATGTTCAACCTCATAAATACAGGACGAAGAAAAAATTAATCAAAAAACAGCAGGAAGAGAAGTAGAACATTGCAAGTTGCAAATGTCCTGCTATCCGAAAGATCCTGATATATATGAGAAAGTAAATCTAAATGTCAAGTAGCAAATAGAAATGAGGTAAGAATGGTAGGTGACAGAGGTAATACAATGCATTCTAGGATGTGGTAAAGTTAGGATTTTATTCTGGGTGAAAGAGAAAACTAGCAAACATTTATTAGGCTCATAAAGTTAAGCTCAAGCTGACTATGGGTAGGACTACAGTGGAAAAGGATCCGATTTATTTAGAAGGAAGAATTGACAGGATGTGGTAATGGATTGGAAGCTGGCGAGTAAATAAGAGGGGGAGTGGTTATGGCTTTTCTAAGTTTATTGTTTGAGCAAGAGAAGGATGCCAATCTTATTTAGAGAGAGATGAAATAATAGAGTTTGGAGAGGGGCAAACTTTGTGAAAAACAAAAATAAAATGTTTTAGTTTAACTATATCAAGTTTGAAATATCTCTGAGATACCTAAATGAAGGTGTTAGGTGAAAGGTTGGATAAACGTGTAAGAGGAGGAGAGGTGTGACCTGAAGATATAAATTTGTAAATCACAACATAAATATAGTATTCAAATGAAGTAAAATTGAGAGCTCACCTAGGGAGAGAGTATTGACAAGAAAAGTGGGCCAAGTTTGATAACATGAGGAAATCCAACAATTTAGAGGAGGGTGACACTAGGTAGCAATGCTGATGAAAAAGGTCTCTAGTTATGACAGAAAGTAAAGAAGCAAGGGAAGAAAACTGTACAATAAGCCACAGTATTTAAATATATATGTTAAATTTATTTTTTGATTTTGAAAATATTTGAATTAACTTTGTATAGGGAAGCTTAGAAAATTCACACATAAGGATTGACTTTACTCTCACTTCTGTGATTTATGTGATTTATCTCACGTTTTCCTTTACTTATATTTTGGTATATTTTCAAGTATTTCTCAGAAATAAGGGATCATTTAAGACCATTATGATTTTGGCTGAGTCCAAGTGCATACTTATGACTCGTATATTTTAACCATTTCTTTAATGCTGAGTATAGTCCTTGAGACTTGATTAGAGAAGATATAAATACATATTTGTTGAATCAATAAATTGTCTAATTGTCAATATGTTCAGATATTCTTAATCTTAAATACTTTCCCCTACATTAAAGACTATTGTCTTTCAAAACATGTGTAAAACTGCATAAATTATACTATTAGTTTTTTCTTCTACATATAATTTTACCATTTTAGTATTATAGTAACATTTATTTAAAAATAATGGACCCTTTGTTTTAATAAATATTTTGCAAAATTTCCAAAATTGTTTAAAACCTGGAATACTGATATTTATATTCTGCTTGAGTTTTAATTCAGGAAGAGTTGAGGGTGCTAATATTTATGAGGATATTGATAGTATATACATAGCCACAACCTGGCTATCTGTATGTCCCACTGTAATTGTGGACAATTCACTAGACATGTTTTCAATGGGAACATGAGCCAAGTTTTGTAACTGAGGATTCCAGAAAGGCATTGATTGAAAGCTTTCAATAGTAAAATACACCTGAAAAGACAACTATGATAATTTTGGGGGGAAAACTTTTCACAGTGTCTCCTTCCATTTTGGAGGCTGATTCAGAGGTGAGCAAACGGCACCTGTGTGTAGGAAAGATCAACATAAATCTAGAAAGGATGAAAGTAACCCTCTCAAATGAAGTCTAGCCACAGAGAGAGTGTTGGTAGAATTTATTAAATGTCTTAAGAAACAGGCTTGTGTCAGAATCTTAGGATAAAATGACAATAGGAGAAAGCTCACTGGCCTTCAATGAAAATTAAAAGAGTATATAAAGTATAGTTTTATGAAAGATTGGTTTCATATGAAATATTTAATGTTTGCTGTTATCGGTTTCTGCTAATGAAAATTATTCTTATACTTTCTTATTGAGAGTGCTTGCAAATATGGAATACAAACTGTTAAATATGTTTGGGGTGACCATGTAATTTGTTGTTAAAATTGCGATACTTTGAAAAAAAACTGGGCATCGCCACTAATTATGTTAGGGCAACTAGCATAAACTGTACTCATCCTGGGTAAACAAGGACATCTAACCATTTTAACTGTACAATGAACTTCTCAGGTGTTCTGAGTGGAGAGTAGGATTTTAGATATTCTTCAATACAATAATGTGAATATTTCTTGTAAGGGATGTGCATTATGCGTATTTAAAGTGCCTTTTGTTTTTGGAAATGGAAAGATTTGGTTGAAACTTTGAGAACTGATCAAGAAGCTATTCTGCTAATTAAGAAAAAACTTATCAATAGCTTCCTGGAAGAGCTCAATTGTGGACTATAACTGTAAATTGTATGTAAATGGGCACTTTTCTCTAAATGCATATTAAAATTTTGCAAATTATCAAATTGAAAACATTGTCATAATGAATTTAATTCTTACAAAACAACAAATCAGTATGGATAAGTACATACCTATACCTATTTTATCTCAGTTTTTAAATTAAGCCACTGAATTCCACATCACAGATATTTGAAACTCAGTTACTTCAAAGCACATATATATTTTTTTTAACCTGCAGACAGAACAGAGTTTTGTTTTGGAAGTAAATTACAAATATAAATGGCTATTAATATCTGCACTATTTATAGGCACCAGTTAGTCATCAGTGTGATGTTAAAATCATTAGCCAGACCAGCCTGAAGGGAAAGTCAGGGCACAAGATAATTATGTCTACTTCTTATAGCTTAGCTCCAGAGACCACTTTGCTCAAAATGTAATTTTGATCCAAAACATTTTCTTTTTCATAAATTTTTTAAAAACAATTTTATTGGAGTATAGTTGATTTACAATGTTTTGTTATTTTCAGGTGTACAGCAAAGTGGTTCAGTTATACAACTGAATATATATATACATATATATGTATATATATATATGTATATATATATATATGTATATATATATTCAGTCTTTTTCAGATTCTTTACCCTTTGTGTATAAAGAACTGCTATTTCCCTCTGGCCCATGAGGCTGATAATTCTCCTACTCTGTAGTGCTCCCTGTGCCTTTATTCAGACCTTGTTCCCAGAGATCATCATTAGAGGCCTTCTCTAGAACCAGTAATCCTGCATGCTGAGTATTGATATTTAGCCTGTAAAGTGGCAAATGTCCTTCTCCACTAGACACCATTGACCATTTTTCACAAAGCATAGTAATCTTTTCCAACTTTCTTTTGTCAAAGCAAAAATTGAAATGGACCATTTTACACAGGAAGGAACACTTTATTCATTGCAATCGGAGAAAGAGACCAGAACTCTGAACTCAATTCTGTTGAAACAAAAAGTGGCAGAGTTTTTAAGTACTGGCATGAGCTAGTGGAAACTATTAAAGAATGTTAGTGGGAAGATGTTCAATAAGTTGTGTTGGATGTATTGAGTTATTCTTGAGTTTACAAATGTTTTTCTCTGTGATTAGGCCACCTGTGTTGGCTAATTGGAACCCATCAATGTTAGGCTCCTACCCTCCCACAGAGACTGAGAGATGGGCATGTTATCTCTTTTGATATGTTACATGTCAAATAAGTGATTCCCACATCATTGAAAAAGATATTACTGGCTTTTCAGACTGGGAAGAGGATTTTAACAGGCTTCATATATGTCCAAAGGGGCAGAGAAAGAATTTATAATTACAGGATTGTTTGTTTGTTTGTTTGTTTGTTTTATATAAATGCTTTAAGGAAAGGAAGATCAGGAGCATAGAGTCAGCAAGAAGCCAGTAGAAAATTAAGTCAAGCTCTGGGGAACATTAAGGCTGCCATCTTGGACATTTTCCTATTATCACGCAGTGAATGACTACCCTGGGAAGTTCAAATCCACTTAAGGACCTTCTCTGTCTTTAGCTTTTCTCTCAATTAGAGCAAATTAGTTCTAGTTTCTCTTGTCAGAGCCATAGGCTGTTGTGCCTTATAATTGTCTTCATGCTATATTGATCTCTTAAGACTTTTCTAGTCAGCTCAGCTCTTGCCATGAAACAAGACAAAACAAAACATTATACTCATCTACCAACCAAAACTTCTCCTACTCCACCTTCCATGTCAATCCACCTGAATTTTGTACTATTTTTCAAAAATATTGTCATATTTTTCTCACTCATGAGCAAGCATTCTATGAAATAAAAATATTATAGAATGTAAGTATTTAATTTTTAAAGATACATCTTTCAGTTCAGATCAGTACAGTATGATTCAATCTACTGGGTATTTAGAAATATTTTAAGAATTAAAAATATTAATATTTAGTTGACTTTAATCTGATGGTAAACATTCATTAAGTGGAAAAATGGTATGAGAGGAAAATATAATTAAGTGTAACAAATATATCATTAGTTAGTTAATTAATTAATTAAACATAAAGTTTTGCCTGGCAGGACATGTAAAACAAAAATAATTACTTGATATAGCATCAGTTGTTCAATTTGAAGTTGAAGAAAGGATATACTAAGCCATATATTTAGATTACTAACCTAGATTAAAATGAACTCTCGGATTTCCCTGGTGGCGCAGTGGTTGAGGGTCCGCCTGCCGATGCAGGGGACACGGGATTGTGCCCCGGTCCGGGAGGATCTCACATGCCGCGGAGCGGCTGGGCCCGTGAGCCATGGACGCTGGGCCTGTGCGTCTGGAGCCTGTGCTCTGAAACGGGAGAGGCCACAGCAGTGAGACACCCGTGTACCGCAAAAAAAAAAAAAAAAAAAAAAAAAAAAAAAAAAAAAAAAAAAAAAAAACCCTCTCAATAACTTATTTAATTATGTAGGTAATTAGGTCTATTTACTTAATAGATTATCAATATATTAAGTGAGCTGTTTCAGATTAATTATTTCATCTTTACGAGTATTTCTCTGATAATTTTTAGTACCTGCTATATGAATATATAATTTTGTTTTTGAAAATAAATGTATGCTGTAACATCAAGCACTTCATTATTTAACTCTGAGTAAAATAATATAGCAGAGGTAACATAACATTGGAATTCAGAAGATCAGAATATAAATTCAAATTATTCCATTAGAGGCTTAGGATATTGAAAAACCAGATGTTGCTCTTTGTTCCAAAAAAGTATAAATGGTCACTAAGTATGAAGGTGCTTTTTTTTCCAGAAGTATAAAGGAAAGGTATGTGTCAAGAACAAAAGCCACAGAACACCTGCTCCTAATTTATACTGAGAGTAAGATCAAAACAGGAAGATCCACTGTAACAACCACAGCAGAATTCCTACCCCACAGAGTTTGCTATACTTGGGGTTACAAACATGTAGGTAGGCAATTACAATATAATGTCCTGAACCTTATCATGTGGAAGCAGAGTGCTACACTATCAGGCATACTTCTAGAAATAATTAACATAGAGTTAATAGGTAAGGCTCAAAGATAAATAAAACTAATAGGTGTTACAGCCATAGGAGATCTCTGAGAATATCAAAGGACAGTAAGAATTTGGGACTTTTATAAATTTATTTTGGACTTTATGCTTAAATATTTTAAGCATATAAGTTTGCATTTATAAGAAGTAACTTTTCTTTTTATTGTAAGGGGTTCTTTGGAAAAGGCCAAGACAAGAAACAGAAAATCCAGTTATGAAGCTGTGTGATTAAGGGCAGATTGAATCTGTAGTCCATTCATTCCTTTCCAGAATGTTTTTTGAAGGTCTACTATGTGAACTAGTCTGAACTGAAGGAGAGGCAGTGTATATAAAGCAAATTAAACAAAGTTAAGATTACTTGCAGAATTGGAAATTGCTAGACTTGAAGATTGTATTCATCTTTTTTTTGGGGGGGTAGAATGCAAGCGGAAAGTGTGCTAATGATGTTGGAAAAATCAAAGGGATTAATGGTAGTGAATAATTACCACTTATTTTTCAAAATTTCAACACTCAAGAAGTCTTCTCTTGGTTATTTATCACCTTATGGATACTTATGTGAATGAGAACTCATATCCCATATTGAAATAGTGACACCAGAAAAACATTTATCCAACCCCTCTTAGCTAAAGCATTGGCTGATTCGGTATTAATGGGTAATCAGCCAAGGACCACCAAAACCAAACTGTAGTCCAACAAAATCAGATTTATTGACTCATAACAAGGGAAGATGATCCAGAAGACAGAGGAATGCACTCAGTGAGAAGAAGCCAGTTTCTTTTATAAGGTTCAAGATCTTGTTGAAGGATTCTGCAGCAGACCTCAGAGAAGCAGACATCAGTTCTGGATTGGTCATTTTTCTCAGGATTGAGATTGACTTAGTAATTTAGCAATTAGGTGTCCCCAGGAATTGGTAGGAATAGATCTGTGGCATTATTGGTAAGAAAGAGTTAATCAATCAAACAGGGATCGTTATGGCATTTTACAGCTTCAGTATGACCTTAGGGGTGAAAATGTTTTCTGTTCATTTGCAGCTATTTTGACCTATGTCTCCTCTTATTCTGATTAATGGCAGAGTTACTTTTTTTTTTTTCTTTTTCTTCGAAGTTAATTTTCACTTTTTTATTCCTGAAGAGTTTTCATTCATTTTCTGCTCTCTGACACTTTGATTAACCCATCCCTGACTTTGATTCAGGAACTGGAGATTGATGTAGCAAGGAGGAGGTCTGTGGAAAATCTATTCTTGTGGTAGGCCAGAAGAGCAGTGGTAACAACATCCAAGTGGGAGATGGGAGCTGGTGGAGGCACAATCTGTACACTCCCTTGTCAGCACTACTGGCAGCAGTTCTCAGAAGAAATGCCCTAAATTTGGCTAACCAAGCTGCTTCGGCCTACCCTAGTCTCTTGTTTCTGCCTATGTCCTAATCTTAATATTTGCCTATATTTCTGTGAATTTCCTAGTGACCTGTGGACAATCAATTTCTGTTTTTCTGATACAATGTCCTTGTGCTCTGTCAGCAGCAAATATACTAAAATTGCAATGATACAATGTTGTTTATAAAAATTAAACCACAAAAAGAGTATTCAACTTTTGGGTAAATCTGGCTTGTAATGTGTCCTGTGTATTTGAGAATGCAAAACTAATTTAGAATTTTAAACATTACAAAAACATATGATCGTGTGAAGACATTTCTAAAGCCTCTTTCAGGAGCTTTAAAAATTACCTTTACCAGTGAGGAGGCCTGAATCTTAAGCTTTAGTAACTTTAGAGTAAATCCAACCCAGATAATTTGGAAGTCAAAAATGGTGATTTAGATCATAGACCTTATTCCTCCTTGCCTGTTGAACCCTTCTTTGGAATTTTTGTTTGTCATACACTCATTTGAGTTCTCTCTCTTCCATTCCTGGGATATTCTGTAGTTAGATATTTTCGACTGAAAGAAAAATGCACAAAGTAAAAGTTATGAGTTAAGCTTTTGGTGGGGGATCTTACCAAGGACTATAGCCTATGAGACTGACTATTAGATAGTTCTGAAGAACTTCTCTGAAAAGGTAAGGAAGAAGACAGGATATATATATATGAAAACTTGATGGAAAACAAAAAAACAAACAAACACGTAGTCAAACATTCAAAATTTACTACCCATCACAAAGAACAGTCATCTCAGGTTAATGATTTTAGTTCTTTTCTATGTATAGGAAGATGCAAGAATCTGGGTTCATTGAAATTATTCCTTAGATATGCATTCTAACCTTTCAGGGCTAGTATCCAAAGCATAAAATGCTTCCTGTTTTTCTCCATCCTGAATTTCGCTCAAGGTACACTATGGGTGGTAGGTGACTGTGGTTGTTGATGGTTTGATCCTTGTAGAACTGAAATGGTGTGTAGCAATCTTTGTTTACAGTGTCATCCAGCCCAAAGCATTAGTTCTTTGAACTAATGTCCCTATTAAGTGAGGGTAGGAATTTGTTAGATATCTCCCCTTGTAAGTATTTTTAAAATATTTGTTATAAAATCAATGAATAAATAATGATAAATTGTCAGTGAATGAAGAAAATGAAGAATAGTGAAAAAATCATGTTTATCTTATAGATCACAAGTCAAGCATTGTTTATAAATATATGTGCCTTTATTTCAGATGACATAGCAATATCTATTTTAATTGCATAATCTCTGACTACAATCACCTGAAAGATCATTGATAGTTTTTAAATAGTTTCGGTAACTCTACTTAATGAGAATATGTAATCAATTTACGGTGGCTGTCAAAATATGAAAAAGTAATCATCAGAAACTCGTGTAGTAGATTAATTTCAGTTTTCACAAGAAATAGTCAATTTAGTGATGGAGATAGTGAACTCTTTTAATTGCAACATATAAAAATTTTGTATATCTAGTGTATTATCACTTGTAATAATATTAAAATGTCTTTGCTATGGTTAATATGGTATTCATTAGGTTTCAAAGTTAAGCAAACTGGAGTTGTTATTTCACACAATAATTTAAATAATTTAAGATGTCATTGGGCTCCAGGTTGGGGTTTATTTCCATAATCATGATAAAATATTAGTGTATGACTTAAACTGAGCTAAAGCCTGAAGGAGACAAAGAAATAGCAGGGAATATGGCATTTTCTCCTGCACTGTTATACTTCTTCACTTTCAACTTTCCCCTGTTTTTCTGTGCTCTGTTGACATATTCACCAAATCTTTATCAGAGGATGGTACTCTGACTTTGGTTATTATTTATCTAATCATGGTTTTGAGATACCACACTTTAATAAGCAAAGTTATTCTTAGGTTTCATCTCTCAGTTCTCCTTTGAAACAGTTGAATAATCCACTTTCTTGTACACACTTTTGGTCCTTTAGTCTATCCAGGGTTCAAGGTGGAATACTACTGTTGATCGGTCAGATATAGTGTCTAATTTTTTTTCCCCCAGAACTACAGAGCTTATTTATTGTTTGATACTCAAACAGAGAAAAGTATAATACATGAAAAGTTAATGTACAAATAAATACTTAATAGAAAAAAATGGAGTGCTAGTGAATATCCAGAAGAATGCATATCCATAGTTCATGGGCAGACAGACAATCAACAGAAAAACACTTTTCGATTATTCAGTTTATGTGTTTTTTAATGGATCTGCAAAGTGGGCTAGTAGGCAGAGCTTACTTACAAAAATGTTTCACTTTTGAACATCATAATGTTAACAAAAAGAGAGAGAAAGACTAAAACCTCACTCTTAAGAGCTAAGTGAAATTGTGTTCTTTTTTCTTTTAATGTGGTTAATTAAACATCATTTTAATTACTGAGAAAATGTGCAATATAAATGCTATAAGTTAAATTAAAAGACATATTATTAAATCCAATGGGTTAGATCAAATGGAGGGGGAAGCTGGAGCGAAGTTAGAGCATCGACATATATACACTACTGAATGTAAAATAGCTAGTGGGAAGCAGCAGCATAGCACAGGGAGATCAGCTTGGTGCTTTGTGATGACCTAGAGGGGTGGGATAGGGAGGATGGGAGGGAGGCTCAAGAAGAAGGAGATATGGGGACACATGTATGAATATGGCTGATTCACTTTGGTGTACAACAGAAACTAACACAGTATTGTGAAGCAATTATACTCCAATAAAGATCTATTTAAAACAAAACAAAACAAAGCATTCATATCCCTTCAATATAAATGCTTGTCAATATAGAGGAATGAAAAAACAAAGCTCTATCAAAGTTAATAGAAAAAATATATAAATTGTCTTTAAACATATAAAAAAAGTAAAAGGAAAACAAACTAACTACTTTTAAAATTATTATTTAGAAAATGTGAATATTGTATTTGTAATTGTGTATCACTTTCAGCTTAACAGTCCAGGTAAAGTAGAATAAATGGAGCTACATTTCAAAGATTTACTTTATAAGTATCCTTTAGCTATATCTGATAATATTTTATTATTTTTAAATGACAAAGTGTAGTCTACTTCATTATTAACATATTCATTCTGTGTAATATTTATCCTGTGAAAATAACTATTTCATAATTTTATGACTTTAAGGGATATTAAAGAAATATTTGTCCAACCACTCTATTATGTTTAATAATAGTAATAGAAACAATAATAAAGACTTACCAATGGTTACCCAGACCCTGCTTGAATATCTCCTTTGGAAAGTGACTCATTACCTGAAAGAAGATATTGGCTCATTGGCCTGAAAAATGGCATTCCTTTTTTTTTTTTTTTTTTTTTTTTTTTGTGGTATGCGGGCCTCTCACTGTTGTGGCCTCTCCTGTTGCGGAGCACAGGCTCCGGAGGCGCAGGCTCAGCGGCCATGGCTCACGGGCCCAGCCACTCCGCGGCATGTGGGATCTTCCCGGACCGGGGCACGAACCCGTGTCCCCTGCATTGGCAGGCGGATTCTCAACCACTGCGCCACCAGGGAAGCCCGGCATTCCATTTTTGAGGAATGCAGACTGTTAGAAATATATATTTGCTATAAGCTCAAAATGTTTTTTCCATTTGACCCACTCATTAGAGATCCTTTCTATAAAGCTAATCCTTCTATTTGATTAAAGATTTGAAACATTCAAAAACTGATGTAAATTATCCCTTTGTATGATTAAATGTCTCTGATATCCTTAAGAATTCCTCACACAACCCTTTTCAAAAGTCTCCCAAAACTGTATCCTTATTGTTCTTCCCTAAATATTATTTGTTTTGTGGAGATAGTAAATTAGGTCTAAAACCAATGCCATGCTACAAACAGAGAGTATCCTCTGTTTTAGTACAATAATGAAAATGTTTAATTAAAATACAGAAAGTAAAATATTGCTCTTGTTATTATCTTGGTAATTTTAGACCATGGTCAAAACAAGGCAGGTGAATGGAAAGAAAATAACTTCACTGGCTTAGTTTGGACCATTGTTAACAGATTTTGAAAGAAACTGGGAGAATTGAAAGTTTGGTAAGGATTGACAGTTTATGCTAGATGACAAAATTCAACCCAATTTACAAATACCAGAGTTTTTTTTCACAGTGGGAGAGGAATCCAATTAAATTTCTACCAGTCTAAATAGAATTTGTATATTCATAAAATACTTGCATTTTATGATGACCTGCCAAAGAGATAAAATACAATGTATAGGCCCTGTATCCAGAGTGTGTATTATGGTTTTCCATTGAAATATTAAAGTTTTCCTCTACAGCTATTCCCCTCTACTTTCAATTGATTAAAGATAATCTCAAGGAAAGACTATTCATGATCAGAAAATAAGGTTGGTCTCATTAGAATCTGATGGAATATATTCCCAGCATGAAGAGAAATTTAACATACTGGAGTTTTTAAGTTTGATGGATATTTTCATAAGAAATCTCAGATTAGACATTTAAAAGCCTCTTGAGGCATGAAAGCCAAGGCAAGAACTCACCTTTGGATTTCACCTGCAAATTATTCTCTTCTCCAGATCCCTAAAATATTGTAAGCAATGTATGCCTGCCAGGAATTGACTTTTCTTACTCATCTTTAAGGCTGGGAACTGTATAAACTGGGCACTCAAGAACTTTACTCAAGAAGGTTTTGTAAGCATAGGTTCCATAAATTCAACCTTAGTTCCTTAAAAGTGTCTGGTCATATCTCATTAAATGACCAAATCATTCTCAAATATAACATTCCAGGCAAGGCCTTGGACCTTGGTTGCACAACCAATGTTTCCAATCATGTTCTATTAATAAAGAACACAGATTCTTTTTTTGAACCTATGCAGAAAATGATAATTGTCATGGAATTAAAAATACTAATGATAGTTTCTGAATTCTGGAGCTATCAGGTAGGGAAAAAAATACATAATTTACAAATGTTTCTATTTACCAATGCTTAGTTTACTCAGTTGCTATGAGTTTTAATAGTTTAAGAGTAAAGAGAAAGTTTTCTTACATTCAGAAACTCGAACATTAAAATATTGACAATATTCCAAATATAAATCACAATCGTTCCTCATTAGTTTACTTAGTCCCATGTAATTCAACTTTGCTCTGCTCCTTCTGGGGTTAGCTGTCTCATGAGTCTAACTGTTTCTCAAATAAAGTTTGAAAATTCTGACTCAGTCCACTAGTATGGTTTCTAAGTTGTTTAAATAATGCCCTCTAATGCCTGTCTCCATAGTTACCTGATATAGTCCTTTCCATGGGAAACTGAGACAGTCCATTGTTGAAGAAGAAGCAGTTCAGCCTGCAGTTGATTGCACAGACTTTCAGGCATGTATCGAAGTAAAACAAAAATTGTCAGTACATGACAAAAACTTAAAATGGCTGTGACTAACTTTTTATTGACAATTTTCAAAAATGAAAGATTGATGAGCATTTGTAACAAGACTAGTAGAACTGACAAGGGAATTTTGTTCTTTCTGTGACAAATAAAAAAAGAAAAAAGTCAATCTTCCCCAAATCATCTATAAATGTACTGATTAACACATTTTCAAAGAAGACTATATATTGAATCTATTTTATAATAGTGGATGATTATGAACTTTACGGAGAAAATAATCTTCAGATAAAATAGAATCCTGAGACCTAATTAACCATATAAAGCACATATTTAGAAAGTACCAAAAATATATGAAGAATATCAACTAAAGATATTGGGTTGAAAGCAAGTACTAAACATCTGTAAATTAATAAAACTCCATAAATAAGTGATGTGAGTCCCCCAAATGAAAAACACTTACTGAGAAGGAGTTATATTCAAATTATTACAAATACCACTACAAGTCCCTTCCTTAAGAACAAGTTCCAGTCTGAGAGTGCGTTCATAAGTCCAATTTGTTCGTAAGTCCAACAAAGTCAGCCTAAGCACCCAAGTAAAACAATCAGCTATATAGTACTGTACTGTAACAAGTTTATAATGATTTTCACAAAAATAATACATAAAAAACAAACACAAAAAATAAACATTTTTATCTTACAGTGCAGTACCTTGAAAAGTACAGTAATACAGTGAAACCGCTGACATACAGGGGCTGGCATTGAGTGAACAGGTAAGAGTTAACTGACTGGAGAAGGGAGAGGAGGTGGGAGATGGAAGGGTTGAAGCATTGTTAGCAACAGGAGATGGAGGGCAAGCTGTAATTTCATTCATGCCTGATGTTGATGACACAGGTTCTAGTTCCTTGCTGGATTCAATTCTATTTACACTCTTGAAAAAAACAATCCAGTGATATCTGGGTAGTAGCTCTTTTCTTCTCATTCTAGATGACATGGTAGCACTAGATCGCATTCTGAATAGCTTCTGCAACCTTTACGTACTGTTCTACATTTGTGTCCTCTGCCTTAAAAACTAACAGAGCCTCCTCAAATAAAGAAAATCCCCTTGCCACTTCCTGCATTGTGAATCTCTTTGATTCTTCAGTTACTTCTTTCCTCTTGTCTCTCTTCATCCTTTCTCTGTGCCTCCAATTCCTGGCGTTTCTTAGCAGTCCCAGCTACATCACTGCTTCCTTTACACTTGCCTCCAGATATCCTGGGCTTGAAATAAAGATACTGTACAGTATACAGTACTGTACAGTAAAGCACACAAAAGCACAACCACTTGTAGAGCATACACTCATGTGACAATGTGCTCCAGACATGCAGACTAACTTATGTGATTGGACATGTGAATGCATGTTCTCATTTTTGAAAGTTTGCAACTTGAAGGTTCCTGTGTAGGGGACTTACTGTATACTGTTGTATGATTTCAGTCAAAGCAGCTCTAGAACTCTTATAAATAAAACCATACCATAAACTATGAGGTATTGACAATTTGTTAGGAACTTTGACACAGCATCTAATTTCTTAAATATTTACATTAGTAATGTTTTACCGTACAAATTTAACTTGGGGAAGACTGTGTATCTCTTCTCATTTGAGAACACTTTAAAAGCAACTCATCAATAGCAACACATCAGAGAAACCTATTATTTCCAGTACATCTCTTTTTACCAGATCAAAGAACAATTTTATTTATTTTTTGTAATTTTCCAGGGCCTTCTGGAAAATATCAAATATTTTTAAGTTCAAAAGATAAATTTAAGATTAAATTTTCAGAAGGTAAAATATAAAAATTTGTCAGGTCATTTCAATATTTGGTTAAGATAGAATCACTAGTAACTAATAAATAATATTTGGCAACCTATTCATCCAAAATGACAACGAAAGATTTTTAAACTAAACAGAAGAAGTAACATGATTGCAACGAACCTTAGCTCCTCCATAAGTAGGAAATTTTTGTTTTCTTAAATAAACAAAGATATAATAAAATCAACAAAAATAATGGAAGGTTGTTCTGGTAAAGTTGTTCTCTGTTATCCAGTCAGATTAGATGGACAGTAAAGAATAAAGTTTTAGGGCTTCCCTGGTGGCACAGAGGTTAAGAATCTGCCTGCCAATGCAGGGGACATGGATTCGAGCCCTGGTCTGGGAAGATTCCACATGCCATGGAGCGGCTAGGCCCGTGTGTCACAACTACTGAGCCTGCACGTCTGGAGCCCTGTGCTCTGCAACGGGAAATGCTGCGACAGTGAGAGGCCCACACACCGTGATGAAGAGTGGCCCCCGCTCGCCCCAACTGGAGAAAGCCCTCTCACAGAAACGAAGACCCAACACAGCCAAAAATAATTTTATTGTTTTTTTTAAATACACAATTAAAAAAAAAATAAAGTTTTACAATCTCATTAAAAACAGATGAATAATCCAAAAAATATTTTCATTTTAACAAAAAGAAAGCCAAATTATTATTTTTTGCATCAATGTAATGTTTGATACTAAAGCTTTTTTTTTTTTTTTTTTTTGCTGTACGCGGGCCTCTCACTGTTGTGGCCTCTCCCGTTGCGGAGCACAGGCTCCGGACGCGCAGGCTCAGTGGCTATGGCTCACGGACCCAGCCGCTCCGCGTCATATGGGATCTTCCCGGACCGGGGCACGAACCCGTGTCCTCTGTATCGGCAGGCAGACTCTTAACCACTGCACCACCAGGGAAGCTCCTCTTTTCGAAAATCTTAAAAACAATTCCATCACTTGTTAGCCAATTTTGGCCAAGGCAAATAAAACTGCATTCCAGTGAAAGTTCTATTACTTTCTATACATATAAGTTTTGTCCTGAACTTTCCTCTTTCTCCTCTGGAACCAGTAGTCATTTTTACTTTGGCTACTATCTTTATGCCTTAACAAATAAAATATTCTGTGCACCTTGCGTACAAAGTTGGACTGCTGTCACTATAGCTTCTAGTAGTGTCTCATAACTGTTTCTAATTTCTGGGAAACTTACAAATATCTTAGGAATTTTAGGAATATTTAATTTATACAGGTGGCAATTTACCTCTAAACCAAACAGAATAGAGCCATTTTAGGAAATAGGCAGTCTAATTTCTATCCAGATATAGAAAAATGTTACACATTCCCCAAAACATAAACAATCACAGACTCATATGGAAATTGTAACTTCAATTATAAAATTTCCACCATGGGCCAAGCATACCCACAGAAGTATAAGGCACAATGATTTAAAATCAAAGAACTATTCCTCTCTCATTGAATATAAATTATTAATTGATTTGAGCTCAAAATAGACAAATAGAAAGAAAAACAAACCAGATTCTCTGTTGTCTTTCACCCAGCTTAGATAAGATCTCCATAAAACATCTATCTATTTAAAGAGATCACTAAGTGATTAGACTATAGAATCAAAATAAGCTGGTACCAGAAATAAAAATGAGCTCTTACCATATCCATTCTAAGTCTTTGAGTACACACAATATCAAAGTCAGTCAGAGCTAGTGTATACCAGTGTTACTATTAGGTAATAATGTGGACACAGGGTCAGGAGCTCATTTTTGTGTCATCAAGTGACCTTGTTAATTGGATGCAGTATATAGGGATCTAAAGATAACATTCAATCTATCCAAGTCATGGTATCCAATTCTGAAAGACAAATTGCACCAGACAATTAGGAAGATGGATACAAGTTGTTGCAATAAGGAGAAGGTTCACAAATGAGATGCCTTAAAGAAAAGGAAAGTGGCCTAGAATTTGTAAAGGTAGGTGAACAAGAAAATAATTTCAGATTCTTACAGGAGTCATGAAGAAAAATGAAGAAAATACTAAGAATATGCAGACAAAGTTGTCCTTTGTGGATAGCCATTTCTCTAAAACATAAAGGATGGCCACAGGGAGAATTTGGAAAACAAAAGTGTGGGAAAACTTCTTAATCTGTCATTGTGTTCTGAGAACACAGAGTTTAGGCAGTGTTCAACACTATCACCACAATGGATAACAGTTTGACACATTCTTATGTAGCTAACTATTTACTGGCTCTATGACACAAATTACTCCTAGATATTAACAGAAAACCTTTAAACTACATGTCCACAAAAATACGTGTATGTGAATATTCATTAGTGCTTCATTTCAATAACCATCAACAGATGAAAGTATACAAATTATAGTTTATTCATGTAAAATAATACTACTCAGCAATAAAGGGGACCTATAAGATACAATGAGATGGATTAATCTCAAAACATTACACTGGGAGAATGAAAACAGGAAAAAAGTCATACATACTGTATTATTCTAATTACGTGAATTTATAGAGAAAACAAATCTAATCAATAGTGATAGATAGTGATTGCAGATTGGTGATTGTCTGGAGGAGAGTTGATAAGATGAAATGCTGAAGTGCACAAGGGAAATTTCTGGGGTGATGAAAAGGATGAGGGTGGTGGTTATTGTATATAAACATATACATATAAAAACATATATATATATATATAGCATATATACATATAGAAATTTATAACATCATAAAACTATAGATAAAATATATCTATTTTTAAAAGAAAATTAACCCTGCTAATATTGACTTTTTAAAACATATTTTAGAGTCTGTCATACAGAGTGAAGTAAGTCAGAAAGAGAAAAACAAATGCCGTATGCTAACACATATACATGGAATCTAAAAAGAAAAAGAAAAAAAGGTTCTGAAGAACCTAGGGGCAGGACAGGAATAAAGATGCAGATGTAGAGAATGGATATGAGGACACGGGGAGGGGGGAAGGGTAAGCTGGGCTGAAGTGAGAGAGTGGCATAGACATATAAACACTACCAAATATAAAATAGATAGCTAGTGAGAAGGAGCTGCATGGCACAGGGAGATCAGCTTGGTGCTTTGTGACCACCTAGAGGGGTGGGATAGGGAGGGTGGGAGAGACACACTAGAGGGAGGAGATATGGTGATACATGTTTATGTATAGCTGATTCACTTTGTTATAAAGCAGAAACTAACACACCATTGTAAAGCAATTATATTCCAATAAAGATGTTTAAAAAAATAACATAATTTATTGTATTTTAAAACACTTGAAATGCCTGGGGAGAAAAAGTTTGTTTTGAAATTAAATACTGACAAAAAATAATTCCCTTGTTCTTCTCCTAAAATAATGGTTTTTCCTTTCATACACTTTTATTTTTCAATAAATAGTGATATATGTTATAGTGGAAGGTTGGGGAGACCATATACAAACTAGTAAAGAGTAGGGCTTTAGAGTTAGATTGCCTCATTTAAATCCTATTTCCACCTCTAGCTGGCTGTAAGACCTTGAGGAAATCTCTCAAGTTCTCTGTAAATGGCAATGATAGTAGGAGAATCTGATACTGACCAGGGTTCTTGGCCTTCCCCAATAAATAGATATTGACTAGAGGCCAGACAAGAAATTCAAGCAAGGCTTTATTGGGGCCCCTGCTGCAGCAGGTAGGGAGGGAGAACAAGTAACAAGTTCCCCTGGCTCAATTGATCCCTGGGGTGGAGAGGTGATGAGTTTGTTCCATATATGGTGTGAGGGTAGGGGTGTGTCCATGGCTCAGTCCAGAGGGGTGGCTTAGGTGTTTTGCCCACCCCTCTGCTGGCACTGGGTGCACGCAGCATGCTCAGTACCCAGTTTTTGCACCTGACACCCTGTTTTTGTTCCAGGTTCTTCAGAAGTGACAGTTAGGTATTTGGTCTCTTTGTATCTTTTGTTCTCAATTTGCCCCAACTGCACATGCATGCAGTTATTTTTGCTTCCATATAGTTTGTTTGTATTTTGTTGCCTCAGAAGAGGTGTGTCCAAGTGCAAACATTACAGCATGGTGACAAAGGGTCCCAGGCCCCAGCCTGTCTCAAATCTATCATATATTGTTAGGATTAAATGTTTTATTACATAGAAAGCTCTTACGTGTGTACCTAGCAAATACTAAGGTATATTTGTGTTAGCTAATTTTCTTGTCCCTTTTCTTCTTTTTATATTATTGGAATTGGTTTAAAAGAAAAAAAATCTGTAGCAGTGCATTAAATATGTGGGCTGTATAGATAAAAATTAGCACAAAAACTCTCTCCATAAGTAAACCTAGAACAACTATTAGAAAACAAATACAATGAGGTATAGCTGATAAGCTAATAGATGCAAAAATAATTAATTCAACAGAAATCATTTTGATCCAACAAAATTACACTCTTAGGTATTTACCCAAGAGAAATGAAAACACTTGTCCACAAAAATATTGGAAGTAAGCCAAATGCCCATCAACAGATTTTGTATAAACAAACCCTGGCATATGTATACAATGCATTTCCAACCTGCAATAAAACAGGAACAAAACTAATGATACTGAAACAACAAAATAATGAATCTCAAAAATGTGATGTTAGATGAATATAGCCAGAAACAATATGTACACATTCTATTATTTCATTTATATGAAGTTCTAGAACAGGCAATATCATTGTATCATAATAGAAATCAGATCATTGTAGACTGGGGTTGGGACTGAGGAAGGTTACACTACATAAGAATATGAAAGAATATTACCAGTGATATAACTTTGAAAACATTAACCAATTACACTTTTTGAAGTTCAGATTTGCTTTCTAGAGACAAAGTTACAATACCTATTATTCATATAAATACTATGAGATATTGTATATAAAGAACCACCACAGTCCCTGAAACATTCTCTGGAACAGGAAATAATTATGGGAAAGTGATGGTTGTTAGGACTAAAATATTGTACTACAGCATAAGTGCTGATTTGGGGAAAGAATTGAGTATTTACATGTAGCAGCAGACATGATTGAATATGCTTTGGGGAAAGATTAAGTCAACAGTAAAACCACCAGCAACCCCTTCCTCCAATATAACCAATTAGTTATTAGAGCAAAGTTATTTTCATTACTGTTAGAATATATTTCTTTCTACTTTATTCAATAGTAAGTCTGGCAGACTAGCAGTTGCTGTCTCATGTCAAAAAACTCCTTGAAGTTGATATATCATGGTGTGACCAAGGACAATGATGGATTATACCTAAATAGCATGACCCTATTGATTGGTAAAATATACTCACTGCAGGAGAAGCTGCTTGGTCATGGGAATGTATTCAGTTTCTTATTCACTCATAATTGCCCTTAAAGTGTCAGAGTATGTTTTCTTTCAGTTGGCAAGAATGTTCAACATCTAAGTATATCTAATTGACTTTCAATGTATTAATTTACATATCTCATCAATCCAAATATTACTCTGTTTATCTGTAACAGGGAAAATTTATATACTACGGAATTTACTTTTCAATTGAGTGTAATTAACTATTGAATTAAAAGTCACATGTATTTGAAAATTTTTGGTAACATCACCACTTTTGTAAGATTATTAAGTATTCCTTCCTGTAAAGTAAATACCTGAACTTGTTCTTTGTAGACAGCCTCTCCCAAACCCTTAAGAATTAGTTTTTAAAAAATTTCTCTTTATCCTTATCTTATTTCAATATCTACTGTTTTTGTTTAAAATTATATCATGATAATAGTCAATAGAGCAAAGAAGAAGTCAAGAGAGTAAACAGAGGAATCCCCTAAAAAGAAAAAAAAAAAAAAAATAGCTCTCAAGAAGTTTATACCTTTAAACTTCAAAGTTAAGGAAGCAAAAAATCCAAAGACTTTAGCAGACATTTCACCAAAGAAGATATACAGGGGCAAATAAGTACATTAAAAAAAAAAATGTTCCACATCATATGTCAGCAGGGAAATGGAAATTAAAATAAAAATGAGATACCATTACACACCTATTAGACTGGCCAAAATCAGGAACATTTGACAACACCAAATGCTGTTGAGGATATGAATCAAAGGGAATGCTCATTCATTGGTGTTAGGAATGCAAATTGGCACAACCACTTTGAAAGATGCTTTAGAGATTTGTTACAAACACTCTTACCATACAATCCAGCAATTGTGCTCCTCAGTATCTAATAAAAATTGTTGAAGAACGTATGTATACACAAAAACTTGCATATGGATGTTTATAGCAGCTTTATTTATCATTGCTGAAACTTGGAAGCAAACAAGATGTTCTTCAGTAGGTGAATGCATAAACTGTGGTACATCTAGGTGGTGGAGTATTATTCCATAGTAAAAAGAAATGAGCTATTAAGACATGAAAAGGCATGGAGGAAACTTGAAAGCATATTCATAAGTGAAAGAAGGCAATCAGAGAGACTACATAGTGCATGATTCCAACTATATGGCAGTCTGGCAAAGGTAAAACAATGGAGACCATTAAAGGATCAGTGGTTGCCATGATTTATGGAGGAGAGAGGGATGAATACATGGAACACAGAAGATATTTACAGCAGTGAATGCATTCTGTTTGATACTATAATGGTAGGTACATGTCACTATATATTTGTCAAAGCTCATAGAATGTACAACATTAAGAGTAAACCCTAATGTATACTATAAACTTTAAGTGATAGTCATGTGTCAGTGCAAGTTCATTGATCATAACAAATGTACCACTCTGATAGGGGATGTTCATAATGGATATGCATATGTGTGGACATAAGGGATTATGAGGAATCAATGTGCCTTCCATTCAACTTTGCTGGGAACCTAAAAATGTTCTAAAGATGAAGTCTACTTAAAAAAAGGTTACACTTCAATATTTGAGAAATATATTATGGAGAACATCTCAAAACACAGACTTGGCTTGCTTTTACTTAAGTTTTAAAAGGTATGTGTTTCCCGATGTTACAACAGAACCCATATGACAAAAGGAAAGGTTTATTGATCATAGGTCCCTCACAAAGTTATTTTATGAAGGTAAATACATTAGTTTTTTTTAAAAAACAAAAACTTTTAAGAACTTTCCATTTACATTATGACTTGTGCTCAACAGAAGAGGAAAATGATAGTTATTCCATGCAATCCTTTTCCTTAACAAGGAATTATAGGGTATATTTTTCCTGGGATAACCGCAGGCAGATTCAGGCAGCATGTTGGTCTCTTTCCTTCTTCAAATACGTTAAACAGCTTTTCCTAACAGCTGCATATAATTGCAGCTTATGGTTTACAAGTCAGTTTAAACACCTTCTATCTGAGTCTTAAGTAAGCTTTCCATTCTCGTGGTAAGAATGGTCTTATTAAAACTACTTAACAATCAATTAACTATTATATTCAAGTAGTCTAAAATGTTGGAAAAGCTATTTGATCCTCACAGCATTGAACATAATAATGACTGAGTGGCTTGTGAATCCCATAACTACATGTGAAAATGAGGGGGAAAAAAACTCTCACTGAGTTTTTGCTTTACCACAGGGCTCTATATATGTTCATATTCTGATGTTACATATGTTAAGAGTTGCCTTCCGTATTGCTTCATGATAAACTATTTCTAAAATATTCATAGAATCATTGACTACATTTGTACTTATAGCTAACATACAATAATATGATTATAAAGAAA
Source organism: Kogia breviceps (assembly GCF_026419965.1). Lineage (NCBI taxonomy): Eukaryota > Metazoa > Chordata > Mammalia > Artiodactyla > Physeteridae > Kogia > Kogia breviceps. The sequence continues at coordinate 44,605,735 of NC_081325.1, read as the reverse complement.
ACTAAGTGAAAATTTAGTTAGCATTTATGATTGGAAATGTGTATTAGTTCAGTCATGCAAACAAATAAGTGACTGCTGCTGATATTATATTTGAGGGAAATATGTGAAATTTAGTCACTATATAACAGTGCCTCAAGGGGATTAACTACTGTTTTTGAGCTGGAGCAACCAACATGTCTGTTTATTTTGATTGTTAGCCTATCAAGGTTATTAAAAATGAAGTGGTAGAAATGTTTTTATTAGTACCTTAACATGTTGTGTCGTTTTTATATCATGAATAAATTTAGTTATTGGACTCACCCTAAATGATAGTCTAGGAATTTTAAATCTCAGTTTCTGTTGCAATAAGTTTCAGTTTGATATCACCAATGACAAATATTTACTCTAATTAATGACTGAACTTTTAGCCTGTCAGAAATAACATTGAATTACTCGTGACTTGCAGACTATCATCTCATAGTCTGTCTTGCCTTGTATATTATGCTACCTGAGAGGAATAAAAATGATGTACATTTTTTATTGTCACATAAGAGAAAGGTTATGTGTCTTACTTTAATATGGCTTAAGAAATTTTACATACTTCTTTTATTCTAATATCTCTATAAATGTAGACGATACATTGATAACAAACTTTATCTTTATCAGAAATAGAAATAATATAAAAGGATCCTCCTTTGTTGAAGCAAGGAAGATAAAGCGCCCAAATATTACATTCAATATCCTGGAAATGTAAAAATAAAAAAAGGAGAAGAAGGAGACTTTAATATAAATGTTAATATTCAATGTAAGGGGACTTTCCTTGTGTCACAGTGGTTAAGAATCCACCTGCCAATGCAGGGAACACGGGTTCGAGCCCTGGTCTGGTAAGATCCCACCTGCCACAGAGCAACCAAGCCAGAGCGCCACCACTACTGAACCTGCACTCTAGAGTCCGTGAGCCACAACTATTGAGCCAACTTGCCACAACTACTGAAGTCTGCATGCCCAGAGTCCATGCTCCAAAATAAGAGAAGCCACCGCAATGAGCAGCCCACGCAACGTAAGGAAGAGTAACCCCTGCTTGCTGCAACAGAGACCCAAGGCAGCTAAAAATAAATAAATAAGTAAATTTATTTTTAAAAATATATTCAATGTAAGAAGAATCTATATTACCTGAAAAAGAACAATAGAGCTAGATGTACAGTCTAACAAATTCTCTGCTGCTTTAACACACATTTATCTTAAGTCACGTAAAGTTCACCACTGCTGAAGTTATATTGTTTACTACACGTGTTATCCTCATATTGCAGACATCTGAACTTTAGTTTTTCAAAACTCACATTCCTCTTTTGACCAGGACTCAATGCCAAGTACCCTCCTTTTAACATTAGATCAAGCAGCCCAACTTTCTTCCACATTCTAGACTCTTTCTGCTTCCTCAAACGAAGTCGAAGAGCAGGCTCTTTGTAAGTATTTGTTGATGGACTGATTATTCAGCAGCTTAATAGTAAAAACTTTATTATACTTCATCAGTCATTTTTTAGTTTAAGTAATAAGATAAAGACTATATAAACATCTCATGAGCACACACATGTATATGTGTGGATAAATAACTATAAACACATTTGCAGATTTTGCATTTAATATGCACATGTATATATATATAAACATGTGTTGTTCATAACTTTTGGGTATAGGCTCTATCTTTATCTTATATTGTACAAATATACAGAAAGGACAAAATTATATGTTTCAAAATTTATCTCTGTGATTTCTCTGGTTTTGGTCTTGGTATTATTGATAAAGGGACATATTAATTTACTTTAATGTTACATTAATTTAATTATTAATATTAGATATTTATTAATTGGTTAAGCATCTAGAAACTTTAATTTTTTAAATGGGTAAAAGAGCAACATATACGATATTTAAGAAGAAATGGCATTCATTGAAATAATAAAAAGAAATACTTTTATGGTTTTATTTTTACTAGGTGCCCAAATTTTTTACCTTAAATGCTGTGTAGTTATTAAAACCTGAATTTTAATGAATTTTTAAAAAGTGCTTTTATCCAAAGGAAAAAAAGTTTTTGCTGAGATTGAATAAATCTCCTCCTTTGAAACAAGTGCTAACATAGGCATATCTTTATAAACACAGTTGAAATGGATTCACAGGTATAAAGGAGGCGTGCATTAAAAATTACTAGTTCCTCCTCACTCTGAGAAACAAATAGTATTTCTTAGCTATTAAAAATTTGAGACTAGACTCTGTTCATTTCCAGTTAGGATTGCACAATGAAATTTCACATTTGATTTGTCCAAATGCAGTTGACTTCTTTTGCCTTCCCTGTGGTGTTTTCCAACCCTGCCATCTGTGTTGGGATTATTTACATTAAATTTGAACACTTAGGTTTATTCCCTGCTTGTAAACTGGCTCAAACTTCACTTTATTTGTTGTCACTATCAATAGATTTCTACTGTGATTTGCTTCCTCTAATATCACCTGTAAAAATGTTAGTTGTGTGCTTTCATGTATCACTGAGATTTTTTTTCCCTTTTCATATCCCTCTAGCTCTCTTTATAATTGAGTGTTTTGTATTTCATGTTTGTTTTTCCCCATAATGTCCCTTTTGTGTATGGTTACTTCTTGTCTGCAAATACTAAAAACACCCTCATGATAGCAGTTGTTCTTGTATAACAGTTTCTATCATTACATTTCTATTCACACAAGCAAAAAATATATGCTCTTAAAAATAGATGACCAATTGACCTCACACTTTTAGCCTAGGAAAAGAAAAAAAACAAAAACAAAAACTTGTAAAGCTTTTAAACCTACTTGTCCAATTCACAGAAAATTAAAATAAGAGACAAAATATAGTAAGCTAGTACAGTAGGAAAATTGATAACAGCAAGATAAATAAGTTTACAAAAAACTTGATATAAGAAATAACATGGGGGCTTCCCTGGTGGCGCAGTGGTTGAGAATCCGCCTGCAGATGCAGGGGACATGGGTTCGTGCTCCGGTCCGGGAAGATCCCATATGCCGCGGAGCGGCTGGGCCTGTGAGCCATGGCCACTGAGCCTGCGCGTCTGGAGCCTGTGCTCCGCAACGGGAGAGGCCACAACAGTGAGAGGCCCGCATACCACACACACACACACACACACACACACACACACACACACACACACACACACACACACACAAAGAAATAACATGGGGGGGGGTAGACCTTCAAGATGGCAGAATAGCAAGAATGTGGAGATCACCTTCATCCTGATAAATGCATCAGAAATACAACTACATGTGGAACAACTCCTACAGAACACCTACTGAATGCTGGCAGAAGACCTCAGATTACCCAAAAGGAAAGACACTCCCCATATACCTGGGTAGGGAAAAAGAAAAAAGTAAAAACAGAGACAAAAGAATAGGGACAGAACCTGTATCTCTGGGAGGGAGCTGTGAAGGAGGAAAAGTTTCCACACACTAGGAAGGCCCTTCACTGGGGGAGAAGGGGGTTGAGGGTGGATGGGAAGCTTTGGAGCCACGGAGGACAGCACAGCAAAAGGGGTGCAGAGGACAAAGCAGAGAGATTCCCACATAGAGGATCAGTGCCAACCAGCACTCACCAGACTGGGAGGCTTGTCTGCTCACTCACTGAGGCAGACGGGGGCTGGGAGATGAGGCTCCAGCTTCAGAGGTCAGATCCCAGGGAGAGGACTGGGGTTGGCTGTGTGAACACAGATTGAAGGGGGCTAGTGTGTCATAGCTAGCCAGGAGGGAGTCTGGGAAAAAGTCTGGACCTGCCTAAGAGACAAGAGACCATATTTTTGGGGTACATGAGGAGAGGGGATACAGAGCACTACCTAAACAAGTTCCAGAGATGGGTGGGAGCCATGGTTATGAGCAAAGACAACAGAGACGGGCATGAAACACTAAGGCTCCTGCTGCAGCCACCAAGAAGCTTGTGTGCAAGCACAGGTCACTATCCACACATCCCCGACTGGGAGGCTGTGCAACGCGCCACTGCCAGGGTCCCATGACCCAGGGACAACTTCCCTGGGAGATCACACGGTGCACCTCAGGCAGTTGCATCATCATGCTGGCCTCTGTGGCTGCAGGCTCACCCCTCATTCCATATCCCTCCCTTCCCATGGCCTGAGTGAACCAGAGACCCCTAATTAGCTGCTACTTAACCCTGGTTTTTTTCTGACTGAAGAACAGATGCCCTAAGGTGACCTACATACAGAGTCTGGGCCAAATCCAAAGCTGAACCCCAGGAGCTGTGCAAACAAAGAAGAGAAAGGGAAATCAATCCCAGCAGCCTCAGGAACAGGGGCTTAAATCTCCATAATCAACTTGATGTACCCTGCATCTGTGGAATACTTGAATAAACAATGAATCATACCAAAATTGCAGTGGTGAACTTTGGGAACAGTTTCCTTTTTCTCCTTCTGTGAGTGTGCACATGTATGCATCTTTGTGTGATTTTCTCAGTATAGCTTTGCTTTTACCATTTGTCCTAGGGTTCTGTCTGTCTTTTTTTTTTTTTTTTTGTATAGTATTTAACGCTTGTTGTTTTTGGTGGGTTTGTTTTTAGGTTTGGTTGCTCTCTTCTTTTTTTCTTTCTTTCCCTTTTTTTTCCTTTTTTTAATACTTTTTGATTTTTTTATTTCTATAATTATTTTTTTATTTTTTATTTTAATAACTTTACTTTATTTTATTTTATTTTTTCATTCTGTCTTTCTTTTTTTCTCCCTTTTCTTTTAAGCCTTGTGGCTGACAGGGTCTTGGTGCTCTGACTGGGTGTCAGGTCTATGCCTCTGAGGTTTGAGAGCTGAGTTCAGGACATTGGTCCACCAGAGACATCCCGGCTACATGAAATATCAAATAACAAAAGGTGTCACAGAGATCTCCATCTCAATGCTAAGACCCAGCTCCACTCAATGACCAGCAGGGTACACTGCAGGACACCATATGCCAAACAACTAGAAAGACAGGAACACAACCAACCAATAGCAGAGAAGGTGTCTAAAATCATAATAATGTCACAGACAGCTCAAAACAAACCACCAGATATAGTCCTACCCACCAGAAACACAAGATACAGCTTCATCCACCAGAACACAGTCACCAGTCCCCTCCACCAGGAAGACTCCAAAAACCACAGAACAAACATTACCCACCTGGGGCAGACACCAAAAACAACAGAAACTATGAACCTGCAGCCTGCCTAAAGGAGACACCAAAAAGTAAGTTAAGCAAGTTGGGAAGAGACAGAAACACACAGCAGATGAAGGAGCAGGTAAAAACCCAGCAGTCCAAACAAATGAAGAGGAGACCTGTCCAATCTTAGGGGAAAGACATCAGTAATTCACTCTGAAATATGAAATTAGATATGATTATAGTATATGTATACATATATTTTATTTGTATATATAGTAAAAGGCCAATATCATATACTGAGGGAAGTATTTCTAGCTCTATTTTGGTAAGAGTGTTTTTTTGTTTTGTTTTGTTTTTTTTTTTAATTCATGAATGGCTGTTGAATTCTGTCCAGTGATTCTTTTTTACATCTATTGGAATTATTATTTTTAATCTTTATTTCAATAGAAAAATAGATTATAGGAAAATCTCTTGACAAAATTCAAAATAAATTCCTGGTTTCTTTTATATTTATCTTCTTGGAGGTTGCTAACTTTCTTGAATCTATGAGCTGATGTTCTCCCCAAAATTTGAGAAATGTTTGACATTTTCTTTAAATATCTTTCTGCCCAAGGCTCCCTCTCTTTTCCTTCAGAGAGTTTGTTATACTGTTTGATACTGTCCACAGGTCACTGCAGCTCTGAATTGGTTATTCTTCAATTTTTTTTTCACTGTTCTTTGTTTTCAATAATTTCTATTAATCAGTCTTCACACTCATTAACAATTTCTTCCACTATCTCCAAGGATTTTTCATTTAAATTATTGAAATTTTCAGTTCAACGTTGGCATATTTTCTTGTTTTCCCTTCTCTGCTGGATTTCTGTCTCCTTACTCATTATTTTCTACTTTAAATAAAATAAGCATTTTATTTTCTGTTTTAAGCATATTTAAAATAGCTTCTTTCACATCTTTGTCTGCTAAATCCAACATATGTGTCTAATCTTCACTGATGTGCTTTAGGTGTTGGTTCCCAACCCAACACCCAGGTTACTTAACAGGGATAATTCAGTTTGGTCCTCAGATACCTGCCCATTCACAGAATGGTGAAATCACAGAGCTGATTCCTGCAGAAGAGGGGCCCTAATGGCCACTCCAGGAAAAGTCTGAAGCACCTTCATCTGTACTCAGCCTATAATAGTATTGCTTTTTCTGGGATCTGCTGGCAAATCTACTGACAAGAAATGACTCTTAAGGCAGTGATGTATTTTTCTATGCCATCGATTTGTAATAGCCTCTACCTAGGTCATGAGAACCTATTACTCTAAAGTCCTCTATTTAGCTAGTGATCTTAGTTGGATTATGGAGCCAGTAGGGAACATTACAACTTTGCTTATGTAATTAAACTTTAACTGTGAATCTTAAATACCCAAGGAAAATACCACTCATTTGGGAAGTACATAATGTTCTGTAAGTTTCATCTTTGGAATAAAAAATTAGTCATATACATTTTACTACCTCTTAGTGTCTGGAGTTTCTCTATGCATCAGTTTTAACCTGACTACTCAGACATTTGTAAAGGTGTTTGTAAGCCCAAAATGTTAGAAACAGATTCTTCTCAAAGCTACAAATGATCTCTTTTACAAAATACTGTCACCAAATAATTCCGTTAACAACATTCACAGTCCCTACTGTTGAACTACATTTTACTTTTAATGAGTGGATCTACAAAATCTTTATAAGCCATTGAAAAATAATGAATTTTAGTACATATTGCTGTTACTATGCTTTCTTACTATAATATTTGTTGCTTAGGGGAAAAAAAATGATTGTTCATAGTAGCCTCATGATTCTTTGTATTTCTGTGGTACCAGATGAAATGTCTCCCCTTTCATTTCTGATTTATTAGCTTTAATCATCTATGTTCCTTAGTTAGCCTAGCTAAAGGTTTACCAATGTTGTTTATAAAAAAGATCCAGCTCTGGGGCTTCCCTGGTGGCATAGTGATTGAGAGTCCGTCTGCCAATGCAGGGGACACGGGTTCGTGACCCAGTCCGGGAGAATCCCACATGCCACAGAGGGGCTGGGTCCATGAGCCATGGCCACTGAGCCTACATGTCTAGAGCCTGTGCTCCGCAACAGGAGAGGCCACAACAGTGAGAGGACCGCATACTGCAAAAAAAAAATTTTTAAATCCAGCTCTTATTTTTGTTGATCTTTTCTTTTTTTTTTCTTGTTTTGTTTTTTTTTGCCATACATGGGCCTCTCACTGTTGTGACCTCTCCCGTTGCGGAGCACAGGCTCCAGACACACAGGCTTAGTGGCTATGGCTCATGGACCCAGCCGCTCCGTGGCATGTAGGATCCTCCTGGACCAGGGCACGAACCCACATCCCCTGCATTGGCAGGTGGACTCTCAACCACTGAGCTACCAGGGAGACCCCTCTATTGTCTTTTAATCTCTATTTATTTCTGCTCTGATTTTTTGTTATTTCCTTCTTTCTGCTAACTTTGGGCTTAGTTTATTATTTTATTTCTAGTCCCTTGAGGTGTAAAGTGAGGTTGTTTATTTGAGAGCTTTCTTTTTTTCTTAATGTATGTGTTTATCACTATAAACTTCCCTCTTAGAACTGCTTTTGCAGCATCCAATATGTTTTGTGTGTTGTGTTTCCATTTTTGTTATTTTCAAATTTTGTTTTCTTTTTAAAATTTCACTTTTGATTTCTTCTTTGACCCATTGGTTGTTTAGTATTGTGTTGTCTAATTTGCACATATTTGTGAATTTTCCAGTTTTCCTCCTGTCATTGATTTCTAATTTTATATCATTATAGTCTAAAACTGTATTGGATATGATTTCAATCTTCTTAAACTTGTTAAGAGTTGTTTGATGACATAACATATGATCTATGCTGGAGAATTTTTAATGTAATAAATTGAGAATAATTTTTAATTTTTATACAGATAGTAGTGTATATGTTTTGTCTAAGAATGCAAACATTTTATGTAGTATAGAAAACCATTGTAGCAAATTAGACTGATCATATTTACATAGATATAGGCATATAAACACACACATATATTATTATGGCAGTTAAGATGCTATGATGGCTTGGTGGGCAGAAGGTATTTTAGATTAGGAGGTCATTGAAACCTTAACAAAGGAAGTCATATTTGAAATAAAGTTTTAAATATGTAAGAAAGCAATTAATAAGAAGAGTCTTGGGAAGACATTTATCAAAATATATAGTACAAAGGCATTGAGGATAGAAATAGCTTGTTGTGTTTTAAGCTATCATGATTGAGGCACAAAAGTGGGGGATGTTTCCAGGTGAGAATGCAAATAATGAGTGACTAAAAGCTATGTATGTACTGCACCATTACTTTTCAAACCTTATATTTGGATGAAAATAAGAAGTATTGCTGGCTTGCAGAGCACATTGTTTCAGTTAATTTGTATACATATCTCCATATTTAAAACTAAATTTCATCCAAAATATTTCCATAGTTTATCTATTTTATGTTTAGGGAATTATATCTAAGTAAATGAAAGTAACTGTTTCCAAAACTCAACATCTTTTAATTTTAGTATATTTTTAATGAGTTAAAAAATAAACACAGCATTGCTCATTTCAAAGTATAAGAAATAAAAAAGAAATTTTCTTACTTTCCTTTATGAATGAAAAATGTTGCTTGCCGTATCAGTAAACAAAGAATGTTGTAGCCATCAAGCCATGATAGCCACCCCTGACAGTGAGCGCTGAGGGAACTCTGCATGGAGACTCATGCACTGCCTGCTGCCAAGTCTTCAGCCACTGCAGCCCCCCGAAAAGGTGCACCCAGAGGGAACCCAGGATGAGAGAGCACAGGATACTCACTCTATGTAGCTAAGGTGCATATCAAAGGAATGATTTCAATGAGCCCAGGCTTTTGCATCTTCCCACATATAGAAAGATGCTAAATTCATTAACTTGTGATGTCTGCTTTTCTTTAATTAATAGTATTTTTTTAATGTTCCTAATACCTGGTCTCTGTTGCAAAAACCCCTATATATCCTGGCTCCTCCCTTGCCTCTTCAAAGCCGTCCTTCAGAGCTTTCTGAGAGGCTGCACCCCAGACTTAAGTCCTCAGTTTTGTCTGCCAAATAAAACATAAGTATCAGTTTCTAGGTTGTGCTTTTTTTTTTTTTTTTATTCAACATCTTCATCATTTTTACTTTTGTCAAAAATTAAAAGTGTTTTTTACTAGAAAAATATTTGTATTTTTGCTTTATATCACTTATATTAGTTATTCTCAAATTATAGTATTATCTTATAATTTTAAGAAGTAAATCAACATACCAAAATATTATTCCTGAAAACAACACTATTCATTTAAAATATACACCATTATAATAAGATACTTCAAACTCATGTTTTATGTACCAACTTTTTTTAACCTGCTATATACTGAGTAAAAATTATGTAAATTATATTTCCTGTATAGCTATATATCATAGAGAACACTCACTCTATAAAGATATATAATATTTAAAACTTGTATTCATTTCCAAGAACAAGCTCTTTATTATTTAATTTAAGAAAAATGAACTTTATTTGCATTTATAAATGGAAATGCAGCCATAGACAGAAGAGAAATTCTAGGAAATGTTAAGATCAAAGATATAGTCATGGTTGAATAAGACAAAAATTAGAAAAAACATGACCCTGAAAGGACAGTATGCTGACTGGTTTATTTATATGAAAGGTACCATTTCTCAGGATGATGGCAGGCATTAGAATGAATATAATGATTACAAACCCCAGCTGTTAAAATTTTCTATTCATCAAGAATAGTTACCAGGATTGAAAAGGCTGTATAGGAAGTAATATCGGTGGAAAGCTGTATCATTCTGATAAATAATTTCCACTTAAAATAGCTAAAACTATTGGGTAAGTAATGAAAACAAAGTTATGTTTTATTAAGTAAAATTTCCCCTGAGACTTACAGTACTTGTGTGCTTAAAACAACTTTATAATGTCTTAGGTTATAAATATAGTTTGAAGACGTCTAGAATTGATAGTACATCAAAGTGCTGAGCAGAATACTAGAGTAATCTGGAGGAATACACCTTAATATTGAAACATAAATTATTTCCACAAATAATTTTCAAAGGAAAGTGACCTAAACTCAAAGTTAAAAAAGTGAAACAAAATAATCAAATACAGATATAAAAAAATCTACCATGAGGAAGAAGTAACACATAATATGGACATCTGAAACAGACTAGCAAAGATCAGAAATATAAACACTGATTATAAAACATATGTGCTTATTCTACTATAGTTGTAAAAAAAAATGATAGATCAGAAAATGTCTAAAAGAAATAGAACAATATAAAATGCCAACAGATTTAACAAATAATCAATGATCTACATATTGAAGATGTCCAAAGAATGTTAAGCAGGATGAATAAAAATATATGGTATAAGATGTAGTTCAGATACACCAAAGGATAAGTGCAAAACTCAGTAAGAAAAGATCTCAAACACAAAGGAAGAAAAAGAGGAAAATAAGAATGAATGATCTCATTGAATCAACCAGGTAAGCAACAAGATGATGAGCACGATAAAGTAAGCAACATGTTGAAAGAAATTAACTGGCAACTTAAAGTTCTAAGTCAGATAAAAGACTTAAGACATTTAAAAACAAACCACAATAGAAAGTCTTTCTATCAGCAAATATTCAACAAAACTAATTTTAAGGGTTAAGCTTCAAACAGAGGAAAAGAGTTCTGGTATGAGGGTCTGAGACTCAAGAAGGTTTTGGCTTGAAAAAAGTGGCATATACACGAAGAAGGAGGAAATGAAGTTCTAAATTCCTAGAATTTTTTGGAATGTGGATAAAGGTATCAATTTTAGATTATGATATGATATGATATAAAACTTATGATAAATTATATATGTTGTAAAGTCTGTATTAATCATTTAAAGAGAACATAGAATGTATAACTTACAAAAAAAAAGGAAATAGCTGAAATGATTTTTAAAATAATGGAATCTAATAAACAAAACAAATGAACAAACATAACTAAACAGAAACATATTCATCATACAGAGAAAAAACAGGTTGTTGCCAGAGGGGAGAGGGGAATGGGGATGAGTGAAAAGGTGAGGGAGATTAAGAGGTACAAATTTCCAGTAACAAAATAAATGAGTCATGAGGATAAAATGTACAATAGGGAAATATAGCCAATAATAATATCCTTGTATGGTGACAGTTGGTAACTAGACTTATTGTAGTGATCTTTTGTAATCTACAGAAATAACAAATCACTATGTTGTATGCCAGGAACTAACATTAGTGTTGTAGGTAAATTATTTTCAACAAATAAACAAACAAACAAACAGAAAATGAAAAGATCAGATTTGTGCTTACCAGATGTGGGGGAGTGGGGTTAGTAGGAACTGGATGAAAGAAATCAAAATGTACAAACTTCTGGTTATAAGAGAAATAAGTACTAGGGATGTAATGTACAACATGGTACATATAAGTACCACTGCTTATGTTATATATAGAAATTGTTAAGATAGTAAATCCTAAATGTTCTCAGCAAAAGGAAAAATTATTATTTTTTTCTTTTTTAAAAACTTTGTATCTATATGAGATGATGGATGTTTACTAAATTATTATAATAATTTCATCATGTATGTATGTCAAATCTTTATGCTGGTCACCTTTAACTTATACAGTACTATATGTCAATTATATATCAATAAAACTTGAAGTAAGAAAAGAAAAAAAAATTAAGGAGAAAAAAGTGAAATATAGAAAAATTTAAAATTTCAAAATAAAAAGGCAGATAAAATACCCATGTAGACATAAACACATACACTATACTATATATTAGTTTGCATTTAAATGAAAACATTACTCACACACATATATCATATATTTTAAAGTGTCCTAGATGAGGAATTTCCAGAACTATTAAAACAGTCATACCAGACCTTGCTAAACATTGTGTATCTTCTGAAAAAAAAAAAAAAAATGGAAAAAGAGAAAAATTAATATTATCAGAAAAAAGAAAAAGAATTTTAATCAATAAACAGCAGTTAATTTGAAATCAAATTAGAAAAAAAGAGTAATCCTTGTGGGGAATAAAATATATTTCCATTGAAATTCCAAATTCAAAAAAAATATCTTATCATGAACAAAAGTAAAATAAAACTATTTAAAAATCATAACTAAAAGAATACATTAGCAGAAGGCAGGCATAAGGAAAATAATCTTATTTTGTTCTAAACCATACTTTATACTTTCTCAAATTATTATCTCCAAGGCTTTAATTTGTTGATTATAATTATTGATAGTTACTGTCATAAATTAAAACCAAAAAACAAAATATTTTTAAAATTTGTGAAAATTAATAAATCTATTACATGTTAAGATAGACATTGTATTTTTATAAGAATAATAATGTACATTGAAGCAAAAACAATTGTTGAGAAGATTTGTATTGTTATACATTTTGGTAAATACGGTTGATGCCTGGCATAGATAATGCATAGATAATGCATAGATGCATAGATAATGGCTGGAATCTCATAACTGCTTCTTCATTCAACCTCTTATATGCTGGGTTGGTTGAAGCAGATGAAAAAAAAAGTATTCTCACGTAAGTTGTTGAGAAAAGTAAAGGTATTTTACCAGTATTTTCAGATAACTGTGGATATTCTTTTTTGACAAACAACAGAAGTTGACAAGTGATAGTTTCTTACAAGTTTACTATTTGTCTAAAATGTAGAATCTGAGCTCATTAATGAAATTTTTATAATCAATTTTACTTTAATTCATTGCTGTGTCTTATACATTGGATAGATTTTTTACCCACAAAAGATTTTGCCACATCAAAAATTGATCATTAGAAAATGCTGGTTCATTGAAGTGACATTTCAAATATTGACATATTCATTTTGTAATATAGTATATTATTTGTATTGAAACATAGAATGTCAAATAAATAAAATTTTTTAAAAGATTACTATGTTTGACTGTAAAACATTTAGTAACAAAGTAAAATATATAATAAAAACATAAATATAAGGTGAAATGTTAATGTAACAACTTGGTAAGAAAATTGAATTAAGTGATATGTTAAAATAAATTAACTGGCCATTTTATTATACACAGCAATTCTTGAGTCAAAAACAAGATAAAATATGTGCAAAAGCTATATAAACACAACCAGTTCACAAAAGAAGAATTATAATCAGAGCACAAATCTATGATGACATATTCACCCCAATTAACAATGAAAAAATATACCAAGGAAACACTGTTTAACATCATTCAGAAAAAAATAATAGCAAATATTAAAATTGCCATAAAACAATTCAATTAAATGCAAACTTCAATATACTTATTATGGGATTTTTAACAAAAGCGAGTAATCTTTAATTTATAAAGGATGGCAAAATTGTATGAAAACTAATTTCTTAACTAAATTTAAGAATACATAGAGTGGCAGAGGCTATTTGTATTTGTTGGAATTGCACCTGCTTCTTATTTCTTCATCTTTTAATTTAATCTCACTTTCAAATTTTTCTGTGATAATCAATTGTTATTTTAATCACAAGGCCAAGAGTAGTGACTTTCTAGAGAAGGTTAACTTCTAATGGACTGTTTTAGATGAATATGACATTATTAAATATTAAAGTCACATGGTGAGACCAAAATAGAAGAGTTTGTCTGTAATGTTTGAATTTTTACCAGTAATGTGTACAGCAAATATTGTCTTCTCATATTTCATATGCATTCTTGTACTTCTTCATACCATTCTTCAGTAGCATGACAGCTATTAAATTTGATTAATCATTGATCACCTCTACATAAAATATGAACAGGTGTAAATCCACGAGTTGGAACTATTAGCAGATCACTCATGCTTTGTAAAAGGAGAAACATTCTTTTCTGTTATTTTAGCTTATGGAATTTACATTATGGCAGTTCAAATGTTCCAAAGTAAAATCAGTGCTTTTCTTTGTGTCCTTATAGTCAATATATAACTAAAGCAAGAATGATATATTTAAATTCCTGTTTTATTTATTATTTGTATCACCTAGACTACCATATTTTTTGGAAAGACCTTTTATAATAGTACTTTGGAAAATAAAAATCTTCTTAATTAAAGTTATTATAATATTATGAAGAGCATAAGTATATTTGTGAGAAATTTGATCTTACCATGGCAATAGACTGGTATTTATGTATTTATTTTTAAATTAATTTTTATTGGGATGTAATTGCTTTACAATGTTGTGTTAATTTCTACTGTACAGCAAAGTGAATCAGCTATATGTATACATATATCCCCTCTTTCCTGTATTTTCTTCCCATTTAAGTCACCACAGAGTATTGAGTAGAGTTCCCTGTGCTATACTGCTATTTACCTCTTTCATAATCTACTAATGCCTATCATGTATTCTCACTTAATCTTATCATGTCACATTCCCCTTTCAATACTTAGAAATAATTAAAAGAAACATTCATAATATAATTTCTCCCTATTCAGATGTAGCACTAATGAGTTTGAGACCACATAAAAATGGGTAATATAGATTAGTTTGAAATTTATTGAATTACAACAAATTGGAAAAATATGTCTCCATTTATAAATTGTTCTGCTTCTTTTCACCTTCAGAGTGGTTCTCTGTATGGAAACAATAACTTCACATTTATTTCCCTGATTTTAATTGGATATTTTCAAAAAGTGACTGAAGTACTTGGGAAATTTTAAAGATGGACTGCATATTGCATAGTATTTTTGTGTCAATATTGGATTTTGCAAATGCCATTGTAGTTTTGTGATTATATAGGGGAAATTTCTTTGTCTTAGGAAATGCATGTTGATATATTTAAGGATGAAGTGTCCTAGTCATCTTGATGCCTGAAATTTGCTTTTTTAATCAGCAAAAAATGTTTTGTTAAAATTGCAAAATTTAAAAGAAAATAGAAAAATATTAATGGGTAAAGAGAAGGATGGAAACTTCCAACTGTAAATGTTTTAAGGGATATACAGGTTGCATTTGTTAGAAGGCATGTCATATTTTAACTGATTTAGGATATTACCAATTCCACAATAAGTTTTTAATACAGGTATTTATTTAAAATTTTATTATAATCCAGTATTTTTATCACCAGTAGATTAATTCTCTAAAAATCAGACATTCTCTAAATGTGATCCATGAATTAGCAACATCATGATCCACTAGGGTCTTGTCAGAAATGTAAATTCTTAAGAACCAACTTTATAGCTACTGAATAAAAAATTCTGGGAGTGGGGCCTAGCATCTGTGTTTTAACAGACTATTCATGTGATTCTAATGCACACTAAATTTTGTGTACTACTATTAATGTATTCATTGAAGTATCCATTTGTTCATTTTTTTTTCATTTAGCAAATATTGATGGATATTTTGCTATTTTTAAAGCAAATGTTAAATAAATAGAGATGGATAAGATGAGGACCCTTAATTTGATGATTTCTCAGAGAGAGGAGAATTCACCTAAAATATCCCAACAATTACATATGTTAGGTGCAAAGAAGTTTCATTTGGACATGGGAGAGGTCCATTTTAGGATATTAGGGTAATGCTCTCAAAGCCCATGACTACTGACTTGACTCATGGAAAACGTGTGACAGCTATGTACGATGGATTTCTCCTGCCATAGTTAGCTCTGTGAGTAGGGGCACATATTAGAAAGGAATTTGGACTTAACAGTATTAGGATCTTAGCCCAGATAAAGAGAGTGACAACAGTTTGAAAGTAGGCATAATGATAACTTTCAGTTGGGCAAGATGGAGGAAAGTAAGATGGTATGGGGAAAGAGAGGGTGTCAGGCAATATAGATTACCAGTTAAATCAATTGATTGAGAGCCCTAAGGAATTAAAAGATTGTTAAAAATGAAGTATCATTGGTGATAAGCAGCCAAAATAGGTAATCATGGCTAACATATGGAACAATTTAATTTGAGATATTGGAGTTACTGAAGGTCTGGGTAATGAAATGCCTAGGATATAGCCATGGAGGTAATGAAAGTAGGAAAGATATCAATATCAAAAGAGAAGCACAGTTCTAGTGACTGAGAGTCCAGGTTGCTGGTTACATATAATATTGAGAGGAATAAATTTGGGATAGTAACCTTGACTCAGAATTTGTATATGACCTCTAGGCTGAAAACTGTAGAATGCTGATGAAAATAATCAAAGAATGTATAAATATACATTATGTTTCTTTCTCTGTCTTAATTATTTCATTAAGCATAATACCCTCCAAGTCCATCCATGTGTTGCAAATGGAAAAATTTTTATTATTTTTTTATGGCTGAGTAGTATTCCATTGTGTATATCTACCACATCTTCATTCATTTGTTGATAGGTACTTAGGTTGTTAATATATCTTGGCTATTGTAAATAATGCTACTGTGAATATTGGGGTGCATGCATTTTTTGGTATTAGTGTTTTTGTTTTCTTCGGATATACACTGATGAATGGAATTGCTAGGTCATATGGTAGTTCTATTTTCAGTTTCTTGAGGAAGCTCCATGCTATTTTCCAAAGTGGTTTTACCAATTTACATTCCCTCCTACAGTGTACAGGGTTCCCTTTTCTTCACATTTTTGCAACATTTGTTATTTGTAGTCTTTTTGATTATAACCGTCCTGACAACTGTGAGGTGATACCTCTTTGTAGTTTTGATTTGCATTTCTCTGATGATCAGTGATGTTGAGCAACTTTTCATGTGCCTCTTGGCCTCCTGTATGTCTTCTCTGGAAAAAATGTCTATTCAGATTCTCTGCCCATTTTTTAATCAGGTTGTTTGTTTTTTTGGTACTGAGTTATATGTCACATATCACTTATATGTGGAATCTAAAAAATGAAACAAACTAGTGAATATAACAACAAAGAAGCAACTCATGGATATAGAAAACAAACTAGTGGTTACCGGTGGAGAGAGGAAGGTGGGGAAGGGCAAGATAGGGTTAGAGTAATAAGAGGTACAAATTATTATGTGTAAAATAAATAAGCTACAAGGATATATTGTACAGCTAGGGAATATAGCCAATCTTTTATAATAACTCTAAATGGAGTATAATGTATAAAAATTGTGAATCACTATGTTGCACAACTGAAGCATATATTGTAAATCAACTATAACTCACTAAAATTATATATATAAGGTAAGAAATATTACCAGGTTCACACAATTGGTAAGAAAAAGGGAGCCGGGATTAAATTCTCATCTATTGGTTTTGACATCATCTTGTTTATTTATTGGTTCACATACTATTGTCTGTTATACCCACCAGAATACAAGTCTCATGGGGACAAGAGACCTTGATTTCTGCCATTAAGTACTTGAATAAATAAATGAATGCAACAGCTCTCCTGTATGTGACAGAGCTCAAAGAGTGAAAGAACTATTACCTGGTCTGGGGACGCTAACTGAATTCATTTTAATTCTAAACAATTCCATGTACAAAAAAGCCCAGGCATACTGTCCTGGATTTGGCTCCTCATTAAATGTCTATGTTTGCTCAAACTGGGAATTCAGGGATATATATTAGGGTAGCAATCTTTGAATCATTTCGGATGACATATACAGATCCAGATTTTGGATCTGAAGATGTCTGGAAAGTTCAGTGGCTTATTATGATATTTTTGCTCATTTTGTAAACCCTAGAAAAAATAAATGTTCAAAGATACAACCACCAAAAAAGAATATCTAAACAAAAGGGGAGATGCATATTTTGTCAGATATATACCTATTTCATTTTGGGGGTGCTATTGTAAATGACATGCATATTTTGATTTCAAATTATTCATTTCAAGCGTGCAGAAAAAATATTTCTCTACCTTGGTTTTGCATTCTGCAACCTTGCTGAACTGACTTATTGCTTTGTAGTTTTCTGTAGATTCTTTAGAATATTCTTTGTAGATACTGATGGCATACATGAATGCAGATAGTTTAATTTTTTCTTTTCTAATAAATATGTATATATTTATTCATATTTTTCCTTCTTTTATTAGATAGGCCCTCCAGTATATTGTTAAATATGAGTGCTGATTTTGGACAATCTTGATGTTCAGTTGTTCAATGTTAAGTATAATGTTAGGTAGTGGTTTATTGTAGATGATTATCAGATTAAGGTCATTTCCTTCTATTGCCATTTGTTCAGTTTTATTTTTTTTTTAATTGAGAAATAGACATTGAAGTTTGGCAAATATTGAATCTGTATCCACTGAGATAATCCTATGGTTCCTCTTTAACTCATTGGTCTTCAAATGCTGATTCAACCTTGCATTCATATGATAAACTCCACTTGTTCATGATTTTTTAATTTTTTTACTGGATTCAGTTTGTTTAAATTTTACGCATAAATTCTACATCCATTTTTTCTTGAGTGATACTGATCTGCAATTAATTAAAATATATTTTTCTGGCTTTAGCTGAGGGAACACTGGTTTTTAAAAATGAGTTGCAAACTGTTTCCTTTTCTCTTATTTCTGAAAAGTTTGTATAGACACGGTATTTGTTCATCAAATGTTTGGTACAATTTGCTAGTAAAGCCATCTAACCCTAAAGTTTTCTTTGTTAAAACTATAAATTTATATCTTAATAGGTATAGTATAAGTCAAGTTATCTATTTCTTACTGAGTAAACTTTGCTAGTTTATGTCTTTAAGAAACTATGTCATCAAGGTTGTCAAATTCATCCCTTAGTGTCTAGGTTTTGAGGTCATGTTAACTCTGCACTTTGTCTCTGGTAATTTATTTATTCTCTTTTATCTTTGTTGGTGTGGCCAGACTATCAATTTTACTGATTTGTCTGATGACTTTCAGCTTTTGGTTCCATTGAGTTTCTCTATTTTCCCTGTTATGTTCATTGTTTTCTGCTTTCAGATTTACTTTTTCCTTCCTCCTGTTTGCTCTGGGTTAAATTTGCTCTTCCTTTTCTAGTCTCTTAAAGATGATTTGAGATGATCTCTTCTAATATAAATGCTTAATGCCATAAATTTTCTTCTATTAAACATTTAATAGGATTCCACAAATTTTGCTATTTTGCATTCACTTCAATTTTTTTCTAATTTTAATTTTGACTTCCTCTTTGACCCATGGGTTATTTAGAGGTGTGGTCTCTAATTTCCAAATATTTGTAGATATTTCGTGTATCATCCTATATTGGTATTTGCTTCAATTTCATTATAGTAAGAGAATATACTTTGTGTGATTTCTATTTTTAAAAAATAGGTTGAAGTATTTATTATGACACAGAATGTGATCTTTCTTGGAGAAAGTTTATGTGTACTTGAAAATATTGTATCTTCTGCCATTGTTTGGGGAGTAATCTACAATTTTCAGTTAAGTCCACCTGCTATTGCTGTTGTATAAGTCTCTCTATCCTGGCTGACCTTCTGTCTGCATTTTCACAAGTCACTCACACAAGAGTGTTGGAGTCTTACAAGTACAACTGTGGATTTGTCTATTTCTCGTTTCATTTCTATTAGTTTTTGAACCATATATTTTGAAGTTCTGTATACGGTGCATGTGCATTTACTGCTGTTGTGTCTTCTTGTTGAATTGATCTTTTTTTTTTTTTTTATTGTGTCTTTCTTCCTAAGGATGTTCCTTTGTTTAAATATTAAAAAGTCTATTTTGTATTATATAATTATCACCAGTAAAGCATTATTTTGATCAAATTTTTCATGAAATATAATTTTTATCTTCTCAACTGTATCTACCATTTTCTTTATTTATAAAGTGGATTCTAATAAACAACACATCACTGGGTCTTTGTTTTTTTATGCAGTTTTACAATCTCTGTTTTTTTTTTTTTTCATTTTTGCGTGTGTGTTTTTTTTGCAGTACACAGGTCTCTCACTGTTGTGGCCTCTCCCGTTTCGGAGCACAGGCTCCAGACACGCAGGCTCAGCGGCCATGGCTCATGGGCATAGCCGCTCCACGGCATGTGGGATCTTCCCAGACTGGGGCACGAACCCGTGTCCCCTGCATTGGCAGGTGAACTCTCAACCACTGCACCACAGGGAAGCCCCAATCTCTGTTTTTAATTGATATGCTTATGCTATTCATATTTACTCTAATATTTATGTGGTTGGATTTAGGTACTCTATTTTATTATCTTCCCATGTATTTCCTTTGATCTTTTTCCCTTTATTTATTTTACTATCCCTGGCTTCTTTTTTAATATTCTATTTGAATCTTTGTGATATTCTATTTTTAGAACTTTTGAATCTTTGTCCATATCTATATTTGTGTATGTATGTGTTTATCATCTTACCTTCCTTCCTTCCTTCTTTCCTTCTTTCCTTCCTTCTTTCCTTCCTTCCTTCCTTCCTCCCTTTCTTCTCCCTTCCTTCCTTCCTTCCTTCCTTCCTTCCTTCCTTCCTTCCTTCCTTCCTTCCTTCCTTCCTTCCTTCCTTTCTTTCTTTCTTTCTTTCTTTCTTTCTTTCTTTCTTTCTTTCTTTCTTTCTTTCTTTCCTTCTTTCTTTCCTATTCCTCTAGTGATATCAGTATACATATCAGAACTTTTACAATCTAGTTGGTGTTAATATTTATAAATTCAAGCAAAATGTGGACACTTTTCAAACATATAGGTCCCTTTACTTAATAAAACAATTTTTATAAATTTTGTTTTAAATGGTCATATATATTTTAAATAACTTGAGAGTACAAAACAGTCTTTTGTATTTACTTAGATATTTACTTTTTTTTCTTGCTTTTCCTATTTTTTCATTCTTGTAGTTTCAAATGACCCTTTGATATTATGTCCCTTCAGAATGTATAGTTGTTTTTAATATTTTCTTATGCATTTATGCTGGAAATACATTTTCTTAGTTTTTCTTCATCAGGAATGTCATTAATTTGCTTTCCTTTCTGGTACATAATTCTGCATATAGAATTCTGTGTTGATGGTTTTTACTTTCAGAACTTTAAAGATGTTTCTCTGTCTTCTGGCTTCCATGATTCTGATGAGAAATCCACAAACATTCCAATTTTTATACCAATAGGCAACATGTAACTTTTTCTAGCTTTTTCCAAAATGTATATACATATACATGTATATCATGCATATACATTATATATATGCATGTATATACACATTATATATGCATGTGCATGTGTGTAAAAATATATATGCCTAATTTGGAATTCACTAATTTTATTACTTCTGTAAATATATAAATGTATGTTTTTCACCAATCTTGTGTAGTTTTCAGCCATTATTTTCTAATGTTTTTTAGCCCATATTTTTCTCCATGCCCTCTGTAACTCTAATGACATTAGTGTTATCCTTTTGATAGTAGTATCCCAGCAGGCACTTAGTCTAAGTTTCTGATTTTTTTTCTCCATTCTCTGGTTAGATCATTTCCAATGATCTGTTATCCAGTTTACTAACCTTTTCCTATCAAAATTTCCATGCTGCTCTTGAGTCCATCTACTAATTTTTTGGATGATACTGTACTGTAATTTCTTTAATTGCCTCTGGGTTAGTTTTGTAATTTATATCTTCCATTAATTTCTGGTGTTTTCCATTTTATCTTAAAACATAATTTAGTGAATGCTTTAAAGTCTTTGATAATTCTGACCTCTGAGTTCTCATGATTGGGACTTCTTGTCTCTTTTGAGAATTGCTCATGTTTTCCTGATTCCCAAAGGTATACTGTATAAACATTGATTCTTGTTAAAATCTTTGTTGCTCTTGTTTTGTTTTGTTTTGCTTTGTCTTGTAGGTTTTGACCACATGTCCTATCTCATCTACTCTGGATGGTGGTTCAAGTGTCAGTATTACTCTTTAAGACTTTGTTATGCTACTTTTAATTTGTTCCATGAATGTGTCATACAGGTATTAGTCTGGAAGTTATTTTATATTATATTTCCATCTTCAAAGCTTTTGCTATCCAGTTTTGAATTGATATGTGAATGTGCTTCTCAGAAGTAAGACAGGAATTTGTACAGTTTCAGAGACAGAATTGTGAAATTTCCATCTCCATTTCTCTTCTATCCAGAGTGCTTCCTGTTTTCTCCTGCTGACAGGGACCCATTTTCTAGGTTACTCTAGCCAGAAAATAAATAGGGTTTCTCTTCATGTCTTAACAACTGCTACATGGCTGCCTGCATTTCTGCAACTGGGGTTCACCTCCAATGAAAATATAAGAAAAAAGCAAGGGAAAAAGAGAGTAATTTTCCCCTCTCCCCCACCAAGTCTTCAAGTTTTAACTTTCCTTTTCAATCCACTCTTTTTGAGTATTTTCAGAATCCTCAGGTAGTTACATTTTGCATTTTGCCCAATGATTTTTAGATATTTTCAGCAAGAAAACCAGGTTAGACTGGGATTGACTGAGATTTTAGAGGGACAAAAAAATGACTTTTTTAAAGCTATATTTTATATTAAAAAATGAGTTTTTATATTTTGGTAATCCTTATAAATTATACTTGAAATCTTGCTTTTGATGAGGTTAATTTCAACATATAGGCTATGCTCAATATCCATTCAATTTTCCTTAAAACCATATACATCATTAATATCCTCAGAGTCTAACTTGCACTTTCATTTTTTGTGAAATCCCAGTGGTGGTGTTTTTTTTTTTTTGAAGAATTTTATTACTTTAAAGCTTCCTAAACTCTTAGCAACATTTATCATCATGGATTATCATGCTGTTCTAAAAACATTTTCTCATGTGTCTCAAAAATTTCCTTATGATTCTACCCTTGCTTCTCTAAATTGCCACCTCTCACCCAAAACTAGATATATTCCTCTATAATCAGATAAAAATAGATGAGATTTTCTGTGCCATCTTGTAGAATGTGTGGTTTAAAACTTGTCACATATTGAATATGGAAACAGTTCATCATTATTTTATCTCTTTTCTGTGTTAAATAGCCATGATAGCCTTAATGCTTCTCTGGATTCTATTGGTCTGGATATTTTAATACTTTGCTCGTTATCGAATTGTTGGTCAATGTTTTCTTTGAGGAGTAGCAATGAGTACTAATTACAATATATTTAAAACACTGGACAATAGACTTACTTCCCCTTTTGTTATTTAATATATTTTAATGGAAGATATATTTTAAAAGTCAAATCGGTGCCACATATTGATCTTGTAGTCAGTTAAGACTTCTCGGTCCTAATTTATTTTTCTTAACTTGTAAAGCTCCCCTCCCCCATTCTGTACTGATTAGATTAATTTTTATTCAAAGCTTAGATGAAAGATAACTTTCTCAGGGAAGTCTTCCACTGTAACCCTACTCAGGATTAATCACAAAAAAACACTCACAGTTCCTTGGCTTCTCCTTTTTAATCCTTCTCACATGTACTACCTATTTATGCGATTATTTAATCCAAACTCCCTATTGTAATATCTGCTCCCTGCATGAAGCAACTCTGAATGTGTCATTAATTTTTTTTATCCTCAGTGATTAAAAAGTTTATTGTGGGAAAAAAAAGTTTATTGTGAAAAGCAAGCTCATAAAAGGTCGAAAGAAGCTGCTGTCCTCTTGATATATATATATATATATATATATATATATATATATGTTCAGTGTTTGATTTAGGGTAATGAGTAAGGATCCATCCTGATAAGGATGGGAAAAGATAGGGCAATAGCACAAGAAAGATATTGAGTCATTTTGTGTTTAGTCTGCAGTTTTAGTATTAAATTTCCATCACTTGGCATTTTAAAAACATTGCTGTCCCAAATGGACTAATTGTCAAAATTGATAGATTATTTTGAGCTCTTATCTTCTTTGTCTTTTACAGTGCTGCCAACCATCTCTTTTCTAAAGATTTTTCCAAATGCTTCAGTCTCCTGTTTTTCACCCTACCCCTTTGATAGCTCCGTCTCTGTGGTTTTCCTTCTTCCTGTCAGCTATGTTTAGACATTCATGGAGATTCACTGACTCTGTTAAAAAATACTTATTACGTTTGCTTATATATAGTTGTTCATTCATTCATTCATTCATTCATTCAAGTAGTATATCTTAGGTGTCTCTTAATGCCAAACACTTACCCATGAACTGAATCCAGTCGTAAACAAGGCAAGTAAAATCCTTGCTCTTCTGACTCTTGCTAGATATACAATAATGAATAAGCCATGCAAGTTTCCTGCTGTTATAGGGCTTGAATTTTAGTTAGTTAGGAGGAGGATAGGTGAGGTAGGGAGAGAAGATAAATTAATAATAAACGAAATAACAATATTTTTGTAAGAAATATTGTTTTGTTAAGAAAATAAGACACTTTATGTGCTATTTTAAAAACTGTTGTTAAGAAAGTCTCTCTTAATAGATGCAATATAGGCTGAGCCTTAATTGATGAACATGCTGGTGATGAACAATCAGGGCAAATGAATCTATCAGGTTGATGGAAATAGTAATTAGAGAGGCACTTAGGAGGGAATGGAGTTGGACTTGCTTGAGTACCCAAAATACTACTGGTTATGGAAATTAGAAAGAGAGGAAATACGAATGGGAGAATCACCATCTAACTTTGTTTCTCTTTTATCCTTCATAGATCACAGCTAGTACTTTGGGTAATTGCAAGTTATATCTTATCCCCAGATAAGTAAAAAGTATCCCCGGATACTTTCTGATTTATTCTGTTATAATTTCATTATAATACAGGGAGTGGAATGTCATTTAGGCAACTTTGTTTGTTGCCTGCAAACTTTCTTCTCATCGATGGCCCTAATGTTATTATTTTCTATATGTGTGTATAACCCACATGATGCCTTCAGATTCATTGCTATGTGGAAATATAAGGTTACTTTCCATTTGAGCTTCTGGACAATATTACTTAGCTCAACAGTCTTTCCCTTCCAACTATCACCATATTATTCCCTGCTTGTGGCATAGGCCTGTATTTCTTAGATTTCATTTTGCTTAATTTTACATATTTCTAAGATCCTGTTAAAACAAACTTGCCATTTCATTCACTTTTTTGCTCTCTATTACATAGAGAAAATGTAACAAAAAAACTGTACATTAAAAAAATGCTAGTTAACCCATAAGCCAATTCTAAATGGCTTATGGGTTAACCTTCTTAGCTCTTCACAGACTTACTAAAAATTTGAATCTCTGATGATATAATAGCAATGCCTCCAATCCAAGTACAAGTAGAAAATGAGGTTTGGATTTTAATAGATTGGATTAGAAATAGAGATTTGAGAGTTGTCTTAAGGGAGATAATGACACCCAAAAAAGTGGAAAATATTGCTAAAAAGAAGAGTCTTAAGTGCAGTATAAGGACCAAGAATACATTTCTCTTCCCAGCTTTAACCTTTGAAAGTTTTGTCCTTGATAAATCCTTGCATAGAGTGGATGCCTGTCATTTCTCTCACTGTCATGGTTGTTGTCAGTGTAAATAATCAGTTGACTCGCCCCCTCTACCTGTCATCCCAGCTTCCTGGATGGGTCCTTAGACTTGGAAAATAAAACAAAGCATATCCTGAATTAAAATTTCAGTGATTGTGTCAGACTGCTATCTCAGCTGTTCTTCTTGACCCTCATCACTGTCAGAACACATTGAGATACACAGCATAGTAAGAGAGGAGAGATGTCAACTGCATTTCTCAGATTTTATTCCACACTGCTTCCTCTAACTTCATTTAACCTTTACCTTAATCATTGCCTCCATAATCTTCTATCAGAAATTAAAGCTAAATATATTTTAATCTAAATTTGACATTTTTAAAAAATCAGTACAAATCCATCCTGAATTTTCAGATTACATGATTGCACTACAATTGCATTGAGCAACTATATTAAAAAGTGATCCTTATTTCTCACCTATCTTTTATTTTTAATCAGCTGCACAGCTTTAAAATATCTAACTGTATTGCATTTCATATCTATCCATCCCCTCTATTCTCACAGTATCATCTTGCTATTGACCAGCTAACTTATTGCCTCTATCCCTCATCTCCATCTTCATTCATCATATTGTGAAACTTATTACCTTGAAACAATAGCATGCTTCTTTGACCTACAATATGCATACTGGATCACCACCACCAGTTATATTAGTCAATATTTCTATCTTCAGAAACTATAATTTTCTACAATATGGTCCCATCTTACTCTCATCTTTTATTATTTACACATGGAACTCCAAACAATCATACCATTTATGTATTGTTTAATACACTTTTAACTTATTCATCACATTCTGGATTCATTTTCTAAAACACATTTTCTCTTAAATATTTGCCTGTAGAAATTATCTTCATACTTAAGAGCCTATCTAAGCAACCACTTTCCCAAGAGCTTCTCTTATTCTTCATGAAGATGTTTTCCTCTTTTACTTTGATGTGTTGAAGTCATGATATATTTTACTTCTCTTAAATTTTTATAATAAAGATACTATATTCTAGTATAATTTATGCTTGTCTGTGGATTTTTCTTATCATTCTAGTAGATTTTTTAATTCCCCGGCTTTAAAACTGGGTTTGTTTTCTTTCAAGTGCAGCAGCTGCCATATTTGCATACACCATGTTTTTAGTACATATATGCTAATCTGAGTTAAATATGTGAATCAAGGTCTCTAATGGCATATGCTTTCATAAAAAATTGTGGATTATATTGTCCAATAGGAATATTTTCTATTGCCATATATATTCCTGAGCTAATTTTGAGTGTTAATCTCTCTGCTATTTTTATTTTTACAGTGCATGTGGTTAAGCAAACTCAATTCAAGTATAAGTACATGTCTGTAACTCAATGTTTTATGTATCCATTTCTTTGTTACATTTTATGTTTTATCTTTATTAGTTTCTTGTCATATTTTTAGACAATAAAACCTCTATGCCTACTGTGAAATGACATATATGTCCTCATCAATGATTTTGAAGTATTTCTAGTTTACAAAATACCCTTTACAGAAATGTAACAGCTTAATATTTGATTGTTTTTAATGCTTCAAATAATTTCTCATTGTTTTTATATTTGTAGTGACTAAAATAAAGGAACAGTGATTCTTTAAATAATAAATTCATTAATAGTAAAGTCTTATTTGGTAGTTTATTATGGACATAATCTGTAAAGTTTTGTTCAAGTTAGATTATCATGACGACATTTTCTTATTACACAATTACTTGCTATAATCACTGTTTAAACTTTTTGATATATTTTTAGGCTACCAAAAATAAGTCATTTACAAAATTTAATTGCTGTATTTTTGAAAGAATAATAACTTAATCGTGACAAAGTATAGTTTTGCATCAATAAATGGGATGGTTCTGTATAGCTAAAACATCTGCAGAGTTTTTTGAATAATTTAGTTGTAAACAACTATAAGGTAAAATTGAATTCTATTAAAAAACCAAAACCAGGGCTTCCCTGGTGGCGCAGTGGTTGAGAATCCGCCTGCCGATGCAGGGGTCACGGGTTCGTGCCCTGGTCCGGGAAGATCCCACGTGCCGCGGAGCGGCTGAGCCCGTGAGCCATGGCCGCTGGGCCTGCGCGTCCGGAGCCTGTGCTCCGCAACGGGAGAGGCCACAGCAGTGAGAGGCCCGCATACAGCAAAAAACAAAAAACAACAAAAAAAAAACCAAAACCAAAAAAATAATTACAACCTAGAAGTCCCCAAGGAAGTAGAAGAGAAAGGACCTCAATATATTAAAATCCATGGTGAATATTCCCTTCCTATGAAAGTAAGAATTAGAGCAATTTGTATACCTTTGAATTAATTGAAGGTGTGACTGAAGTTACAGATGTAGGTATTCTCTGTGTAGTATAATCTATTATCCCTCAGTTATTATAGCCTACTTTAGAAGAAGTTTTGGAAGGGACAATTAATTATATCAGAGGCCATTCTATAGACTGCATATTAAATGTCGAAGAGATAAAGCATCTTTGAAGTATTTTCAGTTTGTATTATTGTTATTTTATTATTTTCTAAACTAGTAAAACATACAAAATAAAATAACTGTAAAATATTAGAGCTTCATTAAATATATTTAAGGCTAAAGAAAATATGGTGTCTAATTATTTTATGCTTCTATTTCTCCTGTATTGCAAAAACAATGATATTCATAGCTAGGGTAATTTTAGCTGTATAATACGCTATTGGATTAGAAAACTAGATATCTTTATGTTCCATTTTATGGAGGAAAACTGCATTTTTCAGTAAAATTGAAAACAGTCCTCACATTTCTAGCATCCTTTCACTTTAGTGTTTTCTTCTAGATATAGAGAAATTGAGAAGACATATTTTACAATAAAAAATATATATCATTGACAAAATAAACATCTTGATAAAATTTCTGAATGCTTCCTTTGTGCCAAACCATTTTATACTTAAATTTTACTTAATCTATCCTTAATCTTTAAAACATTCTAATAAGTTAGAGTCGATAATTAGTTATAGTTTATAGATAAAAGGAGAAACGGAAAGGTAGATTACAGTGTAAAAATTTTACAATCACTAAGTTGCAGAATTAGCGTTCAAATCTGCCCATCTACCACCAAATATATTATCACATCATCACAGTTCTTTGGTAGATGAAATGGGCTTACTTTTTCTTGGACAAACAGGAAAAATTCTCTGGTGAGGAGGAGCCATTTATGAAATTTAAAAAAAAAATGGTACAAGCTTTCTAAGCAGAGGGAATAATACATGGCAAAGTAGCTAAGGCAAAAATGAGCAAGATATTTTCTAGAAGCAACAACAAAAAAATGGTGTCCGTGGCTGGAACAGAGAGCAAGTGGTATGAAGTTAAATAGGCCTTGGGTCAGTGCTTTGTATTTTATCCCAAGCTCAATACTTCACCCTTAGAGGAAGGATACACATTTCTTTTTAAAACACCTGCTTGCTCTGTTTCAGTTACAACATACGAACATGAGGCTATATAGTAACATTTTCATATGGTTTGTATCAATATCTCTGCTTAAAATTAAGTAAACCCAGAATAAATTAAAAATATAGACATTGAAAACATATTAATTTGATTTTTTAATTAATAAAAATTTTATATTAAATGAAAAGTTTTCAAAGGCAAAAATTATGAAAAGTAAAGTAAAACATCATACTTAACAATGAGAAAAATATTTACAATTCATGTCATAGACAACTCTGGAACAAAAGTATTTGTACTGAGTATATGGTTTGAAAGTTGTATATTACATGAGATATTTTAGATTATGTGCTTATTTGTGCTAAAAGTTTTTTACTTCAGTATGTAAGCTTTTATATTAATGTTATTTTCCATATAAATGGAGATCTTTAAATAATTTACAAAATATAGGAAAGAACTCTCATCAACTAGGTTGTCTTTATATTATATTTGAATTGTTTATAATTTACTCTTTATATTTAAATAGTTATGTTTAAAAGAAGAAATGTATAAAATGTGCCTTTAAACGGAAATAAAATTGCAAAACAATGTATCCTATTAGAAGGAAATTCTCTTTTAGGTTATTTTGTTTAAAAAATAAATTGGGATTTATTATTAAGTAAGTTAGGGTTGTCTTTTAAACTAAGATTTTTGTGACAACAAATGCACATAAAATATTTTATTCAGTTGCATTCTTTTTATCTATACAGCTAAGATAAAAAGGAAAGTGTGTATCTCTTGCTATATTATATAAATATATCTTGTATACTTAAAATATGCTACAAGTATGTTTACTATATCCAGATATATTTTACCACAAGTATTATTTATTATAGAGCACAATTTATCCAAAAAAAAAGAAAATAATCTAGGCCTTTTCTCTTTGTTTGCTACACCTGCTGTATTCATTTATAAGATGGTGTATATGAGTGTGTGATAATGTGAATTACTATCTGGGTATTTTTGAACTAGTGTGAAAGCTATTTTTTATACTAAGTAAACTTGAAGACATTTTATGTAAGCCATCAAACTAAGCAAAATAGAAATGTACTTATTTAAAAATGAAAATCTATCAAAAAAGTGGATTATAAAAGCTCAAAACTGGCTCTCAGTGGAGCAATTGTTCTAATAAAAATTATCCTGATTTTTTTTTTAATATGTGAAGTTAGTAACATTTATCCTTAAAACTTGAAAAATATTCTTTTGAGTTCAAAAACATTCTGAAAAAAACATATTTTCCTAAATATTATGAAATGGGTATTATTTTCTTTTTATTTGCATGTGAATGGTGCTTTATACCATTTGGGAATAATTAAGAAAACAAAGTAACTAAGTAATGAATTAGTTAAAGATTAAGATTTGTATTCTGATCCATGGTCCTCTTTAGAACAAAAATAATTCTTGTTTTTACTTAAAAATAAATAAGATCCTAAGATCCTTAGGAAAATGTCCAAGTAGAGAAGTACAGTTTTCTAAAGATCAGATTTCTGTCTTGAATATCCACAATTATTAAATCCACAATGTTATACTTAGCTAGAAGTACTGTGTTTTTGTTTTTTAATTAACTTAAAAAAAAAAAAAAAAAAAAAAAAAAACAGCGACTGGCTCAGTAAGACTGATAGAGAAAATAGTTCAAGGCATTTTTTGTGTCTTCTTCATTTTACTGGCATCTTTTTCCTACCTGATGCAAAAATGATTCAGAAAAAAGAAATATGTCTATATACTAAAGGCTTACTGATGATAAAACAACCAAGAAATACCAGCTATTGAAAGCCCTTTTCTTTTCCTTTTCTTACTATTAAACTCATGTTCCAATTACTCATCTGTACTTATTTTGTTTCCTGAATTTCCTTAGTTACTTAAAAACAAAACAAAACAAAACAAAACTTGTTTTCTTTCCTCTTGGACATTGTTTTTATACTCTAAATTGAATCACATATAACATTAGAAGTCACTTGAAAATACATTCTCCACTGAGCAACATACTTCCAGTAGGGTCCTAGGAAGAGATGCATCCATTTGATTTTTCATTGCAACTTTGTTAATTGATTCTATGCTCACTTCCATAATTTATCCTAAAATTTAGTAACTGCATCAAAATATTTTTTAACTTTTTATTTTATATTGGAGTATAGTTGATTAACAATGTTGTGCTAGTTTCAGGGGTACAATAAAGTGATTAAGTTATATATATATACATGTATCTATTCTTTTTCAAATTATTTTCCCATTTAGGTTGTTACATAATATTGAACAGAGTGCCCTGTGCTATACAGTAACTCCTTGTTGGTTATCCATTTAAAATATAGCAGTGTGTAAATGTCAATCCAAGCTCCCTAACTGTCTCTCTCCCCAACCCTTCCCTCCCTCATGATAACCATAAGTTAATTCTCTAAATCTGTGACTCTACTCTTTTTCTGTTTTGTAATAAGTTCATTTGTATCTTTTTTTTTTTTTTTTTTAGATTCCACATATAAGCAATATCATACAATATTTGTCCTTCTCTGTCTGAGTTACTTCACTCAGTATGACAATCTCTAGGTCCATCCATGTTGCTGCAAATGGAATTATTTCATTCTTTTTAATGGCTGAGTCATATTCCATTGTATGTATGTACACATCTTCTTATTCATTCATCTGTCAATGGGCATTTAGGTTGCTTCCATGTCCTGTCTATTGTAAACAGTGCTGCAATGAACACTGGGATGCATGTATCTTTTTGGACCATATTTTTCTCTGGATACATACCCAGGAGTGGGATTGTAGGATCATATGGTAGCTCTAGTTTTAGTTTGAAGGAACCTCCATACTGTTCTCCACAGTGGCTGTACCAATTTACATTCCCACCAACAATGTAGGAGGGTTCCCTTCTCTTCACACCCTCTGCAAGCATTTATTGTTTCTATATTTTTTGATGATGGTCATTCTGACTGGTGTGATGTGATATCTGATTGTAATTTTTTTATTTATTTATTTTTTTTTTTGGTGGTACGTGGGTCTCTTCCTGTTGTGGCCTCTACCATTGGCTCTGGACATGCAGGCTCAGTGACCATGGCTCATGGGTGTAGCTGCTACATGGCATGTGGGATCTTCCTGGACCGGGGCACGAACCCGTATCCCCTGCATTGGCAGGCAGACTCTCAACAACTGCGCTACCAGGGAAGCCATGATTGTAATTTTGATTTGTACTTCTCTAATAACTAGTGATGTTGAACATCTTTTCATGTGTCTCTTGGCCATCTGTATGTTTCCTTTGGAGAAATGTCTATATAGGTCTTCTGCCCATCTTTTGATTGGGTTGTTTTTTTTATGATATTAAGCCACATGAGCTGCTTGTAAATTTTGGAGACTAATTAGTTGTTTGCATCATTTGTCAATATTTTTTCCCATTCTGTAGGTAGTCTTTTTGTTTTGTTTATGGTTTCCTTTGCTGTGCAAAAGCTTTTAAGTTTAGTTAGGTCCCATCTTTTAATTTTTGTTTTTATTTCCATTACTCTGGAAGACAGATCAAAAAACATATTGCTGAAATTTATGCCAGAGAGTGTTCTGCATATCTTTTCCTCTAAGAGTTATAGTATCTGGTATTACATTTAGGTCTTTAATTCATTTTGAATTTATTTTT
Organism: Kogia breviceps; assembly: GCF_026419965.1. Classification (NCBI taxonomy): domain Eukaryota; kingdom Metazoa; phylum Chordata; class Mammalia; order Artiodactyla; family Physeteridae; genus Kogia; species Kogia breviceps. The sequence goes on along the minus strand of NC_081325.1, from coordinate 44,573,102 downwards.
GTGTGAGGTGTTAAAGAATGTTCTATTTTCATTTTTTTACATGTAGCTGTCCAGTTTCCCAGCATTATTTATGGAAGATACTGTCTTTTCTCCATTGTATTGTCTTGCCTCTTTTATCCATAGGTGCATAGGTTTATTTCTGGGCTTTCTATCCTGTTCTATTGATCTATATTTCTGTTTTTGTGCCACTACCATACTGTCTTGGTTACTGTAGCTTTGTCGTATAGTCCTAATTGGGGAGCCTGATTCCTTCAGTTCTGCTTTTCTCTCTCAAGATTGCTTTGGCTATTTGGGGTTTTGTGTCTCCATACAAATTTTAAGATTTTTATTCTAGTTCTGTGAAAAATGCCATTGGTAATTTGATAGGGATTGCATTGAATCTGTACATTGCCTTGGACAGTACAATCATTTTGACAATATTGATTCTTCCAATCCAAGAACATGGTATATCTTTCCATCTGTTTGTGTCATGTTCAGTTTCTTTCATCAGTCTTGTACAGTTTTTGGAGTACAGGTCTTTTGTCTCCTTGTTCCCAGTTATTTTATTCTTTTCAATTTGATGGTAAATGGGACTGTTTCTTTAACTTCTCTTTCTGATCTTTCATTGTTAATGTAGAGATATGCAACAGATTTCTGTGTGTTAATTGTGTAACCTGCAACTTTACCAAATTCATTGATGAGCTCTAGTAGTTTTCTGGTAGCATCTTTAGGATTTTCTATGTATCGTATCACGTCATCTGCAAACAGTGACAGTTTTACTTCCTTTCCTATTTGGATTCCTTTTATTTCTTTCTCTTATCTGATTGCCATGACTAGGACTTCCATATCTTAGAGGAAATGTTTTTAGTTTTTCACCATTGAGAATGATGTTTGCTGTGGGTTTGTCATATATGGCCTTTATTATGTTGAGGTAAGTTCCTTCTGTGTCCACATTCTGGAGAGCCTTTATCATAAATGGAGGTTGGATTTTGTCAAAAGCTTTTTCTGCATCTGTTGAGATAATCATATGGTTTTCATTCTTCAGTTTGTTAATGTGGTGTAATGTGGTGTATGTGGTGTATCACATATAGGCCTCTTATGGCAGAGTAAGTGACTTTTAGCAAAGATGAAATAATAGAATGGGTAAAACACAGGTAGATACAATAAACTATCTTTTTAATATGAATTTCTTAAATCATACAACATGGTTGAAAGAACACTTTCTGATGTGCTCATTATATGCAGAGAATATAAGACAATCACATTTAAAACATGAGAACAGTAAAAGGGTATAAGTGGATGTAAGGTTTCAGTACTTCACTGAAAATGATAAAATGTTAATACTAGTATCCTGTGATAAGTTACATATGTGTGCTGTAGAGAGCTGTTTAAGAACCCTTGCAATAAAGAGGTTTCTAAGAAGACTACATATTAGCTTCATTGAGATGTGTGTTATATCAGTGAATGAACCAAAATGACTAATTTTTGTCTACCCTATTTCATTCAATATGTCATTAGAACTCCTAAAATATATGATACAATAAACTATGGATGACATATATGTACTCTCACAAAGAGATCCCTTCTTGCCAAATGGTCATGGCAAAACTAAATACAAAAAGGTAAACCACAAATTATTAGGTCCATTTCACATTCTCCATCATAAACCCTGCCATGTTTTCAATCTGTGTTTTCAACCACATTTTTCCATCCAAGTCTACTGTCCCTGAATCTACAAATACATATTATAATCCTGGTGTACAAGTACTCAATTCAATAATAGGCAAAACTACACATTTGTCATAGCCACTTTCTCTACGATCTCAGTAAACAATGCCACTGTTACCCACTACCTGACACATATATCCCACTTAACCGTCCACCAGTGTTCAATGCCCAGTATGGTCACTATGCTGTTACTTGCATCTATCCAGAATCTTTTATTGACAAAAAAAAGCACATTTAACCTCACTAACTTGATGCAGCTCAGGCCATAAAAAATGGGGTTTAAAACCAGACTGATCTTCCAGAGCATTATCATTTCTCAACTGCCCTTTGCCATTTCAACAATTCCTTAGGGACTCCTTGCCATTGAAGTTGTTTTTTTTTTGTTTGTTTTGTTTGTTTGTTTGTTTTGCGGTAAGTAGGCCTCTCACTGTTGTGGCCTCTCCCATTGCAGAGCACAGGCTCCGGACGCGCAGGCTCACCGGCCATGGCTCATGGGTCTAGCATCTCTGCAGCATGTGGGATCTTCCCAGACCAGGGCACAAACCCGTGTCCCCTGCATCGGCAAGTGAAGTCTCAACCACTGTGCCACCAGGGAAGCCCTGCCATTGAAGTTTTTCATGAGCATGTCCTCTACTCCATACTTAGAAGAATTTCATTGCACTTTGTGAAAAAAAGAAAAACTTGACTAATAAATAATTATTCAATGTTTCTTTTTCTTGGATCAAAAACAGAGGAGGATGGGGGAGAGACAAGTGAAAGTGAATACTTTAGACTTCATAAATAATTTATAGGAAAAAGGCTGTGACCTGTTTCAAATGTGTGTTAAAAGTTCTCACTTTGCAATTTAGTACTGCAAGTTTCGTATTTTCCCCTCCCTTCCTTCAGATGACAAGTTAAATTTGGGAAGGGTTCTTGAGTATATTCAAGAGTAAAATAAAGCCTGTGATTTTGGTACTTTCAAGAACTAAAGTGTGGTAGTTCTCAGACCCTGGCTTGAGAGACTTTTCCTCCTTCTTCTAACATGGTTCTTTTTGTTTTGTTTTGTTTTGTTTTTTTGGCCACACCACATGGCATGAGGGATCCTAGCTACCAGGGATCAAACCTGTGCCCCCTGCAGTGGAAGCCTGGAGTCTTAACCACTGCTTGCCAGGGAAGTCCCTAACATGGTTCTTATTAGAGAAAAAAATCTTGCTTTAAATTCTGAGTCTCTGGTATTTTTTACACCACAGTAAAGACCAACAAACAATTTGTTAAGGATGATTAAACCCACATGATAAATAAAAAATACATTTTTGTTAATAAAAGTTGAGCATAACAAATATAGAAAATATTTAGTGTAATTCAAGTATTAACTTCCTATAAGTATTAACTCACAAATTTCAAAAAATAGGGTATTTTCTTTCCCATTTTCCTGGTAATTTTTCTGTGGGTGTTCTTGTGTGTGAATGCATGGCAAATCTCATGCTTACCTTTATAATTGATAAACCTATAGGAAGCTTTTCAATACTTATCTCAATTGACCTATGTCTTCTGCATGATCGCATCTCCTTAAATTTTCCTCCTCTGCTTATGGTTCACCTTAATGTCTTCTGTCTTTAGATTCACATTGACACTTCTAAATTGTACTTCATACTTCGCTATCCTCTGTTCTTATCTTTTTTCTCTTTATTCTTTCTTTTTTTTATTTTTAATTCTCCATGATTTTTTTTGTTTCTTTTCTTGCTTCTCTGACCAGTTTTCTCAGGCTATATTGCTATCTTTACCCTCTTCACTACCCTATTCTTGATCATACTCAATTTTCTGGCATGCATGCCTATCCCTTCTTGGATATACACCATATATCCCCATTTTTGCTCAGGATTTATCCCCATATAAAAAAAAATCTAGTAAAACTACTTCATAACTTAAATGTCCATAACTCCTCAAACTACTAGAACATACATGTTGCTCAAAACAGCAGGTCCCTGCCTTCTGGTGTGGTCTTTTTTTAAAGTCATTCTCCTATATTTCATTACATGGAACAAATTGCATTTTTATAGAGACAACCGCAGAATCATACATTACTTGAAGGTTCTGTTTTAAAGTCCATATAAATAGCAAAGATTATATATAGACAAAAGTATATCTCAAAATTCCTTAAAATGTCATGATGTTATGCCTACTAAAAGGTCTAAAGTTTGTTTTTTATCCAGTGTAGAAACAGATTATTATAGGATTAATTGAAGATTTGCATTTAGAGATTGTTTTGTGTGAAAAGAAAGGTCCTGTATATATAAATTTATATAATCAATCACGATTCCACAGGAAGTTTGTTAAGCAAGGCTGTACATGTTAGACACTTAGGTGGGCAGAAATAAGACTTTTTCCTTCTATTTCTAAAATTCAAGCTCTACAGCATAATACCTTTATAATATTGGTCACATTAGGTAACTTATCTGAGTTTCAGTTTCTTCACTGTTGAAAAGAGGATGATAATAGAGTCCACCTCACAAGGCATTGTGAAGAGTAAATGAATTATCAAAGGTAGAGTGTGTACAATAAATTCTGGCATATAATAAATGCTCAATATGATTAAGAAAATCTAAAAATAAAAAACAAACAAACAGAAACAACCTCTGAAATTCCTATTTCCAGCGACCTGGAAAGCTCTTAATTTTTTAATATGGGGTAATATGTATATATTTTTTACTTAAAACAAAAGTTTTTTAGAGTAAAATTTCAGCCTAGTTCAAGATTTAATCTCATTCAATTTAACAATTATTATTATAGGACTGTTCCTATGTATTTGTATAGATATGTAGAAATAGCAATGATTTTCTTCCTGTTTCCTCCTCCCTGTGTATAACTAGGCACAAACAAATGCTTACAACTATTATCATATAAGAGGAAGGCTGTCCTGTCTGTATTCCCCTTCTTGGTCTTTATTAGCCTCTGTTGGGATGTCTTATTGATCTGATTCTTTGGGTGTTGTACTCTGTCTTCTCATTATCCCTACTGATACAACCCATCCAAGCTTCTGTGACAAAGGCAATACATAATGATTGCTTCTGAGGACATAAGCAACTCCTCGACTAACTTCTTTCCACCTCAACTCACTAACTCTGCAGATCCTCTGAGGTTCATTCAGGTCCTTTCCCAGTTTTGGGTTTCCATCCTTTATTGTCTTCCATTAGACTTCTTACCTCAAGATGCAGTGACTCTCATCTATAATTCTCACTTCTCTGAAGGGTGCCTTTCAAATAGTCTTCATGCCATACTAGAGTTCAAGAGTTTTGGGGATAGAGGAGAGGGCCAGTTTTCTCAGACTTCTCTGCCTGCCATACCCTCATACTCTCATACTTGTCCTTGGAGTTTCCCTTTGCCTCTGCACCATATTGCTGAAGGATGAATTAAGAGAGTTTTCTCTCAGATTCCTAGGAGAAATTTGGGACACAAGATTTCCTGTGCTTCTGGATCCCTTCAAAGATAATCTGGGCTTTCTATTGTGTCAGTCCCCCCACACTCTGACTGGACCTATGGCTCCCTCATAGGACACCTGGTAACATACAAGTGCTAGACACTTTTCCTCAGATCCTTTCAAAAGCATTGCCTTAGACTAGAGAGAACTTTTAATTACTTATGGGGTAGTGGGACAATGACCTTCAGGAATATACACCATTCTGTCCAACATTGTAATTAAATTTTTGGAACTCTAGTCCTCTATCTCTGGCTCAATAACCCAAGTCTTCTAGAATTTAAAACAAGCCATTTCCTCTCCAAGTATCCACTACAAATAAAATTCTTCTAACACAGACTGTGATTGCTGTGAATAAAAAAGATTTATCTGACATTTATTTTTATGTATTTCTTGTAGATGTAATTAATGCTACTGGCTCCATATTTGAAGGGTTATAACATTTTTAAGAAAAAATTAGTCAAGGAAAAGAAATCTTCAGTTTATGTTACACTCAGTTTTACACTCACACTATGAAAAGGAAATAACATCACTGACCACCTAAGAGAGTTCAAGATTTAAGTTTTAAGTTTTCTGCATTGTTTTCTCTCTCTCTCTCGCTCTCCCTCTTTCCTTCCCTCTCTCTCTATCTGTCTCTGTCTCTTTCTCTCTGTGTCTCTTTACATGTCTGTTTGTCTCTAATAGTCTTCTACCCCCCATTAGTTAACAAGGTGTGGTGCAACTGGACTACATACTATTTTATAATTCTTCACTTTTTTGCATTTTTCTTCAGTCTGTAATGTTCTCCCATGTCCATTCACCTGGAACATTTCCATTTATCTTTCCAGATGCAATAGCCACCAAATCACCATTTCTGATAGAGACCACATAGTAAATTATAACACACTAGGAATGCTGTCTATTGTTGCTGGAGGGAATGGCTGTTCCCAGCAATTCTTTCACTCAGGTAAGTACTTATGAATATAATGTTAAACTGAGCCACCATCCTCTTCTATGTGGCTGAGTTAGTATTAATGTGCTTCACATTCCCTTTACCATAGCAACCAAAGTCACCCAATATCCTCTGACTGTCCACACACTGTCTTGAATATCTTCTACCAAACCCAACTCCAGACTCCTCTTTAAGCCAAAGTTTCCCAGTTTCTCTGTAAGTCTTGATCTGGAATCAAGTATTTTCATAATATTCGAACTCATTTCTTAGCACTTTTTTCTCCTCTTTGATAACAATTTATCTTTCATTTACTCAAATAAGAACATTTTAAAAAACTTTCTATCATTATTTTTTGTATGTGTTCATGTCTTTTTATTTTACACAACCCTCCCCCATATACTCAAGCCCAAAATTTGAGATAGATTTTCTCATTTTTCCTCCATTTACATCTCCAAAGTATTTCTCCATATTTTCCTGGAAAGGTAATAAACAAAACAAAATAACACAAAAAGAAGAGGAAGAAAGAAAAAACTCTATTCTTTTGAATCTCATGTTGTAAGATACTATCAATTTCTCCTGCATCCATATTGAGATACCTTGCTTACTACCTGCCTTTTAGATTTTCTTTCCATTGCTACTGCTGTCACCATTCTGTACAAAGGCTGTATCCATGTGACTAATCCTTATTCAAACAATATTTAGAGTGAAGCTCTAATGAGCTTCATTAGATCTGAGACTACAACAAGACATATCAACTGAGACTCCAACAAGACATATCAAATGTCAAAGTGTTTCTGAGACAAATGAATATGACAGACTTTACCAAAGAAATTATTGAAAATACGGCTTATGATTTTTTGCACACTTCACACTTTGAAGATGTTTAAAAAGAGTCAGAGTGTAGAGTAAGACAGGATTCTGTGAAGAAGATAACTGGAGAAATCTTTAGTAAGGAACACAACCTCTTCCTCCTTCAAAGAAAGCAACTTCTACCACTCTACTCAAATACTTAAAACATGTCCCTATAACTTGTGTCCTGACCATCTCTTGGATAAACTAAACAATAAGGAATGGACTGTACAAGATTTCCACAGAATTGATCTCTACCTCTTTCCTAAAATGTTTATCTCTCAGTTTCTATTAATTTTACTCATCAGTAAATATGCCTTCTTTAGTATTTCTTCATAACATTTATTTTTAATCCTAACTTTTCCATTATGCATCCCTTCAGGTTATGAAACCAGAAGTCTTCACTACTCTCATCTACTTCTTTTCCTAGGTTATATCATCATTTATCATATCTGTAAATGATATACATACCCTGACAACTTTCAAACTCAACTCTTCAATGTAGTCCTTTCCTATAAAGTCCCCATTTATATATTCTACTGCCCAGTCAACAGCTCTGATTTTATATTTCAGAGTATCAAATTTTTAAATTAATAAATATAAATACAATTGTTAATTCTTACTAGCCAACCCCAAACCTGTTTCCCTTCAGTTCTAGTAAAACCATCTAATATTTTAAACCAGACAGAGCAACCCATAATAACTCTTACTGTTTTATTTCAATCCATCATCAAGTTCAGCCAGTTCTATCTTAGAATAAATATTGTACTTATTTATATCTCTCCCTCTCCACTGCCACCATCTCAGTCCAAGTTATCAATACTTAACTATGAATTACACTACATTAGTATCCTAATTCATATTTCTATTTCCACTTTTACCCTCTTTCAAATTATTCTACACATAGTAGCCAGAATAATCTTATAAAATTCTAAGTTTGATCATATCTCCCATTTGCTCAAATCTCTAAAATAATAATAAAATTCATTCTCTTTACTATGGCCTACAAAGGCCCACTTTACTTTTCTGGTTATCCATCATAAATAAGGGAAGATAAAAAATAAGGGAAGATAAAAAATAAGGTAAGGGACAAGCAATTTTTAATAATAATGAAAGACAATCTATGCATAAGGAAAGCATATGTCCAAAGTCACTGAGTTATAGAAGAGCTTGGCATAATGCAAGAGCCACCAAAAGGCCAGCAGGTCTGAAATAAAGTGATTAAAGGAGATAGCTTATATAAGTTTTATAAATGAAATCCATTTTCATTTTTTGCTCACTCTTATACAAATGTGTAATTCAAATATTTAAATTACTCTCTTTAAATGTCTCTGCAATTTACCCATTGTCTTTTATACAACAAATGGTGTTTCCTTTTATATTTTGGGCAGATGTTCTCCACTCTATTTCTGTTATGCTGTTATGTGAAATATAGGTCTCATTTTGTTGCTTGTTGGTAGCTATACATGAAAGCTTCACTTGGCAAGATTTCTCCAACTTGAGCAGGAGTCATGACTTCTACAAAATAATTTTAATGAAATACCTTCCTTATATTGACAATTATGTGTAACTATTCCTGTTAAAAACTTAATGATTACTATCATTTATACCAGTGGTCAGTAAATTATGACCCTGTGAGTTGCTTTTATAAGTAAAGTCCTCATGAAACCCAACCACACTCATTTTCTTACATATTGTCGATGATTGCTTTAGTGCTGCAACAACAGAGTGGAGCAGTTGTAACAGGGACATTATGGCTACATGACAGAGACTATATATATTTTATGGTCTGTATATTTCATAGTCATACATATTTTATGTTTTTTTTTTTTTTTTTTTTTTTTTTTCCCTACACGGGCTTCTCACTGTTGCGGCCTCTCCCATTGCAGAGCACAGGCTCTGGATCCGCAGGCTCAGTGGCCATGGCTCACGGGCCCAGCCACTCGGAGGCATGTGGGATCTTCCCAGACCGGGGCATGAACCCACGTCCCCTGCATCGGCAGGCGGACTCTCAACCACTGCGCCACCAGGGAAGCCCATATGATTTTTAATTTATATTATAATTATGCCTTATGTGTGTCTAGAATATTGGAATTTGCAAAGAATTTTAATAGCATACATCATTTTTTCACCACAATTCTGTGAGTTATGTATTATTATCTTCTTTCATATGATCAGCTGAGGTTAATTAATATGTCCAATATGCATACTTTAAAATTGTCAGAGCAAAAAGTTTATATATAGATTTATGTATAAAATCTCTTTAAATAAACAAAGAAACTGGGTGATTTGTTGCTGGACCATGCCATATCTAAGTGGCCCAAACAAGTCTCTTCAAAATATTTTAAAACTTTGATAAAATATTAAAATCCAACATTACATTATTCCTGAGTATAAAGTTGTTAGTTCAGAAACAATTACATTAATCAAACATATTCTTGACTAGAGTTAAAGAAATAAAATTAATTTTAAATTGCCTGTTCTTTAAAGAAAAAATTCTGATTAAGATGATGGTTTTAATCTCCAATCAAGTTTTTTCAATTCTCAAATTCATAGTTTAATTCATCAGTAAAATTTTTATGTATTGAAGAAATTTGTTTATTTGTATATATGAAGATGAATGAATTTGTGATTAGGCCAATAATAAGTTGAAAGTTTTGTTTTCTATATAGTTTGTACTAATTTCAACTTTGATGAAAATGAATTGCAATGTAAAATAGTGATTAAAAAATCATACCTTTAATTCTACTTCTCCTAACACAACATAAAACCTAGATGATTCAATAACAAATAATCTTAAATGCTTGGAAAATTAAAATCAATGTTTAATGTTTTTCATTATGCTATTGGAATCCTTACTGAGAGTGACAATTTTCTTTTCCTTTTATGTATCACAGACTTCATACATAGACGTTTAAAAAATAGAATTTTAGTAATCGAATCATTAAAAGAATAAAAATAAATTGCCCCAAAATAGAAAAAGATAACAATTGAGAAAGGAATAAGAATGAGTTACAAATGACAATAGCTAACTTATATACTAAAAACTATTTAGAATTTACAATCCTATTAGCATAACATGCAATTCATTCCTGAATACTTCATGTTTTACCTCCAAATCAAATTATGTATAATCAACACTTTTCTAATCATCATAGAAGGTAAAAAATTCCCACTTTAAGGAAAGTACATATAAGAATTTAGTAGGCATAGATTCTAAGATTCTTTTTTTTTCATTCTGTAACAGAAGGGCACATTTTAATCTTTACTTTGGCTATTGTAGGTTAGATGAAAAGATTCAGGTTTTGCAGTTTGTTAGTCATTGGAAAGCATTGTGGTAGATGAGCTAGACAATTTTTCTCATTTCTACTTGAAAAATATATAGATTAGTGTTCAAAAGGTAACAAATTTGGGAGAACTGAAATGATTGAATTTATACTGATAATTCTAGCTGTGTTACAGGAAGATAATGTCTGTGTAATTGAGAATCATAAATACATATTGAAAATTATGGTATAGAATACTTTAACTAGATTGTCTCATTTAGTTTTATTTTTTATTATTTATTGGTTGATTTGTCAAATACATATGTGTATATTTCACAGTTTTTACAGTTACTATCCATAAATATGTAAAATTTGGCACTAATATTTTTGGCTTTGTCTTTTATTTGTTGCACCTATATAAAAGGCATTTAATACTAACAGTTTAAAAACTAATGGGGTGCATGGACCTAGAGACTGTCATACAGAGTGAAGTAAGTCAGAAAGAGAAAAACAAATATTGTGTATTGACACATATATGTGGAATCTAGAAAAATGGTACAGATGAACTGTTTTGCAAGGCAGAACAAGACAGATGTAGATAATAAACATATGGACACCAAGGGGGAAAAGTGGGGGTGGGGTGGTGGGATGAATTGGGATATTGGGACTGACATATATACACTAATATGTATAAAATAGATAACTAATAAGAACCTGCTGTATTAAAAAAAATACTAATGGGAGTAAAATACAAATCATACAGATAACATATGTGATAGTAACTGTGGTTTTAAGGCATGCTCTACACAATTATTAGAGTGTAATTTTTTCTGATGACTATTAGAGAATAACTGATGTCAACTTGGAATTATATGGTAAATTATCCCACTTAAAAGATAACTTCTTGGGGCTTCCCTGGTGGTTCAGTGGTTGAGAGCCCACCTGCTGATGCAGGGGACACAGGTTCATGCCCTGGTCCAGGAACATGCCACATGCTGTGAAGTGGCTGGGCCCGTGAGCAATGGCCACTGAGCCTGTGTGTCCAGAGCCTGTGCTCTGCAACAAGAGAGGCCACAAGAGTGAGAGGCCCCCATACCATAAAAAAACTACAAAAAAAACACCCCAAAACCCTACTTTTTGTAGTCCAGTCTGGTTTTCAAAATGTCCATGTTAGTAATTTTTTTCATATCCATGACTAATATATTTTGCAACTGGAAGTTTGTACCTCTTAATCTCCCTCATCTATTTCTTTCCTCCTCCTCACTCCCTCCCTTTTGGCAACCACCTGTTTGTTCTTTGTATTATACCTTTGTTACTCTTTGTTATGTGTGTTTATTTGTTTTGCATTTTTACATTCCACATATAAGTGAAATCAGACAGTATTTGTCTTTCTCCATCTGACTTATTTCATGTAGTGTAATACCCTCTAGGTCCATCCATGTAGTCATGAATGGAAAGATTTCATTCTTTCTTATGGCTAATATTCCATTGTGTGTCACAATTCACTTCTTCTTTACCCATTCATCTATTGATGGGCACTTGGGTTGCTTCCATACCTTGGCTATTGTAAATAATGCTGCAATGAACATAGGGGTGCGTGTATTTTTTTTCTAATTAATGTTTTCATTTTTATTAAGATAAATACCTAGGAGTGGAATTGTTGGATCATACTGAGGAAATTTCACACTGTTTTCCATAGTGGCTGCACAAATTTACCTTCCTACTAACAGGGCATGAGAGTTACTTTTTCTCCACTCCCTCACCAACACTTGCAATTTGTCATCTTTTTTGATAATAGCTATTCTCACATGTATGAGGGGATATATTATAGTAATTTCAATTTGCATTTCTGTGACAATGATGTTGAACATCTTTTTATGTACCTGTTGGCCACCTGTATGTCTTCTTTGGAAAATTATTCAGATTCTCTGCCTATTTTTAATTGGTTTTTTTTTTTTTTTTTTTTTTTGATGTTGAGTTGTATTAATTCTTTGTATACTTTGGATATTAACCTCTTATCAGATATGTCATTTGCAAATGTCTTCTCCCCTTCAGTATGTGGTCTTTTTGTTTTGTTGATAGTTTTCTTCACTGTGCAACAACTTTTTAGTTTAATGTAGTTTTATTTCTTTATTTTTGCTTTTATTTCTCTTGCCTAAGAAACATATTCAAGAAAATGTTACTAAGGCCAATGTCAAAGAGTTTACTGCCTAAGTTTTCTTCTAAGTTTTATGGTTTCATCAGGTCTTACATTTAACTCTTTGAAGACAAGACAAACAGATGGAAAGATACACTGTGTTCATGGATTGGAAGAATTAGTATCATTCAAATGACCATACTACCTAAGGCAATCTACAACATTCAGTGCAATCCCTATAAAAACACAAATGGAATTTTTCACAGAACTAGAACAAATAATTCTAAAATTTAGGTGGAAACACAAAAGACCCAAGATAGCCAAAACAATCTTGAAAAAGAAGAACAAAGCTGGAGGTTTTGTGGTCCCTGATTTCAGACCTTACTACAAAACTACAGTAATCAAAACAGCATGGTACTGGCTCATGAACAGACACATAGATCAATGGAACAAAATAGAGAGCCCAGAAATGAGTCCACACTTATATGGTCAATTAATCTACAACAAAGGAAACAAGAATATACAATGTGGGAAAGACAGCCTTTCAAAAAATAGTATTGGGAAAACTGTATAGCTACATAGAAAAGAATCAAACTGGACTACTCTCTCACACCAGACATAAAAATAAATAAAAATTTGAACACTAAATTCAAAATGGTTTAAGGAGTCTATGCTAGTAATTTTTATTTAAAAATTTTAACAGTTACTAAGGAATGAGGATCTGGCAGAGTTATACATTATATTAATACAAATATTTAATACAATTAATGAGTAACCACCTCTGTGCTAATTGTCATTTCCCTAAAATCTTGAAAATATGCTATTTACCATTTATGCCCAGAGTGTGAGTAAACATGGCTATTTGGATTGCAATAAAAATAAAACAAAAAATAAATTAGAATGTCTGCTTTCATGTGTAATGTAGTTGCTATTAATCCTGCCACAAAAAAAAAAAAAAAAAAAGAAAAAAATTCATGTTTCTAAAGACTTTGGAAAGGTGTGACACAACAATGATCAGAAGAATTAAAGTTGCCTAGAGGTAAGACTCCTTCTATGGCAGATTGTTGTAGCAATAACCTCTAGTTTGCTCACTCTTACCATTATCCAAAAGTCACTTTACATTTTAGAGATCCCAGTAAGATGGATTCATGAGTTTTCAGCAGAAATACTGGAAGCCATAAAACAATGAAATGTCATGTTAAAGTGCTATTATTAAATAACTGACAACTTAGTAATCTACACTTAGAAATTCTTTAAAACATAAGTTGAAATGAACATATTTTCAGAAGAATAGAAGTTGATTAATAAAGAAAATCATTCAAGTACAAGGAAAATATTTGCAGATGGAGATACAGAAATTCTAGGTGAAATGAGACATATGTAAAAAAAAATGATGTATATGATTTAAATGAATGTCAACTTAATACTACCACTACACTGTTATTAATGATGATAATGATAATGTCTTTTGAAGTTTAAAATTTATATAGAGTTAAAAATATGACAAATATTGCATGATCTCACTTAAATGTAGACTCCTAAAGAAAAAGGTTGAACTGATAGTAACAGAGTAGGATGGTGGTTACAGTAGGCTGAGGAGGGGCAAATGGGAGGTATGGATCAAAGGAAACAGACATAGAGTTTTAAGATGAAGGAGTTCTGGATACTTAATCTACAGTGTAGTAACAATAATTGATAATATATTACATACTTGAAATTTGCTAAGAGTAGATCTTAAGTGCTGTCACCAAACACACACAAAAGATAACTATGTGCAGTGATGGATATGTTAATTAGCTTGAGTGTGATTGAGTAATCATTTCACAATGTGTAAGTATATCACAGCATCATTTTCCACACCTTGAATGTATATAATTTTACGTGTCAGTAGTACTCAATAAAGCTGGAAAAGAAAAACAAAAATAATCATTTCAATTTTACACAAACCAGCATCATTTTAGTAGTTGGACATATAGCTTTAACACTTTATAAAGAATTAGCTTTCAAATCACCATCAGAAAAAGAAAACAACATCAATATTACTTAACATTGTTGTAAATATAACACATTTAGAAAGAAATTGGAGATATAAAAATTACAAATATTATTATTATTTCTCATGTTATAAGCAATAAAATGAATCACTAAGATTTCTAGATACCAACAAATTAACTGAAGATTTACATCTCAAAGAGCAGAGAAAGAATTTAGTTGTAAGTTCTAAAGTAAATGCCCTAAGCAAACGGACTTCAGAGGCTTAGAGTCAAAAGCTTGTATAAAGTTTAGTCAACCTGAGGTCACTAGTTTAGGCCAGGGACAATTTTTTTTTTTTTTTTTTTTCAGTGTTAAGTGGTCTAAAGAAATGTGGATGGCTAAAGCAATTAGAATTTATGTTGGTCACTTTGGAATTACTTCAAACCATACTAACTGACAGTTCCAGACCACTTTGCAACTGCCATTGTCAGAAAACCTCTATAATCACAAAGTCCCTGCTGATTCCAAAACAATTCAGTGACTATCATGATCCACAGGCACAGTATGAATGCTTGCAACCAGATTCTTAAAATCCTAAAAATCGTGTTCATTTACTGGACCCAGTAATAGAGTTAGTGAAAGAAAAAAGCCTCTATGACTGGATTTGTCAGAAAAATATGTTAGAAATAACAAAATCAATACTAATGCCACCTCCACTTCAGTAAACATTGCAAATCTAAAATATATGTCCCTGGTTCTCTAAACCAAAAAAATCACAAGAAAACATAGAAAATATATTAATAGATTTTAACTTTCCTGACTCTATAATACATAGGCATGCTAAGGAATGCTGAACAGAATTTAAATGAAAATCCAATACATTCATTTCCTAAGACTAGAATGGTTATTCCCCAAATATGATAAATGGGCATAAATATCACAGCACACTAGTTTCATAAATCTATTTATAGGACATTTGCTGACAGAGAAAGGAGTTAGTGAAATGGAGAATACAAGTTATATTATGCTCAAGTACATATCATATTTTAGACCTGATATGCAAACATCAGAATTAGTAGGGACTATGGCAGATCAGAAACAATAAAGTGATTCAGTTGCATTGAGTTTACTTTTAATGCAATACATATGCCGAATACAGGTTAGAAAACACATTTTGTCTGTAAACTACTAATTTGCAAACTTTTGTTAAGAGACAGAAGTACTGCCCTGAAATATGACATTCTAACACTTAGCCCTTAATCTACCACTCTTGGGTTGTATCATTTAGACCCACTATGACAGTTACTTTATCTGTAAAATTAGCAGGATTGAACAGGAAATCTAATACATTGAATGTGAGAACGTGAGTGAAAGGTGTTTTATTTCATTTTACACCCAAAAAGTCAATAATGAAGAGACTGTAGCCATGAAAGGAAAGATTTGTATGTAATAGAAGAAAATAATATATGCTTAGTTATTTTCAGTCATTTTGCACTTCTTAAGGCCAGTTTAGTTTGACATTGAAGGAAATTAGTGTCAAATTCTAAATCAGGCTTTAAAAGTTTAAATCCAACCTGACATTTGGACAGAATGCTAGTATTAGCTGAAGGGTATACCTTGTGTAGTCATTTTCATTTTGAATATTTATTTGTAATATATCATATTCAAAAAACCCTTGGGGAAAATATTTGGTACATTATTGTTATATACAGGTGCCAACTGGAGTTTGGGGAAAACAACTTTTACAAATGAAATTGCCTAAATTCCCTCCCTTTATTGTTTTAATACATATTGTTATGTATGTCCTATTGACCACAGATTCAAATGTTATATAAAATGATTTGACTAAGCCATCTAATAAACAATTAGGTTTGCTAAATTAAAAAAAAAAAACAATGAATTTATTATTTTACTATTTTAGTTTAGATTTCCAAGTGTTTATGTAATGACTTAGAATGATATTAAATATTGCTCTCCATTGTATTCATTACAAATTTTCTACAAATGTTTTCTGTGTGCCATGGAAATTTGGTGAATTGATTGCTAAATAATTTACTTTGCCCCTATATGCTACCCTGTTTTTACTACAAACTTAGATTTACATTAAAAAAAGACTTTAAATCTCATTGTCAATGTCTGGTGTATTTTTTGTAGATGGGAAAGTTTATGGACTAGGAACTCTCATTGGATATGTGTCAAACCTGTATTCTGTGCTTTTCCTTCAGTGTTTACTATATTTTGAGAAAATTATTTTTGTAATCCTTTGTTAAATATTACCTCTGGTACAATGGTAGTTCCTGGAGAATACAGCATATGCTATTAATACTTTTTACTATAGAATCTACTTATGATTAAAAGAATACCTCAGACATTGTCTTTATTCAGTAAATATTTGTAGAAGGAATGCACAAATGAGTGAATAAATGATTAATTGAATAGATGAATGAATGAATGAATGAATGATTGAATCAGATTCCCTTTGTATTTGGAACTCAATTTACAAATGTTGCTCCAATCTGGTAGATAATTTTCCAGGCATACAGATTCTGACATAACAATGTGTAGGACTTAGGACTTCGGGGGACTTCAGGAGTTTTGCTTTTGACTTTGAATTGTAAAATCTGTGAAGTTTAGGTGAGCTCATTCAATAAAGCACAGCTTTCCAGTGTGATTTATTTATATCATTCATTGGATCCTTAATTCCCAATGCTGTACTTGGTATATATTGACTATTACAAATCTTCTCCTTCTTTATTCTGTTTAGAATAACATCCAGGGTCACAAAAGGAACCATTATGGGGTGAACTTTTGTGAAATCCTATGGCCAACTGGTAATTTCTCTCAGGTGCTCAACTTAGATTTGGTTTGTTGATTAGATAACCATTTATCATGGTTATATACTTCAATGCTGCTGAATGTAGGTTCCAACCTAATGCTATAGTTGACTACATCAATGAATAAAGAGAAATGGGGTCTTTAAGTGTAGGAGTAATCTTTCTGCATTGGAGGAGAGTTAAAAAATTGATGGAAGTGTGGCAAACAGTGGTTAAGCAGAGAGAGTAAACAGTCCTGGAAATACCCTGACTCTAGGAATCATGTTTGTTCAGACTAAAGGAAAACAACAATGAGAAGTAAAAGTGCCTCACAGGGTATGTTTGCAACAGACAGAGTTTGGGACTTTCAAAAGGAAACATCTGAAATTTGAGGAAGAATGCAATCGTCCTAAAGACTCTTTCATTTCTTAGAAAAGTCCATTTTTTTTTTTCTTAAAGGAAGAAATGTTTAAATACAGCAAGTAGTACCTGTCCTTAATATCTTAGAGAGGGAATAGGTGAATATGTCAAAATGTTACATTGGACAGATGTAAAAAGCACAATAGGAAAAAAATGCAATATGACAGGGATTGCAGTCAAGTTATCCTACTGCATGGAAAGAGAGGTGAACCTTTGATCACAATAGAAGAGGTAAAAGCTATTCACAGCTTGAAAAAGTAAAAGTCTGAGAACTAAAGGAGATTTGAGAAAGAACAAACATCGGAGAAGTGAGGCTAAAGAAACATCAAAAGAAATCCATCAATTTTAGTTCAACAATCTCTTTGAGAACATATTCTAATTCCAAGAAATAAAGAAGCATGTGTGACCCATTCCTGGAATGCAGGAGAGTGATGGAGTCTCTCTCCTAACACTGAGAATTCTTATTCAGTTCACCATTGAAGTACCAGAAGTACAAGAGTCACAAAATAAATAAAAAGGAAGAAATGTCCAGACAATTTCTCATGAATAAATGTCTTTCAGATAATACAGTCTGAAGGGGAACCACATCTTCCACAGGCAATGGGAAGAGAGTACCCCAATTAATCACTTGATGGAAGAGTTCTGTCAATCGAAATTTTTACTCACAAATTTTGGATTCTAAATTGTGCCACAAAGAAGCAATTTTTTAGTAATTAAGAATCTCAAAATGCTTTTATTATTTTTGTCTGTGTATGTTTCTCTATTCACTTGCCCCGAACAATTCAATTTCTCCTGTGATCTGTGACTGACAAATGTAAGCAATCACTTCTCAGATGGAATCTAAGAATTACTGTGGAGCTTTGAAAAAGCACAAACTGTCTAGTTCAAGTATTAACCATCAACCAGGCATATGTGTCTTAGTCTGCTAGGGCTGCTGTAACAAAATATGATGAACTGGGTGGCTTGTAAACAACAAAAAATTAGTTTGCATGGTTTTGGAGTCTGGAAGTCTGGTATCAAGGTGCCAGCATAGTTACATTATGGTGAGGGCACTCTTCCTTGTTGCAGGCTACAGTCTTCTCGTTTCTTGAGAGAGCTCTCTTGGGTTCTTTTAATAAAGGCACTAATCCCATTTATGAAGATTCCACCCTCATGACCTGATTACCTCTCAAAGGTCTTACTTACTAATACCATCACATTGGGGGTTAGGATCTTAACATATGAATTTGGGGGGAACATAAACATTCAATTCATCACATTCTTCCCATATGGAATAAACTGTGTTGGGATAAGGTGTGTGCATGTGTGTATTTAAATAGTTACAGAAGTAATTTCTATGTAAACTTCTGACTTTTTACCTTCAAACTGTATTTTCATATATATTGTTTTTACACTTCTCAACTTTGCATCAGAAATACTATTTTCTAATAAAATTTTTGTCTGGATCATAAAAGGATAGAGTTGTTTGCATTTGTCTCTAGAGAATTGATAGTACTTTTTAAATATCCTGGAAGTTGAACTAGTGTTAAAATGCCCTCACGTGTCTTACTGAACAGCTGAAACATCAGAAAGTTGGGGACAAAGGACTAACTGAAGTTAGAATAACCAAATTTGCAGATGCTAAATGAAGAAATGAACATTAGTTCATTTCTTAGTGGATGAGTCAAGCAACTACAGCTAGGGGAAAGAATCTAAGTTTTCCTTAGGTACATGGCTGTGGCATTATAGGTAGGACGAAGTTGAATAAAGAAATGACAGTGGAAGATATATTTTTGGAAATAAATGTGTTTAAAAGGGAGAAGACATTTTATTTAGGAGACATCAATTCCTCTGTAGGAATATAAGATATACTTAGAAGTGAGTGTTGGTATTTACTGTTGAACATTATTTAATTGCTGACAAGACATCATAGTAGAAGTTTTCAAAATTTACTTCCATATAATAGATATGACAGATGAACTTAAATTTTATATTCTTTTTAATAGTTATGACAATTGGGGTATTGTGTGTGTGTGTGTGTGTGTGTGTGTGTGTGTGTGAGTGTGTGTGAGTGTGTGTGTGTGTGTGTGTGTGTGTGTGTGTATTTTGCGCTTACCAAGAATGAGTTGCATTAGTCCTGTGGCTATTTATGCTAATTTTAACATGTGTTAATTTATTTATGGGATGTAATCAAATAATATGCAATATGATGGCTCATGAATGCAGGGAAAATAGATTTATTTTGTTCTAGATGCACTAAGTTGAATACTTTAGAGAAACAATTAAAAAGAAATCACTGTCAAATTGGTTTTGACAAAGAACTTAAAAGATTCAGGGGTGGAGTGAGAGTAAAATATATACATGGATTTTCATATTCAGACTGATATTTCTATTATTTTTAATACTTCTCCTTTTTTAAAATGAATAGGGAACTGAAAAGATACATATTATAAGAGAGGTGTATAAGACAATTTTTTAATTAGACCATTACCATTGATGAATTTTCTTTTGTCTAAGTGAAAATATTCAAAATAATGTGTATTATCTTGATTTCTCTCTAAGTCAACAAATTTGCTCAATTAATTCAACAAATTACACCAATCAAGTCAGAGATGATGGATTCTATTCTCTCCTGAATTTGCTGACTTGCAGGTCTCAATGTTAAGGCTGTCTGATCACCTATGCTGGACAATATAGCCAGCTATGATTCCATATGAAAAATAGCACACAGAATGCATTATTGATGAAATAAATAAGTGTTATCCTCAATATAATTAATTTCACATTCTAAATAACTGGTTTTCTGGAGGCAATGTTAAAGAGGCATTCAGATCAATATAATGTACTGCTTCTCTCATTGGTTCCAAATGATCAATAGAAACCATTGCAAAGAGCAGCAAAGTGGCCTCACCACAGTGCTTGCAGAAATTCTCTGATCCTCTGTTAATCTCTCACTCAAGATAAAAAGTAATGCTCCTAATTCACAACAGGTTTGGCAACACCTTAAGAAACTGGAGGAAGGGCTGAATTGACAGCCTCTAGGATATGATATCTATTTATGGCCTCCTACTTTTTCTCCAAAGAGAAGTGTGGATTTGGCAGCTCATGTTCTAAGACATTGATAACATGCATTTTATAATAAAGCTTAAATTTCAGTATGCATTAGGATTTCGCCTTCCTTTCTCTCCTTCAAATTCATGGAGTGGATGTGTACTAAAAAACACTTGCATATTGGAGGGTTTGGTAAATTAAAATGTCTATATTCTAACCACAGTAGCACTGAGATCACTTAAGAATTGTCCCTTGTTGTAGTTCAGGCTTACTTCTTCATCTCCTCAAAGGCAGTCAGTTTGGGGTTAAATATTTTATCATTTTATCTGCAAAACTTTCTAATATATGATGACTATGAAGAATTTGAAAAGATCATCATTAAAAGTTTTGATCAGGAAATATGTATAGCCCTTTAATTATAGAATTTGGTGTAAAGTTATACTTATGGAAGCAAGCCTGTTTCTTATCAAAAGTTTTGATAAAATTTTTGCATCAAGAGTTAATATCTTCCCTAATATTTTGCTTTAATATTTAAAATTTCACAATATGAAGTATCAAAATATAATTGCTTAAAAAAATCAAGCTTCACATAAATGCCTTCAAATCCTTTCCAGAGTACCTCCCTTTTCTATATCACATGATAATATTTTGTGTATAATGCTGTTAAATTTGTTAGGGTACCCTGCCTTTACAGGAATGTATATCCATGTTCCTCATCCTGTGGAGAGATTCTGATATAAAAGAAGAACTCATAAAAATTCCAGAATGGAGGGTTAGAGCTTTTCTTTGGAGTAGTAGAAGCTATTCATTCCCTCTGACTCTCTATTATTATTGTTTTCTAGCTTTTCAGTCATTTTCTCCCCTTGCTGTTGGTATGGTTAATAGGGGCATGTAAATGTCCCTCAGCCAGGAAATATACCAACTCATATATTTGTAAAGCCAAATGAGCCCCAGAACGTTTATAACATGTATTTACCACTCAAGTCCATTTTTTTTTAATTTGAAAAAAGCAGTGATATTGTTACTGCAATTAGTGCTCCATTAAAAACCATTAAAAATGCACAAAAACAGGTGATACATTTCATTTCTTGTAACAAGGCCTTAAAAAATCAGACTCAAATTTGGTTTATTTAATTTCTACATGGTAAAAGTATGTAGAGACTTTTAAGGAAAATCCTTACTTTGGTCATTTTGTTATTGTTGTTATTTTATTTTGTTTCATTTTGTTTTGCTTTGCCTAGAATACTCACAGAGTATCCATCAAGGAGACAAGTGGTGATTTGATACTCATGGAGCTGCCTGGAAATTTGGAGTCAGGGTGCTGATCTCACTTTCTTAGGAGACCAGGTATAAATTTTTGAATACCCATGTTTTTGGTTAGTCCAAGCTCATATGCTCACCAGATAACAGGCCAATAAACAGACAAGTTGTTGGGGCAAGGAATAACAACTTTATTTGGAAAAGAGTAGACAAAGATGATAGACTAGTGTCCCAAAGAACCATATTACCTGAGTTAGAAATCCAGCCTCTTTTATACTCAAAGATGAGGGGGTGTGGCTGGTTGTTGCAAACTTCTTGGTGTCAGGCCACAATATTCCAGTAAAACTCTAACAAGACAAATGTTATTCTCTGTTCTGCAACTTTTTATCTCTTTATGAATAGAAAAGTGTTATACCTTTAAAGGATAGAGCTTTGAGAATGGGCTGTCCTACATATTTCAGGCTATAGACAACATTCTTAACTTGTAGCAAGAACAATAGAATACAAAGGTTAAGTAAAAGAAACAGATCCAATATGGAGTCAGATTTTTTTCTTCCCTATTACAATTTCAATTGTGGTTTTAGCTCTGACCTTAGGTCTTTTAAGGAAAATTTTCTTTTTTTCTCCAGTGACAATAAGCCCAACATGAAGAGACCATTATTTAGCAGTCTTGCTCTAGTATTATTCTACTAACTTTAAAAATGGCATTATATTCTGGAGATTTGATTATTTTTAAAGGATAGCATAATCTTTACAAATTGGCTCATGGTTTTATTTTTCCTGATATTTTCCTAGTTATTCAAGACTCCCAATAAAGATATCTAAAACTACATTTCCTTATCTCACCACCAGCCACAGAATTTTGGATACAAACAGTTAATTTAAAATTCCCAAAGTTTCATTCACATGTGCTGATGATCAGTCACTTGGACTACTGGTCAGCATCTGTCATTGCCTCCTCTTCTGCTATTGACAGGTATTATTTTATGGAACCACTGAGTCGTGGTTGCTATGGAGACTTTCTCCACTATTCCAAAAACAAATAGGATGCCATGTATTTCAACCAATAAAAAGCCTTCACACTTAACTGGTACAAATATGTTTCTTCCAATTGTGGAGCAAATTTACCAAGCTGCCCAGTTTTGGGTTTTCATTTGTTTGTCAAAACTTCTGTGATTATTTTCATTTATATAAATAAGTATTCTTCCAAGGTAGCATTTTGTTCTTGAAATCCTGGCAGGAATCTGAAAGATGTAGCATGTGAGTGATGCCTAATATATGTAAGGCTGCAATTACAAGTGCCCTTTCTCTCCCATTGTTGACATCCTTACACCAAGTATATGTTCAACCTTCTCTTTCATTAAGAAGAAATAATTATCAAGAGATTTGTAAGTCCCTCACACACTCAGGTCTTTAGTGGATTCACTACAAGAATTGTCTGGGTGAGTCTGGATATATTTGATTTACAAGCTATACCAATTTGAATCTCTGTCTCTGGAAATCTCACTGCACTCTCAATTCTGTTATAAGAGTGATACTTTTGTGTGCTAATTTATTATTTAATCATTTAGGTTAATTATTATTTAAACAGTAAGTTTATTTTGAAATATATGTATTTGTAAAAGAAATTTCAGTTCAAATAAACTTTTATTGAAAACTGCAGAAAGTAAACTTGTAAGAGATTTAAAGGAATTAATTGTCCTTTTGGTGGTGTGTTTAACACCTATTCATTTTCCAGTTGGTTATGTCTACATATAAAGAGAGGTTACCATACATTTTTGAAGTTGTTTGTTATTAGATTCAATAATTTCTAAGCTTCTATATAGAAAGTAAAGTACTATTCTCTACAAAGCTGCAAATCTCTTATGAATGAATTGTACTCATGTTATATTGGAGACAGATGCTGATGTCATTGGGAGCTCCATGACAGAAATTAGTGCAGGAGCCTCAAAATATGCCCTTGTTGATATATTAATAGGATGGGAGACCTGTCTTCAACAATGCTCTGATTATTTGAATTATATGTAGAGCTCTAAGTCGTAAGCATTTAAAATCCTCTTTTATTATAATGAATTGTTTCATTATTCACTTTCATTTTGTTTCAGTACACTTCATATTCCCATTAGTTGAATATACTTGAGAAGTTATCATCTGGGGATTCAAGAATGAATGAGTAATCTTTGAAGGGTAAGAGATCTGGACAAGGATATTATACCATGTTTAAAATAATGTATTGTCACAATTTTACACACACAATGGAGAGGTGTCATAATTCTTGAACTCCCAATCCTCCTCCAAAGAAGAGAGTATTAGAAGTTCTTTAAGAGAACTTTAGAAAATAGGTTACATAAAATTAGCATTCATGTTAGAGTGGCTAAGAACATTTACATTATATTATCAAATATTGTCTACCACAAAAGTTGTTTATCACTTCTGATGTATTTAAGATTATTATGCATACTTGATATATTTATATGCAGGATTGGTCTTATCCATGTGCAAAATATAAAGTGTCAAAAAGGGTATAATTTTTATAGGCCTAGGAAAATCTCTACTGAAGAAAGCATACACCAAAAAAAAAAAAAAAAAAAAAAAAAAAAAAAAAAACAGGCAAAAGAAGGAAAAAAGGAAATGAGGGCAAAAGGAAGATAAGGCAACACTACCATTGGCCAGGATCCCTCTGAAATTCTTGACATTTCTTTAATAGAAAAAAACATCAACAATTTATATGATTAATTAACAACTAAAATTAACATCAACAACTTGTATGATTAATTAACAACTAAAATTAACAATTACAATTTATTACTCTTCTAAATGAGTTAGTACACTGTTGGAAATGACTGAGGATTAAATGGAGAGCAAGTTCTGATTATAGTATGAGAAGTCTTGGGAGAGGAAGGACACCATAATTCAGCTTCCTGATGGGTCAGAGAGTCTGGTGCCCAAGGAGAAATGGAATATACTCTATAGTTGTAAACCAAAGATACATTTGCTGAATTTATATAATGTCTGAACATTCTTGATCATGTAATATTAATATGTTTATTTTGAGTTTTCTTACTAATTTTACTACTTTTGTAGGAAACCAAGGTGTATATAAATTCAGAATATCAGACCAGTGAAATCTTTTTTAAAAAATGTGTTTGCCGTTATATCTTATACAAGATATTGGGCATTTGTGTTTACTGCTGACGCCTGTTTTTATAGTTAGGAAATGAATAAATGAATGAACTTTCAAATGTATCAATATATTTTGATTGTATTGTTTTCTTTTAGTTTGGCCTTGTTACTATCACTAATATACAAATTGACACATCTGGAGTAAGTTTTGAAATCTATATTATCTAGAAATCTGTTTATATATAAAATTAATTCCAGTCATATTAAAAGAATAAGGATGTTAAAAACAATATTTAAATGTAAACAATAAAATGCAGGGAAAACTAAGAAGAAGTATCATGAATCATAAATACTTTTTGGAACCTACAGACGCTAGAAAAACTATCACTAAGTGTACTAAATCCAGAAGGTGGCACTCTTGTACTGTATTATGCAAACTTCTTAGTATTTCTCTTTCTCTGCATACACACACACATTTAAATGTATGTATTTACAAGTATAAACACTTATAAACATATAAAACTGTATACATTTATATAGTGAGTTCTTGTTCACATGGCAACATTATAATATGATTTTTATATTTGTCAATTTAATATTTTGCAGGCTACATGAAGTTAAAAATATATTTCAGTAATTAATTTGGAACATTTTATTAGTTATCAAGTAATAGTTTTGTTATATAGTTAGCATATTAATGCACTATTGTATAATTATTTTTATACTAATTATACAGTAATGTATTAAAGCAGATAATTTTGTTATATACAATTCATATTCAAAATTAAAAGAAAATCACATCCATATACACCAATTGTTTCACATTTTCAGTTTGCAATGGAGTACAAACATAACAGGTAAGTTACAGAGTTAATTGCCATGATTTAAATTCATTGTTTAGTTTACTTAACTGTAAAGTTAAACATATGTAATAACATTCAATTCTAGATCAAGGAAAAAACAATGTGGGAATGGCAACTACACAGGACTTTAATAACCAGATAACTGATTCTTACTTAACTCACTAAGAAATGATACTTCCAGCAAATGTATAACATTACATATAAATAGAGCCTGAGGGAGAAAAACATAAAATAGCTACAGACAAATGTGTGGTGTGAAAAATAAAGATTGAAGGAAAAAACACACAAAAAATTCAAAAGGAAGTATAAAAATGTAAATGAAATATGAAAAGTCATCTTAAAATGTGAAAACATTTTACTTGTGACAAAGCAAAATATTCTTTTCTAAGTTGTACAGCCTAGTTCATTCATTTGTCAATTTTCTCTGTCATTTTTTCTTTATTTATATGGAGACAACGTGATACAATGGACAGAGCGTGGGGCTTTAACGCAAAACCCGGCTTGATGTAAGCTCTCTCCTGCTTCCAACTAGTGAGGTGACCTTGAGCAAGTGACTTAACCTGTCTGAGAAACCTGCAGCCCTGAAGAGAAATAAGGGCAGTGTTACTTAGTGTTCAAAGCTGTTGTGACTGATTCATACTTAATAAAAGTTACCTTCTTTTATGTTTTCAAGTTTTGTTCTTGAGGGATGGTTTACAGTGCTAGGTAGGAAATTCACAAACAAGTTCACACTGTTGCTTTTTTGATGCC
Source organism: Kogia breviceps (assembly GCF_026419965.1). Classification (NCBI taxonomy): domain Eukaryota; kingdom Metazoa; phylum Chordata; class Mammalia; order Artiodactyla; family Physeteridae; genus Kogia; species Kogia breviceps. The sequence goes on along the minus strand of NC_081325.1, from coordinate 44,546,525 downwards.
TTTTCACACCTGATTACAGCAAAGGAATCTTTCCTAAGTGCCTCATGTTTAATTTTTCTGAAGAAAACATGTAAATTCATGTGTTTAATATAAAATTCCATTTTTGAAATACTTGATTTCCATGAAAAGTAGGAGCATTTTTCTTTCTATGCAAAAATGATTAAATCATGTCGTTTTTCTTCTTGCTAGGTTGCTAAAGAAATCTGACATAATTTGCATTTGTATTCCCATGAAAAGTATTTCAAATTGGGTTGACAATATGTTTTATGGCTTGATTACCTTCCTATAAGTTTTATGGTTTCATTTGTGGTTTATTTTTTGTAAGATAAAAATGTATGCTCAAACTTCTATAAATGAGTGTAAGTGATACCTTTCAAAAGCTGAATTAGATGTAAATCTCCCCAAACTACAAAGTGGTAGGTATCATTGTTCTAGATAGGTTTCCAGTATAGTTGATTAGCCTAATAAATAGCAACATTAAATTGCTCAGAACAAAAACCCTACTAAAGAATGAATTGTAATGGTGAAAAAACTGTGAGTCAGAGGGACTGACAATATCAGACAACGCTAAACTTCCAGTTCCTAAAACTTCCCTGAAAAAGGAAGAAAAATATTTAAACATAATACCTTGTTCTGTTAATGTAGCATAGACATTTTAAAGTATTTTCAAATAAATTAAGTTGTATTACTTTGAAGTTTAATGGTAACTCTAAATTTAGCAATTATTTCGAGCAGAATTGCATGAGAATTATATACCTCTGATTAGGCAATTTTTTTCCTATTGTGTATATATATATATATATATATATATATATATATATATATATATATGACATGCTTTTATGAAGCAATTCAAAATCAAGATTTGGAAAAATACTTGATGGTATAGAAGAATATTTATTTTTGCTAATATTTCAGCCACCATTTCACAACTACTTATTAAGCATCCACACAGACTGGGCCCCCTACTGAGCTCTGGGTTTGGTGTCTTGCATGTAGGTGACACTCAGGATGTGAAGGACAAGATAGTTCCCCTTAGGATGGCCTTCCTTTCTGCATTCAGGATAAAGAGGCATATAATTCCATCCATAGAATCAACATATTGGTGGGGTGAAATTAGATGATTTGAATACTTTTATTTGTAAATATTCCAATGTCTCAACAATAGGCATATATTATTTGATAAATAGAGGAAAATAGATAAACATAAGTACACATACATACACACTATACACACATACACACAGAGAAAATAGCATGGCTATTTTACCTGCAACTATTGGTTCATCAGAGGGCAGATAACAAGTGAGGAAAGGAAATAATCCTCCTACATAAATTAAAGGCTATATCATCAAAAACCACAAAAACATCAAAGAAGTAGATACAACACCAAATATAAAATGGTTCTAATGATATTAGTCTGATGTTAGCAAAAAAATTAAATCTAATGACCCTGGTACTCATGAAGTCTTATTGCTTTTGATTGACTCCTCCCTTCTCTTGATAACTTTCTTTCCTCTCTGAATCAGCACTGATAAACTCTTTAATCTACTCACTTCCTTCTCCATTCAAACCCCTGCTATATCAGGATTTTAAAAAATATTTTGATTTCTATTTTGAATAAATATATAGTCAATGTCACTCTTTCCAGTAAATAATGTCATATATGCAACATTTATTTGGCAAAGGATTTTAGTATAAGAACAATGGTGCACAAATGAGCACAAAACAGTACTTATTTTACTTTATGTTGTTATGTTATATTCTTTAAAATTAATTTACAAATGTTATTAATACCTATTTAGTGTGATGGCTATTTGTTAGGTTTATTCCTTTTTTCCCTTAAACATCGTAATTGTTTAATTTTTTTTCTATTTTAGATTGTGTCTACCATATTACTTACAAAATAAGTCACAAGTAACTTAGAAATATTTTCACCCAATTTCTAATGCGATTTTCATACTTCAGTTTTAAAACAATTACGTAGAAGAAATTTTTGATGTGCTCTAAGTGTTAGAATGTCATACCCAGGCCCATCTGAATCAGAGATTAAAACAAGATCAGTGAATCATATATCCAGGACTTTAGATCTGTATTTGAAAATTGCTTGGTATTTTTAACCATTTTATTGAGGTATGATTTACTTGTTTAAAACTTTATATATTTAAAGTATTCAACTCAGTGGGTTTGGAGATAAGTACACTCTTCGTGAAACCATCACTACCATCAAGGCTATAGACATATCCATTACCTCCCAAAGTTTCCTCCCACTCCCTTTATTATTTGTGTGTATGTGGTAAGAACACATAGGATCTAGCCGCTCAGAAAATTTTAAATATACAATACAATATTCTTAGCTATAGGCACTATGCTGTATATTAGATCTTTGGAACTTAATTATCTTGTGTAAGTAAAATTTTATACCCTTTGACCATCACCTACTCCTTAACTCATTCCCCCAGCCCCTGGAAATCAGCATTCCACCCTGTGCTTTTACTCTTTTGACTATTTTAGATTCCACATGTTAGTGACATCATGTAATATTTGTCTTTCCGTGTTTGGCTTATTTCATTGAGCATAATGTCCTCTAGGTCCAGCCATGTTATCACAAATGGCAGGATTTCCTTTGTTTTGTAAGATGGAATAATATTTCTATTGTATGTATATAACACATATTCTTTTTTAAAGATTACAGTGATTTTATTTTATTCTTTGTAGTACTTCTTTGTTGTTTCTAAAATTTCCATAGTGAGCATGTATTAGTTTTATATTGAAGTATAGTTGGTTTACTATCTTGTGTTAATTTCAGGTGTACAGCAAAGTAATTCAGTTACACATAATTATTTTTTTTTTCTGATTCTTTTCCACTATAGGTTAGTACAAGGTACTGAATATAGTTCCCTGTGCTCTACAGTAAGTACTTGTTGTTTATCTATTTTATAAATAATGGTGTGTATCTGTTAATTGCAAACTCCTAAAGTATCCCCTCCAACTTTCCACCATAGTAACCATAAATTTGTTTTCTGTTTGTCAGTATGTTTCTGTTTTGTAAATAAGTTCATTTGCATTAACTTTTAAATTCCATGTATAAATGATACCACTTACACTTTGACTTACTTCACTCAGGATGATAATATCTAGGTCCATTCATGTTGTTGCAAATGGCAATATTTCATTCTTTTCTATGGCCGAGTAATAGTCAATTTTATATATAATACATCTTCTTTATCCTTTCATCTGTTCATGGACACTTAGGTTGCTTCCATGTCTTGGCAATTACAAATAGTGTTGCTATGATCATTAGGGTGCATGTAACTTTTCGAATTACCGTTTTTGTCTTTTCCAGATGTAGAGCATGTATCACTTTAATGATTAAAGAAAATAATTATTTAAGGTACATTCTATAACATGGCACTCAAGGTCTTGGAAATAATTCCGTTCCACCTGCTCTCTTATATCCCTCACTGTTTCCTAAACACATCAAGCATGTCCACACTTCTCTGTTTTTTTTTTTTTCTTAAAGTTTCTACTGATTGGAAGCCCTCACAAGAACTTGTAATATATCACAATTTCTTTATCCATTCATCCCTCAGAGGACATTGTGGCTGTTTCCATATCTTCGTTATTCTAAACAGTAATGTAAGGAAATTGCATAGCATTTCCATTCAGACGTGGTTTCAATTGCCTTTCTGATCTACATGATGGTTAATAATAGTAAACTGTTGAAATAATACTCATGTGATGTTCTAAAGACCACATATTCTCACTTAGAAAGGAAATGGTTCATAATGATTCCTCAACCAGATGTTGCTGCCAATTGTACTGGCACATTATATAAACAATAAATGTTTTTTACCATTACTATTATCTATTATTATTATTGTTATTATTATTATTACTCACATATTGAGTATCGACTCTGGATGAGGATCTGCTTGTACTGGTAGATGAACGTTTATGGTCCTAAGGGAAATTAGTAGCTCATATTGACCGAGCACTTTGTATGTGCAAAGTGCTTTTACTAATTATAACAATAAATCCTCAGAGCTTCTCTATGAAATAGGTGCTATTTGTATCTCCATTTCAGAGAATGTAAAGTTTAGACCCAGTAATCGGTCCAAGGTCAAGAGAACACCTGGCTGAGCCAGGGTTAAACTACTTGACCGTTACCATAAAGCTAAATTCTTAATTGTCACATACTCCAGGCAATGGAGAATGATAGAAAACTAAGTCACTGAGCTGAAGGACATTATAGATTATCTGGTTCTATTCATTTTACATGCAGAGAAAATAGAGCACAATGAATTTGTGCCTTTTCTGTAGTCACAAATGCAAAGGCAAAATCTAGTCTCTTTATTCAGAGTTTTATCTTTGGTATGACTGCTTAAATAGCCTTGCACCAATTTGGTAACGGGATCCCATCCCTCCTCTTCCTGTCAGTACTTATCCACAACTTATCTACCTAGTGTATCATGAAAGACTACTTTTTTTTTTTTTTTTGGAAAAAACATTTAACCACAATTCAAGAGTTTTTCCCAAAAAATCTCTAAGTCTGATATTTGTGGGGCCTCGAATACATTTCTCTCTGTGACAATGAGTTCATCATTTGTGTAAAATAAAAGAGTTGAATATGATGAACTACATATTTAAAAATGAACTACATTATTTAAAAACCTCTTAAAAACCATGTCATATACTGCTATTTTTCATTCTCCTAATTGTTCTCTTTGGTATTGTTGAGCCATTAGTTACCATTGAAAATAATATTTTACACCTGTATAACTGAAGGACTCTCAAATAAACACATTTCTTCCTTATAAGCAATCTGCAAATGTAGTTATTTTTAAAATTCCCTGTACAGTGAGAAAGCAGAAATTCAAGAGGTTAATTTAAACACTACCCATCTACTAAGTAGTAAAATGGAAATTCAACCACAATTCTTTGGATTCAACTTTCATTAGTCTGCTAAGTTCACTGGTCTTTAGAATAAAGCACAGTTTTACAACCTATGATGTGACTAAATGAAAAGTCAGAGGCATGAAACATGAACAAAATTGAAAAGAGAAGAATCTGCAATAAGTATAGGAAGGAAATTAAATGTAAAATAACTACTGATGGAAGGACTCGAAATTGCTTGGAAAACAGGGAAGTTAGCATTTCCTCATTGATCTTGGGATATTTGGACACAAATTAAAACGACCAATGACGGACTTCAGAATTTGGAAAGTTATCGGTGAAATGTACTTATCAGAGTGTTTTAGCATTCTCTTCAAGGTTATTAATTCACCTTTTAATATAACTTTAATGCTTTCTCTTCATTTGTCAGTTATTAGCTTTTGCCCTACGTTGGATTTTAATTACATTCACTTTCTTTGTCATTAGATGTGATGTGCTGGGTCATTCTGCCACTTCAAAAATCAGTTGATGAGACAGCTGATGTACTTCAATAAAATTCAGTGATGATTTTGTGTGAAATTATCCTTGTGTGGTTACTTCAGTACAAAACGTTTTGTGGTTTCTCTCGTCATGCCTTAATATTTAGGATATAAAATTCAACATGTGTATGTGAAAGTGAGAATGTATAGAGTATATTTTCACAGTCATAATGTCACTCTGCTAAGACAGTTTATTATGATAAGAGTATTACTGAAGAAAAACGTATATATCTTTGCATTGTTACTAAAAGATATTGAGAAACCCTCTTAACCCTAAAGATAGAAAATGTAAAACAAAGACAATCTGTACTCTCATAATTTTTAGTGAAGGTTTTGAATATTTATTTAGTTATGAGTTAGGTCATTTCATATGTATATACACATTTCATATGTATATCTATTAATAGCACTTAGGGATTTATCCTTTACGATTCTAATGCATTTTATGCAGAGAAGGTTGAATGGATGGATGTTTTCAGTATAACACTAACATATATGCAAGTGTTTTAAAATGTAGGATAATGTAACATAAGAGTTGAAGTGTATTCTCCCATGTCACTCACGACATATAGGAAAAAAATGGCACAGTGGTCCTAGAAGACAGTAGTGAGGGTCTTGAACCAGAATATCTGAATTCAGTTTCAAACTCTTGTACAATGTTTGAATCAGAGTGAATTGGTTGAATTCCTTCTCTGTGTCTTAGTTTCCTAATCTGCAAAATAGGGATTTTTTTTTTTTTTTTTTTTTTGCAGATTAGGGGATATTTTATGGACCAAATACACACATTAATTTTCACACATAGGTAAATTGCTTACAATAATTGCTGGCAAAAAGTAATCTCTCCCTGTATGTTATCTTTGTTGTGATTATTATTACATAGCAACCCTTTTATTTTTTTCACCTTTTTAAAAATTTTTTCACCTATTTTTCCTGATTGGATTGCATGCATAAATAATGAGCCAAGCTTGGCTCTGTTTCTCGAAACACTTATACTGATTTTATCTCTTCCTCCTACCTCTACACTACCTGGGGATACTCTTGGAATGCATGTGGAGCACCCCTTTTGAGATCAATGACAGTCTCTCATAATCTATAAGAGGCACCAAAGGACCACTAAGATCCAACAATATACCTTTTATAGCTCTTTAAATAGCAAAGTCTTGAGAGGAGCATGGTATGTGAACATTTTAATTCAGTTTCTGCTGGTATGTATTCACAGATATCAAGGTAGACACAACGAAATGATTTTAAATTTACAACCTCCATTTTCTTTTTGTGTGGTCCTTTCTCAGGATTAGTAAGGTCTGTTGGTTCTCTTAGAATGGGGGATGGATTCTCATCAGGAGTCAGTCCTCTGTCTTGTACCTGGATATTGATACTTGGAATGTCATTGATGAGCATTTTAAGAGTTTTTAATTCCTTTTGGCTCTGGGTCAGCTCTTCAAATGACCATGAATTTATACTGAGCCAGAAGTGCTGAAGAAAGCTTCATTACTTTGGATAAAGTGCAATGCCATCATTCATTTTTTAATTTAGGCTGTGCTTCAAGTGTTGGAGGTTGTAATCAATTACATTAACACATGATGCAATTTGACTCATTTGAGCAATTTCAATCAGGGTTTCATCCTCATCATAGTGCTGAGACTGCTGTATTGAAAGTAAATAATGACCTTTTGATTGCAATAATGGGTGTTGTCTTTCATGATTTTCTTGAATCTTTTGGCAGCATTTGATGCATTTAATCATGACATTTTATTGGCTGGGTTATATATTTTAGTAGGATTTTCTTAAATAAAAGTAAAACCAATTCAAAGTGTTACCTTAGTGATCTATTTAAATGTCTGTTTAGTAAGGTCATTTGATCTCTACTGTAGTATCCTACAAGACTGAGAGTGACTTTTTTTCTGCTTTTCTATTTATATTTTGTACAAATTCATTTTTTATAGACAAATTTCTGGAAGTTTTGTGACATTATAGGATTTCTTGGACAGTTATTAACATCACAGTTTGAAAAATTAGTGAAGTGTGTTTGTTCCCTACATACGTAGTGACGTTGACCAATTGTTATACTACATTACCAGTGTAATCATTTATAAAACTCTAACTTCTAATTCTGTTATCTATAGCAGACATAAGCTTACACAGTATATACACACACTTACATAGGTCCAAACAAAATGTTAATAGGCTAAGAAATGTAAAACAAAGTAACTTTCTCTAAATCAAGCCATTTTCAGAGTAGTCCAAAGGTGAAAGTGACCCAACTAACAGTAAGGTAGTTCTTGACGTTATCTAAGACTTTACCTGAAGAGCCTAATTGTATTGATGTTAAAGTTGCAAATATGCAGAAGGCAACTGGAAACTGCTTGATATCATTGTTTAGCTAAAAGGCACAGCTAAAATACTGTTCTCTTTGTACTTTGTAATTCCCATGATGAGAAGCTGGAATTTTAAATGAATGTTGGAAGCTCAAAAATTGTCAAATATAGAAGTATGGTTCTGGAAAAAAAAGAAAAATTGTCAGCACTAGGCTTACAGATGATTTTCTCACTTTACTGGAGAAATGTCTGCAGGAAAAAAAAAAAAAAAAAAAAAAAAAGGAACATAGCCTGGTCAAATCTCCTGGTAAACAGTCTGTGAGAAACATTTTGCAAATGTATTAAGGTATTTACTAGTAGAAGAGCCCTTATCTATGGAGGGGTCTTAGCAGGATTCACCTATTTGAATTGCTTAATATAAACACACTTAGAATATATGCATTTATGAACATGGCTCCCTGGTAAAAGTCCTGTATGCTATACAAATATCAGAGTATAAATTGGAGATTTCTCATGACTGAAACAGCTTTTTTTTTTTTTTTTTGGTGTAATTGATGTAGCTTCAAACATTATTTAGAGATTTCATATGCTACTCTGGACCAGAATATACTCTTATGTAGCAGAAAAAGATGTAACAGTTGCAGTGGCAGTCGTAGACTCCTTTCTGCTTATACACCGTGATTATTTCTATCGTTGAAATTTTTCTGAAACCTCGATCTCTGATTGTGTGTCTGATTTGACAATGCAGCTTTTTGTGTTATTGCAGAATTGTTTAAGCAATTATGTTTTTACTTATTTTGTTTACCTTTTCTAAAAATAAATGGTGTGTATTTCATAAGAACATGGAATTAGATATTGAATGTGATTCATGGAGAATTATTTTAAATTGGATTTTAAATGAGTTTGGAATTTTAGGCTAACAGGGATCCTTATGTTAGTTGGTTCTTTTAATTAGAGTAGCAGTAATATAAACTATTATAGATACTAACATATTACATACTACACAAAGTATTAGTTTATCTTTTGATAAGTAATTCTGGATATTTACCAGGAATAATAATTTTTAGTACATATTTTCCCTTACATTTATTCTAAACAAATCTCTTTATGACAGTAATTTCTTTTCATTTATTATTTACAATATCCTTCTGCCCAAACATCAAACATTTTACTCCGTGGTCTTCTGCTACTTCCAATTCCCTAAACCTGAATATTGTTTAAGTCAACCTTCTGCCTTTCCCAATCTTAATTCTGAATAGAGTTAAACAAATCACATGACCATAATCTCTAAACTCTTAAGGATTCTCAATTTTATACAGCAGCCCTTCTAGACTCTCTCCGTTCTTAATACTCTCCATGATACTCAAATCTCTCACTTCATAGACTCCTTCTCATACAACACAGTCTTGCCTCCTAATTCACAAATTAACAAATTTAATGAGATGCATACTTTGCTGGTATTTTAAGCTTTTGATCTAAAAAATTATCTGAATTGTAATACCACCTTCCTCTTAAACTTCCATTTGAGATGATTTTTTTTTTTTTTTTTTTTTTTTTTTTTTTTTTTTTTTTTTTTTTTCCTGGAGGAGGATAACTTTCCCATTTTTAATGTCAACTTACATCTTGCTGCCTATTTGGGCCTTATTCCATTATTTGTTCTTTCTTCAGTTTTATTGTCATTTATTATTTTTTTACTCCTTCTTATTCTCCTTTTCTGCCTTGTCTGTACCTCTCCATTTTAAGTGAAATTTTAAAAAAAGAAATGGACATAAGTAAAGAATCTAATAATTAAAACTGCCATACTATCATAATCTATCTTGTGTAGTTAGTGAAGTATTTCCCTTTTCTAAAGAGTACAAGCTCTTAAAAGAGTAGTCTACAGTTTTTATCTCCAATTTCATAGTTATTCTTTTGGCAATTTACCTACCATTCCACTTGAAGGGTTCTCCCCAAGGTTACCACAGACACCTTAGTTTCCAATTTCAATGTTTGTTGTTGTTGCTTTTTACTATCTGATTCCTGTGGAGTAAATGAAAATTGTTGATCAGTCATCTTTCATCTTGCAAATGGAATGAAACTATTGGTCTTTCCTCTAACGTCTCTAATGCTTATTGTCAGTGTTCTTTTAGGCTCTTCATCTCAGACTGGCTCCTTAAATTTAGTGCTTCCTGGATTCCTTCACTGACATGCTCTCATTCTATTCATTTATATTTACATAAATAATTATTTTATATAAATTTGATTTATTTAAAATAAATTTATATTTATTTATTTTAAGCATTCTCATGGCTTTTGCCAGTGCCTAAACGTCCATAAACCTTAAATTTCTCTTTCCTGTTACTGCTTTATCCTGAAATACAGACCAAAATTTCTAAATACATGTTGACTGTCTGCACTTTGATTAATTTAACTTGTCCAAACCTTTGCTCCTCAGTTTTTGTTGTCCTCAGAACATACACTAGAAGGTATCATTCACTCAGTTATACAAGCATAGACCCAGAAATAACCTGGGGCAGAGATTCTCACTGTGGTGTGCCTGATGTTGTTCATCTCTGCCCATGTTGTCAGGTGATTTCCTCTGCTAAGTAATTTATCCCAATGTGCTATAAAATAGAATTACTTTTTGTGCTTCATGATGTAAGAAAAGCATAGACTCCTTACATATTCTAAGTTCTGATAACTTAAGAAATCATTAAATTTGGTCAAATCAGCATCTGAAAGGCCTCTCAAAACTGCTTCTTATTTCCTATCACCCTCCCCTCATTCTTTTGTTAAGAACCTTTTCTTTTTTTTTTTTAAACATCTTTATTGGAATATAATTGCTTTACAATGGTGTGTTAGTTTCTGCTGTATAACAAAGTGAATCCGCTATTCATATACATATATCCCCATATCTCCACCCTCTTGTGTCTCCCTCCCAACCTCCCTATCCCACCCCTCTTGTGGTCATGAAGCACTGAGCTGATCTCCCTGTGCTATGCAGCTGCTTCCCACTAGCTATCTATTTTACATTTGGTAGTATATATAATGCCACTCTCTCACTTCATCCCAGCTTACCTTTCCCCCTCCCAGTGTCCTCAAGTCCATTCTCCCATTCTCTATGTCTGTGTCTTTATTCCTGTCATGTCCCTAGGTTCTTGACAATCTTTTTTTTTTTTTTTTTTTTAGATTCCATATACATGTGTTAGCTTATGCTATTTGCTTTTCTCTTTCTGACTTACTTAATTCTGTATAACAGACTCTAGGTCCATCCACCTCACTACAAAAAAACTCAATTTCATTTATTTTTATCACTTAATAATACTCCATTCTATATGTGTGTCACATCTTCTTTATCCATTCATCTGTTAATGGACACTTAGGTTGTTTCCATGTCCTGGCTATTGTAAATAGAGCTGCAATAAACATTGTGCTGCATGACCTTTTTTTAAATTTTTTTTTTTTTTGTGGTACGCGGGCCTCTCACTGTTGTGGCCTCTCCCATTGCAGAGCACAGGCTACAGACGTGCAGGCTCAGCGGCCATGGCTCAAGGGCTTGGCAACTCCATGGCATGTGGGATCTTCCCAGACTGGGGCACGAACCTGTGTCCCCTGCATCAGCAGGTGGACTCTCAACCACTGTGTCACCAGGGAAGCCCTGCATGACTTTTTTGAATTATGGTTTTCTCAAGGTATATGCCCAGGAGTGGGATTGCTGAGTTCTTTTTAGTTTTTTAAGGAACCTCCATACTGTTCTGAACAGTGGCTGTATCAATTTACATTCTCACCAACAGTGCAAGAGGGTTCCCGTTTCTCCATGCCCTCTCCAGCATTTATTGTTTGTAAGTTTTTGATGATGGTCATTCTGACTGGTGTGAGGTGACACCTCACTGTAGTTTTGATTTGCATTTCTCTAATGATTAGTGATGTTCAGCATTTTTTCATGAGTTTGTTGGCAATCTGTATATCTTCTTTGAAGAAATATCTATTTAGGTCTTCTGCCCATTTTTGGATTAGGTTTTTGTTTTTTGATTTAGATCTGCATGAGCTGCTTGTAAATTTTGGAGATTAATCCTTTGTCAGTTGCTTCATTTGCAAATATTTTCTCCTATTCTGAGTGTTGTCTTTTCATCCTGTTTATGGTTTCCTTTGCTGTGTAAAAGGTTTTGGTTTTAAGTTTTATTAGGTCCCCCATTTGTTTATTTTTGCCTTTATTTCCATTTCTCTAAGAGGTGGGTCAAAAAGGATCTTGCAGTGATTTATGTCATCGAGTGTTCTTCCTATGTTTTCCTCTAAGAGTTTTATAGTGTCTGGCTTTGCATTTACGTGTTTAATCCATTTTGAGTTTATTTTTGTGTATGGTGTTAAGGAGTGTTCTAATTCCATTCTTTCACATGTAGCTGTCCAGTTTTCCCTCTTATTAAAGAGGCTGTCTTTTCTCCATTGTATATTCTTACCTCCTTTATCAAAAATAAGATGACCTTGTGTTCATTGGTTTAATCTCTAGGCTTTCTATCCTGTTCCATTGATCTATATTTCTGTTTTTGTGCCAGTACCATACTGTCTTGATTATGGAAGCTTTGTAGTCTACTTTGAAGTCAGGGAGTCTGATTCCTCCACCTCCATTTTTCATTCTCAAGATGGCTTTGGATATTTGGGGTATTTTGTGTTTCCACACAAATTGTGAAATTCTTTGTTCTATTCCTGGGAAAAATGCCATTGGTCATTTGATAGGGATTGCATTGAATCTTTAGATTGCTTTGGATAGTATAGTCATTCTCACAATTTTGATTCTTCCAGTCCAAGAGCATGGTATATCTCTATCTGTTTGTATCATCTTTAATTATTTTCATCAGGTCTTATAGTTTTCTGCATACAGGTCTTTTGCCTCCTTAGGTAGGTTTATTCCTAGGTATTTTATTCTTTTGGTTGCAATGATAAATGCAACTGTTTCCTTAATTTTTCTTTCAGATTTTTCATCATTAGTGTATAGGAATGCAAGAGATTACTGTGTATTAATATTGTACCCTGCTACTTTACCGAATTCACTGATTAGCTCTAGTAGTTTTCTGGTAAAGTCTTTAGGATTCTCTATGTATAGTATCATGTCATCTGCAAATATGGACAGCTTTACTTCTTCTTTTCCCATTTGGATTCCTTTTTATTTCCTTTTCTTCTCTGATTGCTGTGGCTAAAGTTTCCAAAGCTATGTTGAATAATAGTGATGAGAGTGGGCAACCTTGTCTTGTACCTGGTCTTAGTGGAAATGTTTTAAAAATTTTTCACCATTGAGGATGGTGTTGGCTGTGTTTTTGTCATGTACAACCTTTATTATGTTAAGTTCCCTGTATGCCTACTTTCTGGAGGATTTTTACCATAAATCTGTGCTGAAATTTGTCATAAGCTTATTTTACATCTATTGAGATGATCCTATTGATTTTCTCCTTCAATTTGTTATTATGGTGTATCACACTGATTGATTTGCAGATATTGAAGAATCTTTGCACTTGTGGGATAACCCCAACTTGATCATGGTGCATGATCCTTTTAATGAGCTGTTGGATTTTGTTTGTTAGTATTTTGTTGAGGATTTTTGCATCTATGTTCAACAATGATATTGGCCTGTAGTTTTCTATTTTTGTGACATCTTTGTCTGGTTTTGGTATGAGGGTGATTATGGCCTTGTAGAATTAATTTGGGAGTGTTCCTCCCTCTGTTATTTTTTGGAAGAGTTTGAGAAGGATAGTTGTTAGCTCTTCTCTAAATGTTTGATAGAATTCGCCTGTGAAGCCATCTGGTCTTGTGCTTTTGTTTGTGGGAATATTTTTAATCACAGTCTCAGTTTCAATGCTTATGATTGGTCTGTTTATATATTCTAATTCTTCCTGGTTCAGTCTCAGAAGGTTGGGCTTTTCTAAGAATTTGTCCATTTCTTCCAGTTTGTCCATTATAATGGCATATAGTTGCTTGTAGTAATCTCTCATGATCCTTTGTATTTCTGCAGTGACAGTTGTTACTTCTTTTTCATTTCTAATTCTATTGATTTGAGTCTTCTCCCTTTTTTTCTTGATGAGTCTGGCTAATGGTTTATCAATTTTGTTTATTTTCTCAAAGAATCACTTTTTAGTTCTATTGCACTTTGCTACTCTTTCCTTCATTACTTTTTTGTTAATTTCTGATCTGATCTTTATGATTTCTTTCCTTCTGCTAACTTTTGGGGTATTTTGTTCTTCTTCTTCTAATTGCTTTAGGTGTAAGGTTAGGTTGTTTATTTGAGATTGTTCTTCTTTCTTGAGGTAGGATTGTATTGCTCTAAACTTCCATATTAGAATGGCTTTTGCTGCATCCCATAGGTTTTGGGTCATCTTATTTTCATTGTCATTTGTTTCTAGGTATTTTTTTATTTCCCCTTTGATTTTTTCAGTGATCTCTTAGTTATTTAGTAGTGTATTGTTTAGCCTCCATGTGTTTGTACTTTTTACAGATTTTTTCCTGTAATTGATATCTAGTCTCATTGCATTGTGGTCAGAAAAGATACTTGACATGATTTGAATTTTCTTAAATTTACCAAGGCTTGATTTGTGACTCAAGTTATGATCTATTCTGGAGAATGTTCCATGAGCACTTGAGAAGAATATGTGTTCTGTTGTTTTTGGATGGAATGTCCTATAAATATCAATTAAGTCCATCTTGTTTAATGTATCATTTAATGCTTGTGTTTCCTTATTTATTTTCATTTTGGAAGACCTGTCCATCTGTGAAAGTGCGGTGTTAAAGTGCCCTACTACGATTGTATTACTGTTGATTTCTCCTTTTATGGCTGTTAGCATTTTCCTTATGTATTGAGGTGTTCCTATGTTGAGTGCATATATATTTACAATTGCTATATCTTCTACTTGGATTGATCCCTTGATCATTATGTAGTGTCCTTCTTTGTCTTTTGTAATAGTCTTTATTTTTAAGTCTATTTTTTCTGATATGAGAATTGTTACTCCAGCTTTCTTTTGATTTCCATGTGCATGGAATATCTTCTTCTATCACCTAACTTTCAGTCTGTGTCACTAGGACTGAAGTGTGTCTCTTGTAGATAACATAGATACAGTTCTTTTATTTTCTATCCTTTCAGCCAGTCTATGTCTTTTGGTTGGCACATTTAATCCATTTACATTTAAGGTAATTATCAATATGTATGTTCCTAATACCATTTTCTTAATTGTTTTGGGTTTGTTATTGTAGGCCTTTTCCTTCTCTTGTGTTTCCTGCCTAGAGAAGTTCCTTTAGCATTTGTTGTAAAGCTGATTTCTTGGTGCTGAATTATCTTAGCTTTTGCTTGTCTATAAAGTTTTTAATTTCTCCATCGAATCTGAATGAGATCCTTGCTGGGTAGGTAATCTTAGTTGTAGGTTTTTCCCTTTCCTCACTTTAAATATGTCCTGCCATGCCCTCCCTCTGCCACTCCTTCTGGCTTGCACAGTTTCTGCTCAAAGATCAGGTGTTAACTATATGGGGATTCCTTTGTATGTTATTTGTTGTTTTTCTTTTGCTGCTTTTAATATGTTTTCTATATATTTAATTTTTGATAGTTTGATTAATATGTGTCTTGGTATGTTTCTCCTTAGATTTATCCTCTACCAGACTCTCTGCGCATCCTGACTTGATTGAGTATGTCCTATCAATATTAGGGAAGTTTACAACTATAATCTCTTCAAATATTTTCTCAGTCCCTTTTTTTTTTTCTCTTCTTCTTCTGGGCCCCTTTTAATTTGAATGTTGGTGTGTTTAATGTTGTCCCAGAAGTCTCTGAGACTGTGTTCAATTATTTTCATTCTTTTTTCTTTATTCTGCTCTGCAGTAGCTATTTCCACTATTTTATTTTCCATATCACTTATCCGTTCTTCTGCCTCAGTTGTACTGCTATTGATTTCTCCTAGCAAATTTTTAATTTCATTTATTTTGTTGTTAATCATTGTTTGTTTGCTGTTTAGTTCTTCTAGGTCCTTTTTAAACGTTTCTTGTACTTTCTTCATTATATTTCCAGAATTTTGGATAATCTTTGCTATCATTATTCTGAATTCTTTTTCAGGTAGACTGCCTATTTCTTCTTCATTTGTTAGTTCTGGTGGGTTTATATCTTGCTGTTTCACATGTGTGTGTTTCTCTGTTTCCCATTTTGCTTAATTTACTGTGTTTGGTGCCTCCTTTTCTAGGCTGCAATTTCATAATTCCTGTTGTTTTTGGTGTCTGCCCCTAGTTGGTATGGTTTGTTCGGTGGGTTGTGTAGAGTATCTGGTGGAGGGGACTAGTGCTTGTGTTCTGGTGAAAGCGGCTGGATTTTGTCTTTCTGGTGGGCAGGTCCACATCCAGTGGTATGTTTCAGGGTATATGTAACCTTATTATGATTTTACACAGCCTCTCAGCTATGGGTGTGGTTGTGTTCCTGTCCTGTTAGTTGTTTGGCATAGGGTGTCCAGCACTGTAGCATGTTGTCTTTGAGTGGAGCTGGGTCTTAGCATTGAGATGGAGATCTCTGTGAGAGCTTTTGCCATTTGATATTACATGCAGCTATGAGGTCTCTGGTGGACCAATGTCCTGAACTCCGCCCTCACACCTCAGAGGCATAAGCCTGACACCTGGCCAGAGCACCAAGACACTGTCAGCCACATGGCTCAGAAGGAAAGAGAGAAAAAAAGAAAGAAAGAAGGAAAAAAATAAAATAAAGTTATTAAAATTTAAAAAATATATTAAAAAGAAATAAAAATGAAAGAAAGAAAGAAAGAAAGAAAGAAAAGAGCAACCAAACCAAAAAACAAATCCACCAAGGATAACAAACACTAAAAAGTATACAGTAAAAAAAAAACAAGAACAGAAAGACAGAACCCTAGGATAAATGGTAAAAGCAAAGCTATACAGACAAAATCACACACACAAAAATATACATACACACTCACAATTGGAGAAAAAGGAAAAAAAAAAAAATATATATATATATATATATATATATATATATATATATATATATATATATATATATATATATATTACTGCTCCCAAAGTTCACTGCCTCAATTTTGAGATGATTTATTTCCTATTCAGAATTTCCACAGATGCAGGATACATCAAATTGATTATGGAGATTTAATTCACTGCTTCTGAGGCTGCTGGGATTGATTTCCCTTCATTTTCTTTGTTTGCACAGCTCCTGGAGTTCAGCTTTGGATTTGGCCCTGCCTCTGTGTGTAGGTCACCTGAGGGCATCTGTTCTTCACTCAGACAGGACAGAGTTAAAGTAGCAGCTGATTAGGGAGCTCTGTCTCACTCGGCTGGGGAGGGGAATGGAGGGGTATGGAATGCAGGTGAGCCTGCAGTGGCAGAGGCCGGCATGATGTTGCAACATACTGAGCCACACTGTGTGACCTCCCAGGGAAGTTGTCCCTGGATCACTGGACCCTGGCAGTGGCGGGCTGCATATACTCCCAGGAGGAGATGTGTGGATAGTGACCTGTGCTTGCACACAGACTTCTTGGTGTCTGCAGCAGTAGCTTTAGCATTTCGTGCCTGTCTCTGTTGTTCATGCTCCTATCCATGGCTCACGCCTGTACCTGGAGCTTGTTTAGGTGGTGCTCTGTATTCTCTCTCCTTGCACACCCTGAAACAATGGTCTCCTGTCTCTTAGACAGGTCTAGACTTTTTCTCAGACTCCTTCCCCCCTAGCTGTGGTGTGCTAGCCCCCGTCAGGCTGTGTTCACACAGCCAACCCCAGTCCTCTCCCTGGGATCTGATCTCTGAAGCCCGAGCCTCAGCTCTCAGCTCCCACCTGTCCCTGCTGGTCAGTGAGCAGACAAGCCTCTCTGGCTGGTGAGTGCTGGTTGGCACTGATCTGCTATGTGGAAATCTCTCTGCTTTTTCATCTGCACCCCTGTTGCTGTGCTTGCCTCCGTGGCTCTAAAGCTTCTCCCCCAGCCACCCCCTTTCTCTGCCAGTGAAGGGCCTTCCTAGTGTGTGGAAAATTTCCTCCTTCACAGCTCTCTCACTGAGGTGCAGGTCTCATCCTTATTCTTCTGTTTCTGCTTTTTTCTTTTTCCTTTTGTCCTACCCAGGTATGTGGGGAATTTCTTGTCTTTTGGGAAGTCTGAGATCTTCTGCCAGCATTTAGTAGGTGTTCTATAGGAGTTGTTCTGCATGTAGATGTATTTCTGATGTATTTGTGGGGAGGAAATTGATCTCCATGTCCAACTTCTGCTCTCTTGAAGGTTTCCAAATTAAGAACTTTTTTATTTCTACCCTGGATTACAGTGAGAGCCTTTTAATTAGACTTCATGAATCTAGTGTATTTCCAAACCCAATTGAATCTTCATAGTGCTTCCAGAGAGCCCTTGAAACCTAGCATTCCATTTCTTTATTTAAAAGTATCCCAGGGCTTCCCTGGTGGCGCAGTGGTTGAGAATCCGCCTGCCGATGCAGGGGTCACGGGTTCGTGCCCTGGTCCGGGAGGATCCCACATGCTGCGGAGCAACTAAGCCCGTGAGCCATGGCTGCTGAGCCTGCGCGTCCGGAGCCTGTGCTCCGCAACGGGAGAGGCCACAGCAGTGAGAGGCCCGCATACCACAAAAAAAAAAATAAATAAATAAATAAAAAAATAAATAAAAAAAATAAAAGTATCCCAAAGATTGTCATCAAATTTTAAATACGAAACCATTTGGCCAGATGTGAAAAATCTTCATTTTATTGACACCTGGCTGTAACTACAGCCTGACATTAATATCCAAATATTCTGTTAATCATTTGTTCATAACTCTTCTCTTCAAGGAATCTTTCACTTATTTCCCCAAACTGGGAGGGGCACCATAACATTGTTGTATGATGTCTATTATAATAATACACTGTAATGTTCCTTTATATTTGCCTATGATCCGAACAGAAAGTGGTCCTCTCCAAAACTGTGAACCTGTATGAATGAGTAAGTACAAGAGCATAGAGATGATCTTTTATTTGTAAATTATGTAAATGTTTACATATTTAGACCATTTGTTTTAGAGTGCCAGTTTCTTTTCTGCCATTTGGCTATGTCATCAGCTATGGCAATTCATTTTCCTACCAACCATGTCAGGGTGTGTACATTTCCCCTAATATCTGTTGACTGGCGTTTTCTATTTTGTTTGTTTTTGCTTTACAAATTGCTGTAGAAATTACCAGATTCCTAAGCAAACATAAACATAATTCGGAAAGTAAGATTTAAGTTTAGACTTTGAGATGCTTTTCTCAAAAAAGATTAAAATCAGTAGAGCTCATATTAGAGAATTCATCTAGGAAGAGGAAGAACATGGATATGGCATGGAAAAATGAGTTGTCTTTGGGGAAAAAATAAAGAAGAAATGTATTTCAGATAGGAAGAACAGAATATAGAAACATATACAGAACAAGAGTTAAAATGAGATTCATTTAAAAAGTATTTAAAATGACAAGTCAAATTATACCACAGCTTGTCACTTTATTTTTTCTAATCTCATTTTAAATCTTGTTTTTTGTGTTTCTATATTCCATTTCTCTTATCTGAAATGCTTTTTTGCTTTATTTCTGCCCAAAGACTACTAATTTCCTGTAGTATATTTGATTGCTTATCAAATAGAAATAATAAATTCATTTATTTTCATATACCAATTTCTATCACAAATTGTCCAGTTTTATTTTCTTTATATGCAGAATTAATACACTCACTATTCTGAAACCCATTGTTAAAATCCTTTTTCTTCCAGTTGCAATACATCTTAGAATTAAATCCTTCATATCATTTAATTTTAGTCCCATAAAATATAATTATTTGTTAGTTTCTCACATGATAGTGAACTTAAATCCAAGTTGAGCTAATTTTTTCTTGGTATTAAAAATAGAAAATATTCATTATAGGAAATCAGGAAAATGTAAACAATAATAATCACATATAATTTATTCAACCTAATATATTTCTTGCTAGAGATTAAAGGATTTCTTTTCAGCTTTCCCAAATAATTTTTGAAATCAATAGATTAAATCAATAGATTAAATATTTTAGAGAAAATTAAGAGTAAAACCATATTTGTTTAATTTTATAAACAGTCAATGTTAAGGTATAAAATCAGGTGGAAAATGGAGGTAACTCCATTTGTATTTGTGTGATAAATAAGTGATGTAACTCACCTTCTTTTGGAAATTTTCAATAAGAGAAAGCAAAATAACTTTCTCAAGTCTGTTAAAGATTTGCCATTTTAAAGATCTTATTAATTAAAATTATCTTTATAAAACTTTCTAATATTTTACTGTGTTCTAATTATATTTTGAACCTTGAAGGAGTTAGACCATATAAAATATAAATAACTTTAAATAAAATGTGAACCAATACTTATATAATGTCACTTCATTTTATTTTTAAATAAAAACCTATTAATCCTAAAAGAATTCCTAAATTTATATCTATTGAAAGTATCATATTCAAATTATGATTAAATTAGTATTTGTAACAGAAACAGTTGTTCAGGTTTAAAGATAAGAATTTACCAGTAACCTTTTGACATTTTAACTACTTAATTCTCTAAATATTTTGTATGTGAACTGAATCATTCTCTACACATGCATGATATCAGAATTTATTTGGTTCACTGTTTTCAATTTTGAGTGCTTTGAAAAAAATCTGGGTTTGTGTTTGTTTTTATCATCTCATTCCATCTTGGGCAAGTATTTCAACTTTTTGAGGTCTAGTATACTTGTCTATGAAATGGAAACATTGTTCAGTTAATGTATTAATCAAATCAGTTAAAGGGTATAAACCTCTCTCACCAGAGTAACACATATTAAGAATAGAAGTGTATTAAATGTAAATCTCTTATTTCTAAACAATTCATGACAATCTTACTTTATCAAACCCTAAAAGAATTAACTAGGAAGTTTTAAGGCTTTATTAGAGGTGGAGTCTCTAGGAGCAAATATTGAATGGGCTGGAGACAGCTAAACACCAATGACGGGTTTAGGTTCATAATGTTATAATAGTAATGTTCATATTGGTGGTAGTCAGTCAGAAAGACCATCAAATCTGAAAGGACTTTTAGCATAGATCATATTCTGGGAAGACATTAAAGCTAAGGAGATAACAGCACGTTTTGCATAATTGATTATCTCACCACAAAAAGAGCAAGTAGTGTCTGTGTCTCCTTTATACTGATGGACTAGCATCATGTGAAGGTATTAGATAATTCAAGTTAAAGGATACTGGGAGGCGACAAAAAACCCTACAGAAGCTATACTCTTAAGCATATTATTACTACCTTTTCAACACTGTAATTGTGTTTTCTTCTTCTTTTGTGACCTTTTTTTTTTTTTTTTTTTTCTATCTTCTTCACTGGATTTCTTTCCTCAACTTGATTCCAAAGTGAAGAACTTTTTTTTTTTCTACCTTTACTAAGTCTCCTGTATTTATGTTGCTGCAAAATTATATAAATCTACACTGTTTTCAAATGAACACTGTTATACCATTTTTGTTGTTTCGAATTGAACACTGCAGCTATTTGGGTTTTTTTTCACCATATTCAGTAACTTAAAAAATTTTGAAAAGCACTTCACAGAAATATCTGTAATTCTTTCAAGAAGATATTGTTTTTAGTACTTTCATTAAAATAGCTAGTTTGCGTAGAATATATTTATAGTAAGATCACAATTATTTTATTTAAATATGCCCACTTAGTTTTACTGTATTTTATGTCACAAAATGTAACATTTTGTGCCTTGTTTCACAAGCAGAGAACTTAAAATATGTGTTTGTTAATAGGGAGTCAATGTCATACGACCAAATGCATTAACTGGTCTTCAAATTATATCTTCAAATAAACAGAGCATAAACAAATATGTAGTGATAATAAAATGTCCTTAGTGAATTATATTCTACAGAAAATGTGTCCATTTTAATTGTTGTGTTTCATGCATGACAAATTCAGAAGTACTAAAGAAATTCATTTTAATACTTAAATACTTTTTAAAAACAAAAGCAATAAGCACACACAAAGTCACAGTAGTACTGCTAAAATTATTTGGAAGACTTAGTTTTAAGGTTAACTCATGACAAAGGAATTACAAATTTCTTTTGAAAAATTATGCTAATGATGGGATCCCAAAGTGGAATTTATCCATAGACTGTTTCTCACTCAACATAGGCCAATAAAATTTCATGTTAATCTTACCTAAGGAAAAGTATATATTATTTATACCTCAGAAATATGTTAAGTAATGTTTTAAAGTAAGCTATTTTCTACGTATTAGAAAATAAGTATGCATCCTTATTATTCACATCTGCAGGGTTTTCTGCCATCACAAAATTCCCTAGAAGATGTCAATGCAAGGCTGTAAGAAATTACATTCCAAATGGAAAAACTAAGCTAAATCATGAAAGTCTGTTAGGACATAAAGGGTACATTTGTAACCTCAATAGCAAATGACAATTCCAGTGAATGTCTGCAGAGAAACTTTGTGAAGTCGAGACAAAATTTTAAAAGTTAATTTTTAAAAGTTAGTCACACAGTAAAAGATAGATTGGCAAAAATTATAACTGAAAAATACACTGTACATAAAGATTGTTAAAATAAATCCTAAATAATTCTCCTTCTAAGTATACCAGTGACTTTAAAATTGTTAAAATAAGATAATTACTAGGAAAATTATTTGAAAACTAGATGATTGAAGATAAATTCTATTTCTGAAAGTAAACAAAACAATTTTAATTTTCTTCTGAGTGTGTGTATATGTATATTTATTTATTTATTTTTCAAGAAACTGAAGCTTTTTTTTACAACAGAGAGAGACCTGGTGGCCCAATCTGACAACTTATACAGCCATCTACTGACCTCATAGGGCCATTTCTATATGCTCTGGTCTAAGGGGGGCTTTATATCTGTTCAATACTTGTTCTCACTGCTCTTCAAAAATTTTTTCTAGATCACATTAGCTTATTTATCAAATCATGAATTAATTATGGCAGAAGGAATGCAACTGCAGAATATTTTTTTCTCTAAAAAAAACATACTCTAAACTTAATAGCCAATGACAAAGTTTGAACTAGAAGATAGCCTGAAATATAAGCAGGAGAAAGAAATATTAGAAAAATATATATTTGTCTTAGCTATGCAATTTAGAAAAAGTTACAAATACGCTTGTAAATATCTGAATAAAACAAGAATATGTATATATATATACATATATATGTATATATATACACACTATATGTATATATATATATATCTGGAAGGCAGCCAGTTGTAATACATTTTCTCAAATAGAACTACAATATACACTATTTTTGAGAAATGGGGACATGCAATGTGTTATTTACTGTCTTTTCTAAATGGTTTAGTTTACATATTGTATGTGTATGCACGCATAAGAGACTTTTTAATAAAACAAAAATTTTACTCAGTAATTCATATTTAAAATCATATGTAAAATTCCTGGTTAAGTGTGAGATTGAGTTTACATTTCTGAGTCACAGATATCATAGGACTGTCAAGATGTACTCACATAGTGTAAAGCATTTGATGAACACTCGAAAATCCTTCTCATAGCAGTTTGTAGTAAATGCGATTAAGTATTGCTGAAACAAAAATCATCAACATAGGAGGACATTTGGTCAGTGCAGAATGTGTAAATATTTTGATTATTGATTAATACTGTTAGTAAAGTTATAGAATCACAAAGCATGAAGAATCACATTTGAAAATATAGTTAAGTTTATGTCAGTAAAATTCATCTGAAAATACACATTTTCCAATCTCCCATTTATTTCATTGTTAAAGAGGATCTTAGTTAATGGTTTAAATCTCTTAGTCTACTATGTTTGCTCTATCCTCAGAAATTCAGAGCTACCTATCTTATACGGAACAACACC
Organism: Kogia breviceps; assembly: GCF_026419965.1. Classification (NCBI taxonomy): domain Eukaryota; kingdom Metazoa; phylum Chordata; class Mammalia; order Artiodactyla; family Physeteridae; genus Kogia; species Kogia breviceps. Next base: position 44,522,892 of record NC_081325.1, on the reverse strand, counting down.
CACATTTACTGAAGGTAGTAACAAATGATTCTGTCCTCATCTATCATTAGATTCATTTGAAGACTTTATTATTAGATGCTTCTCAGCTATTTAAAATAAAAAATCTGAGAGCATAATTTATAGATTTCAATGACATATTTAAACTATATCAATTTTTTATTTTAGTACATATTTTATTCACTAATTTTGAAATTTTTATATTTGAATTTGAGAACAATTACTTTATTTGATAGAAATTTGGTGTTCCTTACAATGTCTGTTGATATGAAGTAAGGCTGAACACATGGAAGCTGAATTTTAGAGTCAAGTATTCTTTCATCTATGCCCATCTCTTAAATTCTGAGATAATATGATCTTCCAAACTCTCATTTTGAGAAACACATTTTTGGTATTAGATATATGAAAAGAAAAACACACTGAATTAAGGTTTTTGAACATTGATCTGCAAGGCCAGATAATGTATGATCAATAGACACATTACAATAAAACCTGGTTTAATTGAGCATAATTCTCAGTGAACAATATGTTCATAAAAAACAATAAATATGTTCATAAATAATAACATAACTACATATTCTCAAAGCAGTTCATAGTATTCCTTGATATTATTTCAAACACAGTACAATTTGTTACCATCACATCCTTATCTTTAGAAATCCATCCAAATAAATAATTTAAAAAGAATCAAAATTGGGAAGTATCAAATTTAATGAAAAAATACAAAACAAATTAAATAGTGATGCCTCTGTTATAGTTTACTTATGGGACACTGTTGTGATGGTCATTTCCCCCTTTTTCATTTTCTTCATCTTGTTCTTGAGCAGATTGTGGTATCAATTATACATTTATTAATTTATTAATATATCTGCTCCCATAAAATAATTTCAGACAATTTATATTAAAAGGGATATAACACAACCAAATATATTTTTTAAAAGGACAGTTGATATTTACTGAGCTTTTATTTTTCTTCAGGTGATGTATACATATTGTTTTATTTTATTACCAAAACAGTATTAAAAAATTAATGTTCGTATTCTTCCATTTTAGAGAAAAGGAAAGGAGTCATACTTGGTAAGAAGCTTGCTCAACCATAAAGTTTCAAAGGCCATTCACATCCAAATTCATAATTCTATAATGTGAATCCCATGCTCTTATCACTGCATCATAGTTCATCCAAAAGAATAAAGGTAAAAATCAAATAATAAAGATCTAAGGGGCTTCCCTGGTGGCACAGTGGTTGAGGATCCGCCTGCCGATGCAGGGAACACGGGTTCATGCCCCGGTCCGGGAATATCCTACATACCGCGGAGCGGCTGGGTCCGTGAGCCCTGGCCGCTGTGTGCGTCCGGAGCCTGTGCTCTGCAAAGGGAGAGGCCACAAGAGTGACAGGCCCGCATACCGAAAAAAAAAAAAAAAAAAAAAAAAAAAAATCTAAGGAGAGGAGTCCATTAATTATAAAGTGCAACATTTAGGTCTCAGAATCTGAGAATCTTAAACTAGTATCTACCAGAGTTGGTTACATAGCTATAGCTTTAGATTATTTTGTAGGCCTAATTATTATACATCTTCCTTTTGAATATTTACATTCTCAGCTAAGCATTTAATAGGAACAGCTTTTACACAATTAAGTTGAAATCTTTGGCAAAAATCTACACAAGAAGTATTTTGTTTATATTGGCTAAAAAAGATTTATGTCTTCTGAATAACAAGTACATGGACAATATAAGTGTGGTTTTATTGAAAGGGGAGTGCACTTGAACTACATTTCTGGTCTTAAAGGAGAGCGCCAGAGATCCATATGCTTAGGAATAGTAACAATGTGAATCTGACCTTTTCATTTTAAGCAGAGGACAAATAAACTTCAGGATCCAAATAAGTAATAGGTTAACATAGTGTGCCATGAGACCTTATCCTCGAATCCCCCAAGGGTTGTATGGTGATGATGCGTTAGTATGTTTCCTTTTCTATTTGATGTTAAAGAGATAAGAAATAGAGTTTCAAAGAGCTACATGAAAGTGATGTAAGACGTTCAATCCCAAGGTTGTGAAAAATGATCTTATAAATAAAATCAAAGGGGCTCTATTTGTAACAGACACTATTTTAGAACCTCTAAAATGTTTCTTTAGAATCAGAAGAAGATATATGTATAATGAAATATATATGGAATATCAGTTACAGGTAAAATCTAATTACATAAAACATCATTGCAGTGAAGACTTGTAAAAGATTTAAAACTTTATAGATGTACAGTGTTTCACAGTTTTCAAAGGAAATTTCCTACACAGCAGTCATTTCAAAATAAAATCACTTGTAAGTACTTTAAAAACAATAAAATCAGTCAAAGATGGGGAAAGGTTGAGTACTTTTTTGGTTGGTTGATATTTCTGTTTTTAATACCTCCTTATTAATACTATGTTTGAGATTCAGAAAGTATAACTTGCTTAAAATCATAGGGATATAAGTTGTCACTCATTGAATCCTGAGTCTCCAGTTCAACCTCTCCAAAGCCTACTGTTGTTAATCATAAAAAGAATGAATATTTGTAAGTTTAAATCTTGTTTTTTAATATATATATATTCACTGATTTAATGTTAATAATACTATATTTGACAGATATTATTATTATCCCCACTTTACAAAAAAGGAAATCAAAAACTCAAAGAAGTTGAACACCATGCTCAAAACTATTTAACAGAATCATTTTTTAAACCAGATCTTTTAACCATAGATCATATATATTACTTCTACTTTGCCAGATTCCTGGACTCTATTCAATAGCCAAATTGCTCTGTTAATTCCAGCACAATAAAGCAAGTTGTTGGTTCCTTTAAATTTCTTGTATTAAATTTGATATGAACAGCACCATGGGAATTAAGAATTTTAAAATTACACAAAACTTTGAGTAATTAAATATAATTTTTAAATGATAGGAAACAAAACAACTTTCTCCACTCGTTCACAAGATTAAGTGCTCAGCCTTTCCTTCATTGTTCTCATCTCCACACATTTCACAGACAAGTGTGACCTGCTTTTCCCTCTACTAATCCAATAAAACTGTTCTTGTTTAGGTCACTAAAAATCTCTTAATTGCCCAATACAATGATATACTCTCACTTTTTAACTATATAACTTCTCTAGAGTATTCTCAATGTTGTTCACAATCTACTTTTTTTATTTTTTACCATCTTTATTGGGGTATAATTGCTTTACAATGGTGTGTTAGTTTCTGTTTTACAACAAAGTGAATCAGTTATACACATACATATGTTCCCATACCTCTTGCCTCTTGCATCCCCCTCCCTGCCACCCTCCCTATCCCACCCCTCTAGGTGGTCACAAACCACCTAGCTGATCACCCAGTGCCATGCGGCTGCTTCCCACTAGCTATCCACCATACCTTTGGTAGTGTATATATGTCCATGCCACTCTCTCACTTTGTCACATCTTACCCTTCCCCTCCCCATATCCTCAAGTCCATGCTCTAGTAGGTCTGTGTTTTAATCCCGTCCTAGCCCTAGGTTCTTCATGACATTTTTTTTCTTAGATTCCATATATATGTGTTAGCATACGGTATTTGTTTTTCTCCTTCTGACTTACTTCACTCTGTATGACAGACTCCAGGTCCATCCACCTCACTACAAATAACTCTATTTCATTTCTTTTCATGGCTGAGCAATATTCCATTGTATATATGTGCCACATCTTCTTTATCCATTCATCTGTTGATGGACACTTAGGTTGCTTCCATGTCCTGGCTATTGTAAATAGAGCTGCAATGAACATTTTGGTACATGACACCTTTTGAATTATGGTTTTCTCAGGTTATATGCCCAGTAGTGGGATTGCTGGGTCGTATGGTAATTCTCTTTGTAGTTTCTTAAGATACCTCCATACTGTTCTATACAGTGGGTGTATCAATTTACATTCCCACCAGCAGTGCAAGAGTGTTCCCTTTTCTCTACACCCTCTCCAGCATTTATTGTTTAAAGAATTTTTGATGATGGCCATTCTGACCGTGTGAGATGATATCTCATTGTAGTTTTGATTTGCATTTCTCTAATGATTAATGATGTTGAGCATTATTTCATGTGTTTGCTGGCAATCTGTATATCATCTTTGGAGAAATGTCTATTTAGGTCTTCTGCCCATTTTTGGATTGGGTTGTTTGTGTTTTTTGTTATTGAGCTGCGTGAGTTGCTTGTATGTTTTGGAGATTAATCCTTTGTCAGTTGCTTCATTTGCAAATATTTTCTCCCATTCTGAGGGTTGTCTTTTGGTCTTGTTTATGGTATCCTTTGCTGTGCAAAAGCTTTTAAGTTTCATTAGGTCCCATTTGTTTATTTGTGTTTTTATTTCCATTTCTCTAGGAGGTGGGTCAAAAAGGACATTGTGTTGATTTATGTAATAGAATGTTCTGCCTATGTTTTCCTCTAAGAGTTTGAGAGTGTCTGGCCTTACATAAGGTCTTTAACCCATTTTGAGTTTATTTTTGTGTTTGGTGTTAGGGAGTGTTCTAATTTCATACTTTTATATGTACCTGTCCAGTTTTCCTAGCACCACTTACTGAAAAGCCTGTATTTTCTCCACTGTATATTCATTTTTGCCTCCTTCATCAAAGGTAAGGTGACCGTATGTGTGTGGGTTTATCTATGGACTTTCTATGCTGTTCCATTGATCTATATTTCTGTTTTTGTGCCAGTACCATATAGTCTTGATTAGTGTAACTTTGTAGTATAGTCTGAAGTCAGGGAGCCTGATTCCTCCAGCTCCATTTTTCATTCTCAAGATTGCTTTGCCTATTCACTGTCTTTTGTGTTTCCATACAAATTGTGAAATTTTTGTTCTAGTTATGTAAAAAATGCCAGAGATAGTTTGACAGGGATTGCACTGAATATGTAGATTGCTTTGGGTAGTAGAGTCATTTTCACAGTGTTGATTCTTCCAATCCAAGAACATGGTATATCTCTCCATCTATTTGTATCACTTTTAATTTCTTTCATCAGTGTCTTATAATTTTCTTCATACAGGTCTTTTGTCTCCTTAGATAGGTTTATTCCAAGATATTTTATTCTTTGTGTTGCAATGGTAAGTAGGAGTGTTTACTTAATTTCACTCTCAGATTTTTCATCATTAGTGTTTAAGATTGCCAGAGATTTCTGTGCATTAATTTTGTATCCTGTTACTTTACCAAATTCATTGATTAGCTCTAGTACTTTTCTGGTAGCATCTTTAGTATTCTATATGTACAATATTATGTCATCTGCAAAAACAGTGACAGCTGTACTTCTTTTCTGAATTGGATTCTTTTTATTTATTTTTCTTCTCTGATTGCTGTGGCTAGAACTTTCAAAACTATGTTGAATGAGAGTGGTGAGATTGGGCAACCTTGCCTTGTTCCTGATCTTAGTGGAAATGGCTTCAGTTTCTCCCCATTGAGGACAATGTTGGCTGTTGGTTTGTTATATATGGCCTTTATTATGTTGAGGAAAGTTCCCTCTATGCCTAGTTTCTGGAGGGTTTTTATCATAAATGGGTGTTGAATTTTGTCAAAAGCTTTCTCTGCATCTATTGGGATGATCATATGGTTTTTCTTCTTCAGTTTGTTGATATGGTGTATCACATTGATTGATTTGCGTATATTGAAGAATCCTTGTATTCCTGGAATAAAGCTCACTTGATCATGGTGTATGATCTTTCTAATGTGCTGTTGGATTCTGTTTGCTAGTATTTTGTTGAGGATTTTTGCATCTATATTCATCAGTGATATTGGCGTGTAGCTTTCTTTCTTTGTGACATCTTTGTCTGGTTTTGGTATCAGGGTGATGGTGGCCTCATAGAATGAGTTTGGGAGTGTTCCTCCCTCTGCTATCTTTTGCAAGAGTTTGAGAAGGATTGGTGTTAACTCTTCTCTAAATGTTTGATAGAATTCGCCTGTGAAGCCGTCTGGTCCTGGGTTCTTGTTTGTTGGAAGATTTTTAATCACAGTTTCAATTTCAGGGCTTGTGATTTGTCTGTTCATATTTTCTATTTCTTCCTGATTCAGTCTCAGCACATTGTGCATTTTAAGAATTTTTCCATTTCTTTCAGGTTGTCCATTTTATTGGCATACAGTTGCTTGTAGTAATCTCTAATAATCTTTTGTATTTCTGCAGTGTCTGTTGCTACATCTCCTTTTTCATTTCTAATTCTATTGATTTGAGTCTTCTCCCTTTTTTTCTTGATGAGTCTGGCTAATAGTTTATCAATTTTATCTTCTCGAAGAACCAGCTTTTACTTTTATTGATCTTTGCCCTTTTTTCCTTCATTTCTTTTTCATTTATTTCTGATCTGATCTTTATGATTTATTTCCTTCTTTTGAATTTGATGTTTTTTTGTTTTCTCTAATTGCTTTTGGTGCAAGGTTAGGTTGTTTATTCGAGATGTTTCCTATTTCTTAAGGTAGGATTTTATTGCTATAAACTTCCCTCTTAGAACTGCTTTTGTTGTATCCCATAGGTTTTGGTTCGTCGTGTCTCCATTGTCATTTGTTTCTAAGTATTTTTTGATTTCCTCCTTGATTTCTTCAGTGATCACTTCGTTATTAAGTAGTGTATTGTTAGCCTCCATGTGTTTGTACTTTTTACAGATCTTTTCCTGTCATCGATATCTAGTATCATAGTGTTGTGGTCGGAAAACTTACTTGATATGATTTCAAGTTTCTTAAATTTAACAAGGCTAGATTTGTGACCCAAGATATGATTTATCCTGGAGAATATTCCATGAGCACTTGAGAAAAATGTGTACTCTGTTGTTTTTGAATGGAATGTCCTATAAATATCAATTCAGTCAATCTTGTTTAACATATCATTTATAACTTGTTTCCTTATTTATTTTCATTTGGGATGATCTGTCAATTGGTGAAAGTGGGGTGTTAAAGTCCCCTACTATGATTGTGTTACTGTCAATTTCCCCTTTTATGGCTGTTAGTATTTTCCTTATGTATTGAGGTGCTCCTATGTTTTGTGCATAAATATTTACAATTGTTATATCTTCTTCATGGATCGATCCCTTGATCATTATGTAGTGTCCTTCTTTGTCTCTTGTAGTAGTCTTTATTTTAAAGTCTATTTTGTCTGATATGAGAATTGCTACTCCAGCTTTCTTCTGATTACCATTTGCATGGAATATCTTTTTCCATCCCCTCACTTTTGGTCTGTGTGTGTCACTAGGTCTGAAGTGGGTCTCTTGTAGGCAGCATATATATGGGTCCTGTTTTTGTATCCATTCAGCCACTCTGTGTCTTTTGGGGGTAGCATTTAATCCATTTACATTTAAGGTAATTATCGATATGTATGTTCCTAGTACCATTTACTTAATTGTTTCAAGTTTGTTCTTGTAGGTCTTTCCCTTCTCTTGTGTTTCTTGCCTAGAGAAGTTGCTTTAGCCTTTGTTGTAAAGCTGGTGTGGTGGTGCTGAACTCTCTCAGATTTTGCTTGTCTGTAAAGGTTGTAATTTCTCCATCAAATCTGAGTGAGATCCTTTCTGGGTAGAGTAATCTTGGTTTTAGGTTTTTCTCCTTCATCACTTTAAATATGTCCTGCCATTCCCTTCTGGCTTGCAGAGTTTCTGCTGAAAGATTAGCTGTTAACCTAATGGGGATTCCGTTGTGTGTTATTTGTTGTTTTTCCCTTGCTGCTTTTAATATGTTTTCTTTGTATTTAATTTTTGACAGTTTGATTAATATGTGTCTTAGCATGTTTCTCCTTCGATTTATCTTGTACGGGACTCTCTTTGCTTCCTTGATTGATTAACTATTTCCTTTCCCATATTAGGGAAGTTTTCAACTATAATCTCTTCTAATATTTTCTCAGTCCCTTTCTTTTTCTCTTCTTCTTCTGGGACCCCTATAATTCGATTGTTGGTGCATTTAATGTTGTCCCAGAGGTCTCTGAGATTGTCCTCAGTTCTTTTCATTCTTTTTTCTTTATTCTCCTCTGCAGTAGCTATTTCCACTCTTTTACCTTCCAGGTCACTTATCTGTTCTTCTGCCTCAGTTATTCTGCTATTGATCCCATCTAGAGTATTTTAAATTTCATTTATTGTATTGTTCATCATTGCTTGCTTCCTCTTTAGTTCTTCTAGGTCCTTGTTAAATGTTGCTTGCATTTTGTCTATTCTATTTCCAAGATTTTGCATCATCTTTACTATCATTATTCTGAATTCTTTTTGAGGTAGACTGCCTATTTCCTCTTCATTTTTTAGGTCTAGTAGGTTTTTACCTTGCTCCTTCAACTGCTGTGTATTTTTCTGTCTTTTCATTTTGCTTACCTTACTGTGTTTGGTGTCTCCATTTTGCAGGCTGCAGGTTTGTATTCCCTTTGTTTTTGGTGTCTGTCTCCAGTGGCTAAGGTTCATTTAGTGGGTTGAGTAGGTTTCCTGGTTGAGGAGACTAGTGCCTGTATTCTGGTGGATGAGGATGGATCTTGTCTTTCTGCTGGGCAGGTCCACGTCTGGTGGTGTATTTTGGGGTGTTTGTAGCCTTATTATGATTTTTGGCAGCCTCTCTGCTAATGGATTGGGCTGTGGTCCTGTCTTGCTAGTTGTTGGGCATAGGGTGTCCAGTACTGTAGCTTGCTGATTGTTGAGTGAAGCTGGGTCTTGGTGTTGAGATGGAGATCTCTGGGAGATTTTCGCTATTTAATATTTTGTGGAGCTGGGAGGTCTCTTGTGGACCAGTGTCCTGAAGTTGGTTCTCCCACCTCAGCAACACAGTCCTGACGGCTGGCTGGAGCATCAAGAGCCTTTAATCCACACAGCTCTGAATAAAAGGGAGAAAATATAGCAAGGCAAGAAAGAAAGTAAGGAAGGAAGGAAGGAAGGAAAGAAGAAAGGAAGGAAGAAAGGAAGAAAGAAAGGAAGAAAGAAGATAGAATAAAGTAGCATAAAATAAAGTTATTAAAATAAAAAATAATTATTAAGAAGAAAAAAAATTTTAAAGTAAAAAACAACAATAACAACAAAAAACCCGGGACGTTCAGAACCCTAGGAAAAATGGTGAAAGCAAAGCTATACAGACAAAAGCTCACACAGTAGCACACACATACACACTCACAAAAAGAGAAAAAGGGTAAAAAAATGTATATCTTGCTCCCAAATTCCACCTCCTCAACTTGAGATGATTTGCTGTCTATTCAGGTATTCCACATGTGCAGGGAACTTCCAGTTGATTGTGGAGCTTTAATCTGCTGCTTCTGAGGCTGCTGGCAGAGACCTCCTCCTCTCCTCTTTGCTCGAACAGCTTCTGGGCTTCAGCTGTGGACTTGGCCCCGCCTCTGGCGTAGGTTGCCCGAGGGAGTCTGCTCTTCGCTCAGACAGGACGATGTTAAAGGAGCAGTTGATTCGGGCGCTCTGGCTCAGGCCAGGGAGAGAGAGGAGTACGGATGCGGGGTGAGCCTGTGGTGGCAGAAGCCATCATGACGTAGCACCAGCCTGAGGCACGCCGTGTGTTCTCCTGGGGAAGTTGTCCCTGGATCCCAGGACCCTGGCAGCGGCAGACTGCACAGGCTTCTGTGAGGGGAGGTGTGGAGAGTGACCTGTGCTTCCACACAGGCCTCTTGGTGGGGGCAGCAGCAGCCCTAGAGTCCCACGCCCATCTCTGTTGTCCGTGTGGACAGCCGCGGCTCACGCCCATCTCTGGAGTTGCTTTACGCGGTGCGCTTAATCCCCTTTCCTCTCGCACCAGGAAACAGACCAGCAAGAAAAAGCCTTTTGTCTCTTTGGCAGCTCCGTGCCCGTCTGCTGACCTCCTTTAAGCGGTGCGCTTAATCCCCTCTCCTCGCGCCCCAGGAAGGAAAGAGGGAAGAAAAGGTATCTTGCCTCTTTGACAGCTCCAGACTTCTCCCGGACTCCCTCCTGGGTAGCTGTGGTGCACTAACCCCTTCAGTGTGTGTTCTCCCCACCAACCCCAGACCTCCCCCTGGGATCCGACCGAAGCCCGTGCCTCAGCTCCAGCCCCCGCCCTTCCCGGCGGGTGAGCAAACAAGCCTCTCGGGCTGGTGAGTGCTGGTCGGCAATGATCCTCTGCGGGAATCTCTCTATTTTGCCCTCCGCACCCTGTTACTGTGCTCTCCTCTGCGGCTCTGAAGCTTCCCCCTCGGCTACCTGCAGTCTCAGCCTGTGAAGGGGCTTCTAGTGTGTGGAAACCTTTCCTCCTTCACACCTCCCTCCCACTGGTGCAGGTCCCATCCCTATTCTTTTGTCTCTTTTTTTTTTTTTCTTTTGCCCTACCCAGGTACGTGGGGAGTTTCCTGCCTTTTGGAAGGTCTGACGTCTTCTGCCAGTATTCAGTGGGTGTTCTGTAGGAGAAGTTCCACGTGTAGATGTATTTCTTTTTTTTTTTTTTTTTTTTTTTTTTTTTTGGTGCTAGGCGGGCCTCTCGCTGTTGTGGCCTCTCCCATTGCGGAGCACAGGCTCCGGACGAGCAGGCTCAGAGGCCATGGCTCACGGGACCAGCCGCTCCACGGCATGTGGGATCTTCCCGGACCAGGGCACGAACCCGTGTCCCCTGCATCGGCAGGCGGATTCTCAACCACTGCGCCACCAGGGAAGCCCAATGTATTTCTGATGTCTCTGTGGGCAGGAAGGTGATCTCTGCATCTTACTCTTCTCTCTCCTCCCTCAATGTACTTTTTTAAACTCTCTTTTTTCTTTTTTTTTTCACTCAGCCCCTCCTTTCTTCTAATTTTAGAATAGATCTTTTTCAAACTTGTTATATGGTTACTTTTACTCTGTATCTCTAATCAATCAGCTTTTTGAGCTGCCATGTCAAACATTCATTCACTCAGTTGTTGTTTCTTCTGGATGTTTTGCAAGAAACTCAGATCTGTACAGAATCCAACTCAAAATCTGCCTGTAAAGATCTACTTCTGATACTACAACTCAATTAAAAATAATACTGACCTCATAGAAACACCTTTTATACATCTCTCTGTACTGAGTCATCTTTCACTCCTACTGCTCATTCACTCTACTCCATCCAAATAATAGCCTATGCCTGGAATGCTCTTTCCCAGAGAGCTGCATGACTTCCTCCCTCAAATTCAGGTCACACTAAGGCCATCCATGTAAAATTCTTACTACTTTTTTGCCCCATCTCCTTTCTTGTCTAATTTCCTTCACAGTTCTTATCAATTTTCATACTACATTTATTTTGCATATTTGCTGAATGCTATCTCCCCAAAGAAATTAAGCAACATATGATCAAGGATTTTTCAGTTTTGTCTGTTGCTCTAGACATAGAATATAGCACTTTGATTGGTACAAGAAACTCAGTGTTGAATAAATTAATGAAATATTATATAACTCTTTTTCACATATTTTCCACATAAAGAACTAGATATTATTTATTATCTAATTTGCCAACAATACCCTATTCCAGGCTTATGGCAATCATGGTTTATTCTCAGGCAATGACCTTGTCTAAGTTCTGTGATTGACTCTTCACTATTTTTTCCTTATACTCAGCATCAGTTACACCAGTACCATCTTTCTAAGATATATACCTGGTCCTCTTAATTTCACATAATAAAATCATTGACCAGAGGGTAAAGTTTAAATCTGTTATCATTTTACATCAAGTTCTTCACAGTCTTAGTCTAATACACACCTCCATCTCTTCACACTCTCCTGAATTCTTTCCAGTGTAACCATACAAAACAAATTATTGTTACTTGATCATACTCTTCTTTTTCATATGTCTCTGTCATTGTTCAGAGTTTTTCCATACAGCAAAGTTAACTACTACTCTTATACAACAAGCAAATTTCCTTTCTAGCCCTCAAAGGCCATCTCTTTCATGAAATCTTCTCTGACCCCTTCAGGCATAATTATCATATATTCTTTTCTGTTTAAATTGCACTTCATACTGTCATTATTAGAATCATCATAATGTGCTTGTGTAATTTCCTGGCTGTGCTATAATATTAATGGGGGATATTCAGTTGCTTATAGCAAGAGCAGGAAAGTTGGAAGGTGCAGAGATCTAAAATTACATACATTACTGAGGTAGGGCACACCAGGAAAGACTAAAATAAGGTAAAGTATAGGAAACATGTGTCTGACAGGCTAGTATGCTGTCTAAATGCAATAGTTATACAACTGAGGTCTGGAGAAACATCACAGTTAATGGAAAAAATAAAGTGATAAAATTTCCCAATAGGTTCAGGAAATATCAGGAAAGCAATACTTGCAAAGTTTAATTAATGTATTAACTAAACAATAAAAAAATATAGAGCATGTACTTTTTGCTAGGACCTCTGCTAAATTCTGGAGTGTCAAAGAATAGTAAGAAACACAGCCTTTCTACAAAGACTAGAACTGGACTGCTAGGTTCTAGTCTGACAAGTAGCAAGAATGATATCACAAAGAACAACAGAATACGAGTCCTTAGCTGTTTAATTATCTTCTAATTCACCTCTGGATTACTTCTAAGAACCAACACACTGTGGAGAGCTATCAAGGACGCCTGTAATGAAGAAAAGGATGGAAATGTCAGGAAAATGTCCAAACCTGTCTCATTCCCCTGTAGGCTGTGACTCACTCTGTTTTAGAAACAATGTCTTACATATCTTTGTATTCTCAGAATTTAGAACAAGTGTTAGTACATATTAAGTGTACAATAAATACTTACTTGGTGAAATGATTAAACAGAATTAGACCCACAATTACTGTGTTTTGTTGAATTTTATTACAGGGACACAATGTTGGGCTATCAATCACTGTAATAAATGGTGTAAACAGAAAGTATCCTAAAGTATTTATAAAATGGAAAACTCCGAAAATAAAATACCTAAACCTAATAAAGTACCTAATATTCATTTTTCTTGGCCTTCTGGGATGAATCCTAAAACTTAATTTTGACTCTATAATTTCATAATGAGAAAAATCCCAGCCAAGGAAGAAAAAAATAGGATGTGCAAATATAAATCTGAGAATAATATATATAAGGTAATTAATTATACTTTAATCACAAGATTTATTTTGAAATCTATGTTTTAATTTCACATAATAAAAGCATTTACCAGAGTGTAAAGTTTAAATCTGTTATCATTTTACATCAAGTTTTTCACAGCCTTGGTCTAATACACACCTCCATCTCTCCCTTTTTTCAGGGAAAAAAGGTGATAGTATTTACACAGGTGGTATACACTTAATAATAGGGGTGGGTGGTATTAAACAATGTATTTTATTTTATTTTATTTATTTATTTTTTTAATTTTTTTGTGATATGCGGGCCTCTCACTGTTGTGGCCTCTCCCGTTGCGAAGCACAGGCTCCGGACGCGCAGGCTCAGCGGCCATGGCTCACGGGCCCAGCCGCTCCGCGGCATGTGGGATCTTCCCAGACCGGGGCACGAACCCGTGTCCCCTGCATCGGCAGGCGGATTCTCAACCACTGCGCCACCAGGGAAGCCCGAAACAATGTATTTTAAAGTACTGTGATTATGATGCCAAACAAAATAATCTTCAGCAAAATTTGGACTTTGAATAGAGATTCCATTATTTATGGAAAAAAATTTAATATTTACAATATTGTACTATCATGATGTCATGTGATAAATATTGCTACAATGGCAATCATATTGCAATATATAAATGTACCAAGGTAACATTGTACACCTTAAATTTATACAATGTTCTATGCAATTGTTTAATTCTCAATATTTAGGTATGAGTTTTCAAAGTTCAGCTTTTAAATATTAGTTTATCAATTGTATTTAAATATAGTCACTCTCTTACAGAGCTAAACTTGCTCTTTTATTTCCTATTATATAGGAGTAGATTTTCTCTGTACGTGTGTGTCCCTACATTCTCTCTCTCCATCTGTCTTATGTTTCTATGACTTATGGATTGTGTATTATATACTATATTCTAGGTTATATGCTCTACTTCTGTGAGTAACTTTAAGCTTTAATCATATGGTGAGACATATCTTGCTTTGGTTGTTTAGTGTCAATACTTAAAAAATTTTATGCCATAACAGTCATGTAAGTCACATTATATTCTAACTCTAAGAAAAATACTAGTATATCTGGATTGCTTACATGATAAAACATGGCAATGGGATTGCAGGAGATGGAGGAGGTGAAATAAGTGAGATCAAGGAGAGAGGAAGGGGGGGGAAAGGAGTTAATGGAAATGAGAGGGGGTGGGAAGAAGGGACTAGGAAAAGGAAGAGGAGGGGGAAAGCTAGGTAAAGAAACAGTGGTGAAAATAAAGACCCTTTCCACTACTGGTCCATGGAAGTTTTAGATCAGCATGGAGAGGGTGGAGAATATATATTTGTGGAGACTTTAGAATGTACTGGAAAATCTATGGAATGTACCAGAGTTATTGGCAGGATAGCAGGAGGGGAGTGACAAAAGTCTTATAAAGTTTTCTTTAAGGCAGTGGAGACAAAGAGTAAATAAAGCTTATTACATATATATGTATTATACTTCCCCAGCCTAGTTTAGCACATTCCACAAACATTACACGTAACCAAAGAGGACTTTACAATATGAATATGAAATAGAAATTTGATCAGAAGAAATGCATGCTGTATGTCATGATTTTGAAAGACCAGCTGTTACAGGACAATGTGTGGTAATACATTTTTTTCACAGAGGATTAGTAGTATGTTTAGTTAATACATTCTGGGCAGTTCTCTCTTTAAAAATAGCATGCATGTATTAATTTTTAAAAAAAACAGTGCAATATTAAGCCCCTACAATTATAAACAGGAATAATGCCATGGTCTATAAGCAGGGCATTTTTATAAATTTGTACTCACCAGGCCAAAGATGAGAATATAACTGGCAGGAATAAGATGGACAGAAGCAACCAAAATACACAAATAAAAGTGTTTTTCCTTTTTTAATCAAATATTATTGACTCTATATCCTTGTTGCTAATCTGAGATTCAAGAGACCAAAACATTTTAAAGATTAATTCGCCATGGCCCCAGAAGAAAGAAGAGTGTAAGAAGAGGCATGTGCCAATTGGAGATCTGGGTACGGATACCTTAATCAGCTTCCAGAAACAAGGATAACCCTTAGGCTATGGTAAGTACGTTTACCTCTCTGGTCCTTAATATTTATACATAAGGTATAACATGCAAATTAAAACTGCAGAAATATAAAATTGTACAGACTCATTATAAAAACCTGGGAACATTTAAACAAGAAAAATCACTCATAACTCTATAACCAGCTGATACTCATTTCAAAAATGGTGGTGAGATATTAAATAAGTGATAGAAAAATAAATAAATGGTGGAGAATACACAAACCTCCTATACATAAGAATTCCAAAATAATTTATGTAAAAATTCTGCTGTCAAGGAAAAGGAGCATAACTACCCCCTCCAAAGTGTGAGCCATGCAGAATGTCTTCCTTCCAAAGTGCACAGTATGGAAAAGGAGAAAAAAAGAGAATGACTTTACAGTAGAGAAACCTGACAACTACTCCCTCAGCCAGGTGATCAAGGTCAACATCAAAAGAGATGTCATGATGACAGTACGTATCCTTGACATGGGATGCTAATTGGCACTTTACCTCTGTGGTCTACCTCTCAAAAAAACCCCACATAAACTCAACTTAATCACAACATAATCATCAGACAAATTCCAATTAAGCATAGTCTACAAAAACCCTGAGTAATACGCCTCAAAACTGTTAAGGTTATGAAAAACAAGTAAAGTGTAAGAAACAGTCACAGCTTAGAGAAGGCAGAAGAGCCATGATAACTAAATGCCATTTGGTATCTCAGATGGAATCCCACAGCAGCTAATTTTTTTTTAAAGTAAAAAGCAAGGAAATCTGAATGAAATATGGACTTTATGTAATAACAAAGTGTTGATATTATTGACAAGTATATCATACTAGTGTAAGAAGTTAATTATTAGGAAAACTGCATATGGAGTATATAGGAACTATCTGTACTATCTTCACAACTTTTCTATTTTGAAATTTAAAAATTTATTTTAAAATTTCTAATAGTTCTATTTCACTCATCTAACATTTTTCAGTTTTTACTTAACATTATATTCACATAATGTTCAAATATCATTAAATCATAACTTTTTTCAGATCTGCATTTATTTTCATGTTATGGATGCATCATATGTTATCTATTTACTGATTTATATTGTTGGTCATTCTGATTGCTTCTATAATTTTCCTTTTTTTAAATAAATAATACTTTGGTGAACATTGTATACATGAATTGTTCTGACTTCTGTTTTTTCTTTGTGTGTTTGGGTTTTGATTTTAATTTCTGTCATTTTAAAAATCAATAGATCTGAATTAGGTTTTTGATTTATATGTTATAGTTGGTTTTTAAAATTTTACATTTTTAGGGTACTGAATTACAATTTTTTAGACTAATGCAGCTGAAGCTTAAGATAGCTTAAACTAAAAATAGCCCCGTTTAGATTTTTTTACCTCAACCCACATTCACATAAATTAATCATTCTTTAATACGAGAAACTTGATAAAGAGAAGAGTCAATTTATTGACAGGGCAGTAAGACCAGCTACTTACCCTTCTTTTCTCCCACCCTTCTCCCATCCTTCAGGATTGAATCCTCTCTCAGTCTAGAATTTTCTACCATGTGGTTGTTACTAGGCACAGGTTGCTGACACTGACTCCTCTGGAATGTTCACACATGGGAAATGGGTTGAGTCTCAGGATATCATCACCTATTTATGATATTTGTTTCATTCTTTGAGTAGGACCTAGACTTCCTTAATGCACTATCAGAAGCAGACTATGGCTTATTTATTCATTATCCTTGAGAGTGAGACAACATCTGTCTTATTTTCTGCTAAAACTCCCTTTATAAAAATGTAGGGGAAATATTTACATATGCTTCAAACCCCCCCCTTTTTTTTCTATTAGCATGCACAACAATGAGGATTAGGATATGAGATGAAAAGAAAGCATATTTCTGTCAAATGGAGAAGAAGGATGTTTAGTAAGATTCCAGGTTAAAAAATTATATCATACTAGATGTAAAATTTATGGGCAAGCTATTCTGACCAGCAAAATCATTTTGACGTCACTCTATGTTACACATTAACCATCTAAACTTCAACATATTTACCACAAATTTAAATTATTTTACTATATCAGCAAATTATGACAAAAATTTTTTATAGGATATATCCATTCAAAGATTGAAATCTGTTCTTATTTCCTCCTTTCTCCAGTTAGATAATAATTAGCAGACCATTAAGGAAAAAAATTATATTGTTCTAAAATAATATTTTTTTTTTTTTTTTTTTTTTTTTTTTGCGGTATGCGGGCCTCTCACTGTTGTGGCCTCTCCCGTTGCGGAGCACAGGCTCCGGACGTGCAGGCCCAGCGGCCATGGCTCACGGGCTCAGTTGCTCCGCGGCATGTGGGATCTTCCCGGACCAGGGCACGAACCCGTGTCTCCTGCATCGGCAGGCGGATTCTCAACCACTGCGCCACCAGGGAAGCCCCTAAAATAATATTTTTAATCTAGTAAATCAGGGATCTTGATGCAGCTAACAATAACATCCTTAAAGAATAATCCTATAAATGAATATTATTAGAAAAACTAATCTAAATTATTTGTCAGGTATTTATTGCATGCTAAATATTTTAATGGAATAACAAATGTGTGTGTCCACACTCCAACAGTAAAGCCAACTTAGAATTTTCTAAAAGAAAATATCCTTCTCTTTGGGGGGGGGGTGGATTAAAAAAAAATGTTCTTTTCTTTTAATATTTCTAAATGTTTCTTAAAAAATAAATAAATAAAAAGGAAGAAATAAAGAATGGTCTCCAGAATGTTGGTCATTTTTATTGTAACACTTGTCAGAGAACAGAAAAAAATCACTTCAAACTATTCATTTCCATCAGAGAAAATGAAATGCCTCCAATAATCGGTATCTTCAGGATATTGTCAGGTTTGAGAGCAAACAATAGGCAAAGTGAAATCAAAAAGCAGTGTAGAGTGAACACAGTAATTTATTCAAGTAATTAGAAAGAAAATTATGTTCAACTGAGTACCATAATTGTTTTGAGGTCAGTAACTAAAATTTATAATTAAACACATTATTTAGTACATGAATAATCATGCCTTCACTTTTCTGTCTTTGAGCATCAGAGAAATGTTAAGTGAAGTTAAAGCAAATTATGAAACAAAATTTTTTTTAAACTTGGATGTCAAACTTACTTAAAATTCCTTAAAATTAATGGGAGTGTGAAATTCAGATTTTATAACCTAACAGTATCTATTCAGCAAGTACGTTGCATTGACATATTTAAACTATTTGCTGAAGGCAATTTGTCTTACATACACTTATTCTTTTCACTAATTTGGTATCCCTCTTATGTTTTCTATTTCTTATGCTATTTCTACAATAAAATGATATAAATCCTGGATTTGCCTGTGCTCTATCAGTCTGAACTCTATACAATTAAAAACAAAACAAAACAAAACTGAAAACTATGAGAAATAGAGTTAGTAGATTATATTCCATTCACTATATTTAAAGTAGGCACCACTAACCTATTGACGTTATAGCAAACTGTCTTACCAATATAAACCAATTTATATAGATAATTCATTATAGAATCACAGTAAACTTGTAGTCTGATGTTTTTCACACTCTTAGTTTCCATATGAAAGGGTCATCTTTAATGTACACCCTTTTATGCTTAGCTAATTCTAAAGCTCCTTTTATGGATTTAGAGGATATATGTCTTAGAAGACTAAATGGAATTGAGGTTACCTCTGATACATGGATACAAGGTATCTGAAAATTTCTCTAAAACTCTAATTCTATAGGATTGGTAACAGATCTCTCCTCTTATAATGAAAAGAAGATACTAAGGAAATTCAAAGTGTGACTTATAAAAAGTAGTACTCTTTATAAGGGATGTATAACTTAAAAAATTATCTCACTTCTACATTCTTTCAATAGATATCTATTAAGTGGCAATAAGTATAGCATTGATAAGCTTTGTCCTGCTTTCAAAGAGTATAAAGTCTCATGAAAAAACTAATAAGAAAACTATCAATGAGTCTGAATTAAACATTGCTGGGATGCCAGCTTCTGAACAAGGCTTGGCACTTTATAGGCATTCAATACATGTTGCATTAATTCAATATATATATTTTCACTTACCTGTTCATCTATTATATTATCTTCCTCTTTGGTCATGAAGTTGATTCAAATATCAACAATATGCAATCGCTTTTTTCAAGGCACTTAGAGCTCATCAATATCCAGTGATCAGCAAAACAATATGATAAACACCAGGATGGAAGGTTTGCAGAGATTAAATGAGGTTTCATTTTTATCATATTGTTTTGAGCAATAGCTCTGTGACATGGAGGTAGGTTATATGCTGAATACAACTTGATACATGAATTTGAAACTCACCATTCAGTGATATAGCTTTAGGCATCTCTTGCATAGAATAGCTGCAGTCCCAAGATGGGAAGAGATTTCTCTGAAGAGCATTCAAGTGTGGGAAATACTTATAGCTCAGGCAGAACACAGAAGAAAATATGAGAAGAATCTACAAACATAGAAGTGCCAGCAGAGTATTTTGTTTGAGGCAACAGAAATTCACAAAAGCAAGAGATTGAGCCACCGTCTCAAAAGCTGTAATAATATACTCACTGTGATGAGCAAAACATAAACAAAATGAAGTCACTGGTGAACTCTTTCCTAAAGTAGTTTCAGTGTAAAGTGGGTACGCATATTAAATCAGACTGGGGGAAAGGAAAAAAAAAAAAAAAACAGTGAGAAAATAAATATGAGTTTTGGAAAATGTTCAACAAGCACATTTGAATGGAAATAGAGGAGAGTGTAAGTAAATAGTATCTTGAGTCAAAGGTTATTTTTTAAGGTGCTTATGTGTAGATAAGAACCAGAAGAGCAAGGAAAGATTAATGTGATTCCATGGGTAGCAGATAATCAATGAAGTCCTTGAGGAGAGTGAGAGTGTGAGATGCAGAACAGGTGTGATGTGTTAATCTTAGCTGAGGAGAGGGACATGCTTTTCATAGGAATTAGCTAAAAAGGTGAGCGCTTTACTTCCTGAATGACTTTATTTTTGTTTGCTTGTCTTTGGTATAGTGGGCAAGGATAACTGTTGGGATTGAAAGGGAAAAGCCAGATGTATTAGAAGGCTATAGTAATGGGATAAAGCTTAGAAATAAGTGAAGGTCAAACTGCCATATAGTGAGAGATACTTGCGTATGAAATGGTGAAAAATATATTTTTATTAGAATAAATATGCATATGTTTTATTCATGATGTATAAAGCACTCTTATTTCAAAATTGTGAATTGTTATCTCTTGCTGTGCCTGTTCTGTGTCTTGGCTCCCAGTGTTCTCCAACTTCCTTAGCACTTAGAGAATTCTCTGGGAATCGGGGTGTGGGCTGGGGATTGGATGCAGGAGGAGGAATCTCATTGTTGTGCCTCAGGAGCACAGACTCCTCTTGCCAAATCCTGGCAGCAGCCAGGATGTGATTTCAGGCAGAAAGAAGCTGCAGCAGGAGGAGTTGGCATCCCTTCTCATCCAGGGCTGGTAGCAGCCTCCTAGGTGCTGAAAATTTTCTTCCATTTTGTTCTTGGCTCCCATCTAACAACGTTGCAACTGATTCTCTCACTAAATTCCTCTCTATATGAAAGCTCTAGAGTGTTTTTCCATTCCAGAATGACTCCGATTGATACAATTGCCAAGAAATAAATTAGAATTTTAGAAAACTTATTGTCTGAATGCAGTGTAAACCAAAGGCAATTTGTATATATGTATATTCAAATTCCAAATTCTAAGTCAGTTTAACTGAACCAAATGTAAGTATGGAGCAGACACCTCACCTTATGAACTAAGCCATCAGATTGCATCAGAATTGCAGAATGGCATTATAAAAAGATTTTTATAATGTTTAATGAGTCAGGCAAAATAATATACTATACATATTTAATAAAAGGTCAACTGCATTTTTGAATGTAGTATTTTCTCTTAAATTGTGATTGCTGGTTAATCTCTTTATCACATTGTATTAGCATTTTTATAATGATCTTACCTTTTTCTTAAAATTTAATATTCTAAGTTTAGCTCACTTCAAATTTTATTTTCTTGGGATTCAGATTGAGCATATTTTTCCTTCCTTTTTAAAAAAATTAACACATCATCTCACATATTTACCTTTTTTGTGTGTGAGAGAACATTTAAGTTCTCTCTAAGCAAATTTCAATTATATAATATAGTGTTAACAATCATAGTCTCCATGTGACACATTAGATCATAGAACTTACTCATTTAATAATTGAAAGTTTGTACCCTTTTACCAACCTCTCCCTGTTTCCACGACCCTCCAGCCCCAGGGAATCACTTTTGTATACTCTGTTGCTAAGAGTTTGATTTTTTTGTCGATTCCACATATGTGACACAATGCAGTATTTGTCTTCCTTTCACTTACCATAATGCCTTCAAGGTCCATTTGTGTTGTCACAAATGACAGGATTTCCTTATTCTCAAAGACTGAATAATATTCCACTGTATATGTATATATATAAACATACATATATTTGTATATGTATCACATTCTCTTTATCCATTTATCAGTTAATAGACAGTTTGTTTCTATACCTTGGCTATTATGAATAATGCTGCTATGTGAGTAATACATGTGAGTAATGAGTACAGATATCATTTAGAGATAATTATCAAGTGTCCTGTGAATATATACCCGAAGTGGTATTGCTGGATCATATGGTAGTTCTATTTTTAATTTTTTTGAGGAAACTCCATACTGTTTTCCATAGTGATTGTACCAGTTTACATTCCCACCAAGAGTGTACAAGGGTTCCCTTCTCTCCACAAGCTTGCCAACACTTGTTATCTCATCATTTTGATCATAGCCATCCTAACAGTTGTGAAGTGATAACTCACTGTGGTTTTAACATATATTTCCTTGATGATTTGTGATTTTAAGCACCATTTCATGTAACTGTTGTCTATTTGGATGTTTTCTTTAGAAAAGTGAAGCTTTTTAATTTGATGTAGTCCCACTTGCTTTTTTGGTTGTTGTTTGTTTTTGTTGCCATTGTTTTGAATGTCAAATCAAAAATATTATTGCCAAGACCAATGTTAGGAGCTTATTGCCCATGTATTTTCTTCTAGAAGTTTTACACTTTCAGGTCTTAAATTTAAGTCTTTATTCCATTTTGAGTTAATTTTTGTTTATAGTGTAAGATAAAAGTCCAGTTACACTTTTTTTGGTGCGTGACTGTCCAGTTTTCCAACTCTATTTCTTGAAGAGACTGTCTTTTCCTCATTATATATGCTTGGCTCTTCTGCTGTAAATTAATTGGCCATATATGTGGATTTATTTCTGGACTCTCTATTCTGTGCCATTGATTTTATGTCTGTTTTTATACCAATACCATACATTCTGATTACTATAGTTTTGTAGTATGATTTTAAATAAGGAAGTGTAATGCTTCCAGCTTTGTTCTTCTTTTCAAGATTGCTTTGACTCTTCAGAGGGCCTTTGTGGGTCCATACAGTTTTGAATTTTTTTCTTTAAAGACATTACTATGCCTACTAATAGATTAGCCATGAAATATGTTTGACTATTTAAAACATTGTTTCTGAGAATCTGATCACAGTTATAATTTTCCATATGGGCCTGGTAAATTCCTGTGGAGAAAACTCTATTCTATTGTTTCAAACTGCACTCTTCACCCAGCTATCTTGTAAAAACATGACTATTAGCTATCTATTGCTAGATTATAAACTACCCCCCCAAAAATGTTTATTATATCACATAGTTTCTAAAGTTCAGGAATCTAGGATTGGCTTACCTAGGTGGTCCTGGCTCAGGGTCTCTCATGAAGTGTCCATTAAATTGTGGGTACAGTCTCTTGCTCTGAATTTGTTCAGGCTGGAGATTCCTCTTCCAACCTCACTCACTTGGCTATTGATGAGAGGTTTCAATTCTGTGCCTGTCTATGAGCCTCTCCATACAGCTTCTTATGACATGGTTTCAATTTTTCTGAGAGATGCAAGACAGAGAGAGAGAGTGTGTGTGTTGAAGAAGCCATGCTTTTTTTACAGTTACAGATTCTCCAAAGTGAAAAGGTGTAGGTTTTAAAAAAATAAATAAATAAATAACTGTTGAAGAAAAAGCAGAGCTGAAGAGTAGTTAAAGAGGTACAAGCAGATTTTATTCAGGACCACTACAATAGGGAAAAAGAGACTTCAGTATAGACTGGGTTCAATATAATACACAGCATGGGCAAGTGGGAATTTATAGCCAAGAGACAGAATAGGGTCATTGAATGAAAAATTGCTGAAAAAATATCAGGGGTACAGGGGTTCTGGTCAAACCGACTTGACAGGATTCTGGGTGAAGACAGGCCAGGGTGATCAGACATCACCTGGGAGATGGTGGAAGATGAAGATCAGATCTCCAAGATGATCAGGTATGGAAAGTAGGGTTCTTGATAAACTGACATAGCGGGGTTCTTGCTAAAACTGAATTTTACAAGGAAGTAAACAGATTGGTCTAAGAGAAGTTTCAGGAGCCTCACTAAAGTTTGGTCAAGCAAAGAACATTTGTCATACCTAATCTTGAACTCACATTCCATCACTTCTGCCATATGTTATTGGTCCACACAGACCAACCCTCGTACAATGTGGGAAACGGTTGCAAAAGATGGTAAATACCAGGACATGGGGATCACTGTGAGGCATCTTAGAGGCTGTCTAGCACATGCTCCTTACTTATCAACAGCCCAATGAGCATACAGTAGCTTGGGGGAATAAGAATTGGTTAAATATATACTTTTGGAAACAAATTTTAAAATTCAATGTAAGTTGCCTGTTAGACCTGAACGGTCTCCGAGGGATCCCAGCTCGCCCAAGAACCGCCAAGAGTCGAGAGTCGTTGCAACACGCAAGAGGTTTATTAGGAGCCGGTGCACCGGGGTTCCTTGGTCCTCACGAAGCAGGCCGAAGACGACCCCCCCCCCCCCAAGCGGAATCACATACATTTTATAGCTTTCATTTTTCATTATGCAAAGTGTGGATATATCAAGGGTTTTTTTCTGATTGGTTTGTTTGTTCCGGACCGGAGTGGGGACTTGGCTCTAGTTCCTTGATTGGTTAGCTGTCGGATGCCTACTTTACATTTACCGGAGTGGGGACTTGGCTCTAGTTCCTTGATTGGTTAGCTGTCGGATGCCTACTTTACATTTTCGTGTTTTTGTGGTGGGGGGTTGAGTCACATGAGTTATGCTTGGCTGGGGCGACCTTTAAACTCTTTGGCTGAATCATTCTTATCCCCCGCCGTAGTCGTTTGCTCGCGGTTAGGGCATGTCTCAGACATGTCCTGTTTTCCAGGCCTTTGTTGTTTGCTCCGAACGGTTTCTGCCCAGGGGGGTAGGGGTGTAAGTACAGTTAAGGTCCTACATGCCTACCACCATAACATCACCTTTGCTTATGAAAAGCAGGGTATGTATGCATTAACAATTCTTCTAAATGGTGATAAATACTTTTAAAAGTAGAGAGGAATATTTCAAATTTTGTAACAAGAAAGATCATAAAATGAAGGACTTCTGGATTATGACAGATTTTAGACAAAAATCACTAGTAGCATATGTTTAAGTTCAAAATTTTCTTCTGATAGCTGTAAAATTGTATATTTAGAAATTCATTTAATAAAATCCCAAATATATTTTCAAATAAATGACATCTAGTATATAATATTATAAACATTTTTATTCAATGTATAAAACCAATGAACACAAAATATGAATCATCTTTATATGGGGGGGATTTTTCTGTTTGTTCTGAGTTTCTTAGAAATGAGATTCAAATAAAAGTGGAACTGAGATGTCGTTTTTAATTGATCTTCCTGTAAGAAACACAGTCTTTCTTTATTTCTCCAATGGTTATGTAAAGCATTCATATTTATTTTTCTACACTCTTTTTTCCTATACTGAAAAATAAAAAATTAACTCATTTTCTTTCAACTTTTCTTTTTTTAAATAAATGTCTTTCAGGCTGTAAGTTTATGTCAAATCTTACTTTACCATCAAACCACAAGATTTTTTAAAAAATTGTTGTTCAGTGAATTCTGTTGAGAATATATCTTTTCACAGAGGAGATAGTTAAGATAAATTTATAGGTTTTTTAATGGTTTATTTCAAAGTTAATTTCAGTAATACCTGATTTGAAGGAGAGGGGGGGAAAAGCATTTGCATGTGTAGTGAAAACTGTGAAGGGGCATAAACAAACAGAACCCATGAGGGAAACTGGAGCTTCTACAGTTCTCTGACCCTCTATGGACCTGCAAAATAACAGTGTGTCAGGGAAGCCAGTATGTTTTTTTCCTAGCCCAGGAGTTGGAGAAGGGGACTACGGACCAACAGCTACCCCGCAGTTGGAAAATGCTTTTCCAGGATTCAGAAACCTGAAGCTTGAGTTGCTGAGACCTGGTGAGACAGTAGTAGATCGGTGACAGCATAAATGCTCTGTAGTAGCAGCTGGTGCTTTGTGCCCAGTTTCTAAGCATATAAAGGATATGGCTACTGCTTCTTAGTTGCTTGACTACTGCCCTGCAAATTGTGTGCAAATACTTCCTGTGGCTGAAACTAACTTAGAACTATA
Source organism: Kogia breviceps (assembly GCF_026419965.1). Taxonomy (NCBI): domain Eukaryota; kingdom Metazoa; phylum Chordata; class Mammalia; order Artiodactyla; family Physeteridae; genus Kogia; species Kogia breviceps. The sequence goes on along the minus strand of NC_081325.1, from coordinate 44,497,202 downwards.
TGCCCTTTCGGGAAATTTAGTTGTACTTTAGCTAAATTGATATACTATAATCCACTAAGGTTTATCTACCATCAATTTGGCATCCATATACACCATTTAACCATGCTTAAATTCAAAGTAAGGCAATTGCAGATGCAATCTTTCTTGCACAATTGAAAACATACCAGTCAGAGTGTACCCTCAAAAAATAATATACCATTTCTTTATCTTTATAGAAGTTTACTCTTGCTGATTCACATTCCCCTTTTCATAACCTCAAAGTATTTACTGAAATACCCAATTCACTACTGTTAATATACATTGTTAGATGGCATGGGATTGAGAGATGAGAGAAAAAAATGCAAAATATATTTACAAATAAACTCATATCAAAATAAGGAATAAATTACTAATTACCATTTTGAGTCCTTGATTCTGGAACTAGTGTGGGCATAGCTGGTATTTATGACTACTTTCTTTTACTACCTGTTTCATATTTTCTTTGGCAAAAAGAAAAATAAAGCTTTTCAGATGCTCATGCTTCTTTGCCTGGTAGAGTGACTCCGACTTTGAATCTGTGGATTTTACAAGTGCAAGTAACTTAAAGACTACACTCTGAGAGTATCTGATTGATGAATTTCTTCCACGGTACCCAGTAAGTCAGGCTTGTAAACCCAGGGAGTGCACTACCTTCTGAGAGAGCCCAGCAAAGTATCAAACAATAAAAGAACAAGAATATGCCATATTTTTTTTCAACTCAAATGTCATTTTCACATAAATAACTAAACTATTGCCTAACTCAGATAAAGTATATTGTTCATTTGTATATCTCATGACATGTAGAAAGTATAGCACAACCTTGGCATTTCTTTTATATTCCTCCCGATCTGGGAGATAAATCCCCATGCAAATTGTCATCTACACTTAGAGTATAAGTAAGGGCAAGGGAAGATCTGTTATTCCACATTGCCAAGTAGATGTTACTTGATATCTTAAAATTTCACTTCTAATTACCAGTCTCCTTTCAAGAGTCAAATGTATGCCTCACAAAATTATAAACTCAATGTCATGGTTGTTTTCAAATAGTTGAAACTGAATTTTGCATAAAGTACTCACTAAGTAAACAAATTGTCAAAAAATTGTCAAAAATTGTCCCCCAAAATATGCACGAGTTTGCAAATAAGAAAATAATTTACTTGGGGCCTTAAGCATTGCAATTCCATAGAAACAGATTCTGGCAAAGTCAAAAGAGTGTTGCAGGGAAAAGAAAATTCAGGGGCTTATAAAGACAAAAAGTCAAGAGGTTGTTAAAAAGTTGCCTGGCAAGAATTTTGGTTGACTCTGACACAGTCAGAAAATATTTGTCCTTAAGGAATCAGGAGCTATTTTAGGGTAGGGGTCTGATAAGTAGAGAAGGTTTCATGAGTTTCTGGTAGGTGTTCTGGATGACTTCTTCAGATCAAAAGGTTGGATTCCATCCAGGCCAAGAGAGGTGTACGTTACACTTCCTCATGGTCTCTCAGCTCCATCTTAGAGAGCTCTGTTAGCAATACTGAATCCATTCTGATTTTCCTTTCACAAAATCTGTGTCTTAAGTGCTAAAGAAGTTAAAGGAGGAAGGAAGTCACAGGGGCTGAGGGATTCAGATGAAACAACTCTATTATTTCTGACAAGTGCTGCTAGTATTAAGAAGACTGCTCTCTATCAAAAATTTGCTTTTGTTGGTAATCTGCATTTCTCTTCTGGTACTCTCTAAGATTTTATCTTTATCCTTGAAGTTTCATAGCTATTATGGGATGTTGGCATAAACATATTTTTTAATTTATTGTTCTTGGCATTCGGCCTGTGCTTTTTTGTCCTGAGGAGTCTCTGGGAAATATAAGTAATGGATTATTTAACTCTACCATCGTTTCTTATAGTTCCTTTCAAAATTATTAACATATGTTTGGATCTGTCAATACAGTTTAAAAATCTGTAAACAAAAGCGCAATTTTTTTCTGTCCTCTTTTGCCCTGGGGAATAGTCTGTTGAAGTGTAATATTTTTTGTGCTTTTTAACTTGTAAGAACCAAACACTGACCGTCATCACCAGCCTCAAAACCCAAAGTAGCACACCCTGGTCACCTTGCTCTAAGTGTTATTTTGAGTTTCTTTTTAATTTTCTAGTCAAAAGAGATAATTACCTTGTTTTTCAGATATTCTACAACTTTTCTTTCTACTGTTATGTTTCCTTTATTATTGTTACATTTTGGGAACAGAGAGAATGCACCAGAGAGTGATATTCTGCCATCTGAGCCAGAAGTCCATTAAATTATCTTCAAATAATGCATTTATTAGTTTCTTCCCTTTAAAATAGGTGTTTCTTATTTTTTGCATTTCTCATTTTTCTTTTTCTTTTCTATTTTTCTTTACTTTAAAAGTGTCTCAAAAAAAAAGTCTCTCATTAAAATATAAATCTTCAATGACATATTTTAAGCTTACATTTTTGCATATTTCCCATTCTGATGCATTTCCTATATATTTATGTAATATAACCCTGTATATATTATTGTTGTGATTAGTATGTATTATGTTTTATGATATCCCTGATGATGCATAGTTCTATTGGTTTAGAGTAGAAATGAGATTTGAGAGTGTTTGAGAAAAAATATGCAAGTTTTAAATGTTTAAGGTAATAAACATGCTGTATGAATTGTAGCACAAAGAACAGTGCAAATCATAAATATTAAAAAGAGCACAGCATCCCATGTCAAACCCTAACCATATCCTCTCTGAGGAGTCAAACCCAGAGTAAAAAATTTTAAAAATCAAAAAAATGCTGTTTGAACAATTTACTAGCTAATGACAGAATTGTATAAACATAAATTTTAAAAGAGTCAAAAATAGAGTGAAGAAGTGGAGCAAACAGAGACACCTGTGGAAAATTAATTCCCAGAACTAGAATGTTCAAACACGATAATAGTATTAGGCAAGCAAAGAGAAATGCGTGTCATCCTGGACAAGATAAGAAATATGCAAATGTAATCTTCACTCAGGAGTCTGCATATTAACAAGCTCAGCCTAGCAACTAATCAGTCTCTAATATCCCAATGCCTTGTCTCCTGCTATGGTAGTAATGACCTACATCAAAATGTTTTACTGAGATATACATATGTAAAAAGAAACATTTTGGGCAAGTGTTTTAGGACACAACTTTTTAAAAAATACATAAAAGTACTAAATAATGGCTAAGAAAGGGTCTGGTTTCTAATCTTTTTTGTTTTCCCTTGAAAAATTAACAATTTCTCTTTCTAAACTTCTGCCTTTCTTTCTCCCACATAAATAAAAGAACAAAAGAAGACTGTAATGTCTTCTCTAGGAGATTTATCTGTCCACAGGGAGAAGTATAAAAGTTAATAAACAAAAACCTCAGCGAAAATAGTCTGAAGGCCAGAGGTGGGGAAATCTCTTGCCCTACAATGAAAGCAGATCCCAACCAGAAGAAGGAAGACCTCCTCTCTTTGCCTGGCAGGAGCTCAGCCAAAGAGAGACTGTCACAACTCAGCCAATGAAAAGCCACTATACTTCAAACTCTCAATTCCTCCAAGGGACTCTTTGTTTACTATAGCCCTCCCAACTTCCTTTCCCTTCTTCTCTCTTACTGTGCAAGGACTTGTGGCACGCTGTGGTAGCAGACCTCAAATTGTAATTATTTGCTGATCTTGAGTAAAGCCATTTTTTGCTGGAGAAATAACCAGCGTTCTACTTGTTTAAGGTCAACAGAAATAAAAGCAAAAAAACAAGAATATGTTAGTCACAAATCATGCCAACCCAGATGGAAGATATATAAACTAGTAAAAAATGTACTCTAAATTTCCATGGAAAAAATAAATGAAGCAAAGACTAAATTACTTAAGTTGACAAGGTTGAATTGAGTACCTAATTTGTGCCAAATATGTGGGATAAATGAGTGTGCAAAACAAACACAGATGACTGTCTTTGGAGAGTTTACATTTTGGTAGAAGAATGTTAAGTACATGGTATATTAGAAGATGGTAAGGGCTATGAAAAAATAAACAAGTTGAAAAGGAAAGTCCTATTGGCAATGCTTTACTGAGAAGATGGCATTTGACCAACTATGTGAAAAGAAGAGGGAGTTGGATACAAGGATGCCTGAGTGGTAAGGGTTCCAGGCAGGCAAAAACTCTTTTAAAGACCTGAATTCAATCTTAAGTGTTCTTGCCACAAAAAAAAGAGATAGTAATTATACAATGTGATGAAGGTGTTAGTTAATCTTAAAGTGGCAATTATTTTGCAGTTTATAGATGTATCAAACCAAACCAATATGTACGTTTTAAACTTACACAACATTGTATTTCAATTATACCTCAGTAAAGCTGGGAAAATTACATTTAACAATATGGTGAAAGAAAAATGTTAGTGGGAAATGAAATCTGAAATACAATGGGGTTTATATCATTTGGGTAGTGTTTCTCCATCTCTACCATATTGGACTGGATAACTCCTTGTTGCAGGGATTCTGTCCTGTGCATTGTAAGATATTTAGCATGTTCCTGGACTCTCCCCACTAGTGCCTGCAGAACACCCTACCAATGGAATGATAATCCAGTTTGTCTCCAGACGTTGCTAAATGTCACTTGGGGGTAAAATAACTCGCATTTGAGAATACACTGAGACAGAGCCTTGTGGACCATTGTAAAAATACCGTAAAGACTCTTTCTTTTATTCATAGTAAAATGGAGAATTACTGGAGGATTTTGAGCTCAAGGCTAGTGTCTTAAAACATCATCCTGGCTACTGCCTTGAAAATAGGTTATAGGGCAGCAAGAGAAATGTGGGAATACCAGTTAGGAGGCTAGTGCAATGGTCCAGGCAAAGAATGAGGGCAATGCCCACCAAGTTCTTAGCAGTGGAGTGGCGAGCATGGGAGGAGCCAACGTGATTTCCTAATAGATGGATGTGGGTTATAGAGAAATTGAGAAGTCAAGACTGACACCAATGTTTTTGACCTGAGCAATTGGAAGGGTAGAAGTAACATCAAATATGATAGGCAAATAATGAAATTTAAAAGTGCTATTGGGGCATTTTAATATTTCAACTATTTTTTTTTTTCATAAACTGGAGTCAGCACTACATAAGTCTAAGGCTAGGATTTTAAGATATTACAAATATGCTGTCATTTGGAACCACAATAAATATCCCTCATTACTCTTTTGTTCACTTGAAACCCACATCTCCATTGTTCTGCATAATGAAAATAATATATGCCAGTATCCTGAACAGAATGAAAGTACCTCCCTTTACATAATTTTCTTCATATTAATTTCTTTATTTCAACTCTTCATAATAAATAGTTTTCACTAATAAAAATAGCATTTCTTTTAAAACAGAAAGTAAATGTTGAGTAAATTGAACATATGTAGTAAATCAGCCAAGCAAACCTCTTAGTGGAACCAGAAAAAACTTCTATAAAAACCACTATAAATACCCTTTAACCAAGCTTTGCCATTTATGAGGCTTAAAGAAAAATACTCCTTGTGAAGTCCATATTACATACTTCCTCTTTCTAGTAAAAATTTATCTGTCAAATACTACCTTTCTATTCTTGTATGCTTTTCACTGTACAGATAAACATATTTGCAGGGCAGGAATAGACACACAGACGTAGAGAATGGACGGGTAGACACTGAGGAGGAAGGGGAGGGTGCGATGAATTGGGAAATTAGGATTGACATATATACACTACCATGTGTAAAATAGCTAGTGGGAAACTGTTGTATAGCACAGGGACCTCAGCTCTGTGCTCTGTGATGACCTAGATGAGTGGGATGGGGAAGTGGGAGGGAGATCCAAGATAGATGGTATATATGTATACATATAGCTGATTCACTTGGTTGTACAGCAGAAACTAACAAAATATTGTAAAGCAATAATACTCCAATTAAAAAAAAAGAGCATTATGCTTAGAATCTTGTTTTCTCACTTGTTATTTACTAACTCAGCAGTTTGTGAAAGATTATTAGATTATATGTAAAAGAGAAAAGGAGCCTGTTAGACAAATTTTGAAACACTATATTTAAAGGCAGATTTCATAAGACTTCTGTATCTCGGATCTTCTTAAAGCCTTGTATGTGCTGATGCATATCAGGAATAACCTGGTAAGTTATGTATAGTATAACTTTTCTCAAACCAGTTTGAATACTGATGTATATTTTTTCTTTTTAATGTATGTACAACATTTTATGGGTTTTTCTAAAGAATATACTTTGAAAAAACTACTTTAATACACCAACAAATGCACTGTAAATTCCAACTTAGGAAATTGAAATCTTCATGTTTTCATACTGTTGATATTTCTGGGTACTGTACTTCCACTCTTCATCATTTAACCATATTTTCTTAAGTCAATCTTCTGCATACCTAATCCTTAAATATAGGAATTTTTGTAAAATTCAATTTCCAGCACCTTTTAAAAATTCTTTACATAATATATTTTTTCATTCTCACCAGTACACTTATTTTCTCTATATGCCTGGTTTCTAAGTCTACAGTTTTATTCTGACTTCTTGATCTTTTGACTTTAATAAATTTTGGCCTGTTTCTCTGATATCGCCATCTCTATAAGCAAATTGCAAAATCCCAAATTGTGTTTTTTTCTAATCCTTTTCCAAATCTTACCTTCTACTGTCTCTATTATCAATCATCAAAATACTTGTCTCCCAAACTAAAAATAACAGATATAGTTTTATTTTCTGTTTTTGTTCACACATAATATTCAACTGGACTCCAAATTTTGCTGGTTTTTAGTGTTTCTTGAAATGTTTATTTTTAGTGCAGTCGTATTGCTGTCCTACTTCCCATAAACATCTTTTACATGACTCTTCACAGGCTTTCAACTAGATTTTCTGCTTCAGGCTTTTTCTGAATAAATCCTTCTAGTGATGTCATGTCACATGCATTACCCAATGTTATGTGCTGAATTCTGCACATGCTTTTCTCTAAATCTCTACTTGTTGAAAGTGATCCAGTAATTTTATAATCACCACTTCCTTTCATGAATTCTTTTTTTAATCTTTCCATTCAAAATAAATCACTTTCTTCTTGAGCCATCCAAAATTCTTTGTATTTCTACTGAGAAGAAATTTCTACTTCTGTGCTCATCATTCTACCCCTTCTAGGAAAACTAGCTTTTCACATTTCTGTCTGTCCCTTTAGACAGTAAGCAATATGTTGCTATGTAAAATACTTGGATTTTGGGATAATACATACACTCTCTGTGTGACTTGGGGAATATAAAAACTTTTTGAGTCTTTGTTTCTTCAGTTTTAAAAGTATATTTTTCCCTTAATTTAAATGACATAACATAGAACAGAATTTATAGCAGAGTGCTACAGTCCACTATATTTAAATTTCATGAACATTCCCAGTCTCCTTTATACGTACTCCTCAGAATTTTTACAAACACCAGCCACATACTAGGTCCTTAATAAGTATTGTTGAACGAATGCAGCTACATTTTACTTACATGAAAATTGAGATCAATATTTATTCCATATGACTGGTGTTCTTTTCAGCCCAGTGTCCTATGAAGAACAGAGAATAATTGTCTGTTAAGTCAGAAATAAAATTTTTGACAACAAAAATATAACATTCAGTTGACTTTTCTAATCACTTCTTTCAATATAACTTTCCTTTTTTATATAAAATCATTTTTAAGAAGTCTCTTCATAACTCTAAGGCCAGATAAAAATCATTAGCATTTATTGACCTTTTGCAGTAGTAATTTAATCTTTGGGGGAACAAAGTTGATTAATCACAGTTTGACATATTGAAATCTGGCATAATTCTTTCCCAAAAGTGCTTATAGGGCAGCAAGTTATAGGGCATTCAGTGTAATAACTAAGGCATATATTACAAATAAAATGTGTTCAGAAAATCTTGCAGAAATTTAAGGTTACCCATTTTGGTAAAGTCTTTCAATCTGGAATAGTCTTGCAAGTGTACAAGGAATTCAGCACATGTTTTAATCTTATTCCTTCATCCAGACAATCCAGGAAAATTATGGTTAATAATTTAAAAGAAAGAAGAAGGGTGAATATATAATAAAGATGAAAATTCAAAAGACATTATCTTTGTGAGATATTTTTTAAATATCTCACTTTTAAATCTTTTAATAACTTACTTTTAAAATATCTCACTTTTAAAATATCTCAGTGGCCAACACTGAGGTTATTCTCATTGAACAAACATTCAGTATCATCTCCTAACAAGCAGACTATGGAACACTAAAAACTGCACATATCTGATTCCATTAGATAATCCTGCAAGTTTCCATCAATAAGATGTACTCATGGTAAACTTAAATTTGGAACTGAGACAGATGGGGAGAAAGAGACAGTATTGGAGGTTGTAGATTGTGCCAGAAATGGTAAATTTCTTGAAGCTTTCCGAATCGCAGAAAATTTCTTATTTTAGCAGAAAGGCCACAGGTCTGGAACTGGTATTTGTTGCAGAAATCTCCTAATTTGGTAGGATGATTCTTAATTCTACACTTTCTGAATGTGACAGGGAGGAGTTTCTAAAGAAAGCCATTTCAGTACAGTGACTTTAGAAGTCAGAAGTTCATACTGGACTAAGTTTCTTCAAAAACTCAAATGATTCATTGAATTATTTAACACTATGTGATAAATCTCCCTTTCTTATGCTAGCTGAAGTGGATTTTGTTCTCAGCTGTATTCTGACCAATAGAAAATTGTGTCAGGGATTTCTTTAACAACACTCAGACTATGGAAATCTGGGTTTCATAATTCAAACAGCTAGGTTGGAAGAGATTCAAGCATGTGTTCACTGTGGATATAGGATAATGGCTATTCCTATTATACAGTGACAAAACAATTAAGTCATTATCTTTAACAGTGAAAATGAAATTCCTATTGAAGGCCAGGGATTTGGCAGATATGGCAGCTGCTGTGATAAAACCTTATGGTGAAAATAAAGCTTATCTCACAGGTTCTTAAATTATTTTCCTTTCCCAGTTTCACCTGGTCACTCATCTGAAAGTTAGCTGGTAAACAGTGGGACCCTTTGATGTGCAACAGTACATTTGCTTAGAATCAAATAACACTAAATATCACAATCCTCTCAAAGCCTTTGGGCCTGCCTTGTCAGTGTAAGATGCCTCTCTGCCTTTGTTTTTGAAGGTTGCCCTTGAATATCTCATAATAACCTTATTTAAGGTCAAAGCTGCCCAGAATCTCCAAGGGATATTAGTTTTCCTTATCTCCCAATTCCATCATTTCTTATTGCCTCCAAACTTCAAACTGCAACTTGGTGAGAAAGAAAATATTTGATGAGAAAAATTTAACATAGTAAATAATGCAAGATTCTAAATGCATGGTAATTTGAGAGAAATGAACAGATTATGAATTATATATACTAGTTTATGTATCTGAGAATGGTTTCATCTCTTTATTTGGTTCGTAGATTAAAGCAAGAATCAAATGCAGTCTATGATTGCTGATATTGTGATGCTTGCAATTCCTTATCATGATAAAATAAAAGGAAACTCCAAAACTTAAGAAGATATACATGTTACAAAAATTAATGATGTGTGACTTATGTTACTATTCCATAATTATTTACCCAGTGGGCTAAGGAACTGTTTAATTCTCGAAAGACGTTGAGGAACATATCATATACATCTATGATCTGTATCATTTTAAACACTACAATAGTTGTTCTCTAGGACAGGAATAAATATGGGAGACGTTTGAAATTAGTTAATTGATTTCCATGGAGATGATGGACTCCTCAGTCAGAGGTGAAGCAACCTGATCTAACATCTATAGGAAAGGCAGACACGCTTACCATAATAGGTAAGATTAAAACTGGGATCGTTGTCATGTTACCAAGCAGGAGCCTATGAAGCCTTCCCCCGACTCCATATCCTCCACCTGCCTCTTGTGTATAGAAAAACGTTAGCCTCCTAGTCCTTCCCCATGTTCCAAAGAGTATATTTAATCAGATAAGTGAGAAAATGCAGAAAGAAAGAAAAACAGTCAAGCAAGACAAAATAATAATGGTTTAGCTATTAAACAAAGTCAAGGACTTTTGTTTCTCCTTAAGAGTTAAAGATAATTTTCTGAGCCATGTCCTTTGAGCTGTTGTGCAGATGCTAAAGTCCCACCAGGTGGGAAAATTTAACTGTTTGCTACCCACAAGCACGTAGATCTCAGACCGGTTGGAACCATAAGGTTGATGATGTTGACTCCCTATTACCCCACCACCAACCAATTAGAAGAATGTCCATGAGCTGATCACACACCCCACAACCCGCAGCCCTCACTCTGTCTTTAAAAACCTTTCCCTGAAAGCCTTTGGGGAGTTTGGACCTTTTAAGCATCAGCTGCCTGGTCTCCTTGCTTGGTGCCCTGCAATAAATGCTGCACTTTCCTTCACCAAAACATGGTATTAGTAGATTGGCTTTACTGCACAGGAGTGAGAGGACCCAAGTTTGGTTCAGTAACAGTCTCACTGGAATATTGGTGGTGACCAATTCTCTAATTGCTAATGACCATTCTCTAATGACCATTCTCTAATTGCTGTTCCAAGGACAGAAATAAATGACCAGCCATCTAAAACCATACTTTTTTACATAATCAAAATATCAATCTAAGTATAATTAAATGTAGAACAGACATACATCATTGTAATGGAGAGTTATAAATTTTCATCCAATTCCCAGACCCAGTTAAGTTCAGAAAGGCAGTGTCACTTGCTTGAAGGAAAGACAAGCAGGCAGGGATTTAAACTTAAATGAAAGATCTTATGTTAATATCTTAATTATAAACTGTAAGTCATTCTCTTAGCCTTCTATTCAAAAAAAGTCTTGGTCATTTTCCTATGTAAATATTCATTCAGGAGATAAACATTTCCAGTTATTTTACTAATTACTAGAGACTGTTTCTGAGCTACTAGTAAACCTTTGAGGTCCAGAAGTGATCTGGTCAAAATGGATTTTGGAACTGAATCAACCTCACCGTGAGTTTTCTATATTCATCATCACAGCCAATAAGTACTTTTCCAGATCCTGAATATATAAAAATAGATATACTCAGCAGTTAGCAAAAATATGGCCTTGGCTCCTTGACCTTAAAAGTAAGAGTGATTATTGTAGGATTGGAGAAGTGTAACCTCTAGAGCCAAACTTCCTCAACAAAATAGCAAAGTGATAGCAATACTACTTTACTGAGTGAAGTGCATAAATAAGTGTTACTATTAAACTCTTAAAAGGTATAGATTACATATTCATATTTAACTCATCTGACTGGTCTGTACAGGAGACAGATGTGCCTTGCAAAACCATAGTGGAGAAAATTAATGCATTCCCTGGAAAGAAACCATCCATCTGCTAAAGGCTTTTTCTCATTCTCTAAGAGAAAACACCAGATGTAATTTGATTCAATCTTTCAGGAAACAGCAGTATACACTCATTTTCCTACCATCTCTATTACATCGACTCTCCTGTTAAAGGTTCTAATTAACCCACAAGTATCCTGATCATTTCACTACCCTATAAAGTAGCATATTGGCCTATGACATTTATAACACCGAGATCTGGTAGAAAGAAAGAAGCAGGGGCCCTGAATGACTTGATGATATACATGCCCCTGGAGGCTTAGAGATAAGCCTCATGAAAATTCAGGAGTCTCTCTCCTGAGTGAAGCTTCCAGGAGTCACACCATGTATGAGGAGTGATGTCAGGCTAGTCCTTTCAAAGTGAAATACAGGTTGTAGCTCCATTCGTCCACTCCTACTAAAAGAGAAACACAAAATTGTTGGGATTTTTTTTTTTTTTTTTTTTTTTTTTTTTTTTTACTTTGGAAACAAGATATACCATAGGTTCTGACCCATTTTCCTGAGTAAATTGAAGGACTATTGGATTTTGTAAGAACCCAAAGCAAGAAGATGCACCTCGCCTTGTCAAAGATTGACTTCAACAGTCACAGTCATTAGTCATCAGGATGTTATGAACAAAGTTAGAAGGCAAGCTGTAAACATCACAAGTATTTTTGAGACTGCAAGGCAAACACACATGCAAAACACTCAAAATACAACTTAAATACTCTGTGTTTGTTTTGGAAAATAAATTGAAAATTTATTGTTGCAAATTTAGAAATGTGTATATAGTGAAAATAAAATAGAGAAGTGCTACCTAATGTTTACCGGTGTAAACTTCATAGATTTGAAGTGATAAATATTGGTAACAATTGAGAAATAAAAAGATTAAATAAAGAGAGGGATATAGTAGATCAAAAATACTATAGAGACTACCCACAAAACTTCAAAATCCTTGTTTAGAGATTGGTACACAATACTTCTACATGTGGACTGATTTTGGAATGCTTATTGGTATTTGTATATATCAACAACTTTTTTAAAGTTTTACTATCCTCTCACTTTACCTCTGTGCTTACTCAGCCCAGCTACATGTACAAAATGCACTCATCACCACCGGGAAGGTTTTTCTTTGGTTTCTCTATTGTCCTTGAGAGACAATTCAGAGGTGGATTTTCATATTATATGAAGATAGTGATGAACCATAAATTATGTCACATACGAGTCAATAATCATTATTTTCATATGAAGATAGGGAAATTTACTAATGCAAGCTTTGGGCAGAGGTGACAACTTTTTTTTAAACTCAGGCAGAGAGTAGGCATCTAGCTGTCCAGATTCTGAGTCACCACAATACTGACTTTTGAAATGGGATCTCTCTGCCAGATTGCTCAACTTATCTTTCAGAAAAGACTTTCTTTTAGATCATTCTTCCATCTTTGGGTTTCACTATATTCCATATATTCTAGTCACACTTATTCTTATCCTGCCATATGAATCTTTTTCACTTTATTTATTCACAATAATCTGTGATGGCAAGTGTAGCCCCAAAAGAGTAGATTGCTCAGTTTCACTGAAGTCATATCATTAAGGAAAGATAATTCTGCCTTACAGAAAGGTAGGGACGTTTCATTCTTCCTAGGAAAATGGTCCAGGCAGCAATTCCTGGATACAAAGTTAGGGAGATATTTCCTTCTATGCAGGGAGTTCAGTTCTTTCTATGAGAAACACCCAAAGTATTACTTCTAATCTACCAAGGCAAAGAAAACATTTTTTTTTTTGCTTCATGAAACAATTTAAAAATTCACATTCTTCTACAAAATTAGATATTTTGGTGTTGTTTTAGAAAATCTGGACAGAATTTCCCTAACCTTAAGGAAAACATTTCTTTAGAAATTAAAGTGATATAGATTTTTCTGACATAATCTGGTAGTAATTTAAGAAGCAGTTTTTAAAGATTGAAATGCCTGTTTTTATAAATAAGATGTTATTTACATGAACTGAAATCTTTTTTTTTTTTTAATTTGGATTGAGAGCATAAATCAGTGGTATAAGAATTGTGTTGGAACTTGTATCAGATAAATGGCAAGTGAGGGAGGACAAGAGACTTTCTTCAGATAGTTCTTGTAACAACCACAAAGTGCTTTTGTCCAGAGATAAAGGCCAAGTGGTTACAGTTATATATGAGTGCAGTGGAAAACAATTTGAAACAAGAATGGTACATAACACGCTGCATATTGTTGAAATAGCCTGTTTCTCTAAAAAATCACAAATAATATTTTTTAAAGCTACTCAAAATTGTGGGAAATAGGGGAACATGTTAATGACGTAAAACATTTTGTAAAATAGAGACATGTGAATTATACATTTTATAAAACAGAAGCACAATATTGAAATACATTGCCTTTCTATTTTTGATATAAAACAAAACTAAACCAAAACCAAAAACATGAAGGAATCATGATGCTTTAATTTAGACATCTCAGGTTATCAAATATATCTATGTGTATGCATATGTGTCTGCAACCTTATATGTATGCACATGTACATGTATGTGTTTATACACAGACACATACCTATATACAGATACACACACACATACAAGTGCTTGATCATTTAATTTCAATATACTGACTAATGTGGCTGCTTAGACATTAGAATTTTGCTAAATCCATTGATTACACATTTTTCTTGGCATGGTTTCTAGGTACTGATATTTTGAGGCAGGTTTTTCTTCCATCGTTAGAGGATTCATTGTATCTTGGTTTTAAATAGTTAATGTTTTTTAAAAAATAAAATAGTTAATGTTAACTTGTATAATTTTATTTCAGACAATGCATTAATCAAATCTTTTTGGAGCAAGGTGCTAATTAGTCTTTAACTTTGAGCAGAGCATGTATGAAATGCCCATGAAGGGATGATTAACAGGTCTTTGAGACATATAAATGTTGGTACTAATATGAAGATTGTTTGCTGATAACACTCTTTTCTTTTTTAAAATAATAAATTTATTTTATTTTTATTTATTTTTGGCTGCATTGGGTCTTTGTTGCTGTGTGTGGGCTTTCTCTAGTTGCAGCGAGCGGGGGATAATTTTCTTTACAGTGTGCAGGCTTCTTATTGAGGTGGCTTCTCTTGTTGCGGAGCAAGGGCTCTAAGTGCAGGCTTCAGTAGTTGTGGCTCGTGGGGTCAATAGTTGTGGTGCACGGGCTTAATTGTTCTGCTGCACTTGGGACCTTTCTGGACCAGGGCTCAAAACCATGTCCCCTGTGTTGGCAGGCGGATTCTTAACTAGTGGGCCACCAGGGAAGCCCCACTCTTCTTTTTCATGATTGTGATATATCCCTTTACAATTATTTAACTGTGGTCTTTTTAAAAGTTTGCTCCTTATATTTTACTGAAGTGATGCCTCCTTCATGACATTTGTCTTTGAGCATTGATAATAAGTATCTCTTTCATTATTTATTTTTGTGTATTTAATGAGGTATATATAGAATTTCTTAATATATGCATCATTATCACTTCTAAATCACTTCTATATAATTGTAATCAATGTGCCTCAATTTATTATTAATGAAGTTCCATAGGGTGTGAAAAAACTGTCTATAATATAATCTGCTTTATATATGCAAACATGTTCATTAAAATTTGGAGTAAATATTGTGTTTCAATTTTTACAAATGAATAAAAAATATACTTCTATTTTGTTCTCTCCTATTTTCTTATAGACTTAGGGTATGGCAACAAGGATTAAAAATCTTCCCATGATATATTAATACCCCTAAGAGGACATCAACTATGGAAGAGAACTAAAGAACCAGACAAAATAAATTGTTCAGTTCATGGTAGCCAACTCCTGTTATTGGATATCTGAGTTAGCACAGAAAGCATAAGAATGAAGTAATTTTGGGGGCAGGAATGGCACCTATTCATGTGTATGTACAGGCATAACATCATGAATTCCCATTTACCAAGCTTGGTACAACTATCACCTCTTTTGATATTCAGCCTGCAAGCAACAAGAAAAAACAGTGAGCCCCCAACATTTGAGGAGAGCATTTGGAGACTTGATTGAGAATTGACTATCTTGGAGCTCTTCTACCCTAGACATGGATAGAAGTTCATTTTTTATAAAGATGGATGTATATTCCAAAATATAAGTTACTTCCCTGCATTCAGATAAAGGAAGAATCACTCTTTAAAGACTTACAAAATGTTTGATTCACCTACACAGGATTTTATGTAATATGTCAGACCAGTGGATACATTTTATACAAGAAAGTTGCAGGAATGAGTCCAAGACCAAGAATACATGGTTCAGTATCCAAGAACTGGAAGCAGAAGTAGTCTCACTTACCATCATCCTAGGGAGTGCTCTTGGGATCGATATCAGTGAAAGCAACAGTAAGGAAGCATGATTTGGCAGAAAGAAAAATTAAGTTGTGTTACATTTAACAATAGCTCTGCCTGGCCCAATGGAAAGATCCTTTTAGAGTTTCCCCATTTGGGGTGGAGAGAACCATTGGCTACCAAGAGAAAGGCTTGATCCCGAGTTAGGCAATTCAGTGACTCATTTGGGAAATGTATGCTTCATGTTATTGCAACTCTTGGTTTTATAATTTGAAGGTTCTATATTCCAGAGAAGAAACACTTCTATCATGAGACATCTAGCAAGAGTCTCATTTAATCAGAGGTACTGATGTTTCCTAGGCCTTTCGAAGACTTTGTGTCAATCGTCCAGCAGACTGAAAGGGAACTTGTCATCTTGTCCAGGAAAAATGAAACTGATTATCAAGAGTAGGTAGAGGGGTAGGTTGGAATGCATTTGACATCCAGGTAGGCCATTTTGATGCTTTTTGGCAATTCTTGAATAATTTTGATGTTTAATGGATAAATCCAGTAGCACTGACCTAAGATCATGTGATTCATATTTCAGCTTTCTCAGAGAGGAGGGTAGGTCATGCCATCAGGTATACCACCAAGACCATCAGAAGTTCTGGCTGAGCATAAAGGAAATCGAAAATAAATAGTAAAAGTATTCACAAACCCAGGTTCATGTGCCCAACACACAATGTGGCCAAAAAAACTAAAACTAGAAATGGGGGATATGGAGAGGCTTCTGTACTTGGGAGCGGCCCTCAGGGTCTTGCTTGGTTTCAATCATCCCTTTTCTTTGATAGTCCTCAATCTTGAGGAAAACAGGCATTGGACCAGAAAGGGAATAATGTTTTGGGTAGAGAAGTTAATCATAAAGTTGGCAGAGGAACTTGGTTTTAGGGGAACTTGGTTTCATAGGAGAATTTTGAGTATCAATTGTTGCCCCAAGGTCAGCTGCAATGTCAGGGTCTCTAGTTTAGCATCTAACCTGTCTCTTTGACATTTTGCTCAAAAAATGGGCCATGAGAATGCTGAAGGAACTGTCCTAGGAACCTAAGTTAAGAATAGATCTGAATAGTATAAGACGTGGAAAGTGGAGGATGCTATGATGTCCTTATTACTCCTGCTACTGAGAGTAAAGCCATAACATTGCTCTCAGCTATCAAGTCTCTTTCGGACTTTTTTCTTAATGAAAACTACATCATACCTCTTTTCTTGAGCAGCTTGAATTCAGTTAATTAGCACAGGGTGTAAAGACCTGGTCCCCTCACCCAAATTGGAATAAGTCTGAAGGAAACTCCCCACTGGGCCAGCCACATTAGTATTGACTGTGCACTACAGCTCTGCCCAATCCTGCTTCTTTACTGTCTCTTTCACAGATGTATACATCTAATAAATCTCTCGGGGGCTAATTTCCATCTCATTGTCTGCTTCCTTAGCAACCCAACTTAAAGCACTTATAAGAAATTCATTATGTGCCCAACAAAATTCTAAATATTTTACATATGTAAATTGATTTAATAGAAATACATATATAAGCATGCTATTTAATAGATATCATCTAGATAAGAATATAGACATGTATAAACCAGATGATCAGGTCATTAACATGAGTAAAATTATTGGAAACTATCAGAAAGGAAACTATCCTATAAAATATGACTGTAGGTAATCTATTTCCAAAGTTACTATTGATATTCATTATCATACACTTTAGTCATGTGATATAATGAAACTTCTTTTTGATTCTTTTTCCAGGAATTCAGTTTGATTAAAAAAAACAAAACAAAAAAAACAGAGTACCAAGTAATATATTCTAAAGACTCACTAGCCCTTTCCATTATTTGCTCTTAATTATAGTTGTGAATGTTTACTCCTCAATTTCCATCAAGGGAAATATTGTTTTAAATAAATGAATACTTTTTAATGAAGTGTTAATTTATACTAATATGAAAGTGAAAATAAGCTATGACGGAAACTCATTAAGGATTCTTCTAGGGGGATAAAGAAACTGTAGAAGCTAACAGTTTTATTTTAAAATCAAATCCACTCAATTTAGAAAAATTACTTTGTTTCAGTAGCAAGTTTCCCAGAATAGAGTGTCCCAATTTACAATTTTCTTTTGTTATGCCAGCAAGTAGAGAAAACTGCCATGGTTAATAAAATGCATGAGCCTTAGATAAAGATCACTACCTTGCTATTTAACCTTTTCTTCCCTCTTCAAGGTGATGTAGAATGTTTAGTTTTACTGAGGAAATTGTAGGCAAAAATAGCTTTTGCACATGGAAAATATATCTGACTACTATGATTTTTATTCCTTTGGCTTTAAAAGAATTTATGTTTTATTCTATATATTTTTTCTTCCAAAATAAATGAACCATTCTTTTAAAAATTTCTTCCGAAAAAAGAAGTAATAGTGTAGAGCTAGGTAGATGATTTAAGAGCGACTTAAGTGAACAACATAATTTGTTAGTCAGAAAGCAACATCAGCAAGGTGTCATCAATTTGCTTGAATTTTTACTATATAAAAGTATTCTGAAAGCTCTCTTCTTTATAGTATGAAGAATCAAAAAGAAAAAAAAAAAGCATGTGAAGTCTGCTATTATATAGTTGAAGCACATGCAATTATATATAAACATGTATGAACATTTCCTATTGATCACTGACCTACAAATGAATAGAATTTACTTGACTTTAAGTAAATGTTACCCACCCCCCGGAAGGAAATTTCTTTGGACAAGAGACAGTAATAATCCTGTCATCAAAAATCAACTTAAAAGTGAAAACTCAGAAGAAGCTGTAAGGAACAGTAGAGTTTATTGTTACATTGTTTACTCAACAGACTCTTAACCCAATATTTTACAGAGTAAGCAATTTGAAAATAGCAAATATTTACACCTTTAAAATGATTCTTTTCTACATTGTATTATTTATTTATATCTTATTTACTCCTCAGTGAATGGAATTTAAGAAAAATACACTTTTTACACTGTTGAAACTTAATAAGCATTTCTGCTTAATCCAATAAAATAATTCCTTAATTTGAAAAAGCTATTATCACATATTAGCATACCCATAAATTTATTTAAACACAGTTTGTAAAACCTTATTACCTTTTTACAAATGTATAGAGTATTTAAATTCTACAAGCATATACAAATAACAAATGTCGAGCATTTACAGGCAAAAATGACCTCAGATAATAATTTCATAAATTGATAAACATTCAGGGGTTGTAGGTATTGATCAATTAAATAATGATAATATTCAATAAAATTACAACTAGAAAAGCAATCAATTTGTTATCAGATGATTCTTTAGCTCAGATATATACAATGTACCCATAGGAGAACTGAGAAATTGAATTGGATATTATTATAAATAAGTATTTGATCAGTTTTAAGATTATATTTCTGGGTCTGAAGATTACATATATTCAACACTTTCTAAATTATGCTTGGTCCTAAGAGATATTAGGTCAGAGACTGAAAGCATCAAGTAATACTACAATCCATACCGAAAAGTTTCAAACAACAACAAACTTTTAGTATTGTTCCTTAAATGATTATATGATTACTTATGGAAATTTTGGGTATGTAAAAGTGATCCAAACAAAATATTATAAAAGAAATATTATGTAAAAAAGTATTTATTACATATTTGTTTCATCATAGAATATAGAAATCACTATACCATTATTCTAAACACTAAGAAGCTGGAGAAAAAATGGAATAAAATACAATTTCTTGTTTCAGACATACATGAGAAAATGCAAGTCATCTATTACTGAATAATATAAAATAAAAATGTGAGATCTTAGGCATGTATCTTACTAACTGTAAATGACCAGTATGTATTTGATTAATTTGAATGGTAATAATACAAGTATTCTGAGACTTCAGGAGACTGCTTGTTTTTAAATGAGCTATTTTGGCTATGTAGAACATAAGACCTGAGTGTTTACTATTTGATAGCAGTTGTTTATTGTCTCGATGATAATTTGTTTATTGTCTCATAGAGCAGCATATTCAATGGTTATATTTATAGTCTCATAGAGCAACATGTTGAATGGATAGATAATACACTAAGGATGGCCGACCAAGAAATGGACAGTGAAAGGAGACAGTATCAACAGATAACATATGCTGATATAAACCAGCATGAAATGGAATACCAGATCTAAGGAACATAACTGGAAAGATTTGCTAAGGCTAATTGTAGAGGACTC
Source organism: Kogia breviceps (assembly GCF_026419965.1). Classification (NCBI taxonomy): domain Eukaryota; kingdom Metazoa; phylum Chordata; class Mammalia; order Artiodactyla; family Physeteridae; genus Kogia; species Kogia breviceps. The sequence continues at coordinate 44,477,222 of NC_081325.1, read as the reverse complement.
TGGATATTAGAACAGATATATTTGTAATAGCAGCTGTTTTATTAAGTAGTTACTATGTGTTTTAACATTTATTTCTACAAAAACTGTATAGAGTAAGCCCTAGAATTTCACTTATATTATAAACAATAAAATTAAGATTAAATTAAAAGAATTAACTTGATGCAGGTCACACAGCTACCAAGTGCTGTAAATAAAATTTATGCCCAAGAAATCTGATAACAAACCTTCTATTCTTAATCATACAGTACATGCCAATTGCAATGAATTAACTTATCTTGAATCTTTGTTTTGTTATTAATTTTAGACAGAATATCTCCAACTATTCTACAGGCAAATTATCTTGGGAATTGGTTTTAAATACATATTATCTACAATTTACAAAAATCCATCTTGTTTTAGCTCATAATATCTATAATTTATAACAATCCATCTGTTGTTATAGTTTACAATAAATTTGAAATTTGAAAACTACTTAGAATCTTTAATAAAATATTTGCATTTTTCTATTAGTGATTAATGGTCTAATTATAATTTCCCTATTAGACAAGTTACATTAATTATATCATAAAAGGATATATACATATATATTTCATATATTTATAATATATATATAATATATATAACATATATTTATAATTTGTTTCATTAAAGTAATACATATTATGTGATATTTATTATTTAAAGAATCAAATAACTCACCAATTATATTTTACAGTATTCAGGTTTCTATATAGAAGTTAGTCAAATTAAGTGTATTTAATTACTCATATTCCTATTTTTCACTAATTTCTGGATTACAGATGTATATTAGGTGTAAAAATGTTGTTTATTGTATAATCCTAGAGTGAAAGCAGAAAGTTCATTTTCAACATAACCCAGTCTTAAAAGTCAGGAAACCATTCCCTTCACAGACATAATTCTGCAACCAATTTGGTATGTGTCATTCTAGAAATATTTGTGTGCATCTATAAGTATTCATGCATACATTTATATATATACAAAAGAGGTTTTTTATGTATATAGGGGCATATTAGGTAGACTGTTTTCAATTTTAATTTCTTTCAATGAATTTACTGTAATTAGATATACAGAAATTTTGTAAAGAATATTTCCATATTATACATTAAAATGTTATTTAACTATTTATTACTGGTAATTTAGCTTGCAACCATATGCATAAAATATTTGCATATGTGACATTAAAAATATAAACAATTTTGGCAAATGTGTATACACTTTAACTTCTAGTAGCTATTGTATTCAAAATTTCCCTCAAGGTAAATGAATTACACTGCCATCAATAACCATGGCACACCTGTGTGTCATCAAATATTATAAATGTACCAATATGATCTCTCATTATTTAAAAAATAAACAACAAATTAAAAAGGCAAGTAATGGTTTTAGAAAATATTATAACATATACAATTGACTACAGAATATTATCAATAATATATAAAGATATATCAGCTAAGAACACTCAACCCAGTTGTAAAAGAGGTTGATTATATGAAAATGCAATTCTGAAAAGAATAAATACAAACATCAATTAATACAAGAAAAGGCACTCATATTACCAGAAACTGGAGAACTGTAAATGTGTAAAAGTTGTATGTGTGTGTTTGTGTGTACGTGTGTGTGTACGTTTTAACTTGCTTAGTGTGCTTTTCCCATTTACCAAACAAAGGGTTTGTTGTCTCTGTTACGGTGTGTTCTCCCATTGTTTAATGACTTGTTAACCACTTTTAACAAAAACGGCATAAAATACTGATTAAAACATGAAAGAAATAGTCTAGAAATTCTGCAAAAATTCGAGGGGGGATATAAAAGTGGGCTGTTACACATAAATTTTGGGGTATCTTGAGTGTCCTTCCAATAAATGAGTGAGGAGATAGGAAATTGGCATGTGCACTTGTATCTTCAGAAATTTGTCCAGCAATTATATAAACAAAATCAAGAATAAATTGTGACTATAATCTTATCAATCAGAAAAATTAAAGAGATTCAAAGTAAGAATATTTAAAATAAACTTTTAGAAAAGTTATGAAAATTCTTAATTTATCTTATAGGTATTTTCACAGTTATATTCTTATTGGTAATAAAAATGTTTCTTCTATTGCATGATCTACTTGGTAAGTGGGTGTATATAGAAAATAAACTGATTTTTCTATATTAACTTTGAAAAATTCAATATGCTATCTAATAGTTTACCAACTGATTTTCATAATACAAGATAATAATGATTATTAATCTTCCTTGCAGATTTAACCTTTAACCTCTCTTTTCGCGTTAGTTTGTAATACTGTTGAGTCACTGCAAAAACAGATTTAGAATAGTTATATTCATCTGGTATTGCTTTTTTTTTGCGGTATGCGGGCCTCTCACTGTTGTGGCCTCTCCCATTGCAGAGCACAGGCTCCGGACGCGCAGGCTCAGCAGCCATTGCTCACGGGCCCAGCCGCTCCGCGGCATGTGGGATCTTTCCGGACCGGGGCATGAACCCGTGTTCCCTGCATCGGCAGGCGGACTCTCAAGCACTGTGCCACCAGGGAAGCCCTGGTATTGCATTTTTAAGCTTGTTTCTGATTTTTAATTTGACATGTACCTAAAATATATACCTATATATCCATTTATCTCTTTTATCAAATGATATTCTGCTTTCTTTGAAGATTATATTTTCCTATTGATATTGATATTTTGAAATCTATAGATTTTCTATGATTGAACCATGAAATAAAGCCCTATTTGCTCTGCTGCTTAGTTCTTTGAAAGTTCTCTTGTCTTCTACTTTATAATACTTTATTTAAGATATTTGCTTCAGTATTCACAAGTAAGATTGTTCTGTACTTTTAGATTTTGGTCAATATCATACTGACCCTGTTCAAGGAATTTCAAAGCTCCTATTTTTTTGCTGGGCTCTGGAATAGTTTAAAAAACATTGGGCATTATCTATTCCTTGAAGTTTTCAAAGAATTGGCTTTGGAGCTAGATGCTTTTTGGGAAAAGTCATTCTCTGACAACATTTTCAATTGCCTGCAGAGTAATTGGTCTGTCTGGATTGTTCATCTCTTTACTGCTTACCAATACTAGTAATTAGAAAAAATAAAACAATTCAGTAAATTGGGCTTATTCTATAATGCCTTACTATTTATTTAGAAAAGAGTAATAAAAAATCCTACTCACAAACATAAAAATGGATAACATTTAAGAATAAACTTAAGAAAGTATAGTATGTATATAAAAACATTTATAAAAAATTAATAAAGGGCTTCCCTGGTGGCGCAGTGGTTGAGAGTCCGCCTACCGATGCAGGGGACGCAGGTTCGTGCCCAGGTCCAGGAGGATCCCACATGCCACGGAGCAACTGAGCCCGTGAGCCATGGTCACTGGGCCTGCGCATCCGGAGCCTGTGCTCCGCAATGGGAGAGGCCGAAGCAGTGAGAAGCTCACATACTGAAAAAAAAAAAAAAAAAAAAAAAAAAAAAATTAATAAGAAAGAAATATGTACTTAAATGGGAAGGTATACAGTTTATTTTCTGGATGGAAATACTCAAAGATGTTAATTATTCCAATAATAACCCAATTCAACCTTAAAGGAATTTACAATATTACAAGATTACTTTAAAGTATATTAGAAAGAGAATATGTGCAGGAATAACCAATGCTGTGTTAGAAAAGAACAATGAGAAGAACTTGCCTTATACAATATCAGAATGAAACTGATTTCCCCTAAAACAGTGTTCCTCTGCCGAGTTTATGATTAACCTCTCTGTCCAAAGTATTATTCCCTTTCTTGTCCAACATGTGTTCCCCTCAAGATTGAAGAATATCAAAAAAAAAAGGGAGGACTGAAACTGCATACAAGCTCCTGTGTCTCTGTCCTTTGCAGTCTCCTAGGCCTCCCCTGCATCTCAAAAGGCTGGCCTTAGAGTTAATGATTAGGAAATATGAAGATATAGAAACAAAATGTGAAGATGTAGAAAAAAAGAATAGCTTTTGGGAAGGGAAACTGGTAACAATTTAGACTATACACCAGCTAAACAGCAGAATCACCATACTCCCAGTTCCCTGAAAGATATAGATAAAGGTCTGACATACATTCCTAAGTTGTTTTCATAGGAAGTAGACACCCACCAGATGAAAACTGATGACCGCTAGCACATAGACTCTAGGCCAGTTGAAAGGATGCTCAAAACTTCACCTTGATGCCTACCAATATGAGAATTGTGTAGGAGCTGCTCAGGCATCCTGCAGCCCCCTACATCACCCTGCTTTTAAAAGCTCTTTGCCTGAACCAAGATGTTAAGATAGTTTTTAAGAACTAGTCCACCATCTTCTAGGTTAGCTGGCTTTCTCAAATAAAGTTACCACCTTGTCACTTGACTTATTGGCCTCTCATGCAGTGAGTAGCCAAAACTGAGTTTGTTAATAAAAATATACTCTATGGAAATATTAACTAAAATAATGTTAGATTAAAAGAGGAATCATCTCATAACACAGTGACACAGAATGTTATTTAGAAACAGGTATATTTTATGATTAAGATAAAATTTTTAACCAGTGGATACTGGACATTCTGCTCATTAAAGAATACTTACTTAAAATATGAATATATTAGAAAAATAGATGTATAACATATCTTTCAGAGATGAATAATAATATTATATTAAAAGGGGTTAAAAAACTACAGAAATATACTATTTATTTTTATAATAAATTAATTAATACCTACTGTAGAATAGGCACCAGCCAACAAAGCTTTGACACTTACCAATCAGATGGAGGAAACAGAGAATAAGGCACAGCCATAGCCACTAGAGAAGATACATAATAGGGAAGAAGAAATCTGACTCTATATTGGGTCTATTTCTTTTATCTTGACTTTTATATTCTATTGCTTTTGCTACAAGATAATCACCAAAGTGGTGTTGCCTATAACTTAAAGTATACATAGTGGCTCATCTCCTGGAACCCTTGCTCTCATGATTGAGCACTAAGCTAAAATACCTTTGTTCAGCTCACAGGAAACATCTTGACCAGCCCACCTGTTAATGGCAGCAGGAAAGAAGAATTTACCACATCCCATCTGAGTCTGGCTAGAACCAGGGAATATGTGCAACAACTTATCTTCTTTTACACTTTATTTTCTCAGTTCCTCCTCTTTGTTCTCTAAAAGAAACCAGCACCCAAACCTGGGCAAGATGGTTCTTTGGGACACTAGACCATCATCTTCTCCATCTGCTGGTTTTCTGAATAAAATCACTATTCCTTTCCCTGGCAACTCATCTCTCAATTTATTGGCCTATCATGGGGCAAGCAATACAAGCTTGAACTTGGTAGAATATATACAGTCATTTAGTAACAATTCTAGTTCCTGTTTTGTTCACTGGCTAAATACTAGCCCTGAATTTTATCACACATAGCTTGTGTTGTATTGTGTTATATTTTCTGGACTATCTGTGTTCAATTTTGTATCAGACTTATTTCTGCATAATAATGAATTGATATTTTTAAATTAAGTTCTGGATTCTGGAAAAATTTAAATAAAAACATTCTATCACATGGTTTAATAAAATTCCACATTTCTTAAATCTTGGTGAGTGTATTATTTAGCTCCTTTCCCAGTAAATATCTATTTTATTAGTTTTTCAATAAGTAGTTATGTACTTCTTCAGGTTAGGGTGTTGAAATGTACAGATTTTCATTTGCATCCTAATTCTGCAAAAATATTAATTAAACTTCAAAATAACAGCTTCTTTGAAATACAAATAAAGTAACATCCATAGGAATAAATGTTTCTTAGGAGAAAATAGATCACGTATGCTTACATTGCTGACTTACAGTGCGAAGAGTCAAAAACCCAAAGTGACAGAGGATATTTGCTGGAGTAAGAGCAAGATTTCTCAATTTAAAAGAGCAGTATCAGCTAGGGTGAGAGATTAGAATCCCAACAAGTCTCTGACCTGGAGTGAACGCAAAATTGTTTGACAATTCTTTTCCATACGAACTTCACCAAGTACATAGAGCTGAAGAATGGAGAAGTGTAGGAGTGTGGACAGACGGTTAAGGTTATCTGAATAATGGAAAAGTGTTGATGAGGTATATTTTATACTTTATCAAGAAAGCAAGCAGGATGAACTTTAAAATTGTTTTATTCTCCATCCTTAACATTAGCATTTATAATATTTTCATACTGTAGTTAATTTCCATTAATTTTTGATATTATCTAAATCAACATTTAAATATTATACATAATTAGTTATCAGCATCTTGTTAGGTAACAAAAGTAGCATCTTTATATATAATGGTTTAAAAAAGTTAAATATAAATTATTACTAGCTTAAAGTACAAATTACTATATAATGTTAAATTGCAAATTTAAAAAATATAATCTGGAGAATATATAATCTGGAATATATCCTTATGAAAAGTATAATTATAAATTACAGACATTAGAATTATTATTTTTTACATCAAAAGTTATTTATAAAATATTTAAAGAAAATTTGTGAAAACCATATTAATATACTCATATTAACTTTATTGCTTTTTATGTACTTGTTCTGTAATAAGAGATTATGTTTTTTAACTGTATTTTAAGATTTGTTGAGCAAAACGAATACATGAGTCATGAAAGATAGTAAAAATTTACACTATTGTTTTATGGACTGAATTTAATTAAGACAATAACAATTAGTTATGCTTGGATTATAAATGTATACTACTGTGCTGGTAACTGAAATTATTAGATTGTATTCATCTACACATTATTTCATATTTATACACTTTTTCAGTGATTTTTGATGAGACATGTTTTCTATACTGACAAAGGTTATTTGTGAATTATCTTCACATTACACCAAAATGCTGGTGAAAGTGAGGGATAAGAACTGCAAATTTCTTTCTTAACAGCTCGATTATTCTGTTTTATTACTTTATGTATTATTATTTATTTTTATACATATTATTATAAGATTATTTATATATTTTAAATATTATATATTTAAATTTTATATATTTAAAATTAGAATCCAATTATTATATTTAGTAAATATTTTGACTACATTTTGACATATTAATTTTAAGACAAGTTTATGCTAATACATAGATATCATGAACTATTTGGGGGAATGCATTTTAAAATGTAAATTTTATTTACACAACAATATATTATTTACTCATATAATCCCTGGAAGTCATGACTCTGCTTTTTATCTCTGTATTTTGTTACATCAAATTATTGTACAAATGGGGTCATATAGTATGCAATGTTTCAATACTTTTTTTTATTCTGCATAGTTCCCTTCATATCCATCTAAGTTGTTTCATAAAATACTATAATTTAGAAAGTGTGTATTGACTCAAAGATAGATAAATTGATCAATAGAATAGAAATATATGGTTTCAAATAAAAACCTGCACCTGTATAATCACTTGATACTTGACAATGGAATCAATGAAATTGAATGGAAAGGAAAATATTCTTAATCAATCTCGGTAGGGCAACTGAATATCTACCTGGCTAAACATTAACCTTACCTTCTACTTCACACCATACATAAATTTAATTTGAAGTGAATTATCAATATAAATATAAGGTTTAAAACTGTACAGCTTTCAGAGTAAAGCCAAAGAAAAAGGTTTCACGATTCAGGTTCGGCTGGAGATTTCTTGGGCAGATTTCAAAACTCATAAAAGTTAGACATTATAAAATTTAAAAACTATAGTTGACCCTTCATATCCCTGTGTTCCACATCTGTGAATTCAGCCAATTCTGGATCAAAAATACTAGAAAATAAAATTTTCAGAAAGTGTCAAAAGGCACAATTTGAATTTGCCAAGCATCACCAACTATTTACATAGCATTTACATTGTATTAAGTATCAAAAGTAATCTAGAGATGATTCAAAGTATACAGGAGGATGTGTTTAGGTTACATGCAAATACTATGCCATTTTATATCAGGCTCTTTAGCATTTATTATGGAACCAAACTTGAGTCCTCTCACCAGCATGCCGCAAAGTCAACCTACTGTCACTGGGTTGTGGTGAATGAAAGTGCAGTGTGTATTGCAGACACCAAGCAAGGAGTATTGGCAGCTAATGCTCAAAAGTCCCAGACTCCCTGATGGATTTCAGAGAAGTGGTTTTAAAGGCAAGGTGAGGGAGAGCATTGCAGGGTGTGTAATCAGCTCCTTCACAATTCTCTGGTTGATAGTGAGGAAACAGGTTACTGTTATCAATCCTCAGGCTCCAATGAGCCTGGGGGCTATGTGTTCATGGTCATCATGCAGTTAACTTCTTCCATATGGTGGTGGTTTTAATATATGTAAAACAACTCAGGAATGTGCATCAGACACTGTTGTCTACATCTTTCAGAAAGGAACTAAAGATTCTGTTATAGAGCTAATTGATTGTTCAAATTATTAGCAGTTTTCCTGGCTCAACTGTTATTTTTTTGTTGCTACATGTTCACATTCTTTCTATCTTTAATTACTGAGCCAGCCTTTTGTGACTTAGGGGAGGGCTGAGAGATTAAAGATTTTCTATGAACAAGAGGCCAGTGGAGGGCATTGGGTGCAGTGGGAGTTCTCTCCCAGGAAAGCCCAATAGAATCCTTCTTGGTAACACATCTGTGGATTTTGTTATCTTTGTGGGAGTCTTGAAACAAATCCCCCACAGATACTGAGGGGCAACTGTACTATTCATGAAAGATATCATTAAGAAAACTAAAAGGCAAGTCAAACAGTGGAAGAAAATAAATAATGTATTTACCTGTCAAAAGCCTCATAATTTAGAATATTTAAGGAACTCCTATGAATTGACAAGAAAAATTCAGATAATCTAGTTTAAGAATGGTGAATGCCTTCAATATGCATTTCCTTAAAGTAGCTCAACATTATTAATTAACAGCAATATTAGAGTATAAATTTAAGTCACATTGCATTAATATTGTACCCTGTCAGAATAACTAGAATGTGAAAGACTGATAAAACCCAAACTGAATGAGTAAATATGGAGTAACTGAATTGCTCATACATTTTTAGTGGGAGCATAAGCTACAAAGAATGCAATAAAAATTTTTTTTCAGTCTCCAATAAATTTAAGCATATGCCTAATCTGAGCCAGCAGTTCCACTCCTAAGATATACATGCAAGAAATGAGAGCATATGCTTACACAGACACACAAAATCTTCAGGATTATTCATAGCAGTTTTATTTATAACACCTCCAAACTGGAAACAGCCCAAATGTTCATCATTGGGAGAACAGATAAACAAATTATAAATTAATTCTATTGAACGCTATGCAGAAATAAAGTGATGCATGCAACTACACGGATTTAAGTTAATGAAAATAACTTGAGCCAAAGAAACCACACACAGGAGATTAATGCTTATATTACATGCTTACGTTTATATGAAGTAGTAGAAGAAGTAAAACAAATTTATTTTAATATAATTCATAGGAGTGGTTATGAAGGCGAGTGAGAGAATTGAATGTCAAGGAACACAACAGAACTCCCTGAGTGAATGGAAATATTTCTCTGTTTTGATCTGGGTGGAAGTTACCCAGGTATTGACATACATTTAATATTCACCAAGCTGCACACTTAAGAATATGCATTTTACCTTGTGTAAATTGCACTTAACATACAAAAATGAAAAAAAACCCAGCCTCCTGTTTGAGAGGTCTCATAGAGATGAGAGGTGGAAAAGGAAAGAAGGGAAAACAGCAATAAGATCACACTTCAAGACACATGGGATTTGGTATTATCTACCTTGAGCTACAAAAATAAAGAGGATGTGTGCTTTTAGAACAGAGAATGTGACTGATTTTATAAGAGAAATTTAAGGCTGCTTAAGCTTATTCTATAACCCCCATTTCTTCCCAACATACCCTCAACAAATAGCTTTCTGCTCCCAAAGAAGTATAATAACTGTGGAGGAATTAACATAAAATTTGTTATACTGTGTTGTACTCTATTATGTAAAGATGCTATCAATGAGCGAAGTGTCACAAGAAAATGATATGTAAGAATATCAGAAAAATACACCCAGGAAACTGGAAAACTACCAAGAAATTATTCTATAGAGACTTAAAGAAATTAATGGCAAGATGGTGTGTTTGAAAAAAAATCATGAAAATGGAGGCACCAAGCAAATAAAAGCAAGGGAAAAAATATATATTAATGCAGTTTTATGGAGTTATAGCCATTTTGAAGTCTCCATAAGAAGCAAACATACAGCTGAAAGCCTTGCTAGGGAACTTTAAGTCAAACTTGAAGGAAATACAAAAGTAAATGAAAAAAATGAAATAAACTATCAAAGAATACATATATGAAATAAATGCAAAGGAGGATCACACCATGCATAACACTAGTTCATTCTTCCATTCAACAAGTTTTGTGTAGTACTTCTGTAATTTGCCTCTTATATGTGTTTATCCAGGGCCTCTGAAAAGTACCAAGACAGGATTGAGTACAAGGATTTTATTAGAGGGCATGCCTACTGAAGAGAAAGTGAGAAAGGAGGCAAGAAGGAGGGAAGAGCAGTCAGACCGCAGTGTAAGTCTGATCCCAGAAAGGACGAAGAGCACATTTGGATGGATGTGTAGTCTAAGAAAGGTTTGGCAAAGAAGTCAGAGTTTTCCAGTGAAAGTCAGCTGAGATAGGAGTCCTGTGTCTCCCAGAAGCAGACCTGTCTTAATCATGCCTCCCCACCTCTGTAATTAGCTGGAAGTAGCAAGTGGGAAGCATACTTTTTGCATAAACAGTGGACAGGTTGTGCAGAGCTTCTGCTGGGGACATTGGTCATGGTACTTCCTGTAAGTGGAATACTGAAAGGTGAATTCTCACAGCTGTCATCCTGGGGTTCATCTATAAAGGATACATGTTTATTATGGAGCACTAATTCACCAACCTCCTTCTTTCCTTTGGAGAACTTGACCACTAATCATACCAAGTTTATCTTCTTATAATTTCAACCATTCCTATGTTAGCTGAGTCATCACCAAATGTTATTATTTTAAGAAAAAGTACATGATGCAAGCCAATTAATGTGCTCCTTATGTTTAATGATACATCTTAAAAGTATTTTCGTGTTAGTGCTTACATATGTAAGCATCAATTTTAATAGTTGTGTAGTATTCGATTGTATACATTTTCCAAAATGCACTTAATTTTGAGTTAATGAGCATTGTTTGTTTCTAGCTATCTATTACTAACACACTCAATTGAACACACACACACACACACACACACACACACACACACACACACTGCTGTGAATTTAAGGGAAAAATCTAAGAATTGCTGAATACAAGTGACCATGAAATTTTATTTTTAATATCTCCAAATTTAAAACAAGGATAGTGAAGAGATATTTTCTCATGTATAACAAGTCTAATTTATTTAAATAAACTAGTAATACTTTAAATTACCTTTTATATTTAGCTAATAATTACCAAAAGGTAATTATATTTTTATACTTTTATACACTAAAATAATTTATTGAGTTTGAATATAAAGAGATTTCAGCTTTTTTTCTCATAAAGTTGACATGTAATTGACACCGGACATTTAACACATACACATTAAAACATTTTTTGAAATGATCATGCTTAATATGTCCATAGAATATTTGTCATAGAAAAGTTGCACAAAATTAATTAAACCAGTAAAATTCTTGTTAAAATACATACATGTCATTTATTATATTTAAGTAGTAGATTGATTTATCAGCATATATAAGTTAAGAGGAAAACAGAAACATCTCAGCTTACTATGAGAATGGAGTTAAGTTTGTATTTGCACTTTCAAGTTTGACATGGTGAAATAGATTTGGATACATTTTCCACTGGGTGTTGAGTCCTACCTAGCTTCAGTCTTCACAAAGCTTTTGCAAATTATTTGATAAGTCTTTTAAGACTCACAAAAAATACATCTGTTTTTCTAACTCTAGGTTATAATAAACTCAGATATAAATCTATCATTTAGAGTATAAGTTATAAATTAGTTTCTCCATGTCTACCTAAAGGGCATTTTAAATGGGTTTAACAGAACACGGATAAAAATATTTTGATCTACATTTCATAAATTTTCATAATTTTCAAAAATATCAAAACCAGGACTTAAGACAAATTAAAAGGATACCTCATATCAAAATGTTATTGAAATGTTGTCATATATAGCAGATTATATTTCAAAACATTCATGAACTGGTACATAAATTATGTAAAACTAGAATCCATAACTGTAAGGTGTACACTTATTTACTATTTTCAAGATGTGTTTAGAATTTGTAGGCAGAAAAATGCAGTATAAAAGAACTATGTATATGCAGAATTTTTTTGAGAATCTAAAACTGTAAAAAATAACATTTTAGAATTTAAATTTAAATATTATTCTGTGTGATATATTAAGTACTGCTCTTTACTAAGGTAAAGACATCAATCAAGTTCAAGGGAAACGTTTTCTAATGAAGATTTCTTTAAATGCTATGGGATGCATGATAAAAGACTCAAGATTATTTGAAATCCATTTTAAATTACTTGATTACTGCATTTTTGGTGATTTTGGCTCACTGTGTTCAAGATTTTGTAATGATGTTTGAAGGCATAGGTAAAGCTAGGAAACATTTTATTCTATGACAAAAGAAAAGGCATAGGGAGACAATACTGAAAACATTTTTCTATAATTTGAAAGAATCTTTCCTTGTTTATGGGTGTATTTATTTTTTAATGGATATCCTTTTTAGGTACTCAGAATCTGAAAATTCTTCTAATCATTTGTCCCTATGTCATCAAACATTTTCATCACTGTCCTCTTCCTGGTTTATTTCTATATCAGTTCATTTTAAATTTTATTTTCCACTTCTATTTATTTTCTTCACATGGACAATTATTGTAATGTGTTCAAGAGGACACTTGCTATTGTGTTCTTTTAAAATATATCTTTTTGGACTCTAAGAAAAAAAAATTGTCGTGAAGAGATTAGTGGTAGGACAGGAATAAAACACAGACTTATTAGAGCATGGACTTGAGGATATGGGGAGGGGGAAGGGTAAGCTGTGACGAAGTGAGAGAGTGGCAGGGACATATATACACTACCAAATGTAAATTAGATAGCTAGTGGAAAGCTGCCGCATAGCACAGGGAGATGACCTCTGTGCTTTGTGACCACCTAGAGGGGTGGAATAGGGAGGGTGGGAGAGAGGGTGACGCAAGAGGGAAGAGATATGGGAACATATGTATATGTATAACTGATTCACTTTGTTGTAAAGGAAAAACTAACACATGATGTAAAACAGCTATACTCCAATAGAGATGTTTAAAAAAATAAAAAATAAATAAAATATATCTTTTGATTTATTTGAAAATGTGTTTATGTTTATGTCTTTTCCATGGCTTCTAACCAATAATATGGAATTACATGATATTGTCAAAGAGGAATAAATTTTATCTACCCTTCTAGGTTCTTCTGGCTAGTCTAAGAATTAAATTGGAATGAGACAAATTAACAGGAGAAAATGTTTAATTACATGTATTACATAGAAGAGACCCAGGAAAACTAAATAACTTGAATAAATGGCCAAAATACTTACCTTAAATACTATCTTCAGCTAAAAACAAAAGAGTTGGGAGTAGTGGTTTAGGACTTCAAGGGGAAGAAGGCAATTCACATGGAAATGGAAAAGCAAATGTCTGATAAGCAAATGTTAGCTGGGCCCTGCAGAGACAATGGGACACATAGTGGGCTCTGATCTCTAGGCCTCCACCACACCTAGCCCATATTCTTTGCAAATATCTCTGGTGATTGCTTTATTCTTGGAATATGTCCTCTATCTAAAACCTTTTAGGCAGTTAAAGGGAAGATGAAAGTTGTTTCCTGAGTTTTTGGGCCTTGATAGTTTGCAGCTTGAAAAAATCTGCATGCCAAAGACACATTTTGGGGTGACAAATTTGCTTCCCTACATTATATATCTATATATGTTCTTCCCACTGATGGTTACTCAGTTTTGTTGGTATCATATTTAGTTGGGGTTTAATAGACATATTTATGTGGATGATAATTATTGCTGGAGGCAGACATGTTATTGTCATGTGAGGAGGTCCTAGTTATTTCTAAGTATCATTCATATCTCTCTGGTCATTCTCCTGTAGAAATGCTCCCACTGTCCGGTCTCATCAGGCATCATGACACGAATGAGTAGGAGGTATTGAAAGATGACTGTGACCTATGTCACTTAGCCCTGCATGATCTGAAAACTACAGAGCCAGAAAACTGTACACAGATTTTTTTTTCCTCCAGTCATTAGATATATAAAATCCTAGGAGGAATATATGGTTTTTATTGATTCCTGTTCAAAGTGAAAGTTCTCCTTTGTCAGAAACATATTTGGTAGTACAGTGTATATTCACCCAATTTTCTTTTATAATATGAATCATGGAAAATAGACTATATCTTTATTTGGAGGGGGCAAGAAATATAAAAAAGTAGTATGTCTGTATGTGAAATCTCATGTATATGCATCTCAATGTATCAAATACAATTTAGCATAGCTGGCACAATTTGTTCTGACAAAGTCACCAGTTCCAAATTAAGTGCCATGTGAGATTGCTACTGACACAGAAAAACTTGCTGAGGATAAAAATGGTTGGTGATGAAATATCTATCCATATTCATTAATAAATAAATGCATGCTATGAAAGAGTAGTTTGATTATACAAATATGTGGAAATATGTAAGCAAATGCAGTATAGGGAAATTTTAAAACACACTTGATATATATGTATTTTTTAAAGAATATTTGTGAATTTTTAAATAAATTAATGGTCATGCTAAAATACAAATATGATGGTAAATGTCTTAGGGAAGTAAAAATGTAAACTGAAAGAAAGTGTGGTATTTTTCAGCACTCTAAAATTTGTGATTATTTTGATTTCTGTGCTCATTCAAAATTTCTTTTCTCATATGTATTTTTTTTCTTAAAAAGAAACCCATAAGTTTCAAATGCCTCAAGCCTCATAAAAATCTGTATCTCCACCTCAAAATATATATATATTTTAAAATTGCACTGTTGAATTACTCTAGTATGTCATTTAGAAATTTATCATCTTGCTCTTATATACTAAATAGGCAACTAATAGTTTTTTTTTTTTTTTTTTTTTTTTCCATTTGGGATAAGCTTAACTGAGTAAATAGAGATTAATCTAGCCTCTAAAAATAAAAAGAGCCAACTTGTTTTGTTGTATATATTCAGGAACAACTAAAATAAATAAGAATAATATATTGCTCAAAAGTTTGATACTATTCCCTGGTTAAACAAATTCAGTTTATTGTTATTAAAAGGGTATTTCCTAGCATTTAATTTTAGTAGTTATTTTCAACTTCTCTGTTTCTTCTTATTCTGATTTTCTATGTTTCTAAGAATTTAACCATTTAATCTAGATTTTCAAAAATATTAGTGAAAGTGGTTCAAAACATTTTAACACTTATATAGTTTAACATTTTATCATATAAAATTATGTCTTTTTATTTCTGTACTTTTACATAGGTAATATCCATATAATACATAAAATGTATAATGTGATAATATCATTAGTGTTGTCAGAGTGCTGTTTTATTTCCAAATAACTCAAATTTATTATTTTTATTTGTTTTTATTTTTCTCAAGATTATTGATTTTGTCTTTTATATTTAATGCTAATATTTCCATTTTTCCTGTGGAATACTCTATTGCTTTGTTCCTTTTTCAGTTAAATTCTGAGCATTTAAAAAGAACTTTTTTCTTAATAAAAAAAGTAAAGCTAATCAGTATTTTTTTGCCTTAGATGGGTTACACAAGTCTTGCTTTGTAGGCTAGTATTAATCAGTTCTAAGCTTCTCTTAATTTACTTTATAACTTTGTAAAAGAAAAATGAAAATGGAGTTGGTATTGCTAAGATAGCTCTCCATAATATATCTGGGAGGCCATTGAGGAAGTGTGACTTTGTTACTGTGGTTGTCCCAGAATCTTACCCCTTTCTTGAATGGAAAGCAATTACTCTTATCTAAGTTTCAGGAGGAAGCTGAAAAGAGAAAAAACAAGAACTGGTTAGAATCAACTAGGCCCAAGATGATGGAAGATTTAACTTCCAGTAGACCTTCAGCCTCATTATACACTCATTGTAATACATTAGCATGCTAAATGACATACTCACCAGCACCATGATAGTTAAAAATTGCCATGACTTATGGGTCAAAATGACACCCCTATTCTGGGATAAGTCATGAATATTCTTCCCACTCTTTCCAATTCCCTCACTTTTACCTTCCTCCTATATATTGGGTGTCTCCATCCCAAATGGGCTGAGAAGGTGATTTGCAAACTAGTTTTCTGCTTCTCCATTCTTGGCTATTGAATAAAGCTTGTGCTATTCCAGTCTTAGCATTGGTTTTGTTATTGACTGCATGAATCTGATCAGAAAAAGAACCTCCCTGCCTAGGACCCCAGTCGACCAATTCTGTAAAATGTATGCAGGTTTCAGCTCAGATGGAATCTGAACTTTGACCACTTTTTGTCCTAATGTAAGCATCCAGAACAACTGCCTAATAATCTAGAAACTCAAGATACTTACCAAACGCTTACCTTAAAATAATTTGTGATGGCCTATCTCTTAAGGACAAATATTTACTTTCTTGTGGCAGAATTCATCATAATTCTTGAGCAACCTTGTGCCTTTTGCCTTTATTAGTCACTGACTCTCTTCCATGGAGCACTTTCAGTTTTACAGAATCTGTGTCTCCCAAGATTTCAATACATAAGACACCCCCCCCAATAAAGTCCTTTGTTCTTTTCAGCCTCGTTACTGATTATTGTTCAACAATTTTACCATTTCCTCTTTTTTTAGTCCCAATATTACTTAAAACTGTACACTTTAATTTTCAAAATATGGAACATTTTCAGGTATACCTTTGTTATTAATCTATTATTATAATTCATTATTCTGAGATAACATAGTTTAAGCAAATGATAGTGATTATTTGAAATTTTTTGAGGTCACTTTCATACCCTAATATATCCTCAATATGTTCTGTTTGTATAAAAATACTCTTTATGCAGTAAGGGCAAAAGAAAATTAAAAATAGCAGTTTAATTCTTCCTGTAGAAAATAAGGAAAGAAATTCCTCTTCCCTCCTTTTTTGTTAGAGCTCTTATTTAGAAAATGTATAATTCTAAGTACTTTCTCGTCTCTTTGAAATGTATATAAATCCTTTTGAAAACTAGATAGGCCTTTTGTCAGCTTTAAGACCCAGGAATGCCTTCCTCAGGAACTCATGAACCATCTTATTGAAATGTAAACTTCAAGGAATATAGCACCCAGATCTTTCCCTGTCTGTTGGTGGGTAGGAGCCTTTCTTGGGAACATAATTCCAAGTTGCAAAACTACTTCCTGTCATAAACAAATGAGAAGTTTATTTCTTCTCTGGATAAAGCCAATTAAATAATACAAGTGGTCACACAAGTTACCAGGTGAATTTTGGATGAACTATGTGTGAGAAATGGTGCTGTCAACTTCTTTTACTTGAGAGCTAGTTATTGTTTATCTGGAAACATGTATGTGATGGGTTGTACGTGCCTGCTTATACGAAAGGTTGAGATTTCTTTCTGTCTTTGCAAACTCTGAGAGGATTTCCTTTAATATGCATCACATTCTGGTTTAATGGTTATTTAATAATGAGTGTTTTCTTTCTCTCCTACCTATGTGAAGAGGATTTCTGGTTTGGGAAGAGAATTTGCTTTTAGTTATATTTCTCCAAAATGCTTTAGAAGAAAATATTCTCTCCTGGACATTTATTTTTAATTTATGATGTTATCTATCTAGCTTTAAAATTTATATTTATGTTGTTTAGGTTTTTAATATCAGAGCTTATTTTTCATCAGTGGATCTATTAGTTTCTGAGTTGGATGAATCAAAATATTCTGCTACAAATACTAATGTATGTATTGTAGGGAAGGAAACATTTTCTTTTACCTTCTAAGTTCTTTTGTCTAGTCTATTAATTAAATTGACATAAGACAGATTAACAGGAAAAATAAATAAATTTAATTACACACATACAGGAGTCCCATAAGAATATGAGACCCAAGGGCAATTCGGGCAGTTGAAGCTTATTTGCCACCCTGAGCTGAGAAATGGGATAGGGGCCTGGGGCTTCAAAGGGTAGAAGGGTAATTAAGAGGAAAGTAAGAAGAGCAGATGTTTCATAATTAGATGTCTGTCCGGTCATGCAGATAGGTCATTCAGGTGAAAGTTATATTTGGTAGTAATTCTCTCTCTTAGTCAGGCCTCTTATCTAAATTCTTTTAAGCAATTGAGGGGGAGGTAAAAAGCTCTGCCTGAGTCTTTTGGAACTCCATTATGTTCAGCTCAAAATAATCCACATATCGAAGTGACACATTTTGGGGATACTCATTATGAACCCCTTCATTATTTAAATTTGTCGGTTATTGCATTTATGTTTCAATGCTATGTATTTTTTATATACTTATGTATAATGCTTAGATATTCTTTCACTATTCTTTGTTTTATCATATATGACTATTTGCTTATTTTTCTTCCTTAAATTATATATTCATGTATATATATAATTATATATACATATATGATGTTAATATTTATTCCTAAGAAATTTTTTAGTTCACAAATATCTCATATTTTCAATAAAGTTATTTTGACTATTAAGGTTTATTCCTGATTTGTTCATTGTTTTAAACTTATTGTTTACAAAGAACATATTCTGTGTGTTGTATAATGCCATTTGAGGTTATGGCTTGTGAACTCAATGCATTTATATTAATTTAACATCTATTTTACTAGGAGTCATAGTTTTAATTTTATTATTTTTATTTTAATTCCACTATACTATCTTTTTTCTTTGATATTTCTATTTTTCACCTTTCTTGCTTTCTGCCATATTGAGTTATCTTCTGCATGTTTAAAATATATGAATAAAATATTTGTTACAAAATGCAATTCTTAAATTAAGACCCATGGCATAATATGGCATAATTTCCAACTGATATTCATGTCACCAAACTCAGGTTTGACTGCTCACTTCTCTAAAGCCAACACTAGAGAGGCAAGTGTTGGTAGAAAAGAAACATTACTTTATTCAGGGTGCCAGCAACCTGGGAGAAGGTGGACTTGTTTCCCAAACCAAATCAGAAGATTCTGCTTGCCCATGACAATTTTCAAAGGGAAAAAGGGGAAAGAATCTCAGTGAGTCATCAAGGCAGGAAGTCAAGCTCTACAGCATTTTCCACCGTGTGCAGGCTGGCTGACTCCTCAGGATCTTTCTTCACATGTTTTCTCATCCACATGGTCTGCCTGCAGGATTGCTGAGGGGACTGCTGGGGGTGCAGAGCTGATCATTTTTTACTTATTTCTTCATTCCTACTTCTTTTAATCTAGGAAAAGAATCAAAAGTTTAGACAGGGCATTCTGTACATTCAGAAGAGCATAAGTCATGAGTTATGTTAAATGTTACCTAGTGATGTCATTATTATAATTAAGGTTTAAGAGCAACAGAAATAAACAAATAGGAAAGGGGCAAAAGAGCTGCTTACATTCATATCTAATTTGTAATCAGATATATCTTCTCCAGAAGAAAGAATATTTTATCAAACTCCTATCTCTTCTCTTCTTTACTTTCTAGCAAACTTATATTAACATAGATTATACTTTATATGGTTTTATATGACGTAGTATTTTTAGAGATATGTGTTCTCATTTTACTGGTTTCAATGTGGAACTTTGTATAGCACAACAATGTTAATATAGCTTTGAAAATATTTATATAAGTGAAAGAAAATATGGCAGGAGAGGTAATTCTAATTTCTAATTATTTTCTTTTAAAGACAAATTATTACACCTTTTTAAAATAATTTTTCTATGTCAATTTAAAAAGCTGAATCTAATCAGACCTTTTCCTTATTTGCATGACGATTTCTTTTTCCCTAGAAAATCCAGAAGTTTGTTTTTTATTATAATGCATGGTTTAAATTTCTATTTTAACATTCCTGGAGCAGGTCTTTTATTTATCTATCATTTGGAACTTTATACATATGGAAATTATGGAACATTATACATATGTACATGTTGCTATTTTCTTAAATATATTTAACATCTTTATTTTTAGTATATCTGCTCCAACAGTTTCAATTTGGAGAACATATACTGTTGATTATTTGCATGTTTTTTATTTCAAGGTATTTTATTATTTTGGTCTTGAAGTGCATATTCTAGTGGAGGTATTAACTGTTTATTTTTTTAGCATCTTTATTGGAATATAATTACATTACAATGGTGTGTTATTTTCTGCTTTATAACAAAGTGAATCTGTTATATATATATACATATGTCCCCATATCTCTTCTTTCTTGCATCTCCCTCCCTCCCACACTCCCTACCCCACCCCTCTAGGTGGTCACAAAGCACCGAGCTGATCTCTCTGTGCTATGCAGCTGCTTCCCACTAGCTATCTATTTTATGTTTGGTAATGTACATATGTCCATGCCACTCTCTCACTTTGTCCCAGCTTACCCTCCCCCCTCCCTGTATCCTCAAGTCCATTATCTAGTAGGTCTGTGTCTTTATTCCCATCTTGCCCCTAAGTTCTTCATGAACATTTTGTTTATTTCCTTTTTAGATTCCATACATATGTGTTAGCATATGGTATTTGTTTTTCTCTTTCTGACTTACTTCACTATGTATGACAGACTCTAGGTCCACCCACCTCACTACAAACGACCAAATTTCATTTCTTTTTATGGGTGAGTAATATTCCATTGTATGTATGTGCTACAACTTCTTTATCCATTCATCTGTTGGTGGACACTTAGGTTGATTCCATGTCTTGGCTATTGTAAATAGAGCTGCAATGAATATTTTGGAACATGACTCTTTTTGAATTATGGTTTTCTCAGGGTATATGTCCAGTAGTAGGATTGCTGGGTCATATGTTACTTCTATTTTTCGTTTTTAAGGAAGATCCATACTGTTCTCCATAGTGGCTGTATCAATTTACATTCCCACCAACACTGCAAGAGGGTTCCCTTTTCTCCACACCCTCTGCATCATTTGTTTGGAGATATTTTGATGATGGCCATTCTGACTGATGTGAGATGATATCTCATTCTGGTATAGATTTGCATTTCTCTAATGATTAATGATGTTGAACATTCTTTCATGTGTTTGTTGGCAATCTGTATATCTTCTTTGGAGAAATGTGTATTTAAGTCTTCTGCCCATTTTTGGATTGAGTTGTTTGTTTTTTCATTATTGAGCTGCATGAGCTGCTTGTAAATTTTGGAGATTAATCCTTTGTCAGTTGCTTCATTTGCAAATAGTTTCTCCCACTCTGAGGGTTGTGTTTTCATCTCTATTATGGATTCCTTTACTGTGCAAAAGCTTTTAAGTTTCATTACGTCCCATTTGTTTATTTGTGTTTTTATTTCCATTTCTCTAGGAGGTGGGTCAAAAAGGATCTTGCTGTGATTTATGTCATAGAGTGTTCTGCCTATGTTTTCCTTTAAGAGTTTGATGGTGTCTGGCCTTACATTTAGGTATTTAATCCATTTTGAGTTTATTTTTGTATATGGTGTTAGGGAGTGTTCTAATTTCATTCTTTTGCATGTAGCTGTCCAGTTTTCCCAGCACCACTTATTGAAGAGGCTGCCTTTCTCCACTGTATGTTCTTGCCTCTTTTATCAAAGGTAAGGTGACCATATGTGTGTGGGTTTAACTCTGGGCTTTCTATCCTGTTCCATTGATCTATATCTCTGTTTTTGTGCCAATACCATACTGCCTTGATTACTGCAGTTTTATAGTATAGTTTGAAGTCAGGGAGCCTGATTCCTCTAGCTCCGTTTTTTTTTTCTCAATATTGTTTTGGCTATTTGGGGTCTTTGGTGTTTCCATACAAATTGTGAAATTTCTTGTTCTAATTCTGTGAAAAACGCCAGTGGTAGTTTTATAGGGATTTCACTGAATATGTATAATGCTTTGGGTAGTACAGTAATTTTTACAGTATTGATTCTTCCACTCCAAGAAAATGGTATATCTCTCCATCTATTTTTATCATCTTTAATATTTTCATCAGTGTCATAATTTTCTGCATACAGGTCTTTTCTCACCTTAGGTAGGTTTATTCCAAGATATTTTATTCTTTTTGTTGCAATGGTAAATGGGAGAGTTTTCTTAATTTCACTTTCATATTTTTCATCATTAGTGTGTAGGAATGCAAGAGATTTCTGTGCATTAATTTTGTATCCTGCTACTTTCCCAAATTCATTGATTAGTTCTAGCAGTTTTCTAGTGGCATCTTTAGGATTCCCTATGTATAGTATCATGTCAACTGCAAACAGTGAAAGCTTTACTTCTTTTCCAATTTGGATTTGTTTTATTTCTTTTTCTTCTCTGACTGCTGTGGCTAAAACTTCCAAAACTATGTTGAATAATAGTGGTGAGAGTGGGCAACCTTGTCTTCTTCCTGATCTTAGTGGAAATCTTTTCAGTTTTTCACCATTGAGGATGATGTTGGATGTTGGTTTGTCATATATGGCCTTTATCATGTTTAAGAAAGTTCCCTCTATGCCTACTTTTGGAGGTTTTTTATCATAAATGGGTGTGGAATTTTGTCAAAAGCTTTCTCTGCATCTATTGAGATAATCATATGGTTTTTCTCCTTCAGTTTGTTAGTATGGTGGATCACATTGATTGATTTGGGTATATTGAAGAATCCCTACATTCCTGGGGTATACCCCACTTCATCATGGTGTATCATCCTTTTAATGTGCTGTTGGATTCTGTTTTCTAGTATTTCATTGAGGATTTTTGCATCTACGTTCATCAGTGATATTGGCCTGTAGTTTTCTTTCTTTGTGACATCTTTGTCTGGTTTTGATATCAGGATGATGGTGGCCTTGTAGAATGAATTTGGGAGTGTGCCTCCCTCTACTATATTTTGGAAGATTTGGAGAAGGATAGATGTTAGCTCTTCTCTAAATGTTTGAAAGAATTCACCTGTGAAGCCATCTGGTCCTGGGCTTTTGTTTCTTGGAAGATTTTTAATCACAGGGTCAATTTCAGTGTTTTTGATTTCTTTGTTCATATTTTCTATTTCTTCCTGGTTCACTCTCAGAAAGTTGTGCATTTCTAAGAATTTGTCCATTTCTTACAGGTTGTCCATTTTATTGGCATAGAGTTGCTTGTAGTAATCTCTCATGATCCTTTTTATTACTGCAGTGTCAGTTGTTACTTCTCCATTTTTATTTCTAATTCTATTGATTTGAGTCTTCTCCCTTTTTTTATTCATGAGTCTGGGTAAAGGTTTATGAATTTTGTTTATTTTCTCAAAGAACCAGCTTTCAGTTTTATTGAGCTTTGCTATCATTTCCTTCATTTCTTTTTCATTTATTTCTGATCTGATCTTTATGATTTCTTTCCTTCTGCTAACTGGTTTTTCTGTTCGTCCTTCTCTAGTTGCTTTAGGTGTAAGGTTAGGTTGTTTATTTGAGATGTGTCTTCTTTTTTGAGGTAGGATTGTATTGCTATAAACTTCCATATTAGAACAGCTTTTGCTGCATCCCATAGGTTTTGGGTCATCATGTTTTCATTATCATTTGTTTGTAGGCAGGTATTTTTTTATTTCCTCTTTGACTTCTTCAGTAATCTCTTGGTTATTAAGTAGCGTATTGTTAGCCTCCATGTGTTTGTATTTTTTACATATTTTTGCCTGTAATTGATATCTACTCTCATAACATTGTGGTTGGAAAAGATACTTGATATGATTTCAATTTTCTTAAATTTACTAAGGCTTGATTTGTGACCCAAGTTATGATCTATCCTGGAGAATGTTCCATGAGCACTTGAGAAGAATGTATATTCTGTTGTTTTTGCATGGAATGTCCTATAAATATCAATTAAGTCCGTCTTGTTTAATGTATCATTTAAGCCTTATGTTTCTTTATTTATTTCCATTTTGGATGATCTGTCCATTGGTGAAAGTAGGGTGTTAAAGTCCCTACTTTTATTGTTACTGTTGATTTCCCCTTTTATGACTGTTTGCGTTTTCGTTATATATAGAGATGTTCCTATGTTGGGTGCATAAATATATTCAATTGTTATATCTTCTTCCTGGATTGATCCATTGATCATTATGTAGTGTCCTTCTTTGTCTCTTGTAATCGTTTTTATTTTAAAGTCTATTTTGTCTGATATGCGAATTGCTACTCCAGCTTTCTTTTGATTTCCATTTGCATGGAATATCTTTTTCCATATCCTCCCTTTCAGTCTAGGCGTCCCTAGGTCTGAAGTAGTTCTCTTGTAGTCAGCATATATACGGGTCTTGTTTTTGTATCCATTCAGCCACTCTGTGTATTTTGGTTGGAGCACTTAATCCATTTACATTTAAGGTAATTATTGATATGTATGTTCCTCTTACCATTTTCTTAATTGTTTTGGGTTTGTTCTTGTAGATCTTTTTTTCTCTTGTGTTTCTTGCCTAAAGAAGTTCCTTTAGCATTTGTTGTAAAGCTGGGTTGATGGTGCTGAATTCTCTTACTTTTTGCTTGTCTGTTAAGGTTTTAATGTCTCTGTCAGTTCTGAATGAGATCCTTGCTGGGCAGAGTAATCTTGGTTGTAGGCTTTCCTCCTTCATCACTTTAAATATGTCTTGCAACTCCCTTCTGGCTTGCAGAGTTTCTACTGAACAATCAGCTGTTGTGTGTTATTTGTTGTTTTTCCCTTGCTACTTTTAATATATTTTCTTTGTATTTAATTTTGATAGTTTGATTAATATGCGTCATGGCATGTTTCTCCTTGTATTTATCTTCTATGGTACTCTCTGTGCTACCTGGACTTGATTAACATATTCCTTTTCCATGTTGGGGAACTTTTCAACTATAAACTCTTCAAATATTTTCTCAGTCACTTTCTTTTCCTCTTCTTCTTCTGGGATCCCTATAATTTGAATGTTGGTGTATTTAATGTTGTCCAAGATGTCTCTGAGAGTGTCCTCAATTCTTTTTCTTCTTTTTTCTGTATTCTTCCCTGCAGTAGTTATTTCCACTATTTTATCTTCCAGGTCACTTATTCGTTCTTCTGTCTCAGTTATTCTGCTATTGATCCCTTCTAGAGAATTTTTAATTTCATTTATTGTGTTGTTCATCTCTGTTTCTTTGCTCTTTAGTTCTTCTACTCCCTTGTTAAAAGTTTCTTCTATTTTCTCCATTCTATTTCCAATATTTTGGATCATCTTTACTATCATTATTCTTTTTCAGGTAGACTCTCTATTTCCTCTTCATTTGTTAGGTCTAGTGGGTTTTTGCCTTACTCCTTCATCTGCTGTGTGTTTCTCTGTCTTCTCATTTTACTTAACTTACTGTGTTTGGGGTCTCCTTCTTGCAGGTTGCAGGTTCATAGTTCCCCTTATTTTTGGTGTCTGTCCCCAGTGTCTAAACTTGGTTCAGTGGGTTGTGTAGGCCTCCTGCTGGAGGGGAGTAGTACCTGTGTTCTGGTGGATGAGGCTTGATTTTATCTTTCTGGTGAGCAGGTCCACATCTGGTGGTGATTTTGGGGGCGTCTGTGGCCTTATTATGATTTTAGGCAGCCTGTCTGCTAATGGTGTTCCTGTCTTGCTAGTTGTTTGACATAGTGTGTCCAGCACTGTAGCTTGCTGGTCGTTGAGGGGAGCTAGGTCTTGGCGTTGAGATGGAGATCTCTGGGTGATTTTCACCTTTTGATGTTACATGGTGCTGGGTGGTTTCTTGTGGTCCTGTGTCCTGAACTTGGCTCTCCCACCTCAGAGGCATAGTCCTGATGCCTGGCTGGAGTACCAAGAGCGTGTTATTCACATGGCTCAAAATAAAAGGGAGAAAAAAAAAAAAAAAGAAAGAAAGAGTAAGATAAAATAAAATAAAATTTAAAAGTTATTAAAATAAAAAAAATAATTATTAAAAAAATATTTTAAGTAATAAAAAAAAGAAGACAGCAATTAAACCAAAAAACAAATCCACCAATGATAACAAGCACTAAAAACTATACTAAAATAAATAAATAAATAAACAAAAAACGGACAGACTGAACCCTAGGACAAATGGTAACAGCAAAACTATACAGACAAAATCATACACAGAAGCATACACATTCACACTCACTAAAAGAGAAAAAGTGAAACATATAAATATATAGTTGCTCCCAAAGTCCACCTCATCAATTTGGGTTGATTCATTGTCTATTCAGGTATTCCACAGTGCAGGGTACATCAAGTTGATTGTGGAGATTTAATCCACTGCTCCTGAGGCTTCTGGGAGAGATTTCCCTTTCTCTTCTTTGTTCGCCCAGCTCCCAGGGTTCAGCTTTGGATTTGGACCTGCCTCTGGGTGTAGGCTCCCTGAGGGCATCTGTTCTTTCCGCAGACAGGATGGGGTTAATGGAGCAGCTGATTCGGTGGTTCTGGCTCACTCAGGCCCGGGGGAGGGAAGGGTAGGCAGTGCAGGGTGAGCCTGCGGTGACAGAGGCCACCATGATTTTGCACTGGCATGAGACACGTTGTTTGTTCTCCAGGGGAAGTTGTCTCTGGATCACGGGGCCCTGGCAGTGGTGGGCTGCACAGGCTCCTGGGAGTGGAGGTCTGGATAGTGACCTGTGCTTGCACACAGGCTTCTTGGTGGCTGCAACAACAGCCTTAGTGTCCCATGCCTGTCTCTGGGGTCTGCTCTGATACCCGTGGCTCACACCCCTCTCTAGATTTCCTTTAAGCGGTGCTCTTAATCCTCTCTCCTCGTGCACCAGGAAACAAAGTGGCAAGAAATCATCTCTTGTCTCTTAGTCAACTCCAGAATTTTTCCCGGACTCTCTGCTGGCTAGCTGTGGTGCACTAGTCCCCTTCAGGCTGTGTTCATGCAGCCAACCCCAGTCCTCTTCCTGGCATCTGACTGAAGCCCGAGCCTCGGCTCCCAGCCCCTGCCCACATACAAGGGAAGCAGAGAAGCCTCTCGGGCTGGTGAGTGCTGGTCAACACTGATCCTCTGTGCGGGAATCTCTCTGCTTTGCCCTCCGCACCCCCATTTCTGTGCTCTCCTCCGTGGCTCCAAAGCTTCCTCCCCTCTGCCACCCACAATCTCCACCGGTGAAGGGACTTCCTAGTGTGTGGAAACCTTTCCTCCTTCACAGCTCCCACCCACTCGTGCAAGTCCTGTCCCTATTCTTTTCTCTCTTTTTTCTTTTTATTTTTTTGCCCCACCCAAGTACCTGGGGAGTTTCTTGCCTTTGGGGAGGTCTGAGATCTTCTGCCAGTGTTCGGTAGGTATTTTGTAGGAGTTATTCCACATGTAGATGCATTTTTGATGTATTTGTGGGGAGGAAGGTGATCTCCACGTCTTACTCTTCTGCCATCTTGAAGCTCCCGCTTAACTGTTCTTTTGATATTGGAGAAAGGATAAAGGCAGGCCTTAGTCTGATTCACATAAAGTGATTTTCAGAAAAGCAAAGAGATGATGTCCAGCAGAGAGCCCAGGTACCACAAGACCAAAGAATCATGTTTCTGCTGCATTGAAGCTAACAATTTAGCCCAAAGCTTAACTTTCGTTTCTTTAAGAAAAGCTCCAGGGCTTCCCTGGTGGTGCAGTGGTTGAGAATCTGCCTGCCGATGCAGGGGACGTGGGTTCGTGCCCCGGTCCAGGAAGATCCCACGTGCCGCGGAGCGGCTGGGCCCGTGAGCCATGGCCGCTGAGAGGCCACAACAGTGAGAGGCCTGCATACCACAAAAAAAAAAAAAAAAAAAAAGAAAGAAAAGCTCCATTTGAAAAAGATATTGTTCCTGGTATTCATCCATCTGCACAGGATATGTTGAGAGCCGGATATCAAAGGAGTGAAACCTGAAGACAAACTCATTGACTGGCATTTATTTTTATTGGTCCTCAGTTCTAGGCTGAACTTCTGTGACTCTAATGTCACTATGAAGTCTGGCATGTTGTGTGTCTACATGTGGGCAAGGAAGGAGATGGAGTGTTTTACACCAGAAATCCTTTCATTGTTTTCTCTGTAAGCCATCTGCTTAAAATGCTCAAGCCCACTAACCAGCACCCAGGGTTATTACACTACAGAGATCAGAACAGGATTCAAATTCCCCTTGCAATTTCTGACTTATATTGTTGTGGTTTTATTGTCATTGTTGTTATTGATGTTGTTAGTTATACACAAACTCACCTCAATTTTAACTCAAACCCATGTTGTTTATTTTCTTGACTTTTAAAAATAGTATATTATTTTACATTCATATTGTAAACTGCTCCAAACTTGTCTGTGAAACGTTTTTTTTCTATTTTAATATGTGGGCCTAGAAATGAAAGCCAGAAGGAAAATGACTTAATGCTGGAGATAATAGGTCAAATAACAATAGAACAACCTAATTTGCAATTTTAGCTTTCCACCATCTTCTGACAATCTTTTAATAATTTAAGATACTTATAGCTTTATCTTTTCATTTGTAATTGGACTCATGTGTTGTATTTTATGAAACTGAGCCTCAGTGGTACATAATTTATAACTCATGGAATTTACACTTGTAAATTAAATGGAAAATAAATTAACTTCAACCTAAATTTCTTAGTGTATTTCATAGCTCCTAATGTAAAAAACCATAGCTCTCAAAACTGTAAAGTAATCAATTCAAATTTAAATTGGTCATGCTGAGAAGAAAAGAGAAAAGTTATCATAGTGCTTAAATAATTACACTCACAATGGTACATGAAGAGTAAATATAATGGATATATTTATGAAATATAACAGATATACTTATGTAATATAAATAAATATATTGTATGATTTGAAAAACTTTTTAATAGCTAAAATTTAAATAATGATTAAAACTACGTGATAAGAAAGTTATTCTTATGTGAGTGTCATGTATACAAAAAGGAATATATGTTACAGAACATGTTGGAAATTTAGTAAACTAAGGACTTAATTCAGGTTTAGAATCTACACTTCTATTTCACAGGAAGAATATTTGAGGATACATATAACAAAAAAATAAATAAATGCACTAAGCATGATAATCAAATCATTTTGTGATGTTAGGTTAACTGGGAATATAATTACAATTAGAAGTTATGGTAGGAAGAATAATGCCACTCCCCCACCAAAATGCCTGCACATTCATCCCTGGAACCTATGAAGTTGTTATCTTATGTGGGGAAATAAGACATTTCAGATGAGGAGATAGTCTGGATGTTCTGTGAGCCAAGCTAATTATAAGTCCTTACAAGGAGAGGACCATTCCCAGCTGCGGTCAGTGGAAGAGTGATTATGAAAGATTGGTCACAGATGCAATGTTGCTGGTTGTGAAGGTGGAGGACGGGGACCACAAACCAAGGAATAGGGGGCGGATCTAGAAGATGGAAATAGTAAGGAAATGACTTTTCACCCAGATTCTCCAGAAAAAAATGTAGTCCAGCCTCCACTTTGACTTTAACTCAATGAGACCTTTGTTGTACTTCTATCCTACAGAACTGTAAGACAGTACATATGTTTTGATTTGAACCAGTAAGTTTGTAGTCATTTGTTAAAGCAGAAGTAGAAAACATACAAAGTTGTGCATTTTCTCATTTTTTGATTATTAAGTAGACCTGATATAAAAGATAGGCAAGCAAAGGAGCAAAAATCTCTTTAACCCAGAATTTCTAAAATTTGATTTCATAAAAAACTAGTTTTCTTAAGATTCATTCAAAAATATGTCCATATCAAATAGTTCACTAAATTGAGTATACAAATTCCACTGTTTTTGAGATTCAAAATACATTTTAGCATTATATAGAAAAATTTCACCTGTTATTATAGATTTTATTATATGAAAATATCTGGGGACTTCCCTGGTGGTGCAGTGGTTAAGAATCTGCCTGCCAATGCAGGGACACAGGTTCAAGGTCTGGTCCAGGAAGATTCCACATGACTCAGAGCAACTATCTCATGCACCGCAACTATGGAGCCTGCACTCTGGAGCCCGTGAGCCACAACTACTGAGCCCTTGTGCCACAACTACTGAAGCCCACACACCTAGAGCCTATGCTCCACACCAAGAGAAGCAACCACAATGAGAAGCCCGCACACAGAGATGAAGAGTAACCCCTGCTCGACACAACTAGAGAAAGCCCACGTGCAGCAACAAAGACCCAACTCAGCCACAAAATAAATTAATTAATTTTAAAAAAAGAGAAAATATCTGGTGTTGCTGTATTGAACATACTGGTTTGATCATTGCAAAACTGAAAAGATAAACTACAAACTAAAAAAAACCATATAATTCACTAATCTTATCATTTGCAGAGTATTAACATCTGGACATATAAAGAACAGTCAGGAGAAAAGCATAACATAATTGAAAAATCTTTGAAATTTATAAAATTACTAGTTCTCAGGTGAATCAATGCAAATAACTATGAATAGGAAAAGAAAATGATCACTATCAATCAAGAGAATGCATGTTCACAATTTCACTAAGATACAATTTCACATGTATCAAAAACTTAAAAGTTTGGTAACGTACCCTCTGGATATGCTGACTTTCAAAACATTAAGATGTCTTCACAGGAATATTTAGAAACAGCCAGTGAAATTATATGTATATTTCCTTTTGATCTAGCAATCTTAGCTTTGGAACCTTATTTAAAAACATACAATTTATTGAGTTATATATGCCTAAAGTTATTCTTGGTAGTACTACTGAACTAAACAATGACTAAAAACAGCTCACAAAACCCTCAAAAAAAAAAAAAATGCATTGAACAACAAATGGTATAGCCACAAAGTAGAGTGATGTGCAAGTGTAAAAAAAGGATGAGAAAATATCTAAATACCAATAAGGAGTGATCCCTAACTATCTTACTAGACAAAAATACAGGATATTAAATGGTATTTACAGTTTGTTAGTATTATGAGAATAGGGAGATGAATAAATATACATTGGTGCTTATATGTATCAATATATAAACACTGTCAATACAATTCAAAAATAAATAAAAGGTAATTCACTATATAAGGAGGAAATGAACATAGTAGAAGAGTTGGACCTTTAAATGACTTCTGTAAATGAACTCATATATCTGATTTTTGAATTATTTCAATATTTTTGCATAATCAAAAGGAACAGGGTAAAATTAATACACACACATACACAGAAACCTCTAAATAATAAAACCAATTAACCTAGTTTATATCAAGTTGATGACAAAATCACACAGGGAAAATAATTACTTAATGTGTTCAAAAACAGTATTTTGAATGTACATCTTTAGTAATTTATATTTCTAAGAAAAGGACTACAAAAAACCTTCAACTGGTTTCAATAATCTTATTATCAATAGTACATACAGTGAATATTATGTTATTTTGAAACTAGAGAGGTTTATTGTAGAATAAATTCAACATATAGTAATATTTATGTCAATAGGGATTACATTGTGCAGTATTAGAAGAAAGAGATACATGTAACAACAAAATATAAATGCAATAGAGTAAATTTACAGCTGAAAAGGGAACATAGATATTTATATTCTCTAATGAGACTTATGTGTGTGTGTATCTGTGTATTCATATACAGACATACATATATATGCACATTTTTTTCTAGGAAAGGCCTAAAAGCAATAACAATACAATAGCAATAAACACCTGAAGCATCAAAATTATGATATTTAAAATCTATTTCCTACTAATAGGAAAAAGAAAGTTATAAGAATAGATGTTTCTAAGTCAGGGGCAAAGCAAACAAACAAAATATACAAGGAAATCCCAGGCTTCTTATTTTGCTCAAGAGCAGGGGCATTATTGAACATTCCTGGGAATATATCAAAAGGACATCAGAACTATCTTGAAAGGTCTGCCTCTGCCCAAAAGTGAGAGTATTTAATCATCAAAAAGAATAACTGGAATTTTAATTGTTCTTATACACTCACAAACATATACAATATCTAGCTAACTAGCTGTCATCTAACTACTTATTTCTCTATTACCTATTTAATTGCACAACATTGGAAGCTGTTATGGAACCAATGCATTACTATTGTACATTGAAAAATAAAAGTAAAGAATAAATAATTTGAATGACATTGCAAACTGCATTTCAAGATAGTTAAAGAATCCCCAATCCTCTACCTTCCCTGCCTTTTGGGCCACTACTGGGCTAGGAGCTCCTTTGCCCCTCTCTAGAACTCTCTTCAAGAAGGGTCCTTTGTCTTTCTCTGCCCCCAGCACTTTTCCCACTGTGCTTTGAAGACTGGTCTGGTGAGAAAAGGTCTAGGTGGGAGGTGGTTAGTAGGTTCTTCCAAGTACCTTTATCCCTCACTGCCAAACATACACAGCTTCCCAATAAATGATTGTGAGAAGAAAAAGGTGAAGCCGCCGCAGTTTTTATTCCTGTAATATAAGCTCCATCTCTTGCAGAAATGGGTGGGGGTAGGGGTTAGCCTTGCCTGGCCTTTAGGAGCTTTGGTGGGGAAAAGAGCCTTGAAGAGAGGAGAGGGACTTTAGATAAGGAGGACAATGCACCCTGAGAGCGTGGAAGGGAGGAGGAAGGGTGGCTGCATGTTTCCTATCTCACCCAAAGTGGAGGGAGGAGCAGTAACAAAGGAGGTGGTCTATTGCTGTTCCACTTCAGAATAAAGGTACAGTTCACTGTCTCAGTTACCTCCTGCATATAGGCATCTTGTGTTGGGAATCTACCCACCCCCCAGGGACCAAGGACCTCTCCTACAAAGAGAGTAATATTTGGCTGATACTCCCTTAAGCCAGGGAGGAGCTCCCCAATTTGTCCAGGGACCCAGAAAGGGTGGCAGAGAACACAATGGGCCAGACATGAGGGCAGCCCCCAGTTTGGAGGATCAGGTCTGAGGAGGAAATTTACCCTCCCCCATGAAGTCCTGGATATGGACTGAACTTGAGTGGGTCATGTAGGGGGCCTAGTCAAGGGACTACCTTGTCTTTGGGACCAGAGCAAACTAATGTAAGGCAGGCTGGGGAGACATGGGCATATCCTCCCCAGGAGGGGCTGTGGAGAATGGCAGTTTGCATGGTGAACCCCTCACTTCCCCTTTGCTCCTCTTCACTTTCTTATTGCCCCATTCTCAGTCACTTCACATCTACTCCTGGTCTGTCCTGGTTCCCTCTTCTGTATCAGGTTTATTGGTTGTACGTATAAATTATACTTTAAGAAAATAATCAAATGATGAAAGTTATTTATATAAAATTTTATCTGTGTTAGTCTCCTAGGGCTACTGTAACAAATTATCACAAACTAGGTGACTTAAAACACCAGAACTTTATTTTCTCATAAGTCTAGAGAATAGAAGTGTAAAATCAAGGTATCAGTAAGGCCATGCTCTCTCTGAAGCCTGCAGAGGAGGATCCTTCCTTTCCTCTTCCTAGCTTCTAGTGGTTGCTGGCACATCTTGGGATTCCTTTTTTTGCAGATGCATAATAACCCTAATCTTCTCTTTCATCATGACATGTCTTTCTTTCCCTTGTGTCTATCTCTGTGTCTCTGTTTTCTCTTCTTATAAGAACAATACTTATAGGGCACACTCTAATCCAATGCAACCTCATCTTAATTTCATTACATTTTCAAAGAACCTATTTTCAAAAATGTATCATGAAGATATGTGTGTGCCATATGAATGCTCATTAAAGGGTGACCTCAGCAAAGGGAGAATTTAATAATCAAGTTAGTAGAATGAATCATTCTGGGAGGTCAGCTTCTTTCTTCAGTCATTCCTGTCATTGCCCAGAGAACTCATGAATAAAATGGCCCCAGTGGCAAGGATGGAGGTAATGCATGGTGTCAGCAACATGGACTTCCACTCACCAAGGCTGACCTGGCTATAGCCACTGCTGAGTGCTTAGTCTACCAGCAGCCAAAACCAACATTGATTCCCTAATATGGAAACATACCTTGGGATGATCAGTCAGCTACCCGGTGGTGGGTTGCTTCCATTGTACCACTTCCATAATGAAAGGGTGAGTGTTTTGTTCTTACTTTAATAGATGCTTACTCTGGATATAGATTTACCTTCCTTTCAGCCAAATCTGCTGCCTCTGGTTTTACATAATTCCTTATCAAACATCATGTTATTCCACACAGCATTGCGTCTGATTGAGAAAATAACCTGGAATTAACTGGCCTTATCATATTCCACACATACAGAAACTGTTGGCTTGAGAGAATGGTGGAATGGCCTTTTGAAGACTCAGTTACAGTTGCCACTAGATGGCAATACCTTGTAGTGCTGGACAATGTTCTCTAGGAAGTTGTTTGTGCTATAAATCAGCTTCTAATGTAAGGTGCTATTTCTCCCAACACGAGGATTTACCAGTACAGGAATCAACGAGGGAAATATTAGCAGCATTATTCACTCTTACCCTTAGTCATCTATCAGCAAAATTTTGCATCCTGTCCCTGGAACCTATCCTCTGCTGATGTAAAGGTCTTTCTTCCAAAGGGAGGAATGCTTCCACCAGAAAATAAGACAACGATTCTGTTGATCTGAATTAAGACTGCCATCTGCCTACTTTAGGCTACTGGTCCTTCTAAATTTACAGGAAAACAAGGGAGTTAGTGTACTGGGTGGGGTGAATGATCTTGATTACCAAGGGAAATTAAGCTACCACTACACAATAGAGGTAAAGGAGATTAAGTCTAGAATATAGGAGGTGCCTTAAGGTGTCTTTTTATACTACCATGACCTGTAGTTAAAATCATTGGAAAACTATAACCTGATTTAGCAGGATGACTAATAGCTCAGACCTTCCAGGATTAAGGTTTGAATGACCCTACCAGAAAAAGAACCATAACATCTGAAGTTTACAGAGGGTGATGGGAATATGGAATGAGTAGTGGAGGAAGGTAGTTATAAACGCCAGCTACAACCATGTGACCAGTTTCAGAAATAAATAGCTTAATCATTGTAAGTATTTTACTCCTTTTTGTTTTGAATGAATTTGCATGTATGTGTATATATAAATGTATGTATGGATTAGAGCAAATATTTTTTGTTTTCTTCCTTCTCTTATCCCTTTTTCATCTAATATAATATGTATTAATCAGAGTTAACTTTATGTTACAATATTAAGTCACAGAGTATCAAGGAGAAGAGTGAACAGTAACCAAGGATTTTGCATCTGAGCCCAAGCAGGACCTGCAGGGCCCTCCAGGTACAAAATCTTTCTTGTTTGTAGGAAAAATGTCTCCTAGACTTTCCTTGAGTTCCAAAGGGCAGATTCAGTTACTAATTTGGGAAATGAGAGAGTGCAGAAACAAAGGAGCTTCAGTCAAGAAACAATAGTGCAGTGATAGTGCAGATTCCTAGTTTCTCCTCAAGGGATGTACATAACAATCTGACATATATCTCTGAGTTCTTCTGTAGGAACTAAGGCCCCCCACCCAGGTGGAGGATGGTAACTTCAGGCTGAGCAAAAGATTCCTAGATTATCACCTTGTTACCTCACCACCAACCAATCAGAAGAAAGTCACACACCCTGCAGGCAGCAGCCCAAAGTTTGCCTTTAAAAACCATTCCTTGAAAACCTTCAGGGAGTTCAAGTCTTTTGAGCATAAGCTGCCTGTACTCCTTGCTTGGCACCTGCAAAATCCACTGTACTTTCCTTCACCACAACCTGGAGTCAATAAACTGGCTTTGCCAGGAGAAGAATCTCAAGTTATGTATGATAACATCCTTTTCTAGGTAAAGGATTAGTGTACTGTTAGTTGTAAACAGGATTGTTGTATAATTTTATGCACAAATATGACTGTCATAGTTTTCATTTTGAGATTAAGTAGTAAAGTTTTAAGAATATGTATAAATGCCAGGTTGAAAAAACAAATGTAAACCATGATACTTTATTTCAGTTGTCAATGAAACTAAACTGTAGTTCCCAGTAATTCAATTAAACACTAAGTGTTACTGTGAAGGTATATTGTAATTATAGTTAATATCTACAATCAGTGAACTTTAAGTGAATAATATTATCCTTGATATTGTGGGTGACCCTCAGTCCAATCTGTTGAAATGTCTTAAGAACAAAATTGAGGAAATGTCTCTCTCTCTCCAACTGGTTCTCCTTCTGTCATAGAACCCTGATTGATACAGAAAGTATAAGAAATAGAACAATAAGTTTAAAACTACTATAAATAATCAGTAGGACAAATCCAGAATATGCAATATTCTACAGAACAATC
The DNA here is from genome assembly GCF_026419965.1 of Kogia breviceps. Lineage (NCBI taxonomy): Eukaryota > Metazoa > Chordata > Mammalia > Artiodactyla > Physeteridae > Kogia > Kogia breviceps. Next base: position 44,440,946 of record NC_081325.1, on the reverse strand, counting down.
TAATGCTCTAAACAATTGTTTTATTAATCACTTTTATAGTTTCTTTTTTTAAAATTTCAGTAATTTCTGCTTTAAAAAATTTGTTGCTTCTTGAGTCCTTGGTCTTATTTGAATTTTTTTCAACTTTATGATTTCAATGTTTAACTCATTAAATCTCTTTATTTTTAAAATATCAGTATCTAGCATATAAATTTTCCTTTAAGAATATGTAAGATTTTATGTCTATATGGTGTTCTCATTTTCTTTCAATTTTAATATAATATTATAAGCTCTTAAATATTACTTAACTTATATTATTTTCTGTAATTTGATGAACAAATATATGTGTTTCTTTTTAATTTATTTATTTTATTTTTTTAAAATTTTTGTCTGTGTTGGGTCTTTGTTGCTGCACACAGGCTTTCTCTAGTTCCCTGAGTGGGGGCGACTCTTCCTTGTAATGCACGGGCTTCTCATTGCAGTGGCTTCTCTTGTTGTGGAGCATGGGCTCTAGGCACGTGGGCTTCAGTAGTTGTGGCATGTGGGCTCAGTGGTTGTGGCTCATGGGCTTAGTTGCTCTGTGGCATATGGACCAAGATGCGGACCTGTGTCCCTTGCATTGGCAGGAAGATTCTTAACCACTGAACCACCAGGGAAACCCTATATGTGTTTTTTATTTGTTGGATTTTCTTTTGCTCCAGGTCATGGATTATTATAACTATTTACATATTACTTCATTTTCATCAGAGAAAGTGAAGTTTTTCCATGATTGGTGTGCATTCAAGTTTTTCTATATACCCTTGAGCTGATGTTTTTCTAAGCACAAAATATTTATTTTAAAATATTATATATTGGAATTCTGAATATGTCTTTCATAATTTTTCCTTGAGTTGCTAAAAAAGATACCTTTATTTTAATGAGTAAAAGCAGTGGCTTTAGAATTCAACTATTCCATATAATATATTTATTTGCTGTTTTATTCTATACAAACTACTAAATCTCTCTGTTAAATAGTTATATCATCTTTAAAATGGGAAAATATTTCCCTATCCAAAGGATCATTCAGAGGATTCAATTAAATAAGGAATGGCAAGTGATATTGTAGTCATACATAGTAAGAATTCAAAATATGTTAGTTATCATTATTATTAATTCTTTGTTTATTAAAAAGTCGATAGGGCTTCCGTGGTGGCGCAGTGATTGAGAATCCGCTGCCAATGCAGGGGACACGGGTTCGTGCCCCGTTCCGGGAAGATCCCACATGCCGAGAGCGGCTGGTCCTGTGAGCCATGGCCACTGAGCCTGCGCGTATGCAGCCTGTGCTCTGTAACGGGAGAGGCCACAACAGTGAGAGGCCCACGTACCACACACACACACAAAAAAAGTCGATAAATATTTTCAAATCCAATTGTGAAATTATTAAGCTAATTTTGCCTGGTGCATAATATTTCATGGTTTGTATCTATTTGTTGGAGTACTGCTTAAACATTATATTTGCCAAGATTATTGCAACACCAACTTGATTTTTGTTGTTTTCTTTTCCATTTAAGTTTTTTTTTTCTATTCCTTGATTTTCAAACTCCATTATAATCACATTTCAGAAATATATTTTGAAAAGTGTATAAAGTTAATTTTTAACCCATTTTTGTGAGTTTAATCCACTTTTTGTTTTGAATTGTATTTACTGAATATTTACATTTATTTTTTTCTATATTATTTAATATTTTCTCTTTAGAATGCATTCCAAATACTCCAATATGTCTCTTCTTCTCTGTTTTGTGTATTTTCTTCACTCTTTATCTCTCTGTTAATATGTGAATTAATTATAATGTATTAATATTCCTGAACTACTTATATTTCTTCCTATACATATCTCATATAATGTTTTCTTATCATAGTCTACATTTATTGTTACCTCTGAATTTAACTAGAAATTTAGAATATTTTAACTTTCCTTTCGACCTTCCTCTCTTCTTGTTCACAAACTTGAGTTCTACTTTTTTAGCTAAATCTTATTTTCTACCCATTCAAGTTTTCATATTAATCACAATTTTATCTACATAAATTTGCCAATTACTATGCTCATCCTCATATCTTGTATCCTATTTTTTTCTAGTTTAATTTTGTCATTTATTAATTTTTCCCTATTATAGTAGTTTTTCAGTAAGTGTCTTCAATACAGTCAGCTAGGAAAATATTACAGATTTACACATACTTCTTTTTATGCTTTTACACTGTCATCTATTGCTACTGATTGGAAATCTCTTTTCAGTCTATTTCCTATTATTTCATAGGAAAATCTGCTTTATATTATTTCCCTATGGATAGATATGTTTTCATTTTTTTCCTTTTTAACATGCAGCATTTTAAATATCCCTTTTTGTCATGTTTGCTAATTTTTATCAATCTAAATGTCTCTTCAATTCTATAATATTCTTCACAATTATCTTTTAAAATTATTTTTCTCATCTTTCTCATTTCTTTCCTTCACAGGACCTTCATTTGTCTTAACTGATGTTTTTATTTTCTATGTCTAATATCTAACTGAGAGTATTCTTCCAAGATAATTTTACTTACTACCGGTTTATGGCTGTCTCTCTAAGAGCCTTCACCATTGGTAATTTCTTATAGTTTGTAGGTCCTGAAGGAGTTGCCTGTGCTAGCTAATGAGTGCAATATTTGTCCTTCCATCATTGATGAGAAAGCATTGATGAGGCTGTAGGTAGAAGCCAAGATAATAGCTTGTTCATTGTTATGGCTTTAAATTTCCTTTGCAAATCAGTTGCTAGGAGGCTTACTTCTTTCTTTTCATCTTTGATATGGAATATATATATATATATATATATATATATATATTCCATATATATATGTAGATTCATTAGTAAATTCTGCCCTGTTCAACACTGAATTTATTCTAAAGCCATTCAGAATTTGTATAATCTTTTATAAGGTAAAAATCATTAGCATTTCAGGTCAAAACAAGTATTACCTTAATTGTTTTAATATGACTCTTGCAGCAAATTTTGGAGAACAAGGTTAAGATAGCTATATAACTTGCAAGGAAATTTTGTAATCAAAAAGCTGGTTATAGGTCTAAGAAAAAAAATGCTAAGAAGTCAAATATACGTGTCTTTTATTTAAATCTAAGTTTATTGGAATATTACAGAGTCTGAATTCAATATTTTCAGATTAGAATATTTTTCAGTGACAAAAAAATGTCAAATGTCTTATTCTCCTAATCAACAAGTACTTGATTTATTTAATAATATACCAGGCAGAAAATCTAATGAACTGGTTTGAGTGTACCTGGAATGAATCAATGTATCATCAAAATAAATATCTATAGGAATATTTATAGTAATCTAACTACTCATGAACTTCCTTATTCTGTTGTATTAACTTCCTAAATAATTTTCCATTGAATAAAGATTAATAAGACAACAACACAGAGTGTTGCTAAGTACCCCTCTGTTAGGGACATTCTGGAAAGCAGGAGAGAATTGAGAGGAGTAAGGTTAAAGTAATAATGAAGAAATTATTTGATCTGTTACCCATGCTTTAGAATTATCTGTGGAAATGTTGGAAACTTTATGGGTGTGTTTACCATTAAATTTATTTACATTTCTCACTTTTTTAGAGGATCCAAGAGTAACTTTTTAAAAGAATGACTGCAGTTATGGACACATCATGTAAGCAATAAAGAATTTTTTTTTCTTTTTGTCTAGTAATCACAGCTGCTAGAGAGAAAGGTGGCAGGCAGAAGCAGTAGGACAGGCAGCAGGAAAGCCATCTGCTTCACAGACAGCAATATGTATATCTTTGGGATTGTTGATTAAACACGTCAATTCAACTTTTTTTTTTTCTTTGAGAAAAATCTTCTGAGATCATAAATTCAGTTAGTAGGTCATTTGTTATCAATAAAAGGAGATCTTCATTTTAGTTTTACATTTCCTCCTATGTTAAGCTGCTCCTGGTTGACGATCCCCTCTAACATTATTGGATTTACAGACAGTGCTGTTATTTTCATATGAACTATGTAATCAATTATGGACAGTCCACGTCATAATTTCACTCATCTCACCTAGACAATCATGTTAGATAAAATTTGTTAGATGTTATTAAAACATATAAAATAACCATATGAATACCTGGAGTTAATTATTGATAATGTGCATTACTTATGTTGGTTTTCTTTCTGATTACATCATCACTTCATCAAGAAGAGAAGTGGAAAAATAATTAAGTCCACAATGATCAACTTGGGTAGAAAATAGATTAAAGTCCTAACGTAAATCTTTGGGAAGATTTTCCTGAAAGTTTATTTCTTATAACCAATAACAATGACAATTTGGCCCCTTACCAACCATGCTTTAAAAATGATTTTAACTTGGTCACTGATAAAAATTGAGTAAAGAATGGTATGAGAAATTGAAACTTATTTTCAAAATTGAGTCTAGCCCAATGATTCATTTTCTTCTCCCAAATATATTTTACAAAAGTAACAAGCAAGTAACTTTACTGGAATTTGATTAATTCTTCTTCCACTCACTTCAGTTCTCTGTATTTTGCCCAAAGCAGAGGTAATTAATTAATATAAAAATATGAGATCAGAAGCAATTAAATTGGTATAAACTTTCCTTAATTAAGTCTCTCAACTTGGCAGTTTATCATTTTGGCACTTTTTTTTTTTCAGATAGAGGTGCACAAATTGTCAGATATCTTAGAGAAAATGGTATATTTAACAGATTTGTATATATACTGTAGAAATCTACCTTTGTTAATACAGAATAACTTCATTTCCTTTAAAAATTGTTACTAAGTTAACTAATTATAAAGGAATACAAGCAAAAATAGAAACTTATTTTCCAAAAAGAAAACAAATGTGAATTCAGTTTTGCCTGGAGTGTTGAAGCCCCCAATGTTTGCAATTATTTGCATCCTCATCCAAACAGATGGCATGCTTAATTTCTCCAAATGCTATCACCTCTTTGCCTTTCCCAGTTCTCTGTCAAATCAAACAGTAACTCTTGATAGAAGAAAAAAGCATAATGAAAAGAACATAGTAAATAATAAACTTATCATGTTTCTTTCAAATCCATTCAGTAGCAAATTAAACCATAAAATATTAATATAGCTATTTCACCAAATTAACAAATTTAGCTATAAACTATATAAGCTAGTAATATAAAAATAGTAGGATAACTGAACTTTGCCCAAAGATTGATCTTTTTTCTTTTTTTGCTTCTCATTTCATTTTGGAAGATACTGATTAGAAATATTTTATTATGATAGCGGTTCTTAAACTGAGTTGAGTCTTGGATCTCATTGAGAATTGGATGCAAGCAGGTATAGAGAGAATTAACAAGGTTTGTTTTATTAATTGCTACACCAAAAGCACTACTAATAATGCCAAACTCAAGGAAGTATTCAATAAATACTTGTTGGAAAAAAATGAAAAGTGAGTGAATACTATTTCTCTAAAAATATCAAAGAAAGTTACTAATTATGTGTATTAAATCATTCCATTCATGAGTAGCTCTTCTCTTAAAAAATATCATTTCTTTAATAAATGAAACTGTCCTTTCTATCTTATTCATATGTGTATATGAACATAGTCTCCTCTTAACTGAGTCAGATAATTTTTTAAAAACAACATTAAAAATATAAATTCAACATTCCAGTTGACTGTATTTATTGTAATGGAGTAAAGACCCCATTAAAAATCATTGTCCATTGATTGATAGGAAACAATTATTACAATGAAACTAAAATATTTGAATGTTGTAAATGAAGAATAAAATTAAATATGCAACCTCTGTCTGAATAGGCATTGCTTTATGCTCTCTTAGAACTTTGCATCTATTAATTTTTCATTAATTATATGAGCTAGAATAACCATTATTACTTGCTTTTACAACAATGAGGACAGGGTATGTCTTTGCTTCCCACTTTTTTCATGTAATACAAGTGTGGGAATTAGTAATACCTCAAGAACAGTATGTGAGGGAGAAAATATGTATTATGATTCCACACTATAAGTTCTTAGGCTCAGAATAGAGCAGAATGTCAACTAAAGCTCATAAAGTAAATTAATGAAGCTGTAAATGATGATAGCAGAAATATTTTCAGTTTTACAATCATATATAGGAAACTATATTTCCTTATTTATATCTCAAACCATTCCACAAAAAAAGTTACTCTTAGTAAACTTTAGTCCTCAGAGTATTTTCTCATTTGCTATTCATATGTGGCAGATAACTTTTTACTTAAAATGCTCAGATCATGCACTTTTTGATAATAGATTTCAATATGCATTAAACTATTGAAAAAAGACTTAATTAAGATTTTTAATCACAGGGTCAATTTCAGTGCTTGTGATAGGTCTGTTCATATTTTCTATTTCTTCCTGGTTCAGCCTCAGTAGGTGGTGCATTTCTAAGAATTTGTCCATTTCTTCCAAGTTGTCCATTTTATTGGTGTACAGTTGCTTGTAGTAATCTCTAATAATCTTTTGTATTTCTGCAGTGTCTGTTGTTTCTTCTTCTTTTTCATTTCTAATTCTATTGATTTGAGTCTTCTCCCTTTTTTTCTTGATGAGTCTGGCTAATGGTTTATCAATTTTGTTTATCTTCTCAAAGAACCAGCTTTTAGTTTTATTGAGCTTTGCTATCATTTCCTTCATTTCTTTTTCATTTATTTCTGATCTGATCTTTATGATTTATTTCCTTCTGCTAAATTTTGGGGTTTTTTGTTCTTATTTCTCTAATTTCTTTAGGTGCAAGGTTAGGTTTTTTATTTGAGATGTTTCCTGTTTCTTAAGGTAGGATTGTATTGCTATAAACTTCCCTCTTAGAACTGATTTTTCTGCATCCCGTAGGTTTTGGTTCATCATGTCTCCATTGTCATTTGTTTCTAAGTATTTTTTTTTTAATTTTTTCTTTAATTTCTTCAGTGATCACTTCTTTATGAAGTAGTGTATTGTTTACCCTCCATGTTTTTATATTTTTTACAGATCTTTTCCTGTAATTGATATATAGTCTCATAGTGTTGTGGTCAGAAAAGGTACTTGATATGATTTCAATTTTCTTAAATTTGCCAAGGCTAGATTTGTGACCCAAGATATGATCTATCCTGGACAATGTTCCATGAGCACTTGAGAAAAATGTGTATTCTGTTGGTTTTGTATGGAATGTCCTATAAATATCAATTAAGTCCATCTTGTTTAAAGTATCACTTAAAACTCGTGTTTCCTTATTTATTTTCATTTGGGATGATCTGTCCATTGGTGAAAGTGAGGTGTTAAAGTCCTCTACTATGATTGTGTTACTGTTGATTCCCCATTTTATGGCTGTTAGTATTTGCCTTATGTATTGAGGTGCTTCTATGTTGGGTGAATAAATATTTACAATTGTTATATATTCTTCTTGGATCGATCCCTTTATCATTATGTAGAGTCCTTTTTTGTCTCTTGTAATAGTCTTTATTTTAAAGTATATTTTGTCTGATATGAGAATTACTACTCCAGCTTTCTTCTCATTTCCATTTGCATGGAATAATTTTTCCATCCCCTCACTTTCAATCTGTATGTGTCCCTAGGTCTGAAGTGGGTCTCTTGTAGACAGCATATACATGGGTCTTGTTTTTGTATCCATTCAGCCAGTCTGTGTGTTTTGGTGGGAGCATTTAATCAATTTACATTTAAGGTAATTATTGATATGTATGTTCCTATTACCATTTACTTAATTGTTTCAAGTTTATTCTTGTAGGTCTTTTCCTTCTCTTGTGTTTCTTGCCTAGAGAAGTTCCTTTAGTATTTATTGTAAAGCTGGTTTGGTGGTGCTGAACTCTCTCAGCTTTTGCTTTCTGTAAAGTTTTTAATTTCTCCACCAAATCTGAATGAGATCCTTTCTGGGCAGAGTAATCTTGGTTGTAGGTTTTTTTCCTTCATCACTTTAAATATGTCCTGCCACTCCCTTCTGGCTTGCAGAGTTTCTGCTGAAAGATCAGCTGTTAACCTTATGGGGATTCCCTTTTGTGTTATTTGTTGTTTTTCCCTTGCTGCTTTTTTTTTTTTTTTTTTTTTTTTTTTTTTTTTTTTGTGGTACGCGGGCCTCTCACTGTTGTGGCCTCTCCCACCGTGGAGCGCAGGCTCCGGACACGCAGGCTCAGCGGCCATGGCTCACAGGCCCAGCCGTTCTGCGGCATGTGGGATCTTCCTGGACCGGGGCACGAACCCGTGTCCCCTGCATCGGCAGGCAGATTCTCAACCACTGCACCACCAGGGAAGCCCCCTTGCTGCTTTTAATATGTTTTCTTTGTATTTAGTTTTTGATAGTTTGATTAATATGTGTCTTGGTGTGTTTCTCCTTGGATTTATCCTGTATAGGACTCTCTGTGCTTCCTGGACTGATTAACTGTTTCCTTTCCCATATTAGGGAAGTTTTCAACTATAATCTCTTCAAATATTTTCTCAGTCCCTTTCTTTTTCTCTTCATCTTCTAGGGCGCCTATAATTCGAATGTTGCTGTGTTTAATGTTGTCCCAGAGGTCTTTGAGACTCCACAGTCAGCATCTTGAATGTTAAGTCAAGAGATTTTAAACAAAGCTTTAAATATTGCTTATGAACTGCAATGCTTTTTGCCATGAAAAAGAAATACATAGCAAAATTAACTTGAATTGAAAACAAGATAATTGATTTTCTCTAACTGAGTCTGTTTAAATTTTTCAAGGTTAGCTTAGTACTTGAAGTTACAATGTGGCACATTTGGAGATCAAAATGTTACAGCTGTTGTCTGGATGTCATTTGCGGCAAGCATAAAATGTCACTATATACTAATATGCTTTTTTGAGCTAACAATTAGGAATCAATTCACTTAAATTTATCTTCATGAATGTTAATACTATTTTTTTGATTCAATTTTTTAAAACAGTGTGGGCAGCTGATTCTAAATGATTTGAGAATTTTGCCATTTATCTAAGAGGAATTTTGGGCAGATACCCCTATGACCAAGCAAAAATTGAAAAATAACCAAACTAACAACTGTTATTTCCAATCTACTACCGCTGTCACCACTACTATTATTAGTAATTACAATGTCAATAACAAACTATATTTATTGAACAGTTTCTATGTGTTAGAAATTGTTCTGTCTGATTCAACCCTCACTGTAAACCTATAAGGTACCTTGTATTCCTGTTTTATATGATAAAGAAACCTAGTTCAGATGAATGAAGTAACAAAGTAATGAAGTCAAGGTCATAAATTAAGAAGCTAGAAATCCAGTTAAGGAATTCTGGTATAATAAACTCATATAAGTCTCTAAAAATACAAATTTTTATTAACATGAATACATTAATATTTCTCAGAGTATGTTTTTTTAATTATATTTTTGCTTTTATTGTTATATTTTTTGTTTAAAAGTTTTAGGAACTTATAGGTTCCATTTTAGGGAAGAAGCTTTCCAGGATCCCTTTAAACCCAGGATTAAGCAAATGTTTGCCTATGTAGACTGCATATCAATTAAAAGGAGACATGCTTCAGTAAGCTACTGTCTCTTATTTTGGGGGGGATATGTCTTATATATTTTTGTATATTTTATATACTTTTTGTATTTATCTGGACATAGGAAGTGATACAAGCTTAAAATGGTAGTAAAATACACCTTTCTGGATTTATGGGTTTTATGGTCATAAATCACTACAGAAAGACACAGAATCTTCATTAAAAATTGGTTGCAAATTTGTACTCACAAGCTTATTTACTCTGCTTTTCCTCATTACATTTCTTCCACTCTTCCAGTCCTCCCTGTCATATACTGAAGATGATTCTGTTATGCTGAAAGGGAAGGGAAAGTGCAAAGTATTATATATATATATATATATATATATATATATATGTGTGTGTGTGTGTGTGTGTGTGTGTGTGTAATATTGTATTTTATATATATATATAATTTTGGAGGAAAGAGCTTTTCATTAATTATATGTCATTAAAATGAGGAGATAAAACCAAAACCAAAACCAAAACAGGCTTTAGTATTGCCAATATCCTCTAAAGCATATTTATTGTATGAGAATAAAATCTCAGACTGACTGTGGTGTTTCTTTTTAAGTTAATGATTATCAGCAATCAGTTTAGGGCCCTCCCCCATACCTGAAAAGCTCGGGCTGTCCCTAGGGTGAGACTTGACCACTGGCAGTTTGGTCGATTAGTGAGGGAACTGGGAGAAAAACAAATGGCAAACAAGGAGAAAAGCAAACTGTCTTCTCTGCCCAGCCCCACAGTGTACCTGCATCCTTGCTGTGGCTTTTAAGAATCTCAAAGCAATCTTGCAAGCTGCATTTAAACTGGCCAAAGACAACTTCAGACCTATATAATGTAATAGAAAAGGTCAGAAAACATTAAGCAGTAGAAGTGTGGAGCGTATTAAGCAAGATGTCTGTCTCCGGAAGCAGTTGTGGAAACGCAGATGTATTTAATGACTTTAAGGATCTTTGGATAAAACTAAAGGAGTATCATGATAAAGAAGTACAAGGTTTACAAGTAACAGTAACCAAACTGAAAAAGGAATGAATTTTAGATGCACAAAGACTAGAAGAATTCTTCACCAAAAATCAACATCTGAGAGAGCAACGGAAAGTCCTTCATGAAACCATTAAAGTTTTAGAAGATCAATTAAGAGCAGGATTATGTGATCACTATGCAGTAACTGAAGAACATAAGTGGAAGAAACAACAAGAGTCTGAAAATATTCAACAGCAAAATCTTAAAGTTATCACAGAGCTTATGAATGAAAAAATACCTACAGGAAGAAAATAAAATGTTTTCTGAATAGCTGCTGCAGAAAATTGAGAATAATCAACCACATCAAGCAACTGAACTTGAACCTGAAGAAGGTATTATTCCAGATTCATCAATAACAACATTTTCATTTTCTGGTGCTAACCAGCTATGAAGAAAGGAGAACCTCCACGTCCAACACATAGAACAAAAACATACTAAACTGGAGCATTCTGCATGTGCACATGAATTGAAAAAAGTATCAAAGTCTTCAACTCATCCACAACATAAACCTAAAGAAAGTGAAATTCTAGTGACCAAAACTTGTGATCAGAGTTGAGCTCCAATGGCTAAAACATATGGAAAAAGCAGTTATTCTCCTGAAAATTTAGCTACAGTTGTTACTGAAACACTTGGACTTAGTGTTCAAGATGAATATGAATCTTGAGGCCCTAGGATCCCTCTTGGTGATGAGCTCTACCACTGCCTGGAATGAGATCTCAAAAAAAAAAAAAAAAAAAAAAAAAAGAAAAAAGACATTTTGAGGAATTTAGAAGAAATGGTGAAGATAGTTTAGCATTTTCAGATTCTAGTTCAAAGACTCCTCCTCAAGAAGAACTGACCACTCAGGTATCATTTCCTGTACTTGGAGCTACCTCTAATGTGAAAAGTAGTTTAGGTTTGAATACAAGTTTTTTTCCCTTCTCTTTTAGAGACTGGGGCAAAAAACAAACACAAAAGAAAACAAAACAAAAATCTGAAAATAGTGCCTTTCAGCAACACTTCTAATTATAGTGTAGAGAAACCTAGATCAAAATCTGAAGATGGTGCTCTTTTCACACATCATAATCTTGGAGCTGAAGTGAACAAGATCACTAACCAGTCATCTTCTAATAAGCAGATGCTTATAAATAGAAATACATGTGAACCCCTAAGTGAACAGGATAGTATTGATCACACTAAAGATACTGTTACTGATAAACATGTAGAACCCCTAAAATCATTGGGATGCAGAACCAAAAGGAAGAAAATTGATGAAAGTGAAGATGAAATAAGCTGCCCCCAAACCTCCTTTGATAAAGAAAATGCTTTTCCTTTTGCACTGGATAATTTTTCTTCCATGAATGGAGACTATGTGATGGATAAACCTCTGGATATGTCTGATCGATTTTTAGCTATCCAGTGTCAAGAGAAAAGCCAAGGAAGTGAGAATTCTAAACTCTGATTTAGGCAAGTGACTCTATGAAGTTTTGAAGCCCGTTCCAAAGGGCTCTTCTTCAAGCCCTTGAGTGGGAGCCTTGAGTGGGAGCTGTGGGTTAAACCAAAAGAGCTCTGTTTACAGGAGTCTCTTTTCCAGTCCTTGAGTAAATCTCCAGATAATAAAACACTGTTACAAATAAAGGAAGAAAATCCTATCTTTAGAATCCCTCTGCATCCACGTGAAAGTTTAGAGAAAGAGAATCTTTTTGATGACATGAAGGGTGCTGGTTCTCATGAGCCTATAAAAATAAAAACCAGGTCAATCTGTGAAGCATGTGAATTTGAACTAGTTCTTCTGTTAAATCCATGTAGAATTGCTAAAATAAAGTCTCCACAAACAACCAAGATGTATCCTTTGAAAATAGCCCATAGAGTATAGATCCAAGAGCAGACCTTTCTCAGTATAAAATGGATATTACTGTAGTAGATATAAAGGATGGCAGTCAGTCAATATTAGCAGGAGGAGAGACAGTAGACATGGACTGTACGTTGGTTAGTGAAACTATGCTTTCAAAAATGAAGAAGCAAAAGTAGAAGGGAGAAAAATGTCCAAATGGAGAAAGAAAAATGAATGATAGCTTGGAAGATATGTTTGATCAGACTACACATGAAAAATATGAATCCTGTTTGGCGGATAGCTTCCCCCAAGTAGCAGATGAAGAGAAGGTGTTGTCAGCTACTACAAAAACAAACACTCATGGTGATAAACAAGATAAGGTCAAACAGAAAGCATTTGTGGAGCCATATTTTAAAGATGATGAAAGAGAAAGTAGCTTACAAAATTTTCCTCATATTGAGATGGTTCAGAAAAAAGAAGAGAAGAAATTTGCTTGGACACACATGTAAGGAATGTAAAATTTTATTATGCAGATTTTCCAGCAGAAGAAAGAGGAAAGAAGTTGGCTTCCTGCTGGACCCCAATTTTGCTACATTCCACCCAACACACCAGAGAATTTATGGGAAGTTAGTTTTCTTTCCACTCAGACTTACATGGAAAGAGGTTACATTAAAGAAGATCTTGATTCTTGTCCTCATCCCAAAAGATGGCAGCCTTACAGTGCAATATTTTCTGCCAAATGCAAAGAGCAGAAGACATAAATGTTGAAGCAAAAAGAGAAGAGAGGACAATTTTCTTTTTAGTTATTTATAGTTAAAGTTGGTATTAAACATTGATTTTTTGATCTTCTGTAAACTGACCTACAAATCACTTTTCTATTGCAAGTGTTTTTAAATGGCATTTACCTATCACACAGATGACTACTTAAAAAATGTGGATAAGTTTATGTTGTATTTTCTTGCTTTTGCACCTTTAAAATAATAAGGTCCTTTTATTTTGCACTCTGAGTTAAGAGTTGTTTATTACTTTCTTTGGTAATACCTAATTACCATTTTGAAAATATGAAAAATAATCAATTTAAAAGAAGACAGGATGTCAGCAATATGGCAAAGTGAAGAAAAAGCTTTCTCTATCCCCTTCAAACTACAACTAGTAAAATATCCACAACTCAACAAAGGTGTTTCTTCTCAATACAGCAGGAAGCTGGAGAATTCCACACATCTGTACATATAAGAGTGGGTGGACTGGAACACATAGAAGAGGCAGAGCCTGGGAAATAGCAGAATTGGTGCCTGCCACCCTGGCCCTCTGACTGCAGTAGCTGAGTCCACAGCTTCAGAGCAGCCAGTGGCAACAGGGAAGGTGGCACACAGGATCCCGGCCTCCTTACAACAGTAGTGCCCGTAGCTAAAGTTAACTGAGTAGCCATGGCAGTGTGGACTGGTACACTGTCTCTCTAGTCACTGTGGTGCCCACAACCTCAGCCCCCATCTTACTCATCTGCAGTGCAGAACCAGCAAGCCTTATGATACCAGACAGGATAGAAACATCTGTGTGACCCCAGCTCTCCTCCTACTGTCCCCCCTTTCTCCATGGTGGCAGAGCCTGTGACTCAGGGGATGTTGGATACAAGGGAAGAGCCCACTATCCCAGTGATGACAGCGAAGCTGGCAGAAACAAGGCAACAACAACCCTGGAGGCATAAAAACCTATAGGGAAAGCAGTAATCCCCATTTGTTACAGAGTTGGTGGAGGCTGGAAAGCACCAACTCTCAAATAGAACCAGAGGCAGCTCAGGTAAGTGAAAGTGAACACTTGTGTTTTAGTGTCACCTACCAGAAAACAAGACCTTAACTTCTAACCTGTCATTTAATTTCAAATGCAACAACAAGGGAATTCATCAGGCACCATGAAGAGCCACAGTAACGTATACCACAGAAAAAAAATGACAATTCTCCAAAAGCCAAACTTAAAGTCATGGAATATTGCAATCTAACTGATAGAGCATTCAAAATAGGTGTTCTGAAGAAACTCAATGAGCTATAAGAAAACTCAGAAAGGCACTTTAATGAGATCAGAAATAAAATTAATGAACAGAAGGAATACTTTACTAAAGGTATTGAAACTCCAAAAATGAACCAAAGAGAAATTCTGGAGCTAAAAAACTCAATAAATGAAGTGAAGAATGCATAAGAAAGCATTGGAGATAGGGCAGACTATACGGAAGAGAAAATTAGCAAACTCAAAGGTAAAAATCTGGTAATGATACAAATAGAAGATGGAAGGGAAATAAGATATAAAAAAAATAAAGAAATTTTACAAGAGTTATCCAACTCTTTTTGGAAGGGTATATTAGGGTAATGAGAATCTCAGAAAGAGAAAAACAGTAAAAGGGTGAAAGGTTATCTAAAGAAATAATAGCTGAGAACGTCCCAGACCTGGGGAAGGAGCTAGATATACAAGTCCATGAAACTAAGAGAACATCTAAATACCTCAATACAAAAAGACCTTCTCCAAAGCAAATATACATTAAAATTGTTAAAAGTAAATGACAAAGAAAGAATTTTAAAGGCAGCCAAGGAAAAGAGAATGGTAATCTACAAAGGAACTCTCATTAGGCAATCAGCAGATTTCTCAGCAGAAACCCTACAGTCCAGATATAGAATCACATTCTCAAAATATTGAAAGATAAAAACAGTTTACCAAGAATACTCTATCTAGGGCTTCCCTGGTGGCGCAGTGGTTGAGAATCCGCCTGCCGATGCAGGGGACACGGGTTCATGCCCCGGTCCGGGAAGATCCCACATGCCGCGGAGCGGCTGGGCCCGTGAGCCATGGCCGCTGAGCCTGCACGTCCGGAGCCTGTGCTCCGCAACGGGAGAGGCCACAACAGTGAGGCCCGCATACCACAAAAAAAAAAAAAAAAAAAGAATACTCTATCTAGAAAAGTTATCATTCTGATATGAAGCATAATTAATTTCCCAGACAATCAAAAGCTGAGGGAGTTCATCAACACTAGACCTGCCTTGCAAGAAGTGTTGAAAGGAACTCTTCCATCAGATTTCACTCATATGTGAAATATAAAAAACTAATAAAGAAACAAATAAAGATAAATTAATTAACAAACCAAACCAAACCAAACCAATTCAAAACAAACACATAGATACAGAGAATAAAGTAGTGGTTACCAGAGGGGGAGGGGGGAGGGGAGGGAAAATTGGGTAAAGATCAACTGTATGGTGACAGATGGAAACTAAATTTTTGATAATGAGCAAGTTGTAATGTATACAGGAGAAAAAATATAATGTACACATTAAACTTATATAATGTTATAAATCAACATTGCCTCAATAGAATACATTTAAAAAATACTAATGATATAAGGTAACAAAATATTATCAAATTTTGTATTGGTTCAATTGATTGTCTTAAATTAGAATTCTTATCCAGGTGAATTCACAAGAAAAAGAAACATGAAATGCTATTTTTCAGTTCCCTGTTATCTAACACTATCTGAAAACAATTCATTAATTAAGGTTGTGGTATCTGCTATAATAAATTAATACCTACATTTCTGTGACTTAATAGAATTGAATTTTTTTCTAAATCTGGGAATAGACGAATATTGGCTTTCTTGCTCAAGGACAGAGAGAGTTTGATTTAGGAAGTCATGAATGCACCAAAGCTGCCCAGGGAAGAGATATGTAACCATCAGAAGGAAAGAAAACAGAAGAGGGATTTGAGTGGTATTCATAGGTCAAGATGGAAGTGGCCCACTGCATCTCTTCTCAAATGTCATGGGCTAGGATGCAGTCACAGGCCCAAAACTAAATACAAACTTGGAGGAGAAACAAGTCCAGGAGGAAGAAAACCACACATTTTGTTAAGCAGCTGACATTCTCTCCACAAATGTCTAATTACACATATTTTATTTATTTTTATTTGTACCTATATAGCAAATTGAAATGTAGATTTTATGATTCAAACTTTTTTCTGTTAAAAAGGATAATAACCAACAAAAGATAGCCTTTTTTAGGGTTTAAAAGTATTAGAAAAATATACATTTAAAATATTGCTGACATTGTCACAAACTTACATTTTTCCAAAAATTTGTTATATTTCTTAAAGATGACTACATTTACTTATATTGATTATTTTATTTTGTTTCAGTTTATTTTGTGAGATGCAATTTGAGATTACTTCCTTCTGAATCAATCATTTTAATTATACGTATTTTAACTAAATATGGGTGTTATTGTGAATGCAATTGTTTCTAAAAGCCTATTTTGTGTTAAAAGTAATAAAGAGAAAAATAGGGCCAAGAGCATTTGAATAAAAGGTTACAAAGTCTAAAATGAATAAAATATAAAAGAAGATTTGATATTCAAGGACTCCAGAGAAAGATTTGATTACCAGAATAATGAGGAACAAAGCTTCCCACCACTCTAATAAACAGGTGGAACACTCTCTTGAAGTTGCAGCAGGCCTAAGGGTTTGAATAATCCTCATACATGAGTCAGAGCAGGAAAATAAAGAATCAAAGAGAAGAAACACTATTTCTAAGCACTTAAATGAATTTCTTAATAGTTTTCAATTTTTCTCTGGAGAAAAGGTAGAAGAGAAAAGATTTTGCAGGTTGTTGTATATAAAGTGGTGCAAGTTAAAATTTGCCCAGAAATTATGGCAACACATAGCTACAGGGAATGTGTTGGAAGGAATCTGAAATCTGGAAAGAATTTGAAAAAAAAAGGAATCTGAAAAAAAATGTTATTTCCTAATAAGGACATATATGAAATCATTGTAAAATCAAGAAATGTTCTTCCCCAAGGGGGATATAAATGAGCTGATTATCAGAATAATGTCATTACCCACTTAAAAAAAAGTGTTATTAACTATGTCAAGCTGTTATATACCTGACTTTACACTTGGGAAGTATTCTTAGCTATTTGCATCAATGTACTATTTAATTGGTTTTAGCATATATGTTGGTTATCAGTTTTAAGTAAAACAAAAGTTAAACAAAAGATAAATTATCATGTTTAATACTTTCAAAAAGATAACTTAAAATAAGCAATATTAGTACATTTGTTGGCAAATAACATCCTCCTGGGAGGTGTCCCACTTCATGGAAGACAGCAAAGAGCATAATAATGTCTGTCACCAGGGGCAGCAGTCCCAAGATGTCAACTGCCGCCTGGTTTTCAGGTGTTAGAATGCCCAAGAAAAACACAACAACCCAACTTTACACAGACACTGGATGGAGCAAGGCTTTCCTCATTGAGAAGAGATGGAGTAAGATCAGCTTCGATAGTGAGTGACAGTCCCCAAGGCCAAGTGGTCTCCCTCCTCACCACCCCATGCAGCCGAAACAGGGAGAGATGGTGGTGTGCATCACCCCATGCTGCAGGTGTAGGACCCCATTTGTTCTCTTCCAAGAAGAGATTAGAGCAGTGACATTGGCCAGGTGCTATATGATATACACTCTTAAGCAGAACAAAGTACACATCAAATCCAGAATGGGGGAAGATATTACCAAATAAGGTGATATGATCAGCATAGGCTCCCAAGTCTCCTTATCTCCATGAAGAAAATGTTGCAGGTCCAAGGGTCAACAGGCTGCATATGATTGCCTTTCTCAACATCCACCCCTCCAGTCCTTGCTCTGCCACTTAAAATAGCAGATAAAGCACATCAAATCTGGCAAGAATTATACTGTTTGTAACAATATTAATTTACATGCTGGGTAGCTTAAGTGGAAAGTCCTATTTTATATTCAGCCAGTTGATTTGTTTTCTTGCACTTTATTTCTATTAAATTAAGAAATACTAATTTAGGTTGGTAAATCTGGAAATTCATAACTTGCTCAGAAAATGCTCTATAATTTTAACAAAATATGGAGTGATTTCTCACTGAATAACCCTTTCATCTCTCTGTCAGTCAATATATAGTACACAAAAGCTGTAATATGGAGAGATAGAAGAAAATGGATTCAAAATCTATACTTTGATGCATTTAGTATGCTAAAGTATTTCTTAAAGTTCATAGAATTATTTGTGTATGATCTAAAAATATTAATATTAATAAATGATGATTCTCATATTCAATAATTGAAGAAAAATACTGCTATTGGCTGAAAGTGTTTCCCCAAAATTCATATGTTGAAAACTTAATGCTGAAGTTGATGGTATTAGGAAATGGGGCCTTTCAGAGGTGATTAAGTCATGAATGGGATTCATAGCCTAATAAAAGAGACCCCAGAGAGATTCCTCATCCCGTCTACCATGTGAGGACACAGCAAGAAGTTGGCAGTCTGCAACCTAGAAGAGGGCCCTCACCAGCAGTGAGGACACCCAGATCTCAGACTCCTATTCTCCAGAACTGTGAGAAATAAATTTCTATCATTTATAAACCATACAATCTGTGATACTTTTTTAGAGCAGCCCAAGCAAATTAAGACAAACCCCAGTGGTTGGGAATCTGTGATTAAGCAGATTTCACCAGAATTACTTCAGTATTTTTACACAATCTTTCTGATAATGCATTATAAACAGAAAATAATTATTAGCAAACCTGGCCCCCTCTGGTCTGAAACTAACAAACAAACAAAAAAAAGGGGGAAAAATCTAAAAAATATAATGTCCTTTTAATTTAAATATTTGTTACCTTTGCACACAAAAATACATGAGTCTACTGTTCAATGGTAATACAATCTTAGAAATGCCTCTTTCCCTGGTGGATGGAGGCTAATTTCAGAGATTTTCCATAGTTTACAAACAAGAGTCTTAAGATTTGTTTTTTTTATAGAAAAGAGAGGAATTATTTCAGTCTATTTTATTACTTTCTCCAAGGCTGAACGTGCGGTTCTTTGTTGAAACACAATTTCAACTTTCTCTTGCTCTGTTAGAGACTTACTGTGACAAAGTTTCTCCCTAAATTATGAAGATGAAACATGGTATCAAAACTAGCAAGTAAAAAGAACTCACAAACCACAGAGCTTAAGCAGTAGAGTTACAAATGATGTATATCTGCTCTCAGTGCTTCAAATCAAGGTGAGGATGTGATGAACTGACACGGATTATTGTGTTGCCGAATGCAGGCTTACCTGCTCCCTACTCGAAAGCCAATACTCAAGAGACGAGTGTTGGTTGGAAAAGGAAAGGTTGTTTTATTAGAGAGCCTGGTAACCCTGAGGAGAAGACAGACTCATGTCCAATAACCAACTCCCAAGATTCTGCTCAGTCATGATAGTTTTTAAAGGAAAAAAGCGGGAAGAATCTCAGTGAATCAGCTAGGCAGGAGGTGAGGTTGTGTCATTTTCCATTGTGTGCAGACTGGCTGACTCCTGATTTTCCTTTAGATGTTATCTTTCCCACTGGCCTAGCCTGTAGAAATGTTAAGGGGGAAGCTGGGAGTAGAGAGCTAGTCATTCTTCAACTACTTATTCTTTATTCTTCTTTTGATCTAGGGAAAGAAGCAAAAGGTTAGACAAGGCATTGTGTGCATCTAGTGGAGCATAAGTCAGGAGTTAGGTTAAATATTGCCTAGTGATTTCATTTTATAATTAAGTTTTTAAGTTTTGAGGGGAAGATAAAACAGCCAAACAAGGAAGGGGCAAAAGAGCTGCTTATAGTTGTTCACAGAAAAAAGAATGATAGTAATGTGGACTCTCTTTGAAAAACTGCAATATTTCAGTGGGTGGCAAACACTGGAATTGTAACTGGTACACCCTAAATACGAAGTGGCCAATCTCAGCTCCTAATTATGGGAAAATTCTCAGCATCATCTCATTTATCTAGCTATGCCATTTGAACAAGCTACTTTAAATTATACAAATTGTCTCCACTGACTTTATTTGACTTGAAAATTTTTAAAATTCATTCCACATTTCATTCATATGTCTATTTCTCCTAATATCCAATATATATTATGCAGAAAATATCTTATAACTGTGGTCCAATTTTCCCACTGAAAATGGCAAAGACTGTAGTTGATAATATGCACTATAGGCACTATTTTATTACTTAATTTTTCACTATTTGAAATCAACAGATGGGAGAAGCCTAAGAAAGCTAGAGCAGCAACTTCACCTCTTTTTGACCCAAAACTCATACCTTAAATACCCACAAAAAACCACCTTCAGATACCCACCAGGGCATCCCTGCTCCAAGAAGGCATTCACATTGCTTTGCAATTCTGACAAGACCAAACACCCCACAGAA
The DNA here is from genome assembly GCF_026419965.1 of Kogia breviceps. Classification (NCBI taxonomy): domain Eukaryota; kingdom Metazoa; phylum Chordata; class Mammalia; order Artiodactyla; family Physeteridae; genus Kogia; species Kogia breviceps. Next base: position 44,420,371 of record NC_081325.1, on the reverse strand, counting down.
GCCATCACAAAACTACATGCTCAAATTACCACATCCACTAAACTAATGACTAGGAGAAGCCAGGAAACTGAACACCACCAGCCATCACTTCCAACAGAGTTAAAGAGGGTAGGTCTATTAATGGAGATGGTCCACCTGCCAAACTGGTTTTCAATTCACCAGTAATATCAACACTCAGGAATCTGAGGTTTCCTCTTATTATTTGCAACATGGTAGGCAAGGAGCCATGTAGACATGGCTCAAAAGATAGGAAGGTCGAGGAAGGTATATCAAAACACAGTGATACTGCAAAACAAAGCTTTTAAAGGAGGTGAAAGGTTTTTCACCCCTGTCAAGTGGTGATAAGTAGTGGGTCCCTGTTTTGGAGATTTGTGGGTCAGGTTCTCTAGACATAAGAATTACAATATATCTTATGTTTAGAAGGGCCTTCTTCACAACGAATTTCTTGTATCATTTACTCAAATTAAAGAAATATATAATCCTTACCTGTATAAATCTGTGCCTGAAAGCAAAGTCTGTAAAAGGAACTTGGGAATAGCTAGATTATTTGGAGGTGATCTGAGGAAGCAGAAATAGAAGTAAGTGTTATGAGACAGTGAAAATGGAACAGCCATAGAAAGATGTTTTGCTTGTAAAGTTACTGCTGTAGGCTAGGGCTCAACTCATCTGAGCCCTCTGAGCCTAGAGCCTACTGTCTGAAGGATCAGAGGCTTTGTCATTCATTTCCCCATCACTTATGCACCACTTCTGATCTCCTACTGGTTGAAAGTTGTTCCTGGAGTTGTTAATGGCCCCACACATCAGACAAATCAGAGAAAGACCTAAGGAAGAAAAGCAGAAAGATTAATGAAAGATATCTGAGGTTAGATTCTGTTTCCATACATAAGACCGTCCATCATAATTATTATTGGTGTCAGAGGTGAGCTGAGGGAAGATGGCATAGGGAGCAAAAATTGACTGCTCCACTCACTACCTTTCCATTAATCACTGTCATCCTTTTGCAACTGTGCACATACCAGGTATACTGAAAAATATGGATGTGTGTGTTGATTAGTTATTTATACTGTTTTTACTTTTAAGAAGACTAATTTTGTTTCAGTTATTTCCAAAAAATTATACCACAAGCTCTCTCACTTCATATTTAATGTCTTCCCAAGTCCAGAACACTATTTCCCAATGACAAATCAATTTAGTATCTAGCAATTGTCCTCTTTTCTATCTCTACTTATGTCACTATTATTACTCTCATAATAGTTTTATCTCTGCTATGGTATACACTTTGTGAATAATAAAAAGAAAATTGTACCAAGTCCAACATGTTAATTTCAGAAATCCTTCACTCAGGTGGCATGACTTACATCACCAGTTCATGTCCTGTAATTAATCCATTTCAGTAATTATTTAAGATATTGATTCATCCAATCCATTAGCCCCATCATTATTTCTTGATCCGTCACCCTGTTTATGTACTCAAATTTTTTATGGTCTATTCTAATTGTTCTCTTGATTTCACTTTTAAATATTCCCAATTTCCACACTTAGTTCTTTCCTTTTTATACTCACCTAGTGATAATAAATCTAAATTAAGCCTCCAAACACCCACATCCTGTCTTCCTGAACCTAAGGAATTAAATGTTGATTTGGGAGAATAACGTAGTAGTCCTGATGTTTCTCCTTTTATAATCAAGATGCTGAACCTTAGCTTATGTTTTTCATTTTAATTTAGCTCACCCATTTTCCTGATTAAATATTTTATATTTTTCTTTTCTCTGAAAACCTCTAACAGATTCTCCTCTTCCCTGTAATCTCAACTGATGTCTTATGTTTTATGTTAGAGAAAACATATAATAAATTAAGTGAACACTCACTCAGCTTCTGAGGACCAATGTATAAACCACCCTATGTCTGTATTCTTTTTTCCTAGTTTCCTTCATATGACTGGGAGATATATCTCTGTCCCTTTCAAATAAAAAATCAATTCATTAGTGTCTGGATTCCAACTGCTCTTCCCTTATTTTTCCTGCATTATTAATTTCTCTCTCGCACATAAATCATTTTCAGCAATATTCAACATGTTCTAAAATGTCCCTTCTTGAAGGAAAGAAAAAGAATTAAATCCAGTAGTTTCACTTGATGCTATACCTACTTCTATTTCTTGTTTTCTTTCTCTTTTATCATTGACAGAAATATCATTCAAAAAGTATTCTTTAATTATTGATTTCTTTATTTAACTTTTACTGACTTTAACATTCAATAGGTAGGTTCTTCTCCTATGAAACACTTCTCTCAAGGTCAACAAAAGTTTGAATGTTGTAGGTCCATTGGTTAAAAGATACATTACTAATTATAGTCAAATAAGTATAAAATAGAATGTAAAGTTAAATAACATTTTAAACTACAAGGTTTAACTGTAACATTGCTAGGATAAATTATTATTTTGAGGAACCAAATTTATATAAATATTAAAATTCAAAATTTATATAAATGTATATATATTTTAAAAATATTAAATCTAAAAAAAATTTGATAAAAAAGCATATTTCATTATTCCATTGACTCATTATGAAGTCATAGGAAATTTATATTATTAAAAATTCTGATTTGACATCATAATGCAAATTATCAAAAATACAATAATTTTAACTATTATCTTAAAATTAAAATGATAGTCATTTTCTTGTCTGTTTGTTTTGTTTTGTTTCTAATTTTTTTTAGTAGCTATATACTCCCCAAATACTGAATACACTTCTCAGTTGTTTTGGAAATGTATCATAAATTTATTAAAAAATAATATATTTTCTGATACCTTCTAAGGTGAGATATTAATAGTATCTTTATGTTACCACCTAAGATTTTAATTTTTTTCTTCAATAACTGGAAGAGCAATCAAGCTTTTCTTGTTCAGATAAATTGATGTGAGATGACATATTGCAAGGGTTTTTTTGGTTTTTTTCAGAACTGTACTATATAGAAATACAAAGAATTTTCTTGAAATAAGATACAATACCCTTTTCAAGAAATATCATATAGGAAACTTAGTAACATATGATATTAACACTTCAGTGTCATATATAATAAATTTTCTTTAATAAGAGATTTATATGTTGTTAACCTTTTAAAAAGATCTATGATTAGAGATTTCACAGAAATAAAGTATTACTACATTGATTTTCTTCATGTTCTTAAAAAATTATTGGACAGGTGCAATATACTAAGTTGACTAATGTGCCCCTTTCTTTGAAGCATCAAATATAAATTTACTTAATTGCTTAAAATATACATCATGACCAAATGGAATAGAAATCATAAAGACATAAAAAATGTTAGACACCTTTATCACCTGAGCAGGAACTGTTTGATACTGAATTTTAGAAAACTGAGTGTGAGATGATGAAGGGACATTTTTTGAGCAGTTTGTAAAATCCTATATTTTAAAATTATTTTCACAGAATGCACTCATATATTTTGAATTTCATATATTAATAATTCTGACATATACAACATTTTTATTCCTTTAGTTTAGAGTGTGAGAATAACATGAATTTCAAATAATCTTTGACATAAGGATAAGATGTTAAATGATCTAGCTGTCATCAGAATGAGAAAAGAAGCAAACATGTGAACATGCTGATAGTGACTGTCCAGTGTCTGATCCTTTATGGATGAGCCAGTTCTTTTCCAGACTGATTACTCTGTCATTCACTGGAGCCTATCTTGTCTGGGCTGTCATGCTTGGTCTTTGACATTAACAATAAGATTAGGGCCAGCACTGGCTGTCACAATACCAGTCAGAGCCTAATATATAGTAGGGACCTCGTTCTGATACCATTACATTTAAAGGAAAACTAGTAAATCTATACTTCCAATCACTGTCCAGCTATACACAGGGAAAGAAGATTGCTGCATTTTTACACACTTTAAGTTCACAGTGTAGAATACATAAACAATGTAGCCTGATAATTATTAGATTATTTATTGATACATTTAAGGCAATTTTGTTCTGGTGATGAACATTTCTGTAGAATAATTTACATAATCTATAAGAAGTAAAGAATTAGAATGAGCTTAAATATTCCTTTTGTGTACTGGCAATACACAATTTCTGAGCATGAAGGGGGCAACTTTTTACTACTCTTCCTCATTCTCTCATCCATTTGACTAGTGTCTACATCAGAAAAGGAATATTTTCAGAAAATCAACAATATCAAAAGCCTTCTGCTTTTAAGTAAAAGCATTTAAACTCATTTTTATCTGAAAATATATATAAAATATAGGGTAATTTTTACACTTTATATCCATATTTTATATTTTTATAAAATAAATTGTTTTCCTATCCTAGTGCATATGTTAACTTGAAAGAATGGTATTTTTTTTTTTTTTTTTTTTTTTTTTTTTTTTTTTTTGCGGTATGCGGGCCTCTCACTGTTGTGGCCTCTCCCGTTGCGGAGCACAGGCTCCGGACACACAGGCTCAGCGGCCATGGCTCACGGGCTTAGTTGCTCCGCGGCATGTGGGATCTTCCCGGACCAGGGCACGAACCCGTGTCTCCTGCATCGGCAGGCGGATTCTCAACCACTGCGCCACCACGGAAGCCCTAATGGTATTTCTTAAGTTGAGATTTTCTGATTAAAAAAATAATGAATTACAGGAGATATGGCCTGAAGGTAATGAGAGACTCATGATCATATAAGAAAAGCTGAGTTCTTTGAAAAAATAGTATTTAAAAATAGTATTATAAAAAATAATAATATTAGTTTCTTCTTCTCTGTAACAAATGACCACACCCCTATAGGCTTAAAGCAACACATATTTATTGTCTCTCAGTATCTTTGGGTCAGGAGTCCAGGCACAGCTTAACTGGACCCTCTGCTCAGGGCCTCAGAGGTCTTCAATCAAAATGGTGACTGGGCTGTGTTCTCATCTGGATGTTGACTGGCAAGAATATATTTCCAATATCATGCAAGTAATTGGGAGAATTCCTCCTCTTGAAGCTATGGGGGATTTTCTTGCTGGTTATAGGCCTGGAGTCACCTCCTAGAGGTGCCCTCATGGCTCCTTGTCACATCATTCTCTCACAGCCTCTTTCACAATATGGCAGCAAGGGACTCTCTCACTTCCATCTGCAAATATTGATTCTTAAATAATGTAATCTGATCAAGGGAGTAATATCCATATTCTACTCATTAGAAGCAATTCACAGATTCTACCCTAACTCAGGGTGTGACCCAGTGAGAATAACACTAGGATGTGTACTGCACAATAATTATGAGACGCTTTGTTGCAAGTGACTATGCTTTTGAAATAGTGAGAAAGATAAACTAACAAATAGATATGACAGTTCAATGGTACACAGGATAGGAATGAGTTTTTAGAACAGAAGAATGTTTAGTTCAAGGAATTTCAGACAGTAAAATTCATCCATACCTCATAGTCGAAGTTTGTATGTATAAGAAAAGAGTATTTTAAACATAAAACATGAAATCTTTAAAGGCAGAAACTGGGCTTCAGTCTATTTGCTCTTCAGATTGACTCTTCACCCTTATCCACCATGTTCTATGCCTCAGGAAGATAAACTTTATGAACTGCATCAGTGGACACTTGCTGTCTGGCTTCCACTTAGACTTGGTCAAAGGGAGGCACATGAAAAAGACTACTGGAAAGAAAAAAAAAAAAAAAAGTAGGAATAGTAATGTATTCTTTTAAATCCCCAAACTCGTAATTTTTAGTCACTAGTCTTCCAGTTATGTGATGACCACCTTCTCTGTTGGCCTCTATAGGCCAAGGTTTAGTCTCCTGTGGTTGTTAATGGTGTCCTAAAGCCCTATCAAGTTCTCACATCTTTATAAATAGTCCTGACAGGAAACATGAAATCTCCTATCATACTGCTTATCAGTCTTCAAGCACCTTAGATTCAGTTCCCCATTGTCCAGTTCATGGGAAGACATAAGATCCAAATGTTCATCTGTTCTTGCAGTGGGGTTTCATCACAAGAGAGGGATCCTGAAATTATGAGACTCAGAGATTATATATGGTGGTTGGTGCATTGGTCCAATCGCCCTTCAGGAGAGAAATCTTTATTCTGGAATAAAAAGAAATAATTTGTGAGGAGAGGTGAAATTCTCCCTAAAATGTAAGCAAATGGCTTTGAGGGAGATAACTATATTAATATATATAGAGTACAATAATTTCCAAGGCATGTTTGCCATTTAATCATGCTTTAAAAACATTTTATAAAAGAATGTTCATGGAGATTTCTCCTAACCATCTTTATTCAATGTTTAACATTTACCCTATTTCTATTTCCTGCTGGGACCTAGTCTGATACAGCTAAAAACTATCGGAACTGAGACTTTAACCCATACAACCTGGCTCCAGAGACTGAGTTATTGATCACTATGGTATGTGTCCTGAATCCATAAACATTATTCTGTCACCTGCAGCAAAGGAACAATTCACTTAAAAATCTGCTACACTAGGAGGATTCTGTAATTGAATTAACATTTTCAACATCTTCTCAACAAAATAGTCCAGAGAATATCAGCATAAAATAAAAAATAGAAATTAATTAGAAACAATAGTTTAGTTCCTCACATAAAATGATATTCAGTGATTTCAGCATTCCTTTATGATTCCAAAAAATTGTATGTGAATCAGGCACAAAGACTTTTGTTATTCTCTAACCTTCTGTGTTTGTTCTAGGTGACTGTCTTTGGTGCACTATCCTATGCCTCCACTTAGACTATGATAAGAACATAGAAGTTTTTCTCCAAATAAAAATACTTTGACATTTATCTGTTTACAATTATTAGATATGAAAGTGTAAATAAATGGAATAAAAATAACATCATCCATTTCTTTGCCTTTTGGAAAATCTTGGCTAGATTACTTATCCCATTTCCTCTTTTCAAGGACATGAATACTTTTTACAGCTTCACTTGCATTTACATTGGGGCCTTGTAAAATTCAGTTCAATGTAATGTGGTTTTAAATTGATGTGTGCCACCTCTAGACTTGGTCCATAAAAACACCTTGTTCGGGCTTCCCTGGTGGCACAGTGATTGAGAATCCGCCTGCCGATGCAGGGGACACGGCTTCGTGCCCCGGTCCGGGAAGATCCCACATGCCACGGAGCGGCTGTGCCCGTGAGCCATGGCCGCCGAGCCTGCGCTCTGCAATGGGAGAGACCACAACAGTGAGAGGCCCGTGTACCACACAAAAAAAACAAAACAAAGCAAAACAAAAAAACACCTTGTTCTTTCCTGAAAGGTTTCTTCAGCCAGCTCTTTAATATTGCAGTCTCAAAAGCTGAATGGAGAATGAATCTTTAGGACAACACTTGGAGGATATCTGCCAAACTAGTTTCTCAATAACACTAAATTATGATGTGAGTGAGACAAAAAATATATATATACTGTTAATCCACTCAGAATTGGAAGTTGCTTTTTCTAATGTTTCTTTTTAAAATTAATTTTTATTGGAGTTATTGATTTACAATGTTGTATTAGTTTCTGCTGTACAGCAAGGTGAATCAATTATGCATATATCCACTATTTTTAGACTCTTTTCCTATATAGGTCATTAGAGAGTACTGAGTGAAGTTCCCTGTGCTATACAATAGGTTTTTATTAGTTATCTATATAATATATAGTAGTGTGTATATGTCAGTCACAATTTCCCAATTTGTCTCTCCCTTCCCCACCCCCAGGACTGGCTTTTTATAGCAACAAATAAAGTAGATTACTCTAACTAATCACCCAACTCCACTACTGTCTAATTAATAAAACAAAAACATATTGGTTACAATTATAAATTAACTGTAGATTCTGACAAATTAGGTCTGGTAAGCTTTCAGTTTCAAAAGACCTCTGAATCTACATCCTCCTCCTCATCATCATTATATTCAGCATACTTGGCGTCCCAAATAGCCAAATTCTCTACCTAATAATGTCATGTGTCCTCTGAATCAATTGAAAGGACTAGAAAATCTACTGGTATCTCTTGTATCATTCTAGACAATTTTATTGAGATCTCTTGAGATAAACAGTAGGAACTGAATCTAATGATTCCACCTGAGCCACAGGTGGAAAATAGCCATTTTCAAAATGGGCTACATTTAATTCTTCCTCATCAATAGACGTTTCTTGACATTCCTTCACAAGTTCTTTTATTTGTTGTTTCTCTTATTTCATAACATTAAAATCAAGCCATAAGAAACATAAAAATAAATCCAAATTCCCTCTTATTTCATAAGAAAGATAAAATTTCCAGTTATATATCAACCATTAAACTAAGCACTCTAAAATTTTCTGAACAAATAAAATAATTACATTTTTCCCTGAGATAAACATCTACCAATCCTCTAATATGCTAAATGATAACTTTCCAATCAGTAACTGTTATCTATGAATGAAAGTAGTATGTGTATTAAGGAACCTATGGTAGTTTTTTGTTGTGTGTTTTTGTACTTGGTTTGGTTTTTGATATAAAAGAGAATGACCTCTGGAAAAGGTAAAGTCCTAAATATAAACAAGCAGTTACAGCAATTCAGTGAACTATATGTTCCAATTATCAGAGAAAGAAGTAGATGTGAGAATTTTAGTAGATATGCAAAAGAGCATCAAAATGAAAATACTGAATGTTTATTGATGGAGATAAAATATGTTGACTGGATTAATGAGCAATGATTATACATAAACCGGTGAAAATAGAGTCAAAGAAAATTTAAAAGGTTTTATAGGAAAACTATTCTATGCCAAGATGCTTTATTAGACTCTAGAGGGATTTTCTAAAAAAAATATGCAGCCTCATTATTTAAATCCTTTGAAGATAGATTAAAAAAACTTCTTCTGAATAGTTCTCTAAATACAGCCTTACACAATTGCTATTGACAACTATTATTCTGAGTAATGCTCTGACAGAAGACTCTGAATATCCTTTTTCTCTTCCTTTAGTGATATCATTGGCATTTTATTCATTTTGTAGACATGATTAATTATCCCTCCAAAATAAATGAGGTTAGTGTGTTTTTGTTTTAATGATTACTTTTAATCTCTTTCCCAATGATTGTGGGAAATTTGGAGAAAAGTTCTTAGGAAAATAAAATATCAACCATTGAATTAGCTAATAAATTTGATAAAATATCTTTGAAATTTATATGCAATTTTAAGCTATATATCTGTTAAAAAGATTGTGAAGCTCACTCTATCACTGTAGACTTGAAATATTTTTAGATATTATTTCCTACTATTTTTGATGAGGTAAATTATATCTGAGCAGATATCAGAGTGGGAGCCTATGTCAAGTAGATATCTGGAGTGAAAGCATTCCACAAGAAGTAACAGGGATTTGATGTCTCAAAGTAACTAGGTGCTTCCTGATCTTTCCCAGGAAGTGAAAAAAAAAGAAAAAAGAAAAAAAGGCAGAGTGGTCTGAACAAAGAAAATGAGTGGGTGAGTCAGAAGATAAATAAGTTTAGCTCAGGTATCCATTTCTGAATCATGGTAAGGATACTGGATTTTATTCTGAGATGGAAACATTAGGGAGATTTGAGAAGATATAAACTTAAAGGATTAAAAGATTACTCTGGTTTCTGTTTGAAAAAGAGAGATTATAGAAAGGCAAGAATGGATGCAAGGAGGGCAAATAAAATGACATCGCCCAGCGGAGAGATGATGGTTCTCGGGACTAACGTGGTTGTGCTGAAGATGCGATGAGAAATGGTCAGATTCTGGAGATAGCCTCAGAAGAAGAGGCAATACAGTTCCTAATGGACTAAACATGAATGTGAAAGAAAGAAAGAAAATAATAATTATATGCTTTGGGGACTGAGATTTGAATGAATGCCATTGAAAATAACTGATATGGAGAAATTGGAGTAAAGGTAGGTGGGGCAGAGCAGATATGGAAGTAAATAAGTTATCTTTGGATATGTTAATTTTGTCAGACATATGAGTGGAAATGTTTAAAAGGCAGTTGGATATATGTACCTGGAATTTAAGAAAACGCTCAAAGCTGGAGATATGAATCACAATACACTTGTTATTTAAAGACTGGAGTATAGATGATATCATCTGGTAAATGGGTATAGATAGAGCAGAGAAGTCTGAGGACTAAATCCTCACTTTGAAATGGAAAGGAATATCCAGTAGTTTAGGAGTAACTGTTAGAAGATATACTCTTTCTTCTAATTTCTTCTATTTCAGGAGTAAATTGAGAAGCAAGCAGCTGAAAGTGTGTTCCAAGGAAGGGTACTAAACATTTAGTAGAGTGCAAAATGTATGAAATACTGGAGTCTAGTAGAGTAAGATAATAACTAAGAAAGTGTAAAATAATTGACAATCAGGATGGAGATTCCACTGGACGTTTGTGAAATGAATTTAAAATCTGTCAGGTTGTGTGTTTCACCAGCTTTGTCCAGCTACTTGGAAACAGGTAAAGAAGAGGTGAGAATTTGAATTTTAATCCTTGTTGGTGCTTTGTCCAAAATGTTTTACAGAGAGCAAGGGACAAGATAGTTGCTTATATATTTAAATTGGGAACTAGAATAGTGACTATTGAAGGAAGTTAAGAAAATGAGAGGAGTTGGGGAGTGCCAGGGTGGAGTGTCAAGTGTGGCAGGGGAAGGGGAAAGGGCTGAGATGGTAAGGATAATGGATTCAACATTGTTAAGTTGGGATTCAATAGAGAGTGAGTTGGAGAGTTAAGATGTAGTATTTTTAATTTCAGATGCTTGAGACTGAAATTTTGAATAACTTGCAGATATCAAGTTCTTTTAGTGTTTGATCATGGTAGTGGATCACTGAATGGATTGTAAGAACAAGATATTTAAGGAAGAAGAAAAATTAAGTTATTGAATGGGAAACTTGATAGAGTGAATATTTCAATAATAATGAAAGGATAAATGGTAGGGCAGGAAATGTGATTCAGGTCTTAAAATCTCCAATCAAAGGAATGGTATATGGTTGAAACAATCAGAGCTAATGGATAGAATAGTTTGGTGCCAAGTAGATGAGAAGTTTAGAAATCAGGATAAACAAACATTGAAATGTCAATAAGGAGTAAGGAGGACTCTTATCCCATCTTCAGGCTCGATCATATGTGAAAGATGGGAGACAAGGAAAAACAACTGCAATAGAGGACACATATGAAGATTGCACAGGACACACTAATGTTAAATGATCAGCTTTTGAGCAGAGAAATAAAATGACAGGAGCATAGGAAAACATATTGAAAATGTGGGAAATTGTGCTGCTGAAAGTTCAGAGGGATAATGGAAGGTTTGGTGTTAACTTTGTAGGATGTGACCTTGGGCCAAATTAAGAAGTGTACAAAACTGTATAGAGTTGAGAATGGTTCAAGACTTGAGTTTCTTATGGGAGCTGAGATAAATAGAGATATAAGGCATAATGGAGTAAATCTTGATGGTCTTTAGGAGGGACATGAATAATCAGTTAATATTAAGTCTTCTTTCTTGGCATTAATCTCTTAAGCATGTTTAGTAATGAGGTGGGGTAGTTATGGGAAAGGAGAAAGGGTATTGCTAAGAGAATTTGAGCACTGGGGGCCCACTCTTCAATCCTGAGGAGCATGACAGTAAGTTTGAGGTTGCTGTTCAAAAACAAAAGGGAAAAAATAAAGGAATTCGATTTTGAAAAATATGAAAATAATTAATTTGAGGTAACTAGTAAAGTCATTAGAAGGTAAGAGTAGTTATATATCCAAAGCTAATGTAAAATTGATTTACCTCATTTTGCTTTGTTGTTAGTTTTTTAGTATTTCTCTTTTCTCTCTCTCTCTCTCTGCATCCTTTTTAAATCTTATTTCCTTTTATTAGCTTTTAAGCTCCTATTATGTGCCAGGTCCATTACAAGGTCAAGTGGTATAAGGGAACAAGTTTTCATATTTTTAAAGACATTATTCTCCTGGACAGGAGATAGTTATGAGAACCAAAAGTGTAGTACTAGATGGCATATAATACCTGGTAAATCAAAGTGCTGTGTTACTTAGTTACAGAAGAGGAATTGAGGGCTTCTGTATTAATTTGGTCTGAGAGAACCAACTAAAATTTTATCTGGCTGGGCAGTACAAGGTAGTGTGTATCTAAATAGATTTATATTGGATGTTTAGAAGTGGTAAAGTTAAATAAATTGAAGAAAATGAAAATGAGAAAAGTAATTTGTCCAAATTTGCTGCAGGCAACACTTCTCTTTTGTTAAGGAAACTTTGAAGAACTTTGTCTTTGGGAAATAGATTTGTCAAAAATATCACATGGTATTTTTCCCTTGATTCTGCTTTCTGAAAAAGTTAGTATGAAAATTGTAAAAGCTAACATTTATTGGGAGTTTACTAAGTTCCAGTCACTAAGCTCAACATAATAGTTACCATTTAGATGTTCCATGTGTCTTCTAATGATGCTACATTAACAAAAAAAAATCCATCCATGAATGTATGATTTATTACAATAAAAATTTAATAAGTAACTAATGTTTATAAAGAATTTTAAAATATCAGAATATTAAGAAGGAACAAGTCAAGAATTCCTTTCTCTTTTAATTTAATATAATAATATATAGGAGCAATTCATTTTAAAACTTTGACATAGAATTTTGCAGGAGAGTTTGAAAAGTCAACCAGAAAGCCATCAAAATTATACCTTAAATACACTTTACTTTATAATTCTGTTGATCGTTATTAGTATGAGGGTAAGGGATACTGTATAATTTCTGTAAGATTCCATTTTCCACAATTCTAAATTAATTTGGATAAGAAAAGAAGAAAATCTAAACCAAGTCTCCAGTGTTATAAAGCCTACTGAAAATTTATTTTCACCTTCCAAAAAGTGAAACCAAATTGGATTCATTAACCTATCTTTGCTAAATTCCTTTAATTCCAGTTACATCTAATTTGCATATGGGTTTTTTTGTTTGTTTGTTTGTTTGTTTTGCGGTACGCGGGCCTCTCACCGCTGTGGCCTCTCCCGCTGCGGAGCACAGGCTCCCGATGCACAGGCTCAGCGGCCATGGCTCACGGGCCCAGCCGCTCCGCGCCACGCGGGATCCCCCTGGACGAGGGCACGAACCCGTGTCCCCTGCATCGGCAGGCGGACTCTCAACCACTGCTCCACCAGGGAAGCCCCCTTCTACTTCTTAGTCTCCTTCGTTTCCTTTTTTTTTTTTTTTTTTTTTTTGCGGTACAAGGGCCCCTCACTGTTGTGGCCTCTCCCGTTGCAGAGCACAGGCTCCAGACTCGCAGGCTCAGCGGCCATGTCTCACGGGCCCAGCCGCTCCGCAGCATGTGGGATCTTCCCGGACTGGGGCACGAATCCACGTCCCCTGCATCGGCAGGTGGACTCCCATCCACTGCGCCACCAGGGAAGCCCACATATGTTATTTTTATCTTTTCTAAACAGTAGCCAAGTCACTCTGCTGGAATTAATGCAAGTGCTCTTTATTATATTACAGTTTAACTTCTAATTTGCTCTCTTTGCTAAATCATATTTCTGCACAAAATATTAACTCTCACCTATTTTCTCAACTAGCTCAAAGTTCTACAGTCAGTTAATCTAAGAAAAGGAGAACAGGAAGTCTTTGCCTCTAACAGGGTTATAGTATTTTTGTTACCAAGTCCAAGTTCATACTGCTTGCTGCATGATAAACCAATAAATTGAGAAATGAGTTGTTAGGACAAGGAATAGCAACTTTATTCAGAAAGCCAGCAGACTGAGAAGATGGTGGACTAGTGTACCAAAGAACCATCTTACTGGAGTTAGAATTCAACCCTAAAAGGGTTGTGAGTGTGGTTGGTTGGTGCAAACTTTTTGGTGTTGGAATCCTTTGTTCTTGCAGCTGTCCATGTAGATCAGGTCACACCGTTCCTGTAAACCTCCAACAACTCAAATGTTATTCTCTGTTCTGCAACTTCTTATCTCTATACAAATGGAAAAGTGTTATAACTTTAAAGTTCAGAGCCTTGAGAATGGGTTATCTTTTATATTTCAGGCTACAGGCAACATTCTTAATTTGTAGCAAAAGCAATAGAATAAAAAGGTTAAAATAAAAGAAAAAGACCCAATATGGAGTCAGATTTGTTATTCCCTATTACATTTTCTTCATAAAGAGCTAATAAACACTAAGAATCAAGTTGAAGATAGTTGGCAGAACATTGAGACAGATCAAGTGTTGCTGAAAACTTCATATCTATAGCATAAATTTTTAAAAAAATCTATAACCATAGAAATTCCTCTCAATACTGCATAAGCAATGACAAGGGAATTAACTAATTTTAAAAAAGAATTTGGAGATAAATAAGGAAATGGCACAGAACAAGTGTAACTAAAGATGTAGATGCGAAGGAAAAACAGGCTGAAGATAATTTGGCCACTAGTGGAAGATTTTGCATTTCATTTTAATTTAATATCTTTAATTGTTTTGGGATCATTTAGAGTTTTAGTTTGCTCTTGCTCCAATTTTAACACTTTATAACTTTTCTAGAAATGTACCATTTCATATTGTTTTCCAAAGATTTTTTGGCATATGATTGTATTGTCTAATTTAATGCCCAATGTCTAATTTAATAAGATTTTATTTTATTTTAAAAATACCTACCATATTCCTAGTTTCTTTTTCCCTCTTATTGATAGATTTTCTTACTTTTAAAATATTTTTGTTTCATATTTTAGTAGTTGTTCATTTATTATTCCTTTTTCAAGAATCAGATTTTTTCTTTTATTACACTACACCATATTTTCCTGTTCCCCTTACAGGATTTCTGTTCTTATTTTTATCATTTCCTCCTTTCATCGTACTTATTGGCTTTACTCTCTTGTTCAGTCTTCTGAAGTTTAATACTTAGCCTATTTTTTAAAATTTGCTCTTAATTTCTGATAAACATAACTAAAATTTTAAAGAGGTGAGATTATGTCACACAGAATGTGTTTTAATTTCCCTTATATTTTACTTATTTTGTAGTTTCCTTATGTTTTCTTATTTAGCATACAGGATTTTCTCATTATACTATTAGTGTTAGGATATATATTTTAAATAATTATTGATTTATAATTTAATCAGATTTACTATGAGATACTATAACCTATGGAATTTTTTGAGGCTTCTCCCAAGACCTAATACATGTTAGACTTTTAAAAATACTTCATTTTCAATCCAAACCGTGTGGATTTTGTTTTTTAATATATATTTCATTGTGTGTTTGGTTGGAGTTACATGCTACAGCACAGATACATCATTAAACACTGGGGTGAATCATTTATGAAATATAATACTTTAGAAAAATACTTTGTATAAATATAAACACATATAAAACTCCATAATAAATATTATATATATATGTATTTATACTATATACAAATATATCTGGGAATTTATACCGCAAATGTGTCCATAATTAGGACATGATTCCTACATGCATGTGTTTCCATTGACTCAGAACCACAGAACCATTAATAGAGAGGGCTGCTCTCCACCATCTATCTTTCTATCTGTATCCCAGTCTCTGCTTCTGCCTCTACCTCTCCCGCTCCCTCTCCCTCTCTTCCCCTCTCCTCCTTTTTCCCACTCCTCTCTCTCCAGACAAACACACACACAAGTAAGTCTATATTACAGATGTAAAGGAATTAGATTAGCAAACAGAGATAAAAATACAATAAAAACAACTATAAGAACAGGATTTTGAATGGGTTGTCACAATCTCTGAAGGGCTTCACTTATATTATTTATAAATAAGGGATGGAAAATTCAGAGATGTAAAACCAAATTCAAGGTTACATAGACAATAGGTATTTAAAGGAGCATTCCAAGGTCTATACATCTTATTTTATATAGTATTTCAGATGTACTAATATTTTAACAGTACTCCCACATTTGTATTTGGAGTCAGAAAAATTTCTCAATAAATTGGTATTCCATTTATCCTTCCCTTTTATTTGTGATTTTTGGAAAGTGAAATTTAAAAGAAAAATTTAAAAATGTAATAATGATTTCTGCACAAATTCTAGACCTTAAAAACTTTTGAAAAAATATTTGCTGCAATTTAACACTTTGTTCACTAAAGATATTATATTTAATTTTAATCAGAATAATTTTATGTACAAAATATGTACCATATCAATGTGGTATAAGTTACTACTGAAAAATAATTATGGAAAAGTTTGACAACACAATTACTCCAAAATATATTAGTTAAAATATAAGATTATAGGGCTTCCCTGGTGGCGCAGTGGTTGGGAATCCGCCTGCCGATGCAGGAGACACGGGTTCGTGCCCTGGTCCGGGAAGATCCCACATGCCGCGGCGCAACTGAGCCCGTGAGCCATGGCCGCTGGGCCTGTGCGTCCGGAGCCTGTGCTCCGCAACGGGAGAGGCCACAACAGTGAGAGGCCCGCATACCGCAAAAAAAAAAAAAAAAAAAAAAAAAAAAAATAAGATTATATGCATTAATATAGATAGCCAGTATTGGCATTTCTCCTTTAAAAATATTCATGTCACCAAATATTTAGACTCATAAATTAGGAAGCATATGTTTAAATTCCAATATTGCTTATAGTAGAAATATTCAAACTTTCATGAAATGTTTTTGAGCATTGTAAATTTTGCTATGGTATCAAGAGAGATTGTTCAGAAAAATCATAATTATCATCTTGCATGAACTCTTGTCGACATGTACTTTATTCCAATGAGTTTTAAGTGCACTGTTACTGGAAATTAAAGTAGGAAAGATAAAATTATTTCATAAACCTCATTTGGGATTCCTTTACATACATAAACTACAATTTCACCAGCTATTTAGAACTCAAACTCTTTAATTTATAATTTAATATTTTTAAATGCTAAAGGATTAATTTTTGCTGATTTTAATACTTTATACAGAGAGTAGATCTTCTGTTATGTGGCTTAATCTTAAAAATAATCTCGGGCTTCCCTGATGGCGCAGTGGTTGAGTCCGCCTGCCGATGCAGGGGACGTGGGTTCATGCCCTGGTCTGGGAGGATCCCACATGCCGCGGAGCGGTTGGGTCCGTGGGCCATGGCCGCTGAGGCTGCGAGTCCAGAGCCTGTGCTCCGCAGGGGCAGAGGCCATAGCGGGGAGAGGCCCGCGTACCGCAAAATAGAAAATAATAATAATAATAATAATCTCATTGGAACTCTTATTATTGCCTATCCTTGTAAATGCAAACACTCTGAAGTTATGTATTTTGTTAAAGAGTATAGACAATTTTCTGCCAAAAGAAATATTACCACCCACATTTGATAAATAAAATATCATTCAATGTATGGGAAGAGTGGTCACAAAGTGCCAATTCCAGTTGTGGAAAACATAAATGATAACAGAATTCATTTGTCTAACAATCTCTAAATAATACTTCTTTCTTTCTATACATGTATTATGTTGAATATGATGAGATGTATATGCATATTTGTCAAAATATCTAAAAGTAAATATAAGAAGTGCTAACATTTCAAGGCAATCTCACCATATGTTACCTTCCAAGTGCTTTCTTTAATCACATGGTCAAGGAAACATTTTTTTTCTTGCTACTGGGTCCTTGTTTTTCACCTGAGCTGACAAATATTTCTCTTGCTTATTTTCAAATAACCAAGAAACGTGTTAAAATTATCAACCTGTCATGAACCCTAATTTAATAGGATTTTGGGGGAGGGAAAATTTTTTTTTTTAAAAGCTTTGAACTTTTTTTTTTTTTAAAAGCTTTGAAACATTGGACGGAAAGTGGCTAGAAAGTGGATGAAGACCACACTGATTGTACGGTCAGAAATGTTATGAACGGGTCGTGATTATAAATGGTGAGATCTGGAGATTTAAGTTAAAATTCACTAGCTCATTTCTTCCATCTAAATGATATTGCAAGGGTTTATTTATTTGGAATGGTGTACCCTCATAATATCTCCATCATTAATCTTCCATTCTCTGATATGAACAATTGAATTTTTCCTACCTTAAGTAAACGAATGCAAAAGCAGCTTGTAGGTAATTCCCATAGTCATCACTTTTTCCATTTGCACTTCTGAAATATTTGCCAATTTTAAACTTCCCTTCTGCAGAAATCTGCATCTGAAAGGCAGGCTTTAGGCTTCCAGGATGTCAGTTTGAAGCCATAAATCTGCTACCTGACCTTTCTGTCAAGCACATCAGTGTTTATTCTAATTAAGTAAATTTTATTATTATCATGTTATATCATGCCTTCTTCTCAAATATTTTCACTAAGTTACCGTACATACTACTGAACTAATCTGCTATTTCCTAGAAAAGCATAATCTGGAGCAGGCAACTCAACAGAGGACAGACTAACACATCTACCACAATGTATTGGTAAAAGCAGTCCCAGTGCCAGTCCAGATTCAGGGAGAGAAAAGAATTTATAATCATCTTTGATCCACCAAATGTGAACAATAAGCTGAGTAGCATGTTTGAAATAATATATTGTTTAGATTGTATATTTTGATTGAACATGTCTTTTTAATCAGAAGAATCAAAGCATATGGATGTATATAGAATTAATTATCAAATTATACACTTTTCTTACTTATGCTAAAATACCTTATTACATAGAACAGAGACAGCTTTTTTGTTTGTCATTGTAAGTTGGAATAATATCATTTTTGCATCATTTAAAAATAGCATAGACTATATTTTAAATTATTAATCTTATATGTTATTTCATTTTTAAAAATATCAAGTTATTTAAAATAGATTCTCATATATATATGCATAATCATATAATTTTTCACTCCAATAACAATATTTAACTTTGCATTATTTTGAAAACCTTCCTAAGATCTTTAGCGCATTCATTGTAATAGCTTCAAAAATACAGCTTTATCCTTCTTCCTCTAATTTTGAAAAGGAAGGAATTTATTTGGTTATCAACCAAAAGCAATGGAAGCTTCTATAAATTATTTCAATTTATAAGCATCTTTTGACATTATAAAGCAAAAATATCTGCTGACAGCAGACCAGAACTGCATTATCTGAGTGGTAAAATTAACATGCAGACTAGTAAGTGGGATTTTTAGTTACAATTCATTAATAATGTTGTTACGCATTTTTTTTTTTTTTTTTTAGTACTATCCATGTACAAGAGAGTCAGCATCCGCTCCTGACAGCTGTCCCCTATATGCTTTCTGTAAACAGAAAATGAAGCAACATCCCACTCATTCTCTCTGGAAAGACAGCTTTCAGTGCTTTATGCAAATAACATGACCCTCTAGCTGTGGCACATTCTTCAAAAAGACACCTACCTTCAGAAGTGACAGCAAGTAATAATAAGACAAATGAGCATGCAGTCTGCACATGTGCCACATATTTCACCTAAGAATCCTTGGATGTGATAAAATTAACGTGACCTCTATTGCCAAGGACATTATACTCAATGCAGCAGAGCCATAGGAGAAGCAGAAATGGTGGGGACTATGTCCGCATTTAGTAGGCTTTTACTTAAAAATTTAAAAATCAGTTTTTCTTTTTATTTTACATTTTGGCCTGAGAAACACTCAGTTATAGAATTTCTATTGTCTTCATTACAAGAAGAAGGAACCGTATTAGCCAATCATCAGGAAGAAAGAGAAAGGTTACATATGATATACTAGAGTAATTAGACTGTGGGTAGGCAATATAAAACTTTAATGAATATTGATATGGTATTAAAGAGCTTGGCTTATTGTTAGTATAGCCTGCTATACATTTTGCTTTGTTTTAAGGTTGATTTTTTCCCCTTTTCAAGAGAGAAGATGCACCTTTTCCTTTTTTATTACTGAGATAATTATGCAAAATAGAATAAAATATTTCCAACCGATTTTGCAAAATAGGTAATGTACAAATGAACTGTTTTCAATGTACCCTGACACATGAATACAACAAGCACACCATGAAAGCTTTATTGTATATTAATTGTAGCAATCAAATTTAACAAAAAAACAATAGGACACTTTTTCAATCTGCAGACTTTTGGAGACTTTTGGCAAAATCTGACAGACTTTTGGCAAAAATTTTAAAATCCTAAACAAATAATCTTGTGGCAAGCTGAGATCTAAGTCACCAACTGCTATGGTCATCAAAAACTCAGCCAAAGTAGATTTAGATATTTGCTTATAATTATTTTAAAGCTACTGAACAGAATCATACCTTCACATAGTTTATAATCAGAATTCATAGTTATTGAAGATATATGGGAAGTGAATAAGAACTAACACACATGATGATTGCATTTCTACTAATAGGGTTGTTAAAAATTAAATTGAGTTCATTATAATGAACTTTTATAATGAATTTTTTAAAAATAAAAGTGCACTCAAAACACAAACAAAAAAGACTCTTTCTTATAAGTGTTGAATATATGTGTAGTTTTTAACAGAAAAAGCCTGAGTTTTAACTGTTATTCAAACATGACATCACATGTTTAAAAAGATTATCTATACACTCCAAGGCAACAAAAACAAGTTAGTAGATTATGAATGAATTTTTAATATTCTAAAGGCTAAATGGCCTTTGAAAATACAAATTTGGAAAAAGGAAAGGTAAAGCTCTCTTCTATTTCACCTGAAAGCCCATCCTTTTGTGTATCTCTAATTACACATTAAAAAAAAGAGTGGAAATAAGATATTTGCTCACTTTAGAAAAGTTATTATAAAAGTATGAGATATTTAAAATACTAGGAATACAAAATTATAACTGCTTTCTCACTATTAAATTTAACTTTGAATCTGATATTCTTATTTTTATCAAAATTATTAAGGACAAATTGTTCCTTTCAGCCATGTTTTCTGCCACTCAGAGGCAAGCACTTTTGATTATTTTATCTGTTTAATTCGCTTTGGGCCTTCATGTCTCTAACTAATATAATTCTATTTCTATTTCTTTATCTTTCATTTTTAGGCAATTTCCAATTATTTACAGTTGAGGGTTAAGTTTTTGGATCTCCTCACATCAATCCTGAAACATATGCATACAGCTCTGCCCCTATCTTTCCAATAAAATTGCAGTATAAATTTTGTGGGATTAATATTTAGATTTGACATTATAATGGCTATATAGACACTATTCACAAGTGATTTGCTATGCATGATTCACTATGATTCACCATGGAAACTCTATTTTATGGCTTATTTTCCATTCTAAAATATATTTTTATATTCATTAAGTTAACATAATTTTTATTTTAATGCTTACTTAGGTTTTTGTGTACTTTTTTAATATAGTAGCCATTTTTACAATCATAGTATTCCCTCTTGTCACAAATAGTCTCATTTTATTCTTTTTTGAACACCTTATTTTATATTTCTTCTGTCAAATACCAACTTTTCATACATAAAAGAGATACTTTCTTAACTTCTGAGTTAGTGTTATTTATCTTTATGTTTTTATCTCTTTTATAAACAATATTGTTCTGCCTTTAATGTTTATTTTTACAGATTGTGAGTATGCATGAAATTAGCTTTTTAAAAAAGTAAATCGTGTAAGTCTTTTTTTTTGGATCATATAGTTTTAATGTAACTGCATACATTAAGGAGCAGTTTACACCTTACAACTTGTACATCTAATATTTCCTTTGATCTTTGTGTATGAGGAAAGGTAGATGGAGATAATTCTGTTTTACTAACAACTGCATTGACAAATACATTTATTGATATATAAATTATAAACTATAAAATCCATCCATTTAAAATGCACAATTCAGGGGCTTCCCTGGTGGCGCAGTGGTTGAGAGTCCACCTGCTGATGCAGGGGACAAGGGTTTGTGCCCCTGTTTGGGAGGATCCCACATGCCTCGGAGCGTCTGGGCCCGTGGGCCATGGCTGCTGAGCCTGCGCGTCCAGAGCCTGTGCTCCGCAGCAGGAGAGGACACAACAGTGAGAGGCCCGTGTACTGCAAAAATAAATAAATAAAAATAAAATGCACAATTCAATGTTTTTAGTATACTCATAGATTTGCACAACCATTGCCATGGTCTACGGTTAGAACATTTTCATCTCTACAAATAGAAATTTAATTCTTATTAGCTTTTTTCCCCAAGCCCTGAAACCACTATTCTATTGTATGTGTTTATAGAGTTGCTTATTCTGGAAGTTTCATATGAATGACATCATAAAATAAATTTATTTGGGACCGACATTTCAATGAGCTAATGTTTTCAAGTTTCATCCGTGTTGAAAAATATATCGGTGTAGTCCTTTATATTTCTGAATAATATTCTATTTAATAGATATACTATAGTTCAATTATCTATCCATCAACTGATTGACATTTACATTGCTTCCACTTTTTGGCTGTTATGGATAATACTGTTATGAACATTTCTGAAAAAACGTTTGTATAGATATAAGTTTACAGTTCTCTTGGGTATAAGCTTAGTAGGGTAATTACCAAGCTATATAATAACTGGATTTAATATTTTGTAACTAACAAATTGTTTTCTAAAGTCGATGCACCATTTCACATTCCCACCTGCAGTGCATGAGGATTTCAATTTCTTTCTATCTTCAACAGTTGTTATTGCCTGTTTGCCTTTTTAATGTGTTTCAAGTTGTTTCTCAGTATAGTTTTGCTTTGCATTTATTTAATGATTAATGAATATTAGCAACTTTTCTTGGGCTTATTAGACATTTGTGTTTCTTTGGAGAAATATCTCTTGAAATAATATTCTCATTTTAAAATTGGGTTGTCTTTTTATCATTTTATAAATTGCTGCATTTGTTTTGCTAGCACTTTTTCGCGGATTTTTTTGTCTATAATCATAAGGTATGTAAGTCAGTAGCTTTACATTTTTTGTGATACCTGTGTCTAATTTTAGTATCAAGCTCAAACCAGCCTCTTAGGTCACTTGGAAATTGTTTGCTCCTCTTCTATTTTTTGGAAGAGTTTGTGAAGGATTGGTATTAATTCTTACCTAAGTTTTTGGTAGTTTGTCAGTGAAGCCATCTGAGAATATGTTTTGTTTGTTTGGTTGTTTTGTTTCTTTTTGGGGTAATTGTTAAATTAATAATTTATTATTTTTAGTTGTTAAAGGTCTATTCATATTTTCTAGTTATTTTTGAGTAAGTTCTGGTAGAGTGCATTTTACTAGAATTTTTTTCATCTCATCTTAGTATCATAAGTATCTAATTTGTTGCCATGCAGTTGTTTATAGCATTCCCTTATATTCCTTTTCATTTCTTTATGGTAGGTATCAGCTGTCTCTACTTTTATCCTGATACTAGTTAATGATAACCTCTCTGGTTTTTTGGGTTTTTTTTTTTTTTTTTTTTTTTTTTGGTTTTTTTTTTTTTGGTTTATTTGTTTCTGTGTTTATTTCTTGCTTTCTTTTCCATTTATCTCAAAGTATCTTGCAATTTCTCACATGATATCTCCTTGACTCACTGGTTATATGGACAGGTGTTTTTTTAAT
Source organism: Kogia breviceps (assembly GCF_026419965.1). NCBI lineage: Eukaryota > Metazoa > Chordata > Mammalia > Artiodactyla > Physeteridae > Kogia > Kogia breviceps. The sequence goes on along the minus strand of NC_081325.1, from coordinate 44,396,962 downwards.
ATTTACTTCTTTGTGAATTTCCCATATTTCATTTGGTTTTTGATTTCTAATTAAAATCTACTTTGATTTGAGAATATATTTCATATGATGTCAATCTTTTGAAAAATTTCCAGTCTTGCATTATGGTCTAGCATATGGTCTATCCTAGATCATGTTCCATGTGTGCTTTAGAAGAACATACATTCTGTTACTGTTGAGGCTACTGTTTCATAAATGCCTAATAAAATTAGTTGTATTATCATGTTGCTCAAGGATTCTATTTCCTTGGTAATCTTCTGCCTACCCACTATTGAAAGTGAGTTATGGAAGTCCCCAATTATTGCTAACTTCTCTATTGCTCCTTTAAAATGTTTTCAGTTATTTCCTCATGTAATTTAGAGTGATATTGTTATGATCATATGTGGTTATAATTATATCTGCAGAATAAATTTACTATTTTATCTTTATAAAATACCTGTATTCATCTCTAGTAAAATTATTTCTTGTCTGAAAGTCTATTTTGTCTTATATTAATGAGGTCATTTATTTCTTTTTTGGTTACAGTTTGTATTATATATATAATAATAAGATATATATTTATCTTTCCATCTTATAGCATATGGTAGGATCATATTTTTATATCCATCTGTCTCTGCCTTTTAAAGTGTTTAATCTATTTAATTAGATGTAATTACTAATTTAAGAAATTTGTTTTTCATTTCGCTGTTTTCTATTTTCTCTGTCTTATGTATTTGCTACTTTTTTCCTATATTATTGCCTTCCTTCATGTTAAATAGATATATTCAATGTGTCCTTCTAATTCCATTGTTGTTTATTTTAATAAACCATTTGAGATATTTTCCTTGTGACTGCTAAGGGGCTTACATCATCACATAAAATAATAGAGATCAGATTATTATTAATTTAATTAAATAGCATACAGAAACAGTGCTCTAAAGTAGCACCCTAATTTGTGATACTTTATTATAATAATATTTTTATACATGGTTAGCCCATCAGCATGATTTTCTAATTATTGTTTTATAATGTTGTATTTTAATAATAAAGGAGAAGAAAAGTGTTACAAAAGTACCTTTATGCTGTCATCTATATTTACTTATGTAGTAAACTTTGTAATTTTTCTACGTCTCGTGGTGCTAATTTGACTTGAATTGTCTTTTTATTTCAGCCTAAAAACTCCCTCTTGAAGGGCAGGCCTACCAACCACAGATTTTCTCATTTTTTGTTTATCTTGATGTATCTTAACGTCTCCATTTTTGAAACATAGTTTCTGGATAAAAATTTCTTTTTTTGCAGTATTTTTCCTGCACCCCTTTGAATATGGGGCCCTACAGACTTCCAGCCTCCATGTTTTGCTTTGTTTTGTTTTTTATGATGCCATCTTTTTCCCTTGTTTCTTTCAAGATTTTCAGTCTTGTCACTTTTATGAGATTAGCAGTAGATCTGTTTCATTTTTTTTTTCTTTTTTTAACATCTTTGTTTGAGTATAACTGTTTTACAATAGTGTGTTAGTTTCTCCTTTAAAACAAAGTGAATCAGTTATACATATACAAATGTTCCCATATCTCTTCCCTCTTGCATCACACTCCCTCCCACCCTCCCTATCCCACCCCTCTAGGTGGTCACAAAGCACAGAGGTGAACTCCCTGTGCTATGCGGCAGCTTCCCACTAGCTATCTAATTTACATTTGGTAGTGTGTATATGTCCCTGCCACTCTCTCACATCGTCACCGCTTACCCTTCCCCCTTCGCATATCCTCAAGTCCATGCTGTAGTAGGTCTGTGTTTTATTCCCGTCCTACCACTAATCTCTTCATGACATTTTTTTTCTTAGATTCCATATATATGTGTTAGCATATGTTAGCATACGGTATTTGTTTTTCTCCTTCTGACTTACTTCACTCTGTATGACAGACTCCAGGTCTATCCACCTCATTACAAATAACTCAGTTTCATTTCTTTTTATGGCTGAGTAATATTCCATTGTATATATGTGCCACATCTTCCTTATCCATTCATCTGTTGATGGACACTTAGGTTGCTTCCATGTCCTGGCTATCGTAAATAGAGCTGCAATAAACATTTTGGTACATGACTCTTTTTGAATTAAGGTTTTCTCAGGGTATATGCCTAGTAGTGGGATTGCGAGGTCATATGGTAGTTCTATTTGTAGATTTTTAAGGAACCTCCATACTGTTCTCCATAGTGGCTGTATCAATTTACATTCCCACCAGCAGTGCAAGAGGGTTCCCTTTTCTCCACACCCTCTCCAGCATTTATTGTTTCTAGAGTTTTTGATGATGGCCAATCTGACCGGTGTGAGATGATATCTCATTGTAGTTTTGATTTGCATTTCTCTAATGATTAATGATGTTGAGCATTCTTTCATGTGTTTGTTGGCAATCTGTATATCTTCTTTGGAGAAATGTCTATTTAGTTCTTCAGCCCATTTTTGGATTGGGTTGTTTGTTTTTCTGTTATTGAGCTGCCTGAGTTGCTTATAAATTTTGGATATTAATCCTTTGTCAATTGCTTCATTTGCAAATATTTTCTCCCATTCTGAGGGTTGTCTTTTGGTCTTCTTTACAGTATCCTTTGCTGTGCAAAAGCTTTGAAGTTTCATTAGGTCCTGTTTGTTTATTTTTGTTTTTATTTCCATTTCTCTAGGAGGTGGGTCAAAAAGGATTTTGCTGTGATTTATGTCATAGAGTGTTCTGCCTATGTTTTCCTCTAAGAGTTTGAGAGTGTCTGGCCTTACATTTAGATCTTTAACCCATTTTGAGTTTATTTTTGTGTTTGGTGTTAGGGAGTGTTCTAATTTCATACTTTTATATGTACCTGTCCAGCTTTCCCAGCACCACTTACTGAAAAGCCTGTATTTTCTCCACTGTATATTCATTCTTGCCTCCTTCATCAAAGGTAAGGTGACCGTATGTGTGTGGGTTTAATCTATGGACTTTCTATGCTGTTCCATTGATCTATATTTCTGTTTTTGTGCCAGTACCATACTGTCTTGATTATTGTAGCCTTGTAGTATAGTCTGAAGTCAGGGAGCCTGATTCCTCCAGCTCCATTTTTCGTTCTCAAGATTGCTTTGGCTATCCAGGGTCTTTTGTGTTTCCATACAAATTGTGAAATTTTTGGTGCTAGTTCTGTAAAAAATGCCAGTGGTAATTTGATAGGGATTGCATTGAATCTTTAGATTGCTTTGGGTAATAGAGTCATCTTCACAATGTTGATTCTTCCAATCCAAAAAGATGGTATATCTCTCCACCTATTTGTATCATCTTTAATTTCTTTCATCAGTGTCTTATAGTTTTCTGCATACAACTCTTTTGTCTCCTTAGGTAGGTTTATTCCTAGATATTTTATTCTTTTTGTTGCAATGGGAGTGTTTTCTGAATTTCACTCTCAAATTTTTCATCATTCGTGTATAAGAATGCCAGAGATTTCTGTGCATTAATTTTGTATCCTGCTACTTTACCAAATTCATTGATTAGTTCTAGTAGTTTTCTGGTAGCATCGTTAGTATTCTCTATGTATAGTATCATGTCATCTGCAAACAGTGACAGCTTTAATTTTTCTTTTCCTATTTGGATTCCTTTTATTTCTTTTTTTTCTCTGATTGCTGTGACTAGAACTTCCAAAACTAGGTTGAATAAGAGTGGTGAGAGTGGGCAACCTTGTCTTCTTCCTGATCTTAGTGGAAATGGTTTCAGTTTTTCACCATTGAGAACAATGCTGGCTGTGGGTTTGTCATATATGGCCTTTATTATGTTGAGGAAAGTTCCCTCTATGCCTACTTTCTGCAGGGTTTTTATCATAAATGGGTGTTGAATTTTGTCAAAAGCTTTCTCTGCATCTATTGAGATGATCATATGGTTTTTCTCCTTCAGTTTATTCATATGGCGTATCACGGTGATTGATTTGTGTATATTGAAGAATCCTTGCATTCCTGGAATAAACCCCACTTGATCATGGTGTATGATCCTTTTAATGTGCTGTTGGATTCTGTTTGCTAGTATTTTATTGAGGATTTTTTGCATCTGTGTTCATCAGTGATATTGGCCTGTAGTTTTCTTTCTTTGTGACGTCTTTGTCTGGTTTTGGTATCAGGGTGATGGTGGCCTCATAGAATGAGTTTGGGAGTGTTCCTCCCTCTGCTATCTTTTGGAAGAGTTTGAGAAGGATAGGTGTTAGCTCGTCTCTAAATGTTTGATAGAATTGGCCTGTGGCTTTTGTTTGTTGGAAGATTTTTAATCACAGTTTCAATTTCAGTGCTTGTGATTGGTCTGTTCATATTTTCTATTTCTTCCTGGTTCAGTTGTCGCAGCTTGTGCATTTCTAAGAATTTCTCCATTTCTTCCAGGTTGTCCATTTTATTGGCATAGAGTGGCTTGTAGTAATCTCTAATAATCTTTTGTATTTCTGCAGTGTCTGTTGCTACATCTCCTTTTTCATTTCTAATTCTATTGATTTGAGTCTTCTTCCTTTTTTTCTTGATGAGTCTGGCTAATGGTTTATCAATTTTATTTATCTTCTCAAATAACCAGCTTTTAGTTTTATTGATCTTTGCTCTTGTTTCCTTCATTTCTTTTTCATTTATTTCTGATCTGATCTTTATGATTTCTTTCCTTCTGCTAAATTTGGGTTTTTTTGTTCTTCCTTCTTTAATTGCTTTAGGTGCAAAGTTGGATTGTTTATTCGAGATGTTTCCTGTTTCTTAAGGTAGGATTGTATTGCTATAAACTTCCCTCTTAGAACTGCTTTTGCTGTATCCCATAGGTTTTTGGTTGTCATGTCTCCATTGTCATTTGTTTCTAAGTACTTTTTGATTTCCTGTTTGATTTCTTCAGTGATCACTTCGTTATTAAGTAGTGTATTGTTTAGCCTCCATGTGTTTGTATTTTTTACAGATATTTTCTTGTAATTGATATCTAGTCTCATAGTGTTGTGGTCGGAAAAGATACTTGATACAATTTCAATTTTCTTAAATTTGCCAAGGCTAGATTTGTGACCCAAGATATGATCTATCCTGGAGAATGTTCCATGAGCACTTGAGAAAAATGTGTATTCTTTTGTTTTGGGGTGCAATGCCCTATAAATATCAAGTAAATCCATCTTGTGTAATGTATCATTTAAAACTTGTGTTTCCTTATTTATTTTCATTTTGGATGATCTGTGCATTGGTGACAGTGGGGTGTTAAAATCCCCTACTATAAATGTGTTACTGTCAATTTCCCCTTTTATGGCTGTTAGTATTTGTCTTATGTGTTGAGGTGCTCCTATGTTGGGTGCATAAATATATACAATTGTTATATGTTCTTCATGGATCGATCCCTTGATCATTATGTAGTGTCCTTCTTTGTCTCCTGTAATAGTTTTTATTTTAAAGTCTATTTTGTCTGATATGAGTATTGCTACTCCAGCTTTCTTCTGATTTCCATTTGCATGGAATATCTTTTTCCATCCCCTCACTTTCAGTCTGTAAGTGTCCCTAGGTCTGAAATGGGTCTCTTGTAGACAGCATATATATGGGTCATGTTTTTGTATCCATTCAGCCACTCTGTGTGTTTTGGTGGGAGCATTTAATCCATTTACATTTAAGGTAATTATTGATATGTGTGTTCCTATTACCATTTACTTAATTGTTTCTGGTTGTTCTTGTAGGTCTTTTCCTTCTCTTGTGTTTCTTGCTTACAGAAGTTCCTTTAGCATTTGTTGTAAAGCTGGTTTGGTGGTGCTGAACTCTCTCAGCTTTTGCTTGTCTGTAAAGGTTTTAATTTCTCCATCAAATCTGAATGAGATCCTTGCTGGGTAGAGTAATCTTGGTTGTAGGTTTTTTTCCTTCATCACTTTAAATATGTCCTGCCACTCCCTTCTGGCTTGTAGAGTTTCTGCTGAAAGATCAGCTGTTAACCTTATGGGGATTCCCTTTTGTGTTATTTGTTGTTTTTCACTTGCTGCTTTTAATATGTTTTCTTTGTATTTAATTTTTGACAGTTTGGTTATTATGTGTTTTGGCATGTTTATCCTTGGGTTTATCCTGTATGGGACTCTCTGTGCTTCCTGGACTTGATTGACTATTTCCTTTCCTATATTAGGGAAGTTTTCAACTATAATCTCTTCAAGTATGTTCTCAGTCCCTTTCTTTTTCTCTTCTTCTTCTAGGACCCCTATAGTTTGAATGTTGGTGTGTTTAATGTTGTCTCAGAGGTCTCTGAGATTGTCCTCAGTTCTTTTCATTCTTTTTTCTTTCTTCAGCTCTGAAGTAGTTATTTCCACTATTTTATCTTCCAGGTCACTTATCCGTCCTTCTGCCTCAGTTATTCTGCTACTGATCCCGTCTAGAGTATTTTTCATTTCATGTATTGTGTTGCTCATCGTTACTTGCTTCCTCTTTATTTCTTCTAGGTCCTTGTTAATTGTTTCTTGCAATTTGTCTATTCTATTTCCAAGATTTTGAATCATCTTTACTATCATTATTCTGAATTATTTTTCAGGTAGACTGGCTATTACCTTTTCATTTGTTAGGTCTGGTTTGTTTTTATCTTGCTCCTTCATCTGCTGTGTGTTTTTCTGTCTTCTCATTTTGCTTATCTTACTCTGTTTGGGGTCTCCTTTTTGCAGGCTGCAGGTTTGTAGTTCCCGTTGTTTTTGGTGGCTGTCCCCAGTGGCTGAGGTTGGTTCAGTGTGTTGAGCAGCTTTCCTGGTTGGGGGGACTAGTGCCTGTGTTCTGGTGGATGAGGCTGGATCTTGTCTTTCTGGTGGGCACGTCCACATCTGGTGGTGTGTATGGGGATGTTGGTAGCCTTATTATGATTTTAGGCAGCTTCTTTGCTAATGGATGGGGCTGTAGACCTGTCTTGCTCTTTGTTGGGCATAGGGTGTCCAGCACTGTTCGTTGCTGGTCCTTGAGTGAAGCTGGGTCTTGGTGTTGAGATGGAGATCTCTGGGAGATTTTCGCCATTTGATATTATATGGAGCTGGGAGGTGTCTTGTGGACCAGTGTCCTGAGGTTGGTTCTCCCACCTCAGAGACACAACCTTGACGCCTGGCTGGAGTGCCAAGAGCCTTTAATCCACACGGCTCAAAATAAAAGGGAGAAAAAAATAGAAAGGAAAGAAAGGAAGGAAGGAAGGAGGAAGGGAGGGAAGGAAGGAAGAAAGAAAGGGAGGGAGGAAGAAAGGCAGGGAGGAAGGAAGAAAGGAAGGGAGAAAACAAAATAAAGTAGGATAAAATATAGTTATTAAAATAAAAAATAATTATTAAGAAGAAAAAATTCTATTAAAGAAAAAACAAACAAAAAAACGGGTCGGTCTAACCCTAGGACAAATGGTGAAAACAAAGCTATACAGACAAAATCTCACACAGCAGCACACACATACACATTCACAAACAGAAAAAAGGGGAAAATAATAGTATATCTTGCTCCCAAAGTCCACCTCCTCAACTTGGGATATTTCACTGTCTATTCGGGTTTTCCACAGATGCAGGGCACTAAGTTGACTGTGGAGCTTTAATCTGCTGCTTCTGAGGCTGCTGAGGGAGACCTCCCCCTCTCTTTGTTCACACAGCTCCTGGGGTTCAGCTTTGGACTTGGCCCCGCCTCTGCACGTAGGTTGTCCGAGGGCGTCTGCCCTTCGCTCAGACAGGACGGGGTTAAAGGAGCAGCTGATTCGTGGTCTCTGGCTCACTCAGGCCAGGAGGAGGGAGGGGCACGGATGCGGGGTGAGCCTGCAACGTCAGAGGCCGGCGTGACGTTACACCGGCCTGAGGTGCACCGTGCGTTTTCCCGGGGAAGCTCTTCCTGGATCCCGGGACCCCGGCAGTGGCGGGCTGCACAGGCTCCCGGGAGGGGTGGTGTGGAGAGTGACCTGTGTTGGCACACAGGCCTCTTGGTGGCGGCAGTGGCAACCCTAGCGTCCCACACTCGTCTCTGCTGTCCGCGCCAAGAGCCGCAGCTCTCGCCTGTTTCTGGAGCTCCTTTATGTGGTGCCATTAATCCCCTCTCCTCGAGCCCTAGGAAGCGAAGAGGCAAGAAAAAGTATCTTGTCTCTTCGGTAGCTCCGCGCCCGTTTCTGGAGCTCCTTTAAGCGGCGCGCTTAATCCCCTCTCCTCGCGCACCAGGAAGCAAAGAGGGAAGAAAAGGTCTCTTGCCTCTTTGGCAGCTCCAGACTTCAACTGGACTCCCTCCTGGGTAGCCGTGGTGCACTAACCCCTTCAGGCTGTTTTCACTCTGCCAACTCTAGACCTTTCCCTGGGATCCGACTGAAGCCCAAGTCTCAGTTTCCAGCCCCGCCCGCCGAGGCGAGTGAGCAGACAAGTCTCTCGGGCTGGTGAGTGCCCATCAGCACCGATCCTCTGCAGAATCTCTCCGCTTTGCCCTCCGCACCCTGTTGCTGCGCTCTCCTCCGCAGCTCCAGAGCTTCCCCCTCTGCCACCCACAGTCTCCGCCCGCGAAGGGGCTCCTAGTGTGTGGGAACCTTTCCTCCTTCATGGCTCCCTCCCACTGGTGCAGGTCCCGTCCCTATTCTTTTGTCTCTGTTTATTCTTTTTTCTTTTGCCCTACCCAGGTACGTGGGGAGTTTCTTGCCTTTTGGGAGGTCTGAGGTCTTCTGCCAGCGTTTGGTAGGTGTTCTATAGGAGAAGTTCCACGTGTAGATGTATTTCTGATGTATCTGTGAGGAGGAAGGTGATCCCCGCGTCTTACTCTTCCGCCATTTCTCGCCCCCCAGATCTGTTGCATTTAATGCTACTTAAAATTTGAGTTTCTTGAGTGTGTGTAGATTAACATTGTTCATGGAATTTTCAGTCTTCAGACATTATTTCTTCAAATATTTTTTCTGCCAACTTCATTCTCTCTACTTTTTCTGGGAATCTCATTAGGCACGTATTGTCGCACTTGATGGCATCCGATATGTTCTGTTCATTTTTCTTCATTTCTTTTTCTTTCTCTTACTCAGACTGGATAATCTTCATTGACCTATTTTGAATTTCACTGATTATTTATTCTGTCAGTTCAAATTTGATCTCAAACACCTCTAGTGAATTTTATATTTATTTTGCTTCCTGTACTCTTAAGCTCCAAAATTTATATTTGTTTATTTGTTTTTTAATTCTCTATTTGATGAGGTATTGTTACCATACTTACATTTAATTCTTAGACATGATTTTCTTTAGTCCATTGAATGCATTTACAATAGCTAATTTAAAATCTTTCTTTGGTAAATTTAATATCTATCTTCCCCTGGGGACAATTTCTATTGACTCTTTTTATGTTGAAACCATAATTTCCTGTTTATTTTCATGGCTTTTATTTTCTGATAAAAACTGGACACTTTACTTAATATAACATGGGAACTCTGCCTATTATGTGGTCCTCTTCCTCAAGGTTTATTGTTATGGCTGTTTTGTTGTTGTTGTTGCTGTAGTTACAGTTGTAGTTATTTGTTTGTTTAGTGACTCCTTGGGCTAATTCTTAAAATTTGTTTCCTCTATAGTGTGTGGCCGCTGATGTCAGTATTTTGTTAGCTAAGTGTTCAGCTAATGATGGCTAGAGATTTCCTTAAATGCATTGAACCAATAAATTTACCACCCTTCAGTGAAAGACTGTGTAAGAGTTGGATCAGGCTTCAATTCTTAGGCAGTTTACAACTCTGCATTACCTTTCACATATAGCTTGTGAAAGGCCTCAGTGTTAACCACATTGAGTGACTGGACCCCTCTCAGGTATTTCCTGGGCAAGCATATAGTCCTGCATATGAGTGTGACTTTCTAGATTCCCCAGGAAAGCATTTTGAACTCTCTCAGTGTCACAACCTCAGTCCTCTGCAGTGTTAAACAAATGCCACTGATAGTTTCCAACAAAAGCTTTGGGAATAAGGCATTTCCCACAATGTAGCACAAATCCAGACAGATAACAACAATGCCCTGGGAATGAATCTTTTTCATGGTGTTGCAAGGCAGGTCAAGAAGTAGCAGTGTTCCAGAAATAGGAACTTTTAGTAACTCCGTAAATTTTCTGTTCCCTCTGACAGTTTCAAGGTTGCTGGTTTCACATCAATTGCATTTGTAAAGTGATGGGTTGGTGCTGGGAGGAGATTGATTCACAACACTACAAATCCTGTTATTCTTACCGAGATTCTGCAGATATTCTTGAATCAACAGATTTTTTTTTTAACCTTTGTTTTATTTGCAGAGTTCTGAAAATGCCGATTTTGGTTATTTGGTTATTTTTGCCCATTTTCTTTGCTTCCTTGGGGGAATAGATTGCAGAGGTCTTCATTCCACCATTTTAGCAGTCCCACAAATATTACTTTATTTTAAATCATAGTTTTATTCTATTAACTGTCTCTTTCACACCTTTTAAACTGTGAAATAAAGAGGCAAATTTTATTTTGTGATATTTCTGCCACTGTGAAAATATTTTTTCTACGTTGCTTTTCCTCACCTTTTATCCCCTTCAAACTTTGTTTTATGAAAAGGGTTTTAGGTTTGATAATAACTGTAACAAGGGAATAGTTTAAGTTGTATTCAATGCATACATATATAGATTTTTGGTTTTGCTTTTTTACTAAATCTGGGATGAATACAAGGCACTCCCTTGAACTCATGGATGGTGTTTATTTTGATTTCCTTTTGCACAGGGCTCATCTTTAGGTAGGAATCCCATGTCAAACTTTTCACTGCTTGAAGGTCAAATGCTATCACAGCTAGGTTCACTTGGCTATTAAATCCCAGATCACAGCCTTTAGAACTTAATTTTTCTTGAATCTGATTGCACCACCATTTCCTTAAATCATGGCCATCTTTACTATGGCTTTCTTTATTTGAGCTCAGAGACGTATTGAAATTAATGATATATTTATTTTTGTCCACCATTTGAGTGTCCAAACCTAAGGCATGAGAATAACCTTAGCTCTCCAGGTTCCAGTCTTCTTTTATTGCAAATATAATTTCCATTTTCTTGCTCAAATTCACTTCAGTAACTGCCCATTGTTAATGTATATTTATTTATGTTTGCCTCTAGGAGAATTTATCAATGACATGACTCCTGACAATCTCTTCAACTTCATTTCTTAGAAATCACTCTTTTTCATACATACACTTCAATTCTGTTTTATGGGTCTGGATTACGTATTTGCCATTCCCTTTGAAGTCTAAGGCTACTTCTTGCTTTTCCAACCTTTCTTCATCCTTCAAAGTACTATTTTATGAAGTTTTTGCCAAGCTAAACACAATGGCTTTCTTTTTTTGTCAAATAATTTAAATATTCTTATCTGTTTTTGAGTTCAGGAATTGTGCTTAATTTATATATATATATATTTTTTTCCCAACCATTTTTGCTCAATATATTTAACAATTAGAGATTTATCAATTGTAAGTTTATTACAAACAAAACAAGGATTAGAGAAATGTGCAGTTAAATAGTCAAATGTTTATTTAAAGATGATTTTCTTGAATCTCTTTTAAATAGGGAACAATCAAACGTAAATTGTTATTCTTTGCTTTTTTTAAAACATCTTTATTGGAGTATAACTGTTTTACAATAGTGTGTTAGTTTTTCCTTTACAACAAAGTGCATCAGTTATACATATACATATGTTACTATATCTCTTCCCTCTTGCGTCACCCTCTCTCCCACCCTCCCTATCCCACCCCTCTAGGTGGTCACAAAGCACAGAGGTGATCTCCCTGTGCTATGCGGCAGCTTCCCACTAGCTATCTAATTTACATTTGGTAGTGTATATATGTCCCTGCCACTCTCTCACTTTGTCACAGCTTACCCTTCCCCCTCCCCGTATCCTCAAGTCCATGCTCTAGTAGGTCTGTGTTTTATTCCCGTCCTACTACTAATCTCTTCATGACATTTTTTATTTCTTTTATTTCTTTTTTTTTTTTTTCCTTAGAGTCCATACATATGTGTTAGCATACAGTATTTGTTTTTCTCCTTCTGACTTACTTCACTCTGTATGACAGACTCCAGGTCTATCCACCTCATTACAAATAACTCAGTTTCATTTCTTTTTATGGCTGAGTATATATATTTTTGTCTCCAGTACTCATCACAGTTTCTGACTTATTTTACAAACTGAAAAAATATATTTACTGAACAAACATATCAATGTATCATATAGTGTATCATTCAGAAAACTGAATAATGATATCATAATTGAAGATAAAATAGAACAAAATATTGTTCACTTGTAGTTTATTTTTATTATTTATAGGAAAAATTAATTAACTTCATTGAAATATATTGCTTCTCATTCATTTACCTTTACAATGAAAGACTCAAATATCCAAGTCACTACTTGTCTAAAGTGTATTCAGATTTGAAGTGATCAAAAACATTCTGTACAAATGGGACTTATTTCAATAAATATGACTTTCTTGGATTAGACAAATGACTATGTGTCTTACAAAAACAGCTTTAACATTATCAGTAAATTGTTAGAAAAAAAATATATGTATATATCCTTCATTCTAATAGGGTACAATTTTCCTTCAAACAACTAATTAATCTTTTTTATAAGCAAAACAGATTCACTATTGAAATTCATATGTTATCAAGTTATTCTTCCATGATCATCTGAAATATGTCAGCCAGAATGACTTGATATTGCCTTTTGTCTTTTATTAAATAATATGGATTTACTGATTATTATACCTATGCAATTTGATTTTATTTCTAATTAAGGCCATGTTCTCACAGTAATCACTCATTACATTATCATTTTACTCTGTTATTAAGACAAGATAAGTCACTTGAAGATTAGAATATAGATCAAATGTTAAATAAATGGTTATTGTATGTAAAATATTGCATTTTATATACTACCAAGTTAAAAAAGTTAATTTAGAACTCTATAAACTTTTGATGTAATAATTTTGATTTATTTCATTAAAAAAATCATATTAGTTTCTGTCATCGTTTACCATGTATACAAAAATGCAGTTTTAATTTAACAAAAATATGTCATTTCTGCTGATATATTTAATAGTATGCCTGCTTTTAAGAATTCATGACATACACAAAAATATCAAAGTCTATTATATTTAATGTAAAAGATTCATATTTATTACAACATTCCACAAAAAAACAGAGATAATACATTAAAAATTTAACATGGTTATAATTTTTCTACTTTTGAAGTATCTAACACTCCTCCCTGGTTAAATATAAATATAAAACACACACACACACACACACACACACACACACACACACACACACACTGAGGGAAAAAAAGGAAAATAATGGAAAGGAAACATTACCAGTACTCATTAGGTACACAATTTCCCACCCCAGAGATAACCATTCTAACAGGGGCCTAATATTTCCTTCTGAGTTTCCCAGAGATCATCTATCCAGTTATTTGGGGAGGGAATGTATAACTGGTTGTGTGCTAAATACTACATTACCTGTTTTTCCCTTGCTTTATTTAACTACAATTTTTAAAAATTCATTATGATTCACTGACAGACTATATAGTACATCCATTTAATCAAACTGTAAACCACTATAACTTTACATGGGAGGAAGTTAATATACCTAACTAATCTTAGTGTACAGTTTTCAAATACTGTATCAAATAATGCTATAATAAATAATCTTTTCTTAATATATATTTTCTAACATTTGAAAGTTTATAGGTAAAATAAAATTTTACATAGTACAAATAAATGTTTTTTTAGTAGATGTTGCCAAATTTTTCTCCAAAGATATTTAATACTTTTTATTATCACCTGGAATTCATGGTAATGCCTATTATTTTCCACATGGCTGCAACACAAAATGTTCTTACCTTTTTTATAATATTTTTTTACCAAAAATGTAACATCTAGGTTTTCATAATTTTAATTTGTATTTTTAAAATTACAAATAAGTTTGAGAATCTTTTGAAATGAGTAGGAATAAGAATTATTTCCTTTGCTTTTCTACCTAACTCTCTATATACATATAAATTGTACTAATATATTTAAATATAAATGTATATACTACACAGAATCTAGCAAAATATTATATTGACAATTAAATTAGCCATTTGAAGTTCTCTGAACAGATCATTAGTTATAACGCTTTCTCAAGTTTAATTTCATCAAAAATTGTTGATGCTTTATCCACAAAGTTGAAATCACTTTTTAAGACATATTCTTTGAAGTATGTTTGAATCACTTTCGTAAACTTCAAGAGTCTACAGTAATTTATTTGTGACATTTGATATTAAATCCAGAGTACTTAAGTGACTAATGAGTTTTATTTAATGGTGATTTTTTGAATTCACAATTTAAAGTCATTTTCTTCAGTCACTGATTGGTTGTACTGAATTATTAATATCCTCATATTAATCTTGTCCCATTTTACTATAAGTAATCTCAGTTCATCTGGGTTTTGCAGTTAAATAAAGTATGTGACTCTCAGTGGGGTACTTTTCTACATAGTGTTAATGTACCTGCATTGATGATGTAATGGAGGTAATGTCACGGGAACCATCCTACAGTTAATGCAGCTAACCACCTAGATGTGATAGCATAATTTGAAAAATTAATGTGCTCTCTTGGGCCGTTTTTTTGCATATATGTTCTTTTATTGCATAGCAGTCCACTTAAAGAAATAAACTATTCTTAATTGGCCAGACATAGATTTTCCCCAGTTAAAAATAATCTTTGTGACAGTTTAATCTTACCACAATTCATGACAAAATGAATATGATACATTTCCTCTAAGTCAAATTCTCAGGAATTTTACTAATGCTCCATTTAATGTTCCATAGAGGTGAACATTTAAACTGGCAGAAAGCTGGCAGCTGCAATTAACAATGCAAGCTATCAAAGTCAACAGTAGCAACTTTATTTAAATAAAGTATTTTAACAGATATCATTTGTAAATTGAACACAAAAATTCTATGAAATAATACAGGCATACAAAGCTAAGGGTGAAATTGCCTATTATACTGTACATGGTAAGATTAATGTCATTCCTGAGGTTTTAATGATACAATTTGATGGAAGGGCCTGAAATAGAGGCGAAAAGGGGTAAACATGTAGTCTCGTCATTATTGTCAGCATGAATTTAGATGTAAATAGCATTTTGTCTTCTATTTTTTATCTCTGCCAAATTAACTATTTTTTCTTCAGTCATTTATTGGTAAAACTATATATTTTTGTTATAAATTTCAAGAAACAGTGGAATACTAATGGTAACAAAAACAGGATTGGATACTGGGACTATAAAATGCTTGTTTTCATACTAGCCTGTTAATTACCTATTCATTCCACTTTAGTATTCAGAATTTAACATTTTTGAGGTTTTTGTTGTTAAAACATATTTTGAAAGATTCACCGTCATCATGTCTTTGCATTACTGTTGCCTTTAGTAATCAAATTTATTTAAAGAGATTTTTGAAAAGTTTATGTGATTAACCACAAAAAACAAACTAAATAATCAAAGCCTTTTAATATATTTTATACACCAAAGTTTTCCCGCACAATGTTAGTGATCAGTATTTATGTGATTATGTGAATTTGTGTCTGTATATACATACTAGTTTGAATCAGAGTATTAATCTAAATAAGAATATCACAATTACTTTTCCAGATTTTGGATTACAGATACATTTAAGTATACAAATTCAATATATGAATTCAATTCAATTCAAATTCAATATATGAATGAGATTTTCTTAAAAGTTTGAGGAAACAAAAGATATGTTAGCATTCTCAATTTAGAATTTCTCTTCAGAAAAATATTATCTCTCTTCTCTCTTACTCCTCTCTCTCTCTCTCTCTATATATATATATATATAGATAGATAGATCGATAGATAGATAGATAGATAGATAGATAGATACCTACATCTCTCACTCTCTGTCTCTTGATAGGTAGATAGATATTGATTGATTTATCTATATGTAGAGATAATAGATAATTTTATATAGAGAAAAAATTTAGATTCATCTATTTCTATATCTATATCCATCTATCTTTCCACAATAAAATGGCACCACTTTTCTACTAGTATGACAGAAAATTTAAGAATAAAGACTACTGGTACTAAATATGGACAAAGGATGTGGAAAAACTGGAACTCTCATAAATTGATAATGAAAATGTAAAATAAAACAAAAATTTTGGGAAATTCTGCCATGCCTTATAAATGTCATTTCCTTAACAAATACCTACCCTATGACCACTAATTCCACTATTATATTTATTTTCAAAAGAAGTAAAAAAATGTATATTTACAAAGGTTTGCATAATTTTCATACTTCCCTTATTTATAATTGTCAAAATCCAGAAACAATTTTGTTTAGGATGCTTTCACAGACTGGGACATATTCTTTCAATAAAATACTGTTAAACCATAAAAAGTAACACTCTCATATACACACAACATGGAAAGGTCTGGAAAAATAGCATGTAGTGGTATAAGACTTGCACAAAAGAGTAGATAATACATGATACTTGGAATTGGCAAAAATAATGTGTTAAAAAAAGTGATTGAAATAACTTGCTTCTGAATTTTGAGGAGCAAGGATTAAAGATGCATAAGGGAAATTTCAGAGGTGCTGGTAAAGTTTTATATCTTGATAAAGATTTAAGCTATAAAAGTGTATGCATTTGTTAGAACTACCATATGACCCAGTAATCCCACTACTTGGCATATACCCTAAGAAAACCACAATTCAAAGAGATACATGTACTGCAGTGTTCATTGCAGCACTATTTACAATAGCCAGGACATGGAAACAACCTAAGTGTCCATCAACAGATGAATAGATAAAGAAGATGTGGCACATATATACAATGGAATATTAGTCAGCCATAAAAAGGAATAAAATTGAGTTATTTGTAATGAGTTGGTTGGACCTAGAGTCTGTCATACAGAGTGAAGTAAGTCAGAAAGAGAAAAACAAATACCATATGCTAATGCACATATATGGAATCTAAAAGATAAGGACTGATGAGCCTAGTGGCAGTGCAGGAATAAAGATGCAGATGTACAGAACAGACTTGAGGACACAGGGGTGGAAGGGGAAGCTGGAACGAAGGGAGAGAGTAACATTGACATATGTACACTACCAAATGTAAAATGGGTGCCTAGTGGGAAGCTGTTGTATAACACAGGGAGTTCAGCTAGATACTTTATGACAACCTAGAGGGGTGGGATAGAGAGGGTGGGAGGGAGGCTCAAGACAGAGGGTATAGCAGGACATATGTATACATATAGCTGATTCACTTTGTTGTACAGCAGAAACTAACACGGTAAAGCAGTTATACTCCAATAAAGATATATTTTAAAAAAGTGTATGCACTTGTCAACACTCACTGAATAGGTACTCTTAAGACTTGTGCATTCTAAAGTTTATAAATTATATATCAGATAGTAGATATACATATGTATGGGTTATTACCATATATTGAACTATTGATAGGCATGCTGAAGCATTTGTGGAAAAATGAATCATAGAAAGTGAGATGAATGCTTTGTATACAGTAATCAGTAAAATTCTACTTGTACAGTCTAGATGGAGAATATATAGATGTTCACTGCAAAACCGTTTCAACTATTTTATATTAGAAAATTTTAGTTATAAAATGTTAACAGTAAAAAGTGAGTATATAAATTCTTTTTACTACATTGATGTCAGTTTTGCTATTATTTTATTTTTTACTTATTTTTTGATTCAAAAATTGAATAGATTATACTCCATTTATAGTTATTATAAAATATTGGCTGGATTCCCTGTCCTGAACAATATATCCTTGTAGCTTATTTATTTTATTCATAGTACTGTGTTTGTACCTCTTAATCCCCTACCCCTAATTTACCCTTCCTCCTTTTCCTCTCCCCAGTGGTAACCACTGGTTTGTTCTCTATATCTGTGAGTCTCATTTTTATTATGTTTACTAGTCTATTTTATTTTGTATATTCCACATATAAGTGATAACATATATCATTTGTCTTTCTCTGTAGGACTTATTTCACTAAGAAAAATACCATCTATGTGTTGCAAATGTTCATTCTTTTTCATGGCTGATTAATATTCCATTGTGTTTGTGGAACACACACATACACATATATCCCATCTTTATCCATTCATCTGTTGATGGACACTTAGGTTGTTTCTATATCTTGGCTATTGTAAATAATGTTGTTATGAACATTGGAGTGCACATATCTTTTTGCATTAGTGTTTTTGCTTCCTTCAGATATATACACAGAAGTGGAATTGCTTGATCATATTGTACTTCTATTTTTAGTCTTTTGAGGATCCTCCCTAATGTTTTCCACAATGGCTGTACCAACTTCCATTTCTACCAGCAAGGTAGAAGCATTCCCTTTTCTCCACATACAAGCCAACATTTGTTATTTGTGGTCTTGATAATAGTAATTCTGACAGGTATGAGGTGATATCTCATTATGGATTCAAATAATTAGCAGTAATTATTTAGCAACAATTTTCATGTTTGTGTTGACCAGGAACTTTGGAAAAATGTCTATCCAGATCTTCTGCCAAATTTTTAATAGGGTTGTTTTTTCCATATTGAGTTGTATGTGTTGATTATATATGTTGGATATTAACCCCTTATTGGTCATATCATTTGCAATTAATTTGTCCCCTTTTCATTTTGTTGGAGATTTCATTTGCTGTACAAAATCTTTTAAGTTTAATTAGGTTCTATTTGTTTATTTTTGTTTTGTTTTGTTTTGTTTTACCTTAGAAGCCAGATCCAAAACATATTGCTACAATTTAGGTCATAGAGTGTTCTGCCTATGCTTTCTTCTAGAAGTTTTATGCTTTGTGGTCTTACATTTGGGTCTTTTTGAGTTTATTATTGTATATCATATGTGAAAGTGTTCTAATTTCATTCTTTTCATGTCTATGCTGTTATACCAGCATCACACTGTTTTTTCCTCCAGTGTATGTTCTTGCCTACTTAGTTTTAGGTTAGTTGACCTGAGTGTGTGGATTTAGTTCTGGGCTCTTTATCATGTTCCATTGATCTATATGTCTAATTCTGTGCCAGTACCATACTGTTTTGATACTGTATCTTTGTTGTATAGTCTGAAGTCAGGGAGCATGGAATATTGAGCTTTGTTCTTTCTCAATATTATTTTGGCTATTCAGTGTCTTCTGAGTTTCCATACAAATTTTAAAATTATTTGTTCAAGTTCTGTGTAAAATGTCCTTGGTATTTTGATAGGGATTGCATTGAATGTTTAGATTGCTTTGAGTAGCTGTTCATTTTAATAATATTAATTCTTCTAATCCATGAACATGGCATATCTTTACATTTGTGTGATCTTCAATTTGTTTTCTCAGAATCTTATAACTTTTTTGGTACAGGTCTTTTGTCTCCTTAGGTGGGTTTATTCCTAGATATTTTATTCTTTTTCATGTGATTGTAAATGGGATTGTTTCCTTAATCTCTCTTTCTGATAGTTTGCTTTTAGCATATATCAATGCAACTGATTTCTGTATATAAAATTTGTATCCTGCAAATTTACTGAAATCACTGAAGTGTTCTACTAGTTTTTTGGTTGCTTCTTTAGAATTCTCTATGTATAGTATCATGTCACCTGCAAACAGTTTTTCCTTTCCAATTTGGATGCATTTTATTTCTTTATTTTTTTCTGATTCTTATGGATAAGACTTCCAATATTATATTGAATAAAAGTGATGAGAGTGGGCATCCTTGTCTTGTTTCTGATCTTAGAGGAAATGCTTTCTGCTTTATACGATTGAATATGATGCTAGGTGTGGGCTTACCATATATGGCCTTTATTATGTTGTGGCATTTTCCCTCTATACTCACTTTCTGGAGAGTTTTTATCATAAATGGATGTTGAATTTTGTCAAAAGTTTCTTTTCTGAATCTACTGTGATGAACAAATTGTTTTTATTCTTCAACTTGCTACTGTGGTGTATCACATTGATTGATTTGAGTATATTGAACGATCTTTGCATCCCTGGGATACATCCCACTTGATCATGGTGTACAACATTTTAATGTATTGTTGGATTTGGTTTGATAATATTTTGTTGAGGATTTTTTTTTTTTTTTTTTTTTTTTTTGCGGTATGCGGGCCTCTCACTGTTGTGGCCTCTCCCGTTGCGGAGCACAGGCTCTGGATGCGCAGGCCTAGCGGCCATGGCGCACGGGCTTAGTTGCTCCGCGGCATGTGGGATCTTCCTGGACCAGGGCACGAACCCGTGTCTCCTGCATTGGCAGGCGGATTCTCAACCACTGCGCCACCAGGGAAGCCCTTGTTGAGGATTTTTGCATCTATGTTTATCAATGACATTGGACTGTAATTTTTTTTTTTTTTTAATGTCTATTTCTGGTTTTGGAATCAGGATGATGTTGGCCACATAAAAGGATTCTTGAATCATTTCTTCTCCAATATTTCAGAATACTTTGAGGATAGGTGTTAAATCTTCTCTCAGTGTTTGGTAGAATTCACCTGTAAAACCATCAGATCCTGGAATTTTCTTTGTCGGGAATTAATTATTATCATTATTACTGATTCAATGTCATTACTGGAAATTGATCTGCTTATATTTTCTATTTCTTCCTGGTTCAGTACTGGAAGATTGTACATTTCTAGGAATTTGTCCAGTTCTTCTAGGTTGTCCATTTCATTTGCATGTAGTTGTTTGAAATAGTCTATTATGACCCTTGTATTTCTGTGGTGTTAGTTGTGATTGTTCCATTTTCATTTCTGATTTTGTTTGGGGCTCTCCATGTTGCTTGATGTACCTATCTAAAGTTATATCAATTTTGTTTATCTTTTCAAAGAACCAGCTCTTATATCATTTATCTTTTCTGTTTATTTATTCTTTGTTTCCAATTCATTTATTTCTTCTCTGATTTTTATGATTTCTTTCCCTCTACTAACTTTGCATTTAGTTCTTTCTTTTTCTAGCTCCTTTAGCTGTAAGGTTAGGTTGTTTATTTTTGAGATTTTTCCTGTTTCTTGAGGTAAGTCTGTATTGCTATAAACTTCCCTCTTAGAACTCTTTTTGCTGTGTCAAATAGGTTTTCAGTCATTATATTTTCGTTTTCACTTGTCTCCAAGTATTATTTGAATTTTTCTTTAACTTCCTCAATGATACACAGCTAGTTAAGTAGCATAATGTTTAGCTCCACATGTTTGTGTTTTATACATTTTTTTCTTATGGTTGATTTCTAGTCTCATAGTGTTGGGGTCAGAAATGATGCCTGTTATTATATCAATTTTCTTAAATTTACAGAGGCTTGTTTTAAGGCCTAGCATGGGATCTGTCCTGGAGAATGTTCTATGTGCACTCGAAAAGAAAGTGCATTCTGCTGCACATACTTGTAATATGTATTACTGTATTATATATACTTAAATCAATTATATTATACATAATATAAAATATACATATTATAGTATATAATATATATTATATATTTTAAACTATATGTATAATATAAATATAATATAATATATAAATATAGTAGATATCAATATAATATATATTATATTACATATAACATATCAGTATATATATTCTACTATATTTTATATTGTTTTATTATATATTATATAATATATAATAAAATATGGATACATAATTATATATACATGATAATATATAACATAATTAATATATATAATTAATTATATAATATAATGATATTATAGTTATATATAATATAATAATCATAATTTAGTAATTATTATATGTATTTTAATAATATGAATATATATCATATATAATTATTATTATATATAATACAATGACATAATATATAATATTATAGATTAATATAACATAATAACATGATATTATATATAATAATATAACAATATAATATATTAGGATACATAATATATTTTATATAATATAAGATATATATTACTATATATAATAATATAATATATAACATATATTAATATATTTATCTGCACATTTATGTATATATATGGATATATATATCTGGTAAATTTGCTGTAATGTGTCAATTACAGCCAGTTATCTTTATTCATTTTCTGTCTGAATGATTTGTTAATAGTTCTGAATTAGGTGTTAATTTCCACTGCTTTTACTGTGTTACTGTCAATTTCTCTTTTTACTTCTGTTAATGTTTGCCTTATTTATTTAGGTCATCTTATGTTGGATGCATATATATTTACAATTGTTATATCTTGTTCTTTAACTGATCCCTTGATCATATGTAATATCTTTCTTTGTCTCTTGTAGCAATCATTGTTTTAAGTTTTATCAGGCTATTTTTTCTGATATATGTATTGCTATCCAGCCATCTTTTGTTTTCCAGTGACATGGAATATCTTCTATCCCCTCATATTCAATCTGTGTGTGTATTTCGACCTCATGTGAGTATCTTTCGGGCAGCATGTATAAGAGTCTTAGTTTTGTATCCATTAGGCTCCTCTATATCTTTTTATTAGTGTATTCAGTCCACTTACATTTAATGTAATTATTGATATATAATACTTATTGTCACTAGTGGACACTTGTACTCATCTGTAGCTGGATGTAACACAGTGTTAGCTGTATGCATTTAGCCTGTTGCATTTTCCAATGTGAACTTGTTGGCTAATGTGAGGTCCCTCTCTTCTCAGGTATATCTACTACTCTTTTGCCTTTTCTGTCATTTGAAACAGAAATGAAAGAGGAGACATTACAGCTGATACCACACAAATATAAAGGATCATAATATACTAATATGAACAATTACATATCAATAAATTGGCCAACCTAGAAGAAATGGATAAATTTCTAGAAATATACAACCTATCCAGACTGAATCATGAAGAAATATAAAATATGAATAGACCAATTGCTAGTAAGGAGGCTGAGTCAGTAATCAAAAACCTTCCCACAAAGAAAAGTCTAGGACAAGATGGCTTCACTGGTGAATTATACAAAACATTGAAAGAATAATTAATACCAATATTTCTCAAACTCTTCTGAAATACAGCAGAGGAGGAAACACTTCCAAACTCATTCTATAATACAAGGACCACATTACCCTAACCCAAATCCAGACAAGGAGACTACAAGAAAATAAAATTATAGATGAATATCCCTTATGAACATAGATGAAAAAACCCTCAGATATGTGTGTATATATATATATATATATATATACTATAAAAAGACAGAAATTGCCTTTTACAACAAGATGGATAGACTTTAGGGAATTTTGGTAATAAAATAAGTGAGAGAGAGAGAAATGCAAATTCTGTGTGATATCACTATATGCAAAATCTAAAAACAAACAAACAAACAAACTCATATAAACAGAGAATGTATTGGTGCTTGCCAGAGGGCAGGAGTGTGGGGTGGGGGAAATGGGTATAGGTGGCCAAAGGGACCAACTTCCAGTTATAGAAGAAATAAATTCTGGGGATGTAATGTAACAGCATGGCAACTATAGTTGCCAAACATACAACTCTATTGTATATTTGAAATTTGTTAGGAGAGTAAATCTTAAAAAACTCTCACTACAAGAAAAATATTTCTAAGTATGTGAAGTAATGGATATTAACTAAATTTTGTGGCATTCATTTCATGACATATACATTTATCAAATCATTACATTGTATGCCTTAAACTAATCCATGTTGTATCTCAGTTATATCTTAATAAAACTAGAGAAAGTAAAAATATCTTTAGTTGACATTATAAATGTAAATCTATTGATGCTGCTCTGAAAAATAAATTGAAAATATTTGCAAATGTATAAAATGGATTGGAAAATTGAGGTCATTGATGGATTTCAGGAAACTTTATTTTTTTATTTATATGTTCTGAATAATTTTATAAAATTCTAGTGCCCAGAAATAAAAAGGAAATAAAAGAGTTAAAGTGGCTAGAAATCAGAATTTAAGCAATATCTTATTAACTAAATATTGTGCAATTTTTTATATCAAATAGTTAATTTAAAAGGAAGAGTTGGGCTTCCTTGGTGGCGAAGTAGTGAAGAATCCACCTGCCAATACAGGGGACATGGGTTTGAGCCCTGGTCCAGGAAGATCCCACATAACGTGGAGCAACTAATCCTATGTACCACAACTACTGAGCCTGCGTGCTACAACTAATGAAGCCCATGCACCTATAGCCTGTGCTCTGCAAAAAGAGAAGCCACTGTAATGAGAAGCCAATGCACCACAAGAAGAGTAGCCCCTATTCATGACAGCTAGAGAAAGACTGTGGAGCAACAAAGACCCAATGCAGCCAAAATTAAAATAAATAATTTTTTAAAAAAATAAATGAAAGGAAGGTTTATTTCTGTATAATGTATAAATTATGCTAACATTGCCCAAATGAACTTCATTAGCTATGGACAATGTTAATACCCCTTTCAATTGCTTATGAAACAGAATATTTTTAGTATTTATTTATGACTATTATTTAAATGAGATATACTGAGACTTTGTAAACACATGGGCATTTTGATGTTAAATACTTTAAAATAGATTCATATTATAATGAAAAATATATTTATTACATTTAAGTACTGAAAAATATGGTACTTTAGAATAATTAGAAATAAAACACCACAGATTGTGCACCTTCTTATACTTTTGTGCTCCATTACTTTTTAACTATGACAGGATTCTTTAGCAACTATTTCTTCCTCATAAATGTATTCAAATTTGATGCTTCCTTTTTACAACATGTGTGCAATTTATTTAATACTAGGTTATAAATTTTTGAAAATTCATTTCTGTGTTTACTAAATTTGAATATTATGACAGATGAAAGTATCACCTTTGAGTCTCTAATAATATATGTACTAAACAAGAAAGAGCTTATTTTCAGGTCTTCTTTTTTGTGAAACATTATATCAAAGAAAAAATTATTGCCATTGTTTTTGTGATTTATCTTCTCTTATACTCCAGACAATACCTACATAGAAGACAGTGCTCTGTGTATGATTGCATAATACTATGATATAGAAATACATAATATATTAATCATAGTATTATATTTATTAGTATAAATGATGTAGATTGACTTAAAAAAACATGTTTTTATAAGAGTATATAAAAAAATCACCTGAGCTAGACTAGGTGGTTAGCAAATTCTCAACCATAAGAGAATCACTTAAATGTTTCGTTAAAACTCAGTCCTTGAACTCTATTTCATACATTTTGAAACAGAGATCTGGAAAGCCTTTATTTTAATAAGCACTTTCCAGCAAATTTTTATTCATTTGAAAATTAGCCTAAATTCTAAAGACTGAAATTAAATTCTCTGTTTCTCTTCACACACACACACACACACACACACACACACACACACACACACACACACATTTGATTTTAATAGAATATATTGAAAATAAAATCACTGTTGAGCCATTCTGGATAATTGTCCAGACTATAGAGAAGGTGTGTTAAACCTTTGTTCCAGGTAGGGTGCTGAATCTTAATATAATTTCCACACTGGATCCTTCCTTAATTTCTACTTCCCCTTGTAAATCTCCTTCATAGCAAATGGGAAGTTGGATTGAGAAATCAGTAAGACTACTAGGTGTGTAGGAGGATCTCCAAGATCTTGGTTACTGTTCTTTCTCTATGGCCATCTACATTCCTTAATAAAATCACTGTATATAATCAACTACTAAAGCCAGTGAGCTTGCAGGGAATTTTCTAGTCCTGGGATTGTCCCTCACTATGTCCCACACAAAATATTTGAATAGCACAAGTGAAAGCTTTTGCCCATCAATCTAAATATCCATTCATTTATCTACCCATCCATCAACTCCTATACTAAAATTAACACCTACTTAATGACCAATACTAATCCATTTTCCATGACAAATATATTTTCTTCCAGGATTCTATTATATTCACATAAATACTCAAATTCAATATATTGCAATAAATATGATGTTCAGATAAATGGACCAAGGCAGAATATAGATTAGATCTCCTTTTATGAAGAGGACAATATTTGTTTGAACGATAGTGAAAATAAATACTCTCTTCAATTTTATAGCTTTCCATTTCAAGTGCACTTCCTAATTCATGCATACATATATGTTTTCTTGGATAAAGTTGTATTAAATATTCTTTTAAAACATTTTTATTGAAGTATACTTGATGTACAATGTTGTGTTAGTTTGAGGTGTACAGCAAAATGAATCAGTTATACATATACATATAGCCACTTTTGTTTTAGATTCTTTTCCCATATAGGCCATTACAGAGCAGTGAGTAGAGTTCTCTGTGCTACACAGTAGGTCCTTATTAATTATCTGTTCTCTATATAGTATTGTGTATTCATTAATCCCAATCTCCCAATTTATCCCTCCCCCTTCTCTTACATCCTGGCAACCATAAGGTTGTTTTCTACATCTGTGACTCTACTTCTGTTTTGTAAATAAGTTCATTTATACACTTTTTTTAGATTTCACATATAAGCAATATCATATGATATTTTTCTTTCTGTCTGACTTCACACACTAAGACAATCTATAGGTCCATCCATGTCACTGAAAATGCCATTATTTCTTATGGCTGAGTAATATTCCATTGTATATATGTACCACATCTTCTTTATCCATTCATCTGTTGATGGACATTTAGGTTGCTTCCATGTCCTGGCTATTGTAAATAGTGCTGCAATGAACATTGGGGTGCATGTATCTTTTCAAATTATGGTTTTCTCCAGGTATATGCCTAGGAGTGGGATTGCTGGGTCATACGGTAGTTCTATTTTTAGTTTTTTAAGGAAACTCAATACTGTTGTCCATAGTGGCTGTACCAATTTAAACTCCCACCAACAGTGTAAGTGGGTTCCCTTTTCTCCACACCCTCTCCCAGCATTTATCATTGGCAGATTTTTAATGATGGCCATTCTGACTAGTGTTAGGTGATACCTCATTGTAGTTTTGATTTGCATTTCTTTAATAATTAGTGATGTTGAGCATCTTTTTTTTTTTTTTTTTTTTTTTAACCATCTGTATGTCTTCTTTGGACAAATGTTTATTTAGGTCTTCCACCCATTTTTTGATAGGGTTGTTTGTTCTTTGATATTGAGCTGCATGAGCTCTTTTTATATTTTGGAGATTAATCCCTTGTCTTTTGCTTCATGTGCAAATATTTTTTCCCATTCTGAGTGATACCTTTCCTTTTGTTTATGGTTTCCTTTTCTGTGCAAAAGCTTTTAAGTTTAATTAGATTCCATTTGTATATTTTTGCTTTTATTTTCATTACTCTAAGAGGTGGATAAAAAAATCTTGCTGCAATTTATGTCAAAGGGTGTTCTGCCTATGTTTTCCTCTGAGAGTTTTATAAAGTCCAGCTTTACATTTAGGTCTTTAATCCATTTTGAGTTTATTTTTTTGTATGGTGTTAAGGAGTGTTCTAATTTCATTATTTTTAGCTGTAGCTGTTCAGTTTTCCCAGCACCACTTATTGAAGATTCTGTCTTTTCTCCATTGTATATTCTTGCCTCCTTTATCATAGATTAGGTGAACATAGGTGTGTGGGCTTATCTCTGGACTTTCTATCATGTTTTATTGATATGTATTTCTATTTTTGTGCCAGTACCATATTGTTTTGATTACAGTAGCTTTGTAGTATAGTCTGAAGTCAGGGAGTCTGATTCCTCCAGTTTCATTTTTCTTTCCCAAGGTTGTTTTTGCTATTCAGTGTCTTTATTGTTTCCATACAAATTGTTAAATTTTTTATTCTAATTCTGTGAAAAATGCCATTGGTAATTTGACAGGAATTGCATTGAATCTGTAGATTGCTTTGGGATACAGCCCTGACCAATACTGCATAAAAGAAGGTAAAAAGGGAAAGTATTTAAACTTAGTCCAAATGCTCCTAGGAGTTTAAAGTGATAATTAGTAGTGTCAAAAATATTTTATCAGCATTCAAAATTTGTGATTTGCAGAGTGATTACTATCTGGGGAGGAATTAATTAACTTCCTCCACCCCTTTATCCTAACATTGTAATTTCACTGTGTATCTGTGGAATTTACGTTGAGGATGTACTCCTTTATAAATGCTTTGAGGAAAACTTTGGGAATATGCAGAATATGCAGAAATAATGTATTTTACAAATTTTCCAACTTTATGAAAATACTTTTTATTTTTTTGCTTTTGATATGATTTAGTAATGCTTTAAAAATTCACAAGTAATGGCATATTCTCAAAAGAGCCAATCAATTAAAATTGGTTTACAAGTAAACATGTTTTTATTTTGTAAATTAATAGTCACTTATCAAAAAAAGGTATGAAAATATCTCTCAGTATTCTAATTTATGGGAGCACAGGGATAAAATGAAGCAGTGCATGAAATAAGGGGAACAGAGAAAGTTATATAAGAAAGAACTGGAAACAAAACTAAACATAAAAGTGATATGATCATATTTGTGTTAGAAAAATATTTACTTCTCTACTGAAACAAAATCCTGAAACTTACAAGTCTCAGACAAAATTCAGTTTGGCCATATATAAAACTTTTGCTGTTAGTATAATATATAAGAGAATATAAGGGCAGATACCACTCTTAGAGGTCTGAAAGTGGGAGTAGCAAAGAAGAAATAATTTTATCTCTCAAGAATTCTCTTTCAACACTAGGCAATTGGCTGTGTAGCAAATATTGTTTACTTATATTAGCTGAAAATATAAGTTGAAATACATGTCTTTAGTCCTTTACTTTTACTGATGAAAAAATAGGATACAGTCACAAATTTTTTGCTGTAAAGATATTGAAGAAAATGTATTTATACACAGATAAGTGTAAGATATAATATTATACAAATGTACATAATGTGTAAATATATCATAGATATATTTAAAATATATTAAAATTAAAAGTATAATTTCATAAAAGGAACAATGATTTTACATTCTAGTGTAAAAAACAAGAGTAATAGTATAGAACTTTTATGTTTAAAAGTGATCATATAAAGAGAGAAATAAAATGTAAGTATATAAAAAATGAGAATAAAAATCAGTTTCAGGGAAAATATTTTACTTATATTAATATTTAATATTGTATAATGGTTCCAATTTATTATAGAATAGTGATGATGAATTTAAAATTAATGCAAATATTATTTACTGAATACTTATCTTGATATTATTATTGTATATTTGTTCACTTAATATTTATAAATATTGGCTTATGGATAATATTTATATTTGTATATGCATAATGATCTAGCATTTAAATAAATCTATACTTTTTGTAACTTTGTGATTTCAAAGACTAAATACAATGATATTTTTCTTCCTCACCTGAATTTGGAAATAATTGGAATAGGATAAAGAAAATTAAAAATAAAGTAATTAGCTTTATCAATGATACAGTCTATTAGAAAATATAATCTTAGATCACAGACCAAAAAGCCTCACTGACAAATTTTGCCCCTCCTTTCTCAGTTTTACTTTAGAATAACCCATTTATGAGAAATAGTGTGTCTTTGTTACATAACATGTACATAGGTTTGTATTTCTGTGGTGATTATGCTGCTGGTGATGTGTTGTAGATTGGTGGGACAGAAGAGTTAGTCACAGAGATGTTTCATATGTAGGTGTTATGGAAATCTAATAAAGCTCAACTAAAATAGTATGTATGAAGGTTTAACTAAATTACTGATTTGTTGAATGTGAAGTTAAATAGAGATACAAGCTAGAAAATTTAGCAATTATTTTGCTTAGCTAAAATAAATACATAAGGCAAATAAAATCCATCTTACAGGTCTGGTGATTAGTAATTTTCATGGTTTATGTTACTAACTACTTACAATCTAAATGCCTAGTTTTTTGAGATTGCAAATCAGTATTTAGACATAACCAGGAATAGTGTGTATGGCACATATAATCAGAGGTTAAAATATAGGATATAACATATAAATATTTTAATAATTTTTAAAAGTTCATTTCTACTTTTTAGAAAACTAATGCATAAGGGACAACAACAATGTCACTATACATGCTTTGGAGTCCAGAAAGTCATTTTGTGTTAAAAAGCAGCAGGATCTTTGAAGAATTCGAGCTAGAACAGAAGCAGAAAAAAATCATCAGCACCAGAACTATGAATTATTCACAGGTAATTCAATCACTGAACTGGAGGTTCTCAAGTTGGTGTTAATAAAAGACAACATTACTAAAAGATAAGAGTTACTGAAGATGACAAGCTTGGTAGGGCACTGAATAAGGTTCTGTAGAGGTATGGACTGTAAAAGTGTCTCATTACCAAAGAATTGTATGCCTATTAACTTTACTTTTGGAATTTTGTGTTTATACTCTTTCTTACTTCTGGAGAAGTGGGAGTTATTTTGTAAACATTTACCTCAAATTTCCATCGTTATCCAAATACTTCCTTTTTTATGTGAGTACCGTTGATTTACAATATTCTGTTCACTTCTGCTGTATAGCAGAGTGATTCATTTAAACATATATATATACATTCTTTTAAATATTCTTTTCCATTATGGTTTATCACAGTATATTGAAAAAAGTCCCTGTTCTATACACTAGGACTTTGTTGTTTATCCATTCTATATATAAGAGTTTCCATTTACTAACCCCGAACTCACAATCCATCCCTCCCCTCCCCCCTCCCCCTTGGCAACCACTGTTCTCTATGTCTGTGAGTCTGTTTTTGTTTCATAGATAGATTCATGTGTGTCATATTTTAGATTCTACACATGAAGTGATATCATATGGTATTTGTCTTTCTCTTTCTGATTTATTTCATTTAGTATGATAATCTCTAGTTCCATCCATTATCCAAATACTTCTTGAGAATTAGACTCACATTTTAGCTTGCCAGCTACAAATAAAAATGTTACACAAAACAATAAGTCAATACTAAAATATAGATTTTCTGTGTGAAAAATAAGAATTTATCATCTTTGTCCACGTTCACACCCCTGTTCCTCAAACTACTCATTTTCCTGAATATTTATCTCAGAAACAGGATACATAAACTATTGGTTATCCAAGACATGACTATCATTCTTTAAATATTCATTCTTTTAACATCCTCAGTTACAAATGATCACCATTCCAAAATAATTATTTATCCAAAACCTCTTGAATTAAGTGACTTAGCTCCATTCTTATCACTCAGCTGATTTCACATAGGTAAGTAGCAAATAAAGCAAGGTAAAAGCTATTTTACAGCAATAGGCTATGTTCGTACATGCATATTGTAAACTCTACAAGACCATCCATTTGCAAATTACTTGTTTAATTTATAACTCCACATACACTATTTGAGGCCCAGTAAATTAGATATTGATATATTGATAGATATAGACATTACAGATATAAATATTTGGATACATTTAGTCATTAATTATCAATCCCTAAAACTCTATTGTAATTCATACATCCTGGTATCTGACAAAATCATCCTTTTGCCTCAAAACCAATCCATGTAACAATAGAACAATTAAATATATGTATTTATAAATATCCTTATATTTATATATAAATGTGTATATAAATACATCTCTAATGTTTTAGTAATATAAAGAATTTGTTTAAATTTCCTTGTAAGAACTAATGATCATCTCCAGTGATTTCGCAAACTTATTTCAACAATCCAATGTTCTTAATATTTAAAAATTAATATAATTTCTTAAACACCATGTCTTATTACTGTGTGTAATATTCTCTCTTCTATTGTAGGGGGACTATTCATATTACTTCACTTGTAGTCGTTATGAGAAAATTAGTATATTTGTAACACATATGATATCTATACTGTCATATCTCTGAATCTGAGAAAAAAAATGAAAGCTAGAAATCATGTCATCCAACTTAATTTCTTATACATGAAATTCCTTTTCATTATCTCCAACAAGTATGATCCCATTGGCCTTAAACAGTTGTGTAGTACAAAGAACACACACTTCAGAATCAATTCATCTGTGCTTCAATCTTGGATCTTTCACTTATTGGCTGGTTTTCTGAGACAATTTATTTATCCTCTTTCTTTCTGAGGTTCCTCATTCATATGGAGATAATAGTACCCAAATTATAGGACTACATGAGTATCAAATGAGATAATAGGGATAAAGTCCTGGTACTACTCCTGGGGTTCAGCCACTGTTGCCTCTCTTCTTTTCTCAACAATACATGAATGATTGGAAAATCACCATCTACACATGCCAATAATGTGTTCAATTTCTATATTGATAATTACAGTGTAGTTACTTTCATTGACTTATGTTTTGCTTTCCTTGGATCATTAGTTAATAAGTATATGGCTTTTACTGGAGTTAAATTGGTTCCTTCCCACTGCTGTCCCACCACACTCAAATGTCTACTTTTGATTAAAAGTGTTTTTCAGTATGCAATGTAATACGATTATACTACTATACAAATGATAGACAAAAAGTGAAATAAATTTGCTTTCTTACATATAAACTATTTTCATATGACTAGATGATACTTTTTAAACAAATGAAGTTTAAAATCAAATGCAGGTATCACAAAGGGTTTGAGAAGTTTAGATTGTTATGCATCATTTAAAATATATATTTGTTTTATATATAAAATACAGATATTCCAGTTAATCTTTATCCAGTTCCCACTGGGTAGCATAGTAGCATCTTGCCAAACTATATTTAAATATCACAATCAGGTTATTGGCATGGATAAAGTAAACAAATAGAACAATTCCAGCACCTTAAAAATCTACTGCGTTGCCTTTTTATAGCCCTTCTACTTTACACCCCCTCCATTACTGACACCTGATAATCTATTCTGCATTTATATATTATTATCTTTTCAATAATATATAAATGCAATCATATAGTATGCAACCTTTTGGGATTGTCATTTTTTTTGACTCAGCATAATCTCCTGAAGGTTCATCCAGGTGTTTTATTTTTAATTAAAAATATTTTTATTAAGACTTTATTATTTAGAGTTTAAGGATCATAGCGAAATTGAAGGGAAGGTACAGAGTTTTCTCATGTACGCCTGCCCCCACACATTATCAACATCCTTCACCGGAGTGGTACATTTGTTAAAACTGATGAATCTACATTAACATATCATAATTACCCGAAGTCCATAGTTTATATTAGGGTTCACTCTTGATTTTGTTTATTCAATGAGTTTCAACAAATGTATCATGACATATATCCATCGTTATGGTATCATACAGAATATTTCACTGCTCTAAAAATCCTCTGTGTTCTGCCTATTTGTTCTCCCACTCTTGCTCCTCGGGGAAACACCCTTTGTTTTTTAAATTGTTTTCATAGTTTTGCCTTTTCCATAATGTCATATAGTTGGAATAATACAGTATGTAGCCATTCCGATTGGCTTATTTCACTTAATATGCATTTAAGGTTCTTCCAGGTTTTTCTATGGCTTGATGGCTCATTTCTTTTTTTTTTTTCTTAGCTTTTTAAATTTTTAATTTTTTTTATGAGAGTATAGTTGATTTACAATGAGGTGTGTTTGTACATATATATAGATATACATATATATCCATTATTTTTTAGATTATTTTCCTTTTTTTTTTTTCTTTGTGGTACGTGGGCCTCTCACTGTTGTTTCCTCTCCTGTTGAGGAGCACAGGCTCCGGACACACAGGCTCAGTGGCCATGGCTCACAGGCCCAGCCGCTCCGTGGCATCGGCAGGCAGATTCTCAACCACTGCTCCACCAGGGAAGTTCTTTTTTTTTTTTTTTTTTTTTTTTTTTTTAAATAGCTGAATAGCATGACTTTGTTTGGATGTACCACACTTTATATATCCACTCACTTACTGAAAGACATTTTGATTGCTTCCAAGATTTGCAATGATGAAAAAAGGTGCTATAATCATCTGGGTGCAGATTTTTGTGTGGGCATATGTTTTCAGCTCCTCTGTGCAAATACCAAGGAGAACAATTGCTAGATTTTATGAAAAAGCATATGTTTAGTTTTGTAAGAAACTAACAAATTGTCTCCTAAAGTTGCTATACAATTTTGCATACCACCAGCAATGGATGAGAGTTCTTATTGTGCCACATTATCTCTAAAATTAGGTATTATCAGTATTCCAGATTTTGGCCATTTGAATGGTTGCACAATGGTATCTCATTGTCACTTGAATTTGAATTTCCCTGATGATATATGATATGGAACATCTTTTCATATGTTTACTTACCATCTTTATATCATCTTCGGTGAAGTGTCTGTATAAGGTTTTGGGTTCATTTTTTAAATGGCTCTTTTGTTTTCTTATTGTTGAGTTTTAAAAGTTGTTGGTATATTTTGGATAAGAGTCCTTTATCAGATATGTCTTTTGCAGACATTTTCTCCTAGTCTATGGCTTGTTTTCTAATTCTCTTGATACTGTCATTTGCATAGTAGAAGTTTTAAAATTTAGTGAAGTCTAGCTTATCAATTATTGCATTCAAGGTTTATGTCTTTGGTATTATACCTAATTGTCATCACCACACCCAAGGTCCACTATATTTTCTCCTATGCTACCTTATAAGTGTTTTATAGTTTTGCACTTTATATTTTGGCCTATTAGCTATATTGAGTTAATTTTTATGAGGAGTAAAAAGTCTGTGTCTAGATTCACTTTTTTGCATTTGTATGTCCAATTGTTCCTACACCATTTGTTGAAGAGACTCTTTGCTCCATTGTTCTGACCTTGCTCCTTTGTTATAGATATTTTAACTATATTTATGAAAGTCTAGTTATGGACTCTCTATTCTGTTCCACTGAGCTATATGTCCATTTCTTTACCAATATCACACTGTCTTGATTACTGTAGATTTATAGTATATCTTGAGGTCAGGTAGTGTCAGTCTTCCAACTTTGTTCTTCTCCTTCAGTATTGTGTTGGCTATTCTGGGTCTTTTACCTCTTCGTGTAAACTTTAGAATTAGGTTTTTGATATCCATAAAATAATTTCCTGGGATTTTGATTAAGATTCATTGAATCTATAGAACAAACTTGGAAGAACTGACATCTTGACAATATTGAACATTCTTACCAATGAACATGAAATATCTCTATCTCTTCAGTTCTTTGATTTCATTCATCAGAATTTTTTAGTTTCCTCCTATAGACTTTATACATATTTTGTTAGATTTATGCCTAAGTATTTAATTTTGGGGAGTGCTAATGTAAATAGTATTATTTTTAATTTCAGATTTCACTTGTTTATTGTTGACAGATAGGAAAGAAACAGACTTTAGTATATTAACCTTTTATCTTAAAACCTTTCTATAATTGTTAAGAGGTTTTATATTTTTTTGTCAACTCTTTCAGATTTTCTACATAGAAGATTATGTCAAATGGAAATAAAGACAGTTTTATTTCTTCTTTCCAAATCTGTGTAGCTTTAATTTCTTTTCTTGATTTATTATATTAGTTAGAAATTCCAGTATGATGTTGCAAAGGAGTGTGAGGGAACAGGCTGGCATTGTACCTGTTCTTAGTGAGAAAGGTCCGAGTTTCTCACCATTAAGTATGATGTTTGCTGTATGTTTTATGCAGATACTCTTTATCAAGTTGAGGATGTTCTCTTCTATTTCTAGTTTACTGAGAGTTTTGCATGATGATTGGGTATTGGATTTTATCAAATGCTTTCTCTGCATCTAATGATATGATCCTGTGATTTCTCCTTTTTAACCTGTTGATGTGATGGATTACACCAATTGAATTTTCACAAAACATTTTGTGTATCAAAAATGTATTCATTTTTATTGCTGAGGAGTTATTCATGGATATATATACCATGGTATAGTTGTATCTTCATTTCTTAAAGGACATCTAGATTGTTAATGCTATGAACATTTCTGTACAGATTTTTTATGTGAAGATGTTTTCATTTTTCTAAGATAAATGCCCAAGAGTGCAATTCCTAGTTTTTATAGTTGTATGTTTAGTTTTATAACAAATTCTCAAACTGTTTTCCAGAGTGTACCATTTTATTTTTGTATTCATATTCTGAGAAACACCTGTTATTTATTTATTTATTTATTTATTTATTTATTTTACAGTAGGTCCCTGTTGGTTATCTATTTTAAATATAGCAGTGAGTACATGTCGATCCCAAACTCCCAATCTATCCTCCCCTGCACCATTCTCCCCCGGTTACTGTAAGTTCATTCTCTAAGTCTGTTAGTCTGTGAGTCTCTGTTTTGTAAATATTTCCATCCATGTTGCTGCAAATGGCATTATTTCATTCTGTTCAATGGCTGAGTAATATCCCATTGCATATATGAACCACATCTTCTTTATCCATTCTTCTGTTAATGGACGTTTAGGTTTCTCTCATGTCTTGGTTATTGTAAACAGTGCTGTAGTAAACATTGGGGTGTAGTAAACATTGGAGCCATGTTTTTCTCTGGATATATGCCCAGGAGTGGTAGTGTTGGATCATATATTAGCTCTATTTTTAATTTCTTCAGGAACCTCCATACTATTCTCCATAGAGGCTGTACCAATTTACAATCCCACCAACAGTGTAGGAGGGTTCCCTTTTCTCCACACCTTCTCCAGCATTTACTGTCTGTAGATTTTTTTGATGATGGCTATTCTGACTGGTGTGAGGTGAGAATTCATTGTAATTTTGATTTGTATTTCTCTAGTAATTAGCCATGTTGAGTATCTTTTGATGTGTCTCTTGGCCATCTGTATATCTTCTTTGGAGAAATGTCTATTTAGGTCTTCTGCCCATTTTTTTGGTTGAGTTGTTTGTTTTTTGAATATTGAGTCACATGAGCTGTTTGTAAATTTTGGAGACTAATCCCTTGTCAGTCACAACTTTTGCTAATATTTTCTCCCATTCTGTGGATTCTCTTTGTACCATTTTAAAGTCCTACCAGGAAAGTGTGAGAAATCTGGCTTCTTCACATCCTTACCAGCATATGTTGTAGCCACTATTTTTATTTTAACCATTGTTACAGGTGTATAGTGATAGCTCACTGTGATTTTAATTTACATTTCCCTAGTGGTTAATGATGTTGAACATCTTTCCATATAGTTGTTTGTCACCTATATATCCACTTTGGTGAAATGTATTTTCATATATTTTCCTTTTTTATTCAATAGAATGTTTGTTGTTTTTCCTATTAAGTTTTGAGATTTCTTTACATTTTTCCAGATATTAGTCATTTGTCAGGTATATAGTTTCCTAGTGTATCACCTTTTTATTTTTTCTCTTGATATCCAATTATCATAGCACCCTTTGCTGAAAATATTATCCTTCCTCCATTGAATTGGCAGCATGTTACTAAAATGTAGTAATTGATTGTAGTAACAATCAATTTTTTTAAATAAAGAAAGAGATTTCAGCATAGTTACTCAAATATTTTTGATAATGAAAACTCTGGAGTTTCTCTTTTAACTTGTAAATTCCTAAGCTCCAGGCAAAGAATCACACAATCAAAGTTTTCATTTGGGAAGGTGACTGTTTAATAAATATCCCAAGGTATTGTTATTACAAAAATTTGGAAAATTTTTTTTCAAATTGTCAAAGACATATTCTTTCAATAAAAAGTTAAAAAAGTGATTAGAGAATATTTATTTTATGTTCTATAAGTATGTAAATTATGTTATATAAGTTTGGCAATGCTCTTTGACCATAACTTTATACCTAAATATTTAAGTAAGCATATATTACAAATAAGTTTTAAAACTGCAAAAAAAAGTACAATAATAAAATCAGAAGGTTAAAACAACATAGTAACATATTTGTAGCAAACTGAAAATATAAAATAGGATAAAAATGAAATAAAATGTCTTCTTTTCTAAAGCTCAATTCACATACAGTGAAATTTTGTGAACAATGGTATTTTAGTTAATGTAAAATATGTAATACATTTATGAATAAGCCATGTGACATAGTACATATCATACATTATACGCTTGTTATCATTACTTTCTGGTCAATAACAGATACACTAATCTACCTAAAAAGATGGTAAAATATAATGCAATTTCAAAAAGAATAAAAGTGAAAAATATTAATAAATCTGCTTCTGCAAAATATAAAAGAGGGTACAGTTTTGCATCATAAATACGTGGATCTACAAGTTGTTCTTTCAAGTGCATCATTGAGTTAGTTAAGGGGTTGTTGTAACTAATAAAACTTGGTATCTCATTAATTTAACAAATATTTATTTATCCCTTAGGTAGAATACAATTGGTGGTGGTGTGGGAGTGGTGGATTTAGTCTAACAGAGATTCCTTCATCTTCAAGCTAGTTTTGCCCACATCTCCCTTGTGATTAACAACTCTCCAGCAATTGGAGAAAAAGAGGCTATTAGTTGTCATTCCTGAAATTGGTGGATGAATTTTGCCTACAGCCATTGGCTATGGCTCTGTCACATTTCCACCTTTAAGTTCAAGGGACATTGAGAAATGGAACCTAGTTCTGAGTTCAGAAGGAAAGTTATATGAATTTTGTCAACAGATAACTGGTTTCTGTTATATTTGAATAATTATGACCTTAATGGATGTTAATAATTTGGCTCTAAGCCTTTGTAAGTACAGTAATTCCCCTACATACAAAGCTTCAAGTTGTGAACTTTCAAAGATGCAAACGTGCGTTCACATGTCCAATCACTTAAATTAGTTCATGTGTCTGGCACACATTGTCACATGCATGCATCCTCTACAAGTGGTGTGTTTTGTGTACTTTACTGTATAGAGTACAGTTATACAGAATTTCTATTTCAAGCCCAAGGTGTCTGGAAGCAAGCGTAAAAGCAGCGGTGATGTAGCTGGTACTACTATACTTTTCAAGGTACTGTACTGTAAGATTTAAAATGTTTCCTTTATTTTTTTGTTTATTTTTATGTATTATTTGTGTGAAAAGTATTATAAATATATTACACTACAGTACTATATAGTCGATTGTGTTAGTTGGGTACCTAGTCTAAATTTGTTGGACTTATGAACAAATTGGACTTATGAACGCACTCTCAGAATGGAATTCCTTCATATATAGGGGATTTACTGTATTTAAATGTATATTAAAAGGAGGAAATTTTCTCTCTGAATCACATTTAAAGAATCAAATACCTTTTGGTAATAAAACGAGTATTGAAATTATAGAAAAATCTAGTCTCTAAAGAATGTTAAAGAGACTAGATTCTTTTTGTATGACTGAATTTTCTATTTTAGAAATTCTGAAATTTATGGAAGCTCTTCCTAAAGAAAAACAAGGCTTTATAAATAGATAAATACATTTATCCTGAAACTTATTTCCATTTTGATGGTATATGAGTTTAAAATTTCTCTCCTAGAAATTGTATGATGCAACCTACTTATGTTATATGTCAGAAAGCTGAAGTTTAAATGAAAAACCAACTACAAATTGACAGAGAGAAAAGTAAACACAGTATCTATAACCCACTTCCCTGGAGTCACAGTGGTTAAGAATCCACCTGCCAATGCAGGGGACACAGGTTCGAGCCCTGGCCCAGAAGATCCCACATGCCGCAGAATAACTAAGCCCATGCACCACAACTAATGAGCCTGCGCTCTAGAGCCTGAGAGCCACAACTACTAAGTTCTTGCTTGGTCTTGTTCTTTCCACTGCTTCACATTATCCCATGATATGAATGTTATCTTGTTCTGAACCATAGTTAATGTCAAAATGACACAGCAAGTTGAACATATTTACTGTAGCACATAAAATGTAAAAGACCCATGAGTGTTAAATGTATGTTATTTTACAACATAAATATGTTTTTATCAGTTATTTTTAATCACTTATTTGAAAGTATTCCTTCCAGAAACTGAGTGTAACAGGTGTGGCCTATTACACAGAGTATAATTGAACACCCTCATATGCTAAATGCACAAATTCAACATTTTATAATCACTCATGCTCATTGTTTGTGGAATGAAACGTCAGTGCATTAAATTAATTTCCTCTATTACTATTGCCTGTTATACTTAACTTATGCCAGGATTTACTGAGCCTGAAAGATACTTAATGTGTTATTATTTTTCTTCCTTAACTTTACATAAACAATATAATTGTCTTCTCAGCATTCTACTTAATAAAGCACTATAAATTAAACTTATTCAGAGAATTAAATTTCTGCAAATTATCCTAGAATGCAACAAATGGACATTTTCAGAGAAAGGAGAGAGAACCCATGTCTAGATTTTTTTTTAATTTTTATTTTATTGTATTTATTTATTTATTTTTGGCTGTGTTGGGTTTTTGTTGCTTAGTGCAGGCTTTCTCTAGTGGCGGTGAGTGAGGTCCACTCTTCGTTGCAGTGTGTGGGCTTCTCACTGTGGTGGTTTCTCTTGTTGCAGATCACAGGCTCTAGGTGTGCAGGCTTCAGTATTCATGGCAAGCAGACTCTGTTGTTGTGGCTTGTGGCTGTAGAGCACAGGCTCAGTAGTTGTGGCACATAGGCTTAGTTACTCCACGGCATATGGGATCTTCCCGGACCAGGGCTCAAATCTTGCGTTTGCAGGTGGGTACTTAACCACTGCACCACCAGGGAATTCCCTTATCTCTAATTTTTTTTTTTTTTTTACATTTGAGTATTTAAGAGAACAGAAGATAATACCAAAGGACTTTATACTTACTAAATATTAATACATATTTTAATAATTTAGCAAAGGTAAAGTCGTTAAACATTTCATACCTATGTGATAGGTCAAGGGGATACAAAGGTTAATAAGAATGATACTTTAAAAAAAATGAATGATACTTAGTCTGTCGAGAGCTCATAGTCCAGAAGACAAATATAATTCTAATTTCAAGGGAGCAATATTACATGAGTAGCATGTACATCATGCTGTGGAGAAAGAGAGCTGTGAGAGACTGCCTGATGAGCTGAGGTTTTCAGAGGACATGACATTTAAAAAAGATCTTGAAGTAAGAATAGAAGTTCAGCATGAGAAGAAAGGGGAGCCAACATTCAGTACAAATGGAATTATGTGAAAAAAGTAACACAAAGAGAAAAAAGAATGCTCTTTTCTCAAAAATTGATAGACTATTTGATTGTAATGTCAGATGAAGAACATGGGTTAGGGTTATGTTTATTGTTAGGGCTAGGGTTAGGGTGCCGAGGTTTTGAAGCCCAGAACCAAACAATGTACACACCACTTTGGCTTATATTCCCTTAATAATGATTTAGGCACATATGGCCACACTTAACCAAAACTTGTTTCACAATCATATGACCTATGCAGTTGCTTAGGGCCTCATGCTTACAAGAGGCCATGTTTGTTTTAATACTCTGCCTTTGAGATCTTGAAATTCTTAATAATTTTTTTTTTTTTTTGGCAAGGGGCCCTGCACATACATTCTTCACTGGGCCCTGCAAATCATGTAGCTAGTTCTGCACCTAAAAGCAAAGACGGAT
Source organism: Kogia breviceps (assembly GCF_026419965.1). Lineage (NCBI taxonomy): Eukaryota > Metazoa > Chordata > Mammalia > Artiodactyla > Physeteridae > Kogia > Kogia breviceps. Next base: position 44,355,622 of record NC_081325.1, on the reverse strand, counting down.
AAGCAACATTCTTTAGCCATGTGCCATTAAGAAAGCTATACTCACTTTCAATCAATATCTAGCAGGCTTTGCCAAGGTAAATATGACAAAGAAGTTGTATAGCCCCAGTTAATCAATGTGCAATTATGTGACATAATTTTTTTTATTTTTTTGACATTAAATTCATTGATTTTTTTTTATTTTTTAAAACTGAATTTGTATGACTTACTACATAGACAAAAATGTGGGACTTGAAAATATTTTCATGAAAAAGTTATAATTTTTTGTTTACTTTTGCTTTTATCGTTGTTTTCCCTGAGAAAATTGTACAAAAGTGGTACACTAAACAAAAATTAAAAATTATTATGGAGATTGATCCTTTGTCCATTGTTTCATTTGCAAATATTTTCTCTCATTCTGAGGGTTGTCTTTTCATCTTGTTTATGGTTTCTTTTGCTGTGCAAAAGCTCTGAAGTTTAATTACGTCCCATTTGTTTATTTTTGTTTTTATTTTCATCACCCTAGGAGTTGGGTCAGAAAAGATCTTGCTGTGGTTTTTGTCAAAGAGTGTTTTTCCTATATTTTCCCATACCATATGCTAATACATATATTTCAAATCTAAAAAAAAAAAAAAAAAAAGGTACTGATGAACCTAGTGACAGGGTAGGAATAAAGACGTAGACATAAAGAATGGACTTGAGGGCATGGGGCAGGGAGGGTGAAGCTGAGGCAAAGTGAGAGTACCATCGACATATATACACTACCAAATGTAAAATATCTAGTGGGAAGCAGCAGCATAGCACAGGGAGATCAGCTCAGTGCTCTGCAATGACCTAGAGACGTGGGATAGGGAGGGTGGCATGGAGGATCAAGAGGGAGGTGATATGGGGATATATGTATGCATATGGCTGATTCACTTTGTTGTACAACAGAAACTAACAGTATTGTGAAACAATTATACTCCAATAAAGATCTATTTAAAAAATAATAAAATAATCCACTCATCTACAAGGAGTGGTTGTGTGAGTCACCTTGTTAGACTGCTTCGACAAAAGTGAAATAAGTTAAAACTTAACTTCTGTTTGAAGAGTTAACTAATTCAATCACATAATAATAAATAAGAAAATGGAGTTTAACTTAAGAATAAGACTTCACTAATACGAAACAAATTGGAAAATAGAACTGTTACTCTGTGTTTACACGAGAGAATATTGGAAAGAGATTATTTTTAATCAGTAGGATGAGTTTATCAGGAAGATTAATTGAAAACCAAATCCTTAAGAAAACATTTAGAAAACAACAACAAAAAGTAAAACAAAGAATTAAAATGTGCTTAAGAAGCCTAAACAAAAATATAAATATGAGGCTTTAGTTAGAGAATAACTTTGGTTGTTGTTGAATATTAGGGCTGTTATATTTTAAAATAACCAGTGTGAACATACATGTGTGAGAGGCTTTGAGAATAGAGTTAGGAATTGAAGTTGAAGGCCAGGAAAAAAAAAAAAAAAGAGAGAGAGAGAGAGAGAGAAGGAAGAGAGAAGAGACTGAAGGAAAAAAACTGGAACTGAACTCTTCCATCCAGATTGTCTTAGCTTTGCAAAAATTTTCATCAGGATACCATGCCTAGTTAAAACCTCTTATTTCCATGGAATCATTTTGTATAGTCATTGCATACTAAGCTTGAACCTATCTGCCATGGAAGAAGAATACATACAAAGATACATAATAAATATGTGTGATAAATAAGGCAGAAAAATCCCACTTCCTAGATGAAGATCATTTACTCTGATTAATGTCTGATTACGAAAAGGAAGCAATTCTACAAAACAAAACAAAACAAAAAACCCAAACAATTTCTCCACTGTTTCATTTTCAAGAATTTGAGGTCTTTATTCATAAATCTTTACATTTATAAATTTAAAAACCTACTCATCCCTTATAGATAGGCCTTAGAAATACTTGGCTAAATGCCCTTCATTTTATAAAAACAAATATGTCCAATATTTTTTTAAACCTCTTCATTGGGGTATAATTGCTTTACATTGTTGTGTTAGTTGCTGCTGTATAACAAAGTGAAACAGATATATGTATACATATATCCCCATATCCCCTCCCTTTTCTGTTTCCCTCCCACACTCCCTATCCCACCTCTCTAGGTGGTCACATAACACGGAGCTGATCTCTGTGTGCTATGCAGCTGCTTCCCACTAGCTAGCTATTTTACATTTGGTAGCATATATATGTCAATGCCATTCTCTCACTTCATCCCAGCTAACCATTCCCCCTCCCTGTGTCCTCAAGTCCATCCTCTATGCCCATGTCTTTGTTCATATCCTGCCCCTAGGATCTTCAGAACAACTTTTTTTTTTCTTAGATTCCGTATATATGTGTTAGCATATGGTATTCATTTTTCTCTTTCTGACTTACTTCATTCTGTATGACAGACTCTAGGTCCATGCACCTCACTACAAATAACTCAATTTCATTTCTTTTTATGGCTGAGTAATATTCCATTGTATATATGTGCCACATCTTCTCTATTGCCAATGAACACTTATGTTGCTTCCATGTCCTGGCTATAGTAAATAGTTCTGCAATGAATATTGTGGTACATGACTTTTTTTGAACTATGGTCATCTCAGGGTATATGTCCAGTAGTAGGAATGCTGGGTCATATGGTAGTTCTATTTTTAGGTTTTTAAGGAACCTCCAGAGTGTTCTTCATAATGGCTGTATCGATTTACATTCCCACAAACAGTGTAAAATTGCTCCCTTTTCTCCACACCCTCTCCAGCATTTATTGCTTGTATATATTTTGATGATGGCCATTCTGACACATGTGAGGTGATTTCTCATTGAAGTTTTTGTTTGCATTTTTTTAATGATTAGTGATGTTGAGCATCCTCTCAGGTGTTTGTTGGAAATCTGTATAAATTCTGTGGAGAAATGTCTATTTAGGACTTCTGCCCTATTTTTAGATTGGGTTGTTTGTTTTGTTGATATTGAGCTGTGTGAGCTGCTTGTATATTTTGGAGATTAATCCTTTGTCAGTTGATTCGTTTGCAAATATTTTCTCCCATTCTGAGGGTTGTCTATTCTCCGTGTTTATGGTTTCCCTTGCTGTGCAAAACTTTTAAATTTCTTTCGGTCCCAGTTGTTTATTTTTGTTTTTATTTCCATTTCTCTAGGAGGTGGGTCAAAAGGATATTGCTGTGATTTATGTCATAGAGTTTTCTGCCTATGTTTTCTTCTAAGAGTTTGATAGTGTTTGACCTTACATTTAGGTCTTTAATTCTTTTTGAGTTTATTTTTGTGTATGGTGTTAGGGAGTGTTCTAATTTTATTCTTTAACATGTACCTGTCAAGTTTGCCCAGCATCACTTATTGAAGAGGTCGTCTTTTCTCCATTGTATATTCTTTCCTCCTTTATCAAAGATAAGGTGACCATATGTGAGTGGGTTTATCTCTGGGTTTTCTATCCTGTTCTATCGATCTATATGTCTGTTTTTATGCCAGTTCCATACTGTCTTGATTATTGTAGCTTTGTAGCATAGTTTGAAGTCAGGGAGGCTGATTCCTTCAGCTCCGTTTTTCTTTCTCAAGATTGCTTTGGCTATTAAGGGCCTTTTGTGTTTCCACAGAAGTTGTAAAACTTTTTGTTCTAGTTCTGTGAAAAATGCCATTTGTAGTTTGATAGGGATTTCATTGAATCTGTAGATAGCTTTGCGTAGTAAAGTCATTTTCACAATGCTGATTCTTCCAATCCAAGAGCACGGTATATCTCTCCATCTGTTTCTATCATCTTTAATTTCTTGCATCAGTTTCTTATAGTTTTCTGCATACAGGTCTTTTTTCTCCTTTAGGTTTATTCTTAGGTATTTTTTTCTTCTTGTTGCAGTGGTAAATGGGAGTGTTTCCTTAATTTCTCTTTCAGATTTTTTCATCATTAATGTATAGGAATGCAAGAAATTTCTGTGCATTAATTTTGTATCCTGCTACTTTACCAAATTCATTGACTAGCTCTAGTAGTTTCCTGGTAGCATCTTTAGGATTCTCTGTGTATAGTATCATGTCATCTGCAAACAGTGACAGTTTTACTTCTTTTCCTATTTGAATTCCTTTTATTTCTTTTTCATCTCTGATTGCTGTGGCTAAAACTTCCAAAACTATGTTGAATAATAGTCATGTGAGTTAGCAACCTTGTCTTGTTCCTGATTTTAGTGAAAATGATTTCAGTTTTTCACCATAGAGAATGACGTTGGCTGTGGGTTTGTCATATATGACCTTTACTATGTTGACATAGCTTCTCTCTATGTGTACTTTCTGGAGAGTTTTTATCATAAATGAGGGTTGAATTTTGTTGAAAGCTTTTTCTGCATCTATTGAGATTATCATATGAATTTTATTCTTCAGTTTGTTAATATGGTGTATCGCATTATTTTGTATATATTGAAGAATCCATGCATTACTTGGATTAACCCCACTTGATCATGGTGTTTGTTTCTTTTAATACATTGCTGGATTCTGTTTGCTAGTATTTTGTGGAGGATTTTTGCCTCTATGTTCATCAGTTATATTGGTCTGTAATTTTCTTTTTTTGTAGTATCTTTGTCTGCTTTTGGTATCAGGGTGATGGTGGCCTTGTAGAATGAGTTTTGGAGTGTTCCTCTCTCTACTATATCCTGGGCAAGTTTGAGAAGGATAGGTTTTAGCCATTCTCTAAGTGTTTGGTAGAATTTGCCTGTGAAAGCATCTGGTCCTGGGCTTTTGTTTGTTGGAAGATTTTTTTTTTTTTTTGCGGTATGTGGGCCTCTCACTGTTGTGGCCTCTCCTGTTGCAGAGCACAGGTTCCTGACGCACAGACTCAGTGGCCATGGCTCATGGGCCCAGCTGCTCTGTGGCATGTGGGATCTTCCCAGACTGGGACACGGACCCATGTCCCCTGCATCGACAGGTGGACTCTCGACCACTGTGTCACCAGGGAAACCCTGTTGGGAGATTTTCTTTCACAGTTTCAATTTCAGTGCTTGTGATTGGTCTGTTCATATTTTCTATTTCTTCCTGGTTCAGTCTCGGTATGTTGTGCGTTTCTAAGAATTTGTCAATTTCTTCCTGGTTGTCCATTTTATTGGCATATACTTGCTTTTAGTAATTGCTCAAGAACCTCTGTGTTTCTGCAGTGTCACTTGCTACTTCTCCGTTTTCATTTCTAATTCTGTTGATTTGAGTCTAATCCATTTTTTTCTTAATGGGTCTGGCTAATGGTTTATCAAGTTTGTTTATCTTTCAAAGAACCAGCTTTTAGTTTTATTGATGTTAGCTATCATTTCCTTCATTTCTTTTTCATTTATTTCTGATATGATCTTTATGATTTCTTTCCTTCTGCTAACTTTTGGGTTTTTTGGTTCCTTCTCGAGTTTCTTTAGGTGTAAGGTTAGGTTGTTTATTTGAGATGTTTCTTGTTTCTTGAGGTAGGATTGTATTGCTATAAACTTCCACCTTAGAACAGCTTTTGCTACATCCCATAGGTTTCGGTCTGTCGTGTTTTCATTGTCATTTGTTTCTACGTTTGTTTTTTTTTTTTTTTTTAATTTCTTCTTTGATTTATTCAGTGATCTCTTGGTTATTAAATATTGTATTGTTTAGCCTCCATGTGTTTGTATTTTTGACCTTTTTTTCCTGTAATTAACATCTAGTCCCATAACGTTGTGGTTGGAAAAGATACTTGATACGATTCCAATTATCTTAAATTTACAAAGACTTGATTTGCGACCCAAGATATTATCTATCCTGGAAAATGATTCTTGAGTATTTGAGAAGAAATTATATTCTGTTGTTTTTGGATGGAATGTCCTATAAATATCTATTAACTCTATCTTGTTTAATGTATCATTTAAAACTTGTGTTTCCTTATTTATTTTTATTTTGGTTGAACTGTCCATTGGTGAAAGTGGAGTGTTACAATCCCCTACTATGATTGTGTTACTGTTTATTTCCCCTTTTATGGCTGTTGGCATTTGCCTTATTTATTGAGGTGCTCCTATGTTGGGTGCATACATATTTTCAATTTTTATATCTTCTTCTTTGGTCCCTTGATCTATGTAGTGTCTTTCTTTGTCTCTTGTAATAATCTTTATTTTAAAATCTATTTTGCCTGATATGAGAATTGCTACTCCAGCTTTATTTTGATTTCCATTTGCATGAAATATCCTTTTCCATTCCCCAACTTTCAGTGTGTATGTGTCCCTATGTCTGAAATGGGTCTCTTATAGACAGCATATATGGGAGTCTTGTTGTTGTATGCATTCAGCCCGTCTATGTCCTTTGGTTGGAGCATTTAAATAATTTACATTTAAGGTAATTATTGATATGTGTGTTCCTATTACCATTTTCTTAACTGTATTGGGTTTGTTTTTGTAGGTCTTTTCCTTCTCTTTTGTTTCCTGCTTAGAGAAGTTCCTTTATTGTAATGCTGGTTTGGTGATGCTGAATTATCTTAGCATTTGCTTGTCTGTAAATGTTTTAATTTCTCCATCAAATCTGAACGAGATCCTTGCTGTGTAATCTTGGTTATAGATTTTTCCCTTTCAACACTTTAAATATGTCCTGCCACCTCCTTCTGGCTTGCAGAGTTTCTGCTGAAAGATCAGCTGTTAACCTTATGGGGATTCCCTTTTATGTCATTTGTTGGATTTCCCTTGCTGCTTTTAATATTTTTTCTTTGTATTAATATTTGATAATTTGATTAATATGTGTCTTGGTGTGTTTCTCTTTGGATTTATCTTGTATGGGACTCTTTGCAATTCCTGGACTTGATTGACAATTTCCTTTCCCATATTAGGGAAGTTTTCAACTAAAATCTCTTCAAATATTTTCTCCGTCCCTTTCTTTTTCTTTCCTTCTCCTGGGACCTCTATTATTTGAATGTTGGTGTGTTTAATTTTGTCTCAGAAGTCTCTGAGACTCTCTTCAATTATTTTCATTCTTTTTTCTTTATTCTGCCCTGCAGTAGTTATTTCCACTATTTTATCTTCCAGGTCACTTATCCTTTCTTCTGCCTCAGTTATCTACTATTGACTCCTTCTAGAGAATTTTTAATTTCATTCATTGTGTTGTTCATCATTGTTTATTTGCTCTTTCATTCTTGCAGGTCTTTGTTAAAAGTTTCTTCTTTTCTCCATTCTATTTCCAAGATATTGGATCATCTTTATTATCATTACTATGAATTCTTTTTCAGGTAGACTGTCTATTTCCTCTTCATTTGTTAGGTCTGGTGGGTTTTTACCTTGCTCCTTCATTTGCTGTGTGTTTGTCTTCTCATTTTGCTTAACTTACTGTGTTTTGGGTCTCCTTTTCATGGGTTGCTCATTTGTAGTTCCCATGGTTTTTGGTGTCTGCCTCCAGTGGCTAAGGTTGGTTCAGTGGTTGTGTAGGCTTCCTAGTGGAGGGGACTGGTGCCTCTGTTCTGGTGGATGAGGCTGGATCTTGTTTTTCTCATTGGCAAAACCACATCCAGTGGTGTGTTTTGGGGGTGTCTGTGAACTTATTATGATTTTAGGCAGACTCTCGGCTAATTGGTGGGGTTGTGTTCCTCTCTTGCTAGTTGTTTGGCACAGTGTGTCCAGCACTGGAGTTTGTTGGTCATTGAGTGGACCTGGGTCTTGGCGTTGAGAAAGAGATCTCTGAGAGAACTTTCGCCTATTGATGTTACGTGGGGCCAGGAGGTCTCTGGTGGACCAATGTCCTGAACTCAGCTCTCCCACATCAGAGGCTCAGGCCTGACACCCAGGCAGAGCACCAAGACCCTGTCAGCCACACAGCTCAGAAGAAAAGGGAGAAAAAAGAAAGAAATCATAAATAAAGTTATTAAAATAAAAAAAAATTAAAAATTAACAAAATAAAAAAATTAAAAAGTAAAAAAAAAAAAAAAGAAGAGAGCAACCAAGCCAACAAACAAATCCATCAAAAATAACAAGCACTAAAAACTAAACTAAGATAAACATATAAATCATAAACTAGTCAGTTACATACAGCAAACTCCAAGTCAATAGTTACTCTCAAAGTCCACTGTCTCAATTTTGGGATGATTCGTTGTCTATTCAGGTCTTCCAGAGATGCAGGATACATCAAGTTGATTGTAGAAATTTAAACCACGGCTTCTGAGTCTGCATAGAGTAATTTACCTTTCTCTTCTTTTTTGGATCCAGCCCTGCCTCTGCTTGTAGGTCGCTCTCTGGTGTCTGTTTTTCACCCAGACTGGAGGGTGTTAAAGGAGCGGTTGATTAGGGGGCTCTGGCTCACTCAGGCTGGGTGGGGAGGAAGGGGTATGGAATACTGGGTGAGCCTGCAGCAGCAGAGACCAGCATCATGTTACAACAGCCTGAGGTGCAGCGCATCTTCTCCTGGTGAAATTGTTCCTGGATCACGGGACGCTGGCAGTGGCAGGCTGCACAGGCTCCAGAAGGGAAGGTGTGGATAGTGACCTGTGCTTGCACACAGGATTCTTGGAGGCTGTAGCAACAACTTTAGCATTTCTTGCCCATCTCTAGTGTCTGCACTGATAGCCATGGCTCACGCCCTTCCTTGAAGCTTGTTTAGGTGGTGCTCAGAATCACCTCTCCTCACGCACCCCAAAACAATGGTCTCTGACTCTTAGGCAGTTCCAGACTTCTCCCAGATTCCCTTCCCTTTAGTTGTGGTGCACTAGCCCCATTCATGCTGTCTTCACACAGCCATCTCCAGTCCTCTCCCTGGGATCTGACCTCTGATACCCGAGCCTCAGCTCCCATCCCCCACCCACCCTGATGGGTGAACAGACAAGCGTCTCAGTCTGGTGAGTTCTGGTAGGCACCAATCCTCTGTGCAGGAATCTCTCTGCTTTGCCTTCTGCACCCCTATTGCTGAGCTATCCTCCATGGCTCTGAAGCTTCCCCACTGCCCACACCCCTGCCCCCCGTCTCCACCAGTGAAGGTGCTTCTTAGTGTGTGGAAACGTTTCCTCCTTCACAGCTCCCTCCCTGAGGGACAGATCACATCTCTCTTCTTTTGTCTCTGTTTTTTCATTTTTCGTTTGCCCTACCCAGGTACGTGAGTATTTTCTTGCCTTATGGGAAGTTTGAGGTCTTCTGCCAGTGTTCAGTAGGTGTTCTGTAGGAGTTGTTCCACATGCAGATGTATTTTTGATGTATTTGTGGGGCGGAAGGTGATCTCCATGTCTTACTCCTCCACTATCATGAAAGCGCTCCTGTCCAACGTTTTATATATTGACCAGCATACTCAAATTTACACTATTTAGGGAACAGAGGTAGGAATTGAATTAAAGAGTCCTGATTTTTCTCTCTGAGTTAGGACCACTGTTCTATAATGGAAGGACAAGGGTAAAGAGGATGTAGATGAAGTCAATTATAGAGTATTTAAATTATTTAGGGCCAGAATGGGAAAGACAAGGAGTTTACATTTTTTTCTAGGCTTATGGTGAAGGAATGAAAGGATTTTGAGTAGGAAATATGTTTTATATTTATGTATCAGCAATATCTCTGACGTAGTGTGAGGGAATCCAGTGCAGAATAAGGAGATTAGTCAGAGGTTACTTCAATAGCCCAGGTGAAAGATTATCATCCTATAGTGTTAGGACTAGTTATAGGGTTCTTGAGGGTTAACTGAGTCAGGACTATATTTGGAGGATCAAGCCAAAAGAGTTTGTACAGGGAGAAGATATCAGATATAAAGAAAGAAAGGATGCACGTATGAATCATACTTTTGAACTGAAAACTGACCAATGGTTGCCTTTCTAAATGAGGGTGAGACTTGGATTAGAAAGGAAACAGGAGAAAATATCAAGAACTCATTTTGAGGTGTTTATCACACTTTTATTTCAACTTTTCTATATATTTGAAGATTTTTATAATAAAGACATGAGAAAACTCTTGTTTTGAAAGTTCAGTAGCATATCATCATAATATAAATGGGTCCAATATTTCAATTACATGAATTTTCAGATCAGTGCAATGCATCCGAACTTAAGCCTGCTGCAGATGTTGGGATTCAATGGTATTATAGAGAATTTACTTTTTAATGGGGGATGTAATTGAAAATTGAAATTCTGCAATGGTGTAAGGCACATATAAGACATCTAACTCAAGTTGTATAATAAAGAGTTGAATATATAAATCCGGTGTGCTGGAATAAAGGGGAGAAATCACAGACTGGCAATAGAAATGCAAGAGATAGACAGACTGAAACAGAGATACAGAGGTACTGATGTGGTTAGAGAGAGGAAGAAATAAACATAGACTTAGAGAACTATGGTATTCCATTTGTCCTGGCTTTGATAAATACTTTAAATACTTTGGTGATGAGAGCAGAGCATCAGTGGAAAGTGCAACAGTGATTGGCTTCTATAAAATGAAGGTAAAGGTGGGAGACACTGCCATTAAAATAGCTGCCTGATTTCAGCAGGAATGATGGAATACTGTATTCACAGGCCAAGTGATTGCTTTTGACTTCCAAAGAAGAGGGGTCCATAGTTATCATTACAGGCAGAAAAGCTAGACTGGTAATCAGAAAAATTGGATCTACAGAGAACTTTGGTGATATCAAATAGATAATCAATCACTCAGAATCATGTGGATGGCAATCCTGATGAATAAAGACTTACTCAACCTATATAATTATTAAAAATAGTAGATCTGGTAAACGAAGACTTGGTTTGGCTTACCACAATAAAATGTCAGAAGTTTTTACTTAATTCTGAGATATGACTTAACTGATAATCCTAAAGACACTGGAATAAAGTATGTCTGGTCCTATGTAAAGTCCTATCTCGAGGAAGGACTTTGCAATAACAACACAAGTCTATGCAATATCTTCCTCCCAGCATTTGGAACAAGGAAAATGGGAACTGTGTGCTTGGAAAGAAGAACTATTCAACCCTATTAGGAATTAATGAATGACTCTGAACCAATCCCTGGGAATACAGGATGTGTATGTGATCTACCAGTTAGAGTGAAGGTTTATGGAATTTAGGTGGAAATTGGCATTTTAACCTAATTATATTTTAAAATGGGTTCAGTGGGATAACAAATTCATACTCATGTCATTTCCCAAATTCTTGTGCATTAATTAAGATATAAGTGTCTTTTACCTTATCCCCATAATGGCTCCCTGACTTGAAGTATGAGGGTCATTTTGGCAGAAATAGTAAGTGGAAGTTTCTGTATTTCCCACATTCCAACAAATGAGTAAACCAAAACCAGAAACACATTTGTGATAGAGACAAAAATACTAGTAATATGTTGAATTTACAAAAGATATAGGAGTAGTAATGCACAGATGGATTTCATCAATGGATGCATTGGGAGGGGGGTACTCTGTTCCACACACGTAACTTGCTTTGACAAATGATATGTTAGCAAATGGGATGAAAGCTGAGGTTGGGAAAGCAATTGCATAGTAGGGCTGGCTCTTTAACCCATTTCTTTCTTCTAACTAACCTTGACAACATGTCCTGGACCCTGCAGGAGGATAAAATGTGTGGAGAAGGTGGAGAGCTAAGTCATCCCCTGTGAGGCCCTCTTGATCACAGATGTGTAAATGAGACTAACAGAAAGTATACGCAAAGCTGGTCCAGGTCAGCAAAAACACCCAATGGGACTTAGACTCAAGAGAAACAATAGGATTTTTGTTTTAGGACAGTTAAATATTGCATCTGGATATGCAATTTTATTGAATTAGTAGCTAATTATCATGGGTGGTTACCATCCCATCTCCTTTCCTTCACCTATTAAACTAATGATCAAGAGAGAGTGACCTTGCAATATGAAAGTGGATTATTTTAAGTTTTAGCAAGAAATGACTTTGATTTCAGCTATTCATGTAGATGTTGTCTCCTGACTTGAGGAAATCACAGATCAAATTCTAAACACTTATTTTACAACTAGTTGTAAAACTAGGTTTTGGTTTTTTGTTCTATCAAATATTGATGTGGAATTTCTCTCTCTCCTCATCTCCTTTCCCCTGAATACTCAGAAATAGTTTGCTTCCACCTGGCAGGAGAGTAATATATCTTCTCCATCTTGCTTCTAAGTTTTAATACATCTTAATTTGCAGGTATATTGATCGTAGTACTGTCCAAAAGAACATGACACTTTCTCACCAAATAAGGACCTTATTCTTATAAGATCTAGAAAGCAGCATATCATTCCATGACAATTTGTGAAATTTCATAAAAATAAATGGTTTCTTTACTCAGTGAATATTTTTGGAGGTCCAGTGACCTGGATACATTGAGATATCCCTCAAAAATAAAAATAGGTTTATGTGTTGGATTTCTGTCTATTCAGAAAAAATATAAGCAAAGCCACTTTTGGTTTTAGAAAAAACAAGACACATTTAGATGAATTGTGTTGACAATTTTCTGTGTTGCTAAGATGCCTTCACTGTTAACCCAGAAGAGAAGGCTTGTCAGACTGTTCCAAATGGGAAACAGGCAACTCTGCCACCCAACCTTCAGAAGTAATGATTGGATGATGAAAGTATTTATTTCAAAACAGGATGCTTCAAGGACCTTTTGGTGAACCCAGCAAGGAGAATAAAAAGAGAGAATCTCAAGATAGTTCAGTACATATGCATAAATATAATATACATAGATGTATATGAATGATATAAGTATTTAAATTATTTTCATAAAAATATATTCGGTGTGGTTTTGGTAACATTAAAGTTTAGTCCATATGTTAAAGTCGTGATATTATTATGAAAAAAAAAATTCTTAAAGGAGGAATGGACATGATCCAGAGAGGGTGGGTTTAGAACTACATATAGAAACTGCCACAGTTTTAAAAATACTCATCCCAAACTTCTAAAGTTTTCGAAGAATCAATTGACTACGCTTGTGTGGGTCCAAGTCGGGATCCTACTCTCCTCCTTTGATCAACATATCTCTCCCTTTTATAATGACTTGATGATTGCTTTGAACTTTTCAACGGTTGACATATTTTTAAGACATTTCTCTAAAAATTCAAGCTATTGAGTATGTAAATGGAAACACAATTTTACATTATTTGACTGAAGTACAGTTTCGGGGAAAAAAAAGAGGCTCAATTATGCCATTTTACCAAATAATTAATTTTTAAGATATTTAAGTGCATATTTAATTTTCTTAGATTTGAACATATTTATTTAAATGACAATAATTTTTACGTTTGATCACTGATTCTGGAATTGGCTCAATCACTCTGCCTCTGGCTGTAATGGCTATTGTTCATTATTCAAGTCCACAGATCCACTAAAATGTTCTGCCACATATCTGTTCATTCTAGGGTTTTAACTTACAGGGAAACACATACTCAGGAACATCTACTTTCACAAAAATGACAGGAACACAAGAGGACATGCCACGCAAGCAAATTTTAAGTCCTTGGTTGTTTGGCACCTATTAATGGGCTCATTGTTCAAAACAAGTTACATGACTGAGCCCAAAGTCAGTTTAGGGAGTATATTCCACCACTGGAAGTAAAGTCGAGAAAATACATATTTTAAAATAATATTCAAATTCTCATGATCTGTCTACTTCGTCTCTCTAGTATGCAAAATATAAGAATCTCAAATGTTTGTCAAAATCATGGTATCAGGTTTGAAGTCCAGGTTTTTGAAATCTCGATGAAATCTTGATGCAACTCCACTTATCTGGGATCCTCTGAACCAAAAGAAACAAACAAATAATAAAAAATCAAATATTACCCACACTCAACATTAATGTGTAGTACAGGGAGCTGGTATCTTCCCAAGGCACATAGAAGTCTTCCATCCTTAATAATTCTGGACAAATGATACGCGGTATCCGTAATCTGAAGGAAATGAATATTTCCTCTTTAGACACAGGTTTTAGACACAGCTGTTCCCTCTGCCCTCTGGAAGTTTTTTCGTTTTGCAGGATGACCATTGACAATTCTGGAAAATTTGTTAAGAATAAAATAATTTTAAAAAGTAAAGAATATGCCCTTTGAGGAGTTTGAGAATCTCGCTCAACCTGACTCCCGTCTTTGGAAACTTGGGGACTGACAGACTTCTTATAATTTGAATAATTTCAGTTTCTTGCAATCCTCCTGACAGAAATGTTGACAATATAATTTTCATAATTTTTTTCACTTTTTACTTATTCATTTATCTTTTTAAAAAAACGTATTGGAGCATAGTTGTTTTACAATACTGTGCTACTTTCTAGTGTACAGCAAATTGACTCAGCTATAAGTACATACATAGCCCCTCTTTTTTGTATTTCCTTCCTGTTTAGGTCACCACAGAGCACTGAGTAGAGTTCCCTGTGCGATACAGGAGGTTCTCATTAGTTATTTATTTTATACATAGCATCAATAGTGTATATATGTCAATCCCAATCTCCCAGTTCATCCAGTCAATTCCATGTGCCACTCTCAATTATTTCTGTTTCTAGACTAAATTGAAGTTTCTTTGAGAAACTTAGGCTGCTGTGAGACCACGTGTTTCCTTGGATTCTTTAATCCAATTTAAAGGGTATACTTGACACTAATTCTTTTCAGAAATGGTAACTAAAAGTATTTGAGCAACACACCTAATTTGGGTTTTTTTCTTATCATAGACAATAACACTTATATTTTACTTGGTGAAAGGACCTTTATTTTCAAAACCTATGCGTTATGGTTGTGCTATATTTGCTCTAAATTCTGTTTGCAAACTGGCAAATACTTTCTGTGACCTTATCTCCGTCTTTTAGTAAACTATGAAATACAGCTAGTAGCAACCAGCTCATTATTTCAACATTTGCCTCAAGAACACCAAGCCCTACATTGAAAATATATCAGGAATATTTTCTGCCTTTTAGAAGATCATAAGAAAATGTCACCAAATTATTTAGCACTAAAGAAAATAAATTGTTATTTTTCCTACCTCTGTTATCAGTTTTTTCACTTCAAGCACTTGGTCCAAAATCCAAGAACCATATATTCTAGGTTATTTTTACACAAGTCAGTCCTCTTATTTCTAGTGTCAATTTTTGTATCAGCTTTTACTACATAAGAGAAGCAAAAAATAAAATCTTCTAGCTTCTATCAATGGATTTTTTTTTTTTTTTTCATGTCTCTGCAGTTTAGTTTAGGAGTCTCTGCTCCAAAGTGTTCCTCCTGGGGCCAAGGCTGAAGGACAAAGGCTACTCAGTTATAGCTCTCCTAAAGGTCACAGATGTGTGAGATGACACACCCAAGCAAACAGACACATTAAAATCCCTGTTAATGTCTCTCCTGCTAACATCCTATTGGCCAATAAAGGAACGTGGTTGAACCCAAGTTCAATTAGTAATAAATGCACTCTTCTCATGGAGTTCAGGTAAAAGGAGTTACTATTTTTCAATACTAACATGTCTTTGCCTGTTCAGGCTGCTGTTACAGAAAACCGTAGATGAGGTGTTAGACAACAGAATAGATATAGACAACAGAAATGTATTTATCACAGTTCTGGAGTCTGCGAAGTCCAAGATCAAGGCATCAGCAGATTCGGTGTCTGGTGAAATCTTGATTTCTCATTCACAGCCAGCTATCTTTTCACTGTATCTTCACATGGTTGATGGGACAAGGAAATTCTTCCAGGTTTCTTTTGTAAGGGCACTAATCTCTTTCATGAAGGGTCTGCCCTCAAATCACCTACCAAAGGCTCCACCTCCTAATACCAACACATTGGGGCCTGGGATTTCAATATATGAATCTGGGAGGTAGCACAGACATTCCGTCTATAGCATAATGTAATCTAATACACTTACTAAAAATAATTTAAAGAATGTCTTCAACAGCAGTTTTTCAAGAGTGAAAAACAAAATAAAATATACTCAAAACAAGTGTATGTATATACTAATAAATAATCACCCATTTGAAATGTCATTCATTTGCAAGTGATCCTTGCTGGCTGGAATTGTAAGAGACAACAGAGAGGTGGGAATTATTCACTTCTATCATCATGATATCCTCACAAGAAATATTATCCATAGACGAGTCATCAAGGAGCCTATGGTTGATTTATTTTTAATATTTTCTCTTTAGCCCCACTTGAGGCAACATGAAAGCATTTCATATTTGACTATAGCATAATTAAGCTTTAAAAAATTCTTTTTCAGTAAGTGAAATAACTTTTTTCTCTTTTTTATTGAAGTATATTTGATTTACAGTATTTTGTTAGTTTCAGGTATACAACAAATTGATTCAGTTATACGTATACATATATATATATTCAGCTTCTTCTCCATTATAAGTTATTACAAAATATTGAACATAATTCCCTGTGCTGCACAGTAAATCCTTGTTGTTTATCTATTTTACATGTGGTGGTGTGTATTTGTTAATCCCATGCTCTTAATTTAGCTCTTCCCCTGCTTTCCCCTTTGGCAACCATAAGTTTGTTTTCTATGATTCTCTTTTTTATAAACTCTTCTTGTCAGGGAGGTACTGGGACTTGTTCCAAAAACATAAGGAGATAAGACAAAAAAAGAGATCTAGTGAACTGGTAGTTCAAAACAGAAGTAAGGCAAAATGTATGCTTAGAATCATGTTTAAGGAAAGCTCCAAATAACACAGGTGCAGTCAATTGAAATTCAAATAAACTCTGATAGGAAAAGGTAGAGAGAATGCTCTAAAGGTGTATCTCTAATGAAAAAAAAAAAGTGACAGATTATTTAATGAAGTAATTTTGAAAGAAGTAACTGGTTTGGTCACCTATTTCAGACTCTCTATGCAATATTTTCTCTACACCTAGAAACCTATAAAACTTTTCTATTTATTCTTCTATTATAGGAATTTTACCAAGGGATATATGAATATGGTTGTTTTCTGTGTGTTATCCTTGATGTAATGTACCCTTCTAATCTGAGCATTCAATTTTACAGGTGAATAGTCTTTAAATAGGAATTATTTCTTTTTCCTGATTCTGTTTTCTCCTTTTAAAATGCATATTATCCTAATTTTAAGATCATAGATCTACCTACATGCAGCTAGCTTTTCTCTCAATGATTCTCTTTAAAACAGAATTTTAATCAGAAGTTTATACTGGACACCAAGACAAAATAGACACAATATTTGAAAATAATTTACCAAATAACCATGTACTGATTTTTGAGTAATTTGACTATGAACTGTTTCTCGAACACCCTTGTATACTTTGAAAATACAAAAGTTTTGAGAGAATGAGTGAGATCATTTTTTGAGGATGGTATTTTAGAAGTCTTCACTGTGTTCCTTCCACATCCTACCATGGGAAACCTAGAGCTAGTCCTCTTACCTCAAACTTAGTAAAGAGCAAGGCTTTGAGAGGGACCTAAAAAAGCTTAATAGGTGACAAACACTAGTTGGGTTCAGAGTGGTCTAGAGTTTGACTTTAGCCTGAGAAGCATTGAGGACAAGAGTTTCTCTGACAGTTTTGGTGCCAAAGCTGAGAGGCATCATTACTATGGGATTTGTCAACTTTCCCATGGTTTACTGGACAAGGGTTAAATGTATGTTTCCAGAAGTTGAGGTGTGGTCCCCACGAAAAAGAGAAGCAACAGGGCCTACAGGGCCACACAGATGGGTATAAAGAACCCAGTAGCAAGAAACTGGAAGTAAGTGAGCTGAAATTGAGGATGAATTATCAACTGACTCCCTAGAATACAGAAGAATCTGCAAGAGTGAAGGGAAAGGCACTTGGACCAGTTTGGCAGAAATGTCTGAATAGCCTCAATATTGTGTCCCAGGAGACAAAGAGTCATCTTAAACAGTGAGGTTCATATAGAATGAAGTAAGCTTAGGACAGTACTAATGTAAGTACTTAATGAAAGTATTTAATGAAACTACAATATTTCTGTGCCTTTCATTTCATAAAAATCAATGGAACTGGGATTCCCTGGTGGCACAGTGGTTAAGAATTGTCTGCCAATGCAGGGGACACGGGTTCAAGCCCTGGTCCAGGAAGACCCACATGCCATGGAACAATTAAGCCCGTGTGCCACAACTACTGAGCCTGGGTTCTAGAGCCTCTGAGCCACAACTACTGAGCCACATGCCACAACTCCTAAGCCTGCATGCCACAACTTCTGAAGCCCATGCGCCTAGAGCCTGTGCTCCACAAGAGAAGCCACTGCAGTGACAAGCACGCACACTTCAATGAAGAGTAACCCCTGCTCGCTGCAACTAGAGAAAGCCCGCATGCAACAACGAGGACCCAATGCAGCCAAAAATAAATAAATAAATTTATTTTTTTAAAAAATCAATGGAACTACTGGCAAGAGATAGCAGCAAGAAGAGAAGCAACCAGTAGTAGATTATAGGATCCAATAATGCTCTTTCCCACTTTAGGCGTCCCACCTGAAGCTACTTGAGCTGCAAGAGGGGTATAAACTTATCACTGGATCAATTCAGAATCTTGATTAATATCTTAGTCTGGCATTATATAGATTGGAAAGAATCTGTCTTTAAAATTTGTCAACAGAATGTCTGCCTCATAAGATTAATTAGATGACCTACAGAGGTTGCCAGAATTCTTATCTAGATAAGACTTGCTTTTTTTTTTTAATATAGGGACAGGAAAAATGATTTCACTCAATAAATGAAAAGAATGGTGAGAAGTCAATACAGTGTAGTTTAAATACACTGTAAATCCAGCTTCTTCAATATTTTTTTTCATCTTTGTTGTATTTTATTCTGGGTTGTGTAATATTTCTTCCATTTGATCAATCAGTTTATCTCTCTATCATCTATCTATCTATCTATCTATCTATCTATCTATCTATCTACCACATGGTATTACAGAAACGTGGAAAGTAAGGATTTGAAAAGACCTGAGGTTCTACTTAACCATCCACCTTCATTTTTACATGTTTTCTCCATTCTCTTGAACTGATAACTGCCCTGGCTTTAAATATTTATAATGAGAGAGCAGCCTACTCTTGAAAGTAATTGAGACAGAGAATTAAGAATCCTACTAGGTGCTTCCCTATATTCAACTGAATTGGTCTCCTTTCAGATTTCACCATTTTACTTTTCCTACCAATTACTCTAGGTTTTTTTTCTGGAACAATATTTTTAAAGTATTTAACATGGAAAAATTTTAAGTCAACTTAACTCAGATACCATGTTCTTATACTATCTCTGCAAATCTCTTAATCCTCAATTTCTCATAAATCTTAATTTCACACACTATAGTAGATATTTTGACTGTTATCTATGTCCATTTTAAATTATGCCAAACATAACTGGTCTAATACTCCACAGAGAATTTTGAGTAATTTATTTAAACATGTATGTCTGTTAACTTTAACTAATTTCACTTTCATTCTATCAATCAGTGGAATAGTTAGAGCTCATATTGAGCTCATCAACTTCGAGAACATCAAGTATTATTCAAATAAGCTATTAATCCAAGTTCATGCCCTGTCATATCATATAAATTAATGTAGTGTTTTAAAAGTTTCTTTTAAAATACTATTAATTCATTCTGATATTGTTAAGAAATTTTAAATCCCAGTTATTATATCTAACACATTAGACATCCTTTCTATTTTCCTTTATCCAGAATTTTGTAAACAATATCTCATATTTTAACTTGATTAATTTACACACGATATGAGACTATCATAAAATGAAACACCAGAGACCTCACTTAATTTCCATATTGATAATTTTGGAGAATTTTTATATAAATGTTTGTCGTCTACTGTAGCTCAAATTTTGAACATTTTCACAAGAATATCAAAGGTGGTTTTTAGTGGTTTGCTAAAATAAATATATCATATCTACAACTGACATCAAATTCCTTCTATTTACTTCCAAAGTCAATGGACAATTTCATCTGTTACCTTACATGACTTCACAGCAGAAGCAGATACTACTTGATTAGATTAGTTAACACTCTTGGTTGCAATAGGCAAAATTCAATTCACCGTAGTTTAGGACAAAGGAGGAATTTATTAGAGCTTAAATTTCATTTTTTAATTTTTAATCTTTCTTCATAATTCCAGTTTGAACTACTGTCATTTGTTGCCTGGATTATTAAAATAGCTTTCTAACTAGTTTCCTTTCTCCCCCTCCATTTGGTGACTACTGAGATCTTTGTAAAACTTAACCAGATAACTACAGTATCCTAATATAAATCTCCCTAGTGGTTTTTGATTGCCCATAAGGTCCAATGTGATTTCCAACATGCTGACCTCATTGCACATGTAACCTATTCTTATCTCCATACCTTCCTGAATTCTAGCACACAGATCATTTTTATGTTTCTTGAATTCATTGAGATCCCCTCAATTCTTAGTCTTAGACTAGATGTTGTTTCCTTTGTTTACTCCTTGGTTTGCTCCCTGACTTCTGAATACGTTGCTCAGATCTTGATTCAAACCCTTACATTCTAACTGTCCAATCTAAATTACTTCCATCATCAACTCACTCTCAATCACTTCATTCTGTTTTTTAAATTTTTGAAATGCATTATACTCTACCATTATGCTATATTGTTTATGAATTTATATGTATTTATTTTGTGTACCCCCACATAAGAATACAAAACAGATTAGAAAAAGGATACCATTTGTTCACAGTTGCATTCCCCACACTAAGAGAACAATGCCTGACAATTGGTTAGTCCTCATTCAATATAGCACAAATAAATATAATACCCTGGAGGAAGGAGAGAAAGGAGGAAACTGAAAATATATATTCTGTCACCACTAAATCTCATTCTCATGCCTCAGTTTATCTCTAGGTGTCCACTTTCTCTTAACCTGCTTACTCCAGATGCTAGAAACAAAGGTCCAGGAAACTCTAAGTTACATGTTTATTTTGTTACCTCTTGATATGAGTAGATTCCTTCATCTCAGCTGAATTTCCAAAAAAAAAATTCTGGAGAAAGAAAGATGATTGGTCTCACTTTGACCACATACCCAATATCTGGACTAATTATTTCGAAGACAAATTTAATATACTGTGGTAGAGACTGCTGGTGCAAGCTAATATCAGGTCTCTCCTCTTCCCTATGAGTACACCACTAAACTAGGTTTCACAAGGCCTTTGCTTTGAGTCATTCTTGTACATGGAATATGTGTGGAAGTAATGGTGTTCACTTCTAGGTGAAGTGGATAAGAGAGAAGGACTCATTTGTTCTCTTTCCTCTGCTGCCAGCAAGATAGAGGATGCATCAGAGGACTTGGAGGCTGCAGGGTTTAGTGGAGTCAATTAATGGAAGAAAACGACACCAGAATGATTGCATGAAAGTGACCCATTGATCTCTAACCAACTGTATCTTCTGTTAGAAATACACTTTTTTGTGATAGTCTACTGAAATTCTAATGTTGTTTGTCACAATATTTAGCCTAGCTGAACAATATATATTCCTCCATTCTCCAATTTTCTGATTTAAGTCTCAGGCCTTTTATTGTTTATGGTTCATTGGTCTAAGTTTCTAATCAGTCAATCAACCTCTGTAAAATTCCTGTAATCAAAAAATAAATAGAACACATTCAGAATAGCACCATCTACTTTTGTAATTTCATACTACTTATAAAGAAGTAAAAACTTATAGATATTTGCAGATAAATCCACATGCATACCATTTTAAAAATAATTTTCCTTTTCTTTTATATTTAAAGCACTCAGTATTTGTTTTGGTGGCTCTCCACTTCTCTTGATATAATCTTCCCAACTGACTCTATTTACTTTCTATAAAAGCATAACCCCTTAGTTTCAATAGTTATATTCCATCATTTTACTGATACTCAATTATATTAGTTAATTAAAAATTATTAAAACTAGCATAAAGCACATTTAATAATGAGTATAATTGACTTTTGGTAGAAGCACAACTCAACCTGTAGATGGAAAACTTTCAGAACATGTTACAATGCAGCTTATTATCAGAAGCCTTTCATTGTATGTAAACATCAGTCATTATTTTTCACAGAAGAGGAAAAACATAGAAGCCAAATCACTGATTAAGAGAAGGTTGATTAACAAAGCTTATAATGTCCTACCCTCAACACCACCCAATACCACCGCTCTGGTCACAGATCTGTTTCTGTTCAATACAGCTTTTCTAAATATACACTGTTATCTAATATTGCTACCATCTAGCTAGTTTCTAGAAACAAAACCATGGAAAATTTTCTTAACTGGCTTTCTTTTACAAAATTCACGCTATCATTTCAGGATTGATTCAAAGATCTCATCAGATAAGTATTAAACTATTCTACAGGGCTTCCCTGGTGGCGCAGTGGCTGAGAATCCGTCTGCCAATGCAGGGGACACAGGTTCGTGCCCCGGCCCGGGAAGATCCCACATGCCGCGGAGCGGGTGGGCCCGTGAGCCATGGCCACCTGAGCCTGTGCGTCGGGAGCCTGTGCTCTGCAACGGGAGAGGCCACAACAGCAAGAGGTCTGCGTACCGGAAAAAAAAAAAAAAAGGATACAAAATTATTCTACAGCTCCTTGATCTGCAGAAAGTGTTACTCCTTCTTTGTCTTATTTAACAATAAAGTGCAAGCTTGTCTTGGAAAACTATGCAATGCAATTATTGTTTATCTGTACGTCTTCCCTACTGCACAACAACATAGGCCATGAGATACTTTAGAGTGGAAACAATATTTTATCAACATTTAAAAATGATCAATTTTGAGGAAAGAACATAGAAGGAATTCAATAAAGAGCTAGCATGTGTTGACTGCTTACTAAGTTCCAGGAACTCTGCTAAATATCTTATATGGATTATTGCATTACTGATGTAAAGAACACAACAAGGTAGATACTCCTAGTATTTCAATTTTACAGATGATATGTTGAAAGTGAAAGAAGTTATATTTTTGCTCAAGGAATGACTTGCAGCTAGCAAGTGTTTCAGCATTCTGTCTGGGCATATGGCATAAATTTGATATAATGTCCCTGCTCTTTTGGTGCTTACAGATTACTGTGATGGTCATGCATCAATCAGAGGGTTTTAACAGTGAATGAATAATTATACATCAGGATAAATGTACTGAATCAAAGAATGCATTGCTTATGATTATGTTCTGTGTTTTTACATATGAATTCACCATATATTTACAATGTATTTTTGGTACAATGCCATCAGCCATATATTTGTTTTACCTTGCCTTGTATTACTTTGTGAATAACAATTACTATCCATTATAGATTAATTTTATTAAGGTCATCGACTCAAAATATTTCCAAATCCTGGAAATTATCCTGATGTGTTAGTTTCATTTAGAAATTATGTCTTCTCAGATTTAATATCAATTAATATTTACAATGTTACTAAGATCAGTGTGTCTCTTCGTACCTTAGTCTCATAATTCCCTAAATAGGTCATACATTTATGCGAATGCTTCATTAAAATAATTACTTAAAATGAGATTTTCTTTTTGATATTCTTCTTTGAAGGGTGCATAAAATTTCTTAAAATAAATGTTCTTGTAGAGAGTTTTCTCCTCATGACTTAAACTTCATGCTTATCTACATATGCTCTTTAAATAAACCACAACATGGAAAAACTGCTTGAATATATTTTTGCTATTATCAGTGTGTCTGATTATTGTGATTGTCCTTCTATCCTATTGATTTTATTCTTGAGTCATACTGCATAGAAATCAATATTAATTGATTAAAAATGTCACCAGTGAAAGTAGCAGACTGATTTTGCTGGTTAAAGTTAATTTCTGAATGGATATATATTTCTGGTGGATCTACTGTTTGTATTATTTTACTGATGTTTGTAATAGTAATTATAATCAAGGAGGAAAATTTTAAAGGCATTCTTACCATATGTCAACAAAGAAGTTCATAATCAGTGAGGTAAAATATTTTTTCAAAGAAATTCATATCTCCCAAAGAAAAAATAACTTATTACAAATGAAAAGATTATTTGAAAAGGAGAGTTTTGTCTTAGGGTTTCAAATCTTATTATTCTGTTATTACAATCAAAAAGTAGAAGGTTAACAAATAAATACAAACATACATAAGTGAAACAGATTTACCATTCAGAAATAAAGCCAATATGCTCAGGATCCTAATATATGACAATGTTAGATTTAGAAGTTTCTGAGTAAGGGATGCTTTAATTTATAAATAAAATTGACATTCATTAGGTCTGATGCTTTCTGATTAAAAATGGGCAGAAGATCTGAATAGACATTTTTCAAAAGATGTATGGATGGATGGCCAATAAGCACATGAAAAGAGGCTCAACATCACTAACCATCAGAGAAATGCAAATTAAGAACACAATGAGATATCACCTCAAACCCATCAGAATGCACTACAAGTACATGCTGGCGATTATGCAGAGAGAAGGAAACTTTCGTGCACTATTGGTGGTAATGAAAATTGGTACAGCCACTAGGGAAAACAGTATGGAGGGTCCTCAAAAACTTTAAAAAAACAGCTACCATATGATCCAACATTTTCTCTACTGGGTATTTATCCGAAGACAAAGAAAACACTAATTTGAAAAGATATAAACACCCCTATGTTCTTTGCAGCATTATTCACAGTAGCCAAGATACAGAAAGAAACTAAAAGCCCATCAATGGATTAATGGATAAAGAAGATGTGATATATATACACAGTGGAATATTACTTAGAAAAAAAATGAAATCTTGCCATTTGTGACAACATGGATTGGCCTTGAGGATATAATTATTCACTCTGATTGATAATTCTCAAAAAGGAGGAAAAAATAACGCCTTCAGTTCATTAATATGAATTAATCATGTTTTAGAATCCATATAGAAAGGATGGAGATACTGAACTCTATGATTTTTTTAAATTTGTATATCTATATCTATATATATATATTTAAAATCCTTTAAAAATAAAATTAAAATGTCAGACTAAAGAAAAAATAAAAATTATATGAAGAAGGGGCTTCATTATAAATAATCAGAGTACTTATAAGGCATTAAAAAAAAAAGAGAAAAGATCGTGTAATGGTAATTTTCAGAAAATAAAATCGGTAATTAAAAACAGGAAAATGTTCCAATAGACGCTAAATCTGAGAATTTCCTGGTAGGAAAAAAACATGAAAATTAGAACAACAATTAGATAGTATCTTAAAATCAAATCTTAAAGTTGGTCATCTCTGGTAATACAGGATCATTTTTAAGTTGGATATCTGCTTCTACTGCTATATAAACAAAATATTTCAATATAGAGGAAATTATAGAATAGTATTTGATACAGCTTAAATCAAAACTACCAGGCGGGCTTCCCTGGTGGCGCAGTGGTTGAGAGTCCGCCTGCCGATGCAGGTCTGGGAAGATCCCACATGCCATGGAGTGGCTGGGCCCATGAGCCATGGCCGCTGAGCCTGTGCATCCGGAGCCTGTGCTCCGCAACGGGAGGCCACAACAGTGAGAGGCCCGCGTACCGGGGAAAAAAAAAAAAAAAAATCGAAGCTACCAATTATATTCCCATATAGGAGTTGCTATTTTCACTAGGAACCAAGAGATTCAAATTGCTTCTGCATAATTAACTCACTAATTGATCAAATACCGAATGTAATTATGAGCCTGTTCAGTCACTCATAAAGCCTCTGATCATATGACATTGTTAAATATTCAAAAAACCTTTCAAATAGATAAACTAATAGGAAGAGTTAATTAGTATGTTTATTTGTGGTTCCTGTTGAAGGCAAAAATAAATGTTATATTATTTTCCATCAAAATTTTGTTGGAATATTTTATTCATAAATTTAAATTCTAATAAAGGTGATATTTCTGCAAATATCAGACACCTGATATTTTCCCATAAATCATGATGACAATAATTTCTAGTTTACCTTCTTCAAGAAAGAAAATACATTAAGGATAATATAGCATTAAGAGCCACTCTAACAAAATGTATTAAATGTTTTTAAAATTAAGCAAATAAATTCCTTGCTAAAAAATTGTTATATTATCTACTGTAACTCTAGCTGGAAAATTTAGCTTTTATTAATATTACTTTTGACAGAGCAGATGTCATTTCTGAAAAACAACTGATATTTGTCTTTTCATTTCTCTAAAATTAAAGAAAAAGCACTTAGAATTCTGTCCTTTGCATGAGACTATTTTCCTCCTTCACTGAAGGTATGTGAACAGTATCAAAAAGTCTTACTCTACCTTTAATTCATGATTTCCTTCAATTATGTAACTTTTTAAATAGTTCTTCTTAACATAGCAGCAATTCCTGTTGTAGAATTCCTTTTTTTATAACTCAGACATATAGTCTAATCACCCTTATGCACCTGCTTTGTCATTAATAAAATTCTTATTGAAAATTTACAATGCTTTTAGTATGTACCTATACAAAGCATCATATATCTAAATTTCTTCCAGGTACACAAATATCCTTTTAACACTCACCCCGCCCCCCCCAATATCAATGAACAAAAGATATACACGCTCACATAAGATAATAGTTGTTATTCAGTCTAATTCTAACACTTGTATGTAAACATATTCTATACTGCCATTGAAGACATTTTGAAGCAATATAATCTAAAGCTAGGTTTACTTAGTAAAGTAAAAAGCAAGAGTGCTTCTTCATAAAAATTGTTTCAAGAGATAATCATTTCATATCACTTTCCCATAGTTTTGACCTGAAGAAGCAGAAACAAATTGTATATACTAGTCTAGTATACTTTTGCTATTGATTATTTTTTAAAGAAGTACAGTGAACATGACCAATGAATAGAATGCATAATGTATGGGAAGATGAACAGTGAATAATAAATTTTTAGCTTAAACGAGAACCTCTTTCTCTCGAGGCTCAATAGTTTGATCAAGGCACTGGGTTTTAAAATGCAGCTTATAACCTTCCACACTGAAATAGGTGGGAGAATGCTTTTCAGATAAGATGTGAATAAGAAATCGTATCCTTTGGTTACATGTCTCAGGGAGTTGCACTTTTCCCTTTAATAAGTATCTCAATTTAAAGAGAGACGCCTCAGTAAAATGAAAATAAATGACAGTGCTATCTCTAAAGAGACAGTGTATTATTTTTAAATGGATGCTCTATCCCATGCTCTTCCCCATGACATTTAAATGCTTAAATTCGGCAGTCAAAAATAGGGTTAACTCATTCCCACAGACATGAAATTGAGTCTCCGTTTTTGTTCTAATTTGGAATGGAAAAAAGACAAGGAAAAAGAGCACCAAACCTAAATAATATTTTCACAAAGATTACATATAACAATAACCAGGGACATAGGGCAATCTCGAATATGTCATTGCAACTTAGAGCTAACCTTCTTGGTTACTGCCCTAATATTCTTTGTTACAGATATTCAAAAAGTGGAAAACAATTGTTAAGTAGTTATTAATAGATAATTATATTTTAAATGATTATTCATTGGTCTTTAGATTTGAATTTGAAATTTTTATTAGACTTTGAAGGTAATTGGATTTGAAACAATTCAATCACATAGACACCTGATATCATGCATCTTTACTATTTGACACAAATCAGGCATGCTCATGGCATCAAGGGTCTGACTGTCACATTTGTTTTGTCTGCAGCAAATTCAAAATGTTTGTAAAAATCTCAGGACATGTCCCCAAATTTTTACATTAGCCCCAATATAGTAGAAGAAATTTTGTGGGGGAAAATAACAATATACATAGATATTTTTGGTGATAGGATTTTCTCCGTCTTTTTCATTCTCATTTCACCCTGTTGAGGAAGGGTATTTTTAAACATTAAAATGCAGCTAAGTCTCTACTTCCCCATTCCCAGTTCTGCTCAGGATAAGAAAGTTGAAAACTTACTTCAATTTATACTGCTAGCATGTATTTGTTAGAACTTTAATCTCTATTATTTTCATTAATGTCCCCAATATTAGAAGAAAAAAATTGGTATAACTGATGTACTATTACTCTTTTAATTTCTAGGATTACACAGGTGTCAGCATTCAGGCATTGGAAATAAGAATGATGAAATAAACTAGATAGCATTTTTAGCATTTTTTTTCCTAGAAAGAAACAAATATCTGGGGCCCACAGTAAGAGATTCTGAATAATCATTGTGAGTTTTGTTTTGTTTCAATGTCCCAGGGGACTGTAAACTTTGGTCAAGACTGAAAAAACACTCACCTACATTGTGGTTTCACTGCAAGTTAATTATGCTGCGTAAGGGGATGAAATACAAACTTTGTCAAGTTTGATTACATCTACAGGTATCTCAACTCCCTGTATACTACTTCTAAATATATCTTTTATGCAGTGATGACTTGTTACTTCCATGATCCAAATCCCTTTGAAGAGAGCTGACTTCCCAGTTTTCTAAGTATGGATGCTAGACTACTTCCAGCGGACTGGATGTTATTTAAAATGTACAATCACAAGCAACTAGTCCAACTATATAACTTATCAACTTTTGAATCTTTACTGCAAACTGTAAATTGCAGCCATACACACCACTTAGATTGACAGGAATGTCTAAGAGTTATAATTGCCTTAGCAAAAGCAAATCTGTGGCTTTGCACAGAATGCTCAATCTTTTAAGCAAAGATGCTAACTGATAATTTCTCTGCTGACAAAAAGAAATGAAGTAAAATATTTCATGTGTTGATTAGTTATTTAATTTTTTGAAGTGCATAGGTAATATATTCTGCACAAATTTGACATTAAATGCTTATAGCTCTAATAGTATAGGGTGTACATAATGTATATTCATGAATTAGTTGTGCAATAGTTAAATGCATCACTGAAAACAGTTTTGCATTATGCAACATACAAACATTCATTTACTGATAGTTTGGTGATCCATTTGCCATTCTCTTAGTGTTTATTTGGACTTGATTTTCATATTCTTCCTGATATGTAAACATGCTAACCTATTAATTTAACTTCAGTATTCCAGTTCACTAGACAGCTTAATGCTCTTGTTACACAATTGCTCTTGTTCTTCATACTAAAATGGCAATTTTATGAAATCTTGTGGTAAGTATGAATATAGATTTACTAACGAAGTAAAGCTATTAATACATGAATTCATTCAACTCCTCCGAGTGCATACTTAATGGAACATACAGTCAACTAATATACTAGAAAATCTTTGAGAATGAGATTAACAATCTCTGGGCAATTTCAGCGTTTACTTGAGAAATATTCATTTCTATCAAGTTAGCTGATTCTATTCTTTTCAAAAGGGTACACAAATTTAAACTTCAAAATATAAGAATTTTAGAGAGAGAGACAGATTCTAACCACACTAAATTAAAGGAAAGGGAGGCACTTCTGACGTTACAATTTACCTTAGTTTGCAGAAGTGCACATTTGAGGTGGTTGTTTACTGAATATGGAGAAAACGTGAAACAATTCATGGGTGTGTATCATACTAGTGGTTAAAGAGCAGACATAAAAAATGACTAACCACACTGATGACTGCATCAATTTAACATAAGAAAATATATTATTTCCCAAAAGAAAACATTAATTTAAGAATCCCAGATTCAAGTTAAGCAAGTTCACAGTTCTTGTGTAGGAATTATTACTAATAATTTTTAGTCATTTATCAATTTACCTTCTTGGGGTGGAACCAACACTGAGATTTAATTTATCTACTTGTAAATTCATGAGAGTATGATGTCCACATTAATTTGTACATTAAGATATAGTTTTAATTTTCTTTAGTATTAAAATGTAAAATATAACTAAATTATGCTTAAAACATTTGGCTGAGTGTGTGCAATATTAATTGCATTTAAACATGGGGAACTCAGAAGTAAATGTCTCCAGGTTCTCCCAGTGCCATGATGACTAAGTCAGGACAGTAAATATATTTACTTCCAAAGTCCCTGGCTGTTACAGGACACACTCTAGCAAATCAACTAAGGAAATATGTTTCAGAGTAATGATGGTATTGTATTAATTTTAGCATGTACTTTTACCTTTATCATAGATTACAAGAATCTATTATGGTTTATTTTTTTCATAGTTAGTGTTAAGTGGTTAGATAAGTTTGCCAAAATATTTTGCATAAAAACCTATTCCATGGGCTTCCCTGGTGGCACAGTGGTTGAGAGTCCGCCTGCTGATGCAGGGGACACGGGTTCATGCTACGGTCAGGGAAGATCCCACATGCCGCGGAGCAGATAGGCCTGTGAACCATGGCCGCTGAGCCTGCGCGTCCGGAGCCTGTGCTCTGCAATGAGAGAGGCAACAACAGTGAGAGGCCCGCATACTGCAAAAAGCAAACAAACAAACAAACAAACAAACCTATTCCAAACTGCAAATATACATGTTTATAAATATATTATTTCCTCCCCTTTCAAACTCTCTAATGATTCCTAAGGAACTGTTTTACCTGGCAAATAGATTCTCTATTTCAATACACCTAATTCTATGGTAAGCCAAAAGACTTGGAATAACCAAAACAATACTGAAGAAGATGAAAAAAGTTTGAGAACCCACAATACTTTCAATAATTCCCATAAAACTTAGTAATAAAATGTGTGGTATTGGCAAAATGATAGACATATAGATCTGTGCAAGATAATGGAGAGTCAAGAAAATAAACTCATGAACATATAGCTAAAATTGATTTCTTGTAAAGACACAAAAGCAAATCAATTGGAAAAGAATAGTCATTTCAACAAATGATGCTGGAACAATTAATTGTAAGTCAATATCTAAAACAAAAAACAAAAGATCTTAGATACAGACCTTACACCTTTCAAAAAATTGTCTCAAAATGCACCTGAGATATAAATGTCAAAGGAAAAACTATAAAATTTCTAGAAGGAAACAAGGGGAAACTCTACATAATCTTGTTGATGAGGTTTTAAATATGACACCAAAAGCATGATACATTAAAAAATTGATAAATTGTACTATATAAGAATGAAAGTTTCTGCTTTATGAGAGAGAATGTTAAGAGAATGAAAAGGCAAGCCACAAACTGGGAGAAGATATATGTAAAACACATATCTGATAAAGAACACTGTGATGGTTAATTTTATGTGTCAATTCAACTGCCCAGTAGTGCTCAGATTAAACATTATATCTGGGAATGTCTGTGAGGGTGTTTTCAGATGAGACTGTCATTTGAATTGGTGGACGCAGTATATTGACATCCCCAGTGAGGCCTCATCCAATCAGATGAGGGCCTGAATAGATCAAAATGTGGAAGGAGAAATTCATCCCTTTTTTTCTGCCTCGGTGTTTGAGATGAGGCATCTCATTTCTTCTCTGTCCTTTGGAGTGGGTTTCATACCAGTGGCTCCCCTGGTTCTCAGGCCTTCAAATTCGTACTGAATTACAACCTCCCGGTTTTCCTGGGTATCGAGCTTGAACTTGGCATATTGTAGGAGTCCTCAGTCTCCGTAATTGCATGAGATCTATTCCTGATAATAAATCTCCTTAACATCTATATATCTATCTATCTCCCCATCCAACCATCTATTATCTATCTATCTGTCATTATCTCCTATATTCTACAGATCTATTTCTCTGAAAAACTCTAATACAGGCACTTATTCATAATACAAAAATAATTCTTAAAATTCCACAATAAGAAATTTAAAATTCTAGTTAAAAATGGGCAAATCAGCTGAAAAAAAAGCTCACCAAGATGTCAAAATATACA
The DNA here is from genome assembly GCF_026419965.1 of Kogia breviceps. Classification (NCBI taxonomy): domain Eukaryota; kingdom Metazoa; phylum Chordata; class Mammalia; order Artiodactyla; family Physeteridae; genus Kogia; species Kogia breviceps. The sequence goes on along the minus strand of NC_081325.1, from coordinate 44,324,040 downwards.
GATGACAGAAGCATATGAAAAGATGCTCAATATCTTTTGTCATTAAATTCCAAATTAAAACAATGAGATACTAGTATAGACCAACTAGAATTGATAACTTCCTAAATCTGACAGTATTAGTTTCTGACATGAATGTGAAGTAACAGAAACTCTCATTCACTGGGAATGCAAAGTTGTTCGCCCACTTTGGAAGACAGTTTGGCAGTTTCTTAGAAGGCTAAATTTTGCCTTAACATGCGATCCAGCAATCATGCTTGTAGATATTTATCCAACTGATTTGAAAATGTATGTCCACACAAAAATCTGAAAGTTTACAGCAATTTAAATCATAATTATCACTAGTTGGAATAAACCAAGATGCCCTTCAATAGGTGAATAAATTAAAAAACAAACAACAACAAAAACCAAACAGGAGTACATATGTTATGTATAGTGCAGTATTACTCAGCAATTTAAAAAGGGTTAACTTAGTAAACGCACACAAGGATATGGGTTAATCTTAAATGTTCACTGCTAAGTGAAAGAAACCAGTCTGAAAGGCTGAATACTGTATGATTCCATTTACATGACATTATGGAAAAATTAAAAGCTGTTGGGATAGTAAACACATCAGTGGTTGCCAGGAGTTGGAAGGAATATATTGAATAGGTAAAGCAAAGAGGAATTCTATTTATAAGACAGTGAAAAGAAATTTTATTTTAAAATATTATGTATGATATTGTAACTGGATATACATGACCCTAACCCATCTACAGAAATTTAAAACACAAAGAATGGACTTAATTTTTTTTTTTTTAATTAAGGAAGTCAGAGGATTCCAGAAAGGAATAAAGAATGTGACCAAAAAGAAAACCGTAACTGCCTTATAAATGTATGAAACAATCTCACCAAATAGGGTGAGATAAAAAGGAGCCAACTTAATTAACTTTGGAATTGAGTGGAGTATAAAAAAAACTAAAGCAAAGGGAACTCCACACCAGTACTGCAGTCTGGTTGAAATTAACAGCTAACATGATTTCCAATTTTGTGGTTTTATTCACCTGATTATCAAATGTGCATGAACAAATTCTTGCATTATAAATACATTTTTTAAAAGAAAACTGTATTCATTTGCAGTAAATCCCCCACCCCACCTTCGTTTCCCAGTTGATGCTTATTGTAGGGTTGCCACCTCCTTCCTGGGAAGGGCCATGGACCTTTGCTTTTCTTTCTCATTCACAACTCCCATCCCCTTTCTCAGAGCAGGAGGATGAGAAGTTAGATTGACACACAGGCAATTCTTAATCTACTTGAAATGCTGTAAGAAGCTTGATGCACTCTAGATGTGGCAGATGTTTAAGAATGACTTTGCCCTGTGCATGTTTTTGTGGGTTCTTCAGAGTCTGACCCCTCCAGACCCTTCTGATTGTGTGGGTCGTGCCTCTGCTTCCTCTGCAGCTCATTCCTCAGTAACTCTCTTACTGCTAGGATTCTTTACTATGTCAGACTTCCCTCTTGGGCAGACTCCGTTCTAAAATGAGGTCAGGCTCACACTACTGCAAGAGCTCACTGGGATTCATGCACTTATTAATCACTCCCAGAAGGAAGAACAGTTATTTGGCAGATGCTGCATTTACCCTGCTACCCTACAGGTAATTTGATCTTTCCCAAGCATGGGTCAGGAAATAGTCCTTGTCCTTCAATTTCCAGAGCACATAGCACATGCTCCGAATTGCTCTGTTAAAGCCTATTCATTATAGTTGAATTAGAAATTGCATTCTTTCATCCCTATCTCCTGTTCTTATTCTGGAGAAAGCCACAAGGAGTTTTTTTCAAATTAAATCCTCTTTAGCGATTTCCCTCCTTTAAATTTTTTTCATTTTCTGTTTCAAGAATTCTTGGTTCTGGGCTTCCCCGGTGGCGCAGTGGTTGAGAATCCGCCTGCCGATGCAGGGAACACGGGTTCGTGCCCCGGTCCGGGAAGATCCCACATGCCGCGGAGCGGCTGGGCCCATGAGCCATGGCCGCTGCGCCTGCGCGTCCGGAGCCTGTGCCCCGCAACGGGAGAGGCCACAATGGTGAGAGGCCCACGTACCACAAAAAAAAAAAAAAAAAAAAAAAAGAATTCTTGGTTCTTATTGTGTTTATGCTTCAGCTGAAACTGAGGTACAAAGAGTTCCATTCTAATATCATGTTATAGTGATCCACTTCTGCAGTGGAATTATTGGCATTTTAATCTCTTTTTATGTAAATCTCTCATTCCTAGAAAGAAAAGAAAGTAAAAAACAGACTTATAATTCAATTATTTACTTTTTTTATTTGCTATTTTTCTAATTTCATTCATTACAGATAAATCTTACTTTAATGTCAGTTAAATTAGAAACTATGAACTCCCATTTGTAACTGATACACAAAATTGTGAAAGGCTCCACTTAAAGACTTAAGCATTCTTTATTGAATGTTTATATGATCTATACAATACATTAGAGATAGTACAACTACAGAGTGGAAAAAAATACAAAATCCCATAACATTTTTTAAAGGTACTGTAGTAGACTGAACGTCTACATCCTAACCCCAAGAACATCTGAATAATATTATTTAGAAAAAAGTGTACTTTGCAGATGTAATAAGATTAAGATCTTGAGGTGAGATTATTCTCCTAAATTCAATGATAAGAATCCTTATAAAGAAGCACACAAAAGTGAGATAGGGAAAAAGAAAAGAAGGTCACGTTAAAGATGGAGGCAGAATTTGAGTGATGTATCACAAGACCAGAAACTGGAAAAGGCCAGGAAGAAATCTCCTCTAGAGTCTCCAGAGGGAAAATAGTATGCTAAAACCTGATTTTGGACTTCTAGTCTGCAGAATTGTGAGAGAATATATTTCTGACATGTTAAACAATCCCATTTTTGATAATTTGTTACAGCAGCATCAGGAAATTGATATAGGAAGTCAGTTAGGTTACATTAAAATACTCAAAAAATAACAAAAATATGGCACAAACATCCTTAATTTAATTTATCATTCATTTAACAATACAGAAAAGGTGATCAATGGCAGCAAGTAGCTCTTCTCAACAGACTCAGATCCTCCCATCTTTGTCTCCTTTATTCATAAGTTTGCTATAGTTTGCATTCTTTCAGGAGAGGGGAAAAGAGAGGGTGGAGGAGTCAAATACACTCTGTTCAAAATAAATCATTTCTGCACTTCCCTGGTGGCGCAGTGGTTGAGGGTCCGATTGCCGATGCAGGGGACGCGGATTCGTTCCCCGGTCCGGGAGGATCCCGCTTGCCGCGGAGCGGCTGGGCCCGTGAGCCTGCGCGTCCGGAGCCTGTGCTCTGGAACGGGGAGAGGCCACAACAGTGAGAGGCCCTCGTACCGCAAAACAAAAACAAACAAACAAAAAACCCCCAAACCCCACATCATTTCTGTTCCCATTCTATAAGAGAGAACTTAGTCACAATGTCACATCTCAATGCAAGAGAGGCTAAGGAATGTTCTCTATCTTGTGCTTGGCTATAGTGCTATAACTATGGATGAAGGAGGAAATGTTTAGATGAAATGCTAGCATAATTTGCCAAACTAGTGTTTGCCAAAATTAGAATTTGCCAAAATTGAAGTCAAGTTAATATTTTCAAATCATTACTATCTTCTACAAAATTGTAAGTGTACATACAAATATACAGCTTTATTTGTACTTCATATGATAGTAATTTTCAGAATGTGCACAAGGTACATTGTCTACATCATTTTTCTAAGATAAAATAATTCTAATGAAGTGATTTTACAAGAAATGATTCACACATTTTACTTAGATTTAGAAAAGCACAAATCCAATTCAAAAATTTTCTAATTTAAAGGTGCTATAAATGTTGAATAGTTGGCCATTTCTTGAACCAAATTTCTTCTTAGAACCAGGCATTATTCAGTGTATTATAAGGGAATTGAACACCCAGAATATATCACCACACTTTTATTAAAACCTTTGAAAGGACAAAAGTTATAGATGCACTTTAAATAACTTTAAAATGTATCAGATGAAGATAAGGGAAAAATATAAATGAAATATGGAAAAATCTCTTGTACTGTCAGTAACAAGAAAATCTACTTCCCTTGTGAAAAAAGAAACAAAAACAAAAAACAGTGACTTCTGTCACACAAATGGTAAATACAAAACTTGCTTTTCACCTTTATAGCTAATTAAATTTCTTGATGTATGCATTTTGAAGATTCTGTTCAGTTTCTTCTAAAAAAAATATACACTAAGTTTTAAGAACCTAATAAATGTCTTACTCAAATAGCTAATTTACATGTTTCAATATCAACATACTTTATTTAATGTGAGTAATCATGGAACATTTATTGATATCCACAGGAATGATGTCTTCAGAATCTGAGTTACTTCCTTTTAAAAATTTCATAAGTTACAAGGTCACTAAATATTTTATCTCTACAAATTTCTTCCACTTCCCAGTAAATTTTGGTCTTTCTAGACATCTTCACTATGGATTCAGCATGGGATGCTCATGGCATTCTTGTGAAATTTCTCAACAATCATTAGTTTGTCTGAAGTTTCCTAGCTCAAATCCCTGATAGTAAAATCCTGGTTGATTTCATTCATGTTTTCATCCAAAGCATGGTATAAGTTATTGGCTGGCCCATAGTTGCCTAACAATGACAGGCGTCCAACCATGGTCCAATTGGCTCCAGCCAGGGGACAAAATCATAGTGAAAAACAAGATTGCAAAGTTTGTTATTGGGGCTGTTGGCATAACAAGCATTCTGAGGTTCACCAGTGTTCCAGACTCTCTAATATCTTTATTGCACCATTAATCTTTGAGAATAGGGTTTTTCACCTTTGACAGAATTGACATGTATGCCAAATACTTTGTTGTAGGAGTTGTCTTGTGCATTTTAGGATATTTGCAGGATTCCTGGCCTCTACCCACTAGATGCCAGTAGCTTCCCCCACCCCAATGTCTCCTGTCATTGCCAAGTGTCCCCTGGTGGAGCAAAATCACTCTCAGTTGTGAGCTTCTGCTCTAGAATCATCTGGGACCTTTCTCTAAATTCTCTTCATGGCACCAACATACTTCAGACTAAAACTCCAAGCTCAGTCACATGATGATTACATAAACCCCAAGCAGAAAGGATTTATTCTGCATTATAAATTTGTCTCTTGAGGAAATAAAAGGCCTTATCATTATGTTGATTAGCAGGTCCTGGGATGATCTTCTTCCCTCCTTACTTCAAGAGAAGAAGCAGTAGATAGAACAATTTGGCAGCCAATGTCTAAGTAAGATTTTGTTAGGTGAAGTACTGCCAGTCTTCCGTGGGTCATTTTCTTAAGGCTTGTTCCAAATAACCAGAGGACTTGAAGTTTGCAGCTGGGATGACTCAGGCTCTATCATAGCAGCCTGATACCTGTGTTTCCCAGCATGTTGTTGGTCAGATAAACTCTGTCATTGTCTGGTTAACCCCCAGGCGAGAAGAGAAACCTCAAATCTCTGCTTATGAGCCCATAGCTATCCAGCCATAGTTTCTGGAATCCACAGGTGGGGTGTCATAGGCCCTCACACAGCAAACATATGCCCCAGTTTCCCACGTCATTCAAACTCAGATCCAACTCCCAGAGGTGGTGGTTGGCCTAGGGCACAGCAGAGAGACACTCAAAGGCTGCAGAACTGAGCCATCAAATGCCTAACCAGAGGGTCTGGAGTTTACTTGGATGCCTGAAACCCTCATATAGCAGCAGAACTTGGGTTCCCCAGGTCGTTCAAGTTTAGATACAACTCTGCCAGGCTCTGATTCACACTGAGGGTGGAAGTCAGGTCTTCACAGGCAGCAGCAGTGACTTGCAAATCTTAACTTCAAGATCCTCAGCCAATGACTGGGTGCCTCAAGCTTAACAGAAAAGCCTCAGACCCAAATGCTCCAGTGCACTTGGTGCTGAGCAAGGAAGCAGTGTCCTGTCAAGCCACAACCTCCAGAGGACACTTCCTCAACTGAATCATCTGCAGACTGCATTTGGGATGCTGGAGCCCCTCACAGAGCAGTTCCATGCCTGGCAACCTCAAGTCATTGGTCCTTAGGTCCATCCTTATAAAATTCGTATTGGATATCAGAACTGCTGTGAGGTCCTGATAGGCAGGGCTAGAAACTCAGCACCTCTACAGCCTCAATTCTGCAGTTTGCATTTGGGTTGTCTGAGTCTTTGACAGAGCAGTTTCACCCCCCAGGTTCTCAGGGCATTGCAATACAAAACCAGTTCTATCAGATTTGGATTAGAGCTTAGAGCATCAGCAAGCTGTTCACTGTAGATGTCTGACAAAACATTCCTCTCGGCTGACTATGCCAATAGCATCTGGACCCTGAAGTCCACCTCACCCATCTTCTTCATCCACACTGTAGGCAGTCCAGTACCAGTGCAGCACTGGGATGCTCCTGCAGCTCATCACACAAAAAGGAGGAAACCTTGGTGGTGATATTGCTGACCATGACCACTTGGAAGTGGCTCAGGGCCTGTTGGGTAAATTCATCTTTCTGGATCTCATAAAAGCAGCTAAAGAGCTACCAGAAACCCTGCTGCAGGTAGAGCTCTCACTGTGAGCTTTGCTTTGGACTCACTCTGATAGTTTGACCTTGATGCCAGGGGAGACCTTCTAGCAAAGACTTTTCTCAAGGTAGCTTCTTATTTCCTCATTCATATGGGGAGTGCCAAGAAGCTCTTTTCTGAAAATGCTACTCAGCCAACAGCATCCTCACATTCGGCTCTGGGCTGGACCCACTCTCCCCAACATCCAGGATATAGTACATGACCTCAAAGAGCTCCTGGAAACTCAAGTGGATGAAGCTGTAGAACACTGCACAGTCGACGTCCTTATGGAAGATGATCACCTTGAGGGAGGAAGAGATATCCATCCCATCAAGCCATGCTTCTGGAAGTCCTACTCCTCAAATGGGATTTTCTGATACCCGAGACCATATGCCACCAAAGAGCAAGGGCTGGAGAATTGAGGTCCCTGGCATCAGACTCGGAGGTAGAGCATGTAAACTGTTGTGGTGTCCTGGATGTCTGTCTCAAAATCCCCCCTGCCACTTTCTAATTGCTGCTTGAACCAGGTACAAATGACCCAACATATGGTGGAGACAAATCATAGAGTGAAAAGGGACTTCTTGTTTTTCATGAAATTGAAGGGTTTACCAGTCTGCTTAACATTGTGGAAATACGTGTAGAAATACTTCTTCCTTTCTGTGTCAGAGAAGTCCAGTATCTCCACATGCTTGAGATTCTGGAGCAAGCGATAGAGCTTCTCCAAAGCCATGGCTAGCAATGATGAGCAAAGACAACCGAGGCAGCAGGTTATTCTGAATCAGACTGCTAATGAGAAGCTCTGTGAGCTGTTTTTCCTCCCAGCAGAGGCACCAGGGTCCCTGGGGGTTGTAGAAAGAGGACTTGAACTCCTCAAAGCCATTTATGATGAAAAGGAGGCACTCAGGAACTTAGACAAGCCCCCGGTAGGGCATGCTGGGCTCTGGCCAGCAACTGGAGATAAGATGTTGCATGCTCTGCTCTGAGGTGCTCTAGTTCATCTCCCTTCAGTTGATGTAGAAAAGACAATCAAACTTGTCTTGGAAGAGCCTCCCATTGGACCAATCCAGCATCACCTTCTGGACCAGCATGAATTTGCCCATGTCCCTCCAGGACAACAGTGTACAGTGGCTGGGTGGTGCTCCTTACCTCTCATACCATTATTCAACTTTTAATTTCTAACCCTAAATAAACCTTTAAATGTTGTTAGAGCAGATAAAGTGACATAGAAGGCAATTCACAATAGTTGGTGTTATGGTTGATTTTATGTATCAACATAGATAGGCCCTAGATTCTAATTATTTAATTATTCTAATAATTAAATTAATAAAGTAATAATAATTATCCTAATTATTTAATCAAACACTAAGTCTAGATATTTCTGTGGAGGTATTTTGTAGATGTTTCTAACATTGACAAGCAGTTCAATAAATAAAGGAAATTGCCCTAAAAAATGTGGATGAGCCTCATCCAATCAGTTGAAGGCCATAATGGCAAAAACAAGTTTCCTAGAAAATCTTTGCTCAGGATTGCAACCTCAGCTCCTGTTAGAGATTCTAGCCGGTCTGCTCTACAGATTTCAGACTTCCTAGTCCCCACAATCACATGAGCCAATTCCTTATAATAAATCTCTTTATATTTAATATATATTAATTTATATATAGTAAATCTCTTTATATATATCTTTGTATTTCACTAACATATAATATACATAAGCCCAAATTGCTTCCGTTTCTCTGACAAATTCTGACTTACAGAGGTGTATTTTATGAAGATATACAACTACTCTTCTCTATTGCTTTCATTTTATTTATTGGGTATGTGTAACATAAGTGGAGGACAATACTGTTTTCGTTTAAGCACGTTTATCTGTTAAATTTTGTAGAATCTATTCTAGTATATCAATTATCATTAATCCAAAGAAGATCCTACTACCCACAATGTTTAGACAAGGTGCCAATGCCAGTATTAATAAAAAATACATTTTAACATCATATTCCCTGGTGGAGGGAAGTAATGCAGTCATATTTAAGTCTGTGAAAGCAAGAATAGCAGCTATTTCTACAACTAAAGTTTGTCCAAATTGGGGTCAACTATCAGGACATTTCTATTTGAAATGACAAATAATAATGGTTCTTTTAAAGATTGAGTATGATAGGAGTGAAAAAGAATGTGGGATAAGGCATGCAGTCAGAAGAGATGAGACACAGTGTTTACTTTATATTTTATAAATTTTGATACCAGGAAACTCAAACTCTACAGATTCTGTTTACCCACATTTAAACTGGGACATATTTTTATCCTTATCACACAAGATTATTTTAAGAATGAAGAAAGTGTTAATTTAATAAAATGAAGTTCAAAACTAATATTTATTTGCTATTTATTTCTATAGTATTATTTTTTCAATTTCTGGTAAGATCCTGAGGTTAACTCTAATAACGGTTTTAACACTTCTATTGCTTTTCACTAGTAGCTGGTTCTTTATTCCATGAGTGATCCATGGAAACTGTTGGAGGCAAATAGAGTAGCCAGCAAGCCAGCAAAGGGGTAAGACCCAGCTCTGCTCTCTGTAAGACTGAGCTTATGCCTACACAAGCATCGTAATGATTCTCTCTGACCTACTTTAAACATTTTTATAGTTACATAACCATAAAAGACTAATCCAAGAAAATAGAGTTAAAATAGAAATTTATAGTGATACTATAACTAGCACTGTCAGGGTAGAATGTATGGTTAGGAATTCTGCCTATGAATGTGTTTCTATCTGTGCTTGAAGATGGAAGCGATTATATAGCTATTGCCTGTGAGAAATAACAATTATAGATAATATTGATTTTAATTGGAGCTGGGGTGATTTAAAATATAATAGTATCAAAGTCTTAACGTTTATAGAAAACTAAAATGATATTGCCAATATTAAGAGAGGCAGAAAAGAGATATGAAAGGATACCAAAATGTTTTCCCTTTCCAGCTATAGAAAAAATTAGATACTTCAAAATTTACTCTGTATAAACTAAGTAAGAGTAGTCTAGTTGATGATGTGTTAACAAACATTTCCCAAACCTCCATGCCTTGAAGCAACAAGAATTTATTTCTTTTCTACATTTTAAATTTGTTCTGGGATACAAGTTAGTTAGTGTCATACCATGTGGGATATCGCTGGGCATGGTGACAAGAAGATGGACTTTTACAGTAGTACCCAATCCCTGCACCATTAATAAGTATTGGCCAAGAAATAAATCTTTGCTGCTATATGCCACTGAGATTTTGAGGCTGATTATCATCACAGAATATCTCTCTCCTGATTGAAATAGATATTTGTACCTGAAGCAGGTTGTCCATGGGCATGGTTCATCAGTTTGCACAGAAGATATGAATATTGGAATCTGGAAAATAATGATAAATGTTATACAGTAGCAGAAAAAAGTAAAACTATCCCTGGCAATATACTAAAATATCATGTATCTCATGAAATTTTAACTCTGGGACAAGAAGTTTGAAAACACTATTAATAGAACACATTTGTTGTTGTTTGTTGTATTTGATAAGGTACTGCCAGAAAAAGAAGAGCTCAGGAAAAACAAAACAAAACAAAAACAATAGAAACCCCAGCTTATCAGAATTAAGAACAAGAATTAAGAATAGGACTTCCCTGGTGGCACAGTGGTAGAGAGTCTGCCTGCCGATGCAGGGGACACGGATTCGTGCCCCGATCCAGGAAGATCCCACATGCCGTGGAGCGGCTGGGCCCGTGAGCCATGGCCACTGAGCCTGCGCGTCCGGAGCCTGTGCTCCGCAACGTGGAGTGGCCACAACAGTGAGAGGCCCGCGTACCGCAAAAAAAAAAAAAAAAAAGAATCGACAGACAAGATAATTGAAGTCCTATAGATTCATAAGAAGAAATTATTTTTTACCATACCCTCTCATTATTCCAGAAGAAAAGAAGAACAAAAAAGATTTGAGCTATAAATATTTATTAAAATTTAGCAATATGAAAAAAAAAAATTAGTATTTTATGACCCATGGTTAAAAACTGAGTGGATAAAGATGTCCCAGTACAAGCATGACCTTACTATTGTGTAAGGTCTAGTACTTTTAACTGCATAAGGTGACTCAAAGAATTGAGGCTAGTGGTAAAATCACCAAATCAAAGACATTTAAGCTCAGGGTACCTATATTTGGGTCTATTGTAGAGGCAGCAAGAAGTAAAGCAATATAGCAAATTTGAGAATTATCTCAAAGAACTTTCTTTTTTTAGCTATTTTTATATATAGATAACTGAGATCAAATACATAAAATTCCTAAAAAATTAATAAATACTGTAAGGCACAAAATAATTCTTGGACTTCTAACTACTTAAAGGCAGGACGTTGTCTGAGACATATGCTTTGTTCTCAAAAGATTGACATTGCCCAATGCTTATTTCACAGAAGCCAAAGTGGCTAAAGGCAGAGGAGAATCTCTCAGAGGGGCCCAGGAAGAATGGCATTTAAGGCCATTTTCAGGGAGCAGGAACAGTCTAATTAAGGAATGTTGTCCAGTCCTGAGGTGGAAACCATGACAATGTTGGCTCAGAGGGATTTAAGGATTGATATAGACCAGGGACCAATGCAAGTTTCCATTTTTTTATTTTTCCAGATTGTAGATCTAGTATTTCTGCAGAACACAATCCACCTCTCTATGTTGCATTTGTGGTGAGAAGATAATTTGTCCTGTGAGTATATAAGTTCTTGGATCAAGAAAACACACAAGTGAAGCTGAAGTGGATGCAACTGTTCTAATAGAGACTAAGTCTCATAACCCAGAGGTACTAGATTTTGAGCTGTCTCAGGAATAGAAGGTGTTATAAACTGCCTCCCTGGCGAAGATGTTTAGTATGTTTTATACATAGAAAGAAAAGAGAACCAAATGTGATTTATGGTAAAGCCTTTTAATGCTCTTCTATATCTGGTTTAACTTCTCTTTAGATATATGGGAGGCTTGCAATTACACAATTGCATAAATGACAGGGCCATGTACATACTTCTAATTAGACTTACATAAAAAAATAATGAAAATGGGAAATATATTAAGTAGATACTGGATAATAATTTTTTGGAAGTGAGTAAAATGACAAATTACCAGATATTGAAATCCTAGTGCATATTGAACAAGATAAATTAATAAAAATCCAGAATTATGTAGTTATCATAATTTAAAATGTTCAGCAACTATAGAAAAATAAATCAGTGGAACACAAAATAGAATTTAGAAACAGAGTTACACATAAATAAATAATTGATGTATGAAAGAACTTGCATCATATACCAGGGAGGAAAGGATGGACAGCTCAGAAAAGAATACTGAAATAATTGGTCATTCATTTGGGAAGAATAGTTTCCCTAACTCACAATAAAAAGAAAAGTAAATTTCAGACAGATTAAAAATAATATGTAAAAGAAAATATTTAAAAGGCAATATGAAATAATGTCTTCACAAAATTTGAAATGGAAAAGATTTCTTCAACAGGAAGGAAAGAACTTCCAAAAGTGAAAAACGTTTTATTTAATATACTTGACCACTGTAAGATAAGAATATCTGTATACTCCAGTACCAAGCAAATTAATTAAATTAAATTAAAAATTAAAACTACAAACTGATATATTTGAACCCTAAATAATGTAAAAAATTGTATTAGTTTATATAAAAATCACCTAGGAATTATGCTAAATCTCATTATTTATTAGAGAAATTCCATCAATTTAGGGCAATATTTTTAGTACAAATGGTGAGCAAACTTTGCATCTCACAATATTGCACACTGAAAAAATTGTGCAAAGAATTCTATAATCTTTTGGGGGAAATTGTTGTAAATTGACAACACCTTTCTGGAAAATATGTTGTAGTTATAGATATGAGTATGTAGGTGCCTGCACTAATGACTTTGTATTTCCATGGCAAGGTGTATATCCTTCAGAAATTCTTCTATATGTAACATTAAAATATCTATACACTTATTCAGAGAAGCAATATTTTTTAATTAATTTTATTGGAGTACAGTTGTTTTACAATGTTGTGTAGCTTCTACTGCACAGCAAAATGAATCAGTGATATATATATATATATATATATATATATATATATATATATCCCCTCACTCTGGGCTTCCCTCTCATTTAGGTCACCCCAGAGCATTAAGTAGAGTTCCCTGTGTAATACTCTATGTTCCCATCAGTTGTATATTTTATACGTAGTATCAATACTGTATATGTGTCATTCTCAATCTCCCAATTCCTCCCACCTCACCCCTTTCACCCTTGGTATCCATATATTTGTTCATTACATCTGTGTCTCTATTTATGCTTTGCAAATAAGGTCAACTATAAAATTTTTCTAGATTCCACATACATGCGTTAATATATATTTGTTTTTCTCTTTCTGACTTACTTCACTCTGTATGACACTCTCTAGGTCCATCCACGTCTATATAAATGACCCAATTTCTTTCCTTTTTATGGCTGAGTAATATTCTCTTGTATATATATGTACCACATCTTCTTTATCTATTCCTCTGTTGATGGACATTTAGGTGGGCTTTGTGTCCTGGCTATTGTAAATAGTGCTGCTGTGAACATTGGGGTGCACGTATCATTTTGAATTATGGTTTTCTCTTGGTACATGCCCAGTAGTGGGATTGCTGTATCATATGGTAGTTCTATTTTTAGTTTTTTAAGGAACCTCCATACTGTTTTCCATAGTGGCTCTATCAATTTACATTCCCACCAACAGTGCATGAGGGTTCCCTTTTCACCATACTCTCTCCAGCATTTATCATTTGTAGATGTTTTAAATGATGACCATTCTGACTGGTGTGAGGTGATATCTCTTTCTAGTTTTGATTTTCATTTCTCTAATAATTAGTTATGTTAAACAACTTTTCATGTGTGTGTTGGCCATCTGTATGTCCTCTTTGGAGAAATGTCTATTTATAGGTCTTCTGCCCAGTTTTGGATTGGGTTGTTTGTTTTTCTGATATTGAGCTGCATGAGCTGCTTGTATATTTTGGAGATTAATCCTGTGTCAGTTGCTTCATTTGCAAATATTTTCTCCCATTCTGAGGGTTGTCTTTTCATCTTGTTTATGGTTTCCTTTGCTGTGCAAAAGTGTTTATGTTTAATTAGGTCCCATTTGTTTATTTTTGTTTTTATTTTCATTACTCTAGGAGGTGGGTTAAAAAAGATCTTTCTGTGATTTATGTCATAGAGTGTTCTGCCTATGTCTTCCTCTCAAATTTTATAGTGTCTGGTCTTACATTTAGGTCTTTAATCCATTTTGATTTTATTTTTGTGTATGGTTTAAGGAGTGTTCTAATTTCATTCACTTACATGTAGCTGTCCAGTTTTCCCAGCACCACTTGAGGAAGTTGTCTTTTCTCCATTGTACACTTTTGCCTCCTTTGTCATATATTAGGTGACCATAGATGTATGGGTTTATGGACTTTCTATCCTGTTCCATTGATCTATATTTCTGGTTTTGTGCCAGTACCATACTTTGTAGATTACTGTAACTTTGTGGTATTGTCTGGAATCAGGGAGCCTGATTCATCCACCTGCATTTTTCTTTCTCAAGATTGCTTTGGCTATTCAGGGTCTTTTGTGTTTCCATACAAATAGTAAATTTTTTTTTTGTTCTAGTTCTGAGAAAAATGCCATTGGTAGTTTGATAGGGATTGCATTGTATCTGTAGATTGCTTTGGGCCTTAGAGTCATTTTCATAATATGGATCATTCCAATCCAAGAACATGGTATATCTCTACATCTGTTTGGGTCATCTTTGATTTTTCTCATCAGTATCTTATAGTTTTCTGCATACAGGTCTTTTGCCTCCTTAGGTAGGTTTATTCCTAAGTATTTTATTCTTTTTTTATTGCAGTGGTGAGTGGGATTGTTTCCTTAATTTCTCTTCCTGATATTTCATTGCTAGTGTGTAGGAATGCAAGAGATTTCTGTGTATTAATTTTGTATCCTGCAGCTTTGCTAAATTCATTGATTAACTCTAGTAGTTTTCTTGTGGCATCTTTAGCATTTTCTATGTATAGTATCATGTCATCTGCAAACAGTGACAGTTTTATTTCTTCTTTTCCAATTTGTATACCTTTTATTTCTTTTTCTTCTCTGATTGCTATGGCTAGGGCTTCCTAAATTATGTTGAATAATAGTGGCGAGAGTGGAAACCCTTGTCTTTTCCTGATCTTAGAGGAAATGCTTTCAGTTTTTCACCATTGAGAATAACCTTAAATAATGTAAAAAAGTGTATTAGTTTATATAAAAATCACCTAGGAATTATGCTAAACCTCATTATTTATTAGATAAATTCTGTCAATTTAGGGTAATATTTTTAGTACCAAAGGTGAGAAACTTTGCATCTCACAATATTGCACATTGAAAAATTGTGCAAAGAATTCTGTAATCATTTTGGGGGAATTGTAAATTGTCAAAATCTTTCTGGAAAATATGTTGCAGTTATTGATATGAGTAGATAAGTGCCTGCACTAATGACTTTATATTTCCATGACAAGGTGTATATCCTTGGGGAATTCTTCTATAGGTAATATTGAAACAGTTATTATTCAGAGAAGCAATGTCTGTAATGCTACAAAAAGAGATATAATCCAAACGTCATCAATAGGGAATGGCATATGGATCATTGTAAAACATACATAGGGATTCTATCAAACAGAGAAAAAAAAAAGGAAGTGCTGCTATAAAGATAAGCATGGATTAAATGCTAACATATAATGTTTAGAAAAAATGTTACAAAATGCTACATCTAGTAAGATATAATTATTAATAATATATAATATGCATATTTATATTATTCAAAAATGTAAATGTAACAATATATTATTTGTGAATCCATAAAAATTGAGGAAAACGATATTACAAAACAAGTGAAAGTGGCTACCTGTCCAATGCAGATCAATTCATACAAGTAGGGAAGGTATAGAGAAGAAATAATATATATACATATATATATATAACTTAATTTGTATATTTAAGAACTGACAGAATATGACACAAGGTAAAAAATTCAAATCGTTGTAATGAAAAGTACATTTTGCAAGTTTCAAAACAGGTAATGTGAGATATTTAGAAGAGAAGATTTTTTTTTACTCAATAAGAAGGCTTCATGGAGAATTTGAAATGTGGACAGATCTCTAAAGATATGTGGGGTTTGGACAGAATCACATACTAAACAGGCAATTCTAAGTAAATAATTTAATTCTTCTTGACCTCAACTCTCTGATTTGTGAAATAATTAGATTATACCAAAGCATCTCTATGCCCTAACCCTCTCCAACATTCTAGAGTTCACCAGTTTTATAGAGGTCTTTAATTTCTGGGGTGGGAAGGGGAGTTTGATTGGGGAGGTGTAATACAACAGGAGAAATATTTTTCAAGATTTTGTAATGTACCTCCAACGAAACAATCACTACAGTTACAAAATTGACAGGCACGATTTTAAGAAACCTTTTAGTCACAGTTCTACATTACATAAATCATTTTCACTTTCAAGAAAATACAGTAATTTTGGATATCCACTCATTTTGAGACTGCCAGAGACAAGCTTCATAAGAAAGTTCCCTTGATCATTAAATCTGCCACTTATCAATCTGGTGTGGTCTACATTTTTCTTTGGTTTCTCCCTGCCCTCCTTGGGAGAGGATTATAATCCTCAGATTATACCCAGGAAGTCTCCGAGGGAGGCTACTGAGGAGGTAGCAACCCAGCAACTGGTGAGCCTGTCAGAGAAAGAAGAAATAGGCTTTGGGAAAGAGGTGTCTGAGGTGGAAATCCTGCTTGGCCCATATATCAGACTCTTGTGGCCTGTCCCATGAGTACAGAGATGCCCTGAAAATGCTGGCTACTTTAATGTGTTTGTTTGAGGAACCTTGCACTCTGCACTGTGGCCAAGAAGGAAAATAAATGGTCACCATGGTGGGCTAGCCATTGGTGAACAATTCAGCTGGACATCGATGCTCAAGCAGAGGCTGAGATTCAAGTTAGAAAGCTGGAAGAAGAGCTGAGGTTAGAACGTGTGGTTTTCCACTACTCTACTTACTTCAGGGATGGCAGACAATGTGGGAGAGTAGGATAAGGAGTTAGAGACTTTGGTATGCCATTTTGCAAAGCTAGGAGGGCACAAGATGCCAAGGACTACGATTCAGGTGCTTGTGACGAATTGTGATTAGGAAGGTGAGAGGTAAAATCTCTGGAAGAGTGATGGGAATGAAGAGGAGGATGTGATGGTAACTTATGAGACAACTGACAAAATGCCCCAGGCCCCAGGCCCAGTGACCACTAATACAAAGAATAAATTTAAGTAGCATTAAAAGAGAAACATTTATGAGAAAACTTACATTTTTCTCTGTCCCTTGAAGTTTGTAAATCTTATCATATTTTTTGAAATTTAAAAACTCCAGGAATTAACAAAAACATTACCTACAGAAACTAAAGGAAAAAAAGGGGTGGGGGAGAAATGTAGCCTTTTAAAATACAGACTGATGTAGCAGTTCCCTTGTCTAAATTGATTTGTAAGAGAGCTAAGAGTTTTTGTTTGTTTGTTTTTACAAAACTTCTAGAAATAATAAGGATGAAAGAAAATGTATATGGAAAGTAGAATGTGTGTTTTCAGTAATAAAAGTAGGAGAAACAGGAGAGAAGGGTACAGGGCACAACTTTTAAAAGAATGGTGTAGCCACAGGACATGGCAAAGACTGGTTAGAGCTAACTGGGGCCAAGATGGGAGAAGGTTCAACATCCACTACACCTTGAGCTTCATTATATGCTCATTGTAATGCATTAGCTAAGTGACATACCCACCAGCATCATGACAGTTCTGTGACCAACCATAAAATGTCAAAAACTGGGCAGTTGCCCAATTCTTGGAAATCCCCACCCCTTCCCTGAAATAATTGGAATAATCTCCCTACTCATTAGCCTATGAAATTACCCAGCCAATAAAAACTAACCACACCATATTTTGAGGCTCTCTCACCTTCTGAGGTGGCCCACACTCTGTCTGTGGAGTGTGTTTCTCTCTAAATAAATCCACTTCTTACCTATCACTTTGTCTCTCACTGAATAATTTTGAAAAGAGACATCAAGAACCACAAATTCACCGGGAACATAGGTATGAGGAATGGAGATGCATTTGGGGGAAAGAAAATAGATTTTTAATAATAAAAGTTATAATGCACATGTTTTATTTTTGGAAAAATAAAAAGAAAGTAATTTTGTTTTAAAGTAAAATAACTGTTTTAGAACAAGAAAAGAAAAAAAATATGACAAATTTTAATTAGATATAGGAAATTTCAGTTTAGTGGAAGTCACAGAAGTTCTATGGAGGAGGAATTCTTGAGAAAGAAATTTTATGTGTGTCAGGCTGACTAAAGTTGGAATAGAATTATTTAAGTTAAAGGGAAAAAAAGAAGAGTTAATATCAAAAATCCACTGGTACAAAACAAGAATTTGGTTTTTTCCCTGTTAAAAGGGCAAACATTTTCTCATATAATTGGTCTGCCCTTAATAAGAAATTGTAAACAAATGTTTTTCTTTACATTTAATGTAATCTGCCTAGAAAACAAAGATTCTGTGTTTGTCTTTACTGGATCTTTAACCATATCAGTTTTTTGAAGTCTTGTTATTTGCAGTTACTGATTTACTCTGAAGTATTTGTAAGAGCATTCATACAAAAAATTATTTTTTTCAGTATACCCTTGGCAACTGAGTTATAAGACCAATTTGCTTTCATGTGGGAGGGGCAACAATGGACCTTTCCAGTGCATCCCCAAGTGGGAGGTAACCTGAGACCTGTTCCTGTTCTCCTTCCCCACATCAGTAAAATGGGCCCTTTACATTGATGGTACAATGTCAACATGTGAGACCTTACCTCTATTGAAGGACACTTTACAGGTCTTGTTGGAACATCTGCAAGGGAGATGGATGTTGAACTCATGGGAAATTAAAGACCCAGGTACTGCCATAAGGTTTGAGGAGTTGTTTGGTCGGGTATGATGTGTGTTACCCCAGAATCTGTGTTTGATAAGATAGAAGCCTATCCAATCATTAAGAATGCAGAGGAGCTGCAAGGCTTTGTAGGGATCTGGGAGTTTTAGAGGACTTTATTCCCCACCTAGAACAGTGACTCCATCCACCACATCACCTGATAAAGAAAGGGCACATGAAGGACTGGGGATCAAAGCAGCAAACACCTTTGAAAGGACAAAAGTACTAGTGAAGCAAATTAAAGCTCTGGGTGTCTCCCAGGCACGGTTACCATTTATGTGAGATGTAGCTGTGACTCTAGAAATATGAGTCAGACACTATGGCAGAAACAACAGAAGAGGAAATATCCCCTAGAATTTTGGTCCCATCACTGGAAAAGGACAGAAACCCAATATAGACTCACAGAGTAACAGTTCTTAGCAGTGTACACAGCACCCCACCAAGTAAAGGCTCTCAGGGAGGAAAAGAACTGCAGCAGCCAGTAGGCTACACTGAGAGCAACTTGGCTGGTGATCACTCATGAGCTCTGTCATTAACCCTTTGTACTGATGTTGGGCTTTTCTAAAGACATTAACCCTATGGCTAGGACAATGAGAAGCCAACGGATAGATGACTCGTGAGTGTGCCATTATGTTGTTAGAATGTGTGGAGGGACTTTTGGGTTTGCCTGAAAAAGCCTTATTGTCTTCCACATTCCAGTTTATAAGGTACTAACAGCCCCTGGCAATAAGGAAGCTGATGGGTATGAGCCCTAGCAACTAACCCTTCAGAACATACAGCAGATTGGGTGCATTGAAAGAATGGCCACCACAGTAAACGGGTGGTATCACATATTGCCAAGGACACTGGATTGTACTTGAAAGACAGTGACTTGGCTAAAGCAGTAAGAGCATGTCTTGTGTGTTCTAAATGATGCCCAAGGTAACTGCCAAAGGTGTCTAGTGCCATCCATTGGAGGTCCCAACCAGTGAAGGATTGACACATTGATTCTATTGCCCCCCTCCCTCTAAGTGAGGGTTCTAAATATACCTTGGTTTGTGTGATCACTGTCTGGCCTGACCCAAGGTTTCCCCTGTTGCTATGCAAATCAGGCTGTCATTATTCAGGGATTAGAGAACCTGAGTACCATGTATGGATACCGTCATTGAATACACAATGATTGGAGGTCACATTGCAAAGGTCAGGATATGCAAAACTGAGCAAAAGACATGCCATTGAACGGAGGTCCCATCTCCCCTATAACCTGCAAGCAGCAGGTTTAATAGAAAGGAAAATTAGAATTTAAAAGCAGCAGATTAAATTACCAAGAGGTAAAAGCACTTTGGGCTAGTGGACTAGAGCAAGGGTCCCCAACCTCTGGTCCAAGGACCTATACCAGTCCGTGACCTGTTAAGAAATATTCTGAACAGCAGGAGGTGAGTGGTGGACAAGTGAGCAAAGCTTCGTCTGTATTTACAGCTGCTCCCCATCATATGTATTACTTCCTGAGCTCCACCTCCTGTCAGATCAGTAGCAGCATTAGATTCTCATAAGAGTTCAAACCCTACTGTGAACTGCACATGTGAGGGATCTAGGTTGTGTGCTCCTTATGAGAATCTAATGCCTGATGATCTGGGATGGAGCTGAGGTGGTGATGCTAGTGCTGGGGAGTGGCTGCAAATACATATTATCATTAGCAGGGAGGTTTGACTGCACAGAGAACATAATAAATCAATTGCTTGCAGACTCATATCAAAACCCTATCAGTGAGTGGCAAGTGACAATTAAGCTGCATCTTACAGAACAGACTGGACGTAAGCAGCACATTTTGGGTGTCACTGTCTTCCATCACCCCCAGATGGGACCATCTAGCTGCAGGAAAACAAGCTCAGGGCTCCCACTGATTCTGCATTATGGTGAGTTGTATAATTATTTCATTATATATTACAAAGTAATAATAATAATAGAAATAAAGTGCACAATAAATGTAACCTGCTTAAATCATCCCAAAACAACCCACACCCCACCTCCGGTTCAGTGGAAAGAATGTCTTCCATGAAACTGGTCACTCGCGCCAAAAAGGTTGGGAACTACTGGACTAGAGTACATCTCTAGGCTTTAATACATTTCAATGATCAACCATTAGGGCTTGTTGCCCCATATACCAGACTGGAAGCATCTGCCAAGACACCCAACACTTTTAAGGAATGAAAGTTGTGGGAAAGAGCCATTGCCCTGACTCTCACCATGGATCAATACGCTATGCTGCTGAGACCACCAAGCCCCATCATACCTGGGAAAGGATTTATCAACTAGAATATGCAATTTGATGGTCCCACCAGAATAGGTTAATTATTCATACTCCTGGGTAAAAGGAACCTACTCAATTTTACTGGAATCCCATTGTCCTGCTGCAAGTCATACTTGTTGAAACACACTATGCCTAAAATGAAATGCAGACCACAGAAAGAGGGGAGAAGGTGAGGAGGGTCCTGGTCTGGCATTTCTGTCCTCAGTCCATTTCCTTATTCTTGACAGTGCTGCCTTCCTCACTCAACATATATGGTATGTACAACCAAGTCAAGTTCCTAAACATGTTCTATTTTCCACTGGCAAGATTATTTTGCTGTCATCTTTGTTTCCTCCATTGACATGGAAGACATTATAGCCCTTAGTAAACTCACACAGCAAGCCTTGAATGACAATCAGAAAAGCCTGTTCTTACTGAACACTGAAATGTCTTTAATGAGAAAAGCTGTCCTCAAAAATAGAGTAGGCTTGGGAATTATTACTATCTCCAAAGGATGCACCTGTGCCATTATCCAGACAACATTGTATGTTCATACCTGATGAGTCTGCTAATGTGTCATTTTTATTAAATCATATGAAGGCACAAGTGAACTCCCTGAGTGATCAACCCCCAGCCTAGGGGACTAAAGAGGTTCAGATCAAGAGGGCCTTGGTGGAAAAAGTTGTTGCTGATTTTGACAATTATTGTCTTAACCTGAGTTTCCTCTTGCATGTCCTATATTGTTGCTATGGTACCTTCCTCCAATGAAGTCAGATAGCCACCAAATGAGCCATCTCCATGCTAATGAAATGCCTTGTTGACCACTCAGAGCACATTGCAGATGTTGGGGGGGGGGGGTCATGTGAGATTGTAAGTGCTGGTCACAAGGGGTGAATTAGTGGGGAAGGTCATCAGGAAGATGTGACTGCTGGTTTGACCTGAGAGCTGGACCCGGCTATTTGGAGGCTGTTCATGCCCTCCGCTGTCCGTAGAATGTGCACTCTGCTTGCCTTCCCAGAGTTAGAAGCTACCTAAGACAAAGAATTGAAATAGTAATTTGATGTTGAGACCATCTGGACTGTGTACATGGCTGAATGCAGTTAAAGCCTCTATACTGTATTAACTTTTAAGATTTTGTGGGCCACTGCAGAATCTATTCATTTTGAGACCACCCAACACAAACCTCTTAAGTATGTTTCCTTAGTTATTAAATCTACCACATAGAAATCTGGTGTGTTCTACCTTTTTCTTAAGACTCTCCCTGCCCTACCTCTGTGGGAGGCAGTTTCAGTTTACAGCTGGGAAACTCCAAAGGAAGTTGCAACCCCAAAGCTTAATCTTCTATAATCGACATCAAACATCTATTCCAATTACCTATTTGCAAAAATATATATATATATATATATTTACATTTTTCAGTATATATTTATAAACTTATGGATTAATACAATTCTATGTATTGCTACCATTCATTTTCAGTATAATCATAATTTTCAAATGATGATTTATGGGAACTTTACAATCAGGAATCACTTTGAGGCATCAAGTTGGTTTAAAAATTAAACATATTCTAAATACTCGAAATTATTGAAGATTGCAATATCTTCCTTGTATTTTAAGTTATATACCCTTAATTTAAAAGTCATAGCAATCCAATTCTAAACCTAACAAAGTATACTGCAATTTATATTTATTTACTTAGTTTCTTGTTATTATAGTTTGCTATAGAAGTCAATTGTTCTTTCCATAATTAAATTTTCACTCTCTACATCTAATGACATAGCACATTAATTAAAATCAGATAATTTAAAAGTTTTACTTGAATTTTCCACCATTTGTATGCAAATCCTTAAAACTGTATAAAATTTTTATTATTTGCTAAAATTTCAAAAACATAAAATATTAAGTGTATGGAAAAGAAGAAGTAAACCTGTCACTGTTTGAAGATGACATGATACTATACATACAGAAACCTAAAGATGGTACCAAAAATCTACTAGAGCTAATCAATGAATATGGTAAAGTAGCAGGATACGAAATGAATGCACAGAAATCTCTTGCATTCCTATACACTAATGATGAAAAATCTGAAAGAGAAATTAAGGAAATACTTCCATTTACCACTGCAACAAAAAGAATAAAATATCTAAGAATAAACCTACCTAAGGAGACAAAAGACTTGTATGCAGAAAACTATAAGATACTGATGAAAGAAATTAAAAAGGATACAAACTGATGGAGAGATATACCATGTTCTTGGATTGGAAGAATCAAGAATGTGAAAATGACTATACTACCTAAAGTAATCTACAGATTCAATGAAATCCCTATCAAACTACCAATGGCATTTTTCACAGAACTAGAACAAAATTTCACAATTTGTATGGAAACACAAAAGACCCCTAATAGCCAAAGCAATCTTAAGAAAGAAAAAAGGAGCTGGATGAATCAGGCTCTGGGACTTCAGACTATACTATAAAGCTACAGTAATCAAGACAGTATAGTACTGGCACAAAAACAGAAATATGGATAAATGGAACAGGATAGAAAGCCCAGAGATAAACCCATGCACATATGGCTACCTTATTCATGATAAAGGAGGCAAGAATATACAATAGAGAAAAGACAGCCTCTTCAATATGTGGTGTTGGGAAAACTGGGCGGCTAAATGTAAAAGAATGAAATTAGAACACTCCCTAACACCATATACAAAAATAAACTCAAAATGGACTAAAGATCTAAATGTAAGGCTGACACTATAAAACTCTTAGAGGAAAACATAAGCAGAACACTTTATGACATAAATCAGAGCAAGATCCTTTTTGAACCACCTCTTAGAGAAACAGAAATAAAAACAAAAATAAACAAATGGGACCTAATGAAACTTAAAAGCTTTTGCACAGAAAAGAAAACCATAGACAAGATGAAAAGACAGCCCTCAGAATGGCAGAAAGTATTTGCAAATGAAGCAACTGATAAAGGATTAATCTCCAAAATATACAAGCAGCTCATGAAGCTCAATATCAAAAAAACAAACAACCCAATCCAAAAATGGGCAGAAGACCTAAACAGACATTTCTCCAAAAAAGATATACAGATTGCCAACAAACACATGAAAGTATGCTCAGCATCACTAATCAGTAGAGAAATGCAAATCAAAACTACAATGAGATATCTCCTCACACCAGTCAGAATGGCCATCATCAAAAAAATCTACAAACAATAAATGCTGGACAGGGTGTAGAATAAAGGGAGCCTTCTTGCAGTGTTGGTGAGAATGTAAATTGATACAGCCACTATGGAGAACAGTATGGACGCTCCTTTAAAAACTGAAAATAGAACTACCATATGACCCAGCAATCTCACTACTGAGCATATACCTTAAGAAAACCATAATTCAAAAAGAGTCATGTACCACAATGTTCATTGCAGCTTTATTTACAATAGCCAGGACATGGAAGCAAACTAAGTGTCCATTGACAGATGAATGGATAAAGAAGATGTGACACACATATACAATGGAATATTGTTCAACCATAAAAAGAAATGAAATTGAGTTATTTGTAGCCAGGTGGATGGACCTAGATACTATCATACAGAGTGAAGTAAGTCAGAAAGAGAAAAACAAATATCGTATGCTAACACATATATATGGAATTTTAAAAAAATGGTTCTGAAGAACCTAAGGGCAGGACAGGAATAAAGATGCAGACATAGAGAATGGACTTGAGGACACGGGGAGGGAGAAGGGTAACCTGGGATGAAGTGAGAGCATGACATGGACATATATACAATACCAAATGTAAAATAGATAGCTAGTGGGAAGTAGTCGCATAGCACAGGGAGATCAGCTCGGTGCTCTGAGTTCACCTAGAAGAGTGGGACAGGGAGGGTGGGACCGAGATGCAAGAGGGAGAAGATATAGTGATATATATATATATATATATATATATATATATATATATATATATATATATATATATATATAATGTATAGCTGATTCACTTTGTTATACAGCAGCAACTAACACAACATTTTAAAGCAATTATAACCCAATAAAGGTGTTAAAAAATATATTAAATGTAATAAAACCTTTGACTTCAAATTTAAAAATATGTAATTTATTGTATTTTTCCTAAGAAAAATTATTTTGCTTTTAATTACCCAGTACGAAATATTCCATCAACCCTCCCTCTCTCCCAAAGCACAACACCTCTTATCATTAGGTAACTTCACAAGTTAAAGCTGTTATGGTCTTTCTCATTTTCCTACTTTCCTTGATGCTGCTTCTTAGCTAGAATCTTCTTTATCTTGCCTCCCCTGAGGCCTTGTTATAACAGATTCTGACAGAAATTCAGTAATTGCTGTGAGGTGCTCTATTCCCTCCTGCTGATTGTCACTGAAAACAATTGAACATCATTTCCTTGAATATGTTAGTGCTACAAACTAGCTCTTTACTTTTGACAACACTCAGTTTCAAACCAGTGACTTTTTCAATTATTCTTATTCCTTCAATTTTATATTCTTTTCTGCTTGAGAGGATTACTGTTGGTGTTTCAACTGGTGCTTAACATTTCTATAACGTAGGTGAGCTTATTTTGAAGAGCATTTTAGAGAAAACTCTCTCCTTATGTTATGGCTTCATCGCTGTGCTAAATTTGTATACTTGATTTAAAAAAATGAAAAATGCACGCTCTCTCTATAAAAGGATGATTGACAAATACTCCATGTAGTCATTTTAAAATGTGCAATACAGAGTCACATATTCAAATGTCTGAGCAGTGGAAATATGTTTAACTTTGTTTAACAAAGCATTTCACAGATCTATTTATTTATTGCCAGTTATTAGCACCCAACACAATTGACTGACTGTTCAAAACATTAGGGAAACAGGGGTTTTAAAACTCTCTTTTGGGTAGGACATCTCACTCAAGTTGAGACAGAATTCATAATGTTCTAAGTACTTCTAAGAAATATGGTTTTATCTATTGTTAGGGTAAGTTATATTACACAGAAGACATAACTGTGAAGTGCTAATAACAGAAAGCTGAGTAAGAATATGAAGAAACAGGAAACAAAGATCTTCTTTTATGCAAGAAGGAGGGCTTACAGCAGAAAAAAAAAAAAAAAATATATATATATAAGAACTATTAGTCCACATGGGAAAAGTAAAGTGGCTAAGCAGAAGGATTTCCTATAAAAGATTAAAGTTCTAATGTGAAACAGAATTTAGCTACAAATGAAAATCTATGCCTAATTCTCTCTGTATTAAGAAAGTATGTATAGTATAAAATGTGAAAGAAAAAAAATTCACTGTGTGTAAGCCATGTCTTTTGATGAAACTGAAATAAGAAATAAATTGCCCATATGAGGGAAAGATATATATTAGAAAATGTCAAATGTTAGAACTATGACTACATAAAAGCTAGGCACTGCCTAGATTTAAGTATGTTACATGTCTCAACATAAATAAAATCTTTTGAGGAATCTCGAGAGGAAGCAAACATAGGTTACCATTTATTAAAGAAGCTGGATGCCTAACGCTGTGCTTATTAAGGACAAAGTGTCTGTTGTATTATATTTTCTTGGACTTAAAAGAACAAAACTGCCACAATATTTGAGTAACCTTACGTAATTCTCTATCCTGTGAAATAAATTCAATGATATTTTTAAAAAATTATTTTCCTTTCATCCAGTTTGTCAGACTTACTTTGGGTGGTGGGGTATATATATATATATATATATATATATATATATATATATATATATATATATAACAATTATAAAGCAGCTATTAACCCTAAAAAATATTCCATTGTTAATGTAGACATTTATTTTCCATTCTATGCACATGTAGATTGGTATAAAAGAAGTAGAAATCAATCTCTCAAAAGGAAATTCTGGAAAATATCAATTCCTAATACTTTTGAAAGTAGAGAGTTTATTGTGTAGGAAAGCACAGAAACTGACTCTGAGTTGAAAAGTAATGCAGAGGAGTCAAAATTAGAAAGTAAAGAAGATAATTTGGCTTATTATTTATATGCATGCATCAAAAAAAACCATTGGACAAATATTATCAAACCCTATGTCTAGAAATCTATCGTTTGGTAAGTGTGAAGAGCTCAGTAGTTAAGCAATATACAAATATTCTACATGTTACAAAACATTTTGCTGCAGTTTTCCAGTGTTATTTTTTTTCTTTCTTAGTGAAATACAAAATGATGCATTTTAAAATTAATGATATCTTAGATTCAATAAAATAGAATAAATGCTCAATAGATATTCATTGAATTAAATCCAAATCAGGCATATCCTTGATTGTTCCCTCAGTTGTATATCACACTCTTTAGATTATGCACATTGAAGGAAAGGTTTTTGAGTAAAAGACATTTGTGAAATAAAATTCTTTATTTTACTTCATTTAAAATTAACATGGTTCTAAGATGTGAAGTTTTATTTAAGTATAATGTGGTTCTAAGGTGTGAATTTTCATAGGGAGATATTAATAGTTTTATAGTAACCCAGAAAGTATAAGAAATAGAAATATAGGAAAGAAGCTTCAGAAGTTACTATTGATTGAAAAGATTTTTTTATAAAAACAAACATAAGGGCTTCCCTGGTGGCGCAGTGGTTGAGAATCCGCCTGCCGGTGCAGGGGTCACGGGTTCGTGCCCCGGTCCGGGAAGATCCCACATGCCGCGGAGCGGCTGGGCCCGTGAGCCATGGCTGCTGGGGCTGTGCGTCCGGAGCCTGTGCTCCGCAACGGGAGAGGCCACGACAGTGAGAGGCCCGCGTACCACAAAAAAAATAAATAAATAAAAAAATAAATAAATAAATAAATAAAATAAATGCTTTACTTCTCTAAATTAAAAATGCAAGCAAGAAATGCCACAAAAGTAAAATATTCCTTTCCTTTCAAAGAAATTTCAAGTCTGAAAAAGTCCAAAGTATGTATGTATTAGGAATAATATAGCAATAAAATAAATATTTAGCATAATAAACTTTAAAATAATTGGTAAATATAGCTAATTGTGTGCTCCTAGGTTATTAGGAATATAGCTTCTTTTTTCATCTACATACTACTTATTTCTTTTCATAAATTCTTTTGGGTTTTTAATAACTTCCATGTTTCAACTTCTTGCTTAGCTAAATAATCCATGTCCATTTTAGGAATAATATTTAAAATAGAGACTAAAGACTGAGAGAAACTAATCAGCAAACATCCACTATCAATTACGTTAATAAATATCATTTGCAGTAAGGAGTACAACTAACCTTCTGGGGATGATTTTAGGGGCAAAACAATATACTTAATTACTTCCAGCCCAGCACTGATGAAGATGTTTAAGACTTTCTTAATTTTTAATGTGATTTTAATTTTCAAAGGAAAAATGTCAAGGTTTAATTATATTTCTTCACCCTATGGGTAGTTTTATTCTATGAATGTAGCAATGTCTACAACAAGTGTTGTTCCTGTTTTATACACAGGAAGGAAATTAAGTCCAGAGAAGGGCTAAGTGACTAGCTAGAGGTCATAGAACTCATCAGTGGAATGGCTGTACAAGTAATAGAACCAGAGATGTCTTTTCTAATCCTATCTGCCAACTCAAGAAAATTTCCATTCTTAACTGCCTAGTTTTCCTATAACAATGTGAACAAACACTGAAGACTTTCATGGGTTAGACAGAAAACTTATCAACTTGGAGATTTTTTTTTTTTTTTTACTAATTTCATTTTTTATCAAGCTAGGTTCTTACGAAAAATATATTCTAAAATTAAGTTCTGATATATTTAGAATTCTATCAGTTCAGAGTAGATAGTACCTAGACAGTCAGTATTGATTCTTTTTAGGCTGAATTGTACTGACTTTGTCCTATCATATGTCCTTGAATCAGTATTGCAGAAATCCAATTGCCCTACTCTTAACCTCTTTCATGAAGGCTGATTTTAGTTATTGTGTGTATGAGGCCGGTAAAATAAGCAATGTACCCTTGAGAATCATGATAATGGAAATTAAACAAACTCAAGTACTGAAACAGGCATAACAATTCAATGTCACAAGCAGGAAAATATATATAGTTCTAAATTTTATCACAATTAACTCCTCCTGTCAGTTTTTTATATACTTCAACTTTCAATGTGAAAATTGTAATTATCTATGTGTCTTCAAAAATTGTTAACAATGTTTTATCTACTTGTCATGAAAACTATAAAATATTGATTGGAGTCTCTTGACAGAAAAAGCATGTAAGCTAATATGTCAACAAAGCATCACAAAAGCAACTGATTTTTTTTCTATTGATTTCTCAACCTTGGAAAAAGACAGAGTTCCCAAACATGCTCTGAGAAATACTCCTTAGAGAGAAGACTATATGTTTGCATATTATTTCAAAAATAATGTTATAATGCTTTTGAGCTCTATTGCGATGTGAAGTTCATTTCAAACTTTGCATAGAGGAAGTTGTTAGTCTTTGTCAAAAATAAACTTACATAGATTTGTGTGTACACCTTGATAACTTACAATATGATAAATACTTATTTTGCATAGCAAAACAGGGAATCTCATGCTTTCTCTGTCCCAGTATGTAGTTTATCTGCTGTTTAATTTTTGGTTCAAAATTTAAAATTGTTCTTCAATTTATCTTCTTACTATCTTTGACTTCTGCTCCAGATATAATAGAATTGCTTGTAAGAATTTAAGGTCAGGAAAAAAATGGAAAAAATATATATATTTGTATGACATTGAGCTAACATTGAGCAGCGAGGTCCCAGAGAAAGAAGGAGCTTAACAATGGTGAGCCCATCTTCTCTTCCCAGATCATCTGTTCCACTTTTCTTCTCAGAGCATTTGCTGAGAAGCCAGGCAGTGGGATGCTGCTAAAAATCAGAAAAGCTGGCAGAGCTTTAGGATTCTTCACAGGACTAAGGAGAAAAAAAGAAAAAAAAAAAAAAAAAAAATGAAGATTAAGGATGCCAAGAGAAATAGGTTTCAAAGATTCAAGATCCTTAAAAAAGGGAAATGCAGAGACATGCGACTAAAACTTAGCATTAGTTTGCTCCTCAAAGCATTTGCACATTATTCTCTACAAGCCAAAAGTGTCAGTTGAAAGTGGCTGAAAAGCAGAGCAGAGTTTTCAGAAGTTTCACTGTACTAAGGAGCCTAGAGTTGGAGTTCAAAAAGGAACAAGGCAAATCTTAGGAAACAATGGCCCCTGGAGCTCAGTTGGTATGACTGCAAGACTATGCCCCACGTAGGTGACTTTTCAAGATAAACTGAAGCTTGAAAGACTGAAAACCAGCCTCAGTTCCTGATTGGATTGAAATAAGTTACTCCACTCCTAACTCTCACAGGATAAAGTGCATCTTCTCAGGAAGGGGTAACATCACAGTAGCTGATGCCATCAGTTCCCCACAATACTCCCTGGACATTTACTATTTTACTTTAAGCCAGTCCCATTTCCAAATGCCAGAACCTGTGTCTTAGGGCTTTCTCTGTCTGCCAGAGCCCAGTGGTACAGCAGTGGTGGGGAGACCTTACCTGGTGACACAGACTTCTGCTCTGTTGCTCTTTGTGTGAGATATCTCTAAGGTGAATGCCCTGAACTATTTCCCCGACTTTCTCAATGGTATTTTCCCATAATGGTGACTAATTTAATAGTGCATATTTTACTGGATTTTCTTCCTTTCCTTCTTTGACTTCCTCACTCCCCCACTGGCATTTTTGGAATATCTCAAATACACTAACCACTGTGCTTAAGGTTTTGTTAATGGAGAAACCCAAACTAATTCAATCAGTCAAATGTCAATATATCTATACTTTATATAATATCTGGTTGCTTTTCAATCACAAATAATTAGGCACACCACGAAACAAGCCAAAGAGGGGGAAAAAAGTTGAAACAGACCAACAGGTGATGATAGATGGTGATTTCAAAACACAATCTTTAAAATAACATGTTTAATCATCTTCAGAATTCCACAACACACATATTCACAGTTGAAGGAAATCAGACTATCTCACCACAAAATATGCCTTTTCAACATAAAAATTGTTTTGTGTGAAAGGCACTTAAAAAGACAGCAGATGGGGCTTCCCTGGTGGCGCAGTGGTTGAGAGTCCGCCTGCCGATGCAGGGGATACGGGTTCGTGCCCCGGTCCGGGAAGATCCTACATGCTGCGGAGCGGCTTGGCCCGTGAGCCATGGCCGCTGAGCCTGCGTGTCCAGAGCCTGTGCTCCGCAACGGGAGAGGCCACTACAGTGAGAGGCCCGCGTACTGCAAAAAAAAAAAAAAAAAAAAAAAAAAAAAAGACAGCAGATGTAAGACCCTCGCCTTTTTCTTTCAGAAAGCAAGAGACAAAACCTCCAAATGAAAAATGTCCTCTCCACACCAGAAGTAAAGAAACTCTCTTGTTATCAAGGACAGAAAGCTGAAACCAAGAGGATTCTGTACAAATGACCTTGTTAAACTAATTATTATCTTTCTTCAGCCTAACACATAGTTTAGTTACTTTTCTACAATTGCCTTCCTTTGCTCAACCCAATACAAAATATTTATGTTTTGCAACTTATTTAGGTCTTTATTCCTTATAAAGTCTCCAGTGTCACATAAAACTTGTACTAAATAACTGTACATGCTTTTCTCTTGTTAATCTGTTTAATGCCAATTTAATTCTCAGGCCCAGCTGAAAATCCTGAGAAGACAGATGTAGTTTTTCCTCTACTACACAAGTAAGAGTTTTAACAGTACTCAATTAATTACAGAATTTATAATTTTCTTGTTGTTGATAATAAGACATATAATGATAGAGAATTATAAAAGGTTGCTATTTCATCTTGGCAGGTTCTCATAGCTGAACCCACCAGTTTTCTTTTTTTTTTTTTCTTTTAATGTTTATTGGAGTGTAGTTGATTTACAATTTTGTGTTAACCACCAGTTTTCTTAATCTTGAGTTTGACTGCTGCTTAGTTTTACTGCTGTTCTTCTATATTTACACTTTTATTAAATGCTTCTAAAATTAAAATGAGCAGTGCATGGTCTACCAGTTGTTTTTTCCAGGATGATAATTTGCTTTGGGCTTTTATCCTCCTCTTCCACCTCTCACTGTGGGATTCCTCTCTCTTTTCCAGAGTTGCAAAGCTGTCATGCCTGCCACTGAAGCCCATCCAATTTATATTTGATGGATATTGTTTAATTTGTGAATTCCCTATTTTGAGAATTCTCCAAGTCCCTACTCTCATCTTACTGTGTTGAGTACTTTTTAAGCATTTGATAAATCTTTTATTGCACTGCTTTACACCCTCTCTTTGGTTAGGAAATTATTTACTCTATATCGATTCTCACTGTATTTTTCTCTCATAAAATAAAATAAGCCTTTGATTATACACATAGTTTCCAAAGGGGGAGATACGGAGGAAAAAGAGAAGGACTCTCCAGTTCATGGGACAGGCTAATTTAAACAATTTTAATGGTGAGGTGAGAGATATCACAGGTTATTCTCATTTCTTTATTTGTTTGCAATATATGAAGTTTTTTTCCTCCTACACTAAAATGCAAAGAGAAAATACTTCAAGTATATATTTTTTGTGATGTTACTCCACACTAGTTAGTTTTCAGCACAGTGGTTTTGAATACATGCCTCAAACAGTTATTGAACATATAATTTTTTAAAACAATTTCTACCAAATACTTCATATATTTATCAAATTTAAATTTCATTAACCAATAATTAGGGGAAAAAACATAGTATGTCATATTCAAACTAACTTGTAGATAATAATTTATTTTGCAAAACAGGCTGTGTGTGGGAAATGTTTCCATAATCCTGTCTCCTTCCACTCTATCTTTGGCTTTTTTCTATTTGATTTAGAATATATTATAATGATTAAATAGTCTGAGGTTGTTTTCAAGGAATAAGAAAGAGGAGCACATTATATGAGCCTTATTTCTTCCACTAACAAGTCTTTTACTTTCTTTAAAAACAGTGAAACAATACTGGACAAAGTCAGTCACTTGGACTGAAAACAGATTAAATTAACACATGATAAATGATTCAAATTTTGCATTTGTTGCAAATTCTAAGAATTGCCAAAGAAAAGGAGGGGGGAATGATGACTATATGAAAGCTTTGAGAAAAAGAAATAGAAAATGTTATAACTTGTTTTGGAATTGTCTAAAACATCCAGTTGTATATGTAGCTGTTATTTTGTTTTATTTTTTCTTTGCAATGTGCCCTGTGACTACTCCAAACTGCTAACCTGATGGGATCAGGGAACACACCCCTTTGACTTCTTAACTTCTTCTTCACTTCATAGTACCTTGCCATGTACACAGCACGAACTCTAATAAATTTTTGATGGAGAAAGATCTGGTAGCAAGAAAACCAGCCTTCACGAGGTAGAGAGTCAAATCTATGGAATAGTAATTAGGGAGAAACTCCCTGCCAAATGTACAGCCAGTTAAAACCCTGAGGTAAAATCTTCAAAGTGATTTGAAGCAAACTCTTCCAGGTAATCAAATGTGACCTAGTTAACATAAAACTGGTTCTGTAGAATGTATCACTCCATTCTCCAAAAATATCTTGTGTGACCAATAAAAGCCTGTGAAAAATTATGAAGTGAAATAAGTTTATATCTGGTACAACTCTTTCTGTGTATGTATTTCATTTCTTATTTTGGTTTAAATAAATTTTCTTTTTCTGCCTATTAATATCAGTATGCAATCACATCTATCTCTAGGCTTCTCACCCATGTTCAGAAAACATGGTTTCCCCAGACATAGCATCTTCCTTTACTGCATCATGATTGTCATAACACATCTCATTTTGCCTAGAGACAGTCAAGTGGGCTCATTTTTCTAACTCTAAAATAAACCAATTCTTTCCACATTTCTTAGATGATGAACTTTATTTCCCTATTCCTCATATCCCTTTCCATGGGAAGAAAGTTCCAGTAATCAAACATACATGTTTTCTTGGGGCTTCCTCATTTAACTCCATGTTTGGGAAAGTGGAGTGAATAAAAAGTTGAGTTTTCATAAGAAACTGGTGATATGTTCATCAGATTCTTCCTCTTGGGAAAAATGTTGCCACTTAAAGTCCATATTTCCTCTGTTCTCCATGTCGGAAATGTATGTCTATATTTCATCTGTTTAATTCAGAGTTTCAGGATTAGGAAAATACTTGCCTACATATATGAATTAGGGCCCCCAACTTAGACTTTACCAGAAATAAAATGATATTTTGTCCTCTATAAGTTGAAATCTTTTTTTCTCAGTAGGTTAAATTTTTATGTGGCATAAAAGCATGCCAATTATATGGTGTCCTCTTCAATTGAATCTAGTTAGTAATGCTTTCTAGTGATGCTTCCTAATAATGATTTCTAGTAGAGAACAACCCGGCATAACACCAACATTAGAACTTTCGTCTAAAGAAAAGGGGCCTACAAAGAAAACTTTTTTCCTTATTGACATGAACATGTTGTCATTTGCAAATGTTTGTATTCTATTCAAATACATACATTGGTCATTTCTGAGTTTCTTTTCTAATGCTGTTTAACAAACTAGAATGTTTTTATATTCTCTGCTCTTCTAAAAATAGACAAATAAATAGACAAGTAAAGAAAATAATACAAAAACAAAAATCCAACAAAGCTAGTGGAGGAGGTGCAGTTTGTTCAAATATCCTCTCTTAATGGTCAAGAGTTATTTCCAAGTAAGATAAGAAAAGGATTCCAAAATTTTTTCTATAGCAAAGGATCTAGAACTGCAAAGGGTCATATTTATCTTTACCACACATAACTGTAGCCTCACCCTGACCCCATGTTTTCAAGGGCTTGCTGAGACTATTCTGCTGCCACCCACAGGGTCAAAGATCAGTAAGGTCAATGAGATGAGTAAACTCAGAACCCATACTTGAACACTTCTTCAAGGTCTGCTTTGGGTACATGTGACCAAACTCAGAATTCCCTAAAAGTGATATGCTCTTGCTTTCAGTTCTGAAAAATTTAGGAGCAGTTCTATAAGCACATTCAACAAAATAAACCAGGGAAAGAAGTGTGAGAGATCCCGTGAGGAATTTGAAATTCACAGAAAGAGAACATGTAATAGACTACCTGTGTCTTGTCTTGGACCAAAAGAAAGCTTCTTTGGCATTCAGCTGGTTCAAGGAGATAATTGTGATACAGCCAAGGAAAATATATTTAGTGACTAAGCTATGTTAGATTGCATGTATCTTCTTAGTTAAAATTAAAATAATAGAGTGCTAATATTACTAAAAGACAGCTACTGATAGTAAAATAAACTGATGTTGAGTTTCTCCTCTTTCTCTGCCTCCAAATGTTAATATTTTGTATTCCTTTCTTTACTCAATTATTTCTTTCTTTATTCTGCCTACTTCAGTTTCAGCCAAAATATATTTACTTCTATGTATATGACTCTCAACTGTTTCTGTCTTTTTATATTATACATTTGTACTGTTTCTCAGTATTTATGTTACATGTTTTCTTTCTAAACAGATCTTGAGAAATAATTCACATATAATAAATTTACCATTTTAAGTAAATCTGATTGATTTTTAGTAAATTGATTTTTAATTAATTTAAAAGTCAAGCAACCATTACAACAACCCTACTTTAGAACATTTCTGGCACCCCCTAAAAGCTCCTCATGGGCATTATTAGTAACTCCCTGTTCTCATATCCAGCCCCAAGAAATCATTAAGTTATTTTGTCTCTAAAGATTTGTTGTTTAGGCTTTATTATTTCAAAACATTTTGGATTTATAGAAAAATTGAGAAGATAGTATTGAAAATTCTCATATATCCCAAACAATTTCTCCAGTTGTTAGCATCTTAGGTTCCTATGTTATATATGTCACAATTAATCAATTGATATTGATACATTTTTATCAATTAAAATTGAAATCAGTATCAGTTTTCCAACTTTTCTTCTTCTTTAGTATGGTATTAACTATTCTGTGTCTTTTTCCTTCTATATAAACTTAAGAACCATTTTGTTTTCAAACCTACAAAATTGCTTGCTTGTGTTTTGATTGGGATGCTACTGAAACTATGCATCTATTGAAACTATATGGGATCCACTATTGATCCACTATATGGGAATGAATCAACAACTGAAGAATTATTGAGACTTCCAGTATGTGAACACAGATATTTCTTTATTTACAGTTCATTTGATTTTTTCATCAGATAATTGTAGTTTTCCACTTAGGTTTCTTCCATACCTTGGCAATTGTAAGTAATGCTGCTATGAACACTGGGGCCAATATATCCTTTTAAATTAGAAGTTTTTGGTTTTGTTTTTGTTTTTTTCAGATATAGACACAGGAGTAAGATTGCTGGATCTAATGGTAGTTCTAGTTTTGTATTTTTGAGAAACCTCCTTACTGTTATCCTAGTGGCTGGAACAATTTACATTCCCACCAGCAATATACAAGGGTTCCCTTTTCTTCACATCCTTGTCAACATTTGTTATTTGTAGACTTTTTGATGATAGTCCATTCAGTTTGTCTAGTCTTTTATAATCAGTTGGGGTGTTTTTTATATTGAGTTGTAAGTGCTGTTTATGTATCTTGGATATTAACCCCTTATTGGTCATATCATTTGCAAATATTTTCTCCCATTCAGTAGGTCATCTTTTTATTTTGTCAATGGTTTCTTTTGCTGTGCCAATGATTTTAATTAGGTCTCATTGGTTTATTTGTGCTTTTATTTCTTTTGTCTTACCATTTATGTTAGAGTGCTCTACCTATATTCTCTTCTAGGAGTTTTATGGCTTAAAATCTTACATTTAGGACTTTAATCAATTTTGAGTTTATTTTTGTATATGATATGAGGAAATGTTCTAATCTCATTGTTTTACAAGTAGCTGTTCAGTTTTCCCAGCATCAGCTATTGAAGATACTGTCTTTTTTCCATTCTATATTCTTACCGCATTTGTGGTAAATTAATTGACCATAGGTGAGTGGACTTATTTATGCTCTCTCTATTCTGTTGCATTTGTCTATGTGTCTGCTTTCAAGCCACTGTCATTATGTTTTGATTACTGTAGCTTTGTAATATAGTTTGAAATCAGGGAGCGTGATACCTTTAACTTTGCTCTTTTTTCTCAAAATTTCTTTGAAAATTTGGGATCTTGTGTGGTTCCATATAATTTTTAGGATTATTTTTTCTTGTTCTGTGAAAAATGCCATGGGTATTTTAATGCATTAAATCTGTAGATTGCTTTGGGTAGTATTGGCATTTTAACAATATTAATTCTTCCAGTCTAAGAACATGATATCTCTTTCGATCATCAGTGTTTTATAGTTTTCAGAGTATAAGTCTTTCACCTCTTTGGTTAAGTTTATTCCTAGTTATTTTATTATTTTTGATTTAATTTTAAATGGGATGTTTTTCCTGTATTTTCTTTCTGATAGTTCATTATTAATTTATAGAAAAGCAACAGATTTCTGTATATTAATCAAGTTTCCCACAAATTACTGAATTCATTTATTAGTTCCAGTAAATTTTTGGTGGAGACTTTGGGGTTTTACATATATAGTATCATGTCATCTGCAAACAGTGACAATTTTACTTCTTTCCTTCCAATTTGTCTGCCTTTTGTTTCTTTTTCTTATCTTACTGCTGTGACTAGGACTTCCAATATTTTGTTAAATAGAAGTGGTGATAGTAAGCATCCTTGTCTTGTTACTGACTTTAGAGGAAAGGCTTTCAGCTTCTCTCTCTTGAATATTATGTTAGCTATGTGTTTGTCATAAATGGCCTTTATTATGTTATGTTCTCTCTATATGAAATTTGATGAAGTTTTTATCATGAATGGATGGTGAATTTTGTCAAATCCTTTTCCTGCATCTATTGAGATGATTGTGTGATTTTTATCCTGCCTTTTGCTGATGTGGCATGCCACAATGATTGCTTTGCTAATAGTGAACCATCTTTGTATCCCTATAATAAATCCTACTTGCGTATGGTGTATGATCCTTTTTATATATAGTTGGATTGAGTATGCTAATATTTGGTTGATCATCAGAAATATTGGCCTGTATTTTTTTGTCTGGTTTTTGTATCAGGGTAATGGTGGCCATGTATAATGAATTTGGGAGTGCTCCATCCTCTTCAACTTTTTGGAATAGTTTGAGAAGGATAGGCATTACCTTTTAAATATATGTTGATAGAATTCCCCTGTCAAGCCTTCTGGTCCTAGAATTTATTTTCTGGGAGAATTTAGTTTTTTTCTTTTTAAATACAAATTCAATTTCACTACTAGTGATCAGTGTATTCAGATTATCTATTTCTTCCTGATCCTTGAAAGGTTGTGTGTTGTTAGATATTTGCCATTTCCTCTAGATTGTCCAGTTTCTTGTCATATAACTGTTCATAGTATTCCCTTATGATTTTTTTGTATATCTGTGATATTGGTTCTTATTTCCCTTCTTTCATTTCTTGTTTTGTTTATTTGGCTCCTTTCTCTTTTCTGCTCGATGAACCGGTCCAGAGGTTTATCTATTTTGTATATCTTAAAAACAGCTCTTGGTTTCATTGATCTTTTCTATTTTTTAAACTTGATTTATTTACTCTTTTATCTTTATTATTTCCTTTCTTCTGATGACTTTGGGCTATTTTTTGTCTTCTTTTTCTAATTCCTTTAGATGGTAGGTTAACTTATTTGAGATTTTTCTTGATGTAGGCCAATATTGCTATGAACTTCCCTCTTAGAACTACTTTTGCTGCATCCCATAGATTTTGGAAAATTATGTTTCCATTTTCATTTATCTCAAGGTTTTTTCCAGTTTCCTCTTCGGTTTCATTATTGACCCATTGTTTTTTTAGTAGCATGTTGTTTAATCTCCATGTATTTCAGCTTTTTCCATTTTTCTTCTTGATTTCTAGTTTCATACCATTGTGGTCAGAAAAAAATTCTTGCTATAATCTCTATCCTCTTAAATGTGTTGAGACTTGTTTTATGGTCTAGCATATGATCTAACCTGGAGAATGTTCCATGTGTCCTTGAAAAGAATGTGTATTGTGTTAGTTTTTGATGGATGTCCGGTAGCTACCTATTAAGTCTGGTCTATTGTGTCATTTAAGACCATTGTTGCCTTATTGATTTTCTGTCTGGATGATCTGTCCATTGATATAAGTGGTATGTTAAAGTCCCTTATTATTATTTTATTAATGTCAATTTCTCTCTTTATGTTTGTAATATTTGTTTTATATATTCAGGTGCTCCTTTATTGGGTGCATATATGTTAATAACTATAATATCCTCCTTTTTTTTTCTTTTTCTACATTTTATTTTATTTTTAAATGAATTTTATTTTATTTATTTTTAAATGAATTTTATTTTATTACAGCAGGTTCTTATTAGTCATCCATTTTTACATATCAGTGTAAATATGTCAATCCCAATCTCCCAATTCATCACACGACCACCACCACCACCACCTGTCACTGCTTTTCCCCCGTGGTGTCCATACGTTTGTTCTCTACATCAGTGTCCCTATTTCTGCCCTGCTAACTGGTTCATATGTATCATTTTTCTAGGTTCCACATATATACGTTAATATGAGATATTTGTTTTTCTCTTTCTGACTTACTTCACTCTGTATGACAGTCTCTAGATTCATCCACGTCTCTACAAATGACCCAATTTTGTTCCCTTTTATGGCTGAGTAATACTCCATTGTATATATGTACCACATCTTCTTTATCCATTTGTCTGTCGATGGACATTTAGGTCTGTTCACATTTTCTGTTTCTTCGTGGTTCAGTCTTGGAAGGTTATACCTTTCTAAGAATTTGTCCATTTCTTCCATGTTCTCCATTTTATTGGCATTGAGTTGCTGGTAGTAGTCTCTTAGGATGCTTTGTATTTTGGTGGTGTCTCTTGTAACTTCTCCTTTTACATTTCAAATTTTATTAATTTGAATCCTCTCCCTCTTTTTCTTGATGAGTCTAGCTAATGGTTTATCAATTTTATTTATCTTCTCAAAGAACCAGCTTTTAGTTTTATTCATCTTTGCTATTGTTTTCTTTGTTTCTATTTCATTTATTTCTGCTCTGATCTTTATGATTTCTTTCTTTCTGCTAACTTTGGGTTTTGTTTGTTCTTCTTTCTCTAGTTCCTTTAGGTGCAAGGTTAGATTATTTACTTCAGATTTTTCTTGTTTCTTGAAGTAAGCTTTTGTAGCTATAAACTTCCCTCTTAGAACTACTTTTGCTGCATCCCATAGGTTTTGGATCATCCTGTTTTCATTATCATTTCTCTTAAGGTATTTTTTGATTTCCCCTTTGATTTCTTCAGTGATCTCTTGATTATTTAGTAACGTATTGTTTATCCTCCATGTGGTTCTGTTTTCTACATTTTTTCCCCTGTAATTGATTTCTTATCTCATACCATAGTGGTCAGAAAAGATGCTTAATATGACTTCAATTTTCTTAAATTGACTGAGGTTTGATTTGTGACCCAAGATGTGATCTAAACTGGAGAATGTTCCATGTGCACTTGAGAAGAAAGTGTAATCTGCTGTTTTTGGATCAAATATCCGTTAAATATCCGTTAAATCTATCTGGTCTATTGTGTCATTTTAAAGCTTGTGTTTCCTTATTAATTTTCTGTTTGGATGATCTTTCCATTGGTGTAAGTGAGGTGATAATGTCCCCTACTATTATTGTGCTACTGTTAATTTCCTATTTTATAGCTGTTAGCAGTTGCCTTATGTATTGATGTGCTCCTATGTTGGGTGCATATATATTTATAATTGTTAAATCTTCTCCTTGGATTGATCCCTTGATCATTACGTACTGTCCATCCTTGTCTCTTGTAACATTCTTTATTTTAAAGTCTATTTTATCTGATATGTGTATTGCTACTCCAGCATTCTTTTGATTTCCATTTGCATGGAATATCTTTTTCCATCCCCTCACTTTCAGTCTGTATGTGTCCCTAGGTCTGATGTGGGTGTCTTGTAGACAGCATATATACAGGTCTTGTTTTTGTATCCATTCAGCAAGCCTTTATCTATTGGTTGGAGCATTTAACCCATTCACTTTTAAGGTAATCATCAATATGTATGTTCCTATTACCATCTTCTTAATTGTTTGAGGTTTGCTTTTGTAAGTCTTTTTCTTCTCTTGTGTTTCCCACTTAGAGAAGTTCCTTTAGCATTTGTTGTAAAGCTGGTTTGGTGGTGCTGAATACTCAGCTTTTGCTTGTCTGTAAAGCTTTTGATTTCTCCATCGAATCTGAATGAGATCCTTGATGGGTAGAGTAATCTTGGTTGTATGTTCTTCCCTTTCCTCACTTTAAGTATATCATGCCACTCCTTTCTGGCTTGTAGAGTTTCTGCTGAGAAATCAGCTGTTAACCTTATGGGAGTTCCCTTGTATTTTATTTGTCATTTTTCCCTTGCTGCTTCCAATAATTTTTCTTTGTCTTTAATTTTTGTCAATTTGATTACTATGTGTCTCAATGTGTTTCTCCTGTATGAGACTCTCTGCACTTCCTGCACTTGGGTGGTTATTTCCTTTCCTATGTTAGGGAAGTTTTCAACTCTAATCTCTTCAGATATTTTCTCGGGTCCTTTCTCTCTCTCTTCTCCTTCTGGGACTCCTATAATGCAAATGTTGTTGCATTTAATGTTGTCCCCGAGGTCTCTTACGCTGTCTTCATTTCTTTTCCTTCTTTTTTTATTCTATTCTGCAGCAGTTAACTCCACCATCCTGTCTTCTGGGTAACTTATCCGTTCTTCTGCTTCAGTTATTCTGCTATTCATTCTTTCTAGTTTATTTTTCATTTCAGTTATTGTATTGTTCATCTCTGTTTGTTGTTCTTTAATTCTTGTAGGTCTTAAACATTTCTTGCCTCATCTCTATCTTTGCCTCTATTCTTTTTCCAAGGTCCTGGATCATCTTCACTATCATTTTCCTGAATTATTTTTCTGGAAGGTTGCCTATCTCCACTTAATTTAGTTGTTTTTCTGGGGTTTACCTTGTTCCTTCATCTGGTACATAGCCCTCTGCCTTTTCATCTTGTCCATCTTTCTGTGAATGTGGTTTTTGTTCCACAGGCTGCAGAATTGTAGTTCTTCTTACTTCTCAAATATCCTCTTTTTATATTGATCCCTTTATCACTATATAATGCCTTACTTTGGCTTTTGTTATAGATTTTGTTTTAAAGTCTATTTTTTTCTAATATGGGTGTTGGTACCACAATTTTCTTGTTGTTTCTGTTTGCATGAAATATCTTTTTCCCTTCCCTCACTTATAGTATGTATGTGTCTTTAGCTCTTGATGTGAGTCTCTTGTAGGCAACATATAGAATGGATCTTGCTTTTGTATCCAATCAGCCACTCTATATATTTAATTGGAAAATTTTGCCTATTGACACTTAAAGTAACTATTGATAAGTATGTATTTATTGCCAATTTTTTTACTTGCTTACCAGTTGTTTTTGTAGTTCTCCTCTGTTCATTTCTTCTTTATGTTTCTTCCTTTGTGATTTGATAATTTTCTTTAGTGGTATGCTTATGTTCCTTTCTCTCTAGTTTTTGTGTATCTATTATAGGGTTTTGATTTGTCGTTACCATAGGGTTCATATATGTTGAACTATAACTCTATCTACTTGTTTTAAACAGGTAGTCTTTCTAAGTTCAATCACATTATAAAAGATTTACATTTTTTACTCAGCTCTCCCACATTTTGTGTTTCTATTTTCCTATTTTTCATGTTCATCTCTTTACTGATCATTATGGTCATAGGTGATTTTTCAATGTTTTGTTTTTCAACCTGTGTACTAGGTTATTTAATTAGTTTATCCTCAGCCTTGAATATATAATTACCTCTGCTAGTGGGATTGTTTTTTCTTTTCTAAAGATTCTTCTTATTAAAGCCTTTTCTTTTCCACTTGGAGAAGATCCTTTAACATTTCTTTTAAGGTAGGTTTTGTATTCTTGAATTCTTTTAGTTTCTGCTTGTCTGAGAAATTCTTTATATCTCCTTCTATTCTAAATGATAATCTTGCTGGGTAGAGTATCCTAGGTTGCAAGTTTTTCCCTCTAAACACTTTGAAAATATTATCCACTCTCTTCTGGCCTGCAAATATCCTGCAGAGAAATCAGATAGCCTTATGGAGACTCCCTTAATAAGATGTGTTTTTTCTTTTGATTCCTTAGAATTTTCTCTTTATCTTTAACTTTTGCCATTTTATTTATGATATGCCTAAGTGTGGGTATGTTTGGGTTCCTCTTGCTTGGGGCTCTGTGCTTCCTGTATTTGGATAACTGTTTCATTCTTCATGTGTGGGAAGTTTTCATTCTAATTTCCTCAAATATATTTTGACCCCTTTGTTCTTTCTTCTCTTTCTGGGGCCCCTATAATGAGAATGATGTTACATTGATGCCATTTCAGATATCTCTTAAATTGTTCTCATTTTTTATTATTATTATTTTAGATTTCTGATTGGATGATTTCCATTTCTCTATCTTCCAGATCACTTATTCATTCTTCTGTATCTCCTAGTCTGCTATTAATTCCTTCTAGTGTGCTTTCTATTTCAGTTATTGTGTTCTTTATTTCTGACATGTTTTTTAGATTAAGGATATATTCTATTTTTAATGTATTTATTTACTTATTTATTTATTTTAACATTTTTATTGGATTATAATTGCTTTACTATGGTATGTTAGTTTCTGCTTTACAACAAAGTGAATCAGTTATAGATATACATATCTTGCCATATCTCTACCCTCTTGGGTCTCCCTCCCTTACACCCTCCCTATCCTACACCTCTAGGTGGTCACAAACCACCTAGCTGATTTCCCTGTGCCAAGTGGCTGCTTCCCACTAGCTATCCACCCTATG
The DNA here is from genome assembly GCF_026419965.1 of Kogia breviceps. Taxonomy (NCBI): domain Eukaryota; kingdom Metazoa; phylum Chordata; class Mammalia; order Artiodactyla; family Physeteridae; genus Kogia; species Kogia breviceps. The sequence goes on along the minus strand of NC_081325.1, from coordinate 44,280,268 downwards.
TTTGGTAGTGTATATATGTCCATGCCACTCTCTCACTTCATCACAGCTTATCCTTTCCCACTCCATATCGTCAAGCCCATGCTCTAATAGGTCTGTATTTTATTCCCATCATACCCCTGGGCTCTTCATGACTTTTTTTTTTTCTTAGATTCTATATATATGTGTTAACATATGGTATTTGTTTTTCTCTTTCTGACTTACTTCACTCTGTATGACAGAATACAAATCCATCCACCTCACTACAAATAACTCAGTTTCATTTCTTTTTATGGCTGAGTAATATTCCATTGTATATATGTGCCGAATCTTCTTTATCCATTCATCTATTGATGGACACTTAGGTTGCTTCCATGTCCGGGCTATTGTAAATACAGCTGCAATGACCATTTTGGTACATGACTCTTTTTGAATTATGGTTTTCTCGGGTATATGCCTAGTAGTGGGATTGCTGGGTAGTATGGTAGTTCTATTTACAGTTTTTTAAGGAACCTCCATATTGTTCTCTATAGTGGCTGTATCAGTTTACATTCCCACCAGCAGGGCAAGAGTGTTCCCTTTTCTCCACACCCTTTCAAGCATTTATTCTTTCTAGATTTTTTGATGATGGCCATTCTGACCAGTGTGAGATGATATCTCATTGTAGTTTTGATTTGCATTTCGCTAGTGATTAATGATGTTGAGCATTCTTTCATGTGTTTGTTGGCAATCTGTATATCTTCTTTGGAGAAATGTCTATTTAGGTCTTCTGCCCATATTTGGAATGGGTTGTTGGTTTTTTTGTTATTGAGATGCATGTGTTGCTTATAAATTTTGGAGATTCATCCTTTGTCAGTTGCTTCATTTGCAACTATTTTCTCCCATTCTGAGGGTTGTCTTTTGTTCTTGTTTATGGTATCCTTTGTTGTGCCAAAGCTTTTAAGTTTCATTAGGTCCCATTTGTTTATTTTTGTTTATATTTCCATTTCTCTAGGAGGTGGGTCAAAAAAGATCATGCTGTGATTGATGTCATAGAGTGTTCTGCCTATGTTTTCCTCTATGAGTTTTATAGTGTCTGGCCTTACGTTTAGGTATTTAACCCATATTGATTTTATTTTTGTGTATGGTGTGAGGGAGTGTCCTAATTTCATACTTTTACATGAACCTGTCCCGTTTTCCCAGCACCACTTATTGAAGAGGCTGTCTTTTCTCCACTGTATATTCTTGCCTACTTTATCAAAGATAAGGTGACGATATGTGAATGGGTTGACCTCTGGGCTTTCTATCCTGTTCCATTTATCTATATTTCTGTTTTTGTGCCAATAACATAGTGTCTTGATCACTGTAGCTTTGTAGTATAGTCTGAAGTCAGGGAGCCTGATTCCTCCAGTTCCATTTTCCGTTCTCAAGATTGCTTTGGCTATTCGGGGTCTTTTTCGTTTCCATACAAATTGTGAAATTTTTTGTTCTAGTTCTGTAAAAAATGCCAGTGGTAATTTGATAGGGATTGCATTGAATCTGTAGATTGCTTTGGGTAGTAGAGCCATTTTCACAATGTTGATTCTTCCAATCCAAGACCATGGTATATCTCTCTATCTATTTGTATCATCTTTAATTTCTTTCATCATTGTCTTATAATTTTCTGTATACACATCTTTTGTCTCCTTAGGTAGGTTTCTCCTTGATATTTTATTCTTTTTGTTGCAATGGTAAATGAGAGTGTTTTCTTAATTTCACTCTTAGATTATTCTTCTTTACTGTATAAGAATGCCAGAGATTTCTGTGCATTAATGTTGTATCCTGCTACTTTACCAAATTCATTGATTAGCTCTAGTAGTTTTCTGGTAGCATCCTTAGGATTCTCTATGTATAGTATCATGTCATCTGCAAACTGTGACAGCTTTACTTCTTTTCCTATTTGGATTCCTTTTATTTCTTGTTTTTCTCTGATTGCTGTGTCTAGAACTTCCAAAACTAGGTTGAATAAGAGTAGTGAGAGTGGGCAACCTTGTCTTGTTCCTGATCTTAGTGGAAATGGTTTCAGTTTCTCACCATTGAGGATGATGCAGGCTGTCGGTTTGTCATATATGGCCTTTATTAAGTTGAGGAAAGTTCCCTCTATGCCTACTTTCTACAGGGTTTTTATCATAATTCGGTGTTAAATTTTGTCCAAAGCTTTCTCTGCATCTGTTGAGATGATCATATGGTTTTTCTCCTTCAGTTTGTTGATATAGTGTATCATGTTGATTGATTTGCATATATTGAAGAATCCTTGCATTCCTGGAATAAAGCCCACTTGATCATGGTGTATGATGCTTTCAATCTGCAGTTGGATTCTGTTTCCTAGTATTTTGTTGAGGATTTTTGCATCTATGTTCATCAGTGTTATTGGCCTGTAGTTTTCTTTCTTTGTGATGTCTTTGTCTGGTTTTGGTATCGATTGATGGTGGCCTAATAGAATGAGTTTGGAAGTGTTCCTCTCTCTGCTATCTTTTGCAACAGTTTGAAAAGGATAGTTATTAGCTCTTCTCTAAATGTTTGATAGAATTCACCTGTGAAGCCATCTGGTCCTGGGCTTTTGTTTCTTGGAAGATTTTTAATCATAGTTTCAATTTCAGTGCTTGTGATTGGTCTGTTCATATTTTCTATTTCTTCCTGGTTCAGTCTCAACAATTTGTCCATTTCTAAGAATTTGTCCTTTTCTTCCAGCTTGTCTAGTTTATTGGCATACAGTTGCTTGTAGTAATATCTAATAATGTTTTGTATTTCTGCAGTGTCCGTTGTTACATATCCTGTTTCATTTCTAATTCTATTGATTTTAGTCTTCTCCCTTTTTTTCTTGATGAGTCTGGCTAATGGTTTATCAATTTTGTTTATCTTCTCAAGGACAAGCTTTTAGTTTTATTGATCTTTGCTATCATTTCCTTCATTTCTTTCTGATCTGATCTTTATGATTTCTTTCCTTCTACTAAATTTAGGGTTTTTTTGTTCTTCCTTCTGTAATTTCTTTAGGTGTAAAGTTAGGTTGTTTACTTGAGATGTTTCCTGTTTATTAAGGTAGGATTGTATTGCTATAAACTTCCCTCTTAGAACTGCTTTTGCTGCATCCCATAGGTTTTGCGTTGTCGTGTCTCCATTGTCATTTATTTCTTAGTTTTTTTTGATTTCCTCTTTGATTTCTTCAGTGATCCCTTCCTTATTAAGTAGTGTATTGTTTAGCCTCCATGTGTTTGTAGTTTTTACAGATCTTTTCCTGTAATTGATATCTAGTCTCATAGTGTTGTGGTCAGAAAAGATACTTGATATGATTTCAATTTTCTTAAATTTACCAATGCTAGATTTGTGACCAAGGATATGTTCTATCCTAGAGAGAATGTTCCATGAGCACTTGAGAAAAATGTCTATTCTGTTGTTTTTGGATGGAATGTCCTATATATATCAATTAAGTTCATCTTGTTTAATGTACTATTTAAAACTTGTGTTTCCTTATTTATTTTCATTTTGGATGATATGTCCATTGTTAAAGTGGGGTGTTAAAGTCCCCTACTGTGATTGTTTTACTTTTGATTTCCTCTTTTATGGCTGTTAGTATTTGTCTCATGTATTGAGGTGCTCCTATGTTGGGTGCATAAATATTTACAATTGTTATATGTTTTTCATGGATCGATCCCTTTATCATTATATAGTGTCCTTCTTTATCTCTTCTAATAGTCTTTATTTTAAAGTCTATTTTGTCTGATATGAGAATCACTACTCCAGCTTTCTTCTGATTTCCATTTACATGGAATATCTTTTTCTATCCCCTCACTTTCAGCCTGTATGTGTCCCTAAGTTTGAAGTGGGTGTCTTGTAGACAGCATGTATATGGGTCCTGTTTTTGTGTCCATTCAGCCAGTCTGTGTCTTGGTGGGAGCATTTAATCCATTTACATTTAAGGTAATTATCGATATGTATGTTCCTATTACCATTTACTTAATTGTAAGGAAGAAAGAGAGGAAGGAAGAAAGGAAGGATGCAAGGAAGGTAGGAAGGAAGGAAGGAAGGGAGGAATGAAAGGAGGAAGGAATGGAGGAAGAAAGGGAGGAAGGAAGGGAGGAAGAATGCAAGGAAGAAAGGAAGGGAGGAAGAAAGTTAGGAAGAAAGGAAGAAAGAAAGAAAGAAGATAAAATAAAGTTATTAAAATAAAAAATAATTATTAAGAAGAAAAATTTTAAAAATTAAATAAAAAACAAAAAACTGGTCAGTCAGAACCCTAGGACAAGTGGTGAAAACAATGCTATACAGACAAAATCTCACATAGCAGCACACACATACACACGCAAAAAGAGCAAAAGGGGAAAACAATAATATGTCTTACTCCCAAGTCCACCTCCTCAACTTGGGATGATTCGCTGTCTATTCAGGTTTTCCACAGATGCAGGGCACTTCAACTTGATTGTGGAGCTTTAATCCGCTGCTTCTGAGGCTGCTGGGAGAGACCTCCCCCTGTCCTCTTTGTTTGCACAGCTCCTGGGGTTCAGCTGTGGACTTGGCCCTGCCTCTGCGCATAGGTTGCCCGAGGGCGTCTGCTCTTCGCTCAGACAGGACGGGATAAAGAAGCAGCTGATTCGGAGGCTCTGGCTCAGGCCGGGGGGGAGGGAGGAGTATGGATGCAGGGTGAGCCTGTGGTGGCAGAAGCCGTCATGACGTGGCACCAGCCTGAGGTGTGCCCTGTGTTCTCCTGGGGAAGTTGTCCCTGGATCCCGGGACCCTGGCAGCCGTGGACTGCACAGACTCCTGTGAGGGGAGGTGTGGAGAGTGACCTGTGCTCACACACAGGATTCTTGGTGGTGGCAGCAGCAGCCCTAGAGTCCCATGTCCATCTCTGTTGTCCGTGCGGACAGCCAAGGCTCGCACCCGTTTCTGGAGCTCCTTTACACGGCGCGCTTAATCCCCTCTCCTCGTGCACCAGGAAACAAACCAGCAAGAAAAAGTCTTTTGTCTCTTTGGCAGCTCTGTGCCCGTCTCTGGAACTCCTTTAAGTGGTGCGCTTAATACCCTCTCCTCGCATCCCAGGAAGGAAAGAGGGAAGAAAAGGTCTCTTGCCTCTTCGGCAGCTCCAGACTTCTCCCGGACTCCCTCCCGGACAGCCATGGTGCACTAACCCCTTCAGGCTGTGTTCACGCAGCCAGCCCCAATCCTCTCCTGACTTCCTACTGAAGCCCGAGCCTCAGCTCCCAGCCCCCACCCTTCCAGGTGGGTGAGCAGACAAACCTCTCGGGCTGGTGAGTGCTGGTCGGCACTGATCTTCTGCAGGAATCTCTCTGCTTTGCCCTCCGTACCCTGTTACTGTGCTCTCTTCCGTGGCTCTGAAGCTTCCACCTCTGCCACCCACAGTCTCTGCCCGTGAAGGGGCTTCTAGTGTGGGGGAACCTTTCCTCCTTCACAGCTCCCTCCCACTGGTGCAGGTCCCATCCCTATTCTTTTGTCTCTGTTTATTCTTTTTTTCTTTTGCCTTTCCCAGGTATGTGGGGAGTTTCTTGTCTTTTGGAAGGTCTGAGGTCTTCTGCCAGCATTCGGTGGGTGTTCTATAGGAGAAGTTCCACATGTAGATGTATTTCTGATATATCTGTGGGGAGGCAGGTGATCTCCATGTCTTACTCTTCTGCCATCTTCTCTCTCGCTGTACTTATTTTTTTTAATATTTTTTAGTTCCTAATTAAAATTCTCACTTTCTTCATTTATTCTTTTCATTAATTCAGTTAGCATTCTTTTTACTGATGCTTTGAATTATCTGGTAAGGTTTTTTTTTTTTTTGTTTGTTTTTTTTTTTTTTTTTTGTTCCATTATTTGTTTCTTCAGGGGTTTTCTCTTTCTCTTGCAATTGAGACAAACTCCTCTGTCTTCTCATTTTGCTTAACTTTCTCTGTCTCTATATATTAGGTGAAACTATTAACTACTACAGACCTAAAAGGGTGTCTTTATATCTGAGCATCCCTGTGTAGTCTAAGTGTATTTACTGACTTTGGTAAGAGAGCTGGATTTAATTTGAATATGAGTCACATCTTTCCTCAGAGTGTGCTGGAAGCTATCACCTTGGTAAGAGCTGGAGCTTCACCTGTGTTCAGTGGCCATCGCTATCATATTAGAGGCAGGGTTTGGTCTCTAGTTGCTGGAGCTGGAGCCCTGAGGGTCAGTTCTAAGTTGGCTCTCTTCCCTTTAAGTATGTGTTCTGTGCACTCTTGCCCCAGAGGTGAGCAGTGATTGACCAAGAATTGCCTGTGTGGGCTCTTGGCACCTGAGAGGCACAGGCTGTGGGGACCTCTGTTGGGGTCACTTCTTATGTGCTGCCTGTGCAAGCACCAGTAATGGCTGCCTCAGTCCCATTTGGAAGCCACTTTAGATCTGATCCTCCTTTGCCAATCAGAGTTGATCTCTCCCCTCAGCCTCTGTCACATTTGCCTGCCTTGGTCTGGAGCTTTGCCACAGGGCAGCAATGGCCCATGCAGGCTGTTGGTGTGTGGGGGGGTGTAGACCGTGGTCGTCCAGCTGCAGACAGTGGTCAGGGCTTCTTTTGATGCACTTCCTGTGTAAGTACCAGTAATGGCTTCCCCTGCTCTCCTCAGATGTCACTTCAGGTTTACGCCACCTCTGTGTATCACAACTGAGCTCTTTCCTCAGTCATGGCAGCCCTTGTTCCAGTGTGGAGCATGAAGCAAATAGGACTGGAATGTTTTCTTGGCTCAGTCTGGGGAATATGCCAGGGTGTGGGAAACCAGTCAGCCACTCATGCAATGTCAGTCTGCCCTCTCCACCCTGATTCAGGATCAAGAAAGCACATATATGCTCCTCATAAGGGGAGTCTCATGTTAGTCCTATCAGCTCTCCAACCAGCCAAGGAGGCACACCTTCCCTGTGTCAGACACCAGGACTGTGGTGCCCAAAGTGTGGCTCAGACCACTAACTCTCCAGGGATGATCTCCACCTGTGTAATCTCCCTTTTCCTCTGAGTCCCCTCCCAGGGGCATGGGTCTCAACCTGCCAGTTTTCTTCCCTTCTTACCTAATTCTGTGTGGATATTTCTTACAACCTTGTTGTATAGGAGTCTTTCTTCTAATTTCCAGTTAGCTTTTGTTTAGAACACTTCTGCATGTACATATATTTTTGATGTGTTTATGATCGGGAGGTAAGTTCCACATCTCCCTACTCTGCCATCTTGATCCCCTCTAACCTTGCATCTTGAGACCTTACTCTTTTATTAGCTACAGAAATTTTATAATTTTTTTGGCATTCTTTGGTATCTTCTAAATTGTCAATTTTGTCATTTTTGAATAGAGACAGTTTTATTTCTTCTTTTCTTATTTACATAGCTTATGTTTTCCCTTTTTTATCTTTTTAAACTAGCTCAGTCTTGCAGTATATTTGCTTAATAGGATTGCTTGGGAGGGCATCTTATCCCATTCCCAGTCTTAGAAGGAAAGTATACAGTTTTTCAAGATTAAGTATGATGTTAGCTACACATTTTTTATAGGTGTTTGTCATTTTCATGAAGGTCCCTCTCTTTCTAGTGTTCTAAGTCATTTTTTCAGGAATCGGTTTTGGAGTTTCAGTTTTTGTTTTGCATAATAAATATAATCATTTTTTTTTTAAATTTTTTAGCCTGTTAATATAGTGGTTTGTATTGATTGAGTTTCAAATATTGTAATAGTCTTCAAAACCTGGTTATGGTACATAATTCTTTTAATATGTTGTTGTATTTGGTTAACTACATTTTACTAAGAACTTGCATCTATATTCATGAGAGTTATTAGTCTACTGTTTTTCCTTCTTGTAAAAATTTTATCTGGTTTTGGTATTCAGGTAATGCTTGTTTTATAGAATGAGTGTAGAAGTATTCTCCCTACTTCTATTTTCTGGAATACATTGTAGAGAGTTGGTATTTTTTTCCCTTAAATATTTGTTAGAATTCACCAGTGAAATGCTTTAGCTTGGTGCTTCCTTATTTGAAAGGTTATTGATTATCAGTTTAATTTGTTCAATAGATATGAACCTATTCTGATTATCTCTTTCTTCTCATCTCATGCAAATTTTGATAGCTTACGTATTTCAGGGAACTGGACCATTTCATCTTAGTTATCAAATATGTGGGCTAGAATTATTTATAACATGCCTTTATTATAATTTTAATGATTATGGCATGAGAGTGATGATTCCTCTTTCCTTTCTAATACTGGTAGTTTGCATCTTCTCTCTTTCTTTCTAGTCGGCTTGGCTAGAGCTTAACAGTTTTATTGATATTTCCAAAGACTTGTAGTTTTTAGTTTCCTTAACTTTCTCAATGTTTTTGTGTATTCAATTACAGTAATTCTTACATTTAAGTTTTTTTTTTTTTTTTTTCTGTCCTTGATTCAGGTTTAAATTGTTCTTCTGTTCCTAATTTCCTAAAGTTGAAACTTAGATTGTTGAGTTTAGATCATCCTTTATTTCTAAAATATGCATTTAATGCTTTAAATTTCCCTTTAAGCATTGCTTTTACCACATTCCACAGTTTTGATAAGTTCTATTTTCATTTTCACTTAGTTCTACTTGAGAAACTTCTTTGACTCATGCATCATTTAGACATGTATTGCTTAGTTTCCAAACATCTGGGGATTTTCCAGCTATCTTTCTGTTGTTGAGTTCTAGTTTAATTGTATTGTGGTCTTAGAACAAACTTTCTGTGATTTCCATTCTAGCAAGTTTGTTGTGGTGTGTTTTATGAGTCAGAATGTGTTCTATCTTGGTGATTGTTCCATGTGAGCATGAGGAGAATAGGTATTCTGCTCTTGTTCGATGGAGAATGTTTAAAATATTAATTAGATCAAGTTGACTGATAATGCCATTTTGGTCAATCATATTCAAGTATGTTAATTTATTGCCAATAAATGAGAAATAATAAGATTGGGCAAAAGACCAACTTGGATGATGAAAAGATTGGAAAAGAGGGTAAAATATCTTTAATGACTATGTAGCGTGTTTGATTTCTTTCCCCCTTTGGATTAAAATAAAGATTACTTTTTAAAATAATTTAGGATTAAAAAGTTTAAATTTTCTCAAATACACATTAATATAACTACATAAAATGAGATTTGTGCATAATTTAATAAAATACTAGAGAATTCTAAGAAAAATCATATTTATGTTTTCATTTAGAAAACATTTTAATATATTTAAGAACAATTGTAAAATCTCAAAAAAAAAATCTTAATCAGTATTAGAAACATCTGAGCCAAGAATGTTTTTTTTTCTTTGCAACTACAAAAATATATATATTTTTTATTTATCATAATTTTTGGATTTCTCACAACTCGTACTTGTTCCCATTTTCTATTACAATTAGAAATGTACCTTCACATAAGAGTGTGTGTGTGTGTGTGTGCATGTATGCACACCTATAGGCATGTGTGTATGAGTATTAATGTGTGATTGCTATTAGAAACAAATACAGTTATTTATAGATGGTAAAGCATTTCTGGACACACTTTCTAAGGGTTAATTGTGAAAAAGCTAGCCTGGTCATATCTTGTGCTAGCAAGATGATTTACATTAGTTCCCTGTGGCTGCTGTAACAAATTACCACTGAATTGTTGTCTTTAAACAACACACATTTATTCTCTCATAGTTCTAGAGGCCAGAAGTATGAAATAAAAGTGTTGTCATTGATGCACCCCCTCCAATGGCTCTAAGGAAGAATCAGTTTCCTGCCTTGTCTGGCTTCTGGTGGTTGTTAACATGCCTTAGCATTTCTTGCTATTCCTTAAGCTTTTATTAACATCACTAAATCTTTTCACTTGTTTTTCTCTGTGGCCTCCTCCTCTGTGGGTGTGTATCTTCTCCTCTTTTTATTATTATTTTTTAATCAAATCTTACACTGCCTCACTCTTATAAAGATTTGCCCTTGGATTTATGGCCCACTGGAAAATCCATAGTAAGCATCTCCTCTCAAAATCCCTCACTTAATCACACATATATTTTTCATATGAAATAATAGGGTTTTTTTTTTTTTCTTTTTTACTGTACAAGATAAGATTCAAAGTTTCCAGGGATTAGAATGTGGACATGTCTTTTTAATGTCATCGTTATGGTCACCACAATCTGACCTTTAGCTCCAAGCTTTCCTGTCTGTACCACATGCAAAAGTTACTCATTCAGCCCCAGTTTGCCTACAAGTCTCATCCTATTACAGCTTTAACTCTAAGTAAAAAAATCTTATCTAAGTATTATCAGCTCAAAAGCCCCAAATATCACTACTTAAGTGATCTGAATCAAATATGGATGAAACTTTTAGTATTAACAAAGATTCTCTCCTAGTCCAAACTCTAGCTAGCCTCCTCTGAAATTTCCTCCCAACTACACTTCAACCTTGGCCGGTGAAGACTTGAACAAACACTAACGTAGTGTCTAAAAGCTACAAGCCACGTCCCTAATGTGACCTCAGCCCCTCTTAAGTGTCTGACTGGGAAAATTCCAAGGATGCCAAAAAATATGTAATGTATTTTTCCGGCCAACACCCTGACTAATTTCTTCAGTAAAGGGTTTCCAGTAACATCCTTGTCTGTTTTCTAGAGCACACATTCATAAAAATGAATCTCTTAATAGCATGTTTTGTTATCTGGATAGGTTGAGACTTTCTAAATCATAAAGTCTGAATACAGTATTATATATAGTACTACCTCAAATTCCTTGGTATTCCTGGCTAAAAGAATCCACCTATATGATAAATAACAAATGCTGAGAAATTATTTTTAGTTGAATAGTTCAAGTGATTTTTGAATGTTGCTATTTGCATTTTGCATCAGATCATTTCAATTTTATAGTCAGAATGCAGATTTTAAGTGTGGGATCATGTTATTCCTGTAAGTAAATTTCATTGCCTAACCTTCCCAGGTGACAAGATCATTATAGTATTCAGTGATATCACATGTAGATTTCTAAAACAATTTACTATTTTTCAAATAAAAGGGAGGGAATTAAAGAGACACATACTTTAAAAAAATGTTGTATACCTTTTGAATTAATTGTTTGAATAACAGTGCAATACAAATCTGGAAGTAATGATAGGCACTGGGATCAAAGGAGAATTGATTTAGCACTCAAATTTTGGAACTGTTATTAGGAGGGTTTTAACTAAAAAAAGTCGGAGTATATTTTCAGATTCCAAAGGAAGTTTCTACAATCCTTTTGAAGATGTAAATCTATCTTGATACATAAAGATTCCACTGTTGGAATTGAATGCTTAGTCTTAACAATATAAAATCCTTCTGAAGGATTCTTTCATATTGCATAATGTATTCACCACATTGAGTATCTGTCCAGAAGAGATTTAAAACATCTTCCAAAGCAAATGTAAAGTATTTTCTTCTGCGAATTACCCTAAAGGCTCATGACTGGACTAGAGAAAGTACATTCTTGTCACCAAAACTGAAGACTTCACTCCCTAGAACAGATATTTTACTTCATTTATAAAGGGTAAATAACTTCTATTCTTAAGCCCTGGCTTTACACATGTCAACTCATTGGATTTCCAGAAACTTTATCTTAATCTACTTTTTAGAAATATGAAACTATGTTACAGAGGTAGTAAAACAGAGGCTTCAACTCGGGTCTGCAATGCAGCACAATTCACTTTTTTTTTTTTTTTTCATTTTCACAGTGTGTTCCTTGTTTGATTGAATATCTCTTAGCTGCCCAGTATAGAAAAGCTACTATATGCAAAGTTTATTCTTGAAAAACCTGCTCTTCTATATGCTTCTCATCAAACAATCAACTTCATTAAAGTGTTGTTTTCTGGTTTATAATATGCTCACACTCTAAACCCAAGCCCCGCTTAAACCAACTTGTATGGAGGAAATCTACCTTTTACCTAGTCCAAACCTGTCTCTTAAATAAAATAGTCTCATAGTTTCTCATTATCAGGACATATGTCTATCATACTAGTAGTATGGGAGCATTCAAAGCTAAGATACATACAATAGGCATTAATTCATGTAGTAGAATTGTTATAGCAAAAGAAAAATAACCATCTACTGACTTTTGGTGAACAATACCACTAGGCTTGTATTCAATAATTTTTTTTTTTAAATTACCATTTAATATAGTCTTAAAGTTTGAGTTCATTGCTAATTTTTGAAAGTACTGGCATACTTTGACTATTTTTTCTGGACCAATATGAAATTTATGCATTCTTGTGAAAATTACATTATATTGTATCAGTGAATTTAATGAAGTCTAGGATATTTTAATAAAACCAAAGAATAGTAAAAAATTGTGTTCAGTCCTAAATTGCACTCCACATGTATTCTAATTTCTTTTTACACAGAAAGCAAACATTTCTGAATATATGTATTCAGAGACTTTTCAATGAAGTGAATTTGTACAAGCCATGATCATGGTAAATTTAATATACCATATACCTTGAGGTATATTGACATTAGTGTTTTATTAACATACAACCTAACAACTCCAGTCCTATATCTACTTAAAATACTAAATCCCCCCTTGTAGTACCTTGACTGATAATAGAGAGTAATTACTAACACATAGTTTATGCTTTCTAGGGCTTCTCATTATATTTAAATTTATTATTTTAATTACACACATATACACACACACAAGCTCACTCCTCAATAGATATTTAGGTTTTCTTGTTATTTTGTCTTCATGGACTCCCATAAGAATCTACATATCTCTCACTCCTGAGAGACAGACACAATTATTTATACTTTTTTGTTATTTTTTACATAAATTCAGAAAATATCCAAAAACCTAGGACCTGTTCATGTACATCAATTTTAGAAATCACAATTATTACATGATTATAAGATGTTAAAATATATGTTACTGATCAAAGAGATTTCAAGCAGATGTGTCCTTGCAGAGTATGAAACTCTGTCTCTTAAAAGTAAATGGTGTATTTTTAAGTACTGTAACCTTGTTTATAAGAATAACACCTATGCAAAAGAAAAGGCTTTCACTCAGAGCTATGATAATTTTATACAGTTATATGCAAAGCTCAGATGTTCAGATATTAATTCCCCTTAGTAGAAAAAAAAAATTTCCATTAATAAAAGCCACTAACACAGTACTACAGATTATGGGAGATCAAAGATGAAAAATAGATTAAGGAAATCAAATGGAATTTGACTGTGAACAATTAGAAATCCCAAGTGTTTCCACTGAAATACATGTATTTGATCTGTAATAACAGCTGGTGAATTATTCATTTCATATTTTAATTCCACAGAGGTTGTTCTACTTTTTAGCCTTTCATTTAATGGCATGTGTCTGTGCTAATCTATATAATATTTCTTATCAAGTAAGTTCCCTGAATGTAATTTTTGGTAAAATAACCAAAAAGAAATCTGTTTAAGTAAAATAAAATTAGTACTAAAAATAATGGGAATGTGATCATAATAAATATTGTGACCTAATTTTAATACCAGCTATATTTTCATATAATTTAGAAGTCATTTAAAAACCCATAAAAGAAGAGTTTAAATATTATAAAAATAATAATATTTTTTCCCAGTGTCTAGTCTAATATTATGCCATTGGAAAATGACATGAAATGTGAGCAATTCACCCAAAACATATTTAATGTGTTTTCTCTTTATCATTATCACTTTAACTTTTAAAGATATATTCATATTTTAAATCCACTTTATTTATTGTTCTAATAAAGTCCATGTAGGTTTACCTGTTGTTTCAAGCAGAACTTTTGAAAAACATATGTTTAGCATAAGTTATTCTTTAGGCAAAACTTCTTTTAATTCTTTGAGCATACTTATAATAGACATTTGTGAGCTTTTGTGTGATAAAGTAAACATCTAGGTCCCTGCATTGTCCCTTTGCATTCATGAGAGTCGCATGTTCTCTTTTATTCTGGACCTCTGGACTCTGTTCCCATCTTTGTGCACACACACTGAGGTTTCTGTTTGATGTCTGTGTTCTTTTTTAAATTTTTAGTCTAATTTCCCAGAGGTCATTTCTGTATCTGTGTAGTTTAATGTTATCAAATATTTGAGTAGAGTTAGTACTCCAACACCGCAAGCCTGTAAGGCTACCAGTCTCTGCTGATTGATCTGTGGTTAGGCTGGAAAACACATTCAAAGGCCAGCCACTTGACAAGTCTTCCATGGCCTTTACTTTCCGTCAGGGCCTCTTGGGTCTCGCCTGGGCTTGCATGTAGTTTCCTAGTAACTAGGTATGTGTGGAATACATAGATAGCCATATTATGGCTCTTTTATTTCAGGATCTCCTGGTTAAATTGCTGGCTTGTCTGCACTCATCCCAACCAGGACCATGACCTCAGACTATAAAGACACATGTTTTACGCATTTGTTTCCTACCAAGTTTACTACTATTAAAGAGCAAAGCTGTGAGCTTTTGCCCTGGTCCCAGATTCACTCTGACCCCTCTGGGGGCAAAACTGATTATTTTAGGGGTCTGCCACTTTCTTAAAACTACAACTTACATCAACTGTGGAGGAATAGTAGCAGCCTTAGGCAAGAAAGCCATAGACTAGTGCTGTTATTTTATGAAGGTCTATTAGTTTTCCAGGAATAAGTGCTTCTCAATTTGCTGTCTGCCATTGGTCTATTTCTAGAGCCTGGAAATGATAGTTTTGGTCAATTTGGACCAGTTTTTTGCAAAGAGGATTTCACCAGTATCTTCATATCACCATAGTTGGAAGTTCCTTGAACATGACTACTGAATTTGCAATAGACATATTTTCCCTACTCCTCAGTGCCCTTCATCTCACATCATGAACCCTGAGGATCGTGAAGGCAACGGAACATGATGCAGAGCTTGATAGCAAATTAGGTGATTGACCTGTGTGACTCCTTGACCTGAGCTGAAGATTCCTGTATCTTATCTGTAAGTGCACAGGGGTAAATTGAAATTATCTTTAATACTAACTACGGGAAAGAAGAAAGGAAAGAAAGGAAAAGTAAAGACTTCCCCAAGCATTCTAGATTTCTTCAAATGTTGTGTTTATTAGTTGGTTTCTGGATTTACAAGAGAACAATTTTTTATTGTGTTTAAATAAGAATTTGTTGAATTTAAGCTTTATAAATTGTCACTTTGCTAGGGAAAAATAAGAACCTGCGTTCTGAATACGCTTTGCCTAGTGGGGGATTCTACATAGAGTTTACATGAGAGTGTATAAAGAAAGATAGGAAAATCATTTTCTAGCTCAAAGTGGCATAATAAATCTCCCATAACAAACCAATTTTAAGGACCTACACATACAATAATTATAAGAGCTTAGTAACAATTACATTTATAATTTTTGTTCTTATTTAATACTAACACATATATAGAGAGCATTTTGTTTATTATTTTGATAACCCACCTTGTTTTAAAATTTTAGTGCCTCTGAGGTCACCAAAATAAACATTTTTCTCTAATTTTATTCTATTTTATCTGATTAAGGCAGCCAGTTTTAACACCATGATTATATGTCATGAAGCTTGTGGTTATCGAAAATATTGCAACCACTATTTTTTGCATAACTGAGCTCAGTCCAAATATTGAAGACTGAATTTTCTGATTCACACATCTTCATTTGTTGCCTTATGAACTTCCATTTAAGACTTTTTGCATTTCTACAGCTGTATGGTACAAACTAATTCACTATATAACTGCATTATCACATATAAATGATCAATTTTTTTTTTTTTTTTTTGCGGTATGCGGGCCTCTCACTGCTGTGGCCTCTCCCGTTGCGGAGCACAGGCTCCGGACGCACAGGCCCAGCGGCCATGGCTCACGGGCTTAGCCGCCCCGCGGCACGTGGGATCCTCCCGGACCAGGGCACGAACCCGTGTCTCCTGCATCGGCAGGCGGACTCCCAACCACTGCGCCACCAGGGAAGCCCATGATCAATTATTTTAAATAGAATATGGCCTTGATAATATTTAGTTTGCAGTTTTATAATGTATTAATTACCAAAGAATCCAAGTTCTAATTTTTGGTTTAGTGTAATCTTGTATTCTATTTTTAAGTATGTGACTGATTTATAAATAATTTTATTTATATGGAATGATTACTCTTTAATAATGAGGATATAATGCTCCTTTGTTTAAATACCCAATTTGACAAATGTGTGATTTTGTGAAACCATAATACTAATAGTGACAATCTCTGCAATAATTTTATCCAAAGAACGGTGACCATTGATTTGTTCATATAGAATACTTAGGACCACACTCAACACATTCAAGTGGGTTTTACCTATAGGTTTCTATTTGCTTATGTTTTTTCAGATAAATAGATTAACCACATGGGGACACTTTTTGAAACTATGAGAATTAACAGCCCAGATCCAGAATATAGAAATGTTTTCATCTTTTGTATACTGTGGGTTATTAGTATAATGCCATTTACAGTAAAATCACATCATTCAAATTCACTTAGACTTGTTCTGTAGGAGTCAATCGTCTGTACTCTGGAATGACAACACCTTGCTATGGTAAAATTAAAATCTAATTATCATACCATACTAGAGGGCCCCAGAGAACCACAGTAGAAATTAATGACCTATAGTCAGAAATTTTTATGTGAAATAATTACTTTTGTGGCTGTGTCTAAGTTTGCTAGATCTCTTTATTGACAGAGAAACGGTTACTTTTATTTTTTTTTACATTTTTATTGTCTTAAGAGAAGACATTTATTTTTATGTGTAAGTAATTAAGTTCTTTTCTGGTGAAGGAGAGGTAACTGTAGACAGAAATGAGATGGGACCTAGGTAATGTTGAGGGGTAATTATCAAATTACTTACTCAACTACTGAATACTTTAGCATTTTATGCCTTCAATTTGCTTATCCAAAGATTTTCTTAAACAAATTATTATTGAAAACCAAGTACTTTATCATTTTGAATATTTCAGAAGGATTTTGAATGTGACACACTTTTGTGTATTCAGTGTGATAAAAGAAAAACCTCATTAACTTTCTTCTTTTGGTAGCTTGGCTAACTGGGCTGGATGAAAACAGTCTAGAGAGAGAGAAACAAAGCCTTTGGCTGATGTCATCATCCCTGGGAACCAATTACATACTTTGAAAATAATGAAAACAAACAAAAAACTCTCCTAAAATAAAATTATTTAGTAATATTAGAAAAGAGACAGGAGATGGAATATTAATATTAGGGATATGGAAAGAATAATAATAAAAGATGTGATCCTTACATCAACGTAAAATGCAAATCAAGAAATACTATATGTGACAAAAAAATAACTATTTTTAAAAGGAAAGGGCCAAAATTCATACCATGGACACAGCTTTGGTGAATAGTATTCAGGCTTCATAATACTAATTTCGGCACATTTTACCCTAAGTACAGCAAGGCCTGATTGTGCCATAAGGATTTCCCTAAGTTGTGCCTTCAGGGCTCCTAAGGAGAGGCAGTACTGATCTGACGTCACTATTACCACCCCTATGTCCACTTCCCTTTATGCCATCTGGGTTCTTTTGTTGCTTTTTAAAAAGAAATTTCATCTATTTTCACATGTACTAGAGCAGAAAGATCAAACACACTCTGACATAATCAGAGACAGTGGCAATCTTCTCCTTGTTGTCTCCAGGCTCTGTCGTGCATTTAGTCAAATTCAGTGGTTGGCTTTCAAGTGTTGTGTAGCAATATATCATTTTATTAGCAAACTAAGTACAGTCCCAACTCCAAGACTGAATAAGAAGGAAGAAAACAATTATGAGATGAGATGAGAAAGATGGCCGGTTTTGTAAACCAGTCTCTATTTGTCCTATGGGAGTTTAAAGTCCCCAGATAGTCCATTGTTTCTTTTTCTAATGAAAATTATTATGCTGTTGTTCACAGAGTACCCCCACTTATTCTTAAGTGTTCTCAAGTCCAGGTCTTTCCTAACTAGATAGAGACAGTATGACAGTAAATTTAAATATCCCTTTGTAAAAGTGTAATATATACTAGAGGCTAGTCCACATAAATGAAAACTTTTCTTAGTTGAATTCAGAAATAAAAATGGAAAATATGTAATAAGTTTAATAAAAATACCAATCAACTTTGTCTATAACTTTATTGTACCTTATTTACCATGATGAATTTTCATATTTAGCATGGCTAAATCTATTAAGGAAACTACTTCCTTTTATCTTGAAGCCTGGGCTTCCCTGTTGGTGCACTCAATGGTTAAGAATCTGTCTGCCAATGCAAGGGAATCAGGTTTGAGCTCTGGTCTGGGAAAATCCCACATGCTGTGGAGCAACTAAACCCATGGGCCACAACTGCTGAGCCGGCATGCTACAACTACTGAAGCCCACACACATAGAGCCCATGCTCCACAACAAAAGAAGCCACCACAATGAGAAGCCTGTGCACCACAACAAAGAGTAGCCCCCACTCACCACAACTAGAGAAAGCCTGCACGCAGCAACAAAGACCCAACACAGCCAAAACTAAAAAAAATAAATTTATAAAAAATAAATCTTCAAGCCTTTAATCCACTTCCAACCTCCATGCACATCTGCCTTGCCTCTATAAAGCTCCCACTTCCACCATTACCTTGCTCATAGTAGGGAACTCTTGTGCCCTTCCTAGATTTCTGTGTTGCTTAATGTTTGTTACAGAGAACGGATTGAGAATTTCCACAAATTCACATCTGATATACCTAATTAAACTGAGTAGATTTAGCTCAACACCAACTAGAGAGCAATGGAGGCAGAAGCCCTCATGTACACCTAACAGCCATCTCAATTATGCATTCGGACTAGACAACACAACCACAGAATATTTTCTCTAGTGACATATTCCAGTTCCTGATTTAATTAAGTCCATAATATTACCACCACAGCATCACTGTATCTTCGAAGCTTACTCTGTAAAATCTTCTCTATTTCTCATGGAGATCAATGTGCATTGCCAGCTCATATCTAATAATGTCCTATGCCCTCTGGCCTATATCTTTGTAAAGGGCCTTAGATGCCACACACACTGAAGGTTGGCTGAGCTCACCTCAGTCAATCATTTTTATACAGAATAAAAAATATTTTTAACTGATGTGACAATTCAGACTTCTTTTCAAGTATTTTTCATTCTAAATTTGGATCCTTATAATTTGATTTGAATATATCCAAATTTGCCCTGACTTTTTAAAGGTATGTTTGTCATAGCAGGCTGTCTCATCTTTAGGAGTTAGGTCATATGCTATCATTTCTTCCTTTTCCATTCTGCTCTTTGAAACCCATGTAACCATCTCCAATTGTAATTTCTGCTAATGTGTGTGTGTGTGTGTGTGTGTGTGTGTGTGCACTTGAAATCCTCTATCTATAAGCTATTCTAATTTTCTAGTTTTACATTTATTTCCTCCAAATTTCATTGGCAAGCTATGACTATTTTAATTTTCCTAAGGATTTTGCAACTTCTTGCCAAGGATGGAGATGAAGACCTTTTAGCAAAACTTCCTCTTCTTTCTCTATTTTTTACAGCTTTTATCATTTTCATGCTAAAAAAGTATATGCTTTATGAATTATGGTTTGTGGGTCTAAAAGTCAATATTATGGCTAAATTAATCTGTAATATTACAAAGGATTAAGTTGTTAATTCACTTGAAGCAGATATCTATCTATCTATCTATAAAATGAAAGATACAAGTAGAACCTGAAAAAGAATGTAATATTCTTTTCTGCAGGAAACCTGACCTATTTAGATTTAGTTCCCTATTAGTTCCCTAAATTCCCATTTTCTACACTGTGACACAAATTGGTTTAAGACCAACAGATTAGTGCTAACAAAAGGAGCATAATATATCATCTCAGAGGAAATTATTTAGCATGAAGGCCTTCTTTTTTTCACTTGGTTGGTCACACAGAGGAAGAGGATCTATGTAACTAACTTCTCTCCAGCCAGCTGTTTTTCAAAATCCAAAATTCCAGGATTACTTACAGCAACCATTCTAAACCAAATAAGTAAATACTGTTAAAATATCCTTTGATAGGGCTTCTCTGTTGGCACAATGGGTGAGAGTCCGTGTGCCCTTGCAGAGGACACGGGTTCGTGCCCCGATCTGGGAAGATCCCACATGCCGCGGAGCAGCTAGGTCCGTGAGCCACGGCTGCTGAGCCTGCGCGTCCGGAGCCTGTGCTCCGCAATGGGAGAGGCCACAACAGTTAGAGGTCCGTGTAACACACACACACACACAAATATATATATATCCTTAGATAAAATGGGTCTGGATTGCCTACCAGATAGTAAATAGCATTAGAATGTTTATAAAGGCATCTAGTCACAGTCCATTATCCATTATGTTAGTCATATTTGCTATCCAAAAAATTAATTAATATGGAAAAAAAGTGTAATGTCCTCTGCATGATAAAGAGGTGAGAGATGTACTCCTCATGTGTTGTACTTGGATATGAATGTATTCAAATTTGATCTGATGCTTTAAAGGTATGTTTGTCGGTCACAACACTTTTTTTTTTTTTTTTTTTTTTTTTTTGCTATAGGGAGAGAGGTTAGAATGGACTTATTTCTCACACAGTCAAGGAAAATGATTTTTTAAATGAATGTTCCCATATTAATTTATGTTGAGAAGTCAGATCCTAGTAAAAAAAAAAAAAAAACAGTTTATACTAAACACTGAGAAAATGTTAGAATGAATATTTCACATAGAATCCATGCCAAAAAGTTAGTGTTTACTCATAACTATGGCAATGAATTATAAACAAATTATGGAAGATTTTTTAAAAAACTATTACTGTATCTGTTTGTTAGGGCATCCATAACAAAATACCACAGACTATGTGTCTTAAACAGCAGAAATTTATTTTCTCACAGTTTTGGAGTCTGGAAGTCTAAGGTCAAGGTATTGACAGTTTTGGTTGCTTCTGACCCCTCTCTCCTACACTTGCAGATGGCTGCCTCCTTGCTGTGTCTTCATGTGGTCTTTCTTCTCTGAGCATGCACCCCTGGGAATCTCTCTTCTTACAAGGACACCAGTCAGATTAGATCAATCCCCACCCTGTTTCCATTTTAACTTAATTACCTCTTGAAAGGGTCTATCTCCAAATATAGATACATTCTGAGGTACTAGGATTTAGAGCTACAACATATGAATTTGAGGGGGGGGCTCATTTCAGCCCATAACCATTACTTTACCTTATCCGGGTGTACTGAACCATTCTCTATACATGATGGCAGCAGATATATACTTGCATTTGTATCAATCAAATTCTATGTAATCAATATTAATCTTGGAGAAAATAGCCAATAGTGTACTTTATGTGAATCATGAAGAAACTTTTAATGTACCTCTCTAAAGCTCAAATCACCAAAATGTTAATTATCTTTCATACCTAATAAATTAAGTTTGTTTTGCAATTCTTTGTGGTCTTCAAACACTATTTCAGTAAGTTCTAATTTCAGTCATATGAAGTATTGAGTTTTGTGTTTCACACTAAACTACATTGTAGAAGAAAAGGTATTTTATTAAAAGGATGATATTTGATCTTAAACAGCACTATCAGAGTTACACAAAATCATCATTAATGCCTTTGGTTCTTTATTTCTGAATATTACTCTATCATAGAACATATGACATGCATTTCATTTAGACCTTTCATTTACATCAATGTACTTGTCTCAGTAAACTGAGAAGGAAAATCTTGTGTAATGGATTTTCAATTAGGTGTCTTTGTGGCAGTCTCAAGAGTGACATGGTTGAAGGAAATACAGTTTAACAGAACAGGCAAATAATCAGAGTTCTTATAATATTTTTAAAAATGCCACTTATTTGTTAACAGAGTCCTACTAAATCAGAGTGTGAAGTGCCATAGCACTTCCATCAGAGACAAGCTTACACAGTCTTTCCAGTTACAAATGCACACAATGGCCAAACATACAGTCTGATGAAAGTTAAGAAACAATCAGGCTCTGTAAGAAGCTTGTTCAATTTTCAGTTCCCAGAGACTCTTCTAACTGTTCTGGAGGGTCCTGCTAGGAGGGTCTTACTTGCTCACAAGTAGAAAGAAAAGGTAATAACCTCAAAAGATTCTAAATGTTTACAGTGTGCTGGATGAAACAAGGATAAATTTTTCAGATATAAGGTCCACTTGTAGACCTAGAATTCAAGGCAGCTTAAGAGTAGTTGTTGACGTCCACTCTCTTCCCTCACTCTCAGGGTATTTGTTCTCATCATTTCAGTCTTTTAAAAATATTCCTTGTATATGTGATAGAAAACCAAATAAATGTTTATTATGATGAACACTATGACTACAAAAATTCTCAGTAATGATAAGGAGAGGTGTACAATTTGAACAACTCAAAGTATTCCACATCTCTTATCTAAGTGAATTGTTTTCTATTCTACTTCAACATTTTTTTCAAGATAAAAATGCCAACACAACTCTTTCCTGTTAAAACTAATAATTTTATAGGTGTTAAAATTCTCATTATATAAATAATAGTAGTCTTCTCTTCAAACTGAACTCTTAATAAACACTACCTCTGGATACCTCTAAAATCATTTTTGCTCTGTATCTACAAAAAGATCATTCAGGCTTATCTATTCCAATCATAAAATGTGCCATTCTCAAAGAAATGGTGACCTTTTTAGAGTGCAAAATTTCTCTTTCCTTGTATAAAATACACACACATGTGTGCACACTTAAAACTCACCTAACATAATTCAATAATATATTAACAAGCCTATTCAAAAACACTGTATCAAAATCTATTTTTGGATATCTGTTCATGGTAGCAATGATAAAATAGATACAATAAGGACAACAATTAATCCCTCTCTATACAACTAGAAAACTAGACAAATATATGAAAGTAATATATTCAGATAATGGAAAAAGTGCAGAAATATGATCTCTGAGGATAGGAAACAAGAAGATGAGCCTTATCATTTCCTCAGCTTTCTACTTGGAGACAACATCTGGAATGCAGGCATAGGGAAAGAAAACCCAAACAGATATTGATAAACTTAATGAGATGAGGAAATGGAAATAGTAACGGATGGAGGATGAGGCAAATGGAAGCTGCTAGGAAGATTTCAGGTGTAAACACTCCAGAAATGTGATGGAGATCAATATAAATCATTGTTGAAGTTCTCCAGGTATAAATTGAAAGTGTTGAGGAGGGTCAAAGAATGACTGGATAGTTTTAAACTGAATTATTCTCAGAGATGACACAAAGCAGGGTGCATCTGAGCTCTGAGAAGCCAGAGTAGAATGTACTTGACCATCATTTGAGGCATAAAGTGGAGACCATGGAGAGTGATGTATCTTACTAGAAGGGCTGAATTAACTATGGAGTAAAATGCGATATAGACCCATCCTTAAAAATTATCTCACAAAGTGAAGCAAGCTGTAAGGAGATCAAACTAATCGAAAAGTAATCTAACTGTCTGCCAAAAAAAGTCTAGCACCACTGAAAAATGAGACAACAAATTTCAGGTACAATACATGTAATATTCACAATATTCAGAATCCAATAGTTTTTAAAAGTCTTAATTATGACCCATAATTAAGAAAATTCAGTTTGCTATAGTTACAGAAATGACAGAGATGATAAAAAGTAGAAAACCAAATTTAAAGATAGTAGCAGAACCATTTTTAAGTATTTAAAGAAAAAAACATGTATATGTTGAAATGATGACTGCAAGTGCTAAACAAAAGAGAAACATAACATTCTATGCTAATGAAAATTTCATTAAAATTGAGAATGAAATAATTTTTTTGGAGAAAATAAAAGAAAAAAGGAAAAAAAATATTGTCAGCAGAACAGAACTACAAGTAATGTTATGGGAAATTTTTCCCATGGAAAGAAAATTAGGTAAATAGAAAAGTGTGCCTCCACAAGACAATAAAAATCTCTATAATTTGTAGAGAAATGTAGAAGTTATTCTAGTAGACATCTCCATGATATCTTTCAATGGTCCCCACCACTTGATATTCATGTATTTGTGTAATCTTTCCTTGAACGTGAGCAAACCAGCAATTTGCTTCCAATAGATAGAAAAGGGGATGAGAAGTCACTTTCATGACTAGGTTAAATTAAGATCACTACTTATTTCATGTTAGCAGACACTCTATTGTATTAACACCTTGCACAGTTTGATGAAGTGAGCTTCCATGTTGAAGAAGCCATATGAAAAGGAGCTGAATATGTTGTCTGGCCAACAGTCAGCTAGAAATTGAGGCCCTCAGTCTGACAACATTTGAAGAATTGAAATATTTCAACAGCTATGTGATATAGGCTTCCCCAGCCAAGCTTTGAGATAAGACTTGAGCCCTGTACTTTAAGTAAATTGCAGCCTGTGAGAAACTAGAAAGGAGAGGATCCTGTCAAGCCATGTCCATATTCCTGACCCACAGAAACTATAAGATAATAAATGTGTTTTATTTTAAGCCTCTAAATGTGTGGCAATTTGTTGCACAGCATTAGAAAACAAATCATTTTTTTAATTATTTTTTTTTATTTTTAAGCCTTTAAAGGATAATTGACAGATTAAAGCAAAATATTGACAATGCATTTTAGAGTTTGCAGTATGTTTAGAAGTAGATCATATAATCATAATAGAAAAAGGGTTAAGAGATACAAGTGAAAGTATATCATTTTAAGGATTTAACGTTATTTACATTTCTGTAGTATTATTTAAAAATAGAGTATGATGGGTGCTTCCCTAGTGATGCAGTGATTGAGAGTCCGCTTGCCAATGCAGTGGACACAGGTTCATGCCCCAGTCCGGGGAGATCCCGCATGCTGCAGAGTGGCTAGGCCCATGAGCCATGGCTGCTGAGCCTGCGTGTCTGGAGCCTGTGCTCCGCAATGGGAGAAGCCAAAACAGTGAGAGGCCCACGTACCGCAAAAAAAAAAAAAAAAAAAAAAAGAGCATGGTAAATTAGAGATGTGTGTTTTAAACCCTAGAGCAACAAGTAAACAATAATAAAAAGCACCATCTGGTATGCAGGGTAACCCAATAATAGAGAATAAAGAGAATACTAAAAATATTCACTTAATCCAAAAATATATATGAAAAATTTAAAAAAAAAAACAGCTAAGAACAGATGGGTTATATAGTAAACAAAAAGCAAGAAGGTAGGTTGGAATCCAATAATTAAATTCATTTAAATTAAACATGCTAAATCATTTAATTTAAAGACACATTTAAAGTCAGATGAGATGCAAAAGCAAGACAAAATTCAATGTTTTTTTAAACAAAATTCTTACTTTAAATTTAAAAGTAAAAGGATAAAAATGACATACTATGAACTTTCTGAGCAGAATAAAGTTTGAGTCACTTTATATTGATAAAGAAAATGTGGACTTCAAAACAAGTAATATTACCAGAGATATAGTGGAATATTTCATAATGATTAAATGCCAGTATATCAAGAAAGCATAATGGTTGTACTCTACCACACAGTTTAATAATTCATAAAGTAAAAAAAAGAGTTACAGACAAATTTATAATCATATTTGGACGGTTCAACATTCTTCTCTCTGTAATTGATAGGAAACATATATGGAGAATCATTAAAGGTATAAAAGACATTGAGCAATACTTTTAAATGTTTTGTCCTAATTGATATTTTTGGGACACACTGTCCAATAAGGGAAAAATAAATAATTTTTTAAGTTCACATGAAATATTTACCAAGAAAAATACACCATAAACAAATTTAAATAAATCTGAAACAAAATTTAAACAAAGTTCAAAGATTGAAATTATATAGTAGATGCTATTTCACTAAAATGAATTAAATTAGAAGTCAATAATAGAAAGATATATTGAAAATCCCAACATATTTGTTAATTAAACCACACATTTCTAAATAACTGGTCAATCAAAAATAAATTACAAAGGAAAAGAGTACACAACCTAACACAATTTTTGTGATAGAGCTAAAGTAGTGTTTAAGAATAAAATGTGGCTTTAAATAATTTCATTGGAAAAAAAACAAATTCTAAAATCAATAACCTAAGAGTTGAAAAATTCTAAAATCAATAACCTAAGCTTTTCATTTAATACACAGAGAAAAGAAAAACAATGAACGTGAATTGAGGAAAGGGAAAGAGGAAATAAAGAGCCAATATCAGCAAAATTCTTAAACAATTAAAAATATAACAAGCTGTAAATTTGACGTTGCAGACTAAAAAGAGAAATGAAGCAGTCTGATGAAATCAAGATTGAACAAGGGGACATCAGTGCAGACCCTACAACATTATATGGTAATAGGGATATATTATTTAAAAGCTTTATGATAATAAATTTGGAAATTTAGATAAAAAATGAACAGCTTCCTAGAAAGTCACATATTACCAAAATGGACTTAAAAATAAAAAAATCAATAAACATGTATTTAATTTCAACTGAATTTGTAATTATAAGCCTTGAAATGAAGAAAACCCTGGACCCTGAAAACTTTAATAATGAACTATATGAAGTCTTATAAAAGAAATACCTTCAATCCTATGGAGACTATGTTAGCATATACAGAATCAGAAAATACTTTCTTCTTTTTTTGGGGGGGTACGTGGGCCTCTCACTGTTGTGGCCTCTCCCATTGTGGAGCACAGGCTCCAGACGCACAGGCTCAGCAGCCGTGGCTCACGGGCCCAGCTGCTACGCAGCATGTGGGATCTTCCTGGACCAGGGCATGAACCCGTGTCCCCTGCATCGGCAAGTGGATTCTCAACCACTGCACCACCAGGGAAGCCCAGAAAATACTTTCTTAATCATATGATGATTGCAAAATCAAAACTTTGTTAGCTGAAACCGAAACTCTAAAACTAAAATCAAAACTCTGATAGCAAATCTAAAACATTAGGAGAAAGCAATCTATAGAGCTATAACTTTTGGGGTTGTAGACTCAAACATATTAGCAGTAAATCAAACCAAATGTTATATAAAGAGAGAATGTATGATCAAGTAGGGTTTAGTAGTCATGTGAATTCGTTAAGCTTTAAAAGTTAATTGATATAATTTTCAATATTAATAAAATTTAAAATAAAATTAAGAAAGTTTATCCTCTCAACACATGCAAAAAAACCATTTAACAAAATTCAGTACCATTCGCAACTGAAACCCTCAGAAATTCAGGAAGAAACTTTCTCAGTATTATAAAAACTATATATTAAGAATAAATGAGGTTTTCCCTGGTGGCGCAGTGGTTGAGAGTCCGGCTGCCAATGCAGGGGACGCGGGTTTGTGCCCCAGTCTGGGAAGATCCCACATGCCGCGGAGTGGCTGGGCCCGTGAGCCACAACTACTGAGCCTGCGCGTCTGGAGCCTGTGCTCTGCAACAAGAGAGGCCACGATAGTGAGAGGCTCACGCACCACAGTGAAGCATGTCCCCCGCTTGCCACAACTAGAGAAAGCCCTCGCACAGAAACCAAGACCCAACACAACCAAAAATAAATAAATAAAAATTAATTAATTAAAAAAAAAAAAAGAATAAATGAGCAGCATCATACTTAATGGTTATGGACTAAATGTTTTCCTTGAAAGAAAGAAAATAACAACAAAAAAGCTGTCTGCTTTTATCAACTCTAATCAACAATGAACTGTAAGTCTTAGCTAGTACAATAAGGCAAGAGAATGAAATAAAATATAGAAAACATGTAGAATAAAATTATCTTAATTTTTAGATGACACAATATTTGTGTATATGAAAATCACTATGACATCCAATGGAAAAAAATGCTTCTAGTAAATTGAAAGTATTAGCAAGATTACAGAACATGATGACAATATAAAAATAAATGAGCAGAGATTCAAGATGGAGGAGGAACAGGAGGACGTGTAGTTCATCTCTCTCCATGGATCAATCAGGAGTACAACTATAGATGCAACAGTTATCAGAGAACACCAGCTGAAAACTAGCGGAAAACCTTGAACACCAGAAAGGACTATAAAGATCCCTGCATAACTGGGTTGGATGGAAAAAAGAAGGGAGAAGGAGGAGGAAAGCAAGGGGGATAGGAACTGCATACCCGGGCAGTGGGGCTGAAGCAGAGGAGAGATTCCCAAACCTGGGGAAACCCCCTCTCCATCAGGGAAATTGACTGGGTCAGAAGAGAAGCATTTGAGGCTATTGGAAGAGGGTGAAAGCAGCCTATCTGTGGCAGAGGGGACAGGGTGAGAAATAAACAGACTGTCAATACCTCGGCCTTACATGCCCCGGAGTGGGATGTGTGTTCACAGGTGTGCAAGGGTCTGGGAGCTGGAGCGTGGGGATTGGGGAACAGGCTCAGGGCGAGAACTGCTGTTGGCTGTGGGGAGAAGGACTGAGGGGATGGGAAGGAAGAAATCCACAGCAGGGAATGCCTACAGAGAACACTGGGTTGCCATGGAAGCAAGGTGCTACTGCTGAGTCACACGCAGGGAGAGGAGCCATTATTGTAACCTCTCTCCCCCTATACACCAGCACTGGCCACTGAGAAATAAAAGAAAACCCTCAGAGCTGGCCCTCATGTGCAGACTTCAGGGCATTAAAAAAAAAAGAAAGAAAGAAAGAAAACCTCTCAGTACTGGTCCTTGTGCACCTGCTGCCAGGCATCAGAAAAAACCTGGTCAGGGCTGGCCCTCATGTGCCTAATGCCAGGCACAAAAAAAGGCACTCACTAAGGCCATATCTGTTGTGCGTGTGGCCGCTGGCTTCCCTGCACATGTGGCACTGCTGGGGATACTGTGATCCAAGCAGTCATACGACCTCTGCACCCTGTTCTCACCGGGACAGACCCAAGAGCTCCAAGGAAGACTTGGGATGATACTTCTGTGGGTGGACCACATGCAGAGGTGGAGATAAAACCAAAGCTGAACCCCAGGAATGGGGCAACTAAGGAAGAAGATCAAAAATCTTTCCATCAGCTGTACAAACTGCAGATTAAATCCCCATGATCAGCTAGGTAGACCTGGCATCTATGGAATGTCTGAGTTGACAATGAGTCTTCCCACAAATGAAAATGGTCTAGTTCTTGAAGCTTTGGACTTTGGGGTCAAGCACAAGAAGGAACTAGGCCAGATCAGAGTCTGAGTGCTCCCCACAGGGTTCACAGCAAGTCCAGAGACCAGCACAGAGACAGAGGAGAGGCTCCTGAGGAGGCAGAGGTAGACTGTGGCTCATGGTATGTGCAAGTACACTTACAGCAGAGACCCCAGAGAAACATATTATTACTATTAATTTTATTATGTTTTGATTCATTGTGTTGTTGGTTCTGGCATTTTTTTTTTTTCTTTATTTCTTTTTATTAAATTTGTTTCTTGTTGTAGATCTTTTTCTTTTTTTAAATTTAGTCTGTTGGTATCTCTGTTTTATTACATATTTTTAATTTTTTATATATTTCTTTTCTTATATTGTTTTCTGTTGTTCTGTGTTCTTTTCCCTTATTTTTTCATCTTATTCTTTAATATTTTTCATTTTTTATACATTTCCATTTCTACTTGGCTTTTCTGTTGTCCTGTGTTTTTTCCCTTTGTTTTTTTATTTTATTATTATTATTTCCTAATTATTTTTATCAGTTTGCTCTGTTTCCTTGTTTTATTATTCAGTTGGCACAATGCTTTAGTTTTGTTTATGTGTTTTTGTTACTTTTAATCCTAACTGTTTGATTTTGTTTTTGAGTTATTCTATTTGTCTGGTTGTTTTCTTGTTTTTTGTTTCATTTGGTTCTGTTTTTGTTTCTTTTACGTGTGTGTGTGTTTCCTTGTTTCTGTCTGTCTTTGTTTGATTTTATTTTTACCATTTCTCTGCGATTTTGCCTGTCTTTTTAAAAAATATATTTTATATTTTTACATTTCTATTTCTATATTGCTTTTCTGTAGTTTTGTCTTCTTTCCCCTTACTCTTTTTCTTTTTTGTATCATTTTTGTCAGGTTGTTTTGTTTCTCTGCTTCTTCCTTTAGTTGGTGCTCTGCTTTGCTTTTTTTTTGTCTTGTTTTTTGTCAGCTTTCTTTTTGTTTGATTTTGTTCTTGGGTTCTTTTATTTCTCTGGTTGTTCTCTTGCTTTTGCATTTATTTGGTTCTGTTTCATTTGTGTGTGTGTGTGTGTGTGTGTGTGTGTGTGTGTGTGTGTGTGTGCTTTATTGTTTCTGTTTTTGTTTGTTTGATTTTACTGTTTACCATTTGTCTGGGGTTTTGTTAGTCTTTCCTTTTTTTTTTTTTTTTTTAAATGTCCTTTATTGCTGGGGTGGGCAACTTGTGGGATCTTGGTTCCTCAACCAGAAGTCGGGCCTGAGGGTCTGGGGTGGAAGCACCAAGTCCAGCATGCTGGACCACTAAAGAATTCCAAGCCCTAGGGAACATAAATCACTGAGAGCTCTCACAGAGGCCTCTATCTGAATCCAAGACCCAGCTCCACCCAACTGCCAGCAGCTCCCAGCACTGGACGACTCACAACAAGCAACAAATAAGACAGGAACACAAACCCACCCTTAAGCACACTGACTGTCTAAAGTCATGCTAAACTCACAGACACCCCAAAACACACTATCTGACATGCCCCTGCACATCAGAGGAAAAAGACTCAGCTTCACCCACCAGAACACAGGCATCAGTCCCTCCCATCAGGAATTGTATACAAGGAACTGGATGAAACTTACCAACGGAGGCAGAGAATGAAACCATGAGGAACTACAACTCTGCAGCCTAGGGAAAGGAAACCTGAAATACTATAAATCAGAAAAAAAGAGAAGACAAAAATATATTTCAGGCAAAGGAGCAAATTAAAAACCCACAAGAAAAAATAAGTGAGGAGGAAATAGGCAAACTACCTGAAAAAGAATTCAGAGTAATGATAGTAATGATGATACAAAATCTCAGAAAAATAATAGAGAAAATAAAAGAAAAATTTAACAAGAATAAAGAAGAACAAAAGAGCAAATGAACTGTAATTACCAACACAATAACTGAAATTAAAAATACTCTAGAATGAATCAATAGCAGACTACCTGAGGTAGAAGAACCTATAAGTGAGCTGGAAGACAGAATGGTGGAAAATAACTGCTGCAGAGCAGGATAAAGAAAAAAGAATGAAAAGAATGGAGGACAATATCAGAGACCTCTGGGACAACATCAAGCAGAGCAACATTCAAATTATAGGTGTCCCAGAAGAATAAAAGAAAGGGTCTGAGAAAATATTTACAGAGATAATTGTTGACAACTTCCCCAACATGGAAAAGGAAAGAGTCAATCAATTCCAGGAAGTGCAGACAATCCCATACAGGATAAACCCAAGGAGAAACATATTAAACAAACTAACAAAAATTAAACATAAATGAAAAATATTAAACGAAGCAGGGAAAAGCAAAAAAATAACAAACAAGTGAATCCCCATACGGTTAACAGCTGATCTTTCATCAACAACTCCACAGGCCAGAAGGGAGTGGCAAGATATATTTAAAGTGATGAAAGGGAAAAACCTAAAACCAAGATTACTCTACCCAGGAAAGATCTCATTCAGATTCAAAGGAGAAAGCAAAAGCTTTACAGAAAAGAAAAAGTAAAGAGAATTCAACACCACCAAACCAGCTTTACAACAAATGCTAAAGGAAGTTCTCTAGGCAGGAAACACAAGAGAAGGAAAAGACGTACAAAAGCAAATGGAAAACAATTTTTTTAAATACCAATACAAACATACATATCAATAATATCCTTGAATGTAAATGGATTAAACACCCCAACCAAAAGACACAGACTGTCAGACCGGATACAAAAACAAGACCCATATATATGTTGTCTACAAGAGACACATTTTAGAACTAGGGACACATACAGACAGAAAGTGAGGTGATGGAAAAAGATATTCCATGCAAATGGAAATCTAAAGAAAGCTGGAGTAACAATATTCATATCAGGAAAAAAAATAGACTTTAAAATAAAGACTATTACAAGAGAAAAGAAAAGACACTACGTATAGATCCAGGGATCAATCCAAGAAGAAGATATAACAATTGTAAATATTATGCACCTAACATAGGAGCACCTCAATACACAAGGCAAATTCTAACAGTCAAAAAGAGGAAATTGACAGTAAAACAATAATAGTAGGCAACTTAACATCCTACTTACACCAATGGACAGATCATCCAAACAGAAAATAAATAAGGAAACAAAAGCTTTAAATGACACATTAGAACAAATGTACCTAATTGAAACTTATAGAACATTATATACAAAAAACAAGAGAATATATTTTCTTTTCAAGTGCACGTGGAATATTCTCCAGGATAGACTGCACCTTTGGTCATAAATCAAGCCTTTATAAATTTTAAGATAATTGAAATCATATCAAGCATCTTTCTGAACACAATGCTATGAGACTACATTTCTCTTACATAAAAAACAAAACTGTCACAAATACAAACACAGGAAAGCCATACAATATGGTACTAAACAACCAAGAGATCACTGAAGAAATCAAAGAGGAAATTTAAAAATACCTAGAAATAAACAACAATGAAAACACGATGACCCAAAATTTATGGGATGCAGCAAAAGCAGTTCTAAGAGGAAATTTTATAACAATAAATCCTACCTCAAGAAAAAGAAATATCTCAAATAAACAACCTAACCTTACACCTTAAGCAATTAGAAAAAGAAGAACAAAAAAAGTCCAGAGTTATCAGAAGGAAAGAAATCTTAAAGATCAGATCAGAAATAAAGGAAACAATAACAAAGATCAATAAAACTAAAAGATGGTTCATTGAGAAGATAAACAAAATTGATAAATCATTAGCCAGACACATCAAAAGAAAAAAAAAAAAGAGAGGACTCAAAACAACAGAATTAGAAATGAAAAAGCAGAAGTTACAACTGGCACTGCAGAAATACAAAGGATCATGAGAGACTACTACAAGCAACAATATGCCAATTAAATGGACAACCTGGAAGAAATGGACAACCTTCCAAGACTGAACCAGGAAGAAATAGAAAATTTGAAAAGACCAATCACAAGCACTGAAATTGAAATGGTGATTAAAAATCTTCCAGCAAAAAACTGCCCAGGGCCGGATGGCTTCACAGCGAATTCTATGAAACATTTAGAGAAGAGCTAAACCTATACTTCTCAAACTCTTCAAAACATAACAGAGTGAGGAACACTCCTGAACTCATTCTACCCAGGAACCTTCACCATCATACCAAAACCAGACAAAGATATCACAAAAATAGAAAACTACAGGCCTATATCACTGATGAACATAGATGCAAAAATCCTCAACAAAATACTAGCAAACAGAATCCAACAGCACATGAAAAGGATCATACAGCATGATCAAGTGGGGTTTATCCCAGGAATGCAAGTCTTCTTCAATATATGCAAATCAATCAATGTGATGCATGATATTAAAAAAATTAAGGGTAAAAATTATACGACATTCTCAAGAGATGGAGAAAAAGCTTTCAAAAAAATTCAACACTGATTTATGATAAAAAACTCTCTAGAAAGTGGGTATAGAGGGAACTACCTCAACATAATAAGATCCATATATGACAAACCCACAGCCAACATCATTTTCAATGGTGAAAACCTGAAAGCATTTCTCTATGATCAGGAAGAAGACAAGAGTGCCAAATCTCACCAATATTATTCAACATAGTTTTGGAAATTTTAGCCATGGCAATCAGAAAGCAAAAAGAAACAAAAGGAACCCGAATTGGAAAAGAAGAAGGAATACTATCACTGCTTGCAGATTACATGATCCAAAACATAGAAAATTCTAAAGATGCCACGAGAAAACTAATAGAGTTAATTAATGAATCTGGTAGAGTATCAGGATACAAAATAAATGCACAGAAATCTCTTACATTCCTATACATTAACAATGAAATATCCGAAAGAGAAATTAAGGAAACACTCCCATTTACCTGCAACAAAAAGAAAAAAAAAATACCTAGGAATAAACTTACCTAAAGAAGCAAAAGACCTGTATGCAGAAAAGTATAAGAGACTGATGAAATAAATAATAGATGATACAAACAGATAGAGAGATATATCATGTTCTTGGATTTTAAGAATTAATATTGTGAAAATGACTTTACTATGCAAAGTAATCTACAGATTCATTGCAATCCCTAGCAAATTACCAATGGCATTTTTCACATAACTAGAACAAAAGTTTACAATTTGTGTGGAAACACAAACGATCCTGAATAGCCAAAGCAACCTTGAGAAAAAACAAAAACAAAAACAAAACAAAAAAAAAACAGAGCTGAAGGAATCAGTCTTCCTGAGTTCAGACTATGCTACAAAGTTACAGTAATCAAGACAATATGGTACTGGAGCAAAAACAGAAATATAGATCAATGGAAGAGGATAGAAAGCCCAGAGATAAACCTACATACATATTGCCAACTAATTTATGACAAAGGAGACAAAAACATAAAATGGAGAAAAGACAGCCTCTTCAATAGGTGGTGCTGGGAAAACTGGACAGCTACCTGTAAAAGAATGAAATTAGAACATTCCCTAAAAACATACAAAAAATAAACTTAAAATGTATTAGACACCTAAGTGTAAGATCAGACATTATAAAACTCTTAGAAGAAAACATAGGCAGAACACTCTCTGACATAAATTACAGCCAGATCCTTTTTGACCACCTCCTAGAATAATGGAAATAAAACCAAAAATAAACAAATGGGACCTAGTGAAACTTAAAAGCTTTTGCACAGCAAAGGAAACAATAAACAAGAGGAAAAGACAACCCTCAGAATGGGAGAAAATATTTGCAAATAAAGGAACTAACAAAAGATTAATCTCCAAAATATACAGCAGCTCATGTACCTCAATATCAAAAAAAAAAAAAAAAAAAAAAAAAAAACCCAGTCCAAAAAATGGGCAGAAGACCTAAATAGACATTTATTCAAAGAAGACATACAGATTGCCAACAAACATATGAAAAGATCCTCAACATCATTAATCCTTAGAGAAATGCAGATCAAAACCTCCATGAGGTATCTCCACACACTGGAGAGAATGGCCATCATCAAAAAATCTAGAAAAAATAAATGCTGGAGAGGGTGTGGAGAAAAGGGAACCCTCCTGCCCTGTTGGTGAGAATGTAAATTGACACAGCCACTATGGAAAACAGTAAGGAGGTTGCTTAAAAAACTAAAATTACAACTACCATACAACCCAGGAATCCCACTACTGGGCATATGCCCAGAGAAAAGCATAATTCAAAAAGAAACGTGTACCACAATGTTTACTGCAGCACTATTTACAATAGCCAGGACATGGAAGCAACCTAAATGTTCATTGACAGATGAATGGATAAAGAATATATGACACATATATACAATTGAATATTACTCAGCCACAAAAAGGTACAAAATTGAATTATTTGTAATGAGGTGGATGGACCTAGAGTAAGTCCTACAGAGTGAAGCAAGTTAGCAAGAGAAAAACAAATACTGAATGTTAACGAATATATATGGAATCTAAAAGAATGATAATGATGAACCTAGTGGCAGGGCAGGAGTAAAGTTGCAGATGTAGAGAATGGATTTGAGGACAGAGCAGGGAGAAGTGGAAGCTGTGATGAAGTGAGAGAGAATAATTGACATATGTACACTACCAAATGTAAGGTGGATGGCTGGTAAGAAGCTGATGCATAGCATAGGGAGATCAGCTTGATGCCTTGTGACAACCTAGAGGGGTGGGATATGAAGGGTGGGAGGGAGGCTCAAGAGGGATGGGATATGGGGATATATGTATACATGTAGCTGATTCACTTTGTTGTACAGGAAATACTTACACAATATTGGAAAGGAATTTTACTCCAATAAAGATATTTTAACTAATTAATTAATTTAAAAAACCAGTTATATTTATGAATAATTAAGAGCAATTGAATTTGAAATCAGAAAGTCTATTCACAGTAGCGTAAATCAAAATATGTTTGGGCTTCAATTTAAAAATGTTTACAACAAGCCTCTTAGATAAACTCATCCTAAAGAAGACAGACAGCAGAAGTAAGAAGAAGTACAATACTGCAGCCTGTGGAACAAAAACCACATTCACAGAAAGATAGACAAGATGAAAAGACAGAGGGCTATATATCAGATGAGGGAACAAGATAAAACCCCAGAAAAACAACTAAATGAAGTGGAGATAGGCAAACTTCCGTAAAAGGAATTCAGAATAATGATAGTGAAGATGATCCAGGACCTCGGAAAAAGAATAGTGACAAAGGTCAAGAAGATGCAAGAAATGT
Source organism: Kogia breviceps (assembly GCF_026419965.1). NCBI lineage: Eukaryota > Metazoa > Chordata > Mammalia > Artiodactyla > Physeteridae > Kogia > Kogia breviceps. The sequence goes on along the minus strand of NC_081325.1, from coordinate 44,244,071 downwards.
TTAACAAAGACCTAGAAGAATTAGAAAAAAAGAAAAAGAGATGAAAAATAAAATAACTGAAATGAAAAATACACTAGAAGGAATCAATAGCAGAATAACTGAGGCAGAAGAATGAATAAGTGACCTGGAAGACAGAATGGTGGAATTCGCTGCTGTGGAACTGGACAAAGAAAAAAGAATGAAAAGAAATGAAGACAGCCTAAGAGACCTCTGGGGCAACATTAAAAGTAAAACATTTATATTATAGGGGTCACAGAAGGAGAAGAGAGAGAGAAAAGACCCGAGAAAATATCTGAAGAGATTAGAGTCGAAAACTTCCCTAATATGTGGAAGGAAATAGCCACCCAAGTCCAGGAAGCACAGAGAGCCCTAGGCAGGATAGCCCAAGGAGAAACATGCAGAGACATAGTAATCAAACTGGCAAACATTAAAGACAAAGAAAAATTATTGTAAAAAGCATGGGAAAAATGACAAATAACTTACAAGGGAACTCCCATAAGGTTAACAGCTGATTTCTCAGCAGGAATCTATACAACTTAGAAGGGAGTGGCATGACATATTTAAAGTGATGAAAGGAAAGAACCTCCAAACAAGGTTATTCTATCCAGCAAGGATCTCATTCAGATTTGATGGAGAAATCAAAAGCTTTACAGACAAGCCAAAGCTAAAAGAATTCAGCACCACAAAACTAGCTCTACAACAAATGCTAAAGGAACTTCTCTAAGTGGGAAACACAAGAAAAGAAAAGGACCTACAAAAATAAACCCACAACAATTAAGAAGATGGTAATAGGAACATACATATTGATAATTATCTTAAAAGTGAAAGATTAAATGCTCCAACCAAAAGACACAGGCTCACTGAATGGATACAAAACCAAGACCCATGGATACAAAACCAAGACAGCATATATATGCTGTCTACAAGAGACCCACTTCAGACCTAAGGACACATACAGACTGAAAGTGAGGGGATGAAAAAAGATATTCCATGCAATTTGATATCAAAAGAAAGCTGGAGTAACAGTACTCATACCAGATAAAATAGACTTTAAAATAAAGAATGTAACAACAGATAAGGAAGGACACTACATAATGATCAAGGGATCAATCCAAGAAGAAGATATAAAAATTATAAATATATATATGCACCCAACATAGGAGCACTTCAATACATAAGGCAACTGCTAAAAGCTATAAAAGAGAAAATCGACAGTAACACAATAATAGTGGGGGACTTTAACACCGCACACCAGTGGACAGATTGTCCAAACAGAAAATTAATATGGAAATATTATGTTTAAATGACACAATAGACCACATAGATTTCATTCATATTTATAGGACATTCCATCCAAAAACAGCAGATTACACTTTCTTCTCAAGTGCAGATGGAACATTCTCCAGGTTAGATAACATCTTGGGTCACAAATCAAACCTCGGTAAATTAATGAAAATTGAAATCATATCAATAATCTTTTCTGACCACAATGTTATGAGATTAGAAATCAGTTATAGGGGAAAAACACATAAAAAACCACAAACACATGGAGGCTAAACAATACATTACTAAATAACCAGGAGATCACTGAAGAAATCAGAGGAAATCAAAAATACCTAGAGACAAATGACAATGAAAACACAATGATCCAAAACCTACAGGATGCAGCAAAAGCATTTCTAAGAGGGAATTTTATAGCAGTAAAATCCTATCTCAAGAAAAACAAAAAATCTCAAATAAACAATCTAACCTTATAGCTAAAGGAACTAGAGAAAGGAGAACAAACAAAACCCAAAGTTAGTAGAAGGAAAGAAATCATAAACATCAGAGCCAAAATAAATTCAATAGAAAAATGGAAACAATAACAAAGATCAATAAAACCAGAAGCTGATTGTTTGAGAAGATAAACAAAGTTGATATACCATTAGCCAGACTCATCAAGAAAAAGAAGGAGAGGACTCAAATCAATAAAATTAGAAATGAGAAGAGAGAAGTACAATGGACACCACAGAAATACAAATCATCTTAAGAGACTACTACAAGAAACTCTATGCCAATAAAATGGACAAACTGTAATAAATGGACAAATTCTTAGAAAAGTATAACTTTCCAAGACTGAACCAGGAAGAAATAGAAAATATGAACAGACCAATCACAAATAATGAAATTGAAACTGTGATTAAAAATCTTCCAACAAAAAAGTCCAGGACCAGATGTCTTCACAGGTGAATTCTACCAAACATTTAAGGAAGAGTTAACACCCGTCCTCAAACTCTTCCAAAAAATTTCAGAGGAAGGAACCCTGGCACACTCATTCTATGAGGCCACCATCATCCTGATATCCAAACCAGAGAACGATACTACAAAAGAGGAAAATTACAGACCAAAGTCACTCATGAATACAGATGCAAATATCCTCAACAAAATACTATCAAACAGAATCCAATAACACATTAAAAGAATCATACACTATGATCAAGTGGGATTTATCCAGGGATGCAAGGATTCTTCAATATAAGCAAATCAATCAGTGTTATACACAATATTAACATACTGAGGAAGGAAAACCATATGATCATCTAAGAAGATGCAGAAAAAGCTTTTGACAAAATTCAACACCCATTTATGATAAAAACTCTCCAGAAAGTGGGCATAGAGGGAAACTACCTCAGCATAATTAAGGACACATACAAGAAACCCACAGCAAACATCATTCTCAATGGTGAAAAACTGAAAGCATTTCCTCTAAGATCAGGAATGAGACAAGGATATCCACTCTCGCCACTACTATTCAGCATAATTTTCGAAGACTTAACCACGTCAATCAGGAAAGAAAAAGGAATACAAATTGGAAAAGAAGAAGTAAAACTGTCACTGTTTGCAGATGACAAGATACTATACATAGAGAATCCTAAAGATTCCACCAGAAAACTACTATAGCTAATCAATGAATATGGTAAACTAGTAGGATTTAGAAAATTACAAAAATTAATGCACAGAAAACTGTTGCATTCCTATACACCAATGATGAAAAATCTGAAAGAGAAATTAAGGAAACACTCCCATTTACCATTTATCTAGGAATAAGTCTACCTACAGAGACAAAATACCTGTATGCAGAAAACTATAAGACACTGATGCAAGAATTTAAAGATGATACAAACAGATGGAGAGATATACCATGTTCTTGGATTGGAAGAATCAATATTGTGAAAATGATTATACTACCCAAATCAATCTACAGATTCAATGTAATCCCTGTCAAATTACCAATGGCATTTTTTACAGAAGTAGAAGAAAAAATCTTAAAAATCTTAAAAAATCTTAAAATTTGTATGGATAGTCAAAAGACCCCAAATAGCCAAAGCAGTCTTGAGGGAAAAAAACAGAGCTGGAAGAATCAGACTCCCTGACTATAGACTATACTACAAAGTTACAATCATGAAGATAATATGGTACTGACACAAAAACAGAAGTATAGATCAATGGAACAGGATAGAAAGCCCAGAGATAAACACATGCACATATAGTCATCTAATCTATGACAAAGGTGGCAAGGATATTTAATGGAGAAAAGACAGTCTCTTCAATAAGTGGTGCTGGGAAAACTGGACAACTACATGTAAAAGAATGAAATTAGAACACTCCTTAACATCATAAACAAAAATAAACTCAAAATGGATTAGAGACCTAAATATAAGACAGTACACTATAAAACTTCTGGAAGAAAGCATAGGAAGAACACTCTGACATAAATTACAGTAAGATCATTTTTGATCCACCTCCTAGAGTAATGGAAATAAAAACAAAAATAAACAACTGAGACCTAATGAAACTTACAAGTTTTTGATTAGCAAAGGAAACTACAAACAAGAGGAAAAGGCAACCCTCAGAATGGGAGAAAATATTTGTAAATGAATCAACAGACAAAGGAATAATCTCCAAAATATAAAATCAGCTCCTGTAGCTCAATATTAAATAAACACCCTAATCCAAAAATGGACAGAAGACCTAAATAGACATTTCTCCAAAGAAGACATACAGATGGCCAAGAAGCACATGAAAAGCTGCTCAACATCACTAAACATTAGAGAAATACAAATCAAAACTACAATGAGGTATCACCTCACACCAGTTAGAATGGGCATCATCAGAAAATCTACAAACAACAAATACTGGAGAGGGTGTGAAGAAATGGGAACCTTCTTGCACTGTTGGTAGGAATGTAAATTGATACAGTCACTATGGAGAACATGGTGGGGGTTCCTTAAAAAAGTAAAGAGTTACTGTATGACCCAGCACTTCCAAAACTGGGCATATCCCAGAGAAAACCATAATTCCAAAAGACACATACACCCTAATGTTCATTGCAGCACTATTTACAATAGCCAGGACATGGAAGTAACCTAGATGCCCATTGACAGACGAATGGATGAAGAAATTGTGGTACATATATACAATGGAATATTACTCAGCCATAAAAAGGAATGAAATTGGGTCATTTGTAGAGACGTGGATGGATCTGGAGACTGTCATTCAGAGTGAAGTAAGTCAGAAAGAGAAAAACAAATATCATGTATTAACACATATATGTGGAACCTAGAAAAATGGTATAGATAATCTGCCTTGCAGGGCAAAAATAGAGACACAGATGTAGAGAAATAATGTATGGACACTTGGGGGAAGTGGTGGTGGGGGTTTGTTGTGTGATGAATTGGGAGATTGGGTATGACATATGTACACTAATATGTATAAAATGGATAACTAATAAGAACCTGCTGTATAAAAAAAATAAATAAAATTAAATTAAAACAAAAATGTTTACAAGTTCAGTATTCCTAAAACTGCAATATATTGCTGAAAGAAAAATAAAGATAGAAATAAATACAAAGTATGCTATGTCCCTGGATTGGATTTTTATACTAGTAATTTTCCCCAAATTGACCTTTAAATTTAGTACAAACTAAAAAATAACCCAACAAACTTTTTTTTTTGAAGGAATTGACAATTTTTTGAATCTCAGAAAGTGAATTAGTGCATTTTGATAAGATTTATAATAATTACTTCAAATCAGTTTGAAGGGATTTTGGAAGTACATAAAGAAGTTAATGTGTATCTTGGGAAGGTACAAGTCTGAGTGTGGTTAATATATGAAAAGCTACTCCTAACAAAATAGAATGAGAATTGAATGAAGCCAGAAAGTCTGTTTTGAAGAGAGGCAAAGTCATAAAATGCAGAAAATGTATATTAGTAAAATTTTCTGGAGAGCAATTGTCCAGATATGTCAAATTATTTAAAGTGTACATACTCTTTAGTATAATCATTCTTTTAGAGTTTAATATGAGGATGTATCAACATGAGTTTTCATATTCTATTCACATAACAGAAGTATTAATTGAAATAATCAAAAATTGAAGCAACTTAAATGCTATATAATATTGAAGTGGTGAAATAACAATAGAGTTCTGGGTGTAAAATAAGGAATATATACAGAGCTATGACTCAGGAATTTCTTATATATTATTATAAAAATCTGGCTATGGGGAGTTATGTGTATTATACCTTGAAATAAATTTATAAATAAGAAATATTTTATAATTCACCTTATAGAGCAAAAAGCTGGTTATAGAATTTTCCAGGGATTTCAAAAAGGTTATCTGTAGACTTTGCTTTTGTTTTTGTTTTTTTTTTTTTGCCTATTCTGGATTTTATAAAGTTTCTACAAATACCATGCTACCTTTAGTAGTAATAATAGGTACAGTACAGTATAGATTTCTGAAGCTCAGATTGGGCCTTTCTAGATAATTTAACTTTCATGCTTTTTTAGTTTTGAAGGAAAAAAAATAGTTGAAAATGAATAAGGGAACAATTTGGAAGACAATTTTTCTATTTTGTTAAATATGTAAAAAATATTTTGTTCTTGAAAACATTAAAATATTGGTTTTAATTCATGTTTATCATATGCATTTTCAAAATTAAAATTTATAATTATTTTACTTTCAAAAGTGAACATTGGTGTCAGAATCCAGTATTGTTTTGCTATTTCTAAAATCTGTTTTGTAAAATCTTATGGATAATTGAATCTTGCATATTTCTGAATGGACTTAATGTTTTCTCTCTTTTTCCCTCTTTTTTTTTGCTCTTTCTTATTTAAACATATTTTAATTTGCTATATTTCATGAATTTCAATATTAACTATTTAATATATAGAACAATGAAACAATAGAACCATGTATCAACCACTCAAATTAGATTATATTTGTATCATTAATTAATATTGTGTCATATTTCTTTTAGATACTTTTTATTAAAGCAATAGTATTTTATGTACAATTGAAGCACCTTTGCTCTCTGTGTTCTCACTACTGCTTTTGGGGTGTTTCTTGCATCTTTGCCATCCATTTTTTAATGATACATGCATTATAAAACTTTTTATGATGCTTGTGTGCCTTTGTAAACAATGTTTCTATGTAAGTGTATATATATATAAAGTCATGCACACATACTGTATTATTTTTCTGCAAGTTGATCACATCTGAGCAGAGTATTTTTGAGATATAACTGTGTTGATAAAAGGTTGATACAGTTAAACTCATTTTAACTGACATGTCATAGTAGATGGCATAATCTATGCTTGACACATAAATAAAAGAAAACCAAACATTTATTATTGTTAATTTTATATTTCTTGGGGTTCCTTAATAACAAACTGACATATTTATTTTCCTTTATATTCTCACATCAACTTGCTCATTAAAAGTTAAAATGATATGAGGCACCAAGTGTTATGCCAATCCTCTTCACATTCAAATGTGCATATTCTGTAAATGATAAAACCTACAAAACACTCTGCTGACCCTACCTTGCAATTATGACAGTTACTCAAGAAACATGATAATGATTATTGTGCTTATCAATGCTGTTTTTTTCTACACATACTTTTTGTTTGCTTACTTGCTTGCCTCTTGTTTGTTGTTTTGTCTTCTCCATAAGAATGTTACAGAAGTACACATCCACTATAACAACCAATTTTTAACATCCTAATTGTATTATTTTTCTCAAGCAAGTTTATTTTTGAAAATATTTAAATAGAAAATCTATGTTAAAGAAAAAATGTTTAGATGTGGCATTATTTTTCTCCATATTAGATAGAGTGTTAGGAAAGCTTTTCTTGCAACAATCATAACATGATTTTATGAACAGATGTTTGATATTGTAATAATTACCATGGACTTTTAAATACTTTTATGTTTGAATCATCTGATATGAAACTATATTCTATATTTTTAAAATTAAAGGTCATAATTAATCTTATTTTTATAATCTTCCATGACTCAATTTATGGACCTCACCTGTCTCAGCATCTCTGAGCTGAATGGATATCTGGTCCCTGAACACCTGGTGCCTGATTTATGGTGACATGAAAATTATGTATTTATTTAATCTATTCGAACCAACACTTTTTATTCTAAGAAAAAATTAAATTTTGGGCATAAGTATATGTTAAGTAAAGGTTGTTTTCCTAAAATGCCAGTGGGAACTCATATTAAAACTGTCATTTTATAAAATGATGTCAGGATTTCAAAATTTCCCATGAACTCTTTTTTTAGGTCTTCATGAAATATTTGTACCTTGATAAATCATACATATATATCAGTTAATTATTCTCATTTTTATTGTTATCAGTGGTCCATAAGATAGTAGAAAGAATGATATTGAATAAATGAGGACAAAGTTGTCATAAGAACAAACAGTGAAAGTATATAGGATAACAAAAATTTTTTTTGAAGGAATTCTAGATTCATTTAGCTGGTTCATAATCAGTCACTGAGAGTTACATATTTCCATATTTTCCTTCTCTATATATAAAAAGTTATCTTGTTATCTTGGTTTGAAAAGTCAATACCTTTTCCAAGTACCTTATTATCACGAACTAATTTAGTCCCTGAAAAAAAATGACTTCTTTAAGAAATAAGATGTTTTCTCATGATGTAGAAATCCAAATTTTATAATACATTATTTTGATAAAAACAATTGTGTATTAGTTATCTGCTCTAAGACATGCAGGTCATAAAAACCCTTAATTTGAATTTAATGATTATTTATTTCTCTGCATGAAACACTGTACTACTTACTCTTTAGAGAAAGCAGTTATTTAATAAGAAATTAGTGACTGCTGACTCTGTACAGTTCCAGACTTTGTATTTATCAAAAGATTGCTCCTATAGGATATTTTGTAAATGGCAGTACTATTTTTCATATTCTGACTACTGAGAAACTAAATTGCAGTGGCTTTTACTCAAGTATAGAAAAATATGTAGAATAATTTTTCTCCTAAAATAAATATTAGGGAGGAAAATAAATAAATATTTCAGGTACTTTCCTCAAACGCTTTGGATACAATCATCCGGGGTTGTTTATAATATCAAAATACTTACAGGTAAGCTATATCCTTTCTTGTCTCCATTAAAAGCCATTGTCACATAGCATGTAACATGCAAAATTCAATGGAATTATTTGTAACCCAGATATCTTGCCTAACCTTCAGCCTAATTCAGTAATACCTCTGCAATATTCCTTGCAAGCATAACTTCTCATTTAATCTATTTTTCATAAATCTGGATATTGATAACAGTAGCCAAAACTTGTATAACACTCTGGAGTTGCTAAACACTACATAGATGATGCCCTATTTAATTCAGCCTTCTCTTGAAATCAGGAATCCTGGGAAATTATCTCTACTGCACAGTTGAGGAAATTGGTCCTGTAAAGAATTATTGATTTTTCACAAGGCTAAACATTATCAAATGTCAAGGCTGGAAATAAAATGCAAGCCTAAAGATCTTACAATTATACCATGTGATTTTTCTGTGTGTGAACTGGTCATAGAAAGCTTCTACTTAGAAAGCTTCTACTTCCATTGATTCTATGAACATCTACTTGCTGTTATAAAAATATATCAATTATACATGTCTTGCCAAAATCTCTCTCTGATGCTACAGACTAGATGGGAATTTTTACTTTGCTATGGCTAGGACATCAAGTGACAGGCTCCTAGTTGCATCCCCCCTCCCCCAGTATCTGTTCTCCCGTTTCTCCATGTTAATAGTTTTAGCTGAGCACAGCCTGCTGGGCTGAAGAATTCATTTCCTACATTACCTTGTTGTGTTCCCTTTTCCCACTACCTTTCGCTTCTCATGTGTCACCCACTTTAGTTTCCAGCTCCGAAATCTCTCTTGACAGTATACTTTGGCCTCATCACCACAAACTTTTCCATTCTTCAGGTCATCTTCATCTCCTTCTGAAAAATTTTACAGCTTTTAACTGTTATCCCTCTCTTCCTTGTTGTTCCTCTTTCTCTATTTTAACTAAGACACTCATGTAAAACAAAACAAAAAAAACACATTTTTTTCCCACCATTTAATAGTCATCCCTCACCTTTAGGATAAACTCCAATTCCTATACATGCCTTACAAGACCTACCATCATTTGAGCCTTTTTCTTCTTATTTGCAACAGATTTTGCCATAACCCCTCAGAGACTCTATAATTTATCCCTGCCCAATTATTTTCAAATCCTCCAAAGTACAACCTCTTTCACTAGCCCCAAGTCTTTATACAATCTTATTCTCTCCTGGAATCTATCTGCATTTCTCTTATCACCATAGTTTTCTAACTCTCCCACATACTTCAGTATTTATTAACTTCCTGATAGCAATGTGTTTCTCTTGTTTACTTGCTAGTTTAGGTGACCCTTTTACGTAATAATCTTTGTTCCCCTGCCATAGCACTAATTTCTCTTGGTTGCATTACAGTCAATGTATCAACCCCTCATCTTTAAAAGACTAAAATATATTTATGTACATTGGCTATATTTTATTATTTCACTGTAAATCTCCTATGTCCATCTCAGTGTGTGGCAGAAATTCAACACTCAATTGATATTTGTTGAGTTAATAGAAAAATGAAAGAATGGAAATTTCTTAGTTTGCTTGGACTGCTCTAACAGAATACCACAGACTAGGTGGCTTATACACACACAAAAAAATATTTCTTACATTCCTGGAGACTGGCAACTCCAAGATCAAGGTGATAGCAGATTTGATGTCTGGCTTCCTGGTTTGCAGATGGCCATCTTTTCCTTTTATCTACACATAGCAAAGAGCAGAGAGTGAAACAAGCTGTCCAGTCTTGTAAAGGCACTAATCTCATTCATGGAGGCTCCACCCTTTTGACTTAATTACAGCTCAAAGGCCCACCTACTAACACCATAACATTAAGGGTTAGTCTTTCAAGATATGCATTTTGAGAGAACACAAGCATTCAGTACATAAGACAAATCATTATTAATTTTGAGAAAATTTTTTAAACAATGGAAAATAGTACTCCCCAGTTGTATGTCTAACTCTTTAAAGAAAATGCTTTCATTTCCTTTAGCCAAATTAAAAAACAAAACAAAGCAAAACAAAAAACAAAACACACAATGCACATCATTCACTTGAATATGTTAGATTGTGGGGACTTTGTAATTTGTGGTGCTCAGAGCTGATCTTGCTAGATCCAATGTTATCTGAGCAGGGTTGACAGCTATGAAGGGTTCTCTACTTTAATATGGACACTGCAGTTGTATTAATTCTAAGTCAAAATTGCCTTTCTGACAGCGCTGTCATGCTCTTGACGTATATTCCACTTGTAGTAAACTTAAACTCCAGGTCTATTTCACTTAAACTGTTAGAAATTCACAACTCACCTGTCCTGTAGCTTGCATTTGGTTCCTGAATTTAAGTTCAGAAATAAATTAGGAAATGAATTATTCAATATTGCCAGTAGCTAATATTGCTGTTCTTGTTTTCTACTCTAAAGGCATCCAGTGATACTTGTTGAATTTTGAATATAGTGTTCCTTCACAGTTTTGGTGTTTTTTTTTTTTTTTTTTTTTTTTTTTTTTTTTTTTTTTTCTATTGCTGAAATCATGAAAGGTATGTAGTATGCTGCGCCACTAAATACTTCACTTCTGCTTTTGCTTTACCAAGCATTGAAAATATGGACCTTGATGTTGCTAAACTGTTCAATTATCTGGTAATTCTTCTGTTTCTTTTAAGAAATTCGTGTGACAAAGATTGAAGTTTGCAATCGTTTCCACACCTCTGACAGCCTTTCATCTGAGGAAAACTCACATTGAAAATTCTGAAACTGCTATTCTTAAAACTTATGCATGATTTTTTACTTTGCTGTTCTGTCAGACAACTTTCTTTTATTCCTAAAGTAATACTTAATAGAATTTGCATTTTCAAAATAAATATTTTCACATTTTTATGAAAATGTTTCAATGTTAGGTATCATACTAATAAAATCCAATGGCCTATATTAACTAAAAAGAGGAAATGTACCTATATATGTCATATGTATATCTCACAGGTATTGTAATCTTTAAAGATAGATATTTCAGGATTCCTGCTGTTTAATATGTGAGAGTAACATTATTAGACTTCTGTTATAATTTAGTAGTTAAAGCCCCTCTGAATCAAAAAATAAATATTTTTTTTTTTTTTAAAAAGCAGGCCAGTGGCTAAAAGTCATGATTCTTGCTCCTGCTCACTAAAGATATAGGAAAAAAAAAAAAAAAAAAAAAAAAAAAAAAAAAAAAAACAACAAAAACCAAAAAAACCCACAAAACTTGAATATTAATTTCTTCCAAAGAATTCTTTGTTATAATGTGAAGTTGGTAAGATATTTGGTGATTTAGTGAGGGATGTTTTTCAATGAGATTTTCATTTCAATTAAATGTCTTTACTTCTCTCTTTCTCTCTATATATATGTGTATACACACACATATATATACACACACACACACATACACATATACACACACACACACATATATATATTCTTTTATCTGTGTACCTATATCTATATTTGTATCTTTGTAAAGTAGAATACATTTTCAACTGATTATGAGAGAGTATATGTATCACAGTTGTTAAATGATCATTTGACTTTAATTAGTTGGCAAAAAGGTGGGAATACATACAATTTCAATGATTTAATAAGAAGTACAAATGGATTACATAATCATGGGTCTGTCCTATCAATCAACCAGGGTGAAAAGGTGACATAAATCTTCTAGAAATAAAACATCTTTATGTTGAAATCATGTCTCTGTTTTATTTTGAATTATGTCTCTATTATATATGTTGGCTTACTGATGACTTAAAGGGGAAAAGGAGTAAAACAATCATAAGGAATACATACACTACTGAAATAAGGTGGCTTTTTTTGCCATTTTCTTAGACAAAGGCACACTTTCAAGTACCTATATCTATTTGTAACTATAAGTTAACTGAAATTAAAATATGAAAACAAAATCAATGAAAAAATTGCACTGGACAGATTACAGAGGCAAGGAAGTCTTTTTCCAAGGTCACTGAAATAAAAGAGAGAGGTCAGAACTAAGTTTGAGCTCAACTCCACTGAAACAAAAGCCTGGAGAGTTTTTAAGACGTAGAGTTAGGGGATTTTAGGCTATTTGTGTTTCCAAATTGTCTTTACCAAAATGAAAAGTAAACTTTCTCTCATATCTTCATATCAGGAGGTAGTTTTACAATTTGGTGTTAGCCTACCAAAGTTATGCTCCTTGAGAAAGACATTCCTATTTTGTAAACTAGCAAGAAGGTTTAAAAAGATTTACATCTCAAAGTAGCAGAGAAAAAATTTCCAAGTATAGGTTTTCTAAAGCAAAGGCTCTAAGAAAAAGAATGTAGGGGGCCTGGTGTCAGGAAGTGTCCTGTCCAAAATTTAGGTAAGTTGTGGGGAACATTAAGCCAATCTTGGTCAAGGAACATTCAAAATCTCTTTACTCCTGTGAAATTTTATCGAATCATTGTAACCCACAATTCTTTCCCCATCTATCAGTTCTTGGAACTAAGTCACAGTGGTATTCCACATGCTGAAACAGCTTACAGAATTTTTGATTGGGGTACATTGTTTAAAATATTTTAGTTTGAATTTCTTTCAACAGGAATGGAGTCTCAAATTCACAATCATTCCCACCAGTACTTAATATTTTATAACCATCTGATTTCCTAATTTCAATCATCTGCTATGTCCCTAAAGGCATTTGAATTTAAAATCACTGCGATTCACTTGATCTTTAATATTTTTAGCATTGTTAGTTGCTATATTATTCAGGGTTTTACAGAGAAACGGAATCAATCGCCTGTTTATACAAAGAGAAAAATATCTATTTTAAGGAATTGACTCATACAGTTATGACAAGACGAAAATGTATAGAGCAGATCAGCAGGGTGGAATTTCAGGCAGAATTTTATCTTGAACTCTTGAGTCTGAAGGCAGACTAGAGAATTCTTTTCTCTTCAGGGTATCTGTCTTTTCTCTTAAGACCTCAAATTGACTGCATAAGGCCCACCCACATTACAGAGCATATTCTGCTTTACTTGGATATTGTTAATAAAGGCAATTATCTAATGCTATTCTTTAGGAAAATAGATTACATAAGGTATAAGTAAAATTAAGGCCACTTAGATTCTTGAACATCTAAAAATAGTGTTTATTAAAACAATAATTTTCAATGCAATTAATTTAAAAAGAGTCAAACATTCAAACTAACAAAAGGTTCTTGTCAACTTTTCAAAAGCAAGGTGTGTAAAACATTAATAGCTTACTAATGAATGTCATATTTTACTTTTTTATTGTCTGTATATTCTTTCTTGAAAATATTTTAAACATCATAGCACTATATCTAATAGTGAAAATCCTGCTTAATCCCCAAAGCATATCCCCCCAAACCAATGTTATCCAGTTACTACAGAATCTTAGCAGATGGGTTGTACCAAGAAATACACAACTAAGCCAATACACGTCTGTATTGTAAACAATGCCAGAATATATGTATTGTTTTATACTTCATTTTTCAACTGGTAGGTGATTAACATCCTTCTTGTCATAAGATATATATCTACTTTTTTAATAGCTGCATGTGACCCTTTTGAGAATTAAGTTAAATTTAAACTATTTTCATTATTGAACATTTCAGTCATCTACATATTGTTTCTTTGCAGACAATATTGCAAATAACATCCTTATGCCTATATCTGCAAGCAGCATACTTTTATATATGAATTTTACAATTGTACAAGTTATTTCATTATATATATTTAGTATGGAAAATAACAATTCATCACAAAATAGAAGTTTTGGAAAGGCAATATTACATAAAATTCTATCTATTCTTGTTTTACAAATTATCAGTCTATTCAACTTTTCTGTTCGTGTAATTCATAAATTTTCTTTTCATGAAAACATAAAATCTCTTCACCTTTGATTAAATAAACCTCCTCAGCTAATTCTTTTTTTTTTTTTTTTTAATAGATACTTACTGGAGTATAATTGCTTCACAATACTGTTAGTTTCTGTTGTACAACAAAGTGAATCAGCCACATGCATACATATATCTCCATATCCCCTCCCTCTTGAGCCTCCCTCCCTATCCCACCCCTCTAGATCATAACAAAGCACCGAGCTGATCTCCCTGTGCTATGCAGCTGCTTCCCACTAGCTATTTTACATTTGGTAGTGTATATATGTCCATGCTACTCTCAGTTCACCTCAGCTTCCTCCTCTCCCCAACCCCGTGTCCTCAAGTCCATTCTCTATGCCTATATCTTTATTCGTGCCCTGCCACTAAGTTCATCAGTACAATTTCTTTTTTTTTTTTTTTTTAGATTCCATATCTATGCATTAGCATAAGGTATTGGTTTTTCTCTTTCTGACTTACTTCACTCTGTATGACATACTCAAGATCCATCTGCCTCACTACAAATAATTTTGTTTATTTTTTTCATATACCACTGCAGCTTTATTCATTAAAAAACATAGGTATATTCTTTCATCTCCACCTAATTGTTAGAGAGGGGATGAATAAAAGTTGAGATGAAACTAATAAATTGTACAGCAAGAGATAAGGGAAAAGAAGAATGCAGTAGGGTTACTTACTAAGGCATGTTTCGAGCTGATCACCAAATTACCCTTAAATTCAGAGTAAACTTACTGTAACAACATTAAAAGTGTATATAGTATTGTTTTTTCTCTCTCCACTGAAGTTTTTCCTCATCAATTCCTCATAGAATTGTTTATTACATGTCCATTTATTTATTTAAGTTAAGACTTTATTTTTTTACAGCAGTTTTAGGTTCACAGAAAATTGAGGGTAAGGTGTATAAACTTCCCACATACCCCCTATCCTGATACATGCATAGCTTCATCATTATCAAAACCACTCACAAAGTGTTACAACTGTTAGAAATGATGAATCTACATTAACACATCATAATCATCCAGAGTAAAAGGTTACATTATAATTATCCTTGGTGTTGTACATTCTGTGGGTTCAGACAGAAGTATGATATGTGTTCATAATTATGCTATCATACAGAGTATTTTCACTGCCATAAAATCCTCTATGCTTCACATATCCATACCCACTCCCTCCAACCCCTGGAAGCCATGATCTTTTCACTTTCTCCATATTTTTGCTTATTCCAAAAGGTTATACAGTTGAAATCTAACATTAGGTAGCCTTTTCCAGTTTGGCTTCTTTCTCTCCTGTTTTCATGACTTCATAGTTCATTTCTTTTTGTGCTAAACAATATTCCACTGTCTAGGAATACCAGAGTTTATCCATTCACCTATGGACGGACATCTTGGTTGCTTCCAAGTTTTGACAATTACAAATAAAGGTTACATAACATCCATGGGCAGGTTATTGTGTGGACATAATTTTTCAGCTCCTTTGGGTAAATACCAAGGGGCATGATCATGTGGTGAAAGTATGTGTACTATTTTCAGAAACTTTCAACTGCTGAATGGATACAAAAACAAGACCTGTATATATGCTGCCTTCAAGAGACCCACTTCAGACCTAGCTAGGGACACATACAGACTGAAAATGAGGGGATGGAAAACTATATTCCGTGCATATGGAAACCAAAAGAATACTGGAGTAGCAATTCTCAAATCAGAAAAAAAAAAAAATAGATTTTAAAATAAAGACTGTTCCAAGAAACAAAGAAGGACACTACATAATGATCAAGGGATCAATTCAAGAAGAAGATATAACAATTGTAAATATTTATGCACCCAACATAGGAGTACCTCAATACATAAGGTAAATGCTAACATCCATAAAAGGGGAAATTAGCCATAACACAATAATAGTAGGGGACTTTAACAACCATCTTTCACCAATGGACAGATCAGCTAAAATGAAAATAAATAAGGAAACACAAGCTTTAAATCATGTGTTAAACAAGACGGACTTAAGTGATATTTATAGTACATCTCACCCCAGAACAAAATAATACACTTTCTTCTCAAGTGCTCATGGAACATTCTCCAGGATAGATCATATCTTGGGCCACAAATCAAGCCTTGTTAAAGTAAGAAAATTGAAATCATATCAAGTATATTTTCCAACCACAATGCTATGAGACTAGATATAAATCATCAGAAAAAAATATGTCAAAAATACAAACACATGGAAGCTAAACAATACGCTATTTAATAACCAAGAGATCACTGAAGAAATCAAAGAAGAAGTCAAAAAATACCTAGAAACAAATGACAATGAAAATATGATGATCCAAAATCGAAGGGATGCAGCAAAAGCAGTTCTAAGAGGGAAGTTTATAGAAATACATTCCTACCTCAAGAAACAAGAAGCAACTCAAATAAACAACCTAACCTTACACCTAAAGCAATTAGGGAAAGGAGAACATAAAACCCCCAAAGTTGGCACAAGGAAAGAAATCATAAAGATCAGATCAGAAATAAATGAAAAAGAAATGAAGGAAAGAGCAAAGATCAATAAAACTAAAAGCTGGTTATTTGAGAAGATAAACAAACTTGATAAACCATTAGCCAGACTCATCAAGAAAAAAAGGGAGAAGACTCAAATCAATAGAATTAGAAATGAAAAAGAAGTAAAAACTGACACTGCAGAAATACAAAGCATCATGAGAGATTACTACAAGCAACTGTATGCCAATAAAATGGACAACCTGGAAGAAATGGACAAATTCTTAGGAAAGTACAACCTTCCAGCACTGAACCAGGAAAAAAAAGAAAATATAAACAGACCAATCACAAGCACTGAAATTGAAACTGTGATTCAAAATCTTCCAACAAAAAAAGCCCAGGACCAGATGGCTTCACAGGTGAATTCGATCAAACAATTTCATTACTTTTTATAGCTGAGTAATATTCCATTGAACATATGAGTCACATCTTCTTTAGCCACTCATCTGTCAATGGACATTTAGGTTGCTTTCATATCCTGGCTACTGTAAATAGTTCTGCAATTAACATTTTGGTGCATGTCTCTTTTTGAATTATGTTTTTCTCAGGATATATGCCCAGTAGTGGGATTGCTGGCTCTGGTAGTTCCATTTTTAGTTTTTGAAGGAACTTCAATACTGTTCTCCATAGTGATTGTATCAATTTACATTCTCACCAACAGTGCAGGAGGGTTGCCTTTTTTTTTTTTGTAATCTTTTTTTTTTTTAACATCTTTATTTGAGTATAACTGTTTTACAATAGTGTGTTAGTTTCTCCTTTACAACAAAGTGAATCAGTTATACATATACATATGTTCCCATATCTCTTGCATCACCCTCCCTCCCACGCTCCCTATCCCACCCCTCAGGGTGGTCACAAAGCACAGAGGTGAACTCCCTGTGCTATGCGGCAGCTTCCCACTAGCTATCTAATTTACATTTGGTAGTGTGTATATGTCCCTGCCACTCTCTCACATCGTCACAGCTTACCCTTCCCCCTCCCCATATCCTCAAGTCCATGCTCTAGTAGGTCTGTGTTTTATTCCCGTCCTACCACTAATCTCTTCATGACATTTTTTTTCTTAGATTCCATATATATGTGTTAGCATACGGTATTTGTTTTTCTCCTTCTGACTTACTTCAGTCTGTATGACAGACTCCAGGTCTATCCACCTCAATACAAATAACTCAGTTTCATTTCTTTTTATGGCTGAGTAATATTCCATTGTATATATGTGCCACATCTTCTTTATCCATTCATCTGTTGATGAACACTTAGGTTGCTTCCACGTCCTGGCTATCGTAAATAGAGCTGCAATAAACATTTTGGTACATGACTCTTTTTGAATTATGGTTTTCTCAGGGTATATGCCTAGTAGTGGGATTGCGGGGTCATATGGTAGTTCTATTTGTAGTTTTTTAAGGAACCTCCATACTGTTCCCCATAGTGGCTGTATCAATTTACATTCCCACCAGCAGTGCAAGAGTGTTCCCATTTCTCCACACCCTCCCCAGCATTTATTGTTTCTAGAGTTTTTGATGATGGCCATTCTGACTGGTGTGAGATGATATCTCATTGTAGTTTTGATTTGCATTTCTCTAATGATTAATGATGTTGAACATTCTTTCATGTGTTTGTTGGCAATCTGTATATCTTCTTTGGAGAAGTGTCTATTTAGTTCTTCTGGCCATTTTTGGATTGAGTTGTTTGCTTATTGATATTGAGCTACATATGCTCCTTGTAAAATTTGGATTTTAATCCTTTGCCAGTTGCTTCATTTGCAAATATTTTCTCCCATTCTGAGGGTTGTCTTTTGGTCTTGATTATGGTTTTCTTTTCTGTGCAAAAGCTTTTAACTTTCATTAGATCCCATTTGTTTATTTTTTGTTTTTATTTCCATTTCTCTAGGAGATGGGTCAAAAAGGATCATGCTGTGATTTATGTCATAGAGGTTCTGCCTATATTTTCCTCTAAGAGTTTGATAGTATCTGGCCTTACATGTAGTTTTTTAACCCATTTTGAGTTTATTTTTGTGTGGTGTTAGGGAGTGTTCTAATTTCATACTTTTACATGTAGCTGTCCAGTTTTCCCAGCACCACTTATTGAAGAGGCTGTCTTTTCTCCACTGTATATCCTTCCCTCCTTTATCAAAGATAAGGTGACCATATGTGTGTGGGTTTATCTCTGGGCTTTCTATCCTGTTCCATTTATCTATACTTCTGTTTTTGTGCCAATAACATAGTGTCTTGATCACTGTAGCTTTGTAGTATAGTCTGAAGTCAGGGAGCCTGATTCCTCCAGTTCCATTTTTCATTCTCAAGATTGCTTTGGCTTGTATTTCCATACAAATTGTGAAATTTTTTGTTCTAGTTCTGTAAAAAATACCAGTGGTAATTTGGTAGAGATTGCATTGAATCTGTAGATTGCTTTGGGTAATAGAGTCATTTTCACAATGTTGATTCTTCCAATCCAAGAACATGGTATATCTCTTCACCTATTTGTATCTTCTTTAATTTCTTTCATCAGTGTCTTATAGTTTTCTGCATACAAGTCTTTTGTCTCCTTAGGTAGGTTTATTCCTAGATATTTTATTCTTTTTGTTGCAATGGTAAATGGGAGTGTTTTCTTAATTTCACTCTCAGATTTTTCATCATTAGTGTATAGGAATGCCAGAGATTTCTGTGCATTAATTTTGTATCCTGCTACTTTACCAAATTCATTGATTAGTTCCAGTAGTTTTCTGGTAGCCTCCTTAGTATTTTCTATGTATAGTATCATGTCATCTGCAAACAGTGACAGCTTTACTTCTTCTTTTCCTATTTGGATTCCTTTTATTTCTTTATTTTCTCTGATTGCTGTGGCTAGAACTTCCAAAACTAGGTTGAATAAGAGTGGTGAGAGTGGGCAACCTTGTCTTGTTCCTGATCTTCGTGGAAATGGTTTCAGTTTTTCAGCATTGAGAACAATGCTGGCTGTGGGTTTGTCATATATGGCCTTTATTATGTTGAGGAAAGTTCCTCTATGCCTACTTTCTGCAGGGTTTTTATCATAAATCGTTTTTGAATTTTGTCAAAAGCTTTCTCTGCATCTATTGAGATGATCATATGGTTATTCTCCTTCAGTTTGTTGATATAGTGTATCACGATTGATTTGCCTATATTGAAGAATCCTTGCATTCCTGGAATAAACCCCACTTGATCATGGTGTATGATCCTTTTAATGTGTTGTTGGATTCTTTTTGCTAGTATGTTGTTGAGCATTTTGCATCTATGTTCATCAGTGATATTGGCCTGTAGTTTTCTTTCTTTGTGACGTCTTTGTCTGCTTTTGGTATCAGGGTGATGGTGGCATCATAGAATGAGTTTGTGAGTGTTCCACCCTCTGCTAACTTTTGCAAGAGTTTGAGAAGGATAGATGTTAGCTCTTCTCTAATTGTTTGATAGAATTTGCCTGTGAAGCCATCTGGTCCTGGGATTTTGTTTGTTGGAAGATTTTGAATCACAGTTTCAATTTCAGTGCTTGTGATTGGTCTGTTCATATTTTCTATTTCTTCCTGGTTCAGTCTCGGCAGCTTGTGCATTTCTAAGAATTTGTCCATTTCTTCCAGGTTGTCCATTTTATTGGCATACAGTTGCTTGTAGTAATCTCTAATAATCTTTTGTATTTCTGCAGAGTCAGTTGTTACATCTCCTTTTTCATTTCTAATTCTATTGACTTGAGTCTTCTCCCTTTTTTTCTTGATGAGTCTGGCTAATGGTGTATCAATTTTATTTATCTTCTCAAAGAACCAGTTTTTACTTTTATTGATCTTTGCTATTGTTTCCTTCATTTCTTTTTCATTTATTTCTGATCTGATCTTTATTATTTCTTTGTTTCTGCTAAATTTGGGGTTTCTTTGTTCTTCCTTCTCTAATTGCTTTAGGTGAAATGTTAGGTTGTTTATTCAAGATGTTTCTTGTTTCTTAAGGTAGAATTGTATTGCTATAAACTTCCCTCTCAGAACTGCTTTTGCTGTATCCCATAGGTTTTGGGTCATCGTGTCTCCATTGTCATTTGTTTCTAAGTACTTTTTGATTTCCTCTTTGATTTCTTCAGTGATCAATTCATTATTAAGTAGTGTATTGTTTAGCCTCCATGTGTTTGTATTTTTTACAGCTCTTTTCCTGTAATTGATATCTAGTCTCATAGCGTTGTGGTCAGAAAAGATAAGATTTCAATTTTCTTAAATTTGCCAAGGCTAGATTTGCGACCCAAGATATGATCTATCCTGGAGAATATTCCATGAGCACTTGAGAAAAATATGTATTCTGTTGTTTTTTGGTGGAATGTCCTATAAATATCAAGTGAATACATCTTGTGTAATGTATCATTTAAAGCTTGTGTTTCCTTATTTATTTTCATTCTGGATGATCTGTCCATTGGTGACAGTGGGATGTTAAAGTCCCCTACTATGATTGTGTTACTGTCGATTTCCCCTTTTATGGCTGTTAGCATTTGCCTTATATATTGATGTGCTCCTATGTTGGGTGCATAAATATTTACAATTGTTATATGTTCTTCATGGATCGATCCCTTGATCATTATGTAGTGTCCTTCTATGTCTCTTGTAATAGTTTTTATTTTAAAGTCTATTTTGTCTGATATGAGAAATGCTACTCCAGCTTTCTTCTGATTTCCATTTGCATGGAATATCTTTTTCCATCCTCTCACTTTCAGTCTGTAAGTGTCCCTAGGTCTGAAGTGGGTCTCTTGTAGACAGCATATATATGGGTCCTGTTTTTGTATCCATTAAGCCAGTCTGTGTCTTTTGGTGGGAGCATTTAATCCATTTACATTTAAGGTAATTATTGATATGTGTATTCCTATTACCATTTAATTGTTTCGGGTTCTTCTTGTAGGTCTTTTCCTTCTCTTGTGTTTCTTGCTTAGAGAAGTTCCTTTAGCATTTGTTGTAAAGCTGGTTTGGTGGTGCTGAACTCTCTCAGTTGTTGCTTGTCTGTAAAGGTTTTAATTTCTCCATCAAATCTGAATGAGATCCTTGCTGGGTAGAGTAATCTTGGTTATAGGTTTCTCTCCTTCATCACTTTAAATATGTCCTGTCACTCCCTTCTGGCTTGTAGAGTTTCTGCTGGAAGATCAGATGTTAACCGTATGGGAATTCCCTTGTGTGTTATTTGTTGTTTTACCCTTGCTGCTTTGAATATGTTTTCTTTGTATTTAATTTTTGACAGGTTGATTATTAGGTGTCTTGACGTATTTATCTTTGGGTTTATCCTGTATGGGACTCTCTGTGCTTCCTGGACCTGATTGACTATTTCCTTTCCTATAGTGGGGAAGTTTTCAACTATAATCTCTTCAAATATTTTCTCAGTCCCTTTCTTTTTCTCTTCTTCTTCTGAGACCCCTATAATTCGAATGTTGGTGCGTTTAATGCTGTCCCAGAGGTCTCTGAGACTGTCCTCAGTTCTTTTCATTCTTTTTTCTTTCTTCTGCTCTGCAGTAGTTATTTCCACTATTTTATCTTCCAGGTCACTTATCCGTCCTTCTGCCTCAGTTATTCTGCTACTGATCCCGTCTAGAGTATTTTTCATTTCATGTGTTGTGTTGCTCATCGTTACTTGCTTCCTCTTTATTTCTTCTAGGTCCTTGTTAACTGTTTCTTGCAATTTGTCTATTCTATTTCCAAGATTTTGCATCATCTTCACCATCATTATTCTAAATTCTCTTTCAGGTAGATTGGCTATTATCTCTTCATTTGTTAGGTCTGGTGTGTTTTTATCTTGTTCCTTCACCTGCTGTATGTTTTTCTGTCTTCTCATTTTGCTTATCTTACTGTGTTTGGGGTCTCCTTTTTGCAGGCTGCAGGTTTGTAGTTCCCTCTGTTTTTGGTGGCTGTCCCCAGTGGCTGAGGTTGGTTCAGTGGGTTGAGCACGTTTCCTGTTTGGGGGGACTAGTGCCTCTGTTCTGGTGGATGAGGCTGGATCTTGTCTTTCTGGTGGGCAGGTCCTCGTCTGGTGGTGTGTATGGGGATGTTGGTAGTCTTATTATGATTTTAGGCAGCCTCTCTGCTAATGGTTGAGGCTGTAGACCTGTCTTTCTCTTTGTTGTGCATAGGGTGTCCAGCACTGTTCATTGCTGGTCCTTGAGTGAAGCTGGGTCTTGGTGTTGAGATGGAGACCTCTGGGAAATTTTCGCCATTTGATATTACATGGAGCTGGGAGGTCTCTTGTGGACCAGTGTCCTGAGGTTGGTTCTCCCACCTCAGAGACACAGCCTTGATACCTGGCTGGAGTGCCAAGAGCCTTTAATCCACACAGCTCAAAATAAAAGGGAGAAAAAAATAGAAAGGAAAGAAAGGAAGGAAGGAAGGAAGGAGGAAGGGAGGGAAGGAACAAAGGAAGGGAGGGAGGATGAAAGGAAGGGAGGAAGGAAGGGAGGAAGGAAGGAAAGAAGGAGGGAAGTAGGAAAGAAAGGAGGGAAGAAAGGAAGAAAGAAAGTGAGAAGACAAAGTAGGATAAAATATAGTTATTAAAATAAAAAAAATAATTATTAAGAAGAAAAATTTCTATTAAAGAAAAAACAAACAAACAAAAAAACCCAAAACTGGTCAGTCTAACCCTAGGAAAAATGGTGAAAACAAAGCTATAGAGACAAAATCTCACACAGCAGCACACACATACACACTCACAAAAAGAAAAAAAAGGGGGAAATAATAGTATATCTTGCTCCCAAAATCCACCTCCTCAACTTGGGATATTTCACTGTCTATTCAGGTTTTCCACAGATACAGGGCACTTCAAGTTGACTGTGGAGCTTTAATCTGCTGCCTCTGAGGCTGCTGGGGGAGACCTCCCCCTCTCTTTGTTCGCACAGCTCCTGGGGTTCAGCTTTGGACTTGGCCCTGCCTGTGCACGTAGGTCGTCCAAGGGCGTCTGCCCTTCGCTCAGACAGGACGGGGTTAAAGGAGCAGCTGATTCGGGGGCTCTGGCTCACTCAGGCCAGGGGGAGGGAGGGGCACAGATGCAGGGTGAGCCTGCTACATCAGAGGCCGGCATGACGCTGCACCGGCCCCAGGAGCACCGTGTGTTTTCATGGGGAAGCTGTCCCTGAATCCTGGGACCCCGGCAGTGGCGGGCTGCACAGGATCCCAGGAGGGGCGTTGTGGAGAGTGACCTGCGCTCGGACACAGGCCTCTTGGTTGCAGCAGTAGCAACCCTAGCGTCCCACACCCGTCTCTGTTGTCCGTGCCAACATCCGCAGCTTGTGCCCGTTTCTGGAGCTCCTTTATGCGGTGCCCTTAATCCTCTCTCCTCGCCTCCCAGGAAGCAAAGAGGCAAGAAAAAGTCTTTTGTCTCTTCAGTAGCTCCACGCCAGTTTCTGGAGCTCCTTTAAATGGCACGCTTAAACCCCTCTCCTCACACACCAGGAGGCAAAGAGGGAAGAAAAGGTCTCTTGCCTCTTTGGCAGCTCCAGACTTCAACTGGGCTCCCTCCCGGTTAGCCATGGTGCACTAAACCCTTCAGGCTGTTTTCAATCTGCCAACTCCAGACCTTTCCCTGGGATCCAACTGAAGCCTGAGGCTCAGCTCCCAGCCCCGCCCGCCCAGGCGGGTGAGCAGACAAGCCTCTCAGGCTGGTGAGTTCTGGTCGGCACCGATCCTCTGCGGGAATCTCTCCGCTTTGCCCTCCGTACCCTGTTACTGCACTCTCCTCCGTGGCTCCGAAGCTTCCCCCTTCTGCCACCCGCAGTCTCAGCCCGCGAAGGGGCTTCGAGTGTGTGGGAACCTTTCCTCCTTCACGGCTCCCTCCCACTGGTGCAGGTCCCGTCCCTATTCTTTTGTCTCTGTTTATTCTTTTTTCTTTTGCCCTACCCAGGTATGTGGGGAGTTTCTTGCCTTTTGGGAGGTCTGAGGTCTTCTGCCGGCGTTTGGTGCGTGTTCTATAGGAGAAGTTCCACGTGCAGATGTATTTCTGATGTATCTATGAGGAGGAAGGTGATCCCTGCATCTTACTCTTCTGCCATCTTCTCGATCCCCTCGAGGGTTGCCTTTTTAACAATACCCTTTCCAGCATTTATTGTTTGTAGATTTTTTGATAATGGCTATTCTGACTGGTGTCAGGAGATAACTCATCGCAGTTTTGATTTGCATTTCTCTAATAGTTAGTGATGTTGAGCATCTTTTCATGTGCCTCTTGACCAACTGAATGTTTTCTTTGGTGAAATGTTTATTTAGGTTTTCCACCCATTTTTTATTTTGGTTGTTTGTTTGTTTTTTTGATATTGAGCTCAATAAGCTGTTTGTATATTTTTGAGATTAATCCTTTGTCCATTATTTCATTTGCAGATATTTTGTCCCATTCTGTAGGTTGTTTTTTCATCTTGTTTATGGGTTTCCTTTGCTGTACAAAAGGTTTTAACATTAATTAGGTTCCATTTGTTTATTTTTGCTTTTATTTTCATTACTCTAGGAGGTGTGCCAAAAAAGATCTTGTTGTGGTTTATGTCAAAGAGTGTTTTTCCTATGTTTTCCTGTAAGAGTTTTATAGTGTCTGGTCTTAAATTTAGGTTTCTCGTCCATTTGGAGTTTACTTTTATGTATGGCATTAGGTAGTGTTCTTATTTCATTATTTTACGTGTAACTGTCCAGTTTTCCCAGAACCACTTATTGAACAGGATGCCTTTCTCCATTGTATGTTCTTGCCTCCTTTGTCGTAAATTAGGTGACCATATGTGTGTGGGTTTATCTCTGGGATTTCTATCCTGTACCATTGATCTATATTTCTGTTCTTGTGCATTTTCCATACTGTCTTGCTTACTGTAACTTTGTAGTATACTTTGAAGTCAGGTAGCCTGATTCCTTCAGCTCCATTTATCTTTCTCAAGATTGCTTTTGCTATTTGGGGTCTTTTTTTTGTTTCCATGAACAAAATACTATCAAATGGAATCCAACAACATATTAAAAGGATCATACACCATGATCAAGTGAGATTTTTCCCAGTGATGCAAGGATTCTTCAATATACGCAAATTAATCAATGTGATACACCATATTAACAAAGTAAGGAATAAAAACCTTATGACCATCTTAGTAGATGCAGAAAAAACTTTCAACAAATTCAACACCACTTTATGATAAAAACTCTCCAGAAAATGGGCATAGAGGGAACATACCTCAACAAGATAAAGACCATATATGACAAACCCACAGCAAACATCATACTCAATGGTGAAAAACTGAGAGTATTTCTACTAAGAACAAGGAAGAACAAGACAAGTATGTCCAATCTCGCCACTCTTATTCAACATAGTTTTGGAAGTCCTAGCCACAAAAATCAGAGAAGAGAAAGAAATAAAAGGAAATACAAATTGGAAAACAAGAAGTAAAACTGTCACTGTTTGCAGGTGATATGATACCATACATAGAAAATCCTAAAGATGCCACCAGAAAGCTACTAAAACTAGTCAATGAATGTAGTAAAATATCAGGATACAAAATTAATGCACAGAAATCTCTGGCTTTCCTGTACACTAACAATGAAAAATCAAAAAGAGAAATTAAGGAAACAATCCCATTTACCATCACAACTAAAATAATAAAATACCTAAGGTGGTTAAAGACTTGTACTCGGAAAATTCTAAAACACTGATGAAAAAAATCAAAGATGACATAAACAGACGGAGAAATATACCATGAGTTTGGATTGGAAGAATCTATATTTCAAAATGACTACACTACCTAAAGCAATCTACAGATTCAATGCAATCCCTATCAAAATACCAATGGCATTCTTCACAGAACTGGAAAAATAAAAATTACTATTTGTATGGAAACACAAAATGTCCTCAGCTAATTCTTATACTATTAAGACCCAAGCAGTTTAATACAAGACTTTCTGAAATCTTGTGTGCTGAAAATAGATTTTTTTCCCCTAATCCTTCAGAAAGGAGAATTGAGTTGGAAAATAAAAGGTTTGATTTGGATCATCTTGAGTTAGAATTAATAACACTTCTTCAAAATGGTTTTACATGTATGCAGTGTTGTCAATATATTTAAGAAATAAAAAAATCCAACAGTTACTAATTGCATATTCTAAAAAAAGATCTTCATTATCTGTTATAATTTTATACTTCATTAAAGCTCTTTTGTGTATATCATACTCTTTCTCATCATCAAAGAATATCTGTAGCTCATAAACTATCTTGAAATGACAAATTACTTTCTTTCTTTGACTACAAGTTTTTTCTCCTTTTTATCTGTAAGCAGTTTTCTTTCAAGATTACATTTAATCTTTTTTACCCTTTAAATGATTTACTTCTTAACTAACAGGAACAATTTCATAATTAAATGTTTTGACAGGAAGAAAAGATTATCTGTTTTGCTGAAGAACATGGATATAGATTGGCCCACTGTATAAGAAGTCTTTATCACCAACAGTATGGAAATGGAAATGCAAGGGAGATTATGAATACCAAAATAATCTTTAAGCCTGATTAATAAAAATGCTTTTAAATTTTAATGGACTTGAGATTTTCATATTTATTTTTACTATGGTTAAGCCACATAGTTGAACTCTGTCCCACTGATAACACTGAAGAATATTGTCATGCCTAAATCATTTTAATACAAGGAAAAGAGTTCTGCCATGTTGTCAATAAATGTTAACATTTTTCTGTTTACAATATTTTGTGTTCTTGACTTTCAAGTTTAAATGTTGTCTGGATCTCAATAGCAATGCCAAATAAACATACCAGATTTCACAAAGCAGTTCCAACATATAAGTTGGTTGCCAAGTTAGGAAGAACCAACCAAAGTCGAAACCTCAAAAGAAACTCTGGGATATAGACTGGCCACTGATGTGCAAACCAATCTCTTCAATATTTAAAATGGATTGAAGGGCACAGGTGTGCATCATAATGGTAGGAAACTATATATTTTATTTAATATTAGGGGGGCAAACTTTTACTCTTTCTCATGTTAGTCTTTATCTAACTGCTTGTCAAGAATGCAGAGTAATCTAGATTTTAACCAGTGACATACACAAATATTAAGTAGTTCATATAACATCTCAGGGATATTCAACTTAAATTTTAAAATTAGTGTCTCCGGGCTTCCCTGGTGGCGCAGTGGTTGAGAATCCGCCTGCCGATGCAGGAGACACGGGTTTGTGCCCTGGTCTGGGAAGATCCCACATGCCGTGGAGCGGCTGGGCCCATGAGCCATGGCCGCTGAGCCTGCGCGTCCGCAGCCTGTGCTCCACAATGGGAGAGGCCACAACAGTGAGAGGCCCACATACCGCAAAAAAGAATAAAATAAAATTAGTGTCTCCTAATTTTCAAAATTATGTGCCTCTGTCTGACGATGCACTATATAATATATAACACGAATTCATTATTTAGCATACAAACCTATATGCATACATACACAATATTATCAGGGTATAATAAAACATAAGTAATTATTTTTCAAATAAGGCACTCTTTATAAGTATAAATGATATTAAATATACTTGTTTGGATCTAAGTTTAATAAACAACTTATGGACCTTACATTTCAGTTCATTTTATGGGAAATATTGTAAAACTAATGTAAGGTAACATATGATATACCAACAAATTCAAGAAAACATTTTTTAACAGCAACTGGTTTTACAATAATCTGAGGATTTCTTAATAGATGAGATTTTACATCCTATTTATCTACCTGTCTGCTCACCTGTCCATTTATCATCTATCTCTCTAATGAAGTCAGTGCTTTAAAATGACTTTTCTAAGAATAATGAAAAAGCTCAGAGATAGTTATATACCTTTTTCCCTGGTATAGGATGTTAACTTTAAGTAGGGTGTTTGGGGAATTAAAAAAACAGTGGGGGGCTTCCCTGGTGGCGCAGTGGTTGAGAATCCGCCTGCCGATGCAGGAGACACGGGTTCGTGCCCTGGTCCGGGAAGATCCCACATGCCGCGGAGCAACTGAGCCCGTGAGCCGTGGCCGCTGAGCCTGTGCGTCCGGAGCCTGTGCTCCGCAACGGGAGAGGCCACAACAGTGAGAGGCCCGCATACCGCAAAAAAAAAAAAAAAAAAAAAAAAAAAAAAAAAAAAAAAAAAAAAACAGTGGGAAATAAAGCACACTTGAATGGGTCTTTGGTGGGTGATAACACAGAAATCATGAACAATAGATGTCTGCAATCTCCTAGCAACACATTGATGACCTTAAAATCAGTTAAGCATTGGAAATAGAAGCCAGCATTCTACGGTTACAAGTCATTTTCTCTACTTTTGCTTTTTATACTGAGTATTTTATGTTTCTTAATTTGTAGCTTCTTTTCTCCTAAGAGTGAATAACCCCCAAATGACAAAATTTTCTGTTCAAACTTTTATGCCTTTATTTGAACCGATGCAATCAAGTGAGTCTATTAAGGGAAAAGAGTTAATATTTTTCTTTCATTATTTCTAAAATTTACTTAAGCAGTAATTGGAGGATTTGAACATAAACAATGGTGTTAGTAACTATTGTCAAGATAAGTTTTCGGGCTTATCATTCACAAGAATGTCTCCATTCCTTCATACAGACAGTGTTGTTTGAGCACCTAGTGTATGACTATGCTTTAACACTCCATGGATCACTATAGTAAGAATTATTAATTCAGTACATGGAATAGATTTTGACTTAAAAAAAAAAATCTGCCCGCTAGCGGAAGAGGATTGGATTAATGATAATCTTTATTTGAAGACACATGATTTTTCTGTCTGTGGATAGCTCTATGAATGCATTTATGTATGTATGAATATGGGTGGGTGTTTGTTTTTATTATATAATGAACAACCATTAAATCAACACAAATGTAAAGCTAGAAATGTAACAATATCTATTTCTATCTACTCTTTTTAGCTACTTTTGATCCTTTCATGTTCAATCTTCCTGCTTCCATTCAGAAATAATACGTATCCTGAATTTTGTTTTCATTGTTTGCTTGCATTTTTATTTTATTTATTTATTTATTTATTTTTGTGGTATGCGGGCCTCTCACTGTTGTGGCCTCTCCCGTTGCGGAGCACAGGCTCTGGACGCACAGGCCTAGCGGCCATGGCTCACGGGCTTAGTTGCTCCACGGCATGTGGGATCTTCCCAGACCAGGGCACGAACCCGTGTCTCCTGCATCGGCAGGCGGATTCTCAACCACTGCGCCACCAGGGAAGCCCTGCTTGCATTTTTTAAAAATTGCTTTATTACATATGTGTTAATGTCTGTAAAATACTTATTTTGCTTTTCATATATGTTTTGAAGATTGTAGGAGCAGTTACCTTCCAGGACTTGCTTATTCCTTTCTCAATCATAACTGGGATGTTTATAATTAAAATTCATATTAACCTGTGAAAATATGGTCCATTCATAGCTATATTTAATATTACATCATATAAATATGTCATAATTTATTTTTGGTTTCCTCATTTCTAGCTATTAAATTCAGTGATGCAATTAGCATTTTTTCCTTTTAGTTTTAAATACTCTGTGGTCCTACTGTTACCAAACCTGCATATGAAGCTAATCTACACATACTGGGTTGTAGTGAAGGAACGTGTAGAGTGTATTGCAAGTATCAAGCAAGGAGTATGGGCAGCTAATACTCAAAAGACCCAAACTCCCTAATGGATTTCAGGGAAGAGATTTTAAAGGCAAGATGAGGGAGGGGAATTGCAAGACATGTGATCAGCTCATGCACAATTCTCTGGTTGATGGTGAGGGAAGAATGTGGTGTTACATGTGTTAACATCATCAATCATCAGGCTCCAGCTGGTCTCGGGGCTCTGTGCTCATGGACATCATGCAGTTAACTTCCCCCATCTGGTAGGGGTTTTAGCATCTGCAAACAACTCAGGAATGTGCATCAGACATTGACACCTATGTCCTTGAAGGAGGCACTAAAGATTCTGTGACAGCTATATGGCTGATCTATTATTTAAATTGTTACCAGTTCTCCTGGTCCAACTGCTATTTTTTGTTACTACATTTTTTCAATCATTAATTATTGAGCCAGACTTTTGTGACTCAGAGGATGCCTGGGAGACTAAAGCTTTTCTACAAATAAGAGGCAGGCAACGAACATGAGGAAGTCTATCCTGGGAATGCACCATAGTGTCCTGCTCAGTTATAATAGGTATAATCATTGATAAACCTGCATAGCTGCATTTTAAAAAATCCAATGTAATCATCTGTTTCTCTTATCAATCAAGTTTATTGTTTTTATTGCATGTGTGTATGTATGTTTCCCACCTTGTTGCAAAAAGTTGAACTCAACTTTGTTCAATGACAGTTTTGTTCCTGGTAGTCTTTGGCTAAAGGACATAGAAATTACCATCAATCAAGTTAAAATAAAGTATTTTACTCTCTCTAAACACCTTATTCTCTTCCTAAACACACATTGAGTCACTTTTTTTTCTTATATTCAGAGAGACTTCATAATAGAGAAAATATAGAGAAATATATATGGTTCTATGTTATGACCTGCAGCAATAACAATGTATTCATGCTTTGGCCTTGATTATATCTGCATATCTTTATGCATTCATCTTTTTTAGTAAATTTTTTTCTTTTCTGGATTATAATGCTCTCATGGATCCAAATTTTCTTTTTGTCTTTTATAAGCTTCAAACCAGTTTATATCCAAATTAAAATGTCAATATTTGACATACACCTCAGCACATTTTTTTTTTTTTTTCAGTTAGCATGATGGCACTCTAATTTCATAAGAATAAATCTGGATTTTAGAACATGAAATTTCATGAATGTGTTCAACCTTTAGGTCCAGGACAGGAGTGGAATGTGTTTTCAACAACTTAACAAGTGTATTTTCAGTTTAATCTACTGAAATTTTAATTATTCATTTAAAAATATATGGTGGCTTGTTTCTAGGCAATGTCCAATGGTTCCTTCCCTCTTTCCGTATGTAATACAAACTTTTGCTACTATTTAGTTTACTTCATTATATAAGTCATATCAGATTAAACACACCAAGAAACAGATAAATTAGCAACAAAGTTTGTCTATTTCATATGTTAGTTTTAAATGCAGTCTATTCTGTTTCCAATGTCAAAAGCAGTACTAAATTGCCTAGCAAAAAAAACCTTTAAATGTGTTAAGTAAATGTAATCATATACCATCATGTAATTGACAAAAACAATAATCTTATTTACTGAACAGTTATATTGACTGCTTTCAACAATCACAGCAATATGCTTGTAAATATGTTTTTATACAATCCTCACAGTGTCCTTGTGTTCTAGGCATTAATATTAACCCCGTTTGTCAATGAGAGAACTTAGACTTAGTATCAATTAATATATTCGAGGTCATAAATGTGTAACCTATTTATTTAAAGATTTAGTCCAAAATAATATCAAACTTTAATTTCTGACTCTATTCAAATCTTCTTGTATGTTCTCCTTATCTTACATATGATATCTGAGTACTTCATTCCATACTCCGATAGTGTGTACATGCATGGAGGTCAGGGGAGAGTATTGGTAGGTGACAAGGTGATCTTGCTTTTCTCCTTCTGTCTCTTCTGATCTGATGGCAGGAAATGGGTGTTATGAAACATTCAAAATATTGAACTAATGAAGCATCTGTATCAGATATTTAGTTGCATTTATAATTAGTTCTCTCTTGTCTCTCATGGCAAGGTGGAATAACTGTCACTGGCCATTTTAACATAAATTTATGTAAGATCTTCCAGCTTTCTCAGATCTGTTGAAAAGCAATTCTCCATAGTATTTCTACACATCTTGATCAGCTTTTGTTCTGAACTATCTTTTCAAGAATGTTTGCATAACAAACAGCTGTTAAGATATGGTGTTTCCCACTAGGTCAAAGGCCAGACTTCAATGTCCAGCATAATAAAGGAAATGTTTCCCTTAAGGGCAAGTTTGGGCAAGTTTTCTAGAAGCACCCTTTAACATTAGAGTTTCCTAAACTTGAGGGTCCTCAGATGTGACACAAACCTTCCATGTGTCTTCCATGTACTTGAGTCTCCTTCTGCATTGCTTCCACAGGAGGTAGAGACAAGGGAAACTGATGTGAATATAAAGCTCATTCTGTCTGCTTGTCATGATAAATTAATCACTTTATTATTGACTAAGGAGTTTTTTATCTGCCTGCATCTAGGAAATCATTGCAGGCTAACTTGTTGGTTTGCAACAAGAGTAAAAATTCAGCCATTTAATAATTCTTCACAAAGTCCTTCCTCACTGATACATCTCTGGAAAGAGCCATACTTGGGCAGGTTCTTTCGAAAAAATACAATTCCTGTTACTTTTCTCAAGTCATTTGACCCAAGGGAAAAGCCAGTCACACAAAACTCTGGTATTTTAAGCTTTCCCATCACTGCTTCCCTCTCTCTCTCTCTTCTTTTTTTTTGCATTAAGTACTAGTAGTCAAAATGTATTAAGGGCTTATAATATATCAGGGTTTTACTAAGACCTTTAAATGCTCATATAATAACATTTATTCCTTACAATAACACAATGAGGTGTTTACTATTATTTAGAAGTAATTTTACTTATTTATTTATTTATTTATTTATTTCTCACTTTTTATTGTATACTGGAGTATAGTAGATTAACAATCTTGGGTTAGTTTCAAGTGTACAGCAAAGTGATTCAGCTATATAGTAGGTCCTTGTTTGTTATCCATTTAAAATATAACAGTGAGTATATGTCAGTCAAAAACTCCCTAACTATTTCTCCCACCCCACTCTTCCCCTCAAGTAACCATAAGTTTGTTCTCTAAGTCTGTGAGTCTGTTTCTGTTTTGTAAATAAGTTCATTTGTATAATGTTTTTAGATTCCTTATATAAGTGATGTCATTTGTCTTTATCTGACTTACTTCACTCAGTATGACAATCTCTAGGTCCATCCATGTTGCTATAAAAGTCATTATTTCATTATTTTTATTGGCTAAGTAATATTCCATTGTATATAAGTACTACATCTTCTTTATCCATTCTTCTGCTAATGGACATGTAGGTTGCTTTCATGTCTTGGTAATTGTAAACAGCACTACAATGAACATTAGGGTGAATGTATCCTTTTGGACCATGTTTTATTCTTGGTATATGCCCAAGAGTGGGATTGCAGGATCATATGGTAGCTCTATTTTTAGTTTCTTAAGGAATCTCCATACTGTTTTCAGTTTGCATTCTGACCAACAGTGTAGGAGAGTTCCATTCTCTCCACTCCCTCTCCAACGTTTATTGTTTATGGATTTTTTGATGATAGTCATTCTGACTGGTATGAGTTGATATCTCATTGTACTTTTGATTTGCATTTCTCTAATAATTAGTGATGTTGAACATCTTTTCTTGTACCTCTTGGCCACATTTATGTCTTCTTTGGAGATATGTCTATTTAGCTCTCTGTGGGCTTTTTTTTTTTTTTTTTTTTTTTTTGTGGTACATGGGCCTCTCACTGCTGTGGCCTCTCCCATTGTGGAGCACAGGCTCAGCAGCCATGGCTCACGGGGCCAGCTGTTCCGCAGCATGTGTGATCTTCCTGGACCAGGCATGAACCCTCATCCCCTGCATCATCAGGCAGACTCCCAACCAATGCACCACCAGGGAACACCCTGCACTTTTTTGATTAGGCTGTTTGTTTTGATGGTATTAAGCTACATAAGCTATTTGTAAATTTTGGAGACTAATCCTTTGTCTGTCACATCATTTGCAAATACTATCTTCCATTCTGTGGGTTGTCTTTTCATTTGTGTATGGTTTCCTTTGCTGTGCAAAACTT
Source organism: Kogia breviceps (assembly GCF_026419965.1). NCBI lineage: Eukaryota > Metazoa > Chordata > Mammalia > Artiodactyla > Physeteridae > Kogia > Kogia breviceps. Next base: position 44,209,438 of record NC_081325.1, on the reverse strand, counting down.
TTGAGTTTAATTAGGTCCCATTTGTTTATTTTTGTTTTTATTTCCATTAATCTGGGAGATAGATTGAGAAATTGCTGTGATTTATGTCAGAGAGTGTTCTGCCTATGTTTTCCTCTAAGAGTTTTATAGTATCAGGTCTTACATTTAGGTCTTAAATCCATTTTGAGTTTATTTCTGTGTACAGTGTTAAAGAGTGTTCTAATTTCATTCTTTTCCATGTAGCTATCCAGGTTTCTCAGCACCATTTATTGAAGAGACTGTCTTTCCTTCATTGTATAGTCTTGCCTCCTTTGTTGTAGGTTAATTGACCATAAGTGCGTGGGTTTAGTTCTAGGCTTTAGCCTGTTCCATTGATCTATATTTCTGGTTTTTTTGCCAATACCATACTCTTTTGAGAGCTATAGCTTTGTAGTATAGTCTGAAGTCAGGGAGGCTGATTCCTCCAGCTCCATTTATCTTTCTTAAGATTGCTTTTGCTATTTGGGATCTTTTCTGTCTTCATACAAATTTTAAGATTTGTTGTTCTAGTTCTGTGAAAAATACCTTTGGTAAGTTAATAAGAATTGTATTTAATCTGCTGATTGCCTTGGGTAATATAGTCATTTTGACAATGTTGATTATTCCAATCCAAGAACATGGTATATCTTTCCATCTGTTTGGATTGTCTTCAATTTCTTTCATCAGCATCTTATAGTTTTCAGGGTACAGGTATTTGTCTCCTTAGGTAGTTTTTTTTAAATTTTTTAACATCTTTATTGGAGTATAATTGCTTCACAATGATGTGTTAGTTTCTGCTTTATAACAAAATGAATCAGCTATACATATATATATATATATCCCCATATCTCCTCCCTCTTGTGTCTCCCTCCCACCCCTCTAGGAGGTCACAAAGCACCGAGCTGATCTCCCTACACTATGTGTCTTCTTCCCACTAGCTATCTATTTTACATTTGGTAGTGTATATATGTCAATGCCACTGTCTGACTTCATCCCAGCTTATCCTTCCCACTCCCTGTGTCCTCAAGTCCATCTTCTACATCCACATCTTTATTGCTGTCCTGCCTCTAGGTTCTTCAGAAACATTTTTCTTTTTTTTAGATTCCATATGAATGTGTTAGCATACAGTATTTGTTTTTCTCTTTCTGACTTCACTCTGTATGACAAACTCTAGGTCCATCCACCTCACTACAAATAACTCAATTTCATTTCTTTTTATGGCTGAGTAATATTCCATTGTATATATGTGCCACATCTTCTTTATCCATTCATCTGTCAATGGATAGTTAGGTTGCTTCCACGTCCTGGCTATTGTAAATTCTCCTAAGGTAGGTTTATTCCTAGGTATTTTATTCTTTTTGATGTGTTGGTAAATGGGATTTTTTTTTGAATTTCTCTTTCTATTCTTTTTGTTAGTGCATAGAAATGCAACATATTTCTGTGTATTAATTTTATAACCTGCGAATTTACAAAATTCACTGATGAGCTCTAGTAGTTTTCTTGTAGCATATTTAGGATTTTCTCTGTATAGTATCATGTCATCTGCAAACAGTAAGAGTTTAACTTCTTCTTTTCCAATTTGGATTCTTTTTATTTCTTTTTCTTCTCTGATTGCCATGGCTAGGACCTCCAAAGTTATGTTGAATAAGAGTGATGTGTGTCTATATCCTTTTCTTCTTCCAAATCATAGAAAAATTGTTTCAACTTTTCACCGTTGCATATAATGTTAACTGTAGATTTGTCATATATTGCCTTTATTATGTTGAGGTGTGTTCCCTCTATGCCCACTTTCTGGAGTGTTTTTTATCATAAATGAGTGTTGAATTTTGTCAAAAGCTTTTTCTGCATCTATGGAGATGATAGTATGGTTTTGATTCTTCAATTTCTTGATGTGGTGTATCCCAGTGATTGATTTGTGGATATTAAAAATCCTTGCATCCCTGGGATAAATCCCACTTGATCATGGTGTATGATCCTTTTAATGTATTGTTGGTTTCAGATGCTAGTATTTTGTTGAGGATTTTTGTGTCTATGTTCATCAGTGATATTGGCCTGTAGTTTTGGTTTTTTGTGGTATCGTTGTCTCTTTTTGGTATCAGGGTGATGGCAGCCTCATAGAAGAAACTTGGGAGTGTTCTTCCCTCTGCTATATTTTAGAAGAGTTTGAGAAGGATAGGTGTTACCTCTTCTCTACATGTTTAATAGAATTTGCCTGTGAAGCCATCTGATACTGGACTTTTGTTTGTTGGAAAATTTTTAGTCACAGTTTCAGTTTCAATGCTTGGTCTGTTCATATTTTCTATTTTTTTCCTGGTTCAGTCTTGGGCGATTGTACCTTTCTAAGAATTTGTTCATTTCTTCCAGGTCGTCCATTTTATTGGCATATAGTTGTTTGTAGTTGTCTCTTATGATCCTATGTATTTCTGTGGTGTTAGTTGTAACTTCTCCTTTTTCATTTCTAATTTTATTGATTTGAGTCCTCACCCTTTTTTGCTTGATGAGTCTGGCTAAAGGATTATCAGTTTTGTTTATCTTTTCAAAGAACCAGTTTTAGTTTCATTGATCTATGGTATTTGTTTACTTCATCTTTATTTCATTTATTTCTGCTCTGATATTTATGATTTATTTCCTTCTACTAACTTCAGGTTTTGTGTTTTCTTCTTTCTCTAGTTGCTTTAGTTATAAGTTTAGGTTGTTTATTTGATTTTTTTTTTTTTTTTTTTTTATTTCTTGAGGTAAGATTCTATTGCTGTAAACTTCCCTCTTAGAACTTCTTTTGCTGCATCCCATAGGTTTTGGATCATTATGCTTTCATTTTCATTTGTCTCTAGGTATTTTTTGATTTCCTTTTTGATTTTTTCAGTGATCCATTGGTTGTTCAGTAGCATATTGTTTAGTCTCCACGTGTTTGTGTTTTTTACAGTTTTTTTTTTCTTGTTTATTTCTAATCTCATAACTTTGTGGTCAGATAAAGTGCTTGATATGGTTTTAATTTTCTTAAATTTACTTAGGCTCACTTTGTGGCCCAGCATGTGGTCAGTCCCGGAGAACGTCCCACGTGCACATAGGAAGAATGTGTGTTCTGCTGTTTTTGAATGGAATGCTCTGTAAATATCATTTATATTCATCTGGTCAAATGTGTCATTTAAGGCCTGTTTTTCCTTATTGATTTTCTGTCTGGATGATCTGTCCATTGATGAAAGTGTGGTGTTAAATTCCCCTCCTATTATTGTGTTACTGTTGATTTCTCCTTTTATGGCTGTTAGTATTTGCCTTACATATTAAAATGCTCAATATATATATATATATATATATATATATATGTTGGGTACATATATATTTATAATTGTTATATCTTTTTCTTGGATTGAACACTTGATCATTATGTAGTGTCCTTTTTTGTAACTTATAACGGCCTTTATTTTAGTCTATTTTGTTTGATATGAGTATTTCTACTCCAGCTTTCTTTTGATCTCCATTTGCATGGAGTACCTTTCTCCATCCCCTCACTTTCAGTCTGTATGTTACTAGGTCTCAAGTGGGTCGCTTGTATATAGCATGTATATACATGTCTTGTTTTTGCTTCTATCCAGCCAGTCTATGTCTTTTGGATGGAGCATTTTATCCATTTACATTTAAGGTAATTATCTTTATGTAAGTTCTTATTGCTATTTTTTAATTGTTTTGAGTTTGTTTTTATAGGTCCTTTTTCTTCCCTTCCTCTCTTGTTCTCTTCTCTTGTCGTTTGATGAACGTCTTTATTGTTTTGTTTGCATTTTTTTTTCTTTTTTTGTGTGTGTATCTATTGTAGTTTTTGGGTTTACTATACCCATGAGGTTTTGATAGAGCCATCTATATATATACAAGATTGTTTTAATTTGCTGGTCTCTTTCCCGCCTAGTGAAGTTCCTTTAGTATTTGTTGCAAAGCTGGTCTGGTGGTGCTCAATCCTCTTAGCTTTTCCATGTCTGTGAAGTTTTTTTGATTTCTCCATCAAATCTGAATGAAAGGCTTGCTGGGTAGAGTATTCTTAGTTGCAGGTTCTTCCCTTTCATCCCTTGAAATATATCTTGCCACTTCCTTCTGGCCTGCAGAGCGTTTGCTGAGAAACCTGCTTATAACCTTATGGGAGTTCCCTTGTATGTTATTTGTTGTTTTTCCCTTGTTGCTTTTAATATTTTTTCTTTGTATTTAATTTTTGTTAGCTTGGTTACTATATGTCTTAGCGTGTTCCTCCTTGGGTTTATCCTGCCTGAGAGTCTCTGTGCTTCCTGGACTTGGATGACTGTTTCCTTTCCCATGTTAGGGAATTTTTCAGTAATTATTTTTTAAAATATTTTCTCAGGTCCTTTCTCTCTTTCTTTTCCTTCTTGGACCCCTATAATGTGAATTTTGGTGAATTTAATGTTGTCCCAGAGGTCTCTTAGAATGTCTTCATTTCTTCTCATTCCTGTTTTTTTTTTTTTTTTTTCCTTCTTATTCTGTTCTGCAGCAGAGATTTCCACCATTTTGTCTTCCAGGTCACTTATCCATTTTTCTACCTCAGTTATTCTGCTATTGATTATTCTAGTGTATTTTTCTTTGCAATTATTGTGTTGGTCATCTCAGTTTGTGTATTCTTTAGTTCTTCTAGGCCTTTGTTAATCATTTCCTGTATCTTCTCAATCCTTGCCTCCATTCTTTTTCCAAGATCCTGGATCATCTACAAAATCATTATTCTGAATTCATTTTCTGGAAGGTTGTCTATCTCCACTTCACTTACTTTTTTTTCTGGGCTTTTATCTTGTTCCTTCATCTGAGACATATTCTTCTGCCATTTCATTTTATCTAATTTTCTGTGATTGTGGTTTCTGTTCCACAGGCTGCAGGATTATAGTTTTTTCTTGCTTCTGCTCTGCCCCTTTACTTGAATATATATGCTATCATAGGGCTGAAAAGTTCAAAGTAGGCTGGCAGTCTGGACACTCAGAGAAGAGTCGACATTGCAATCTTGAGTTGACAGGCAGTATGGAAGTAGAAAGCCTTTTTCTTAGCAATTTTTCTTACAAAGTTGACATTCCTCTCCCATATGAGTGCTCCCTCAGGACACATGCCCAATTCCACATAAGCAGTGTAGCTTTAATGGCCACTTCTCACCATGAGTAAATTTACTTTCAGCAGCCAGTCCCTTTCCTCCTTTGCAACCAACACCTCACTGCTTCTCTTTTTACCCAGCCATAAAGGCATTGGGTGTCCCACCTTCAGATTTAGAAGATGCAGATAAAATTCGGCACTAGTTCTGTAACCCTGGATCTCTATGAAGCACATGTCAAGGTTCTCCCAGGAACTATTTTATGCTGTGTTTTATTGCAGCACTGGGAAATTATTGAGAAACTGCAGTTCAGACAACAGCCAGCTGTTCAGAGGTGCTGGTATTTGCTTTTGCATTGATCCTAATCTATTTAATGAGCTTACTTAAAGTAGCCAGTCAATTTGTGTGCTACATATTCATGAGGTAATAACTTATAACAAACTGCAAATCTCTGTACTGCTCCCGACATTGTAAACATTTTGTTGTGAAAACAAAAAAAAAGTCAGCTGAATTAAGTAGTATGGTTGGTGATGGAGTTTCTTTATATTATGTGGGATGAGGTGCAAGCTCTTCATCCCACAGTTGGTAGGAGGAATATTGATAATACTGCATTTTCTTTGTCTCCTCCCCATATACACTTTATGTAGAATCATCCTCTTTCCTTTCTGGGAAATGGAAAATATACACTGGAGTTTTCTACTCTCTAAGAATTCCTTTCAAGGAATTTTTTTTTTTTTTCATTCTATCTTTCAGTTTTTCTTCTCTTGGTTATTGAAAGAATTGGTCACTAATAATTTTTGTTTTCTTTTTGCAAGTCCTGTTGGCATGTGTCTTATATTGCACTTACCCTCAATTATCCTCAGCTTTGAGACCACTGTCAATATCTTACAATATAAGAACATCTAATATGTGGCTGAGCTCAGATTCACATCCAGATATGTGTGATGGCAGATTGTGAGTTCTTCATAAATATACGGAGTTCTCTCACAGAAAGGTAAAGGTGAGAAATAAACAATTTGGAGGAAGTGTTCAGAGGACTCTATCTCTTACCTCTCATAATTGTATTTTTTAAATGCAATACAAATCAGTTATTCAGAAAACTGAAATTTCTAAAAAACACATGAAATACAAGTTCCACATTTTTCTCATTAGATTCAACAGACATAAAATTACTCTGGCAAATTGCTTACAAAATTTTCTCAGTGTATGGCATCAATTTCTACACTAACTTATTGTGGACTATAATAAACAGCTTATGAAGTGAAATGAGTCTGTGGATTATGATTTTAATAGCTCTATGCCAAAGGATTCACAGGTATTAGTATTACACTCAGGGCTCCATATTATCTCTGGTTATATCCCATAATGCAAATTTTTTATTCAAGACAAGTTAACTCTTTTAAAATTTAGATCATACCACTATATTTTGGACCTTATTTAATATTTCATCTTCCCAGTAACAGCGATATCTTTGTGGAGGTTATTTTAATAACTATTGGCATAATGGTGTTTATGTGATTTATTACTAAAATACTCATTCCCTATATGTATACTGAAGTTTAATTGCTATCTCCTTTGCTGTTAATGCTCACTTTTCAAATATCTATATAAATCATTACTTTTCAGAAAAATAACTTCCTTTAAAATAAATCTCTTAAATCATAAATACAATGTTATATTTATGGATTCCAGAGTATGTTTTATGTTTATAATACTTAATTTATCAGGATATATTCTAATTTAAAAAGTAGAGATTTGTTAGAACTACCATATGACCCCGCAATCCCACTACTAGGCATATACCCTGAGAAAACCATAATTCAAAAAGAGTCATGTACCAAAATGTTCATTGCAGCTCTATTTACGATAGCCAGGACATGGAAGCAACCTAAGTGTCCATCAACAGATGAATGGATAAAGAAGATGTGGCACATATATACAATGGAATATTATTCAGCCATAAAAAGAAATGAAACTGAGTTATTTGTAATGAGGTGGATAGACCTGGAGTCTGTCATACAGACTGAAGTAAGTCAGAAGGAGAAAAACAAATACCGTATGCTAACACATATATATGGAATCTAAGAAAAAAAAAATGTCATGAAGAGATTAGTGGTAGGATGGGAATAAAACACAGACCTACTAGAGCATGGACTTGAGGATATGGGGAGGGGGAAGGGTAAGCAGTGACGATGTGAGAGAGTGGCAGGGACCATACACACTACCAAATGTAAATTAGATAGCTAGTGGGAAGCTGCCGCATAGCACAGGGAGTTCACCTCTATGCTTTTTGACCACCTAGAGGGGTGGGATAGGGAGGGTGTGAGGGAGGGTGATGCAAGAGGGAAGATATACAGGAACACATGTATATGTATAACTGATTCACTTTGTTGTAAAGGAGAAACTAACACACTGTTGTAAAACAGTTATACTCAAATAAAGATGTTAAAAATAAAAAGTAGAGATTTGTGGCTGCTTTTAATATTCTATAATAATACTTCCTTTCTTATTGTCAAAATCTTTGTGGAATTTAGATGGTCTTCAGTCTTAGCATAATTGGTTGGCACTAATGATTGTTAGTCATTTGATTTGGTGTGAAAGACCCTAGATTTAGGGGTAGTACTAACATAATTTTTTAAATGGAATTCATATATATTTAATAACATTAATAAGTATTTAAAATTGTGTTGCTCTATTCTAATATTCTTTGCACACTACTTATCATCAAGGATATTTTGGTTGTTAATTTTTGCTTCACTTTCTAGTGCTGTAGCTAAGGAAAATTACATTTCATTTCTCTGTCACATTTCAAATAATGAGGATATATCAATAGCACTAAGGAAGCTACTCTAGATCTGATTAAATCCTTGCAGATCTCAGCTTTCTTTTATATTGGTAACTACTATCTCTGACCACTTAATCCTCCCATGCCATCTAATTTCAAAACATGATTGTCATTCGTAGGTATCTTTTAATTTCTCACTCCTAAAAAATTGTAAACTTTTCAATCATAAAACAATATACAAAAATGGTAATCTCTTTGTAATCCATGTGGCATATGATTTAGGGAATAACTAACAATGAAAATTAACTTTTATTCCTTGTAGCAAGATATATTTTAAAAGGCAAGATCTCCTGGATAATGAAATGTATATTTTCTCCATTCATGTTTTTCATGGTGTCTCCCAATAATAAGTCTCACATTTCACTGTTCATTCTAAAAATATATTTACCACTCATTTAATTTGAGAGTCTAGCTACTTAGTACAAGGAAAGTGAAAATCATGTTAAATTAAGTTTAAAACTAAAAATTTGCATTTAAAATTGAAAAATTCCATGTAACTTGGAATTATTTATAATCATTCATTCAATTATTCATTTGTTATTTAAATAAACAAACAAGTTAAATATTGGAGGTGACTTTTGTTATTCCAAGTAAATAATATGGACATACATATAACTTTGGAGGCTATATAATAAAACTATAAGTATGTCAGTTTGTTGTTTTGTATCTAAGCTTTCAGAAAGCCTTTTATTTATTCATGCAATATCCCATTGTACGAATCTGAGTGTCATGCACAGCCCCATACTGCAATAATGCAGCGTGGAAATAGAAAAGAGCCAGAAATTTGTATTATTTCTGCTAAGAATGAGATCCTGAGCATGGAATCTAGGTTTTCACAATCATATGCTCTAACCTGGGACTTCGGATTTTGAGTGAATAAAATACCAAGAACAGCTATGAAATTATTAATTACAGCAGTGGCACTAGCATTCCACTGTCAGTGGAGCTAGCAGCTGTTTCCTTTCTTAAGTGGACCATCCCTGTGTGTGCTGGGTTCTGCCCATCAATGTACAACCTCCCTTGGCTCTGGACATTTTTCTGAATTTGGTTCTTTATGGATTCTATGAAATCTCTGTTGACATAAGAAAATAAAAATAATAGTACCTTAAACAATGGAAAAATATCTCCCTCAAAGGTCTTGGGGTAAGCAACCCATCAATGGAATGATGGCTGTGTTCTGGTAAGAACTCAGACATCCTCATACTTTCCATCTTTTGTTTTGTCATCCCAAGTGTGTATTCTTGGTCCTCTTGGTCCAAGTGAGAGTGAGTAATTTACTTCCTATGTCTTCTACTTGAATACAAACTCAATGAACAAAGAGAAATAATATTTCCTTATTGCTTAGTCCTTAGTGCTTAGATCATGGAATGGCACACAGTGGGAAGTCCATTAATTATTTATGGAATAAATAAATGACCTCTATTTTTGTGTAGGCTTACTTGTCTTGAAAATAAGTCAAGGAAGTCTTTCTCTCACAGAATTTCCTGTACTTACTTTGCTAGCACCTAGTCCTTCAGAATTCTGCTTTTACCTTAATCTAAACTTAATCTATTTATATAATCGCTTTAGACTAGATAGCTATCAGATTAGCTGATGTTTATTATGGTACCTAATTGCATCCTAAACTCTCAGTAACTGTTAATTATCAATAATAGCAAAACATTCAGCCAGAATTGGCCTCTAGCTCTTTGGAAATGTTATTCACAGAGGCTGCAATTCAAGATTGACATTCTAAAGAGGATACAAGAAAGTACTGCAGTAATTATTTTTATCTGTTTATGTAACACATGAGGTTTACTTCCAATATTATTGCTGTTGGTATGTTGGATAACATTTAGCCTCTTCAAGAAAACATTTCATTTTCCTACTGAAGTCATGACGTGAACTTTAGAGAGTCATGCCATTATTTTGAATGTTACTTGTTAAAATTGAAGTTTTCCTATCTTCTCATTATGGTGAATTTCAATCTAGTTGTATGTATCCTGAACTGCATGACCAAGCTATAGCAAATAAGATAAAGAGAAAATCTGAATACAAAGATAATTTTTTAAAAAAATTAATGGAGAAACAGTTCTACTAACGTCATTGATTTTAAGTAGGACTTCTGTGTATAGTGATTCAATGTCTTCCTATCAAAGTTAACCCTAAAACAATTGTGACAATGTCATTAAGTTAATATTGACACGGAAAATGAAAAACATGACTAAAATATATACTAATCTTAAAGGAGAATTTTCATAAGATAAAAAAACTGAATGGGAGTTAATAGTGGGAAAAATATGTATTTTGAAAAAGTGATGTCTATGTTACTGTTTTGGACATTCCTCTTTAAGGGCATAAATGTCTCTTTCACATTAAACATATATTAAAATCTGAAAAGATAAAGCAAATCTTGACTGAAATCAGAGTTGGAATTTAGTCAGCAACATAAGAAATTAGACTTGCTGCTGGCTCAACATTATTCTTGAGCAATTATTGCTTTGCTCAGCTCTGCATAATGTAGAAGACATGTAGTAATGTTGATATGAGAGCATTCTTTTTTATTGCTTTTGTTTATTAGGCCTCTACAATTTAATAAGAATATCACTGTGTACAAAATATGTTTATGTTTTGTATGGCTCACAATGAAGGCAATGCTTGAGAATTTATTATAGATTATTCTTCATTGTGAAAAGTTATATAAGCCACTTGTAAAATATAAAATTATTATTTTTGCTGCTTTGATTTCTAAAATGAATTTTAAAATATTTTTAGTCAAGTTCATTACCAAGATCTTCTTTGAGCCCAGAAAGACCGCTTGTAATATAGGGGGGAAAAAAAGATTTTCTAACTACTTTGAGTGATTCTGAATTTTAAAGTGAAGATGTTTCACAAACAAGCCTAAAGTAGAGAAAAATTGAAAATTTTAATTCCTTGAATATCTTGTTGATTACTCTGAACCAGTCTTTGAAAAATAGCCTTTACATAACTGCTTATAAAATCTGTCAATATTTTGATGGTTAAGCCTAATGTATTTTTCAATAAAATTGGATTTTATTCAAGAGCATAAAAGCATTTATACCTTCATATGTCTTAATCAGAACAATATCACTAATATATCACAAAGGCATATTTTGGTGATTTTAGTAATCCCTGTTCTCTCTACTCCAGGGAATTATCTCAAAACTTTTACACTCCTTTCAAGTTTATTATGCCAATCATATCATTGTCCTCACAACGCTCACAGACCCCCTAAAATCACCATAACATATACACCAGCACTAACAGCACCACCAGCACCAACATATACTCAGGGAATTTTCTATCTGGGTAATCCAGGCAGCTCTACTCTCAACTTCCTATATGTTGACATACAAGACATATGTATACACTGCTGTGGACTGAGTGTTTGTGTCCCCCCTAAATTCATATGTTGAAACCTAATCCTCAAAATAATGGTATTAGGATGTGTGGCCTTGGGAAGTGATTAGATGATGAGGGAAGAGCCCTTGTTAGTGGAATTAATCACCTTAATAAAGGAGAACCCAGAGAGCTTTCTCCTCCCTTCTGTCATGTGAGGACACAGCTAGGAGACAGTTGTCTCTGAACCAGGAGGCAGGACCACACCACACACAGAATCTGCCGGCACCTTGATCTTGGATTTCCCAGACTTCAGCATTGTGAGAAATAAATTTCTGTTGTTTAAGCGACATAGTTTATGAGTATTTTGTTATAGCAGCCTGAACTAAGACACACACTAACAATTTTTCTCCATTTTTCCCCCAGGGAATATATGATGGGTGTTAATACTTCCACTTATATTCCATATCTCATTTTCTTACATGTTTTATGGAATATTCGGCATCATTTATTTAATCTCTCTCTTGAATATTTTCCTTCAATTTCTTTGATGGTCTTTTCTCCTTACGCTTAAAATGACAGTCTCTCACATTTTAAAATAGTTCTTCCTTGATTCTAAATTTCTAAATTCATCTTCAGCTACTTTTCTACCTCTCTCTGCCATTTCACTGCCTTCAAAAATATTTTATTTTCATTATGCTGGATAACGTATTTGGTATTTTTCTTTATTTTGGTACTTATGTGAGTTACATATTCAACTCACCAATGAACAAATGTCATCTCCCTGCTGTATTTTAATGGGCAACCTGATATCTAAATTCCAAATTTTGACAATGGTTCATAGATTGAACAATCTAAAGACAACATACAATTAGACTTCAATGACAGTACATGTGTACAAATATGGGTTCGTGTGTGTGTTTGCACGCATGCAGTAGATGCCAGCCATAGCTTACTCACAAACAAACCACATAAATTAAAGTCTCTATTCTCCTTCCTCTGTGGTTCTTGATTAAGTTCTATCTTCAGATAGTTTGAGAATATAATAGTGCTGTTTTCATTTCTTATGATAACTTAGTTCCAAATATTTGTTAATAACTTGAATTAATACTTTATAAAAGAGCAGGGAATGAAAGTGACATTCTCCATGTCATATTTATTCTACTTATTTACTGAACACCTGTTAGGTGACTAGATATTATTCCATGTACTTTGCATACTCTAGTGAATAATAAGAACAGAATGAATAAAAAAACCTACGCTTTCAAAAGCAAATAATTTTTAAACCTACTATAATCTACAATAAAAAATACATTATAAAGCATTTCAGAATGTTATCAATGCTAAGATAGAGGAAAAAAAGACAAAATAAAGCATGAAAATTGGTCAGTAGTGCTGGGTGCTCAGATAAGCCTCCCAATGGTGACATTTGAGTAAACATCTGTAGGAAGTTCAGTGGATCCCATGCCAGTATCTAGGGAAGACCATCCAGGCAAAGGGAACACCAGTGAAAAGTCCCTGAGGCCTGAGCATAACTATTTTGTCTGAGGAACAGCAAGATTATTCATCTGGATTAAATGGAGTAAGGAACAGTTGTAGGAGTTGAGGTCAGAGAGAAACAAGAACTTTGTAGCATCTAATTGGTCACTGCCATTTCCCAGGGGCTCTATAATCTCTTGAGAAAAGAAGATGCATTATTAGGGTAAGTTCACCAAGAAAACTTCTGACTTCAGAAAACAAAACAGTCTCAGTTCATAATCATATTCCTGCTGCTTGTGCTTATTTGAATCTCCTGACAACACTCTCAGATCCTAAGTATAATCCTTCTTATAGACAAATTGTAACTAAAACTACCAAAAAACCCCTGCTTACAGTGTTTCAAACACTACCAGTCACATGGTTCACAAATATTAAGGACACACATGGTTGCTCTACTAGGATTCTTGGTGACTGAGTCCCCACACGCTTTGGTGGCTCACATCAGTTCCTGGGCCTAGAGCTATGCAGTATGGACACGTACTCTAGACTTTCCCTACTTTCCTGTAGATGGAATGCACACAGACAAACTAATATCCAAATAGAAGCACAAAATATCAAATGTATTAGTAATCAGAAAAACACAAACATGCTACAATACATTTGATCTGCAATAAAGTATAAATTAAAGAATATAATCATTACTAAGTAACTTGACTCTGTAACCCAAGAATTGGTGAAAATTAAGTAAATTGGCACACTCCACACAAAACCTATATCTTTTTTAAAAATTTATTTTGTTGAAGTATAGTTGATTTACAATGTTGTGCTAATTTCTACTGTACAGCAGTGATTCAGTTATACATGTATATACATTTTTTCATATACTTTTCCATTATGGTTTATCACAAGTTACTGAATATAGTTCCCTGTGCTACACAGTAGGACCTTATTTATCCGTCCTCTGTATAATAGTTTGCATCTGCTAATCCCAAACTGCCAATCCATCCCTCCCCCACTCACCATCCCCCTTGGCAACCACAACTCTGTTATCTATGTCTGTGAGTCTGTTTCTGTTTTATAGATAAGTTCATTTGTGTCACATTTTAGAGTCCACATTTTTTTTTTTAAATGGTAGCTTTGAAGTGTTGGGTTTACACATGGAGAACAAACCAACTCAGTTCAGGAGGGAAAGATGTCATGCAATTTATGATCATTTGCTTATGACAGGTCTAAGCTGACTGAGACATAAATTTGGCTCTCTTAATATCAGGGTCTCATCTGTGGCTTCTGGGGGCAGAGTTCAGAAATATTAAATTGTTTACCAATACAGAAAGGGTGGAAAGATTGACAGAAATTTCCTTTTCCATGGTATTCCATGGAAAAATGGGATGAGGAACTTATATATTCACTTTTAATTGTGGTTAATTTACTCATAAGCTATTTTTCTACTCTACAGGAGTATTGTGCTAAATACCAATGATCTGACTAGATGAAAGAAGGTAGATTAGAAAACATTGGCAAAATGCCAAGAAAAGAGTGTGTGTTTTATAGTGATATTTACAATAGAAGATGGATTTTAAAGGGTTATTTACAATAGAACACTGTCAGATAGAAGAAGTATTAAAGAAGTAGAAATAATTGAAATATTCCCATCTTGAAATGAAATGAGTGGTCTGCTCTCAGTAAGCGATGGTTCTTTCTCTGTCTTTTCCTTTTGTTTGGATGGCAGCTGCACTTTAGCCTACCCTAGGAGAAGTTAACCTGGAGGAGCCCAAGTGTGGTCCAGGAGGTCTCTATAGGTAAGTTTCGGTTGGGCCAGTGAAGACAGTGCGTCCTTCCCTGATATGCCTGGGAAATGCAGGGACACTCCTGAGACCTTTTCATGGAGTTGCCAAGTTCCAGCTTGCCTGGATTTTGCCAGCTCCAGTTGGTACCATTTTACTGGAGAAGACTCCTGAATTGCTCTCACCCAGAAACTTCAGAGCTCTGAGTGGACAGCATGATTGGGATTTCTGATCTTAAGACAACTTCACAGCCATAGGTCTTGTGTGCATTATCCACCAAGACCCAATAATTGCTCAATAATTACCTCTCAAAAAAGTGTATACATTCAACCAACCCTGGGAGTTTACAAATCCAGAAGATTGCAAGTTCACTAGCCCAAAGGGAACTTCTGACCCTTGTCACCCTTGGCAGTGTCTTTCTGCCAGAGGTTCAAATAGATGGACTGAGAGGTTGCTGAGACCTGAGAGTCAAACATAGATTAGTGGGACCTTGCATCCTTTTCAAAAGTACCTTTTATTTTTCTTTTCTCTGGAAATACTATAGATGGTTACTATAAACATACTTGTATGGTGTATGTGAGAGAGCTAATAACAGAATAAGCTCACAAATCACTGAGTCTCATTTCTATTTGTTGGGGCAGTGACAGTGTAATAGGGAAGAACAAATCTGACTCCATATTAGATCTGTTCCTTTTACTGTAATCTTTGTTCTCTGTTGCCTGTGCTTAGTCATGCTGGCTCTGCACCTTTTGTAAAAGAATGTTGCCAAGAGCCTGAAATATACAGGATAGCCTATTCTCAGGGCTCTGACCTTTAAGAGCCCATTCTTATAGAGATGAAAAGTTTCAGAACAGAGAATAACATCTGTCTTGTTGGAGGTTTACAGAAACATTGTGACCTGACCTAGGGGGACAGCTGCAAGAACAAATGACACCAAGAATTTTGCAACAACTAACCATGCCCCTCCCTCACCTTGCATTTAAAAATGGTTTGCTGGAACCCTTCAATGAGTTCAGGGCTTTTTGGGCATGTGCCACCCATCTCCTCTCATGGCCCTGCAATAAATCTTTCTCTGCTCCAAACTCCAACCTTTCTGTTTGTTTGGCCTCACTGTGTGTCAGGCACAGGAACTTGTGTTCAGTAACAACAGCTGAAGAAACTTAGAGACTTCGCTAATTTGGCTCCATGAGAAGATGGTATTTTTTTTTTTTTTTTTAATTCAGTTAGGGAAAATGGTACCTTGTGGGACCCATTACTACAGAAGTCTTCCTTCAGAGTGCACTGGCTGTGGCCACTTTGCTTAAGGAGGAAGAGGAAGGGAACCTGAGGTGGTGTGTGAACATCTGAGACCATCTCCTTCCTCAGTTAGGTACTATTTGGTCTCTGAAAGGCTTGGCTCACTAGTGAGGACTGCCCTGCAACTGAAAACCATGTTTAGAACATTAATCAATTTTTAAAGAAGTATCTTAAGCTCAGAAAAAGATGATACCTACTACCTGCACTATTCGGTTAAACTCAGAAACCCTTGCAATTGTTGTTTTGTAAGGGATCTAGGATAAGTTTGAGTAGTCCTTGTTCTTTTAGGAAAGAGAGTTTTCACTCCTCAAATAAGTCATATGCTAAATAACTATTTTGGCAAAATTGTATTTTATCTTTTAAAACTTTATATCCATTTTAGCTAAGGAGAGAGCAAGGAAATGGAAACTTTTTTTTACAAGCTTCTTTATGTTGTAGACAAAGGGGGAAACTGTCTGCATGTTGTATCAAAACTTAAACACACAGAAATTTACATCATTAAAGTGTTGACCTATAACATAGGGTAAATAGCATGAGGTGGGGGGCAGGCTTCACTAAATACCAAGGACATAAATGCCCATGTATGTTGTTGTCCTCTTGGGTGAAGGAAAAGAGGTATTGACTTTTCTGATCTAGAGGCATACTTAAAAATACAGTGCAAAGATATACTACAGTGAAGCAAGTGGCTTCAAGTGTAATTGATGACAGAATGGTATTTTGGTTAGGTACAACCACGAAGTGAAGGATACAATTTTGTTGATGGCCCTGAGGTTTTGAACACATCAATATCATTTTCCAATTGATGTTTTACTGGCAGGACAAGAGTGGGTCAAAGACTAATGCAGGAGAAACGAGAACAATTTTGGATATAAGTCTTTAAAATATAGATTTGTTTCCTTCCTTTCCTCTTGACTTCAAAGGATTTTGGAGAAGTTTGAGTAATGGTTTGGTATACTGTATCCATTAATAGTCTCTGATCCAGACTTTTCCTAAGGCAGTGGAATTTTTAGTCCATAGTGAGCTAGGTATGGTGTGAAGATTTTTACCTAGGATATGAATTACATATATAGGCGCAAACACAACTTGAATATGAATAGACATTTTTTTGGAATTTCAAGAATTAGTTTCTCTTGTGTGCATTTAATATTATAGTTCTATTTGCAAGGTCTCTCCCTGTTAACCTTACAGGGATAGTATCACAGAGGAGGAATGAATGGCTTTTTGTCTAGGGCATAGAAGACAAGAATATCTGTGGGTTGTTTGAAATACTTACCAAATGTGTGATTTGCCTGCTCTGAGCAAGACACTGAGCAAAGATGGAAGGGTTTAATGTAGAAAGAGTAGAATCTATATCCAAGAGGAATAGATTAGTCTGATCATTTATAATTAATTCCCCTTGAGTTTTTCAGTATAAGGCAGAATATGGTGTACTTTTTTTTCCCTTGGAAAACTCATTGATATCAAGCAAACAACTTTTCTTACAACATAAAATATATTGTAAAAGAATTTTTTGTCTTTAAAACTACATTATGAAAGAAAGAAAGAAAGAAAGAAAGAAAGAAAGAAAGAAAGAAAGAAAGAAAGAAAGAAAGAAAGAAAGAAAGAGAAAGAAAGAAAGAAAAGGGAAAGAGAGAAGGAGGGAGAGAGGAAAGAAAGAAGGAAGGAAGGAAGGAAGGAAGGAAGGGAGGGAGGGAGGGAGGGAGGGAGGGAGGGAGGGAGTAATTAAGAATTGAAGGGGAAAAGTTTGGTGGGAGAAGGTGAGACAGAGGTTATTTTGAGACTGAAAAGCTATAAAAATCAGATACAATCATTTAAGCTTGATAGGATCTTGAAACAAAATAAACAAACCGACACTTATACAAGATATTTTAAGGACACTGGACTATGAACTAGATGTAAAATTCTTAAAGAATTTTTGTTATTTTTGTTATGGGTAATGATATTATAATTGTGACAATGTAGGAGACTAAACTTACTTTTTAAAACACGCTGTTTGACTCAGAGGTGAATACCAAGATACCCATACTTTACTTTAAAATGGTTATATAAATTGTATTTCAGAATGTGGATAATTCTTGGATCTAGATGGGGGCATCATTGTATTTTCTCTTAGTTTTTCAGGATTTTGATGATGTATTTTATTTTATTCCATATTTTATTATTTTGTTTATTTGATCAAAAACATATTTTTTGTTTTATACTTACTACTGAGTCTCACATATGTTTTTCAACCCTTCTGAATCACCTTTTTAACTTTTTATTATTTTTAATATATGTCTGCCACATACCTGGAGCTAGTTTTTGTTTGTGAAATGTAAACTGAATTTTTTTTTGAAAAGTTAAAGTTGTTATTTAAATGACAAATATGTTTCATTTCACATATCCATAATGTTGCTGCATAGTAGACCACCCTGAAACTCAGTGACTTAAAATAGTCTTTCCTTACTGTTTGTGTCAGCTGGACATTTCTGTGGGCTGTTTTCTCCTGCCTCTGCCATGAGCTGTGGGAAAGATTTAGTTCTGCTGATCTGGTTGTGTTCTCTCACATAGGTTGGTCAACATAGTCTTTCATTCTCTACCAAGGTAGCCTGGACTTGTTCACCCAATGGTGGCAGGATTCCCAGAGCAAGTCCTTCTGAGTTGGCTAAGTTAAATCAGGATTACTCAGATTCTAAAGGGTGGGGAATAGACTTGATCTGTGATGGTTAGAGCTGTAAAGTTGAGTTGCCAAGGGCGTTTATATGCAGAGATTATAACGGACATTGATGCAAGGATGAAGTATCGGGGCAAATTTTTAAAAATGATTCTACGCCTGTCTTAAACGTGTTGTAAAAGTTTATGTTATGCTTTCTGATTTATAATGATTTAAAAAAGAAAAAAAAATTAGATACTACAGACAAGGAAATTGGCTAACTCATTGAAACTACCATAGGTTGCAAAGATTTACAATTTTTGTAAGCTGTACCAGTTCAACATTACTAGGACAAGCATATTTATATTATGCTCTAATCTCTTAATTTCACATTTGTTTTATTCTTAATTAGCCTTTAAATATAGTTAATTTTATTACCAAACTTTTACAACTTGTGGGGTATTATCCAGGTTTCAAATAATACTGTAGTTAATATTCATGAAGGAATAAAAGCATGAATGGCATACTTCATATAAATGCCATTCTTCAGTTAGTTAGATTCATTTATCCCCGCGTTCTAATTTTGATTCTCTGAGCTTGGATTTTTCCTCTAGTCTTTATTAGAGAAAAGTGTTCTTATCCTTGTTTTCACGTCTCCCTTTTACAAACATTTGTTGGCTGTTTTCTCTATTATTCTTTCCCATCAATTTGAAAACATTTACATTTTATTCTCAGGAATTCTTGTACATTTCTAGTTATCTAACGGGATCTTTCAGGGTTCTTCAAGCACACGTAAGTATATGTAATAAATAAATGGACATTTATACAGGAAGGGAGTTACTTAGGTGTATTCCTACCATTACATTGACCCCAATTTTAGAATTTTTTTAATAGCACTCTTCCTTTTTGTTGAGCATAATCATAGAAAGTAATCTTTAAAAACAGGTACAATTAAAAAAAATATTTGTATCACTTAACATCTACTTTAATTTTCTTAAAATTCTGCTCTCATATTTAAGTTAAAAGAGGGTTCATACACATTTTTTTTCTGCTATAGAAATCCAGCAATCTATTGATAACATGTGGAGTGAGTCAGCACCATAGGAAACCCACACACTAAAACTTTGTTTCTCTCTCCCATTGTGAAGAAACAATACCACCAAGATTTCCATTTTTTAAATTAACCTTTGTCCTGAATTCCATGCTAGCCATCTATCATTTTTGTCACCTCTTTGTGATCCATCTTGACAAATGCCAAATACAATGTAGGAGCCTATTAAATACCTGTTAAATGAGTAAGTAAATGAATTAAAAATAAATAAATAAATAAAAAGGGTGTGGCTTGCATTTCTCCTTGCCAGCACAGCTCTTCTCTCTGGCAAAACCTCCTTTTTATCAGTGAGAGTCTGACCTCTAGGGAAGCTTTTTGTTTAACTACTTCTTACTCATTCTTAGCACCTTCCGACAACCTGTGAAGCACAGGATTGAAAGAGATTTAACTGGGAGCAATCCCTTTCTGCTTCATACTCCCACTCCCACCTCTCTTCACATACCTTTCCGAAGGTCTCTCCTAATTACTTCCCATGGCAACAGACTGCTTTTTCTAGGTAGATTGACTGTTAGCAAATTTTCAATGCGTTTTCCTTCAACTTATTTTTCCCTATTTCTTAAAGAAATCTATAAAAGATGCTTGCACGTTGAAAATAATCTTCAGCTTTGCATCAGATTCATACAATTTCATTTATTTATCGAACACACACACAGAGGTTTGTTTAATTAGGCAGTCTATTATTCACAATAGTATTAGAAACAAACATGTGCATCTCTTCACAGTGTAACAACTTTGGTATACTATCTAAGAAGCAATGTTCCATGTCTTCAAGTTACATGCCATAGCAAAATTTATTTTGCTTCTATTATTGAAGAAAATTAAGAGAGTTCATTCTTTTACTCTTCTTATTTTTCTTTGGCCTTTTTATTCCAAAAATAGAATATTAAAAAATCTCTTTCTACATAAGGGTCTCTCAGTTACAGATAACAAACATGTAACATGCAGCAAATAACAGTTTTATACGGCATATTTTTATTGATAATTTTGGATAATCTTCCGGCAAACGTTAATATTAATTACAAATGTTAATATTTATTAATTTATGAAAGTACATGAAAAGGGAATGTTGCCTGCCATTCCAGTAAACAAAGAATGTTGCCCACCATTCCAGTTCTATAAGGATCAAGCTGTCAGCCACTGTAGCCATCCCTGATGGTGCACCATGAGGGGAATTCAGGGTGGAGAAAAATAGGAAGCATTCTGTGCTTTGGATCCTAGCCCTAGATAGATAAAATGCATATCTAAGAAATAATTTCAATGAACCCAGACTCTTGCATCTTCCCATACATAGAAAAGCACTAAAATAATTAACTTGAGATGTCTGTTTTTGTGATTAGCAATAATCCTTTGCTGTTTGACTACAATTTTTATTCTTTATTCTTTTTCTTCAGCAAAATCTCCTATATATCCTGGCTTACCTTTTCAGAACTGTTCTGTTTTCTCCCAGGCTGTAGTCCTCAGTAAAGTCTCCAAATTAAACTTAACTTGCAAATTTTAGGTTGTGCATTTTCCTTCAGTCTACAGTTTATATTATTATAATGTGCCCATTTGGGGCCTTTTAGTTTGTAACTGTTCTCACAAAGCATTTATTTTACAAGTGATAAAATATGTATGTTACTGTTAAAATATTATTAAAATATATTTTAGTTTTATATCTCATGTTATGCTCAGAATTTTATTAGAGGATACTAACAAGAATAGCTAAGGATAAGCTTGGTAAATAATTTTGTCAATATCATTTTATATTGCAAGAATATTTTCCGTAGGTTAGGTTTACTTAGTTAAAATCCTCACTTCTTCTGGTTTTCATTTGAAATAAGGTTAAGACAGTTCTGTTAAATATAATATCTCTGTATGCATGGAAATGATTCCAAGTAATTGACATTAAAAATTTTGGTTTTCCTGAATTCATAATATTGTCTCAACAAATGAATATATCAATAATATACACACCTTAAGGTTAAGTGAATTTTCACTTTTTAGACTACACATAAAATAAACAGTTGCAGTCCATTTGTTCCCTGTAACACTATTGTCATATATCTACAGTAATTCCATGACAAATAGAAAATTTTAAGTAGATACATTGCATATATGAAAGATAGAAATTAAAAAAGAACTGTAAATATTCAATATTCACCATATATTACATCAAAATCTAGACACATTTATTTTTTACTTAAGAGATATATTTGTTTATAATGATATTATTAGAAATATTTATTAATTGAAACTATATTCAACTCAAACATTCAATTTTATTAAAGCATATTTGTAATTATTAGTTCTCTGTGAGTTGATGACATGTTGTAATCAAGCACAATATGTAGAACTGAAAATGTTTTCTATAGCTAGAATGAATTGATAACTCAAATTACTAAACACAAATTGTACCAAAGCTGTATTAAAACTTTTTTGGAGCAAATATAGATCTATACAATCATATATATTTTTATATAATCATAATATTATATATAAATATAAGTTTATATGTGCACAATATATTCATTTTATAATCTATAATATTATATAAAATATATACATGAAATATATATTTAGGTAAAATATAAATATATTTATCATAAGTAAATTTTGACAGGAAACCACATTATATAAAAGAATATAGAAATTTATCTTTGGTTAAAGAAGGAATAGACCGAGATCTTGTTTATTTGGCTTCCTCTTTTTCAATGGCTCCATGTACTACAGTTTGAAAAACAGTTCTTTAAATGTGCTTTGACTACAATAAGTTTATGTTGATAATGCTATAAGATAAATGAGTATTTATAGGCTACCAGTCTCTCTGAAATAAGAAAGAAATTGTCACTTAGCTAGCTCATGGCAGAGTCAGGGCCAGTCGCCAGACACAGTTACTAGTTTACTTTGCTTTTCACTCACTTAGCTATGATAAGTGCTCATAATAAAATGACTTATGCCAAGAACAGCATAGTCAAAATACATTTCACATGAACATATAAAAATAAGTATGCAATATAAAGTTCATAAAGTAAATACATTTTCCTCTAATTTTTTCTTTTGTCAAGCTCTTCAATCAGAGTATTTTACTCATAATTTTAAAGTAAACTTCTTTCTTAGTAAATATATACAACAGAAGAAATGAACTGGTTATTTATAGGTTTGCCTCACTGGAAACTTTTGATAGCATATTTTTTTAATCCAATGAAAATAATTCCAATCCAATATTTCTTTTGCTACCACATGTTTACTCAGGAAACAAAATATATTGCTTGTATTAAAATACAAATAGAAATTCTAATTTTGATAATATACCTCTTCTGTCCTAGCATTATCTGGGTAATTGAATCAGAAAACTTAATTTTACATTTCTTGTTAAGAAGTTGACCATATTTTTGGTTTTTTTCTCTTCATAAGAAAGTTTGGTGCACAGCAGTTCTCTGTAGCAATGGAGAAAACAATAGATACGTGAATAATGAGATTGTATTGAATTGTGCATTTTTCACACCTCTAGTTTGATGTGATTTCATTTACTATGGCAGCCAAGTTTTACTAATTTTCATCTTATTTTTTCAATTCACTTAGGTAACAGAGTCTGTAAGATAAACATTCACCTTTAATGTAAAAAAAAAAACAACTGATTCTAATGAAACAAGATTTGCTCACAAAAATATTAAGAGGTGTAATTTAATAGGCAATTTTGCTTTTGGGCTTTGAATAATAACACCTTTTATTATTGTTTCATTGCTCTTTTGTAGTTGTTCCAATAGATTGTTTTAATGGCTTACATATTTATTTCATGTAATATTAGTCAAATTTTGCAAGAATGAGTTCATCTTGTTCTATAAAACAGTAAGACTGCCTTGACCAGTATTTCTATCCCAAGAAATGACAATGAAACTAACACTGATTAAAAAAAGAAATTGAAAAATATTCCTTTGCAAAAAAAAAGTTCAAGCTATGACTATACTTGTACAACTTGAAAAATAAAATTTGAATTAAAACTAGTATAAAATTATAATTAATCTGTTCCTCCAAAAATAATAATTCTAAAGTGGATTATAATGTATATGAGGTAAAGTTTTTGAAATGTTTTTATGATGTGAATTTTATTACAGGAAAAACAATGACTTGCCTTATACACATATTTGAAATTTTGTTAAATCAAAATTCTGAGTTTTCTGAAATAGGGTATTGATTTTAATACAGTATAAATAGTTTTTTTAATCAATTATGTACATTATGAAAATTTTTAAAAAGCAATATTATCATTATTTCCAGAACATTCTGGAATCAATCAATATGAACAATACCAATTATGCATACTCACTAAGGCAACCCCTTTATTACCAAAATAATTAACTTCCATTTAAAATTTTTGTTTGCTGACATCTTATTTTCTTAAGTATGCTGTGGCTGTGATGAAGTTGTTACTATACTCCGGGAATTCCTATCCTATGAGTCAGGTAAGTTTATTTTACAAATATTCAGGTGAGGGAAGAAAGTAAATAAATATTATTCTTTGACTTTATTACTGATTAATGAGTAGCCATATAAATATTTAAACTAATATTGTTTAAGTATTTACAATTAAATAATTATTATCTTAGCTTATAATTTTGTACACTTATTTGACATAGCTTAAATATTCATTACATGCAACACATAAGGATCTAGTACTTAAGTTTATATTATTTCTAACAATAAACTTTGCAATCTATCATTTTTTTACAATGAAGTTTAAAGACTCTTGAAAGGAAAAGAGAAGCAAACAAACAGATAAACCCTCCAAAACAGAGAAAGCAATCACCTTCAGCATGGACAAAATGTGAACAAAATATGAAGTCAATGAATAAAATGTGTTACCATTTTATAACATATTAAGCTATAATGGAATGACTGACTGGTCAAATTCAGTACCAAAGGTCATATGCCTGCTGATTTCCAAAGCAGGCAAGAATAGTTAGTGGATGGGACTGTACAATTATTAGTTTTAATGGTATAAAGTATATTACAGGACATCTATTATAACTCTCTCATTATGCAATTCAAAGTATAAATTAAAGGCATGGCCTTAGAGTATGAGTTTATATATTTGCTACATCACAAATTTCTATATGATTTGAGCAATCTAATCTGTTTCTCACATTCCTCATTTGCAAAATGACTAAAGAAGAGCATGTTTCATACATTTGTTATAAGAATTAACAGAGGTTTTATATATATCTATTTAGCATATATACATATACTACATACATACACACACATTTGGCTGGTGTATGTGTATAACATTGAATTGTTCTTGTAACATAGTAACAACTAAAAAATTCTATCCTAATAATAATAATAATTAAGATAATAAGAAAAATTTGTTAATGTACCAAATAGTATGCTTTATTTGACCAATTCATCATCCATAGAAATTAAATTGTTTTACATTTGTATCATAGATAAAATGTAGTACATTTTCCACATCATTGGACACTTTATTGGTATATATGTATCTTTTTTGCCATAGTTACCAACTCAAAATATATTCACACTTATAAGGTATATTGTTCTCTAGAATAGTTTTACAGTCTAAATTCAGATATAGAAAGCTTGATTTATATTTCGGTTTCCAGTAGAAAATAATACATTTTAAAAATTGCCAGAACTTCCCTGGTTGTTCAGTGGTTATGAATCCGCCTTCCAACGCAGGGTTTGATCCCTGGTTGGGGAACTAAGATACCACATGCCACGGGGTGACTAAGCCTGCTAGCTGCAACTAGAGGGAAGCCCGTGAACTGCAACAAAGAGCCCCTGCAATGCAACAAAAGATCCTGCTACAACGAAGATCCTGCATGCTGCAACTAAGATCTGACACAGCCAAATTAAAAAAAAAAAAAAAAAAAAAAAAAAAAAAAAAAAAACTTGCTAATCTGATACGAGTAAAAGGTTATTTTCTTTTAACATTCATTTTCTGAAATTTTATTTTCATATATTTTTTAATGAGTTTCAAATGTCCATTCTCCATTTTTCTATTAGAGTGATAATTCTTTCCATTTTGATTTAAAGAAAAAATTTTACATATTTAGGATATGAATGCTTTATTCACCATATATGTCAGAAACATTTACATTTTTTTCATATTTGTCTCCAACAATTCTTTGTGTAAGAGATGTGACTTACAGACTTTTCTGTTTCATGTAATCAACCTACAAACATATACTTTTTAATTGTACACAAACATGACTTCTGTGCTGAGAAATGTTTTCCTTGACCATGGTTATCTATTAAGACTGCTGTCCTGCTTTACTTAAAAGAAAATAAGCATGGTCCTCATTAAATTATTTCTTAAGACAGACATTTTTAAATGTATCTAGTCTTGTGTATTATTTGTAATCCAAGTCCTTGGTTGGAGTTGGAACCACAAGCCCCTTGCTTCTCATTTACAGAGCCTGTTAGAAATTCGGGGAAAAAGTGTTTGAATGCTTGTTTATAGGTATACATCCCACTCATTTCTTCATAGAGCTCCAAATTTGTACTCTCTGTTCAAGCCAGATAGTTAAGAATTGTACTATAATGACACTAATCATAGAAAAGCACAGTTATCAGTGAAGGAATTGGCTTCTATTTACCATCATCATCAGATTGATACATTAAATAAACATCTCCATAAAACATATAATTTTTACTTTATAATGGCTATCCTCAACACCAAGGTAAAATTTTTTTTTTTTTTTTTTTTTTTTTTTTTTTTTTTTTTTTTTCAGTACGTGGGCCTCTCACTGCTGTGGCCTCTTCTGCCATGGAGCACAGGCTCCGGACGCGCAGGCTCAGTGGCCATGGCTGAGGGTCCCAGCCGCTCCGCGGCATGTGGGATCTTACTGCACAGGGGCACGAACCCGCGTCCCCCGCATCGGCAGGCGGACTCTCAACCACTGTGCCACCAGGGAAGCCCCCAAGGTAAAATCTTAATGGTAATTTAAAACTTTCATGTCCGTTCTTCTTTCACTATTACTTTTAATCCTTTGATACCATGTTGAAATTTATAAGGGTTTATAATACTCAGTCTTAATGTATTTTTCCAAGAAGTGTTATAACTCTCCAATCAACTAACAAACATATTGCTTAAATAAATAATTAAAAGATCTTTTAATCTAAGTATTGATTCATACTCATTGATAAGTTTTACCGATTTTTAGTTCTTTAATTTTTGAGTTAGCTGGTAAATTACTGCAATAGATAAAATAATAATGATGATCTACTGTAAATTTTCTAATCAGTAGACTAATATTTCTTCATCATTCTTGAATAATTACTCTAAGTCTCCTATCTTCTTTCCCTGAGCCTGCTGTCCTGCATCTATGGTGTCTTCTCAAATCAACTATGAGAGCAATCTGGTTAAAACATTAATCAGACCATACCCATCTCTCCCCTCCAATAATCTTTTTCTTCACATTTCATACAGAATAAAAATCACAGTCTTTACAATTGTCTTGGTTTCCTGGATTTGGCTTCTCTTACTTATAATATTCCCAAAGCTTATTTTATCCTCCTGCATTGTTCTTCTTGCTGTTTTGTACTTACATCAAACATACTTCCACCTTATCATGTCTGCACTTGCAGTCCTTTCTGGGTCAAGTGTTTTAACCCCCAAAGACATTTGGTTTGCTTCTTAATTCACTTCAAGAATTAACTCAAATATCCCTTTCTCCATAAGAACTTCTCTCCCCATCCTATATCAGATCGCAACTTCAACCTGGGTGCTTCTTTTTAAAAATTTATTTATTTATTTATTTATTGCTGCAGTGTGTCTTCGTTGCTGGGTGCAGGCTTTCTCTAGTTGCGGTGCGCAGGGGCTATTCGTCATTGTGGATTGTGGTGGCTTCTCTTGTTGCGGAGCGCGGGCTCTAGGTGCACAGACTTCAGTAGTTGTGGCACGTAGGCTTAGTTGCTCAGTAGCCGTAGAGCACTGGCTTAGTGCTCCACGGCATGTGCGATCTTCCCAGACCAGGGCTCGAACATTTGCAGGCAGATTCTTAACCACTGCGCAACCAGGGAAGTTCCCACTCTGGGTGCTTCTTGTGCCTCTGACCTGTTTTGTTTTCTCTATAATGATTAAACATTGTATCAGTATGTTCTTGCCCTATAACTAACTACTTTAGCTTTAGTGGATTATAAAAACAATCATTTATTCATTGTCTCATATTGCAGACTGACAATTTCGACCCGGCTCATTAGGCCAGTTCTTTTTGACACAGTAGGTTCAAATTATCTTACTCGGACTTGCTCATGATTCTGCAGTCAGACAGTATATCAGTTATCATGACCTCATTAGCATGGTTGAATTAAGTGCTTCATATATATAGTATGTCATCTTCCAGCAGGCTAGCATGGGCTTGTCTACATAGAACTACAGATTCCCAGAGTGAGAACAGAAATATTCAAACATTTTGGCACCCACGCTCAGTAACTGCTCAATGTTGCTCCTGCTGTAATCTCTTGGCCAATACAATGAAACTTCAGTCTAAACTCAAGAGGTAGGAAAATAGAATGCATCTCTCTATATATCTATGTTTTATTTCTAGCTAACTCTCCATACCATGAGAATACAAGATCTACTGGAGAAGGAATTTTTATGGTTTTGTTTTAACTTGCACTCTCAGTGCCTACATTCTTGTCTGACATATAGTAGGAGCTCAAGAACTATTTTTGAATGAATGAATTAGTCTTTACCATATTCTAAATTTATTTTACTTTTCATCTAGCTGTTCAGTTGATCTATCTACATATTCTTGAGGAATACAAGGCTGGAGGTTTCTCACATACACCCATGAAACTGTCTGCAACCATCCACAGAGAATAATTGATTTGTCTTCCCTTCTCCTGTTGAATCCTCATGATTTATTTCCATTAGAAAACTCTTGTGCAAAAACACAGGACTAGGAGGGCAAAGAAATCTGGAAAATGTAATATATGGTTTCTTCTCTATGAGAAAGAAGTGACCTTAGAAGTAGGGATAATGATCTCAAACTGGTAATTCAGCACAAGTTCAATCTATTTCAGGTGGAGCTAACTTCACTCTCAGCTGATGGGAAAATATTTGACCCAGGTGTGGCCAACTGGACTTATGTCTTTACCCACAGGTAAGTGTCAGGTGCAGTGTGAGCTAACAGTGCGGTTTTGGCTTGAGTCTGTGCAAAAGTGAAGTTCTTGCTTCCTTTTCAATTCTTCAATGTGAAGAGGCAATCTCAGACCTGCTAGAAAGCTCAATGTTACAACAATTATTAAAATAATTCATAAAATGTTGGTCCAAGAAAAAAAATCAAATATTTAGAAAGACAAGTGTCCAAAAACAATTTTGTCAATTAAAAACTCATTGTAACATAGGGAATAAAGGAGGGGACATCTTGAAAAATAATATATACCTAATTTGATAAAATTACATTATGGTTATTTGCAAAATAAACAGATATATGCCTTTA
This sequence comes from Kogia breviceps, assembly GCF_026419965.1. Classification (NCBI taxonomy): domain Eukaryota; kingdom Metazoa; phylum Chordata; class Mammalia; order Artiodactyla; family Physeteridae; genus Kogia; species Kogia breviceps. Next base: position 44,180,438 of record NC_081325.1, on the reverse strand, counting down.
ATATAATGGCCTTCAAAATGACAGACATCAGAAGTTTTATTCAATATAATTCTGGGAATTATAATAAAAGTTCAAAAAAGCACATTATATCTTGAACTTCATTATTAAAACTATATTTTTACATCATATTTGGAGTATAATCGCTTTACAATGTTGTGTTAGTTTCTGCTTTATAACAAAGTGAATCGCTATATGTATACATATATCCCCTCCCTCATGAGCCTCCCTCCCACCCTCCCTATCACAACCCTCTGAGTGGTCACAAAGCACGGAGATGATCTCCCTATGCTATGCAGCTGCTTCCCACTACCTTTCTATTTTACATTTGGTAGTGTATATATGTCCATGCCACTCTCTCATTTCATCCCAGCTTCCCCTTCTCCACCCCAATCTCCTCAGGTCCATTCTCTACATCTGCATCTTTATTCCTGTCCTGCCCCTAGGTTCATCAGAACCTTTTTATTTTTTAGATTCCATATATATATATATATGTGTTAGCATACAGTATTTGTTTTTCTCTTTCTCACTTACTTCACTCTGTATAACTGTCTCTAGGTACATCCCCGTCTCTACAAATGACCCAATTTCATACCCTTTTATGGCTGAGTAATATTCCATTGTACCTATGTGCCACATCTTCTTTATGCATTCATCTGTCAATGGACATTTAGGTTGCTTCGATGTCCTGGCTATTGTAAATAGTGCTTCAATGAACATTGTGGTACATGTCTCTTTGAATTATGGTTTTCTCAGGGTATATGCCCAGTACTGGGATTGCTGGGTCATATGGTAGTTGTATTTGTAGTTTTTTTTCTTTTTAACATCTTTATTGGAGTATAACTGTTTCACAATGGTGTGTTAGTTTCTGCTTTATAACAAAGTGAATCAGCTCTACAAATACATACATCTCCATATCTCCTCCCTCTTGCCTCTCCCTTCCATCAGCCCTATCCCACCCCTTTAGGTGGTCACAAAGCACTGAGCTGATCTCCCTGTGCTATGTGGCTGCTTCCCACTAGCTATCTATTTGACATTTGGTAGTGTATATATGTCCATGCCACTCTCTCGCTTCATCCCAGCTTACACTTCCCCCTCCCCGTGTCCTCAAGTCCATTCTCTACTCTATGTCTGTGTCTTCATTCCTATTCTGCTCCTAGGTTCTGCAGAACCTTTTCCTTTTCTTTTCTTTTTTTTTTTTTTTTTTTTGATTGCATATATATGTGTTATGGTATTTGTTTTTCTCTTTCTGACTTACTTCACTATGTAAGACAGTCTCTAGGTTCATCCACCTCACTGCAAATAATTTCATTTCATTTTTTCTTATGGCTGAGTAATATTCCGTTGTATACATGTGACACATCTTTATCCATTCTTCTGTCGATGGACACTTAGGTTGCTTCCATGTCCTGGCTATTGTAAATAGAGCTGCAATGAACATTTTGGTACATGACTCCTTTTGAATTATGGTTTTCTCAGGGTATATGCCCAGTAGTGGGATTGCTGGGTCATAAGGTAGTTCTATTTTTAGTTTTTTAAGGAAACTCCATACTGTTCTCAATAGTGGCTGTATCAATTTACATTCCCACCAACAGTGTAAGAGGTCTCCCTTTTCTCTGCACCATCTCCAGCATTTATTGTTTGTAGATTTTTGATGATGACCATTCTGACTGGTGTGAGAAGATACCTCACTGTTTTCTTGATTTACATTTCTCTAATGATTAGTGATGTTGAGCATCTTTTCATATGTTTGTTGGCAATCTATATGTCTTCTTTGGAGAAATGTCTATTTAGGTGTTCTGCCCATTTTTGGATTACGTGGTTTCTTTTCTTGATATTGATCTGCATGACCTGCTTATAGATTTTGGAGATTGATCCTTTGTCAGTTGCTTCACTTGCAAATGTTTTCTCCCATTTTGAGGGTAGTCTTTTTGTCTTGTATATGGTTTCTTTTGCTGTGCAAAAGTTTTTAAGTTAATTACTCCCATTTGTTTATTTTTGTTTTTATTTCCATTACTCTAGGAGGTGGATCAAAAGGATCATTCTGTGATTTATATCATAGAGTGTTCTGCCTATGTTTTCCTCTAAGAGGTTGATAGTGTCTGACCTTACATTTAGGTCTTTAACCCATTTTGAGTTTATTTTTGTGTATGGTGTTAGGAGGTGATCTAATTTCATTCTTTTACATGTAGCTGTCCAGTTTTCCCACCACCACTTATATGAAGAGGCTGTCTTTTCCCCATTGTATATCCTTGCCTCCTTTATCAAAAATAAGGTGACCATATGTGTGTGGGTTTATCTCTGGGCTTTCTAACCTGTTCCATTGATCTATATTTCTGTTTTTGTGCCAGTATCATACTGTCTTGATTACTGTAGCTTTGTAGTATAGTCTGAATTCAGGGAGCCAGAATCCTCCAACTCTCTTTTTCTTTCTCAAGATTGCTTTGGCTCTTAGGGGTCCTTGGTGTTTCCCTACAAATTGTGAAACATTTTGTTCTAGTTCTGTGAAAAATGTCACTGGTAGTTTGATATGGATTTCATTGAATCTGTAGATTGCTTTGGGTAGTATAATCATTTTCACAATGTTGATTCTTCCAGTCCAAGTACATGGTATATCTGTCCTTTCGTTTGTCTCATCTTTGATTTCTTTCATCTGTGTCTTATAATTTTCTGCATACAGGTCTTTTGCCTCCTTATGTAGGTTTATTCCTAGGTATTTTATTCTTTTTGTTGCAATGGTAAGTGGGGTTCTTTCCTTAATTTCTCTTTCTGATCTTTTTTTGTTATTGTATAGTCATGCAAGAGATTTCTGTGCATTAATTTTGTATCCTGATAGTTTACCAGATTCATTGATTAGCTCTAGTAGTTTTCTGGTGACATCTTTAGGATTTTCTACATATAGTATCATGTCATCTGCTAACAGTGACAGTTTTACTTCTTCTTTTCCAATTTGTGTTCCTTTTATTTATTTTCCTTCTCTGATTGCCATGGCTAAAACTTCCACAGCTATATTGAATAATAGTGGTGAGAGTAGACATCCTTTTTTTGTTCCTGATCTTAGAGGAAATATTTTCAGTTTTTCACCATTGATAATGATGTTGGCTGTATGTTTGTCATATATGGCCTTTATTATGTTGAGGTAGGTTCCCTCTATGCCCACTATCTGGAGTTTGTATCATAAATGGGTGTTGAATTTTGTTGAAAGCTTTTTCTGCATCTATTGAGATTATCATATGGTTTTTATCCTTCAATTTGTTAATATGGTAATCACATTGATTGATTTGCTTATATTGAAGAATCCTTGAATTCCTGAGTTAAACCCCACTTGATCATGGGGTATGATCCTTTTAATGTGCCTTTGGATTCTGTTTGCTTGTATTTTGTTGAGAATTTTTGCATTTCTGTTCATCAGTGATATTGGCCTGTAGCTTTCTTTTTTTGTGACATCTTTGTCTGGTTTTGGTATCATAGTGTTGGTGACCTCGTAGAATGTGTTTGGGAGTGTTCCTCCCTGTGCTGTATTTTTGTAGAGCTTGAGAAGAATAGATGTTAGATTTTCTCTAAATGTTTGATAGAATTCGCCTGGGAAGCCATCTGACCCTGGGTTTTTGTTTGTTGGAAGATTTTAAATCACCGTTTCAACTTCAGTGCCTGTAATTGATCTGTTCATATTTTCTATTTCTTCTTGGTTCAGTTTTGGAAGCTTGTACTTTTCTAAGAATTTGTCTGTTTCTTCCAGGTTGTCCATTTAATTGGCATAAAGTTGTTTGTGGTAGTCTCTCATGATCCTTTTTGTTTCTGCAGTGCAGTTGTTATTTCTTTTCCATTTCTAATTCTGTTGATTTGAGTCTTCTCCCTTTTTTTCTTGATGAGTCTGGCTAATGCTTTATCAAGTTTGTTTATCTTCTCAAAGAACCTGCTTTTAATTTTACTGACATTTGCTACTGTTTCCTTCATTTCTTTTTCACTTATTTCTGATCTGGTCTTTATGATTTCTTTCCTTCTGCTAACTTTAGGGGGTTTTTGTTGTTGTTGTTCTTTTTCTCTAAGTGTTTTAGGTGTAAGGTTAGGTTGTTTATTTGAGATTTTTCTTGTTTCTTGAGGTAGGATTGTATTGCTATAATGCACTTAATTATTTTTATTCAGAAAATATAAATAAATCTGTAAGCTCTTTTTGAAATAATAAATAAGTTCTAGTGAAATGACTGGTGTGAAAACAAATCAATTTATAAATGGCAATATATTTCTTATGATTCTGAGAGTGAAGACCTATTGAATGATAAAAGTTAGTTAACAGAAACTATTCTGTATTTTTCTGCATATATTTATTCAATGTGTGTGTGTGTGCACAGGCACACATGTGTAAACACATACAAAGACATATCAGGTAGTTGCTAAGCCAGTATTATTTTGTTTCAAATAATGATGACTTATTGTATAGTTTCACTTTTTGGAAGGCCAACTTTCTATAATCATGCTATTTTTAATTGATTCTATTTATTTTTCTTTAAATTGAGGATAAATTTACCAGTGTATCACCTCATTAAAATAATTTATTAATCTGTCTAGGAGTGATGTCAATAAGATTCCACAAAAGGAATTCCTTTGCTTATATCCCCACTCAGCAACAATATTTTGGCAGCCATTCACAGCCAAAAGTGCTGCTGTTGGAACTTTGGGATTCAGGTAAGACGATGTGAAAGCCCAATGGAATCAAAGATCCAAGAGCCCATTTTGAAAAGGCCAACTCATGCCCAGGTGGCTGACTCATCAACTGTAATCCCAGCTACAGACCTGGAAACAGCTCCATGTCTTGTGGACAGGGCTACGGCCCTGTTTAGCCTTGGTCTTGCTACCAGTATCATATATCGAGGGGCCTGGGAGGAGTCACACTCTCCAATGTGTCAGGTCATAGGCCCACAGACCTCAGTCCTAGCTGTAGACCCTGAAGTGTCCCAGCCTTTCTGGAGTAAGTCTTCTGGCAAGCCTTCCAAATTTGGTCCAAATGTAAGTTCTGAAATGACCCTGTATCTGGCTCCAACCCAGCTCAACTGTATTTCTAGAGGTGATCCCATCAGCTAAACAACTGACAAAAGAAGGACCCTTACCTGCTAAACCACTTGGTAAAAACTGGAAGAGGTGTTTGCTCCTTAAAATACATAGACAGCAACACAAGGCTACAAGGATCACAAATAATCAGGTAAGTACAACACTACCAAAGGAAACTAATAAAGCCCCAGTAACTGACCCCAAAGAAATAGAGAGTTATGGATTGCTTGACAAAGAATTAAAAATAATAATCTTAAAGTTGTATAATGAAATGTAAGAGAACACAGATAGATAACTAAACAAAATCAGGAAAACAATACATGAACAAAACAAAAGTTTTGATAAATAAATAGAAACCATATAAAAAGAACCAAACAAAAATCCTGGAGAAGAAGAATAAATTTTAGAACTAAAAAGTTAGTAAGAGAGCTTCCAAAGCACACTCAATCATACAGAAAGAAGAATCAGTGTACTTTAAGACAGACTACTTGAAATTAACTAGATTGAGAAACAAAAAGCAAAAAAGAATGAAAAAGAGCGAAGAAAGCCTCTGAGAATTATGAAATGTCAAGAGATACTGGCTCAAACATTCTTTGTCTATGTCTTTATGCATGTCTACACATGCACATGCACACACATTAACATCAAATAAGAATGGGAAAAGTGAATGAAAATGATATTATTCACAAATAGTTATTGCTATATAAGTCTTGAATCCTTTTTGAGATGTGAGAATGAAACATGGACTATTGTTGAGGGCAAACATTTTTAGTCCTAGCCCCATCAATTAAAAATTTCAGTGTAGGAATATTCAAAGGAATTTGGATCACAATGTAAAAACAAAACAAAACAATCTTAGCCAGAATTTTTAAACACATACTTACTTTGTATACGATAATAAGTATTAGTATTGTTGCCCTAATTAATGTTTTTATTGTTTCCTATTAGGCATTGATTTTCCACTCTTAATATTAGTTTCCTCTCTCTAAATTCTAAAAGAATTGAGAAAGCAAAAATGCCTCTTTTGCCTCAAGAGGAAAAGTTTCATCTTTAAGTACATAAAGATTTTTGCCCTTAATTTACCAACACTGAGCTCAATAAACTCTTCTCTGCTCACAAACTTGATCACTTAAGCCAAGTACAAAAATTTAAATGGACTACTGGCTCTCTCATTTATGAAATTCCAAAGTACCATGTGTACTCATAAACTCTAGGTGGTATATTCATTGCCATTGATTATTTTCAAGTGGGAAGGCATTTTTATTCTAAGATAAAGAATCTAAAAAAAATTATATAAAATCTCTAAAGTAATCAGCTGTCAAAATGATCAAAAAGCAAACACTTAAATCTCACTGATATCCAAGTTATGATGCTGGTCTAGAAAAATTTAAATTGGTAATATTATTCTCCTAAATATCAGTCATTCAATTTTAGACATTGTTAAAGGCCATGGGAGAAAAGTTCTTGTGATGCTGATTAAATTTAGAATAATCTTATTTAGATTACATGTGTGCAATTGGTAATTTATACATGTATTAAGAAATCTGAGTCATGTTGAGAAATATTTTAAAGAATTTTTTATGCCTATTTTGTTGAACTCTTTATTATCCATACTTGTTTTACAATAATTCTTTAGATTATCTAATGTGTGATTTCACCATGTCAATAAAGACATATTTAGCATATCTTTTACAAAATATATTCCATATATGTTCCTGTATATGCATTTATCATTGTTTTAGATGTTACTCTCCATCTTATATATAATACTAATGGGACAGATGTTTCTTCTCAAATTTAACAAAAAGTACTTATGTAGATTTTATTTAATACTTTTTATCTCATGATTTTAAGTAAATGCTTGACAATAAAGAAAAATCTCTCAATTTCTTGATTTTTAAAAATTCTTAGATTTAGATGTTTCTTTCATCTTAAATAGTCAAGTGATGAGGAACTTTAGATATTTTAATGAAACAAAGCACACACAAAATAAATTATGTTTAGAACTGAGTAAACAAAACTATGACAGTTGGGGACAGTTATTTCATTTAATATTCATATTTCACAAATACTTTAAAAAGCATAGTAGTTAGCATAGCATAATCCATGACTTATGAGGTGGGTCAAAAGTAGTTTCTGTAGTAATTTCCCTTATTGTTTTATCTACAGAAAATATCTCAGTGGCAAATTTAACAGAGAAGACAGTTTAATTGGTGAATTCTATGTCTCCTAAGAAGTTTTTATATCAGTCTCTACATTATAGAAGAATGACTTATGTGAAGGCCATTGTAATTTTGAGTTTTAGAATAGTAATTTGTTTCAGTGCAGAATGATTAACAACTCTGTCTTATATAGTCTGTGAGCTATGGCAGCAATAATAGGGAAATATTTGCATGGTCCATTTACAAAAGGAGGTTGCATAAAGTCCATCTGATTACATACATGTGGTTATTAGAATAGGTCCTCAAATAAGAGTCATAGGAGAGCTATACATTCTCATCCATCTATTTTCAAGTTATTTTATGAGAATTGCAGTTTCATGTACATTGGGCATTTCATTGTCATTGGCTTTGGAACAAAAATAAATAGCACATTCACAGGCCAGAGATAGACATTTTGCTTCAAGTGTCAATACAACCTATACTATTATAGAAATATTAAAAGGGGAAAAGTATCTATTGATATCAATCACTTTAGTTTGACTCTGTAAAATAGGAATGTTAATTCAGTACATATAACAGAGACTATTATGAATTTCTAAAGACAGAAGTATTTTGTTACAAGAAAAGCATGCTGTAATGTATCAGCATAAAGCCTCAAAGTACTATAAGTCCTTGGGCTGCTGCATAAGAAAATTGTAAACATGCACATACAAAAACCAATCAGAAAATTCATGTAGAGAGACAAATTTAAAAGGCAGTCATTTGTGTCATGGCAAGACACGAAGGTCTAGGTTGCTTAGAGTGTGTTTGTTCATTCATTCATTCATTCATTCTGTTTCAAGACCTCTCACCCCTATGGTGATCCAAAAGCAAAGTGAATTCACAGAGAATGACTCATGAACAGTGACAATTCCTGTGGTTTGAGAAAGGTTTCCAGTTAGTCTGTATAAGGCACTACTGACAATTATCTGAGGAAAGAAGCTAAAGAATCAACTGGATGCTTTCAAAATTTATTTTTAAAAAATACTCTTAGGGTTCTATACATTTTAATTTTACTTGAATATTAACTTTAATTAAAAGTGTCCACTAAACATATAAAATTAGGTAGTGGTGGTTTAATAATGCATAAACATATATTAAATTGAAGTTGCTTCAACAACAAGAACAAAAAATGTTGGTCACCTATTTTATAAAGCCATCTTTTCATTACTCATAAATATATTGACCTTAATATTAAATGTCTATTAAAGGGAAGAGCCATATATTTGATTTATTTATGACCAAAATGAGTAATAGCAAAACTGCCTTTCAGTTGCATTATTGAATAACTAAGCCTTCAAGTCTTTAAGATAGAAAGGAATATGAAAGTTGATTTCTAAAATATATTGTAAATAAACATCCAAACCAGCCACAATAAATAGGGTGAATAAATTCAATACAGACAGTAAAAGTATATTTTTCAAGTTTCAGGGATATTTCAAAGATCAAAATAACATAGAAGAGGTTAAACTAAATTAAAATTCTATAAACTAAAGTCTTAGAGAAAAACAAAAAGCAAATACTCTGTGTTTTTTGCTGTTGCTGGAAGAAAAAAGAGAAATTTGAGTCAAAAGATGAACTAAATTCAAAAATATTATTTTCCATCTATGGTAGTAAATATAAACCTATATTTATATTCAATAAAGAATGTATTTTTACACTAGCCTGTTTATCTCTATGTAATAACAATTGTTACTGTCTCTAATAAATTAATCAATACAATATCTGTATGCTAAAACACTACTCTGAAAATATATTTCCATGAGGAACATTATGTAAGACCAGCTTACTTTATTGACTCTCTTGAAATTAATTCTATAAGTTTTATACCAGTAAGGCAAAAGGAAAAGATAGTCTTGTTTTCCAACTTGCTGGTTTAAAATGGGATGTATTTTTTTAACCTAACCTGTCCTTTTTTATATATTTTAAATTAAGCAATATTCTTTTTTATCAGTACATGAATCACCATTGCAGATACTTTAAAATGTCAATATAAATTTGAAAATATGTCATTTATGTAGCTACAGAAAATTTGGCACAGATTAAATTACAAGATAATATACTATCTCTTTAGCCTAATTAATTTGGAAATTCTAATAATAGGAAAGAAAGATTTGTTCCTTCAAGCTTTCTCTATTGAGTCAGTGAGGATTTGGTAGACCAAGTTTCTCCCATTGTTACTATGTTACCTTTATTAAATTTAATGGTAGAGTAATTCAATGAAAAACATTGGGCTGTATAACTTTTGTGTTAAAATTATTTGTCTTTATATGTTTTATATATATATATATATAATATAGATATATTTCTCCAGTTTAAGTTTAACTCTCACATATAAGTTATCCCCAATTTTATGACAAAAAGAGCCAAACAAACTGGAAAAATCAGTCAATTAATTTTCTTGGACCTATCAGATACATGAGATCACACAGAAGCCCCTCCCCTCTAAACCTGGAGAGATATAAGACAAAGAATCACAGCTGAGATCACTTTACTTGGAGAATAACACTTATTAGAAAGCTAGAGTAATTGAGATCAGCATGGTATTGGTAAAAGAATAGAGACATAGATCAATGGAACAGAATAGATAACTGAGTAGATTCATATCAATATAGTGAACTGATCTATAGGCAATTCAATGAGAAAAAAGACTTTTTAAGAATAATGTTAGAAAAATTGGAAAATGTTCCATATGTTAAAAAAATAAAAATCTAGATACTTTAAACTTTTCACACAAACAAACAAAAATCAGATCATCAATCTAAATGTAAAATTTCTAGAAGAAAATATAGGTAGAAAAAACATGTTCATCATAGTTTTGGTGATGAATTATAGATAAAACAAAAAACAAAACAGAGAAAAGAAAAAACAATGTTAAAGTTTATTAAAACTAAAACTTCTGTGAAATAAACTGTTAAGACAGGGGTCCCCAACCCCTGGGGTCACAGACTGGTACTGGTCTGCACCCTGTTAGGAACCAGGCTGCACAGCAGGAGGTGAGCGGCGGGTGGTCTGAGTGAAGCTTCATCTGCCACTCCCCATTGTTCCCCATTGTTCCCCATTGCTCACATTACAGTCTGAACAATCTCCCCACCTACATCTGTGGAAAAATTGTCTTCTATGAAACAAGTCCCTGGTGCCAAAAAGGTTGGGGACCAATGTGTTAAGAGAATTAGGAGGCAAGCCACTGACAGGAAGCAAACACTTGCAAAACAAACATCTGATAAAATACTTGTCTCTAAATTATACCAAGAATTCTAAAGCTCAACAATAAAAAAATAAGCAGCACAATTTAAAATTTTATTTTATTTTTATGGTACACGGGCCTCTCACTGTTGTGGCCTCTCCCATTGCTGGGCACAGGCTCCAGACGAGCAGGCTCAGCAGACATGGCTCACGGGCCCAGCCGCTCCGCGGCATGTGGGATCTTCCCGGACCGGGGCACGAACCCGCGCCCCCTGCATTGGCAGGTGGATTCTCAACCACTGCGCCACCAGGGAAGCCCCAGCACAGTTTTTAAATGGGCAAAACGTATGAACAGACACTTCACCAAAGAAGATATACAGACAGCAATAATCATGGGGAAAACAATATCATTTGTGATTAGAGAATTGTAAATTAAAGTGGCAATGAGATAGAACTACACACTGATTAGAAAAGTCAAAATCCAAAAACTGACAACACTAAATGCTGGTGAAGACGTGAAATACAAGGAACTCTGATTTTTTGCTTTTGGGAATGCAATATGGTACAGGCACTTTGAAAGACATTTTGGAGATTTCTTACAAAAAGTATCCAGAAATCATATTCCTAGATATTTATTAGCTAATGTAAAGCTTATGTCTACATACAACTTGCATGCGAATATCTATTATATATCTATTATTCATAATAATCCCAAATAGAAGAATCCAAAAAGTGAATTTCAATAAGTGAATGGATGAACAAACTATATTACATTCACATAAAGGAATATTATTCAGCAATAAAAGGAAAAGAGCACTCAAACCACAGTATAAATTGATGAACCTAAAATGAGTATTTTTAAGAGAAGGAAGTCAATGTAAAAAATGACTATATATTCTTAATTCAAATTATATGACATTGTGTAAAAGGCTCAATTTAAAAGAGTAAGAATGTCTGTGGTACAAAATAAGTATATTTCAGTCCATACTGTTATAAAGAAATGAGTGAATAAAAAATTAATGGGGGAGAAGATAGACATTATTCTGTGTAGAATTCCAAATAATGTAGATACTCTTTTTTAAAAAATCATTTATTTATTTATTTAGGTCTGTGTTGGGTATTTGTTTCTGTGCGAGGGCTTTCTCTAGTTGCTGCAAGCAGGGGCCACTCTTCATCGCTGTGTGCAGGCCTCTCACTATCGCGGCCTCTCTTGTTGCGGAGCACAGCCTCCAGATGCACAGGCTCAGTAGTTGTGGCTCACAGGCCTAGTTGCTCTGTGGCATGTGGGATCTTCCCAGAGCAGGGCTTGAACCCGTGTCCCCTGCATTGGCAGGCAGATTCTCAACCACTGTGCCACCAGGGAAGCGCTGTAGATACTCTTGCCCTAACTGAAGAGATACAAATTCCTAGCTCTTAAGTGTACACTTTGCATAGTGACTCCTAAGAGTTTAGTATAGAAAGGAGGTGGGGAAGGAACTTTATAATGAAGAAACCTGACAAACGCTACCTCACCCATGAAATCCAGGTCAATATCAACGGTGATAAGCCTGTTGATAGTATGTATTCTGAATAGGATATGATGAAAATGCAATTTTGCTTGTGTGGTCTTTCTCTCCAAAACACATAACCCTAGTCTAATCTGAGAAAAAACAATACAGGAATTCAAACAGAGGGACATCCTTACAAAATACCACTCCAAATAACCCTCAAGGTCATAAAAAACAAAGAAATTCTAAGAACTGTCACAGCAAAGGGAACTCTAGAGACATGACACTAAATAGAATGTTTTATCCTGAGTGTGATCCTGTAAGAGGAAAAATATTAGTTATAAAAACAATTGGAATAAACTATGGACTTTATGTAACAGTATTGGTTCATTATTTGTATCAAATGTGCCATTCTAATATAAGGTGCTAATAACAGGACAAACTTGGCACAAATTATTAGAAAATCTCTGTACTACATTTTCAATTTCTCTATAAAATGCAAACATAAAAATATAGCTATTAAAAAACGAATTTAATATCTTCATGAAATGCTTCTCAGAGATTTGGTCAAATTTCCATATATCTAAAAAATGCATGCAGGTTTATAAAGGTGTGAAAAAATTATTGCTAAAACATTGCATTTAATTAAAGGAATGTAGCAATTTTTTAGCTTTCTACAGTCACACTCTGGTGCTCGTGTGTTCACATACATTCTTCTAATTGGGATCACAAAGTTACAGATATTTCTAAACTTACAAAGTTCTAAAATAAAAAGAAATGCATATGGTACTTGGAAATGTCAGCAGAAATCTCACACACTATGTTAGTAAATGTCAGATGCTGTTGAAGTACTTTTGCCAAGATATATAAATGAATAAACTTAAAGACTGCACAAATAGTTGCCTTAGGGTTGAAATTTGTGTTTATATATTTGGTTGTTTTCTTTGTTTACATATTTTCTCCCCCAGAGCCAAAAATGACAGTCCTTTCATAGAAACTTCCTGTTGCTTCTTCACCAGAAAATTCCTGTCCGATACTTCGAAAGCTGTCTTACTCCTCTTCACTCATTGTCAGAGGACGGGGTGGAAAATCGAAAGGAAATGCTATATGTAATATTGTTATTACTTAGAAATCGACCATAATTTTTCATCCTGTAAGTAACTAACATTACTTTAGCTTTAGTTGTCAAGTGATGAGCATAAATTTATCTTGGATTGAATGACGAAGGTGATTTTTTTCTTAAATAAATTCTACACTATGCAATATTTATTCTTAAAAATAAAAGCAACTTACAAATCTCTGTGGGATGAATTCAGATACTCAGTGTTTTGTTTGCCACTATGATTAGTGTCAGTCTCAGTCGGAGCTAGATGTAGAACTAAATAGATTCTGGTTATTGTTACAGAAAAAATAAGTATGTCAATTTTTCTTTAAATTTTCTTCTTTAAAAAAAAACTATTTTATTTGTACCTTTATTATGTACCTGTAAATATCTAGTAAGAATGTCAGTTGTAACAAAGATGGCAAGCATAGCTTTGGTATATATTGAATTTCCACTTACATCAAATTTGTTTTCATTTCAAGTTTATTCTATATAATCCCAAATTTTGCCCAATCCTTTAATGTTTTTGTCATATATTTTTTCTTCTTTATAATTTTCCCTTTCTTAAACATCTTTATTTGAGTATAACTGTTTTACAATAGTGTGTTAATTTCTCCTTTACAACAAAGTGAATCAGTTATACACATACATATGTTCCCATGTCTCTTCCCTCTTGCATCACCCTCCCTCCCACTCTCCCTATCCCACGCCTCTAGGTGGTCACAAAGCATAGAGGTGAACTCCCTGTGCTATGCGGCAGCTTCCCACTAGCTATCTAATTTACATTTGGTAGCGTTCATATGTCCACGCCACTCTCTCACATCGTCACCACTTACCCTTCCCCCTCCCCATATCCTCAAGTCCATGCTCTAGTAGGTCTGTGTTTTATTCCTGTCCTACCACTAATCTCTTCCTGACATATTTTTTTTCTTAGATTCCATATATATGTGTTAGCATACGGTATTTGTTTTTCCCCTTCTGACTTACTTCACTCTGTATGACAGACTCCAGGTCTATCCACCTCATTGCAAATAACTCAGTTTCATTTCTTTTTATGGCTGAGTGATATTCCATTGTATATATGTGCCACATCTTCTTTATCCATTCATCTGTTGATGGACATTTAGGTTGCTTCCATGTCCTGGCTATCGTAAATAGAGCTGCAATGAACATTTTGGTACATGACTCTTTTTGAATTATGGTTTTCTCAGGGTATATGCCTAGTAGTGGGATTGTGGAGTCATATGGTAGTTCTATTTGTAGTTTTTTAAGGAACCTCCATACTGTTCCCCATAGTGGCTGTATCAATTTACATTCCCACCAGCAGTGCAAGAGTGTTCCCTTTTCTCCACACCCTCTCCAGCATTTATTGTTTCTAGAGTTTTTGATGATGGCCAATCTGACCAGTGTGAGATGATATCTCATTGTAGTTTTGATTTGCATTTCTCTAATGATTAATGATGTTGAGCATTCTTTCATGTGTTTGTTGGCAATCTGTATATCTTTTTTGGAGATATGTCTATTTTATAATTTTCCTTTATAATGACTTTTGTGATTATTTTCTAATTCTAAAGATAAATGAGAAAAGAGGCAACTTGATTTTGAGTAATGTTATATATGTTATTTATATATATATATATATATATAGAGAGAGAGAGAGAGAGAGTTATATGTGATGTATATAGTATATCACTTATAGAGTTATATATTATGAGTTAATTGTTCTGTAAACCCCATTAATGTTAGATTGAAATGAGATGCATGTAATAATTTTAAATGTTTTCTTGGTTTACACTGTCTTCTAGATTAGGTTAGAATAAGCAAGTCAATTAAAAATTATGTTCTGGCCTACAAAATGCAAAGGAAAATTTCCCCTTCTCTCACATTTATTTATTCAATTATTTGTTTGTATCAGGATAAACTTCTTAGTCTCCCTGAGAAAGTTCTAATTTGATGCCTAAAGCTCTGACAAAATAATTGATAGTATCCCATTTCATTCTTAAAAATGTCTCCTTTTAGAAGGTATGTTATATAGTACTACAATAAAAGGGATTTCATTAATCACCTTTCAGTGTCACCTCCTGCTCTATCCTTTAAATGTGAAAATTCTGCCCTCTAAGTGTATGAAAAATGTGTTTTTCCTCTAGACTATTGTGTGTTATTGTACAACTTTCAAACATTAGTGCAAATTCTAATACCTTTGGGTAATAATATTAAAAATCATCCTCTAACTATAGTGAAGATTTTCTGTTGGATATACCGTAGTCTAAAAATTTTTACAGTAACAGTTTTCTATTTAATTTGAAGAAAAATAAATACCAGATAGAATCTATTTAAATGAAGAAAATTAAAGTATATGTAAAATGTTACTGTGAAAAGTATTTCAATGAATGTTTGGTTTTGCATTATTAATTTAAGTTTGCAAAAGTATTAACTATGTATAGACACCTTGATGACCAGCACTAACATAAATGTTTTTAAGTTATTTTTGAAAAAGTGTTTATTTTTAAAATAAATCTTTCTTAAAATCTATTTTTAAAATAATTTTTCTGTTAATTTATTTTGAAATAATTTTTGATTTATAGGAGATGTACAAACATAGTACAGAGTCTTCTATCCTCCTCACCCACCTTCCCATGATGTTAACATCTTATACAACCAAAATACATTTACTAAATATCAGACTCATATTTCCCTAAATGTTCTACTGTTTTTACCATTACAGGATCCAATCTAGAATAGTTCATTGCATTTATTGGTTGTGACACCAATCTGTGAAGTTTTTCATTTTTTTCTTGTTCTCCTGACCTTGAAATTATTTTATTATTATTTTTTGAAATTATTGCAGATGTTTTGTGGATTGCTCCTCAGTTTGGGTTTATTTAATATTATCTCATTAGTAGATTAGGGTTATAGATTAAAGGAAGAATACTATAGATGACCTCATCACACCATATCAGGGAGTACCTGCTATTGACATGACTTAACCCTGGTGACATTAACCTTAATCACTTGGTTATGCCCTAACCAAAATTACTTGTTTCCATTGCCATGCTCAAGTATTGGAGGCAAGTCACTAAGTCCAGCTCAACTCAAGAGAAGGAAATTAATCTCCACCTCATGAAGAGAGAATTATCCTATAATTTGTAGGCATTTGTTAAAACCATCACAGTAATTAGAATTATTTTTATTGAAATTCTTTGAGTGTATGCATATATTGTGTTTCTTAAATTTTCACTCAATATTCCACTAAATTGCTGAATCTTGGCTACAACAATTATTACTATGGTGTTCTGATGATCAGTTTCTCTCATTGCTTATACATTTAGTATTTGGCATTCTTCAGAAAGAAAGAATTCTTCTTTATCTCATAATTTTATTTAATTATTTGTTTGTATCAGGATGAATTTAAAGATATTTCCTTTATTCTTTTTATCACCATCCAATAGTGGTATTTAACTTTGTTGCTCAAAATTTTTCAGCTTTGGGTATTGAAAGCTCTTTCACGTTGGTGCTTGTCTTTTTTTCTTTTTAACCTTCCTTATTTTATGGACGATGATGTAGATCCCCTTTCTTAGCCCTTGAATCAAACATTAATCTGAACACTCTTTTTTTTCCTTTTATTTAAAAACCAATATCTCGTTTCAAAATTCGTTCATTTCTTCTGGGGTGTCAATGCTTCTAGTCTTTCTCAAAATACAAAGTTAGAAGATATATGTATGTTTATAAATCTGTTTATATACACAAATTTTAATTATTTTTATACCTATCTATCTCTCTCTCTCTCTCTCTCTCTCACACACACACACACACACACACACACACACACACACACACACACACGCGCGCACGCACACACCCCAGTCTGTACTGTTACCTTCACTGATACATTCATACCTTGAATCTTTTTTTTTTTTTTTTTTTGCGGTATGCGGGCCTCTCACTGCTGTGGCCTCTCCCGTCGCGGAGCACAGGCTCCGGACGCGCAGGCCCAGCGGCCATGGCTCACTACTTGCTCCGCGGCATGTGGGATCTTCCCGGACCAGGGCACGAACCCGCGTCCCCTGCATCGGCAGGCGGACTCTCAACCACTGAGCCACCAGGGAAGCCCCATACCTTGAATCTTGATATGACCTAGAATTTTTCTATCGCAGATATTTGGCAAATGTATCACTAAGTAAAATCTTTTATATGTCTGTGGTTTTTGTTTACATACTTTCCCTAAAATGATTCTGTTTTTCTCCTCAGATTCTAGGCATTTAGCCTTCTTTTTTCAAGAGCATTTGCTTCACTTTTCTTCTCCCTTTCTTTGCTTTTCTTTTTTCTTTCCAGAAAACAGTTAATAATTATGCACTCTGCCAGTCCTTTATCAAATATAAATTCTATTGACTCAAACACAGCCTCCCAGTTAGTATTTCCAGCTTCAATATCTAAAATACATCCTGCTCCTCTTTAATGCTTTTCTGATTTATTTTAGATAAAGTCCAAATCTTTTAACACACCATGTAAAGCTCACCATAATGTGCATCTCTAGTTCTCTAGACTCATTCTGGACATCTGCCTGCCAAGTTCAGGATTAATTCAAATTCACACCCTCCAAATGCCAAGATATTTATTTTCTTCTCTCTGTCCCTGCTCCTGCTTTATCTCTGTGACTGCATAAATGATTGAATTACACACTGTTCTTATATATGCACAGAACTATAATGTCATGTCAGTGATCTATCAAAATATTTTTCATGTAATCTACACATAAATCAAGAAAAGAAACATTGCCAGCATTCTAGAACCCCTTTCATGATGTATTTCTTATTCATTGTTTCCTCCTCCTCTTTCTTCTAACTTCTTGACTGGTAGCACTATTTTTTTTGGCTCATTTGAAACTTGTATAAATGAAACATAATATTTGAATTTTTTAATATGACTACATTATTTTTTCAACATGGTGTATGTGAGATTCAATCATTTTGTTGCATGAAGTTAAAGTAGGTTTATTTATTGCATTTCATTAAAAGAATATCCAAAAACTGTTATGTGTCATACTGCTGAAGGGCTTTTGGGTTTCGTTAAGTCTTGGCAATTACAATTAATGATGATTACTGTAGAAATGCATAGTTAAATACACAAAAACGTTTGAGATTGGAATTGCTGTGTCATATACAATTTACCAATTCAATTACCTGGTAGATGATGCCATGATGTTTTCCAAATTTGTTGTAGCAATTTAGACTTCCACCAGAAATGTAGGAGGGTTCTTATTGAACCACGTCTTCATCAGCACTTAGTTATGTCCATTATTATATTTCATTGTGGTTTTATTTTCCATTTATCTGATTACTTTTAAGGTACCTACATATTAATATGTTTACGAACCATCCAAATATCCTCTTTTTGGAAATACTGATTATGGCTCATGATTTGTTAAAGATCTTTATGCATTGTGATACCAGACTTCTGTTGGTTATAAGTGCTCCAAATATCTGTTCCACTTGTTATTTAAACTTTATTTGTCTTCTATTTAATGAAACAGATAAAAAATACTTCCAAAAATAAAATACTTTGATTAATATTGATATCTGATGAGCTTATGGCATGCTTATCAAGGAAACCACAATCTTAAGTGTTCCTTTAAGTTCTCTAAGTGTTCATTTAAAATTCGAATCTTCAAAATTGGCTAAAGAATTTAAAAATTTACTAATGAAATAAGTATTCAAACCATATCCTTAAAAACGCTGTTTTCTTTTGATAAATTTAGGTAAATACTCCATTTTATATAAGAATGGCAACATTACATTTGGATTGTGAGGAAGTTTAGATTTCCTAATAGAAACCTCTAAGTTATAAAGTAATTTTTGTGATTTAGTCTCTGTTACTTAAACTGGAAAAATATTTTAGAAAGTGATGGTATACGAATTATAAAACTTTGGTATTGAAAAATGAATGAGATTACAAAAAGCACTTTTAGTAGTCCAGTCAATTTATAATCTGCGTGTGTGTGTGTGTGTGTGTGTGTGTGTGTGTGTGTGTGTGTGTATGAAGAAAACAATACATGGAGAGGACTATATATGATATATTGTGTTTTTCTCTTGTTTAAAGCCAGATTAATATACTTCATTATTTAGAATTTAGGTTTATTATTTAACTTTATGCTTTACACATATAGTCTGAACAAAGTTAATTGAACACAGTATTGATTTTGTTTAAATTAAGCATTTGATTTAAAAAATAATAATAATATTAAATTTTATTTCACGGGATGATGCTTTCCACTTAGTTTGTGTTAGCACAAAATTGTCATAACTTTCACTACTTTTTTATACTTCTACATGTTCTCGCTAAATACAGTACCCTGCATTAATTGGAATGTGCTTTTAAAGACGTCATGCACTTAATTGGTACCATTTCCATGGGACTAAATTAAATCTGAAGACATCGTCTCTCCCTTAATTGTAGTAGTAATTAACCTTATTAGGGACATTTGAAGATAATTAGGTAAGCCTCACATGGAGCTTATATGGGTCCACATGAAGCTCGAAGGTTGGTTATTGTTACTTTACTTCCAGGAATTCTGTCACCAATTATCCACTAACCACAGAGGTTTCATTACTCTGTAAGAGATATTTAAAACTGCTTCTTAAACCAAACTTATTTCAGAATTTTTGGTTATACATGTTTGGATCTATAAAAAAGTGTTACTTCTGTCTTGCCTCACATTTATCACTTCAACAGCTCTCCCACTCGTTTGAGACAGACTAGTGATATGAAAGTTAGTTCCTGCCTCAATAAACTATATCAAATTTCTGACTCTAAGACAGAGGTTGCATTTTCTATTATTCATATACAACATATTTGTCATTTTAAATATTTTTAATCATCTTGTGGTCTATTGGAACTATTAATCATTATTATGCTGCTTCATAATAGCTGTTGTTTTTTTTCTTCTACTTTATCATTATTGACTTCTTCAACATAAGGAAGAAAAGTTCTTTTTTTATAAGAAATTATTTTTACTATTATATCTATATTCAAAAAGGTGATAAAGAAGTCTCAGAAGAAAATGATGCTCTGGCTAATTTTTACAGGTAATTTATTTAAAGATGTAAAAAAATGTTAACTGTATTGATCAATAATTAAATGACTATCTAATAAAATTTCTAACAGTAAATAATCTAACAGTAATTACTAGAAGGGTTTGTTTTATACATGGTAAAGTTTATTTTATAGGAATGAAGTGACAAGTATATTTGAAGTGCAATTCTGCAAATAACTATTCAAAAATAAAATATTTTTGATAATTATTGATATAAAGTATAAATGAACATAAATATATGAGGTCTAGAAAAAAAACAGAAAATGATGGTATGGACAAGCTGATAAACTAAATGATTTACACTGTGAATTCTGCATGACTTTAGGCCCTAATTATTCCTCCTCACCCATCCTGTCAAATCCAAACTTCTAAACAAGGGTAGCTAACTCACAAACACAACTTCTGTCTCTACAATTTGCTGTGTGATTTATGCTACTTAAATTTACCAATATTTTCTTAAGAGACTTAGTAAAGAACATTTTTCAGGAAAAAAAAGAAAAATTAATCTCCAATTAACCTTCCCAAGTGTGTTTTAGGATATTTTAAATTTCTCACTCTTCTGGACATTCATCTTAACTCATTTTCTATTTGTTCTCATGTTGCATTGTTTTTATAAATGCTATAGATGCCTAAGCCACAGATTTTTGTTGTTATTGTTAAGTTCCTATGCAGAGTGTTTCTTCAACACAGTGGCTAGGAGCTCAAGATTTATAAGCAAATACAAACTCATGAATTAAATAGTTCATTTTGGCCAAGATATTTTATCTCACTGAACTTCTCCTTTGTCTCTTGCAAAAATTGGATCACGTTTTATTAATTGATTAATAAAAGTATGTATCATACTCTATTCTGTATCAGAACGACTAGTATTAGAGTTTGGGTATGTAATATTCATTGAAGCAGATGTAAACTATAAACACATAGATAATAAACAATTAAAAAAACAAATACTTATATTTTCCATGTGAATCCTATACAAAAATCCAGATGTGCAAACAAAAATCCATTTTTCCTTATTTACTTAAAATCTTATTAAAATTGACTCTGAAGTTCTATTTTATAATTAAATATAATGTGGTGTTTGGACCATGTTCCTTTCTCTAGGGTTAAGCAACAACAGGATTCAACTGCAGTGATAAAAAGGCAGGTTAGTGGTCTGTATCTTTATCCCATCATGGATACTTTTGAATATGTCCTTGTTTATGCTCAGTAGTGTCTTGAGGTTATGATCTGTTACTGCTAAGCCAACACTCACTTATCTATTCTAGAACATTTCAAGTTAAACCATGAAATGGTCTGTCTGGATTTGAAACCACATCCCCATGGCTCTGCAAGGTATGGTCATAGGGGCACTACTGTCTTTAGAAAACCATCTTCTACTAGACCTGGAATGTGTCACTAGTGATTCTCCTGTTTCAATGTTTTTCTTCTCATAGGCACTCATCTGTCTCTGTTCTTCATTCCCATAATTCTTAAAACACTTAGATTTGCAACGAACAAAATCTAAGATCTCATCTTCTATGAGTATTTTTATTTTCTTCTCTGCAGTTCACACCCCACATCATTCATAAGGAGAAACACAACTGAGTTAGGGATGGAACACAAATCTCTTGTTGGTTTACTTAAAAATAGAAAAAAAAAAAAACCTATAGAGGTGAAACAGTTAATGTCTAATTGTTATCAGACAAAAATTCAAGTATTAAAATACTTAATATATACTTAATGATTCTTAAAATAATAAAGAATGACATTAGGACTGAGATTAGTGATAGTTTGGGAAGAGCTGTGAATTGCTTATATGAGATGATCACAGACAATCATCCTTGAGGAAACAACATTTATAGTAAAAGAGGAAAGCTTTTGTTTAAGTGCTAGATGAAAGGCTGAGGAGAGGGAAACTCTGAGCCTTGGAACCTTCATGGTGAAATTCTATAAGGTGAGAAAGAATTGAAAATGACCAGTGTGTTGAGTTTATACTGAACAAAAGGAAAGAAGGGTGGAAGAGGTCGTTGTAAGGAAAAAGGTCAGTTCATATAAAAACTTGTAGAATATATTTTAAAAAGTTTGATTCTAAGTACTAAGAGTGACGATAATAATATGCTTAAGTGGACAAGTCATATGATTTCATTTTAATTTTTAAAAGACCACTTTGGCAACCACAGAGAGAGACATTTGGACTAGAATAGAGAGAAAGCTGAGAAATGTGTTAGGAAGTTTCTTGCAGGTGTCCGGCCATAGATGTGGATGCTAAGGAAAGAAGATGAGACATCATGTTTGCAATATACTTTTCAGACCCACACATACACAGTTATCACTTGATAAATAAGTAATCAATATAGTTGTATAAATATCATGAGCAAATGACTATTACTAGGAGAATTTTTTTTTTAATCAGAATGAAAAGCTGACTCATGCAGAAAAGAAAGGATTATTGATACAGTCAGGCAGTTTTAGAAAACATTCCTTAATTGTTTTTCTAGATTTTGTGCTGTTTTATGGATTTTGTGCTCTTTGTCAACATTTTATAATTTGTATTTTGGTTCCTTTCTAAATATATATCCATCATTGCATTTAATTTAATTTATTACTAATTTTAAATTAAGATGATTCCCATAACTGTAAAATTCAGGTCCTTTAAAACACAAATCAGCAATCTTCTACCTCATTTGTGATTTTGGAGTATACACTTAAAGAAAGCAACAAGAGTAAAGATAATTTATTTCAATTAAAACTGTTATTTTTGAAGAAGTCTTCAAATTACTACATTATTTTGAAGTATCTTAGTAATATCTTGAAAACATGAGAAAATATATTCAAGGATTAAAATATTTGTTTAAATAGGATTACTATATAGCATATATAAGCATGTTTTATATGTTTATACCTTGAATAAATATGTAAGATGATTGAGCATCTAATTCACATGAAGGGAATTCTTTATACTAAAAATCAAACCAAGAATAGAAACCTGTTGAATAAATGTGTTTTATAAGGAGTATATAAACATCTTGTGACCTAATAAAAATTTTTCCAGTTTACAACAGTATCAAGAGAAAGATGGAGGTCATCATGACATGTGGTCTATAATCTAAAAACTGAAGCAGCACCTGTTTCATTTAGACATGTGCACTTCAGAAAAAAAAAAAAAAAAAACTTATGATTTTTGTGTCCCTGTACTTGGTATATCAGAGACAAAGTCCATATTCTGTCTCTATTATGTTTATAGTAAAATCTGATTTTCTCTCTTTTCTTTCTTTTTTGGTTAGTCTGAGCCAAATTACAATTGGCTTCTATTACATGGATTTAAATGAAGACTAACTAATATAGCCAACAATTGGTCAATGATTTCCTGTATTAACAAAGTTGGCTTGAATGCAGATTTGTTCTGAAGGTATATCAGGTCAATGGAACATTTCAGTACTCTCTTCATAATATAGTGTACAAGTGAACTTGAGAGAAGTGAGCAATGATAATAATAAAAAGAAGAGGAGAAAAATAAGAGGAGGAAAAGGAAAAAGAAGGATAATTACGAAGTGTTTATATTTTACAGATTCATCTTCTCAGACTTATATTGAGAAATATTTGTCACAGAATTAAAGGATTATGTCCTATCATTGGTATCCCCATTATATATATTGAAACAAAAACAAAGACAAAACAGGCACAAAAGGTTAAGTCAGTTTCTCTAGCAGTAAGTTTTAAAACTTCCATGTTAAGACAGGAAGACTTCTTTCAGCAGTGACCAGCTGTTTTTTTTTTTTTTTTTTTTTTTTTTTTTTTTTTTTTTTTTTTTTTCAGTACATGGACCTCTCACTGTTGTGACCTCTCCCATTGTGGAGCACAGGCTCTGGACACACAGGTTCAGCAGCCATGGCTCACAGGTCTAGCCGCTGCACAGCATGTGGGATCTTCCTAGACCAGGGCATGAACCTGTGTCCCCTGCATCAGCTGCATCAGCAGGTGAACTCTCAACTACTGCACCACCAGGGAAGCCCTAGCAGTGACCAGCATTTAATCAGCACTGCAAGCCTACTTGGTTTTCAGCATAGACTTCTAGAAAAATGAGAAGCAAACACATTTTTAAGAATTGAAATGCATTGTTGCAAGGCTAGTGTTATATTGAGCCCTGGGTACTAGTGGTGATGATAACTGTTTGCCACAATTAAAATATAATAAAAAATTTATATGTTTTAAAAATACCTAAATAAATAAATGTGTTTTATTTCACACTCATAAACATTATGGCAAGTGCTAGCAACAGGATTATAAGAAAAACAGTGTCAAATTTTCAGAATCTTACAATACAGCAGGTGAGATTAACATGTGAACGTATAAATTACAATAAAATGTGGTATGAGTTTTAACACTGATAAAACTGAGACCCATAGAGTATAAACTCTGATCATCATCAAAAAGCACAAGTGAGAAGAATATACAGTTTTAAAGTAAGTCCTATTCTTTATGAATATTCCTCAAAGGTCACTGAAGGAAACAAATATATGGTACATAAAATATTTTCACAAGATCATTTAAACTTTTCTTCCCATTTTTCCCAGAATTACACACATTTCTGGGTCCACTCCTGAAATGCTTAAATTCAGCTCTTAACCCAATTAAGTACATAGAACTTATTTTGGTCTATTATAATAACTCCTGAGACTCAATAAGTGTTTTGACTGTAATCTGTAAGGCTAATCAAATATAGCTATACATATATACTCTAATTAGTTTTGTTTTGTTTTGTTTTTCACCTCAGAGGCATAGGCTAGCACTTCTGAAACTACTTTCTATGTACACTAGGGTTAACCAGATAAGTAAACAAATGGTAGGTAGTCAAAGTCATATTTCTCATTGTCAAAAACAGATCCAAATAAGCAAGGAGAGAAGCTGGAATATATCCTGTGTGTTGAATAAGAGGCTAAGATTTATAAATTCATATTAATATAATTATACAGAACTCATATTGCAAAGTTTGTACCAAAATGTATTGCATACAATTTCTAGTTCTCTTATGATAGCAATGAACACATATAGTGCCCTGATGTTACTTTCTAATACCATTCTCCAGTAAAAGAAGCTAAGTGTCCTTGGAGAAATAGCTGACTCAAGGCATGTAAGGCAAAGGAAGATGAGCATGAACACCTTTTAAAGAAAGTAACTAATAATAACAAAACAAAACAGAAACAAACAAAAAATTCAAAACAAAAATACTACTCTGGAGCATGTCAAAGGACCCAGGAGCCAACTAATAAGAGCTCTTAAGAGCCAAAGCTAGGACAATCTGAGAAATAAAATAAATAATGAGATTATTGGATTAAAAACAACAAAAAAAAGAATATCCATCAGTACATACACACACACATACACACACACATAGAAAGATAGATTAGATAGACAGATAAAGAGGGAACAAATATTATTTATAGAAGAGATACAAATGTATAAGAATTTAGAAAAATAGAAAGTCACCATTAGACTCCACAGTAAAGTTGCTGCAGGCAACATGCACTAACACATGCTAAAATTAATTGCTGATACTTCACAGAGAAATAGAATAATTATCTAGTCTCCACTTATTGCCCTCAAGATATTTAAAAAATTACTGTGGTTGCTTTAACAAATGCATTAGTCCACTCATCTTGCCATTACAAAACACCATAGACTGGTTGGTTAAACAGCAGAAATTTATTTCTCAAATTCTGGAGGCTGGGAATTCCAAAATCAAGGTTCCTGGTTAGAGCTCTCTTTCTGCTTTGAAGATCACCACCAGCTCACTGTGTGTGCTTGTTTGGCTCTTCATTGCTGTATGATCAGAGAGAGGAAGGAAGGGAGGGAAAGCAAGAGAGAGAGAGAGAGAGAGAGAGAACAAAAGAGAACAAACTGGTGTCATTTTAAACAGATTTATTGATGTATAATTGATATACCAAGAATTGTACATATTTAATGTATATGAGTTGAAGAGTTTGGTGGTGTCTCTTCTTGCAAGCTCACTAAACCCATCATAAGGGCTCTGCCCTCATGACCTCATCTAATCTTAATTACTTCCCAAAAGCCCCTCATCTCTAAACACCATACCACTGGGGGTTAGGGATTCTACATATAAATTTGTGGGAGGGGTACAAATATTCAGTCCATAACAACGCATGTCCACAAATTCTTTGATACCCTTTCTCCAGGATGGAGTACTAATCCCCTCCACTTGAGTGTAGATTGGAAAGATTTAGGGAATTAATTCTACCAAATAGATTACAGAAAATGAAAAATAATAGATTTACAGTGAAGTAAACTGTCAGGCACCACCTTAAATATGAGATGTATGTTAATAACAACAATATTAAGTCATGTTGATATCATGTTGATATTTTGTATTTCCCTGGCATGTGATGGTAAAAGTCACACTTCACCTCTGAGATATTCAACCCCAAAGTTTAAAAAGCAAGTAATCATAAGAAAACTTGAGAGGAACTAGTATGTTGGGACATGGTACAAAACATCAGATCAATATTTCTCAAAAAGAAACAATCATCACAAACAAGGAAAGACCAAGAAACTGTCACACAATGAAGGTGACTACAAAGACATTTAATCACAGATAATTAAATACAATTTCGTATCTTGGACTACACTGTGAAATAGAGAAAGGACACTAGTGGGAAAATTAGTGATAAGGAAAAATGTCGAGTATAGTTAAGAGTATTTTACCTATGTTAATTCCTAGTTTTAATAAATATTCAGTGGTTACTTAAAATGTTAACATTATGCAAGCTAGTTCAAAAGTATGCAAGAACATAAATGGGTGTTGAATTTTGTCAAAAGCTTTTTATGCATCTATTGAGATGATCATATGATTTTTATTCTTTAATTTATTAATATGGGGTATCACTTTGATTGATTTGTGTATATTGAAGAATCCTTGCATCCCTGAGATAAATCCCACTTGATCATGGTGTATGATCCTTTTAATGTGTTATTGGATTCTGTTTGCTAGTACTTTCTTGAGGATTTTTGCATCTGTGTTCATCAGTGACATTGGTCTGTAATTTTCTTTTTTGTGATATCTTTGTCTGGTTTTGGTATCAGACTGATGGTGGCCTCATAAAATGAGCTCGGGAGTGTTCCTTCCTCTGCAATTTTTTAAAAGAATTTGAGAAAGACGGGTGTTAACTCTTCTCTAAATGTTTGATAGAATTCACCTGTGAAACCATCTGGTCCTGGACTTATGTTTGTTGGAAGACTTTAATTGCAGTTTCAGTTCCGTTATTTGTGATTGGCCCATTTATATTTTCTATTTCTTCCTGGTTCAGTATTGGAAGGTTGTAGCTTTCTGAGAATTGTCCATTTCTTCCAGCTTGTCCATTTTATTAGCCTAAGTTGCATGTATTAATTTCTTATGATCCTTTGTATTTCTGTGTCAGCTTTAACTTTTCCTTTTTCATTTCTAATTTTATTGATTTGAGTCCTCTCCTTTTTTTGCATGATGAGTCTGGCTAAAGGTTTATCAGTCTTGCTTACCTTATCAAAGAACCAACCTTTACCTTCATTGATTTTTGCTATTGTTTTCTTTTGTTCTATTTCATTTATTTCTGTTTGATTTTTATGATTTCTTTCCTTCTAATAACTTTGGGTTTTGTTTATTTTCTTTGTTCTCTAGCTGCTTTAGGTCTAAGGTTAGTATTTTTTAAATATAACATATTTATTGAAGTATAATTGCTTTACAATGGTGTGTTAATTTCTGCTTTATAAGAAAGTGAATCAGCTATACATATACATATATCCCTACATCTCCTCCCTCTTCTGTCTCCCCTCCACCCTCCCTATCCCACACCTCTAAGTTGTCCCAAAGCACCGAGTTGATCTCCCTGTGCCATGTGGCTGCTTCCCACTAGCTATCTATTTTACAGTTGGTAGTGTATATATGTCCATGCCACTCTCTCACTTCGTCACAGCTTACTCGTCCAACTCCCCGTGTCCTCAAGTCCATTCTATACATCTGTGTCTTTATCTCTGTCCTGCCCTTAGGATCTTCAGAACTTTTTTTTTTTTAATGTTCCATATATATGTCTTAGCATATGGTATATGTTTTTCTCTTTCTGACTTACTTCACTCTGTACGACAGATTTTAGGTCCGTCCGCCACACTACAAATAACTCAATTCCATTTCTTTTTATGGCTGAGTGATATTCCACTGTAAATATGTGCCACATCTTCTTTATCCATTCATCTGTCATTGGACACTTAGGTTGCTTCCATGTCCTGGTTATTGTAAATAGAGCTGCAGTGAACATTGTGGTACATGATTCTTTTTGAGTTATGGTTTTCTCAGGGTAGATGTCCAGTACTGGAATGGCTGGGTCATATGGTAGTTCTAATTTTAGTTTTTTAAGGAATCTCCATACTGTTCTCAATAGTGGATGTAGCAATTTACATTCCCACCAACAGTGCAAGAGGGTTCCCTCTTCTCCACACAGTCTCCAGCATTTATTGTTTGTAGATTTTTGGATGATGGCTATTCTGACCAGTGTGAGGTGATACCTCATTGTAGTTTTGATTTGCATTTCTCTAGTGATAGTGATGTTGAGCATCCTCTCAGGTGTTTGTTGGAAATCTGTATATCTTCTTTGGAGAAATGTCTATTTATGTCTTCTGTCCATTTTTGAATTGAGTTGTTTGCTTATTGATATTGAGCTGCATATGCTCCTTGTAAAATTTGGAGATTAATCCTTTGTCAGTTGCTTCATTTACAATATTTTCTCTCATTCTGAGGGTTGTCTTTTCCTCTTGTTTATGGTTTCCTTTGCTGTTCAAAAGCTATTAATTTCATTAGGTCCAAATTGTGTATTTTTGTTTTTATTTCCATTTTCTAGGAGGTGGGTCAAACAGGATTGTGCAGTGATTTATGTCAGAGAGTGTTCTGCCTATGTTTCCTCAAAGAGTTGTATAGTGTGTGGCCATACATTTAGGTCTCTAAGCCATTTTGAGTTTATTTTTGTGTATGGTGTTAGGAGGTGTTCTAATTTCATTCTTTCATATGGAGCTGTCCAGTTTTCCCACCACCACTTATTGAAGAGGCTATCTTTTCTCCATTGTATATTTTTGACTCCTTTATAAAAAATAAGGTGACCATATGTGTGTGGGTTTTTCTCTGGGTTTCTATCCTGTTCCATTGATCTATATTTCTGTTTTTCTGCCAGAACCATACTGTGTTGATTACTGTAGCTTTCTAGCATACTCTGAAATCTGGGAGCCTGATTCCTCCAGCTCCATTTTTCTTTCTCAAGATTGCTTTGGCTATTCAGGGTCTTTTGTGTTTCCATACAAATTTTTTGTTCTATTTCTGTGAAAAATGTTATTGATAGTTTGATAGGGATTGCATTGAATCTGTAGATTGCTTTGGGTAGTATAGTCCTTTTCAGAATGTTGATTCTTCCAATCCAACAACAAGTTTTATACTCCATCTCTTTTGTCTTCTTTAATTTCTTTCATCAGTGTCTTATAGTTTTCTGCATACAGGTCTTTTGCTCCTTAGGTAGGTTTATTCCTAGGTATTTTGTTGTTGTTGCAATGGTAAATGGGAGTGGTTCCTTAATTTCTCTTTCAGATTTTTCATCATTACTCTTTAGGATTGCAAGTGATTTCTGTGCATTAATTTTGTATCTTGCTACCTTACATTATTCATTGATTACCTCTAGTAGGTTTCTGGTAACTTCTTTAGGAATCTCTGTGTATAGTACCATTAAATCTGCAAACAGTGACAGCTTTACTTCTTATTCTCTGATTTAGATTGCTTTTATTTCTTTTTCTTCTTTGATTGCTGTGGCTAAAACTTCCAAAACTATGTTGAATAATAGTGGTGAGAGTGGGCAACTTTGTCTTGTTCCTGATCTTAGTGGAAATGGTTTCAGTTTTTCACCATTTGGAAAGATGTTGGCTGTAGGTTTGTCATATATGGCCTGTATTAGGTTGAAGTAAGTTCCCTCTGTGCCTACATTCTGGAGGGTTTTTATCATAAATTGGTGTTGAATTTTATTGAAAGCTTTTTCTGCATCTATTGAGAAGAACATATGTTTTTTATCCTTCAGTTTGCTAATATGGTTTATCACACTGATTGATTTGCATATATTGAAGAATCCTTGCATCCCTGGGATAAACCCCACTTGACCATGGTGTATGATCCTTTTATTGTGTTGTTGGATTCTGCTTGCTAGTATTTTGTTGAGGATTTTTGCATCTATGTTCATCAGTGATATTGGCCTATAGTTTCTTTCTTTGTGACATCTTTGCCTGGTTTTGGCATCAGGGTGATTGTAGCCCCATAGAATGAGTTTGGGAGTGTTTCTCTCTCCGCTGTATTTTGGAAGAGTTTAAGGAGGATAGATGTTAACTATTCTCTAAATGTTTGATACAACTCCCCTGTAAAGCTATCTGGCCCTGTGCTTTTGTTTGTTGGAAGATTTTTAATCTCTCTCTCAATTTCAGGGTTTGTGATTGGTCTGTTTATATTTTCTATTTCTTCCTGGTTCGTCTCTGAAATTCTTGAATTTCTAAGAACTTGTCCATTTCTTCCAGGTTGTCAATTTTATTGACATATAGTTGCATTTAGTAATGTCTCATGAATCTTTGTATTTCGGCAGTGTCAGTTGTTACTTCTCCTTTTTCATTTCTAATCCTATTGGTTTGAGTCTTCTCCCTTTTTTTCTTGCTGAGTCTGGCTAATGGTTTATCAATTTGGTTTATATTCTTAAAGAACCAGGTTTTAGTTTTATTGATCTTTGCTATTGTTTCCTTCATTTCTTTTTCATTTATTTCTGATATGATCTTTATGATTCTGTTCCTTCTGCTAACTGTAGGGTATTTTTATTCTTCTTTCTCTATTTGCTTTAGGTGTAAGGTTAGGTTGTTTATTTGAGATGTTTCTTGTTTCCTGAGGTAGGATTGTATTGCTGTAAACTTCCCTCTTAGGACTGCTTTTGCTGCATCCCATAGGTTTTGGGTCATCATGTTTTCATGGTCAATTGTCTCTAGGTATTTTTTGATTTCCTCTTTGATTTCCTCAGTGATCTCTTGGTTATTAAGTAGTGTATTGTTTAGGCTCCATGTATTCCATTTTTTTAGATTTTTTGCTGTAAATGATATCTAGTCTCATAGTGTTGTGGTCTGAAAGATACTTGATACAATTTCAATTTTCTTAAATTTACCAAGGCTTGATTTGTGACACAAGATATGATCTATCCTTGAGAATGTTCCATGAGCACTGGAGAAGAAAGTGTATTTTATTGTTTTTGGATGGATTGTCCTATAAATATCAATTAATTCCATCTTGTTTAATTTATCATTTAAAGCTTTTTTTTTTTTTTTGCTTATTTATTATTATTATTTTTGGATGATCTGTCCATTGGTGAATGTTGGGTGTTAAAGTCCACTACTATGATTTTGTTACTGTCAATTTCCCCTTTTATGGATGTTAGCATTTGCCTTAAGTATTGAGGTGCTCCTATGTTGGGTGCATAAATATTTATAATTGTTATATCTTTTTCTTAGTTTGATCCTTTTATCATTATGTAGTGTCCTTCTGTGTCTCTTTTAGTAGTCTTTATTTTAAAGTCAATTTTGTCTGAAATGAGAATTGCTTCTCCAGCTTTCTTTTGTTTTCCATTTGCATGGAATATCTTTCTACATTCCCTCTCCTTCAGTCTGTATGTATCCCTTGGTCTGAAGTGGGTCTCTTGTAGACAGTATATATATAGGTCTTGTTTTTATATCCATTCAGCCAGTCTGTGACTTTTGGTAGGAGCATTTAATCTATTTACATTTAAGGTAATTATCAATATATATGTTCTTATTTGCATTTTCTTAATTGTTTTTGGTTTGATATTATAGGCCTTTTCTTTCTCTTGTGTTTCTGACTAGGGAAGTACCTTTAGCATTTGTTGTAAACCTGTTTTGGTAATGCTGAATTCTCTTAGCCTTTTCTTGTCTGTAAATGTTTTGATTTCTCCATCGAATCTGAATGAAATCCTTGCTGGGTAGAGTATTCTTGGTTGTAGCATTTTCCTTTTCATCACTTTAAGTATGTCCTGCCACTCCCTTCTGGCTTGCATAGTTTCTGCTGAAAGACCAGCTGTTAATCTTATGGGGATTTCCTTGTATGCTATTTGTTGTTTTTTCCTTGCTACTTTTAATATTTTTTCTTTGTATAATTTTTAATTGTTTGATTAATATGTGTCTTGGTGTGTTTTTCCTTGGATTTATCCTGTACGGGGCTCTCTGCACTCCTGGACTTGATTGACTATTTCCTTTCTCAAATTAGGGAAGTTTTCAAGTAAAATCTCTTCAAATATTGTGTCAGTCCCTTTCTTTTTCTTTTCTTCTTCTGGGACCACTATAATTCGAATGTTGGTGCACTTAATGTTGTGCCAGAGGTCTCTGACACTGTCCTTAATTCTTTTCATTCCTTTTTCTTTATTCTTCCCTGTGGTAGTTATTTCCACTATTTTTTCTTCCAGGTCACTTATCCGTTCTTCTTCCCCAGTTTCTGCTATTGATTCTTTCCAGAGAATTTTAAATGTCATTGATTGTGTTGTTCATCATGTTTGTTCGCTCTTTAGTTCTTCTAGGTCCTTGTTAAACGTTTCCTATATTTTCTCCATTTTATTTCCAAGATTTTACATCACCTTTACTCTCATTACTCTGAATTCTTTTTCAAGTAGACTTCCTATTTCCTTTCCATTTGTTTGGTCTGATGGGTTTTTATATTGCTCCTTCATCTGCTGTGTGTTTCTCTGTCTTCTTATTTTGCTTAACTTACTGTGTTTAGGGTCTCCTTTTCATGGACTGTAGGTTTGTAGTTCCCATTGTTTTTGATGTCTGTCCCCAGTGGCTATGGTTCTTCAGTGGGTTGTGTAGGCTTCCTGGTGGTGGGGACTGGTGCCTGTGTACTGGTGGATGAGGCTGGATCTGGTGTTTGTGATTGGCATAACTGTCTTGTGGTGTGTTTTGGGGTGCCTATGACCTTATTATGACTTTAGGCAGCCTCTCTGTTGATAGGTGGGTTTGTGTTCCTTTCTTCTTAGTTGTTTGGTATAGGGTGTTCAGCACTGAACCTTGCTCTTCAATGAGTGGAGCTGGGTTTTATTGTTGAGATGGAGATCTCTGGGAGAACTTTCACCATTTGATATTACATGGAGGTGGGATGTCTCTGGTGGACCAATGTCCTGAACTTGGCTTTCCCACCTCAGAGGCACAGGCCTGACACCTGGCTGGAGCACCAAGACCTTGTTAGCCACAGGGCTCAGAAGAAAAGTGAAAAAAAAAAAAAAAAGAATGAAAAAATAGAATAAAATAAAATATAAAAAATAAATTATTTAACATAAAAATTTCTAAAGTATAAAAAACAAAGAAACAAAAATAAACTGAAAGACAGAATCCTAGGACTAATGGTAAAAGTAAAGCTATACAGACAAAATTACACAAAGAAGTATACACATACACACTCACCAAAAAAGAACAAACAAACAAACAAACAAACAAACAAAATATATATATATATATATATATATATATATATATATATATTAACAAGCAGGAGAGCAGCCAAATTAATAAACAAACCTACCAATGATACTAATCTCTAAATACTAAACTAAGATAAACATAAAACCAGAAACAAATTAAATACAGAAAGCAATCTCCAAGTCTACAGTTGCTCCCAAAGTACACTGACTCAGTTTTGGGATGATTCATTGTCTATTCATGTATTCCATAGATGCTGGCTACATCAAGTTGATTTTGGAGATTTAATCTACTGCTTCTGAGGCAGCTGGGAGAAATTTCCCTTTCTTTTCTTTGTTCTCACATGTCCTGGGGTTTAGCTTAGATTTGACTGCACCTCTGAATGTAGGTCACCCTCTGGCATCTATTATTCACTGAGACAAGACAGGGTTAAAGTAGCAGCTGATTAGGGTGCTCTGTCTCCCTCAGGCTGGGAGGAAGGAGGGGTATGGAATGTGGGATGAGCCTGCAGCTGCAGAGGCCATCATGATGTTGCAAGAGCATGAGGCATGCTTTGTGTTCTCCGGGAAAGCTGTCCCTGGATCATGGGACCCTGGCATTTGTGGGCTGCACAGGCTCCCAAGAGTGGATGTGTGGATAGTGACCTGTGCCTGCACACAGGCTTCTTGGTGGCCACAGCAACAACCTTAGTGTTTCATGCCCATCTCTGATGTCCAGGCTGATAGCTGTGGCTCGTGCCCATCTCTGGAGCTCGTTTAGGCAGTGATCTGAATGCCCTCTTCTTGTGCACCCCAAAACAAAGGTCTGTTGTCCCTGAGGCAGCTTCAGACCCTTAAATGGACTCAGGCCCCATCAACTGTAGCGCACCAACACCCTTCAGGCTGTTTTCACTCAGCCAACCACACTCCTCTTCCTGGGATCTGACCTCTGAAGCCAGAGCCTCAGCTCCAAGACCCCACCTGCCCTGGCGGGTGAGCAGACAACCCTCTCTGGCTGGCGAGTGCTGGTCAACACTGATCCTCTGTGTGGGAATCTCTCCGCTTTGCCCTCGGCACCCCTATTGCTGCGATCTCCTCTGTGGCTCCAATGCTTCACCTCCTCCACCCCCTGTCTCCGGCAGTGAAGGGCTTCCTTGTGAAGAAACATCTCCTCCTTCACAGCTCCCTCTCACTGGTGCAGGTCCCTTCCCTATTCTTTTGTCTCTGTTTTTCCTTTTTTCTTTTGCCCTACCCAGGTACGTGGGAAATTTCTTGCCTTTTGGCAAGTCTGAGGTCTTCTGTAGTCTGCCTTTGATGTTGTTGGAAGAATGTGAAGAAATTCACACACACTTACATGATTTATTACACCCAATTTCTAAAAATGGAAGGTGAAACTGTAGACCAACAAAGTGTTTAACCTGAAGGACATTGTTTCCAGAAGAAAATGCTAACCAACGTTTAAAATGATGTTTTTTCCATGTATGTTTTACAAATAATTATATTGAATGTCAGCATATTATTAATATTTGGATACTAATTCATTGTAAATAGTTATAAATTAAACTATCATAAATATTAGAAGGTATTAGTCTTTTCGTAGAAAGTATTAATATCTTTATTCAAGACTTCTGCTCATAAATGTAGGCTTTTATTTATTCCTTTTTGATTTATAGATTTGATATCAACATCATATTATGCCACTATTTGTTGCACAGTGAGGAATATTTATATTGTTACAAAATCACCATTATGTTTTGATGGAGATTGAAAATATAGAACAACCAAGCATTAAGTTTATTTTGCTGTGATGAATGAGACAAGTTTTCATCTTCCTGCTGTGCTTGGGTTAATCAAACTGTGGGGTTTGGATAAAGAAACAGTTTGTTGGTTTCCTATTCTACTTATAAACCTTTATCTATGGCTCAATCCAAATATACAGCTTCTTCACTTCCAATTTGAGAATCTGAGTGCTGCTGGAAAAAAATTAGTCACATCACAGGAATTAGTTCCATCTGTATGAGTAATGTGTGATCATCAATCCTGAGTCTACATTTTCACTTGACAATGTTTTTCAAATTATTTTGATTCACACTTCCCTTCATTTTCAATAGATGACCTCATTAATGGTTGAGGACCATTATCTTATGTCTTCACGAGAGATAGTTGTCTGTAGTCTTTTTGGGTATTGTGTCTGTTTGGGTTGAGTATCAGTGTAATAGAGATCTCATAAATTGAATAGGGAAATGATTCTTCTACTTCTGTTTTCTGTGTGAAAATGTAAAATTTTGTTAATTCTCCACTAAGTGTTTGGTAAAATTCTTCTGTGTCTGTAGATTTCTTTTTTGGGGAGCTGTACAATTACAGACTCCATACATTTGTTGGTTACATGTTTACTCATAATGTTTTTCATCTTATTTAAGTTTTGGTAGTTTGTCAAGTTCAAAAAAGTAGTCCACTTATTTTATGTGGTTGAATTTATTAAAACAAAGTTGTTTTCAGTATTCTCTTATTATATTTTAAAGACTGAAGGATCTGTAGTGTTATTACCTATTTCACTTATGATATTGGTGATTTGTGCATCTTCTCCTTATATTTTTGTCAATGTTGCTAGAGCTTTATAATTTTATTAATTTTCCAAAGAAGTACAATTTTGTTTCATTGATATTTCCTATAATTTTCCTAATTTCACTTGCATTGACTTCTTCTCTTATCATTTTATATCTTACTGTTTGCTTTGTGTTTATTTTACTTTTCTTTTGCTATCTTCATGACATAGGAATTTAGGTTATTGATTTGCAGCTTTTACTTACTTCTAACATAAGCATTAAGTACCATTAAGTTCTCTAAGGACAGTTTTAATGATATTTCTGATATTTTTTTATGTTGTCTTTTGTTTTTCTTGAGTTTTATGTATTTTTAAAACATTTATTTGTGGCTACCTCCTTGAACCACAGTTAAAGTGTATTGTTTAGTTTTAACTTATATATTTTCCTCTTGCTTTTCTGTTATTGCCATTGTTCTATGACCTATGATATGCTCTATTGTGATGAATATTCCACAGACATTTGGAAAAAATGTGTATTCTGTTGTTCAGTGGAGTGTTCTACATAAATAAATCTGTATTTTTTTCTTTTCTTTTTTGCTTACTTTCTGTCCAGTAGTTGCCAAGTTGCCAAGGGGAAGGGGTCAGCTGAAGTTCCAGCTATAATTTTAGAATGATTTTTTTTTTTTTTCCTACAGCTCTATCAGCTTTTAGTTTATATACTTTGAGACTCTATTGTTTGGTTTAAAAGTACTCCTAATTTTTTAAATGTGTACATGTTACAAAATTTTTCATCTTTTCATTCCACCTGTTTCATTGAATTGGAAGTGAACAATTTATAATATGGTCGTATTTTTTTCTTAGTCACTCTGCTAATCTCTGTCTTTTTATTGTTTATATAGATTGTTTATATTTAAGGTATTTATTAATTGGTGTCACATATCTGCTATTTTATTATTTGTTTACAATTTGTTTCTTGGCTTTTTTTTTTCTTTCTATTTCTCTGTTCTTGTGTTACTGAAGGTTACTTGAATAATCTGAACAATATTTTGGACTCAGTCTTGATTTATTTATAGTATTTTGAGCATGTATCTTTTTATACTTTTTGTAGTGGTTGGTTGGGCCTTTATAATATACATACATGAGTTATATCAATCTACTCATGTCAACGTTTTACCCAAATTTGAGTAAACCATGGAAATTTACTTTCCCTTAGTTTGCTTTATCCTCTCCACCAACAGATTTATTATATGTTCCATCAATTCCACATCTGGGCATATACCTAAAGGAAATGAAAACAAGATATTGAAGAGATATCTGCACTCTCACATTTATTACAACATTATTTAAAATAGACAGGATATGAAAGCAACATAAGCATCTATCAACAGGTGAATGGATAAAGAAGATGTGATATATATACACAATGGAATACTATTCAGCCATGAGAAAGAAAGATATCTGGCATTTGATCTGTGCAAGTAGTTGTTGCCATACTTAAAATTGGAAGTAGAGGAAGAGTTTATTAAAATGTGGATTATTTTTTCCCCAGAGAAATGCAGTATTATAAACTGAATGCTCATAAATTATAGTCTAAAGCTACAGAATTATTTTTAAGAAAGTTAGTTAATTTCAACTAATGGAAATTATTTTATTTTGTATGACCTCTATATGAAATAACACTATATAGAAATAAAAAAATAATAACTATACTTGATTTTTATGTTAGTATTTTATGAATTCACATGAGCATGTAACAAAATGAGGAAAATTTTATTTATAAGGTACTTTTTACACTGAGGGAAGATTGTGATAAGCCATGTTAAATATTAACTTTACTAGTTGACATATTAAATATCAAATTTAACTTCTAAAAGTAAAGTTTCCAAAGATATATTTCAGTTTAATAAGAGTATTAACGAAATAAAATATATTTATTGAATCAAACTGTCAAGAAATATGAAAATATGTGTTATCCACACCTATCTATATAGGTGTCAATATGTCTATATCCATTTATTTACCTATTAAGCTGCCATCTTTCTGTCAATACTCTTGGGTATTAAAAATGAAATAAACTTTGTGTATTATCAATTATATGTTTTTGACATTTTTGTTCTTTCATTTCCTTTATAATACAATCTTGGATTCCCAGAATAATGAGGATTCTAAGGATCATCTTTGAATCATGGATGGTAGTTTTGTTTTTGACTAGGGAGAAACAAGATTTAGATAAGAAACAAAATTTTGTTGATCAGGTAGAGATGACTAAAAATCCAACTTGAATAGGCATAAAACTATAAATGGTATATTAACCTATATTTCATACCTACGCTTACAAACAAAATGGGGAGTAGCTTATGACTTATCAAAATAAATGCTTGCAGAATCATTCTTTAGAAAACTGAAAGGAAAATGAAATGAAAACATTTAGTTCAAATTGACTTTTATTCTATAAAATTTTATCAGTGCAAATAATTCATTTCTTCAATCAGTGTTTCCCCCACATTCATATTTTCTTTATTTGATTACAAAATTTTTGAAAGTAGCATTTTTGTTCCATCATTTTTCAGTTTTGGCAGGTCAAATAGTGTCTCAAATACTTAATTGTTCAGTAATTTTTTTATTGAATAAATATTTGCATGAAATTTCACTCAGTTTAAGATAAATATTAAATCTTTAAAAGTGGTATGGTTACTCAGTTTTCAACATCTTTTTGTTTATCAATATTTAGAGAATATACTTTTCGTATAGGAGTCTACTTAGCAAAACCATGGGAAACTAGAATAGGAAGTTTCTTTATGATTTTTACTTTTCACTAATTTCCTTATTTCATAGTAAAATTAAAATCTATAAAAATACTTTGTCATTAGATAATTTTATTCTTATGACATAATCCCACTTTCTACTTAAAAACATGCCATTCCAAGACACCTGACATGTAAATTCAAATGGGTGCCAAGTGCAACCACTTTGTTTCCAAACATGACAAGCTTTGTTGTTTAAATGTATTCATTCAATGAATGTTATTTAAATGTACTTGTTTTATGAAATAAGTTTAAGTGGTTATACTCTTTAAAAATAATATTTGAGATAAAAATTTGTTCAGTATTTCCCACAGGGAGGAGAATAAGGAGTAGAAGACATATTGCAGGTCATCCTACTCAAAAATATTATTTTTATTTTTTGAAAAGAGGTCCCTTAGGGGAAAAAAAAAAAAAAGTTGTGAAATGGATGCTCACTGTAGGCAGTAGGACTTTAATGAGCAGAAGAGACTAGGTCCAACCTTTAGAAATATACTCTGTCAAGTATTTAACTTAGAGAGAGCTCCTTGCATCTCCCACACTGAGAAGACAATAATTTATAAGAAAAGTACAACTTTCCTTGCCTTAAAAAGAGTTCTAGGGACTGTGTCCTCAAATTGAGCACAAAACTCAACAGCCACTCCTATTAGGAAAGGTCACAAATGTCACATACAGAAAATGTTCATTAATAAAAGAAAATACTCAGAATTAAAATTATGTTTTTTATTGATGGGGCCTAGAGCAGACCACTCAAAACTTTGCCTCAATTGTGTATTGATTATTTTAAATTAAAGTTTCTGGAAAAGCAGCAGGTACAAAAAGGGCACTTTGACACTCCTTTGTCTCCCTCAATGTGGGAAATAAATCTCCCATGTGAAGCATACCCTCCATGCACCAGGAGGTTAGTGAGAGACATTCTTAACACCAGAGACAGGAATTCAGGACCCAAAAGCCTTTATAAACAAACCTGTACTTCTAATTTACTATCCAAGCCCAAACTTTGCTTAAATTCCCTCCTAATTAAGGACCAGAACCTAAGCTCTTTTGTCCTGTCAAATCCTCACAAATTTATTGTGTTTTTATGTTAAAAAAAAAAAAAAAAAAAAAACACCTCCTTTTGGTTGTTCTCTGAGCATCATTTTCATAACCTCCCTTGCATATAAAATTAAATTTTTTTTCTCCTGTTAATCTGTCTCATGCCAACTTAATTTTTAGTCCAGCCATAAGAACATAGGAGGGTAGAAAAAAATTTTTTCCTCCCCAACAGTTGGCAACCACAAAGAGACAAACTTCCTTGGTTGGACTCTGCTCCTTTCTAACTGCTGCAGCTGAGAGATCCTGGAACATCTGAGAAACACCAACAGAGAGTAAGATTTCTTACCATATCAGTCTCCCATATCTCTGCCTGCAGGGTCTATTAGGAATAAGAATGGTAAGAGTCCCTTCTCTCTCTTTCTAAAATTAGATTAGCAAGAGAAAATATCTGTGGAACTACTATTTTAAGACATATTGACTCTGGTAAATCTGGTAGAGTATTCTTGATTTATTGATTATTTTTCTCCCAGAGATGTTCACTATTTTTCTTGTCTTTTCTTTTCATGACCAATGAGCATATTCTCTCTCTTTCAGAGCTGAGTAGGCTGTGGATCCAATTTTAGGAATCTTGGAAAGAAGTCACCCTATTCTGTTCATGAGGGGAGGGAAATAAGTGATTTCCTATGTTTTAAAGAAGCTGTTTGTAACAGGACCTGTCATAGTGATTGCCTTTGCTTTCTTAGGTTGATTCTGGGAGTGGACTTTTTGGATTTTATGAGGGCTGCAATTTTTTTGCACTCTCTGTGAGATGCCTCTTGCATCCTTGGTTAAATCATAAAAAGGCCCATTTGTTTGAGTCACTATTGAGATTAATAGATCCTAGTCATCCACAGACAGAATATGGAACCTGTGAATTAGAAAAAAACTTATATATTAAAGAGAAAAAAAATTTAGAGAGCTGTCATATTGATATAATTGATAGCCATTAAGACTCCCTTAATAAGATAGAAGAAAAGAAATTAGAAAAAAAAAAAAAGTCTACTTAAACCTTTCTGTTTGCCTTGAGACATTTGCAGATATTATAAAAAATCAGCACATTAGAAATACAATTGTCCTGCACTTTAAGAGAAAAAGGAGGAATGATATATACATATATGTGTATACACACACACACACACACACACACACACACACACACACAGAGCTAGACTTAGGGACACCCTAACAAAATGCAAGAACAAAAAAGAAGATTTATAACAAAAAATACAACATAAATTCCCCTTCTTAAAAACCTCCCTATTTCCTCAGCAAATTCTCAGGCTTTCCTACAAATAATCAGGAAATAAATCAGCTGTAGGTCAATAATCAAGGGCAAATAAAAACAATCATCTTTATCTTTCAAATCTCTACAAAACCAGAAGTACACCTCTAAAAGTCAAAATCCACCTAACTTTAACAGCCTCAAGTTCTTACTTATTCTTTTGGAAATGCTTATAGATATGGTAAACATCAAGATATTAAAAATAATTGTCCTATAGTTTTAAAAAGACAGGAAAATTTTAAACAGTAATTACTCCCAAAACTCCTAAGAAAATCTTACATTCCTTTTCTGTCCCTTGAAGTTATAAACTTTACAATTTCTTTAAAATGTAAACAGCTCAGCAGATAATAACCCACAATCACCTGAAAGTGAGCCCAGGTAGCTTAAATGGTAGAATCTAAAACTAAAAAAACACAAAAACAAACAAACAAAAAAACTTTTAAAATAAAAATTAAAAACAACTTCTCTTGCCCAAACACTACAGCACAATTTTCTTAAGAATACTTCCAGGAACAAATACAAATCTTAAGTCTTCTCCATAAATAGTAAAAAAAAGTCTTAGCCCTCAGAGTAGATAAACTTAACTTATTCCACCTGTTATTTATAGACTAGTGAGTTTTATATTGTACCTTATTCATGACTAAAGTTTTAAAATGAAAACCATGAGATCTGTGTCTATCTGTATGTGTGTCTGTTTATGCATGTACTTTGTAGATATGATATTTTTGTACCTTCAGATGCTATTGCCAAAATTAATTTGTAAAAGCTTTATTTACCTGGCTTAAAAATAAGTGCTTATAGATTAATTATTTTTAAGAGAGATTTTTAATCAAAACTAACCCAACTTTATTTCAACTTCATGTGACCTATGATAATCTTTTGTAAATTAAAGCTAATTTTAAGCTTATTGGTTTAATTAACGGGTATATGCTCAGAGATATCAGCATTTAATGTAATGCAGATAAAGAATATTTTTTCAATTTAGGTTTGCTAGTCAAATGGCTCATATTGTCTCTGTTGCAAAATTTGTCAGCCAAAAAAATGTATAATAACCTAAAATGATGGCTAACTACTTTAAGGTCTCATGAAGTTTTCAGGAAAAATCTAAATATTGATGAAGAGCAAATAAATTAAATAGATGGAAGTGAGATAAGAGCTTTTAGGTGAACTTTTTAGCAGCAATTGTGTTGTGATATGTCTCCTTAAATAGTTTCCCAAGTCTGTCTGGTAACTTACACACTTAGAGTTAAATTAAATGATGAAAATTTATTAAATATGTAGAGCATTTCCAAATATGATAAATATTAGTTACTAAATATGACACTATCTATTTTTGGCTTCCTATTACAGAGGAGCTAGAGATGTTTGGGTCTAAACATGTTCTGTGTCAATTTGAAAAATTTTTACCATAAAAATGTATTTTTCTAGAAATTATGAAATGTATTCATAAATTTGCCAATCAAAAAATGCTGGCATGACAGATAGTTCACAGTTGTTTACTTCTTAGTTTTCACAGGAAGTTGAGGCTTTTAAGGGTTAAAAATTCTAAATAATATACATAATTAATGCTACTAAAAATAATAAGAAAAACATAACTGTATGCAAAGAAGGTAAGATATGTTTTTGGCTAAGAAAGGGCATAAAATATGGTGATACAATTCTGTTAAAGAAAAAGAAAGTAATTTTGACTTGAAATACAGCTGATATTTCAGAATGGGAAAAGGGAAAATCAAGGACAAAAAATTATAGAAGGTTTCTGAAAAAATAATCTTGGAAAAACACTTTTAGTTATGGCTAAGCTGAATAAGATTGAATGAATTAGTTTTAAGGGTTTAAAAAATAAACTTTGCGGGCTTCCCTGGTGGCGCAGTGGTTGAGAATCCGCCTGCCGATGCAGGGGACACGGGTTCGTGCCCCGGTCCGGGAAGATCCCACATGCCGCTGAGCGGCTGGGCCCGTGAGCCATGGCCGCTGAGCCTGCGCGTCCGGAGCCTGTGCTCCGCAACGGGAGAGGCCACAACAGTGAGAGGTCCGCAAAAAAAAAAAAAAATAATAAAATAAACTTTGCTATTAATAGTGTACTTAGGTAAAAATAAAATTTAATTTTCTTTCATCTGCTGGGTAAATAAGGTTTTCCTGGACTATTGTGCTTTTGAGAACAGATTATGCAAGTGTTTTTTACCTTTTACATAATCTGCCAAAACACGGATTTTATGTTTTTCCCAAAATAATTTTCTGTGTTTGCTCTCTCTATCACCATGTCTTTAATTATTTAAGAAAGCTGAGTCTTTTTACTAAAAGAGCTAAATTTTTCCATTTTACTACTCAACTTTTTTGTATTTTCTTGCAAAGTCTTTTATTGTAACTTTGGTTAAATAGATAATAAGTATTATTTTATAATGGACTGTGATCCTATTTAGTCAAATGTGCAAAGCTTTTGATATTTTGAAAAACTACCCCAACTTAAATTCTAAATAAATTATTTTTGACCTCACATATGATATCAAGTGAATTCTTTTTCATCTCACACTTTGAAATTTTTCAGAGGGTCCCTGGAACATTTCAAATAATTTGTTTCTTCTCTTTATACAAAGAGAGATATTTAAACTCATTAGGCTTATTGACATGTTAAATTAAATGAGAAGCATGGTCAAATGAGAAGTAATGCTAAACTTTCTTAGATTACATTTATGTGGATATTAATATTGTTTTAGAAATTATATAAATTTCTAGTAGAATATTATCACTACTAGTAGAATATTGTCACTACTAGTAGAATATTATCACTTTTAATTCTAATTATTATCTTAAATGTTTTATGCCACATAAATGACTAAATTTCCTTATTAATTGCATCTGACTTTTAATCATGGGCATTTTTAAGTCTTTTTTACTTAAAGAGAGTTAATGTTTTACCCCCATGCTTTTGCTAATATATCTTATCCTCAAAG
Organism: Kogia breviceps; assembly: GCF_026419965.1. Classification (NCBI taxonomy): domain Eukaryota; kingdom Metazoa; phylum Chordata; class Mammalia; order Artiodactyla; family Physeteridae; genus Kogia; species Kogia breviceps. The sequence continues at coordinate 44,136,186 of NC_081325.1, read as the reverse complement.
AGATTTTTGGAAAGGCCTCTAACACTTACTCTAAATACATCATGCTGATAAACTTTCAGATTATACCAATGAACTGGGTAAGAATTTGCAGAACTCAGAGAAATTGTTGGTTTCACAAAACTGCTAAGATCAAGATCAACATGAATTAATAACATGGGACTGATGAACTGAAAAGGATGATTATATTTTTAAAAAATTTTTATTGTTAGTTCTTTAATCTTTTGTTTTCTAGACATAAGGAAACCTTTCCTCTTAAGCTAACTCTGACTTACAGCAATTTGGTAAATTATGCCTTTTCAACAGAATTGAAACATTTAATTTTTTTTCTCCCTACCTGATCCATCCAGAATTTGGAAACTTGAATATTCTTATTTTCATTGCAATATAATTATTTACATAAGTTCAGTAAGAATCTGTTATCCTTGTAAGGACACAATTGGAAAGTGATTCTATTACCAAGGCTTTGACTGAAATGCCATATTTGAGAGAGACATATATAGACTCAGATATGACAAGACAGTTTTAAGGAACTAAAGTTGACTTTATGGAACCAAATAATGTCCCTTGGAAATATTTGTCTGGTACCTTGTTTACAGATTTCCCAGCAACCTTAACAGGTGAGTAAAGGAGGTCACTTCCTGGCAGGTGACATCAGGATATTTTGGGAACTTCTGGAAGAGAAGAATTCACCCAAATCTGTAAGCATTGCAGGTGAAATTTGATGGCAAGTATTTGGCTTGACCTCTTAGCCTCAAGAGGGTATTAAAATTTCCATCTGGAGATTCCTTATGAAAAGTTCCTTCAGAACAGATTTTAAAAAGCTTATATAGCCTATCACTATTCTTTCTGCTTTTACATAAATAACTAGGCTATGCTTATTGATACTAGACATTTTGCAAACAACTTAGTCTTATTTTGACTATCTTTGGTAAAAATGGGTAATTTTAGAAAAAAATATGTTTCACTGAAAACTATAATAAGCAATTGTTGATATTAAATTCTAGTGCTATTAATTTTCTTTGACTTTTTGTTATTTACCTAAAAACAGGACTGGATTCTGATTTTTTTTAGTTTCCTCCAATATTTGGCTACAACTCTCCAAAGTAACATTTACAATTTTCTCTTATCCTTTTGACTTGGAATCAGTGAGAACTAAAACTGCCTTTTTTCACAAAACTGACGCTAAAAAGACTTGACATAAACTTCAGAGAAATCACCACAATAGCTCATGTTTAGACCATCTTCTTTATGCCTGTTGCTATGTGGGCTGCTCAGAAAGTTTACTTGATTATCTGATGACATCATCAGAGACATTCAAATTGCAAAAGATACTTTAAACTTGACATTGGGAACTCTTCTGAACTGGATACAATCAGAAATCAAAAGCTGATTTATAATTTGCTCCAGTTATTAGCCAGTGTTTTTCGTTTATCGCCATGGAAATGCCTCTTATTAAATACCTGATTGCTTGCACTGTAGGTCTAACTTTGGGAGCTCCCCTGCATCACCATCTCCTGAAATGAGTTTAACTGAACTGACCTATTATCAAGACTAAGAGACTGGTTCAATGAGATGGAACAATCTAACAACTCAATTTTAATCTGTAACATATCCAAGAAAGTTTCAGAGGAGGAAACTGTTGTGGCCCAGGACAGGCCACTCCAAAATACGTCTCAAAGGCATATTGATTATTTCAAATTGAAGTTACTTGAAAAGCAGTAGGTACAAGAAGGGCACTTTGACACTCTTTTGCATCCTTCAATGCAGGAAATAAATATATCATGTGATGTTTACCCTCCCTGTGCCAGGAAGCTAGTGAGAGACATCCTTATCACCACAGATAGGAAATTCAGGGCCCAGAAGCCTGCATAAACAAGGCTTGTTACTTTTTCACTAATTTACTATCCAAGCCTAAGCTTTGCTTAAATTTCTTACCAATTAAGCATCCAGATCTAAGCTTCTTTGTTCTGTCAAATCCTCACAAATTTATTATTTCTTTATGTAAAAAGATACATAAAAACTGCCTGTTTTTGATTGCTCTCTGAGCATCAATTTCATAATCTCCCATGCATATAAACTTAAATTGGTTTTTCTCCTGTTAATCTGTCTCATGTCAATTTAATTCTTAAAACAGCTACAAGGACTTAGGAGGATAGAGGAAATTTTTTTTTTTTTTTCCTCCCCAACAGTATTATCAATATATTTCCAAGGCAACTAAATGTAAATTTTTTTCTGAATGGTCTTTGTATCTGAACATTAAAGGTTGTAATAAAAATAACAAGTCAAACAAACATGAATATTTAAAATGTGTGCTAAAATACAGACTTTCTGTTAGCTACTTTAATACATAATCTTATATTTTTAAATCAATTTTTGATACTGTTTCTCTATAATTAGAGCAACACGAGTAACTTTCAAGTCCTTTGGCTCCTGGGTACTGAAACAACATCCATTCGACAAGTTTTTACCATCCACTTACTCAAGTTCTTCTCCAGGATCTTTTCTAAATATTATCTCATTGTTTACTCATCGGCTGACTCATTAACCCATCAATAATGTATCGATGCCTACTATGTGGGGTAGCTGTGTTATATACCTAGAATAAAGACATGGATATGACACATATTTTGCCTTAAAGTAGTTCACAGTGCAATCAGTATGATAGGTAAACACCATTTCTGATAGAATTAATGAAATTGTTGAATTCGTTTTTTTAACAAAGTCATATGGAAATTCAGAGTGGGTGTTATTAGTTCTCACTGCAAAGCAAAAATTCTTTATAGTGGAAGGAAGGCTTGGGCTATCACTTAAATGTAAGTAAATTTTTCAGGTGGGAAAATACTTCAGGTATTACAGATAATATGAATGAAACATATGATGTGAAATATATGCTTGACAATTAAAGAACCCCAAATAGAATAGAAGGGATGGGTAAGTTAAGTCTGTGCTGCATGATAAAATGGGCTGAACTGCCCTCATGTAATTTGGGATTCTATCTTGGTGACATTGGAGAAATCACAAAGATTTATCTTAAAAGATTGATTGTAGGATTGCTTTTGTTTTTGTATATTTGAGGTAATTCTTTCTATTGGCAGTTTCAGATTGTATGCAATAGCAAAGACATATGTAGAATATTTTCTATTTAGACTATTATTCCATGAAAGAAATAATAAGCAACCAAGCTAGGACAGCAGTATGATAATCAAGAAAAATTCATTTTCTGGGAAAAATTAAAAATATATTCACGTTAAAAATAATTTTATTTTTTTATCTAAAAATGATAAATTTTTCAGTGATTAAGATAATTTTGACAATATTAGGTGTTATTTTAGCAATAGCAACAAATGAGATATACCATTGTACATTTTATTATATATAAAGGATACAAAAATCATTGCATAGCTTAAAAGTTAAAGTCTGTTTATAACCAAAGATATTATAGGAACTTGATAGAAATACAAATTAGAGGGTCCATCTCAGGCCTAGGGCCCAGAAATCTGTATTTTAATGAGTCTTCAAGGTGACTCTGATGAACACAGAATTTTGAGATCCATTGTGCTATGATAACAGGCAGGTGGTAGTATATTAAAGTAAGTTTGATATTTTAGTAGTAAAAAGTTGAGGAAGTTCTTATTTGATGCATTCCATTTTAATTTGAATTAATAGGATAAGGAAGTGAGGGAAGAAGTGAGGGAAATGGAGGATTAAGGAAAGTTTTTAAGACAGTTTGAAGTAATTTTTAAGTAGAAAGAAATCCAAGTTCTATTACAGACAAACAACCTCTTCCTTTTCTGAAATTCCATATTTTATTGATACTGTGAAATAATATTATTTTATACATCTGTACACTCTGCATAATGCCTCCAATGTTAATATCCTCTTATTTCCTCTGGTATGTCTTAGATCTTTGTCTTTATTTTATTTTTACTTTTTTAGTTTAGCTTATTTATGGACAGATCTTTTGCCTTCCATTGTTCTGCCTCCTTAATTATTTCTACAATGGTGTTTTAAATGATTTTTTAAATGCTTAAGAAATTATTAAAACAGCTTAGACATAAATAAATGCTGTGGAGACATAAATGGAAAAAACAATGAGATGAAATTTTAGAAAAAATAATGTACCATGCTTTCTATTTTAGTGGCACATTTGAAAAGTTGTTAATAATGATACTATGAGGTCAAAATCAAACAAAAATCTCTCTTAGAGGGGTGATAAAAGCAACCAACATTATTCCTCTCTGTTTTATTGCTCAGCTTATTAAGTTGCAGTACAGGAATTCTATGTTCTGTCAGCCTGTAAACTACCTGTCACAAGACAAACAAGCTTTTGTGCTCTGAAATTTCCTTTAGTCACACAGCAATCATTAGACATGATATATTGTATATGTGTTTTTTAACCTTGAAATTCACTTAACCTATCTCATATTATTGAATAAAAATAAAGATGGAGCCAGATCAAGGAAAATACTAGTACTTTTTCCTTGCTTATGCTTTGAAAAATTTAAAATAATGATAACATAAATATAGAAGAGTCTATAGCACACCACAGATAGAAATAATTCTAGATGATTCCCAGTGAGAGAAGTAATATCAACCTATTGAAAATGAATGGGACTTAATTCCACTGAGACAAGCCTGACAAATGAAGTGAAAGGGACTCAAGGTGAAATGAATATGAGGGAAGATTGACCTGTCTCACTGAGTCATGTTCAGGCTATTCAACAACCTTGTAGAAAAGTGACTAGATCTTTCTTTATTTTTAATATTCAGACCTTGACCAGCTTCACAAACCCATGTGTCTAGTGTCGCAAATATTACGAACATAGTGAAAATACAAAAGCATTCTATTAACCACCTAATTTTAAACCACCATATTTAAGTTTGTCAAAAGAAGTAGAAAGATTTGATAGAATTATAAATAGTAAAACTTGGGCTTCCCTGGTGGCGCAGTGGTTGAGAGTCCGCCTGCCGATGCAGGAGACACGGGTTCGTGCCCTGGTCCGGGAGGATCCCACGTGCCGCGGAGCGGCTGGGCCCGTGAGCCGTGGCCGCTGGGCCTGTGCGTCCGGAGCATAAGTTTTAAAAAAAATAGTAAAACTTGTTCTGAATTCATGAAAAACTGGCAAAAATTTAGAGTGACCAATATAAGTAAGTAGGAAATATAGTGTAACCACTTGAGACTTCACATCTACAACATGAACTTAAGATACTATTAAGTAAAAAGTCTCATTCTTGATATCAATTAAATTTGTGTTTATCATTTCTTGAATGATTAAAGTTTAAAGCCTTAGTTTTCATATTTCCACAATGGAGGGAAAATATCAGCAGGTCATGTTTATAGTCAAACTACTATTCATAATTTAATTAATTAATTAATTTTCTTTTTTTTTTTCAGTACTTGGGCCTCTCACTGTTTTGGCCTCTCCTGCAGCGGAGCACAGGCTCCGGACGCACAGGCTCAGCGGCCATGGCTCACGGGCGCAGCCACTCTGCGGCATTTGGGATCTTCCAGGGCACGAACCCATGTCCACTGCATCGGCAGGCGGACTCCCAACCACTGTGCCACCAGAGATGCCCTATAATTTTAAAACTTCTAAATTTTTGTAAAACTTAGAGACAAAATGTTTAATTCCTACTAATTATTTTCTTATTTTATCAGTAAAATAAACTGATATAAGTACCCTGATTAGACCACCACTTATCTTCTATCTCATGGTTGTTTCAAACACTTTTATATGTCTTATAACCCACATCATCATTCAATTTCAAATTATCAGCTTAAATGCTAGTTTACTGTCTGAGTTTCTTAAGGCTGCTGTAACAATTTATTAGAAAGTTTGCACTTAACAGAACTTTTTTTTTTTTTCTCATAGCATGGATGCCAAAAGTCTGAAATCAAAGTTCTGACATGGCTGCCCTTCCTCTAGAGACATTAGGGGAGAATCAACTGCTTGACCCTCTCAGTTTTTGTGTCTTTCAGCATTTCTTGTTTTGTGGCTGCATTAATAAGATCTCTGCCATCATTTTCATGTTGTCTGTATCTATCTAATCTTCCTTCTTTCTCATTTTTTTTAAGGACACTTGTCATTAGATTTAGGGTCCACCGGGATAATCCAGGATAAGGTCCCTTAATTTAATCATATCTTTTCCCATATAAGGTGATTTTCACAAATTTCAGGAAATAGGAAATAGATTTTTATGGGCATATTCAACCTATTACATACTGTCATTTCAATTGCAAATAAGATTATATCAATTTGTTTCCTCAAAAGATTATTTTTAATTATAATTTGTGATTTATAATGTTTGTCAAAAATAAAGATCATACTATTATTAACTAACAGTAAAGATATTTTCCAATCTGTACAAAAATAGTCTAATTAAACTTTTTCCTTGATAGTTGTAGATTATTTCTAAAAATAATTTCCTATGACCTACCTCATGACCTAGCTGCATCTGTTCAACAATATTTGTACAGTCAAGTTATGTTTTGAAAAATATAGCCCAAGAGTGAGAAAGAAAGCAAAGGACAGAAATATATATATTTTTAATAAGCAGGTATATTTGATGATAAGCAAAATGTGACTTTTAATTTTTAATAAAGTTTCATGAATATGATTTTTTTAAATCAATGATAAAACTATAGACGATATTATTTAGAGGCAATTCATAGCTATTTTATTGAATTTAAATGAAGTTCCTTGGCTAATATAATTATAAATTTTAGTTGTTTTTATTCATCTACATATTATCTCATGGTAAATAAAATTTTGTGAAAACACCATGAATAAAATATTTATCTTGTCAGCATGTAAAACTTCGATCTGCTTGTTTTATAAATATAAAACCTTTCCTGATTTAATTATATCTAGATGTTTATTTTTCTAAACATTATTAAATACATATGGCTATATTTTCTCAATACATTTAATAATTTAAGTATTCATTTTCTCTCATCAGATTTCATCTTTTAAAATTAAATAACAAATGTCTGAACTAATTTTCATCTCAGTGATGTTTATATGTGATGAATTAACTTGTAGTGAAAGCATAGTTGTGGTTTAAAGACTATTAGGAAATGGTTCTTACAAATGCTGTCAAAGTCCATGGTAACTACATATAACCATTAAAATTTTCACACCTAAATTAGAGTATGGTTACTTAAAAAACAAAGAACAATTTCTTTACAGAAAATGAGAATATCTTCCAAGAAAAGACAACAAATTGCTGTAGAGAATTGAAGTTATATTTAATTTTATATAATACATATGCATATATATATATATATACACATATATATATATATATATATACATTAAAAACAATGTTTCTTTTCTACTTCTAAAAAGTCTCCAGACATTAATGTTTAGAAAGGAACAAGAGCATGTCAGGAAATAAGAATTTAACTTATTTTGGATGGTGCAACAGAAATATTGTATTGTAAGCATTCCATAACCTTGGCATAGACAGCAGACAGTCTATCACGGTTAATAAGTGCATCCTGAAAAGGACAGAAACTAAATTGGCAAAAATCTAGAAATAGTAAAAATTAAAGCCAGATCACAAAAATAGTAGTTTACTTTGAATGTAAAAAAATTTGCAAACTGGGAACTTTCAAACCCCAAACTCATATGAAGCTCAGAGGCATGTATTTACAGACTGTCTTGTGTAACTGAAAATGAGGACGTTTTTTAACTTTTACAATGATAAGCTATCAAAATTGGGATTCCAGGTGATAGAGGATTGGTTAAAAGCAATTATCCTAAACCATTTTAGGAAAATGATTTAAGTTTCTGTTATGATCAACAGAGGCATTTACAAGAAATAACCTAAGTTAGATTTTGCTTATGTTCATGAAATAAGCTAGACTTAGTTTTGTTTACATGGCTTGAAAGGGAATTTTCAAGCCTGGACTCTATTTTATTTTAACAAAATGTAATTAATTATATGACATACACATTTTATTGACTTGTTAAAATACATCTTTCATAAAATTTTTAAACTATTGTTCCTCCAGAGTTCTCTCTAAGCTCTTTATATTTTAACATGAGAAATATCATCAATAATGAAGAATAAATAATAATTGATCTTGCTTCAGTGTGCCAAAGTCTGTTTATTTAATGGTTTCCTAGGAAAAAAAAGATATCAACAATTATAAAAAAAAGAGTATGGAAATTATAGTTTCATAAAAGTTGTATTTGTTAAATTATTCATAATATGTTAAAGTAGTGGCAGTGGGTATATATGGGTATATATTCCATACTATATTTGGTTTAAAAATTCCAGATAATTGTAGAATACTTTTTTTAACTAGAATAAAATGACTTGGTGACTTTATCCATTTAAGGTTTTAAAATAATAGATATTTTTCTTTATGTTCTCCATAAAAGATATTTTGCCTTACGCGGGCCTTTCACTGTTGTGGCCTCTCCCGTTGCGGAGCACAGGCTCAGACGTGCAGGCTCAGCGGCCATGGCTCACGGGCCTAGATGCTCCGCGGCATGTGGGATCTTCCCGGCCCGGGGCAGACACGAACCCGTGTCCCCTATATCGGCAGGCGGACCCTCATCCACTGTGCCACCAGGGAAGCCCAATGCCATTATTTTTGAAATGCATTTAAAGTCATTACTCTTTTACTGAAGTTAACACTCCAAATATATATTAATTGGGTGAGAATGGATTATTCTACTTTAATGCATTTTTCAGTTATTTGAAGACTCAAATTTTATAAAATTGTTAGTTTACACATTTAGAGAGAAGTATTATATTAAACAGTATTCATAAAAACTAATCTCTATTTGATAACATATAATGATAGTTAATGATCAGCTACCTACTTAGTTTCTCAAATCCACAGCATTCTTTTTTCCATGTCTTCCAACACACACACACACACACACACACACACACACACACACACACACACACACACAAACACACAAGAAACAAACTATTTCCCAAACCCAATAAACTATTTCCCAAACCATGAGAAGCATCAAGGAATCTGTGATAAATATGTGCATTATTTGTCACATTTGAACACTGTCATTTTTGAACACTATCACTGTAATTTTGATATGATGTCATTATGACTTTAACCACTAATATATACATATGTACATATATGCTGTACATTGATATAAATGTTCTATACTGATGTGTATATATATATAGTCTCTGAATTTAAAGATGCAATGCATTTACCAGTTTTTTTTTTTCTTTTTGATACATACTATAATAATACCTGACCCTCCAGTAAGAATAGATTATACCTGATTATCCCAAGGTAAAGTGATTTGTATTAGAAAGTTTTAAGCTCAATTCAAATAAATTGTTTCTTGTAATTAACTGCTTTTATTCTTATTATCATAGACTTGTTGCTTAAGTCAAAAAATCCAAAAAAATTATTTTTCTGAAATATTTCAAAATGAGTTTTAAGTGATTTAAAATATATAGATAGCAAACATTTACTTATCAAGACACTCACTGCAGAACTTATATAATTAAACTTGAAATCTTTTGCCCTTCATGGTCTATAGACCTCTAATCTTTCCAGTCCAAACTTATCTCAATGATCTATATTAAAATTAAATCAAGAAAACAATTCAATTTATGATAGAATAAAATAATTAGGAATAAATTTAACCAATAAGGTAAAAAATATGTACACTAAAAACTATGAAATATTGGTAAAAGCAATTGAAGAAGACACAAGTAAATGGAAAGATATTTTTCTTTCATGGATGAAAAGAATATTGCTGAAATATCCATACAATCCTAAATGATATACAGATTCAATGCAATCTTTATCCAAATTCCAATGTCTGCTTCACAGGAATAGAAAAAAAATCCTAAAATTCATGTGGAGCCACAAAGGGTCTGAATAATTAAAGCAAACTTAAGGCAGAACAAAGCTGGAAGCACTACACTCTCTGATTTCAAATTATTGTTCAAAGCTATAGTAATCAAAACTTAATGGTATTGACATAAAAACAAATACACAGATCAATGGAACAGAATAGTGAGACCAGAAATGAACCCAAGAATATACAGTCAACTAATTTTCCTCAAGGGTATCAATTATACACATGAGGAAAGGACAATTCAACAAATGGTACAGGGAAGACTGGGTATCCACATGTATGAGATAATAGAAAATATATATTCATCTCTGTCCCCAGTACCTGGCACAGAGCTTCTGCAGCCTTTGTAATTTCCTGGGTGATAAGAGCACTAGGAACATCTTTTGTTCTAATATTTGGCCTTTGACCCCAGTCTCTGACACAGGGCTCCTGAAACCCTTGTAAATCTCCTGGGTGATAAGTGTCTTTCCTTCTAATGAGGCAACTTTCAGGTGGGCTCCTGGATGGCTTATGGGTGAGGGCTTGTCCACCAGAAAGAACAAGCCACGATTTGAAGCTTGGAATTTTCAGCCCTGCTCCTCATTCCTTGAATAGGGCTGAAAATGGAATTAATGATCACTTATGCCTATGTGATGAGGCCTTTATAAGAATCCCAGTATCATGGGGTTCAGAGTGCTTTCAGGTTGGCAAATACATTCATGTACCAGGAATGTGATACATCCCAACTCCACAGGAGCAGAAGCTCCTGCACTTGGGACCCTTCCAGATCTCACCCTGTGCATCTCATCTGGCTGTTTTTCTTTGTCCTATATCATATACTTTAAAAAATAAATATTTTCCTGAGTTCTATTAGCCACTCTAGCAAATTAAACAAACTCAAGGAGGGAGTCATGGGAACCTCTACTTTGTAGCCAAGTCAGACAGAAATTGTGGGTAACCTAGGGACCTACTAATTGAACTTGGCATCCGAATGGTTGGGGGGAGAAATCTTATGGGACTGAGTCCTTAACATGGGAGTGGACACTAACTCCAGGTAAATAGTGTTTAGAATTGAGTTAAATTGTAGGACACCCAGCTGGTGTTGCAGAGAGTTGTTTGTTATGGGAAAAAGTCCCCACATATTTGATTACCAGAAGTCTCAGAAGTGGAGTGTTCCTTGTGAAGGTAGAGGAGAAAGACACACAGGACAGAAATATACTGGAGGAGGAGAACTGTAAGTTTTTCCAATATAACATGTAAAAGAATAAAATTGGACATTTATCCTACACTATACATGAAACTCAATAAAATACTTTAAAATTTGAAACTATAAAACCCCTAGAAGAAAACAAAGGAAAAAAAATCTTGAAAGAAGACAGCATTCAACTCCAATTTTATAGTTATTCCCTTAAAACAAATAATTCTCTACTTCTTACCAAGTTAATGTTCAGAGGACTTAATTTTTCATGTGGACACATAATAAAGTAATATGAAGCAAACTTTCCTCATGTTGTTAATATGTACTTTAATTCTGGGAATTCAAATAAAGCCTAAAAGGGAGAAATCTGTCAAAGGAACTGGACAGCTGAACAGCAGATACCTGAGGCTGCACAACATACGTGTGTCCAGTTACTTTCAATCCAAGCAGTACACAGAAGCCAGAAAATACATAAAACTTTATGAAATAAATTTCATGATAAATTTTAGCTGAAAATGGAATTTGTAGATGGAAATGTTATATAGAGAGTTAAAATATACAACTGTGACATTAGAATATAATGTATATTTATAAGATATTCATCTCTGTTATATCAAAAACAAGAAGGCAGATACAAACTTAGAACATCAAGAAAAAATTATGGAGAAAGTGAGGGAAGTTACATCACAGCCATTATACCGACACTTATTGAATACTTCCCATATAATATTTCATAAGGTCACAGTCCATAAGGAACATGAGTTTGCAAAGAAATGCCTGAAAAGTGACATAACTTTATTTTTGTGGCACTTACAAAGTGGTAACAAAGAAAACAATGCCCAACTCATTGAAGAAATTAGGGTAGATATCAGAAAGGAGAAAATAATTTAGTTATACATTAAAGATAGACAGGAATTTTATCTTTGGACCCATGGAGAAACTGGAGTCCCAAGAGAGATATTAGGCAAAAAACTATAGTAATGTGAAAGAATGCACTATTTAGATTTTATTCCAGAAATGACAGGAACTATTAAAAGAGAAAATATTGCCCATGAACTAATCTGACACATAAGGAAAAAAATATTGTTAAAGTAGCAGTAAATTAGTGTTAATTGAAATTCTTTATCTTCCAGGTGAGATGATAATAGACAATTAATATATAATATATATCTCATTTAATCATTCCCACAAGTATTAGTGACAAGCACATTATAGCCCAGGTTTTACAGAGAGTAGGTATGAGAAGTCACCAAACATATTATCCTCTCCCAATTTGACTGAATGCAAAGTATTTTGTAAGATGGAGTCCCCTACTTGTCCTAAAGTCATTTAAAAATGAAACAAATTGAAAATTAAAATTAGGAATGTCAATAAGGCCTAGAAATAGAGTTCTAATGTTTTAAGTTCCTTTATTTCACTTTCATATCTAATATTGCCATTCATTCTACAATAGAAAGTCAACCTTGCTACAACTGAAACCTTTAGGCACTGAATCCTTGATGTCATCAACACCTATGGCTCCTCCATCATTTCTCTCTTCTAAAGCAGTCCTGAGTGCGTGTGTCTAATTGGTGCAGCAATGTTTGCCTGCTTCCATAAATAGGGGAAAGGAATTTGTTATGACTTCTTCTTTGAGGCATAGGACTCATTAACAAGAATCCCAAAAGGAAAAAACAAAACTCCGTTAAAGGCATCCTATGGCCTTATATTCCATTTTGGAAAATGAATATCCACTATAATTGGTGCATGCAAAGTCAATAGCTAAGGGGATTTATAAACGGAGGAGATATCAAGTCGAGTTAAAAACTTAATCCACTTTGTTCTGATAGCATAGCTTTCTTTTTCCTCACATCACAAGGATCTTTGTACTAAAGAGAAAAAATATACATATAAAGATAGAATAAGTAAAAATTGGCTCAAAAGGAATAACTCAACAAAAAATATGCACAAATATATAGCTATTATGCTAAAGTCAAAAAAAATTGAAGTTGAAAAAATATTTTCTTTAATTTTGTGAGCAAACAATGTCGACCTTAGTTTTCTAAACTTTCTAAAGATTCCTCGTAGAATACAGGTTATTCGTTATGTGATAAAAGTATTCTTAATTTAATAGTATCAAAAACTTCAAATAGTTTTTGTGGACTGCAATATGAATCAATTTTATTCAAAATTTATAAACATGTTTATGATAAATAAGAGAAGCACAATTTTCTATAAACTGTATAAAATAAACTCATATCTTGAAGAAAATGAGAAGTTTGCTTTATATAGTGCTATATTCAACATAAACTACTTTCAAACAAAAAAAAATCCTGAGTTTTTATAATACATGCTAATATAAAGTTGATTACCTCTGCTCACTTGAGGAGACTTTCTGGAGGGCCTGGATCTTCTGGATTCCTTATGTTAGGACAATATGTATATATGAATGAAATTACATGAAAATGTAAAAGGAGTGTTTGAGATATCAAAATGCCACATTTCAAATGGTATTAAAATAACCATGTAATGATTGATAAAAAAATTTTGATATTGTAAACCTTAAACGTCAAGCATATACACAAGATTAAATACCATCAGCAAAAACAACATATAGATGCTCAATGGTTGAGCATCTGTTTATCCAAGACTTAGATGGTTGGATAAACAGATGAATGGATAGATGGATAGATGGGTGATTGACTGTTGGAGAAGACATCATAACTTACATAATTGAGATGGACCTTCTGAAGATATAGAATAAAATGATGTTTCCTCTTCTTCTATACTCTCTCCTAGGTTTTTGTTTGTCTTTTAAAAATTTATTAATTTTACTTATTTATTTTTGGCTGCATTGGGTCTTTGTTGCTGCATGTGGGCTTTCTCTAGTTGCTGCAAGCCGGGGCTACTCTTCATTATAGTGCGTGGGCTTCAGTAGTTCTGGCCCACGGGCTTAGTTGCTCCATGGCATGTGGGATATTCCAGGACCAGGGCTCAAACCCATGTCCCCTGCATTGACAGGCGGATTCTTAACACTGCACCACCAGGGAAGCTCCCTCTCCTAGTTTTAACAAAACCATTATTTCTCTAGTGTTCTATGACAGAACTTTGTAAATCATCCTTATTTTTCTCTACCCCTGTCTAATCCGTTTCAGTCACTTCATGAAATCAGTATAACACATGAATAATAAAAGCAAGAAAGTATATATGAGTGGAACTAAGTATTTGCTAAGATTAGTTTATTCAACATGCCCAGTTTTATGTAATAATAATTATGTAAAATTCTTAAGGTATTATTTATTAAAAATCATATTGGATGATAGGTTTTGATACAAGCAGGGCTTCTGGAAATTTAGTCCTAATGAAAATTCACTCTAATTTACAGTATATACAGTGACAATGACAAGGGTTGTCCTTAATATATTGAACCTAAGACATCTGGGCCTACAAATTTATATATATATTTATTTATTTATTTATTTTTGGCTGTGTTGGGTCTTCGTTTCTGTGCGAGGGCTTTCTCCAGTTGTGGCGAGCGGGGACCACTATTCATCACGGTGCGCGGGCCTCTCACTGTCGCGACCTCTCGTTGCGGAGCACAGGCTCCAGACGCGCAGGCTCAGTAGTTGTGACTCACGGGCCCAGTTGCTCCGCGGCATGTGGGATCCTCCCAGACCAGGGTTCGAACCCGTGTTCCCTGCATTAGCAGGCAGACTCTCAACCACTGCGCCACCAGGGAAGCCCTACAAATATATTTTTAATTGTCTAGTTTACTCTTATGTACCTTATTACTGCAATTGAATGTGTTAGTTGGTAGATTATTATTATTATTATTGTTGCTTTTATATAGAAATTAACCATGAAATTGATTTCATTTTTGCTATTTATGATGCCACTAGTCCATATTGTCCTAATATGTCAGAAAATATATCCTATACTCTTATTTTTGTCAATAACTATATGAAATTAAACAAATAATTTAAATTTTTGAGTAATTTTTCTCTGCAAAATTAGGTGGCTAGATTAGGTAATAACTATAGATGTTTTGAGCTTTAATATTGTTTACTAAAAAAAAAAAAATAGCAGATAAATACTTTCCTACATCATGCTAATACTTAATTCCTAAAAAGAGCTTTTCAATAAATTACCTATTGGAGTTCCTATTATAGAATATTAAATGGATTTTTATCCCTCCCAGATTTAGAATTTTCTAGTTCCTTCACTTGTATATTCACATTTTAGCTGAAATGATCTTTTGTACCTATAGATTTCAACAATGGTACTATAAAACCATTAGTTATTTTTAAATTGCCTTCAAATTTTATACTTCTTTTTTACTTTGTCCATGTTCTGAAGGTAAATTCTATATTCAAAACAATAAGAACAGGAGATATGTGAAGACAAATACAGGCCTCCCTATATTTTCTTCTACTTTGCACATCAACGAAAATCTGAAAACAGACACAGAGCAAAAGAATGCTAAGAAACACAATACCTCTCCTCGAATCAAGATGTCTCCTTTGCGGGAGAGATTGCATAACTTTTGTCACCAGTAGTATTCATTCAGACTGATTTAATAACAGAAATGTTTATAAAGTTGACAATATAACAAAGAAATGGAAGTGAATATATGTGTTAAGCATTGGGTGTATGTGTGTTTCCTTTGTTAAACATCTGTGCATTTCAAAGTTTTGTTCTCCTTTTCTTACATTTTCCCCTAGAGCTCAGAGATAAGTAATGGTACTGCTTTAAACTGTGCAGTATAAAAGCAGTTTGCACCTCACCCATAGTTCACCCTCACTGACGGGAACGTGTGATCATACAATCCTATCAGCCTATCATATTTTCCATTAATGGAAAAGATAATATATTTAATGTGGGAGTTGATATTAATATATGGATAGTTGAATAAAGGGAAGATTTCAGTGTTTCTTAAGCAGGCTACTTAATATATATTTTGCTAGATAATAATACCTCCAGGTTGCATTATCCCTAGTTTTGCAATATTTGAGGTTCTCTCTTTATCTCCATGAAAACTTTTCAGTTGTAGCTGCAGAGCTAAAACAGAAGTGAATATCCAAATATATGTCCCTCACATGTCCTATTTTTAGAAAATATAGAGTTTTTCATTATTTCACCTTGGTTATGTAAGTCATAATCATATAATTTTTTCTTACAGAGAGAACTGGATTTATCAAGTATCAAAAAATAAAAGGAAAGCATAAAATAAACACATATTGATGATATTAACTGGATATAAACCTGGGTCTCCTTGAAAGCACAACTAAAATAAAAAACTTAGTGTCTATGATTGATTTGGAAAATGATCCCTGAGTGTAAAAATTGGAAGTCAGATGAATGGACCAAGGAAAGAAGGAAAATCAATCCAAGAAGCATCCTCAAGGTGACCACTGCTAAGGATGACAGGTTAACATGCTCAACTGACTCCTTTTGATGAGCTAGAGTTCATTTTCTGATTTTGAGCATAAAGATTAAAGAAAATCATTTATATTTTTAAGGAGAAATGTAAGCTTCAAAGCGGTTTTTAAGACTCTCATTAAATTTCTAGAGATTTAAAATCTCCAAATTAAATGCATTCTTGGGTCCTTCAGCAAGTATTTTACTCCTAAGAGTTTGCCATTGACTCTAAGGCACACCTTGGGAAGGAAAATAGGTCAAAAGTGGTTTGAAATGAAAATATTTCCCACAATGGTCTCTAATAAAAGATGAGTCCAGGGCTTCCCTGGTGGCGCAGTGGTTGAGAGTCTGCCTGCCAGTGCAGGGGACACGGGTTCGTGCCCCGGTCCGGGAAGATCCCACATGCCGCGGAGAGGATAGGCCCGTGAGCCGTGGCCACTGAGCCTGCATGTCCGGAGTCTGTGCTCCGCAACGGGAGAGGCCACAACAGTGAGAGGCCCGCATATTGCGCAAAAAAAAAAAAAAAAAAAAGGATGAGTCCAGAAAGGATAATTCATTTTGTGTCATCATAGCCTGCACTCCTGAAAGTCCAATCCTAAATTCTCGTGTATTAAACTCTGCTTACACAGGCATAACAACAACAACAAGTGGAGTAACAAAGTACCCTTGGAAAAACAAATCAGGCACAAATGGCAAGGGGGCTGGGGGGCAGTTTATACCAGCGTTTCCCTTTTAGTCACGTTTACTTGCCATCAACACAAGCCTGAACAGAGACTCCACAAACTGAAATTAAATTCTGCCAAGATCCCAGGGAATGCCAGGGGTTTGACCAGAGAGCATCAAGGGAAGCTCCATAGCTTCCCACTGACTTTGGAAAGCTGCAAGGTCAACATCTGGACTTCAGGCCATTTCTGAAATCAGAATTAAGAAAGTGAACCTCCTCTCTCCCAAATCTGCTGCCCAAAGATAAAAGTGGGAAGCAGTTATCTTCAAGCTGCTACCCCCATGAC
Source organism: Kogia breviceps (assembly GCF_026419965.1). Lineage (NCBI taxonomy): Eukaryota > Metazoa > Chordata > Mammalia > Artiodactyla > Physeteridae > Kogia > Kogia breviceps. The sequence goes on along the minus strand of NC_081325.1, from coordinate 44,118,739 downwards.
ATTAAGTCCCTAAAAGAGGAAGTGAAGGCACTTCCCTGGCGGTCCAGTGGTTAAGACTTTGCCTTCCAACGCAGGAGGTATGGGTTCGATCCCTGGTCAGGGAGGTAAGATCTCACATGCCTTGTGGTGAAAAAACCAAAACATAAAACAGAAGCAATATTGTAACAAATTCTATAAAGACTTAAAAAATGGTCCACATCAAAAAAATTTTTTTTAAAAAGAATTTTTTTTTTTTTTTTTTAAAGAAGGAAGTGAAAGTTCTATAGCAAGATTTGGGTCAGGAGGTTGACCAGATATACTTGAAAAAGACTTGCTCAGAGTCATCATGAAACTGGTTACTGATAGAACAGTTCTAGATAGAGTTGGAGCCAAAAGATTCTAGCATGGCACACAAATTATGCCCCATAGGACTTGTCATCATGAGTGTTGCTCCATTGGAGTGTCAACTAAAGCAGAACTAATGCCATAAGTTACTTTGGTTAAAAAAAATATGATTTTTATATCCATATTACTGAGGTGAAATCTACTGGAACTGAAAATAAAATATAAAATAATTTTTATTTTTCAAGATCTTACCTCTACCATTTTAGATTTTCTATCTTGTTCTAAAGGAAAAAAATTACCATGTTAAATGAGGGATGCCAATATAAGTGGCAAGGGAAATTGGGAAAAAGCATTTTTATCTGAAACTGAACATACAGCCACCAGGAAAATATCACCACTTAAGGGTATATTGGAAATAAAATTGTGTCCAGATTTATTAGGAGTAATAAAGCAGACATTTCTGTGGCAAAATGAAATTATGAAAGCCAAAAGTTGTTTTCTGACTAAAGATTATAGTTTACTTATAGTCTAGATGTTCTAATATCAAGTAGTCTATGAAATGACTGACCTTTAATATAATATTTGTTAGTTGGGAAAACTAGTTTTCTTTTCGGAAAAATTCACACATTCAATTTACAGAGTTCTCAATGCAGGTTTTTTTTTAGTAGAATAATGCACACCCTTTAGCTGTTTATGGTTGAATTAACTATTAAGACTTTTATTTTTTAAAAAAGACTACAAGTTAATTAACCTAAATAATGAACACAGAAAAAGCTGGATGTATCCACAGGTGGTAAATCATTTCAACTGTGAGGGAAATGGGAAAGTAAAAGTGATAGCCAGCTGTTCAAAGCAGTGAAAATTTTACCCTGAAAACTGGAACATGAAATCCAAGCTAAAACTTAATGCAATCCCTTCAAGACAGCAGATGCTCAAGGGGGAAAAAAAAGGGGAACAATTTGTTGTAGAAAATTACATTGATATTATGATCTATGATCCAGACATCAAAGATATCTCTTAATCAATAGTCCAATATTACAAATACAATTTGATTGCACTAGCAAAGAAAATGAATATTTTGTATTAAAAATGCATAGTAAAACTATCTGGACTGAGACCCTGTTAGCACACCATCCACCCTTAGGCAGATGCTTGACAAACTGTTGAAAATAACGAGACCAGGTGTATTAAAAAATAAAACAATTAATCACAGACCTCTCTCAGAATAATGCACTTTTGGATGTATCATGGAAAATATAAAGAGGAAAAAAAAAAGATTTTAGATCATTTAATAACAGATAAAGGCTGTTAAAAGATAAAACAAATACATAAAAAACTATAGAATTAATTTTACCATTGATAAATATATTAGATGAACCATAGTAAACAGCAAATGCCCACAATATGAAAGCAATAAGGAGACTTCATTAATGAGCAGGTCCTACAGCAGGGGGTGGAATTATTTAAACTAATATAAATTATCTTCTCAGGTATTGCTATAAAATTGAATATGATGTAATTCAGCAAATTAAACACTATGTTTGCTCTTTTATTTATATTTTTCCTCTTTTTAAAAATTATCTTTAGTTGTTTTTTAGTAAGATATTTGACTTTAATTAGGGCTTTACACATATTTACATATCAATGGGAATACTGGAAAAAAGCCACTAATAGTACTATCTTAAAAAGGGGAATCACATATTAGTGTTTTCCCTTCATAGGTTTTACAGAATTTTAATAGTTATTTAACTTGATTTTTGACCCTCATGAGATATTCTATCTGAATGTGAGAAATTCACAGAAAAATATTTTTTAACCTCACATCTCGTAAGAATTATGTTTATACACTGCACATCAGAGGGCTGACTTAGACTTACTATTTCATTACTTCTCTCTCTTTTTTTTTTTTTTTTTTTTTTTTTTTTTTTTTGTGGTACGTGGGCCTCTCACTGTTGTGGTCTCTCCCGTTGCGGAGCACAGGCTCCGGACACGCAGGCCCAGCGGCCATGGCTCACGGGCCCAGCCACTCCGCGGCACGTGGGATCTTCCCGGACCGGAGCACAAACCTGTGTCCCCTGCATCGGCAGGCGGACTCTCAACCACTGCGCCACCAGGGAAGCCCCATCACTTCTCTTAAAACAAGGAAATCTTGAAACTGTATAAGCTCTTGATGTTTTACTTATAATATGTATTTCATCTATGTACATTATAAACCTCAGAATACAGTGCTATAAGTTTGCCTTAAAACCATATTTTCAGAAAAATCAAGGGAAAATACTCTCATATTTCATCTGTATTATAATTTCCAATGTGTCTTGACTACCTGTTTCTTTTGTTTGCATTTCACATCAGGCCAAAAATTTACTGTAGCATTCCTTGTATTGCGTGTCTGTTGGTGAAAAAAAAAAATCTTTTTCCTTCTTTCTTCTGAAATGAGGGTATTTTTCATTCCAAATGTCTTTATTTAGTTTTCACCTTTATAGTATATTTTTGCCTGATTTGGAATACTAGGTTAAATATTTTTCAGCATTAAAAATTTTTTTTTCTCACTGCCTCTGGCCTCCATTTTTCTGAATAGTCAGAAAATTGGCCATCCCATTTTCTGAATATCCAATCAAGTTCCATAATATATATGCAATTTATATGTCATTTTTCTCTGGCTTCTTTCAAGTTATTCACTTTATCTTTCTTAGCTATTTGGTTGTGATGTACGTAAGTGGATTTTTTGTTTTTATTCTTCCGGTTTGGTGTTCTCTGAGCTCCTAAATTTCTAACTTTATGTAAATGTATGTCTTTTCCCAAACAGCTACGATGTTTTCACTTTTTTTTCTTTTGTTTTCTGCACCACTCTTCTCTTTCCACAGGAACTACAATACACATACAGTAGACCTTTTGATACTGCCCAAGACATCCCTGAGACAATTTTTTTCTCAATAATCTTTCTCTTTTTAAAAAAAAATTAGATGATTTCTATTGATCAAGTTTTAAGTTGTCTCTTTCCTTTGCCATTTCCACTTTGTTCACAAGCCTATTTAGTGAACATTTTATTTTATATACTGCATTTTTACATCTAGAAATTAATTTCAATTTAAGAGTATTTTTTCTTTGCTGAGAATCTTTATCTTTTTATTCATTATCATGATATTTTCTCTACATCCTTGAGCTTATATGTGTTAACTGCTTTAAAACTCTTTTCTGATAGTTACAAATTCTGGGTTATTTCAGGTTTGTTCTCTGGTTATCTTTTCTCTTGAGAATGGTTCTTGTCTTCCTGTTTCTTCAACACTGTGAATAATATGATATATTGTAGAAATTATGGATTCTGCCACATTTCTCTGAAGAATATTATATTTTTAAGGGGAAATTATTCTGCTTGGGTTCATACTATAAATTCTATTTCTTCAGCAACCAGTGGTAGCCCAAATTTCAGTTTTGTTTTGTTTTAAATTTAGCTTGCCTTCATGAAATCTGGATCACACATATGTAATTTAGAGAGCAGCCTATGGAGTGAGCAGAGATTACACACAGAAATTATGACTGAATTTTTTTACTTTCCCCACTTTGCAGAAATTGTGGTTGGTCTAAACCGTGTTCTCTGTTTTTTTCAGGACAAAATTGCATGTTTTTCAACTACTCTTTGTTGTACAAACTCTGACTAAAAAATATAAAAATAAACTGCAAACGTATTTGGGAACTGCTACAGTGTTCATGGTGAATTGTTTATATCAGGCCTCAATGTCTTTTAGTTAATACAATGTGTGTTGCATCTTCTGTGTCTTTGCTGCTGCTAATATCTGGAATCCAGAACAACCATATCCCATATCTCAACTTTTGTATATCCAGACATAGAGTCATTTATTCCATTAACTACTATTCATATTTCAGATCACAGTACAGTTGCCTCTGTCTCTGGGAATATTTTGTTGACAGGGCTGAAGTGGTCAGTTTTCATTGAATTCAAGTGATCAATTCAATTTTCCAGATTGAATGCTCTATAGTCATTGAATAAATTCATAAATAAGAGAAAAACTGGGGAATTACTGAAAGCATGAATGAATAACTGTATGAATGAGTAAACAATCTTTAATGAATATCAAGGTTGTTTCTTCAAAGTGGAACACTTTTCTCAAGTTCTTATATATCCACTTCAGCTGCAACTTAGATCTCATATTATTAAAGCTCAATACTTGTATTTGATTGATATAAATATATAAATGAATGAGTAAATAAAGTCATTATAAGGAATTGCCTTTACTTTTGTTTTTAGAGTAGAAAAGTGTCTTTGTTAATGGTGAAAATGAAGGGAGGAAAAAGAAAACCTCAGTAAAATCAAGAAAAATGCATAAAATTGGAAAATAAATGTTAAAAATGTTTAATTTTGGAGACATGTTATTTAAACTTTGGAGAAATTAAAAGCTTAAAATGTTATGATTGCTGTTCTCTTCTAGACTATCTTCCAATCTCTGTGAGCCCTTACTGATTTCTGCCACCTCCCAGGCCCCACAGAATTTAACAGCTGAAACATTCATTTACACTTAACATAAAATTATTTGTGTATTGTAAGCGCAGATGTATTGTAAGTACTATTGATTGCAAAGGCTGTGTTTTATACTGTTTTGTAACAGTTCTACTACAATTCCCACAGCATAATAGGTGCTCAAAGTTGTAAAATTAATTAGAATAAATTGTTAACATATTTATGAAAAGTCAAGGAAGACTCAAATATGAAAGGAGAAGTCAGATCTCCAGCTCCATATTAAATTCTAGCATTGTTTCCTTCATACTTTTATGCCATGAATTAATAAATTAAATTTCATACTGTAATGACCATAACTCCTTTCATTTAGGATATAAATCAGATCATCCTTGAAAATATGTTAAATATGTTAACAATTCAACTAAATGCTAGAATGTTAATTTGTCTAACTAAATATTGCATGCACTAGAAATTTTTTACCACAGGAACAGAAAACTTCTTCAAATTTCAAGCAGTTCTATATTTTAAAAAATGACCTGAAAGGGAGTTAGAATGTAATGAGTTATAGTATCTTGCTCTCTAGTCTTGATGGCATTTTAATGATTTAATATTCAACCGTTTAAAAAAACAATAGAGGTAGAAAATACTTTTAGTTAATGCTCTGATGTATTTTATTTTTAATTCTCATAGCTCAGGGATAAGACCATCTGTGCTATATTAGCTGAGTGCAAGATTTTTAAAAGCCAAGAATTTCCTTAAGCCTGAATATACAGGTTCTATGACTCATGCAGTGGGGAGTTAACAAAACATTAGTATAACTGCATGATCTAACTCTCAGAGAAGCAAAGATTGTCTACTGCAAGAATTGGGTTTTGTGTTCATGACTGATGAGATTGTTGTATCAAGTGAAAGAAAAGGCCTCCCTGGTGGCACACATATGCTAGTTGCTGATAAGATGTTTCCTGCTTGTGTTATTTTTATGCCATCTGTTTTTAATAGACTTCTTTTCTATTTTATTTTCTGACCACTTAGTTTTTCATGACTGTGTGGTAGTATCTTGATGTGAGGGCATTTATAGGAATGCAAAACCAAATAATTTGCTTGGGGAAATTACTGTGCTTTATAGAGTTATATACTCATTTTATCTTTATTAATTATCATGGATTTCTATCAATAATTGAAAGCTAAAAGACCCCTGAAAAATCTTTCAAATATCAATTTTTAATGGATAAAACATATTGTAAAAAGGCTAAAGATCTATTAATTTTCCCTTTAGTGTTTCATTTCTAAATGATCTTTAGCATTTTTCATTAGTGATTTTATTAACTACTTTAGGATTAAATTCCTTTGAAAATCATCATGACCTCCACAATATCTAGATGTCTTTGTGTAACATAGGCTAAAGTTTTTACAACATTGCACAAGTTTACTCTGATGAATGAGACTAAGGTGGGTAATGGAAACTTATTCTTAATTGCTCAATTGAGATGATTACAAACTGTCAGAAATAATATTAAAAATAAGATTTAAATTCACAACTCAAATATTCTATAAATAAGCCCACATTTACTCAAGGAATATACAATGTGTGCAGATCAATTTGTTCACTTCTATGAGAAAGTAAATAAACTACAGCTTCACACAGCCTGTTCTACGTAGAATGCTGAGCATGTACTCATAACAGAAGGGAAATATGTGGAATTTCTGCCTCCAAGAATTGTCCAGGATCCTTTGTCCTCAGATGCATATTCACCTATACAACAACTTCCTATACAAAATCATTATCAGTGAAAGTCAGTGAGTACTTTGTTTAGTGGTTACATGGATCCAAACACTGTCTTTGGGGTTTCCCTGGTGGCGCAGTGGTTGAGAATCCGTCTGCCGTTGCAGGGGACACGGGTTCGTGCCCCGGTCCGGGAAGATCCCACATGCCACGAAGCGGCTGGGCCCGTGAGCCATGGCCACTGAGCCTGCGCATCCGGAGCCTGTGCCCCGCAACGGGAGAGGCCACAACAGTGAGAGGCCCGCGTACCGCAAAAAAAACAAAAACAAACAAAAACACTGTCTTTGAATTCAGAGATAAGTAAGACCATTGTGTCTCCAGGTGCTCATAGTCTTTGGAGAGATGTAGGAATATAGCAGGTGGTTCTATAAAATATAGTAAGATGTAAAATACAAAATCCTATAGGAATATAGGGGAGGAACCTCTGCTCTGTTTGTAACTACAATTTGTAATAAAAAAGAAACCATTCCTTTAGACTATGAGCCACAATTGGGAAGTATATTGCCTGAAGACACTGCAGGCACCCTGATGAGGCAGATATTTTTCTAAGTAAAAATATTATCAATCTTTTATCAAATTTATTACATGCTCAATTGCTTGTCTCCACCAGGTTTTTGAATATGCAGCCATTGCTTTAAACCTTGAGTATCTTGTCTGAGTTCCCAACAGCAAACAGATTGCACACTTAAATTAGGGCAATTCAAATTGGACTTAAAGGTGTAAGTAGCATGTAAGTTAATAAAAAGCTAATAACATCTTGACTCCTACCTTCCAAGCTATGAGGAGTAGTAGGGGGAAAACTTGAGCAGGATGGAGATTTTTGCATGGAGAGGACTGCATTGACAGAAATGTAGCCAAAAGCTGGAAAGCAAGAGGCTATTGTTTTAGTCTACACAATTCTGCTTTCTGGAAAAGACAGCAATGTATAAAATGCTATCTTAAAGTGTTAAAAGGACAACTAGTGAAATGAGTAAAACTATAAATAACTGAGGAAAAGGTTTTCCTAACACCATTTACTGAAGAGACTATTCTTTTTCCATTGTATATTCCTGGCCCCTTTGTCATAAATTAATTGACCATATAAGCATGGATTTAATTTGGGACTCCCTATTGTTTTAATTGAAATTTTTAAAAATTAAAAATTAAAAATTCCAATTATTAAGATGATTTTTATAGAGATTGTATGAATGGTATTTTAGAGCAATAAAACTGTTGTATGAGATATTTTTTTAATTAAGAAATAAACATAAAAAAAAAAAGAAATAAAGATAATTGAATCTATGTAATTCATTATTCTCTAGTGTGCATCTCAAGACTTGGAATCTTTTTGGTTTCTGGCAACCCTGTCTGGAATTAAAAATTTAAACAAAGTAGTGGTTTATTTCTCTCTTTGAAAGAGAGTTGAGGTAGGCACATCACAGCAACCCAATCTTCTATTTGATATCAACCATCCATAGAAATGGCTTCAATCTTTAGCATCACTTCATGATTTGAAATGGTCAGTCCTGTTTAAAGAAATTTTCCTAAAAACTCAGTAATCAAATTCTTTTTATATTCTCTTGCTAGAATTTATCATCTATATTCAAAAGGGAATAAGAAAGCATATTTTATTTGAGGCTGTTTTTGCCTTGCATAAAATCAAGGCTCTGATTAAGGAAGAGAGGAGAATTGATGTTTGTCAGGCAAATAATCACCCCAACAAGATGTTCAACTATAAAATGTAGGCATTTGTGTAATCTAAATATTCCTTAATTTTGGTATGGTAGGGTAATTTACTTTCTATTCATATAGCTAATAAATATATAAGACTTTTTTCCAAGAAGTTTTTTTATCCTACCAGTTCTATTTTATTCTTTTGAATTTTTCCTTCTCTCCTAGCATAAATAATATTGAATTATTGTGGATGAATTTAGTACATTGAATTTTTTATTTAATATCACTGGTGCATTTCTGTGATACTAGGCTAAAATTCAGAAGTATAACAACTAAATTGAAGTTTAAAAAACATAAATAAGTCTTCATATTTTATCAGAACTGTAAATACATTGACTTATGATTTCACTGAGGTCAATGAAATTGTGAATGAAATACCCAGAACATTACATAGCATAAAAGGCTACATTACCATTGGTGACCTTCTTTGATATAGCTTGTAGAAAACCAGTTCTTCATTCTTAAGGAAATACAAAATTATAAAATTTATTGACCACAATACATAAACACAGGAGACATGCACATTGGCATTTGATTATTGTTGTTTAACAAAGAAAATTAAAGAAATGATTATGTATTTTTACAAGGAGAAATGTAGTAAAGTTTACCATTTTAGCTATGCAAACACTGATAATATTGAGTTATAATACACTTGATTTCACACTAAATTTTAAATTCCATTGTTACATTATTTTATCAATAGCACAAGTTTTGTTTTAAGTAATATGGTATTCTGTTTGATATTTACAGATAGACACTTTGGTCTCCATTCCATAGATCAGCACTTTTAAATATGAGTGAAAATATCAGTGCAGGCACATGCATGCTATGTCTTTCATAAGACTACAAAACACTTTTCTGCACATATATGGCAAACTTCCCTAAGGCTGTTAATATGTGGCAGATTTAATTGCATCCAGTGAAGTATATTTCATATGTCTTATTCATATGGTATACTTAAGTACCTTGTATGCCGAGAAACTGCATTAATAGGTAACAGCCACAAATAATGTAAAAATGATAATTGGGTTAAAATAAACTGTATGAACTTGCTTTTAGTCTTTTAATTCATGCAGGTAGTTTTCTTTAAAAATTACAGATAAATGATTAATAACTTTACCTACTCTACTGTAATGTATTTATGTTATTATTTGACCATTTTGTTATGGTACATCCATCTTTATTATTATTAGTTTTTTACTCAGTACACATTTTTAATTTAAGTATAATTAACACATAACATTATATTAGTTTCAGATATATAATATAATTAATGGGTATTTGTATATGTTGCAAAAAAGATCACAATAAGTCTACTTACCATCCTTCCATCTTCACAGATGATACAGATTTTTTCTTGTGGTGAGAACTTTGAAGGTTGACTCTCTTAGCATTTTTCAACTATGCAATGCAGCATGATTAACTGTATTCATCATTTTTAAATGCAAATCAAAACTGCAATGAGGTATCACCTCACACCGGACAGAATGTCTACCATCAAAATGTCTACAAACAATAAATCCTGAAGAGGGTGTGGAGAAAAGGGATACTCTTACACAGTTGGTGGGAATGTAAATTGGTACAGCCATTTTGGAGAACAGCATGGAGGTTCCTTAAAAAACTAAAAATAGAGCTACCATATGATCCAGCAATCCCACTCCTGGGCATATACCCAGAGAAAACCATAATTCAGAAATATACCAGCACCCCAATATTCATTGCAGTACTATTTACAATAGCCAAGACATGGAAGCAACCTAAACCTCCATCTACAGAGGAAAGGATAAAGAAGATGTGGTACATATATACAATGAACTATTACTCAGCCATGAAAAGAATGAAATAATGTCATTTGCAGCAACATGGATGGACCTAGAGATTATCATACCAAGTAAAATAAGTCAGACAGAGAAAGACAAATAACATATGTATCACTCATATGTGGAATCTAATTTTTAAAAATGATATAAAAGATTATTTATTTACAGAACAGAAACAGACTTACAGATTTTGAAAACAAACTTATGGTTACCAAAGGGGAAATATTGGAGGGAAATAAATAAGGAGCTTGGGATTAACACACACACATTACTATATATAAAATAGATAACTAATGGTGCACAGGGAACTCTACTCAATATTCTATAATAACCTATATGGGAAAATAATCTGAAAAAGAATGAATATACATATATGTATAACTGTATCACTATGCTGTACACCTGAAACTAACAACATTGTAAATCAACTACACTCCAATAAAATTAATTTTAAAAATGTTACATCCATTTTAGACTGGTGCTTGGTCTCCACTACCCAGAGCAGCTAGAAATGGTGGTATCCACTAGCTCTGCTTCTTTGGCACCAGGAACATATGCATCAGTTTCTTTGTTGAATTCGGGTTAGTAAAAAATAAAGATAAGATAATTAGGGCTGTTCCAGTGGCAGTAGTGGTGACCTAGAGGTTGGATTTTGACTGCAGAAATATAAATTGTAGACAGCATCATCTAGCGTTTCTTGCTGGCAGCAACTGTTTTCTTTTCAGACCAGATCTCTATTGTTGTTTCAGAGCAGTTGTGGAAGCTTAGGCTCAAACCTAGTCCTCTAGCATTGTCCACAATTCTGAGATTAACATTTTACACCGTTTCTGCTTTATCTTCCAGAATCAGTTTCTGTTAATCATACCATAAAAAATAACTTATTTAAAACACTTGCATTTTGTGGTAAATCACAGTATATCATCTAAAACACAAATGAACATAATGAAGAAAATTACTAAGTATTTATATTCATAGGTATAGTAATCCATTCAGACTCATCCATTTTTTAATCCAGATGAGTCATACATGTTTTTATAGCTCTTTCTGAATTTATTTAGAATTATTTAGCACTGCTGTATCATCTTTTCATCCATGAATTTCTGGGAAAACATTGTGAGAATGGAAAGGAAGATTTGTTTTGTGGAGATAATATATGAAAAAACATATATTAAAATGATGTTGTTACATATATACATGAGCTCAGGTTCATATATGTTTTCATTCTTCAAATTTCTGCAGAATATAATTTGTCAGTGTAATCAAGGATTTTAAAAGTGGGGTTTAGCTTGGACAATGAGAATTCAAGACATATATGCAGAACTGAAGCTTTTATTCCCTAGCGGCTTTGTATAATTAGGGGTTCTCCTACACTGAGCTTCGTGTCTGCCAAGAGCTTCTCAGCCATTCCCCAAGATAAATGACTTTCTCTTGGCATATGTAAATCTAACAAATGTATAAGCATTACAATCCTTTGTTGCTGATCTTGGGGCCTGGTATTTGACAAATAGAGATTTATAGACAATTTGACATTTTAATGTTGACGGAAATCCTCATTTTATTCCACATCTCTTTACATAAAAGTTTTTTTTGTGTGTAGAGTTTGAATCTTTAAAAGTTGAGTTCATAAAATTAGAGATGTAGATGTACTGAGTAGAGTAGATGGAAGAAAGCCTATCTGGGATATATTACTAAAGAGCTTTTCGATTAAATAGCTCTACATTCCATTCCTGGCTCAGTAAACAGCTCAACCTTATAAATGTCCTTTCTTAACATTGGTGTGCTTTGCTTTCATAAACCACAAAAGAGAAACAAAAAGTCTGCCTAACAAGGTTGCTATGAGAATCAAGTAACACTCCATGTATGAATTACCTAATACATTGGATCTTTTTCCTGAAGGATTGGGATAGGTTATATCTTTTATTATCGATGAAAATTCTACATTTTGTTGGACAATTGATGTCCATCCTGATCATGAGTATTTTGTCAATGTATGTGAGTGGCAATGACAATTATGTTTTGAGTAGAGGCTTTAAATGTGTGAGAAGTTTGGCTTCCACTCTTACATGTCTGCCCACCATGAGAAGAACATGCCTAAGCACTAACTTTATCAATCTGCATCCTAGAGTGAGAGAGAGGTAGAGCAGACTTGAACCTGACCTGTAACCTGGCACTTAGCCTGTGAGCTAAGTGGCTCTGCTGAGCTCAGCAGAGCCACAGATAACCTGTGGATCTAAGAAAATAATTAAATGTTTTTTTTTTATAAGGCTCTAAGATTTCATTTCATTTTTTTGGTTGACTAATATAGGCACCAATAAACATTACATTTTTACTTATCCAAGCTTCAGAAATTTCCTGAAGGCCAACTCCAGCAAGAAAATCCCTTAACTGCTTAAATTAAACTTGTGGAGTCTATAGTTCAACTATGGAACAATGACTTGAATTTTGTCTCCTTGAAAACTCTGGGACTAGTGACTTATAACAAGCTTAAAAGTTAGCATCTGCTGCAGCTTGACTACATAAAGTAAGGCCTGATGAAAATGAAATATTAATATGCAGTTTATGTTAGATGCTGCTTCAGAGTTTCAGAAAAATGAACAGTAATCAAATGAGGGTGTCACATAATACACAGCAAGCAGAGAGACAATTATGTAAATGAATGCCCAAGGTTAGCATGACACAATGCTTTTTAATTTGACTAATATTAAAATCAGCTTGTTCTTAATGTAATAGATGGCTGTGACAACAGTTAAAGAGCACCAAATGTTTTTGTAATCCCCTGTCAAATTAAAAATGCTGTTGTGAGTGACCTGCTATCCACAGTACAATATTTGAAAGGTACAAAATGTGCAATATTTCTTTAGCTTTACAAACATTAGACTAAAATGCTTCTGAGATGAAAGTCATAATGACCAGTGTACATCTACCTCCTTCAATTGGAAATACACATCAGTGAACTCCAGTTACCACAGTGCATTTTCAAAATAAGAGTTTCTCTCATTTAGGTGAATCATTTGAATTTAACAGATAAACTGCAGATACATTTTTCAAATTATATACATTTTATTCCTAACTCTATACAAAAAAAAATTCTTCAGCAGATTCTGCATTCCACTTTTATTTTCCTCCTTACTAACCTACTCATCCAGCTAGTACACTTTAAAAAATTGCTCACTATGAATCGAGGTATGGATTTCATTCTCTATATAAAGTGAATGCACAAGTATATATATTCATAAGGTGTATATGCAAATACATAAACAGACATGCAAAAACTAATCAGCCATACAGTTTTCAATACTAAAAGAATACACTATTTGCAAAATCACTGCAACATTTAACATATTTGAACTTTTAAATTTAAATTTGGTAATGATAGTGTTTAACTTTGGGATGGTAATATCATTATTTGTAATGTTCAGTGATTTATATCTGAAATTGATTTTTCTATAGAACTACAAGCATAGAATTCTCATAAGCTATTGATTATCTTCTAAGAAGAAATGACAAATCAATTTCACCTTGCCAGTGTTCTTTCTAACAAGTGTCAGAGTGTTTTTGTGCTAGCCTGAAATTTCCACCAGAAGAAAAAAAACAAAGACAAAAACACAAAACAACAGGATGGGGAAAAGGAGAGGTCTGGGGAAGAAGGTAATAGCTCACCTTTATATTTAAACCTTTATTTCTAGTGATCAACCTTTACAATTAAACAAAAGTAATGTGACTTGCTTTAAATTAAACAAACCAATTGGATGTTTTTTGAACCTGATGATGGGAACTGATAGTGTATATTTCAGACATCTTTTTCCAATTCTAAAGAAACGTGAGCTATTAATCATTTATTCCTCAGTTTCCATACTAGTGTTTTTGGAACTGAAGATTATAGTATCTGCATGTCCTATTTAAGAAAAGGAATATCAAATTTCTAATACAAAATTCTGTACAGAGCTTAGAAGTGGCTCATGCTTGAAGGGCCCTGTAGTTTACAGTTCATTAATTTCTAGAAATCTTTTCTTATGTATAAAAATAGTTGACAAAAAAATCTGAACACATTATTAAATACTCTCTCTTCAAAAACAAAGAAAGTACTTTGAGGTATCAAGGTGTTGAGATTTACAAAACAAAGTTAAATATAAAATTTTTTTTTCAGAAAGAATATATTGATTCACCATCTTAAATCGCTATTATTCCACACAATGTTAGTTATAAAAATGTTTCAAGTATAATTATTTTTATCACTCAGAAACATACAGAAAATTCATTGATAGTCACATAATTTCACCATTTTAAATCTCTATTTGTATTCCAATATATTATATAGGATACAAATGTTTATTAGTTTTTAGATAAAAATTTATTAAAATGTTATACTCATGTTCTTCAAACTCTAAACAGGTTAATGAAAATTGTTTCAGTTAATGGTGTTCAAGATAATGATGGGAGCTCAAAGATTCACCCATATGCACACTTCCCATTGAAAATCACATATTAAATTATGTAAATCAATTACATAGGTTTTATTTTTTAATCTTTATCAAATAAGATTTAATCTATTTGAGAGCTTTAGATAATTAGAAGAAACAATGTTTCTCATTGTTGTAATAAACATATAAATGATAATGTTTTGAAGTAAACACATTGCTTACAAATGTTTACTTCAGCTAATATATGTGGAATAACTGAAATTTATAAATAGTAATGATTTTTTAAAAATTGCTCACTATGAATAGAGCTATGGATTTTACTCTCTATATAAAGTGAATGCACATGTATATATATATTCATAAGGTGTATACACAAATACATAAACAGACATGCAAAAAATAACCAGATTGTGCTTCTGTGATCACCTGTTCATTACTTAAATACAAAGGAATAGCTAGCCAATAAAATATCTAAATTACCTCTATTACCTTGTGCATTTGTTTTAAACAGAAAGTTAATAAAAGCTATAGAACTCTACTGTCAAATAAGATAACCATTAGCCACTTGTGGTTATTTAAGTTTAATTGTCAATTAATTAAATGAAGTCAAATTAAAAATTCAGTTATTGAGCTGTACCAGCTACATTATATAGTCACATGTAGCTGACGGCTAACATATTTGGTAGCATAGAGAACATTTCCATCATTACAGAATTTATTATTGTGTAGTGTTATTACAGAGGTTTCACAAAATTGTCTTAGAAGTCATCCCCAAATCTCTGTTGGTGATCTCCTGCTAATGATTTGAAGATCCCCCAGATACCATCAGCCCATTGTTTTACTTTTCTTTTTTGGCTTTATTTTTATTTGCTATATGCTGCTGGTTTTGTTTATTTTAAAAATAGTTATGCTATTTTAAATGAGGTCAGTGCTCAGTGAAGTTGTACATTAACAAAGTTAAACATTTTTAGAACTGAAGTCTTCCTTTTTACTAAAATATTTCATTACAAAGTATTTTAAACATACAGAAACATTGAAAGAATAACATGGTGAAAGCCCATATAAATCCTGTCAATGTTTGAATACTCCTCCAGTAATTAAGAAAACCACAAACAGAAAATCATTAAAGATGTTAAGTATTTGGACAATGATATCAATCAAATCCGATCATTGATATCTATCTAACACACCCAACAACACAAGAATACACATTATTTGAAGTGCACAAGTATGTTTACCAAGGTAAAACACAAATTTTGGGCCATAAGACACCCACAATAAATTTCAGAGGGTTATAAGTATATACCAAATATGTTCTCTTATTACAATTACATTAAATTATAATCAACAAAAAGCATACACCTAGAAAATTACCAAATATTTGGAAATTAAGCATGATACTTCTAAGAACCCAGAAGTCAAAGAACTTGAAAGCTATTTCAAACTGAATATTAATAAAGCCACAACATATTAACATGTGTGGCATGAAGATAGTGCAGTGCTTAGATGGAAATGTATAGCTTTAAATGTCCACCTTAGAAATAAGAACTATATAACATCATTTTTCTAAGCTTCAAAATTAATATTCTAGGAAAATAAAAGAACATATTAAAGCTATAGAAAGTGAAAAGAAGGGAGTGATAAGGGAAAAAAAAAAAAACACAATCACCCAGAACAAGGACAAATATTTCAGAAAGTTAAAGTCAAAAGTTTGTTCTTCAAAAATATTAATACAATTGATAGACTATACCCCAAGCAATACTAATTCAGAAAACACAGGAAAAAAAAAAGAGAAATTATATTACATTGCCTAACAACATAAACTTTAAAAATTAAGTGGAAACTATTATAAAATAATTTGCCTTACCAAAACAGAAAGAGGAAGAAATAAAAAGCCAAACAGCATTCTTTACAGTTAAAAAAATGAATTTTGATTAAAAATATTTTCCCCAAATAAATCTTGAGGCATGAATGGTTTCACTGGAAAAACTCTATCAAACTTTTTAATAATAAATGACACCACTGTAATATATACACATACTTTCAGAAAACAGGAGAAGAAGTAGTTCTTAACAATTTACTACAGGAAAGAATTGTTATCAAATACAAAAATGGGATACTGGCATTACAAGGAACACACACACTCACACAGAGGCACACCTAAACACACAAATATCCTTCATGAACATAGACCCAAAAAGTCATAATAAATATTGGTTAAGTCAAATCCAGCAATATATAAAATGGTTGATATGCCCATGATCAATTGGAGTTTATCTTAATAGACCTTTTAACAAATAAATCAATTTAGTAAGCACATAAACATTTTTTCACCAGGAAAGCCATGCCCAGATCTTTCAGGAACATGAATCCTTTGTTTATTCCTCAGCCCACAAGCTGTTTAGGTGAAGTCCTGTTAGCAGCAGTGGAATTTCACCCTTATTCCAGTTTTGTGATAACTTTTATACACCACATCAAGTCAGGGAGAGGAGAGCAAGAAGGTGAGTATTCTTGAGCGCTTAGTTTCATTTATGGCTTCAGAGGTAATTGTTTCCTACTGGTTCAGTTCTGCATTGTTCTTATATCATTCCTGAAAGCTTAGCAAGAACCCACTCCTCAGTCCTTCAAAAAGTTTTTTAGTCATTTAATTTATCGATTTCCCTTTTGGTGATGCTACATTTGGGTGATTTGTATTTTCTTAATAAAACTGTCTGGTATACTCATGTTGGTACTGATAGTTGAAAGCCTGATAGTTCATACTTGCTTACAAGCAATACAAATGAGTTAATATGTTTTGACAGTTTTTTGAGGGGGTTATTATTTTAGTGATTTCATATTTATTTTCTGAATGTTTGCCATGTTATAATGCATTTATGCCATAAGAATATTAACATTTTGTGGAAATTTCTAGGAATGTTAGAATATTTTGTAAGATTTTATTATTTTTATTTCAGTATATCTAGGTTTAAAATTTGCAAGACATTTAACACTACTGTTATTACAGTCTTGTGATCTTTGTATTCAAAATTTTCAAGGTTGCTCAAGTTTCCCATCCTCCATCCAATGCATGGGTTTGCTTGCTTAAAATCTGAAAGGGAAGGTGGTGGTGACATAGTGAGAAAGAAATTTCAGTGAATATAGGAATATAAAAATACAATATAAATAATTATATATAAGTATAATTTCTATACTTCTCATTTGAAGTATAGATGACTTCTCATCGCAGTCTGTTTTTGTGCCACTGGCATGCCCTATTCATATTACCTAAGTGTCATTGTCTTTTTTTTTCGTTCTTTCTGAGACCACTTAACTTTTCTGCCTCCTACCTTTTTGTTTCTGGTCTGCTGACTTATTTTTATTCATGTGACATTAGATCTCTATAGTTAACCTAAAACCTTAAATATAAAACCTAAAAAGAAATTTTGTGCGCTAAAACATTAAAATTTAAATAATGACCTCTTATTTGACCTGGTCAATTTTGGTTTACATTTATGATTCAAGCATATTTATTTAGGGTGATTAATTATGTTTTCAGTATTGCTGTGGGTTTTAACGATAAGTTTTATGGCCTCTCTACTTATAATATTTCACATAATCTAGAACTTACCCACCTCTCCAAACTCTTCTTTTATAGGCATTTGTTCATACACATAGTTCCATTTATTCATACAGGTTTACTTTATTTTTTCCAAAACATTAAGATCATCGTTGACAATCTACTTTCAAATATTTGGCATTCTGTGCCTGCATTCCACACACTTCATATCTTATCTTCCTAATTAGGCTCATCCTTTAGGTCTTATCTTATATGTGAGTGCCACAGACAGGCCTTCTTCAATTACTAATCATAATTTGATAACTGTATATTTCTCTAACACTGTGTATTTTGTCTCAACTAATAACTGCATATTTATTCTTCATTAGTTTATTTTCTCTAGTACTTTGTAAATTTTAGACTGACCAAAAAAAAAAAAAGAAGAAGCAAACATAACTATTTTGTATATAACTGTTTACATAGCACCCAGAGGAGTTCCTGGAATATACAGGTATTCAGTAAATAAATGAAAGTTTACACTGTAACAAAAATGACCACCCAGGTAACATGGCCCTCAGGAATTCACCCACAAAAAGTTATGCATTTAAAATTAATTCATAAAAATCTGGTTATATGTCAATTATAGAAAATGACTTCATAGGAATAATGAAAATATTAATAATTCTCTTAAGCTTTATATGTTTTTAAGGCTTTGTGTGAGAAGATAACAGGAGGGAAGACAATGCCATAATCATATATTTATGCCATTGTCCAAAATTCTATATTTGTGATTATTACTGCTTTTATTTTGATATAGTGGAAGTGTTATTACTTTTTATTTAACATCCTGCAGCATGATGTCTATGAAATTGTGAGACAAGAAATAAGCTGAATCATCCAAACTAGTTTTACATTTTTTCATTAGTAAAGTTAATGATTTTCTACTGACATTGTCATTGTTTAAAACACCTTTATGATTTATTATGAGACACTGTTATGTAAGAAAATTCACTACTTTTTAGTTATATTTTTAGGCAATTAATTCAAAAGAAGATATTAAAAATTCTCATTGAACAATGGATCAATTGTAGACAAGATTATGATTGTAGCAGATGGCTTTTATGTTGTTTTCTTTCTTTCTTCACTCCTTATGCACAGGCCCAGTTTATTCATTATTTAATTAAGATAAATTGAGGTATATTATATGTCAAAATAGTTACAGGTTCTGGGGATAGAGCACTGCATATTGAAGACTTATCCTTGTTTTCATGATGATCACATTTTAGCAGAGAGAGACAGACAATACACAAGTGAGTAAAATGCAGAAAATGTTAGGTGATGATAAGTACCACGGAAAAAAACTCATCTGAAAAAGGTAATAAATAATATTGATGGTTAAGAAACAGGGTGTCCTTTTAAATTCTGTGACTGGGGAAAGGCCTGTAGAGAATATTAAAACCCAGCAAAGACTGAAGGAAGTGAGAGATCAGCCACGCAGATACATACGGGAAGTGTGTTCCAGACTAAGGGGTCACCAAGTTCAACACTTTTTATAGGGTATGCCTGCTCTATTCAAGGAAAAACAGAGTGTACTGTGTCTGGAATTGAGTGAACAAGGGAAGAAAATATTAGGAAATGACACCAGAATGGTAAACATGGGCTAAATTGTGTAGGGCCTAATGTGGTTTTGTTTACTACTCTCAGTAAAATGTAAAGCCATTGCAAGAAATTAATCAATAAGTTACATTATATAATTAAGATTTCTAAAAAAGACCCTTCTGGCCACCCTGTTCATATATAGCTAATAGTTAAATCAAGATGAGGACACAAGGGCTATAACATATTATTGGACTTAGCAACATGGAGATCATTTGTGATTTTTAGAGTTGCAATTTCAATGGTATTATTGTGAAATCTGAATGAGAGAAGATGTAGAGATGAAATTAATAAGAGGAATTGATTATGACAAGTATAGATAACTCTGTTGAGTCCCAAAATTGCTTTCAGTTTCCCCAGTCATTCCACTCCAGTGCCCATTCACATGTACTATTCTCTTTGCTTTGGACTTTGGCCATCCTAAGGTCATTTCTCTAAGGACATGTTTTTTACTGGATTATATGTTTAAGAAGTAAATTCTAACAATTTCATACCCGCTAAGCGTTAACTCTTTTCAAATTTATTTTTCAGAAATTCCATATGAATTTTAAAGGAACACTTGAATATAACACTGTGACACAAAATAATGATCCAGATTTTCATTACTTTTCAAGTATTTCACGAAGTGGTGAGGTGATAACTTAGGGAGCTCCCTGTACTGATGCATTTGTTGTAGTTATTTGCATATTTCATATGCGTCAATATGCATATGAAGCTTAACTTTCCAGTTTAAACTGCTGAAAAACACACACAAGTGTATACTACATATGCACATAACAAGTATAATATACTATAGTCAAAGATCACTAAATTTAAGGCAGAGTATCTAGAATTTAGCCCCTATTTCAACCCCCATATGTGTGTCCTTGGATATATCCCTGAAAAAACTTTTGATATAAAAAATAAGAGTGTCACAACTACCCCAGATTATTACTGTGGACATAAAGTAAGAGAATACTAATGACAACAAGTGGTAAATTATAGCATATTTATACATATACATAAATATTCCAATTAATAATTTTATAACAAATATGTTAATGTGGATGCTTCCCTAAATCATGTATCACCTAATGGTGCATTTTTATAAAACTGAGGCAAAATTCTTAGAGTTTCCTCACCTTGTTAAGCATCATAATGCATATCATTATGTGGTATCTTTTACACAGTTTGCAAAATTCTTTATTTTCCTTGTTATCATATAATTATTTTAAATGTATATTCTTTCAAACATTTCCTATGCTAGGAAATAATTTCTACAAGAATTCATACTATTTCCACATGTTCAAATGGTGACCTCTGGGGGCTGAAGGAAAGGGCTGGTGATCAAATGCTTAATGGGTATAAGGTTTCCTTTTGAGATGATAAAACTGTTTTGGGATTAGGTAGAAATGGTAGTTACACACCATTTTGAGTGTATTAAGTGGCACTGAATTGTTCTTGTTAAAATGGTTTAATTTAGAAATGTGAATATTTAGCTCAATTTAAAAGACTGAAAACAAATTAAGAATATAATTTATAGTTTTTTCTTAAATCTAAGGGAATATCCCCTTCCACAAGCAATCACTAGATAACAAACCATATGGTCATGTTATAAAACTTTATAAAATGATAGTTTATCCTGATTTGGACAATAAAGTATATGGCTACCTTATTTAAAGTCCATAAAATAGTTAGGTACTAAGCTATATTCTTAAAATATTTCTACTTCTTTATACAAGGAAAAGTTAAATATTTTCAGAACATTTGAATGACTCCTAATTTATATAAATATTTAGCATGAAGCTGACATTTTATATTGTTATAATTAGAATTCTACAGATCTTCTAAATATTACCTCCAAAGTTATGTGAAATCTTCTAATTTCCCTGCTTTCATTAATCTGATTTTATATTGAATTTAAACAGAATTTGTACAGTAAAAGTAACTAATAATCCTTTCTTTGTGAATGATAGTAATATGTTTCCCTTATTAATTCATATAATATTTTTAAATGTTGGCAGTTTTTGACAATTATTTCTTATTTGGTTGGGTAATGACAATAACTGCAAATAGTTAGTTGAATCTCAGTAGCTTAGTTTTACATGTGAGCTTCTTTTTGCTCCTTGATACACCTCAGAGGCTATTAATGCATTATTGCTACTTTATAAAATATTCTGTACTAAAATTCAGTAGATTCTTTTGTTATAATTTAGTATTTTAAAGCTCTGTGACATCATTAGATATATGTCGTATAATGGATGTTTACATCTTTCAAAAAACATTTTACTTTTTAATTAGCCTATTATTAATAAAGTGGGGAATTTTACAATATCAATGACCTGATTCTTCAACAATTAATGGCTTTGGAAAATAAAAGAAGAGGGATTATTAGAAAATAAAAATGATTATATATATAATTTAATTTTAATATGTAGACTTCTTTCTGGTATCCTAATTCAGACATACATTTTTTTATATAATAAGAGCTGTGATTATGAACAGGATATTGATGATATTAACAAATTATTTTAGTAATTTCGTGTATGATAGTGGCACAGACTGTATGTTTAAACAAAAACTCTTTTGGCTTAGTCACATAGCCCACTCGGGGAACTGTGAATTGTTTCCTTTCCCCAGGCAAGCCGCATCTCATCCTTCCCAGTTACT
The DNA here is from genome assembly GCF_026419965.1 of Kogia breviceps. Taxonomy (NCBI): domain Eukaryota; kingdom Metazoa; phylum Chordata; class Mammalia; order Artiodactyla; family Physeteridae; genus Kogia; species Kogia breviceps. The sequence goes on along the minus strand of NC_081325.1, from coordinate 44,096,361 downwards.
CATTACTCAATAAAAAATATCAACAAGGAATTAACAATGGGTGGATTTGCATACAGTCTTTGTTCAGAGTTTCCCTTGTCTTGGATAAAGTAGATTTAGGTCAACTCTGATTAATTCCATGAGTAAAGGTTATACAACGTATACAAACATGGGCAAAATCTTCTCGCATCTGAAACTAGAATAAAGATCTTAGAACCTTCTTTTAATCCATTTTTTCTAGTTTACCTCCACCCCAATCCTTGCTATCCTTACTATAGTTTATCCAGACAGTTAAAAACAATTCTTAAAGGAAAAAAAGTCTACAAAATTAGAATTTTAGCCTCAAACACATTAAAGATATCCCTGATGAGATTTCTGATATTCCTTTACTAACTGGTCTATTTTTCATAAAATTTTACCTACTATTATTTGCAAATTTCTACAGATGTTGATAGAAGCATTTAACTATGTTTTACTTTCCCAAAACTAAATTTATTTCTTCCTCCTTCTATTATTAGTCTCCGTGTATAATATATCAGTTTGAATTTTAAGTGAACTATTTAAAATATATGTTTTTCTGGAGGATCATTTTCTCTAGACTTATATTCTTATTTGACTATACATTTGGACAATAAATAATTTTGTTACCCTATAGAGCTGTTGAATAAGTATTAATATAATGATTAACATACCATATATTAGTTACTATTAATATCAGTGTTTTATTTCTTCTTGGAGAAAACACTAAGCAAAAATATCCTTTGTCATATACTCTATTTTTCCTAACTTAGAAAACTTAGAGATCACTGCTCTGTAAACTCTAAGTTCCATCTTACCTGGGGTATAACTATAACCAAGCTACAAAGACAATGTTTTCTTGATGCATGTTTCCAAAGTCATCCACCTACCTTAAATGGAGTCAACCTGTTGTTCCTTAATCTGGCTGTTCCAAATAATTGTACCAGAGAAAATAGAAGTTCCAGGCACAGTGGCCAAGAAGATGTAGCAGTAAATAAAACAATGGCAGTGATGATTTTGCAATATCTAATAGATAAGACCATAAGACCATAGGATTCCCAAACATTGACCTCATTATCCTGAGCCTCCAGCCCTCTCAGCCATGTCTTTTAAACACATCAGAGCACGTTGAAGCTAACATGCTTGTTTAAAAAAAAGTATTTTTTTAAATGAAGATATACACCCTCTCCAAGATTTTCAATGAGATTAATGCCTTATTAGATTTGAAATAGTTGCATTTAGCTTTATCAGCTTACTAGGTTAACTACCAAACATGTTCAATTTTCTAGAAGTGAATGACATTAAGGTCTCCTTCCTGGACTTACCTTGTCATCATCATTGTGTCCAAACCTCTAGATAATAAATTGTCCTTCAGAACCACACATTCAGCCTAGTTCCCAAGATCCCTAAGGCCCTCTTATGAATCAGGGCCCGTGTTGATTAAGCCTCTACAAGTGCTGTGTCCATTGAATACTTGTGGCATTGAAGCAATTTAAGTATAATGTATTTGCTTATTAGAATTATGTCCCCCAGAAAATGTGTTATCCTTCATACCTATAAAATTGTCTGAACAGAATGTCATTCTGATTCACAGCAACACATACATCAGACGTCATCTGCCAGTCAGAGTACATCCAGTCAAGCTTAAGGGAAGATTTATCTCCAGGCTGAATAAGAACCAATATTATAAAGATAATAAAAATGTAACCTAAATGATAATTTCTACCCTGCTATATTTAAGCGAAATATCTCTGGACACAGATTGATGTCTTTCCTTCAAATCATCAAAGTATACTTGTTGGGTAAATTTCATAGCTTGAATCCATTCAATTCTTCTAAAAGGATAACAAATCAGGGGTGTCTTTGAGAACTGGCCATGAATTGGCACCACAACTGAGAGAAACAACTCTGAATATTCTCTTATTCTGATATGAGCTCTTTGAAGAGAGTGATGGTATCTTTTTCAGCATCATTCTCCATTTATGGGCTTCCTTACTTTCTGTGACAACTTCCTCTAATTTTCTATTTTTTACCAATCATTATACAAACTTGGCATTCTGAATGAGAGTCTCTGATTAAGCCATCTTTTCTGGCTATCCACAGGGCAAGTTTCAGGAATAGACCCACCAGAGTTTTCTTTCTGGTTTGGCCTCTGGAAGTAGTATTAGGAAATTAAAATATAATGTGATTGCATTTACCACTAGGAAGTTGGGTGCACACAACATCAATTCTAGTTTAAGCTCTGGAGGAAGGTCACCCTTCAGCTTACTCTTGTTTTATTCTGAGAAATTAAAATAGTGCCCTGAGAAAAAGTCTTCTTCTGCTGGATAATAAGTGCAGTCCCTCTCCTGGTGTAATTGTATCTGCCAAGGTAATGGCAAATATTTTGTGATGTAGGAGACAGAGAAAATTTTATGATCCCATGATTCCTCCAACACAGGCCCTCACTCCCACTAACACTTATGACACCTTTCCAAAGAATTTGCTATTCACCATTCCTCACATTGAGATGAAGTACACATTCACCCAGTTGAGGCAGCCAGCCCTTCATTCCCTTACCATCTCCTCTTCTAGTTACTATGGCTGTGTAGCAAATTACTTCAAAGTTTACTTCAAGACTGTGAGCAAATTTCAGCATAAAACAGTTATCTATTATGCTCCTGAATAACACTGGTTAAGAATTCAGAAAGGCCATAATGGAGATCATTTTTCACGGCTCCATGATAGCTGAGGCCTGAGAGTGATGACTCCAAGCCTGGACGCTGAAATCATCTGAAGGTTCTCTAACTCACATGTTTGAAGGAAGAACCTTGTTAACTTACCACCTGGGCCTATACATGTAGACTCCCCAAGTTGTCTTCCTCATAGGATAGTGGTTGGATATTTGTGGATGGATATTTGTCCCAGGACAAATATCTTTAGAGTGAAGAAGGTAGAATCTATGTACTTATATGATTTGTCCTCAAAAGCCACAGAGTATCCCTTTTGCCATACTCCAAGGGTATAAACCAGGGGTTGCCAACCACCGGGGCTGCAGACAGTAGTGGTCCACAGCCTATGAGGAGCCAGGCCACCCAGCAGATGAGCAGCAGGTGGATGAGCAAGCGGAGTTTCATCTGCTCTTCCTCATCACTGCCATTACCACCTGAACCATTCCCCCCATCGTTCCCATTACCGCCTAAACCATCCACCCCATCGCTAGCATCACCACCCGAAACACCTGTCCCCAGTCTGTGGAAAAATTGTCTTCCACAAAATCGGTCCCTAGTGCCAAAAAAGATGGGGACCCCTGTTCTAAGCAATCCACAAGGACAACCTCATATTCAGTTGACGGGGATTTAGACCCCTCCTCTCAGTGAAAGGAGTGTCAGTAACAGCAAAAGTAGAACTTATAAGGGGTTGTGGGGGAAGGATGGAGTGGGAGTTTGGGGTTAGCAGATGCAAACTAGTATCTATAGGATAGATAAACAACAAGGTCCTACTGTGTAGCACAGGGAACTATATTCAATATCCTGTGATAAATCATAGTGGAAAAGAATATGAAAAACAATAAATAAATAAATAAATAAATAAATAAATATATATAACTTAGTCACCTTCTTGTACAGCAGAAATTAACACAACATTGTAAATCAACTAATTTCAATAAAATATTTAAAATATTTTTGTTAAATGTAGAACATGTAAGATGGGAGAGAGAGAGGAGACTAGAGAATTGTGGAAATCAGTGAAAGTCTAAAACATGGGTAATTGAAATTTAAGAATGTGAGGAGAGAGAATACAGAAAGCCAATATTTGAAATAAGAATGAACACACATTTCCAAAATTTGCTGAAAGATACTAGAAGGAAAGGGTATAACTGTTTTGGTAGTCTTTCCTCCAGCATCAAGGATACTTGAGGTGTCAATTCTTGATTAAATCTACCTTAAAACATCAACTCAGGGAACTATTAGGAATTTGATTGTATTGGCTCAATGATAAATGAGAATCCAGCCCAGGGTTATGTACTGAATTAGCATCTGTATCTCATTGTCAATGTTTTTTATCAAGTAATGAACAACTGGATATGGTGAGATGCAGGTGCACTAGAAAATGGACATTATTATGTATCTCTTGAGAATTTTGCAACTAGCTGGTAACATAGCCTTTAGGGAATAATGTGAGCTGCTAAGAAAAATCACTAAAAGGAAACCATGGCTTCTTTGAGCGGACCTCTTCCTCAAGTTATGTTAATCTCTCATAATTACACTCTATCCTAGAGTGTAGGATATCTGGGCCTTTGGAAATAGAGACTATAGGTCTTAGACTTTAGCTATTCTATGTTGGTTACATCACCTTCAGAGAGTATTGATACTCTTAGCTTTTAGCTAAGTACACTTGATATGAACAGAAGCCTATTTACTCTCATGAATCTGATTGCCCATACAAACCTATGACCACTGCTCCTTAAAAAGCAGAATGGGCGTTGCATGTAGATTGCAAATAAAGGGGGGCATACAAAGTAGAAAATGGTTCTGAGATATTATTTTTTGGTGCTGCCAATCGCTTAAGTGGTAAGACATCCACTGACATAAAAGGCAAAGTAAACAAAATCAGAAGATGGCGGAAGACTAAGTCGCGGAGATCACCTTCCTCCTCACAGATACATCAGAAATACATCTACACGTGGAACTGCTCCTATAGAACGCCCACTGAACGCTGGCAGAAGAACTCAGACCTTCCAAAAGGCAAGAAACTCCCCAGGTACCTGGGGTAGGGCAACAGAAAAAAGACTAAACAGAGACAAAAGAATAGGGATGTGACCTGCACCAGTGGGAGGGAGCTGTGAAGGAGGAAAGGTTTCCACAACACTAGAAGCTCCTTCACGGGCGGAGACTGTGGGTGGCGGAGAGCGAGGCTTCAGAGCCACGGAAGAGAGCGCAGCAACAGGGGTGAGGAGGGCACAGCGCAGAGATTCCCGCAGAGGATCGGTGCCAACCAGCACTCACCAGCCCGAAAGGCTTGTCTGCTCACCCGCTGGAGCGGGCGGGGGCAGGAGCTGAGGCTCGGGCTTTGGTCAGAAGCCGGGAGAGGACTGGGGTTGGCTGCGTGAACACAGCCTGAAGGGGTTAGTGCACCATGGCTGGCAGAGAGGGAGTCTAGGAGAAGTCTGGAGCTGCCGACGAGACAAGACACTTTTTCTTGCCTCTTTGTTTCCTGGTGCGAGAGGAGAGGGGATTAAGCGTGCTGCGTAAAGGAGTTCCAGAAACGGGTGGGAGCCGCGGCAATCAGTGCGGACCCCAGAGACGGGCAAGAGACGCTAGGGCTGCTGCTGCCGCCACCAAGAAGCCTATGTGCGAGCACAGGTCACTTTCCACACCTCCCCTCCCGGGAGCCTGTGCAGCCCGCCACTGCAAGGGTCCCGGGATCCAGGGACAACTTCCCCGGGAGAACACACGGTGCACCTCAGGCTGGTGCAACGTCACGCCGGCCTCTGCCCCCGCAGGCTCGCCCCGCATACGTGCCCCTCCGTCCCCCCTGCCTGAGTGAGCCAGAATCCCGGAAACAGCTGCTCCTTTAACCCCGTACTGTCTGAGCGAAGAACAGATGCCCTGGGGTGACCTACGTGCAGAGGCGGGGCCAAGTCAAAAACTGAACCCTGGGAGCTGTGCGAACAAAGAGAAGAGGGGGAGATCTCTTCCAGCAGCCTCAGAAGCAGCGGATTAAATGTCCACAATCAACGAAGTGCCCTGCATCTGTGGAATACCTGAATAGACAGCAAATCATCCCAAGTTGAGGAGGTGGACTTTGGGAGCAAGATATATTATTATTTGGAATTTGGGAGGAAGATATATTATTGTTTTCCCCTTTTTCTCTTTTTGTGAGTGTGTATGTGAGTGCTGCTGTGTGAGATTTTGTCTGTATAGCTTTACTTTCACCATTTGTCCTAGGGTTCTGACCGACCCGTTTTTGTTTTAGTTTTTTTTTTTAATTTTTTAAAATTATTCTTTTTTAAAATTTTCTTTTTGGGGTACACAGGCCTCTCACTGTTGTGGCCTCTCCTGTTGCGGAGCACAGGCTCCAGACGCGCAGGCTCCGTGGCCATGACGGCATGTGGGATCTTCCCGAACCAGGGCACGGACCCGTGTCCCCTACACCGGCGGGCAGACTCTCAACCACTGCGCCACCAGGGAAGCCCAAAATTTTTATTCTTAATAATTATTTTTTATTTTAATAACTTTATTTTATCCTACTTTATTTTATCTTTTTTCTTTCTTTCTTACTTTCTTCCTTCCTTTCTTCCTTTCTTACTTTCTTCCTTCCTTTCTTCCTTCCTTTCTTACTTCCTTTCTTCCTCCCTTCCTTCCTCCTTTTCTTCCTCCCTTCCTTTCTTTATTTCCTTTCTATTTTTTCTCCCTTTTATTCTGAGCTGTGTGGATTAAAGTCTCTTGGTGCTCCAGCCAGGCATCAGGGCTGTGTCTCTGAGGTGGGAGAACCAACTTCAGGACACTGGGCCACAAGAGACCTCCCAGCCCCATGTAATATCAAACGATGGAAATCTCTCAGAGATCTCCATCTCAACAGCAAGACCCAGCTTAACTCAACGACCAGCAAGCTACAGTACTGGACAACCTATGCCAAACAACTAGCAACACAGGACTACAGCCCCAACCATTAGCAGAGAGGCTGCCTAAAATCATAATAAGGCTACAGACACCCCAAAACACACCACCAGGCGTGGATATGCCCAACAGAGAGACAAGATCCAGCCTCATCCACCAGAACACAGGCACTAGTCCCACCAACCAAGAAACCTGCTCAACACACTGAACCAAACTTAGCCACTGGGGACAGCCACCAAAAACAATGGGAACTAAGAACCTGCAGCTGGCAATAAGGAGAACTCAAACACAGTAAGCAAAATGAAAAGAAAGAAAATCACACAGCAGATGAAGGAGCAAGGTAAAAACCCACCAGACCTAACAAATGAAGGGGAAATAGGCAGCCTACCTGAAAAAGAATTCACAATAATGATAGTAAAGATGATCCAAAATCTTGGAAATAGAATAGACAAAATGCAAGAAATATTTAACAAAGACCCAGAAGAAATAAAGAGGAAGCAAGCAATGATGAGCAACATAATAAATGAAATCAAAAATACTCTATATGGGATCAATAGCAGAATAACTGAGGCAGAAGAACGGATAAGTGACCAGGAAGATAAAATAGTGGAAATAACTACTGCAGAGCAGAATAAAGAAAAAAGAATGAAAAGAACTGAGGACAGTTTCAGAGACCTCTGAGACAACATTAAATGCACCAACATTTGAATTATAGGGGTCCCAGAAGAAGAAGAGAAAAAGAAAGGGACTGAGAAAATATTTGAAGAGATTATAGTTGAAAACTTCCCTAATATGGGAAAGGAAATAGTTAATCAAGTCCAGGAAGCACAGAGAGTCCCATACAGGATAAATCCAAAGAGAAACATGCCAAGACGCATTAATCAAACTGTCAAAAATTAAATACAAAGAAAACATATTAAAAGCAGCAAGGGAAAAACAACAAATAACACACAAGGGAATCCCCATAAGGTTAACATCTGATCTTTCAGCAGAAACTCTGCAAGCCAGAAGGGAGTGGCAGGACATATTTAAACTGATGAAGGAGAAAAACCTGTAACCAAGATTACTCTACCCAGCAAGGATCTCATTCAGATTTGATGGAAAAATTAAAACCTTCAGAGACAAGCAAAAGCTGATTGAGTTTAGCACCACGAAACCAGCTTTACAACAAATGCTAAAGGAACTTCTCTAGGCAAGAAACACAAGAGAAGGAAAAGACCTACAAGAACAAACTCGAAACAATTGAGTAAATGGTAATAGGAACAAACATATTGATAATTATCTTACATGTAAATTGATTAAATGCTCCCACCAAAAGACACAGACTCGCTGAATGGATACAAAAACAAGACCCATATATATGCTGCCTACAAGAGACCCACTTCAGTCCTAGGGGCACATACAGACTGAAAGTGAGGGGATGGAAAAAGATAATCCACGCAAATGGAAATCAGAAGAAAGCTGCAGTAGCAATTCTCATATTAGACAAAAACAGACTTTAAAATAAAGACTATTACAAGAGACAAAGAAGGACACTACTTAATGATCAAGGAATCAATCCAGAAAGAAGATATAATAATTGTAAATTTTTATACACCCAACAGAGGAGCACTTCAATACATAAGGTAAATACTAATAGCCATAAAATGGGAAATTGATGGTAACACAATCATAGTAGGGGACTTTAACACCCCACTTTCACCAATGGACAGATCATCCAAAATGAAAATAAATAAGGAAACACACGGTTCAAATGATACATTAATCAAGATGTACTTAATTGATATTTATAGGACATTCCATCTAAAAACAACAAAATACACATTTTTCTCAAGTGCTCATGGAACATTCTCCAGGATAAATCATATCTTGGGTCACAAATTTAGCCTTGGTAAATTTAAGAAAATTGAAATCGTATCAAGTATCTTTTCCGACAACAACGCTATGAGACTAGATTACAGGAAAAGATCTGGAAAAAATACATACACATGGAGGCTAAAGAATATACTACTTAATAACAAAGTGATCACTGAAGAAATCAAAGAGGAAATCAAAAAATACTTACAAATGACAATGGAGACACAATGACCCAAAACCTATGGGATGCAGCAAAACCAGTTCTAAGAGGGAAGTTTATAGCAATACAATCCTACCTTAAGAAACAGGAAACATATTGAATAAACAACCTAAATTTGCACCTAAAGCATTTAGAGAAAAAAGAACAAAATAACCCAAAATTTAGCAGAAGATAAGAAATCATAAAGATCAGATCAGAAATAAATGAAAAAGAAATGAAGGAAACAATAGCAAAGATCAATAAAACTAAAAGCTGGTTGTTTGAGAAGATAAATAAAATTGATAAACCATTAGCCAGACTCATCAAGAAAAAAAGGGAGAAGACTCAAATCAATAGAATTAGAAATGAAAAAGGAGAGGTAACAATGGACACTGCAGAAATACAAAAGATTATTAGAGATTACTACAAGCAACTGTATGCCAATAAATTGGAAAACCTGGAAGAAATGGACAAATTCTTAGAAATGCACAATCTGCCGAGACTGAACCAGGAAGAAATAGAAAATATAAACAGATGAATCACAAGCATTGAAATTGAAACTGTGATTAAAAATCTTCCAACAAAAGCCCAGGACCAGATGGCTTCACAGGCGAATTCTATCAACCATTTAGAGAAGTGCTAACACCTATCCTTCTCAAACTCTTGCAAAAGATAGCAAAGGGAGGAACACTCCCAAACTCATTCTATGAGGCCATCATCACCCTGATACCAAAACCAAACAAAGACGTCACAAAGAAAGAAAAGTACAGGCCAATGTCACTGATGAACATAGATGCAAAAATCCTCAACAAAATACTAGCAAACAGAATCCAACAGCACATTAAAAGGATCATACACCATGATCAAGTGAGGTTCATTCCAGAAATGCAAGGATTCTTTGATATACACAAATCAATCAACGTGATATACCATATCAACAAACTGAAGAAGAAAAACCATATGATCATCTCAATAGATGCAGAGAAAGCTTTTGACAAAATTCAACACTCACTTATGATAAAAGCCCTGCAGAAAGTAGGCATAGAGGGAACTTTCCTCAACATAATAAAGGCCATATATGACAAACCCACAGCCAGCATCGTTCTCAATGGTGAAAACCTGAAACCATTTCCACTAAGATCAGGAACAAGACAAGCTTGCCACCCTCACCAGTCTTATTCAGCATAGTTTTGGAAGTTCTAGCCACAGCAATCAGAGAAGTAAAAGAAATAAAAGGAATCCAAATCGGAAAAGAAGAAGAAAAGCTGTCACTGTTTGCAGATGACATGATACTATACATAGAGAATGCCAAGCATGCTACCAGAAAACTACTAGAGCTAATCAATGAATATTTTAAAGTAGCAGGATACAACATTAATGCACAGAAATCTCTGGCATTCTTATACACTAATGATGAAAAATCTATGAGTGAAATTAAGAAAACACTCCCATTTACCATGGCAACAAAAAGAATAAAATATCTAGGAATAAACCTACCTAAGGAGGCAAAAGACCTGTATACAGAAAATTATAAGACACTGATGAAAGAAATTAAAGATGATACAAATAGATGGAGAGATATACCATGTTCTTGGATTGGAAAAATCAACATAGTGAAAATCACTATACTACACAAAGCAATCTACAGATTCAATGCAATCCCTATCAAAATACCAATGGCATTTTTCACAGAAGTAGAACAAAATCTTTCATATTTGTATGGAAACATGAAAGACCCTGAGTAGTCAAAACAATCTTGAAAAAGAAAAATGGAGCTGGAGGAATCAGGCTCCCAGACTTCAGAGTATACTACAAAGCTGCAGTATCAAGACAGTATGGTACTGGCACAAGAACAGAAATATAGATCAATGTAACAGGATAGAAAGCCCAGAGATAAACCCACACAGATATGGTCACCTTATCTTTGATAAAGGAGGCAAGAATATAAAGTGGAGAAAAGACAGCCTCTTCAATAAGTGGTGCTGGGAAAACTGGACAGGTACATGTAAAAGTATGAAATTAGAACACTTCCTAACACCATACACAAAAATAAACTAAAATGGGTTAAAGACCTACATTTAAGGCAGGACTCTATCTAACTCTTAGAGGATAACATAGGCAGAACACTCTATGACATAAATCACAGCAAGATCCTCTTTGACACACCTCCTAGAGAAATTGAAATAAAAACAAAAATAAACAAATGAGACCTAATGAAACTTAAAACTTTTGCACAGCAAAGCATGCCATAAAGAAGACCAAAAGACAACCCTCAGAATGGGAGAAAATAGTTGCAAATGAAGCAACTGACAAAGGATTAATCTCCAAAATTTATAAGCAACTCATGCAGCTCAATAACAAAAAAACAAAAACCCAATCCAAAAATGGGCAGAAGACCTAAATAGACATTTTTCCAAAGAAGATATACTGATTGCCAACAAACACATGAAAGAATGCTCAACATCATTAATCATTAGAGAAATGCAAATCAAAACTACAATGAGATATCATCTCACACCGGTCAGATTGGCCATCATCAAAAACTCTAGAAACAATAAATGCTGGACAGGGTGTGGAGAAAAGGGAACCCTCTTGCACTGCCGGTGGGAATGTAAATTGATACAGCCACTATGGAGAACAGTATGGAGGTTCCTTAAAAATCTACAAATAGAACTACCATATGACCTCGCAATCCCACTACTAGGCATATACCCTGAGAAAACCTTAATTCAAAAAGAGTCATGTACCAAAATGTTCATTGCAGCTCCATTTACAATAGCCAGGACATGGAAGCAACCTAAGTGTCGATCAACAGATGAATGGATAAAGAAGATGTGACACATATATACAATGGAATATTACTCAGCCATAAAAAGAAATGAAACTGAGTTATTTGTAGTGAGGTGGATGGACATGGTGTCTGTCATACAGAGTGAAGTAAGTCAGAAGGAGAAAAAAATACCATATGCTAACACATATATATGGAATCTAAGGAAAAAAAAAAGTCATGAAGAGCCTAGGGGTAAGATGGAAATAAAACACAGACCTATTAGAGCATGGACTTGAGGATATGGGGAGGGGGAAGCGTAAGCTGTGACGAAGTGAGGGAATGGTATGGACATATATACACTACCAAACGTAGGATGGATAGTTAGTGGGAAGCAGCCTCATGGCACAGGGAGATCAGCTAGGTGGTTTGTGACCACCTAGAGGGGTGGGATAGGGACGGTGGGAGGGAGGGAGACCCAAGACGGAAGAGATATGGGAACATATGTATATGTATAACTGATTCACTTTGTTGTAAAGCAGAAACTAACACATCATTTTAAAGCTATTATACTCCAATAAAGATGTTTTTTAAAAAAGTAATCAAAATCAAACAAAGAGAATGTTGAGACATATTTGAAACTGTGTCAAGAAGAATAACATTCCTCCCCCACAAGATGCCTTTTCTATAGTTTCCTAAATCTGTGGATATGTTACTTTGTATGGCAAAAGCATCTGCAGATTAAGTTAAGAACCTTGAGATTTTCCTGAATTATCTGAATGGAAATAATGTCATCACAAGGGTTTTTATTAGAGGAAGGCAGGGGTTTCAGAATCAGAGAAAGAAATATGATGATAGAAGATGTCAATTGGAGTGAAGTGGCCATGAGCTAAGGAATGCAGGCAGCTTCCAGTCCTAGGAAAGGGAAGTAAATAGATTCTCCCCTAGAGCCTCCTGAAGGAGTGCAGTAAGTCCCCTACATACGAATTAATTCCATTCTGAGAGCACGTTCATAAGTTCAATTTGTTCATAAGTACAGAAAGTTATCCTAGGTACCCAGTTAAAATAATTGGCTAAATAGTACTGTACTATAATAGGTTTATAATACTTTTCACACAAATAATACATAAAAAACAAACACAAAAAATAAAGAAAACATTTATAATCTTACAGTACAGTAGCTTGAAAAATACAGTAGTACGGTACAACAGCTAGCATACAGGTATTGGCATCAAGTGAGCAGGTGAGAAGAGTTATTGATTGGAGGAGGGAGAGGAGGTGGAAGATAGTAGAGCTGAAGGATCATCAGCAATGGGAGACAGGGCAATCTATCTTTTTGCATGGCTCCACTTTCTCAATTATTTTCACTCTTGTTTCCATCATCATTGCTTGGCGCTTCTTAGCAGTATCAACTATATCACTGCTGATTTTATGCTAGCTTCCAGACATCCTGGGCTTGAAATAAAGATACCATATTACTGTACTCTATACAGTGCAGTACAGTAAAGTACACAGAAGCACAATGACTCGTAGAGGATGCACACACGTGACAAGTACACCAGACACGTGAACTAACTTATGTGATTTGGCATATGAACGCATGTTCACATCTTTGCAAGTTCACAACTTGAAGGTTCGTATGTAGGGGACTTACTGTATAGCTCTATTGATATCTTGAATTTGGCCAAATAACCCCAATTTGGTTGTCTGACTTCAGAACTGTAAGATAATAAGCATATTTTTAAGACACTAAGTTTTGGTAATTTGTTACTATAGTAACACAGTTGTAGCTACCAGTTACATAAGATGGAATGTGCAGTGATTAGTAATGAGGCAAGACAAATGATATGACTCTGATCTAATCAGTGGTAGAAGCTATGGTATCAGTAGCCATCACCCCATGCATGGACCTTTATTCAACACTCCTTTTAAGAGAGCAAGAGACCATACTAGAACCTGGGCCAACCTGCTCTTTACTATGAAAACATGGTCTTTAAGGGTATTAATGATGTTTGAGTCATTTAGAAGGAGAATGGTTGCTGCAAAAATAATGATAATGGAAATAAGAATGCTAAATTGAGGGGCAATATATATTTAATCAATAATGAAATAATTAAAAAGGAGGAGATTGATGTGATTGCTACAAAAAGCTAGTGGCACATTATTGCCATCTGGATGGAGAAAAACCAACCCTTGGCAGGCAACACAGCAGCTAAAAGAACCTGCCAAATATGTTCCCTTTATCTCATCTCAGATACATTTAAATTCAAGCACATTAAAGGAGAAACACACACACACACACACATACACACACACACACACACACACACACACACACACACACACACCACACCAAGATATCAGAATAGGGTACTGAAGAAACTTAATCTTTCCATGTGGTAGTAATAGAGGATGAATGATATGATTTGAGGATCAATATAATTTCATTAAATCTCCAGCAACGGCTCCAAGATTGTACACTATAATTAAAGTTAAACAGGTTGGGTAGAGAAGAAAACTTCTTGTGGGAATAGATATTGATACACTATATACTGGAAGACAAGGGGATATGATCAGATGGTTAAAACTGAAACCTGGAATGTAAATTCATACTATGGCAGCAGTCATCAATGTTATGGTGAAAATATAGATTATCCTGTACCATGGTGTGGTAATATCACCAGTACCAGAAGACATAATTGGAATGAATGAGACCGTAAATGCAATAAATCATCATTGAATACTTATAGTTGGATATTGGGCAAGTCTAAACTTTGTTTTATTATTGTGCTAAATAAAAACTTTTTGGAATTTTTGAAATTTTGTGTTCAAAGAAGAATAGCAGAAGTAAGCATACTAGATTCAAAATATCTCCACTTACAAGAGTTCCCACTGCCTTCTAGGAAAACTAGATAGCTCCTGAAAAGTAAATGCTCACTCTTATGACTTGAATTACATAGTTTCGCTAATAGCATCTGCTTCCTGCTATGATGAAAAGCTAAATTGTAAAATTGACTGTTAGGATGTTGTAGAGTTGGCTAAGGTTTCCTTTTATTTTCTATACCAATTTTGAAGAAAGCCAAGCACATATTCCTTTTAAATTTTTAAATTTTTTTTCCTTTCTTTCCTTGCTTTGTCCTGTCTGTCCCTCTCTCTCTTTTTCTTTCTTTCCTTCATTATTTTTTTACTTTATCTCTCGATTGATTGATTGATTTTTGGTGGAAACATCTGAGGAGATTATTCACTGCTCTTCTCATAGGGTGTCTGAATTTTCTAGTATACTGTTAATGACCTGATGAAATGAGGCATACACTTGATTCCCATCAAAAGTAAGTTGATTCACTACATTAATTATAATATAGCATTACGTTTTCCAGAAAAGATAGCCAAGAAATTTTGGGAAATAGAATAAAGTATATGACTAATTGTTATAACATATGTACAATATGCAGTGGGATACATGACTAATGGTTAATTATATCATCTAAAATACAGGACCAGATCAATTTGTTAAATTATTAGGAATAGCTAGAGCATGGGTCACAGAAGACATTCCATAAACAATACAGTGTACAAACTGTTTTACTTCATTCTTCTAAAAATAAAGTGATACAACACTATAGGAGGATTTTTGGATTTTAGTAGACACATATATATCACATGAGGATCTTGTTAACATCTATACAAAAGTTACCAGAAAGAAATCTGAATCTGTGAAAATTTCAGAGCAAAAAGGGGTTTTTGAGAGACTTGCAGACAATTGCAATGCAAGCAACACAATTAGGGATATATTATAATAATATACGAATATATCATTAATGATGATTTTAAGGGGACATATTTTATCCATGAGGTGGTTGTAGCTCGCCTTTTGGAACCAATAGAACCCCAGAGGACTTCATTATCTTGTTGGCGGAATGGTCTAAAACTTATATTTATTAAACAAAGCAAGCTAGTTTAACAATGGAAGCTTCCAAATCTCATTTCCATATTTAACTTGGTAATCTAACACCATTTGACTACAGAAGTTGAAGAATAAGACTTTGAATAGGCAGAATTAGGGAAGTATATGTGGCTGTACAGGAAAACTTAAATCTTGTCCCCAGGAGGTGATATTTGAATATTTAAGAGCATGTGACATGACCAAAGAATTATTTCTTATGGCCAAGCAAATGAACCCTCCTTAGTTGGATAAATTAAAACACTCCAAAGGGAATCCAATCACAGAAATTACTGTGCAGAATATGTGAGGGGAATTAAATTTGATCATGTAGCTTCTTCCAACCCCAGGAAAGAAAAAAAAAACAGTTACTTATTCAGTTAGGGTTTAGAATTCAAAGGTGGATTTCCTACTGATCCTTGGAGGTCGCTATTTGGATATATGAAATGAGAAGGCACAGTGGTTCTTGGGCTATATAAGTTTGTGGGCTTAGCCACAAACTAAAGATGTTGATGCAGTAAAATGCTATTCAGAAATAATAAAGAAAATATGTTAAGATGAATCAGGAAATAGTTAACAGTAGCCTGAAGTGGCTGCAAATGGATCCTAACTGAGAAGATACAGCTCTACATCAGGTGCTGCTTATCCTCTGACCAAAATAACTCCTAACAAAAGAAGTAGGCATTTAGAACAAAATATTGTGCTTCAAAGCAATTCATTGGGTTATGTCTTTATATTAATATAGACATTCCACTGCAGACAATTGGACAAAAAACAAAACTGTTGTACAGATCTATGAGATCCCTTATTATCCCCAGGTATCAGTTAAATTGAGAGTTGGATGAGGAAATAAAATACCTGTTAACAGAAGTTTAGCTGAAGAGTAGTAGATTATATTTTGCAAAAAAAAAAAAAAAAAAAAAAAAAAAAAAAAAAAAAAAAAAAAATGGTTTTTGTCTCTCTTTTTCTTTTTCTATTGTCTGTGCTTCCATTTGGACACTTTCAATTGACCTATCTTCTAATTCACCACTCTGTCTCTCTCTTTATTTTTTGTTGTATATAGTCTACTATTAATTCATTTTAGAGTTCTCGATTTTGTATGTTCTTGAACATCTAGATTTTTAAAAATTCACTTTATAGATTCCTGTTAAATTCTCTATGTAATTTTCTATTTTTCATATTTTTATATATTCTAGAACATATTAATCAGAATTATACTAGGTCCTTGTTAGGTAACCCCAATACTTGAATCATCTGTGAGTATAATTCTATTTTTTTTTGTCTTTCATTTCCTGTCAAATGGTCCATGTTGTTTCTGTGCTTATGTGTATGTATATATGTGAGCTTAGAAAAGTTTGACGATGGTAACATTTGGGAGAAAAGAAAAGTCTTTAGAATTTTCAGATACTGTTATCTTCCTTTGGAAATGATTAACATTTCCTTCTTTTAGGAAAGTAGAGTGATTACTAGTCCCATTAATTATGGGCTGTCTTGAATTGAGTCTGGCTTGCAATCCTTATAAATCTAGGTTTACCTTTTATTTGTCTTTGGGTTTCCAGGGTTTTCAACTATAATCCTCATATTTTGTGAACCAGTGCTCTAGTGTTTTTTTTTTTTTTTTTTTTTTTTTTTAACTCTAGTATATGCCTAATGAAGCTTTCAAAAATATCCTGTGTTTTCTTGTCAGTGACATTTTGCTAATGATTTTAGTCATGATTTCAAGCAACTTTAGGCTTTAGCAAATGTATTAAGAGAGAAGTAGTTATGTCTTTGAAACCCCCAAGTCTTCACCAGAAATTCTGTGGCATCTTTGTTCAGTCACAGTACTACCCTCTGGGCTATGATCTGGATCTTCAACCTCCTGCTTTAACCAGAATTAGGAAATTCTCTTAGAGTAGAAGCAGCTATAGCACCCAGGTCACTATTCCAAGATTTCTCCTGCTCTATGCCTTTGCACCTCTCATTTTGATCTGCACTGTTAACTTTCTGTCTCCTTCAAACAGGTCATATCTCTATTTGGTGGCTTTTCTAGTTATTTTTAGTAGAAGCACTGATTGACTTTCAGAAACTTTATTTCACAAAACTAGGAAATATTTCAAAACATAGTTTCTTAGACTTTTTTCATGTAGAGGAAATTAGAAGTCATTAGAATCTCTTGTTAGAGCTCAATAGCATATTTGTGTATAAAATAAATATGTAACAACATAAACTGTATAGGTTATAGATACACATTTTAATTGAAAAAAATTTAGGAAAAAAGTGGACACAGAAGTCTTATTTTTCCATTAAATCATTCTTGTAAAAAAAATGTGTCTTTCACTGAGCTTAAAATCATCCACATACTGAAAGTATATGTTTAAATTTTTGACCAACCTGGTTGCCCAGCCAAGCATTAGATGGTTATTAATGACACAATGCATGGTGCGTAATAAAAGTAATCAACTGAGTGGGCTTTTTTGTGCATGTGCTTTGTTTTTTAGTTTTTTTATCTGTAGCTATTTTTTTTTTCTGATGAAAATATGTAATAGCAAAGTGTTTAGATTTAAAAAAACCTGAGTTGCTGCTATTCAAAGACTGGCAATACATTTTTTATCTTATTTGATTGTAAATATAGATTTCCCTAATAATAATATATATTATACACATTATTTCAATTAGAAAACATTATTCACAGGAATATTTTACCTAAAAGTCTTATTAAATATAAGGGTTTATATTCTAATTATCTTAATTCTAGCATTTGATTCTTAATAAGAGATAATGATATATTCTTATTTTTTCTTATTTATTTCAAATATTATTGTCTCTAATGCATTTTATTTTTAGTTTCTCACTGTGTAAAATATAAGATTAATATTGAAGTATATCCTAAATTATTTTTTCGAAGGTAGCCATATTGTATTATTATTACTTATTATCATTAATATTATAGTTATTCCTTTTTGACCACCAAGAAAGGAGGAAAATCAAACAATGAGTAATTAAAATACCTTCCCACTTGATCTGATCTAATCAACCACTAGACCAAATGTCCAGCTTTTTTTGGAAGTAAATCATATTAGATTAGAATTGAAACACATTGCTGTGTTGTAATACCCTGGTCCTTAATTAAATTCACAGCATCTTCCTTGCAATAGGAAAAGTTTAATCCATGTGTTCTAACTGAAAGTGGGGCATACAAAAGTCCCAGTGTGGGCTATTATCTGATCCATTATGATGGCAGGTTTTTTGTTAAAAGTTGATTTCTAGGCTAATTTGGAAATTCTTAAGTGAATTATTTCAGCATGTTATCAAAAAGTGGCCTTGGGCTATTGCAAATTATAATAACATAATTATTATCATAGGGAGATAAATTTTGTTTGCCTGAATTCTGTTCCTGGCTATCTTTGTGGGTATTTATTCAGATTAGCATCATCTCTGTGTTAGCAAATAGCACATGTGGCTATTTTACGTGTCACTAAAAAGGTAAAATAATACTTATTAAATGATCAGGTTATTTAATCAATAAACATTCAGATAACAGAGACCAGAGAAATCATAATATAGTAATACACTTTACATTTATTGATTTAAATAAATGTCCTTAAGGGCTTTCATCATTTTAATTAATTACCAAAAATTGTTACCTGTTCCATTAGTAAATATATGTACAGGAAAGTCAATTACATATTACATCTTAGTATTTCATTCTAGACTTGTAGAACTTACTCATAGTTTTTGTCTGTTTGTTTTAGTAATATAGGTCACTTCAGCAGATACTGTAATATATATATATATAAATTATGTATTTCTAATATAGTTAGTGGATAAAAACGTTGCATAGAAAATGTATCTGTTGACATCTCACCACTTATTGTTCAAAGGAAAAATTTCTAAACCTCAAAGATAATAATGAACAAGAGAACAATATTTTATATTAGCTCTGAAGTACTATTTCTAAGATATATAGTGTAGCCTCTACGTATGAGGTCAATAAACTTAAAAGAATACTCTTTCTCTCTCATTGACTAATTTCATGTATTTTTGACTTCTGTGTTTTTGTTTTGAGTAATTTACTCCCAGGTTTTATCAAGTCGTGTTACTTATGTACAAAAGCTCATTGTAGTTATCAATTAATGACCTATCCTGGCCCCTTCAAATCCACTATTATACATTGTCATAAATTATAGTTTTTCTCTGTACAAGATGAGTGCAGAGAGGAGGAACAGGAGGCTCTTCATTCTGGAATGTGTGGTTATTTTATATCAAGGTGTAAATGAGGAGCTGATCGTGTTATTGGGGAAGCTTTTTCTCATACACTAAACTGAAACAAAGAAGACTAAAAATGTGGCTGTTTATCTATCACACAGAATGTCCAAAATATAATAATATAACAAAAGAAGTATAAAGAGTATTCAGTTCATTAAATTAAACAGTATTATGCTGAACTATCATACAAAAATCACCTTGACTGAATTAAAAAGAAAAACATATTAATGGAAAAAATTGAAATCAGTCAAATTAAGCTGTTTCTCTTTCAGGGTAATAGAAAAACTAAGAAACTCATGTTTAAAGGAGGATTTATTCACTGGAAGACAGACCTTTTAATGAGAAGAATAAGACTTTAAATATTTTATTGTAATAACAACAACCATTTTTTTTTGTGAATTCTGTAAGACTTATCAGTGTGGTTAGCTACACCCTGAAGGACATTCATGATGCTCAGATATTTGCACTCCTCAGTGAAGGCTCAAACAGCACAAGTCCAGAAAGATGCTCAGATTGAGGAAGGGAGGTGAAGAGATACTGGGGTCCAAAGGTCAAATCAGGCAGAAAAATGTGTCTGCTCAGTACTTGAGTGAGATTGAGATGGCCAAGCTGCAGAGGGACAACTAGCTGAAGAAGGCCAAGTATGACATCTAGGTCAACACCCTCTGAGCACAGGGTGACCTGGGCAATCAGCTTCAGGTGGCCTAGACTAAGCAGCAGCTGGAGGAGCAGGAGGCACTGGTGCAGGTGATGGAGCAGCCCATCAGGGGGCAGTGCAGTAGCAGGAAATGGCTTTGCTACAGCTAGAGATTCGAGTTCAGAATATATTTGTGTGGAGGTTCTTTTCCCGATTTAAGTGCTTTATTGATTTTGTTATATTGTTTTCAATTCATGATGTATTTTTGTAACAAGAGGTCTATACACTGAAAACAGGGTAGGAAGCAGGGAAGAAATCAATATCAGAAGATGCCTTCTAGAATCTTAGTTAATGTCTTTGAATGAAAAAGTAAACTTCCAGTTAGCTCAAATAGGATAAAAGAAATTGACCTGGTGAAACTAATTCAAATGATGACAGAACACAAATAAGAAATGAAATGTTGGCCAAATAGGGGAGAAGAAGGAACACTTGTACATGCTTGGTAGGAATGTAAATTGGTGCAGCCACTGAGGAAAAGAGTATGGAGGTTTCTTAAAAAACTAAAAATAGAACTACGATATGATACTGCAATTCCACTTCTGGGTATATATCCAAAAAACCAAAAATACTATTTCAAAAAGCTACATGCACCCCAGTGTTCATAGTAGCCTTATTTACAATAGCCAAAAATATGGAAGCAACCTAAGTGTCCTTCAACAGATGAATAAAGAAGATGTGGTGAGGGAGATCTTCAAGATGACGGAGAAGTAAGATACGGAGATCACCTTCCTCCCCACAAATACATCAGAAATACAACTACATGTGGAACAACTCCTACAGAACACCTACTGAACTCTAGCAGAAGACCTCAGACTTCCCAAAAGACAAGAAATACCCCACGAACCTGGCTGTGTGGTTGACAGGGTCCTGGTGCCCCAGTCAGGTGTAAGGCCTGTGCCTTTGATGTGGAAAAGCTGAGTTCAGGACATTCGTCCACCAGAGACCTCCCGGCTCCACATAATATCAAACAGCAAAAGCACTCCCAGAAATCTCAATCTCAACGTTAAGACCCAGCTACACTCAATGATCAGCAAGCTACAATGCTGAGCATCCTATGCCAAACAACTAGCAAGACAGGAACACAAACTCACCCATTAGCAGAGAGGCTGCCTAAAATCATAATGAGGTCATGGACACACCAAAACACACCACCAGATGTGGTCCTGCCCACTAGAAAAACAAGATCCAGCCTCATCCAACAGAACACAGGCACCAGTCCCCACCACCAGGAAGCCTACACAACCCACTGAGCCAAACTTAGCAACCACAGGCAGACACGGAAAACTACAGGAACTAAGAACCTGCAGCCTGTGAAAAGGAGACCACAGACATAGAAAGTTAAGCAAAATGAGAAGACAGAGAAACGCACAGCAGATGAAAGAACAAGGCAAAAACCCACAAGACCAAACAAATGAAGAGGAAAAGGCAGTCTACCTGAAAAAGAATTCAGAGTAATGATAGTAAAGATGAGCCAAAATTTTGGAAATAGAATGGAGAAAATACAAGAACGTTTAACAAGGACCTAGAAGAACTAAAGAGCAAACAAACCATGATGAACAACAAAATCAATGAAATTTAAAACTCTTAGAAGGAATCAATACCAGTATAACTGAGGTAGAGGAACGGATAAGTGACCTGGAAGATAAAATAGAGGAAAAAACTACCACAGAGAAGAATAAAGAAAAAAGAATGAAAAGAATTGAGGACAGTCTCAGGTATCTCTTGGACACATTAAATGAAACAACATTCAAATTATAGGGGTCCCAGAAGAAGAAGAGAAAAAGAAAGGGACTGAGAAAATTTGAAGAATTATAGTTGAAAACTTCCCTAATATGGGAAAGGAAATAGTCAATCAAGTCCAGAAATGCAAAGATTCCTACACAGGATAAATCCAAGGAGAAACATCCCAAGACACATATTATTCAAACTATAAAAAATTAAATACAAAGAAAAATTATTAAAAGCAGCAAGGAAAAAACAACAAACATACAAAGGAATCCTCATAAGGTTAACAGCTAATCTTTCAGCAGAAACTCTGTGAGCCAGAAGGGAGTGGCAGGAAACAATTAAAATGCTGAAAGGGAAAAGCCAAGATTACTCTACCCACCAAGGATCTCATTCCAATTCAATGGAGAAATTAAAACCTTTAAAGACAAGAAAAATCTAAGAGAATTCAGCACCACCAAAGCAACTTTACAACAAATGATAAAGTCACTTCTCTAGGCAGGAAACACAAGAGAAGGAAAAGACTTACAATAGCAAACCCAAAACAATTTAAAAAATGGTAAGAGGAACAAACATATCAATAACTACCTTAAATATAAATGGAATAAATGCTCCACCAAAAGACATAGACTGGATGAATGGATGCAAAAACAAGAGCTGTATATATGGTGTCTACAAGAGACCCACTTCAGACCTAGGGACACATACAGACTGAAAGTGAGGGGATGGAAAAAGATATTCCACTCAAATGGAAATCAAAAGAAAGCTGGAAAAGCATTCTAATATCAGACAAAATAGACTTTAAAATAAAGACTATTACACAAGACAAAGAAGGACATTACATAATGATCAAGGGATCAATCGAAGAAGAAGATAAAACAATTGTAAATATTTATGCACACAACGTAGGAGCACCTCAATACATAAGGCAAATGCTTATAACCATAATAGTGAAATTGACAGTAACACAATCATAGTAGGGGACTTTAACATCCCAATTTCACCATGGGAAAGATCATCCAGAACGAAAATAAATAAGGAAACACAAGCTTTAAATGATACATTAAACAAGATGGACTTAACTGATGTTTATAGGACATGCAATCTAAAAACAGCAGAATAAACTTTCTTCTCATGTGCCCATGGAAAATTCTCCAGGATAGATCATATTTTGGGTCACAAATCAAGCCTTGGTAAATTTAAGAAAACTGAAATCATATCAAGTATCTTTTCTGACCACAATGCTATGAGACTAGATATTAATACAGGAAAAAATCTGTCAAAAATATAAACATATGGAATCTAAACAATACACTAATAAATAACTAAGAGATCACTAAAGAAATCAAAGAGGAAATCAAAAAATAGCTAGAAACAAATGACAAAGAAAATACGACAATGCAAAGTCTATGGGATGAAGCAAAAGAGGTTCTATGAGGGAAGTTTATAGCAATAAAATGCTACCTCAAGAAACAGGAAATATCTGAAATAAACAACCTAACTTTACACCAAAAGCAATTAGAGAAAAAGAACAAAAAACCCCCAAAATTAGCAGAAGGAAAGCAATCATAAAGATCAGATCAGAGATAAATGAAAGAGAAATGATGAAAACAATAGCAAAGATAAATAAAACTGAAAGCTGGATCTTTGAGAAGATAAACCAAATTGATAAACCATTAGCCAGACTCATCAAGAAAAATAGAGAGAAGACTCAAATCAACAGAATTAGAAATGAAAAAAAAAAAAAAAAACCTAACAACTGACACTGAAAAGAATATGAAGGATCATGAGAGACTACTACAAGCAACTATATGCCAATAAATTGGACAACCTGGAAGAAATGGACAAAGTCATAGAAAAGCAAAACTTTCTGAGACTGAAGCAGGAAGAAGCAGAAAATATAGACAAATCACAAGCACCAAAATTGAAACTGTGATAAAAATCTTCCAACAAACCAATGTCCAGGACTAGCTGGCTTCACAGGCAAACTCTATCAGACATTTAGAGAAGAGCTAACACATATACTTTTCAAACTCTTCCAAAATATAGTAGAGGGAGGAACACACCCAAACTCATTCTGTAGGCCACCATCACCCTGATACCAACACAAGATAAAGATGTCACAAGGAAAGAAAACTACAGGCCAATATCACTGATGAACATAGATGCAAAAATCGTCAACAAATTACTAGCAAACAGAATCCAACAACACATTAAAAGGATCATGCAGCATGATCAAGTGGGGTTTAACCCAGGAATGCAAGGATTCTTCAATATACACAAATCAATCAATGTGATACACCATATTAACAAATTGAAGGAGAAAAAACATATCATCATCTCAATAGATGAAGAAAAAGCTTTCAACAAAATACAACACCCATTTATGATAAAAACCCTACAAAAAGTAAGCATAGAGGGAACTTACCTCAACGTAATAAAGGTCATATGTGATAAGCCCACAACCAACATCATTCTCAGTGGTGAAAAACTGAAACCATTTCTCTAAGATCATGAACAAGAGAAGATTGTCAACTCTCACCACAATTATTCAACATAGTTTTGGTAGTTTTATCCAGAGCAATCAAAGAAGAAAAAAAAATAATAATAAGAGGAATCCAAATCAGAAAAGAATAACTAAGGTGTCATGGTTTGTAGATGACATGATACTATACATAGCGAATCCTAAATATGTTACCAGAAAACTACTAGAGCCAAACAATGAATTTGGTAACATAACAGATACAAAATTAATGCACAGAAATCTCTGGCATTCCTATACACTAGTGATGAAAAATCTGAAAGAGAAATTACGGAAACACTACCATGTACCACTGCAACAGAAAGAATAAAATACCTAGGAGTAATCCTACCTAAGTAGACAAATGACCTGTATGTAGAAAACTATAAGACATTGATGAAAGAAATTAAATATGATACAAATAGATGGAGAGATATACCATGTTCTTGGATTGGAAAAATCAACATAGTGAAAATCACTATACTACACAAAGCAATCTACAGATTCAATGCAATCCCTATCAAAATACCAATGGCATTTTTCACAGAAGTAGAACAAAATCTTTCACATTTGTATGGAAACACGAAAGACCCTGAATAGTCAAAACAGTCTTGAAAAAGAAAAATGGAGCTGGAGGAATCAGGCTCCCAGACTTCAGAGTATACTACAAAGCTGCAGTATCAAGACAGTATGGTACTGGCACAAGAACAGAAATATAGATCAATGTAACAGGATAGAAAGCCCAGAGAAAAACCCACACATGTATGGTCACCTTATTTTTGATAAAGGAGGTAAGAATATACAATGGAGAAAAGACAGTCTCTTCAGTAAGTGGTGTTGGGAAAACTGGACAGCTACCTGTAAAAGAATGAAATTAGAACACTCTCTAACACCATGCACCAAAATAAACTCAAAATGGATTAAAGACCTAAATGTAAGACCAGACACTATAAAACTCTTAGAGTAAAACATAGGACGAACACTCTTTCACATAAATCACAGCAAGATCCTTTTTGACCCACATCCTAGAAAAATGGAAATAAAAACAAAAATAAACAAATGGGGCCTAATGAAACATAAAGGGTTTTGCACAGCAAAGGAAACTATAAACAAGATGAAAAGACAGCCCTTAGAATGGGAGAACATATTTGCAAATGAAGCAACTGACAAAGGATTAATCTCCAAAATTTACAAGCAGCTCATGCATCAGCTCAATATCAAAAAAACAAACAACTCAATCCAAAAATGGGCAGGAGATATAAATAGACATTTCTCCACAGAAGATATACAGATTGCCAACAAACTCATGAAACGACGTTCAACATTGCTAATCATTAGAGTAATGCAAATCAAAAATACAATGAGTTATCACTGCACACCAGTCAGAATGGCCATAATAAAAAAAAAAAATCTAGGAACAATAAATGCTGGAGAGGCAATGGAGAAAAGGGAATATTCTTGCACTGTTGGTGGGAATGTAAATTGGTACAGCCACTATGGAGAACAGTATGGAGGTTCCTTAAAACACTAAAAATAGAACTACCATATGACCCAGCAATCCCACTACTGGGCATATTTCAAAACCATAATTTAAAAAGTCACTACCACATTGTTCACTGCAGCTCTATTTACAGTAGCCAGGACATGGAAGCAACTTATGTGTCCATTGACAGATGAATGGATAAAGAAGATGTGGCACATATATACAAAGGAATATTACTCAGCCATAAAAAGAAATGAAATTGAGTTATTTGTAGTGAGGTGATGGACCTAGACACTGTCATACAGAGTGAAGAAAGTCAGAAAGAGAAAAACAAACACTGTATGCAAACACATATGTATGGAAACTATAAAAAAGAAAAAAAAAAGTTCTGAAGAACATAGGAGCAGGACAGGAATAAAGACGCAGAGGTAGAGAATGGACTTGAGTACACAGGAAGTGGGAAGCATAAGCTGGGGTGAAGTGAGTGTGGTATGGACATATATACACTATGAAATGTTAAATAGATAGCTAGTGGAAAGCAGCCACATAGCACAGAGAGATCAGCTCGGTCCTTTGTGACCACCTAGATGGGTGGGATAAGGAGGGTGGGAGGGAGTCATAAGAGGGAGGAGATATGGGGATATATGTATATGTATATGTATAGCTATTTCACTTTGTTATAAAGCAGAAACTAACACACCATTGTAAAACTATTATACTCAAATAAAGATATTAAAAATAAATCAATAAATTTCAGCCCAGTTAAAAAAAACATATGGTATATATACACAAACACACATGCATACCCATAGACAATCACGCACACAATGGAATACTACACAGCCATAAAAAGAATAAAAGTTTTCCATTTGCAACATCAGGGATGGACTTGAAGTGCATTATGTTAAGAGAAATAAGTCAGACAGAGAAAAGCAAATACTGTATGATATCAGTTATTTGAGGAATCTAAAAATTACAACAAACTAGTGTATATAACAAAAAAAAGCAGATGTATATAGAGAGAACAAACTAGTGGTTACCAGTGAGGAGAGAGAAGAGGGCAGGCAGGGGCAGGATAGGGGTAAGTGAGTAATAGGTACAAATTATTATGTGTAAAATAAGCTGCAAGTATGTATTGTACAACACAGGGAATATAGCCAATATTTTATAGTAACTATAAATGGAGTATAACCTTTAAAAATCATGAATCACTATATTATATGCCTGTGACTTATATAATATAGTACATTAACTATACTTCAATAAATAAAGAAATTAACACTAATGAAAAAAAAAAAAAAAAAAAAAAAGGACAATGGGAGCCCAGCGCTGCAAGCCTGAAACACCTAGTCAATACAGATAATTCCCAGCTGATAACACAGAGGGAGGCAGAAGATGTTTCTGTATGGATGCATAAGGAGACCGAGGCCTTTGCCCTATAGGACAGAGTCCCAGGCCAAATCTAAGCAGGTGGCCAAGGAAGCAGTAACTTTCCAGCTGGACCAGGAGGCTGATCAGCTGATGCTCCTAGAGAAGGTGACCCAGGTGGCAGGAAGGACCAATGGTCCTTTGACATCAGTCAATAAGGTCACACTGGCATCCCATGGAAGTGGAGCCATGGGAGTGGCCAAAATGACCTGTGAAGTACTGGACATCCTGAGCCACTGCCCTGAGAGTGTGGAGAAACTCACAGGTGTCAGCAGCTCCCAGGTAGACCACTAGCACTTGCAAGCAGCCTGAGGCCTCAAATTTCACTGATGCCTAGAGTAACGGCTCAAGTTGCCTGAATGGTCCCCTATTGCATGCACTTCAACTCTCCACTCTGAACATGTTCCTTGACAAATGGTGTTCCACCCTCATCTCTCCTTGCCAAATTGGCTGTGCCTTGCCTCAGAGGGGAAGAGTTTGTCCCCTTCCCAACTCTACACTGTGAAGACTTCCAGTTCCCTGCGAGCCCCATGCCAGCCTTCTGATTATCCCCCCTCCCCCAACCATTTAACTGTAAATTTCCAGTCAAATTAGACTCTGAGCCTGTTGTCTAGAATTCTTTGCTGACTTAGGTTAAAGGATTTCTTGAAGGTTCTTAACTTCACTTACCAAATAAATTGCTGTTAATAAGTTTAAAGCAAAAAGTTTGGTTCATTTTTTGCAACTAATAGAGTGATATGTAGTCTCCATTCAGTAACATACAATAAGGGAACACTTTTTAAAAATGATACTCTAAATGATACAAATGTGTTATTTTAGAGGGAAAACTCCTCCTTTCCATCTAATTTTGGAAGTCTTGGTGTGAGATGGGGTCTAATTATTCTAGTAAAGAGTTGAAGATGAACATTTAATTTTTCTCCTCACCCTGTGTTAAGGTTACAGACAAATGAAGAAGCTAACTAAGAATTTAAGTCTCCAGGAAAAAACTTGAAAGCAAAAGGGCAGTTTAGAAGTCACCTATAGAGCCATATTTTCAAAAGCTGCATCAACAGTGACCAGTGGTGGTAGTAATTGTATCCAGCAGCAGCAATGACTAGCAAGAAAAAAATGAGATTTATTTTCTTTTGGTAGTGTTGTTGATGGTTGTGTGTATTCGTGGTTCTTAGTTAAATGTGGCTACCAGATAAAATACAGGATGCACAGTTAAATTTGAATTTAAGGTAAAGCTCAAGTTCTATTTTTAATAAGTATACTCTGAATATTGCATGGGGCTACTTCTACTACTTCTTTGTTGTTGCTATTATTTAACTGAATTTCCAATTTAACTGGGCACCCTGTATTTTTATTTGACAAATGTGTAATCTATCCAATAGCCTTATAATGAATGTGTTTTCACCTTGAGTTAGCAGATTCTTTGTTGCCAAAAACTTTGATTTTATAAGAGTCAGTACCATGAAGAGGGTAGCTGAAGATAATATGTACTTGTTTGTTAATTTTAATTAGAGATAGTGAGAAGATTAGAGAGGAACCTAATACATGCTACCTTTAGAAGATGTCAACACTTGCTAAGCATGTACAAAACACTTATTTAAATTGTAACATTGTTTGATATTGGAATATAAGAATTTGTATTTGGGAACTAAGCAAGTAATCTTTAAACGTTGAAGTGTGTTGAACACTTTGGGTCTTGAGTATAAATAAGTTTGCATATGTGGCAAGTTTTGTACCAAGAAGACTTATCTAAATAAGAGAAAAGAGAGCAATATGGCATTGATAAGAAAGGGTCTGTTTCCTGAAACTAGGTGTTAAATTTGACTACTAAGCACATAATCTAGAACCTAGAAGATTTAGAAAGTTGATTTCTCTATACCAAGGTAATGTTCATAGGAGCAGACAGAGGAAGGCCAGAGGCTGAAGATAATTATATGGAGTATAAAAGAATATTGATCTCTTAAATATCATCTCCACATTTTCCTTTAAGCAATTCTACCTGATGCAATACCTCCACTTGTGAGGATGCAGCTGCAGTGGAACCTGACAGCAAAGTGTAGATTAACTAAACAATGTTGTCTTGATGTCCCCTTAGGCAAATGGAAAGTGAAGGTAAAGAATACATATGGTATCCCTCTCACCCTCCTTATCCCACTCCTCGAGGTGGTCGCAAAGCGTTGAGCTGATCCCCCTGTGCTATACAGCTTCTTCCCACTAGCTGTCTATTTTACACTTGGTAGTATATATATATATATATATATATATATATATATATATATATATATATATATATATATATGTCAATGTTACTCTTTCACTTCGTCCCAGCTTACCCTTCCCCCTCCCCGTGTCCTCAAGTCCATTCTCTACGTCTGTATCTTTATTCCTGTCCTGCTCAGGATAGGGCGATATATGTATGCATATAACTGATTTACTTTGTTATACAGCATAAACTAACACAACATTGTAAAGCAATTATACTCAATAAGATGTTAAATGAAAAAAGAAAAAAGAAAAATGTGAATGACCTTTGTAGGCTAGAGATTAAAGAAAAAAGAAAAAAAAAGAATACATATGGTTTACTTAGGTAAATTTTAAGTAAACTTTTTTTTGATTAATTAATTTTTGGCTGTATTAGGTCTTTGTTGCTGCATGAAGGCTTTCTCTAGTTGCGGTGAGCCTGGGCTACTCTTAGTTGTGGTACATGGGCTTCTCATTGCAGTGGCTTCTCTTGTTTCAGAGCATGGGCTCTAGTTGCATGGGTTTCAGTATTTGTGGCTCGCAGGCTCTAGAGCACAGTCTCAGTAGTTGTGGCACACGGGTTTAGTTGCTCTGCGGCATGTGGGATCTTCCCAGATCAGGGCTCGAACAATTGTCCCCTGTATTGGCAGGCGGATTCTTAACCAATGCACAACCAGGGAAGCCCTAGATGAACTTTTTAAGTAGGTAAAATTTATTTATCATGCTGTTCAGATTTAAAAAAAAAAAAAAAAAACAAATTTAACCCATAGGAAAATAAAACCCATAGGTAGAAAAATATTAAAGATAAAATAGAAAATTAATGGCTTAAATAAAAATTTGTGGAGGAGATAACATATAAAAATTCAAATGATAATTAATAAAAAACTAATAAATATCATAATTACCAAGCAAGAATAATAGTAACATAGAAAAATCAACACACCACTCTTCATCAAATACATATGTATGTAAATATGTATATATACATATATATGCATGAATATATATATGCATATATATAATGAATAATACATGATTATCACTATAGATACAGCACTTCATAAACTGATCAGGAAAAGATATGAATAAAAATTTTATGCTACTGGGGCTCTTTGGCGGGGCTAATGGCGGACTCTGGGAGGGCTTACAGCAAGGAGTACTTCCCAGAACTTCGGTTGCCAGTGTCATTTTCCTCACGGTGAGCCACAGCCACCCCCACCTCTGTAGGGGACCCTCCAACACTAGCAGGAGCAAGTTTGACCTACCTCGTCAGTCCAAGATTTTTGATTTATGTAAGCTGTGCCTTATCTATATGGATACATCAGAAATACATCTACACGTGGAACTTCTCCTATAGAACACCCACCGAACGCTGGCAGAAGACCTCAGACCTCAGGCAAGAAACCCCCCCATGTACCTTGTTAGGGCAAAAGAAAAAAGAATAAACAGAGACAGAAGAATAGGGACGGGACCTGCACCAGTGGGAGGGAGCCGAGAGGGAGGAAAGGTTCCCGCACACTAGAAGCCCCTTCGCGGGCGGAGACTGCGGGTGGCGGAGGGGGAAGCTTCAGAGCCGCGGAGGAGACCACAGCCAACAGGGTGCGGAGGGCAAAGCGGAGAGATTCCCGCACGGAGGATCGGTGCCGATCAGCACTCACCAGCCCCAGAGGCTTGTCTGCTCATCCGCCACGGCGGGCGGGGCTGGGAACTGAGCCTCGGGCGGATCCCAGGGAAAGGTCTGGAGTTGGCAGAGCGAAAACAGCCTGAAGGGGTTAGCGCACCACGGCTGGCCGGGAGGGAGTTCGGGAGAAGTCTGGAGCTGCCGAAGAGGCAAGAGACCTTTTCTTCCCTCTTTACCTCCTGCTGCGCGAGGAGAGGGGTTTAAGCACGCCGCTTAAAGGAGCTCCAGAAACGGGCGCGAGCTGCGGCTGTCGGCGCGGACAGCAGAGACGGGTGTGGGGCGCTACGGTTGCTGCTGCCGCCACCAAGAGGCCTGTGTGCGAGCGCAGGTCACTCTCCACACCGCCCCTCCCGGGAGCCTATGCAGCCCGCCAGTGCCGGGGTCCCGGGATCCTGGGACTGCTTCCCCGGGAAAACGCGCGGCGCGGCACGCCTCGGGCCGGTGCAGCGTCACGCCGTCCTCTGCCGCCGCGGACTCGCCCCACATCCGTGCCCCCCCACCCACCGCCTGAGTGAGCCAGAGACCACGAATCAGCTGCTCCGTTAACGCTGCTCCTTTGACCCCGCCCTCTCTGAGCGAAGGGCAGACGCCCTCGGACGACCTGCGCGCAGAGGCGGGGCCAGGTCCAGGGCTGAGCCCCAGGAGCTGTGCGAACAAAGAGAGGGGGTGGTCCCTCCCAGCAGCCTCAGAAACAGCGGGTTAAAGCTCCACAGTCAGCTTGAAGTGCCTTGCATCTGTGGAAAACCTGAATAGACAGCGAAATATCCCAGGTTGAGGAAGTGGACATTGGGAGCAAGATATACTATTATTTTCCCCTTTTTTCTTTTTGTGAGTGTGTATGTGGGTGCTGCTGTGTGAGATTTTGTCTGTGTAGCTTTGTTTTCACCATTTGTCCTGGGGTTAGACCGACCATTTTTTTTTTTTTGGTCTTTTTTTTTTTTTTTTTCTTTAATAGAAATTTTTCTTCTTAATAATTATTTTGTTATTTTAATAACTATATTTTACCCTACTTTATTTTGTCTTCTCCCCTTTCTTTCTTCCTTTCTTCCCTCCTTTCTTTCCTATTTCCCTCCTTCCTTCCTTCCTTCCTCCCTTCCTTCCTTCCTCCCTTCCTTCCTTTATTCCCTCCTTCCTTCCTCCCTTCCTTCCTTTATTCCCTCCTTCCTTCCTCCCTTCCTTTCTTCCTCCCTCCCTTCCTTCCTTTATTCCCTCCTTACTTCCTCCCTTCCTTTCTTCCTCCCTCCCTTCCTTTCTTCCTCCCTCTCTTCCTTTCTTCCTCCCTCCCTTCCTTTCTTTATTCCCTCCTTCCTTCTTCCCTTCCTTTCTTCCTCCCCCCTTCCTTTCTTTATTCCCTCCTTCCTTCCTCCCTTCCTTTCTTCCTCCCTCCCTTCCTTCCTTTATTCCCTCCTTCCTTCCTCCCTTCCTTTCTTCCTCCCTCCCTTCCTTTCTTTATTCCCTCCTTCCTTCCTCCCTTCCTTTCTTCCTCCCTCCCTTCCTTTCTTCCTCCCTCTCTTCCTTTCTTCCTCCCTCCCTTCCTTTCTTTATTCCCTCCTTCCTTCCTCCCTTCCTTTCTTCCTCCCTCCCTTCCTTTCTTACTTCCTTCCCTCCCTTCCTCCTTTCTTCCTTCCTTTCTTGACTTTCTACTTTTTTCTCCCTTTTGTTTTGAGCCGTGTGGATTAAAGGCTCTTGGCACTCCAGCCAGGTGTCAAGGCTGTGTCTCTGAGGTGGGAGAACTAACCTCAGGACACTGGTCCACAAGAAACCTCTCAGCTCCACGTAATATCAAACGGCGAAAATCTCCCAGAGATCTCCATCTCAACACCAAGACCCAGATTCACTCAAGGACCAGCAACGAACAGTGCTGGACACCCTATCCCAAACAAAGAGTGAGACAGGTCTACAGGCCCATCCATTAGCAGAGAGGCCGCCTAGAATCACAGTAAGGCTACCGACATCCCCATACACGCCCCGAGACGTGGACCTACCCACCAGGGAGACGGGATCCAGCCTCATCCACCAGAACAGGGGAACTGGTCCCCCCAACCAGGAAACCTGCCCAACCCACTGAACCAACCTCAGCCACTGGGGACAGCCACCAAAAATAGATAGAAATTCGAACCTGCAGCCTGCAAAAGGGAGACCCCAAACACAGTAAGATAAGCAAAATGAGAAGACAGAAAAACACACAGCAGATGAAGGAACAAGATAAAAACACACCAGACCTAACAGATGAAGAGGTAATAGCC
The DNA here is from genome assembly GCF_026419965.1 of Kogia breviceps. Lineage (NCBI taxonomy): Eukaryota > Metazoa > Chordata > Mammalia > Artiodactyla > Physeteridae > Kogia > Kogia breviceps. The sequence goes on along the minus strand of NC_081325.1, from coordinate 44,062,738 downwards.
AATCTACCTGAAAGAGAATTTAGAATAATGATGGTGAAGATGATGCAAAATCTTGGAAATAGAATAGACAAATTGCAAGAATCAGTTAACAAGGACCTAGAAGAAATAAAGAGGAAGCAAGTAACAATGAGCAACACAATAAATGAAATGAAAAATACTCTAGACGGGATCAGTAGCAGAATAACTGAGGCAGAAGGACGGATAAGTGACCTGGAAGATAAAATAGTGGAAATAACTACTGCAGAGCAGAAGAAAGAAAAAAGAATGAAAAGAACTGAGGACAGTCTCAGAGATCTCTGGGACAACATTAAATGCACCAACATTCGAATCATAGGGGTCCCAGAAGAAGAAGAGAAAAAGAAAGGGACTGAGAAAATATTTGAAGAGATTATAGTTGAAAACTTCCCTAATATAGGAAAGGAAATAGTCAACCAAGTCCAGGAAGCACAGAGAGTCCCATACAGGATAAACCCAAGGATAAACATGCCGAGACACATAATAATCAAACTGTCAAAAATTAAATACAAAGAAAACATATTAAAAGCAGCAAGGGAAAAACAACAAATAACACACAAGGGAATCCCTATAAGGCTAACATCTGATCTTTCAGCAGAAACTCTACAAGCCAGAAGGGAGTGGCAGGACATATTTAAAGTGATGAAGGAAAAAAACCTACAACCAAGACTACTCTACCCAGCAAGGATCTCATTCAGATTTGATGGAGAAATTAAAACCTTTACAGACAAGCAAAAGCTGAGAGAGTACAGCACCACCAAGCCAGCTTTACAACAAATGCTAAAGGAACTTCTCTAAGCAAGAAACATAAGAGAAGGAAAAGACCTACAAGAACAACCTGAAACAATTAAGTAAATGGTAATAGGAATGCACATATCAATAGTTACCTTAAATGTAAATGGATTAAATGCTCCCACCAAAAGACACAGACTGGCTGAATGGATACAAAAACAGGACCCATATATATGCTGTCTACAAGAGACCAACTTCAGACCTAGGGACACTTACAGACTGAAAGTGAGGGGATGGAAAAAGATATTCCATGCAAATGGAAATCAGAAGAAAGCTGGAGTAGCAATTCTCATATCAGACAAAATAGACTTTAAAATAAAAACTATTACAAGAGACAAAGAAGGACACTATATAATGATCAAGGGATCGATCCATGAAGAAGATATAACAATTGTAAATATTTATGCACCCAACATAGGCGCACCTCAATCAAGGCAAATACTAACAGCCATAAAAGGGGAAATCGACAGTAACACAATCATAGTAGGGGACTTTAACACCCCCCTGTCACCAATGGACAGATCATCCAAAATGAAAATAAATAAAGAAACACAAGCTTTAAATGATACATTATACAAGATGGATTTACTTGATATTTATAGGACATTCCATCCAAAAACAACAGAATACACATTTTTCTCAAGTGCCCATGGAACATTCTCCAGGATAGATCATATCTTGGGTCACAAATCTAGCCTTGGCAAATTTAAGAAAATTGAAATCGTATCAAGTATCTTTTCTGACCACAATGCTATGAGACTAGATATCAATTACAGGAAAAGATCTGTAAAAAATACAAGCACATGGAGGCTAAACAATACACTACTTAATAACGAAGTGATCACTGAAGAAATCAAAGAGGAAATCAAAAAGTACTTAGAAACAAATGACAATGGAGACACGACGACCCAAAACCTATGGGATACAACAAAAGCAGTTCTAAGAGGGAAGTTTATAGCAATACAATCATACCTTAAGAAACAGGAAGCATCTCGAATAAACAACTTAACTTTGCACCTAAAGCAATTAGAGAAGGAAGAACAAAAAAACCCCAAATTTAGCAGAAGATAAGAAATCATAAAGATCAGATCAGAAATTAATGAAAAAGAAATGAAGGAAACAATAGCAAAGATCAATAAAAGTAAAAGCTGGTTCTTTGAGAAGATAAATAAAATTGATAAACCATTAGCCAGACTCATCAAGAAAAAAAGGGAGAAGACTCAAATCAATAGAATTAGAAATGAAAAAGGAGATGTAACAACTGACGCTGCAGAAATACAAAAGATTATTAGAGATTACTACAAGCAACTCTATGGCAATAAAATGGACAACCTGGAAGAAATGGACAAATTCTTAGAAATGCACAACCTGCCAAGACTGAACCAGGAAGAAATAGAAAACATGAACAGACCAATCACAAGCACTGAAATTGAAACTGTGATTAAAAATCTTCCAACAAACAAAATCCCAGGACCAGATGGCTTCACAGGCGAATTCTATCAAACATTTAGAGAAGAGCTAACACCTATCCTTCTGAAACTCTTCCAAAAGATAGCAGAGGTAGGAACACTCCCAAACTCATTCTACGAGGCCACCATCACCCTGATACCAAAACCAGACAAAGACGTCACAAAGAAAGAAAACTATAGGCCAATATCACTGATGAACATAGATGCAAAAATCCTCAACAAAATACTAGCAAACAGAATCCAACAGCACATTAAAATGATCATACACCATGATCAAGTGGGGTTTATTCCAGGAATGCAAGGATTCTTCAATATACGCAAATCAATCAACGTGATACACCATATCAACACACTGAAGGAGAAAAACCATATGATCATCTCAATACATGCAGAGAAAGCTTTTGACAAAATTCAACACCAATTTATGATAAAAACCCTGCAGAAAGTAGGCATAGAGGGAACTTTCCTCAATATAATAAAGGCAATATATGACAAACCCACAGCCAGCATTGTTCTCAATGGTGAAAAACTGAAACCATTTCCACTAAGATCAGGAACAAGACAAGGTTGCCCACTCTCACCACTCTTATTCAACCTAGTTTTGGAAGTTCTAGCCACAGCAATTAGAGAAAATAAAGAAATAAAAGGAATCCAAATAGGAAAAGAAGAAGTCAAGCTGTCACTGTTTGCAGATGACATGATACTATACATAGAGAATACTAAGGATGCTACCAGTAAACTACTAGAACTAATCAATGAATTTGGTAAAGTAGCAGGATACAAAGTTAATGCACAGAAATCTCTGGCATTCTTATACACTAATGATGAAAAATCTAAGAATGAAATTAAGAAAACACTCCCATTTACCATTGCAACAAAAAGAATAAAATATCTAGGAATAAACCTACCTAAGGAGACAAAAGACTTGTATGCAGAAAACTATAAGACACTGATGAAAGAGATTAAAGATGATACAAATAGGTGGAGAAATATACCATGTTCTTGGATTGGAAGAATCAACATAGTGAAAATGACTGTATTACCCAAAGCAATATACAGATTCAATGCAATCCCTATCAAATTGCAACTGGCATTTTTTACAGAACTAGAAAAAAGAATTTCACAATTTGTATGGAAACACAAAAGACCCCGAATAGCCAAAGCAATCTTGAGAACGAAAAATGGAGCTGGAGGAATCAGGCTCCCTGACTTCAGACTATACTACAAGGCCACAGTAATCAAGACAGTATGGTACTGGCACAAAAACAGAAATATAGATCAATGGAACAGGATAGAAAGCCCAGAGATAAACCCACACACACATGGTCACCTTATCTTTGATAAAGGAGGCAAGAATATACATTGGAGAAAAGACAGCCTCTTCAATAAGTGGTGCTGGGAAAACTGGACAGCTACCTGTAGAAGTATGAAATTAGAACACTCCCTAACACCATACACAAAAATAAACTCAAAATGGGTTAAAGACCTAAATGTAAGGCCAGAAATTATCAAACTCTTAGAGGAAAACATAGGCAGAACACTCTATGAGATAAACCACAGCAAGATCCTTTTTGACCCATCTTCTAGAGCAATGGAAATGAAAACAAAAATAAACAAATGGGATCTAATGAAACTTAAAGGCTTTTGCACAGCAAAGGATACCATAAACAAGACCAAAAGACAACCCTCAGAATGGGAGAAAATATTTGCAAATGAAGCAACTGACAAAGGATTAATATCCAAAATTTATAAGCAACTCATGCAGCTCAATAACAAAAAAACAAACAACCCAATCCAAAAATGGGCAGAAGAACTAAATAGACATTTCTCCAAAGAAGATATACAGATAGCCAACAAACACATTAAAGAATGCTCAACATCATTAATCATTAGAGAAATGCAAATCAAAACTACAATAAGATATCACCTCACACCGGTCAGATTGGCCATCATCAAAAACTCTAGAAACAATAAATGCTGGAGAGGGTGTGGAGAAAAGGGAACACTCTTGCACTGCTGGTGGGAATGTAAAATGATACAGCCACTATGGAGAACAGTATGGAGGTTCCTTAAAAAACTACAAATAGAACTACCGTATGACCCAGCAATCCCACTACTGGGCATATACCCTGAGAAAACCATAATTCAAAAAGAGTCATGTACCAAAATGTTTATTGCAGCTCTATTTACGATAGCCAGGACATGGAAGCAACCTAAGTGTCCATCAACAGATGAATGGATAAGGAAGATGTGGCACATATATACAATGGAATATTACTCAGCCATAAAAAGAAATGAAACTGAGTTATTTGTAATGAGGTGGATAGACCTGGAATCTGTCATACAGAGTGAAGTAAGTCAGAAGGACAAAAACAAATACCGTATGCTAACACATATATATGGAATCTAAAAAAAAAAAAAAAAAAAAAAGTCATGAAGAGATTAGTGGTAGGATGGGAATAAAACACAGACTTACTAGAGCATGGACTTGAGGATATGGGGAGGGGGAAGGGTAAGCTGTGACGATGTGAGAGAGTGGCAGGGACATATACACACTACCAAATGTAAATTAGATAGCTAGTGGGAAGCTACAGCATAGCACAGGGAGTTCACCTTTGTACTTAGTGACCACCTAGAGGGGTGGGATAGGGAGGGTGGGAGGGAGGGTGACAAAAGAGGGAAGAGTTATGGGAACATAGGTATATGTATAACTGATTCACTTTGTTGTAAAAGAGAAACTAACACACTATTGTAAAACAGTTATACTCAAATAAAGATGTTAAAAAAAAAAAGAGAATAATAATAAAAAAAAATTTATGCTAATAATTTAGTAAATGTACATTAGAAGAATAAATTATCTGAAAAATGTAACAAAACCCAACAAAAAACTATGTATAGAAAAATATATATCCAAAACAATCTAAAATTAAACATCTTCCTGGAAAAATTACTCTAACAGTGTAGTTTCTTTCTGAACATTTAAGGAACAATTAAAATGACCCTTTCACAATTTTTTTTTTGTGATATCAGTAAGAGAAAAAGAGGTCAAAACTTGTTTTATGTGGGCAACAAAATTTTAATATTAAAACTCAAAAAAATACAGAATAGAGAAACCAGAAATACACTCACATAAATATAGACAGCTAAACTTTGACAATGAAGCAAAGGAACAAAATGGAGGAAAGGTAGTCTCTTCAACAAGTAGTGCTAGAAAACTGGACATCCACAAGCAAAAAAATGAATGTAAACACAGATTTTATACCTGTCAAAAGAATTAACTCAAAATGAATCATGAACCTAAATGTAAGATGAAAAACTATAACACTCCTCAAATATAACATAGAAGAAAATCTACATAAACTTAGGTAAAATGATGACTGTTTAGATAAAATATCAAAGACAGATCCATGAAAAGAAAAATAATAACCTGGACTTTATTAAAATAAAAATAAAATTCTGCAAGAGATAACATCAAGAGAATTGGAATACAATCCAAAGACTGGATGAAAATATTTGCAAAGACACATCTCATAAAAATCTGTTATTCAAAATGTATAAAGAACTCTTAAAACTCAAGTATAAGAACTCCTCCCCCAAATATGATTAAAAAATGGGCCAAAGACCTTAAAAGAAATCTCATGAGAGAAGATATACAGATGGCAAATAATCATATGAAAAGATGCTCCAGATCATAAGTCACCAGGAAAATGAAAACTAGAAAAACAATGAGATACCACTATGTTCCTATTAGAAGGGACAAAATCCAGAACACTGACACCAAATGCTGGTAAGGATGTGGAGCAACAGGAACACTCATTGCTGTTGGAAATGTGAATGGTATAACCACCTTAGAAGACAATTTGGTGTTTCTTACAAAATTAAACATACACTTACCATTTGACCCAGGAATTGTGTGTTCCTTTGCATATACCAAAAAGATCTGAACAATTTTGTCCACACAAAAGCCTGCCCACAGATGTTTATAGCAGCTTTATTCCTAATTGCTAAAATTTGGAAGCAACTAAGATGTTCTTCATAAGTTGAATGGATAACTAAACTGTAGTATATCCATACAGTGGATGTACTAAAAAGAAGTATATGTAAAGTCATGAAAAGACATAGAGGAACCTTAAATACATATTACTAAGTAAAAAAAAAAAAAAAAAAAAAAAAAAAATCAATCTGAAAGTGGTACATATTGTATGATTCAGAATATATTATATTCTGGAAAAGGCAAAGCTATGGAGACAGAAAAAACAGAAAAAAATACAAAACAGTGTTTTCAGTTAGTGAGATAAATAGGTGGAACACAGGATTTTTAGGTCAGTAAAAAACTCTGTATGATATTATAATGATGGATTCATACCATTATATTTTTGTCCAAATCTATATAATGCACAACACAAAGAATGAACTTTAATGTAAACTATGATTATGATGTGTCAGTGTAGGTTCATCAATTGTAACAAATGCACCACCATTGTGACTGATGTTGGTAAAGAGAGAGGCTAGACTTGTGTGGGGGCAAAAGATAAATAAAAATCAACATACTTTCCTCTATGTTTTGCTAAGAAAATGCAGTGTTTAAAAAACATACAAACAGAAACTCAACAAAGACATTACAAGAAATTAAGTTTACATGCCAATAATCTCATGTAATCACAAACAGATTGAAATGCAAAGTTGGTTTAAATTTGAAAATCAGCCAATATAATTTCATTATAGTAATAAACAAAGAGAAGGTTCTTATAATTATCTCAATAGATACAGATCAGCCAAACTTGAGAAAAAGAGCAGAATAATAAAAAACAGAAGGGAACGTTCTTCATTTAATAAAGAACATATACTAAAAAGTTGTACATTATAAGTAATGGTAAATTATTGATAGTTTCATCAAGGATATCTATCACCATTAGTACTCACATTGTGATAGAAGTTCAAATGGGTGCAAAATCTGATTTTTAGTGGTTGGAAAGAAAACATAAAACTGTTATTTCTCACATGTGAATATAAGATATTTAAAATAATTTTCAAGCAAATAGTACAACTAATAGATGAATATAAATGAATGTGACAAGGTCACTAAATACAAGGTTTTTTTTAAAATTAAAACAAGCAATTTTATTTATGTGTATGACAAAAAATATTTATAGAAAATAAAATCAAAATAAAAGTCACCACTAAAATAACATGAATAAACTTAATAGAATACATTTAAGGAACACATTTATTTATTATACATAATTCATCTTTGTAGAAATCTATGAAACATTATTGAGAGAAATTTAAGAATATCTAATTAAAGGAGAGATATTCCATGCTATTTTATTGGAAAATTTAATGTAAATATGTCAACACAACATGCAATTGATCTAGGATTCTATGTAATTCTAGTAAAATGTCATTAAGTTTCTTACCTTTCTTTTTTAGAAACGGATTTATAAATTTGAGAACTATTATGTAAAAGCAAATGGCCAAAACTACTCAAGATAATCAAGAAAAACAGAGCTGGAGGATTATCATATATTAAAACTTATTTTGTATTTACAATAATTGAGGAAGTGACATGTCATTGGAATGAAGCACAGTAGAAACACCAGAATCAAATGCATGCATACTTGGTCACTTGTTTTAGTACAAAGTTGATACTATGTACCAATTGGGTAAGGATACATCTTTCTACAAACTAAGCAGGATTCATTCTGTGCCCATAAGGAAGAAAATAAACATTAACTCCTATTTTACATCATTCATAAAACTAAATTCCACAAGATATAAAACAACAAATATACTGAAATTTAAAATAAGATACTATGTAAATGTCCTTGGATTAGGGGAAATTTCTTCATAGAATATAGGAAAATTTTAAGAGAACTGGTCTTTATGTGAAGAAAATTTGTTTTAAAAATCGACACTGTTAAGAAGGTGAAAAATCAGGCCATGTAGAAGAATATATTTGTAACATATGGAATCAAATAAGGAGTCTAGTCCAGAATACATGTTAAGAACTTCAAACCAACAGAAAATACAGATATCACAATATAATATTGGATAAAGAACTACTACAGTAATAGCAAAAATGTGCATCAAAATGACCAATGAACATATGAAAATGCTTTCAAATTGCATAATACACCAGAAAATTAAAATTCAAACTAGAACAATGTATCGCTTCTTGCCTCCCACTCCAGAGAGAGAGAGAGAGAGAGAGAGAGAGAGAGAGAGAGAATCTTGATGGAAATGAAAAGAATATGGATTCTCAAGCCTTGCTGGTGGAAGTGTATATTACAAACATTCTCGAAGATATTTTGAATTAACTAAATTAAGGAAGCACAATTGGTGCTCCAAAATTTCAAATCTTATATAGACATTGGGTTGGCAAAAAACATCCTTCGGTTTTTAAGTAAAAATAAAATACTCGTTTTTCATTTTCACCAAGAACTTTATTGAACAACATATTCACTATTTTGTTCCACTATCTTCTGCCATTTTTCAGGCAACTTCATAATTCCATCTTCCCAAAACTTTTTATTTTTTGAGCAAAGAACTGTTCCAGATGCCTTTTAACAGTTTTGCAGGGAGTTGAAATTTTTTCCATTAAGAGAATTTTGTGAAGACCGAAATAAATGGAAATCCAAAGGTGAAATGTCTGGGGAATGCAGTGGATGAATCAGAATTTCCCAGGCAAGTTATAACAGTTTTTGCCTGGTCATCAAAGAAACATGTGGTCTTGCATTATCCTGATGAAACATTATGTGTTTTCTGTTGACTAATTCTGGAAGCTTTTTGTCGAGTGCTACTTTCAGTTGGTCTAATTGGGAGCAGAATTAATCGTTTGGTTTTCTGGGAGGAGGTCATTATAGAGGACTCCCTTCCACTCCCACCATATACACAGCATGTATATGTTCTTTGGATGAAGACAGGTCTTTGGTGTGGTTTGTGGTGGTTCATTTCGCTTACCCCATGATCTCTTCCATTCCACATTATTGTATAGTATCCACTTTTCATGACCTGTCACAATTTGTTTTAAAAACAGAACAATTTTCTGATGTTTCAATAGAGAATCTCATGTGGAAATATGGTCAAGAAGGTTTTTTTTTTCTCTTAACTTATGTGGAACCCAAACATCAATGCAATTAGCATAACCAAGCCAGTGCAAATGATTTTCAAAGCTTGATTTGGATATTTTGAGTATGTTGGCCATCTCCCCTGTGGTATATCATTGATTGTTCTCAATTAATGTCTCAATTTTATTGATATCAATTCAACTGGTCTACCGGACCATGGACCATTATCCAGTGAGAAATTTCTAGCACGAAACTTCACCAACCACTTTTGACACATTTGATAAGTCACAGCACCTTCTCCATACACTGCACAAATATTTTTTTTTTTTTTTGCATTTCAGTTGTGTTTTTACCTTTCTTGAAATAAGAAAGCATAATATTCTGAAAATGTTGCTTTTCTCTTCCATCTTCAATATTAAAATGGCTACACAAAAATTCACCTGTTTTGATAACTTTTTAAAAAAATGCACACCGAAATGACAGCTGTCACAATACTACCTAACAAAATTGTTTCAAATGAAGTTATAGATAACTAAGCACTACTAGAACCATCTTACAGAAAAAACGAATGAAAAACTCTCATGATGTACATCATGGGAAATGTATAGTGTTGTTCATAACACCATTTTAAATGAAAATATCAACAATAGACTGAATAAAATTGTGTTGTATTATACATATAAATGAGTACTGCACATCACGTGTCATGTGAAAATAATCTATAAGCAAACTTCAGCTACACACGAAAACAGAGGTGAAGCTGACAAAAAGTGATGTGATAAAAAAAATCAGGCACAGAACACATTGTATATGATTCCACTTCCTCAATATTAAGACAGAAAAAAAAAAAAAACAGAGAAAATTGCACAACAGGATTTTAATATATGGTTAAATTTTACCAAAAAGTAAGATAATTTCATTAATGCCCACTTTTCAGTATATATGTTATATTTATTTAATATGTTAATACAGCTACATACAATACATGATGATATGTTATGTACAACTGCATGTGTATCAAATCAACCCTTCTAAGTGTCATATATCCAAAATCGGCACTCATTTTCTTTTTGTTACCTGTTTTATAAGATATGTAATCATATTTCATTCTCAGTGATCACACTGAAAAATAAAATCACTAACTCTTTTCTTCTTAGATATAACAAAACTGTATTTCCTCTTGGTCTTATCTTTAATGCTTTGTATTTCCTCTTGGTCTTATCTTTAATGCTTTTGGTCCTCAAAAGATTTTTTTTTTCTTTAAACCTCATTTTGTCAAAAGAGCCTCCAGCTGATCTTAATGCTGCTTCTCTTTTTCTTTTCTTATTTCTTTCTTCCTTTCTTTCTTTTTTTTTTTTTTTTTTTGTAAGGGAATAGCAGTGTATATCACAATGATTTAAACTAATGGCATCTTCATGAGAATTCAGACTTGTTTGGTATATAAGTCAGGATAAACTAGTTGTGTTGAAGTTACAACTTGATCCCTCAACCTTAGTGATGCATCACAGAGTGGTTTAATTTCCCAGCTACATATCCACCTCAGAACAGGAGGGTCTGCTCATTTTTCTGAATCAGGGATTCAGACAGACAAATCTGATCCTGACAGGTCTTTGATAAAGTCCGTAACAGGAAAGAGGTGTAGAGAATTGTACATTGGCCCTCAGCAGCTTCTTATAAAAGTGCCTTGAGTTACTTCCCCTCACACTCCAATGACCCTGCAAGTAATATAACCACATCTAACTTTAAGGTCTGTGGGAAAGTGCAGTCTTGTGTACCTATAAATAGAAGCTCTAAGATATTTGTAGGATGCCTAGGGTTCCTAAATTCAGACGTATGAATAATAGATATTAGGTCTTAGAGTTTCCTAAGATGTATGTACCATTTTCTTTTTCAATATGTTTTAAAAAGTGGGCATAAAATTATATTATTTTTAAAATGTGCTGTGCACCTCACATACATTTAAAAACATATCTTCTAACAGTTTATAATTATGAGAAAAACTATCTATTGTTTGGGTACAGTTATATTTTATCTAGTAGTTCACCACAAACATAGAGTTCTTAATTGTTAAAACATTTTTCTATTTAGGTTATCATTATATTAAAGGAATAAATATTTTGAGGATACTGTGTTCAAAATTACTTGATGGAGCTACTTGAATTGCTATAGTAATACATCCAGCAATTAAGATGGTAACTTCCAGAGCTATCTGCAATAGTAAAATACTGCCTTGTATTAAGGTTTCTTAACCTTTTCACTCTCTGAGATAATTAAAAAATCATCATGTCCTGATTTTCTCCACATTATCTTATGCATGAATACATTGTATGTTTGTATTTCTTTGTATGTAGGATTTTGTTTGTGTTGTATTTTGTTGATACTGAATAACTTATTAATATTTTTAAATATAACATTTAAATTCCAGATTCCCTACTTGAATTACAAGTCCTTATAGTACCCAGTACGGGAATCAGAATGGATAGATACAAAAGAAAACACATGTATAGTTCCCTGGGGTCCATTGATTTTTCTGGGGTTGGCTGTGTTGATAAAAAGCTTTTAGCTTTCTTTCTTTAGTCTCCTTATCCTTAGTCCCAGATGTTAGATAGACTTTTATTTTCTTTCTCATTTTATATTTGCCTCAAGTTCTTATCTGTTTATAGTCTCTTGCTTGTTTGCTTTGGATTCTGCTAGCCTAACATTATAAAGTTTTGGGGATAGACAGGGATTGGGTCTTAAAAATGTTTTGGAGGCTAAGTTCCTTACCTGTACACCCCTATTTCAGCTTTCAAAGTGCTATGTGAACCTGTTCTTATTATTATATCCTGGTATCTAATTGTGGTCCAGCCTCCATCTCATTTTATTTTGATTCAGTATATTTCAGCTAATTATTCTTTCATACTCATGAACTCCTCCTAGATGAATTATTAATCTGTGTTATTATCCTGAAAAGTAGAATATAGCTTAATCATGATTCAGAACTATCACCATTATATTTCAATAATTTTTCTCCATAGTACTTTAAAATTAGTCAGTTAAAAATAATTCACTCATATTTGAAAGGTAAGAGTTAATAAAATACTCCAAGTAAAAACACATGTAATTTTATCCCCTATGAAATATAAACAAAACAAAGGTGTGAAAATATTACATAACAGTTCATAAAAGTCATGTAAGTCCTAATTTTATATAAAATCTTATATATATAAAATCAAGACTTAAAAAATATATATAGGGCTTCCCTGGTGGCGCAGTGGTTGGGAGTCCGCCTGCCGATGTGGGGGACGCGGGTTTGAGCCCTGGTCTGAGAGGGTCCCATGTGCCACGGAGCGGTTGGGCCTGTGAGCCGTGGCCGCTGGGTCTGCACATCCAGGGTGTGTGTTCCGCGGAGGGAGGGGCCGCAGCAGTGGGAGGCCTGCGTGCCGCAAAAAAAAAAAAAAAAAAAAAAAAAAAAGGAAAAATATATATAACTTTCCATAATTTGATTATGGTCAAAGATTTCAAGATGAATGGTTGAATTGGCTATGAGTAGAAAACATATGTTCTAATATATTAAAAGAGAAAGAACTAGGTAAGGCATTAACTTCCATATATAAAGTAACTTGATGAATGATAAACAACAGACTTGCAACGATACAGCAATATAACTTCCAGTCTTTCTTCAAGTGGGTCACGGACAATTTTCCTTCCATCAAAAAATTTATAATCCAGTATGATTAGAGGCATACCAAATTATCAGGTAATTTTTTGAGAAGATTTATGGAAAAATAGAACAGGACAATGTGTTTCAGAGAAATTCAAATTACGGGACAGCCAGGTAACAATAGTCATCCAATTCCCCTCTGAGGAAATTACAATGAACACCATTGTCAAATTTGAAAAGTAGAGACAAGGACCAATGTATCTGCATAATAAGAAAGAGAGAAGAAAAAGAAGCAGATAAGCAGGGTCTTTTTCTTTATTTTATAGAAAAAAGTAGTAATGAGTTCAATTACTCTGCTGAGTAAAATGATGAAATGCTCTAAAATTTAGAGGTAATTGATACCATAGCACTGGCCACAGATAATTCATCTCTACTTGGATAAATTTCAAACAATATACCCTTTTCAATGCCTGTAGTAGATGGTTTACAGTAAGAACTTACTTGAAGAGAGAAGACCAGACAGCCAACATCAAAGCTCTAGATACATTGCTGAGATCATTGTAACCCTTCTAGACTCACCTGAGATGCCAGAGACTGCATCCAGGCAGAGGTTTGTGTTTGTTTTCAGGCTTGACCATAGACCTGAAGAAGGCTTTCCTGGCCAGTCCTCACAGGAGCAAACTGCCTCCCCACACCACACTTGGTTCACAGACAAAGTACTGCAGGCTCTGAAGGAGTTGTTGTCAAAGACTCATTATCAAGAACCCCCATCCCAAGCTTTTAGGCATATCTGTATTCCCATTCCAGATACCTCTATTCAGAAGTCTTTAAAAAAAAAAAAAAAAAAAATCTTTATTGGAGTATGATTGCTCTACAATGGTGTGTTAGTTTCTACTTTATAACAAAGTGAATCAGCCATACATATACACATATTCCAATATATCCTGCCTCTTGTGTCTCCCTCCCACCCTCCCAATCCCATTCCTCTAGGTGGTCACAAAGTCTTTTTATCAGGGTGGGTGACAGGGGGCTTCAGCAGAGGCCTTCCTCAGGTGTCTCTGCTGAGACCTCCTTATCAAAGTGAGAGGAGAAAACTTGAGATATTTTTCTCTACTCTGACTCAGTGCCCATTGCTTTCCAGTCCTAGTCCTTTCCATTCTCCCTCCCTTTAACCCACAGATCCATATAACTGCAGGGACCTTCTGTTTGGCGCCCTTCTGCAACAACAACAAAAAAGGGCTGAGAACTTGGTGATTAAGAGAAGGGGTATACAGACTCTATACGGACTACAAGTTAAGGAATCATATCTAGGGTCAACAAACTACCTACTGCAATGCAAGTCAAAGTATGGTCCAGGTACCTGCAACATTGGATTCACCTGGGATCTTGTTAGAAATGCAAATTAATGGTCTAGCGCATATCAGCTGGGTCATACCCTCTTGGAACATAGGGCAGGGATTTTTTTTTTTTTTTTTTTTTTTTTGCGGTATGTGGGCCTCTCACTGTTGTGGTCTCTCCTGTTGTGGAGCACAGGCCCCGGACGTGCAGGCTCACCAGCCATGGCTCACAGGCCCAGCCGCTCCATGGCATGTGGGATCTTCCTGGACCGGGACATAAACCAGTGTCCGCTGCATCGGCAGGCGGACTGTCAACCACTGCGCCACCCGGGAAGCCCCAAATACACTTTTGAAATGAAGTGAAATTTCATTTAAAGTAAGAAGTATCATTTCTTATTCGGGTATTCTTAAAGTGTAAATATTTGAGCTATATACATACAGGAAAATTTCCAAGAAAAATATCACTAGAAGATTTTTTTTCACTCTTTAAATCAAAGCAAAATTACATTTATTTTTTTCCTAATAGATTATATTTAACATTGTCTGAGAGCTTCCTGAATAGTTTACATAATAAAAAAAAGCATTTTTAATATTTATTTGCCAAAATAATACTTTGAGCTAGAGATTGTTAGTCTCATTTTTCAGGAAGGGAAATCAAGGTATTAAAAGTTTGAAGCTGTTAAAAAATAGACAGCTCATAAATTATTAGGTTTTCTTTTGAATTGAAATCTTTGTGACATCAAATAGTGTCTCTTATGGACATATAATTTTATTTATTAGTCAAGCAGTTGTGAACTAAAGATGGAAGTGATGAGGCAAAGAAAACGTAAATTGAGCATGGGTGGAACCCATGAAGACAGATAGGAATCAGAATTTGCTCTCACTCTGAAGTCTTCAACATTGTTTATGGGGCGATTCACCAGAGAGACTGGACCTTTCACCATGGACGTCTTAACCCACATGGTGTGTAGTCAAAGAAGCTGACAGAGGATATTCAGGAGGAGCTGGATTTGTAGCAGATATTCTCTCTCTTCCTCCCCACTAACCCCACAAAAAAATGTCCAGCAGATAACTGACAACCTATGTTAACTAAATAGTTATCCTGTATCCTGTTCCTAATTGGAAGTGTAAAAGAATATGGCTTCTATTTCACTTCCACACATAACGTCCCTTGTAAATACCTAAGTTTGGAAATATTGAGCAAAGGGAATACGGGAAAAATATAGTGCCATCTTAGCTATGTTGACACACTACAGATGTACCAAAGTCCAACTCTTGTCATCTGGGCCTCCATATATACCATTTCTAACAATGTTTAACTAACTTCCAAGTAAAGACACTAGAAAAGTCATGCTTCTACCCAATATAATTCACCTTCTCTTCATATAACTAAAAACATGCATGTTTTGAAAGCTGTCTCAAAAATTTCCCCCCAAATCTATTTCTATAACTATCTTTGGGTTTTGCATTTTCTTCTAGGTAAGTCACATGTCCTTCTGATATTCTTTAACTTAAATATTAAGATTTAAGATTAACCATTAATAACACATCTTACATTATGTGTCAGAGGAATGGAAGAAAATAAGAAAAAAATGACCAATAATTACACTAGTATAACTGTATCTAATTCAAAACATGGAATATTCATTATTATTGGGGCAAAATGTATATTAGGCATTTACAGTAAAAGACCCTATAAAAATGCATGGGATTATAGGGTTGTTATTTAAAATATTTTCGTTTATCATCTATAACCCAAAGGTGAGTGAAGGTCTGGGAAGAATGTATTTGTTATTTTCACATTTATTTTATTTTTATTTAAACATATTTTTATATTTAAATTTATTTTGTTTGCTAAATTAAATACATAAATTTATGTTATGTTTTACTCTACTCTTCTGATAAGACAGGCTTCACTGTATTACATTTTTAAGAAAATAAATCAGCTTTTTACAATGCCAAAGTAGTAGTCAAGTAAACATTGATGATTAAATTGATTTGGAAGGGGCTTCCCTGGTGGCGCAGTGGTTGGGAGTCCGCCTGCCGATTCAGGGGACATGGGTTCGTGCCCCGGTCCGGGAGGATCCCACATGCCGCGGAGCAGCTGGGTCCGTGAGCCATGGCTGCTGAGCCTGCGCGCCTGGAGCCTGTGCTCCGCAACGGGAGAGGCCACAACAGTGAGAGGCCCGCGTACCGAAAAAAAAAAAAAAAAAAAAAAAAAAATTGATTTGGAAGAAATGACTTACAATGTTCTTTCTAGTTTCACTCAGAAGAACAATCTTGAATATATTGTTTGATTAGGTAACCATAATTTTTAGTGAAGTACTAAGAGCACAATTCAGTGTTTGCAAACATGTATAGACTAATGAAACAATAAAGCCATCAAAATGTAAGCATCACTTATTTAACAAAACCCTGAAAAAATTAAATCCAAAAGAATATACAAAGTTAAAGAATATTGTGCTAAGAAATGAACTGAAGCAGATATTCAGGATTTCACAAGTAAACATGAATGTTTTATGAACTTATAAAATCATATTCTAGAACAGTAGAATATAAATTATGATTGATAGGTAAAGATGATAACTAGCTAGATGATGGATAGGTAAAAGATAGATGTATAGATGCTTAACTAGATATAGAGGGACATATCCAATTTGTGAAATACTACAGGAAGACTACATCAAATATAATTGTTTAAAATACTGGGTGATTCTGCAACAAAGAAGGTAGCTCAAGTACTACTTCCCAAAACCCCATTAACTTCATATCTTCAGAAAGTAGTTGTGACATGGAAAACCCGTTCATAGAAAAAAGGAAGTTGGCAAAGTATTTTTATTTGTAAGTTAGCTAATTTTCTTATTGCAAACACGATAATTTTCTTGTATATGTTTAATTTGAAGAATTTTGTTTTTAACTCAAGACCTACAATTTCAAATAATTCTGATGTGAATATAGCATGTAGCATTTCATTGTCAAATATGTGGATTAAGGTTTAAGGTTTTTTTTCATTCCAGTTTTATTGAGATATAATTGACATACAGCATTGTGTAAGTTTAATGTGCAGAGCATAATGACTTGACTTATATATGTTATGAAATGAATACCACAAGTTTAGTAAGCATCCATCATCTCATATAGATAAATATGTATAGATACAAAATAAGAGAAAAAATATAAATTTGTGATGGGAACTCAGTATTTACTCTCTTAACTTTCATATATATTACACAGCAGTGTTAATTACATTTACTAGGTTGTACATTACATAATGTAATTATCTGATTACTGGAAGTTTGTTTTGACTACCTTCATTCAATTTCCTTCCCCCAATCTCTGCCTCTGGTAAATACAAATCTGATTTCTTTTTTCCATAAGTTTGCTTGTTTTTGAAGTATGATTGACCTACAACACTATGTTAATTTCTGGTAAACCACATAGTGATTTAATACATCTATACATTTCAAAATGATGACCACACTAAGTCTAGTTACATGTCACCATACAAAGATATTACATAATTATTGAATATATTCCCCACACTGTACATTTCATACCTGTGACATTTATTTTGCAACTGGAAGTTAGTACCTTTTAATCTTCCTCACCTATGTCTCTCTTCACACCAACCCCCTCTCTTCCTACATCTACCTGTAACTATTTCTCTTTAGTTGTTTGTTCATTTGTTTTGTTTTATAGATTTCACATGTAAATGCAATCATACAGTATTTGTCTTTCTCTGACTTATTTCACTTAGCACAATACCCTCTAGGTTTATCAATCTTGCTACACATGGAAACATTTAATTATTTTTTATGTCTAAATAATATTTCTGTTTTTAAAATTTTTATTGGGGTATAGTTGCTTTACAATGTTATGCTAGTTTCTGCTGTACAGTGAAGTAAATCAACTATATGTATAAATATATCCCCTCTTTTTTGGATTTTCTTCCCATTTAGGTCACCAAAGAGCATTAAGTAGAGTTCCCTATACAGCAGGTTCTCATTATTATCTATTTTATACACATTAGTGTATGCATGTCAATCCCAATATCCAAATTCATCCCCCTCCTTCCCTCCTTGGTGTCCATACGTTTGGTCTCTATGTCTGTGTCTCTATTTCCACCTTGCAAACAGGTTCATCTGTACCATTTTTCTAGATTCCACATATATGCATTAGTATATGATATTTATTTTTCTCTTTCTGACTTACTTCACTCTCTATGATAGTCTCTAGGTCCATCCACATCTCTACAAATGACCCAATTTCATTCCTTCTTATGACTGAGTAATAGTCCACTGTATATATGTACTATATCTTTATCTATTCATCTGTCTATGGATATTTAGGCTGCTTCCATGACCTGGCTAAACACAACAACCCAAAATCTATGGGATGCAGCAAAAGCAGTTCTATGAAGGAAATTTATAACAATACAATCCTACCTCAAGGAACAAGAAAAATCTCAAATAAACAACCTAACCTTACACTTAAGGAAACTAGAGAAAGAAGAAGAAGTACAACAACAAAAAAACCAAAGTAAGTAGGAAAAAAGAAATCATAAAGATTGGAGCAGAAATAAATGAAATAGAAACAAAGAACACAAGAGCAAAGACCAATAAAACTAAAAGCTGGTTCTTTCAGAAGATAAACAAAATTGATAAACCTTTAGCCAGACTTAAGAAAAAGATGGAGAGAACTCAAATCAATAAAATTAAAAATGAAAAAGGAGAAGTTACAACAGACACCACAGAAATACAAAGGATCATGAAAGACTACTACAAGCAACTATATGCCAATAAAATGGGCAGCCTGGAAGAAATAGGCAAATAATGAGAAATGTATAACCTTCCAAGACTGAACCAGGAAGAAATAGAAACTGTGATTAAAAATCTTCCAACAGGGTTCCCCTGGTGGCACAGTGGTTGAGAGTCCACGTGCCGATGCAGGGGACACAGGTTTGTGCCCCAGTCTGGGAGGATCCCACATGCCACAGAGTGGCTGGGCCCATGAGCCATGGCCACTGGGCCCGTGCATCCAGAGCCTGTGCTCCACAATGGGAGAGGCCACAACAGTGAGAGGCCCACGTACCAGAAAAAAAAAAAAAAAAAAAAAAAAAAAAAAAAAAAAAAAAAAACTTCCAACAAACCAAAGTCCAGGACCAGGTGGATTCACAGGTGAATTCTATCAAACATTTAGAGAAGAGCTAATGCCCTACCTTCTCAAACTCTTCCAAAAAATTACAGAGAAAGGAACACTCCCAAGCTCATTCTACAAGGTCACCATCACTGTGATACCAAAACAAAAGACATTATAAATAATATTTCATTATACATATGTACCACATCTTCTTTATCTATTTATCTATTGATGGGCACTTAGGTTACTTCCATATCTTGGTTGTTGTAAATAATGCTGCAGTAAACATAGGAGTGAATATATATATATACATATTTTCAAATTAGTGTTTTCATTTTATTCAAATAAATATGCAGAAGTTGTACTGCTGGATTATATGGTAGTTCTATTTTTAATACTTTGAGGAATCTCCTACTGTTTTCCATAGTGTTTGCATCAATTTACATTCTCACTGACAGTGCAGTGCATGAGGGTTCCCTTTTATGTACATCCTAACCAACACTTGTTATTTCTTATTTTTTTGTTAATGGCCATTCTGATATGTGTAAGGTGATATTGTGGTTTTGATTTGCATTTCCCTGATGGTTAGTGATGCTGAGCATCTCTTCATATGTCTGTCAACCATCTGCATGTCTTCTTTAGAAAAATGTCTATTTAGGTCTCCTGCCCATCTTTTGATTGGATTGTTTATTTGAATTTTATTTGTATATTTCTTTGTTTATTTTGAATATTAATGTTTTACTGGATATATCATTGGCAAATATCTTTTCCCATTCAGCAGGTGACCTTTTCGTATTGTTGATAGTTTCCTTCACTGTGCAAACACTTTTCAGTTTGATGTAGTCTCATTTGTTTATTTTTGGTTTTGTTTCCCTTCCCTCAGGTGACATATTAAAAAACTATTGCTAAGATCAATGTCAAAGAGAATACTGCCTATATTTTCTTCTAGAATTCTTGTGGTTTCAGATCTTACACTTAAGTTTTTCATAAATTTTGAGTTAATTTTTTATATGGTGTGAGAATTTAATCCAGTTTGATTATTTTACATATAGCTGTACAGTATTCCCAACACTATTTTTGAACAGGCTGTCTTTTCCTTTTTGCATATTCTTCCCTTTTTCATCATAGATTAATTGCCCATATAAGTGTGGGCACATTTCTGGCTTGCTGTTTTGTTCCATTGATCTATGTGTCTGTTTTTGTGCCAATACCACACTGTTTTGATGATATAGCTTTGTAGTACAGTTAGAAATCAGGGACCATGATAGTTTCAGCTTTCTTCTTTTTTCTCGATTGCTTTAGCTATTCAGGGTTTATTGTGTATTCATACAAATTTTAGAAGTAGTTGTTCTAGTTCTGTGAAAAATGCCATTGATATTGTGATAGGGATTGCATTGAATCTGTAGATTGCTTTGGGTACTATGGTCATTTTAATTATATTAATTTTTCCAGTCTATGAACACAGTACATCTTTCCAACTGTTTGTGTTGTCTTCAGTTTCTTCCATCAGCATATTATAGTTTTCCAAGTACAGTTGTTTTATGTCTTTACTTAAATTTTTCTTATGTATTTTATTCTTTCTTGATGTTACTTTAAATAGAATTATTTTCTTAATTTATTTTTCTGATCTTTCATTGTTATTGTATAGAAATGCAACAGATTTCTTTATATTAATTTTGTACCCTGCAACTTTACCAAATTCACTGATAAATTCTAGCAGTATTTTGGGTGGTGTCTTCAGGATTTCTGTATAGTTTCATGTCATTCACATTGTACATGTCTATAAATGTGTCCATTTCTTCTAGGTTGTCCACTTTATTGGCATATAGTTTTTCATAGGAATCTCTTAAAAGCTTTTGTATTTCTGTGGTTTTAGTTGTAATTTCTTTTCTCATTTCCAATCTTACTTATTTAGATCTTCTCTTTGTTTTCTTTTTTATTTTGATGACGCTGGCTAAAGGTTTATCAATTCTATTTATCTTTTCAAAGAACCAACTTTTAGTTTCATTTATCTTTTCTACAGTTATTTTAGTCTCTAAATCTTTTATTTCTGCTCTTATCTTTATTTCTTTCCTCCTACTAACTTTAGGTTTCCTTTGTTCTTTTTCTAGTGTTTAAATGTATTATTTGTTTTATTTATTTGAGACTTTTGTTGTTTCCTGATGTAGGTTTGCATTGCATAAACTTGCCTCTTAGAATTGTTTTTGCTGTGTTGCATAGATTTTTGGATCCTTGTGTTTTGGGTTTGTTTTTTTTTTTTTTTTTTGCAGTACACGGGCCTCTCACTGTTGTGGCCTCTCCCGCTGCAGAGCACAGGCTCTGGACACACAGGCTCAGAGGCCATGGCTCACAGGCCCAGCCACTCCATGGCATGTGGGATCTTCCCAGACTGGGGCACAAACCCATGACCCCTGCATCAGCAGGTGGACTTTCAACCACTGCTCCACCAGTGAAGCCAGATCCTTGTGTTTTTATTTTCATTTGTTTCTAGGTATTTTTTGATTTCCAATTTGATTTCTTCAGTGACCCATTTGTTGTTCAGTAGCATATTGTTTAGCCTCCATGTGTTTGTGTTCTAGTATCATAGCATTGTGGTCAGAAATATGTTAATTTTTAAAATCTTCTGAAGTTTACTGATACTTTTTTGTGGTCTAGCAAGTAAACTATCATGGGTAATGCTCCATATGCACTTGAAGAAAATGTGTACTCTTCTGCTTTTGGATGGAATGTTAGGGATATATCTATTAAGTTCATCAGGTGTTATGTGCCATTTAAGGCTAGTGTTTCCTTATTATTGATACTCTATCTGGATGATCTCTACCCATTCACGTAAGTGGGGTGTTAAAGTCTCCTACTATTATTGTGTTATTGTAAATTTCTCTCTTTATGTCTATTATATTTGCTTTATGTATTAAGGTGCTCCTATAAGGGGTACACTGAAGTTTAAATTGTTATTAAAATATATTGTTTGTTCCTAACCCATTCAAAATAGTCTGATATAAAAATTAACTAAACTGAACAGTTTACTTAATAATAAAATTTTTTAAAGATGAGATACACAAAGCCGAATGCATTACATTAAACACCATTCTCCTTATTATGTAATAATATAGAAGCTTTAATAAATGATAATTATTTCATATTGATATATTATTGTTATTGAAAGGAACATCCTTGAGAAAAAGGGATGAACTCTTTGTATCTCTGCAAGATATCAATTATATCTCAACTTCATAGAATGGATAGCCATACCTGTTTATTTATCTAATATTTTCAATTTTTAATGATTGTAATACTGTTTACAAAAGAGGAATGCACATTTTTCTAAAGATCAGATCATTTTAAGGGACAAAAACTGAGTTCTGAGGAATGGTGATTCTACAGATGTTATGACATGTTCTGTAAATTGTCACTAATTATCAGTGAAGTTTGTGATGATTTTCTTTTTTTTTTTTTTTTGTATGCGGGCCTCTCACTGCTGTGGCCTCTCCCATTGTAGAGCACAGGCAGCTCCAGACGTCCAGGATCAGTGGCCTTGGCTCACGCACCTAGCTGCTTCACGGCATGAGGGATCTTCCCGGACCGGGGCACGAACCCATGTCCCCTGCATTTGCAGGCAGACTCTCAACCACCGCGCCACCAGGGAAGCCCTGTGATGATATTTATATTGCACTTATGTAATCAGTTATAACCAAACACCTTACACTTTAATAAAATTATTTTTCTACAATATATAAATGATATATTTTTATTTTTCAAAAATGAAGATAAAAAGAATACTCTGAATATAGTTTTTTAACATTATTTTTAAACTTAGCAATAATTTTATAGGATGCATTGTTGGAACTGGCTATGAATGAAGGATTGATGTTACATTTTCTTATATTTTGAAAATATAGCATTAACTTTTGGGAAAAAAAGAGTTTGGCATAAGTTTATTGAGGTTGATAAAATTGATTAAAATATTTGGCTCACTTGTTGTTTTTATATCTCTTTGAGACATTGTTTTTAATGAGACAGTGTTTTAAGACACTGTTTTATCCTTATTAAAACAAAAGAGATAAACTGTTTAGTGATATAGTATCCCTTACAAATAGTGCTGTCATGAAGCCAGCATGTATTAATTAAGTCAATAAACATGAAGTAAGTTCACTTGCCACATTAAACACATTTAAATATATACAAAGCATTCATGGAGGGGGGCATATATGAGATTAATATGTCACTCTTTCATACTGTTTTGTTTACTTAAATAGCAGAAAAACAAGCAATATGAATACAACAGAAATTTAGAATTTTAACTATCTCTGCATGTAATTTGAGTGATCAGGTACTAATGATCAGGTATTAATGTACAATTTTTGTAATTTTTCCATACTATATTTGTTCTAATTTTATTTACTGAAATAAAATGCTATGTATGTAAAATTAAATGTTTGGGGGTATTTTTTGTCTTTTTATTTCATCTTCTAAATCATTCTGTTGTCATTGAATTTTATAAAACTATTGGTATTGAGGTGACTATAGTGGTGGTGGTAAAAAGGGAGAACTGGCCTTTCATACAGATAGCGTGATGACACTGATTTAGTTTAAAGATACAGATGGTCTACAGTTCTGTTAGGGAAACTTTGAGAAAAAGCGAATACATCAAAGATAGCTTCCTAAAGTGTAATTAACTAGAAATTGTGATTGATAGGTTATGAGTGAGGACAAAATAAGAAAATGAATGTCAACCATGCCTCATGTTTCTGCTTTGGACAATAACAACCAGTAGTGTGCTGATAAATATTTAACAACCATTTCTCCAAAGAGGAGAGAGAAAAAAGAAAAACTGATTCAGGGCTTTTGCCAATTTCTATCATATTAATATATCAACTGTGGTTGACTTCAAGCCACCAACACATTTTCATTAACTGTGGAATTGGGAATAAATGCACACGATTGGCTACATGAGCCAGTGCAAGCACAGCACTGATTGATGTTGTGTCATTACAAAAATATGTAAACCTAGAAGATTAATATTTTTGTAAAAAACACCCATAAGTTTTATTTTGGATTATTATATATGTGTAATATCATTGTATTATTCAAGAATCTAGCACTCAGAAGTAAGTTCTGATACAAAGAAATAAATCTATACAGAAATTATCTTTGAAGTCACTGCAGTATTTATGATTATTATGGAAAAGCTTGTAAAATGATGAGATACAAGAGCAGAAAAACAGGGATGTTTAAGAGAAAGCACAAAAATAGAGGGTCACAAATGAAAATATAACAAGACGTCTAGCGAGTAAGCAAATTAGGAGAGTGTTAATTCCCATAGTCCAAGTGAACACAGTATTTCAATAAGGAGAGAATGGGTTGTCTATTGCAGGAAATGGTGGATAAGGTATAAGTCAGTTGGCAACAAATATGTTCTTGGTAATAGAAATCTGACTGTAATATTTATAGGAATAAATAAAATATAAGATACTGAAGATGGAAGAATGGAGTGGTTACATACAGTTTTGTCTAATTTCTGCGCAAGGTACAAAAAAGGGTTAGTCAGTTGATAGAGGAGAACAAGCAGAACAAGGAGCTTAGAGAGTTCTTTTTTTTGTGGTACGCAGGCCTCTCACTGTTGTGGCTCCTCCCGTTACGGAGCACAGGATCCAGACGCGCAGGCTCAGCGGCCATGGCTCATGGGCCCAGCCGCTCCGTGGCACGTGGGATCCTCCGGGACCGGGGCACGAACCCGTGTTCCCTGCACTGGCAGGCGGGCTCTCAACCACTGCGCCACCAAGGAAGCCCCGAGAGTTCTTTTTGAATGGTTATTCATATTTGAATCTTGAGAAGGAAATATTCAGATGAAGTAGATGATAAACTTAAAGAAAGGCTCATGAGAGATTTTAATCCTTAAGTGGAAGAATTTATTTTAGATAAGACTGGAATGCTTGAAATGAGAGATGAGGATGAGGACAGATATAAATAACCATAAGAGTAATGATTGGTTTGACACCAGTTTTTAGCTCTGAGGTTATAATTTTGATATACAACTTGTATATAAACTTTCAAATCAAAGAATTCTGTTATTTATTCTGTCTCTAATACTTAGTAGAGGGCATGGAAAAAAACAGAAAACTTTACTAAAGCAATAACTCAAGGGATGGACATGGATGGAACATCATGGAAATCGAGCTTAAAGTCACCAGGACAACTAATGACAAAACATTCAGAGCATATAGATTCAGCATCTACTCACTGTCTTGAAGCAGGTAAAGTGGTTGTAGTGAGCAGGAGGGGTCCACACATATATCACATGCATACTGGTAACACATACTTTTCCCCTATTATACCTGTTTCAGTGTATGAGATGTATTGAAGAAAGATTCAATGGTAAAATAATCTTTGTACCGGATCCAGAGAGGATAGGAACTGACTCTTAAGTAGTAAAAGTGAATGGAGAAAATAGAGGCAATGTGGCAACTGTTAAGAAAGTGACAAGAAAGCAGTGATTTCATTGAGATATGGACAAATGTGTGGCTCAGGTAGAGTAGAATATTAGCAGGCATTTGTGAGTTCAGGAACTGTTGGATTTTCAGTTGTGAAATTAAGGAATTTAACGTCTGCTAATGTTAGATGTCAAGGCAGCATTGACAAAGAAGAAAGAATAGTAGCCTGCAGTTGTACAAACAGTGTAATTCTGGCCATTTTCGAAATTCTGCAAAACAGTGGAGCTCTAGGAAAACAGAAAATGAATAGTGAAATAAGCACACACTATATCTGCACATGCTCACTTTAAGAAAAAATATGTTCAAGATTTGTTCAAGTGTTTTTCACAAAAAGAATCCCTTGGGGTTTGGTATTTATTTAGCATAATCTACCTATGTATTCTTTTCAATTAAAAATATTTACATTTAAAATGTATTATTTCCTGATATTTAAAGGGCATTGTAACTGGTGCTACTTTCACATGGCAGAGAGTTTCAGGAGTACCAGAAGAGGAAAATATGACACCTGGCCACACTTCTTCACAATCGTCACATGAGGGAAAGTCTGCACATATTAGGAGATGGTCCTAATAGGAGACTGATCCAACATAGAATGGAGTAGAATGTTAACAATACAGGGATAATTTAATAAACTTGTTTGATTGTCTTTCTGAACAATAATCTACTCTCTCAAGCAAACTTCAATTAACTATATAACTACATTTTGTGTCCCAGAAATGTTTTGGTTACCTTTGTAGATTTCCTTTAACTTTAACATGCTATTATTGTTGGGCAGACACTGGATTTTGATGGATAAATGTAAGTCATTTTCTTTGAAAATATACAGCTACAAAGATAGAAAGTTAAATGAATACAATCAATAAATCAGTATGCAGAAATTCTTAATACTTTGGAATACAGGGGTGCATTATCAAGTTCTTAGAAGTAGGTGGAGACTAATAAATTGATCTTAGAAACATTTAGAATCCAAATAATTTTGACTACTAACTGAGCTGAAATCAAACGTTAAAGCACATTTTTTGTTCCAGTTGAGAATGTTATTTTGTTGTTACTTGGATTTATGTTGTGAATGATGAGTACAATTCCAACACGGAACATAGGAAACATTTGTTTCTCAGAAAGACAAAATTATAACAGCATGTAGGAGATCGAAATGAAACTAATAACTACAGGATCCATAAAATTTATGAACATCACAAAGCATATACAATGCAAATGTAAAACAATGTAAAAGGAAAAAAGAAAAAGAAGAATACATTTGTATTCTTCTTTTAATGATTATTTAATCATTAAAAATTCTAAATTGAATAGCAGAAATAAAAATTTAAACCATAAACATGAAATAGTAAAATTGCTGCAGTGGACAATTGCAAATTGGAATTGATCTCTTGGAATGCAAATGAATAAGAGAAAGAAAGAAAAAAGAAAGAAAGAAAAGAAAGAAAGAAAGAAAGAAAGAAAGAAAGAAAGAAAGAAAGAAAGAAAGAAAGAAAGAAAGAAAGAAAGAAAGAAGGGGAGAGAGAAAGGAAGAGAGAAAGAAAGAAAGAAAGAAAGGGAAAGAAAGAAAGAAAGAATAAAAAAGAAAGGAAGGAAGAAAGGAAGAGAAAGAAAGAAAGGGAGACAGAGAGAGGGAGGGAGGAAGGAAGGAAGGAAAGAAGAAAGAAAGAAAGAGAAATGAAAACATGTGGATTTATTTGGAGAGTAGAGAAATATTATTCAGCCTACTAATAATTGAGTTCATGAAGAGAACACATTATAATTGGAATATTCATGATAATAAAAAAATAAGGAGAAAAAAGATTGTTAAATTTTTTTCTAAAATATCTTTACATACACTGTAAAGATCACATTTCTTAATCAAAATTACAACATGTTTTTAAAACATGGTAGAAATATTCTAAATATTATCTAGAAAAATAAATTTACTTAAATGTCAAATATATCTTGATACAGAATTGTTATGATAGCAAATCTATGCTGATATTAACTTGTAATATTTCTTCACACATAAAATAACAATGTATATGAATTGAATGTTGAAATAAATATTTGTTTAAAGATAAAGAATAATTTTAAAATAATATCACAATATAGAGAACATTTAAGTATAGAATATAACAATTTCATAATAAAACATGATACCTTAAGTGGTACCACAGAGAGTAAATCTCTGCACTAAGCCAAGAATTTTTGTGTGAAAACCAGCATTTTTAGAAAATACAAATCGACTAACTTTCCATTACACATTAAAGCAAACTAAATTCCTTACAAGACTGTGCTTGCTGAAGGTATATTTAAGTTTAATTTTCCTCTCTCAACTTCTTGCTAGGTGAATTAAATTGCAAGTGAACTGTGTGTGTGTGTGTCTGTGTGTGTGTGTGTCTGTGTGTGTGTGTGTGCGTGTGTGTGGGCACACCCGCATTAGAAGTGGTCTGTGTTTAATGTGATGGTGAGGTGGGATTATGTGATCGTATCCAGAAGCATGAAGACCTCTCAAATACATGTAAGGTTCCTGAAATCCAAGGAGGCTCTGCAGTTACTTGGGCTACTGAGTGGCTTCTATGAAGCCTTGTGATGGTGCTGGCAGGATACAGATCATAGTTTTGAGAGCAGACTAGCCTAGGTCTCAGTCAGATCTTGGGGTGAGGACCTTGAGAGACATAACCAGCTGTGTTGAATGAGTCCTTGCATTAAACAAGAAGAAATGGTTTCAATCCATGAGACCTTTGTTGCTGTGAGGGAATCCACTGACAGTGATCCACTTAATGAGCTCTTTTAATTTTTGGTCTTTAATTGTCAGCAAACCAACACAGCCATGGCTTTTATTGGTCACAACCTCCCAGCAATAGTGTGGACAAGGTTAAAATTTGATTAAATTAGATGTGTAAATTAAAGAAGGGAAAGTAAATTCAGCAAATATAACAGTTTCTATTGAGTCAAAGTCAATGGAATGAGTAGAATATATTTTTACAGTTAATGAGATTTACTAAGTGACAGGGCCATAATACATTTTAAAAGGTCAGCAAATGGAGAAGGTATTTTTGTTGGAAAAAAGATAACGTCCAGTGTGTAAAGTTCAAAAGATAGTCACATGATTGTTTATATCAGTTTTCTTCATAGTTATCAAACATTGGAAGCAAACAAGATGTCCTTGAATACATGAATGAATAAAAAATCCAGGAAATTGACATCAAAATTTTAAGTGCATTCTTCCCCAGAAAGAAGAAAACATTTAAACTATATTAGTAAAAATAGCAGTGTGACAGAGATGAAGTTGAACTTAAAGTAAAATTAATCATTATCTGATTTTTCAATATCTTTAAAAATTGAAGTATTAAGCATACGGTGATAAGAGAAATCAATGAATAAATAACAAATATTAATTTAAAATGATAGTACATTAATGCAATGGCAAAAAAGAAAATATATAACTAACTCAAATGAATTAATATATAAGATAGTTCTTTATAATATTCAATAAAGTTTATGAAGCTTTATCTAACCTAATAAGGAAAAAAGGAGAAATCACAAATACATAAAATAAGAATTGTTATGTGACTAGCCACAAAGAAATGACTAATATATATATATACAGTTTGCAAAATAACTCTGAACAATTTTGTACATTTGCACTTTTCTCAACTCTACGCAAATAAAATGCATATAAAATAAAAATTTAATAGAAATATTTATCAAAAATGACCCAGAAATATATATCCAATAAACTGACATACATAATGAAACTAAAAATAATTAAGCTGTAAAGAATTGTTCTTGTCCAAGGCCATGAGTCATTGAAGGGTGAAATCTACTTTTTAAAGGGCAGATAACTTCACACTATTAAATTTTCTATATATTTAAAACAGAAGAAAGATTTCCAAATTCTTTCATGAAGTAAGATTATATTAATACCCACTCCTGAGGCAGAATTTTAAAAGAAAATAATAATCTTGATCAATATTGATTTAAAAATCTTAAAAAAAAATCACAATCCAGAATTACATTAACAGCACTTGATAGGTAGAGTTACTAAAACCCCACATAATGCTATTCTGGTTCATTATTATGAAACTTATGAATTTAAATGAAAATTCTGATAGATTTAACACAAAATTTTGATGAAACCACTCAATAAAATAAAAATTAATAGTCAGTAAATAGTTAACAGTATATAAATCAATATTGATCTAATATAACCATCTAACTTAATAAAATATAAACAGTCCCACTATAGTCAGTAAAAGGTAAAAATTAATATTCTAATAGAGAGAATTATAGCTAAAACATTTTGGAACTAATACCATGATTTGCAGATGTAATTGTATGCATAAAAAACAAGAATAATCAAATCAAAATTACTAAAATCAATGAGAATTGAAAAAATAGAAAATAAAATTAATATATAAATCAACAGAATCAATTTTAATAAAGAGTTAAAATATAATGTGAAAGAAGGCTTCATTTAAAATAACATCAAGACATGTCTTGGAATAAAATTAAAAGGAATGTAGACAAAAATATGATTATTTAAAATTAAAAGAAATGGAAAGACACACAAAAAAACTTGATGATGTGAAACTCAGAAAGCAAGTTGAAATGTGGTAACACCAAGGAAAAATAATTAGCAAAATAAATGAACTGAGAGTTCACACAAAAACAAAACAAATGGCCCTTAAATATATGAAAATATGTACAACCCCACTGAAGATGAGATAAACATGAATTAAAAGCATACTGGCATTGTTCCTAACATTTCAAACTATTAAATACTAGACAACACTCTGTTGACAGAAAAATGTCTACAACACTCTGTGGTGAACAGGTGTTAGCCTATGTTAGTGATGGAACTGCAAACTGAAAAACATTTTGAGGAGATAAATAGTAAGTTTTCCATTTGACCCACAAATCCCACTTTGGGGACTAAATTCTAAATATGTAAATAAATGGTACACTTTTTAAAAACATGTAAAATGTTTGCAATTTTGAGCATTGTTTATGATAGCAAAATGAAAACAATATGAAAGTCCATCGATGGGTGGCTCATTAGAAAATATGTATGCCCATAAAATATATATGCAGCTGTAAAAAATATTGAGAAATTTCAATTTAATAGAGTCCCTATGTTAGTATAGAATGATTTCAATATTATGATGTTACAAAATTTTAAGATGCAGAAACTAAATCAGAAATGTTAGGAAATGATAATATATATTCATATGTATTACTATAAAAGAAAAAACAAATGAACAAAAAACAGTAAAGGTGATACTAGATATGAAGGCTTTGGATGTGAATGATTTGAGGGAATATCTTTTTATATAATTTTAATTTTTGAGCATAATGAATATATTTCATCATCAGGAAAATAATTTACATTGTAAGGCATTAAAACTTAAATAAATTGAAAACTTCAATAGATAAGCTGAAAAATTAAATGTACAGTGCTATAAACTGTATCATTAAAAACCCTCATAAAAGGAAATTCTTTTTCAATACAAAATAATGTAACAAATAAATTTTAAAAAATATAAATGTAATGGTGACATATTTTGAATTTCTAATATGTGAATAATATGAGTACCTGAAGGACATGCAGGAACAGATGGAAGAGATGCAATTAACAAACAAAAAATAGATATAAACATTCTTTCGCTGAACAATCACTTGGAGCTATATATTGAAATGGCATAATGAGTGTCAAGTCAAGCTAATGAATGAGACACAAAATTAAAATTAATATGTGTGACCTCAAATGGGAGGGTATTTCTTTTACCATATTTATGTCAAAGAAAACAGTTCACAAGACAAAGAAAAGCAGTTAATATAATACTTTTCAACTGCAACAGGGGAGAATAGTTAATATCAGAAATAACTTTATAAAATGTGTGCAGAAAAAGGTCAATAAATCAAAAATCCTATACACAGCAAATATATATTTTATACAGTATTTAAAAGAAAGGCATTATTGGACATACCAAGATTCTGAGACTGAATTATCTATTTAGCACATCTATGGAAAGTTTACAAAAAAAACTATATAAAGTAAAATTAAAAAGACAAAAAGATCACAAGAGAAAATAAGTAGTTTATTGGTTCACAATAAATTATGAACCAAGAAAATGCATGTTTAATTAGAAGGGCTGATGGTAGCTATGGCACTCTGAATATCTGTTAAGAAAACATACTTGAAAAAAAAATCATCATAAAGGAAAAGTTAGTGATAGCATATGAATAATATTGCAAATGATCCAGAAACATTATCTCTGCATTTGGGTTAAAAGTAGAAAAGCAATTTTAATCATTAAATTTTTAGGTAGTGAAAATAATGGATTAAATAGGATGTTTTGATAGAATTAAAATTGGAACAAAGTATCCAACAGCAGTTAAAAATGTAAAAATAATAATTTCTAGGCTTAAAAATTATGATAAAGAATATAAATTAGTTATTAATATTTATGCTTCAAAATATATAAACCAATAAATTAATTAATTAATTTGTGCAAACTTGATAAAAGGAAGCATAATTAAATATTTTTTAGTCTGATACTTAGTGGAAATAGAATAGTATGGTTCATACTGAAACCAAAATAATTAATAATTTTATTAATATACATTTAATATTTCTGTTTAGTCTGTAATATTATAAAGTATACCAGCAACTTAAATGACAAGAAACATTAATATATAATGTATTTGAATCAATTCAAAAAGAGCTATTGAAACTGATTTACTACAGAAACCTGTGGATAAAGGAAAGAAGAGCTTCATCAGAATGTTTGTGGCGAAGAATTCCCCCACACCCTGGCAATGACAGCTAACAGAGGGCTTCAAGATGATCACTTACAATATATGAAAAAAGGAGACTGATATTTACCTATCAAATTTTGATTAAGCAGTGGACTGAATGAGTTTCATCATGTGGCTCAGGTCTATGTGAATAATGGGGAAGAGAATTGGAGTCATTTTAGTGGTAGATGGTGGTGGCTATAGGGTTTACTGATGGTAAAGTGCCCTGGAGTCTTACCACCTGGCCTACCAAAGACAGGTCTTCCCTATTGCAAAGTGTCTGATATTAAGTCCTATTAGAATTTGAAGAGTGTGACCTATTAACAAAGGGAATAATACCAGCAAGAAATTCTAGGGTAAAATTTTTGTGGTAGAGGAAAAAGTCTTTTTGGCGACTGATGCCCAACATTAGATAATTGTGCTACTATAATTGTATTTACAGTGTTCCTTAATAACAAATACATGTACCCCACCTGTGAATCAACAGATATAGATGTCTGAAGTCAGAGTGAATAGGTGGCCAAAGTAAGCCAGACTTTTGGGAATAACCAACCAAGAATTTCTACAATCGAGGAGAGTTTAGTAAATATATATTTGCCTTGTTTTTTTACCTCTTTTTAAAATTTTCCAGTCTTCTCAGGAGAATAGTAATACCTTGAAAAAAGGAAACAGGAGCATTTTTGAATCAAAAACATATCACTTATTGTCACTTCAAAGCACTGGAGTAAGTAAGAGAAAGAGTAAAAATGGAAGTCATACACCTGCCTCACTTTAAGTTCCTGGAGATATTTTCTTTCCACTGCACAGAAAATAAGATGAAAAAATAAAATGTAATGAAAAAGATGGACTTTTAATTTAAAAAGTATGAACTGAAAACTATAAAATTTTCCAAAGTTTTTAAGGACCTGCAAATGTTTTATATAGTATAAGTTTAACATAGATTACAGAAAAAGAAAATCATATCTTATTTGCACTTTTCTGTGTTGAGTCTATACTTAGACATTGGCACTGGGTATTGATGAATAACTAAAGGCTCTCCTGGACTCAGGTTACCATCTCCTTCCACTTTATGAGAAGGTACCATATATGGTAGGAGAGGTAGCTATCCTGCATTTGGATGAGGACTAAAATTTGCTTGCCTCTAAGATATTTATTAAGTCTATATAGTTCATAGCAATCCCTCAAACTAAAGACTGAAATAGCTTTGGATTAAACAACACTGTACCAGTAAATATGTAAAACAACTGGCAGCTTTAGCAAGCATGATTTACAAAGTCTTTGTCTCTACAGTTTTAAGCAGCCAGAAATACATTTTACTCTGAAAGTTACAGGAGAGACTTTTTTCTTTGGTCAGATGAAGCAAGTCAAGAATTTTCACTGAGGATGAGGCAATCAGTTGTAATGTGTTTACAACCTATGTAACCTTACACAATCTATTCATATTCCCTAAATCCTCAACTTGTCCAGTTCTTAAACAAGGATAATATGTTGGAAACTTCTAAAGTACTTTCTCTTTTTAATTCACTGGAATTTTAATACAATTATATGAAGAAGCAAAGGGAGGAAATCATATATGACATTATGACAAACTGAAATCACTCTTTATAATTTTACTATATTATATGTCAGCATTAGGATTTACAAAAGAGGAGACTTTATTTTATCTGCTTGGGTTTTTGCAAAGTACCAAATTATAGACTACTCACCAAAGAGCTTAGTCACAGTTTCATCCTATCTGTGACCCAGAACATTACAACAGCTTGTGCAGCATACAAGGACAAGAAAGGATAAACATCGTTTTCAATTATATAACAATAAATGAACCATAGCTGATCAGCATTATGATGTGATATGTCTTGAGAGAATTTATTTAGTCAGTTAGTCATTTAGGTGGATTTGCACAGGGTAAAATCTTTGGGCATATGGGCAGTAGGTGTTCAAGGACTCCCTGCAGCATTGAGATGACACATTATTATAAAATATAGTGTACCATCTCTGTTATGATGGTGATTCTTACGAGAAAAATAAATCTATGTTTTTTTATATACACAAATTTCCTGGGACTAAAACAACATAACAAAAATGTGATGTGGAAATTGTCTAAGGATATTTTTGTAACTATGAAAAGTAGTGAATTAGAAAGAAATTTGATTGAGAATGGCATGCACTGTTTAAAATATATATATATATATATATATATATATATATATTTTGTCTTTAATTTACCAGATTCCTGATTTTTTTGGGTGTCATCAGTTTACTTTATTTCAAGCCTGAAGGTCTAATTGACAATCTAAATTAGGTGTTTTCTTATTCACATTGGAAATTCAGAAAAAAAATATCCAGCACTAAGTGTCTTAACTCATTCTTTCAAGAATATTCACTGAGTAATACTGCCAAGCCTTGCACTGTGTACTGATACACATATATTTCCTTTCTAAAATATTATGTTTTCTTAACATGGGGGTATTTAACTAATATAATAAATAAATAACAATCAATTAAATAAATCGATATTATGTCTTAAAAATATGGTTCCAGAATAATTACAGAAATTCCCAACACATTTTTTCACTGACCAAGAACAGTGGAAGAAAGAGAGACCACATATGCTCATACCATCTTAGGGAAATCGCAGGTTTGAAGAAAATAAGCATACAAGCATGCAAACAAAAAGGGGTTTGTGAAACCAGATGTAGCTCTATGTCACATAGTCACCTGTTTGGTAATAAAGATCAGACTGTAATATTAAGTATTAGTATACAAATAATGCCGTGAAGAAGCCAAATCACACCAGCTGACTAGATCCAGTTGTTAAACACAACCATGAACAAATCAATTTTTTACAGATTAAATTTTGTTAGAAACAAAGATAATTAGCATTTGAAACTCATGACTTCTAATCCTTCTAATGCATTCTGCTATTGTCGCTTGTCTATTTTAGCTGTGTAGTGAAAACACTAAGTATCTGCTACTATCCACATTTTCTTAAGTCCAAGTGATATTAAATTGGTAGCTCCAAAAGTCCTATGTGAGAGTATTTACACCATGAAAATTGACAAGAGCTACAAATCAACATTCAATTTATTGTTTTGTTTTCTAGATGTAAGGAAGTGATTGAAAGTGTTGTGTATGCCATGTCTGTAGCTATTACATTATGATTAGAGCAAGCATTTATAATCACATTCTTCCTGTATTGGAAAGCTATCAACTTTTTCAACAAATAAGTCACACATCATTGACAAACTTTTGAATTTCTAATATCAGTCATCATTGCTTTGCCTTAATCATTAATTTAAACAAAAATATTAATCAAATTCATGTCAGAACTACTCTCATCAGTCATTTGTGTCCATGGATACAAAGATTTGACAAAACATTGTAAAAGACCTCTTGATAACTGATTGGCTCTAAGGGATTTAGAATGAAGAAAACTGTATAGTTTACTGCTATATGTATATGTTTACAACACTTCATTTATATCAGTAAAATTTATAAAACACTTATGTATGCACACACACACATATTTTTCTTTCAGAGAGCTCACTGTTAAACATGTAAATAAAAAATGAGATAACAGAGACAAACTGCATTGTAAAGAAAGGGAAATTTAGAAAGAAAAAGAAAGAGGAGATAAAAATGTCTCAGGCAATTCTTACTCCTTGGTTAATGAGAGTGAAGAATTTAGTTTCAAAAAGAGTCAAAGGACTTGAATAGACATTTCTCTAAAGAAGACATGCAAATGACCAATAAGCACATGAAAAGATATTCAACAACATTAGTCACTAGGGAAATGCAAATCACAACCAGTAGATAGCACATTATACCAACTATATGGCTATATTTAAAAAGAAACAAAATGTAAAATAATAAGTATTGTCAAGTCAATGGAGAAATCAGAATTCCTTATGCATTGCTTATGGAATGTTAAGTGATGCAGACACTTTGGAAACCAGTTTGGTGGTTTCTCAAAAGGTTAAACACAGAACTACCATACGACAAATTCCACTCCTAAATATATATCCAGGAGAACTTAGATATTTGAATGCCAGTGTTCATAGGATTATTACTCACAATCACCCAAAGGTGAAAATAATTCAATTGTCCATCAACAGATAAGTGGATAAACAAAACATATTTTGAGAACTGCACTAAGAATTATGAACTCTCATCATGTAACTACTCAATCTTAAACCCTGCATTAAGAAACTTCACCAAACTTTAGCACGGCTTCTAGCAGCAGAAGGACATATCCTTAGGATGACCCAAGCCCCTCACTGATCCTAGTCTGCCACAAAAATGACTCCGTGAGAAAGCTCAATGCTGCCAGGAAAATTTACTGCTTGTTCTAGCCAACACCGGATAATAGTCCCTTGACCTCACCTTTTTAAGCATTTGTTTTAAAGGGCTTACAATTGTGAATATGTTATTTTTACAATTCAAAAGTGTCTGTTTCAAGAGGCTGAGAGTCATTCCTTGGAAATCTAATCACCAAGAAGGGTCTCTGTCTCCCAGTCTCTTTGGGAGGCTAGAATCCCAACTTCAATAACTGCCAGCTCACAAACATAGATAATCTAATCACATTTACACTGAGCAATCCTTTGTACTTTTTCACTTCTCTGACTCTTGTGAGGCCCTTATCTCCCCTCTTCATCATTCTACCTTTGCACACCCAATCATCTCTATGCAAATCATAATGGAGCTCAGCTCTTTCCCAGACTATTGTCAATAGTTACTGAATTAAATCTGTTTTTAGTGCTTTAAATAGTGTCCAGCTGTGTTTATCTTTGACAATACACACAATGAAAAGTTATTTGTCCATAAAAAGTAATAAAATTTTGATATATGTGACAATATGGATAGATCTTGAAAACATTATGCTGAGTAAAATAAACCAGACATAAACAGACAAATATTGCATAATTGCACTCAAATGATGTACCCAGGATATGCAAATTCCTAGAGGCAAAAAATAGAATATAGGTTGCCAGTGTCTGAGGAGATGGGCAAGTTGGAGTTATTATTTAATGGGTACAGAGTTTTTGCTAGGGATGATGAAAGGTTTTATGTATAACTAATCGTGATGGTTACACAACATTTTGACTGTATTTAATGCCACTATATTGCATGTTTATGAATGGTTAAAATAATAAATATTATATTATGAAATTTTGCCACAATGAAAACAAACAACAATGAAAAATTATGTTTAAAAATATCTATTTGGAGGCATGAAGGACCAAGCCTCACAATAGGGCGATTTTGGAATGAAGTAGACATTATCTTCCACTTTTTAAATTTACCATTATTTGCTGGCTGCAATATGTCTCATAGTATAAAGGTCAAGAAGAAGTCAGTGGCCTAGAGCATTCAGCAGTCTGGCAGCGTGGGAAAGACCAAAGAGTGAACTTTAGCGTATCAGAGAGATCTTAAGATGACAAAATCCTGGAAAAATGGGAAACAAAGAAAAGGGGACATCAGATTTTCGCTCTGAGGTTTCTACAATTTATAAGCTATTCAGGAGTCTGAGAAGAAAAAAAACAAGAGGAAAGCAGCTACTAACAGGCCACCAAGAACTTAGTTTATCAATCTCATGGAGCTAAGGAAACAACAGCAACAACAACAAATTGCAGTTGAAGTTCCACCAAGAGGAAGGGCCTTGATTACAAAACAAAATGAGAAATCACCTGAGCTTCTTTCCTTTGAGATTTCTAAAGTCTACATACAAGATAAGAACAGAGAGGAAGTGAAATAATTGTTAAAACATTTGAAATGTGTTTCAAATGTTCTCAATCCTTGTTTGGACCTGTGATATAATTTTCTTATCTAACTGTTTGTGAAAAGGAAATTAAACCATGTCTGGAGAATTTAACATCACCTGGAGCCTCGAAAATGTTTAACACACAATATCAACATTCAATTAATCAAAACAACAGGAACTGTAGGATAAAAGACTAAATGGTGGGGAAAAAAAAATCAAGAGAGAAAATAGGCCAAAAGAACTGTCAAAAAACTAAAATTGACCTAAATACCACCCTCAGTGTAATTGGTCTTATTGACATTTATTGAAAACTCCATCTAACAACAGCCAGATACACATTATTCTCAAACTCACATGGACAATTCATCAATATAAAATACATTTGGAGCCATGAAACATATCTTAAGAAATCCAAAAGAATATAAATCATATAAAGTATCTTCCCATACCACAATATAATTAACCTAGAAACCAAACACATAAATATATTAGGATTGTCCCCAAATATTTGGAAATTAAACTGTACACTTCTGAATAACACATTGAAGAGAAGTATAAAGGAAAAATAAAAAGAAATGAAAATATAACTTATCAAAAATATGAGATTCAGTGGAATAAGTGCTCAGTGGGAAATTTATTACATTAAATTCTTATATTAGAAAAGAATAATCTAAAATCAATAACCTAAGTTTCAGAAATAAGGGAATTAGGCCTAAAAATAGAAGAAATAAAATAAAAATTAGTAATCTTTATTGACCAAAATTCAAGTTCAGCATATTTTCTCTCCTAAAATTTCCCATCTGTTCATGCATGTTGTTCATCTTGTTACAGAGATCATAATTTATGCACAGTTACTTTAAATTTTGTCTGACTATTCCAACATCTGGATCACTGGTGGATCCAATGTGGTTCTACCAACTTAGTTTACTCTTGATAGTGGATTCTTCTTTCTTGCTTTTTAAAATTTGTGTTGTACTTTTGGTTGAATATTTGATATAAGATGGATTGAATGTTAGAATCCTGACATTGAGGAGACTGAGGTAAGTTATATTTACCCCTTGAAGTGTGTCTGCCTATTCTTCTGTTTACTGTTAGTGTGGGAGTTTGATTCATCCTCAACAGTTGTTGAGCTGGGTTTGGGTCTTCTTGTTGTCTTTATTATCCTCAGTGCACAACAGGTTTCAAATTCTTGTGTATTACCTTGTGCTTCAGGTAAGTGCCAGGGCACCAGAGAATTTTTCTCAATGTTTTTGATCCATTCTCTGATTTTGAACTTTGGGACCTGCCACAAAGGTGTTTCTTCTCCATCCTCATGCCCATCTGTAGCGTTCAGTTGTTACTGTATTTACTCAATGTTAGCTAGGATGTTTTGGGGGCCAGAGATAGTTTTGTGTTTTCCAGCTTTAGCATTGTCAAAAGTGTGTCTTTTTCAGTGATCCTTCCTGTCATCCCACTTGCAGAAAAACAAAACAAAACAAATAAACAAAGAACATCTCTGTTGAGTCTTTTTGGAGATAGAGTTTTCTTCTCTTCACCTGATGGTAGAAGATCTCTTATGAGAGTAAAATAGATTATTGGGCCCAGAACTTTGTCCTACCCTTCCTATAGAGTAAAAACCTTATTATTTTCCCCCATTTCCCCAGACACAGTAGATTTTGATCATGGGTGGACAGGTTTGCTCTCTTTTCTCCATCAACTTAAAGTTATTATTTCATAGAAAGTGAGGGCTCAATCAGGGCTCTCTGTATTTTTCACTGCAGTTCAAGTCACCAAAGAAGATAGGTATTTCTCAGCTAGCTCCACAACTCCAAACATTCCAGTGAATAAATAGTGGATATCTATGGAGAAGCACCTGAGAATGAGTTCAAACTCCACTTGTTCCTGCAGCTTTCAGGATTTCTATACGAACATCTAGCATACACTCAGCTTTTAGCCATTTGTTATAAAATTTAGATGAATTCTTATAACTTATTGCCTATCTGCATGGAATCCACATCCCTTGCTTCTCTTCTCTGCCACTGTAGGTCAGTGCTACATCTCATTTCTCTTTGAAATAAATCTATATTTTCTATGATATCAAACATTTGTGCAGTGACCTCAATTATCTGATGGATTCAAGTAAAGTTATGATTTTGTTATTGATCGAGCTTTTTCTTGTTGTTAGAATGGGATTCATGCTCTTTCAAGATTTATACACTGTAGGCAAAGTCTGAAGTCATATTTAAAAAAAACACTTGTAAACATTTATTTTTGGATAAATAGACTGAATTTTGCGTGGGAAAGGTGTTAGCAAATGGGGGCAAGTAATTTAGCCTACCTCACTCAGAAAAAGAAAGGCTGTTAAGTTAAGCAAACCTTATCATTTTCACATGCCATCTTGGAACCCTTGGACATACTAATTTTTTTTACATATCTGTATTAAAAATTGCTCAACAAATTCCAATAAATATTCTTGTAAACAACTTTCTAGTTCATCATTTCCAGTGATGTTTTAATGCCCTTTTAAATCAATGTCTGGCTTGCTGTCTTCGTTTAGGCTGCTATAACAGAATGCCATAGACTGAGTGGTTTATAAGCAATAGAAAAATATTTCTCATGGTTCTAGAGGCTGGAAATCTGAGATCAGAGTGCCAAAATGATTGAGTTCTGATAAGGATCCTCTTCCAGGTTGCAAACTGCAGACTTCTTGTTGTATTATTACATGGCCAAGAGCAGAGAAAGGGAGCAAGCTTTCTCTAGACTCTGATAAAGACACTAATCCCATTCATAACTTTTGAGGAGTTAAGCCACCTATATCATGAAATGTTCATATGAAAGAACTTGTGTAACCCTATTAGTATAGAAACTGATCTTAACATTGAGGTGGCTTCTTGTCAGATTTGTGTCATTGGGTTAGAATTCAGGAGGGAAAGGGCAAAGAAATAGATATTTCTGGATAGAAGGGTGGAAATGTTTCTTATGCTTTAGCAAACATTGTCTCTTGTGATGCTTTTCAAGATAAATGATGTACTGATATTTACTGAGCCTCTATCTCTAGGAGAAATTGTTGGAAGTATTAGTGTGCTCTGATGTGTTCATTATTATTAGATACTTTAAGCAAAATATTATGATAGTCAACTCAAGAGATAAAATTCTGTTTTTTAAGTGCAGAGAAGGAATAGAGAAAGTTTAAAGGTCAAAGGCATTTCAGCTTTAAAAATATGACTGTTCTAGACCTCAAAGTGGTAATCATAATAATACACAGCAGCAACATTAGTTAAAACAAGACTGGGGAAAGAAAAACTCTGTAAAATATCTTAGTTGGATAAAGTAAAGCAATCTTGTGTCAAACTTCAGATTAAAGATAAGACCTTCCAGATGGCTTCAAAAAGGCCATTAAATTGATGAAAATGGCATGAGGGAGAAGTAGGAGTACAGAAAACCTAACTCCTATGCTCAGATAAAACCTTTGTGTGTGTGTGGTTACTTGGTGAATAGAATTGACAATAAACAAGAATATTAGAAGCCTACCACATTTTTGAAGCAATTATATAGCCAAAGAAAGCAAAATTCCATCCCTTTGTCCCCAAAGTAACGAATTAATAAAACCTGAACACCCGTGAACAGTCTGTAAGGGAAAGCATACTCCTCAACGTTCATTTCAAGTGAAGCCATGGAGAAAAACATAGAGTGAAGAACAACTTTGAGTGTGAAGCCAAGGAAGACCAAAAACTGGTCCAGGGAGATTCCCTTCAGAGACAACATTGAAGAAATTTCATGAACTTTAACAATTATATTTTCCTAATATAAGAGTGTTCGTTGTGGTTGTCTTTCATTAGCCAAACTCACCATGGTTTTACTGGTTATTGAAAACTAAGACAAGTATTCCATCTTATTTTCAACTATTATCAAATCCTCAAAGGAGCCATCCTTAATACCCTATCTAACATCATGCCCCTCACCCCATGTATTTACGTACCCCACCTGTGTATGTCCTTTTTATTTCCTTACACAGATTTATTATTTTATGACACCTGTTACAATGTGGGATATATTAAGTATATTTATTGGTTTACTGTCTGAATTTCCCTCTACACATTCAACTTCTTGAAAGTAGGGACTCCAGATCTCCTTTCCACCACTGTACACCCAATGACTAGGTAGGTGTATAACATATAACAAGAGCTGATGAAATAAGATACATTGTAGATATTTGGATAAAATCTGCATGTTTTCCACATGCATCTGTGAGATGACTTTCTTGGTATTAAATAAAGTAAATGATACATATTTTATTGTTTCTGGGGCCTAATTCATGAGAGGGTTTCTAATTATTATCGTTAATAAATATCTATGACTTAATATAGAATTATAGATCCAATAATTCACTCACTAAGATTTTCTCCTACTTATATGCCTAGTGCAAAAATAAATACACAGGAAATGAAGTATCCTAGGGAAATAATACCTTGATATATATGTAATACAATATTTCACTTTCTATTTGTAAGCTAGAGTTTCTAATTACTTATATATTAACTGTAGTTAAATTAGCTATGTGATAATTCTACCTAATTTATCATTTTTAAAACAGTTACCTTTTCTTTGATAATAAATAATGCATGTGTATTGTCT
Source organism: Kogia breviceps (assembly GCF_026419965.1). Lineage (NCBI taxonomy): Eukaryota > Metazoa > Chordata > Mammalia > Artiodactyla > Physeteridae > Kogia > Kogia breviceps. The sequence continues at coordinate 44,019,624 of NC_081325.1, read as the reverse complement.
AAAAATCAGAAAATGACACAAATACTATACATCCATAATTACTACTATTATTTGGTAGTACTTTTCAACCAGTTTTTGATTTTACCTTCACTTATTCTTCTGTGATGCTCTACCTTTCTTTATGTAAATCTGAGCTTCTCTCATAGTATTTTCCTTCTGCCTAAAGAACGTCTTTTAATATTTCTTGAAAGGCAGGTCTACTGGCAACAAATTCCCTCAATTTTTGTTTGTTTGAGAAAGTCTTATTACTCTTCACTTTTTGACTTTTGAAAGAAATTTCTCATGATACAGAATTCTAGTTCAGTGTTTTGTTTTTGCTTTTTTCTATCAACACTTTAAATTTCCTCCCCACTCTCTTTTTGCATGGTTTCTGAGAAGAGATTAGATTTAATTCTTGTCTTTCTTTCTCTATAGGTAAAGTGCTTTTTTCCCTCCCTGCTTCTTCCAGAATTTTTTTTTATTTGTGATTTCCTGTAGTTTGAAAATCATATGCCTAGTTGAAGTTCTGTTTGTTCCTTTTTTTTTTTTTTTTTTTTTTTTTTTCTGATTTTATCCTGCTTGGTGATCTTGAGACTTCCTGGATCTGTGGTTTGGTGTCTGACATTAATGTGGGGAAATTCTCAGTCATTATTGTTTCAAAATTTTTTTGTTTGTTTGTTTCTTTCTTCTCTTTCTGATATTCCCATTACAAGTATCTTTTGCCTTTCATTGTTGTCCCTGGATATTCTATTTGGGGTTTTTTCAGTCTTTATTCTCTTTGATTTTCAGTTTTGGAGGTTTCTGTTGATATATCCTTAGATTCAGAAATTTCTTCCTTACCTGTGACTAGTCTACTAGTAGGTTCATCAAAGGCATTATTCATTTTTGTCATAATGATCTTTACCTCTAGCATTTCTTTTTAGTTATTTAGGATTTCCATCTCTGTTTATATTGCCCATCTGTTGTTTCTTGTTATCTGCTTTTTCCATTTAGAGTACTTAGCATATTAATCATTGTGTTTTAAATTTCTGGTCTATTAATTTCAAACATCCCTGCCATGTCTGGTTCTGATGCTTGCTCTGTCTCTTCATATTGTATTTTTTGCCTTTTGGTATACATTGTGATTTTTTTCTTGATGGGTGGATATGATGTACTGGGTATAAGAAACTGCTGTAAGGAGGACTTTAGTAATGTGGTGGTGAAGTGTGGGGGGGAAATTACTCTATAGTCTTATGATTAGGTCTCAGTTTTTACTGAGCCTCTGTAAACTTCACAAGTGTTTCTCAAAGTTTTTCTCCCCTCTTAGGGCGACAGAATGGCTAGAGTGGTCTTGAGTTGTGTATTTATTTCCCTTCCTCGGGTCAGTTAGACTTTGATATCATCCCAGCATGTTAGGCTCTTGTTAACTAGTGCAAACTGAGGGCAGGCCTTGTTAAGAAGAACGGAGGCTTTGGCACGTTTAAAGATGGTTCTTTTCCTCTCTGTGAGGTAAAGAGTGGCTACCTGTATTTGCCTGTCTCTCTTTCTAATCTTGGGAGGAATGGTTTGCCCTGTGTCCTCACCTCTCTTATGGATCAAATAATTAATCTTTTCCATCTGTTTGGATCTTTACTTTTCCTGTGGATGGAGTAACAATACCTAAGCTCCTTACGTGCAGAACCAGGAAATTGTCTTGTTAACTTTTCAAATATTTTTATATGTTTTTTGTTATACTTATTTCTTCAGTACAATGAATTAGCAGTTTAAGTGACTATATTCAACCAATCTTGTCTTAAATTATATTGAACTTTATATATTATTATATTTGTTATGTTATCTTTATTCACTAAAATGTATCTTTAGCCAGTCTGAATTGGCTTTCTGTGAAATTTGAGGTTATGATTCTGTAGGATATTTACAAAGCAGAAAATTGTCTTTGGGCAGTGGTTCAAATTATATCAATCTCTGAGATAATTGTCAGAGCCTAAAAATTCTATGTTATAAATCTGTACAAATTAAAGTAAAGAAAATGTAGTACTATTAGGCTGAATAAGAATGTTAAATTCACTGAGAGCTATAGAGGCCAAACAATGTCTTAGTCATGAAATATATGTTTCATGTAGAATGAAATAGACCAAAATGTGTTTAACCAATGGGTTCTTGCCCAAAGGCACTCATTGCAGTTTCTCATTTACCACTTCTAGTGACAAATTCCATAGCAGAAGAACCTTAAGACCCAAAGTCCCTCAGTCAGTAAGTGATATACTGATAAGTTTCAAATTGACTGAAAGTACCTGAGATTAAGCGTAAAATGAATGCCAAGCCCAAATTTAGCACCAAAGAATCACACGTGGAAAAAGGTTATGTTAAAAAAATAAAAGATAAGGAATAACTTTTCTTTAAAGGACAAGTTAATTAACTCAAGGCCACATGTTGAGTAAGTTACAGAACTAAAAATGAATTCCAGACCTTCTTATTTGTTCTCAACTTTAAACACTAAGCTAAAATCTTTTTAAAAAAATTATCTAATTTGTATTTTTGAAGTACAGATTTTCTTTTCTACTTGCTAATCCTCAACAGTGAAAATAGATGGCTTTACATTTTTTCCTGTTAATATATTTTGAATTAATTTGATGTTCTCTTTTCCATTCCTTGTCCTGAGTTTGTTGTTCTAGAATCTTCTGAGTGATAAGAAATCACTAAACTTACTCATCTGTTGAATATTTTTTTCTTCAGTACTTCCTGGAGATTTTAAAACATCATTTTTTAAAGTATTTACATGCATTTTAAAAACAAAATCTAAATGACAGTCTGATTCATGATGATTTTCTCTCAACATAGTCAAGTTGAAATGATGCAGATTAATTCACTAAAATGACAGGAACTGTGATTTACTGGATTTTGTAGATTATTAAGCAAGCAAATACAGGCATAATAAAAAATTAAGGGCAGTGCAGCATAAATGGATTTTTTTCATTTATTTTGACAACTATAGTTTAAATTACTTATGACATGCTTCACAGTATGCTAATGAATAGCCTCTAGTATCCTATGAAATAAAATTTTGAGGTTTAGATAGCTAACTAAAATCCTGTGCTAATAAATCGCAGCTGAGAGTACATTGAGATGCTAGGTTTTTGTGAGAAATTAATAAAGAAAAAGAAGGAAAAAGAAAACTGCTATATATGTTGGTTTCCTTAAATAGAATTTATTTTAAAATGTGATGTGTCCCTCTGGCATATCTGATTTCTTTAACATTTCTATGACCCAGAAATGTCTAATAAGTTCTCTGAACCACTATTTGGTTTTCTTTGCTGTATTCCTCTGACAACTTTGCTTGATAGAGCGACATAATGTTATCATAAAAGTTATCACAGGCCCTTACAAATCAAAAGTAAAGAATTGATATTGTTATTTTAAAATTCATCTTGTGAAAAAAGATATTTATAAATGAACTGTTATCTAAAATCATGAGATTCCTACATTATTTTAGGCCATTAGTTAGGATCACACTAGTGGTATGACCTTATGTTTATTCATATTACAAGAAATTCTGAGATGTCAATATTGTTTTCTCATTTTTAGTTGTAATCACATGCATACTTCAAAAGATACAGAGTATAAGGGTTTGATGCCTTGCTAAAGTGAAAATTTGATAAAATAATAAACTGACCAAGTTTTGAATTAGAGGTGAAAGACATACAAACTTATTTATTTCATTTCTTTTCTTTTTTATGCATATTAGAAGATTGATTTTGACATTTATCCAATGTTTCCCACTGATAATGGTAGGATTTATCAATATTTAAGATAGGGCAGAAATGGGCAAGTGGCCCAGATTAGGTTTATACTCTTATTGTGGAGTGAAAGAGTGCTTGTTACATATTTCAAGAAAATGAATGTGCTGTTTGAAACAGACGGGAATGGCAGATGTATGCCAGCTGTGGCAGTGAGAACACTTCAGGATTATCTGACCTCTTGTCCTTGCACGTATCCTGACATTCAGGAAAGACAGGGTACAGTGGCACTAGCAGAGCGATTTGGTTTCCAGGTGCTTTGTTAACACCAGGGAGCTCTCCTGGCCTTAGCTCAGCTCTGTCTGAATGGCATGGCTGGCATGTGAGCAAGAGAGTAGCAAAGTGGAGCTGTTCCCATTAAATGTTCCATTAAATTGTTCCCATTTAAATGCCAAAAAAAAAAAAAAAAAAAAAAATTAAGATATAATATTTTAGGTACAAACACACACTTATAATTTATTTTATTTGACGTTAAAATACTCCTTTCTCAGGGCTTCCCTGTGGCGCAGTGGTTGGGAATCCGCCTGCCAATGCAGGGAACACGGGTTCATGCTCCGGTTCGGGAAGATCCCACATGCCGCTCTGTGAGCCATGGCCGCTGAGGCTGCGCGTCCGGAGCCTGTGCTCCGCAATGGGAGAGGCCACAACAGTGAGAGGCCCGCGTATCACAAAAAATAAAATAAAATAAAATACTCCTTTCTCAAAGCCATTTTTCTCCTTCTTTAATACACAAACATACACAAACACACTCACTCTAAAACACCAAAGAAGATAGGGGGAAAAATTAAAATATTTCATGAACACAAAATAAATAGATTTTTATCCATAACTATTCTCTGAAATCCCATTTAAATATGAATTCAACCATTTTTGTTTGTTTCTTTCTATGGGCCATATATAAATTACACTTAGAACATTGATTATGTAGAGGACTAAAGTAGATTGGATAAGTATACTAGTTTTCTAGGGCTGCCAGAACAAAGTACATGGATTGGGTGGCTTAAACAACAGAAATTTATTTCTCACAGTTCTGGAGGCTGCAAGTCAAAGGTCAAAGTTTAGTTTTGTTTATCTGGTTTAGATTTGTTCTGAGGCCTATCTGCCTTGGAGCCTACAACCTTCTCACTGTGTTCTCACATGGTCTTTCCTCCGAGTACACACATTCCTGGAATCTCTCCATGTGTCCACATTTCCTTTTCTTATAAGGACACCAGTCATATTGGATTAGAGGTTAACCTAAAGACCTCATTTTAAATTAATCACCTCTTTAAAGGTCCTATCCCCAAGTATGCTTACATTTTGAGGTGCTGGGGGTTAAGACTTCACCATATGAATTTTGGGGGACACAATTTGATCCATAACAGTAAGTGTGGATAATCTTGAATTAATTCTATATAAGAATTTGTAAAATGAAGAGTGTTGGAGAAATTAATTTTTTTCTCCTCCCATTTAGGAGTTTAGTTTTAGTGAATGCTCCAGCTTACAGAGGACAACTATGTCATCATCCTTTGGCACTAATAACATGGACACATTTCCCCTCCTCCCTCCCTTCCTTCCTTCCTTCCCTTTTCCTTCCTTCATTTCTTCCTTTCTTTCTTTCTATTTTTCTTTCTTTCTCTGTAAGTGAGGGCTCCTTGAACAAGTTCAGTAAACCAGGTCATTGTTAAATGATAGGAATAAAAATGTGAGCCAATTAAATACATTCAAGACTTCATGGAGCTTACACTCTAACAGCTGTGATATGTTTGTGTGATTACACAAATTAAAGACTTAGAAGAGTGACAGATGCTAATAAGAAAAGTGCAGGGTACTAGTAAAGTACGTAAATGGAAGTTTTGACCTAGTCTAGGTCGTAGGACAATCAGTCTTGGAGAAGTGATATTAAAATTGTGATCTGAAGGATAAATATAAAGAATGCCATTTCCAAAGCCTCTGAAACAGAATTGTTGGAGAATTGAATAAAGAACAGTTGGAGTTAAAAGAGTGGTAGAATATAGGTCAATAAATCCGTGGTTGAATAAATAATCTGAAACCTGTTTAAGAAGCACACCTTCCAGCATTCTCCACTTTGTGGAATAAGATAGTTTCTCAGTATCATTGCTGCAGTCAAAAATATTTTATAGTTTACATGTCCCTGTCTATGATTTTAATGAGACATCTATTTGAAAGCTTTATCAAAATAATTGAAAGGAAAAGATTCGGAACATAAAGTGCTGTATATGAAGAACAATACAACTTTGGAGTTAGCATTTAAATTGAGCATATTAAGAAAACGCATGTAATTACATTTAGTCATGTTTTCAGATATTCTTATGGAATCATATATGTATTTTCTAATTTCTCTGTACATTAAAATGTGTAATATTACACTATATCTCTATGACACCTGCTTACAGATAAGAGTAGATTTTGTTAAGCATCATTTTGGAGTTTAAGGAAATAGTACATGTGCCATCTCAACAACTTAAAGACTTTGTTGCAAACCTCTTGAGGACTCTGTATGCTGCTTATCAGCATTTATTCAGGAATCCTCTTTCTAGCTGTTGTGGAGGTTTCCTCTGTCACTAAAACTGGATAAAGATAAACAAACTTTGGTTTGCAAGTTGATTTCAAGATAAATTAAAAATGCAATATAATGAGGAGTGCATTACTAAACAGTTTATTTTAGTATGAAAACTTAGAAGGAAGGGGGTAAAGTAGCTGTCCTGCAATCCATTTCTTTGCAGTCATCTGTGGAAGCACTCTTAGGGAAAAGAAAATACAAAATACATATAATATAATCATAAGCATGATAATTGGACCTCAAGGTAAATGTTGTTTGCTAGGATATAGTATTTATCTATAAAATACGATTAATAGTATGTTGCTAGTTTATGATTTTTTCTTGTAGACACAACTGCAATCTATGGATTTATGATGCCTCACTCCACAGTGAACGTTGTGGATGTAATCAAATTTCTGTGGTTAAAAAAATAATGAAGATGTTTCATAATGTTCTCTGCTGTGTGTGGTGATTTAAGACCTCATTAAAAAACTTCATTACTGTTTTTTACCAGAGAACGAGTCCAGTGTAAAAAAAAAAGGAGGGGCCATCTGAGATATACCAAACCTCTCTGCTTTGCCTATGTCTACTTATTGTTTGAAACTTTGAAATTATTAGTAAAATTTAATTTGGCTAAGACTGTGGATTCAAGTGGCTTTGATTTGGCAAACTAGTCTTTTAGCTCAACACACACACACACAAACAAACACACGTGTAAATTTGTCAATCTCATATCCATTGTAAATTTGCCTTTGAGTTTGTTTTATGTTTAACAAAAAATTTTTGATTGAAGTATGATTACATATGTCAAATGATGAGATTTTTAAATTCACAGTTTGATGAACTTTGACAAATGTATACAAATGTTGGGCAAATGTAGAAAGTTTCATTACTATTGAAAGTTTCCTTCTTCCTTTTATACAAATATGATTCTTCTTCAACCAATGGCAATGACTATTCCTACTTTCATCACTACATTTCAGTTTTGTTTCTTCTTATTAAAGGGTGTTGAATTTTTTCTGGCAGGTAAATTACCAGAGTATTATCTTGATCTTCTGGAGACCTGGCTTTTAGTTTTGTGAAGGAAGTTTGTTGAGCTATGTCCGTTGTCCTTCAGCAAAACCTTCAGTCCAGAGCTTACTCTTAAGATATGTTATCCTTGCATTTTACCCAGATGCTCTCTCTCTCTCTCTCTCTGTCTATCTGTCTGTCTGTCTGTCTGTCTGTCTGTCTGTCTGTCTCTCTCTCTCTCTCTCTCTATATATATATATATATATATATATAAAATATGACTTTACAATATTTTTTGGCTTCTCATCTTTATCAGTTTTTATTTTGCCTTTCTTTTCAGAGTTAGTTATATTATGACAAGAGCTAAGACCATCTATAAACCATCAATTATTTTATTATAATTTTATTTTCCTTTACTTATTCCTGCAGGAAAATTCCATTAACTATAACATGTTTTAATTAGAGAGGGCTAGCACAGACTTTATTTTCAGGAAAAATGCTGTTGTAGATACAACATTTAGTACTATATGAAAGATAGTACTAAAGAAATAGTAGAGAAATATATTGATATTACTCTAGGTAGCATCAAATTAATAGTTTTTAAATACTGTTGAGAAAACATTGTGAAGGAGTTACATCCAAAATTTCAAAATTCTTAAAAATAATAGGAAACATGGAAATACAGCATCAACACTCTAACTGTGGTTTTCTTTTTCCGGCAAAGATGGAAGAACAAAGACTAAGGTACCCCCCACCACCGACACGCAATACACACTTGAAAGAAAAAATGGAAGACACAAAATATATGATAGTAGTTCAATACATTGGACATCAAGAAATAAACTCATTCCTTACAAATAGGAAACCCAAAAGCATTGCACTAAATTTATCCTACTTTACTGCCTGGTGAGTTTATAGGTTGTGCCATAAATTAGGGAAAGACAAGCAAAGCCTGCCAGTCCCCCATAAGTTGAGGAGATGGAGTTGGCATCTGGGGAGAGCAAGGGCAGCTAGAGTTCACAGGATAGATTTCCAGAAAGGAAGGTGTTGTGCAGACTAAGACCTCAACATCTCTATAGTTGGTCCCTGGACTCTTAAATTGATTATCAGTGTATTCATGTGGGAAATCTATCCGAAGTCAGGGAAAGAACAATCTGAAAGAACTAGAGGAAACACTCCTCATATCACACACAAGGGTAGAAATATTTAGTATTTTCATCAGCCAGAGTGGAAAATCTCATAATTTATGGGCTCTCAGGTATAGCAGTCAGAAGGGCTTTGCTAGTAAGGGTGAGATGTTTGCCCTAGAGTAAATGTTTCTATGATTTTGCCTAAAAAAAATAATCTTAACTGACAGACTGAAAAGGATTAAAGTGTTTCCAAGTTACTTAACTGAGTCTCAGAAAAAAGCACATGCATATCTACAGGAACATTAAAATATCCAGTACCAAACTAGGTAAAATTAACAGTGTATGGCATACTATCCCAAATTACTAGGCTTGCAATGAAGCAGAAAAAAAGAAAAGAAATGAAGCAGGAAAAATTCAATGGATGAAGACTGAACCAGAAATGAAACAGATGATAGAATACATGAAAAAAAGGGGGGGGGGCATTAAAAGAGTTATTATAACTGCATTCTTTATAGGCAAGGAGCTTGAGTAAAACTCAAACAGGTTAAGCAAAGTCATGAAAAAAATAAAGAACATGTGAATATGTGTTCTATAAAAGCAAAGTACAAGGTCAGAGAGGAAAATACACTGTATGAAATTAATTGCAGATTGCATATTACAGAATTAAAACACAGTAACTTTAAAAACATAGTTTTACTAAAATTTACATCTCAGAGTTTAAGCCTTCCAGAAAGCAATGATGAGTAATGAAACAAAAAAGTCCCACGAGTTAGTGGAATCTTTCTGATAAACAATAATCAGCCCAGAGACACATTACCTCATTTTATTTTAAACTGGATATTTTGAATATTGATAGAGAATTATATTTAGCTCTCACCAGAATTAAATATTGAAGGCATTTTACCGTTGACCACTTTTCTACAGATGTATAATTTTGTCAGCAAGTACCAATTAAATTACTTTTTAGTTTTCCTACACTGACAATTATTTTTTTGCTTTCAATATTTTATGAGACACCAGTATAAAATTAAATTCTCAATTACAATTTAAAACAACGTAAACAACACAAATTATCAGAGTATATTCTAGATCCATTAGGGTTTATGGAATTTCATATTAATTATTCACATTTATAGAGCACTAAAGTGAACACTGTATTAAAATAATAAATCCAATTATTATCTGATATATTTACAATTATCAGAGAAAAATGAAATATTATTTGTTGTAATTTCATATTAGGGCAATGTTTGGAGTATTGCATTTTGGAAATGTTTTAAATAAATGTATCATAAAATATGTTTTAAAACAACTTTAAGTAATTAGATGGCATAGGTTAGAATCAGTATCAGTAAATGTATATCACACAACAGTATTATATGAGTTCTTTATTCTTGATTTGACATTAGAATCATGGAATATTGGATTTCTTAAGGAGTTCAAAGAAAGTTTGGAGAAACGTTAATGATTGTATGTTCATTGTGAAATGTCTCTGCCAAATGTTTTCTAATATGTCTGCCTAATATACACACATACATACAGAGACAGAGGCAAAAACAGAGACAGAGCTCCATATGCTGAATGATTGAACTGTGGTCACAGTCTGGTTCCCTGATAAACACACTCTGAGACTCTGAGGCCTGCTTGCAGTAGTTTATTGAAGTGTATTCTTAGGAACACCTCTGAGGAACAAGGAAAGCATGATTTGGAAGAGGATGGTATGGCAAGAGGGAAACCTGTATAATGGATGCTTTTCTGAATTGTCCTGAAGGCAATTAACCTAAGGGAAGGGGAAGAGATCGTTGTGCCCCTGAATTACCTCCTCTTTGCTGTCCTAAAGGAGGAGACCCAACATTGGACAAGAAACCTTCCTCTAAGAATGGGCAATTTTCTGAGGGGGAAACAGCTAATACTACTGATGGCTGGGAGAACGAATGGCTCCATCCATAGAGAATATTCGTGTGGTGCATCCCAGCATCCAGTGCAATGATTAATTTCTAAAGATCATGCTTCGGGAGAAATTCTTTTTCTTATACTGGCATTTTCTTCCATGTAAACAGGTTTCATTACTGTAAAACTTGGACTCATCTCTAGAGCTTTATTCACTCTGACACAGAAGGATTCATATAAATTATCATGTTGACAAATCTGAGAAGAACAAACAGTATTTTTATTGGATCTTCCCTTAAAATGAGCTGCCCACAGACTGCATGTCATCTCTCTGTCCACCAGAAGTTGTAGGTGTGTAGCCTTTGCATGAGAGGTTGAGATTTTCCCGAATTCATCATGACAAGTACGGGGTGGATAAATGGCATTTGTATTAATATATAACATATGTCTTAGACTTTATCAGTAATAGAGTATGTATTTTTTGCTTTCATGTGTTACTTTTGAGATTTATTTTTTACTCATTTCAAAATTCAGGGAAAGAAGAGGGAAAATGTATTGGGCCTCCTTATAGAAGCAAACAAAAAAATGGTGCATGTGTCTGGAACTTTAAATTATCTTAAAAGAAAATGGAATGGAATTTAAAAAGAGCAAAACATAAAGGTAAAGTAACACTTGTTAAGGCAAGTATCTTGGATTTCTGCCACTTATTTTTAAATGTAAGCATTTCTTTTAAATTTTTTGTGTGTATATGTATATGTGTGTTTGTAGATGATGATATTGAAACAATGTATCTCTTTAAGTAAACTAATTAAGTATAAGGTAAATTTTTATAGTGTAAAGCAAAATGTTCATGATAAATTCTAATTAGATTAGCAAACCATAAAATTCCAGTATTGAAATATTTAAGAAAGTTCTATCAATCATAGGAAAAACATAAATAGCATTTTATTTCTTTTATGGATAATGCTTTTGGTGTCATATTTAATAACTGTTTACTAAATTCTAGGTCATGAAGAATCTCTCCTATGGTTTCTTCTAATATTTTTGTAATTTTATATGGACAGATATGATTCATTTGTAATTTTAATAAGATGTGGGAGTTAGGTTGAGATTCATTTCCTACCCAATGAATATCCATTTTCTCAGCATCACTTGTTGAAATGAACATCTTCCCTGCATTGAATTCCTTTAGCAACTTTGTCAAAAATAACTTGGCCCTACTTATGTGAGTTTATTTCTTGATTCTTTATTCTATTCTTTTGATTGATGTATCTATCATTACATTAATATCACAATCTTGATTAATGTAGTTATATAATAAGTCCTGGAAAATGGTAGAGTGATCCTTCTCATTTTATTATTCGTTGTCAAAATTGTTTTAGTTGTACTAGTTCCTTTGTATTTCCACATAAATTTTAGAGTAATCTTTAAATCTACAAAACATCTTGCAGGTGTTTTGGATTTCATTAAATATTTACATAAACTTGGAGAGATTTTAAATCTTTACAAAGTTGACTTTTCAATCTATGAATACAGTATGTCTTTCCATTTATTTAAAAGTTCATTGATTTATCTCATCAGAGTTTTGTAGGTTTCAGCATACAAGTACTGTCCATATTTTGTTACATATAGATAATTATTTCATATTTAACTATTGAAAATGATATAGTTTTATTTTGGTTTCTAATTTTTCATTGATAGTATGTACAAATGCTATTGTTATTTTATGTTCATATTGTATCTGTGATCTTGCTGAAATCACAAGTTAACAGTGTTTTTTGTAGATTCCCTGTGAATTATTACACAGATTATTATTTCATCTGAAAATAGGCAGAATTTAGTTTCTTCCTTTGTCATTGTAATGCAATGTATTTCCTTTTCTCCCCTTTTATACTGGTTAGATTTCTAGTACTATTTTAAGAAAAGTAGTCATCCTTAAGAAAACCTGTCATCCTTAATTGTTTCTTATGTTAAAGAGTAAGCATTTAGTTTTCAGTGCTAAGTCTATTAGCTGTAGGTTTTTGTAGATGTTCATTATCAAATTTAAAAAGTTAGCTATGCTTCTAGTTTGCTTACAATTTTTATCATGAATGGATGTTGGATTTTGTCAAATACTTTGTGTTAAATAATAGGTTCACATGATTTTTTTTTTCTTTATTCATTTGACTGATGGATTACTTTGATTTTTGAATGTACGTGAATGTAGGCATGCACTCCTTGGATAGATCCCACTTTTCTGTGGTGTGTAATTCTCTTTATACATTGCTAGATTAAGTTTGTTAATGTTTTATTGAGGATTGGTGAGTCTAACTGCATTAAATATATTATAGTTTTGTTTTGTACTGGCTTTGACCGAGTTAGTATCTGTCTGATATTAGCATTCACTGAGTTGGAAAGAGTTTTATCCTATTTTATTTTCTGAAAGAGATTGTGTATAATTCATGCTTATTCTTCATTATATATTTGGTAGAATTCTCCAGTGAAGACATCTTGTACTGAAGGTTTCATTTTTGAAAGAATTTTACTTATAAATTATATTATTATAGTGGCTATAGAACTATAAGTTTGGCCTATTTTTTGAGTAGATTTCAGTTTTCAATGAATTATTCCATTTCTTTTAAATTGTTAAATGTATTACAGGCATACCTTCTTTTTTGTGCTTCACAGATATTACATTTTTTTACAAATTGAAGATTTGTGGCAACTCTGCATGGAGCAAGTCTCTCAACTCCATTTTTCCAAAAGCTTTGCTCACTTTGTGTCTTTGTGTAACATTTTGGTAATTCTCACAATATTTCAAGTTTATTAATATTATTATGTTGTTGTAGTGATCTATGATTAGTGATCTTTGATGTTACTATTGTAATTGTCTGTGGGGGGCCCAGGGACCAGGCTTATGTAAAACAGAAAACTTAATCAATAAATGTCAAGTGTGTTCTTACTGCTTCTCTACCAGCCATTCTCTCATCTCTCTCGCTGGCCTCTGCCCACCCCCATTCCCTGAGACACAACAATATTGAAATTAGGTCAATTAATAATCAAACAATGTTCTCTAAGGGTTCACATGAGAGAAAGAGTCATACGTCTCTCACTTTAAATTAGAAACTAGAAATGATTAAGCTTAGCGAGGAAGCATGCTGAAAGCTATGATAGGCTGAAAATTAGGTCTCATGCCAAAAACAACTTAGCCAGTTGTAAATGCAAAAGAAAAGTCCTATATGGAAAAGTTTTAGTGGTCTGGGTCAAACCAGCCACAATATTCCCTTACGCCAAATCCTGATCCAGATCCAGATCCTGATCCTAACTCTCTTCAATTCTATGAAGGCTGAGAGAGGTGAGGAAGTTACAGAAGAAAAGTTTGAAGTTAACAGAGGTTGGTTCATGAGGTTGAAGGAAAGAAACCCTCTCTATAACATAAAAGTGCAAGGGAAAGTAGCAAATGCTGCTGTAGAAACTGCAGCAAGTTATCTAGAAGATTTAGCTAAGATAATAATAAAGGTGGCTACACTAAAATGCAGATTTACAATGTAAAAGAAACAGTCTTATATTGGGAGAAGATGCTATCTAGGACTTCTTAGCTAGAGAGGAGAAGTCAGTGCCTGGCTTCAATCTTCAAAGGATAGGTTGACTCTCTTGTTAGATGTCAGTGCAGCTGATGACTCGTAGTTAAAGCTAATGCCTATTTACCATCTCAGTAATTCCAGTGTCCTTGAGAAATGTGTTAAATATACTCTGCTTGTGCTTTATAAATGTAACAACAAAGCTTGAACGGCAGAAATCTGTTTACCACATTGTGTACTGAATATTTTAAGTCACTCTTGAGAGGTACTGCTCAGCAAAAAGACTCCTTTCAAGGTATTACTGTTTATTGACAATGCAATTGGTCAGCCAAGAACTCTGATGAAGATGTACTATGAAATTCATGTTGCTTTCATGCCTGCTAACATAACATCTATTCTGCAGTCCATGGATAGAGAAGTATCAAGTCTTATATATTTTAGATGCCATGGATAGTGATTCCTCTGATCTACCTGAGCAAAGTAAATTAAAAAACCTTCTGGAAGGGAATCACCATTCTAGATTCCACTAAGAATATTTAAGGTTCATAGAAAGAAGTCAAAATATGAGCATTAAAAGGAGTTTGGAAGAAGTTGATTCCAACCCTTATGTATGACTTTGAAGTGTTCAAGACTCCAATAGAGGGAGTAACTGCAGATGTGGTGGAAATAGCAAGAGATCTAAAATTAGAACTGGAGCCTGAAGATGTGACTGAATTGCTGCAATCTCATATTAAAATTTTCACAGATGAGAAGTTGCTTCTTTTGGATGAGCAAATAAAGTGGGTGTCTGAGGTGGAATCTACTCCTGGTGAAGATGTTGTGAAGACTGTTGAAATGACAAAAAAATTTAGAATATTACTTAAATGCAGTTGATAAAGCAACAGCAGGGTTGCCGACACTGACTCCAGTTTTGAGAGAAGTTCTACTGTGGGTAAAATGCTGTCAAACTGCATTGCATGTTACAGAGAAATCGTTTGTGGAAGGAAGAGTCAACTGATGAGGCAAACTTCCTTGCTGTCTTATTTTAAGAAACTGCCAAGAAATTGCAACCCCAGCTTTCAGCAACCACCACTCTGATGAGTCAGCAGCCACCAACATCCAGGCAAGACCCTCCACCAGCTGAAGTGTTGTGACTCACTGAAGGAACAGATGATGATTTAGACATTATGCTACTGCACACTTAGTAGACTACAGTATAGTGTAAACATAACTTTTATATGTACTGCTAAACCAAAACAATTGTGACTTCCTTTATTGTGATATATGAAATGGCCTGGAAGTGAATTCACAGTATCTTAAAAGTATGCTTGTAAATTTTTTGTAGCATTCCCTTTTAATGGTGATGGAAAGTGATATTTCTTCTTTCACCCCTAATATTGATGAATTGTGTTATTTATTTAGTTAGTTAGTTACTGTCAATTTCACTAGGTATTTTTTCAATTTTTGTTGATTTTATTTTTGAGGAACCAGATATTTTTCCCATTGATATTTGTCTTTTCTTAAATATGTTTATTTTTCTCTTATCCATATTGTGCTTTTTTACTTCTTGCTTGCGGTTCATTTTGCTCTTGTTTTTTCTAGTTTATTGAGAAGAGAGCTTAAATTACTGATTTGAGAATTTTCCTCTTTTCTAAGTTATGGTAAACAGTCTGTGGCATACATTTTCACCTCTGCACTGCTTTGTTGTGACCTACAAATTTTGATATATTATATTTTAATTTCATTCAATCCAATATATTTATTTCCCTTAAGACTTCCTCTTTGGCCCATATTTTATTTAGCACTTCATTGGTAATATATAAATAAGGAATCTCAATTTAGACAGATTAAGGGACTTTTCCAAAGTCATGCAGACAGAAGTTATTAATATTCTATAAACCTGGTTGAATTCCCTTATGATGAGAGAGAGAAATTTAGCTTTGCCTAGCATTAGGGAGTTATTGTCTAAAAAATTCTGTTTGGTAG
The DNA here is from genome assembly GCF_026419965.1 of Kogia breviceps. Lineage (NCBI taxonomy): Eukaryota > Metazoa > Chordata > Mammalia > Artiodactyla > Physeteridae > Kogia > Kogia breviceps. Next base: position 44,003,771 of record NC_081325.1, on the reverse strand, counting down.
ACTGTCCCTTTATTTGTCCTTTTGCTAAAGTAGGGGCTTTATTTTCTGCATCAGCTGGAGTTTCCAGGCTGGCAACATCTCTTTCACCCATACTGGACTATATGAACAAGAGTAACAACAACAAAACATGGAAGTTAATGGCTTGTTTTTCCTTGGGTTCCAAGATCTTGGGCTGATCTGCCTTCTTCCACCTGTCATTCTGAGCCTTTTATGATTTTCCTGAGTTTTTAGGTGTACTGAGTTGGGGAGATTGAGACAAGTGCAGCAACTAATTCTTGCCTGGTTTGGTTTTTAGACTTTTCTTCTTTGCATATAAAACATTACTTTTGTAGACCTTTTTCAAATATGAAATACTTAGATAAAATAGTACATCCTCTATTAAGCCTTTTTTTCATTTTAAATCTTACTTTCATGAAGATTTAATTTCTCTCTCTCATGTGTTCAAAAACTATCTTGTACAACTCTCAGTTACATTACTTATCCAATTTAAATGTATGAAAATTACATGTCTCTTTTACCAGAAACTTAGATCCAGAAAGCAGGGAGCATGCCCTTAATCTTTGTACTACCATAACTTACAAAATTTCTCTTGTATGGTAAGATATTGATAAGGGAACTCAACCAGGAATATAGAGTAAAACTAACTTCTGTCTCTATGACTTTGGAAAGGTTACTTAATCTGTCTGAATAGTTTCCTTATTTATATATTAATTGCATTAAAATTTAAAATATTTTAAAGATTCTTTTTAACTATTGAATTCTCTACTTTTGCCAAGTTAATGTAAGAAACATGGTCATATCATGTAGAACAAAATGACACAGATTATTTAAGAAATTTATCTGAGAATAGTTTCTATATAAATCTTGACACCATGTGAACACATTTTTGTACATGCTGCAATGTGTTATGATATGTGTTATTATTTTGGGGTTATTTCTATTAACATATATAGGTAGAATTTGTTGACAAAATATTTTCTGAATAATCAAGAGTTATAGTCTTTCTCATTAAGATATGGAAGAAAAAAATTCACTTCATTTGGGAAACAGATTGCAGGAAGTTAAAAATGCAATGAATGACTTAATTGACATTTTATTTATCTTCTATCTTTTGCTATCATATGTAAGGTGGTGAATATTAGTGAACATGAGCTATTATATGATTATTTATTTATAATTATTTATTTAATTAATTTATTTATTTTATTTTTGGCTGTGTTGGGTCTTCATTGCTGTGTGCAGGTTTTCTCTAGTTGTGGAGAGCAGGGGCTACTCTTTTTTGCAGTGCATGGGCTTCTCATTGTGGTGACTTCTCTTGTTGCAGAGGATGGGCTCTAGGCATTTGGGCTTCAGTAGTTGTAGCCTGCAGTCTCAGCAGTTGTGGCTTGCAGGCTCTAGAGCACAGGCTCAGTAGTTGTGGCATACAGGCTTAGTTTCTCTGCGGCATGTGGGATCTTCCAGGACCAGGGTTCGAACCCATGTCCCCTGCACTGGCAGGTGGATTCTTAACCACTGCAGCACCAGGGAAGTCTGAGATATTGCATGATTATTTAAAGAATAATTTTTATTCTTATTTACTAACATTGGGCTCATAAATCATGTTCATTATTAGACATATTAAACAGAAATTTCATAGTAAAGGATTTAAGATATTTATGCTAAATTGTATGTTGGACAAACTGGAGGATAGGATAGGTGTAAGAAAAAAGTATGTGAAAAAAACCTGAGTTTGATTAAAGTTCTAACAATTAATATGGTATTTTTGAAAAATAGGAAAATACTGTTAATCATATCATGTAAAATAATTTCTATCTTTTGAGAAATGTGTTTTAATGAGGCCACCAAAATAAACACTGCTAAGATTTTTTTGTTTTTTCTTTTCCTTTTTTGCTTATTTGTTTTGTATTTCACCAGAACTGTGGAGCCAGATTGCTCTTTTTCAGATTTGTTTTATTTTTAAACTGGGGGAAAAATTTAATGTAATATAGGAGAAAATGGAAATGAAAACAAAATACATGAAAAACTGAAATATGGAAAATTACAATTTTAGAATAAAAAAACATGGATAATAAGTAACAAAACAACATAGAGTCAAAACTTATTACAAGCTCTCTATGTTGTTGTAAGTACTATTCACTTTTTTATGCTGACTAAAATTGTGTTTTACTTGGTAATATTATTTTTATGTGCTAATATTAATAATAATAAATATTTTAAACAAAGTGAAAAAGCAATAGCTAAATTTCTCTATTCACTCTTATTGTATACTACATAGGGTGATGTACTGGAACAAGCACTTACTGCCTTGCAAAAACTGATTGTTTGAAAGTTCACAAATCAGGTAAGGCAGTTGAAATCTTGTTGTTAGCTTGACATCAGCTGTGATGATTGGTTTAGAAAATGACAAATGAGACAAATTGTTTTGGTTCCCTTCCCAAAAGCTGTTTGTTATTTACTATTATTTAAAAGATCTCTACTGATTATATGTAATTTATTTTATTTTTTTAATTGAGGTATGGTTGATGTACATTGCTATGTAATTTTGAAGTATACAACACAGTGATTGATAAGTTTTAAAGGTTATATTCCACTTATAGCTATTTTAAAATGTTGGCTATATTCCCTGTGTTGTACTATATATATTTGTATCTTATTTATAAATAGTATTTTGTAACTCTTAATCCCCATCCCTATCTTGTCCTTCCCCCTTCCTTCTTCCCATGGGTAACCACTAGTTTGTGATCATATGTAATTTAAAATAATTTCCATATATACTTATATATGCACACACATACATACACACAATCTACACATGCATACATACATGTAAATATCTGTAAACATATATACACATATCATATATACACATATATACATATATGCCTACATACACATATATAAATTATTCAAAGCATATTTACATGTATAGAGGAGTGTTAATATTTGTTTTCATATATATATATATGTCCACACAACATATATATGGACACATATATATATATATATATATATATATATATATATATATATATATATAAGTTGAAATATATGCTCAGCTATGGAGCAGTTTCTAATATTCTGCACAATTATTTGCTTTTACATTCACATACATATTTTTCTCTATAAATTGCATGTATGTATAAAAATTCATGAATTACTTTTTGCTAAAGGTATTCTTTTTTATATTCCTATTTTAAGTGTTATAGACGTAAATTTTTCGTTTTTTCTCATTTAAATGATGAGCAGTTTCACTGATTGTTACCTTTGTAGAAACAAACACTGAGAGTTAATGCAAAGATAAAGTCCTGTAAAAGAGTAAACTCCGGGGCTTCCCTGGTGGCGCAGTGGTTGAGAATCCGCCTGCCAATGCAGGGGACGTGGGTTCGTGCCCCGGTCTGGGAAGATCCCACATGCCACGGAGCGGCTGGGCCCGTGAGCCATGGCCGCTGAGCCTGCGCGTCCGGAGCCTGTGCTCCGCAAAGGGAGAGGCCACAACAGTGAGAGGCCCGCATACCGCAAAAAAAAAAAAAAAAAAATAATAATAAAAGAGTAAACTCCCAATTAGTTATGTAATATCTGTCTTATTTATAGAAATAATACTTTAATATTCTTCTGAAGCAATTAATATATTTGATGTTCTTAGTTTCTTAGAAATAATAGCTAGAACTATATATGTATTTTTGGAAAGTGTATAAATAAAATAACTTGATCTTCCAAGACCAAGTATTTGAATATATAAAGGTATCCATCAAAACTAATCCTGTGGTTAATATTTAAAAGCATCATAACTATACAATATATTTATAGCCAATCAGAGACAATTTTTTCAAAAATGAATGCTTATTTTTCTGATATTTATATCCTTGTAAGTGAAACTTCTCTTTTTTCTTTGTTCCTCAGAAAATATGTGTTCCATTTTTATTAGTACCATTTAGCTCTTCTAAGTTACAATATTCATTGTAGGTATTTATATATAAAGATAAACACAGATATTTTGATTACTCTATTATTGATCTATTATACTTAAAATAAACCCCAAATTAATATAGCTTATATACATTTTTTAATTTTGTGTTTTTCACTGATAAATTCTTTTAGTTAGAAATTAAGATGTTTATACAGTTTCCAGTGTTTAAATAAAATTCCATGTAAATATATTATTATACAGTATGATGAAAGAAGGAAAAATATCCTGCCTTACAGACATTTGCTCATAATTTTTACTTCTGTGTATGTATTTATGTTTTAATTTTACACATAAAGAAGAGTAGAGTACATGTGTCTATTCTCTTATCCATAACCCATAACTTAATCTTTGATATATAAACATACATGGAACCATGTAGTCAGCAGAATTTCTGATCTTGGGGAAAGCATATTTTATTTTTCAAAGTTTTATCAATTTTATGGATGTGAGTTCAATATTGTCTAATATGTTTACCAAATAGTCCCAAATTCACAGGTATTCAGTTTCATCTTTAAATGTTTCTCCCTTGTAATTCATTCCAATTTTTATTGGCCCTAATGTTCTTTGTTTAATAGATTTTGAAATATACTTTCAACTTTCAACTTTTAAATGATGTGCTTGTCAGCATTTAATAACTAGGTCCATCACTTCCCTGACTTTTTAATTGATGTTTTTAGCAGCTAAGGACTCATTTTACTCAGCTGATTTCCTATTTAGCACAACTATTAATTTCCACTGGATTTCAAAAGAGCAATAACTGTTAATCACAAGTGTCATGAGAAATTTTATTTTTCTGGAAAAAAGGTTTTTTACAGAGTACATTTTCCACTCAGAATGCCTCAGTACTAACTGTGCTATAATCAAATTTTCTCTTAGTAGATGGAGCATACTTAGGACAATGATAAAACAAGTTCTCAATTATTTATCATCTCTATGTGATAATAAGCTGTTGCCTATAAGGGAGCTATTTCCATTTAAAAATAAAAGAATCTATTATTTCAAATTTTATGTAAAAACTGTTTTTCATAAAAACTTTTTTGGCTTCCCAAATTGATAGAATTCACCTGTGACCTAGTTCTTTGCCTCCATGAAGACCGTAGTGATGGTTAATAGCATAGCACAGGACAGACAAGGAAAAAATCAGAAGTAGCCACTGTATTGGGGGCTACTAAAATCTAAAAAAAAATTAGGTCCATATATTCTACTGCACAATTAGAATTTATTAAATAAAATTTAGTAAACTGATTATACACAGACTTACATGTTTAGGAAATCATGGAATACAAATTGAAAACTTTACATTTCACAAAAAAACTTTTATTATACAAATCTTAGATTTGGATTATTGAATAAGAATATCAAATGGATATAGAATAAACATATAATAAAACTTCACTGGTTAAATTATTTAAAGTTTTATCAGATGTGAATAAAAATTATTGTGAATAACTCAGGAGAGATTTTATGTGGCTAAGTAGTGACTGACATCTATTTTCTTACAAATTTCAGTTTTTGTAGCAGTAAATACAGCTCCAGATTATTTTCTGAAATAAATCAAACTACATAATTGTATTTTGAAAGATCATTATGTTAATCAACTAATCATAAACAGTAGGTAATTTTTCAAATACTAGTTAGAATGTACATTTTCAGCTACTATGGAGAACAGTATGGGCGTTCCTTAGAAAACTAAAAATAGAACTACCATACAACCCAGCAATCCCTCTACTGGGCATATACCCTGAGAAAACAATAATTTGAAAAGAATCATGTACCACAATGTTCATTGCAGCTCTATTTATAATAGCCAGGACATGGAAGCAACCTAAGGGTCCATCAACAGATGAATGGATAAAGAAGATGTGGCACATATATACAATGGAATATTACTCAGCCATAAAAAGAAATGAAATTGAGTTATTTGTAGTGAGATGGATGGACCTAGAGTCTGTGATACAGAGTGAAGTAAGTCCGAAAGAGAAAAATAAATACCATATACTAACACATATATATGGAATCTAAAAAAATAATGATTATGAAGAACCTAGGGGCAGGACAAGAATAAAGATGCAGACCTATTAGAGAATGGACTTGAGAACATGGGAAGTGGTAAGGGTACACTGAGACAAAGTGAGAGAGTGGCATGGACATATATACACTACCAAATGTAAAATAGATAGCTAGTGGGAAGCAGCCGCATAGCACAGGGAGATCAGCTCGGTGGTTTGTGACCACCTAGAGGGGTGGGATAGGGAGTGTAGGAGGGAGAGAGACACAGAGGGAAGAGATATGGGGATATATGTACATGTATAGTTGATTCACTTTGTTATAAAGCAAAAACTAACACGCCCTTGTAAAGCAATTATACTCCAATAAAGATGTTAAAAACATATATATAATGTACATTTTTTCACTTCCACTAAAATATATGCAGGTACAATTGGGAGAGAGAAGAAAATCCTTATGTAAGTTTCTTTTGATTGCAGAAAATGAAGACAAATATTTTATTCATGAAAATTATTAGCTGTCTTGCCACAACTGATGTTTTAGGGAATTTTATTAGTATTGCCTTTCTGAATATTTTATTTCTGATTTCAGTTAGAAGAAAAACCACAATTATATTAGTTTCAACACATATTTTGTACTTGGAAAGATTCAGTAAATATTCTTAATTGTAATAAGTTATTTGCTTACTGAGATCATTATTTTCTGAATATAGTAAATTTGTTTTCTCCAAAATTAGAGCACCTGCACATGACAATGATCTTAGGAATGACTAGAGAAAGAATGGTCATTTGGCAAAATTTCCTTGCAGAATAACTGTGCCAGCATTTACAGCTGAAATCCAAATGTTCAACAGATGGCAAGCTGAATAAGGTGCAGCTGAAGCTAAAATGTATTTTTTAGAGGAAAAAAAAATATGCTGAAGAGAAAGGAATATTAACAAGATATCTTGAAGCAATAGTGGAATAAGGTCAATCTAAGTCATATTACTAAAGTTTCATGCTGAGAAAAAATAGTGGGACCCTGCTGTACTAATTTCAGCTTTAATTTATGACATAACCTTTGGGCCAAAATATGACAATGTAATAAAGATATGTCTTTATTCTAAGCTGGATTTAGTTCTGTAGTAACAGTAATTTGTTTCATAATAAATCTGTATGAATATTGTACTTTACTGCATGCATTCATATAAACCCAAGTCACCAGGACAAACTATTTCCATTCACTTATTCTGTGATACTGTTTCATATAAAATTTGATTCATATATTTTAAAACTGATTTACTAGAAACTTTAAATACTTCAGCTACTTACAAATGTTATCAGAGCTTATGTAAATTATTTTCTGAAGATTAGCACTCTGTTTCCATCTTTGTGTTATGACTTTCATTACCTAGATGGGATTTCTTGAAAATGATTTTTACATTCCTCCTCTCCCAATATTCATACCAACATTTTTTGTTGTTGACATTTTCCAGTTAAAATTTTTGTCTTGGGCTTCCCTGGTGGCGCAGTGGTTGAGAGTCCGCCTGCCGATGCAGGGAACACGGGTTCGTGCCCCGGTCCGGGAGGATCCCGCGTGCCGCGGGGCGGCTGGGCCCGTGAGCCATGGCCGCTGGGCCTGTGCGTCCGGAGCCTGTGCTCCGCAATGGGAGAGGCCGCAACAGTGAGAGGCCTGCGTACCGCAAATAAAAAACAAAAAACAAACCACAACAACAACAAAATTTTGTCTTTACTTTTCCAAAGGAATAAGGCAACATATTTAATATTATCATTACTGTAGCAAGTCAAACTTGAAGCCCAATTATGATGGCTGACATGATTATGAGCAAAATGGTGAACTGTGTGAACTAGTCTCTGAATAGCACCAATCTGTTAGGACTTCATTTCCCTACATTTATTCTGAATTGTCTGTAAACACATACATAGTAACATTAATTTTTATAATTTTATAATTTATCACAAAGTTAATTTATCAATTTATAATTAATGGACCATGTTAAAAGAAACCAACAAGAAAATTGTTCTATTCATTTCTAAAATTCATTTTTCTGTAGTTTCACAGATGTGTACAGTGAAATTAGACAACTGTGTGGTGGCAATGACCAAAGCAAATGCTTTTTAACAACGGTGATGTTAAGCTTCAATTCAACAAATTATTGAAGTCAGTCTTTCCATTATATTCAGCACTGTACAAAATATTAATGGTTTTGTTTTCAGTTGATATCATAGTGGTTTAGAGCTCTGTTTCTGAAGAAAGATTCTCATATTGATTCTCCACTTAATTTATAGACTATAGGTAACTCATTCAACCTTCCTATACCTGTTTCTTCATGTGTGACATACCATCACTTCCATGGTGACACTCAGGCACACACTGGTACGATGTGGGAGACAACAGGAAGGTGTGACAATCAGGAAGCAGGGCTCATTGTGGGACATCTTGGATGCTGGTTACAGCATCTTCTTAAAAGAACCCTTTCTAGGCCAATGGTTGTCTGTTATCAGGATGGGTATATTCTCACCATTTCCCTTTACCTTCGTGATGATTGCTATGCCATTTATCTTAATTCTTTTTTTTTTTTTTTTTTTTTTTTTTTTTTTTTTTTCGGTATGCGGGCCTCTCACTGTTGTGGCCTCTCCCGTTGCGGAGTACAGGCTCCGGACGCGCAGGCCTAGCGGCCATGGCTCACGGGCTTAGTTGCTCCGCGGCATGTGGGATCTTCCCGGACCGGGGCACGAACCCGTGTCCCCTGCATCGGCAGGCGGATTCTCAACCACTGCGCCACCAGGGAAGCCCTATCTTAATTCTTATGATGTTTTTGTACAGTATTCTCCAGTGTAATTACTTGGCTGTAGGAAGGCCTTCTTATTTTGCTACCTCATTAAACATATAGTACATAGTGTTAGCTTTTAATTACGGAAAGTACTTTGTATTTAACATCCCTTACTATGTAAAGTAAAAATGCCAGTGGGCATTTCTATGTTTGTTTATTTGTTTCCCATTTTAAGCCCTATTTTACTGCTGACATTATAATTCAATCCACTTTGATACCCAATTATTTTACACTTTGAGGCTTTTCTCTCTTCTCTCTCTTTCCCTCTCTCTCTCTCTCTCTCTCTCTCTCTCTCTCTCTCCCTCTCTTTTTTTTCCTTAGAAGCAGTCAAGGAATTTACACCAGGGGCATTACAAAGATATATGGCCCTAGCTGATATATCAGCTTTTCTGCATCAAAGGGGTCACTTTCCTCCATTTATTTGACAAGACCTTGGTTACCAAGAAAGGAATAAAAATGTGTCAGCTGCATTCTGAAATTGTGCCTCAGAATGTTTTAAATTGTGCCTCGTCTATGTTTTAAATCTGGTGTCGGCAAACTTCCTCTGTAAGAGGCCAGATAGTAAATATTTAGGGTTTTGCAGGACAGGTCATCTCTGTCATTACTACTCAACCTGCCATGAAGCAAAAAACAGCGATAGATAATGTATGAAACTACAGGTGTGGCTATGTTCCAGTGAAACTTAATTAAAAAAAAAAAATAGAAAACAAGCTGTATTTGATCAGTGGGCCATAGTTTGTCAATCCCTGCTTTGCATGCTAAAACTTCCATTCACGACTTAATAGATCATTGGTCAAAATTCCTGCTATATGTTCTAATTTTTTTCATTTTATCTTTTTGTTGTTATTGTTTCCATGAGTTTAGCAAAGGATTACTAGTGAAACCAAAATCATTCATTCATTCATTTATTTCTTCAGATATTTATAAGGAACTATGAATATCTGTGAACTAGGCCTTGCTTTCAGTACCAGGGATTCAACAGTTAAAATGTGATTAAAAAAAAAAATCTGTTATCTAGTAACATACATTCTAGCTTGTTCATTCCAAAAGTATTTTGTTAGAAAGTAAACAGGGGTTGAAAGTTAGACTTAAAATAGATGCTAAATTTAACTAAATTGTAATATAACAGAAAGCCTTATAGCTTGGTTTTAAAAATATACACTATGAAGACTGACTTCCTACATTAAAATTGCAATTCAGACATTTACTAACTTCTAACTTGGCTAAGTTACTGTTATTGAACTCTGAATAGAAATAGCTACATTTATTTTGAACCAGACATGAAGATAATTCACAAGATTTACTTTATTTATAGTTTTAAAATTACAAAAGAAATAAATCGATGTACATAATTATCTTTGACATCTTTTACTCTCACCAAAATTGAAACACAAATTATATTATATATTAAATATGTAAAATATTTTCATATAAGGATATTGCACAGAATTTATAATTACATTAAAATTTATAAAATTATTTTTTAATTAAAAAAAGAATGACCAATCAGCCACTTATAAAATCTGCTTATGTCTGAATACATATTATGCACAAGTGCACAAACACACAAGGTAAGTACCTGGCAGATTGGCATTGTAAACCTTCCCTCTTCTTATTTCAGAAAATAAAATAGTGATACCATTTTCTCCTCCAGTTTTATTGAGATATAATTGACACACAGCTTGGACTGATGGGTGCAAAAATATGACAAAATGATAGGAAGACTGTCAGATTTCTGATATTTTACAATTTCAAAATGATTCAGTAGAACTACATTGTTCCTCAGTATCCATGGGTGTTTGGTTCAAAGATGCCTTGGATACCAAAATCTGTGGATTCTCACCTCTTTTATGTAAAATGGTGTAGTATTTGCACATAACATATGCACATCTTCCTATGTACTTTGTATCATCCATAGATTACTTATAGTACCTAATACTATTAAATGCTATGTAAATAGTTGCCAGTATGCAGCAAATTCAAGTTTTGTCTTTTGGAAAATTTCTGGAATTTTTTCAAAAAATATTTTTATTCCACAGGTGGATGAATCTGCAAATGCAGGGCCTGCGGATATGGAAAACTGACTGTACTCAGCTGTGAACTAGTGGTTTCCTTCAAGAAAAAGAAATGATGACTTTGAGGGTGGTTCAGAGGCCAACAGGGTTGTTACTGCTACCACAGGCATAGTAGCCACAGTCACCACCAAGGACCGGGGAGGTGGGGCTTCTCCCCAATCTGCCCATAGCACAGAACATTGAGCCACCTAGATTTTTCTCAGGCCTTAAGATCTAATGGAATTTTCCCTGCTAGATTTCAACTTGCTTTGGACATCTAACCCCCTTTTCCTTTGAATTTCTCCATTTGGGAATGGAATGCCTAATATATGCCTACCCAACCATTGTATTTTAGAAACAAATTACTTGTTTTTGAAATTTCACAGTTCCACAGATGGAGAGCGATTTGCCCCTGCTTGGAAAATATTGAGTCTCATCCATACCTTATTTAGATGATTTTGAAGGTGAGATTCAGGACTTTTTGAGTTGATTATGTTTATAGGAAATTTTGTAGTTTGATGCTGTAATGGGTTAAGACTTTTGGGGATACTGGGATGAGTTGAATGTATTTTGTACTTGGGATAGGCATGGCTTTTGGAGAACAAGAGGGCAGATGATTATTGGTTGAAATGTGTCCCCCTCAAATATGTTGAAGTCTACACTCTAATACATATGAATGTGATCGTATTTGAAAATAGGGTCTTTTGTAGATGTAATTATATTAAGATTAGGTCATTCTGGGATAGGGTGAACCCTAATCCAACATACTAGCATCCTTATAAGAAAAGAAGAAAAGACATAGATTAAAGGAGAATGTCACATGACTAAAAAGGAAGAGATTGGAGTTATATGACCACATATATGGTCATATATGGCATATATACTATATATTACCAGAGGCTCAGGAAGAGGTATGGAAAAGATTCTTCCTCTGAGTCCCTGGGAAGTCATTAACCCTGCCAACATCTTGATTTCAGACTTCTGAAGTCCAGAACTGTGAGACAGTATATTTCTATTGTTTTAAGCCACCCAGTCTGTGGTACTTTTTACAGCAGCCTTAGGAAATTAAAACAAATGCACAGAAACTTCTTGGTGACATAAACTTTCATAGGGTAATCTCCCATCAGTAGCTCAATTATGACAAGCATAAAATCACAATTAGCCCCTGGAATGGAGAATCCCCCAACAGAGCTTTATGTTCTTATATATTAGAATCTAGGTAACTAGCAGAGGCTGACTGGTATAATGTAACAAGAAAAAACTAAACATTTTACATTTGCTTTCAGCTTCTCTGTCTACTTTCTTTAGCCAGATGGCTAGGTGTGAATAACGATCCATTTGTGGAGGAAAGGTCCCTTTTATTAGTTAGAAATTTACTAATCCTCATGCAGAAATTGGAAAAATATTTTACATACTTGTATATGGCAAAGTATTAAAAGATATATATCTATATTATTTAACATACAGATTTAATATCTTTATATAAAATTCTTACAGAGTAAGAAGAATGGGATTTGTAGGATTTTTCAATCCAAAACAATATCTGAAAAAGTGCAACAATAACTTTCTCCTCTTTGCAAATATAATTTTGTCGTTTAGTATCTTAATTGTTCAGTCACATCTTGGATCTTTTTAAACAAGATTTTATCCAATATCACATGGCAAGCAATATTGGTTTAAAAAATAATTAAATGTGAAAAAATTAGTGGTCCTAATCCTAAAACAATAGTATCCCATGGATAGGATCTACTGAAGGGAAACAGCTCAAATATGTTTTAATTCACATTCCAAAATATATCAAAATTTGCAAAGTTCTTTGCTAATATAAATATATTAAAACACTATTTATGAGAGCATTATTTATGTATATTTGGTTGACTCACATTCTGGCTTGATCATTTGCAAGCTCAGAGTGCTTGGCCAAGTTTTAACTACTCTGTGACAAAGTTTTTCCATCTTAAAATGGGAAAATAATAGACTATCTTACAGGTTGATGTGAACAGTAAATTACTTAATATATGTAAAATGTTTAACACGAGTATTGATAAATTAACGTGAAATCAATTCCCAAATTTGTTTATTTATTTACTTATTTATTTTTTTTTTTTGTGGTACGCGGACCTCTCACTGTTGTGGCCTCTCCCGTTGCGGAGCACAGGCTCCGGATGCGCAGGTTCAGCGGCCATGGCTCACGGGCCTAGCTGCTCCGCGACATGTGGGATCTTCCCAGACCGGGGCATGAACCCGTGTCCCCTGCATCGGCAAGTGGACTCTCAACCACTGCGCCACTAGGGAAGCCCCCCAAATTTATTAATTACAAATAGTTTAATCTACAGTTTTATTTAAAAATCACAAATATATAAAGGCTATTTAATAATATTAAAATTATAAATAAAAACAGCAACATGTATATCAGCACTTAAAAATAATTAAATTATCAACTATGATTTTATTTCCCAAAGATTTTAATTTATTTTTGATGCTACTAATGATAACAGATTAAAACCATCTTTTTTGACATTCAAGAGATGCAGAAAATGTTGTACTTAGTTGCAAAACTAAGTCTTTTAACTTAATAACATAATCACATTATTAGAAACATAGTTACCATGCATTCCTAGTCTATATTATAAATTAAGAATATCATATATATTTTTTTCTTCATTTTTTTACTGGTCTACTCCTGGGGACAGTCCTGTAAACTCTTAATTGTTCTATTGTAGAGTCAAAGTTCTCCAGAGAAACAAAACCCATAGGCAATAGGATATATTCATCTCCTGTTCCCTTTAAAATAAAGGTTAAGAACAAAGGGACTGTGTTTTTCAAGGTTCACATAATAATCCTTGTTAAAATGGATTTGTCTTTATTTTTTTCCTGGAAGTCATTGCCTTTATGGAATAATGGAAGATTATGAATAAAAGTATGACACCTGTGTAAGGAGTACCAAGGAGTTCAATGTCACATAATTTGTTTTGGCTTTTGTTCTGAAGGGAGAGGAAAGGTGTAGAGGGACAAGACCTCATATTCGTTGAGATAAGATAACAAATACAGTCTCTGAACATAGTGGTTTAGCACAATATCTATTTATCCTTTGCACACTCTATGTTTTTATCACAGATTTCTATCACCTATGAAAATGTAAAAATATCAGATGGAAAAATATAAGGTAATAAATCAGACAGTAAAACTGGGCATAGAAAAATTTAAAAAAGATTCACAAGTGTTGTGACTTTGTTAAATTAACATTTGTTAAGTAGAGTCACTGGATATCCAATGGTGAGCTGTTGTTCAACAGAAGACTTCAAGGGACAGTGAAATAGAGAAGCTTATTTATCATTCACAGGTCCTAGAGGAGGTGCAAGGCAAACCTGGAGGAGACACATGGAGAAGTCAAGGCAGTGTGAAGGCAGAGAGTATGGCAGGGCACAGGTACCTGCCTTTGTTAGGGTTGGTGGGGGAGTGCTCTGGGTTTCCTGGATAAGGCAAGGTTGGTCAATTCAGACCAAAAAGAGACAGATTTGGTAAATTCCGCAAGGGTCTTTTCTAAGGGGCACACAAGAGGAAGACCCTGGGAGGCAGGGGAAAGCACTCATCCCAAGGGCTAGCAGGGGAGTCCTATCAGGAGCTTACATTTACTTGTGAGTGTTTTCTAGGCCATGTTGGCAGGAGGGGTAGTGTCTGTCCAAGGCCCCTGCAGGCTGCTTAGCCATACAAACGGGTGCCTGGCTGCCGAAGCATCAATGTTGTGGAGTAGTTTACCTAAACTTGCAAAAACAAAGCACCTAACATACAGATTTAGCTGGGGTTTCTCAAAAGGTATAGAGGAAGATAGAGGAAAGACTCAAAGATGATGCTATCATGGTGAATGCCAAGGGGGTCACTGGGAAAGAACTTGTCCATCATATAGGATTGACTAAAAACTGATTTAGATGTAATTGTGCCTATGCTGAAATACCATATGCATACAATTAAATGGATGTCAAAGTGTCTGTTCTCTTCAGATTATTAGGAGCTTCTGTAGTTCAGAGACTATCATAATTACCCTAGGGACTAACACAGGGTCTAATTTTTAGGGAGGAAATAATTAATAAAGAAAATTGACTTTTATAATGAACATCACAGGGTATTCAAAAGTCGTGCAAAAAAGAAAGTGGTGTCTGTGTGTTCAAGTAATATTCTTTAGTTGATAATAGTGCTGTCTGTAACATAAAGGATCTGGCTTAAATACTATCTATACCATTCACTTTCAATGAAAATTTATTAAAATTCTCAAGGCATAGTCATATCACCTAAAAAAAAAGGATATTATGATAAAGTCTGTTCTCTCCATTATCTCAAGTACTGAATTATAAAGATAATGTATAAAGACACTTAGGGGCAAAACATAAATTCTCAGTAAATAGATACTAAGTTTTTATACTGTTCTTTCTTTCCACCTGAAATTTATGAGATCTTAATCTATTAATGTATATTTTATAAATTCTCAACTTATATGCTATAAAAAATAATTCTTATTTATCTTATTACTCTATCTATTTCAAAAACCTTAATTCATCAGCACTACAAGGATTAAACAAACTGGCATGGTCATTCAGTGTCATACCATATGACAGTTAGATGCAGAATTAAAAATACAAGCAAACAAACAGATTTAATGAATTTTACAAGCATTACATTCAGTGAAAATAACTAGATATAGATGAGTATATACTGAATGCTCCCACTTATATAAACTATTTTATTTAATATAAAAGTCAAAACCAATACAAAACGTTTCTATTCTATCAGAAGTCAGAATAATGGTTGCTCTTGTGAGTATTAGAGTGCATTTAGGATTCTGGTAATTTTGTTTCTTTCCTGGATGCTATTTACTCATATTTCATCACTTTGTGAAAATTAATTGAGCTGCATACTTAAGATATGTGCATATTGCTATATGTAGGCTATGTTTTATTTAAAAGTTGACATGAAACATCAACTTTATAATATTGTAGTATTGTTAGAAAGTAAACACCAGAGTAAAGAAATTGGAATTCTGTAAGAGGATGGGTTAAGTACATTTCAATGAGGTGTTAACTCAAATACTTCAATAGCAGACTGATCCAATTGTATTCTAATACACCTAAGTATCAATGAGCCCACACATTTTAGAATAACCATGTCTATATCAATACATTAACTTCTATAAGTTAATAAGAAGTGGAATAAGAATGCCACCTGACATATCAGTAAACAAAGGATGTTTCAGCCACCAACCCAGCAGCTGCTACAGTAGATCAACCCCCCAGGGTGCAACCTGAGGAGACTCAGGAATGAAAACAACAGGATACTAGCCCTAGGTAGCTGAGGTGCATTTATCAAAGGAATGATTTCAATGAGCCCAGACCTTTGCATCTTCCCATACATAGAAAAGTGCTAAATTAATTAACTTGAAATGTCTGGTTTTCTTTAATTAACAGTAATTCTTTGAAGTTCTGACTACCTAGGTTATGTTACAAAACTCCTATATATGGTGGTTCCTTCCTCACCTCTTGGGAGCAGACCCTTGGAGTGACCTGAGAGTCCTGTCTCCTGGGCTTGAAGTCCTCAGAAAATCCACCGAATAAAACATAACTTTCAACTTTTAAGTTGTACTTTTTTTTCAGTTGACACTTATTTGTCCAGAAAAATAAAAGTCTTTTCAAACTCAGAAATTCATTAATGAGGAAGATAATATGATTAGAATCTTCTTTATTGCTTTTGGATGAAAATGGTGTTTTTTTGCATTGTCCCAAATGACTTTTGTCCCATATGTTCCTGTGGACTAATGATTTTTTCTTCTCAGTTAGTTAGTTCTAGAAGATCCTTCATTTTATTATTTTCCTGTTGTAATCTGTTGAGATGACTCATCTTAACCAACAATTCTGTCCTGAAATATCCAATCTTGCCAAAATATGCTGAAGTCACCCATCAGCTGCTGGGATGTTGTCATAAAACCACCAAAGCATGATGCTCTTCAATGCTTTTTTCTTTGCTTCATTCGTAGGCTGATTTACTCTATGCTCATAAAATGTGTAGTATTCCTAATTCAATGTTCTTACTCCCAGAGCAGTTTGTAAAAGGAAGATACCTCTCTTGGTTACCTGCCTCTACTGCATAGTTTAAAAATAAGTGTTATTTTTAATGAGGTGGATGGACCTAGAGTCTGTCATACAGAGTGAAATAAGTCAGAAAGAGAAAAACAAATACGGTATGCTAATGTACATATATGGAATCTAAAAAAATGGTACTGATGAACCTAGTGGCAGGGCAGGAATAAAGACACAGGCATAGAGAATGGACTTGAGGACATGAGGTGGGGGACGAAGGGGAAGCTGGGACGAAGTGAGAGAGTAGCATTGACACATATACACGACTAAATGTAAAATGGATGGCTAGTGAGAAGCAGCTGCATAACACAGGGAGATCATCTCGATGCTTTGTGACAACCTAGAGGAGTGGGATAAAGAGGGTGGGAAGGAAGCTCAAGAGGGAGGGGATATGGGGATACATGTATACATATAGCTGATTCATTTTGTTGTAAGCAGAAATTAACACAATATTGTGAAGCAATTATACTCCAATAAAGATATATATTTTTTAAGTGTTTATTATGCCCACAGTGAGCTATGGAGATTTAGTAGAGCAACCTTTTGGTATCACTTGCTCTTCATGTGATTCCTGGACTCTGAAGTCATAACATGAAATCACAAGCTGGGCTGGTGTTCCTTATTGGGAGGTCACACACTGTATCAATCATTTTAGGCTAAAAGCATTGATCATATTATGGATAAAATAGTTGTGTTTATTTGTCTCTTACTTTATAATGAGTTCTCTGTCGAGTACCTCTTAGGTCATACCATTTACACAATCTCTTTTTTATTTAAATGTTGATAAATTGAATTAATTATAATCTCAGTTGTCCTCTCAGAGTACCCATTTTCTTTCCTTTTCTTTTCTGTTGCCTCTTTAATTTTTTAGGCACCTTTATTATCTATTTTCATGTGTGGTAAGTTAGAAATTTATACCTTGATATAAGTCTTCTGGGTTGAAATCTTTATCACATCATTGCATAATCAAAATATCAGTAACTTTAATGTGTCTATGTCTCAGTAGCCTTATTTATAAATGAAAGATAAAAATTATATTAGCCATTATATATGTATACCTAATATACCTATATATTTAATTATAGTAGGTGTAATTGTAACTTTGATAGTACTAGCAAATGTCCTAAGGCAATGACTGGTTTATAATAAACAGTCAGTAAATGTAAGGTAGTGTTATTCGTTTCTTATTTGATTAGCCAATTTGGATGTCCTCCTCTGGCTAGCTTCCTTCCTTCCTTAAAACTGTAATAAGTGTCACAATATCCTTGGTTTTATTGTGCCTTTCAAAACAGAAAAAGCTTAGACATTTATGGTGAAATAAATGAAAATCAAGCCATCCACAGGAGTTGAATTTAAGTCTCTGCTGCTACGAGAGTGGTATTTGATATGTGTTTTGAAATATACGGCTATATTAGTTGAGTAAAGGGATAAGGAAACTTTCTTTCCAGACCCTTCATCTACTTCTTTGCCTTCTCATCAAGAGAAGATCATAGCTTTACAGTCTTTCCTGACTCTCTGCTTTTATGCTTTATTCTGAATGTTTTTCCTCCTAAGGAAGATCTAGCTTATAAGCTAAATGCTCTTTTTCAGTGTGTTGTTCCTAAAACTACTGCTCAAGTCACAGAAAAAAAGAGGGGAAAAGATAAAATGTATATATATATATATATGTTTTTGATAGAAAAAAGTATGCAACAATACCAGGGCAAAATATTTCCTCTATTTTTATCTGAAGATCTTTTCTATAGTAAAATAATGAGCATATAAGCCATAAAACTTTTAGTTTTGGCTGTTGGTTTGTCTACCACATATTTGCATTTGCTTTCCTCTATGATTCAATTACCCCCACTCCATCCAGATGGCTTATCTATATCATTACTAATATGTGACATTTTTGTGTATTATCACAATTCATTTTTCACCCGTAGGGACTTTAGACAAAAACTAGAGAGCTTCTAACTCACAATACTTTCTCACAGAATATATTTTCTTTCCTGAAGCATGCGCCTTATCCCAGTTACCCAGAATTTCATTCTTCTCTACACCAAAGAAAAGTATATTGGTTTGACATCCCTCTAGACATTATGTCATTTGACTAAATATCTACAATGTAATTTCCAATCATTTATTTTTGAAGATATATTAAATATATTATTCATATGTTGAGTGTCATTTAAACTTTAACTTTTAAATAAAAACTTCTCTTCAACTTCCCAAAATAAAATTTTTATTTTTGAATACTTTTAGATTTACAGAGAATTTACAAATATAGTACAGAGAGTTACCCCACACCCAGTTTCCTCTAATTGTTAGCATCTTGCATACCATGGCATATTTAAAACGTTAAGAAATCGGTATTGATATATTACTATTAACTAAATTTCAGACTTAGTTCAGATTTCAACCAGTTTTTCCACTAATGTTTCCCCCCACACATTTTTTTCTTCTCTTCCAGGATCCAATCCAAGATAACACAATGCACATAGTCAACTTTTTCAAAGAACATCTTTTCTTTTTTACCTGCCTTAGCATGTCATAAACTTTATAAAAAAAAAAAAAAACATAATAATCTGATTATATTAACTAACTTTATGCCAAATTAGAGTAGGTATAAAGGACATTCTTCTAATTCCTGGAAATGTGTCCATATCAGTAAAATAAATAGCATGAATGGTAAGCCTGCATTGTTAAAACAAAATGTTTAGTGATTCAGTTTCCTAGAGTCCATTTTTAATATTGCTTAGTTGCCTTAACTACAAATACTACATAATCCTGATTCCAAAAGATGTGAAAATAATGTTCCTCATAATATCCTGATCATGATATCTATGCCAGAATAATGGAAAAGACCAGGAAACATGTTATTATAATATAAAAACTGCTGCCAAACTGTGTGACTAAGATGTAAATGGTCAGATAAATTTGAAAACCTACTGAAATAATGGTTATTTCTTAGCAAAAATAGCATTTAATTGTATTATATCTTAATATTTAATTGCACAAACTCCATTGGAAAGAGGTACATTTAAATTCACATACCTTACTTTCATTCACGATAGTGTTTATCTTTATCATTGTTGTTTACTGATATGCCTCAGTTATAAGAGAAGGTCAGACAGTCCTCCTCAGAACATTTCAACCTCTGGCAACAATTTTTATTTGCTGATAATAAATGTACTTTAGATTTCTGCATTGTTATTTTATGTAATAATGTCAAGGACAAACATTCTGAAGCATGTCTAATAACACTGAGATCCACCTTCTTTCCACTACAATTCAGCACCCCATTAAATTTAAAGATAATTGAACATTTCTTTAGCTTGGTAGGGAGTATTAGATTTTCTTCAAAAGCTTTTATTTTCATTTCCTAATCGTCCTCATTCTTCTTAGTTTGAAGAATGTCTTTGCCCAGAATAACATGAGGTATGAGAGAAGAGTCTGGTGGAAGAAAACATCATATTACATTTTCTAGGCTATCCTTATTCTTGATTCTACTGAAGCAATAAACAAGTATACTGATTCTGAATGTAGATAACTAATGAAATAAATGAGAAATGTTGTAGTAATTTTGAATAGGCAATCTTTAAAAAAGGCCCCAAATGGAGTTACTTATTCTAAGCCCCATGTAACCAAACAAAGACTAAACTTAATTACAGTTTCAACTCCCCCTGAAATGGAATCTTAAACCAGTCAGCCAAGAATTGCCTGATCAGCACTATTACAAAATCTGCCTGGTAGACCTTTGACATTCCCTGAAGGAAAGTAACCTTGCAATAACCAAACCACTTTTTGGCCTAGTATAACCTCTTTGTTCCTGTTGCCTTCTGGTTATAAAACTCTTTCATTTTGTACAGCTCCTTAGAGCTCCCTTCTCTCTGCTAGATTGTATGCTGCCTGATTCATGAGTCATTGAATAAAGCCAATAAGATATTTAAAATTTACTTAGTTTAATTTTGGTTTTAACAAGCCTATATGTTATATTCTTGTTAAAATATCTCCTTATGGTGTAAACCATTTTTAAGAAGTCACTTAGAAAATGTACAAGAATAAATCCCTAAGAGCTACCCACCTGTAAATAAGCCAGAAGTATTCACTCCTATGCTTCTTTGTAACAGGTCAGTAGACTGTAATATTTCCAATGATAAAACCTGTGCACTTCCTTGTCCATCATTGCATCCACATAGTAGTCTCTCAAAGGTATTTTTTAAACGAATAAGTTCATGTTCGTGTATGGAATTCTTTTGAGGAATGTTTCAATTTCTCATATGTGTTTTATTCTTCTTTGAACTTAAAAAAATATAGTGGAATATAACAATTTTCTCTCATCTTTATTGCAAATACTTTCTTCCTTCCTAATATGATCTTATAATTTATTTTCAGGATTTATTTTGTCATACAATTTTTTAAACCCTTTTTAATGCCTTCAGACATTTTAGAGTCTTATCTTTTGGATTAATATTTCATTCCATAGGAACTATTTCCCCAAATCCAGCTTATAAAACCTAACAGTTTTTGTACATTTTCAAGTATTATTGTTTTACGTAGAATGTGAGGTCAGACACTGAGGTGTCAGATTTCCTGAGTTTGAACATCAGCTCTACTACTTATTAGTCATGTAGTCTCATTCAAGTTATTCAACCTCTCTAATCCTCAGTTTTCTTATCTCTAAAAGGAAGGTAATAACAATTTCACAAATGTTTATGAAGAATACACCAGTAAATATATAGCGGGAGCTTTGAAGAATGACTTGTTCGTAGTAATCACCCAATAAATGTTAAATATTCCTTTCATATGCATATTTTAATCTTTATTTGAATATGTTGTTCAGTTTAAGAAGAGCTCTAGAGTTATGTGTTTATTTTAATAGACTTTCAAGTCCTTTAACATATTTGATGAAATTGTCCATCCTACTTCCAAAGATTTAAAATTTCTCTTTTTTCAAATCTAAAATCCTATATATAGATGTGTCTATTTCTGCTTTTTGATGTTATTCCATTGATCCATTTATTGATTTGCCATTTATGCACAGTTTTAATTACTTTAAGCATAATAAATCTTGATACCTAGATGTATAAGTCATACGCCATTCCCAAGTATTCTTTTTCTTACTCTCTCCCGCTTTTTCCCTTACCAAAATGAGTTTCCTAAGAGTTTTCTTCAATATAAAATTTAAAAATAATTTTAAAAATACTGGAATTTCAACAGAAATTTATGTAGTTTATAAACCAATTTAGAGAGAATTGTCAATGTTACAATATTTAGTCATTCAGAACACGAATATTCCCTGTGTTTTATTGATTCATGTCTTCCTTCATATATTCTGGTAAAAATGTCATTGCTTTCTTAGTATGTATTCTGGTACATTCAAAAAATAAATTTATATTTTAGTTACTATTTTAATAGGATACATTAAGATGGTAAATTAATTTCAATAAACTAATCTTAAAATAATATGAAACTTAATGTCTACACTGACCATCACCTAAAATTCATGCCACCTTCATAGATATAAACACTATCATCATTGCAGTATACACACACACACACACACACACACACACACACACACACCTACATCTATGTATTTTTCAAGTGTGTGTGGTTCTACAATGCAAATATTGTTCTATAACTTATTTTTCACTTAACTAATTATCTAACTCATTTATTAGCCTTTGCATACTATGTATGAGCTGCTCTTTTTAAAGTAATTATTAAAAGAATTCAACTTGTTCTGGGTAAATATGCCTAAATTTTCTCCTGGCAACTAGCCCTCCTCAAATCACAGTTAGTGTGTTTTACATCTAGTTATATGATGAGGCAGTCAGGATGTCATACAAACTGGTCTCAAATGTTCAGGATCTTTCATGTGCAATGAGACCAATACTGAGATCACAGAAAGAAGTATTTGTTCTACTAGTGGGGGAGATCTAATTAAAGAATAACAGAAATGATTAAATTTGGGATCTTTATATCTTAGTAGACTGTTTTTTATCTGTATTTTCTTGCACTTAATTCTTGCCTGTTAGTCTCATAATCACACATATATGATAAATGGAAATCATTTATAGATTCTATGTCTAAAATAAATTCAAAACTTCCCTGAAATTCTCAAGATTTACTGAGGTAACGCAGTGTATGGAAGCTTAAAGATATTGTCAAACCTAAAACACAACCAAGGTTGTTAACTCCTAGTCTAGCACAATGAAAATAAAAATTAATTTCATAGATTGAAAGTCAGTTCTTAAAACACTATTATAATTGTGGCTATAGATATTATTAATTATAATTCAGGTGCTGTCCTGTGTAAATAATTTTACTAGAATGCAAGTCAAGTATTGAAAGGCCATAAGAAGGAATACATGCACTACCAAAAATGAAAATGTTTTATGTTGTTTCTGGTATGTTCTTAGTCAAGGCAAGTTTATCTATCTATGTATCTATGTATCTATTTATCTATCTATCTACCTATCTATCTATCTAATGTGTGTGTGTAACTAAAGTGAAAATATAAAATCAATATCCAAGCAAAACTTGTACTGGACAAATTTAAATAGGCAAGAAAACTTTATTCAAGGCTATTGCTTTGAAGCAAAGGACTGGAAGGTCCTTATGACCTGAGGTACGGGGATAATAGTCCATCTTTGTTTCATATTTTGTTTTGCCCAAAGAAGAAGTAAGCTTTCTCATATCTTTATAACAAGAGGTAGTTTTACAACTGGAGCAAGGCATCTGCCAAAGTTAGGCTTCTGCCCTCCCACAAAAACTGAGAGATAAAGGCACTATCTTCCTTGACGGTAACATGTCAAAAGGATGGCTCCCAGGTCCTTGAGAAAGGCATTCTTGGCTTGTAAACTGTCAAGAGCCTTTCTCAAAAACCTTTCTAAAACCTTTGAGACAAAGAACTCAGAACAATTTGTTCTACTCTGAACAAACTGTCTTCTAGCCATGTTTCTAAAAGTACCCCAATTTTATAGACACTTGAAGGAGAACATGACTCTCTTCTCTATAGGAAAAGATCTTACAAATGTATCAGCAAGTACAGTACACAATTTTTTATTACTATTAAGAGTTCAGACTGATCCTGTTTTCAAATTTAATTCAGTCACTTGCCTATATACAAGCTTAGGAAAATTATAGCATGTATCTAGAACTTAGTTTCTTCTGCAGTAAAAATGCTTAATTTTTAAGATTTTGGCCAATGTTAAATAAAATTTGAGTAGTGGTTAGTATATTGCCTAGTATATATACATTTTAACCATAGCTGTTTATATTCTGAAGGTAGTATTTGATCTTTTTAAAAATTTTTGAGCTGTTAAGAGTGAATTATCTATAGTGCCTGTGGAAAAAGTAAAACTATTCCAGATACTTTGAGTTCTATCTACTTCCCATATCATCAGAAACAAAAGTGATTTTTCTATATGTATCTGGTGAAAAAAACTGCACCTTTAATTTTTCACAAGTAAAGGTCAGAATAGTGTGCTTTTAAATGTGGAACTTACCACAGATTTGTTGGCTCCCTCAAAAAGTTATATACCAATAGCTTTTTTCTCAGAACTTAAAAGTCCATATATACAATAAAATATATTGTTCTCACAGTCTCTGGTCTATGTTCTGGTGCCCATCTGGATTAAAAAAAAAAAAGAGTTCCTGCTCATAATAAGCTCATAATCTATTGCATAGCTTCATAATCATAGGAGTGAGCATATTAGAATGACCTGAAAAGTGTTTCTACATCAAAATGATAAAATCATAATCTGACAAGAAAATATGGCATCAAGATATTGGTATTTTTTGAACAGATTCTTAGATTTTATTTATTGATGCCAGGGCTAGGAATTACTTATGTAGTAAATGAGTTCAGAGCTTACAGTGAAAAAAAGTCTGTTGCATTTTACACTAAAATAAAATCCATTACTCGTTATATCAGGACTAAAGTACATATTACAAAACAAAGATTTATTTTAATAAAATGTACCTTGCAAGATAAAGAAATCAATTAATACATATTTAACATTTAATGTGTTTCAAATTTATTCAATATTATAAGGAATGAAACTTCAGAAAATTCTATTTCAAATTTATACATGCTATAAGTTTGAAAATTGAGACCCAAAGTAAGTCTGCCATGATCTCACTATTTGATACGATGCCAAAAGGACAGACAATGATTCCTTGGCTCATCTGAGACTTATCTTTTTATTTATCTTTGAGTTGGCTATCCCTGGTCCATTTAAGAACTCCTTCTCTTCACATTCTTTCATTTAAATTTTTATCTAAAATGCTTAGATTTACCCTGAGTTCTAAGGCTTTCTAGGACATTTAGTACATCCTAGCTACTGATAACAAGACCTGAAATCGTAATTAACAGAATGACTGACCTAGCATAAACAGGAAAAATGTATATGAGCACCTATTGATCATTTTAAATTGGTATGTCGATGGTAAGCCGTCACTGTCGTCATAAATTTACAGCAGCTTCAAAATTAATCACTCATTCTGCTTGTACTCCAGATATTCCAGGGAAATTAATATCCTAACTAATTTTATTTGATTTAGTAAAAATGTAATTAAATATCACTTGATCCCTATTCCCCAAACACCTGATTACTCATCATTTCAGAACCGAGACTTACAGTAGTAGGCAATGTATTTTATATAGTGTTAATCTAATTTAATTCTGTCCAGTCTATGAATATATTTAAATGATATTATTTTTGAAATTCTACCTGTGATTTTATTGAAGTTGCTTAGAAAAGTCAGAGGCCATTTTACTCTAAGTTCTTTGTGTCTCTCTTTGAATAATAATACTGTATAACCAAATAAAATCGGTGAAGTGTATGCAATCATATTATTTAATATGTGATGTGAAGCTTTAACACTGCTTCCTGGGAGCTAAAGAAAAATGTGTCCTCATCGTAGGAGAATAAGCACAGGCAATTATGCATAATTATGGAGATTAAGTTCCAATTAAGGCTAAATTTCAATAATATCTCTATCCACAAATCTTTTCAAGTATTTAGTGACATGAAAGAAGATCAAAGTAACTCAAGGTACTAATCTCTGTTATGGTTAAAGATAAAATAAGTTTGATTAGGGAATTCTAACAGTACGACAAGTTCAAGAGCATTTCTCCATTTACCGTAGTATTTGGACAGTTATCTCTAGTAGCATTTCAGAGCCAAGACAGAGTTTTTATATTCCCAAACTACATTTACCACTTAGAAATATGCAGAAGAAACAGTTATCAGTCTGATTTTATCTATAAAAGGGTGTTGAAAATGTCAATTGCAATGTTGCTTAACAGGCTTTAGAATAATTTCTAGTGAAACTTCATATTATCCTTCCAGAACACCAATAAAATACTTGGTATTTAATATTGTTAATAAAAAGAACACAATAACACCAAACAACATAACAATATGTAAGGTACATCATTCCACTAAGACGAAAAATAAATAAGTTAGTTCCTTTTTTGCTTTAAAAACAAAACCAGAAAACTAAATAATATGACTACTATTTTCATGGTAAATCTATTGTTGGCAATATCGAAATTATACAATGATTTACACATTCTAATCTAAATTATTTTATAAGTATTGGATATATATTCTACTGCACACTATTTATGTAAACACCATTTTGGTCATTATATATATTATTTTAAAATAAATCAACCTTAGAATATTTAACTGTGGCATGTCATGCACTGTGCTAAATTGCTCTGTATATTTGATAACTGCTAGTGCTATCACATTGTACAGGTGAGGAAACTGTGGCTCATGGAGTTTAAATAATTTGATGCTATAAAACAGCTAGTGAGTGGTATAACTGGTTTTTGAAGCCATGTAATGATCTCATATGCTTAACAAATCACATTTAGAGTAAGCAACCATATTGATTTAAATGTAAATATCTGTATAACTTGCTATTATCGCATTCTTTAAGCAGAGAGCAGAATTGAAAAGAGTAAACTGTGTCTTCCATAGACAGGCTTAATACTACATATTTAGGGCTTGTCTAAGGAGAGAGCAGATTGATTACAATGAATTGTCCACAAAGCATTCTATGATCAAACCCAAGAGAATTTTCTTCAGTCTTGCATCCTTACAGCAAAAGATCTTTCTCAGTCTGTTTTTTGCATCCTTTCCACTCCACTTTCTTATTGCTCCCTCACATTGTTTACTCCCCTATACACATCACATTTGCATACACAGATCCACATAACATGCCACTAACAAAAAACAGAGTTGGGAACACAGGAAAAAAGACAAAAGAAAATTAAGATATTTAAATAAGAAATTTAGAAGGAATCACAATTCTATTTTCACCTACTCTGTTTAAGAGAAGTATCTTGTTCCATAGTCTGACATTCATTTAATTTAAAAATGTAAGGTGCATTTTTCCAGTTATTATTTGTTTGTTTTGGTTTTTTGTTTGTTTTTTAACATATTTATTGGAGTATAATTGCTTTACAATGTTGTGTTAGTTTCTGCTGTATAACAAAGTGAATCAGCTATACATGTACATATATCCCCATATCCCCTCCCTCTTGCATCTCCCTCTCACTCTCCCTATCCCA
Source organism: Kogia breviceps (assembly GCF_026419965.1). NCBI lineage: Eukaryota > Metazoa > Chordata > Mammalia > Artiodactyla > Physeteridae > Kogia > Kogia breviceps. The sequence continues at coordinate 43,976,206 of NC_081325.1, read as the reverse complement.
CCCCTCTAGGTGATCACAAAGCACCGAGCTGATCTCCCTGTGCTATGCAACCGCTTCCCACTAGTTGTCTATTTTACATTTGGTAGTGTATATAAGTCCATGGCACTCTCTCACTTTGTCCCAGCTTACCCTTCCTCCTCCCTGTGACCTCAAGTCCATTCTCCACATCTGTGTCTTTATTCCTGTCCCTGCCCCTAGGTTCTTTAGCACCTTTTTTTTTTTTTTTTTTTTTTTTTTAGATTCCATATATATGTGTCAGCATACGGTATTTGTTTTTTCTCTTTCTGACTTACTTCACTCTGTATGACAGACTCTAGATCCATCCACTTAACTACAAACAACTAAGTTTCATTTCTTTTATGGCAGAGTAATATTCCATCATATATATGTGCTGCATCTTCTTTATCCATTCATCTGTCAATGGACACATGGGACATCATATCTTCTATCTTACTGATGAAGTTTTAAACTGTGAAAACATGTAGGTGTATACCACTAACTGTGTATAGCACCAGAAAGACCCTTAAAATTAAATGTATAGAGTAAAAATAAAAATAATAATAATAATAATGAACAAACATTATAATGTGGAACCTGACAAACAGTTCCCAAACAACATAAAGCCAATTATTATCCAATGGTCAACCTGGCCTATGTATTTTTGAATAACTTTCAGGAATAAATACATTAAGTCTAGGTCATAGTGGAATATCAAATAGGATTAATTATCTAGTGGCAACTGAAATTAACAGATATGTAAAAATGATAGAGTCCATGCTTGATAACACTCATTTGTTTCAGTGAATTTTCTAATAACCTAATGAAAATAAAGGATGGGAATGTTATGAACGAAATGCTTATGTCCTCCCTAAATTCATATGTTGAAGCCCAAACCCCCAATGTGATAGTATTTGGAGATGGGACATTTAGGAGATAATTAAGGTTCAATTAGATCATAAAGGTGGGGTCCTCATGGTGGGATTACTGGCCCTATAAAAGGAGGAAGAGAGGGAGAACTCTCTCTCCAGGAGAGCACAGAGGAAAGGCCGTGTGACTGAAAAGGCAAGAAGGCCATCTGCAACACAAGCAGAGAGATCTGACCAGACAACGACACTGATCACACATTGATCTTGGACTTCCAAGACTGTGAGATCTTCCAGAAGTGTGAGAAATAACTTTCTATTGTCCAGGCCAGCCGGTCTGTGGTGTTTTGTTAGGGAAACTAACAGAGGGTGGTAAAGTACATTTCAAGATTTTTAATATGTGAAAGTGCATTTATTTTGCTCTCACACTGAATCAATAATAAGCCTGAGTATAAAATTTTATGTGGGAAAAATTTTTCCTCCAGAATTTGGTGGGGAATATTCCAATGTCTTATAGCTTCCAATGTCCCTGGTTCTGTTTTTTTATTCTTTATGTAAAAATATTTGTTGCAATGTTTTTCTTACCAGAAGCTTTGCAGAATTTTGTCTTTTACCTCACTGTTCTGATACCCAGTGATGTGCTTTCTTGTAAACCTATTTTAAACAACTGTATTATGACTCAGTACATAATAATTTATTTTATTCTGGAAATATTGTCCATATTTTGTTCAAACTTTACTTAATTAACAATTGGATGACTTAGTTTCCTTCTGTTTGTTCCATTATCTCACTATGAGATAACTCTTTTTTTTTTTTTTTTTTTTTTTTTTTTTTTTTTTTGCGGTATGCGGGCCTCTCACTGTTGTGGCCTCTCCCGTTGCGGAGCACAGGCTCCGGACGCACAGGCTCAGCGGCCATGGCTCACGGGCTTAGTTGCTCCGCGGCATGTGGGATCTTCCCGGACCAGGGCACAAACCCGTGTCTCCTGCATCGGCAGGCGGATTCTCAACCACTGCGCCACCAGGGAAGCCCGAGATAACTCTTTTTAAGATATTGGACCTCCTGAACTGTTTCTGTAACTTTAAAGCTAACAGATGCTAACCAAAATTTTGATCTGATTGTAATAAAGTAACATTTTTCAGTGTGTTCCACAAAATGTGAGGCCTCCAAGTTGTTAGTAGAAATTACAAAAAACAAGTGGTTCAGAGTTAATATTAACTTGAGAAATGCTTGGATGAACAAAATAATCACATTTATTAACTGTTGATATTATCAGAATATTTAATATACCATGCATTTTGTAGTTATTCCAAAAGGACACATGCTGTAGAATATATACCAATGAAAAATATAGTTTGTCCTAGATGGCATCTCACAAAACTAGTTCTTAATAGTAAACTGTAAAATGAGCTCTGGTGAGATCACCTTGATTTTCTTATATGCCTTTAGAAAGCTGTCAGTGTAAAAAGTCTTCAATTTAAAATTAGCTATAGGAGGTGGAGAGAAGATGGAGGAAGAGTAAGGCGCGGAGATCACCTTCCTCCTCAAAGATACACACCTACACGTGGAACTGCTCCTATAGAACACCCACTGAACGCTGGCAGAAGACCTCGGACCTCCCAAAAGGCAAGAAATACCCCCATGTACCTGGGTAGGGCAAAAGAAAAAAGAATAAACAGAAACAAAAGAATAGGGACGGGACCTACACCAGTGGGAGGGAGCCGTGAAGGAGGAAGGTTTCCACACACTAGAAGCCCCTTCGCAGGCAGAGACTGCGGGTGGGCAGAGGGAGGAAGCTTCGGAGCCGCGGAGGAGAGCGCAGCCACAGGGTGCGGAGGGCAAAGCAGAGAGATTCCTGCACAGAGGATCGGTGCCGACCAGGCCTCGGGCTTCAATCGGATCCCAGGGAAAGGTCTGGAGTTGGCAGAGTGAAAACAGCCTGAAGGGGTTAGTGCACCATGGCTAGCCGGGAGTGAGTCAGGGAGAAGTCTGGAGCTGCCGAAAAGGCAAGGGACCTTTTCTTCCCTCTTTGCTTTCTGGTGCGCGAGGAGAGGGGTTTAAGCGCGCTGCTTAAAGGAGTTCCAGAAACGGGCGTGGAGCTGCCGAAGAGACAAGAGACTTTTTCTTGCTTATTTGTTTCCTGGTGCGATAGGAGAAGGGATTAAGCGCATCGCGTAAAGGAGCTCCAGAAACAGGCGAGAGCTGCGGCTGTTGGCACGGACAGCAGAGACGAGTGTGGGACGCTAGGGTTGCTGCTGCCGCCACCAAGAGGCCTGTGTGTGAGCACAGGTCACTCTCCTCACTTACCCTCCCGGGAGCCTGTGCAGCCCGCCACTGCCGGGTTCCCGGGATCCAGGGACAGCTTCCCCGGGAGAACGCGCGGCGTGCCTTGGGCTGGTGCAGCGTCACGCCGGCCTCTGACGTTGCAGGCTCGACCCGCATCCGTGCCCCTCCCTCCCCCTGGCCTATGCCAGAGCCTCCGCACCACCTGCTCCTTTAACCCCGTCCGGTCTGAGCGAAGAGCAGATGCCCTCGGACGACCTATGCACAGAGGCGGGGCCAAGTCCAAAGCTGAACCCCAGGAGCTGTGCGAGCAAAGAGGAGAGGGGGAGGTCTCTCCCAGCAGCCTCAGAAACAGTGGATTAAAGGTCCACAATCAACTTGAAGTGCCCTGCATCTGTGGAAAACCAGAATAGACAGCGAAATATCCCAAGTTGAGGAGTTAGACTTTGGGAGCAAGATATATTACTATTTTCCCCTTTTTTTCTCTTTGTGAGTGTGTATGTGTGTGCTGCTGTGTGAGATTTTCTCTGTATAGCTTTGCTTTCACCATTTGTCCTAGGGTTCTGACCGACCCGTTTTGTTGTTGTTGTTGTTTTTTATAAAATTTTCCTTCTTAACAATTATTTTTTATTTTAATAACTATATTTTATCCTACTTTATTTTGCCTTCTTCCTTTCTTTCTTTCTTCCAGTCTTCCCTCCTTCCTTCCTTTCTTCCTCCCTTCCTTCCTCCTTTTCTTCCTCCCTTCCTTCCTCTCTTCCTTCCTCCCTTTCTTCTTCTCTTCCTTCCTTCCTTCATTTCTTCCTTCTTTTCTTCCTTCCTCCCATCCTTTTTTCCTTCCTTCCTTTAATCCTTCCCTCCTTCCTTCCTTTCCTTTCAATCTTTTCTCCCTTTCATTTTGGGCAGTGTGGATTAAAGGCTCTTGGTGCTCCAGCCAGGCATCAGGGCTATGTCTCTGAGGTGGGAGAACCAACCTCAGGCCACTGGTCCACAAGAGACCTCCCAACTACATGCAATATCAAACAGCGAAAATCTCCCAGAGATCTCCATTTCAACACCAAGACCCAGCTTCATTCAAGGACTAGCAACATACAGTGCTGGACACCCTATGCCCAACAAATAGCAAGACAGGACTACAGCCCCATCCATTAGCAGAGAGGCTGCCTAAAATCATAATAAGACTACCAACATCCCCAAACACACCACCAGACGTTGACCTGCCCACCAGAAAGAGAAGATCAAGCCTCATCCACCAGAACATAGACACTAGTCCCCCCAACCAGGAAACCTACTCAACCCACTGAACCAACCTTAACCACTGGGGACAGTCACCAAAAACAATGGGAACTACGAACCTGCAGCCTGCTAAAAGGAGACCACAAACAGAGTAAGATAAACAAAATGAGAAGACAGAAAAACACACAGCAGATGAAGGAGCGAGATAAAAACACAGAAGACTTAACAAATGAAGAGGAAATAGGCAGTCTACCTCAAAAAGAATTCAGAATCATGATAGTAAAGGTGATCCAAAATCTTGGAAATCGAATAGACAAATTGCAAGAAACAGTTAACAAAGACCTAGAAGAAATAAAGAGGAAGCAAGCAATGATGAGCAACACAATAAATAAAATTAAAAATACTCTAGATGGGATCAATAGCAGAATAACTGAGCAGAAGGACGGATAAGTGACCTGGAAGATAAAATAGTGAAAATAACTACTGCAGAGCAGAATAAAGAAAAAAAAAAAAAAATGAAAAGAACTGAGGACAGTCTCAGAGACCTCTGGGACAACATTAAATGCACCAACATAAGAATTATACGGCTCCCAGAAGAAGAGAAAAAGAAAAGGACTGAGAAAATACTTGAAGAGATTATAGTTGTAAACTTCCCTAATATAGGAAAGGAAATAGTCAATCAAGTCCAGGAAGCAAAGAGAGTCCCATACAGGATAAACCCAAGGAGTAACACACCAAGACACATAATAATCAAACTGTCAAAAATTAAATACAAAGAAAACATATTAAAATCAGCAAGGGAAAAACAACAAATAACACACAAGGGAATCCCCATAAGGTTAACATCTGATCTTTCAGCAGAAACTCTACAGGCCAGAAGGGAGTGGCAGAATATATTTAAAGTGAAGAAGGAAAAAAAACCTACAACAAAGATTACTCTACCCAGGAAGGATCTCATTCAGATTTGATGGAGAAATTAAACCCTTTAGAGACAAGCAAAAGCTGAGAGAGTTCAACACCATGAAACCAGCTTTACAGCAAATGCTAAAGGAACTTCTCTAGGCAAGAAACACAAGAAAAGGATAAGACCTACAAGAACAAACCTGAAACAATTAAGTAAATGGTACTAGGAACATACATATCGATAATTACCTTAAATGTAAATGGATTAAATGCTCCCACCAAAAGACACAGACTGGCTGAATGGATACAAAAACAAGACCCATATATATGCTGTCTACAAGAGACCCACTTCAGACCTAGGGACGCTTACAGACTGAAAGTGAGGGGATGGAAAAAGATATTCCATGCAAAAGGAAATCAGAAGAAAGCTGGAGTAGCAATTCTCATATCAGGCAAAATAGACTTTAAAATAAAAACTATTACAAGAGACAGAGAAGGACACTATATAATGATCAAGGGATCGATCCATGAAGAAGATATAACAATTGTAAATATTTATGCACCCAACATAGGAGCACCTCAATACATAAGGCAAATACTAACAGCCATAAAAGGGGAAATCAACAGTAACACAATCATAGTAGGGAACTTTAACACCCCACTTTCACCAAAGAACAGATCATCCAAAATGAAAATAAATAAGGAAACACAAGCTTTAAATGATACATTAGAGAAGATGAACTTAATTGATATTTTTAGGACATTCCATCCCAAAACAACAGAATACACATTTTTCTCAAGTGCTCATGGAACATTCTCCAGGATAGATCATATACTGGGTCACAAATCTAGCCTTGGTAAATTTAAGAAAATTGAAATCGTATCAAGTATCTTTTCTGACCACAACATTATGAGACTAAATATCAATTACAGGAAAAGATCTGTAAAAAATACAAACACATGAAGGCTAAACAATACACTCCTTAATAACGAAGTGATCACTGAGGAAATCAAAAAATACTTAGAAACAAATGACAATGGAAACATGACGACCCAAAACCTATGGGATGCAGCAAAAGCAGTTCTAAGAGGGAAGTTTATATCAATACAGTCCTACCTTAAGAAACAGGAAACATCTCGAAACTAATTTTGCACCTAAAGCAATTAGAGAAAGAAGAACAAAAAACCCCTAAATTTAGCAAAAGGAAAGAAATCATAAAGATCAGAACAGAAATAAATGAAAAAGAAAGAAGGAAACAATAGCAAAGATGAATAAAACTAAAAGCTGGTTCTTTGAGAAGATAAATAAAATTGATAAACCATTAGCCAGACTCATCAAGAAAAAAAGGGGAAGATTCAAATCCATAGAATTAGAAATGAAAAAAAGGAGAGGTAACAACGGACACTACAGAAATACAAAAGATTATTAGAGATTACTACAAGCAACTGTATGCCAATAAAATGGACAACCTGGAAGAAATGGACAAATTCTTAGAAATGCACAATCTGCTGAGACTGAACCAGCAAGAAATAAAAAATATGAACAGACCAATCACAAGCACTGAAATTGAAACTGTGATTAAATATCTTCCCACAAACAAAAGCCCAGGACCAGATGGCTTCACGGGCGAATTCTATCAAACATTTAGAGAAGAGCTAACACCTATCCTTCTCAAACTCTTGTGAAAGATAGCAGAAGGAGGAACACTCCCAACCTCAATCTATGAGGCCACCATCACCCTGATACCAAAACCAGACAAAGACGTCACAAAGAAAGAAAAGTACAGGCCAGTATCACTGATGAACATAGGTGCAAAAATACTCAACAAAATACTAGCAAATAGAATCCAACAGCACATTGAAAGAATCATACACCATGATGAAGTGAGGTTTATTCCAGGAATGCAAGGATTCATCAATATACACAAATCAATCAATGTGATACACCATATCAACAAACTGAAGAAGAAAAACCATATGATCATCTCAATAGATGCAGAGAAAGCTTTTGACAAAATTCAACACCCATTTATGATAAAAAAACCCACAGAAAGTAGGCATAGAGGGAACTTTCCTCAACATAATAAAGGCCATATATGACAAACCCACAGCCAGGATCACTGTCAATGGTGAAAAACTGAAACCATTTCCACTAAGATCAGGAGGAAGACAAGGTTGCCCACTCTCACCACTCTTATTCAACCTAGATTTGGAAGTTCTAGCCACAGCAATCAGAGAAGAAAAAGAAATAAAAGGAATCCAAATCGGAAAAGAAGAAGTAAAGATGTCACTGTTTGCAGATGATACTATACATAGAGAATGCTAAGGATGCTACCAGAAAACTACTAGAGCTAATCAATGAATTTGGTAAAGTAGCAGGATGCAAAATTAATGCACAGAAATCTCTGGCATACTTATACACTAATGATGAAAAATCTATGAGTGAAATTAAGAAAACACTCCCATTTACCACTGCAACAAAAAGAATAAAATATCTCGGAATAAACCTACATAAGAAGACAAAAGACATGTATGCAGAAAATTATAAGACACTCATGAAAAAAATTAAAGTTTATATAAATAGATGGAGAGATATACCATGTTCTTGCACTGGAAGAATCAACATTGTGAAAATGGCTCTACTACCCAAAGCAATCTACATATTCAATGCATTCCCTATCAAACTACCACGGGCATTTTTTACAGAACTAGAACAAAAAATTTCACAATTTGTATGGAAACGCAAAAGACCCCAAATAGCCAAAGTAATCTTGAGAACGAAAATTGGAGCTGGAGGAATCAGGCTCCCTGACTTCAGACTATACTACAAATCCACAGTATTCAAGACTGTATGGTACTGGCACAAAAACTGAAATATAGATCAATGGAACAGGATAGAAACCCCAGAGATAAACCCACACACATATGGTCACCTTATCTTTGATAAAGGAGGTAAGGATATACAGTGGAGAAAAGACAGCCTCTTCAGTAAGTGGTGCTGGGAAAACTGGACAGGTACATGTAAAAGTATGAAATTAGAACACTCCCTAACACCATACACAAAAATAAACTCAAAATGGGTTAAAGACCTAAATGTAAAACCAGACACTATCAAACTCTTAGAGGAAAATATAGGCAGAACACTCTATGACATAAATCACAGCATGATCCTTTTTGACCCACCTCCTAGAGAAATGGAAATAAAAACAAAAATAAACAAATGAGACCTAATGAAACTTAAAATCTTTTCCCCAGCAAAGGATACCATAAACGAGACCAAAAGAAAACCCTCAGAATGGGAGAAAATATTTGCAAATGAAGCAACTGACAAAGGATTAATATCCAAAATTTATAAGCAACACATGCAGCTCAATAACAAAAAAACTAACAACCCAATACAAAAATGGGCAGAAGAACTAAATAGACATTTCTCCAAAGAAGATATACAGATTGCCAACAAACATTTGAAAGAATGCTCAACATCATTAATCATTAGAGAAATGCAAATCATAACTACAATGAGATATCATCTCACACCTGTCAGAATGGTCATCATCAAAAACTCTACAAACAATAAATGCTGGAGAGGTTGTGGAGAAAAGGGAACACTCTTGCACTGCTGGTGGGAATGTAAATTGATACAGCCACTATGGAGAACAGTTTGGAGGTTCCTTAAAAAAATACAAATAGAACTACCATACGACCCCACAATCCCACTACTGGGCATAAACCCAGAGAAAACCATAATTCAAAAAGAGTCATGTACCAAAATGTTCATTGCAGCTCTATTTACAATAACCAAGACATGGAAGCAACCTAAGTGTCAATCAACAGATGAATGGATAAAGAAGATGAGACACATATATACAATGGAATATTACTCAGCCATAAAAAGAAATGAAACTGAGTTATTTGTAATGAGGTGGATAGACCTGGAGTCTGTCATACAGAGTGAAGTAAGTCAGAAGGAGAAAAACAAATACTGTATGCTAACACATATATATGGGATCTAAGAAAAAAAAATGTCATGAAGAGATTAGTGGTAGGACGGGAATAAAACACAGACTTAGTAGAGCATGCACCTGAGGATATGGGGAGGGGGAAGAGTAAGCTGTGACGAAGTGAGAGAGTACCTTGGACATATATACACTACCAAATGTAAAATAGATAGCTAGTGGGAAGCAACCACATAGCACAGGGAGATCAGCTCTGTGCTTTGTGACCACCTAGAGGGGTGGGATAGGGAGGGTGGGAGGGAGGGAGATGCAAGAGGGAAGAGATATGGGAACATATTTATACATATAACTGATTCACTTTGTTGTAAAGCAGAAACTAACACACCATTGTAACACAGTTATACTCCAATAAAGATCTTAAAAAAAAAAAAGAAAAAAAAAAAAAAACACCTGGCAAACACAGGCAAAGGTGTGAAACGATGATGCTGACAGTAGGGAATTCCACCACTTGCTGTTCCCAATCCATGCCCTCCTTCCTCCCTGCATTTTCCCCAAATCAGTGTCCAATGTGCCCTGATGTTTCATGCCTCCATGTGTTTGTTTTTTCTCACCAATTTCAAAGGTGGGCCTACTTCTTGGGACTGCTTGGCCTACAAGAATGTCCCAAACAGACAGTCCACTCCTCAATTCTAATATTCCTGAAGATACTTCAGCATGTGGGAAATCCCTGGGACATGGATGTGCTTTCCTTTGGAGCTCCCTCCTGCTCACTCTACACACCTAGGAAGACTTTAGAGGAGCAAAGAAAGGAAACGTTCAGGAAACTCCAACGATCCTCATGATCACCTTCCACGTTGGTCTCGTGCCAGGCTCTGGGTGGCATGGGCATGACATCCTTAAACCCTCAGGCCACTGTGACTGCCTGCTTTCCTTTGTATCTGTGGACACAAAATGTCACCAGCCACTTCAGTAAACAAAGGTTGTCGCCCTGACATCAGCCCTCAGACCCTGCAGCTGCCCCCAAGGGTGGCCCCCGAGGGCAATTCAGGATGGAGAAAGCTAGGATACTAGCCCTGGAAAGTTCAGATTCATATCTAGGAATGATTTCAATGGACCAAGACTCTAGAATCTTCCCACACTTAGAAAAGAGCTCAACTCTCTGACTTGAGCAGTCTGGGTGAGGTTTTGTTGCTGGTGGTGGTGCTGGTGGTGATGGTGCTCTGTTTATTTCATTGTTTTGATTTTTGTCTTTGTGATTAGCAGCAATCTTTTTGGTATTCCCCGACACGTTTCTATGTTTTCCTCTTTTATTCAACGAAAACTCCTTAATAGCCTGGCTCCTTCCTCCCGTACTTCTTCAGAAGCTTTCCAGAGCGCTTTGGGACTGGCTGTCACCGTGTCTGTAGTCCTCAGTAAGGTCCCCAAATAAAAGATTCCTCTCAAAAAAAATAAAATAACATAAAATAAAATTAGCTATAAATGGTGTGATGTCTCAGTAGTGTGACTATTTTTTTTTCTGCATTAATAGAATAAAACTGTCCTATTGGCAGTTATTTCATGTTAATATAGGAAATTACGCTCCTGAAAAAAAATTAAAACTTAGCTATAAATACAGAAAAACATTCTATTTTGAAATAAGAATAACAACTTAATTATCCAACCCAAGGAAAGAGCATATTATTTTGCTTTGGCAAAAGAAAATGTAAAGCAAAAAGAAAAACAACCTTGACTAAAATAGCACATGGAGAGACTAACAGTTCAATCATTTAATAAACATTTGTGGAAAACCAATGGACTGGGTCATTAGACTAGAGAGTGAAGACAATTCACCACCTGAAATAGTTCTAGTCTGATTCAAGTCAAATCCCAGTGACCTAGCTGATATGTGGCATCAGAGTGGCACACGCATTGTTCTAAGCTCACAGAGGCAGACACCAAGTCTAAACTGAGTGAATGACTAAGGTTAATATAGGCTTTTGAGGTAGGTGATATCTAAAGTTTGAAATGTGATTTGGTCTTGGTAAGAGAAAGAAGCAGGAGTTGAGAATGAGGTGCTTAGCATTTTCACTCAGAATGAGAACTCTTTATGATATTAACTCTGGTCTGGAGAATTAGCTAAGATTTACTGACCTTTTTTGTAGTCTGCTTCTATAATAAATAATAACCCCATCATCAAGGAGAAGTGTTTTTGTGTGTTTGTTTGTTTTCTTCTGCTTTACTTTGCCTTTCCCACCCCACCCCCACCCCCAGATAAGCAGCACTTAACATCCTGAAATAGAACTGAGTTAAATGCAGGTGTTCAAGTTAAATTTCTAGTTTAAAGACAAACTTATGGCAATTTATTGTACTATTAAGGCTGTTTAGCGCAAGTTTGGCTAATTACTTTGATTTTTGTATTTGTGGTAATATATTCATTAACAGAGGCTAAAGAGTAGCAGCTTTAGGTTTAAATACCTGAAAAAATAATACTAATTAGCACTGTTTGGTTTTAAAAACAGAGAATTCACCAGAAGTCCAAAGTAAGGGTCTTATTAACTATTTCTGGAGAAATATGTTATACAGATGTTGACAATTTACAACATTCCTTATATCGTTCACTTATAGAAGCCTAAGGTTATATCTCTTTAAATACAGGATTTTCAACAAAGAGCATAATTCTGTTGAAATGTCTATGAACGTATCACTTCAAAGGTATACCAGATAAAACATCTCTGCCTGGTCTTTTTATATCTCAGCAGATGAGCTTGCCAAATAGGTAGCAAATTATGAAATTTCCGCTTTGGTTGCATTTTCCTGTTCTTTCACTAAAGATCAAGGAATATTGGTTTGCAAACAAAGATCAACCACATCAGAAACCTTTATTCAATATTTTTATGTGTAAATCTTCCCCATCCATGATTTGCTGTTGTTGTTTAAAAATCTTCCGTGATAATCACTGTCATTGACTACAGAGACAAAATTTATTTGTAATAATATATGAAACATAATAGTATTATACAAATTAAGAGAAATGATTTTTACATTGTGTTTATAATATTTCTTGGAGGAAGGGAAATATTTGGAGGCATGTTATTGATTTATTGAACTAATTAGGGTAATGAAATAACCATTGAATAATCCATTATCCTTATATTTCCTGCTGTTATAGAGGTATATAGATTCGTTTTATAACTTGAAAAATGTTTCATAATGCAACATCAAGAAAATAGACTTAGTTAAGACATTTTAATACATCTATGCTAAATCCCTTGCTTTTTAAACCCAGTAACATTTTATTGAGTAAGTGAATTACATTTATAAAGTAAAAAGACAAAATTAAATCTTTACTGGATTAAGATTACTTATGCAGGAAATTACATTTCTCAGGGCATGAGGCATAGCAGGGAGAAAGGTTTTGTTTGTTGTAGAGTTTCATTACTAGTATCAGAACATCTAATGTTGAAAAATACATTCAATAAATTCAAATTCATTTACACATTCTTTATTCATTCTTAAATATTCCTAAGAAAGTCATGTGTCTTAGACTACAGAAGATCTGGTAAATATTCCATATAATAATCCCTGAGTCTTTTGCTTTTTCATATTACTATTTTCTCCTCATCTTGGGTTTATTTAAAGCCAGAAGGGCAAAGCAGCATGGCCTCCCAGGCCTGTAGCTACTGCTTCTTATTCTGACAAATCAATATAAAATGTGAGCCTGAAACCTGATATCATCAACTGCATTTTCTCTGTTTTACAGCAGGAAATAAAGTTATTTCAGAAACCAGGACACAGAATGTGTAAGTGTTTATTGTAACATAATTTTGCCAGGTAAAATACTGAACTATTATTTTCTCATAACACTGTGGCTTAAAATACTTGATTCAATATTTTTGTAAAAATATGCTGTAAACTATAAATCAACATGAACATACCCCTTTTTCTATACATACTTGTTGACAATATCTATTATTTGGATATAAGGTCAGTCTGGTGCAAAGAGTAAAAGAGGTAAAAATATATTTTTTAATAGTTTACCTTTAATGGTTTTATTGTTTATTGTTTTTTTCTGCACATGCTTTCTGTCCTTTAACATCCAGGTGTAGTTTCTGTTCTATTTGGCATTTACTAAAACTTAACTAAGAAATCACTTGTATGAAATTTTAATAAAATGATCTCACTTTTGATACAACTTCAACAAAATGAGAGAGATATTTCACACTGAGTCATTTCCATTATCCACAATATCACACAATAAAGTCATTACTTACAATGTATGTCCTTATTTGTAAAACTCAATGCATGCTTGTTAAAATTTGAGAATTCTAATATTTTGGAATGGTAGATATTATTGTGATGGCATATTTTCAAGTCAAAAAATCATCTACTAAATCTTTGCTTCTTTGACATTCTGAAAGGATCCTGGGTGAATAACATATTGCTACTCAAATATTAGACTGGATTCCAGCATCTTTCCCTGAAACAGAGAACTGGCCTTTTTCACATTGTGTGTGTGAAGTCTTTGGAGTAACCTTCCTGAGAACTCTATGACTAGCACTACACTGAATCAGAATTGAGTATCATTACGGCAGTAAGAGTCAAAACGGAAGGGAAAATAAATTTTTAAAATGCTAAATACTTTTTCCTAGTCCATATTTCTCTACATGGACTGTAACAGCATAAATCTAGATTTAAAGGTTTGAGAGAAGGTTTGCTTTGTGATAGGGTTATTAACACATCGTATATAGATGAATGTATAATTTTAAACATAATATCCTGCAACAAGCCCCATTTTCTTTTTCTAAAACAGCTTTATGGAATTTTAAGAAAGAAGATTTTTACATTTGGGCTGAATGTCATGCTATTTTTATGGTAAAATAATTTCAGTGTCAGTAACTTTGAATTATTGATCACATTATTTATTTGTATTTAGATTCTGATAACATACAAAATCTATAATTTTCCCCACGTATTCTGAGGAATTAATTCAGTTCATTAATTAGTTTACATTCATGATTTCTACTTGTATTAAGTGCAGAAAAGATTTTTCCCTTTAAATTGATGGGAAAAAGTAGAGTCAAACATACACAGAGGAAAAATAATCAACTTGAGATGATGCTAGGTACTTTATCAGGTAGTACAGTTCCAGATGTTTGAAGCATTGTTTGTCATTTCTGTAGAGTAAATAAAGATGATATTCAATGAAGAGAAAGGAGGTTCAGTGAAGAGGAAAGAGAAACTTGAAATCATACAATAGGTCCCAAATAAAGCACATAATTACTTCTTAGAAATTGAACCAAAGATTATCATTCAAATAGCTCTCAACAGTTTAACTCTATTCAGAAGGATGTTTATGTTGTGTGTCAAACTTGAATACACTGGAATCATTCCTTAGGCAAGCCAGATTTTAGCTCAGTAGGCATTGGAGTAGATCCAGGTAGCTGGCACAAGGCCCCAAATAAATAAACTTTGAAGAGTAGTACACTGCGACAGCAATGTTAAATTAAACTTGACATTCTTAACAAAAAGATTCATTATTTGTATACTTTTGGGAAATCTGATTTGTTCCCATAGTTCTCTTCTCTTGGTATTCTAAGCAGCTGGTGTAAAATAAAATCTGTTTCTGCCACCTTAGTTTATTACTCATAATTAATACTTATAAAAAAACAAATATTTACAAATCATAATTTACTAGTAAAATTAGTTAGGTCATTGACAACATAATTTGAAATCACATTATTATTCATCTATCAGCCATTTGAAAAATCCATTAACTTGTTTTGCATTGTATGGTGTTTCCCTAGACCATACCTATCTTTCTGTAATAATGATGTCAAAACAGCTAAAATATTTATCTAACTTCATCTCCAAAGGCTATATTTGCACTTAAGCCTCTCTAAATTACTTTGGAATAATGTTTGAGGACCTCTGGGAGGGTATTTTTCGTGGATTCACATCGTTTTTCTTTTTGGTGCTATGTGGTAAATGTCAGTATCCTCATCTAGTACAGCAGGGTGACAATGACCATAGAGATGACCAACTAACAGGCAGGTATGTGGATAATGATTCAGTTCCACCACATCTGCCAAAACCACAGAGACAAAGACCTACTTCAAGAGAAGATGTTTTCGTTCTCTGTTTGACTTATCTCACTAAGTATAATACCCACCTAGGTCCAACCATGTTGCTGCAAATGGCAAAATTTCATTCTTTTTTAATGGCTGAGTAATGTCCCATAGTGTGTATATACTACATCTTCTTTATCCTTTCATCCATAGATGGACATTTAGGTCATTTCCATATCTGGGCTATTGTAAATAATACTGTTATGTACATTGGGTAAATATATCTTTTTTGAATTAGTGTTTATGTTTTCTTTGGATATCATACCCAGGAGTGGAACTGCCGAATCATATGGTAACAATAATTTTTAAAATGAGGTGTTTTCTCCCTTGATTACTAAACAAGGTGCACTGTTGCTCATTTCTCCTGTTTCTTAATTCAATTTGTTGTTATAGTAATAAAGAAAAGGAAATGCCTTTTTTCCATACCAATGGAGTTCTCTATTATTTCATGCCTAATCCTTACAAGTACACACCATATATACCTGTATCTGAAATGTGTATGTGATTGTATGTCTTTATCTTAAGCTAATCTATATATATTTATATGTTTGTATTTATATATAAATTATGTATATTTTGATATACATTATATATATATATATCACTTTGATTATTTTAAAGAAAGACATAACATGATTCAACATTATCATTTAGTACCTAGGAATATTTAATTTTCTGTATATGTATATAAATATGAGAAAAAAAATTTAAAGGGACTTAAAAATATGTAAATATTATAATAAATAGTCTTGCTTGTTATTCAAGAAAATATTTTTTCACATTGCTCTTTTATGAGCCAATGTATATCAAAGAAGATTTAGACTGAAATATGATGTACATTAATTCAGTTGTCCAAGTATTCAGTCTTGATAATATTGAAACTAAAGGATGAAGACAGTTAAGAATATAAATGAGAGATCTATCAAAAGTCTCTCATAACAGCATTTTATAGTAGAAAATAACTGAGTTAAGTTGCTTCTATTTTGAGATCCACAGCAATATTTGAAAGAGACAGTTTTACTTATCTAATATATGTATACCAGGAAGTGATATTACTATGGCTGATGTACCAAGTTCATTACACTTTCATCTGATCAGACTTACATTTTCTTCATACTAACACAAATAATTTGGTGTTTGGAAAATGTACAGAAATTTTACAATGGAGGTAGCTAGAGAAGGAGACACACTGATTTTGTGTATTAATCCCCACATGATTGAATGGACAACACCAAATCAGCTGTATAAAGCCTCAGAAACTGAACTGGGATTTAAATCACTGCCTAAGTCTCAAAGCATTGAGTGGGTCATGCAAATGACCGACCCAAAGCAGTAGAGCAGTAGAGCTTTGAAATTGAAAGGATTTTAAAATCACAGTTCAAAGTCCAAAGAATAGGTTCAGTGGTCTGAACCCATTTGGGTTGATTGCCTTCTAAAATAAAATAAATAAATAAAAATTAAAACCCCCACGTTCTTCAAAGAAATATAACAGGATATAGAGTCTACATAAAATCCAAACATAATAAACAAAGAACCAGTAGCATTTAACCAATTTCTACGGATAAAATAATAATGGCACCTTGCCCAAATCTGACCCAGATATTGGGATTACCAAAGATACTTTAAAGCCACCATTGTAACTGTTCTCTGAGGTAAGGGACAACATTTAGAATGAATGGAAAGGTAAAGTTCTGAGAGAATATTTTTAATATAAGAAAAATAATCTAATGAAAATTATAATATTTAAAATATGGAATAAGATTATTCAATGTATTCAACAGCAAAATAGAAATGACAAAAGAATTAGTGAACTTGAAGAAATGAACTTGAAGACAGATTAATGAAAATTATTTATTCAGAAAGAGGGAAAATGTTAAAAAATAAAATAACAGGAATCTGTGGGACCATATAAAAATATTTAACATATAGGCTATTGAAGGCCCAGAGGAATAGAAGAAAAATAAGAGGAAATTTAAAGATATAACTAATAAAACCATGCAAATTTTAATGAACAATAAAAATTTACCTAGCTAAGAAGCTCAACAAACTTCAAATAGAATAAAATTAAAGACCATACTTAGATATTTTATTAAAACTGCTGAAAAACAAAGATATGAAAAAAATCTTAAAGACAGCCAGAAGAAAACAAAATATCGTGTATGAGAAACAGGTATTAAATGTTTGTAGATTAATCATCAGAAACCATGAACGTCAGAAGACAGAAAGGCACTATGAATATGATGCAAAAGAAACATATAACAGATCCCAAGGCTGAACAGTAAATCTACTAAAACAGATAATAATATATGATGCTTACTTATAAATATCAATGCAAAAATACTGAATGCAATATTAATAAAGAAAATCTAATATGACAGCAAAAAATTTTCTAAGAATACCCATGTGATTCAATATTAAGAAACCGTTTAAAATATCCATTATATTAATAGATTTAAGGATAAATCACTTAATCTCTTCAAAGATATAGAAAAATTATTTGATAAAATAAGGTGCATATTCCAGTTTAAAAAAAAAAAAAAATATATATATATATATATATATATATATATATATATTCTGTAATCAGTGTAGGTAAATAATCTCCAAGTATGTAAAATCATATATAATATACATATAATAAATATAATTTATATTGTCAGTAATAAAACATATTTCTCATATACTTTAAATATTATTGGATATTTAAACTAATGCAATTAAGAGGAGAAAGCAAGTAAATGCATAATCTTTGAAAAGCATAACACAATTAAAACACAATCTATTTCCAATTTGTATGCATGTGCATACAGAAAAATTCCAAGATGTAATGGCAAAATTATTACAATAACTAGCTAATTTAGTAAAATAACAGGCTATAGAGAAAAACATATGGATACCAAGGGGGAAAGAGGTAGTGGGATGAATTGGGAGATTGGGATTGACATATATACACTATTTATACTATGTATAAAACAGATAACTAATGAGAACATACTGGATAGTACAGGGAACTCTACTCAATGCTCTGTGGTGACATAAATAGGAAGGAAATCCAAAAAAGATGGGATATGTGTATACCTATAGCTGATTCACTTTGCCATAAAGTGGAAACAAACACAACTATGAAAGCAACTATGCCATAGATTTAACATACAGAAATCAATAACCATCATGTATACAAATTAAAAAACAAAGAACCAAAAATTTAGATGTAATGGAAGAGAAATTTCAATATACTAGAGCAAATGAGAAAACAAATACTGAGTTGTTAGCCTTACAGTAAGTCTCCAAAATATATATGGAAAAACTATAAAATACTAATAAAAGACATTGGACTAGACTGAATAAGAGACAAACCATGACCTTTCATCAAAACTCAATCTCTTGAGATAGCCTCCTCCACCAGAGGGCAGACAGCAGAAGCAAGAACTACAACCCTGCAGCCTGTGGAAAAAACAAAAACAAAAACAAAAACAAAAACACACATTCACAGAAAGATAGACAAGATGAAATGGCAGAGGGCTATGTACCAGATGAAGGAACAACTAACCCCCCCACCCCCCAAAAAAAGAACTAAATGAAGTGGAGATAGGCTACCTTCCAGAAAAACAATTCAGAAAAATGATAGTGAAGATGATCCAGGACCTTGGAAAAAAGAATGGAGGCAAAAATCGAGAAGATGTAACAAATGTTTAACAAAGACCTAGAAGAATTAAGGAACAAACACCTAGAAGAATTAAAGAACAAACAGAGATAAGCACTAAAACAAATGAAATGAAAACTACACTAGAAAGAATCAATAGCAGAATAACTGAGGCAGAAGAATGGATAAGTGACCTGGAAGACAGAATGGTGGAATTCACTGCCATGGAACAGAATAAAGCAAAAAGAACGAAAAGAAATGAAGACAGCCTAAGAGACTTCTGAGACAACGTTAAAAGCAACAACATTTGCATTACAGGTGCCCCAGAAGGAGAAGAGAGAGAGAAAGGACCTGAGAAAATAATTGAAGAGATTATAGTCAAAATTTCCCTAACATGGGAAAGGAAATAGCCACCCAAGCCCAGGAAGCACAGAGAGTCCCTGGAAGGATAATCTCAAGGATAAACACACTTAGACACAAAGCAATCAAATTGACAAAAATTAAAAACAAAGAAAAATTATTGAAAGCAACAAGGGAAAAACAACAAATAATATACAAGGGAACTCCCATAAGGTTAATAGCTGATTTCTCAGCAGAAACTCTACAAGCTAGAAGGAAGTGGCATGATATATTTAAAGTAATGAAAAGGAAGAACCTACAACCAAGATTACTCTACCCGGCAAGGATCTCATTCAGATTCAAAAGAGAAATCAAAAGCTTTATAGATAAGCCAAAGGTAAGAGAATCCAACACCACCA